>NC_073302.1:38693380-41473263 GCF_027595985.1 Sorex araneus | reverse complement strand
ACAGGGGTTACTCCTGGCTTTGCACTCAGGAATTAACTCCTGGCTCAGGGGGACCATATGGGATGCTGGGAATGAAACTCGGGTTGGCCGTGTGCAAGGCAAATGCCCTACTCACTGTGCTATCGCTCCAGCCCCAATTTTCTTTCTTTTTCCCTGTTATTCTCTCCTACTTCCCTATGAACAACTAATTTTGTCTTTTTTCCTCTTTATTTTTATTAAAATTCTCAGATGAAAGTGATAAATTTGGGAGAAAGGGAGATAGAATCTGAAATTCCAACTGTTTTCCAGGAAAAATCTTAATATAGTAGTTGGTAAAATTTGCCTTTACATTTTACTTAACCTGACAAAAGAGTCCTGGGATTCTTATTAACACTAAAAGGAAAAAATGTGTTAAAAAGCTAATTATAATTTATTATTAAAAGCCACTACCTTCTGTTAATGTTTCAGGAATAATATTTTATTTCTTTGCTGCTTATATGGTATCTTTGGTTTCCATCTTCCTGCTTTGAAGGATTGATGGGTTTCTGTGATAAGTGATGGGAACATTTCATTAACTTCTTTGATTTCTTTTCAGTATCTGTACATTTCATAAGTATGACTATGCAATGGTCATCATGTGAAAAGTTTATTGATGTAATAATCATAATCTGGAAACATTATTGTTATTCTCCTGTTCACACACATACCCACAAACACATACACACACACCTGAATAGATTCTGCCTACTTCAAATCATACCATATCTATTACTATCACTTTTTTACTAGTAAATTTAAAGTAAGGGGGACTAGAGCGATAGTACAGTGGGTAGGGCGTTTGCCTTGCACGCGGCCGACCCGGGTTCTATTCCCAGCATCCCATATGGTCCCCTGAGCACTACCAGGGGTAATTCCTGAGTGCAGAGCCAGGAGTAACCCCTGTGCATCGCCGGGTGTGACCCAAAAAAGCCCCCCCCAAAAAAAATTTAAAGTAAGAAATAGTGTAACTGCAAGGTTTGGTTCCATTTTATAACTGCAAGTTTTGGTTCCATTGTATAACTACAAGGTTTGGTTCCATTACCTCTTTTTTTTTTTGAAATCTTTATTGAATCACCATGTGGAAAGTTACAAAGTTCTCAGGTTTATGTCTCAGTTATACAATATTCAAACACCCATCCCTTCACCAGTGCCCATATTCCACCACCAAAAACCCCAGTATACCCCCCGCCCCCCACCCCCAACTGTATAACTGATGAATTTCACTTCATTTTCTCTTTACCTTGATTATGTTCCATATTTCAACACAAAACTCACTATTGTTGTTGGAGTTTCCCCCCAAGAAAGGCAGCCCTACTACCAAGGAAGCATTTGATAATTAGTTTTCCATTGCTGAGAATGAAGAGATATGTAGCCCCACTGCTCCAAGTACATAACTCTTTTTTTTTCTTTTCCTTTTTTTTTCCCCCTCATCCCCCTTCCCGCGCCTCATAGTATGGTGGACGCCATGCCACGTTTCTCCCTGAAAATGGGAAACAACTGGGAAAGAGGGATATTTCCTTTTCTCGGCCGGCATGGGGCTGTTGCTTAGTTCACAGTCCAGAGAAATGACTGCTACTTTAATAACCTTCAATATTTCAACAAAAACTCACTGTTATTATTTGGAGTTTCGCCCCCAAGTCAGACCTGTTAAAATGGAACCGATTCACATTGCTGACAATTGTAGTTGTTAAGTCCGCGTCTGCGCAGTTTTGGATTTCTATATAAAGTCCAGGGAAACTTCTGCCAGAAATTGCATAGCCCAGCTCACAGTCCCAGTGCATTGCTGTAAGAAGTCTCTGGAATCAAAGTCTTTAGGCGCAGAGGGTCCGTTTTACTCTCAGCAGCTCCGAATTTATCTGGGCCAAGGGCATGCCGGTTACACCCACTTCCCATGATTCCCTAGGAGCCCCAAGTGTAAAAATCGTATACCTCTGGATTAGGAGTCTTAGAAGATGGCTCCTGCCATGTGGATGTTACTGCTGCCGCCATTTTCCATGCAGGAAGAGAGGGTGGGGAGGAAAGATCCACCCCCAGGCAGCACGGAATTGTAGCCCAGCTCAGAGTCCCAGTGCATTGCTATAAGAAGCTGCGCTGGATGCCCAAATGTGTTAGGTCTCTGGAATCAAAGTCTTTAGGCGCAGAAGGTCCCTCCATTGCCTCTTAAGGGGACCAAATAATCAAGAAATAGGTGGTGGGTATAAAAAGAACTTTATTAGACAGCAAGTCAGTAAGCTGGTAGCTGGTGGACTCATGTCCTAAATAAAGCCTAGCTTTTTAAACTTATTGGCAATCCTTTATGGGATCCTATAACTGAGTTAAAGAGGGTGTCTCAAAAAAATCGAAATTTTGTTTAAAATAAATATCTTTAGGGTTTACAAGAATAGTAGAAATAAGTACCAGGAGTTTGACTCCATGACTTGGAAGCTGGCCTCACATTCTGGGGAGAGGGCAACTCAGATAGAGAAGGGAACACCAAGTAAAATGTGGTTGGAAGCCATGCGGGGGAAGGGTGATGCATGCTGAATGTAGACTAGAGACTGAACACCATGGCCACTCAACATCTTTATTGCAAACCACAACACCTAATTAAAGAGAGAGAACAAAAGGGAATACACTGCCACAGTGGCAGGGTGGGGTGGGGGGAGATGGGATTGGGGAGGGTGGGAGGGATGCTGGGTTTATTTGTGGTGGAGAATGGGCACTGGTGAAGGGATGGGTTCACAAACTTTGTATGAGGGAAACATGAGCACAAAAATGTATAAATCTGTAGCTGTACCCTCACAGTGATTCACTTATTAAAAAAATAAATAAATAAAAGAATTTAACAAAAAAGTATATCTTTAGGGTTTATTATCAATAAATCATTTGTATGCCTACCTGGTGGAGAGTGGCTTTTATTTATTAATTTTTAAGCCATATGTGCCATGCTCAGGGATTATCCCTGAAAGTGCTTGGGGGACCATAGTTGGTGCTAGTGGTTGAATGCATCTGCCACATGTAAGGCAGGTGCCTTAACCTCTATACTATTTCTGGGCAATGCCATCTACCAGATTAGTTGGGGGGTGGGGGCAAGAGAAGGAGGAACAAAAGAGACATGGAGGACAGTGCATAATATTATATTTTATTTTTCATAACTTCTGTTTGGTTGGGGGGATGTTCAGGGATTACTTCTGCCTCCACACTCAAGAATTATTCCTGGTGGATCTTGGGGGACCACATGGGATGCCAGGGATTGAGCCTCGGCTGGCCACATGCAAAGCAAGTGCCCTACCCTACAATCTCTCCAGCCCAATGCAGAATATCTTAGGAGGCAGGACTTGAGGGGAATGTAACTTTTCCATCAACTTTTGATTTGTCAGGATTCAATATTAAGACCCCACCTAACTAACTGTAGGCAGTGCTGTAAAATGTCACTTTGCTGTTTCACAGGAAAGAATTGAGATTGATGAACAAGTTCTTCATCATGATTGGCTATGTATGTATCTCCTTCCTTAGAGGTCTTATTTTCTTTGATGACTCCAAGAAAATATCCTTTGACACTTCACAAGTGCTGGATGCATCAAGTACAATTCAGTTATATCTGTAACAAGCATCATGAAATTATATCTTTCATGATGGTATATTAATGGTATAATATACCATTAATGGTATAATATACCATTTCAAAATGGTATATTATATACACCATTTTGTAAATGGTATAATATACCATTAATGGCATAATATACCATTTCAAAATGGTATATACGCCATTTTGTAAAATTCTCAGACTGGCCCACCTATACATTTAAAAACTTTTTTTATTGAATCACAGTGAGACACAGTTACAAACTTTCATGATTGGGTTTCAGTCCTACAATGTTCAAACACCATCCCTCCACATTTCCCATCACCAATGTCCCCAGTATCGCTCCTGCCACCTCCACTTTCCTTCTTATTTCTCTTTATCTACTTTGGGGCATTATCACCTATACATTTTTTAATTGTATAATTGAGATTATGTGGTGGAGTGGCAAAATGGGGGATGACAGGCTACAGGGATATTCTTCATAGGAAGCAGAAACATGTAAACAACTTAGAACTTTTATAAACTAAAAAATAACTGAATATTCTCAGATTATGATAGGTTAATCAGTGCAAAACTTTGAGTGGAGAGATGTTTATTTCTGGGCAGATTATTTATCTGAGGACAATCTATTTAGATTTTGAATCATTGGAATGGATTATTATTATTATTTTATTAAGCCACAGTTTGGTGGGTTTTTTTTTCTTTTTTGGGTCACACCCAGCGATGCTCAGGGGTTACTCCTGGCTCTGCACTCAGGAATCACTCCTGACGGTGCTGAGGGACCATATGGGATGCCGAGGATAGAACCTGGGTTGGCCATGTGCAAGGCAAATGCCCTACCCACTGTACTATCGTTCTGGCCCCCACAGTTTAAGGCCAAATCTCATCAAGACTTATGGTAGCCATTTACTAGTAGAAATTAAAATCCAGACCACAATCCAGGCTTAAATCCTAGTTCCATGCTCAGGCATTACTCCTGGCAGGGTTCAGGATCATCAAACCCAGGTCATCTGGGGCAAGGCAAGCACCTTACTCACAGTCCTATCTCTCCTGTCTGGAAAGGGTATTGCAAATTTTGAATAGAGAGGGTAAGTTAAGGGCTTTTTCCGCTAGAGAACTTCCACTAGATGGCCCTGTTTCAAAATATTTCAGAATTGGAGACGCGTGGCCTTCTGATGAATTGCATCTTGCATACTTTTAAAGAGTATTTAGGGCACTTTATCAATTGTAGCTGGTTTTCCTAAAATCTCATTGATGTGGCAAATTTCATCTTGTAGCATGGCAAAAGTTGTTTTGGTAAAAGAAGTTAGCCCAAAGTTTTCTTAATAGAGAGGATTTTGTCCTGAATAAATCATTTAAAGAAAATGACCTGGCAACCCTGAAATGACAACATGTTCCCCAAAGTGCAGAATCAGCAGTGATGGTGGGGGGTGAGGGTCCGGAGAGCAACTCAGGCTGTAAATTTCCTTTGCTCCAAAAGGATTTGAAAACCAATACAGAGTCTGCCTCTTTTTTCCACAGCTCTATTTTGAGACACACTTTCAAGTCCCTCAGGTTATTCTGCTATGCTATATGGATTTTGACAACTCCAAATGAGTCCAAGCCACCCAATTAAAATATTCTCTGAAATGAAAATGGGATGGTTACAATAAAAAAAGAGCTGAAACCCCAGTATTTAGCAAGCAGAGTCTAGAAGTTATAAGGCATCTTTGGAATTGCTGATGAGAGAATAGAGGAAGCCAGCATTTCTTTTATGTATCCACGCATCCGTTGATACTGGCATTCTGTGTATCTCGGTGCTAGGTCTCAGAGCAAGAAAGAAATTTATTTGATTAAAAATCATGAAAAATCAAAGAGATGGATTGTGCTTTTTATGTTTGTTTGTAGCAATCCCAGTGGTGTTTGGGTGCTATTTCCAGCCTTTTTCTTTGCCACTCTTGGGGATTCTTGAGGGACCAGTTCAAAAGGTGATCTGTAGATCTTGAAATGGTCCTTCCGTCTCCCCCCTAAACTTCAATTCTTCTCACAGGTAACCAGCAATGAGACCTCTATCCCTTCTGCTCTCATCATCCCTATAGCATATCTGACCATCAGAATGGATTTGTTCCCAGACATAAAGAAAGTCAAGTTTGGTGTCGTCCCCCTCCACTCTTTCTGTCCTTAACATTCTTCCTATCTGTGGTCATCCTAGATATTATTGATATTATTTTATGTGGCATTTTGGATATTTTGTTGAAGATATTGCTCATCCTATCTCATCCAGATTTATGGCAGCCATTTATTCTTAGAAATTAAAATCCACAGCAAAGAGTCCCGGAAGACACCACACCGCTGGAGATCTCTCCAGGCCCCATACCGAGCCAATTTCACCCGGGCTCCTCAGACGGAGTGGGTGTGCTTTCCCGGCCCGATCCAGATGGTCTAGTATAAAGTATCTAGTATACTTTTGCACTGGCTAGTATCTAGTATAAAATATGTTTTAAACAATCTAGTCCTGGCAACCATGAGCTCTCAGAGCAAGGCCCAGGTATGTGGGTTCCAGGACTGAGACTCCAAATCACACGGTGGCAGAGGCTGTCCCTTCCCAGGTCCCTGCCTGCTCTGGATCCTGGCTGTCACGCCCACAATTTTGCTCCAGATGCCATCTCAGCGCACCAATCCAGGCACTCCCAACTGAATCTCAAAATGAATTAGTGCCCTACAGAGATGTCTCTGGAACCCAACCATTTACAATATTAGAATTTCAGAAGCGTACGACCGCTTTTGCACGACTGCTCATCATATTCAAAGTGAGTAATTGGAAAGAGATTATCTAGTGTCTGCCCTTGACAGGTAGGCTTGAATGGTGGTGGGAATATTTGAGCAAACCATGCCTAAAAATAGTGAGAGTGTATAGGGGGAAATTGTCTGTCATAAAGGCAGGGTGAGGACTGGGATGGAGGGGGATATTGGAGACATTGGTGGTGGAAAAGGTACACTGGTGGAGGGATGGGTATTCAATCATTGTATGGCTGAAGCTCAAACATGAAATCTTTGTAACTGTGTCTCACAGTGAATAAATTTTAAAAAAAGGAAAAAAGGAAATTAAAATCCAAACACAAAAATTGTCCTTATGTGTCCAGAGAGTTCAGGGTTTAAGTTTTGTTGAGCTAAAAGTTGGGTAATGCTATCTCTGGCCCCAGTGAAGTTGCAGGAATTCACATCACTGTAAATAATTAGAAAATTAGACAAAATGTATGAAGAAATAGCTTTCAGATACCAGGAACTAGGCAATGCGAGTCTTTTATCCCCAGAGAGAAAGGAACTAAATGAAGTGAACCCTGTGGTTGTCCCAGTTTTCCGCCCGGAAGAAGTCTCTAGATTGCAGAACACAGAGAGATAACCCAAAAGAGCAACTGCAGTCTCATTGAGAAGACGAGGCTGAGATGGAAGTTGCTCGATATTCCCTCTGAGAGGAGAGAGCTAATAAAGAGAAAATTCAGGTCTTCAGCTGAACTGAGATTTGGAGATTTAGAGTGTGTGTCAGGGAAAACTCCTGAGTCTTGGGAAAGAAGCCTGAGAATTCTGTATCCTGAACGGTAACTTCAGTTCCTACAGGACAGGAAATAGTTGTGTTCCTACCATCCAGAGTAAAGATCTCAAAATACATCAGTTTGTTTAGTAACATAAGAAGGATATTACCTTCTTAGCAAAGCCAGGAAAGTCAGTTTGAACCATGAGTAGCCAAGCAAACCTAGAAATGATAGGTATTCAAAGTTAATCAGGTTAACAATAGAAACAAAAATTCAGACCCAATAAAGCAGACAACAAAGACAGTACAGTATCCAGAATTGAATCACTAAATCACCAGGAAATTGAAGAAAACAGCCAATATAATCCATAAGTCCATAGTCAAAGGATAGAAACACCCCCAAATGACAGAGATCATAGATTTGGCAGGGAAGCATGCTTTAAACAGTGGTGATAAATAGGTTCCATGTATTCAAGAAGGTAAATAGAACAGTAGTATAAAATATGTTTTAAACGATCTAGGGAATTTTAGAAAAGTAGAATATAATCTCTGAAAGAAAAAAAGTAGCTGCAAGAGATCAGCAACCACCCCAACACTGCAGCAAAATGGAAAAAACAGATAACATGCCACATAGCAATAAAAACAATACTGAATTAATATTATAGTGAGAATAAAGTCTGAAAGAAATAAATAGAACATCAGGGACCTGGGGGGGAATATTGATATATGGAATTTGAGTTCCAGACAGATAATCTCTTACTGTAAATATAAAAACATGAGCATACTAAAAGCAAAAGGATGAAAAAATAATATCAAGCAAACACCAACAGTTTCAAAGCACGCATCAGAACAAGAACTATTAGTTGGGACAAAGAAGGACATATGATCATGATAAATATGAATGTATCTAATAACAGAGCTCATTGACAGGAAAAAAATCACACAAAGGAAAGGAAAAATAGACAGTTAAATAAGTATAACTGGAGACTTCAACATTTGTTAGTAGCTGGGAAGTCAAGTAGCAAGCAAATCAGTAAGTATTCAAGATATTGAATAACACTACCAAATAACTTGATTTTAGTTCAAGTTGTTTGTGAAAAGCAGGAGGTCATTTTAGTGAAAATGTAGGAGGTTAACTTCACATTTACCCCTTGTAGGCGGCTAGCTTTCTGCTTAGAAGTCTTAGGAAATCTTTCTGTGTCCCTAACATTAAATATCCTGATCAGCATCTATTGTTTTATAGCCAATAGTTTCTAGATAAGTGGTGAGCCATCTCAATAACGAATTTCACTTTTCACTTTAGGGAAATGTTTCTTTGTTGTATTTCTGAATAATTTTCTCTTCTATTGTTATGTATGTTCTTCCAAGGACAATATGATTCATATTTTGTATCAACTGCATCTTAACCTATCATTTGGTCTCTAATTGTTTTAATTTCTTTGAAGTTCCTGCTGTAGTCGTTGCGATTATTTTTAGTCTCATTTTTTCTCCTGAGACCAATTACTATTGAGTTAGGTCTTTCTTTGATTTAATTTATGTGTTTGAGCGGTAATGGCATTATACTGATTTCTTTTGGCTTACAATGTAATTTCTTTCACTTTTTTTTCTTTCCACAATTCTTTTCTTAAAGCACTGCAATTTACAAAATTATTCATAGTTGAGTTTAGACATACAATTTTACAGCATTGATCCCACCACCAGTGTCAACTTCCCTACACGAGTGTTCCCAGGTTCCCTCCCGTACCTCCACTCTCACCCTCACCCCAGTCTGCCATATTGACAGGCTAAAGTTTGGGTCTCTTGATTTCAGTATTATTGATTCTGTGGTTTGGGTGTTTAGCTCTATCACTGCTTAACATCACCTCTGTAACTGCTACTTTGTCTGGCCCCTGTTGCTTCTCATCTGTCTCTTCTCCCTCTCCACTCCCACCTCCTTCCTATACTCTGGGACCAAGATTGATCAGGGCATCCCTTCTTTAAAACATTGCATTCCCCCATCCATTTATTCTTTTTTTTTTTTAGCTTTTTTATTTGGGTCACACCCAGCAATGCTCAGGGGTTACTCCCTGCTCTGCACTCAGGAGTTACTCCTGGCGGTGCTCAGGGGACTATATGGGATGCTGGGAATCGAACCAGTGTCAGCCATGTTGCAAGGCAAATGCTCTACCCACTGCACTACCACTCCAGCCCCATCCATTTATTCTTAATACCACATATGTTTGATTATCCTTCTTCTGTGTTTATCCTTCTTCTTCTGGCTTACTTAGTTTACCATGATGTCTTCCAGGCAATGTAATCTCATCATTTTCTGTTATTTTAATGCTTTGTCTTTGACTTCTTATTTTATTAATAAGCGATTTTTCTAAACTTTTTCCTTAGCACAAGGCAATATTGAGGAAATTGTTATCTCCTTCTTTCTCTCTCTTTCTCTCTCCCCCCCACCACCGGAGCCTCTTCCTAAAGACACATTTATAAGGCTGAGCTGCCGTCAATTTCCAGTTTGCTCAAGCTACAGCTGGACAGTTGAGTAGGAGTGTCTAGTTTCTCTCTGATCTATGGTTGCTCCTGACCTTCTAACCCAGAAGTAATTTTTCTCCCTTCTGAACAGTAATTTGGGGGTTGGCTTCCATTTTCAGTTTGCTTTTCGGTAGCCTGAAGACTTGAGGCAAGAAGAGCTTGACTAGGTGCTTTTTTGTCTTCGTCACTGCAAATGTCTGTTTCCCAGGGCCAGTCGGATCAGAAAGGAAACATTGCTGACCCTAGTCTCCCTGGTTGGTTCCTCTAACTCTGTCAGGACCTTGGGTACTGGGAGACCAAGAGTTTCCCCCCATCTCCGCAGGATCCCCTGGGTAGAGAGAGAGAAGCCTTTCCACTCCCATTCCCAGAGACTTACCCTTCCAGCCTTCAAATCAAGGTCAACTGAATTCTGGATATCAGAATTTTGTTGACTCACCTTTTCCCAGTTATTTTAAGCCAGGTTATGAGTCACTTTTTGAAATTTTCTTTCCTGTAAGTATTTTTTTTTTTTTTGGCCACTCTTGGCAATGCTCAGGGCCGCCGCCCTGAGCTCAGGGATCACTCCTGGTGGGAGTTGGAGGCCATATAGGATGTGGGAAATTGAACCTGGGTCAGCTGTGTGCAATGCTAGTGCCTTACCCACTATATTATCGCCCCAGCCCCTTATATAGTTTTATCATTCTTCAGTTTTGCTGCTGCTATTTTGATCCTCTGGAAAATGGCATTTTTGTCCATTAGTTTAGGTGTGTGTTGTGGGGGGATAGACGGGAATGTTCTCTGATTTCCTCAAACTTTTAGGAAAAATTGTTAACAATACTTGCTTGTGATTCTAAGCAGGTGATTCGTGGGATAACACTTAGAGATAAATCAAGATCTAATATTCAGCATCAAGGTAAAAATAAAATTTTAAATGGGGTAGAAATCACAGAGCCCTTTTTTCATATTGACTTTAAATATTGAGATGGTTCTTGATTTTTTTTTGGTGTTTTGGAGGGGCACACCAAATATACTCTGGGCTTACAACTGTCTCTGTTCTCAGGGATCACTCCTGCTGGGTTTGGGGGAACATATAGGATGCTGGGGATCGAACCCAGGTCAATCAAGTGCAAGGCAAGCAACTTAACCTCTATACTATTACTTTGGCTGGCGATGGTTCCTAATTTTATGTTTACTTAAAGAGTAAGTTTCCAAGGACTAAGGATAAAAAGGCCAAGGCACTTTACCTTTCTGATATGCAAAAGCACTAAAGATAGTTAAACACTTCCTCTATTAAATATATTTCATATGTGTATAAATCCAAAATATAACCGTGTAAGATGTCAGACTCATTAAACTGTGCTCCAGGGGCCTTCTTTCAGATGTGTTCCTCTACAAGCAGCCGAGCTGAACACCTCTGGCTTCTCCGTGCTCTGCATTTACTTATCTTAGAGCGAGGAGCTAATTCTTTCCTTGCTTCCAGAGATGAATTCTGTATGCTGACTGCAACAAGACTTGATGTTTTTCATTTGTGCTCAGCCACATTCTCAGCAACACCCTGGGAGCTCCTCAGTGCTGTGTGTGGGGATTTCACCGCACAGTTCACATCCAGATCAGCAAAAGGGGAGAGAAATCCCTAGGTGCAGTTTTAATTTGGTTGCCAGGAAGGAAACAACAACAACAAAAAGCAGTATTCGGAGTCCATCGGGCTGAGTTTCTCAGACATGATTCTGTGAAGTGCAATGGACGAGAACCAGCCCATCTTGAAGCCTGACCCTTTCTGAATCACGGCCACCAACCAGGCCCAGGAGACCCGATCCTCCAGTCCCAGGACTGCTAGGTCACAGGTTCTCAAGGATTGTTTGTCTTTCCACTGTTTGGCAGGTGTGCTTCTCCATTAGCTTAGCTGTCTCTGTACTCGTTTAATGATTCTCAGTGATTGTTCCACATGTCACCTTAACCTAGGGAGCAAATTTGCAAAAGTTGTTTATTCATTTGAATGTATAAATAATGCGACTTTGTCCCATTGGCTGAAGAGGCCACGTGAGTCAATGGCCATTCTCATTGATTTCCTGATATGCTTCACAGGAACTCAGCAGACAGACTTACGGGCAGAGGGGAAAGTAAATATCGATGTTCTGTTCTGCTCTCGGGAATCTCACGATTATTAATCGTGTTGTTACTAGTGGAGTCTAACTCTAGACTCCATTACAAAGTGCACAATAGGGCAAGGTGCTTTATCTATTTATCTTTGGCTTTTGAGTACTCAGGGGTTATCCCTGGTTCTGTGTTTAGGACAGACCCCCGGAGGTGCTCAAGGGCCTACATGTGGTGCTCGGGATTGAACCAGGGTCAGCCACATGTACTCAACACAAGCGCCTCTCCTTCTCTACTATCTTTTGATGCTAGGGCAAGATATTTCCTCTCCTGGAACTTCAGGTTCCTTATCTGTAAAATAGGATTAAAAGTGTTATCCTTTGAGAGGATAAGAAAGAGAATATATGGGACAATTCTTAGCACTATCTAGGTGATGAAGTTGCGGAAGCTGCTAATCTGACAGAGAAAGCTGACACCCACCCGAGGTTCAAATTTCTATATTTAAACTTTATAAATAGAAATGTATATAGCAAAGAATCTCTGAAACCAGAGGCTCTTGCTTTCAAGTTAAATTTTAAAATAAACTGTAGAGTGCTATGGAGACTTCACTGAGGTCACAAAATGTCTGGCGTTAAAATTAATAGTAAAACTTGGTGACCTCTTCCCACGGTAGCACTGACTGCCTGTCTGTATGGAGACTCATGTATTAGACATGTTTGATTTTCTCTAATATGTGATTTTGTTTCAGTTTTTTAAAAGGAATACTATTGAATTTTTTATTATGCTAATAAGAAATGCATTTCTTTTTTGCTATCTTCTATTTAATTCTGGCCTTCCATATTTTTTTAATTAATTAATTTTTTTAATTAGTGAAGCATCGTGAGGGTACAGTTACAGATTTATACATTTTCGTGCTCGTGTTTCCCTCATACAATGTTTGAGAACCCATCCCTTCACCAGTGCCCATTCTCCACCACCAATAAACCCAGCATCCCTCTCACCCCCCCAATCCCATCTCCCCCCACCTCACCCTGCCTCTGTGGCAGGGTATTCCCTTTTGTTCTCTCTCTCCAATTGGGTATTGTGATTTTGTTTCATTTTTAATGCTAAGACTGGATATGGCTTAAGGGACAGAGATTGCAGCTCCAGAGTCAGTGTGTGAAGGCAGTGTTGGTGTACAGCAGTTTGGGTGCACATTCACACATCTTCAAATGTATGTCCCCACACCACACCCACCACCAAGTGCCAAGATCCTCTCCACCACGGTTTGCTATACCCCTCTCCACTTTGCTCCCTCTTCACTCTACCCTCATTGGAACCTGAGGTCTGCACCAGAGTCCAAGGATTTGTTTTGGTTTTGCTTTGTCTGTTTCCTTGCTTTCTTACTATCCCATGGAGACCAATGTGTAAAATCATATGGTATTTGTCTTGGTCATGATTTCTTTCACTTGGCTTAACCCCTCTTGTTCCATCCATGCTGTGGCAAAGGAAATGTTTTGCCTTTTCTTATATTGCTGAATAGTATTTCAGTGTGTGTGTGTTTGCACATATGTATGTGTGTGTGTGTGTGTGTGTGTTTACCCACTCATCTATTATTAGGCACTTGGGTTGAGTCCAAATGTTGGCTATTGTAGATTGAGCTAAATTTAGCATAGACATGCATGTTTTTATTTTAATTATTACCTTTGTGCTCTTTGGATAGGTATCTAGGAGTGGAGTTGCTGGGTCACATGATATTTCTATTTTTAAATAAGTATTTTGGGAAACCACTATATTATATTCTTTAGAGACTGACTAGTTTCCCTTCCCATCTATAGTATAAAAGACTTTTTATTCTGCTATTTATTTGGGTGCAGGCCATTTCCACAGGTATGAGGTGATACCTCATTGTGTTTTGATTTGCACTTCTCTGATAATCAACTATAATTTCATTTAGTTTTCATGTGCTAAGATCATCTGTGTGTCTTCTTTGGAGAGGTGCCTACTCAGCTCTTCTATTGCAGCCATGTGGCTAAATATGTTTTCTAGATGTTAGCAGTTTCGCACCTTTGCTGCTAAAGTGGAGAACTTCAAAATAACCCTCAATGAGACAGATGTTTGTTTCTTGTGTTAAAATCCAGGTAAGCAAACCAGGCCGATATAGGAACCCTCAGTCAACAGGGCACCAGGCCTCCTCTCCATGCTCTGCTCCTTTGGGTCCAAGGAGAGGTTTCTTCAGCTGTTGCCATGACATCCACCTTCCAGCAAAGATGTGGAAGAGGTAAAAGATGGTTAAGCAAGTGGGAGAGGGGGCAAAAGACTTCTTGCCCTTAAGAGTATGTGGCATTTTTGCTCATATCCCATTCATCTGAACTGAGCCACATAGCTATATTTAGTTGCAGAGAAGACACTTGTCACTTGTCATCACTTGTCATCCAATTTGCTTCAGCGGGCACCAGTAACGTCTCCATTCATCCCTGTTGTGTGCTAGTGTAGCCCAATGGCGTTTGCTCGCTCCAGGAACATGAAGAGCCTCAAATCGTTTGTTCAGGGCTTTGATGGCGATGTCTGACCATCTCATTGGTGGTCTTTTGACATCCCGTGGAATCTAGTCAGTAACAGCTCTAGTCCAGCGGTCATCTCTAAATCGCATTACATGTCCGGCCCATCTGATTTTTGACGCCTTGGCAAACGAGACAGCGTCCCTAATTCTTGATCGTCAGAACTCCAGATTCCCTCTTTCACTTGGGTGAAATGTGATACCCCAAGCATGACTCTTTCGATTCCTCTTTGGGATACTCAAATAGTGTTCTCGTCCTGTTTTCGTAGGGCCCAGGTCTCTGTGGCATATGTTAGTGCAGGAAGAACAGTAGAGTCGAAAAGATGTGCTTGGAGCCAGAGTTTCTTCGTCCTCTTAACCACTTCTTTGATGCTCTTGAAGGCGTTCCATGCTGCTCTCTTCCTCCTGCGCAGTTCTGGCGCCAAGTCGTTCCTCATGTTGAGTTCTCGACCCAGGTACACATAGCTGCTGCATTTGGAGATGTTCGTTCTGTTGAGAGCAAATGGAACATCAGGGACTAGTTCGTTTTTCATGAACATTGTCTTGGTGAGATTCAGCTGCAGTCTGACCTCGAGGTCAAAGTCGGCCAGCACTTGTGCCGCTTGGCTAATGTTTGGTGTTATTAGAACAATGTCATCAGCGAAGCAAAGTAGTTGCCATGTGAGAAGCAAGGGAAGACCGGATATTAGGTACAATTCACAGTTTTACGAGAGATTTCAATGCAACATTTGGTAAGTATACATAGATCTTAAAAATGTAGGAAAGTAGCATGGTGTTCCACAAAGTCATTGTGTTACATACAAAGCTAGTGGATAAAAAGAAAGGCAACAGCATGTATTGATGAGAATGCAGAGAAACTAACTCTTATAATTTATTGATGGGTGCCAACACTCTAGTAACATTCGGCATTATTTTAAAATGTTGACTATAGAGTTATTGTGTGACCCAACAATTTCCTTATGCTTATCTTACTTAAGATAGATGAAAAGATCTCATACAAAGAATTGCATGTTAATGTTCACAGAAACATTTCCATTATGTGCAAAATGTGACCTAAATGCCTTTCATCTAGTGAATGGATAAATAAAATGTGGCATAACAGTAATTAAAAAAATACCCAACAACAATCTAGTACTAATTTGTTATGGATAACTCCTGAAAACATTTGTGTTAAATGAAGAAAGCCAGATACAAAATGTGACATATTGTTTGATTCCTTTTTAATGAAATATTCAGAATAAGGACAATCTTGAGACAGGAAGTAGATTAGTGGTTGCTTGGACATGGGGATGGGAGCTATTGACTGTAAGTAGGTACAGGTTTCTTCATGTGGTAATGAAAATGGTCTAAAGTTTTAATTACGGAGGTGACCGCACAACTTTGGAAATTTAGTAAGAATTGTAGAATTTAGGCCAGAGAGAGAGTAGAGGGGTAAGGCACTTATCTTGCACACAACCAACCCTGGTTTAATCTCTGGCATCTCGTAGAGACCCAGGAGGCACTGATAGGAATCACTTCTGAGCACAGAGCCAGGAATAGCCCCGAAGTGCCACTGGATGCATCATCCCCCACCCAATACATACACAAATAATTGTCAGATAGTACATGTTAAAAACACCAATAGAAGCAGCACATCTGTTCTCAACTTGCTGGTATAAAAGGCTAATTTGGCAGAGCCAGATTGGGGAGAGGGATAGAGAAGACACTGGAGAAAGCAATAAAAGGTACTTGATCTCTGCTTGCTATGAGCGTGAGGCTATCTTAGGGGCTATCAAGGAAAATCTCCCTGAAAGAATTCTTTTATTCCACTTAGTGGATTGGCTAAATGAAACAAAACATTAAGCTTTAATGACTTCAAAAGTTTAACATGCAACTCACTGACAATTATTCTGCTTGACAAGTTCTTGATTTTTAAAAAATCTCTAATGGATTCTTCCTTATAGCATGTCTATTTTCTAATATGATGATTTTTCTCTTAAAGTATGTCTTTTTTATCCTTATAACTACACTCAGACCTCTTGAAATGTATTTTTAAATAAATCTTACTCATATTATAAACTTGGACCACAACCTATGGCTGGAATAGGATAGGTGTGACCAGATGTTTCAAAGTGTCTCCCAGATGTAGCCTTCCATGAGTCTAAGTGTGTTTTTATGTGCTCTGTAGCCTCAATAAATCCGGAATATAAGGACCTGATTAGTTGTTGAGAGAAATTAACTGGTTAAAAACGTCATGGTATGTGCAATATTCAGAGATTGGAAAAGTGAGATAGGAGTGTGAATGCAAGTGATGGAAGAGAAAACTCAGAGATAACCATGGTGGACGCTTTGTTGTTTTTGTTGTTGTTGGAGGGTCCACACCTTGTGGTGCTCAGGGCTTACTCCTGGCTCTGTATTCAGGGATCACTTCTGCCCAGGGCCATATGGGGTGCTGGGAATTGAATCCAGGTCAGATGCATGCAAGGCAAATGCCCTATCATGGTACTATTGCTCAGGCTCTATACTGGACTCCTGCATGGAGGATACAGTTATGAAACCTTAGGAGGGGCATGGCGACAAGTCAGCCAAGTATGTAACAAAGGCAGCTGGGAAAGTGTATATTTTCAAGGGCTCAGAGTTTGATTCCTCCATCCCTCTCGGAGAGCCTGGCAAGCTACCGAGAGCATCCCGCCCGCATGGAAGAGCCTGGCAAGCTACCCATGATGTATTTGATATGCCAAAAACAGTAACAACAAGTCTCACAATGGAGATGTTACTGGTGCCCACTCGAACAAATAAATGAACAACGGGACGACAGTGCTACAGAGCCAGATAGAGCTTATTTTTGATCTTACAGATTCTACAGATCCCATGGTACCAAAGTATACTTGGAGAACTGATATTCCTACTCGCCCATTTTTCACATGTTCACCAACAACTGTTTTTCAGGAGTAAGGAAAAGCTCAATAGTAAAGCCCTATCTTGACTTTTTGTTCTTGTACTCAGGTCTCATCCTGAGATCTTACATATTTCTTTTTTAATTCCAAAAGATCTATATCTCCTTTGTATAACATTTTATGAAAATATTAAGATAAAGCCTATAGGTTTCTCTACCAGCAATGAACCTTTCCAGAAAGTACTACTGTACTTGATCCTTGAGCATTTTGTACTTGAAAAAGTACTTTTCAAGTATTTTTCAAGTTCACATAGTCACATGTATAACTTGAGACTTAATGTGCAAAATGAATTGAATGACCACAACTGATTCAATTACCCAAACAGACAACCAAAAACAAAATGGAAAAAAATAAAATGACTTGAGAGTTTCCTTCCAAACAAACTCAAAACAGATATATAGCTTTGTGGATCAAAGCTCTTAAATCCCCGCACAATCTTATCTATCAGTGCTTCCAAATTCTGCACAATCTTATCCTTTTAAGATAAAAACAGGCAATTTGCCTGTTTAAAAATATCTTAAATGGCTCATATGCTGCCTGAGCCCATGTGCTGCTTGCGCTCATGTGGCCGAGCACATGCAGTGCCCGAGCACATGTGTCGCCCACATCTCCCCTCTTGAGATATGTACTTTCATGCTTTCGTGTCTAGTGCTAGGAAGTGTGTAGAGCTCTCTCCATCCTTGGAGAAGCCCGAGTTCTCTCTTGAGTGCGTTACTCTGACTATTTTCTTTTCCGCTTATCCCTTCCTCCCTCCCTAAAAAACCTCTAAATAAAATCTGCTTACTTCAAAAAAAATCTTAAATTACCTTCTTACCAAAAAACTTAAAACAGCAAGGCTTCAAAATCAATATTTATCAGTACAGATTTTTTACAAAAACTATTAAATTTTTTAAAAAGTAGGGATATTTCACTAAGTCTCAGTAGAAAATGGGAAGAACGATTTTTTTTTTACAGCGTTTGTGCATGAGTGTGTTGCTGGGGTGAGGGTGGGGTGTTAAGGTTCCTGAGTATCCTAGGAACTACCCTAGGAATAACCCCCTCCCACCATTCCCCCAGCCCAGTTGCATATGTCCAACTCTAAAGCCCGAGATGAGGGGCTCCAGGGTCGGCCACGGCCACGCAGGTGCCTGAACCCCCATACTACCTCTCTGACAGCGCCGGGAAGAGACATCTTAATACTAACACGAGTGACACTTGACCCTTCTCAGTGTCTCCGGCCTTGAAGCCTGGGGATGTGCTGGCCAGTCGGAATGGTGACAGGGTCACTCAGGCGGTTCTGAGCCCAGCCTTTCAAAGGACTGGCAGTTTGCTTGCCCTTGGTTTCTCGGAGGCTTGAGTCCTGTGGGAAGTGGGAGGGTCCACTGCAGAGTCAAGGAGGAAGGAGGAAGGAGTGCATCCTCCACCTGTCCCTTCCCACCCGGAGCTGCGAGTACCACTAACTTGGACCCTCCAGGCGCCCCCTGCAGGCAGTTCTACGCCATCGTTCGACCACACTCGGTATCCTCAGCCGGAATGCTCTGCACACGTTCCTAACCCACAAAAGCTTGAGTTCCAATAAAACCGTGGTTGGTTTTTATCTGCGGCACTATGTTATACAATGAGAAATAAGTGGGACAACAGCACAACAGGAACTGACAAAAGCGGATTAAAAAGAAAAAGAAAGCGTCTGATTTAGATACACAAGTCTTCAATCTGGCGAACACAGCCCCGGGAAACCCATAGCGCTATACTACTGTTGGTGGTGGAATTTCTCCGACCTTTTTGAAAGGTAATTTGGCAATATGCATGTGCTTAAAAATCCTGCAGATTCGTGATCTAGAAATTTCACTTCTAGGTGTTCCTGCTAAGGAAATAATTAAGGGCCCAGTGATAGAACTCGTTTGCTCATTTTATTTTTAATAGTTTTAAAAAGCTTTTTTGTTTGTTTATTTGGGGCCTTACCTGGTGGTGCTCGGGTTCTGTGCTCAGGAATCACTCCTCTCAGGGCCCAGGGCACCATATGTGGTGCCAGGGACCAAATAAGCGTTGGCTGCATATGAGGCAACCACCCTTCCTGCTACCTCCTCTCTCTCCAGTACTAAAGGTACTTATGAACAATTATAAATAATGGAGAAAAACTGTCAACAGTCTAAAGGCCGATAAAAATAGGATGATGGAATAAAATGCACATATGCCTCCAGTGATCCTGTATGGAGTTTTATAAAAAGGGGATTCCTGGAACATACGAACCAAATTACTTGTAGTATTTGATCTCTGAGGCCTAAATTAAGGGGAAGTTTCACTTTATGCTTTACATTCATCACCCCCCACCCTATATTCTATTTTTTTTTAAGTATGGTATGTTTAAATTAAAATACTCAAAGCCACAATATTGAAAAGAAGGCATCCCAGAATCCTCACAGGAATTCTGCTGTGGGCTTGGAACCTACACTCAGAGCAATAAAAACATCTTTGCTTAACCTATTCTTCTTGAGTAGTTGCTATTTCATTTTTTAAATTTTTTTTAAATTTTATTTTATTGAATCACCATGTGGAAAATTACAATGCTTTCAGGCTTAAGTCTTAGTCATACAATGCTGAAAAAACCATCCCTTCACCAGTGCCCATATCCCACCACCGAAGACAAAAAAAAAAAACACAGTACACCACCCATCCCGCCCACCCCCGCACCCCCCCACCTTGTAACTGATAAATTTCACTTTACTTTCTATTTACTTTGGTTACATTCAATATTTCAACACAAACCTCACCATTATTATTAGGAGCACCCCACTAGAGTCAGACCTGTTGTGCTCGGTTTTGTATTTCTGTACTTTAACAACTAAGTCCAGGGAGATTTCTTCCGGATATTCGATCATTGCAAGCTTGTAAACCCCATCTGTGCACCCTCGCGCCCTTTTGCTGCAGTTTTTGTCGTAAAATCCCATCTGTGGTCGTCATAATACGGCGGCCCCCACGCCTTTCATCCCCGGGAAGGGACAGGCGAGAGAGAGAAATACCTTTCCCCTCCCGGGCGGGCATGGGGTTGCAGCTTAGTTCTCTGGCTGGAAACAATCTGCAAGAGCAGTCCATGTTGTAGTTGGTTTAGCTGGGTCTGGATTCACTCGGGTGCAGCTGCGGAGGAGCCGCACATGCGTGCGGCCCCCGAGTCACATCTCGGCACTGGTCGCTGTTTCATTTTTTTGATGTGAAAGATATTTTATTTAGAGGTTTTTAGGAAGGGGAAGGAGGGACAGAAAGTGGGCTTTCTCAAGAGATAATGAGGGCTTTTCCAAGGGCCAAGAGAGAACTCCGACACACACCCCAGCATTAGATATGAACGTACACATCTTCAGAGAAGAGATGTGGGCACCCCCTGTGCTCGGGCTCTACAAATGCTTGGCCACCTGGGCACAAGCAGTTCATGGGCTTAGGCAGCATATGCATCACTCTTTCCTCATGAGATCATGTAAGGACAGGAGTTTCATGGAACCATGACTGAAGTGTTCAGCATCTGATATCTGAACCATCTGCCTTTTAATTTATAAATATCTATCAGCAATCCCGAGACAGAACTATGTCTGTATACATGCCATCTACGGTTAGAAATTGTAAACAAAATAATTCCACACTACTTAGGCAGCATTGGAGTTAACAACATAATTGGAAAGATCTTTTTCTTCACCAAAATTTTGAATCTTTGGGACTGGAGACGTAGTACAGTGGGGAGTGTGCTTGCCTTGCATGCGGCCAACCTGGATTTTATTCTTGGCACTCCTTAGGGTTCCTAGAGCCTACCAGGAGTAAGCCCTGAGCATTTCCACCTATGCTACCACTCCAAAAAAAGTTTGAGTATTTGTCATATCGTTACCAGTGTCTACCATCTGACTACCCCTAGTTTCTTTGTCTGTTTTCCCTGTTCTGTAAGAAACATTTTCTCCATTCCTTACCTCTATGTTTTGCAGGGTATTGTTTTGTTTTGTATTTTGTTTTTTTTTTTAAATTTTATTGAATCACCATGTGGAGGGTTACATAGTTCTCAGGATTATGTCAGTTATACAATACTCAAACACCCTTCCCTTCACCAGTGCCCATCTTCCATCACCAACCCCCCCAGTATACCTGCCGCCCCCTCTCACCTCCCCAGTCCCCACCCTTGTAAGTGATAAGTTTCACTTCGTTTACGCTTTATCTCAATTACATTCCATGTTTCAACACACAACTCACTACCGTTGCTGGGGTTTCCCCCAAAAAAGAAAAAGACAGTCCTATTGCCAAGGAAGCATTTGATAGTTCTCCATTGCTAAGAATATAGAGATATATTAAGTCCCGCTGTTTGTTACATAACTTTTCTTTTTCCCCCTTGCCCCACACCACCGAGTTCACGCCTGTCTAGTAATCGCCACGCTGTCTGACAAAGGGAAAAAAAACAAAAAGGATGGTTATTTCTCGTCATCAGCCGGCGTGGGGCTCTGGCTTAGTTGATAGTCTAGTAGAGTGTCTGCAAGCAGTTTCTGGAACCAAAGGTCTTGCGCTGGTATTGGCTCCGGCTCAAGATTCCACCAGCGTCCCGCTGTTCCATGTACATAATTTTTCCCCTTATATCCCATTCCCACGCCACCAGGTCTGTTGGCTTAATGGACATCACACTATGGTTGACGCCACGCCGCGTTTCTTCCCGAGAAAGAAGGATATTTCTTCTCAGCCGGCGTGGGGATATAGCTTAGTTCAGTCTAGAGAGATGGCTACCACTTTGATTGCCTTCAATATTTCAGCAAAAGACTTACTATTCTTGCTAGGATCTCCTACAAAAGTCCGACCCATTAAAAAGGAACCATTACATATTGCTGATGCTAAGATGACATTAGGTCGTGCGGCCGCCACAGCGGCAGCGCGGTTTTGGGTTTCTGTATAAAGTCCAGGGAAAGTACAACCAGAAATAACATCACTACAAACTTTTACCCTTTTATGGTGCTCATAAGATGGAGAAACCTAGAGAGAGGCTCGGCGTCTCCATTTTGCGCTCAGAAAGCCGTGGACCCTGCGCTGTGCTTGGGAGGAAGGGGTTGAGAGAGAGAGGTTAAAAGAATTGGGGAATGCCCAGTTTCCACTGTCGCAGCCCGCGGTGGGGTCTCCGATCCCGTGCCGGAATTAGTTCAGTGGGCTGCTTGGAGTTCAAGGGCGCTCTTTTGGGCTCTTCCATCATGCTCGATCCGCAGCAGGGCCAAAAGGCTTGTTTTGTATTTTGATGTATTATGACCTTGAACAGATTTGAGAAAATCCCCAGGACTGAGATTTTGTACTGCTCACACCAGAAGTCTCCGGAGTTCCAAAGCCTCCAGGCATTTCCAGTTCCTCTCTTAAACCTGTTCCAGTTATCTGGAGAACTAACTGTCTTTGCTTATTGGGATTGCCTGCTATAGTAACACGTAGCCATGGTAACCAAGTGTTGGCGCTAAAAAGCAGTCTTTCTTATTTAGAGGAAACTTCTCCTGTCAAAGCAGCTATGTGCATTTAGCTATTTGAATTAATTATTTATTCTATTATTAAATGAAGCTTCTTTGAGTTCTTACAAGGCTACAGACACACTTTCTTTTGCCACTCCCAGTGATGCTCAAAGTTTATTCCTGGCTCTGTGCTCAGAAATTACTCCTGGCGAGCTCAAGGAACTATATGATAACTAAACCCGGGTCAACCACAGCCCACAGACACATTTTTAAAAGAGACCTGGTATATTCAGAATGAAAAGGAAGAACGATCCCGGATGAAACTGGAATAATTGAAAAATAGGATGGCCAGAGAGATAGTGCAGGGTTTGGGGAAACATTTGATTTACACCATGTTCAATCTGCGGCCTTTGAGCTCCGCCAGGGGCCACTCCAGATCATTGAATCAGGAATTCATTGATTATTCCCAGCATACTTCTGGAATTTGTGATTTTCTCTTTTCCTTAAACACTTTACCTCCCCATCCCAACCCCCATCCCAACCCCTTTTCTCGACCCTGTCATTTTAAATCTCAGCTCTCCCTCCATGGGTCTGAATCTCTCCACTGAGTACATGATCATCAACTCACTTCTAGGAAATTTTTCCCTCTACAGATATACTTTCAAATGTCACAAAGATGGAAATTCAGGAATTCTTATTCAAACATGATTTTTATAATAGTTAAAGAAAAAACCACAAAAGGCAAAGAAAACCCAGTGTTTCATTAGATGAGTCAAATAAATCAGACTACATTTACATAAAAGAATGCATGGTAGCAAGTGTTCTAAAGTGTTGCTACAGAAAACAATCAGAGCATAATCAATAGAGGAAGAAGAGCTGGCAAAGCAATGTAGTTATTGCTCTCCATATGTGTGTATCTCTATGTCCATAAATAACACATTAAGTAAAAACCTACCTTAATATAAGAAGAGTCTAAACTATGTTTATAGAATATGTAGTGTAACCTCTTACTGAAATTAATCAAACCGTCTGCCTGGAGCTGAGATTCAGTTTGAGGACCCAAATATAATCTATTACCAACTACAATTTGGCGCCACCTGGAGGCAGCAGCCCCTTCTAGTTTTGAGTATTTCTGGGCTACAGTTCCTAAAACTGTGGTAATATTGAAGACAAGAAACAAACTAGCAATGTTGATAGGCTAATCAGAAATCTTCAGATTAACTGGCTTATGTTTTACCTAGGGAGGGAGATTGGGCCCAAAGAATGAGGACCTGATTCACTTCCCGTTTTCCTAGATGTGCTGACAAGTCATATCTCCCCTCTATTTCCCTCTCACCCAAACTCCACCATGCTCCTTCTCCCAGATTGCAAGTCCCAAAACTAAAAGAAAAAACCCACTTATCTCCGTCCCCCGCAAAAACACTTGTAAATAGTTTGCCTGTGCTATTGGCCATGGAACTACGCAGGAGGATAAAACCCAAGTGTAATATTAGCGCATGCATGCAGCTTTGTCTTAGAGATAGTCTTACCAACACACCCAATATCAAGAAAGAACTATTAACAGCGGCAGACAATAGACTGCTAAAGAGTTTTTAGAATCAATTCATTAAAAAACAAAACACTTAAGATGTGAAATTTCTTCAGGAATTATAGAACTCAGGGTCACATGGAATTAATTACTGAACAGCAAGTCAGCTAAAAGTAATTTTTAAAAGAACCATAGAAGTAAAGATTCAAAGATGACCCAAACTCCTCGAATATTTCAGAGGATCAAGCATGAGACTCAGAAGAGAAGTAGTTTCTGAGTTTAAGGAATGGAGACACCCTCTACAGGCAGCAATATCAGTCCTGGCTGTCTTCTCCGGGGCCCCTCGGAGGGGATGGGCTCCAGCTTCCCTCCCCGCCCTGAGCAGAGCTCCCAGCGGCCGAAGACCTCCAGAGCCTAGCCACAGCCATGCTCAAGGCCCCTCTCCACATGTTTGGACAAGCCTTACACATGAAGGTACCGGCAGAGGAACCCAGTGTGTGGGACCCAGGGCTGAGACTTCCAAGCCTGCTCGGATGGGACTGGGCTTCCTCTGCTCAGATTTCCCATTTCCCAGTAGCTAGGCAGTCACACCCAGGGACTTCGGGGGGGGGGGGGGGCGTGTAATCCCATCAACGGCCAGCATCCAGAGACTTAAAAGCAAGTTCCCGGAAGTGCGTGGCCACTTTGCGGCTTCGAGATATCTTATACCCTACTTCTCCCTCTGGGAGAACCTGACAAACTACCAGGAGTTTCCTGCCCACATGGGAGAGGCTCACAAGGTCCCCATGGTGTATTAATATGCCAAAACCAGTAACAATGATGGGTCTCCCTGAAAGAGCCTCCAATGCAGCATCGTTGGGAAGGACGAGTAGAGAGAGGCTTCTAAAATCTCAGGGCTAGGACGAATGGAGACATTACTGAGACCGCTTGAGAAATTCAACAATCAATGGATGATGATGATGAGTCCTGGACCCTCTCCCCCCACCCCCCACCCCAGCCCAAGGAGAACAATCTGGGGTAGAATAGCAATGGCAGAATTTCTTCTTTTACTTAATAAAATAAAACCTGCCACTGCTCCTAGTATCGTTTAAATTGATTTTAACCACAAACTGCTCACCCCTGGATTAATTTCATCGTATGCAGCCCATTTCTTCTCTCCCTGCTAAAGCTTTTATAGACTATTGAGATTTCTGCAAGGTCATTTGCAAGGTCATCCTTTGAGTGCTTGTGTTCTTTTCTGGGTCAAAAAAAATTTTTTTAACTGCCCCAGGTGTGACTTCATTGATTAAAACTTCTATATAAAATATAAACACTAGTTTCAGACTAATAACATGTCAGAAGCAAGAAGGTCAAATATCTTTGTTTCCAAATTCAGAGAAGTGGGGCCCAAGAGCCTCATCCTCTAAGAAATCATTATTAGTCATTCAAGGATGGTGGCAGGACATCTTGCTCTCAAGAGCCAATGAAAAGAACTCCGTGCTGGTTTTTGTGAAGGCTGGAGTGATCATCCAAACAGTGTCACAAAAAGCAGTTCAGAACACTATATGGGCAAATAAGATCATTAATGAGTCACAAGAGAACAAGGCACAGTTCCTGGATATACGATGTTAACTAGAAAGGTGAGGAAGAGTGGGATTTCGGTGGGTTGAGGGTAGGAGATGCGGGAACAAGGTGCACCGCAGAAGAACGAGATGCTGAACAGAGGCTAGAATGCAGAGTGATATCCACTCTTGCACACCCAAGCCAGCCCTAATTGAACACAACCCTAAAGATACAGGATGCCTGAATGGATTACAAAATAGTCTCCCAAATGATTCAGTCACCAACTACATCAGTAAGAATGACGATAATTTGCTTGTTTGTATATTATACAGGTCTCCAAATACTGCAAATGTTTTGTTTCTGCTTCTTCCCATTACTAATTTATAAAAGTCAGTGCCAATACCCAAAACTAAGCAAAACAAGGTCAAGATCACTGGAACACAAGAAGAAAGAGGGTCTAGAGAGGAAAGAAACAAATTAGAAATGCTAATAGACTAACATAGAAAACTTAATTTAACTGTATATCTTTAATTTACTTTTCCAATTTCTTTTTAGGTGCTGTGGTTTGCAATAGCTCTCGTATTATTGTTTTGCACTTGCAAAACTATTTCACCAGCCCCACCACGAGAGTTATCACCATTTGACCCCACCATTGTCCTGAGGTCCCTTCTTCCCATCTTCTCTTTGCAGTCAGGTTCCCTTTCTTTCTGTTAGCTAGATCTCAGTGCTGGTTTCCACTGGGACTGTCTAATCTCTTTGTTTCTTTATTTTCCATGTAAAAGCAATATTCTCTAATATTTGTCTTTTTCCTTCTGACTCATGTCACTTAGTGCAACAACCTTCTAATTCCATCAATCATCAATTCCATCCAGCTTTCAGCAAACTGCAAGATTTCATCTTTTCTCATTGCTGAGTAGTGTTCCGTTGTGTGTGTGTGTGTGTGTGTGAATTTCTTTATCTACTCATCTGTTATTGAGCAGTTGGATTACTTTCAGACCTTAGCTATTATTAATGCTGCAATAAATGTAGGTGTGCACATGTCTTTGCAGGTTAATATTTTAAAGTTTGGGGAGGGGGTAGATGCCCAGGAGGAGAATCACCAGGGCCATATGAGAGTTTGACCTTATTTTTTGTTTAGAAGTATGCACAGATTTTCCATAAAGTATGAGCCAGACAACTGCCCCACAACAAGAGAATGTGAGCGCTTTCCCACCAAATCTGTGCCAACACTGGTTATTTCTGTTTTTTTTTTTTCTTTTAGGCGTGGAGGGGTCCTACCCGGAGATGCATGGGGACTGCTTCTAACTCAGTACTGTATGTTGTTCCTGGCAGTTCTCTGGGGACCATGTGGCAGTGGGGATTAAACTTGGGTGTCTTGCATGCAAAGCATGCATTAATTTTCTCTCCACCCTCTCTAGTCTTTTTTATATAAGCCGTTCTCACTGATACGAGGTGAGATTATGGTTTTGATTTTCATTTCCCCAATAATCAAAACCACTGAGGTTTTGATTTTCATTTCCCAAATAATCAGTGATGATTGATGTTTTTTCTTCATAAGCCTGTTGACCATATTTATGTCTTTTTTGATGAAGTGTCTGTTAAGCTACTCTTCCTATGAGGTGGGTATTTTTTGTTGTTTTGTTAAGTTGTGTGAATACTCTATGTATCTTGGGTATTAGTTCTTTGTCTATGCACAAGGTGTGACTATTTTCTCCAATGTCATAGGGTGCCCTTTTATTTTTTGGCATCATTTCTTCAGCCATACAAATGCTTAATCCAGCACCACTTATTTCTGCACTGGTTTTCTTTTTTTTTTTCTTTTTGGGTCACACCTGGCGATGCACAGGGGTTACTCCTGCCTCTGCAATCAGGAATTACTCCTGGCAGTGCTCAGGGGACCATACGGGATGCTGGGAATTGAACCTGGGTCAGCCGGGTGCAAGGCAAACACCCTACCCACTGTGCTATCGCTCCAGCCCCTGCACTGGTTTTCTTTGCCTGAAGGTCACTTCATTTAAGACTCCTCTGAGGTTAACAGTGTGGAGAGTTCTACCTATGTTTTAATAGAGACAGGTCTGATATGGAGGTCTTTAATACATTTTGAAATAGGCTTGGTATATTGTAGGATTACATAGCTTCAGGTAGTTTAGGTTTATTGGGTTACTCCCGTCACAGTGCTCCCATTCCTCTGTGTTTATTTGTAGCTTCTTTCTTAGTGTTCTGTTGACTTGTAAATAATGTCTTTCTCTTCTCCTTGAGTCCTTTGCATAGCTTATTCAGAGCAAGTCCTTTTTGTATGGACAAAGAAAGACATTTAATTGGCCTTGAATATTATTAATTCCTGGGCATCTGCTTTCTTGACTGTAGCCTTGGTTGCCCTCAGTTCCTAGCCCTCTAAAAGGCAGGGTCCCGACGGGGAACGAGACGGACCCAGGGCAAGTGGTAAGTTATGTGCTACCCTGGCATCGAGATGGGCCTGGCCAAAGTGTCTCATTCTTAACTGTAAGTTAAGAGTCTGATCATGGACAAGTGCTGTCATGATCTTAAAGTAATGATGAGACTAGGACCCTGCTAGGGATAGGAAAGACTAATCTGGCCTGAGCACTGTAGTCTGAGATTGAGATGACCCAGGAGAGCAATTCTAAAAGTTTAATGCATCTCTTGCTATGCCCATACAAAACGATTAATATTAAGAATGCTTATATGTTTGTTGGACAAGGAGAGGAGAAACACAACCATGGGATTTCATCATTGATGGGTCCTGCTGAAAGATAGAATAGGTGTTCTGCTATTGTTATTGAACCTTTTAAGCTTGAATTGTTACATTGTAGATTCCAGGCTCTGGCCCAGCCTAGTCTTTGGGATGTAGATTTCAGGTGCTGCCTAGTTTGTAACTGACAATGTAGATTTCATGTGGCAGCCCAGCCCAGTCTTTGGTATGTAAATCCGAGTGCTTTTCAGCCCAAGGAAGGCTTAGGTTTTGGTTTGATATCTTCTTTCCGGAGGCCTAGATTACTGGCCTGCAGATACAAGAGAATAATGTTGCCTCAATGTTCTTCCTGTAAGATCTTTTGGTGCCTTTGGTAACTGTCAACGTATTGCACCATGAGCAAAAAGGGGTTCCGAGAGAGACATGGGGAAGGAGAGCCTAGAGAAAGGAGCAGAGTAGATCCAGAGAGGCTGGAGCTGGGAGTGCGGGAGACGGAAGTTTAAAGATTGAATAAACAGTAATAAATCAGCAACCAGCTGGGTCCTCGTTCTCCACGGCGAGCATTAGTTTTTTTACAGTATATGAACAGGTGTCTGTGGTGCATTTACATTGTTTTTGGTATGTAACTGTATACCTTTAGTGTCCAAAAAAACACACTGTTTAGTAAAAGCTTAAAGTAACAACAGCACGAGTCAAACAGTGACTTTTTCCTCTTAAGAGAAGAGAACTAAGGGGAAGCCTTTTCCCTCTGGACAAAACAAGAAATTTAAACAGCTGATAGTCACAATATGGAGAAGAGAGGATGAATAAGTAGTTTGAAAATAAACATGCTCCCCTAAGGGTTACTTCTCTCCCCACCCCCTGATCTTGCCTTCAGTTAGAATATCCACAGTGGAGAGTTACTATTACTCATAAAAAAGACATAAGTCTTCTAAGCATGATTCAAGGCTTTGCTTTGTTTAGAGTGCTTCACAGATATTTCTCCCTCTGCCACCAATTAAAGGTTTGTGTCCATTGAATATTGAAAAAATATATTGGCATCATTGTTTTCAACTATACATGCTCACATTGAGTCTCTGTGCCACATTTTGGTAATGCTCACAGTATTTCAAACTTTTTCATTATTATATATCTGTTGTGGTGACCTTGGAGATCTCAGCCCTGGGTCTCGCACACCTGGGCCTCCTCCACCCAGATCCCCCATTTTTCAGTAGATTCCAACAGCCAAGATCCAGAGACTATAAAACAAAGCTCCCAGAAGAGAGCGACACAGAGTTTCCTGCCCCTGCGCCTGGCTATCTTCACGAGGGCCCCTTGGAGGGGGGCGAATTGAGTTTCCCTCCCCACCGCGAGCAGAGCCCTGGCAGCCAAAGACCCAGCCACAGCCATGCTCAAGGCCACTCTCCACACGTTTGGACGAGCCTCACACATGAAGGAACCCACAGAGGAACACAGGTGTGCGGACCCAGAGCTGAGGTCTCCAAGCCTGCTCAGATAGGGACTGGGCCTCCTCCACCCAGATACCACATCTTCCAGTAACTAGGCAGTCACACCCACAAAATGACCCCTGGCACCGTGTAATCCCATCAATAGCCAAGATCCAGAGACTATAAAACAAAGCTCCCGGAAGCGTGTGGCCACATTTGCGGCTGTGCAATCTCTTATTGTCTAATTCTCCTTCTTGGAGAATTCAGCAAGGTACCGAGAGTATCTTGCCCACATGGCAGAGCCTGGCTAGCTCCCTATGGTGTATTAGATATGCCAAAAACAGTAACAATGATGAGTCTCATTCCCTTCACCCTGAAAGAGCCTCCAATGTGGCACTGTTGGGAAGGATGAGTAAAGAGAGGCTGCTAAAATCCCACGGCTAGGGGCTGGAGTGATAGCACAGCGGGGAGGGTGTTTGCTTTGCATGCGGCTGACACGGGTTCGATTCCCAGCATCCCATATGGTCCCCTGAGCGCGGCCAGGGGTAATTCCTGAGTGCAGAGCCAGGAGTGACCCCTGAGCATCGCTGGGTGTGACCCAAAAAGCAAAAAAATAAAAAAAGCAAGTCTAGGACGAATGGAGACGTTACTGGCGCCCGCTCAAGCAAATCGAAGAACAACAGGATGACAGTGATACAGTGATACAGTGATGGTGACCTATGATGGGTGATTTTTAGTGTTGTCATAATTGTAATTATTTGGGGGCACCACAAACCTTACCCATATGGCATGCCAAACTTGTTCAGTTTATACATGTTCTTACTGTTCTATCAGCCCACTATTACCCATTCTCTCTTCCTCTTCTTGATAATTCCTAGTCCCTGAGATGCAATAACATTGAAATTAGGTCAATTAATAACCCTACAGTGGCTTTCAAATGTTCAGGTAAGAGGGAGGGGCACATCTCTTTAAATCAATAGCTAGAAATGATCAAGTGAGGAAGGGAGGAAGGTTTGAAAACAAGATAGGCCGAAACTGACTTTTCCACTAGTTGAGTTGTTAGTACATGAAAAAAAAGAGAGAGATTCTTGAAGAAAATTTGAATTACTACTCCAGTAAATGCACAAATGATAAGAGAGAGACACAGCACATTACAAGATGTGCTGATGCGAAGAAAGCTTTATTGGTCTGGACCAAGCCAGCCACAATATTCCCTTAAGCAAAAGCTTAATCCAGAGCAAGGTCTGGTGTCTCTTCTATGTTAAAGCAGTTGTTTGCCAGCTTTCCTTACAAATGGAGAAAATGATCTTGGGAATTCCTACTCAGGCACAGACTGGCTTCCTGGACTAACCAGGGTAGGTGGTCCCCATATTTTTAGTGTAAAAAGAACAGACTTTTATTGTTAGGTGATACCATCTGGGACTTTTGCAGAGAAGAAAAGTTGGTTTAGTGTTTCAATGTACAGGTGACACATTTGGTAGGGCTAGTGCAGGTCTCACGAAGTTGAAATCAATGTTCATTTACTGTTCTGAAAATCCGAGGGCCCTTTAGAATGAGATGAAGTTGATTATACATAATCTATAAATACAACAACAAAGTTTAGATGACAGCACATCTGTTTACATAATAGTGTGCTGAATATTTTAAAGTTAAGTAGGCCCAGTGTTGAGACCTACTTTCAGAAAAGATTTCTCTAAAGTAATACTGTCATTGACAATGTGTCCAGTTATCCAAGAGTTCATATAAAGATGTTTAAGGAGACTGATGTTAGCTTCCTGCCTGTTACCACAACATCCACTCTGCGGTCCAGAGTTCAAGAAATAATTTCAACTTCAGTCTATTTTCTATGAGCTACATTTCTCAGTAGTGTGGAGATACCATAAAAAATGTAAATGAAAATATCTTATGGGGCACCATCAATATCAAAAGTTAAAAATGAAAATATGTTATGGTGCACCATCAATATCAATAGCATGCTTGGTGATTAATTTTTTTGAGGAGTACAAGGGATCAAACCCCAGGACTCATTTATGCAAAGCCAGTACGCAGTCACTGAGCCACATTCCTGACCTCTTGATAAACGTTTTTTTTGGCCTCCCAGGTGGTATTCAGGAGTCCCAGGGGGTCCCACTGGTGATTCTTGGCCAAATGGGCCAGTGATCCATTGCAAAGGCCAGAGGTTGTGATGCTGGTCCAGACCTTCTGGTGTTGGAAATACCCAGACCCTACGGGCAGTACTCGGGTGCTCCAGGACAGCACCTGGTCATTCTCGGGGGACTAGTGGTGCCTAGCATATGCTTTCTAACAACTGTACTATCTCCCACCCCCTAAAATATTTTAAATTAAGATATAGACTTTGTTTCTTTAGACATACTGCTGTTGCACACCCAGTAGACCACAGTATAGTTAAATATAACTTTCAAATATACATTGGGAAGCCAATAGGCTCATGTGACTCACTTTGTTGCACTAGACTGGAACTGAACCCACGATATCTCCTGGTGAGCCTCTACTGTGACAGAAAAAGACAGCTGCTAATCACTGCTCCAAGCCATCTGTGCAAAAAAAAAATGACTTTGTTACAGGAGAAAAATAGGAGGGGGGGGCTTTACTAGGAAGCCAAGTACCCAAAGACTAATACATATTTTTGAAAATTCAATTAACAATCAATTTTGGTTTTGAATATATGTCCCTATAACTGAGGCAATGTGGCATAAAATCTAGGACATAGGAGGTTTTCAATAAGTATCTTTTGAATACATGAGTGAATAAGAATATATTTCTAAAGTCATTATTATTAAATGAATAAAAATAATTCCCCCTGACACTGCAAAAATATAAAGACATGAGGTTATGGTTTTTTTTTAGGTTATGGTTTTTATTTATCTTCCAGTGTGTTTGCTATGGCTCATGCCATAGCATTTTCAGTTAGTGTTCAATATTTAAGGGCATTAGGAACTAAATTGAACATCTTTTTAAATTTATTTATTTTTGGCGTGGGGCCCCCATCTGATGGTGCTCAGGGTTTCTCCTGGTTATGCACTCAATAATCACTCCTGGTGGTGCTTGGGCGACCATGGGATGCCGGGGATTGAACCCAGGTTGGCCACATGCAAGGCAAATGTCCTCCCCACTGTACTATTGTTTCTGCCCCTAAATTGAACACCTTAAGGACAAAGAATTTGTACACAAAGCAAATTGTACCCGTCCAAGACAAATGCAAAGCCTGCACAGTCTTCCCAAGATGTGGCCTTGCCCTAATCTCGACAGAGGTCAAGTAGAACCTGCCCAGGAGCATTCTACAGAAAAATAAATTTCTCCTATTCTTTCACTTTAAAAAAAAATTTGCTGTTTGGGTCACACCTAGCAATGCGCAGGCGTTACTCCTGGCTTTGCACTCAGGAATTACTCTTGGCAGTGCTCAGGGGACCATATGGGAGGCTGGGAATCGAACCCAGGTCAGCAGCGTACAAAACAAACACCCTACCAGCTGTGCTATCACTCCAGCCCATATTTCTTCACGTTTATTTGTCTCTGTTCCTCTTTCTGTTCTCGGTAAGGTCTCCAACTTATCAGTGGGCAATGTACACTGGTGAAGGAATGGGTGTTGGAGCATTAAATAACTGAAACCCAAATTATGAGAAATCTTGTAACTATGTATCTGACTATATTTCAACTAAAAAAATCACTGTATCACTATCATCCCATTGCTCATTGACTTGCTCAAGCGGGCACCAGTAACGTCTCCATTGTGAGACTTGTTGTTACTATTTTTTGGCATATCGAATATGCCACGGGTAGCTTGCCAGGCTCTGCCGTGTGGGCAAGATACTCTCAGTAGCTTGCCGGACTCTCTGAGAGGGACAGAGGAATTGAACCTGGGTCAGCCACGTGCAAGGCAAATGCCCTACCCACTGTGCTGTCACTCCAGCCCCAAATAAAAAAATAATAAAATTAAATTAAATTAAAAATAAATTTTTGAGACCACACCCAGAAGTACTAAGGACTTATTCCTGGCTCTGTGTTCAGGGATCACTTCTGGTGGTGCTTAGGGGTACCAGGTATCAAATTGGGATGAGACACATGTAAGCAAAGTGTCTTTACCCTGTATTATCTCTCCAGCTCCTCATTTTGCATTCTTAGCAGAAATGCATGTGAGTCCCAACTGCTCTGCTTTTCCACCAGCACTTAATGTCAGCTGCTCTTTATTTCTCATTTGTTGGATAATAGTATGTCATTGTGGTTTTAATACACACCACTAATGATACTGAGGTGTTCGCACTTGCTAAGTACATAGGTAGTTTGGGGCTACATTATTTGCCATGTGTCTTGAATCTTCATTTGCTTATATGTGTTTGGGTTTTCTGGACAAATTAAGATGATATTTAGTGATGGTCTGAGGTCTAAGATAATACTGTTTTCCTCCACAAAGCATCCTCCACCCCATTACTCGACAAAACATATTAGCAGTCTGGGGCCAAGGTTTGAGGGTCTGGAATAAAATCCGAACCCCATGTTTTCAGGTTGCAGCCTCTGAGTGTTTGAAACCAAAGGAAAGGATGTTAGACAAGGGAGTCTCAATCTATGGGAGAAGGAAAGGACACCACTGCTAAAACCTTCATACATCTGCATCCCCAAAAGCTTTGCTTTGTACCTCAACTGCTTCCAGAGCATTGCCAGTGAGCCTGAGTCAAGTTTCAGCCAAAGTGAGGTGAGGGAGTGCCCAGGATCTCAGGAATGGAAACTTCCATATTCCTTTTCACTATCAGTAGATCCTCTTCAAAATTTACTGGTCACATACTTGAATGCTAAATGTTTTCTTTTCTTTTTTGATCTTTGGGCCACACCCCATGTTGCTCAGGGCTTACTTCTGGTTTGGTGCTCAGGAATCACTACTGGCAGGGTTCAGGATACCATACAGTGGTGTTGAGGTTTGAACCTGGGTCAGCTGCATGCAAGGCAAGTGACTTACCTGCTGAACTATCTCTCCGATCCTTGCATGTTTTTCTTTATTTTTAATTTTTTTTCTTTTTTTTGCAAGTGTGGGGGAAGCACCCAGCTGTTCTCAAGGCTTACTCCTAGCTCTGTGCTCAGGGAATACTGATGGCAGGGCTTGGAAAACCATATGGAGTGACAGGGATTGAACCCAGGTTGGCCATGTGCAAGGCAAATGCTCTATCCACTATATTATTGTTACAGTTCAAAACATTTTTTTTGTTCTATTTCATCATTATCTTGTTAGGTCTCTGATACTTGTCAGAATGTGTATGTGTGGGTGTGAAATTGTGCAAAAACTTCAGCTTTTTTCAATTTTCTTCAAGTGGGAATTTGGAGTCATCAAATCCAGTGGTTTTCAACCTTTGTGTGCCTGCAGACCAGTGAAAATAGGAGAAATATTTCATGGGGTGGCATAATGACATATGTATACATGAAGATTCTTATACTTACCAAGACTGTCACTGCTTGCCCTCCACTCTGCTATGAGATCTGGGCAGACCATGAATTAAGCTGCAATAACATTTTCCCAAACTGGCAGGACATTTCTACAAATCAGTTCTTGTAAACTTGTCTGCTGGTCCCAAGAAATCTGAAATTTAATAATATTCTAATGCAGAGATAAAAAACAAACAAATAAACCAGTGAAAATATTTTGTGTACAGGGACAGAAAAGCACCATAGAAAATGCTACTGAGAGATCAAGGCAGAATAAAGGATATGGAAATGTTAGGGGTGAAGGAAAGCAAAGTCAAGGAAGAACCATCCAAAAATGATAACACTTGAACAAATAACTAAGAGAATTGAGAGAGGTAACTGGTCAAAAATCCCAGGTGTAGCTGGAGCAGACTATGTCCAATGTGGGAAGAGGTAAGGGATAAAATAGGAGGTGAGAGTGAGTTAAGGGAAGACATGATTAAGACTTGTAGGTCATATTGTCTTTGCACTTTATTCTGAAAGAAGATGAGGACCCACTAAAAGCTTTGAGTGAAACCAGTTATTTGAACTTTCATGAAATTTATATGTCATTCTGTCCTCAGTGTTGAGAACAGAGGAAGAGATGGAAAAGGCAGGAGAGGGCTAGAGACAGAGTACAGCTGGTAAGGCACTTGACTTATATGTAGCAGACCCTAATTGAATTCATGGCCCCACATTACCCCAAGTCCTCCTGGAGTAATCCCTAAGCACTGAACCAGGAGAAGAGGGTTAACCAGAAAGTTATCAAAAGTAATTAAGGATCTAAAAGAATGATTCAATGTCCTGAACAACCTCCCTTGCAAATATGTGGTCATGAGTTTAAGTCCCTGGCATTCCCCATAGGCTCATGAAATCTTGCAACTCAACTACCTGAAATTCCCAGCTCCACAGACTATTTCAAGCTAAGCAGGTGTGCAAGTGCACCACATAAATGGGTATGCCCCTTTATGTGTTTTAGTATCACACCTAATAACTATGGGAGCATATGTGTAGGCTCAACTAAAGGAGTGTCAATCTTGGAGAGCACTGAGATTGAATGTGAGAGCACCACACCTGGCTGTGCAACCCTTGGTGAGCACCACAGCCAGGCAAGTTTCTACCACTGGCCATCAACATCAACAACAAAAAGGGGGAGGGAGCAGGGAATACAAATTGTTAAAAACTAAAACAATAACATAAATACAAATAATTGAGTAAGATATGATGGATGCTTAGATGAGAAGAATGACAGTGGAGGTAATGAAAGAGCTCAAATTTTTAATGTATATTACTATTTTGACATTAAGTCAACAGGTTTTTCCGATAGATGTGGCATTTCCAGGAAAGACAGGAGAGATATTTTTTCTGCCTGGGCAAAAGAGAAACTGAAGTTGTACCTCCCAAGTTATAGAAGACAATTAATGAAGAGGGTTGTCATGGAAGAGAAAGAGGATGTCTTTGTGGAGACTCAGGAGCTTGAAATTGGCAGATTAACTTGAGATTCCAATCAGCTATTCAAGGGAAGATATGAGTAGATGGTTGACTCTGGGTACCTCTCACAAAGAGGTAAAGACAAAAATATTGATTTGGAAGTCAGAATTGTGCCAGTGCTTTGGGATGATACCATAAGATGAATTATGACAAGGGAATAAAGCTTTTAGGACTAAACCTTGCAACATCTAAATTCTTTTTTTAGGGGGGCTTATATCTGATGATGCTCAAGGCTTACACCCAGCTCTGTGCTCAGGCATCACTCCTGGGGGGGAGGGGCAGCTCAGTGGACCATATGTGGTGTCAGGGATTGAACACGGGTTGACTGCATGCATGGCAAGTGCCCTACCCACTGTACTGTCTCTCTGTTCCAAGGTATCTTATTCTTTGTAGTTGGTAAATAGAGTAAATAGAGTCCATGACAGCCCATGTACTAGAAAGAGAGACAAGCATAATGTCTAATTAAAATGGAAAAGATGATTATTGGTTCTAAGTGGGTATAATTAAATGCATGGATTAAGAAACATCAGGTCACTGGATACTTTGGGGCAAATTCACAGAATGATCAGACTGATGAACAGAAATTTCTCCTTCTCTCTTTTTAAAAGTAGCCCTTATCCTGTTTATTAAAAATGCCTTTTTTTTGGTACCAACATAAGATGTTCTAATTTCTCTCTGAAGGTATAAATTGGTATAAATTATGCTAAGTCAATTGCTCTCAGATGTTTTGCTTGTTCCGAATTATCTTGGTTTGTTAAATTAGTGTGCACTATTGTCAACAAGGCTTTTAATGTTCTGTGAAGACATACCTTGACTTAAAAAGGAGAGAGGAAAATTTTAGAAAAGCAAATTCAAGCTGTAAATGACATTTGGTAATATTACTATTCAGATAAAATGTGTCCCTTTGAACAAAACCCAAGAAAAAGAACTTTAGCATAACCTCGTGGATAGCAGCAAACAACAGCCTTGCATAGCATTAACTTGACAGATAGACACACCCTCCCCCTTCCCTGCCATGAAAATGTTCCGCATTTTGTCCCCTTACTTGAAATTTGTTTCTTTGGTCTCAGAATAGTTTTCTTAACTTAAATTTCTAAATTTTTATCATATTTTTATTTCCTCAAATTTCTTATGTGTCATATTTTTTCCATCTTGATATTTGATGGCATGGGAGCAGGTGGGCATTACATAACTTCTGAGCTCAGTATCTGGAATTGTAAAGAATCACAACAAAGCTTTCATGTATACAAATCTTTATTTTCATAAATATTAAAACAATAATAAGACCTTAGAAGCTACAATTATTCCTAAATTACATAGATTTCTGCAATTAGTTCTCTCAGACTTTGGTTTAAATATAATTTACTTTCTTTTCTCCACAGAATGTATCTTATTCTCTAAAATCCCCACAGAATAAAAAATATAATTTTCTTCTGTCAGAGTGATTTCCTGGTTGTATTTCAATTACATTTGTGTTTCAATAAGGTAGTAAATTTCTTTAAACTACTTAAGGTATTTAAAGTTGGAAATGGCTCCTTTAAAAAAAAAGGTATATTTTTTATACTTTTATGGAAGTTCAAATCCTTCAATTGAGGAAAAATAAAGTAAAGAGATACAACTTTCATATAACATAGTGGTCAAGAATGATAGCACTGGGGGCCAGAGAAATAGTACAAGAGGTAAGGCACTTGCTTTGCATGTGGCAGCTTCTGCCCAGACCCTGGCTTTATCCTTAATACCACATATAGTTCCCTGAGCACCATCAGGTGTCACTTGCTTAGCACAGAGCCAGGAATAGTCCCTGATTATTGCTGGGTATGCCCCCTCAAAACAAAAACAAAAACAAAAAACTAGGGGATAGGGCCCAGGGATATAGCTCAGTGGTAAAACACTTGTCTTACATATATGAGGTCCTGGGTTTAATATCTGGTACCACACACACACACACACACACACACACATACACACACACACACACACCACACAGATGGTTTTGGAGTTAGTCACACCTGAGTTCATACTCCACATATTCAACTACCTGGTTTTCATAACCTTGAGCAATTCATTTAGTTTTTTTAACCTCATTCTGAATCTGTAAATAGGGGTAATGATATCTGCCTTACATGGTTATCATGATGACTTAATTATATAATATTTGAAAAGCAGATAAGACAGAAGTAAGTCTTGTGTTGGTTGCTGGACCAGTTGTTATCATCATAACTGACCAATTCCCAGAACAAAGTTTAAAAAGTGAGAATAAGAAGTGTAATACAAAGACAAGAACTCATTTTCATAAGGGTGATATTATATTATACTATATTATGTTATATTATATTATGGCTTTTTAAAATTTTATTGAATCACCATGTGGAAAGTTACAAAGCTTTCAGACTTAAGTCTCAGTTATACAATGCTCGAACACCCATCCCTTCACCAGTGCACATATTCCACCACCAAGAACCACAGTAAACCTCCTCCCCACCCTGCAGCCCCAGCCCCACACCCCGCCTGTGTAGCTGATAAATTTCACTTTACTTTCACTTTACTTTGATTACATTCAATATTTCAACAAAAAACTCACTATTATTGTTTGGAGTTCCCCCCCCACCACAAAGTTGGACCTGCTGGAAAAGAAGCATTTGATAATCATGTTGAGTGAAATGAAGCAGAAAGAAAGAGACAGACATAGAATGATTGCACTCATATGTGGAATATAAAGTAGCAAAGAGGTACGAGCTTGCAATGATGCAACTTCTGGCAGAAATTTCTTTGGACTTAGTTACTAAAATACTAAAAATACAGAAATCCAAAACCTCGCGGCCTCTATTGTGGCCATGCGACCTCATATCTCTTCATTCTCAGCAATGGAAAACAAATTATTATGGCTTTAACAGCATTAAAACCAATGGAGAATGGCAGGAATGCACTCCTTGTACTAGATGCCAAGTGTCTTTACATATATCTCTCAAAGATAATAACAGCAAAAGGGACATAGTTTATACCTATTATATAGATTGAGCATCAGAGGAATTTTGGCAAAGATCATACAGCTGTTAACTTGCAGAGTCACTATGCAACTCCAACTAATTTGACTACAAAGCTCTGTTTCAATTAAACTTTCATGTTAAAATTAATTTGGAGGCTACTTAAACTGGGCCACACACTCTCATTCAGACTGGAATAAATTATGAGTAGCACAGTTTGGTTTATCCTCAGCTTTCGGCCTCTTTCATTCACAGTCCGACCATTCCAAAGAAACTCCAGAACCCAGGCAGAGGCTCATCAAGACTCCTGCTGCCTGAATTCTGCTGTTCTTCTCTGTATGATGGAGGAACATTTCATTATCCTGAACAGTGCCCTTGCTTGAATGAGCCAGCCAGACACAGCACCTCCCTGCACCTCCTGTAGTCCGATGAATGCAGTCCCCATCATTTTGGGTTGAAGAAGTTGCCTGACTCAGCAAAGCTGGCATTTCCTCCTACACAATTCTTTCCAGCTCTTTGGCAATGGTGTCCAGGGGCTGCTGGAGAATCCTGATAACAGCTTGCTGGTTGGATTCCAGGGGAATAGCTCAGATTCTGCTGAAGACTCATTGGAAGGTGGAGAAATACTGACACAAGAAGTTAATGAGGACCACTCTGGAAACTGACTACCTCCAGGGAGGACTTCACAACTATTTAAAGCATCATCTTAGAACTAACTGAGACACCAGAAAATGAAACAAAACCCATGAATGGAAATTAACTATCAGGCTGTGACCCATTTAAGTAGATGCTATGCATGCCTCTTGCCAAAGGCCTGCCAGAGAGTGCACCCCAGGTTAATGGCTTGGGTGCTTTCATTTCACCACTTTTATATGGAAATCACACAGTTGTCTCCTAATTCCCTCATGGAATTCTGCCCTCTTCTTTCCTCATCTCCATTCTTGGTGGCCTTTTCTAATTACCTATTTCATAAAACCCAATAAGCAAAGAACTGACAAGGCAACTGGCACAGAAAACAGTGGATACTGACATGTCAAAAATATACTAACTATGTAATATACAGGCCAAGAAACAATCAGTGTCAGTAAGGAGAACAGAAAGAAAAAGAAAGCCTCAGACATTATTAATAGGAATGTAAATTGCTACAGATACCACAAAAAGTACACCTTTGTCACCCACCACTAATTTGATAAAAGATTTATACCCAAAATATACAAAGCATAGTATAATTCTACAAGAAAAAAGTTATCTAGTCCCATCAAAAAGTGGAGGAAAGGAGATGAACAGAAATTTCCTCAAAGAATAAATACAAATAGTCAATAGGTATGTAAAAATGCTTTTTATTACTAATCATAGTAAAATGCAAATCAAAAGAGCAATCAGATATCACCTTACAACAGAGAGACTGGCATGTATCTAAAAGAACAATAACAACCAGTATTGGCAAGGATGTGAGGAAAAGGAACCCTGATTTGCAGTTGGTGGGAATATTGACTGATCTAGCCTATATGGAAGTCAAAATTGTAATTATTTAAAAAATAAAACCCAGCAATCCCACAACTCAGAATATACTCCAAGATTCCAAAAGCACAATCCAGAAAAGACATTTGCGCTATATTCATTGCAACACTATTCACAATAGCCAAAATATGTTAAACACCAAGTGCCCTAGAACAGATGACTGGATAAAGAAACCATGGTACATATGCACATTGAAATATCACTCAGCAGTAACAAAGATAAAGTTATGCACTTTGCTACTACATGGATGGATTAACCCTACATGGATGCTGAGTGCAGTTAGTCAGAGGGAGAGGGACAATTAAAATGATCTCACTCATAAGTAGGATATAAAGAAACTTTACAAGGAAATAACAAAGCCCAAAGGGCAATCGGAAACAAAGAGTATGAGAACAATTCCTCAGTAGGAAGCTAGCCACTGGATTGGAGGTGGTGGTAGTGGGGATAGATTAGGGAAGGCAACACAAGGACGATGGAGAAAAGACAAAGTGCCTGCTATAGAGAAAGAATGGGGGTGGGAGGGAAACTGGGGACATTAGTGGAGCGAAGTGGACACTGGTGAAAGGATTGGTGCAGTTGAGGAAAATGCACATCTCTTGGGTTGGTTGCTGGACCATTTGTTATCATCACAACTGACCAATTTCCAGAATTAAGTTTAAAAAGTGAGAGTAAGCAGTGTAAGTAAGCAAAAAGTTCAAAATACAGCTAGCCAGCATACCTTGTGATATTTACCCAAAGAATGTGAAGACACTAAGTTGGAAAGATATATTCACCTCTATGTTTATTGCAGTCCTATTCACAATAGCCAAGACATTGAAACAACCCAAGTTTGTTCCTCACCCATGAATTATCGAATTTAGATGATGTAGTGTAAATACATGTGCTATGATGAAATATAATATTTTAGCTATAAAAATGATAAAAATATTTAATTTGCACCAACATGAGATAAGAGGGGAGTATGCTTCTGACACCTCCCCCCAAATATATGATCATCTAATATTTGATAAGGGAGCAAGAAATGTGAAGTGGAGCAAGGAAAACATGTTTAACAAATTGTGCTGGCAAAACTGGACAGCTACATGCAAAAAAAAAATGGTCTCAGATCTCCACCTATCACCATATACAAAAGTCAGATCAAAATGGATTAAAGACCTCAACATCAGACCAGAATCCCTAAGGTACATTGAAGACAAGGCCGGCAAAACCCTCCACGACATTGAAGCCAATGGTATCTTCAAAGATGACATGCCACTGTCCAAGCAAGTGAAAACAGAGATAAATAAATGGGATTATCTTAAACTAAGAAGCTTCTACACCTCAAAAGAAACGACCAAAATACAAAGTCTACAGAATGGGAAAGGATATTTACTCAGTACCCATCCAATAAAGGGTTGATATCAAGGATATACAATGCACTGGTTTAACTCCACAAGAAGAAAACTGCTGACCCAATCCAAAAAATGGGGTGATGAAATGAACAGAAATTTTCCCAAAGAAGAAATCCGAATGGCTGAAAGGCACATGAGAAAATGTTCAACATGACTAATCATCAGGGAGATGCAAATCAAAACAACAATGAGATATCACCTCACACCACAGAGACTGGCCCACATCCCAAAAAACAAAAGCAACCGATGTTGGCGTGGATGTGGGGAGAAAGGGACTCTCCTTCTCTGCTGGTAGGAATGCTGACTGGTCCAGCCCTTTTGGAAAACAATATGGACGCTTCTCAAAAACTAGAAATTGAGTTTCCATTTGACCCAGCAATACCACTCCTGGGAATATATCCCAGAGAGGGAAAAAGGTATAGTAGAAATGACATCTGCATTTCTATGTTCATTGCAGCACTGTTTACAATAGCCACAATCTGGAAAAAAACAGCGTGCCCAAAAACAGATGACTGGTTAAAGAAACGTTGATATCTACACAATGGAATACTATGTAGCTGTCAGAAAAGATGAAGTCATGAAATTTGCATATAAGTGGATCAACATGGAAAGCATCATGTTGAGTGAAATGAGACAGAAAGAAAGAGACAGACATAGAAAGATTGCACTCATGTGGAATATAAAATAGCAGAGAGATACAAGCTTGCAATGATGCATTTTCTGGCAGAAATTTCTCTGGATTTAGTTACTAAAATACTAAAATACAGCAATCCAAAACCGTGCAGCCGCTATTGCACCTCTCGACCTCATATCTCTTCATTCTCAGCAAGGGAAAACAAATTATCTAATGCTTCCTTTTCAGAAGGTCCGACTTTGGGGAGAGAAACTCCAAACAATAATAGTGAGGTTTTTGTTGAAATATTGAATGTAATCAAAGTAAAGTGAAATTTATCAGTTACACAGGCGGGGTGGGGGGCTGGGGAGGTAGGGGGTGGTGGGAGGTATAATGTGATTCCTGGTGGTGGAATATGTGCACTGGTGAAGGGATGGGTGTTCAAGCATTGTATAACTGAGACTTAAACCTGAAAGCTTTGTAACTTTCCACATGGTGATTCAATAAAAAATATAAACTAAAGGGGCTGGAGCCATAGCACAGCGGGTTGGGTGTTTGCCTTGCAGGCCACCGACCTGGGTTCGAATCCTAGCATCCATATGGTCCCCTGAGCACCACCAGAGGTGATTCCTGAGTGAAGAGCCAGGAGTAACCCCTGTGCATCACCGGGTGTGACCCAAAAAGCAATATATATATATATATATATGTATATATATACGTATATATAAACTAAAAAAAGTATTTACTCCAGAGCAAAAATAAATAAATAAATCTGTAGCTACTTTTCATCAAATATATTAAAAATGAAAATATAAGCCACAGTCCCAATAAACTTACTTGTAACACTTAAAAAAAAGAGGGGAGTATGCTAAATAAAATACATTGGAAAAAGAAAGACAGGTACCAGACAATTCCATTCATATGTGGATTATAAAGAAATAAAGCAAATGATCAAATGAAATCACGGAATCACGAACTCCCGTTAATCACCGATTTCTCAAGCGGGCTCAGTAACCTCTCATTTTGTTCTTTCCCTGAGATCTTAGAAGTCTATCTCAACTCAGCCCTCCTAAGGATGTCGCACTGGGGGCTCTTTCAGGGTCAAGGGAAAGAGATCCAGCTTGTTACTGAATTTAGCATATGAATACACCATGAGAAGCTTGCAAGGCTGTCCCATGTGGGCAGGAAACTCTCAAAAGATTGCCAGTTTCTCCCAGAGGGAGAAATAGGCTACAACAAATAGGCTACAAGCTTCTGAGAGCTTGCTTTTAAGTCTCTCTCTGGATGTTGGCAGTTGATGGGATTACACACACCTGGGTTCCTCTGCCGGTACCTTCATGCGAGGCCTGTCCGAATGTGTGGAGAGGGGCCTCGAGCATGAGCATGGTTGTAGTTAGCTTCCGGTAGTCTTCGGCTGCCGGGAGCTCTGCAGGTGGTGGGGAGGGAAGCTGGAGCCCATCCCCTCCGAGGGGCCCCTAGGAAGACAGCCAGGCGTGTGGGCAAGAGACTCTCTGCATCACTCTCTTCTGAGAGCTTGCTTTTAAGTCTCTCTCTGGATGTTGGCCTTTTCTCCCCTTTTCAGGAGAGATTTTTCCCAGATGCCCACCCTTCTGCCATGGCACACCTCAGGTTGGCCAACACAGTAGCCCATGGGCAATAGAGTGTCTTACGCTGTAGTGTAGAGAGGGAGGCAGGTGGGAGTTGGAGGGTTAGGAAAGGTGCTGCCATATCCAGGCAAAATCAAGAGCCTGCAGAGAGAGGGCTGGAGCGATAGCACAGCAGCAGGGGGGTGTGAGGGGGTGGGGGAGTGGGGGGGGCACCTGCCTTGCAGCCGACCTGGGTTCAATGCCTGAGTTTCTTATGGTTCCCTGAACACCACCAGGAATGATTCCTGAAGGCAGCCCTGAGCACCGCTGGGTGTGGCTCAAAATTTGATATTTCATATCAAATGAAATAAAACAAAATAATCCTAGACTCTTAAAATAAAATGTTGATTCTCAGAGGGAAAGGGGATGGGGAAAAGTTGTTGTAAGTATAGTAGGTCATTTTGGGGAGTCAAATGGAAGCAAATGGAGGGCTGAAATTTAGTGATAGACATAATGTGGAAGCATAGCTTTAAAAAGGTGTAGACAGTGTTATAGAGCAATGCTGTATCACTATATCACTGTCATCCTATTGCTCATCGATTTGCTCGAGTGGGCACCAGTAACGTCTCCACTGTGAGACTTGTTACTGTTTTTGGCATATCAAATATGCCACAGGTAGTTTGCCAAGTTCCGCCATGCAGGCGAGATACTCTCGGTAGCTTGCCGGTCTCTTCTAGAGGGGCAGAGGAATCGAACCCGGGTCAGCCACGTGCAAGGCAAACGGCCTACCCATGGGCTATCACTCCAGTCCAGACCAATGCTACCTCAAAAAATAGATGATAAATATTTCTAATAGATTAGAGCAATAGCACAGCGGGTAGGGTGTTTGCCTTGCATGCAGAGCTGACCCCAGTTCGATTCCTCCGTCCCTCTCGGACAACCTGGCAAGCTACCGAGAATATCCTACTCGCAAGGCAGAGCCTGGCAAGCTCTGCCTGTGGCAGAGTTTCTTGCCCCTGTGCCTGGCTGTCTTCACCGGGGCCCCTTGGAGGGGGGTGGGTTGAGTTTCCCTCCCTGACCCGAGCAGAGCCCGATAGCCAAAGACCTCTGGAACCCAGCCACAGCCATGCTCAAGGCCACTCTCCACATGTTCAGATGAGCCTCACGCATGAAGGAACCGGTAGAGGAACCCAGGTGTTCAGGACCCTGGGCTGAGATCTCCAAATCTGCTCAGATTGGGACTGGGCCTCCTCCACCCAGATTCCCCATTTTCCAGTAGCTTGGCAGCCACACCCACAAACTGCCCCCCACCTTACACTGTGTAATCCCATCAATAGCCAAGATCCAGAGACTATAAAACAAAGCTCCCGGAAGCGCATGCGGCCACAGACCTCTTATAGCCTAGTTCTTCCTCTTAGAGAACCTGGTAAGGTACCAAGAGCATCCTTCCTGCTTGACAGAGCCTGGCAAGCTCTCCGTGGCACATTTGATGTGCCAAATACAGTAACAATGATGGGTCTCATTCCCCTGACCCTGAAAGAGCCTCCAATGTGGCACCACTGGGAAGAACAAGTAAAGAGAGGCTGCTAAAATCTCAGGGCTAGGACGAAGGAGATGATACTGGCATCCGTCTGAGCAAATAGATGAATAACAGGATGACAGTGATGCAGCAATACCCATACTCTTGTTTGGACTGGAGCGAAAGCACAGTGGGTAGGGCGTTTGCCTTGCACGCAACTGACCCTGGTTCAATTCCTCCATCCCTCTTGGAGAGCCTGGAAAGCTAATGAGAGTATCCTGCATGCACAGCAGAGCCTGGCAAGCTACCCATGGCATATTTGACATACCAAAAACAGTAACAAGTCTCACATTGGAGATGTTACTGGTGCCTGCTCGAGAAAATTGATGAACAACGGGATGACAGTGCTACAGTGCTACCAATATTCTTATTTAGTACCTCCCAATAGAAATATAATGTGAGAAATTTATATCATTTTAAAGTTTCTAGTTTTAAGAAGGCAGAGAAAACAGGTAAAATTAATTTTAATAATATACCTTAATGCAATGTATTTAAGCATATTAATAACATGATTCACTGGTATATATTTTGCATATAAAATAACTTCCAGAATCAGAATCTGGTATATATTTTGCATATAAAATAACTTCCAGTTGTACTATCTACATTTCCAGTGTTCTGTAGTCTGGTATCACCAGGTGAACTCATTAGACAATATTGGCAAAGACATCACAAGAATAACATGAGCAAGTATTGTTATTATTACTATTATTATTTAAGTTTTTTAGTTACCTCTGGCAATGTTCATGGGTTACTGCTGGCTCTTCACTCAGGAACTATTCCTGACAATGTTCAAGGAACGAAATAGGATATTGGGGTTTGAACCTGGGTTGGCTGTATAAAAGGCAAGTGCCGTTTTTGCAGCACTATCTCTCCAGCCTCGGCATTATTACTGAATGTGTACATTCTCTAGAGGAATAGAGAAATGTTGATGATGCATAAATTTTTGCTGAGATGATATATCAAAACTCAAAGTAATTAATCCACACCATTTTGGTGTAGATTTGAAGAAAGTAGAAGCTGAACGAAGAAGAGGTTTTAGTGGTTAAATGCATAGAGCTTTATAAACAAAAAATATTCTGCCAAGCAAAGGGTTAAGTGACCTACTGACAACAAAAGAAATATGGAGAGAAAAAAGAGTAAGTTCCTATTGAGATCTTTTGTAGCACGGAGGTTTTTTTATTTCCACATTTTTCATCACTTTTAGAAACAAATATGTGCTTTACAATGATTTAAAATATCTTTAGTAGTCAACCTTAATTTTTGTTTGTGCTACAACTCAGAATAAGGAGCACAGTTCCAATTCTTAGAAGTTCAAAGAAAAGAAAACTTTAACTTCTTGGCATGTCACTTGTATAAAGGGTTTACCACTGGCTTTGAATTCTGAGAGACACAGGTTCTAGTTTGGCTCTTCCCACGGCAGGAATTGTGACTTTGGAAGAATTTCTTAATCTCTTATTATGAGACAGATCCTATCTGTCTCATAACAATTCTTTATTCCATCCGTCTGATAAGACAATGTGCCTATTACTCAAGCTTGGTAAAAAGAGTTTATTTAGAGATGTGCAAAGCTCCTGCAAAAATTTCTGCAAATGTTAGTGATTCTGCTTGGCTACTCTATAGTTTTCATCATTCCTTCTTATTTGTAAATTCTTTGAAAAAGCTTCTTCAAGTCAGTGGAAATGTTCTTTAGAGCAATGCTCAAACAGCAGGCTATATAAAATATTTTTTTTTCAAATGGATTTACAGGGCTCACTTTCAAAACAGTTACTTAGAAGCAAGGCTATTCAAGAGTGACCAATGTCCTCCCCCCTAACCACACACACACACACACACACACACACACACAGTGTAGGAACTGGCATGTGAAGCAGCAGCCTTGAAGCAATATGGACTAAGCATGAATGAAGAACCAGGGACTAGACACATCCTTTGCCAGTTGGCTTCCAAGGGAGGCGTGCAGAGTCTTCCTTTGAGTATTGTGGCTCAAGTTTAATTCTAACCTCGGGTTGTGCTACTGAAAAACTACAAGAGCAAAAAAAAAGAAAAACAAAAAACAGAAACAACCCAAACCCATCAGCCTCCAAGTCCTGTGCCTGCTTCAAAGACCTTCTGGCAACAAAAAAAAATCAGGGCTATTCATCCATGAGGGGCAAAGGGACCAAGAGAGGAATTTCTGTTTTGCAGTGCTCTGATAAACCAGAAACATATAAGGTGCTTTCAGGTAAATGTCTATGCATTGTGTTAAAAATCACAATAGAAAGAAATGTACTGTACAAAGCTTCTGACTATCTCTGCTCGGTAACATATTTAGACTCTTGTTAAAAAATAGTGTGTATGGGGGCGAGAAGGATAGTTACAGTGGGTACAGTGTTTGTTATGCTTGCACTTGGGTTGACCTAGGTTCAATCCCGAGCATCCCCTTTGGTCCCCAGAGTCCTCCAAGAATGATAGCTGACTACAAAGCCAGAAATAAGACCTGAGCACCGCTGGGTATGTCTCCACCCCTTAAAAGCAAACAAACAAACCCCTAAATCATATGTGCTCAGAGGGTGCATGTGCCTTTAAGTTGTTTATATCCTCAGCTTCCTCTGGAAACAATATCTCATATTTTAAAGGGTTACTTAGCATTTCTAAATGTCACACTGCCCAGAGTAGAACTTTGGTAAGTTCTATTGCATTAAATTCTTTACTGATAAGGCAAGAAACTGGTGCACAAAACAAACACTTAGAGTCCAACAGACAACAGACACTCAAGTTATCTAGCCTCAGACAGGTCTCCTTGCCGGAGACCCCTCAGAGTGTCTGACTGTCTAACTAAGCCACACAGACTGATCTTTAGAATTTGGGTTCTGTTCATAATGGTTTGTCAAATCTTGACAAACTGCTTCCTAAGCCTCAATTTCTTATTCTATAGGCTATGGATCAAAAGATATTCTCTTTGTAGGATTTCTATTAGGATTCAGTGGGAACATCTGTAAAGTGCTCAGCCTAGTGTCTGGCACACAGTGAGATTTTAATAGGTGGTTGCTGTTTCCTCCAACAACACTAGTGGGAATATGTCTCGGTAATTTCCAGAAACTAAAACTGGAAAATTTCCAAATTATAGCAATATACCTAACAACTTATATAATGAGAACAAGATTGCAGCAAAGTCATTTACCTGGATATATACAAAGACTTGAAGAGGAAAAGTTCTTGTGAATAAGGAAGCACAGACTACGAGCTGGGAGATAGCTTCAGTGGTAAACAATATGCCAAACAAGGGTGAGGTCCTGAGTTCTGGGAGAAGAGAGGAGGGGAGGGGGAGAGAAGAGGAAGAGAGAGTGAAGGAGAGGGAGGGAGGGAGGGAGGAATAGAGGGAGGGAGGGGTGGAGGGAGGGAGGGAGGGAGGGAGGGAGAGCGGAAGGAAGGAAAGAAGGAAGGAAGGAAGGAAGGAAGGAAAGAAGGAAGGAAGGAAGGAAAGAAGGAAGGAAGGAAGGAAGGAAGGAAGGAAGGAAGGAAGGAAGGAAGGAAGGAAGGAAGGAAGGAAGGAAGGAAGGGAGGTAGGGAGGGAGGAAAGGAGGGAAGGAAGGAAGGAAGGGAGGAAGGGAGGAAGGAAGGAAGGAGGGAAGGGAGGGAGGGAGGAAAGGAGGGAAGGAAGGAAGGAAGGAAGGAAGGAAGGGAGGGAGGGAGGAGAGGAGGGAGGAAGGAAGGAAGGAAAGGAGGGAAGGAAGGAAGGAGGGAAGGAAGGAAGGAGGGAAGGAAGGAAGGAGGGAAGGAAGGAAGAAAGGAGGGAGGGAGGAAAGGAGGGAAGGAAGGAAGGAAGGAAGGAAGGAAGGAAGGAAGGAAGGAAGGAAGGAAGGAAGGAAGGAAGGGAGAAAGGAAGGAGGGAAGGAAGGAAGGAAGGAAGGAAGGAAGACTATCTGAGCAGGAACAGCCCCTGGAGATCATTCTTCAAATAAAGATGTGAAACTGAGAGTTTTGTCCCAAATAAAGAGCTATTTAGAGGCAGGACTGTGGTTCAAATTCAAATTTCTTGACTTTTAATTCTGTTGATTTGATGAGTGCAAGAGTTTTGGTGGTTAAAATAACTCCTGAAATGGCAAGACATAAACTGTCACGGGGAAAAGCTAATGTATTTCTAGCTCATCCCATTAACTGCTCAGTTGGGATACATGATTTATCCCAATATGCTCTCTGTCTCTCCCTTTCTCTCTCTCTTTAAAATGGGCTCATACCCAGCTTGGGGAGGAGGAACAGGACCGTCACTCCCAGTAATGATACCCTAGCAATGCGGTCTGATGGTTTGCTGTTCTGGGCAATGCAGTGCTCAGGCTGGCAGTGTTCAAAGGCCACCAGAGCTACACCTGGCAGTGCTCTGGAGCCCATGCGGTAACTTGGCTCAAACTCAAGGCTGTGTACATGCTAGATCATTTCAATTCTAGTACTGAGGCTATAAAAAAGTAAAAAAGTTCAGTTTGTGGTTTTCCTTCCTGACCCATGTCAGTTCTCTATAAAAATATTCCTGAATTAATGAAAAAAAAAACAGACCAATGAATAATGCTGGAGTTTTACTAAGGTGACAGGGTAAAGGTTGTAAAGTATCTCCCACATGCTAGATATGCTACTTGAGCTATTTCCAAGCCTCCAACACGGCCTCTTAAAAGGAAGCAGAGCAAGTTATTATCAAACGCTCCCCTAGAAGAAAGTGGCTACTGGCGAGCCCTGCCAATTGTCATCATCACAGTAGACTTAACCCTTCACCACACCTATGCCTCCAAAGTGGGGTAAATCACAGAAGTCAGTGTTGTGACCAGTAACCCACAAGGTGTTTATGACAGGTAAGAAGGTTGTGCACAGACAGCTTCTTTCATAGGGGGCCCCTGAGCCCCCCTTCTCTTGTATTTGCACCCTGGGGCAATCTCAGCTAGTCTGTGGGTTGCTCAGTGACCTGTTCCTATGACAGAGAATGTGACAGAAGTGTGAGGATGTAACTTTTGAGGTGAGGTCATAAACAAATATATGCTCAGCCGCGGCACTCTTGTGTTTTGTTGGATGCTCACCTGTGCAACCCACCTACTAAGCGTAAGGGAACTGGTGGAGAGCACAGGCAGAAGCAGATGAGGTAATAGATCTGCTGAAGCCTTTTGTTAACCAGGTGAGTGAAGGTGAAGCAACATCTTTAGTGCCAGTAAATTTGGAGATGGCAAACCCCAGGGAACAACTTGACTGGAATTGTCCAAGGAGATGTTGGGCCATAGACACCCAGTGAAATTGATACACAGAAATAGTGAAATCAATAAGCATTTTCAGTTTTAGCCTGCTGAATTTTGGAGCAATCTGATACACAACACTAAATAACTAATGCAACATGCAGACAGAGCTGGTGTGTAGCCCCTCCGAACACAGGGCTTGATGCAGTCATCATAAAGCAAGCAACTATATTCGCACCACAGGTAATACAGCAAACTACCAACCCATGCCCTGTGAGAATTCTCCTAGACACTCTACGAAACAGACCCAATTACACTGTAGACCATTTCAATGTTAGTATTGGGGCTGTAAAAAGTAAGGAAGTTCAGATTGTGGTTTTCCTTCTTGACCCATGTTGGTTCTCTATAAAAGTATTCATGAATTAATGAACAAAACATCCAGACCAATGAATAATCCTGGAGTTTTACCAAGGTTACAGGGATAAAGGTTGTATAGTATCCTCCATTAATTTCTCAGTAATTTTAGAGTTTCCCAAATCTTATATTCCCCCCAACCCTCCATGTATCCCATCTGACTTGTAGATAAGCCATGGATGTATTGCTCTAGAGAAGGAAGAGAATGGTACACCTCAAATATACTTTGTCAACTAATTCCATAGCCAAGCAGATTTGAAAAGGCAGATGTTACACAGAAAATATACATATTCTCTTACTTTCACATAAAAAAATCAATGCTTACATGGCTGAAAATACATAGTTTCCCTTAAAATCACAGGTAGAGGGGATTTCAGAGAGGACCCAAGGAAATTTCCTTTACGACAGTAGACTATAAAACATCTGCTCAAGTAATGTGGCTCAGTGACAGACTGCAGATATGAGACCTTGGTATCACATCCTAGCATGGAAGGGTGGGGGGAAGGGACAACTAACCAAATATTTTCTTTTTGCCTTTTTTTTTGCCTTTTTTTTGGGGGGGGTCACACCTGGCAATGTACAGGGGTTACTCTAGGCTCTGCACTCAGGAATTACCCCTGGCGGTGCTCAGGGGACCATATGGGATGCTGGGAATCAAACCTGGGTTGGCTGCGTGCAGGACAAACGCCCTACCCACTGTGCTATGACTCCAGCCCCCCAAATATTTTCTTTCTTTTTTTTTTTTTTGCTTTTTTTTGGGTCATACCCGGCAATGCACAGGGGTCATTCCTGGCTCATGCACTCAGGAATTACCCCTGGCGGTGCTCAGGGGACCATATGGGATGCTGGGATTCGAACCTGGTTCGGCCACGTGCAAGGCAAACACCCTACCCGCTGTGCTATCACTCCAGCCCCCCCAAATATTTTCTTAAATCAAAGAATTTCCCAGAGCACATCCAGGAGTGATCCCTGAGCACAGAGCCAGGAATAAGCATTGAGCACTGCCAGGTGTGGTTCCCAAGTCAACATAATAAATATAAATAAATCTAAGTTAAAGGAAGAAAAAGAACATTAAGTTGAGCTCAATTCTTCTAAATAAAAGTGTCAGGAGGTTCAAATGTTAGGGTCCTGGCTTTCTTTTTCCACCTTTGCTTCTGAGTGGTACTTAAGGGCCAGGCAACTACAAACCTCCAGAAAGGAATGATGGGAAGGAGGAAGACCCAGGAATCTTGGTGCCTCCACTTTGAGCTGGGATTGAAAGGAGAGAGTCTCACAGAGTATGCCTTGTCTGCAGGGTATGGTGCAGTGTACCACTGGGGAGCCATAGAGCAGTTAAAACTGAATTTACAAGCTGCATTAACTGTATTATTCAGCGTTTATTAACTTGCCTGTTTTGGGGTCACACCTGCAGTGATCTGGGGCTGCTCTCAGTTTGCTGCTTGGGGGTCGCTCCTGGTGGTGCTCAGGAACCATGAGGTACTGCACACAAAGCTGATTCTCTGGTCTGATTTTGTTCAACTTGAAGCTTGATTCTCCAGTGGGTCAGCTTAGATTTGACTGGTTTGGGGAGGGCCCCCGAGGCCAGCTTAGAATCTTTCTGCAGCAATACTGCAGGCGTGGATGTGGCTGAGTTCCATCAGGGGGTCCCTGACTGACAAGTTTCCCATCCGCATGCCCCATCACACAGCAGCATGTATCAGCAAGTTTTGTCTTTGCTGCGGGTGTCTTGGAATAATTTTTCAGCAGCAGCATGGTAGAATCACAGGTAGAGGGATATGGCTGCTCCCTGGCCCTGACAATTATGATGGTTTAACCCCGGAGCCCCAAGTTGTATAGCCATAATAAAACCACACCACAGCAGTATAATACTTTGGGGTTTTACTATGTGAGAAGCACTCAGCAAAGCCTAAAATGGGCATGAATTCACTTCTCCCATTCAGGAGGCAAAGATACGATTTTTGTCTTCCTTTTGAGAAGAGAAAAGCTCCCCGCAGTCATGTGGCAAACAAGTTACGGAAGTGGGAACTAAATCCAGGTCTGCATAGCTGCAGAGCCCTCAGGCTTGACCCCTATATAGGAGAACCCGGAGAGCGAGAGCATAGAGAACCTTGAATGGGAGGACCCCATATCTGTCATTGCCCTACTAGTTTGTGGAATAATTGGTCCTGACTGATCTCTGCACGGTCGACATAACTCTTCTCTGTGCATACACATCTTTTAAACAAGTCCCACATTTATTCTGACAAAAATAGTTGGGTATGTAACTAAGACCTATCACTTTCCATTAGGTTCTGTATTGGGGTGGGGGAGGTAGACCACTGCAAACTCCTCCTGGGTCCAGAAATGAAGCCTGCTGGTGACTGCCTGCGGCAGCGTCCCTTAAAGCTGATGACAACTTGGGCAGATTCCCAGCTGCTGAAATTAGCCCGCAGGATCCTTGTAGGCAAAGTTATATTTTAGGACAGCAGGACCGAATAGCATCACAGAATGGCAAATGATCAGAACATAGCCCCTGCCACAATTTCTCTAATGTCCAAATAGCTAAATGCTTGGGTTGACCCTATTTCACAGATTGCCTGGATAGAATGCGGGAATGATCTATTTTGTCATGTCAATAAATATTCTTCCACATACAATTCAGAAACAATGATAATGGATTTATTTTAATGCACTTTATTTATAATGAATTCTTTTCTTCACAGAACTGCACTATAACCTAGTTGGCAGAATTCATTTTTATAAATGATTTCATTAGCTGCTAAAATCTTCCACTGGAATCATTTAGAGTTGCTGGTAATAATGATGACTGGTAATAATGCTTCTTAATGAATTACCATGAGCAAAAGTATGACTCAATTGCCCAGTATCATGTGATCTTTCTAGTCACTTACAGACATAACTTTCAATTCAGGTGGAGAAAGCAAGAATCTTATGGCTTACAAATACTTGAGTAATTAGTCTTCCTTCTGGCTGAAGAACTGAAATTATTCAGAAAGATCTATGTAAAGTGTGACTGCTTGTGCAAAGTACAATGCTGAGACAATAATGAATTACAAACTCTAGCATCTTTTCTACTGTTCCAGCTTGGAAAGCTTATTTCTCTACTGATAAATCCTTTAACTAGCTTAAGAAAAATATAACCATCAACTCCACACTTTATTCACTGCTAGTTGTGTGCTAAATGAGTTTTCAATTTAGTATTGTGAAATTAAAAAATCAAAACTCACTGTCTTTGCCTTGCATCTATGCACCTAGATACTCATAGGCTCTACAATTTATGGCCATACCAGCTAGGAATTAGTAACTCTTTACTAATCTTCCCTGCTTCTTACAGATCAGACAGAACAGCTTCTTTTTTGGAGGGGGGGGAGGGTGGCATTTATTACATCAGCTTGCTATGCATTCTGAAAACCTTTAATCATTTAAAGTAGGGGTTGGAGCAATAGCACAGCGGGTAGGGCATTTGCCTTGCATGTGGCTGACCCGGGTTTGATTCCCAGCATCCCATATGGTCCCCCGAGCACCACCAGGAGTAATTCCTAAGTGCAGAGCACAGTAATTCCCTGTGCATTGCCCTCTGTGACCCAAAAAGCAAAAAAAAAAAAAAAATTAAAGTAGTAACTCAGCAAACTAGAGAGAACTCAGAAATAGAAGTTCTGGATTTTGAATTTTTGTCTTATAAGATAGAGTTATACATCCATTAATGCAAAGAGGGAACAAAGTAAATTTCCTACACAAGTTGGTGATGTGGGGTGGGGGCAGGGTATGGGATTTCTATGTTTGTAGAGAAGCACATTAACCATTCCTTATAGAGATGAAGGAAATATAGTAGATATTACTACTTGCTCCTCTTTTAAAGTTTCCCCTGCCAGAGCTGATGCCCCGATGCTTTCTTTTCCCAACTTTTCACTCTCTTAGCAATATAGCACAGCTGCAGACTAACCTCACCGACAAGTACAACTCCTCCCAGAAATGATTACGAACTTCTTGTTACTAAATCTACTAAATGTCTTTCAGACCTTCTAATACTTGGCCTATTTGCCCCATTGTTTATTGTTCTCTCCTTCCCCAAACTCTCCTCTTTGCATCATGAATAATGAGTAACAACTGTCATTATTATTGTTATTATTGTTGTTAAGTTTGCATTTGAAACTACTTAAATGAATCAGGCCAGAAGAAAAACAAATAATCATGTAACTCATGTGTGATATATAAAGAAACATAGGAAGAGAATAGACAATGTCCAAAGTAGGCAAAATTGTAGATTCTGACCATAGAACTGAGGTTACTGTGAGGGTGGTGGAGGAAGTGAACTGAAAGTTTGGAAGGGTATTAGCATTTTGCTCCTGGATATGTGACAAGATTGTTACCAAACATACACTCTTACAAATCAAGTTAAAAAATAAATAGAATAATGACAATGGTGTTCACCACGTTATATATATTCGTGTACTATATATAAAGTGGGGTTAATATAACCATCATTCCTACACCACAGAGGAAAAATGAAAAAAGTTGAGGATAAAAACGTTTAAGTGACTTGTCTAAATTAACACATCTAGAAAACAGCACAGTCAGATTAGGAATACAGCTTTTCTAACTTCAGAATGCTAAGTAGTAATCCTTCTACTCTGTACCATAACGTTTTTAAGAGAGTAACTATATGGAAATATCAGAGGCCATGGAAGCTAAATATACAGGCACAAGTAAAGTATATTCAAAGGAGCTAGAGGCACTAAATATAGAAGGGGAAGTTTCTTAAATGGTACTGGGAAAACTTGTTAGTCACCTGCAAAAAATCCCAAATTTGGACTCATATTTTATACCATACACAAAAGTTAATTCAAAATAAATTAAGGACCCTCATATTAAACCCAAATCCACAAAATCCTTTAAGGAAAACATAAGCAAAACCCTCTACAATACTGATTTTGGTCAATTTCTTTGGAGGTATTTGTTTTTTTTACAAATTGGCAAGGAAAACATAAACAAAAATAAACAAATTAGATTGCATCAAACTAATAAGTTTCTGCACTATGAAAGAAATGGGGTCTAAGATTAATATACACCATTCTGAGTGGGAGAAAAATATTTGTATGCTGCATAACTGACAAAGATTGCTACCCAAGATTTATAAAGTTTTCATAAAATACAACAAGAAAAACAAACAACCCCATCAAAATATGGGCAGAAAAGATGAGTAGGTAATTCCTTAAAATACATATATGTGGCCAACAGCTGTATTTTCAAAAGTTCGCAAAGGACTGGTGTTGGTGTAAAAGGAACCCTCATACACTGTTGGTAGGAATTTTGTCTGGTTCAGCCTGTTTGGAAGAATATGGAGGGTTTTTTGTTTTTAATTTAAGAATAAAACTGTCACATGATCCCCAAAATCCCACTCATTAACTTATTTTTTTTTATTTTAATGCATTTTTGTGCAGGAGCTGTGCACTAAAGTGCACGCATGTGCTTTGCATATGTGAGGCCTTGAATTTGATCCCTGATGTTGTAAACAAATAAATAAAATATTGAATGCAGTACCATTCTTAGCATAGATGGTTGACGGAGGGCATTAGCTGATCACCCCTTCTCTGGGCATGTGGATGGGAATCGTGCTAGTGATCCATCTGTTACTCCTCAGATCCAAATTTCAGTCTCCAGCCCGCTAAGGGTGTGGCTTCCTTGGCAGAGCACATGCCTTGCACATGTGGGGCCCTGTTCTGACCCCTGATTCTATACTTTCTATACTGCATGCACTGCTAGGAGGATCCCCGGGCCCATAGCACCCCTAAGGATCTCCCCACAACAATAACATGTTAATAAATAGGGGCTGGAGTGATAATACAATGATATGGCTCTTGCCTTGCTTGTGGCCAGCCCAGATTCCATCTCATATGTGCCCTCTCCCATCAAGCCCACCAAGGGTGATCCCTGAGTGCAGAGCCAGGAGTAAGCCCTGAGCTGCACACACACACACACACACACACACACACACACACACACACACACACATACACACACACCCCGAATGTGGGAGTAAATTGGCTGAAAATATCTAATTTCAGATCTCTCATAGGTAGGTAAGATGTCAGGTGGGGCTATTGTTGTCCTTTAAAGAAGCTTAAAGCAAATCAAACCCAAGCTTTGTTTCAGGGGTTTTTGCCTCACATATCTGTCAAATTGACGCTGACCAGTGGTTGACCACCTGGTTTCTTCTCTATGCGGGTTTCTTCACAAGGTGTCTTAAATGCATTTACAACATGAAAGCTAGTTTTTCCCAGAGTGAGCAAAAAGACCACAAGTCAGAAGATGCCAATTTTTTAATTTTCTAGTCTTTGAACCCATAGACCTTCACTTTTACAGTATTTACTGACCATTCAAGCCAACTCCAATTTGGTACAGAAGAAATCTCTATACCGGGCACCAAGAACATGCTAGTAACCATTGTGAAAGCTGACTGCCATAGGAAATAAGAAGTTTGTTCCATTTCTTGCCAGTTTTTCTTACCTGTTAAGAAAGGCAACGTGTTTGTTAGTTATGACACTGAGAAAACATCCATGTATTGCAAGGATGCTCCATTTGGAAGAATTTTACCAAAGTGCTATGCTCTGTCTCCTATTTATTCTGTTTTTCTCAGAAACTAAAACTCCCATAAACCATACAAGCATAAAGTAGGGAATGGAAAGGATTATGTAACAAGTTATGTAATTTCATCATGTTAAGTAACAGGAAATTAAGATTTTTCAAGATATTCATTAAGTTGTAGTGATCTGGCACCAGGTATAGGCAATAATAGCATTTCACTCCATCTAGCTTCTGCCGTATGACACTAGAAGACAACCAGCTTCAGAGGGACAAAAAATAAAATGAAAGACCATCCATTCACTGGTCTGTTTGTTACATATTACATATCTGTTTGTAATCATCAATGTAAGAGTATTCAAGTGTGTTGTTGGGGGAAAGGATGCACAAGCTTATTTTAAGATATTGCAGAAAAGAAAAGAGAACATTTGAACTGCATTTTCTTAAATTTTAACTGTAATTTGAAGCACCGCTTAACAATAGTGTTAATGACAGGGTTTTGTGTATAAAATGTTCCAACACCACCAGAGCGTCTGCTTCCCTCCACCACTGTAGGTTTCTTATTATACACAGCAATGTTTATAATACTGGATTGCTGGATTTAGGAAGCATGACTGGCTAGAGAATAGGAAGTCTGTTATGTAAGCATTTTTCTATCTGTGTATAATTGATGAAAAGTAAACAGAAATGCTGAAAATTAAAATGGTTTCCTTTAAAAATTTTCTATAGACATCGTTTAAATTTCATTGGTTCATCCAAAGCCAAAACTAAAACCGAATATACAGAAAGAAAAGAAAATATTTTTGCAAACTTCTGATCATTTCAGGCTTCTTCTTCAAAAAAAAAATTTGTTTCTACCCGGTGTTTGCCTCAACCTTTTGAATTATTGGGAAAGCTGATATGGCATGAATCTGTGATTCTTCTGTTTTGTGTTTGAGATTGAAAGAGTAAATCGTGTGTTTGAGATTGAAAGAGTAAATCGTGTTTCAGACAAAACTAACAACAGCAATATCCCTTACTATAAGCCATGCATCGTGCTATGCATTTTACTTCCATAATCTTGGAATTAAGTTACTAAAAAGCAGTAAGTTACTATCTCTCTTCCATTTTATGCTGAGAAAACAGAGAGGGTTACTTGAGAACTATTAACTGCTATCTTAAGGGCAGCATTAAGATTTATTCTATAAAGTCTAATTTCTGTGCTTGAGTTCTTAACCACTATGCTTCCTGCCTTCCTTTGGGAAAAAAAGATACACACAAAGAGATATTCTAGGGAAAAACATTGAGAAAAAAATATATAAAGTATCTTTCAGGTTATTAAAGAAATATATATTTGCATTAAGAAAAACAGAAGCAGCACCAGACTGGTTCTCTTCCGCCAGAGTAAATGTCCCAGGACACATTAGAGAAACATCTCATGATATAGAGGATAGAAATCCTCCAACTTAGAGTCTGAGAATTCACTCAAATGTGAAGGCAATTTTTAAAAAAAAATCCCAAATAACCAACAACAACAAACAAAAAACAACCAACCCACATATCTAAGAGGAACTAAATGTTTCTGCTCACTTATTCTCTTAAAAAGCAAGCAAGCAAGCAAGGACACAAGCAACCTTTAAGATTAAGAGCAGAATCAAGGGTGAGAAGGTAGCTCAAAGGATGTGTGAGCATGTCTTTCAAGCACGAGGAAGCCCTGAGTTCTGTCTCGGGCACCAGTGGGTCCGCTGCGGTGGCCTTGAGCACTGTAAATCATGAGCGCTGAGTTGTCAGGCTCCACAGCCAGACCAAATGTCATCAGGAGTGACCCCAAGGCTCCTGAGCACTAATAGGGGAGACTCACTCCTCCAAAAAAGTTTTTTTTTTTACGTTGGGGAGGCCACATCCAGCTCTGTGCTCAGAAGACACACCTGGCAGTGCCACAAATGGACAATTCAAACTATGTCAGGGCCACTGAACGCCAGAAGTGCCTTAACATTTGCATTATCTTTTCAGTACCAATAATTCTTTTTAAGAAGAGCTTATCAAAAAGGGGGGGAAATAGGAAGCTATTTAAAAAAATTGGGACCAAGTATTGACAAGACAGGGCACGTTCAAGGTAGTATGGCTGTAGACGGCTATATTATTGCTCTAGCCCCAACATTTGGTTTCTTAAAATGGGTAAATTCCATTAGACGTTGAGTATGTGGACTCCAAAGACAAAATGACTGCCTAGATAAATCCTTTTATGCACTGGTTGTATGACAGGTTGTTGGTTCATCTCTCTATGGCTCAGTTTTTCATCAAGAAATGGAACTAGGGGCTGGAGCGATAGCACAGCGGGTAGGGCGTTTGCCTTGCATGCAGCCAACCTGGGTTTGATTCCCAGAATCCCATATGGTCCCCTGAGCACTGCCAGGGGTAATTCTGAGTGCAGAGCCGGGAGTGACCCCTGTGCATGGTCGAGTGTGACCTAAAAAGCAAAAATAAAATAAAATAAAATAAAAAGACATGGAACTAATAATACCTATCTAAGAATTTGCCCACAAGGAATGAAAAACAAATTATATTGCATAGAATGATGTCTATCATATTGGAACTTCTAGATAATATTACTTGTATTGCAGAATTATACTGTAGGATAAACTTTTCTAGAAAGTTTACCTACTGTATTACTTTTCTAGAGTAATACAGTATCACAATTTGTTTTGCAAACACTCCAGCGAAGTTCAAAGGATCATGCAGGGCTGAATCAAACCCAGGGCCTCACACAGACAAGGCAAACGCTCTTTCACTGAGTCACATCACTAAGTCAATCTTTAAAAGCTCTTTACAGTAATCAGATGCTACTTTTTAAATGACAAGGAAAGGTAAATGTTACTTTTAAAAATTAGATAATAAATTTAGGATACATTTTCCTATCCTTATTGCTTCATTACTGTATTATGTCGCCCTATTGTTCATCGAATTGCTCTAGTGGGCACCAGTAATGTCTCCATTGTGAGACTTGTTATTACTGTTTTTGGCATATCGAATACGCCACGAGGAGTTTGCCAGGCTCTGCCGTGCTTGTGGGATACTCTAGGTAGCTTGCCAGGGGTGGAGGAATTGAACCATACTAAACAAAAACCAATCAACTTTTAAAATGATCATTCTGGGGTTTGGAGAGATAAGGCAGAAGACTGGAGCTCACGCTATGCATGAGGGGACCCTGGGATTATCCCAGGACTGGCACTGCATCAACAGCATCAGCAACCCCATGCACCAAAGCAGGACTAACCCCTGTGCATTGAATTGCTGGTTGTGACCAAAAACAAACAAAAAAAGCTTATCATTCTGCTCACACATGTTAACCTACAGGCATAAAATTTAGATTTTGGATTTTAAGAGAGTCCTTTCCCATTGTAATACCAAACCTTTCATTTACCTCTCCAAAATTTCTACATTGCCCTTTTTAAGAGTCCATTTCCCCCCTTTAAATGACATGTTCTGGGTTTAAGCAACAAATGAGACCTCACAGAATTAGAAAACATGCATTAACAACCCCCACACTTGGGCACTATATTCAGATATTCTTGCTCAGCATTAAGAATTGACTACATCTCCTTACGTCAAATTTCCCAAAGAGGTACAAAGGATAAAGCTCAGGAACCAAATGGTAATGGGAAATCACATATGCTTCGATTTATAATCCAATTATAATAATAAGAGGCAATAGTCATGATAAAAGTATTAGTGTATTTCCCTCACCTTTGTTTCCAGAAAGGTGGGGAGGAGATGTTCAAACAGTAAGAAAACAAATATATCTCCACCCACATTCCATCCCTCCTAATAGAGGACCTTTGATGAGACATTGAATATTTACCGAGACAACAGGCAGGATTTTCTAAATTGTCATTCAGCTATTCTTTTCACAACTTGCTTGTTAAAATGTTTAAGTGTGTCTACGTTAGAAGTGCATGTTAGAAAAATCTCCTTTTTTGCAGCAAGGTAAATTTGTTAAGAAGCTCTACTCATTGTTGAATTTTAACAGTATTTGAATTTTAATCAAAAGTAACAGGGTGGAGAGATGAAACAAGGGTTAAGGCATTTGTTTTTCCATGTGGCAAAGCCAGTTTTTTTTCTTTTGTGCTACCTCCCAAATTTTTTGTATTATTATTCTCTTTTATTTTTTTCATGCAATATTTAAGAGCCCATCCCTCTACCAGTATCCATCCTCCACCACCAATGAACCCAGTATCCCTCCCACCCCCCAAGTCCCATCCTCCCACCCCACCCCACCTCTGTGGCGGGGCATTCCAATTTGATATCTCTTTCCTTTTGGGTGTTGTGGTTTGAAATAGGGGTATTGAGTGGTCATCCTGTTCAGTCTCTAGTCTACTTTCAACACACATCTCCCTTCCCGCACAGGATCTCCAATCACATATTACTTGGTGTTCCCCTTTCTATCTGGGATGACTTTCCTCCAGCGTGTGAGGCCAGCTTCCAAACTATGGAGCCAACCTCCTGGTATTATATACTACCATTCTTGGGTATTAGTATCCTACTCTGTCGTTCTATATTCCACAGATGAGTGCAATCTTTCTATGTCTGTCCCTCTCTTTCTGGCTCATTTCACTTAGCATGATACTTTCCATGTTGATCCACTTATATGCAAAGTTCATGACTTCATCCTTTCTAACAGCTGCATAATATTCCATTGTATAGATGTACCAAAGTTTCTTTAACCAGTCGTCTGTTCTCAGGCACTTGGGTTTTTTCCAGATTCTGGCTATTGTAAACAGTGCTGCAATGAACATATAAGTGCAGATGTCATTTTGACTATACTTTTTTGTTTCTCCAGGATATATTCCCAGAAGTGGTATTGCTGGATCAAATGGAAGCTCAATTTCTAAGTTTTTGAGAAGCGTCCATATTGTTTTCCAAAGGGGCTGGACCATTCGGCATTCCCACCAGCAGTGTAGAAGGGTTCCCTTCTCCCCACATCCTCTTCAACAGCAGTTGCTTTTGTTCTCTTGGCTGTGTGCTAGTCTCTGTGGTGTGAGGTGGTATCTCATGGTTGTTTTGATTTGCATCTCCCTGATGATTAGTGATGCAGAGCATTTTTTCATGTGCCTTTTGACCATTCATATCTCTTCCTTGGAAAAGTTTCTGTTCATTTCTTCGGCCCATTTTCTGATGGAGTTGGATGTTTTCTTCTTGTAGAGTTCAACCAGTGCTTTATATACCCTTGATATCAACCCTTTGTCACATGGGTATTGGGTGAATATTCTTTCCCATTCTGTAAATTATCTTTGAATTCTGGTCACTGTGTCTTTTGTGGTGCAGAAGCTTTTTAGTTTAATATAGTCCCATTTCTTTATCTCTGTTTCTACTTGATTGCTTAGTTCTGTGTCATCTTTGAAGATACCTTTAGCTTCAATATCGTGAAGGGTTTTGCCGACCTTGTCTTCAAGGTGCCTTATGGATTGTGGTCTGATGTTGAGGTCTTTAATCCATTTTGATTTGATTTTTGTGCATGGTGTCAGGTCAAGGTCTAAGTCCATTCTTTTGCATGTGGTTGTCCAGTTATGCCAGCACCATTTGTTGAAGAGACTTTCCTTGCTCCACTTCACATTTCATGCTCCCTTACCAAAGATTAGATGATCATACATTTGGGGTTGTGTGTAGGGATATTCCGCTCTGTTCCATTGGTCTGTGACTGTGGCAGAGCCAGTTCTAATTCTTAGCACCACATATGGTCCTCTGAGCATTGTCAAGAGAGATCTCTGAGCACATAACCAGGAGTAAGTCCCAAGTTGTACCCGCCTACCTAAAGTTATAAGTATAGTTCAGTATACTATGCATGCTTCAATCCTAAAGGACAGAGTTGAGATAGTACCATAATCTGCAAAGGCCAGCAGAGTTCTAGTTTCTACTAATTCTCCTTTAGAACTTGATAACTTTTTCTAGTAATGTAAATAATGCACATTTCTGCAAGAAATATTTTTAAATGTGTGTGAGGGGGAGGAAGTAAAGGAGAACATATCTTTAATTATGTTACCAGAGAGGATCATGTATAAAGTATTTGACTTTATTTTTGCACATTCCTACTGCTGTAGATTTGACACAGTTGAGAAGACAGGGAGCAATGACGGCTGAGTGTTTCACTTTTCTCTGTGACTCTGTATATCTCAGGAAACTTTGTAGATAGGTATAGTCATGTGACTGAATTTTGGCCAATGGAATGTAAATAGGTCGGTGGGTGTCACTTTCATTTCAAACTAGAAGTTAGAAGTGTGTCCTTCCCATATTGTCTTTCACTCTTCATCTCTCAATGAAAGGGACTTAGAGAGATGAACCACAAAATGGAACCCAGGTTACTAAACTGCCATGTGGAAGGCCACCCACTAAACACTCACACCGAATTATTTTGTGAATGAAAAACATACTTTTATTATGTTGTCACCAAAATTTGGGAAAGTAGTTGTTTTCATGGCTAGTAGTATTCTAAGTAACACAATAGACTACGTAACTGATTTTGCAGGGTTTTTTTTTTTGTACTCTTACCATTTCATTATATGCATTTTCCAAGCTAAGCCATTAAAATTTTTCTTAAATATTATTTTAAATTACTGAGTAGTCACAAATCCTATAGACAATACATAATTAACTCTAATCCCTTTTGGAAAATTTCCAAGAAGCAGATGTGATTTTTAGCTCAAGAAATTTTGCCATCTCACTTTCAGTTTCTGATTTCATTTATATACTTTTTATCTCATCTGATTCTGTGTTTTGTAGCTATCTCTTCTCTCTTGTCTTTTTCATTCTTTGCTCTTTTTTCTTTTCACCCTAAAATTGCTTATATGCTATGGGCTTCATTTTCTGGAATATTAATCCTTCCCTTTCCAACCTCTATTGCAGATTTTAACTCTGCCTTATACCCCTAGCATTGTTTCTTATCCCAGGCATTAAATTTTGCTCTTACTTTCATATCTCTCCACTCTCTCCTAAGATGCTCCGCTACACCATCACAAAAGCTATGCCTTCTTGCTTATTTGTTTTGTTTTTTACAGTTATCAGTCCCCACTACCCAGCCTATTCAAGACCTGAAGAGTGCCAACTCTTAGAGGCGACTAAGTGTAATTATAACCTGTTCAGTTTAATTCAAAATATTATTATAAAACTATGATTAAATGTAATAAAACTATTTAACTATTAATGCATTACATTATCAAATATTAAAGAAATTAAGTAAAAGAGGATATTTCTTCTGTCCAGACAGGTAAGAAGAAGAGGTTCAGAGAGAAGTGAAAATTTTTGTTTGTTTGTTTGGGGGCCATACCCAGCGATGCTCAGGGGTTACTCCTGGCTCTGCATTCAAGAATTTCTCCTGGTGGTGCTCAGGGGATGCCGGGGATTGCACTCAGGTCGGCCACATGCAAGGCAAGCACCCTACCTGCTGTATTATTGCTCCAGACCCAAGAGACGAGTGAAATTTAAGATTTGGAAAAACATGAAATGTAATATAGAGATCTGTCAGAACAAAAGATTCGGAATAGAGGAGAGAGGATATTCTACAAACTTAACATGAGTTTGTGGGATAGTGAATAAATTTGCATGCTTGAGACATTATTTATATTGAAACATTATATATAGAATAGCTATATAATATATACATATGCATTTCTCTGAGTAAGTGACTTGTGTCTGGATCTCAGCCTCATCATCAATCACATGCGTGGGGTTAAACAAGATGATCCCTTCCAGCTCTAAAATTCTGTCATTCTGTCAGTGAGTCAGCAAGACAAGCATCATCAAGGCATGCTCAAATTCAGTGCTAGGAAAGATGTGTGTCTGGGTTCTTGCAGAAGGGAAAATTAAGAAGTTTTGGCTTAGCAAAGCCCAAGTGACACTCAGGCCAAACATCTCACTGTGTTTCCTATGAGTAACGCTCAGTGCATAACACCTCAGTGACACTCAGGCTGAATGTGTGTACATGTTGGGGGATAAGGTAGAATAATGAAATATTAGGATCTTATAACTATTTTATATTCAGTCCATCTGAAATTACCATCTTTCTAAGAAGCACTTAGGATATTACTAAAGACTAATCCACACTTTGAAAACACTTTGTTGTTGGGGTCAACAAGTGTTTTGACCTTGTTGTGGATGTCAGAACATCCACAAGGGGAGCTCCAGGTGATTCTGTCTTCGGATAAGGCTCAGCATTCAAAACGGAACCCAAACCATGCCCCTGGACTGCATGATAAATGGAAAAAAAGGAGGATAAGAGAAAGTTGTCTTAAAATCACCATTTACTCCACATTCATTCTTTCAGTTGAGCCCTTTCTAGATGCCAGGCACTGCTATTCCAGGCACTAAGGTACCGTATGGGACAAAACCAACAACATTTTCTGCCCTTGGAGCATAAAATTGGTTCCCAAGTATTCCTTTGGAGTCAGCCAAGACATATGAGTTACGACACGTGTTTTTGGAGTGTTTGTTTTATGCTTGCTTGTTTGATTACTTCTGTTTTCTTTGGGAAGACATTTGGGAGAGTTTTCTGGTGGAGATGACTGGAAACTAAGGATGCATGAGAAATTCATACTTGGTTCCTAGAGCTTGACAGAACTCATTTGTGCATTCAACCACTAATTATTTATAAAGAACCAATAGTATATTTAGCCTAGTTTTTGCATTTTAAAAAGGAGTAAATAGATCAAATTATCTAATCCAAACTCATTCATATCTTAGTCTTTTCTAGTGACGAAGAGACATGAAAATACATAATCATAATTTGATGTGATCTACCTCCAACAGATTATACAAAACGTATACTTCAGGGCAGGAAATAGTTAATTCTGCTGAAGAAAATGTCTGGAACATCTTCCTGTAGGAGATTTGGTGACCTGGATTTTGAAGAATGAATAGAAGTTTTGCTATAGTGTTAGGGGAGGGCAGTTGCATTGTGTTTCAAGAGTGTTGGGGGTTCTTTGTGATTAGAATAATTATTTTTCACTTTTGTGCATATTAATATCACTCAGCATGCTTTTTAAATTACAGATACTTCTGACCCTTCCAGTAGATCAATTAAATCAGAATCTTTCAAAGTTGGAGAAGAGGCCAGCATGAAATTCAAAAGCTCTTCTGGTGATATAAAGGCACAATCAGGCTAGAGAATAATTAAATTTGAATCCTATTTCTAAGGTTCCAATGCCCCATAAACTATTAAAGAAATTTTCTTTTGCAGGTTCTGATTTTAACACAGTTCTCAGTTATCCTGGAAGCTGCAGTTTCTCAAGCCTCTGGGTGTTGCTGTTTTACCACAGAATATACTAACAAGTGGTTTAGAATAGAGGTTTTTAAAGTATGCTGCAACAATCATGAGTCTTATATGGAAACATGGAAGAAATACATCTTCAGGCCTCATGATATAGCTACTGAACTAGAAACTCCAAGGTTGGAGACCAAATATCAATGTTTTCCCAGACCTCTAGGTAATTCTAGACCTCTAGATAATTCTAGATGTAATAACCTTCAGGTCACTATAATGTTGGGAAACTCCTGGGCTAGAGCATTAAAAGGTTAGATAATGGCACTGAAAGATGCCATTATTATTATTAATAGAATGTGCCTGGAGGCATGATTATAGGGAATCTGGTATATAAAGAGATACCAGATTAACCACCCAATAACCAACAGATAGTCTTTATATAATATTAGGAAAGGGTATAATCTAATTTGAATTTATGTTCTGAGAATGTTTTCTCAGATGGGAAGTTCCCTTTAAGATATTTTCCACCTATAATACAAAGTATTCCAGTTGCTTTCATGTTGTTGATGGACCTTTCCACTCACCACTCAAAGCCCAGGTGCCCTAGCAAAAGCCTAGGGCTGAATAAACGTTCTGGGTTCTGCACTATTACAAATTGCTGGCTGAATGACTTGCCTGGTTTCAAACCTTTTCACTTGCCCACAGATTTCATATCTCTCCTACATCCCTTTTATGATTACGATTGTGTGTCTCATAACAATAAGGATACTTTCTGGAAAATGCATCATTAGGCAACTTTGCCGTGTGTGAACATCATTTCCATAAACATCGGAGATATAGAAACACACACACCTAGTCTATATATAGTATGGTCTCCTGATCATATATTTATATGTAGTCTTTTAACCCAGATGTTCAGTGTTCCATGACCGTTTGGTCCTTGAGCTCTTGATCCTCTTTGACTTGACTTCTCCTGCGACCAGTGTCTCTTGGGTTTACCTCGACTCTAGACACTGCACCACAGCATCACCTGTATTCCCATGTGCACCCTACTCCTGCCCCAAGCTAAGTGTCCTGGGCTTTAACTCATCTGGGAGGGATGGAGTACAAACTGCAGCACTGTAGCACTGTCATCCCGTTGTTCATCGATTTGCTCGAGTGGGCACCAGTAACGTCTACATTGTGAGACTTGTTGTTTTTAGTATATTTTAGTATATCGACTATGCCACGGGTACCTTGCCAGGCTCTGCTGTGCGGGGAGTACAAACTTGGGGGAGCTTTTTGTCAAGCTATAGGCTGGTTGGCATAACTTACTAGATGACAAAGTCCTACCTCTCTCAGCTTCATGCCTCATTTATTTAATCCACTCTTAGGAACTAGGTTAAATAATTGTTCGAGAGACCCAATACAAAACTCTACAATTCCATTGAAAAAGCATTTGCAAAACAGTTTTGCCGTATTAAAAATATGTTGATTAAGCACAAATCTTTCTTGGATAGGGAAGAAGTTAATTAAAACTAAGTACACAGTTTGTCTTTATATGTTCAACAGCAAGGTGTAGAAGGATATTAATATTTGAAATAATAATTTACTTCCCCCTCCCCAGAATTTTTTATCTTTTTTCTTAATGTAGCAGTACTGTTGTTTATTCAGCAATCGATTAAACTGATTGAATTGGGCAAGAACTCCACATTACTTATTTTTTTAATTGGATATCCATGAGATAGACCAATACAAAGCTGTTAATAATTGGGTTTCAGTCATACAATGATCCAGCACCCATCCCTCCACGTACATTTCCCACCACCAATACCCCCTGTTTTCCTACTACCACCCCCTAACACCCACCCTCCCACCCCCAGCCTCCCTCTATGGGAGGCACTTTCCTTCTTGCTCTCTCTCTCTCTCCTTTTCCTTTTGTGCATTGTGCTTCTAGAAGCCTCAGCAGACCCCAAAGTGGCCACCCAATTAAAAAGCTACTCCAACCTTACTGTCCAGATAAAAATACTGAATGCCCTGAACAAACACCATCACCTCTTAGCACCTGGAATTTGCAAACTAGAAATTTCCTCTTGCTTGGAAAGGAATCTCTCCTCTTCTGAAAAGCAGATAATTATACTACGTTGCTTATGCCTCAGGAGAAATGCGATGCATCTGACAGAAGAAAAAGAATGGTGGCCCCAGATAGAGATTGCAGAGTGGCAGCCCCTGTAGCAAAACTGGATCCTGATTGTTTTTGCTTGGTCTGCAGTAATTTTGCTTTCTGAAATGAATTTATTCCTGAGGTTTTTAAAATCAGAGGGGTGTACATAAGGTAAAAACTTTCCATCTTTTCCTTGAAAAACAAATGGAAAGATTTGGAAACTTCGGGGCTGGAGCAATAGCACAGCAGGTAGGGCGTTTGCCTTGCACGCGGCCGACCCGGTTCGATTCCCAGCATCCCATATGATCCCCTGAGCACCGCCAGGAGTGATTCCTGAGTCCAGAGCCAGGAGTAACCCCTGTGCATCGCCAGGTGTAACCCAAAAAGAAAAAAAAGAAAAAGACTTGGCAACTTTGGGTTTCAAAGAGAAAACACCATTTTGTTCCCCCCTTCCTGGGTCAAACTCTTCTTCAAAGAACCAGGAGTGCAGTTTGGGCAGGCCGGCACATGCAGCTATGGAGATAGAAAGACTGTGAGCACGAGACCGGAAGTGGACAGTTCCCTGGTGGCATGATGGTCCCCGGAACAGGATGCAGTGGATAAAAGATGGGCTCACACTTCTGTGGACCTAGGACACTGTGGGCAGAGGTCTCCCATTACCCGATTGTCTTTGATCCTAGAAACACACGCCAGAATTGAGACACAACCCCCCAGAATAGAGAGAAGAGCAAAATTACCACGACAGAGATTAAGTCTGTCACACGAATAGACTGGGGTTTATAATAGAAATTAATCTGAAGTTCAGCCAAAAAAGAAAAAAAGAAATGCATATTTTCTACTTGCCTCAATCTTGGACTTAGATACATTGGAAATAATTACAAAAGAAACTAGGATTTTACTTACTCGTTTTCTGTGCAAATACCGGTTTTAACATGACACTGGGCACAGGTGAGAAAGGAGGTAAGAGAAAAATGATTGCGACTGAATTCCCTTTTCCAGGTTGAGGCTTCTAATCAGTTCATTTCTACAAGTGTAGAGGCAGAGTTTATCTTTACAACAGTGGCTCTTGACATGTTTCCATCATGGATGCTAACATAAGATAGAGACCTTTTGTGATGACCTTAGTCCCCACCCTCTACCAAATCATACACAGACACAAATTAGTCAGACGTCCTTCCTCTGCGGAAGCCCATCAGTGGACCCCACTGGGCTGCCTCTCGAGCCACTCTTTCTGTTCCCATTTTCTTCCAGGGGATTTTAGTGAAAAATAAATAGAAAATCTCTAGCCTATTTGGAATACAAAGAGCACCACCACCCACAGTCTGTCACCCGGCCACCTTCTCCATCTGCAGCTTTCCAAGCCCTCCGCCATCCCCACCCCCTGTGGGGTGGCCCCCTGCAGGTCTCTTCCAGTGGGTCTGTTGTGTTCTCAGCTCTGTCCTGAACATCCTCTTTGGGGTGGCCTGACACCTCCACATGTTATAAATAGAAAGGAAGGCAGCCCCGGGTGCTCATCTCGAATTTGACAAGGGGACACTCAGAGTTGCCGCCTGTCAGGAAATTCACTTTGAACACACAAGTGTCACAGAGCAAAAGATTGTTCTCGGGAAAGGGTGTGGAGATGTGTGGCTGAAGGCAAAGCAGAAAACGCCCCTGCCTAGTTCCCTGCAAAGCAGAAAACAAGCCTGTGCCTCTCAGGCACCAAACCCAAGTTTCCAGAGCCTTCTTTGTCTGGAGATCCTTTCTGGCATGCTTGGCTCTGTGGGGATAAAACAATGGAAGCTGTGACTTGCATTATCTCTGGGAGGGGCCACTCAGCCAGCAGACACACCTCGAGTCCAGCTGTGCACTGAGCACTAGGCCGGACACTCTGGAGGCCTAGAAAGGCCCCGAGGTTCCACATCATCCAGGAAGTGCAGGTCCCACTGCAAGGGGGTGGACCAGGCCAGATTCCCTAAGAAGCCAGACCCCCTGAAAAGCTCCTGGCTGTGCTGACCTGCTTCGATGCTTCCAGCAAGTCTCATACCCCTCTGAGCCTCATCTATCCCCACCCTCCACTTTTTATTTTCCTCTTTGTAACCTGATGTGATGGAATGAGAAAATCCAGGAGGTTCATTTCTGGGCCCAGAAATCTCTCTGATCTCCTTGGCCTACATACAAAGTATTTTGCAGGAAATTTTATGGCTATCTGTGTGCCGCTAGAGGGCGGTTGTACTTGGAAAAATGCTGACTTAGAAGGATGGCTGTTTGGTTTTCTTTTGTTTTTTTTTAAAAAAAGGCATAAAAATAATGGGTAGCTTAAGGCAGTGAGGAATTATGTAGCATTAAGTGGACAAAATCCTGCAGAACATAAGAGCAGTTGCTACCTGTACAATACACACTAGCAGTTAGTAAACTAACGTGTCCAACCCGTGCGTGCCTTCCCAGCAGCTGTTTGCTGCTTCTGTCTGCTCTGGGATCTCTGCATCCAGGTCAGACACTTCTCATTCCCCTCTTGAAAACAATTAGCCTCCCTCAAACGGACTGCTTTACGCTGATGAGTTACCAACTTGTCCCTCGGCCTTGGTTTCTAGTCTTAGTTTTACTATTTTGTGAATTGGGGAGTGGGTCACATCTGGTAGTACTCAGGGATAACTCCCGGTTCTGTGCTCAAGGGTCACTCCTGGCTGTGCCTGGAAGACCATATGTAGTATTGGGGATCAAACCAGGATCAGCCACATGCAAGGCAAGTGGGATAACCTATTTATCTGTGTAGCCCAAGTTTCTGCATTTTAAAACCGAACAGGGCCTCAATCACACCTATGAACTAGCTCTGGTTCTTGCTTTCTCTGATTTTCTGGAGAAGATTACCCCATGCCAGTTAAGAAAGATCCCCAGAGCTAAATATGGATGAGAAATTCCAATATTGCTGGCCTCTAGGAGAAGAGATGGAAACCCTCTTACCACACGTATAATTAAAACAAAATATGCTACTTTTCTTTGAGACAGTTTGAGGGCGTCTCTGCCTTTTGCCAAATTAAACATCCCTTTAAACCTGAAATCTGCTTCTGCCTAAAGGAGTGTAGCAACCCAGCCAACTTGTCAGGCAGACAAAACTGTCTCAGCCCAGAGCCAGACACAGTCCCATAGGCAAACCGCTTAAGTTACGAGGGACAGGCTGCCAGCACCTTTCTGGGCCACGTCTGTTTCTACTTCCCCTTTATTCCTTCACATTGACTTCATCTCCCCCACTTTCTTTCCTCAGGGTGTGTCCAGCCACCTCTGTTGGGGGCTGGAGAACACAACATGAAAAATACCTCTTACAGAAAGAACCCAGAGCCACACAGAAGTAGCACCCCAATCTAAAACTGTTCCTCCAGACCCAAGACAGTACAGGGGTTAAGGTACTTGTCTTGTATGTGGCCAACCCTGATTTGAATCCCTATCACCCTGATAATTGAAGTCACTTCTGACCTCAGAAGTCATTTGTGAGCACAGAACCAGAAATGGTCAGGAGTAACAGAACCCAAACAGCTCCTGAGCATCACCAGGTGGGAACTAATCACCAACAATCCCCCCCCCCCAAAAAAAACACAAATAAAATAAAATGAAATTAAAACTTATTCTCAAGCATATGTATCTGAATCAATAATGCTAAAAGAGCAAATTGGTCCTATCTCGAATCATAGATGCAAGGTCTCTAGGGAGAGGCCTAGAGTACACAATTTCCCAAGCATTCTGGGTGAGACTAAACATTGGATCCCACTATCTTACAAGCAGACGCCTCAGCCAGGTCAAGGTTACTTTAATTACACACAATTTAGTGAACTTCTAGGAATTCCAACTGAATTAAGGAGTCACAGCATCTGACCTGAGACGGTATGTGTGCCATTTATCGAAACATTCAAATTTTCATGGGGACAGGTTAGCAGCAACTTGTGTAGAAATTCTCTGAATTCTGGGTTCTTGGTGCTTCTGTAGACTCCAGGCTGGCTCCTCTTCTTTTAAGGTAGGGAAATTTACATTTTTCTTCCCAAACTCATAAGAATCAGGGGCAGCAACTTGCCCTAATTATCCATTTTACCAGAGAATGATGCATCAACTAAGATATTACTATGTCAGTTATAAAGATAGACAGGGCAGCTAAGCAATTTGGAATATTCATGTCAGCCTGCCACGGACTAGGTCTTTTTTAGAAAAGTCTAAGTAAGAAGGGAAATTACCCTTAGCAGGTGGTTTGATGAGCATGGACTGTACATATAAAATCTTCAAACTATTGAGCCAAATAGATGATACAGTGGGTAGGGTGCTTGCCTTGCATGCAGCCAACACAGGTTAATTCTCTGGCATTCTAGAACATCACCAGAAACAATTCCTGAGTGCAGATCCAGGAATAATCCCTGAGCACCACTGGGTGTGGCCCCCAAACAAACAAAACTCTTCAAAGTATTAAAGTATTAAAGAAATATTACTATTAAGACCTGATCTATAGTTTCCCTTTTTTTAATCCTGTTTTTTATTTTTGGGTCACACCTGGTGATGCACAGGTGTTACTCCTGGCTCTGCACTCAGGAATTACTCCTGGCAGTGCTCGGGGGACCATATGGGATGCTGGGAATCAAACCCATGTCAGCCGTGTGCAAGGCAAAAGCCCTCCCCACTGTGCTATCACTCCAGCCCCTAGTTTTTCTATTTCAGTGAAAAGAAAATAGGATATTCACATGGAAGAGAATCAAAAGCACAATTTTTTTAAATAGCTTTGAAAGTGTTAGTAGTTGGTCTGAGCAAAACATGAAACCAGTGCTTGAACTGAGGTTAGTGTTTCTCATGCTTAAATGTTCTCAGTGCTCCAGTTCTGTGTATCTGAATATGTGGGAGAGGGCTTGGGGAAGCTTTATTCTTGTTGCTATCTTCTCATCATGCCCATGTGAACTTCCATCTTTATTCCTAATACTTGCTCCAGCTTTCCCAGATTCTTTATGTGCAGAGAACTCCCTCTATAGCATCTTCTAATGACTGTTCATTTGCCACTTGCCTTTCCCTAAATTTGGGGGGTTTTCAATAATTTCAATAAAAGGTCAAATTTTCCTCTGACTCCCTTCTAATTCCAAGCCTTGAGAACATAATTTGCACATCACAACAACTAGATAAACCTAAGCTGAAATTTCTCCAAAGGATAAGAAATTCCAATTTTGTCTCACATTATTTCTGCAGATTCATAGAAAACTAAATGTTGGCATAATTCCATAAGGGGAGACACAAATTTCAGCAGTTTCACCCAATTCCATTACATCATCACTTTCCAAAGTTGCCCGTTTGTCGTACCATATTGCAAAATGTCACTGGGAGGAAAGAGAATTTTGTTGGGTGACTAGAGAGAAAATGGGAGAGGAACTATACAAGAAAAGTATCACAAAACAGTCACTGTGTGTGTTGGCCTCCTACAGATTCTGAGAGGTGCAGAGGAAAGATTTTGACAAAGTGTTGTTCATTTTATTTTTAAAAGAGCAACACTGTCAGTTTTAGCTTGAATTATCAAACCACCACATTGTGCTTGGTACATTATATGGAATACAGTTTCCATAGGACTGAGTGGATAGCTTGAAGGGCTGGAGTGAATGCTTTGCAGGTTAAAGCCCTGAATCTCTGACACTGCTTAGACCCCCCCTAATACCAGGGGTTGAGATAGATGAATTCTTAGAATCATACAACCTTCGAAGATTGAACCAGATGCAAGTTGAAGACCCAAACAGGACAATCACAGGTAAAGAAACTGAAACAGTAATTTTTAAAAAAGGAACAAAAGCACAGGACCAGACAGGTTCACTGATGAGTTCAACCAAAGCTTCAAAGAAACTTACTACCTGTAGTCTTCAAATTCTTCCAAAATATCAAATAAGCAAGAATTGTTTCAAACAATTTCTATGAAGTCAATGTTATTTTAATACCCAAAGCTCATATATATATTACTAAAAAATTATGGATCAATATTTCTGATGAATATTAGTGCAAAATCTTAGCAAACCAAATTCAACAACATATAAAACAATCATAAATCATAATCAAGAGGCATTTATTCCAAGGATGGTTCATTAAATGCAAATGATACACCACATCAACAAAAGCACAAATAAAAATTATATAATTATATCAATAGATATAGAGAGAGCTTTTGAAAAGATCCCATAACCATTCATGATCAACAATACCTGCAAAAATATAGGGATGAAGGAAATGAATTTCAAGGTAGTGATGCTATTTATAACAAACATATAACAAATATCACACTCAAGAACAAACAAATTGAAAGCCTTTTTTTGAAATTAGACATAAGACAAGGATGGTGAGTTATGATAACTGTATACATCAAAATCCATAAACATTTTGGATTTTTTGTGTCTTAATAAAACAATAAAACAATAACTCTGTGTGTCTTAAACAATAAAATTAAAAAAATTTTTTTTTGCTTTTTGGGTCACATCTGGCAATGCTCAGAGGTTTTTCCTGGCATTTTACTCAGGAATTGCTCCTGGCAGTGCTCAGGGGACCATATAGGATGCTGGGAATCGAACCCAGGTCAACCGCATGCAAGGCAAACATCCTACCCACTGTTCTATCGCTCTAGCCTCAATAAAAATTTTTAAAATTTCATGAACAAGTATAACACTCATTTAAAAAATGTAATAGTTACAAAAGTCTCATAGTTATGATAGCTTAATTTTTATCAGCTTATATTATAAATGTGCATTTTATATAGAATATGCACTTATCCTCAGTATTACTTATGCATAATAGCTTAATTATTGAAGATCGCAAGTAAGAGTAGCAAAGAGTTTTTTTTTCTTCTTTTTTTAAAAGGTCAGTACTGGAAATAAGCTTTTGAGTCCTTCAAAATTGTACTAAATAAAAAAATTAAAGAACAGATTTTGTGTATCTTCTAAAAAAAATTCTGAATCAACTAAAAGATAAACCCAAAATGTGTGCCTTTAACTGAAATGAACCAAGACTAAGTTTTCTGCCAGGATGTTAGAGTGAAATAGGAAACAACTTGAGTTGTAGAAAACTAAAAAGCATATGACGATTCATACTTTCTAACTTGTAAGAGTGGAAATAACTAGACCCAGGTTCAAAGCAACCTTTAGACATATTCCTGTGGGGTTGTGAGATGTGGGGTTCTCTCACTTCTCATCCTAAGATGTGCTCCCTCCCGAATGCCTTACTTCCTGGAGCTTTCTCCCTCCTCATATTTCCCTAAACTAAGCTACCTTTTATTTTTAAATAATAATTTTAAAGAGCATCTTTTCGTTGAGAAATTGATATGACACAGTCCACGATGATACAGGGAGTTTTACTTAGGCACTCTTGAATATGGTGACATTCTTTCTGAAAGAAGAAAACCTGTGGGTTGACAGTGTGCTATAAGCGACAGAAAAAGAATGCACAAGTAAAAGACATGTCACAGTAACCAGGGAAGTGTATACGCAGTTAAGGAATGACTGCAGGACCCACTGCAACTAAGGGAAAGAGCAACGAAGTCTAGCAGAGTGAGTTGGGAATTTGGATCAGAAACGTTAGTTTCAAGGATCAGTAGCTTACAGCAGGTAGGGTGTTTGCTTTGTACATGGCCATTCTGGGTTCAATCACAGCCACCCCATATGGTTCCCTGAGTCTACCAGGAGTGATTCCTGGACACAGAGCCAGGAGTAAGCTCTGAGCACCTCTGGGAAGAAACTTTTATTTTGGTTTGTGGGCCCCAAGCAAAACAAAACAAGAAAGGTGAGCTCCAAGTCTCAACCCAGTCTTTTACTTGGGTATGTAATATTCTCAGGCAAGCAATGTTGCCTCTAGGAACTCAGGCTCCTCATAGCATGTCTCCAGTTTGGATGAAACGAGAGCACAAACGGAAAGTACCCTCAGATAACCAGACCCTTGACATGCTGAGGGAGAATCTGCTGAAGAAAACCCTTTTCTAACGCCTTCATTTTTCCAGCTTAGGCTGATCCTCCCCACCAAGTTCCGAGTCCTGCTTACCATGCACACTTTCAGCTCGGGCGCATCCTGGAGGCACAGGGGTCCCAGGACCTTGATATTGCCTCACACTAATTCAAAACTTCACTGACTTTCAAATTCCAACAGGACTGACTGTTGTGCCGCCAACCCTGAAACTCCTCACGTCAGGGAGGAGGACAGCAGATGGTCTGAGCGAGGTCCTGAGAGTATGGAGAAGGGCAAAGCGGATTAACAGACTGCCCAGCAGAGAGGCTGTAAGCCAAGCCTCTATCCTAACTTACGGTACAAATTTCCACCAGGGAAGCAAGCATAAGTGAGTCCTGTGTGAGTGCTAAGAGAACCCTGGCTCATTATATGATTATTATAATATTTAACTTATCAAAATCATACCCACGGCTGTTTATCGTTGCCATGGCAACCCAGGCTGAGGCCAAATCCAGCTAGGACCTGAGATTCTGAAAATTTCCCTCCCCTTTGGGGAGAAGAGTGCAGGAGGCAGTCTGAAAAACAGGAAGGCTGAACTCCTGTAAAAAGAAGTGAGACAAAGACAGCCCAGGGGGCTCTCCCGGTGGGGGTCATTCCACTCCTTGTGCATGCGGAAGTGTATGTGATACTGTCTCTCTTCCTTAAATAAACGATTTATCCCCAACTGGATTCTAACTTCCTTCACTTACCTCCTCTTCTTATTTAAAAAATTGATGCCTGCTATAATTATTTTGTTCCCGTAACATTCTTTTTTGGGGGAGAGGAGACACAAAAATCAGGGAGCAGGGGACTGTGTGTGGTGATACTGTGGGGTCACTCACACGCCATCCTCAAGCGTCACTGTGAGCTGTCACCTGTGCTCCTCAGATATTCCATTCTTGGCATCCTCAGATATCCCAGAGAACAAGAACTGGGTTTCAGGACCCCACGTTCACCATACCACCACCCCCGCCACCCCACCGCCAAGCCACACACCGATCTCTCACCACGCAGTGTCAGCAAGGTGGCGGCCCCCTTGGGGTGAGGCGGCTCTCTCTGACTGGTGGCACTTCAGTTCCCTTCTCCCAGAACTCTCTTACCTTGTTGTGGAAAACAGAAAGAACAGTGAACCCAGGAGAGCAAAATGGGACCGCCAAACCCCCTCCTTGGATTTGAGGGACTGAAAGGAGTTCTCTGTGGAGGAAAAATAAAAGCTGATGAAACGGCCTCCTTCAGAATAAGAGGAGCTGTGGCTTGGAAGGAGACTGTACTCAGAAAAAAAACAGGTATTTTAAGTGGGGAGGTCGGGCTGGAGTGATAACACAACGGGTAGGGCGTTTGCCCTGCACACGGCCAACCGGGTTTGATTCCCAGCACCCCATATGGTCTCCCAAGCACCGCCAGGAGTAATTCCTGAGTGCAGAGCCAGGAGTAACCCCTGTGCATCACCAGGTGTGACCCAAAAAGCCAAAATAATAATAATAATCACTGTCACTGTCATCCTGTTAGGGGCGGCAGATCTCTGCCCGGGGGAGGCTCGGAGAGACAAAAGAACAAAACCAAGACAACTCTTTCTGCAAATGCATGGGGTTTATTTAAGCCAATATAGCTATATTGGGACCTTCAATTGTGCCTCAATAGCGTGGCATAACTGAAGGCCCCGACCTCCAAAAAGCAGGTTGTATTTATACCCTTTTGGGGGAAAAATGAAAATCTCACATATCAAAGGGAATCACATAGGTCACTTAATTTGCATATCTAAACATTTGTTGACAAATGAAAATCTCACATATCAAAGGGAATGACATCTATATATCAAAGGGGATCACACATATTGGGGGAAAATTACATGTATTGAATCAAAGGAGAATCATACATATCAAAGAAAATCACAGGTATTGGATCAAAGGAAAACCATACAAAAGGGAAAACCACACCTATTTCACTTAATATGCTAATTTCAACATTTGTTGACCCTTCCAGCAGATGTTTGTTTACAGTTCCTAGGGGCAGTTTGTTGGCCCATTTGGTGACAGAGTCCTGCCCAGCGGTAGGTCCTGAAAACATCTTTCAAAGCAGTCAAGTAGTTACAAAGGGCAACTTCAGCGGTTAACACTTAACCTGCCCTTCAGTTCTTGACTCTTAACCTGCCCTCCTCTTCAATCCCATTGCTCATCAATTTGTTCAAGCAGGCACCAGTAACGTCTCTCTTTGAGAGACGTATTGTTACTGGTTTTGGCATATCCAATACACACGGGTAGCTTGCCAGGCTCTGCTGTGCAGGCAAGATACTCTCGGTAGCTTGCCAGGCTCTCCGAGAGGGGCAGAGGAATCGAACACAGGTCGGCCGCATGAAAGGTGAAAGCCCAACCGCTATGCTATCGCTTCAGCCAATAATAATAATAATAATAATAAAGTGGGGAGGTCATATAGTTTTCTAGATGACCTTTCTAGATAGCCCACTCTGGAAGGGTGGCTGGAGGCTGGAGGGCGGTGGGTGGGTTGGGGCCCCAGAGGTACCTGAGGGGCATCTCCTGGGCCTCGAATGCATTGTCTAGCTGCCCGCCCCCTCCCCCCACCAATTCCCCAAGACTCTCTGTCTCCAGATTTAAATCTCTCTCCTCCTGCCCCAACGCTTCACCCTCAGCCCTGGGTGCCTCCGCTCGCCTTCCTGTTTCTGAGTCTTCCTACTCAGAGGCAGAGCTCTGGGCTCTGCTATGCTCAGGGTTCTCGGTCTGGCCTCCCGGGCCTGGGCTGCTCACAGGCCTGTTCCCACCACTACCCTGGGCTTTGCTTCTCCTTCTCTCTCTCTGCAAAGGGCCTTCAAATCCCACACCTCCCTTCTCCATTCCCAGAAGCTTTTGAACCTTTTAAAGATTAAAGATATCCATTTTTTAATACAGTTTTTTTAAAAATTGTATTGATTATAAAGCTCTTTCATTGACTTTATATTTTCAGCCAATAAAGTCCGGCATTAATATTTGAAGCTGGTAGATTGTGAACAGTATGGTGGTTAATAAAAAGAAAGGGAAAGTTGGGGGGAGTGGGGAAAGTAAGTACTTTGGTGGAGGGGATAGCATTGGGACTTTGGTGGTGGCTAGTGAGTATTAATCAAAAATAGAGATTTAAAGCGATATCCTGGGATTTTATAGTGTTATTAACCATAATATGTTATAATAGTATAGTGTTATTATCATAAGTTAGGCTGGAGCGATAGCACAGCGGGTAGGGCGTTTGCCTTGCATGGGGCCGACCCGGGTTCGATTCCTCCGTCCTTCTTGGAGAGCCCGGCAAGCTACCGAAAATATCCCGCCCACACAACAGAGCCTGGAAAGCTACCCGTGGCATATTCGATATGCCAAAAACAGTAACAACAAGTCTTACAGTGGAGACATTACTGGAGTCTGCTGGAGCAAATTGATGAGCAAGGGGATAACAGTGATACAGTGATTCACTGTGAGATATAGTTACAAGCTTTCATGTTTGAGTTGCAATCACACAATGATCAAACACCCATCCCTCCAAGATATCCACTCTTGATATCCTCAGATATTCCAGAGAACTTGGGAAGGTGCAGTGGGGCTGCATGAGGAGGTGATGGGGTGTGTGTGTGTGTGTGTGTGTGTGTGTGTGTGTGTATGTGCACGTGCGCGCGCACCGGGGACATCGGGTAGAGGGAGTCAGTTCTAACCTTCACTGAGCTCCACACTCTTATCTTTACATCACAGAAAAGAAGTTCCAGCGAAAACAGATAGCGAAGTCAAATAGCTTTGGCTTGGAAACATGAGAAGAGAGAGAGAGAGACAGAGAGAGAGAGAGGCAGAAAGAGAGAGACATAGAGACTCCCCAAACAAAGGAAAGTCTTACCCTGAAAAACAGCAGACCAGCAGGAAGTATGACAGGAGAGAGAAACATCCCAGCTGGGGTGCGGGTGGCCCTAGGCTGCACTGCTTTGGGAACTGATTTTATAGGCTTGTTTTCCCTGTCATTGCTAGGAGGTTAACAAGAAGGAAGGCTTTTAGTCTTGGGGCCGTCTTTGTTCTCTTCAGCCTTTTCTTTTTTTTTTCCATTTTGACAATGTTAATCCTCTCAATGCATGAGTGGGGGATGTGTTTCCATTTCATTGTGTCCTCTTTTATTCCTTGAAGTGTGTTCTGTAATTTTCTTTGCATATCAAATTATTAATTTTAGTTCTTTGGTTTTTTTTTTATTTTGAACAACTTAATTTATTTTTAATTGAATAACAGTGAGATAAACAGTTACAAAGTGGTCCACGATTGGGTTTCAGTCATACCATGTTCCAACACCTATTCCTTCATCAGTGTACATTTTTCTACCACCAATGTCCCCAATTATGCTCCTGCCCCATGCTCCCCACCCCCATCTGACTCTATGGAAGACATCTTTTTTCTGTCTCTGTCTCTGTCTCTCTGTCTGTCTCTGTCTCTGTCTCTCTCTGTTTCTGTTTCTGTCTCTGTCTGTCTGTCTGTCTGTCTGTCTCTCTCTCTCTCTCTCTCTCTCTCTCTCTCTCTCTGTCTGTCTTTCCTTTTGGGTATTATGGTTTTCAATACAGATGCTGAAAGGTTATCATGTATATCCCTTTACCTACTTGTCTTGTTTTGGAGTGTGTCTGTGGAGGGAAGCTGGTGTGTGCTCCAAGAAACTCTCAGGGACCCAGGAGCCACTCTTGGAGATTCTTAGAGTAGAGTGAAGTGATACTCAACTGGCCACCAGGATCACTCTAACAGTGCTCTGGAGTCCATGTGGTTCCAGGTATTGGATGCATGCAACACACACCTCACCCCTGCTCTATCTCTATCCAGCTCCTGTGTCCCATGGTCTTCTCAGGGCTCGCTGGCAATCATCTCTCATCTCCCAAAAGGCTCTTAAGCTGGTGGCAAGGTAAGTCCTCTGCAGACTCTGTCTTGAATCTTCAAATATTTCTTCGTTGTTTCATTGGTATCTTCCTGAAATTCACTGCCAAGGAGCCTGCCTTGACATCGCACTTTAAGTGGACAAGGAGCTCAGAGGTTTGGGCTCATTCGGAAAGAACGCGACTTGGGGGTTAGCCAGGGCGATGCCTGGTTAGGCTGTGTCATCATCACTGGAATATACGGAAACAGAATGCCCAGGGCTGCCTCCCCTTTTAAATTAAATGCACTCATTAATTCATCATTAAAAGGTTGGGTCTTCAAAAATTTCCTGGGGCTGGTGAAAGTAAAAAAACAAAAAGAGAGGTGCCGTGGGAGGGAGCCAGAGCTGGAGAGGGCCCTGGAGCCCCAGCGGTGGGGGCTGGAGCCTGTCTTGACAGCTTGATGGATTTCAGGGCTGGAAACTGCTGACCGCGCCCTTTCTGTTTCACTTCGCACTTCCTGCTGGTGGGCGGTGAGTTATTCTTCTCCCAGCTCCTCTCCCTGTGTTTGCTTCAGCGCACTTGTGCCTAAGTCCACGGTCTTAAGAAATGAAGTTAAGTCGTCCCGTCGTCAGGGTTTCCAGAAAGAAAGAGAGAAACAACCCTGCCGATGAAGCCAGGAAGAAAGGCAGCCGGAGGGACAGCGGTGGGGCCGTCTGGGTGCTGGCAGCTTTCCCAAACCACCCCTCTCCTCGCCCCCCCCCCGCCCCTGCCACAGGAAAATGCCATCCAGTTTGCCAGTATCTCAGCAGCCTCCACATCCCCAAGGACCTCATTGTCCCTCAAGGAAGCTGTTTTGTGTGTGCAGGCTAATGAGACCCTCCAGCGGGACCCTCAGGGGGCTTCATTTCCGCAGAAACACCTGCTCTCTTCTGCACTCCGCAGGCAAGTGCTCAGAGACACACCCCGGGGTCTTCCTTGGTGGGTCGCAGCTACCAGCAGAGAACTCCTTGTCCCCAACTGGGGGACCCAGTGTCATCGCTTTGTCCTTGGCAATGGCTTTGGAGGTAGGTCTTGGAAGAGAAAGTTTGGAACACCAGGGTAAAGACACTGGTGTGGAAATGCTCTTTTCCTAAGAGCATCCATGATCCCTAGGTTTGAGGAGGATCATCTCACTGGGGTCAGCACCCCCTCTTTGAGCTCAGTTGCTTCTTCACGTTTCCTCTGATAGAAACCACTCAGTGCCTCAGGCAGCCCAGTTCCGCAAGGCACCCTCCAACACCCGCACCCGCACCCCATGTACCCCCACGTTGGGGGGGGGGGGACTCATTTAAGGTCTCTGAATCACCGTGAAGGCTGAGGGCCACTCCCTGTCTTGGTGGTGGTTGTAAGTATACAAGGAGCATCAGTGAAGTGCCCGCTCGGTCTAAGAGATGGTGTCCACTGCACGGCAGTTCGAGTGGACTAGCTGCATATCTGGGATCTCGAGCATTCGCTAATTCTAGTATTTGGCTTGCTCGGACTCAGGAGCTTTGAAATGGTCAAACATCAGCACAACTGTATTTCATCCACCAGAGAGCAGGGGGCTGCTCTGGGAGGCAGGGCAGAGAGCAGGATTCAGCCCGCCTAGCTTCCCTCCAATGGCCTATGGGGTTGGCCCTGAAATCCCTGCATATGATTTTATGATGACTCATGAGTTTGAAATTGCTTTTCAGGGGCCTGGATGCAGCTCAGCTATAAAGCTGTACACTTGCCTTGTATGTGTGAGGCCCAGGGTTCAATTCCCAGCACTGCAAAAATGTAAAAGTTATAGGGGCCGGAGCAATAGCACAGCGGGTAGGGCGTTTGCCTTGCACGCAGCCGACCTGGGTTCGATCCCCGGCATCCCATATGGTCTCCCCAGCACTGCCAGGAGTAGTTCCTGAGTGCAGAGCCAGGAGTAACCCCTGTGAATCGCCGGGTGTGACCCAAAAAGCTAAAAAAAAAAAATGTAAAAGTTATAACCTTTTGCACGGGAAGTAGCTCCATGGTAGAAAGCTTGCCTTGCATGTAGAAGACCTGGGTTAAATCCCCAGGACTGAAAAAAAATTAATCAATTAGGCTTTTCATTTACTAATATCAGAGCTCTGAAAGGTGGAGTCTGAACTGGGTGGTGAATATAATGGGATACCCTGCCTCTGTCACAGAGCTTTGTGCCTGCTCATGTTGAAACTTTCCCCTCACTCAGCAAAATGAGTCAACTGACCCCCTAAGCCACAGCAAAAGCCATCTCACCTCCAATCTGCCTTAACCACAACTGCCTGAGTTCTTCCTCAAACCCAGTTCATGCCTCTTTATTCATGTCTCAACCTGACAACCACAACTCCTTATAAACTGGCTTAGCATACCTACTTTTCAAGAATCATTTCTCATTACATAGGATATATAGATATAGATATATTTGTGTATATATATTTGCATGCATATGCACCTGTACATTTTTTAATATATTTTCTAATCGGATAGTGATAAAGCACAGCAGGTTTATAGAGGAGGATGTTGATGAAAGTTTCCACTGAGATTCAAAGACAAGGGAACCCACTGACATTTCTGCTGGGGATGCAGATGCAGGATCATTAAACCAGACACCCAAGAACTGGCTACTCCACTCACAGGACACTCTTCCACAAAGATGATGAGCAGGATTGGGATTCAAGGGTTTTTCAGGGTGGTTTCTCTGTAGAGAGCTACAGGTTGAGAGACCCCATCTCACCCCTTCAGAGAGATGTGGTGTGCTTCCCACCTGAAGGTCACTTGTATCACTTGTCGTCCCTTTGCTCATTGATTTGCTCGAGTGGGCGCCAGTGACGTCTCCATTCATCCCTGTCATAGCCCAATGATGTCTACTCACTCCAGGATCACAAAGAGCCTCAAACCATTCGTTCAGAGTCTTGACAAAGAAATCAGACCATCTCATAGGTGGGTGGCCAGGTGTTCTTTTGATGTCCCGTGGAATCCAGTCAATAACAGGTTTAGTTCAGCAGTCATCTCCAAATCGCATTATGTGTCTGGCCCAGCTGATTTTTGATGCCTTGGCAAACGAGGCAGCGTCCCTGATACTCGATCATTGATAAAGGTTGGAACTCCGGATTCCTTCTTTCACTTAAGTGAAATATGATACTCTCAGCATAGCTCTTTCAATCCTTTTTGGGATACTGGAATAGTGTTCTTATCCTGTTTTTGTAGGGCCCAGGTCTCTGAGGCGTATGTTAGTTCAGAAAGAACGGTGGAGTCAAAAAGATGTGCCCAGACGACATGATACTATATCTAGAGAAGCCTAAAACCTCTACTAAGAAACTCTTAGAAACAATAGACTTATACAGTAAAGTTGCAGGCTACAAAATCAATACCCAAAAATCCATGGCCTTCATATATGCAAACAATGAGGCAGAGGAAAGGGACATGAAAAAAGCAATCCCATTCACAATCGTGCCCCAGAAAATCAGGTACCTCGGAATCAGCTTAACCAAGGAAGTAAAAGACCTTTACAAAGAAAACTACATAACGCTACTCCATGAAATCAAAGAGGACATGAGGAAATGGAAACATATACCCTGCTCGTGGATAGGGAGAATCAATGTTGTCAAAATGGCAATACTCCCTAAAGCATTATACAGATTCAATGCGATCCCTATAAGTATACCCATGACATTCTTCAAAGAAATGGATCAAGCAATCCTAAAATTCATATGGAATAACAAACGTCCAAGGATAGCTAAAACAATTCTTGGGAAAAAGATGATGGGAGGCATCACCATCCCCAACCTCAAACTTTACTACAAAGCAGTAACAATTAAAACAGCATGGTACTGGAACAAAGGCAGAGCCGTAGACCAATGGAACAGGGTGGAATATCCCTACACACAACCCCAAATGTATGACCATCTAATCTTTGATAAGGGAGCAAGAGATGTGAAGTGGAGCAAGGAAAGCCTCTTTAACAAATGGTGCTGGCACAACTGGACAACCACATGCAAAAAAATGGGTTTAGACCTTGACCTGACACCATGCACAAAAGTCAGATCAAAATGGATTAAAGACCTCAACATTAGACCACAAACCATAAGGTACATTGAAGACAAGGTCGGCGAAACCCTCCACGATATTGAAGATAAAGGTATCTTCAAAGGTGACACGGAACTAAGCAATCTAGTAAAAACAGAGATCAACAAATGGGACTACATTAAACTAAAAAGCTTCTGCACCGCAAGAGATACAGTGACCAGAATACAAAGACTATCCACAGAATGGGAAAGGATATTTACACAATACCCATCAGATAAGGGGTTGATATCAATGGTATATAAAGCACTGGTTGAGCTCTACAAGAAGAAAACATCCAACCCCATCAAAAAATGGGGCAAAGAAATGAACAGAAACTTTACCAAGGAAGAAATACGAATGGCCAAAAGGCACATGAAAAAGTGCTCTACATCACTAATCATCAGAGAGATGCAGATCAAAACAACCATGAGATACCACCTCACACCACAGAGACTAGCACACATCCAAAAGAACAAAAGCAACCGCTGTTGGAGAGGATGTGGGGAGAAAGGGACCCTTCTTCACTGCTGGTGGGAATGCCGACTGGTTCAGCCCTTCTGGAAAACAATTTGGACGACTCTCAAAAAATTAGATATTGAATTCCCATTTGACCTAGCAATACCACTGCTGGGAATATATCCCAGAGAGGCAAAAAAGTACAATCGAAACAACATCTGCACATGTATGTTCATCGCAGCACTGTTTACAATAGCCAGAATCTGGAAAAAACCCGAATGCCCCAGAACGGATGACTGGTTGAGGAAACTTTGGTACATCTATACAATGGAATTCTATGCAGCTGTTAGAAAAAAGGAGGTCAAGAATTTTGTAGTTAAGTGGATGGGCATGAAAAGTTTCATGCTGAGTGAAATGAGTCAGAAAGAGAGAGACAGACATAGAAAGATTGCACTCATCTATGGTATATAGAATAACAGAGTGGGAGACTAACACCCAAGAACTGTAGAAATAAGTACCAGGAGGTTGACTCCATGGCTTCGAGGCTGGCCTCACGTTCCGGGGAAAGGTCAACTCAGAGAAGCGATCACCAACTACATTGTAGTCGAAGGCCATGTGGGGGAAGGGAGTTGCGGGCTGAATGAGGGCTAGAGACTGAGCACAGCGGCCACTCAACACCTTTATTGCAAACCACAACAGCTAATTAGAGAGAGAAAACAGAAGGGAATGCCTTGCCACAGTGGCAGGGTGGGGTGGGGGGGAGATGGGATTGGGGAGGGTGGGAGGGACACTGGGTTTACGGGTGGTGGAGAATGGGCACTGGTGAAGGGATGGGTTCCCAAACTTTGTATGAGGGAAGTATAAGCACAAAAGTGTATAAATCTGTAACTGTACCCTCACGGTGATTCTCTAATTAAAAATAAATAAATTAAAAAAAAAAAAGATGTGCCCAGAGCTGGAGGTTCTTTATCCTCTTAGCAACTTCTTAGAAGGTCAAGGAAACATAAACTCTCCACCTCCACCCCCTGTGCAGCTTGTGAGGCAAGAATGATCCAGTTTTCGAGGATGAGAGGTGAGTTTTCCACAGGAGAGAGCCCCAGTGTATTGTTTCAACCTGTTTCCTAGAAAACCACATAGAAAGGCATACAGACAGAAGTGAAAAGTGTGGCTGAATTCATAGAGTTCGAGGAAGAAGAGCCATCCAGAATAGAGAGTTATATTCACCTTCATAAAGGGAATGCAGTGAAACCCGGCCAGCTATTGAGAAGCCTCTCCTTGGGGAAAAGCACTTACCTATGTCATCGATTCTGAACAACCACCCAGCCAAGGGCCAGGCAGTACAGCCTTTCAGAGTAGTTGCCACCTCCTGCCACCTGGATTTCAGTCTCCAAGGAATCCACCTTAAAATCTTCAAAGCACAATAAGATGTTGAGAGAGAAAAATCCAATGCCAAAAGACAGGGCCGTAGAGATAGTACAGTGGGTTAGGCACTTGTCTTGCATCTGGCTGACCCAATTCAATCCCTGGCACCCCATATGGTCTTCCAAGCCCACCAAGAGTAACACCTAAGGGGAGACCCAGCAGTAAGCCCTGAGTACAGTTGGCATAGGCCCCAAACAAACAAATAAAATAAATGAAGAATTCAGTGCCAAAAGGAAAACAGAAATGACCATATCCCTTCTTGCCTGCAGCAAGCCCAAACTGAAAAGGCAGAGAGACTCTTGAAATCAAGTTCGTGATACCGGCCATTTTAATTAACAGATGGAGGTTATTTATATCACCCAAATAATTACCAGAAAAGAATTCACACAAGTGCCTGAGTTTTCAGCTGTGGGGAGGGGAATTTGTTTCACTGTCTGGATTAAAGGGACCAGGGAGAAACAAAAGCAGTTACTTTATTATTAGATCATTGTGTGTGTTTGTTTAACATTAACAGCCAAAACGATTAGTCTCCCCATTAAGAGTCATGGGTATTAGTCAGAATTCAGAAACCTAAGTAAAGGGAATGTACTGGCTCCCAATTTGTGTAATCAGCAAGTGCAGAGAGAACGGGTCTGGGAAGTCCAATGAGTCCCTGAGCTATATATTGCTCCCTTTTCTACTTGTGAGTGATTAGACTCATTTTCTTCCTGGGGTAATATAGATTCCAGCAGAGGGGGCAGCTACAGGCAGGCAGTTACCAGCTGGTGGAATCCCAGCCTTGCTCTAGAAGAAAGATAGAGTCATTTTCTCAGCATCCCCATGTCAAGAGAAAGGTAGCCATCTCAAAGGAGTCTCTGAGGAGTGGGGCAGGGGTGTTGGGAAGACCACAGCAACCAGCATCACCACCATGCTCATTTTGTCTCAGTAGAAACTGACACCCAATAATACCCAGGGACCGTTCCCTATCCGGTAGAAAATAAATGATTCCAGCAACCTGAACCTTTGCCCATGCGGCTTTGGTAGGGTTGCTCTCTTGATCAAGAAGTGTTTCCTTAGCTCAAGACCTGAACACCAAAATTCTACTCTTTTTCCCAACTCAAATTCCATCTTTTTCATGACAGCTGTTGGTGATTTCCAGGAAAGAGCTGATGAAGGTGTGGACTACAGTATTATACCATTTTCAGTTAAAACTGCATCAGAATCTACGGGGAAAACTCCATCTAATCTTTCCAGGTGTACAAATAGTTCAAAAGCACAAATTCTCTTCTCTCTTATCTATCCTCTAACACTAAGAGCTGTTGAAAGCTATCACAGTGCCTGGATGCCTTTTTATTTTTTCAGTTAACATGCATAGCTCTGTATTTGGTCCAACCAGGAAATTTTGTCATGTAAATCTCTTTCTACTTGTTTTTAAGTATGTTCAAAGTTTGTTGAAACTCCTCTCTTCAAAAGGTAGAGTTAAACTACAGTAATTAAAATGTTAAATATATCTTTCGAGAGTCAGGTTTGGAAGCAGGTGGGAAGGTACCTGGGGTCTTGGTGGAGGGATGGGGTCATGAGTTGGTGGGATTAGAGATTAGAGCACTGAATGTCTGAAACACTATTGTAAGCAACTACATAAATCATGTTGTCTAAATAAAAATAAAGTTTGAAAATTTATTTTTTAACAAAGTTGTTCACGATTGGGTTTCAGTCATACCAAGTTCCAACACCTATCCCTCTACCAGTGTACATTTACCACCACCAATGTCCCCAGTTTCCCTCCTTCAACCCCCCCCACTCCCAGACTGCCTCTATGGCAGTTATTTTTCTTCTCTCTATCTCTCCCCCTCTCTCTCTATCCCTCTCTCTCTATCCCTCTCTCTCTTTCCTTTTGGGCATTGTTGCTTGCAATACAGGTACTGAAAGGCTATCATGTATATCCCTTAACCTACTTTCAGCACTCAATTCTTTTTTTTAAAATTTAATAGTTTATTTTTAATTAGTGAGTCAACGTGAGAGTACAGTTACAGATTTATACATTTTTGTGCTCATGTTTCTCCCTTACAAAGTTTGATAACCCATCCCTTCACCAGTGCCCATTCTCTACCAAAAGTAAGCCCAACATCCCTCTCCCCCTCCCCAGTCCTGTCTCCCCCCACCCCATACTGCCACTATGGCAGGGTATTCCCTTTTGTTCTCTCTTTCTGATTAGGTGTTGTGGTTTGCAATAAAGGTGTTGAGTGGCCATTGTGTTCAGTCTCTAGTCTATATTGGGCCCGCATCATCTTTCCCCCACATGACCTCCAATCACATTTTACTTGGTGTTCTCTTCTCTGAGTTGCCCAGAATGAGAGACCAGCCTCCAAGCCATGGAGACAACCTCCTGGTACTTATTTCTACTATTCTTGGGTGTTAGTCTTATAGTCTGTTATTCTATAGTCCACAGATGAGTGCAATCTTCCTATGTCTGTCTCTCTCTTTCTGACTCATTTCACTTAGCATAATACTTTCCATGCTGATCCACTTATATGCAAACGTCATGACCTCATTCTTTCTAACAGCTGCATAGTATTCCATTGTATAGATGTACCAGAGTTTCTTCAACCAGTCATCTGTTCTAGGGCTCTCGGGTTTTTTCCAGATTCTGGCTATTGTAAACAGTGCTGCGATGAACATATAAGTGCAGATGTCATTTCGACTATACTTTTTGGCTTTTCTGGGATATATTCCCAGCAGTGGTATTGCTGGGTCAAATGGGAGTTCAACCTCTAGTTTTTTGAGAATCGTCCATATTGTTTTCCAAAAGGGCTGAATTAGCCGACATTCCCACCAGCAGTCAGCACTCAATTCTTGTCCAGAGTGATGATTTCCAACTATCAGGGTCACAGTGGTCCCTTCTCTATCCTAACTGCACTCTCCCTGCCACCTGTGGTAAGATTCCAGCTATGGGCTAGTCCTCTTGACCCTCGTGTCTACCATCCTTAGGTAATAGTCACGTACTATGTTTTTTATATCCCAGAAATGAGTGTAATCATTCTGTCTGTCCCTCTCCTTCTGACTCATTTCATTCAGCATGATACTCTCCATGTTCAACCATTTATCACTTGTATCACTTGTCATCCCATTGATCTTTGATTTGCTTGAGCAGGCGCCAGTAACATCTCCATTTGTCCCTGTCATGTGAGAGTATAGCCCAATGATACCCGCTCACTCCAGGAACAGGAAGAGCCTCAAACCGTTCATTCAGGGTTTTGAAGAAGAAGTCTGACCATCTCATAGGTGGACTGCCATGTGGTCTTTTGACATCCTGTGGAATCCAGTCGGTAACAGCTCTAGTTCAGCGGTCTTCTCTGAATCACATTACATGTCCAGCCCATCTGATTTTCGATGCCTTGGCAAATGAGACAGCGTCCCTGATTCTTGATCATCAATGGAGGTCGGAACTCCGGATTCCTTCTCTCACTTGAGTGAAATGTGATACTCCTAGCATAGCTCTTTCGATTCCTATTGGGATACCCATATAGCGTTCTCATCCTGTTTGCGTAGGGCCCAGGTCTCTGAGGCGTACATTAGTGCAGGAAGAATGGTGGAGTTGAAAAGATATGTCCGGAGCCAGAGTTTCTTTGTCCCCTTAACCACTTCTTTGATGCTCTTGAAGGCGTTCGACGCTGCTCTCTTCCTCTTGCGAAGTTCTGGCGCCAAGTTGTTCCTCATGTTGAGTTTTCAACCCAGGTACACATAGCTGCTGCATTCAGAGATGTTCGTTCCATTGAGAGCAAATGGAACGTCACGGACTAGTTCATTTTTCATAAACATCGTTTTGTTGAGATTCAGCTGCAGTCTGACCTTTCCACACTCGCGGTCTTAGTTGGCCAGCATTTGTGCCACTTAGTTAATGTTTGGCATTATGAGAACGATGTCATCGGCAAAGCGGAGGTGGTATAGTAATTCTATTATTTTATCAATAATAGAATACATTTTAAAGGAGGTGGGATCTATCTCATTTCTTCCCCTTTGATTGTGAACAGGAACTAGGGTCTTACTTCTCAGGCACTGTGATGATGTATGTGTGACTTCACAGGTGAGGCGACTCATGGGAGCTTCCCTCCATTGCTCCTGAAGGCACTTGTACCCATAGAGTTATGAGGACACCCACTGAGCCCATAGTGAGTCCCTGTGGAAAGGAACCCCAGCTTCCTACCAATAGCCAGGAGAGCTCTGTGACCCTTAGATCTTCCTGCTCCCAAATCTGAAAAGAACAATGCCCCGGAGCCAGAACCACCAAGTACATCCTTCTTTCTCATCCCACAGAAATCAAGCTAACAAACACTGTTATTTTCCTCTGAAGCCACTGAAATTGGGGATGATTTTTTCCTTAGTAAAAAGGGATTAAGGCTCACTTTTGCACAGACCTGGTAAATTTCTTAAACCTGGTGTCTTTTCGTTGTTCCTCAGGAAAGAGAACCCAAGGAAGGAGCTGGTGTCCTCATGGAGCTGTGTTCCCAGGGAATGTGAGTGAGGGGCAAATGGTAAGAGGGAAAACACACACTCCGAGTACATTAATGAGCTGGGTGCTCCTTGGTTGCCGCTGGCAACTTCTTGCTCCATCTTGCACAGTCAGCTCTGAGAGGCTGGAGTCCAAAAACCCCTCAGGCCAATTGGTGCAAGGAAGAAAATGTGTACAATTTGTCCATCATGCCTGTCTCCAGTCAGTAAAGTTTCCCCCACAGGTCATTACCATCTCCCTCACCCCCTTCCTCATCCCCAGCCCACACACTTCCAACTGTGCTTGCCCAGTCCACTAGCACGTCCTGGTGTCCCATGCCTGAGGAATGTTCATTGATTCAACAGTGACCAAGTCTAAAGCCGCTGTCACCCAGGACCAGAAGGTGAATCTGGAAAAGGTCACTGTCTTTCCTGACCTGTGACTCACCTATGGTTGCCACCAATAGGGCAGAGTGCAGGGGGAGGGACAAGGAGGAGAAGAGACTTTGTCATCCTGTTGCCAATTTTCTCATTTCAGAAAGACCTAGACACGAAAAACATTAGAACAAGCCCTAAACCACACCACATATCCTCTCTCCATTCAGGGCATCTCCCATTGTTAATGTCAGCTACCGAGTCAGCCAGAAAAATTCTACAGTTTCTTCTCAAAGTCCCTTGACTAGCAATGTCCCAGGGGGGTCACCTCTCAGTCAGATGAGTCAGGATCTCAGAATTCTAGAAATAGGAAATTGACAGAGACATAGCTATGAAGAGAATCGTTCACGTTAATTTTTTCTTTCTTTTTATTTTAATAAGGGCCTCGCCCAGCAGTGCTCAAGGCCTGGTGGTGTTAGGGGATCAGCAGTGCCACTTTCCCCCCACCCCCCACCCCAGTGGCAGCATCAGACAGTGCTGGAATTCAGGGTCTCTAATATCCTAGACACTTGAGCCATATTCTCTACCCTCATTCACATTTCTTGAGTGCCTACCATACTATCTCTACTTGTGTTTGATGTGTGTCAGGCTTCATTGTTCTGTGATGAACAGTGACAACAAACTGAGTAAGGTGAGGTGATCTGTCCAGGTTTCCAGACCTACTAACATTGCAACAGAAATGGCCAAAACTTCTGGTTTCTGGGTCCTTGGAGATGACGAGTAACAATAACAACCTTCCAGACCACCAGTATCTTCATCTCACAAGAGGGCAACAGTCGTGTCTGTCTGTCTAGAACAGAGACCCCCACAGCTCCATTTCGGCTGCAGCTCCTCTGGTAGCTGGCCCAACTGCAGATTCTCTCTTGTAGCAAGCCCTGCTGTCATCCCAGCTTCTTTCCAGTATCTCTCCCACCACCTGTGCTCAAATACCTTGTGTCTCTCTGGTTTCGTTCAATATAAATGAGGGTGTGAAAACCGATCAATTGGATTGGCTACACAAAGCAACCAATCAGAGCTCCGGGATAAAGACCCGTAGGATCACCTCTTCCCCTCACCACCCAATGTATAGAAGTGACTGTCTCCTTCACTTCCAGTGTGGCAATAACCTAGCTGCACATAATCTAAGAGTCCATTTCTCAAGAGGGAGAGGGGATTGTATACAAGGTAGTGGGTTCTGTGCAAGAAGCATGTGGGAAAACAAAGCACATCCTCAGAAGTCACAATTCATTTAAGGGGTAAGTAACTTTAATTTATTGTTTTTTCTTTTTGGGTCACAACCGGCGATGCACAGGGGTTACTCCTGGCTTCATAATCCGAAGTACTCCTGGTGGTGCTTGGGGGATCATATGGGATGCTGGGAATCAAACCTGGGTCAGTCGCATGCAAGGCAAACACCCTAGCCACTGTGCTATCACTCTAGCCCCAAGGATAAGTAACTATAAATATGGTTTTTGGACCTTCTGCTTGTTGCTCCATTATCCCAGATGAGGCTTGCCTTCAGCTGACATCACTGGGCCTATTATAAACAGGAGGCAGAACCCCTCTTATCAGGTGGGTCCCAACTGCCTCCACACCCGACCTTCACCATATTAAAGATCCACACCACAGTGACAGATCTACTCAGCAAATTACTTGCTGCTCACAGTTATTCATCCTGTCATTCTGTGAGGACGGCCGAGAAGACAGCAATCTCCATCTTAGTCCCTCAGCATTTTCCAGGGGGTCTAATTACAAAAACAACCCCAATAGAGCAAGAACACAAGAATACCAATGGGAAAAACATGCAGAAACCCTCAAAACTCAATGAGTGTAAGCAATCTTACTGGACAAAAAAAAAACCACCAGTTGTCAGACAGTGATACTGTGATGAGGATGTTCAACAAATTCAAAGAAATGATAGCTCAGGTAGTCAGCAAAGCAGAAGAAAATATGAGAATTGGAAAAAAAACTACTACAGCTAGAGATAAAGAACATGGTAGGCGATATTTTATTTTATTTTATTTTATTTTGCCCGCAAGCCTGGCTATCTTCCCTGGGGCCCCTCAGAGGGGATGGGCTCCAGCTTCCCTCCCTGCCCCGAGTAGAGCTCCTGGCAGCCGAAGACCATGGGAACCTAGCCACAACCATGCTAAAGGCCCCTCTCCACATGTTCGGACAAGCCTCACACATGAAGGTACCGTCAGAGGAACCCAGGTGTGTGTAATCCCATCAATGGCCAACATCCAGAGACTTAAAAGCAAGCTCCCAGAAGCGATTTCTTATAACCTACTTCTCCCTCTGGGAGAAACTTGCAAGCTACTGAGAGCTTCCTGCCCACATGGGACAGCCTCGCAAGCTTCCCATGGTGTATCTATATGCCAAAGCCAGTAACCGGCTGAATCTCATTCCCCTGACCCTGAAAGAGCCTCCAATGCAGCATCTTCGGGAAGGCCGAGAAGAAAGAGGCTTCTAAAATCTCAGGGATAGGACGAATGTAGAGGTTACTGAGACCACTGGAGCCACTCGATGATCAACGGGATTTCGTGATTGTGATCGTGATTATTTTTTAAATCTTTTCCCTCCATCTTTTTTTATTATTAGTGAATTACCATGAGGTACAGTTACAGGCTTACAAACTTTTGTGCTTGCATTTCAGTCATACAATGATCGAGTACCCATCCCTCCACCAGTGCCCATTTTCCACCACCAATGGTCTCAGCATCCCTCCCACCACCCCTACCCTGTCCCCTCCACCCCGCCCCACCTCTGTGGCAGGGAATTCCCCTTTGCTCCCTTTCTCCTTTTGGGTGTTGTGGTTTGCAATAGAGGTATTGAGCGGCCATCATATTCAGTCTATAGTCTACTTTCGGCACGCAGCTTTCAACCCGAATGGATCCTCCTAACATCCTTTACTTGGTATTCCCTTCTCTATCTGAGCTGCCTTTTCCTCCAGCATGTGAGGCCAGTTTCCAAACCGTGGAGCAGCCCTCCTGGTCCTTATCTCTACTACTCCTAGGTGTTAGTCTCCCATTCTGTTACTTTATATTCCACAGATGAGTGCAATCTTTCTATGGGTAGGCGATATTTTGGAAGTGAATAGAAGCTCTACACAGCAAAATAACAAAAGCTGCACAAAAGATCAAGGAGCTCCAAGATGAGGGGCTAGGAAACAGCAGAAGGTGGAAAATAGTCTAAAATAAATGAACAGCATACCAGAGAATTATGGGATGAGTTCAAGAGGAACACTGGAGCCCCTGAAGAACATGAAGGAAAATGTGAAAAAGCAATAGTTAAAGAAGCCATTGATAAGAATGTCCCAGAGTTGAGGATTATAGGCACTGAAATCCAAAAATTCTGAAGGGCTCAATGAAAATAGACCCAATTAGGAAAACTCCACTATCTAATATACTCAAAATGACAAAATCCAGAGATAGAAGCGGAATATAGAATGCAGCAAGGTCAAAAAAGGAATTTATCTATAAAGGGAAGTCCGTAAGGTGCAGATCTATCAAATGAGACTCTACCGGCCGGAAGAATATGGAAAGTTATACGAAAGTCAGCAAAATGAATACTGTATCCAGTTAGATTACCATTCAGATTTGAGAGAATAATACAGGGCCTCAGGGACAGGCAATAGCTCTGGGAAATCATTCACTTGAAGCCAGTTTTACGAAGCATTAAAGGAGCTCCTTTAAAGTACAGGAGAAACTTTCCATCATGTAGTATTTAGTATGCTATTCACTAATAGAGCATATGGCTAAATTAAGAAAGGTTAAAAACATATAGCAGTTAATCATCACAAGCTGACTTTTATTGACTTATTTTCTGATAATTCTACTGCCATTCCTTTAAGATTTATTGGACCAAGGAATCTGAAATAAATGTGTTATATGCCTGCCAAGGGGAAAGTTGGGGAGTGGAAGGGAATCTGGGACACTGGTGGTGGGATTGGGGTTGAAACATTTTGTGACTGAACACCCCTATTGTGAAAAACTAAGTCATGCTGTTTCATTAAACATTTTTTAAAAAACTAAACACAATTTTCATGAAAACAAAGTGCATTTACATGAAGAGAGACTATAACTTTCATATAACATTTAAAGATGAACGATGAAGAAATTCAGTCTTGTGACAAGATGCTTGAATGCATCAGGGTTTCAGATTTGTTTCAGATGTGGAGATTAAAATTTTGGTACAGATTTGCTAAGATCCCAGAAAAAAAGTAAGAACACAAGTTTTCCCTATTTGACCATCTTGGCCCTCTTCTTCTTCCCATAGTGTTTTTAAATTTTTTTAAGTCATCCAGAATTATGTTTGCAATGATTGTAGTGACGAGGGACCCCTCCCAAGCAGATAGGGCAATCTATACTTTGCCTGACACTTGAAATGCTTCCCAAGAAGTGAATCATTGATTTCTGAAGATGAAAGGAAAGACTCCAGGGAGGCCCTTGACCCATCTGAGCTGGGCACACTATCTCCTGGTATCCGAACACTATTTGAAGTTAATAGACATCGTCCCGAAAAGGTAACAAAGGTAAAGTAGGCCATGGTCTAATGGGACTGTAGAAAGGGAACCATAATGCAGTGGGGAGGACAGCAGAGCCCTTGAGATAGCACCACCTCTGGAAACACTGCAGCCAGTCTACACTGGCTGCTCCCCAAGCATATCTGCTCCCCTGCCCATCATGCCACAATTCCTTGCACTTTCTTTCATTTACACTGGAAGATGCTTTTCCCTGCTCACTGCTGGGCTAATTCCTATTCACCGTTGAGGTGGGATGGTTTGAGAAGTGTCTTGTTCTTCAATGCTCAGGGGTTATTCTTGATTCTGCACTCATGAGTGACATGAGTGAGTGCTTCGGGGACCATATGTGATACCAAAGAGTCAATCAAATGAGGGTCACAGTAGATGCAGCCACATGCAAGGCAGGTATACTACCTCCTATATTATATCTCTCAAGCCACCTACACCTCTGCTTTGATGCTGTTTCCAGGGGGTTTCCTTGCTTCTCATCCTGGGAATTTTCTGTGTATTCCAAATAACTGCCTGTGTTGCTTGCATCCTCGAGCTTACCAGATTGCATTGTAATTGCATGTTTACTGGTCCAAGAATAAGGAACACAAAGCCCCTAGATAACCCTGAGCACATAGTAGGCTCCCTATGAGTGTTTTCTGAATAGATGACAAGGAGTTGCCACAATTCCTGGCAGTTACCTCAAAACTCTGTCACAGTTGGTGCTCATTTTAAGAGAGCTTAGAAGAGAGAACTGGTCCAAACAACTGAGCACCCCCACGGGCACAAGAGGACATGGAGAGGAAGCAGGAAAGGGTTTTGCAGTGGAGAAGCACAGTTTAATGAGGGAGACTATTAGGGGCACAATATGAGGATACATTGCTTTGGTACAAAGCTGAAATGGAGACAAATATGAAACCCAAGCCAGGGAAAGCAATACCACTGCTTATTACTAATCTTATTGCTTCAGTGAATACTAGATAAAGGTCTTTAAAGGGAAATAGACCCAGAAACTTTGAGATATATATGTGATTATATATAAAATATATGTACACACATATCTGTATATAAAGACACACACTTGCACACACACATCCCCTATTGTTTATTTGTAAGATAATTGAGAATCAAAAAACAAAACAAAGCCAAGCCTCAATGAGCTGGAGATGCGGCTCTGTGGTAGAGCATTTGCATGTAGATTCAATTCCCAGACCCACCAAACTCTGACCCTCTTCCCAAATAAGCCCTTTCATATATAGCATTTTGTTTCTATTTACTAGAACATCAAATGTTAGGGGGATATTTTCTGACATTGCACCAACATCTATCATGAAGCTAGTTGGGAGAGCTCAAAGATGAAGGCTTTTCGGGTCAAGCTGAGAAGATGCTAGGGACCCTAATTCAAGGCAGATAGAAGTAAGGCAGGGTTGTTTCTCTCATAAAAAGCTCAGTCAGCCTTAACAAAAAGAATAAGTTTTCATATAACTAAAATTCCCAGGGATATCTTTAGAACTCGGATGGAGTTTTATCCAAGGCTTGAATAATGCACACCAGTCACTTCTCTCTGTCTTATGCTGGACTGACATTGCTCTTAGATCCCATCTGGTAGCCACTCAGCCTCAGACTTATGACTTCCAAGGCCTAATTTCTCTTCTCCTATACATTTCGATGAAGATCAGGGCCTAGTTATCATGATACGAGTGACCTTGTACACTCCCGGGAGCCAATCAATGAGCCACAAGCATGGAGTCATCTGACAGGTGGCCCGACATCATATCCTTCAACAAGGGACGTGGGAATAGCCCCTCGGTCCTCCCCCCTCCCCAGCCCCCCCCCCCCCGCCACCAACTGTCACTGAAGAAAGTTCAAATGCTTGAGACTGAGTCCTCACCACATGCATTTCTCCCATTTTACAAACAAGAAAAAGGAGGCTGAGCAAGAATGGGGCCAAGAATCTAGACTTTGGATTTAGGCCTGGGCTTCCTCCCTCTGTGTTTGTCAGTGGACCTGGTTGGAATTTGGGATCATTCTCCCTTGTGTGAATCTGTCCTGGGCATTTCAAAATAATCGCATCCCTGGTGATAATACCAGCATCACCTGCTTCCCCTTGTAACAACTGAAACTGTTTTGCAGACAATTCAGAGGTTAACTGAGGGGGGCAGGGGGTGGCAAGAGGGCAGAATCTCCTTCAGATGAGAAAAAAATTGAGGTTACCAGAACAATAGTACATGGGGTAAGATGCCTGCATTGTATGCATGTGGTCAATCTAGGCTTTATCCCCACTATGCCATACGGTTCCCCAAGCATCACTAGGAGAAATTCCTGATGACAGAGTCAAGAATAATCCCTGAGCATCACCAAGTGTAGCTAAAAAAGAAGAAAAAAAAGTGTGATAAATATATGTATACATTGCTTAAGTATTTTTTTAAAATTCATTTTGTAAAACATGGATAGATCTAGAGAGTATCTTCCCCTATATGACTAAATAAGTCATATAGGGGAAGATAAACATTATAGGGTCTTCTATGTGGAATCTAAAAGAGAAAAAAGGAAAGAAAGAAAGAAAGAAAGAAAGAAAGAAAGAAAGAAAGAAAGAAAGAAAGAAAGAAAGAAAGAAAGAAAGAAAGAAAGAAAGAAAGAAAGAAAGAAAGAAAGAAAGAAATAGGGCTGGAGTGATAGCACAGTGGGTAGGGCATTTGCCTTGCATGCTGCCGACCCGGGTTCAATTCCCAGCATCCCAGATGGTCCCCTGAGCATGGCCAGGGTAATTCCTGAGTGCAAAGCAGGAGTGACCCCTGAGCATCGCTAGCTGTGACCCAAAAAGCAGAAAGAAAGAAAGAAAGAAAGAAAGAAAGAAAGAAAGAAAGAAAGAAAGAAAGAAAGAAAGAAAGAAAGAAAGAAAGAAAGAAAGAAAGAAAGGAAGGAAGGAAGGAAGGAAGGAAGGAAGGAAGGAGGGAGGGAGGGAGGGAGGGAGGGAGGGAGGGAGGGAGGAAGGGAGAGAGGGAGGAAGGGAGAGAGGGAGGGGGAGGGAAGGAGGGAGGGAGGGAGGGAGGAAGAAAGAAGGAAGACCCGTACTCTCATAGAGAGAACAGATTGGGAGTTCACAAATGGGACAGAATGTAGGAGGTGGAAGAGATGTAAATGGTCAAAGTGTACAACTTCTCGTTACAAACAAATAAGGCCTGGAATATAATATACACAGGTATTATGCATATTTGAAAGTTTTAAGAGAGTAAAATTTAAAAACTTCCATCACAAGAGAAAAGTTGCAACTATATGCAGTACTGAATATTATCTAGACTTATTGTGGTGATCACTTGGCAATATATACATATATCATATCATGTTTCAGAACTGAGACTAATATTACATTAATAAGAAAAAATATTGAGCACTAACTGGTTGAAAAAAATAATCCCAGAGGGTTGCACTGCACTGGTCACCTCTAAAGTTATTTCAACCATAAGCTGAGCCAAAACATAAAGCTCTATGGTATAGAGTGCTAGGAGTTTGGTTAGTAATATGCACACAGAAATTCTGGCAAGTATGAGATATATGCTCATGTGCTTCTGACCTTCTTGTGGGTAACCAGAAGCCATAGATGACTCTATATGTCCTGTTAAAATTACCTGAACAAATTTCACAAAGCAATTGGTGATGATATCACAAGATTCAAAAAACAATTTCTACATCACTTCCTTGTCTAAAGAAGTACAGACTGATAGAGTTCTCTTTATAAAGGGTCAGTTCTGTCCAAAGGCTGGGCTTCTAGATAGACAGAAAAGATATTTGGCATTTCCAGCCTCTAGCAATAAAGCCATTTTGAACAAGGAATGCCAAGAGACTGTGAGACAACAGATTCGATGTTACAGAGACTGGAAAACTCCCATGTCTCCTGGAAATGTCCTCTTCAATCTGATCACTGGAACCACTGGAGACAAGCTAGCTGACCATCGCATATTTTCAAGGCATCAAGTCTCTATGAGTGGAAATTTTGTTCTATTTCATACTATAGGATTTGGCATGCTTTCTAGGTCACTTGTTCGGTTAAACTGCAAGAGTAGATGTTTCTGGGAGATTCTGGGGATGTGAGAGATGATTCTGATCAATGTACAGAAATGTAGAAAAATGAGACTTTGTCTTTATCAAGAGGTCCAGAGAAGGGCCAGAATGATAGTACATTGCATGCAGCCAGTCCAGATTCTATCTCCAGGATGCCATATGGTCCCTCAGCACTATCAGAAGTAATCCCTGAATGCAGAGCCAGGAGTAACCCCTGAGCATTGCTGGGTGTGATCCAAAAAGCAAAAAAAAAAAAAAAAAGAGGTTCAGAGAATGACTTCAACTGATTATTTCTCTTGTCAAGAGACACACACATACGAATCTTGGAACTGAGCCGGAATTTGCAATAGACCACTTTCGGTGGGCCACTCCAAACAGGAGCAGGTGCTGTCCCTCCACCTGCCCCCTAGGAATCCTGTCGGCCACCATCTTCTAGAACTCAAAGAATGTGGTAGCAGTGGTGGCAAATGCCAGGCCTCCCGGGATGGGGAGGAGCCTGCCCATCTCCTTCCCCCCATCCTCATGGGATTCTGAGATGACGTCCACAAACTCGCCACTGGCTACTTAAGCCCCCACACGGCCATGATCCAGAGACACACACACAAATCTTAGAACTGAGCAACTCGATTCAGATCTCTCCAGACCCTAATTATTAAAATTTTAGAATTTCTAGAGTGCACGGCTGCTCTTACAGCCACGCAACATTATATTATGTCCATAACAAGCAATACAAGACAAAATGTCTAGCATTGCATTTTTGGTAAGTTTAAGTGATTGTGGGACTGGTGTCAAAACATCAAACATAACCAAAGTAGAGAGAGCGTATTGTGAAAATTGTGTGCCACACAGGCAGGGGTAGGGTTGGAATGGTTTGGTGGGGGGCTGGTTATGGGGGATCTTGGTGATGGAAAATGTGCACTGGTGAAGGGATGGGTGTTTGATGATTGTATGGCACAGCGGTTGGGCGTTTGCCTTTCACGCAGCCAACCCGTGTTCGATTCCTCTGCCCCTCTCGGAGAGCCCGGCAAGCTACCAAGAGTATCGAGCCCGCGCGGCAGAGCCTGGCAAGCTACCCGTGCGTATTGGATATGCCAAAAACAGTAGCAATAAGACTCTCAATGAGAGACATTACTGGTGCCCGCTCAAACAAATTGATGAGCAACGGGATGACAGCGACAATGATGACTGAAGCTCAAACATGAAAGCTTTGTAACTGTATCTCACAGTGAATCAATAGAAAGGGGAAAAAATGAAAAAGAAATAATGTAAACCTGACTATCACCACTGTCTCCTCTCCGACACCAACGTTTGTTTTGCTGCTATTTCGAAGGAGATGCTGCTGATGCTTAAATGCAAGAGCTCCTGGGAGCACACATTCTTCCTAGGAGATTTGTAACCTTCTGGAAGACACTACCCACAGCCTTGTCTCTGTGGTTAGAAATGTCACTGTGTGCTGCTCTTTTCCTCTTAACCTTTTGCTATAGCATCACAATCATCAACACTTATTTGTGCCATTCACCCTCATGCCAGCGAAAGCGAAGCTGTTCCTCTCTCATTTCACTTCTTCATCACTGGTCTGTTCACCAACTGAACATTCAAGACGTGCATTCAAAGATATGCCTATTGGGGCTGAAGCAATAGCACAGCAGGTAGGGTGTTTGCCTTGCACGCAGCCGGCCTGGGTTCTATTCCCAGCTTCCATATGGTCCCCCGAGCACCGCCAGGAGTAATCCCTGAGTGCATGAGTCAGGAATAACCCCTGTGCATCACCGGGTGTGACGCAAAAAGAAAAAAAATATGCCTATGGTGCACAAATAAGTGTCTGGTTGAAATCTCCAGTTAATTTTAACTTACCGAAAAGCATCGTGTTTGCAGCTGCATTGCCTTCCTATGTGTTCCAAATTGATATAGAGGCAGAGACTCTGTGCAAATTATAAAAATGGAGGTGACATATTCTACAGCCAGCCCTTTATTCCTTCCTTTTCTCACCCTACACTTCTGCTGGGAGTATTAACAAATGTCGTTTCTCCATCATAGTTACCCCCTCAAACCTCTATGATCCCTGCATGGATTAGTGTGAAATTTCAGTGCAAATGTCAGAAGTCTGGCAATAAATCATATTTGTTATGCTCCCAAACTGGATTTGTCATTTGAACGCCACATTTTCTCCCCCTCTTTCACCCCTGCTCCTCCTTATCTCTTTGCCTACTGACAAAAAACTGCTTTTTTTTTGTACAGGAGAACCCTGTACTCAATCTTAGCTGGTAGCACTACTCTCTGCTAGCCCACCAGACTTTCTCCTTTACCCCTTACCCACCACGGCCACAGGGAGGTGGTACAGGAGGGAAGACCAGGAGGCAGACTCAAGAAGAAGCATGGCCAGAGGACCTGGGAAGAGGCCCAGGGTGTCTGATTTTCAGGCACCCGACTGCGTCATTTCCCTTTCTGCAATGTCACTGTCCCACCTTGAGGGTTGAATGTGGCAACCTGTACTCAGCATCACCGAAGTAACGCAAGGATCACCATGTGACCAGAAAGGGAGGCTGAAGGTGACCACCCCTCCAGCAAAGAATGGACTGAAGACTTGTGTTCCCCAAGCTCAAAGTGTAAGGAACAGAAATATCATGGAGAGGGGGCAACTGAATTGTTTTTTTTTCTTCCAAATTCCTGATGGGGTCAATCAGTCTGTCTTGAGACTGGTGACTTTTCTGGCTGAAAAATCACCAAGTCTCCAGAGAGGTGCACGCACTAGCCCAAGCAGGGCTATGGAAGGCTCTGGAAGTCTCATGTCATTCAGTGGGCAAACACAAATGGGCTTGCTTGAGGGTGAAAAAATGGTGTATTTTTTTCAACTTTTTTTTCAGTAGAACAGTACACTGGGAGCTTCTAACAATTTGAAATAGATGGACTAAAGTGGCCACACCTCCAGGCCAAGTGTCAGATCAAGGGGACATGCAAAAACAGGAATGAATTTTGAAATGTGCTCATGCTCCTGAGAGAGTCCCAGAGCATCTTGGAGGGGTTCACATGGCAGAATGTGAGGGGATCTGTTAACAAATATTTACCATTAAACTAGAGCCATGAGGACTAGCTGAGGGCCCCCTCCATCCCCAAATGAAATGACTTTTTAAAAAAAATTTTTAAATTTTATTGAACCACCGTGAGATAGTTACAAGCTTTCATGTTTGGGTTACAATCTCACAATGATCAAATACCCATCCTTCCACCAGTGCACATTCCCCACCACCAATATCCCGGGTATACCCCCTTTTCCCACCCTACCCCTGCCTCTAAGGCAGACAATATTCCCAATACTCTCTCTCTACTTTTGGGCATTATGGCTTGCAACACAGGCACTGAGAGATCATCATGTTTGGTCCATTATCTACTTTCGGCATGCATCTCCAATCCCAACTGGTTCCTCCAGCCATCACTTTCTTAGTGATTCCTTCTCTAGTCCATCTACCTTCTCCCCTCCGCTCATGAAGCAGTCTTCCAGCTATGGGAACGAAATGACCTTTAAACCCAGTTCTGCCCCACAAGAATATTGTCCCTTTGCTACAATGAATATTGACTTTTATCTTGGGTTTCAGTTAAACTCAGGGAAAACATCACACTAGAACTAGAGGTGAGAAATTGGCTCTTTTCTGCATAAAACTAACCATGCTCAAAGTGACGCACTGAAACCTACAGATGCTGGCTTTGTCTGTTTAAGCAGTGTAACGTTTCCACATTTCTTTCTTTCTTTCCATTTTAGAAGTCCTTGTCACTTCCTTTTTATGAAAAATTACCCAAGGTATTGTTCTTTTTTCCCCCCTCAATGCAACTGAAATTGTACATGGTAGGGAAGTTTTTAATTAGTCCATTTTGAGCAGGAACTGAGTGTGCTCGCTGCAGTAGGAGCCTAATAAATTACTTCATAATCTCAATTGGAGGCTTTGTGTCAGAAAATACTCATTAGTTTGCACCAGCAGCCTGCGGCTTCCTGGGAAAGGTCTTAGAAGCATACCGCGCTGGGCGCAGATCAAGTGGCTTACAGCAGAACATCTGGGGCAGTGCAAAACACAGGCCCATGAAGGAGGGGACACCAGGAACTGAGCTTTCGTGTCTGGGGATAAAGGTGCTCTGGGAAACCCCATGACAGCCCCTTGGGATCAGTCTTCACCTCCCTGCTTATAGACCTTGAGCCTCACCTTAAACACAGAACTTCCGGGGACCAGAGAGATAGAAGAGAGGGTAGGGCACTTGTCTTGTAAGCAGTTGACTTGGGTTCAGTCCCTGGTATTCCATATAGTCTCCTTAGCCTTCCAGGAGTAATCCCTGATCTCAGAGCCTAGAGTCACCCCTGAACACCACCGGGTATGATCTACCCTTATGCCCCATAAAAGGACTTTTGAATTTTCAAGTCCTCCCAGGGTTACTTCAAAATTTTTAATTCTTCACCCACTTCCTTCCCTTTTTGCCAACACTGCAAAAACCGGGGTCAAGGACATCCGGTTGAGGTGCTCACACACTAGGTTGAGGAGCTCACACAGTTGTGCTCACACACTAGGTTGAGGTGCTCACATACCTGGTGGAGGCACTTGCACACATGCTCACCAGGGTTATCCACCTTTTTAGTTATGGGGCTTGCGCACACTAGATTTGGTCCCCAAGATCCCAGTAAGCTATTCCGGGTCCCTGAGGGTTTCAGTGGCGTGCCCTGGGCAGTCTCAGGCCAGGAGGGCCACACTCAGCAGTGCACTCTGAACTATGATCTGGGCCCCTGGTGCTACTGTGCACCTTGAGAAATCAAATGCTTGGTAATACTTATCTGAAACTAGTAAAGAGGTTTCCTGTTATTCTATTCACATAGATGATGTATATTAAAAATATTTAGTTTAAGTAACTAGATGCTAGATACATGCACACGTACTACACAGATACAAAGATGGGGGCACTCAGGTCAATAAAATGAGGGGACTCCTGGGCTTTTAGTCTAACTGTGTTAGATTTTTTTCAGAGCGCCTGTTCAACCTATAGGGGAGTAACTTGGGGAAAAGGGTGAGACTCGGAGAGATGCACTTTTGTGCTTAAAAAAAAAAGTGTTCCTGATTGCTGTGTAACTGGAGATGATCTTGCTGATTTCGGGGGTCTAAGATAGTTACACCTTGATAGTTTGAGAAATAAGTTTAGATAATCACCGAGGTAGGGTCACTCTATAAAATGAAGAGGTAAGAATATGAACCCAGGGCTTGAGTGATAGCACAGCAGGTAGGCATTTGCCTTGCATGAGGCCGACCTGGGTTCGATTCACAGCATCCCATATGGTTCCCCGTGCACCACCAAAAGTGACTCCTGAGTGCATGATCCAGGAATAATCCCTGTACAGCGCTGGTTGTGACCCAAAAAAGAAAAAACAAATGAATCGCACGGGAGAGTCAATAAAATCAGACCAGGGGAGAAGGGAACACGATCTTGGCGGGGGTTGGGGGGGGAAACTGTAGTGCCTTGGGGTTAGTTGTTTGCTTCCTGATGCTCCTCCCTCCATCCAGGAGCAGATCCCAAGACTGATTAGTGTGTAAGGGACCAGCTGGGGAGAGCAGTTAGGAGGAAGTGGAGAGACTAGAGGGGTCAGAGTCAAGCTAATGTGCAATTTAGGTAAGGTTCCTCAGCCTGAGTGCAAAGGATGCCTGGAGAGTCGATACAGCAGAGTGGGGTCCACCAGAGGGAAGGCCACCAGGCTCTGCACTCCTGCACCTACCCTCAAGAACTGGATAAATGGGACAAATCCCCAGGTCCTCTGGTTTTGTTGTAGAGGGAAGGTGGTGCCAGTCAACCATGAATGGTCTCCTTAGAGTACTTAGAGTATTCCTTGGAAAAGGGTTAAAAGGAAAGCCAAGGACCAGGGTGGGGAGCAGAGCACAAAAAGGCAAAGAGGAGAGAACCAAGGAGATCTGAGAGAGCATTGAGACAGTTGACTACAAATGTTGGTAAGGAGTGTGCACTCATTCGCCTGTGTTTGTGTAAGAGCAAAGGGAAGTAAAAGCAGAGATGTTCAGAGAATGGGGAGCCCTGGCATTTGGGTTTTCACATACTTTTGGAGCCAGTGTGACAATATTATCCAAATGCATTGCAGACACTTATAAAGCTGTCTTGTTAATACCACGTTGAAATAGAATGGCTGTTATTAATGCAATTTATAGACAGACGGTAAAGGTGTTTATATCTCTGATCACCTCTGCTCTTAAATAACTCCTCCGTGCTCATTTAACCTGAGGACTTCACAATCCAGCTTTAGTCTTATTCAAAGTTCATCTCAGCAACACAGTGTGCTGTTCCTGTTCCCTATTCCATGCTGTGCTGGCTCAGGAGCCACCAGCACTCACTGTGACAGGCGCCAGGCACAGGGCTAGTGTGGGCTATGGGTGTTGCTGCACGTTTCAATCCCTGATTTAGGCTCTACTTTCTTTGTTACACAGGAGTTACATCACTCCTGGCAGCATCACTTGGTGGAGTCCACATTCTGTGAGTGAGTAAGGGGTAGGGCTGCCTTTGAACCCAGAACTGGGTAGCCAATTGCTTTCAGCTGCTCTGTTCGTCTATGGGCATTGCAATCCCCTTCTAAAGCTTCCCCCCACACACACCCACTTTAGAATCTCAAATTCCTACTATCTTTCAAGACCCAGTTCAGAGGCTCTGTCCTCCACAAAGGTAGAGGTAGAACTCTTAGTAGAAATCTTAAAGGGATAAACATCTAACACACAAGAAAGGAAAATCATTGGCTTGAACTGATGGGAAGAATGCACGCTTTTGTGTTCAAAGGGTTTTGCCATAGGACATTGGGCCTAATAGGAAACTACACAGATAGAAGCTCTCATTGTCTCTAGTTTCTCCTTTGGAAAAGCTCTCTTTGCCTCTAGTTTTACCTCTCAGCCAGTGACCTCGCCTACCAGAGGCACATTCTCTCTCTCTCTCTCCCTCTCTCTCTACCCCCTCTCTCTCTCTTTCTCTCTCTCTCTCTCTCTCTCTCTCTCTCTCTCTCTCTCTCTCTCCCCCCTTCTCTCTCCCCCCCTCTCTCATTTGCTCTCTTCCACTGTCCATTGAATTTATAAAACCAGGAAAGGCTTTGTGGATTTTTTTTTTTTTTTTAGTTTTTGATCCACATTTGGCAGTGCTCAAGGTTTATTCCTGGTTTTACATTTGGAGATCACTCCTGGCAGGCTTGGGAACCATAGGGGCTGCCAGGGATCGAAATCAGGACCATCCGTATACATGGCAAATGCCCTGCCTGCTGTACTACTGTTGCAGTCCCCATGGAAAGGCTTTGTTAACATGATTTGGGACAGGTTCTCATTCCTGACGAAGGACCTGCAGTATTATGATCAACCAGGCTGAGGAGACTGGGCAGAGAGAATATTATGATTAACCAGATTGAGAAGACTTCCTCGGAGAGACTGAGGAAGGGAAAAAAGTATTCTGAGCCATTCACAGAAAAAGTTCTTAGAATGTACACAGCAAAATATATAGATAGACCTAGATAAGACTATTTCATTACTTATTTTCTCATTTAAAACAACTACTTATTGACTGATTTTTGACGCCTTGGCAAATGAGACAGGGTCCCTGATTCTTGACCGTCGACAGAGGTCAGAACTCTGGAGTCCTTCTCTCACTTGAGTGAAACGTGACACTCCTAGCATAGCTCTTTCATCAAAAATCAGATGGGCCAGACACATAATTTGATTCAGAGACGACCGCTCGATTAGAGCTGTTACTGACTGGATTTCAAAAGACTGCGTGGCTGCCCACCAACAAGATGGCCAGACTTCTTCGTCAAAACTCTGAATGAACGATTTGAGGCTCTTCCTGTTCCTGAATCGAGCAGATATCACTGGGCTACACTAGCACACGACAGGGACAAATGGAGACGTTACTGGTGCCCGCTCGAGCAAATCAAAGATCAACAGGATAACAAGTGATACAAGTGATACTTATTTACTCACAGTTTCTGTCGATCAGATATTTGGATGGAACGCAGTGGGGATCATTTGTTTCTGCTCTATAGTGCCCAGGGTCAAAGGTGAAATGTTCTGAGCTAGTGGCTGAATTCACACAAAGGCTCAAACACTCACATGCCTGGCCGTTGACCTGCTGATGTGGGCTGTCAGTTTGGGATCTCGATTTCTTTCCTCCATGGCCACTCCATGTCATCTGTCTGTGTGAATTGGTTTAGGATCCCTTACAGCTAGGTTGGCTGTGTTCCAAAGCTCACCAGAGAGAGAAAGATAGACACAGATTAAGGCAGAGAGAGAGAGAGAGAAAGAGAGAGAGAGACAGAGAGAGAGAGAACCAGTGGCAAGCGTATTGCCTTTTCTAATTGATCTCAAAAGTTCTGCAGGATTCCATTTATTGGGGCCCTCACAATACTGCTCAGGCTCAAGGGAATGGGAAATGAACTACATCTTAATAAGGAGTGACAAAATTCTGGAAGGGAATGTAGGACCAGAAATATTGCTGTTACATTTCAGGGTAAAAAAACAAACTGACAAGTCTTTTTTTTTCTTTATGCAAATTATCTTTGAAGTAAATTCTCTTTATGTTTGTCATTTACATTATCCATAAATTACTGTGTGTTCCATGAGCTATCCTTTGTTATGTGGTACCTAAAACAAGACCTTCTACATAATAGGTTTTCCAATGTGTTGGTTCTTAACATCTCTGACATAACAGCATCACCATTCCTCACCTACTAGCTGTGTAACTGTGAGAAAAATTATATAACACTGCTGAGAGTCTATGCAAACTGAGGGAGTTTAAGAAAAGACACGGTTACCTCACACCACTCATATTCCAAGAGTAGCGCACCACATTTGATGGGGTTTAAAGTAGAAGGCAACCAATCTTAGAGGGAAATATATTTTTACAGATATATATATATACATGCATATGTATATATACACACAAGGCTCAACCCTAAACAACAGCAGTTTATTCATAACAAACAGTACAAAATAAATTATTTCGGTCTGCTTTGGGGCAAAGTTTGGGGTTCAGGATGGAAATACCAAAATATGGTGGTGAGAAAGTGTAATGGTAGTGGTATTGGTGTCTGAATATTAAATGTAATCAAGTATTGTGAACAACTTTATAAAAATAAAGTTAAAATTAAAAAAGGCATGGCTTCTGAATACTCTGGTTTAGCAGTAAAATACAAAAGTCTCTCCTCTCCTCTCTCTCTCTCTCTCTCTCTCTCTCTCTTTCTCTCTCTTTCACTCTCTTTTTCACTCTCTCTCTCTCTCTCTCTCAGTTTTATGGGACACACCCAGTGATGCTCAGGGATTACTTCTGGCTCTGAACTCAGGAATCATTCCTTCCTGGCAGTGTTCAATGGACCATATAGGATGCTGAGAATCAAACCCAGGTCAGCTGCATAGAAGGCAAATGCCCTACCCACTATGCTGTCTGTCTGGCCCTTAATCATTTTCTCATTTTCTTTAAATTACAAAATGATTTTGTGTGTGTTTGTTTGTTTTGTTTATTTTTGCTTTTTGGGTCATACCCGGTGATGCACAAGAGTTACTCCTGGCTCATGCACTCAGGAATAACTCCTGGCGGTGCTCGGAGGACCATATGGGATGCTGGAAATTGAACCTGGGTCAGCCACATGCAAGGCAAACGCCCTACCTTCTGTGCTATGGCTCCAGCACCACAAACTGATTCTTAAAACGTGATGTGGTGATGGATGATTCTTATGAACTGCTGGTGGAAATAGACATTGGTACAGGTAATACCTAAATTTTTTTTTACTTTATTTATTTATTTATTTATTTATTTTAAAGCCACAGTATTCAGTTTATTTTTTAAATGCAGATTTTTTAATTGAACAGTATGTCTCCCCTGAATTTTAGGAAATGATAATTTTTTTAAAGAAATATTTTATTGAACCACCGTGAAAACAAGAAAAAAATACAAAGCTTTCAGGTTTAAGTCACAGTCAAATACTGATTAAACCACCATCCCTTCACCAGTGCACCCGTTCCACCACCAAGAACCCCAATACACCCCCTCTCCCACCCCACCCCCCATCTAAGTAGCTAATGATATTCCCATTATTCTCTATATATATTGAGTACATTTCATATTTCCATACAGAACTCACTATTATTGATTGGAAATTTTCCCCAACAATCAGGCCTGCCGAATAGGCATCATCTAATAATTTCTCTTCATTGGTAAGAGTGAAGACTATCGCGGCCGCGCGGTTTTGGGTTTCTAATATTTTAGCTCAGTTCACAGTCAAAATGCATGGCTGCAAGAATCCGCTCTGGTGCCAAAATGGGTTAGGAGACCTCAGGATCACAGTCAATAGGCGCGGAGGCTCTGCTTCTTGTGCCGCGGCTCTCGGTTCATCTCGGTTCATCTCTGGGCGGAAGGCGCGCCGGGAACACCCCCCCTCCCAGGACTACCTACAGGCTTCGTCACTAAAGAAAGTCCTACCTCCTGGTCTTAGAGGGTGGCTTCTCACCGCGTGGCTGCTGCCGCTGCCGCCATTTTCGCTCAGAAAAATGGGGTGGAGAAGGAAAAAAATCCCTCCCCGGGCTGCACAAGGTTGTAGTTCAGTTCACAGTCAAAATGCATGGCTCAAGCATCCGCTCTGGTGCCAAAATGGGTTAGGAGACCTCAGGATCACAGTCAATAGGCGCGGAGGCTCTGCTTCTCGTGCCGCGGCTCTCGGTTCATCCTTTTTTACTTTATTTAAATATCCTGATTTACGAAGTTGTTCATAATACAGCTGCTTCAAGAATTCAATGTTCCAACACCAATCCCACCATCAGTGTGACCTTTCCTCCACCATTGTCCTCATTTTCCCACCTATCCCCAAGCCTGCCCCCTACGCAGGCATAAAGTTGTTTAATTTTTATTGCTTTGTCACAACACTTATTAAAAACTTACTCTTATATTAATAGTTCCCTTTGTCATGGGGGTTGGTTATAGATATATGGAGTGGCATATGCATGCTGCTCTCTGAGGTTACTACAGAGGTGCTGGCTCTCTGAGGTTACACAGGTGCTGGCTCTCTGAGGTTACACAGGTGCTGGCTCTCTGAGGTTACACAGGTGCTGGCTCTCTGAGGTTACACAGGTGCTGGCTCTCTGAGGTTACTACAGAGGTGCTGGCTCTCTGAGGTTACACAGGTGCTGGCTCTCTGAGGTTACACAGGTGCTGGCTCTCTGAGGTTACTACAGAGGTGCTGGCTCTCTGAGGTTACACAGGTGCTGGCTCTCTGAGGTTACACAGGTGCTGGCTCTCTGAGGTTACACAGGTGCTGGCTCTCTGAGGTTACTACAGAGGTGCTGGCTCTCTGAGGTTACACAGGGCTGGCTCTCTGAGGTTACTACAGAGGTGCTGGCTCTCTGAGGTTACACAGGTGCTGGTTCTCTGAGGTTACACAGGTGCTGGCTCTCTGAGGTTACACAGGTGCTGGTTCTCTGAGGTTACACAGGTGCTGGCTCTCTGAGGTTACACAGGGCTGGCTCTCTGAGGTTACTACAGAGGTGCTGGCTCTCTGAGGTTACACAGGTGCTGGCTCTCTGAGGTTACACAGGTGCTGGCTCTCTGAGGTTACACAGGTGCTGGCTCTCTGAGGTTACACAGGCATGCTATTACATCAGTTTGTCTTAAAATTATTTGGATTCCATTCCTGCTCTCAGGAGGAGCTGGTAGCACCTGAAATTTTTTCTTCTTTTCCTTCTTTTTTACTTTTTAATTTTTTTTCATAAAGTTGTTCACAATAATTAATTTACATTCAATATTTCAACACCAATCCCACTACCATTGCACCTTCCCACCACCATTACTTTGAATCTTCCTGCCACCACCCCAGATTGTCCCTTAGGCACATGCTAAATAGCTTATTGGGCTTGTATAGCTGAGCTGGAGGTGGTTTGTGGGCATGACTCCCACATACCTTACTTTTGGCAGTTTAATTTCTTGGGAAACCTGGTCCCAAGTTGTTGGGGTCTGACCAGAGGCACAGCAGCAATTTGGGGGTATCAGGAAGCCTGAAGTCACCATCAGGCTGCTGATGCACTCACCCTGCAGGTACAGGGTGATCTGATGGGTGTCACTGTACCCTTCCTAAATAATTTTTTAAAAGAAATTGGTTAGTGGGAATTTGGCTGGTTCAGCATTACTGGAAAACAATATGGACATTGCTCAAAAATAAAAAACTCATATGACATAACAATTCCACTCTGGGAATATACACTGAGGACCCCAAAATACAACACAGAAAACACATCTGTACTCCTATGCTCATTGCAGCACTATTCACAATAGCAAACAACCCAAATGTCCAAGAACTGAAAACAACCTAAATGTCCAAGAACAGGTGACTGAATAAAGAAACTATGGTACATTTACACTGTGGAATACTACTCCATTGTAAGATAAAGTTATGTAATTTGTTGCTATGTGGATGGATATGGAGAGTGTCATGTTGTGTGAAATAAGTCGGAGAGAGAGGAACAGATTCAGAATAATCTCTCATATGTGGAATACAAAGAAGTTTCACAGGGGGATATAAAATGCCCAAAGCAATAGAAACAAAGAGCAGGAAACTTATTCTTCAACGGGAAGCTTCCTGGGGGGGATAGGGTCGGGGTGGAGGATAAGTTAAACACTAGGACAATAGTGGAGGGCAGCAATGCCTGCCACAGAGGCAGGGTGGAGGAGTGGGAGGAAAAATGGGTATGTTAGTGAAGGGTATCGGACACTGGTTTTGGAGTTGGAACGTTGTATACTGAAACTAAATCATAAGTATCTTTGTCTCTTGCCCCCGCACCTGGCCAACATCCAGAGACTGTAAAACGAAGCTCCCGAAATATTTGACATCTTATAGCCTAGTTCTCCCTCTCAGAGAACCTGGCAAGCTACGGAGAGTTTCCTGCCCACATGGGAGAGCCTGGCAAGATCCCCGTAGTGTAGTGTATTCATATGCCAAAACCAGTAACGATGATGGGTCCCATTCCCCTGACCCTGAAAGATCCTCCAATGAGGCACTGTTGGGAAGGACGAGTAAAGAGAAGCTTTTAAAATCTGAAGGCTAGGACGAATGGAGATGTTACTGGGCCCACTCAAGAAAATCAACGATCAACAGGATGATGATGATGATGATGATGATGATGATGATGATGATGATGATGATGATGATGATGATCTTTGTAACTATAACTCACAATGATTCAAGTTTTTAAAAAGGAAATTGGTTCAGATACCATGCGAAAGAGTATGAACCTTCCAAAAATATTAAAAATAGAATGTCCATGTGACTCAGCAATCCAACTTCTGGATATAAGTCCAAAGGAAATGAAACCAGGATATTGAAGAGCTATCAGTATCCCCACTTTGCTCAGTATTATTCACAACAGCCAAGTACAATAGAATATTATTTAGCCATGAGAAAGACATCTTTCCATTTGCAATAACGTTATGAACAGAAATTAAGGGCATTATACTGAATGAATAAACTAGACATAGGTCTTGAACTCATAGAAACTGAAACTAGCATGGTGGTTACTGGGGCCAGGAATTTGGGAGAAAGAAGAAATAGCATCGAAGTACACAAACCTTCACGTAGAAAATAAATAAATTATGATAATAATGTACAGCATGGTGATTATAATTAATAATATTATAGTAAATACTTGAACGCTGGTGCTGGAGAGGAGGTCCAGTGGGTAAGACACTTGCCTTGCATGTGGCAACCCCCAGTTTAATCCCTGGCACTACATATGGTTGCCTAACTACCACCTGATCCTTGAGAAGAGATCAGGTGTGTAAGCCCTGAGCACAGTTAGGTGGTCCATGAACCAAATAAATAAAATAAAAAAATTTTTAAAGTTGCTCAGAGCATAGATCTTATGTGTTCTCAACACACACACACACACACACACACACACACAGAGCAATCCTTTCCTCCCCTCCCTTCACCTCTCCTCTCCCCTTCTCTCTTCCCATCTGCTACTCTACATTCTCCTCTCTATTCCCCTCTCCACCCTTCTCCTCTCAGCTACACTCATCCCTTCACTGATAGAGCTGCTGCTCCTCATCTGTGCTGTTATGTAGAATCAGACGAGATGGAGTACTAAGCCAGAGGGAAGATGAAGAGACAAGAGTGAGGGAGCGCTGAGTCAGTGAGTTGATAATATTTGAGAATCTGTATCCAGGCAAACCTAATGTTAATACTAACCCTGATTTTTAGCACTGCTTGAATTGTGCTTAGGCCACTTTCAATGGAAAGAACTGTGGCAAGTACACAGAACAGCATGATTTGCACCATTCAAAACCATTTCAGTAGATAATTCTCAGGCTCCCCTGACCATCTAACTGGTCACAGTATCATCATATTATGGGGAGTGTGCCCATTCCTCTATAATTACATAATAGCTGGTAGCCAAGAAAACAGCAGGAAGATTCATATGAATGCATGGAAGGCTCACTTAGGACCACCATTTGACGTTTGATCTGAGGCATCCTGTGCTTCGTTTCTAGGATTAGGCTCAGTAGACAGGAAAGCTTTTAACATTACATAAATGGTATGCTAAAAAACTATATATTTCCTACAGGAAACAACACTCCAATGTATCTTCAATATATTTCATAATAGAAATTCTGTAATAGAGGGATACTACCACTAAAAAAAGACTAAAATATTGCTTTCTTCGCTCCCACCGTGTTTAAATTACCTTGTTCCTATTTTCATAGGAACATCAGTGTTTCAAAGTGAGTTCAACCACCCAAGGTATTTTTCCACTTCTCTCCTCCCTTTCCTTGTCCTTCCTTTCTCTCCTCTCCCCTCCATTTCTCCCTTCTCTCCTCTCCTCTCCTTCTCATTGGGATATATTCTTGAATGCCCATTTGGCCCGGGAAAAGAAAGAAACTTACCAACCAATCTGATAAAGTTTTTGCCACATCTTTAGCAGCATCCAGCCCATCCATTTGTTCACACGGGTTGCCTCTCTCTCTCTCCCTCTCCCTCTCCCTCTCTCTCTCTCTCTCTCTCTCTCTCTCTCTCTCTCTCTCTCTCTCTCTCTCTCTCTCTCACACACACACACACACACACACACACCACAAGACACACTTTAGAGGTTGAAAGCAAACTTTGACTGATTTTAAAACTTCCCGGAATACGCCTGGAATAGCTCTTTGAATTTCTACAACTCCCAGGGGTGCCATTTGTGCATAGAGAAAAGGAACATGGAATCACATCAACGTCCTGAACCCCAATCTCCATTAGTGGTGCCCCTCGTAAGAACTGAAATCTAACAAAAGGGATGATTCCAGTTTCTCAGGATTGCAGAGACTTGATGCCAAGTCACCCACCTACACCAGTTGGAATCTCTGCCTCTGATGTGATCTTCCTTGTACTTATTTCAAAGAGATTTCCTGATGGAGGAAGATTACCACCAATGCTTTGCAAATAGTAAGCCCTGTTTTCTCCCCATCCCCATGATTAAGTACTTTCATGCCTTTTTCCTTTGTGAGTGATTTCAAGGAAACCTGTGCTTTAAATTGAATCCTACCCTTTTCCCTTTGTGGCAGCATGGCGATCGCCACCTTCCAGAGCCAATTGGACAGAGAGGTATGAGCTTGCAGTGATGGGGCCCGAAGGAAATCTCATCATTCGGGAGACAGAATCAGTCCTGCTCCCCACCCAAACAGGACCCCGAGCAGCCGTCCACGAACGGCCATGATCCCAGAGGCACACAAACCAATCTCAGAATGCAGCGGCTGCTGGCAGAAATACCTCTGGACTTTATTAATAAAATATCAGAATTCTAAAACCATGCAGCCACTGTCACAGCCATGTGACATCACATGCTCTTCATTATCAGCAATAGAAAACAAATGATTTAATGATGCGTTTTCGGCAGATCTGATTGTTGGGGGAATATTCCAAATAATAAGAGTGGGTTTTCTGTCAAAAATTGAATGTAAACAAAGAGAGAGTAAAGTGAAAATCATCTGCCACACAAGCAGGGTGGGGGGTTGGGGGTATACTGGGGTTCTTGGTGATGGAACATGTGCACTGGTGAAGGGATGGGTGTTGGATCATTATATGACTGAGACTTAAACCTGAAAGCTTTGTAACTGTTCTCAAATAAACAAACAAACAAACAAACAAATAAATAAATTAGAACCTGCTCTTGCAGGAATTCCTCTTTTTCCTTCGATCACCTCATCCTGCCTGGAGTCACATTCTGTAATGTCAGAGTCACTGTCAGGAACATAGATGCTACTAAAGACCCAGAATTATTATTTTTTCCATATAGAACCTGATCATTTTCAGGGCAACTGATCATAGAAATACATACTTCCAAAGTGAACTGAGAAAGTAACAATAAGGCAAAAGGTGGGATCCAGAAGGTCAGTTTCATTACTCCCATTATCCTCTTGGTCTTATGTAGAAATACTTCTGCACCCCATAAAAGGAAACTAGTCAGCACATAGTAGTAGGTGCCAAATGAATGAATTATTAGAAGGATGACTGAAACATGCAATTTTATTTTATTTTTAATCAAACTTACAAGATGTAAAAGAACCTAACAATGGAAGAACAACTACTCTTTGGACACCTATTGTCCCTGCAGAGAAAAAGTTGAGGATTCAAAAATATCTAAAGAGGGAGCTGGAGTGATAGCCCAGTGGGTAGGGCATTTGCCTTGCACGCGGCCGACCCGGGTTTGAATCCCAGCATCCCATATTGTCCCCTGAGCACTACCAGGGGTGGTTCCTGAGTGCACAGCCAGGAGTAACCCCTGTGCATTGCCAGGTGCGACCCAAGAAGCAAAATAAAAATAAAAATTAAAAAAAAATTAAAATAAAAAAAATCTAAAGATCATTCGCCTAGATCCCCATTACTAGAGTCAATGAACATCAGCATTGGAAAGGACCTTATATGCTGAAATTCTCTTTTAAGTCCCTTCATTGTCCTTGAACATCTCCAACCAAAGTTTTTTCTGACTTTATTGCAGAATATTAAGAGGTGTTATTTAGCAAAAGGATGCCATGTTGAAATAAGTTTAAGGAGCAATATCGCAAACAAGCATCTTTACTGCAGGACTTCTCACCGTGTTATTAGCTATTGTTCATTTTAAGTCTCTAAGGAGCAGTATAGTGGAAAATGTTTAGCAAACATTTTAAACACTGAATTCCTATTTTAGTTTCTCGAAGATTACTGTTCCAACAGTCTTTGATACAGCTTTTGTCCTAGAACAACGTTCTGGACTATCTCATTTCTTTCCTGGATATATACAGCACATGGGCCAACTTATTCTCTTTCCCTACTTTATCAAGCTTTTTCTTTCCTAATAATAAGGTCCTAAGACTATATTTAAAATATATTGGTTCTTCATATGGCACTTATTAAAATATGGCTAGAAATATCCATGGAATTTATTAAACTAGCTGAGCTAATTCTAATGTTTAGATGGGGAAATAAATAGAATAATAATAATTATGACATAATAATGATAAGCTCAAGCAGGGGAGAGTAGTCACCATCAGATGTCAAAGCATACAGTTGCAGTCATTAAAATGCCATAATATTGGCTCATGGCCATATCATCTGATCTAACAAACAGAATAGAAAGTTGATCAATTAACCCTTCGTGTATGCCCCAAAAATCACTGGGGAAAAAAATTGATCATGCGATTACAGTGCTGGGACAATCTTTAGCTATTGGAACAAAAATATAATGAAAATACACCCAAGATCTTATACCAGAGGACAATCTAAATGTTCTTAATGGACAAAAGATTTAAATGGAACAACTTAAATCATAAGAGCAACTGGAAGAAATAATTATAAAAGAACTATTTGTTATCTTACAGGAGAAAAGCATAACTATAATAAAAGCCCATCATTCATAGAAGAAAAGAATGGCAAATCTAACCACAAATTATTTTTGACGACATGGCAAACCCAACACGAATAAAGCCAACAAGCAGAGGGAAATGTTTATGACTCATATCCCAGAGGAAGGGTCAACTCTCTAGTTTAAAAAAGACTTCGTGCTAATCAGCGAGAGAGAGAGAGAGAGAGAGAGAGAGAGAGAGAGAGAGAGAGAGAGAGAGAAACTTTTAAATGCAATAGGAAAAATGGTGAACAAAAGACCTAATCACTCCACAGGAAAGGAAATACAAATGTCTTCTCAAACATCAGAAAACATAATCAATCTCATTCATATTAAGAAAGATGCGATTTAAATTATGCAGAGATATTACTGCGATGAATAACACTATGTGGGAAGAAAGGTGTTTGGGGAAACATGGTGAGATTGGGAACATACAGAAAAGACTTTTTTCCTGCAGGTTTGCCCAAGAAAATTCTAGTGATGTTGCTTATGGGGAGATAGTGATTGAGAGACTAGGAGAGAGGGGAGACTTCTCTCTTTTCTCTCGCCCCCTCAGAGTTTTAAATCAGTGAACGACTTTGGAAAGTGGGGGTGGGGGGCGGGGCTGAGAAGGGCAGAGGGAAGAACTGAACTATTTTTTTTAGTTGCTTTTTTTTTTTTAGCTCTTCCGCTTGCCTCAGCGTGACTGCCTCTGCTCCTGCCCTCCCCCTAGCGTCCCGACCCCTTTAGGAGCTACAGTGGGGTTCATTGCCTTCATCGTGCCCGGAGCTGGGTTTATAGCTCCTGGCATGAAAGTTGTCCTCAGAACATTGCCAAATGGTTTTAGAACACATTTTAATGTGATGTTTCTGACAGAGCAGCTGTGGCTTCATTTAGCAGAATATTTGAGCATTTCAGACAGCAGTTGGGTTCCTAGAACAAAAGGTGGGGAAGGGATGGAAGTGTGAAAAATGTAGAAAGAGAATGATTTTCTCTGTGGCACCTCATACATTTCAGAACTAGAATTTTATTTTTATTTTATTCTTCTGGTTAGATTTTACATCGTAGGTAATATTTGTCCTGAATTAATATATAGATCTAGAGTCCTTTTTTGTCTTTTTTGTCTTTTAACTATTATCTGATCAAATCTGATTATTCTCCTTCCAGCACTGAGTGTCAGCATTGTAGGGTGTTAGAACTAAAAGGGATGAGAAGAGCATTTAATGGTGTTTGCATATTATAAACCCGTGTTTTTGGTATCGAGGCATCAGCAGATGATCTCCTTCTCTTGGGACTTGAATCCATTGCTCATTTCTGGCAGGACACTATACAGCATCTTACTTCAGACTCTGAAAAGATATGTGGGGCAGTGATGGTTTCTATTCATGTTCTTTTTTTTTTTTTTTGCTTTTTAGGTCACACCCAGTGTTGTTCAGGGGTCACTCCTGGTTCTGGCACTAAGGAATTACTCCTGGTAGTGGTTGGGGGACCATATGGGCTGCCGGGTATTGAACCCAGATTGACCTCGTGCAAGGCAAACACCCTATCCACTGTATTGTCACTCCGGTCCCTCTATTAATGTTCTTAAGCTCCATGAGGGTGGTAAGAACTAAAGAAACCAAGAATTTCAGACCAGCCTGACTTACAGGACCCTCCGAAATAAAAACTTAGGAGGCCCTGTCAGAAGAATAGAAGCAAATTCAGTTCAAATAAAAGATATCACAAAGATTTACAGAAGTGGGCCTCCCTCCATAATCCTCACTTCTATCCTAGCTCAACCTTCTCCCATTTAAAACACAAAACAGCCTTTAACAACCCATTCTCATCTCCCGGGCCAACCCTCTTGCATAACCATAATAATTCTCCAGGAAATCTAAGCAGCACACACAAGCTTTGTACCCACTGTGAGGAAGACAGGTCCAATCACTCTCCCAAAGGGTGTTGCATATCCAGTACTTGCCTTCGACTTTGAAAGTACCCTCAGATGGATCCAGATTTTCTTGACATTTTGACATATATCAACTGTGTTCATATCAGATACTAAGTTTCTTCTTCTATCTGAGATTCACCTCTCATTTCCTTACCAGAATTGCTTGAGAAAAGAATAGGCAAGTAAAACCAGTCTGAACTCCACTGACCTGGACTCAGTATTATTACTGTAGTGGGATGCAACTATGACCCATAGGCGGGGACATGAAGGACATTAGAGAACCCCAAGACTCAAATATGAAAGAAACAACCCACAGATGGAAGAGGTGTTGATCACAGATTCCCATTCCTTGATTAGGGCTTATCACTAAGCCTCCTTAAGGTCTACCCAATCCTCTAAACTATTCCTAACGGGAGAAAACACTGTTAGAGGTGAAGATAGTTATTCTTTTCTCTTGTTCTTGGGTTTCTAGGTGCCTCGGCTGTTCTAAGAGGAAGACCCCATAGAGCAAACATTGCTAGTTCGCTCCAGTTCACTTGGGCTCTTTCTCATTGGAAAGTCACCAGTCTGGCTGATGATTGTCTACATTCCCCGGAATGAGGCCCTGGGTTAGAAAGGAGGAATTGCAGGCCTTATCCACCCAGTTTTCTCTATTTGTCCCAGATCTACTTGGACACCAAGCGTAGCTGATCCTTGTGCTTCTGCATTTGGTCAGCAGCCAAGTATGTCTCTGTTCTTCAGCCTCTCTAGTTAGCCTCTCCCACATGGCTCTTTGTTCTTCTCTGGAGTGCCCTCCCTTATGCATTTGATGAAAAATTTGAAGTGGGCTCCCTTTCAGGCAGCTGGAGAATTCATCAAAGTAGCTTCATCCTTTCCCCCAAACGAGGTCTTGACTGAGGTGGAAGAGAAGTTAGTGAAAAGTCTCACTCTGCCCGAAATTCAAGTTGTATTCTCCACTGGGCTCAGTTAAGCTTTAAGCCCCATTTGTATCTTAATGCCCATTTCCAGGATCGTTCTCCTACAGGAGAATAGGTTGGTGGCAAGTCTTCCCAAAACGTCCAACACAAAGAGTTTAGACACGTTTTAGATCCTTCTGCCTTATACGCACTGGGTGACAGGTTGCTTTGTGTTTGCCTGTCTATGATATATGGGTGTGCCAACTTCCCAGGGTCATTGGAAAGGGAAAATATGGGCATGGGAAAGCAATGGAGTCAGTCAAACTCCAGTCTGAATGTTAATTCCCTGCCTAATCACCCTGTAGCTCTGTGTGGATGCTAGCAGACAGCACAAGGATGTAACCGAGAAGGTGGTAATCAGCAGCCTCAGAGTTTGACTCATGAGTGCACCAACTTCCTCGAGTTGTCTTAGCAAAGGATTATGGACTGGGTGACCAAACAAAATAAGTTTCTTTCCTTATACTCTCAGAAGTTAAAAAGTCTACTGAGGTTAAATGTTTAAGATCAAGGTATCAGCAGAGGGCTGGAGATATAGTACAGGAGTCAAGGTGCTTGCCTTGCACCTGACTGAAACTGGTTACATCCCTGGTACCACATATAGTCCCAGGAGCACAGCCAGGATTGGCCCCTGAGTAGAGAAACAGAAGTTGCCCCAGAGAACTTCTAGGTGAGGCCCAAACACCTCTCCCCCTCCAAAAGATAACCAGCATGGTTGGTCCTAGTTTCTGGTAATTTGCTGCAATCTTCGGTATTACTAGGCTGTCGACACATTGCTCTGTTCTCTGCTTTATCTTCATATAGCATTTCACTGCTCTTCTTCCTCTGTCCCTCTCTTTCTCTGTCTTTAGTATCTATATCTATCTATGTCCACCTATATAATACACTCTTTCTCCCTCCTTTAGAAAACAAGGGCACCAGTCATATGGAATCAGGGTCTACCCTAAGTACCTCAGTATTTCCTGATGATATGGAGATTCTATTTGTAAGAATAACATGTTCTGAAGTTCAGTCAGTTAAAATTTAAGCATACCTTTCTCAAGAGTCACAATTCAACCCTTAACAATGAGGAACCCTCAGAAATGGCAATGAAGTTATAGAAGTCTATGGGGTGATCTCTTAGTTCAAAATATTATATTATATCCTTAAGGTTCCATTCCCATCTCCATGGGAATACAGTACATCCAGATATTTTGATAGGCAGGTACTTAGGCAAAATGTCAACTGATCTAGGGCAAATGGGTTACGGCCAGCTGATCTAGGTTCTTATGCTGAACCATCTCTTGGGATGTTACCAAAATTGATCCCTGCTTTTTTTCTAGTTGGTTATGAAAAAGATTTGAACTAGGCACTCTTGTTTTCAAGTAAGGTTTCGCCCAGTCCTCAGGGACTTGCCCTTGGATTTGAACTTACCATTAAAGATTTAGGGGGAAAGCTTTTTATTTCTTCCCTTCTTGTATATACATGAAATTATCAGAGATATACTTTGGGTCTCATTTACTATTTCAAAGACCAAACTGAAGAGAACACTAATTTTGCAGGCAGATGCTTATTTCTCAATGGCCATTGCAAAAGTTGAGTTCATCATCCTTTATGTGAGCCGTCATTGAGAAAGCTCTGGCTGGAACCCTTAAAAAGCTCCATGGGAATAAATTTGTAGCCAAGGTTAAAAATTGGAAATCCCTAAAAATATCTAAGTGTCAATTTCATAGAAATGTGTACCCACCCAGGGAGTTTCAGGTATGTAAACATTGTTAGCTTACATAATATAAAAGCAAAAGAGTACAAAGGAGAATCTGCTAAAGTGATCAGTACTGGTCACTTCCTTGGAACTCTGTGGACAATATGAGAAGATACAGATATGATAGAGAGATTTACCATGCTCCAGATCATATATTGGAAAGACCCCGTTCACTTTTTTCTTCCCTATGCCTTACTGAAATAACATCTGTCATATTTCTTCCAAGTACCCAGATGAAACCTTATAATTTCTAGGCACTAAGAATTGTCCCAGGGACTAGCACCGTAAAGTGATTGAATAGACAAAAAATTAAACATATTCCCCAAATTCACTTTAGATTTTTAAAAATGTCTTAGTTACAGCACTGTTAATAATTTGTACCAGATAATTCTTTGTTACCTAGAGTATTCTAGGCACTATAAGGTGTTAATTGGCAACTCTGGTCTCTATTCATCTGATAATAGCAACACTTTGTCCCCTTAGTTATGACAATTAGAATTCTCTCTAGGCACTGTGCCAAGTTGACAACCATCACTTTAGATAACAACAGTTGAGCTTTCCCAACTCAGAATACAAGACTCATTGGAAGTATTGAAAGAGTAACATCAAGTGAAAGCATCATCCTACGATCCCCAGCTCTGATTCTACAAACGTCTACTGGAAGATCAATTGTTTTGGAAGAGGTGACTCTGATGACTAATTACATCTGCAATTATAACAGCCTTGCTTAAATAACCTCTGTTCTAAGAGTAATACAGGGAACTTTGTGGAGCATCCCATCTTAGACAATAATTGGTTGGTAAACCACATGCCAAGAATCAGCCACAGGAAAGAGTAAAGCTTGTAGAGGCAATCATCAACAAAACAGCTTGTACTAACTCAATATCCTGCTGGTGCAAGACAATTTATTCATAAGCATTCTACTTTTATTATTCATTTCTCACAAAACTTTAACAAGTAGATATTATTGTTCTCCTCATTTTACAGATAAGGAAATTGATATTCAGAGAGATTAAGTACAAGTGCCCACAGTGACAGATCAATACAGATGTTCTGGCTTCAAATCTTATATTCTTTGGGCTGCAGAAAACTCACTGGAAAAATTTGATGAATTTCCTCTTCCTAGGGCTATTCTTTCCATAGTAGTCTGAGTTGAACTATAACCAGCTACATGACTCTCCTGAACTAAGAAAGAATCAATTAACCTAAGAGACCCTGTGTTATGCCCAAGGTAGACAAGTTTCAGCAAATTTCCGACTATCTCCACTTGGAAAAAGGTATTGGCACAATCTTCCTAAAGTTGACCCTCAAGGGATCTGGGCCATGTGGAAATGATAGTAACAGTCTTTAGGGAAGATTCATGTACATAGTGGAACCTCTGTTCTCTAGTCTCTTTCTTTCCTAACACCCTAAGGAGCTTTTTCACAAGTCTATCAGCCAATCATCATTCACTTTGGTGGTGAATCATTTAGCAATTGAGTCATAAACTACCTATTTAATTAGGCCAAGGCTTCTTGCATTACAAAGTTCATCAGAGTGGACTTAAGTTATCCAGAGCAGAGTTATCCATCACCACCCCTGCCCATCCAGCACACTTCTCTCAACAAATTTCTTCCCAAGAGAAGCCAAGCACTATCCTGGCTCACTCACAGTGTCAGAAATTCAAGTTGATATATGAACATTAGCAGTGGGATGGTTGGGGCTGAGAGATAGTGCAGTGAGTAAGGTGCTTACTTTGCATGTGGCTGACAGGGGATTAGATTCCTGAACCACATATGGTCCCTTGAGTTCTGCCAGGAGATCCCTCAGCACAGAGCCAGGAATAATCCCCGAGGACAGCCAGATGTGGCCCAGCCCCATCCCGCCAAGAAAAAGGGATGTGAAAAAATTTAATCACACTCTGTTGTGGTCTTGAGAAGATATGCAAGGCAAGAAATTGAATGAGGGGATCCAGGCATGTATTCAAGTGGATTAAATACATGTCTAGCGTGTGTGGGTGCCTGGGTTCAGTCCCTGGCACTGCATGATTACCAACCCCAGCACCAGCAGGTGTACCCCCAGACCCCCAAGGACTGAGCTACAACAATGAAAAAGAAAGTTAGATGAGGCTTCTATTAGAGTCTCAACTTTGATACTAGTCAATTTGGACTTCAGACTGAAGCTCACCCATGAGATAAAAGGAGGTTCCTCCTATGTACTTCCAGATCTGTTCCTGCAGATTAAATGCTTCTCTAGATTAAGGTGTGGAGTGATAGCACAGCAGATAGGGTGTTTGCCTTGCACTCGGATGACCCAGGTTCGATTCCTCTGCCCCTCTCGGAGAGCCCAGCAAGCTACCAAGAGTATCTTGCCTGCACAACAGAGCCTGGCAAGCTACCTGTGGCGTATTTTATATGCCAAAAACAGTAACAACAAGTCTCACCATGGAGACGTTACTGGTGCCCGCTCGAGCAAATTGATGAGCAATGGAATGACAGTGACAATGACAGTGACAGACTTAAGGTGTGCATGCCTCAGAGCAAGCATACAAGCGCACACACACAGTACACACACACACACACACACACACACACACACACACACACACACACACACCGTGCAAGGAGAGAAAAAAGGAGAGAAAAAGACAGCTTCCAGTTTCTCTCCAACTGTTATATCCCAGAATATTGCAGGTTAGAATTACTGGGAGTTTTAAAACCCCAGACACCTAGGATTTACCCCCCACATACTCATTTTCTCAACTTTTTTTAGTACAAGTTAAGTACCCATAAAGATAACCCTAGGCAAAATGACTTGAACCATCCACCAATCATTTTATTTATTTATTTTTGCTTGTTGGGTCACTCCTGACATTGCACAGGGCTCATGCACTCAGGAATTACTCCTGGTGGTGCTCGGGGGACCATATGAGATGCTGGGAATCGAACCTGTGTTGACCGCAAGCAAGGCAAATGCCCTACCCCTGTGCTATCGCTCCAGCCCCCCACAAATTATTTTAATGCAATTAGTGTATTTGTTAAGATTGAAGGTAGAGAGAGCAGTCACGGAGCAGAGCTGGATGTCCAAAGTTCGGGAAAATGAATTTAAGACCAGGATGTGCATATGTTCTAAGTATTTACCCCATAATCTAAAATCGATAATCTGCTGAGTTAAGGGAATTAAAAATGGGAGGACAGGCTCTAGGTGTGATTTCAGCTTGAGTTGAATGAAGACCACAGAGGCCACCACCAAACTGTCAGGAATCCTTCAAGATGTCATTTTCAAGATGTCATTTCCATGGAATCAAATGAAAAAAGTCATAGAGAATTATAGGATAGGTTACATGAGTCTTCCATTATAAGACCAGTCACCAAATATGATCCTGGTTCAAGAACCCTAGTGGTAATCAAGGTCATCACTAGGTGGAAGGTTGGGACTGCCCAGCACTCAGATTCAAAATCTCCAGCATACAGAATTGATTAAGCAGCAGTTCCTTACTATAGTCCTCATCCCCCACTCCCAGGAGGAAGTTGGCTTATGCCCAAGAGCAAATGTGCTATGTGAGGTCAGTCTCCTCTTCATTTCCAAATAAAAAGTGACTCTTTTCCCCTTAGAGATTTGAAATGCCCCTCCTGTGGATTTAGTGAGTAAAGGAGACATTGGCATTTCCCTACAAAGAGAAGCCAGAGGATAAAAGCATAGATTACTTTGGGTGGTACAGTGTTGTAGAAGCCTAAAACATTTCCCCAGGAATAAAGGGGGAAAGTGGCAGTGAGAGCAAATTATTGAAATTCTTAAAGATGGAGCTTCTTCATTGTGTAACTGAGACTTAAGCCTGAAATCTTTGTAACTTTCCACTTGGTGACTCAATAAAAAATACAAATTAAAAAAAATAAAATAAAATTTTAAAAACTTGAAATTTAAAATATAAATAGTTCACATGATAGCAAGCATTTTGTTGTACCAACATTAACAACAACTTAAGATTTTTTTTTAACAAATTGAGTCTGGAACAATTTGCTATTGGAAGTGTTTAAAATGTAAAAAAAAAAAAAAAAGATGGAGCTTCTTTTTGTGGGTAGGTAAGGGAATACTAATAAGGACATTGGAGAAAGAAGCAAAGATCCAGCATTAAATGGTACAGAGCAAGTCCCCAAACATAAAAGAGAGATAAGACCTTAGTTACTGAGTTATTACCAGTTTCCTAATGAGAGGCTGCTGCAAACTGATCCCCGTCACCACAGTGTATACTTTATGATCCATCACTACTTTATGGAGTTCTAATTAAAGAGTCCAAACTCAGTCATTTTAAATAAGCCCATTAAGGTCTTCATAAGATCCTAAACTGAAGACCTGACCTGAGAAAACCCTGCCTGGAAGGTGCGGGTAAGTTGCCTGGTGCACAGCCAGGACAGGAAGAGCCAAACAGACATCACCATTCCCCGAAGTGCACTCCAGCACCACACTCCCCCAAAACTGTTTTCTGACAAGGCTTATTTCTGCTTCTCTGTAATTCACAGTAAATTTATACAAATGTGAAAGCTGTCGAAGCTTTGTGCAACTATGCCCCCTCACACACGCCATTCCTCCTCACCTCACACACACAGTTTAGGAGGACTCTCTATGGTTCTGGAAGTATAAGTTTTCCATAGTCTAAGACCAGTCTAAGATAAGACTGGTCTAAGATTTAGAGTTTGGAGGGTGTGAGAAATCTCTCCTCGGAATAAGCTGCCTCATTATATTCTTTTGGCTCTGAAGGGACCAAAGTGGAATCTTGAGAACATTTTGCACAGATGTGGATCCCAGGCTTTGGGTGGCCAGCACAGGTCAGCGGAGACTGAGAGTAGAACTCATTTCAATCTCTAACCTCCTTGGTCTTCATCACCATACACTTCTCCACCATGTGTACATGTAATATATGTTCTTTGCATGTTTCTTGATCGTGCATGCTAGCAATTCTCCCTCATGATTATATATGCTTCCAAGAAATTATTAGAATATGTATAAGCCATTATGTCACTCTACCTCTGCTGGGCATAAAACCAAAATTACTCTCTTTGAAACTGTCTTCCAGCCTGTGCAGGTAACCATTCTTCCCAACTTTAGTTGTTTCATTGCCAATAAAGACCTCTTTTCTAGTTAGTTGTTCCTAGATTTTTCTAGAACAACGAAACCTAAACATTAAAGGGCAGGAAGTGACTAGGCCTTGATCTCATGTGAAATGCCTGGGGCATAGTCATCAATATGGATTCAGGTGTGCTGGTTATCCATCTGCATCATAATAATTTATAGGTCTTAAAGATAATTCTTAAAGTCAGCAAAATAATTAGACCCAAAAACCTGTGGCCAAAACCTGTGATTTATGTTCTTCAACAGTATCACGATCATAATCAAGAAATCCAGTTAATCATCGATTTCTCGAGCGGGCTCAGTAACCTCTCCATTTGTCCTTTCCCTGAGATCTTAGAAGTCTCTCTCATCTCAGCCCTCCCAATGATGTCGCACTAGAGGCTCTTCCAGGGTCAGGGGAATGGGATCCAGCTTGTTACTGGATTTAGCATATGAATACACCATGGGAAGCTTGCAAGGCTGTCCCATGTGGGCAGGAAACTCTCAGAAACTTGCCAGTTTCTCCCAGAGGGAGAAGTAGGCTAAAAGATATGTTTCTGGGAGCTTGCTTTTAAGTCTCTGGATATTGGCCGTTGATGGGATTACACACACCTGGTTTCCTCTGCCGGTACCTTCATGAGTGAGGCCTGTCCGAACGTGTGGAGAGGGGCCTCGAGCATGGCTGTAGCTAGTGTTCTGGTGGTCTTTGGCCGCTGGGAGCTCTGCTCGGGGTGGGGAGGGAAGCTGGAGCCCATCCTCTCCGAGGGGCCCCAAGGAAGACAGCCAGGCGTGCGGACAAGAGACTCTGCTCTAAAAAGAAAGCTAATTAAAAAAATTTCTTTAGTTTTTTTTTTTATGCGTTGTTACCTATAAAGTTATTCATAGTTAAGTTTTAGGTATACAATTTTCCAACACCTATCCCATCACCAGTATCAACTTCTCTCCACCAATTTCCTTCCCACACCCAGCATGCATCCTTGACAGGAGCATTTTAAAGTTTGGTTATTATAGTTTGGATCTCATGCCTCCAGTTTTGTTGGTTGTATGGTTCGAATATATATAATCACATTACACCTCTTCACCACCAATGTGTCCAGGGCTCCTGCCCTCTGCCTCCATTACCCTCCATCCATCTCTTCTTACTTTTCACCCTTCATTTTCTTTCCTTCCTCATCCTTAGTTCTATAGTGCAGGTTCCAAGGTAATTTAGGTAATCCCCCTTTGATGCCTTGCTTTCCCTTGTCCCCTTATTCTATAGACCACAGATAAGAGAGTTCATCCAATACTTGTCTTTCTTCTGGCATACTTCCCTCAATATGATATCCTCCAGTTGCATCCAAGTTGCAGTGAATTGCATGATTTCATCCTTTCTTGAGCTGCATACTATCCCATTGTGTACATATACAGCACCTTCATCATCCACTCATCTGTTGTTAGGTTGATTCCATATCCTAGCTATAGTAGTAGCTGATTTTTTGTTTTGTCTCACTTGGGGGCCACACCTGGCATGCTCAAAGGTTACTCCTTGGCTCTGCACTCAGATTTACTCCTAGGAGGGTTCAGGCAACCATATGGGATGCAGGAGATTGAACCCTGGTCAGCCACAAGCAAGGCAAGTGCCCTACCCTCTGTATTCTGGCTCCAGCTCCAATATAACTGAATTTTTTAAATAAAGAATCTAATAAGTTCCAGTAGGTCTTTGAGTTTATTTGAGTTCATTGGAGTAGAAGCTCTTGTCTGTGGTAAGATATTTAATTTAGACTTTTCAATTTTAGTGTCATTGATGAATATAATTGTAAGGTATTTAAAGTGTACATCACGTTAATTTCATTTATGTCTACATTGTGGAGAGATTCCCACTCTTGAGTAACTAACATAGTCATTGCCCCTTGTCTTTTTATTTTATTTCTTTGATAAGTGTATTTGTGTTTTACTCTCCTTGAAAATTTCAACTGGGTCTGAATTTGTCTAAGTTCATCAATTCAATCATGTAATTAAGATCTTTGTTTTAGGGGCTGGAGTGATAGCACAGTGGGTAGGGCGTTTGCCTTGCACACGGCCAACCCGGGTTAGATTCCCAGCATCCCATATGGTTCCCTGAGCACAGGAGTAATTCCTGAGTGCATGAACCAGGAATAACCCCTGTGCATCGCTGGGTGTGACCCAAAAAGAAAAAAAAAACTGTGTTTCAGAAATTAATCAAAATGTTCACTTTAATCTGCGAAGTTTTACTGGTGGAGGGATAGTTAATCATTATCTGACTGAAACATAATCACAAAAGTTTGTAAGCTTGTAACTGTATCTCATTGTGACTCATTAAAAATTTTTTAAAAATAAAAAAAATTAAATTATAATAATTTGCAAAGTTTTCTTATGATGACTTTCTCAGTTTTTAAATTTATTTTTTTCTCCTTCCTCCACACTGATGGAACTCTGAGAAGATGCCACATCCAGCCACTGTCTACTTAAGCTCCTACCCGGCCATGATCCAGAGACATACAAACAAATCTTGGACCCGAGCAACTTGCTGCAGCGACCTCTTCAGACCCTAATTACTAAAATTTTAGAATTCCTAGAGCCCGTGGCCACACATTATATTGTATCCATAACATGATACATGACCACACATTATATTGTATCCATAACAAGCAATGCAAAATACATTGTCTAGCATTGCCTTTTCAGCAGGTATGAGTGGTGGTGGAACTGGTCTCGAAATATCTTAGGTAACTAAAGTAGAGAAAGAGAGTATTGTGCAAATTGCCACACAGGCAGAGGGAGGTGTGGAATGCGGGGTGGGGGAGGGATACTGGGGATTTCGGTGGTGGAAAATGTGCATGGGTGTTTGATGACTGTATGATCGAAGCTCAAACATGAAAGTTTTGTTACTGTACCTCACGGTGTATCTCATGGGCTAGAGCAATAGCACAGCAGGTAGGGCATTTGCCTTGCATGCAGCCGACCTGGGTTCAATTCCTCCACCCCTCTTGGAGAGCTCGGCAAGCTACCAAGAGTATCTTGCCCACACGGCAGAACCTGGCAAGCTACCTGTGGTGTATTAGATATGATCAAAACAGTAACAAGTCTCACAATCGAGATGTTACTGGTGCCCGCTCGAGCAAATCAATGAACAACGGGATGACAGTGACAGTGACCTCACGGTGAATCAATTTAATAAACAAATAAATAAATAAATTTAGTTTTTACCAGATAATAAATTAACATACTTTCAAAATTCAGGAAGTGAGAAGAAATATGTAATAACATATATGAATTAAAAATTTCCCTCCTTGGGCTAGAGACTGAGCACAGCGGCCACTCAACACCTTTATTGCAAACCACAACAGCTAATTAGAGAGAGAGAACAGAAGGGAATGCCCTGCCACAGTGGCAGGGTGGGGTGGGGGGGAGATGGGATTGGGGAGGGTGGGAGGGACGCCGGGTTTACGGGTGGTGGAGAATGGGCACTGGTGAAGGGATGGGTTCCCGAACTTTGTATGAGGGAAGTATAAGCACAAAAGTGTATAAATCTGTAACTGTACCCTCATGGTGATTCTCTAATTAAAAATAAATAAATTATAAAAAAAAAAAAGTTGATTCCTAAAAAAAAAAAAAAAAATTTCCCTCCTACTCCTGACTCACACTGCTACCACTATCAACAAAACATCAAAGCAATCAAGGTTCTCAGTCGCTCACTTGCTGAAATCCATATCATTACTAGCCGGTAGAACTATGGTTCAAACAACACTGTGTGACCTCAAGGCTCTTGTGTACCATCAACTTTTCTGTTCCTCCTACTCTCCAGCATTCCTATCAGAGCCCTCGTAAGAGTGGTGCAAAGACGGGGTGTATGTATCATGCAACAGGTTCTCTAAACCTCTATTTTATCTCACGATACAACCTTTTACATAAAAGTGTTCCATGATACAGAGTTAAGAACAAACAACAGTGGAAAATAAGACAAAGACACAGAACCATCTGTTCAGCTGTTGATATTTTCAGTCCTAATTTCTTAGCATAGTAATTTAATATGAATAGGGTCCTCTTTACACCTGGCGAATGTTTTCTTAAGCATGAGAAAATTCAAGGGATAAATCAAAAATAAAACTCCTGGACCAGTAGGAATGTTAACACCAGATTTAATCTTAAAGACAGATTTCATTTTAAAGTGCTCAGATTCTCAGTTCTCTTTCCTTGCTGCCCGAGAATCAAGAAGAAATGTCTTGAAGGGGAAAAGCTTATAATATTAGACTCACTTCAAAGCGCTTCCCTTCACTCCAGAATTTTCTCTAGTTCTGGTAATCTTTCCATCACTCCAAAGTCTTCAAATATTTCTTTATTTTTTAAATTGTCTTCAATTCAGTTTTTCGGATTTTGTCTTAAGTGGAAGGTTTTGTCAGTAATTTATCATTTCCAGGAACAGAATCCCAAACCAAATCTTCTACGTGACATTTCACAAGTGTTTTACACTGAGGGATTCTACAGTGAAAACGGTTGGTTCAGTTTAGTTTTTAAAGTTCGTTTTTTTGTTTTTTTGTTTGTTTTGTTTGGGAGTCACAATCAGTAGCTCCCAGGGACAAAACCTGATGTAACACTAAGAATGGGAAGGTAACTCTGGGGGCTGGTATGGGCTTGATGTGGCTTGAGAGGAAACACAGAGCTCTTGCAAGCAAAGCATGCTGTCCAGCACTGTAAACTATCTCCCCAGCCCTAGAGCAAAGGTTTTGCCCTAAAAATCAGAGTTGGGGAGATAGTACAGTGGGTAAGGCACTTGCCTTGCACCTGACCAACCCAGATTTGATCTCTGAAACACCATGTTTCCCTGAGTCTGCCAGGAGAGATTCCTGGAGTCTCTCAGAGCCAGCAGTCAGCACTAACCATGGCTAGGTACAGCCCCAAAGCAAACAAACAAACAAAAAATTCAGTAGCTGAAGATCAATTATGCCCATGAATATTTGAAAGGGAAAAATTATGTGAATGTACATTGATATCTTCAAATACATGTACAATCCCAACAGCTAAGAACCGGTTATGGAATATCTATAAATACTTAATTTGTATTAAATACAAATTTATTTGCACTAGACTTACTATCTTTTATAAACATTTATTTAATTAGACACTTAATTTAGGGGCCAGAATGATACTACAGCAAGGAGGGCATTTGTTTGCCTTGCATGCAGCCAACCCTGGTTCAATCCCCAGGATCCCATATGGTCCCCCGTGCACCACCAGGAATAATTCCCAAGTGCTGAATTAGGAGTAACCCCTGAAAATTGCTGGGTGTGACCCCAATAGCCTAAAAACTAAAACAAAATATCGAAAAAAAATTTAAAAAAAAACTTAATTTAACAAACTATTTCCACGGTCTTATAAAATGACCATACTTATCATCTAAATGCTTGACAATGCATCAATAAATACTTAAATTCTCCATTTTCTACCATTAAATAATATAATTACTATAATGCTATGGGCTTATTTAACTCTTTTTTAGCTTGTTTTATTTGAAACATTTTAACTAATGAAACATTGACAACAGTATAAAGGTTTCCAGTGTAGTATATTATAAGCTATTATCTCCATATGCTACATACTATTTGCCACCAAAATCTAGTTTCCATTATTCATTACACAATTATTGTTTTTCCATTTTCCCACTCTTCTTTAGCCTTACCATCTGGTAACCACTATTTTGTTTCTATAGTCAAAAAGTTTGTTTTCAGCTTTGTTTTGTTTGTTCATATGCCCATCTTTTTTTTCAACCATTCATCCACAGATAGAAACTTATTGTTCCACATCTTGGCTAATGTATCTGCAATGAACTATCTATCTTAAATAGAACTCATTTCTACAGCGAAGGTCTAAATTTAGAAAAACCTAATGACAAGAGTGAAGGTTTTCTTTAAAGCAATGAGAGTCAGCAAAGACCTCTCAGGATGACCCATCCATTGTGGTTCTCTGCTTCCTTTGTGAGTCATGCATAAGTTATATTCTCTCCATAAACAGACTGTTTCATTTTCACAATTTATGGTAATGTATCTTTTGTGTTATCATTGTGTGCATTGTGTGTATACATTAAGCTCATTTGATCTCTCCTCTTGGATCTTTAGAGATTTGTTCAGAAAACGTGCTCACAGAAGTCTCTCTTTACAAGCATGGAAATCATGGATTAGAAGGATTAGGATTAGGTTGTGGGGTTGCACACACTGAAAACCAGCAGGTTCCTTAAAAGATAATCCAAACATGCAGAAGATTTCTACAGACTGTATGTTCTGAAGACAGACTCATTCTAGAGAACAAGACTGAGTCTATGTCTGTTTTTTCCTGAAGACCAGCTTTCTTTTCTTAGGCTTCTTCAAATTACTAGACTATTGAATGATAGAATTAGGTTTTGCATTGGTCTCAACCTCTTGATAATAATGTTATTGTCAAGAAATGCCTGGAGACATTTATCTGGGCCCAAGAGAATTTCCCCTAGGCAACTTTTCATGTAAGTCATTACCACTAGGCTAGTCTTTGGTGTGCTTATAGTGGTCGCAAGAAGATCTCCAGAAATAACCATCAGGGAACTTTGAAAACATAGATATTTATTACTTATAAATCGTGGAAATTGCACAGATCACTTGATTTAGTGAGGTTTCAAGTGAAGATAATACAGATTCCTGGTATTCTACTGCTCTGGGTGGAGAATTGGGTCTGGAGTTTTGAAGGCTCACTCTTTTTTTTTTTCTTTTTGGGTCACACCTGGAGATGCACAGGGGTTACTTCTGGCTTTACACTCAGGAATTACTCCTGGCAGCACTCAGGGGACCATATGGGATGCTGGGAATCGAACCCTGGACAGCAAATGCCCTACCTGCTGTGCTTTCACTCCAGCCCCTGAAGGCTCACTCTTTGTTAGTAAATTTAAAACTTAAGAGCAGGAAATTAAAATATGAGAAAGGAAAGTGGGAAAGAAGGAAGAAAAGAAGGAAGGAAGGAAGGAAGGAAGGAAGGAAGGAAGGAAGGAAGGAAGGAAGGAAGGAAGGAAGGAAGGAGGAAGGAAGGGAGGAAGGGAGGGAGGGAGGGAGGGAGGGAGGAAGGGAGGAAGGGAGGGATGGGGGAGGGAGGGAGGGAGGGGAGGGAGGGAAGGAGGGATAGGGGAGGGAGGGAGGAAGAAGGAAGGAAGGAAGGAAGGAAGGAAGGAAGGAAGGAAGGAAGGAAGGAAGGAAGGAAGGAAGGAGGAAGGAAGGGAGGGAGGGAGGGAGGAAGGAGGAAGGAAGGGAGGGAGGGAGGGAGGAAGGGAGGAAGGGAGGGATGGGGGAGGGAGGGAGGGGAGGGAGGGAGAGATGGGGGAGGGAGGGAGGAAGAAGGAAGGAAGGAAGAAAGGAAGGAAGGAAGAAAGGAAGGAAGGAAGGAAGAGAGGGAGGGAGGAAGGGAGGGAGGGAGAAGGGAGGGAGGGAGGGATGGGGGAGGGAGGGAGGGAGGGAGGGAGGAAGGAAGGAAGGAAGGGAGGGAGGGAGGGATGGGGAGGGAGGGAGGGGGAGGGAGAAGAGAGGGAGGAAGGAAGGAAGGAAGGAAGGAAGGAAGGAAGGAAGGAAGGAAGGAAGGAAGGAAGGAAGGAAGGAAGGAAGGAAGGAAGGGAGGGAGGGGGAAGGGAGGGAGGGAGGGAGGGATGGGGGAGGGACGGAGGGGGAGGGAGGGAGGGAGGGAGGGAGAAGGGAGGGAGGGAGGGAGGGAGGGAGGGAGGGAGGGAGGGAGGGAGGGAGGGATGGGGGAGGGAGGGAGGGGGAGAGGGAGGTAAGTATGGTAAGTATGGTACCGAATGGTCATCCAAACCAAGGAAGATTAGTAAAACAAACCAAAATCAAACAAAAAACCTTAATGAAAAGTAGGCCAGAGAGATAGTACAGGGGTTAAGGCACTTGCCTTAAATCCACTTGACCAGGTTCAAATCCCAGACACTGCATATGATCTCCCAGTGCCACCAGGGGTCCTGAGCACAGTTCCAGGAATAGTCCCTGAGCAGCATAAGTGTGGCCCCCAGATCCCTGCTCCCCACCGCCACTGTCATCACCCCCCCCAAAAGCCTAGTGGAAAGAAGCAGCCTGAATTTTTTATCTACTCACATGGCTGGGGGCAGGGGGGTGGGGGGGCGGCGGTGTGTTATTGAGAGCAACCTTCTTTGAAAGGGATATATATCTTGGCCTCAAATTTAAGTCAGCACTTTATAAAAAGAAGAGTCAACTATCAGGATTTACACTATGAGTACCCAGGTCAATATCACCATCTTTGTCACTAGATACCACCCAAGAAAAAGTAGATACAGGAAAGGATTTTGATTGATGCAACTTGAGTCAAGAGTTCATTCTCAGTAAAACCAGCAATGGCAATGGGGTGGGTACTTTAATTAACCCATCTTGAATCAGCTGCCCATTCCTGGTCCATCAGTTATGACCACAGCACTCAGAACTACAATGACACAATAACTTAATAACAACAGCAACTCAATGTCTAAAGTAACTGTAGCCCCCAAAACAACCTACAAAACAACCTACACTACTGTTTTCCTAGTACCAAGTTTCCTCCACATATGACACTCTAAGGTAAGAGTATTTCCTAGAAGTGTTCATTATTTTTCAGGGGAGCCTGAAATTTCTTTTCAGATTTATGTTGATGCTATGTTGACTGCAAAGTAAAATCTGAATATTTTCATTGTGTCGAACCTCTTTCCTCCGCTATTACTCACTGGCGAGATGAGTATAAGTTTCTAAGTAATGACTGGGTTAAATCTCTGTTTCTTGACCACATCCACCTTTCAGCCCCTAAAGTGGCCTCATGGATTCTGGGATGGTGGCAACACATGAGCGACAAGGAAATAACAGATCCGAGGCATGACATGATGCCAGTTCTCATGGGATGCAAGGACACATGATTTGTGCTTCACAGAACACAGAGAGAATCATGGGAATGAGTGAGTACACTTGAACCATGAAATGCCAGACAGAAGATGGCGCTACTATAGGTTTTCCTGTGCTCCCTTGTATAGCTTTTCAGTCTAACCAGCTTGTGTCTCACCTAGAAAACCCTATCTGTTCTGCACATGACTCACGTATTTGTTTGTTTCTTTAACTTAATTATTTATTTAACTTTGGTTTGTGGGCCACACCTGACAGTGCTCAGGGCTTAGTCTGAGGTCTATGCTAAAGAAGCACTCCTGACAGTGCTTGGAAAACCATACGCAATGTCGGGGAATCAAACTAGTCCGCTGGCTGCAAGGCAAGCTCCTCACCCACTGCCGCTGTTCTCCACCCCGCCCCATGGCTCATCTAAATCCCTCTGCTCTTTGGGATTTGGGGCAGGAGCGTGGATGACTGCACTTGCCCTTAATCTGAACCTCATCCTGCCCACTGTTCTCCTGGGGTAGGATTCGGTCCTTGGCTAGCAGATGTTCTGTCGTTCTGGGACTTGCTGCCTTAGAATGAGCAGGAGTGGGAGCACGAGGCGAGAAAGGAAATGTTTGCCATCTGTTCAATCTGGAGGACACTGAGATCAAATTTTTGGCACAGGAAGTTCCCATGGGAGAATGACATTTTTTAAAAAAAAATTTTAATTCTTCGGAGGAAAAAGCTCTGGACTGGGAGACAAGGAGCCCAAGTTTTACTGTTGACTCAGCCACTTAGGAGCTATGTGGCTCTTGAGACTTCCTCCTGTGTAACAGAGAGGCCAGAGCCAGGGCATGAATTCTCTTTCCAGTTCTAGCAACCCGTCAGCTGAATATGCTGGAATATGAACAGGAAGCAGTGGAGGAATGGAATAAAGGAACAGGGAGACCGCCGAGTTCTGTGTTCCTGGGCTTGGCCATGCACCCCTGGGAGAGAATTATTTCAAGGGGTTCTCAAATTCATATGTGAGTCAAGTACCATCTGCAGACTGAGTTTAAAAAATTAACTAGATGTTTTCCAACCCCATCAGAAAATGGGGCGAAGAAATGAACAGAAACTTTCCCAAGGAAGAGATACAAATGGCCAAAAGGCACATGAAAAAGTGCTCTATATCACTAATCATCAGGGAGATGCAGATCAAAACAACCATGAGATACCACCTCATACCACAGAGACTGGCACACATCCAAAAGAACAAAAGCAACTGCTTTGGAGAGGATGTGGGGAGAAAGGGACCCTTCTACACTGCTGGTGGGAATGCCGACTGGTTCAGCCCTTCTGGAAAACAATATGAACGCTTCTCAAAAAATTAGAAATTGAGCTCCCATTTGATCCAGCAATACCACTACTGGGAATATACCCCGAAGAAGCAAAAAAGTATAGTCGAAATGACATCTGCACTTATATATTCATCACAGCACTGTTTACAATAGCCAGAATCTGGAAAAAACCCGAGTGCCCGAGAACAGATGACTGCTTAAAGAAACTCTGGTACATCTATACAATGGAATACTATGCAGCTGTTAGAAAAAAATGAAGTCATGAATTTGCATATAAGTGGATCAACATGGAAAGTATCATGCTAAGTGAAATGAGTCAGAAAGAGAGAGACAGACATAGAAAGATTGCACTCATCTGTGGAATATAAAATAACAGAGTAGGAGATTAACATCCAAGAATAGTAGAAATAAGTACCAGTAGGTTGGCTCCATGGCTTGGAAGCTGGTCTCACATGCTGGGGAAAAAGGCAGCTCAGATAGAGAAGGGAACACCAAGTAAAATGTGATTGGAGATCCGCCTGGGAAGAGAGATTCGTGCTGAAAGTAGACTAGAGACTGAACACAATGGCTACTCAATACCCCTATTGCAAACCATAACACCCAATAGGAGAGAGACAACAAAGGGGAATGCCCTACCACAGAGGCAGGGTGGGGTGGAGGGGAGATGGGATTGGGGGGTGGGAGAGATACTGGGCTTATTGGTGGTGGAGAATGAGCACTGGTGGAGGGATGTGTTTGCGAACATTGTATGAGAGAAAAACAAGCTCAAAAATGTGTGTATCTGTACCCTCATGGTGATTCACTAATTAAAGAATAAAATAAATTTTAAAAAATTAACTAGATGTTTAATCAGTTATTGCTGGGATTAATCAAATGTTTCTTAATGGTAAAAGGTAAAAAATGAAATTGATTTAAAAGGTAAGTATGGGGGAAGAGGCGGGCTTGGGATAGCTCAGTGGTACCATGTCTGATTTGCAAATTATAACACCAGGAAGTTCAGACCACCCCATATGCCCAAGTGTGACCCCCAAAGGCTCTACGATTTGGAACTCTCAAGACCACAGCAAAGGTAGCAATCTCTGGCCATAAAGTGTGTGACCCCTATGAGAACCACAACCATTTGCGATACTGCCAAGCCCATTATCACAGAAACAACTACTCAGGGAAGAAGAAAGGGACATTGGGGCCGTTTGGGCCACATCTGGCAGTGCTCGGGGCATATTCTTGGCTCTTCATTTAGGGATCACTACTGCAGTGCTCGGGGAACCTTATGTAATACCAAGGATTTGAACTGGGAGCAGAAAGATGAAAGGCAAAGTGCTAAAACCCCTATATTATCTCTCCAGCCCAAATTAATTTTCCTAAGAATGTCCTCCTTATTATGTGAAAAAAATTCAAAATAAACAAATAGCACTGTAGCACTGTCGGCTGTTATTCATCGATTTGCTCAAGCGGGCACCAGTAACGTCTCCATTGTGAGACTTGTTGTTACTGTTTTTGGCATATCGAATACGCCACAGGTAGCTTGCCAGGCTCTGCCATGTGAGCAGGGTACTCTTGATAGCTTACCAGGCTCTCCAAGAGAGAGATTGAGGAATCGAACTTGGCTGGGCTGCATGCAAGGAAAACACCCTACCCATTGTGTTGTTGCTCCAGTCCCAAACAAGTAGCTATATATATATATATATATATATATATATATATATATATATATATATATATATACACATATATAATTCTTAAGGAAATCTTGGTTGTCTGTAAGAGTTCATCTTACAAAATGGAAGCCAAAGTGCTGGAGCCATAGTACAGTAGGTAGGGCACTTCCCTTGCACACGGCTGACCCAGGTTTGATACCCATCACCACATACTGTGTGCCCTGAGCCTCACAAGGAGGGACCCCTGAGAGCAGAGCCAGGAGTGATCCCTAAGTACTGTCAGATGTGGCCCCACGAAAAATAAAAATGGAAACCAATTGATGAGAAATATATTAATGGCAAATAGCACCCAAGGTTATATCAATTTCATTTCCTTCAGATTGTGTGAAATTAAGGCTAACTTCATTTTAGAGAAGATTCTGGTTATCATTTAAACCCTAGCCTCAATGCCACGTCCTTTGAGAAGACGCCCTGCTGGCTGACAATACTGGCCTGCCCCTGAAGTATTCGACTTAATAGGCTAATAAAAGCCAGCAGGGAAATGACACATTCAAATAAGGAGGATGTGACAAAGGCTTCATAAATTATAGAGAACGATTTCCTGAGGTTGGAGAAAAATACAACAACTAGCACGGTATCCAGGGTGCCTAGAGCAGAGCTATTTCCACCCCAAGCCCCAGGTAGACAGAGGGAGGTGTGGTTGACAGAACCAGCAAGAAAGAGTGACAGGGACAGGTCCACCCACACAGACAGATCTGAGACTCTTCTATAGGGTTGCAGTCACCACCCCCAGCCCCCAACCACACTCCCCACAAGGCTGCACGGCGCAGAGGAAAATCAGAGGGATCAACAGCCCATTTATTCCTCCCTGCCCCCATGGGTTCCTGCTTCCCCCCACCCTCCCCATGGCCCAGTGCAACCTAGGAGAACAAGTGAGTCTATGGATAGAGTTCATGCAGGTCGCCTCCTAGGGTATTAAGAGGGGTAAGGAAGGCAGAGATGGACCTGGGGGAGCACACGGGAGGGACTCCCCCACAACATGGCCACTCTCTGTTCTGAGTTCCCTCTGTCCTCTAGCACTTGGCTCCTTCTAGCACTTCCCTTGTTCTGTGGTAATTATATATGGACTCTTTCATCTCCCCCATGCAGGGTGGGTTCCCTAAGGGCAGAAATCATGCCCTGTTCATTCTTGTAGCCACAAATCCAAACATAATGTAGATCCCTAAGAGATATTTGTGGAGTTTCAATTTGAGGCAACAATTTTTGAAAAACAAGTGCCATCTGGTCACCATAGGTGGCATCTGCCACCACTGCTGGGTGTTCCTGGGGCCTGTGGGGCCTGAAACACGCCTCCTTTCCCAGAGCACTGCAGGAGATGAATGGAGAAAACTTCACGCACTAGTCATGTATTTGTGAAGCGCAGGCCAATCTGTCCAACTTCTAGATTGATGCTTACAATTGTTACACAAGCGATTAAGAGTTCATGCTCATGAAACAAATCAGAGTCCTCTATATCTTTCTGAGGGTTGCTTTGTGATTACCCTTCCTTATTTTTTGATTAATAAAAGATGAAAGGGATTGGGCCAGGCCATGTGAGACAATCTTTGTGCCCAGATCTGGCAGGTTTGGGAATAAAATGGTCCTGCTCTAAGAACAGGGACCACAGAGCAATGTTCCAGAAAGATCTCTGAGAGGCTGGGTGACAGCAGGGTTCTCTGAACACAGCTCTACCCAATGTAAATCCTTTCACACTGGCAGGTGGACCATCACTCCCTGAACACTTTTCCTCTTCATTGGGTTGAGATGGATGGCAAATGGGATGCAGATTTCCACCACAATGATTTCCCCCTGGTTTCTGGCTGAGAGGAAGGTGATCATGCTATCAAGTAAGGCAGAGGGTTCAAGCCCCATACACATGTTCTCAAGAGGCACATCTCGAACGCTTTAAATTCCCAAGACTAATTTTTTGGTCACATGTTTCATGGTAATCTATGGGTGTTATAATCTTTATATTTGTGTTTTCCTAGAAATCATAATTCTAAGATGCCTCCTGGTTAATTTTAATGTGAAGTGAACTTTTGCCCAGTGAATATGTTGTAGGAACTTTAGTTGTGAGCATCTTTAAAGCCTTTCTAAATATCTATAGAACTGATGTAATGATTTTGGAATGGTACTGCAGAGTAGTTTTGTCATGTTAAATGAGATGATTGGTAACTAGTGTCCAGACTTGGGAGATCATGTTGTACTGAGTTCAGTAAAATAAGAGTTTAAACCTGTGGGATGACTATAAGGAATACAGATGTATGTCTTAAGTCAAAAAGATAATGTATGGAGATATCAGTGGGAAAAAGAAAAGGAATCCTGTTAAAGTGAAGTTGGTTTTTAAATGAATGAATGAATGAATGTTATAAAATGAATATAAAGGAATGTGTAGAAGGTTTGAGGTTGTGTTTTGAGGAAAGGAACTGATCAAACTGTTTTGTTAAAAGAAACTCTTTAAATCGCATACAGAATTGTTCTAGTATCTTTTGGTAAGATCTATGGAAAAGATATTGGATGGATTATCCAAACTCATGGTACAGTGCTCATATTAATGGGAAGTCAAGGTTTTAAACATGGCATTGAATGAATTAAATATGATAATAAATTGTATATGAAAGAGCCTGGAAAGCTCTCTGTGGTGTATTCACATGCCAAATAACAGTAACATTGATTGGTCTCATTCTCCTGACCCTGAAAGAGCCTCTAATGCGGCACCATTCAAAAGGACAAGTAAGGAGAGGCTGCAAAAATCTCAGGGCTAGGACGAATGGAGACGTTACTGGGCCCGCTCAAGCAAATCGAGGATCAATGGGATGATAGTGATGTGATAGTGAAGTCAGGAGGTATGTAGAAGGAAGGGAAATGAATCCTGTAGACTAACTTAATGGTTCTGTGAAAAGGTGAAGGAAGCCCGTTTAGAGTGCATGCTTCACTCCATCCCTGCAGATGACTGTTGCCATAAATGAAGCCCCGAAACTGAGCCAAGCATGTGTAGATGTAGCAGACAGGGCCAATGCAATGTTCAACCAAAGTTTGTAAAGTAAATTATCTTCTCATGAAAAGAACAGAGAAGGAAGGAAGTCAAGGAAGGGTAGTAAGAAGAGATGCGAGGGAGGTAGCAGGGCCAGGGTGGGGGGGGCGGGAAGAACCTCAGGCACACTGCTGGTGTGTGTAGAGGTGTGGTATATGTATATATCTCAACCACAGAGCCAGCAATACTGTAAGCATGAGAACCAAACTACAATAACCAAACTTAAAAATGTGCCCATCAACGAGTTAGACTCAGGGCTGGGATGTTCACCTGGGGCATTGGGAAGTTCACCGTGGTGATGGGATTGGCACCAGAACTTGGTGGCTATTATATCCTAAAACTTTTTTGAACAGCTTTGTAAATCAAAGTGACTTAATTAAAAAAAAAAAGCTTCTCATATTACTTGGCCCTCCAAAAGGCAAGTCTTAAAAGAATGGCAAATAGAATTATCAGAAAATAAGTCAATGTAAGCCCATTTGTGATATTAGCTGCTCTATGTTTTTAACTTTTCTTGAACTAGCAGAGGAAAACTAATATAAAATAATTTGTTATAATCCTGTCATGGGGACAAAAAAGCAAAAACAATCAAAAATCTTCATTTATGAGAGGGAATATATGATGATTACCCAATAAGGTGATCATACAAAATAAAATTTAATGGGGTATATTTTAGATACTAGAGTTGAAAACTTAGTTATGTATGTTAGGCAGTATCACTGTCGCTGTCACTGTCATCCCATTGCTCGTAGATTTGCTCGAGCGGGCACCCGTAAGTCTCCATTGTGAGACTTGTTACTGTTTTTGGCATATCGAATACTCCACGGGTAGCTTGCCAGGCTCTGCCGTGGGGGCAAGATACTCTTGGTAGCTTTCCAGGCTTTCCTAGAGGGGCGGAGAAATCGAACCCAGTTGGCCGCATGCAAGGCAAACGCCCTACCCACTGTACTATCGCTCCAGCCCAAGGCAGTATACTATATTGTATTAAATAAGTTGAATTTATTTATTTACATAGGTTAAAATCATACAGCAATCAATCACTGAAAATTGACTTTCGCTGATGTCTTTTCTGATAATTGATTTGCCATTCCTTTAAGTTTTGTTGGATCAAATAACATGAAATAAACTTGCTAAATGCCTTCCAATGGGGTGGGGCGGGGGTGCCAGCGAATCTTGGACACTGGTGGAGAGAAGGGAACACTGGTGGTGGTATGGGTGTTAGAACATTGTATGTCTGAAACAACTCTATTATGAACAACTTTGTAAATAATGGTATCCTAATAAGAAATTATTAAAATTGCTATTTTCAAAAAAAAAAGAAATCACCCAAGATGACTGAAAATTATCACTCAAATATGCTAGCGGTTGGTGAAATTCTGATGTCTGCAAATGTCATGAAATGCCCTATCCACCTCCAACCCCCCCCAAAAAAAACCTTCTCAAAAGTAGTAATTAGGGGCTGGAGCGATATCATAGCGAGTAGGGCATTTGCCTTGTACGCGGCCAACCCGGGTTCGATTCCCAGCATCCCATATGGTCCCCTGAGCACTGCCAGGAGTGATTTCTGAATGCATGAGCCAGAAGTAATCCCTATGCATCGCCAGGTGTGAGCCAAAAAGAAAAAAAAATGTAGTAATTATTTTCCAGGAGAAAGTGTGGTTTTAATTAGGTGGGTGAAACATAAACAGAGGGTGTAAATTATTGGAAATGCTCTGTATCTAAACTGATAGTAAACATAGGGATTCTTAGACTTTTTTGAAAATGTCAGTTCTACATCATGCATTATTTCACTGTCATCACTGTCATCCCATTGCTCATGGATTTGCTCGAGCAGGCACCAGTAACGTCTCCATTTTTGAGACTTATTGTTACTGTTTTTGGCATATCCAATACGCACAGGTAGCTTGCCAGGCTCTGCCTCTAGGGCTCGAGACTCTCGGTAGCTTGCCGGGCTCTCCGAGAGGGGCGGAGGAATCAAACCCGGTTGGCGGTGTGCAAGGCAAATGCCCTACTGCTGTGCTGTCGCTCCAGCTCCACGAATTATTTACAGCAATAAAATTAACATTTGTATACTTGCAGATGGGCTGGAGCCATAGCACAGCAGGTAGGGCGTTGGCCTTTCACGCTGCCAACCCGTGTTCGATTCCTCTGCCCCTCTCGGAGATCCCGGCAAGCTACCGAGAGTATCGCGCCCGCGTGGCAGAGCCTGGCAAGCTACCAGTGGAGTATTTAATATGCCAAAAACAGTAACAATAAGTCTCGCAACAAGAGACGTTACTGGTGCCCGCTCGAACAAATCAATGAGCAACGAGATGACAGTGACAGTGATACTTGCAGATAAATTATATGCCAGTATTTGCACTCTATTATTAAAAGAAAAATAGGGAGTGATATACAATATGATTTAAAATAATAACATATGAATATGATATAGAATCCAACTCTATCCTGGAACTGTTGGAAAGAGCTGAGTGTGAGTCCCTGTCCACGCTGCTGTGATTGTCTCCACACCAGAGTTGAATTGCCCACCTCACACACACACACACACTTTGTTTAAACACCGTGGCTTACAAAGTTTTTTGTGAGATTTGTTACAGGCATTCAATACTCCAACACCAATCCCACTACCCCTGTCACCTTCCCTTCACCTTGGTCTCCATATTCCCATAACAGGCCCACAATAATTTATTTTATATTGCTTACTACTACTAAATGGCCAATAGACTTACCAAAAAATACTTCAGTAAAAGAAAATTTGTGGAAATTGTATCTCACTCTGGGAACATTAAGTCTTTGTCTGCGGGCTGGCTGAGCCGTTGTTGCTCACTGAGCCTTCTGTGCTAGTGTTTTTCTTAGCCCCGCTTAGTTGGCTTCTATGTTACATCCCCATCCAGTCTGGTGTGCTCCTACTAGGATGTTAGTGTTGTAGAGTTTGAACACGTGGCTCCAGAAAAATCCAGAATATTTAACTGGGCAGTGAGCTTACCTGGTGGCAGCAGTGGAATGTGGGTGTGGCTGCCAAGGCTTCTGGAATTATGGGGAGGTTATCCACCTTGACTCTGAGAAAGTCCGGGAGTTTTCACCAACAACACCAACAAAAGCAGAGTACCTGCAATGTCCAGCAATTGTGATGCAGTAAGGTCTGGCCATGGTCATGATGGCAGCTGTTGGGGTGTAAAGTGTGGCTGCCAGGGCTTTGGCAGGGCGCGAACTTGGCCTGCCCCCTGCCTAGGTTGCCCCAGAGGTCTCAGCTGAGGACTGGTGTATCCGAGAAGCTTTTTGCAGCTAGTTGATCTCTTTCAAGATTTAATTATGAGTCCCTGGAGTTTATATGGTGACAGCAGTGGGATGTGGGTCTAGACTAGAACTTTGATTGATGCAAGTGTTCTCATTATGCTACTCTGCACTCTCCAGTTTTTCTATATTAAACACAGTGCTACTAGAATTGTTACAACATTAGGAGGTGAAAATGACACCTTCCATATAATGACAGGCTCTGATAACCTCCAAGCCTCCCTTGGCATGACTTTGTCATTCTGGTCCTTTCCACTGTGGCGACCAGAAGTTAATTTCTGGAACACGAGGTATCCCAGGCTCTTAGAAGAGACTCTGATAAAAATTAAATCAGAAGCACGCGAATTAGTTTTTGGACATGAGTAGTATTGCCAAGTCCTCAATTTTGGTGTTCAAATGGGAACTGTCAGTCAGAGAGAGACAGGAGTGAAGGGGCCGAGAGTGATGAATGGAAGTGTCTTGCCGACTCTCTGTTCTGAATCTCAAGATACCAAGAATTTGGCAGAGTGGGCTTTTCCTGCCACACATCTCCTGATGTTCCTTCTCCTCTGATTTAAAGTCATAATTAAAGAAGTTTTTTTTAGAAACTTGTAGGAAGTTAGAGGAAGAGGGAAAGGTCACTATTACCTCATAAATTAAGAGCTTGGACATTACTCACTGTGTAACCTTGTATAAGGCACTGGACCTTGGCATGCCTCTGCTTCCTCATCTTTAAAATGGGGGCATAATCGTGCTACTTTGCAGGCTTGCTATGAGGCTGAAATGAGGTGATGGAAGTGAAATGCTTAACACAGAGCCTGGCTTCTCAGCAGCTCTCAGTATACGGTAGTTGTTACCCTGGACGGTCTGTGTGAGACCTGCCCAATGCTGATCCTTGCACAAGGCCTGCTGGGAGCTTGTGTTTTAGCTCTCTAATACCGTATTCAAGCCTCCTGATATTGGGAATTCTATCCATTATACCCATTTTACAGATGAAAAATGGAGATTCTGAGTGCGTAACTCTGTAATATGCTACAGAGTTACTGAACAGCAGATCAGATCTTCCCAAAATATGTCTATGACTTTTGAGCTCATCCAAGTTCTTCTTTTTGGTGCCAATTGCCTGGATGTGCTTGTTGATAGCTAAACTGCTTCACTGTGGGGAGCTGGATGGCTTATCTTCCCCTCCATCCTTAAATGCCAGCTTGGGAAGCAAAACAAGAAAAGACTTAAAGAAACTCTGCCTTTTAAAAAGACAGTTGCAGGGGCTGGAGTGAGAGCACAGCGGGTAGGGCGTTTGCCTTGCACATGGCTGACCCAGGTTCGATTCCCAGCATCCCATAGGGTCCCCCACACACCACCAGGAGTAATTCATGAGTGCATGAGCCAGGAGTAACCCCTGTGCATTGCCGGGTGTGACCAAAAAAGCATAAATAAATAAATAAATAAAAAATAAAAAGACAGTTGCAGACAAGCATAACTCGGCAGCTTAGAGCCGGTCTTAAACTTTCCCACTCACCATCACCTTTCACCCAAGCACTGCATCCAGGAGAGCACAGCCACCAAATTGGATTCATGACGTGGTTGATTTTGAATTAACCTTGATTTTTCAGGAACTGTTGTTCACTCCAGCCTAAGAAGGGCTGGAGCAATAGCACAGTGGCAGGGTGTTTGCCTTGCATGCAGCCAACCCGGGTTCAATTCCTCCACCACTTTTGGAGAGCCCAGCAAGCTACCAAAAGTATCTTGCTTGCACGGCAGAACCTGGTAAGCTCCCTGTAGTGTATTCGATATGCCAAACAACAAATCTCACAATGGAGACATTACTGGTGCCCGCTCAAGCAAATTGATGAGCAACGGGATGACAGTGACAGTGACAGTTGTTCACTATTGCCAACTCTTTACAAGCCTTACATTCAGGTATGTGACCTCCAAGTGGGGCTATAACCGACTTTTAAGAAGGTTGGATGTAGAGCACAAGTTAAAAGGTGGCGAGTTTGATCCCTGGTCATATCACACATGTCAAGTTGGAGACTGGAAGCTCTGGAGCTGAAGAGATTTCTGGCTGAAAAATAGACAAAGGTGTGTAAGCATCACAAAAAAAGAGGTGTGACCCCCAGATACCACTGCTACTGAAGATATGGGAACCCCATGGCTAGGAAGAATGACCCTCAGCATGCATGAGTGTAAGTACAACAAAAGCAGTGCAATCCCCAGTGAGCACCACAATTGAAACTGTGGGAGCACGGCACCAAGCGTTTGTTCGTTGCAGCAACAATGATGAAGGAAAGAGGGAAAAAATGAAAAAGGCGATCCCCTCACTCCAGCCAGAGTATGAGTCCTCCCAAGACAATTCATTACACTTACACCTATAAAGAATGTCATTCCTCCCAATTCCCTCACTCAGCCTAACGCGTATCCTCAAATCTCGGGAGTACTCCAGCAAAGGACCCAGAGAATTCAGGGGGGTTCCCTGGGCCACTGTTTCCCCCTAGGACCAAATGTGCACAATAGATCTAAGAAACGTCATGTCACCGTGGCAGCAAGTCCCACATTTCTGCTAATAATGCTGTGAGTGATTTTTGAGCTCCCACTGGGGTATTATTCATATTTACTCTTCAAGTCTCAAAAGTGCTTGACTGATCTGAATTAATTAAGGCACACAAACCTCCAGAGGGAGAGAGAGGAAGCGAAGGAAGGAGAGAGGAGGGAGAAAGATGGGTATGTCACTGATACAGAGATTAAACCTCCCCAGGGGTCCCATAACACTTAGGCAAGTAAACCTCACCATCAGAGCCAATGAAACCCCAGGGCAATTTATAGGTCATCTGTAATGACAGAAATTGCTCTGGACAGTGATTGAAGTATAGAATCATAAACAGTTGGAGCTCAGAGCTTGGAGATCATTTTCTTGTTTTGAAAACAGGTAGAACAGGTAGGTAACTGAGATGGAAGGCCACTGCTGAGCCACAAGACATTTTTCAGGACTGCTGAAAGGTAGCAGGGCCTCTGACTGATGTTCCCATAGCACGAGGGGCAGGAAAAAAAGAGCTTCCCCAGATCAAGAACCCCCAAAGACCCCAAAGGTTTCTAAGAGCTCATTAACTGCACAGATCACTTGTTCTGGGTATGCTCAACAGTAGGGCACGTGCTCATATGTGTGAGGTCCTGGATTCAATCCCGGGCACGAGGGTGTACAAGGGCTCGTGTACACACACACACACACACACACACACACACACCAAATTAAAACAAAGCATACACTACTTGGCACTTGAGTGCAAAAATTTTTGAGTGCAAAATATTTATGAACATTTCCAGTGATTCATTAAAAAAGAAAGATGAAGAGAGGGTGAGATCCATTTGCTAAGACAGTCCCCAAGAACTTTTTGGGGGACTGCTTGATCCACACACACTTCTCTATAGGTTACCAGGAAATAGAGGGATTTGTGTGTCTCTGACCCTTCTCCCTCCCCCAACCCACTCCAGTCTCCAAGTCCTTTGGGACATCCTTTTTGGCGCTATCTTCACCCATTGCAAGACACCCATTGACTGTGTTTTTATTTTATTGTTCACTGAAAACTTTATATCTTTTCATCTAAAGACACTTAAATAAACATCATCCTTTAAATGACCACATGTTGTGTTAGTGTACAGATGCAACATAAAGTATAACTGACGAATCTCTTATTATTTTCCCAGTTTGGTTTTTCCAATTTTTATGATTGAAAGAAACATAGCGGTGACCAATAGTAAAAATATCTTTGCACAATTTTTGATGATCTTAGGATTAGGTTTTAGAAGTGGAACACAGACTTTTGAAAGGTCTTTTTTACATAATCTGCCAAATTTTTCCCCAGAAAAGTGGTGTCAGAATAGGCTCCCACAGGATTTCCGAGGTGAATCATTAATGACTTCGAATAGTTTCCTTGCATTTTACTCCGCTTCCATCCATTAGAAGTTAATAGCCTACCTCATGCCAAATGGCACATTTACCAGAAGGTTGAAGAAGTTGGACAGCTTTCTCTGGGTTGTGATAGCTTTACAGAAATGAGAACTAGACAGTGAGGAAAGTAGGCTTTATCACATAGCCTAATCTTGGTGGGGAATTTTCTTTTTTGAGAGTTTCCCATTTGGATGGGGATTATTTCTGTTTTATAAAGTTATGAATAATCATTTTTGTATAGTTCATCTTTATTTTACAATATCTAACTTGAGGTTCTCAGCTTGACACTGTTGACATTTTGGCCCAGACTGTTCTTTTTTTGTGGTGGATTTCCTATATGTACTATTGGGCCAGATACTTACTTCTTACCCATTAGATGTCAATATCTAGCTGATTATGACAACCAAAAATGCCTAGGTATTTTCAAATATCCTATGAAGGGAGGAAATTCTCCCTCAATGCTTTAAGACCAAAGTCTAATCTAATAGACTTTACTGGAAATATTATTGTGATAATATTACCCTGTTGACTCTTTTCAACAATATTTTGAGGGATGTGCTATTATTATATCTATCTAATAAAGCTAATTTAATTTACCCCATAAGGAAACAGAACAAGGGTTGAGTTGTGAGTTCAAGATCACACAGCCTAGATCAGAAGCTAGTAGGTACCATTAGCAATAGTGTTCATGTACTGTTCATGACCACTTTTCTGTGCCACCTTCCACTGAAGGCATTTCAAATTTGAATTATTATAGTTTTGTTGATATGCTTATGATAGTTTTGACAATTTATGTATACAAGTTACCTCACCTTACCACCATCAAATCTACTGAAGACCCTCCACCCATGTCCTTGCATTTCTTCTGTTTCACCTCATCACTCTCTCCATATGCTCCCCACCTAACCTGGTGTTCTCAGTTCTGCAATCCAGTGGCCTAAAAACTTTTTAGTCATTTAATCTTTCCTTTTATTTTATTTATTTTTTAACTCATATTTTTTTATTGAATCACCATGTGGAAAATTACAAAGCTTTCAGGCTTAAGTCTCAGTTTTACAATACTCAAACAACCATCCCTTCACCAGTGCACATATTCCACCACCAAAAACACCCCAGTATACCTCCCCAGCCTCCCCACCCCTGCCTGTGTAAAACTGATACATTTCACTTTACTTTCTCTTTACTTCAGTTACATTCAATATTTCAAAAAAAAACTCACTATTATTGTTTGGAGTATTCCCCCCTAGAATCAGACCTGCTGAAAAGGAAGCATTTTATCATTTGTTTTCCATTGCTGAGAATGAAGAGATATGAGGTCTCTCAGAGAATGAAGAGATGCGAGGCTATTATGGCCATGCAGTTTTGGATTTCTGTATTTTAGTAACTAAGTCCAGGGGAATTTCTGGCAGAAATTGGATCGTTGCAAGCTTGTACCTCTCATTAGTGGTCCTCATAAGCTGGTGGTCGCCACGCCCTTCCCCCCTTTCCCAGCAAGGAAAAGGCAAGAGAGAAAAACCTTTCCCCTCCTGGACAGGCATGGGGCCACGGCTTAGTTCACAGTCTAGAGAAATTTCTGCAAGAAGCTGCCAGTACCAGAAGTAGTTTAGCTGGCCTCTGGAATCATGCTCATGCAGCTGCAGAGAGGCCGCACACGTGCGGCCGTAGGGGTCACATCTCGGTGGAGAGCGGGGCTGGTACTGCCCCCGAAATCTTTCCTTTAAAACACCTAATAGTTCTGGGGCCAGAGAGACAGTGAAGCAGGCAAGGCACTTGCCTTGCCTGCGACCAACCTGGGTTCAATCCCCAGCATCCTATATGGTCCCCCGAGCATTGCTAGGAGCAATTCCTGAGTACAGAGCCAGGAGTAACTGCTGAGCATCGCCAGATGTAGCCCCAAAGTAAAACAAAACAACCCCCCATGCTTAACGGTAAAAACACCTAATAATGCCATAAATGTCCATATATATTCATCGAAATTTAATAGTTTTAAAATTTTTTTGTCTCATTGATGCATTTGTTGCTTCTTTCCCTTTGACCTTTTTACCTACTCTCTCCTTTCCTCCCTTGTCTCATTTTCCTTTGCTGGTATATAATTATATAGATATATATAGTTATATATATACATATATACTTCTGAAAATAGATCTTTTTATTTTTACTTAACCATAACATGTATCACAGCTAACAAACTTAATAATTCTTTGTCAGAGTTCAAATGAAAATTTCCCTAGTTGGATTGGGGTTCAGGATGGAAGCGTTTGAAATATGGTGGTGAGAAGGCGTAATGGTGGTGGGACTGGTGTTTAAGTATTAAATGTAATCAAATATTGTGAACTACTTCATAAAATTTTTTAAAAATTAAAAAAGAAAATTTTCCTGGTTATTGCAAAATGTATTGTTTTGAGTCTTGAAAGTCTCCAGCTTTTGACCTTGGAGGAAGTAGTGCTTCTCCCCATACTGTGAACCCCCAAAGAGAAGAAAGTGAATCGCAAAGGCACATTTCATGGGAATTGTGTATGGCTCATGCTGAAAAGGAAAGGAAGGCACGTAGTCCAGGGCAGCAATAAAGATTTCCTTGCTGGGTTGGGCGAGAAGTCCTGACATGAGAAGGAGCACAGTTGATTATTAAAGCTAATTTTAATAACAGCAGGGAAACTGGGGCTAGCCTTCGGAGTTCCTCTACTCAGCTTTCTCAATGTATATTTATGATTTCATTTTAGTGCTGTTGATTTACTTCCATTAGCCCATAAAATCCCTGAGTATTTCTTTCTGTTGTCCTTGAAACAGAGGCAATTCCTCTGGAGTCTGGTTGCAACTGGCCTCCAAGGGGATGAAGACAGCACAAATTGGTGCTACTTTATTTGAAGGCAGCAGGTTGGAAAGTAAGCAGGATTCTTTAAAGACCCATGGGAATTAGTACTGCCCCATTCCCCTTTGTGCCATACTGCCACCTGCTGGAGGGGCTCAATAAACAGGACCGTACCTGCAAGGGCTTCCTCTGGCTGCTTTACTTACCATTCCTGGTTACTCAGCTGAAAACAACACACATTTATTCTCCTGCAGTTAGGGAGGTCAGAAGCCAAACATCAATTTCTCTGAGTCATAATCCAAGTTATGAAATACTCAGGGATTTCATGGGCTAATGAAAGTAAATCACCCAGGTTATGGCTTGGGATGGAGCAATACTCTTAAGGAAAATCAATCTTCTTGTCTTTCTCAGCTATTAAAGCCACAAAACTTGCACTCTGCCGGTGGCCCCCTTCTTCCACCTTTGAGGTCAGCACTGGAGCACCTGGCTTCACATGGGCCAAATCCCCCTCTCACATCCTCTGCTAAAGACTCCTGGGAGTCTGTCTTGTGCCAATCCACGTCATCCAAAATAAACCTCTCAAGTCATGATCCTTAAATTAAACCACAGTCGCAAAGACCTGTTTGCCTGAGAGAAAATATTCATGGGTCCCCCACATAAGGACCTGGATATCTTTGAGGACCATTAGTCAAGCTGCCACATAATCTCTTAAGAATAAGTCCAAGTTCTAAGAGTCACACCACTTACAATGCAAACACCTAAGCCTTTAACATGTATTTATCGCTTAATTATCATACCATTCCATTGGGATTGACAGAGTTTGGCTTCCAGAAGCAAACCTGGAGGTTAAGAATTATGTACATGTAGTTTATCGGGGTAATGAAACAAAAAAGTGCAGGTAGGGAGTGGAATGAGACAGGTGGGAGGGACAGAAGTTTAACACATCCAACTCTACGTAGATTAAGCCAGTTACCACCATGGGAACTTGAGCTCCTGGAAGACTGTAACATTCAGCAAAGGGACCTCAATAATTGCAACCAAAACTGACACAGCTGTCCTTACACTGCCCATGCACCCAGAGGGCATCAACTCTCAGGGTTCTTGAAGGTTGTCAGGGGTCTTCAGTCAGATACTTTTATTTTTTAATTTATTCTTTTATTGAATCACCATGTGGAAAGTGACAAAGCTTTCAGGTTTAAGTCTCAGTTAAACAATGCTCGAACACCCATCCCTTCACCAGTGCACATATTCCACCACCAAGAATCACAGTATACCTCCCCCCACACCTCCACAGCCTCCCACCCCGCATGTGTAACTGGTAAGTTTTACTTTACTTTCACTTTACTTTGATTACATTCAATATTTCAACAAAAAACTCACTATTATTTATTTGGAGTTTCTCCCCCCTAAAGTCGACCTGCTGAAAAGAAAGCATTTGATAATTTGTTTTCCACTGCTGAGAATGAAGAGATATGAGATTGAGAGGCCACACTAGCAGCCGCACGGGTTTGGATTTCTGTATTTTAGCATTTTAGTAACTAAGTCCAGAGAAATATCTGCCAGAAATTGCAACATTGTAAGTTTGTACCTCACAGCTACTTTATATTCCACATATGAGTGCAATCTCTCTATGTCTGACTCTTTCTTTCTCAGTCAGATACTTAAATGAGGACATGAATGTCCAGGAGGTGGCCAGACACCAACTTGAGAAACCCCTAGCAACAGAGACCTGGAAAGAGACAGATTCCCATTCACAGTGGTAAGTGCTGGGCCAGAGTTACAAGCATCTGGACCTGGACCCAAAAGGTGTGCCATCCAAGTTTGGTCCGTATTGATGGCTCAAAGGACGCAAGTACATGCTTTGCAGATGGGAGCCTCAGGTCTAATCCCCAGCACTGCATGTTCTCTGGAGCACCACCAGGAATGGCCCCGAATAAGATAAATAAGTACATAAAAATAATTATAAAATATTGTAAAGCACAATATTCTGTTATGAAGAACACATGAATTTTTCCATCATTAAATCCAGATTCCCAAATAAGGGACTTAGATCAAAGAAGACAAAATATTAAATGAAATGTTGGGTTGTGAACAGAATCAGGACAAGGAGCCACATTTTTCTGATGCCCGAGTCAGGGTTTCTCAAAGTCCCTCCAACTGTCGCTGGGAAACAAGACCTAGTTCTTACTGCAAGCGGGACAAGTAGCAGGTACTCAGTGTCCTGAGAAATGGACACAGCATTTATTCAACTGTGAGAGAGGAAAGCATGGAAAGCAGGCCATGTCACAGGTCAGAGAAGGGCTGGCCTTATAGGGAAAACCTAAAGCCGGTGTGAAATCTTAGCTTTTAGAAAATCAAATGCTCTGAGTTTGTTTCTTTGTCTTTAGATCCTGTGAGTTTCTTCTCTGGAGTTCAGTCAGGTTCTTCCGCTGAACAGAACAAGAGAGAAGCTGTTTGATCATGTCCTCTATATCTGTGGTCTCTGGAATCCAGAGCAGCCCAATTAGTGAGTGGTGTAAGAGGACACTCTCCCCACCCTTTGCCCAGGTGCCAAATCTTACATTTCAAAATTACAACTGAAGAGGACCAGAAGATGACTCAGTGGCTGAAAGTATTTATTTGGTAAATGCGAGTTCAAACCCAATGCCCCTGCATGCTCAGGTGGTGGGGAGGGGCCAGCAGACCTAGGGTCTGAGATCCCCAGGTCTGTGTTTGTGAATATGTGTTTGGGGTGGAAGCGGGGGTGATGAGAGCTCAAGCTTTGCTACTGCAAATAAAATGGATTGACCCAAGGCTCCCCGTGGGTCAGATCCAAGTGAGAAGTAGGCTGAAGGGAAAATGGAAGTTCCGCATTTTTTTTATTTGAACATATCACAGTCTCTGTATGCCCAATTAAGGCAATAGGGGTGGCATTATATAATGGTAATTAAACTATACCAAATGAGCCGATGTGGAAAAGCATCCTTGCAAAGAAATCTTATAGTGATGGTAATGCTTTTGATGCAGGTGCTCATAAGCAACAAGTGACAGGGCTTCCTACTTTGTTCTACTTTGGGGTAAACTCTCTTCTAGCCATAGGGAGAGGTCTAAACAAGTATGACTTCATTAGATCTGTCCCCTCCAAAATTCTGAAATTATTAATATTGTCTGAAACATAGATTCCTAACTGCTCATATAAACACTGCACTATATAGTATTCCTTTATGCCATTATAGCATGAACCCATAACAAGTGACAAACATTTTAAAACATGGTCAATATTACCTTTATTTTCTGTCTCACGTATATTTAAATAGATAATAATTTAGCATGGGGAGAGCAAGGAAAAAAACATGAAATCATCCACTTGTCATCATTATCAAAGTGTTCTACATAATCTATTAGCAGCACATGAAGAATTATCCTTTCAGATAACAACCACCACATATTAGGACAGGGTTAGAAAGCTAGAAATCAAACAAGAAAGATTAAAAGAGGTTAGTTATCACAACCAGCTTAGGATGAGCAGATGCTTGCACAGATGGACACACTGACATTTTTCAGTATCACAGATTCCAACCAGTTTTCCTCTACAGTTCACACAAATATTTTCAGATCATCTTAGTGGATAGAACTTAGAAGATTGATAATACCAGGACCAGGAAGACATTGAAAGCAAATGAAGTTCATGTCTTATATATATTTATAAGCTCTTAAGTTTGACCCCCAGTCCCTGTGGCCAACAGCACTGCATCACCAGCCCGAGCACCCAACCTCCAGACCAACCCGAGAGGTCATGGAGAGTGAGCCCTGGTCCCCTTACACCATTTTTATGGGAGGCCCCATAAAAAATAAAGAGGATAGATAGTACTAACAGTTTGACAATGAGGTGGGACAACTAGAATACTCATGATGGGCGTGTCGATTAAAGAGTTGCTTTAGGAAGTGATTAGATCATCTAAAGACGAGAAGCTGCATACTCTTCATCCAGAAATTCTATTTCTAGATAACCATGTATTCAACAGAAATGGTCAATACTACACTATTAGCCATAAACCAAAAACTGAAAACGTTAGAATTGTTGTAATGAACACAACATGAATGCATTTCACAAAGGACACTGAACCAAAAAATTCCAGGAGTGATTCCTGAGCACAGAGCCAGGAGTAAGTAAGCCCTGAACTTTGCAGGTATGGCCCCAAAATAAAAAAGGGGTGGGGGGAGGAAAATTGGAGACGAGAATTATGACACTTTTTAAAAATGCAGACACCATAATTTACAATACCGTTCGTGGTAGAGTTTCATGCATTAAGTATTCCAACCCCACAACCCCCACTAGAGTATCCGCATTCAGCCACCCACCCATTCTGTGTATGCTCAGTCCTGCTGATCTGTTCTCAGGCACTGCTGCCTTTGGCTATTTATATAACCCATTGTGTAAAGCAGCTCTATAAACTGGATTCTTCCTCATGGCCCTGATTTTGAGGGTTGCTTGAAGTCCTCACTCAGTCTGCGAACCGGGGAGCTTCTCTCTGCAGCCTCCCCTGGAACTCCCTGCACCCTTGCCTTCTCTCCCCAGTAAGCTACTGTCTGTGTGGTTCTGGCCTTTGCTCTTGCCTGTTCCTTCACGCTGGCAGACACAGCAGGCACCGTGGTATCTCTCTTTTAACATCTGTGATTTTGTGTTGCTTCGAAAGGCAGAGTTCCAGCTCTACCCTGGCACTCAGAACCTTAGCTAGCCTCCCTCTGTCTGACTCGTCAGCTTCCTCGGCCCTCACAAAGCCCTCCCAACCCCATAGCCCATCCACTCTGCCTACTCCACTACCTACATGTAGACCACACTCCGTTGTCATGGCGGGCCTTCTCCTTTTAGATTACCTTAACTAGGGGATGGTGAGCCCTCCACTTCGGGTGTAAGACACGCAAGATGGCAAGACAAGGGGGCTGGGGGAAAGCAGGATGTTTGACAGGACTATCATCTTCATGTCCTGGGCTCATTCTTGGAATTTTTCTCCGGAGTCATTGTTTTTGTAATCTCAGCCTGCCTATTTACCAGCTGCCTCCATATATCACTGTATCACTGCCAACCGAAGATCCTATGCAGAAACCAAAGGGGCTTGAGAATAGTATAGGGGTTAAGGTGCTTGCCTTAAATGTGGCTTACCACGGTAAGCTTCCCAGAGAACCAGAGGGACCAACCCCTGAGCACTAAAGAGTGTTTTCAATACCCCCCTCTAACCCACACACACACAAAAAAGAATCCAAAGAAAGACAACATAGAAAAAACATAAAATTATTCAATAACTCAGTCCTGGAAAACAAATGATTTTGGGCAGCAACTACAGCCATAACCAAAAGATTTTCTGTCTTTGTAACCAAGAAGTTTTAGCACCTTTACTACACCAGTTTAATTTATTTTTTAGTTTAAGAAAAGATTTGTGAAGAGTTTAGACTTCCTTTTTATTGTGCTATGTTTCACACGATGAATTCTGACAAGCTCTAAGAGTTTTCAAAACAATTTTAACTTGGCATTGGAAAAGCAATTTAAGCTCATTCACATCTCTGGAGGTCCCGGCTGAGAAAAGGGAAGTTAAAGGAGTAAATGTAGATCTTTCTATCTTTGTTACCCCTTAAGAGGTAGCAAAAATGGTAGCACTCACAAAGGATGTGTGGAATGCAATCAAGTAAGTAAGTAGCCGGCTTTGGGAAAATGGCCCTGAGTCAAAGGTATAGCCAAAGCAAAAATCATCAAACTTCTAATCAGGGGCCTCGAAGTAGTCCTGTTTAAATTAGAATGTGGAAAATCATACATTTATGACTTCCAGGTTGAAAATAGCATCATAAGAAGCCTCAAAGGTGATAAGTATATATTTGGGAGGAACCTGCAAAATTTGACCCCAATTCAACATGAAAGTTTCTTCTCTTTCAATGGTCACCTTTTCTAAATTTATTCCAGACTCCTTTTCTTCCTGTGAGGAAATGCTCACAGGAAGAAAGTACAATGCACCGGGGGAAATGTAAAGCAGGAAAATTTGTATTTCTTTATTTAGTCTTCCAAGTCTTCATGAATCCTTCGCTCAACTACCTTTTACTGAGCTTAATATGTGAAGGAAACATTTACTTTTAAAAAAAAATATATCCATTACAAAACAAGAACAGAAAATTTGAATTTGAAAAATTGAGATACAAGGAAAATAATTACAACATGCCCTTCCACTCAGAATAGTTTCTGTCAAGTTTAGAGTTGTTGAAGTTTTTTTTTTCTTCTATATTCAGTAACTACTATTTTTAGTAATTAGAGTCCTAAAAATATAGAATTTTTCATTCTTCATTGTTTTCTAAGGGGGCTTTCAAGTGGTTCTCAGGGGGTCCATGGGCCAACTGGAGACAGTCAAAACCAAGCCATAAGTCTCAGTGGGTCTCTGACTCTGTGGTGCTGGGGTCATTCCAGGCCATACTCGTGGGCCACCAGGGCCATTTCCATTGATTCTGAGGTGCCATTCAGACACAGTGAGTGAGCTAATAACATGCTTTCTATGGCCTTGTTGCTCAATGGTGGATGATATGGCTACCGAGCATTTGAATTATGAATAGCACAAAGGACAAATTGGATTTTCCGTTTATATTGAAATGCCTCCCATGGCCGATGGTTATGGTATGGGACAGCTTAGTAAGAAGCAGTCTAGGCCTTCTTTATTGATTTTGGGACTTTCTCCCCAAAACCCCTTAATCTGTTTCCATGGCACTGAGCTCAAGAATGTGTAACATGGAGTTAAGAAGATAATGCAGAGGTTGTTTATGCCTCATGGACTGAGCTCTGCTCTTGTGCCCAGTGGTCAGCAGCCAAGAGGCCAGACAATTGTGTAAACACCAAAAAAGGGGGCACAGGGCAGCCATGCTCTATTTCTCTCCTGCCACCTGCGTTTGGTAGTCTCGAGCACTTCCCCCACCCCGGAGAGGTTGATGGCGATGAGGAGGTGAAGGAAGAAATGAGGGCCAGTCTGGCTAGTCCCAGTTGCAATTTATTCCATTCCCATCTCCATTGTCCTCTGATTCTCCTCCTGCTTCTTCCTCCCCCATGCTACTTCATTCTCCTTCTCCTGTGGATCTGGATCTCGATCTGGCTTCTCTGGATCTGGCTCACCCCCAGCCCACTCTTACAGCCTAGTTAAATCCCCCAGCATGAGGGGTTGGGTTTACACATAGGTGTGGCCACAATCAATAGGGGTAAAGTTCTTTCCCTCAGGAGATGCTGCTTCTAGGACAGATTCTCTTTCAGCAGGATGATCCACCCAAGGGCAGAAACCCATGGGTGTGTTTCTCCTCTCCTTGTCCAACTAACATATAAGCATTCATAATAATAATCATTTTGTATGGAAATGGTAACAGATACATTAAGCTTATAGAATTGCTCTCCTGGGGCCATCTCGATCTCAGACTACAGTGCTCAGGTCACATTAGTCTTTCCTATCCCTAGCAGTGTCCTAGTTGCTTTTGGATCATGACAGCATTTGTCCATGATCAAGCTCTTAATTTATAGTTAAGAATCATGGCACTTTGGCCTGACTCATATTGATGCCAGGGTAGCTCACAGCTTGCCCTGGGTCCTTTCAGTCCCTTGTCGGGACCTTGCTTTTGGGGTGCTAGGAACTAAGGGCATCTGAGGCTTAAGTCGAGAAAGCAGATGCCTGGGAATGAATAATATTTGAAGCCAATTAAATCCCAAGTTACAAAAGCATAATATTAATTGTCTTCCTTTGTCCATACAGAAAGGACATTGTTTTAAAGTAAACTATTCAAAAGACATAAGGAGAGGAGAAAGGCAATATTTCACTCATACATATAAAATTATAGATTTCTGAGGAATCTGACCTTACAAGTTATCAGAGTCTGATTAGGAGGAAAAGGTGATAGACCGGTTGGGGAAGAAAGCATGGAGAGGAGTTTACAGATAAACGCAGTGGAATGGAAGTGCCTCTGGAGCACACTGTGATAAACCTAAGCTTCCTGTGGCAAGAGGAACAAGATGTACCAATGTTGTCTTAAAATGTTTAGAGATTATTACCAGATAAACATAAACTCTTTGTGGCAAGGGAGAAAGGACAAACCAATGATATCCTACAGGCAATGAGCAAGTATAGTTGTGCTTCACATAAATCAAATCTTTGTGCATGATGGTGAAACTAGAGAGAAACACTTTGGCTTCAGAGGGTTGGACCCCCTACCCCAGATATTACCATCCTCCACTGTGTGCTTATCAGTGAAGCTGTGGGGGATTTCTTCTGCGCCTTAAATAAACACTGATTCATTTACTCAGATGGTGCCAGGGTGAGCTCTTTTCATTGATATATACCCTGGTGTTCACAAATTTTAATATAATAGGCATGGCAAAAGTTACAAATATTTTAAAGCTCTTGGAAGGTCTGGAAAGATTTATTTTTCTACTGTAGAAGTAGTACTGATACTACTACTGATCGCACCATCAGAATGAGTGGGCTCATCTCAGCAGACCAGCCCCAGGCTGGTAACATTTTTCATATTTCCAAATTGATGGATTAAAAGTAGCACATTGGTGTCATTGAAATTTACAAACCTTGACCAGAGAGATAGCTCAACGGCTTGAGCACAGGCTTTGCATGTGGAAGTTTCATTCCTAGTACACACATCATCTCTGAAATACCATCTGGGAGAAACTCTGAGCACTGAGCTGTGGGTAGCACCCCAAAGCTGCCAGGTGTGGTCCAAAAACATAGGGATAAAATTAATTTACAAGCTGTGTATGTTCACAGACAAAATGCTAAAACACCTCCCACCTTTTTGTTTCAATTTGTTTTATTTCTTTTCGGAGTCATACCTAGCTGTGCTCAGGGCTTACTTCTGGGCACGGGGAGACCAGACATGGTGACAGGAATTGAACCTAGATCAGTTATGAGCAAGTCAAGGGCCTTACCTGCTGTACTATCTCTCCAGCAAGAAAGCAGCTATTTCTTAAAAGTCTGTCATCAAACAAAAGTAAAAATCCATCTGTCAAGATGGCGAGGTAAGGGGGTTGGAGGGGGGAACCTGGGAACACTGGTGGAGGTAAGTTGACACTGGTAGTGGGGTTGGTAATAGAACATTCTAATTCTGTAACTCAAATATTAATACTTTGCAAACCACAGTGCTGTAACAAAATAAAACATTTTAAAGTTGTCTTGTGTGTGTGAGTGTGTATGTTGGGGTCACACCCAGCTATGCTCAAGAGATACTCCTGGTTTGGTGCTCAGGGGTCACTCCTGAAAGTACTTGGGGAACTATGTAGTGCCAGGGGTTGAGCCAGGCCTCCTACACGTGAAGCACGTGCTCCACCTCTCTTATCTATCTATCTCTACAGCCCTAAAACTATTTTTCTCTTGAACTCACACCCCCATATCTGTCATACTTTGTTCTGATCCCTTTAACAGCAAAATTCCATATGCTCTCCTCTTGGCCCCCAATTTCTCTTCTTTCCTCTGTTGAACCTGATTCCATTTGGCTTTCACCCCACCCACTCCACCAGATTTGCTCTTTAAAAGGTGACCAGCTACCTCCATGTTGCTAAGTCCAATAGGTTTTTCAGTTCTCAAAATATTTAATCAATGAACAAAAATTGGTGCCATCACAACCTGCTCCTTGAATACTTTCTTCTTTTGACTTCTTAGACACCTATTCGCTATTTTGCTGCGATGGGTAATCTCTCATGGTTTCTTTCGCTAGTCCTTTTTTTATCTCCATGGCCTCAAAATATTGGTGTCTGTTAGTACTTGAACTTCTTAAACCTACCAACGCTTGCTTTCCAAGTCGTCTCATTAGTTCCCAGACTCTAAAGGCCAACCATGTCCCAGCCCCCAAATTTTTCATCTCCAGCCCAGACTTGTTCCCTAAACACCAGATTCATGCCAGCCACCACTATTTCCACTTTTATGTATCAAATGAACACGTCCAAATCCAAGTTCCTGCTTTCCCACCTCAAATTATCGATCTTAAAATAACCCACAGCCCCAAAGTTATCAGCAAATATATCAACTTTACAAGAAAGTATGTCCAAGATCTGATCATTTCTTGCCATATTCATTGTCACCTTCGACTCCAAGCCACCATCTTTGCCCACCTGGATAGTTGTGATAATTTTCCATCTTGTACCCCTGCTTCTGTCCTTGACCCACTTTAAGTCTATTTTCTACACAAAAGTCAAGCAGTGCTTCCTAAAACAGTTGGAACTATCCATTCCTTTCCCTCAAGTCTTCTATCAAATCTGTGTCTAACATGTGTGCCACCCAGGCAAGAAGTAAATGAGAGCTATCTTACTCTTCAAAAACTTAATTCTGTTGTGAATTATGTAGGGGGTGAGAAGAGCATATAAACATCTGTCTTATTATTTGAGTTTTATTCATTCTCAGACTGCAGTGGTCTCCAATGGAATACTATGCAACTGTCAGGAAAAATGAAGTCATGAAATTTACCTATAAATGGATGGACATGGAGAGTATCATGCTGAGTGGAATGATCAGCAGAAAAGGGACAGATATAGAATGGGTGCATTCATTTGTGGTATATAAAAATATACACATAGTAGATGAATAATATCCATAGCCAGGGAAAAGAGGGATTAGGAGGACTGGTCAATGGTTGGAATTAACCAAAAGTGTGTTTGTGGCTAAGGGTAAGTAAGATAGAGAAGAGGCCGCTGTGACAGTAATAACTGGGAATAATCACGCTGAATAAGATCTGAGGGTTAAAAGTAGGTAAGGGATGTTCTTGATAACCTTTAAGTATCAATATTGAAAACCACAATGCCCAAGGAGAGAGAGAGAGAGAGAGAGAGAGAGAGAGAGAGAGGAAAAGCACCTGCCATAGAGGCAGGCAGGGGTTGGGGGAGGGAACCTGGGGACACTGATGGTGGGAAATGTACACTGGTGGAGGGATACATGTTGGAATACTGTATGACTGAAATCCAATCATGAACAGCTTTGTAAAGGTCTATCACTGTCACTGTCATCCCATTGCTCATCGATTTATTCGAGCGGGCACCAGTAACATTTCTCATTGAGAGACTTATTGTTACTGTTTTTGGCATATCCAATACGCTCCGGTAGCTTGCCAGGCTCTGCCATGCAAGCTCGATACTCTTGGTAGCTTGCCAGGCTCTCTGAGAGGGGCGGAGGAATCGTACTTGGGTCAGCTGCGTGAAAGGCGAATGCCCAAGTGCTAAAAAAGTAATGCAGTGGTCTCTTGGCCAACCCACAAGCTTTGGGGGTGCATATATGGGAAGTTTGGTCAAGCTTTGGGAGGATGGACCTAGAAAAGAGCTGTGCATAAATTCCAGAGACAGGGACAGGGCTGTAGGACAGGAACTCTATAGTATCTCACCAACAGTCTAGATAAACAGGAAATTTTCCAGATGGAGCTCATCATTCTGGAACATTCTTTGGTCTATAGGGAGGGAGTAAGTTGGAGGACCCAACAAGAGCTGCTATGGTGAAAGCTCGTTGAAAGGCCTCTGATTAGGATATCCTTTGAATTCGTGTCTATCAGCACACATTTACAGAAATTCTAAGACAGAAAAGGGCTACAGTGACCTCGAGAACCAGGTAATAGCAGCATATAAACTTTGAGATCTGGAAGTCATTTTGCTGCCGTGGAATAATCTATTCTTTTTCTGACAAGTACATGTGTCTTGCCTTGTGTGTGAATGTGATTTCTATATTGATAGACCATGCATTATCTGGCTTTATCTTGAGCACCTAATACAACCACCACAAACATACACCATACACACATATGTAATATTGAATAAATGCCATCTTTCTGGACCTCATCTGAAAAACGAAAAAAGTTTAAGTAGATTTTCTGCAAGATAATCTTTAAGTTATCTTTAAATCTTTAACTTTAAATTCTAGCATCCCATGCTTTCTATAATTTTAGAAATAAGAGATTCTACGTTAGATCTCAAGCCCTTATATACCAAGGCCTCGCTCCAGTCTGAATTTCCTTTTTCTTCTGATGAAAATCTTTGGTAAAAGGCTGTACAGGATGGCAGAAATGCAAGATCTGCTTAAGATTTTTACATTCTGGTGAAATCTCCTATACAGGCAAGAAATTCAATTCTGAGATGCCTTTTCTAATGTTTAATATGGTGGCCCTGAGTGATGCTTTCCACTACCACCCCTGCCCCCCCCACACACAAACACATTTGCTGCTGACTTGGGCAAAACTACCTGCTGTTCAAAGACCATCTGAAATTATGAGGCATCTCATTAAACAGTAGGTGATTTTTCCTGTGGTTTGTTCATGGGTCTTATCTAATGGCCAGGTAGATGGATGGTATGGCTTGAAAGAATGAAATTAGATGCAGTGTGAGAGAAATTCTCTGTCCAGCAACATAGCTTCTTAAAGAGCCACGTTGATTTCCTGCATGATTGTTGAAGCACCTGCAAAATTACTGGGCATCATCGAAAAGCCAAAGAAAGGACTAGCAGAGATCCACGCACTTACGAATGCACCTCAGTTTAGTTCTTATTCAAAGCCCTGTTTCATGAGACATTGAAGCTACAGGAGGAAACATGATTGGCATCAGGTGCAGGTAGAAGAAAAGCAAGATATTTAGGAGGTAAGAATCTAAGGACGTGGTGGTGATGGGACTAGTGATCGGCCCTAGAACGTATTGGTTATTGGCTGTTAGGAAAAAATAGAAATAGAAAGTCATTCCAAAGTTACTTAGTTTGGAATAAGTAAGTAACTTATTCCAAAAGTTACTTTTGGAATAAAAAGTAAAAGAGAAGAACAGTGGCATCAAATGAGAACAAGCAAACTTGGAGGAACTACAATGAGCTCAGTTCTGCCCATGTTGAGTTGGAGCTCAGGTAGGTATCAAACAAATAAATGGATGTTATAAATACTATGCATGAAGGGTAAAGGGAATGCAAAGTGGACAAACTAGAAATCATCAGCCTCTATAGTAGGCATTCAAAACTGCTGTAGAATGATGGGCAGAGAGCTGATACAGCAGGTAAGGCGCTTGCCTTTTTACATGGCTGACTGGGTTTATCCCCGCATTCCATATGGTCCTCTGAGCCTTTCAGTAGTAATCCCTAAGCATAGAGCTAGAAGTGAGCCCTAGACACATCCAGGTGTTGCCAAAAAAAAAAAAGAAAAGGGAAAAAATTAGAATGAACAAATAAAACTGTTACAGAATGAGAAGGGACAAAAGCTTAGTGGGAGGCAGAATGATTACTCAGGGCAAAACCAGAAATATATTAACACTGAAGACTTTGTTTAAAACACAGAGGAATTACAAAATAGTTTACAAAACAGTGGGGGGATGGAGGGGGTCCTGAGAGGAAGTCAGGATAGGTGGCAGGAAGTAAAGGCAGAGAAGAGGACCTCAAGAAGGTAAACGTTAGAAGTTTCCCACATGCTGATTCCCTCCTGTTTCTTTCTAACAAAACTCTGGAGGGTTTTTTTTTAGAGTGACTACAAACTTGATCTCCCCAAACTGATTTTCCAGAGCCCTTTGCAGAAGAACATGTCATTCTTCTGACCAGTAGAAGCAGGTATTTGTTTACTTGTGTTGGGGCTGACAGGGACACTGATTTTTCATAGAAATGGCCTAACAGTTGGCATCTCACTTTCATCCTTTACTGCTCGCCTTTCTTCCTTCGAAAACAGTGATTTGTGTCCAGAGATACAACAGCTATTTGCTTTTTTGCAATCCCCCATTTTATTGCCGCACCAGGATTGATACTATTTTAATGATATTTTCATGTGTGTATCATTCCAGCACCACACCCACCACCAGAGTGCCCACTTCCTTCCATCAATGTCCCAGCCAAGGACCCTTCCTAATCTCCCCCTCTCCCAGGTAAGCTCTGTTCTGCAGAACAACGCTCTGGTTCTGTTGCCTTTGGTTATTTGTTGTTTCTTTACTATATTTCTTACAGCTGAGTAGTAATTGATTTTTGAGCAAGTACCAACACACACACACACACACACACACACACAGTGACTATTAGGAGTCTGATTCCTGCTCTACGCTGTAGAAAGAGTAAATGAATCGGAAGTGCTTCTTGACTCCTACTACTATCTCACTTCCTTTGCTCCAAGACACTAGATTCTACCCCTCAATATTCTTCAATCACTTCCCTCTGACCACCCGTCAGCCCTACATTGCTCAAGCCATGCCCTGTCTTGCCTGGGAATGACTGAACAGTTGTATCTCCGCCACACTGTCCTTCATCCATGCTTGTCCCCTCCCAGCTGTCTTCTATGCTAGTGTCACCATCTGTCGGAAACGGAATACTGATAGGGGCTGGGGTGCAGCTGAAGCACCAGTAAAGCAACTTCTCTCCCCTGTAGAAGTCCTGGGCTCCATCTTCCATCCCCACTCCACACTAAAATACTTGCATCATTCTTCAGTGAACAGTGAATAAAGTCAAAGTCCTTAGCCCCAAACATAGGGCTAACAAACATAAGTGAACTCAAGCCTTGTGTTGATCAGAACATATTATGCAAACCTATATTTCGATCATTTTATGAATGCTGATGGTATGCCTAGCACTGTGTGTCAGCACCCTCGCATTTAATGAGGGCTCTGAACACCTCTAGTACTGCGCTGGTTTGACTGGTGGGTTCTTTCATCCATTCTCATTGCCCAAGAGCACCACTAGGTTTCAGTCGGGACGGTCTGGTTGTCCAAGTTCTTTCCACCAAGGCAGTGTCTTGCATGAAAGATGATGCCTCTACCCAGCACCCAGCTCTCTCCAATCGGGCTTTTTACTCTCCCCCCTGCACCTTAAAAGGGCACCCACAACCCAAGTCTGCCTGGTGCCCAGACTCAAAGGAACCAGCCACCCTGCAAAGGGGAGCACAAGAAGGGTTACTCGCCTGCAGGAGGCGTTCTACCTGGAGGGAGGTGGGCCTGGAAGGGTGCCAGGATGGGGATGCAGGAACCACTAGCCTCGATCCCTCCACCCCAGGTCCTGGCCGGCTCCCCTGTCGCTTTGGAAGTAAGATCGGTGCTCCAAGGCCGCACCTTCCGGGGTCCGGACCTGGAAGAACTCAGGGGGCTCCCCGGACCCCAAGACTATTGTAAAACTCCACCCACCCTTCACCTTGCCCAGGACGGAGACCCGTGCGCGCGGGAAGCGGGGATCAGCCCGGTTCCAGGTCCTTGGGCGCACGCGTTTGCGCCCCACCCCCCCGACGCCCCGCAGCGTCCCGACTGCGAGGAGCCGAGTCCGGCGGCCCGCTGACCCGGCTGGAGAGCGGACTCCCGCGCCCCCACCCGCAGAACCTCGCGATGGACACCCGGGCTGCCGGAGACCCTCCTGGAAGTTGCTTCGAGTCCGATCCGTAGTGCATGCCAGATGTGTCGCCAGAGGAGCGTCTAGGACCCAGGGACGGGCACCCCCAGCGGGCAGTGTTGGCCCTGGCGACCCGGATCGGAGCTGCTGCGAGTGCCGGGGGCTGGCCTGGTGCGGGGGTCGGGCCCCCTGGCGCCCCAGCGCGCCTGCCCGCCGAGCCCGCTCGCGAGTGATGTAACGCGGCCGGCGGCCCCGCGCTCCGTCCTGCCTCCCGCCCGCCCGCCGCGCCGCTGCCAGAGCCCCGGGCACCGACGGGCGCGGCTGCGGGACGCGCGCCCGCCACCGCCCGCCTCCCGCAGGCCGGGGCGCGGGGCACCGCGGACGCGCCTCTCTGCCAGCCACCAGGAGGAGAGCCCGGGGAGAGCCGCCAGCCCGCGGGGTGCCCAAGCAGAGACCGGCTTCTTCCTTCCCTGCTCCCTGGAGACAGGGGAACCTCAGGTACCTAGGGGACTCCACTTGGTGGATGCTCTGTGTGTGTGTGTGTGTGTGTGTGTGTGTGTGTGTGTGTGTGTGTGTGTGTGTGTGTGTGTGTGTGTGTGTAGACAGAAGGTGCAGGACGTGAAGGTAGTTAAAGAGAGAAGGGTAGGAAGAGAGTGGGAAGAGGAGAGAGTAGAAAAGGGGAGAGAGAAGAGAGAGAAATCAGAAAGCCAGAGAGGGAGGAATAAGAGAAAGGAGGGGGGGGGGGAAAGGAGAGAGGGAAAGGAAAGAGACAGGAGGAAAAGAAGACAGAGACCTCTAGAGACAGAGACAGGAGAGAGAGAAAGGGTAGAGAAACAGCGAAGAGAAAGGAGGGAAGAGAGAGATACGGGGAGAAGAGTGAAAAGAGAGGCAGGGAAAAGAAAGGAAAAAAGGAAAGAGGAGAGAGAGAGAGGAGAGAGGAGAAACAGAAAGGAGAGTGAGAGAGAGTCAGAGAGGGTTGGTGGGTGGAAAAGACTTGGATTTTGTTTAATCCGCTGTGGTTTCCCCTGGCAGAGGAGAGGAGCAGATCCCTGGTCCTCTCGTTGGCCCTGAGCTGGATGGAGTGAAAGATGCGGCCGGATGACATCAACCCGAGGACGGGGCTGGTGGTGGCCCTGGTCAGTGTCTTCCTGGTGTTTGGCTTCATGTTCACTGTCTCTGGGATGAAAGGAGAGACGCTGGGAAACATCCCCCTCCTGGCCATTGGGCCGGCCATCTGCCTGCCAGGCATTGCAGCCATCGCCCTGGCCAGGAAGACCGAGGGGTGCACCAAGTGGCCCGAGAATGAGCTGCTGTGGGTGCGCAAGCTGCCCTGTTTCCGGAAGTCCAAAGACAAGGAGGTGGTGGAGCTGCTGAGGACCCCTTCGGACCTGGAGTCAGGCAAGGGGAGCTCCGACGAGCTGGCTAAGAAGGCGGGCCTCAAGGGGAAGCCTCCCCCTCAGGGGCCAAATGAGGTGCCCATGGCCAGCTCCATCACCACCTCCAGCCCCACAGAGGAAGGAGAATGCCAGAGCCCGGTCCAGAGCGGGCACCGGGAGGAGACCTCCAGATACCTGGATGGCTACTGTCCTTCGGGCAGTTCGCTCGCCTACAGTGCCTTGGACGTCAAGTGCTCTGCCTGGGACAGGTCCGAGTGCCCTGAGCCCGAGGACAGCATTTTCTTTGTGCCCCAGGACAGTATCATCGTTTGCTCCTACAAGCAGAACAGCCCCTATGACAGATACTGTTGTTACATCAACCAGAGCCAAGGCAGGTGGGACCATGAGACAATAGTCTAGGCTTTGCAGAGGAGAGTTCGCTGTGCAACTCAAAGCGTGGCTACTACGCTCAGCTCCCAAAGGAAGGCGCCTGCCCTGCTCCAACAGCCTCACCCTGTTAGAAGCGGGTACGTGATGGCCGTGCAGCCCTCCAGTGCCCAAAAGCCGTGTAAATAGGCATGTTGGGGACACATGATAGGGAAAGGTGGTAAGGATTAAGGACACTGGAAGAGGCTGTGAGTAGGCAAGGAAGTGGGTCTGGTTGCCTTTTTTAACAACTGAAATCATGTTAGCTGCTTTGTAACCCCCCCAGGAGCTCCCCGACCTCTAACTCTGAAGTGAACTGCAAATAGCAGGCCTGGCAGTCCCTGGGCTATCCCGAGGGCAGTGAGCTGCTTTATGGCTGAAGAAACTGAAAGAGAAAATGACTGAATTCTTCATACTAGAACATTATATCTGTCAGGAGAAAAGCTTTTTCACACCTGCTATTTGCTGGGGGGAAAAAAAATAATCAAGCTAGAATAGTGGCATCCTTGAAGCAGGAATGAGAGAGTTAAAGGCGGTTGAATTATGTAAGTGAGTTTGATTATTCTCTGACAAAAATTGGGGAATTAAAATAAAGTAAAATCAGTGTGACTGGTTATGTGAAATTCTTAATACTTTAAGATGACTCTGTTGAACTCTTAATTTAAATGGACTTGCTGGGTCTTTATCTGAAGTGTTTTTAACATTTACTATCATTCATGTATAATTTCCTCATCAGGTGCAAAATGACTTGATGTAATATTTTCATAGATTAGAATTTGCTTTCATCAAGTCACAATGGGTTTTACGTACATATACAAGTGTCTAACATTTTGAGGAGACATGTACTGGTAATTACTTTCCCTGTATGCCTTTTAAAATCTAAAGAGAGCTAAATCTTGGTCTTTATGCAAAATTCATATGAAATGCAATGGTTAAACTTCTGGGTATGTCATTATTTGTATATCTGTTTAGTACTCCCCAAAACTATAAATGCCAATGAAATAAGAATTATTCTGCCATACTTAACTGAGCACAGTTTTTATTAAGCTCATTTGATCCATGAACATTACATGACAGAAGCCCATTTTATTTTATACTTAATGCTTTGCTGCTGAGAGTAAAGTCACAATGGGATTACAAAATGTATTTTCTATTTCACTTCCTCAATTGTAGCAAGAAAGAAGGCAATTGGTCAGAATAACTCATCTCTCTTGAAGAGAAATTATTTTTATTTATGAAAACATGGTGTATTTCATCTTGTAAATCAGAAAATTTTTGTATTCTTTAAGAATGATTATCTAATTTTTAATGGTCATATTATTTCAGTCTCTCTCTCCCAAAAGGGTAATTGAGGACAAAAATTTGGGGGCATAGCTCTTTTCTGTATTTTCAGTTTGACTCTAAAATTTTTTAAGTGTAGCAAATTGTTTTAGGAATCATGCCATTAAGTTTTGGAAAATATCTATTTCTTCTAGGGAGATAAAAAAAATTTACTTGTCCATCAATATTCATACTAAAGGTAAAAAGTACCAGGCCCTAGTAAAAACACAATTTGCAAATCAAGTTCAATATTTAAAAAATATAATTATTTTAATATGACTTAAATGTCAGAAAGTGTGATATGTGATCTTTGGCAAACTGTGTCTTTTCATATCTCAGTTTCCAGAAATGGGGAGAATGGGCACTAGATTAGTTCATTCCCAGTTTGACTATTCCCTGGCATTATGTCAAAGGCATTTTATGTATTACCAGAAAATAAGCTACAGTAAAATGCATGTCAAAGCTATGTAATTCACAATAATGATTATGTGACATGAACTGAATTCTTGTTACCACTCAAAAGAATTTTGTAGATGTATAAAAGTGTATTTGTTTTATTACCAAGTATTATTTATACAACAAAATACATTTCTGAAAATAAAATGAAGCTATTAAGAGTAAAACGGTTTTGAGAAGAAAAGTTTAAATACTGCTATAGTTCCATGCAATCTAATACATAATCTGAACTAAATACATTTATTCTAGTTTAGAATAGGGAGGGTAGGAGAATAGTTTCCTTTAAATCACAGTACCACTCAATAATTCTCATGAATTTTTCAATAAGTGATAATTGCTGGGTAATTCATAAGACTAAAAAATATTCTCAAATTAGTTTGCCATTGTGGACATCTGTAGAGGTGAGGAGATAGACTCCAGAGAAAAATGTTTATAGCTTGAGTGAACCCTACAAAATATCTGAACAGTTTCCTAAAATATCTGAGGAGTTAGAAAAGTCATTTTCTGATTTCTTACAACCAGCTCAGACTTTCTCATATCACACATACACACACATAGACACACATTCATGCACCTATTCCAATTTCTAAGTCCAAAGTTTAGAAATAAAAATGATTTCACCACGTGTTCAAGTTCTATTTGAGAAGAGATTTCAGGTTTCTTCTTCTATTACTTACTCAAACATAAGACCTTAAAAATTTGCATTTAAGGGAACATTCTGTGGTGCTAAAATAACGGTTCGCAAATGTTTAAGATTTGTAAATATCACTGTATCACTATATTACTGTCATCCAGTTGCTCATTGATTTGTTAGAGCAGGCACCAGTAACGTCTCCATTGTGAAACTTGTTGCTACTATTTTTGACATATCAAATACGTCACAGGTAGTTTGCCAGGCTTTGCCATGCGGGCGGGATACTTTCCATAGCTTTCCAGGCTCTCCAAGAGGGATGGAGGAATCGAACCTGGGTCGGCTTCATGCAAGGCAAACTCTCTACCTGCTGGGCTATCACTCCAGCCCATTTGCAAATATTAAAGGGTTAATATTTGGGAGGCTAATATTGGCCAGAAAGGAGAGTTAATATTACCCTGAAGAACAAAATGCGTGGCTCTCTATATAAATTTTTCTTAGACTAGAGTGATAGCACAGCAGGTAGGGAGTTTGCCTTGCACTCAGCTGACCCCGGTTCAATTCCTGCATTCCTCTCAGAGAGTCCAGCAAGCTACCGAGAGTATCCTGCCCGCACAGCAGAGCCTGGCAAGCTGCCCATGGCATATTCGATATGCCAAAAACAGTAACAAGTCTCACAATGGAGATGTTACTGGTGCCCACTTGAGCAAATCGATGAACAACAAGACGACAGTGCTACAGTGCTATCCTACATTAAGGAACTCCATTATTATTATTTTTTTGTGTGTGAGAGGGACACACCTGGCAGTGCTCAGGAGTACCTCCTAGCTCTTCATTCAGAAATTACTCCTGGCAGGGCTTGGGGGCCCTCTGAGAAGCTAGGGATCAAACCCAAGTTAGTCACATGCAGGGCAAGCACCTCACCTGCTGTGCTATTACTCCAGCCTCAAGGACTCCATTCTGAAAGGAAGTAAGTTTCTGGTAGCCTAAAGCCACAAATTAACACTTGGTAAGTACCATCAGGGTGAAAGGTCACTCTTTTCAAAAGAGGTGGAAAAAGAAATAGAATAAAGTGTCTGAACCAATTAGAGGGAAACAGTGCAGCTCATTCCAAGAATTTCTACAAGCTGTATAGTAGACATGAAGACCATTTCTATCTTCCTTTAAGTGCTTTCAGAGAAATATGAATTATTAGTTTTCCCTTTTTTCCATTGATCAAAATGGTTGCTTAAACTTGACTTTTAGAGGCCTGGAGAGATAGCATAGCAGGTAGGGTGCTTGCCTTGCAAGTGACCAACCCATGTTCAATCCCTGGCACCCCATATGGTTCATCAAGCACCACCAGGAATGATCCCTGAGCTTAGAGTCAGGAGTAAGCCCTGAGCACTGCCAGATGTGCCCCCCCACCAAGGGGGGGAAAAAAAAAACTTGATTTTTTTTTTAATTTTTTTTTTATTGAATCACCATGTGGAAAGTTACAAAGCTTTCAGGCTTAAGTCTCAGTTATACAATGCTCGAACACCCATCCCTTCACCAGTGCACATATTCCACCACCAAGAATAACAGTATATGCACCCCCGACCCTCACCGCCCCCCCCTTGCCTGTGTAGCTGATAAATTTCACTTTACTTTCTCTTTACTTTGATTACATTCAAAATTTCAACAAAAACTCACTATTATTGTTTGGAGTTTCCCCCGCCAAAGTCAGACCTGCTGAATAGGAAGCATTTGATAATTTGTTTTCCCTTGCTGAGAATGAAAAGACATGAGGTTTTGGATTTATGTATTTTAGTATTTTAGTAACTAAGTCCAGAGAAATTTCTGCCAGAAATTTCATCATTGCAAGCTCATACCTCTCTGCTACTTCATATTTCACATATTTCTCTCCACATCCACACCAACACCAGTTGCTTTTGTTTTTGGGGATGTGGGCCAGTCTCTGTGGTGTGAGATGATATCTCATTGTTGTTTTGATCTGCATCTCCCTGATGATTAGTGATGTTGAGCATTTTCTCGTGTGCCTCCCAGTCATTCAGATTTCTTCTTTGGGAAAGTTTCTGTTCATTTCATCATCCCATTTTTTGATCGGGTTGGCAGTTTTCTTCTTGTGGAGTTCAACCAGTGCATTGTATATCCTTGTTATCAACCCTTTATCAGATGGATATTGTGTAAATATCCTTTCCCATTCTGTAGATTGTCTTTGTATTTTGGTCACTGTTTCTTTTGAGGTGCAGAAGCTTCTTAGTTTGAGATAGTCCCATTTATTTATCTCTGTTTCACTTGCTTGGCCAGTGGCATGTCAGCTTTGAAGATACTGTTGGCTTCAATGTCGTGGAGGGTTTTGCCAGTCTTGTCTTCAATGTATCTTAGGGACTCTGGTCTGATGTTGAGGTCTTTAATCCATTTTGATCTGATTTTTGTACATGGTAATAGGTGGAGATCTAGGCGCATTTTTTTGCATATAGCTGTCCAGTTTTGCCAGCACAATTTGTTAAACATGCTTTCCTTGCTCCATTTCACATTTCTTGCTCCCTTATCAAAGATTAGATGATCATATATTTGGGGGTAACACCTTGATTTTAATAGGCATTTCATTTCTGAAGTTTTCCCCTGTTGATTTTCTTACCTCTATATTCCTATTTATTATGCACATGGATTCTTTTTTTTAAAACTGTTTCTTGATTTAGCCAATATCACCAAGCTGAAACATATTTAGACAACTGTCTCAAGATTTAGTTTCTAGTGCAATCATCATGGCAAACAAAATCCAGATATAGTTAAGTCCAGGCTCTCTTCCAATCCCAGCTCCTTTGAAAGTGTTTTCAATACTATTTTATCACACTTTTGCTAAAAGTATCTCACAATATATTTTGAGTAGCTTTTCAATATTATGGGTTCTTAAGAACTACTAAACTGGCAAACATAGGATCAGGAGGCTCGTTCTTTTAAATATTTCCCCCTTTTAAATACCAAACCTCCAGTTATTTAGTAATATCTTCCCTCTGCATTTATTTGGTGAGTTCACTTTTAGCGTTATTATTTTTATAACATTAATGCTTGTTTCCAAAAACCCAGTCTCACTATCTTGACAGAACTATTCTATCACCATTTTAGCAAATTTTCATGAGAGCGGGCCTCTACCACATACACTTACAGATTAGATATTATAAATGTATGCTCTTCCCTTCTCTTTTTAATTCTATCCTAACTATAACCTAAATATGTTTCATGTTTCATGCAGAGTTCCTAATCATCATTCATTCAACTATTGTGCAATGTGTCATCTTAGTGATATACCTTAATTTGTCATGTCATTCCTCATTGCTAGCCAGGCATCATGCTCTATGGATTGTTTCGTAAATCTAAGGTATTTTTTTTCTTATTGCTGCTAACAGGGCTACGTTGTTATTGGTCATTACTTTTATATCCTGAATGTGGCTCAGTGGTAGAGCTCATGCCTTTCACGCTTAAACCATAGGTTCCATTCCTGGCCCTGAAAAAAAAAAAACAGTTTGTCTCCTAAAAAATGAGAGTGAAGGGAAGGATTGTGTAAATGGTCAATGGTTCCATATTACTACTTTTTCCCCCTTCATTCATATGCACGGCAAGAGTGGGAAAGTAGGTAAAAGAAGATCAGGGGCCAGAGAACATGTAAAGTGCTTCCCTTGCACATGGCCAACCTGAGTTTGATCCCTCCTACCATGTATGACTCTTTGAGCACCACCAGGAATGATCCCTGAGCACAGAGCTAGAAGCAAGCTATAAGTACAGCCAAACATGACCCAATGACATTGACTGTATTTTGGAAGCATTTTATTAAAATATTGCACCATACATTTTATGCTAGTTAGATTGTATCACGTCACCCATTAGTGACTTTCAAATGAACTGAAAATTCAGGCATTCATTAGATTCACCCATGAGTGTTTTCCATTTTAATTCCTTACTGGGAAAATTAAGTTGAAGTGGAGATGCAAACAAATTGGGGCTTGGCTCAACCAAATGTCTCAGTAAAGGATTAGATTCCACTCGGCCTCCAGTTCAAATTCATGAAAGCACACAACACAATCGAGTTAAAAACTGTCATTGGTCTTTTACCTACCACAGGATTCTTCCTCCATAGACACCTCAAAAGAAGTTTCTAGATGTGCTGTCCATACACGGTAATAGGAGTGGAAGTACTGATATGAGCTTGCTCTCCATGATCATTGGTGAACTATTCCTGGGTCTGATGCCTGTTAAAGATCCCTTCTCTCTTGTGAGAGAGAAAAGTGTCTACCATGAAGGCAGCCTGGGGAAGTGTGGGGAGGGGGAAGGGAACTGAGGACATTGGTGGTGGGAAATGCACACTGGTGAAGGGATGGGTATTAGATCATTATATGACTCAGACCAAATCATGAACAACTTTGTAACTGTGTATCTCACTGTGATTCAATAAAAAAGGAGGAAAAAATTAAGAAGGAAAAAGATCCCTTCTCTTTACTTCCTATTATTCCTCCTCCATGTCAGAGTCTGCAGATTTTGAGTGTTTTATCCCTAAGGTGGGCTGGAGTGATAGCACAGCGGGTAAGGGATTTACTTTGCACACGGCCGACCCAGGTTCGATTTCTCCGCCCCTCTAGGAGAGCCTGGCAAGCTACCCGTGGTGTATTCAATATGCCAAAAACAGTGACAACAAGTCTCACAATGGAGACATTACTGGCGCTCGCTCAAGCAAATCAATGAGCAATGGGATGACAGTGATATGGTGATCCCTAAGGTAGCATAGACACAGGATACAGCTATTCTTTGTGCTGCTCTTTGGCGAAACTACCCCTTAAAACTTCATTATAAACCCCGGTCAACCTCAGTCAAACACCCAATCATTATAAAGTTTAAGCAATTCTCAGAGATGGAGCATGAGGCTCAGAGAAGCTTTGCTTACTCTAGAATAAGATCATTCAGCAATTCTCCCAAGAAAGCTCGGAGGCAGTCCTAGACAACTGGTCTGGTGAAGTTCCCAAACCATCTGAGTACTCATGCAATTTGACTACAGTGCAATCTTCCCTGGCTAGGGTGGTTCTAAGTTCTTCTCTAACAGTTGTAGCTGGAATGCCCCTATGTATACATTGGATGGGGAGCTCAAGGAGATCTCAGATGCACGGAGCTGTCAGCACTGAAGATGGTTTAACAATTCCTGGCTAAGACAATAGCTTGCAGTGATCAGGGAGAAAGTATAGGGATTTAGGTGCTTGCTTTATATGTGGCTGACCTGAATCGATTCCTAGCACTGTGTATGGTCCTCCAAACACTGCCAGGAGTGGTCCCTAAGCACTGTTAAGTGTGAACCACCTCCCCTGCCCTCTATAAAAAGCAGACAATAGCTCTTGTGGCCTCCATCCCTTCAACCGTCCACTTCATTCACTACTTTTCATCTCTAGCTAAGCAGCAAATACTAGAAGATGAACTAAGACAAAAAACAGATAAAAAACATGTATGATGTTAAGGGTAAAGGAGAATGCCAGAGAATTTTGATCCATTTTTTTAAATGGTCAAGAAAGGAAATATGCATATTTAAGTTGTATCTTAAATAATATTATAAACCAATGTTATTTGAAAACAATGGGGTTGAGTTAGAGAGTATAGCAAAGAATAATATTATTGTAATTAATATTAACCCTACTGGATAGAGCGAAATGGAATATAAATAAAATCCAATAAGGTCAAAAGCAGGGGTCACACTTGTGTAGTTGTGGTGCTCTTTAACACATTCTGGTTGTAACACTTGCCTGGACTCACTCCAGTGCTCACACACAAACTCAGTAGAGTCTACACACAAGAGTTGTGGGGCTCACAACTACGTGTGCGTGTGTGTGTGTGAGAGAGAGAGAGAAAGAGAGAGAGAGAGAGAGAGAGAGAGAGAGAGAGAGAGGGAGAAAGAGAGAGGAGAGAACACACACTGTAATGGCACCAGAAGTTCCAAATATACAATCTTCAGCCAAACTGTTCCAATGGAGAAAGAACAGACTGCAAGAGGAAAGCAGGAACAGCGGCCAGGACTAAGAGACCAGCATGAGCTCAGCTGAGGAAAGACGGGCATAGCTAAGCTAACTTCTCCTGGGCAGGATTTTCCCCAAAGCAGTCATTACCTTCCAAAGAGTGAAAATACAGAGGCCAGAAGTGCCGCTCCCCACAAGCCCAAGATCATCGCAATGCTCACTGTTCATTCTCCCAGCATGAAAAGAGAGACCAGCAGTAAACACGCAGGGTCATTGGTGAATCACAGTCTCATGGAGCTCCTAACTCAGGGAAATGTACTGACTGTGCTCTTGTCAGCCTTACCTGCTCTTTGCATTCCACAGCTCCTCTGTGCCCAAAGAGGAGTCCATTCCTTCACTCCTCAAGACCTGATCAAGACACCGGTATGAGTTAGTAGGAGCCAGGTCCTAGACTGAGCCGGGCACACAGCCCTGAACAGCACAGACCAATTGCCTATCTTTCTTGAGCCCTTAATTCATAGCCTGCCTGGGGAGACTGATAAATAAAAAGTTGGTGTTGAAGACTGAGAGGAAAATGTTAGAACCACACTTGGCAGGGTTCCCTGATCCTGCCTTGATCAAGAGAGGTAGGGGTGGTCAGGGAAAGGCATCATAGAGGGAAAATGTCTGATATGAGACTGCAGAATGAGTAGGTAAGAGTTGACCAGAAGAGATTTTCAAACCAAGGAAACAGAATTCAGTAAGGCCAACAGGGAGGGAGGCGGGGGAGGGATGGCAAGTCATATATTTAGTTAGAGAAAGGGAAGAGATCACCAAATAACTAGAGAAGGAATCATGTAGTACGGGAGCCAAGAGTCATGGCTTGGGCCCTTTCTCTCTTTAGATTTTGCATTAAAGTCTTTGCTGGTACACTTGTCTTGCATATGACCAACCTGGTTCCATCCCCGGCACCATATTGTCCCACAAGCCCTACCATGAGTTATTCCTGAGCACAAAGCCAAGAGTAATCTTAGCGCACTGCTGGGTGTGGCACCAAAACAAAACTAAACAAAAATGTCTTTTCTTCTTAAACAAACCCCATACAACAGACAGAGGTCACCTTCAGAGAACCCTGGCAGTCTCTTACTACTGCCAGAAAACAGCTCTGGTCAACCTCCTTTTCTCCAGCAGAACAAAATGAAGACAGGACCCACCCTGACCAGGGCTTGCAAGAGTAGCTGAATTTAGAAAAATTAAACCAACAAGCAACTGTTTGTTTTGGTTTCTTTTCAAGGGTAAGTTTCCTTACCTGGGGACAAAGAACTAATCAGCTCAGCAGTTCTCCTTTCCAAACAGAAGTTGTTTTGCTGCTTCCTGGATTGAAATATTATAGCATTCCTACATGAAAATATCTGATATAAACCCAGCTTCTGAAACAACCATCTCTGGGACGCTTCATTCATGCCTTCTTATTGCAGGTAGGTTGATTCACAGGCAATAATTATGATGTCCAACAGATTTACATCTCAGTGGTCAATGTTTTCTTGGCCTTAGAATGTCCCTAAATTCAATCCTGGGAGGTTTCATACAAGGCAAGCACCTGACCCACTGTATACCCAGAGTTATATCCAGCCTGTGCATTTTTTAAAAAAAAAGATCTGCTGAATTTGCCACAACATGGATGAAAGTAGAGGATATCATGCTGAGTGAAGTCAGTCAGAAGAAAAGGGATAGATACAGAATAAACTCTCTCACGTGATGGATTTAAATGTACACAGCAAGAAAGCAACAAAGAGCCAAAGGCAACACAATGAGAGAACCAATTCACACAATTCAGTTTGTGGGGAGGACGGAGTTGAAAGGGCAATTGAGGTCCTTGGGGAAGGGAGGTGGGTACACTGATGATGGGTGTGGTGTTGGGATTATGCTCCAGAAAATGATCATTAACACTATTATAAATCACAGAGCCTTAATCAAGAAAAATGTTTTTTTCTTAAAGCTGATTATCACTATTCCAATGCTTTCATATTCCTCATGACCCCACTATCAGTGAGAAGGTCCAGGTAGCCGCCTATGTACAAAGCCTGGTAGAATGACCCTCTGTGCTGAACCACCAGCTGCCCACTCCTTTTCTGCTGCAGCTTCTACCGCTGTTTCCCTTGGAAACCAGAAGAGCAACTGCCTGAAAAATCATCTCCCTCCCTCCTCACTTAGCATCCCAGGGACTAACAGCATATTTCCTTGCTTGTTAAAAACATCTGATGATAAAAGCAGCTTACACATCGGGGACAATATAAAGTCATTCTCATACTAGATCAACCACACTGGACCTTCTGTCTGGTCTTCAGAGATGATTTCAATTCATTTTGTATTATTCATCATCCATTTCTTCCCTGACTTGTAATGATTTGCTTATACAAATCTTTTTGAGTAGCTCTTAATCTATTTCAAGTCTTGAGAAGACTGATCTTCTACTAGACACTTCTTATATCCAGATTAGTACCGTAGGATTAAAATTACTATTACCCAATGATAAAAGTTTTAGCTTACAATGATGATTCTTGTCCAAATTAACTGTAACTATTATAGTGGTCAAATAGTGATTTTTTTCATCACTCATTCTATTTTTACCAGTTGGAATTAGATCTTAAGAAAACAAACTCTTCTGAGGCCCAGGAGATAGCTCAAAGGGCTGAAGCACATGTTTTGCACAATAAAGGCCTAAGTTCATCCCAAGCACCAAGACAATATCAATGCCAGGAATGACCTCCAGGTATCATCTGGTGTGACCACAAAACAACAATAATAGCAAACAAAAACCTCAAAAAAAATTTTTTTAATCAATTAAGTTAAATTAAAACTTGTTTTACTTTCACATTTATTTGCTTGCTTCTGTGTTCATAGAAGTTGTAGTTATGAGCTGTTCTTTTATGCAATGAGTTCTAATCTATTTCTTCCATTTTCTAGTGATCAAATTGTCTCAGATTTGACAAAGGGTACTTTTTCAAGCTTACTCCTGTGTCCCTTTGACATGTCTCTATTTTGGATCAAGCAGTACTTTCTGTTAGAAGATGTTTCCATAAGGCACTATAAGCTTATGTAATTATGTTTTTGCACTTATAAAAGTAGAAGCAGTACCTTTACAGAGAAATGATAACCTGGTAGTCAATGCCCAAAAATATATGATCAAAGTCAATATTACAGTAATGGTGCTTCCTAATATTAGGCTATAAAATATTATGATATGATATGTCATATCATAACATTTTATGATATGTTCTTGTGCTGTGAGCACAAGAACACATACAACACTTAGATGGTATTTCCGCCAAGTGAACAACCTCAATCTAGTCATTAGGAAAAAACAGAAAAATAAAAGTTGGGAGACAGTCCATGAAACAGTTGGTCTGTACTCTTAAAAAGGTTGCGGATATAGAATAAAGAGACTAAGAAATGGTCTTGATTAAAGGAGAACATAAAGCTAAATGTCATGCAAGATCCTGACTGGTTCACTGCTCAGAATAAGACAAAAAAAAAACTGCCACTAAACATAGTTGGCCAAGAAATATGAGAAGATTAACACAAAAAGTTATATCCACCTAATTTATTGCAGCATTTATTTACCATAGCTAAAATATGGGTTGGAGAAATAGTACAATGGGTAATGCACTTGCCTTGTATGCATTCAACCCAAGTTTAATCCTTGGCAGCACAGATGATTCCCCAACCCCCACTAGGAATTATCCATGAGCACAGACATAGGCAATAGTAAACCCTGAGCACCTTCAGATGTGGAAGGAAAGAAAAGGAAGAGAGAAAGCAAGGAAGGGAGGAAGAAAGGGAGGGAGGAAAGAAGGAAGGAAGGGAGGAAGTGAGGGATGGAAGAACATGGCCAGGAATAGGGCTCAGCAGTAGAGCACATACCTTGAATGCCTAACTTCCTAGATACGGCCCTTAATACCAAATAAAAAATGAAAAGAATATGAAAACAAATTTAATCAAGAAGGTTGATTAGCATTCTTGTCTGGTTTTGTTTTTGTTCTGGGAAGTGCTGGGGGAGGGGAGATGCTGGAGGTGCTATGGAGACCTAGTGATGCCAGGGACTCAACCCAGGGCTCCCACAGACAAAGCGTGTGCCCCCCTCCCACTGCGTTTGAATCCTCTCCCCAGCCCTAGAATTTTCCTTTTTCCCACAGCAGTACATCAGTGCTTAGATGTCATTAGGTAGCTTGTTTAAAATTAGTTTGTCATTTTTTTAGTTAATTAGTTTTAAAATATAGACATTATTAGGACAATTAGCAAAATCTTAATAAAACCTGGAGATTATATAATGGGTTTTCAATGTCAATCTTATACTTCAGGGCTGCTCTTCTGCTGAAATGTGACCCGAGCGGCCGCATGTGTGCCGCCTCTCCGTTGCTGAATGACCATGATCCTGGAGGCCACCTAACCACTTTTGGCACCAGCAGCTTCTTGCAGAAATGTCTCTAGACTGTGAACTAAGCCACAGCCCCATGCTGTCCCAGGAGAGGAAAGGTTTTTCTCTCTCGGCTTTTCCTTTTTGGGGGGGTGGGGGGGCAGCATGGCGACCGCCATCTTATAAGGACCACTAAAGAGAATTACAAACTTGCAATGATGCAATTTCTGGCAGAAATTTCCCTGGACTTAGTTACTAAAATACTAAAATACAGAAATCCAAAACCTCATATATCTTCATTCTCAGCAATGGAAAACAAATTATCAAATGCTTCCTTTTCAGCAGGTCTGATTTTAGGGGGGGAAACTCCAAACAATAATAGTGAGGTTTTTGTTGAAATATTGAATGTAATCAAAGTAAAGAGAAAGTAAAGTGAAAATTATCAGCTACACAGGAAGGGGGTTGGGTGGGATGGGAGGTATACTGGGGTTCTTGGTGGAACATGTGCACTGGTGAAGGGATGGGTGTTCGATCATTGTATGACTGAGGCTTAAGCCTGAAAGCTTTGTAACTTCCCACATGGTGATACAATTAAAAATAAAAATCTTATACTTCAGATCATTGTACTGTGGTTGCCTGGAAGAATGACTTATTTCTTAGGAATCTGGACCTTGACCGTAAGGAGAAAGGAGGATCATGACTGGGCTTACAAAAAGATTCAGAAAAACCCCAGTGCACCCACGGGAGGCAGGAGGACCAATATCCTCCAAGCAAATCGCTCAGGCAGCGGCAACCAATACCCACCATGACAGCTTTGCTCAACTTCCCCACCTTGCGAATATTCTCTGCAAAGACACAGATCCAAATAATTTCAGGCACCAGCACCCCAGACTGAGAAATCTTGCTTTTTTCAGAGTTGGGTGGGTAGCCTCTCACCCAACCGCCACCCCCATACTCTGGACAACCCACCAGCCCCGCCCACTACCCATGTCTGCAGCCTTATCAACCCTTAGGCCCAGACCATAAATCTGGAAGTGTCTGGGCACCTCCTGAAGCAATGAAAAGCTTAATAAATTCTTGGACAAGAACTTACCAGCCCTGTAATCAGATACAACTGTAGCACTGTAGCACTGCCATTCAGTTGTTCATCGATTTGCTCGAGCGGGCACCAGTAACGTCTCCACTGTGAGACTTGTTGTTACTGTTTTTGGCATATCGAATACACCATGGGTAGCTTCAGATATAACAATGTTCACATAAATTTATTTTCTAGGTCTATCGATTTTAATAGATCTACTTTGTTATCAATTTTAATCCTAGAATTGTATCAACAGTTGCCCTTTTTTATCTATAAACAAAAACCTAACTAGGTTCAGGAGATGGAGCAGAAAGTGTGGGAGCTCAAGAGGTAGAGTACATGCATCGCATGTTTGAGGCCCTGGGTTTGATCTCTCACACCACATGGCCCCCGAAACACCATGAGGCATAACCCGGGTGGCCCCCTAACACTACAAGGAGTGTCCCCCACAATAATTTAAATGAAAATATCAGAAGAATGATAAGGTAAGAAGGGTACAGGAGAATCTGGGTGAAAAGTACATTCTCCCTTTTTTCAGTGTGCTGCTCTTACCATTTTCCTGTGTGTTTGAAATTATTTCAAAACAAAAGTTACAAAAGATAAGTTGGTTAGAAATCAGCAGCCTTTGCTCACCTTTATACTTTGCTATGTCTTAAAAAGAATTAAGGGCATTTTTCAAGGCTAACCTATAGGATTTTTTTTAATTAACTGATTTCAGTCGGGTTTTCCTAGAAGCAGACAGTGAGCCAAGGATCTGAGTGTAAGTTGCTGGTTTGGGACATGATCCTAAAAAGAATCTTGCCTTGCAAGAAATGTTCAAAAGGTCTTCCCCAACCCAGAGATAGGACTTTTTAGTGACAGTAGCCTGTAGGTGATGGGGGGTGGGCGGTGGGGGGGGGCACATGTTACCGGCACGCCTTCTGCCCAGATAAGATCCGGAGCTGCGGCTCGAGAAACGGACCCTCTGCTCCTAAAGACTATGATCGAGAGGTCTTCTAACCCATTTTGGCACCCAGAGTGGCTTCTTGCAGAAATACATCTAGACTGTGAACTGAACTAAAATATCAGAAACTCAGAGTCTTCACTTTCAGCAATGAAAAGAAATTATTAAATGATGCCTTTTAAACAGGCCTGATTGTTGGGGGAAAATTCCAAACAATAATAGTGAGTTCTCTATTGAAATATTGAATGTATTCAAAGTATAGAGGGAATAAAGTGAAGATCATTAGCTACTTAGGTGGGGGGTGAGAGGGGGCATATTGGGGTTCTTGGTGGTGGAACATGTACATTGGTGAAGGGATGGGGGTTTAATCAGTATATGACTGAGACTTAAACCTGAAAGCTTTGTATTTTTTTTCACAGTGATTCAATAAAATAAAAAGTTAAAAATAAATAAATAAAAGAAATGTTCAAAAGGTCTTCAGAGAGAAGGGAAATAGGAGGGATGTTGCTCAGTCACTTAGATGCACACAAAGGAGCTTGAATCCATTTAAAGGCCAAAAAAGAGCACTAGAGAAAGAAAGTGAAGATGATATAAAAACCCTCCTTTCCTTAGTCTTAGTTGATCTAACAAATAATTTTTAAATAACAATAGCACCAAAATATTCAACAATTATGCCTTATACGTACAAATAAATGAAGAACTGCAGTGATACAAAAATCTGGAGGGAGGAATAGGGGATCCTTCATTCTGAGATACTTGCAATATTGGCAAAATTGCACAGTGCTACATAAAAGTAGATTTGGATTAGTTGTAAATGTTTATGGTAGAATCTAGGACAAATGCTATAGCGATAACAGCACTGTAGCACTGTCATCCCGTTGTTCATCAATTTGCTCGAGCAGGCACCAGTAACATCTCCATTGTGAGACTTGTTGTTAATGTTTTTAGCACATCGAATAAACCACAGTACCACCACTCTGCCATGTGGGCGGGATACTCTTTGTAGCTTGCCGGGCTCTCCAAGAGGGACAGAGGAAGTGCAAGGCAAATGCCCTACCCACTGTGCTATTGCTCCAGTCCTATAGCAGTAATAGAGAGAGGTAATATACTAAGAAGAGAACAGAGGAAAGATGGAATACTATGAAATACAGTGAGTTAAAATTATTTTAAGCACACAAAAATTATTTTAAGCACACAAAAAAAATTTATAATTTATAAGATTTCCACCTCCTTTAAGATACATAGAATCATATTTGTTTTATGTTGCTAAAGAGTATACAACTGAAAAAATAAAATGAAAAAAAAGAAACTACATGGGGCTAGATTGATAGTACAGCGGGTAGGGCGTTTGCCTTGCAGGCGCCAACCCGGGTTCGATCCCCGGCATCCCATATGGTCCCCTGCGCACCGCCAGGAGTAATTCCTGAGTGCAGAGCCAGGAGTAACCACTGAGCATCGCTGGCTGTGACCCAAAAAGCAAAAATAAATAAATAAATATAAAAATAAAGAAAGATAGGTATTGAGAATTTTCTTTATCACCATCATCATCATCATCATCCCGTTGGTCACCAAATTTCTCCAGCAGTCTCAGTAACATATCCATTGTACTTAGCCCTGAGATTTTAGAAGCCTCTTTTTACTCATCTTTCCCAACAATGCCGCATTGGAGGCTCTTTCAGGGTCAGGGGAATGAGGCCCAGCATTGTTACTATTTTTGGCATATGAATACACCATGGGGAGTTTGCAAGGCTCTCCCAGGTGGGCAGGAAACTCTCAGTAGCTTGCCAGGTTCTCCTAGAGGAAGAAGTAAGCTATAAGATGTCACTTCCAGGAGCTTGGTTTTAAGTCTCTGGATGTTGGCCATTTGTGGGATTACACGGCTCATAGAGTCTTTTGTCCGAGTGCCTGGCTGTCTTCCCCAGGGCCCCTCAGAGGGAGTGGGCTCCAGCTTACCTCCCTGCCCCAAGCAGAGCTCCCGAGGTCGAAGACCTCCGAAGCCTAGCCACAGCCATGCTCAAGGCCTCTCTCCGCACATTCGGAAGAGCCTTACACATGAAGGTATCGGCAGAGGAAGCCAGGTGTGGGAGAATTCTCTTCAGTTTCCAAATTCAGCTTTATACTGACAGACAGCAGTGGGGGTCTGAAGAACCCCACAGAACACCTGGCAGAAGGCAAGTCTACATTTACACAGACCAAGCCTAGTCCCTGGAATAGGTAGAATACGGTCTAGAAGTTCTCTGGACTCTTGCTCCAGACAGATCTCTGACACTCCAGAAGGTTCTCTACCTGTTATGACCAATGGACAAGAAGGGAAGGATTTATTTTTAATTTTATTTTCAAAGAGTTGTTCATAGTAATTGGAAGAGAAGGATTTGAGGTACTTCATTACATTTTAAAAGTTGACCAAATTATTAGTGCTTCTAAGGGATATAGCTCAGTAGTAGAGCACTTGTCTTTCCTGTCTGAAGCCCTGAGTTTGATTCCTGGTACCTCACTATCACTGTCACTGTCACTGTCATCCCATTGCTCATCGATTTACTCGAGCGGGCACCAGTAACAACTCCATGGTGAGACTTGTTGTTACTATTTTTGGCATGTTGAATATGCCACAGGTAGCTTGCCAGGCTCTGCTGTGCGGGCGAGATACTCTAGGTAGCTTGCCGGGCTCTCTGAGAGAGCCGGAGGAATCAAACCCAGGTCAACCGCATGCAAGGCAAACACCCCACCGCTGTGCTATTACTCCAGCCCCCTGGTACCTAAAAAAAAAAAAAAAAATTAAGGACATAAAAATGCTACATACTTCTCAATTAACCCACATCAACTCGTTCAAGTGCCTTTTGCTGGATTTATCCCAACTCTATGGAGTAAGGGAATCTGTTTCCTGATGATCCTCCAGTTGGCAGTTACCTGGACTTTTGACTAATGAAAGATTGGGGAACAAATTAAGCATACTTACTAAGTACAGTTTGGGGGAAACCACTTCAGAAGAAATGGACCCAGAGCCCTGGTGTGTGTGTGAAAGGGAACTCGAGGGTCTTAATCATCGAGCAGCAGGCCTTGGGGCTAACCCGCCTCAGCATCCACTCCTCAGCTCTCCCACGGGCTGCTCCCCAGCTCACTGGTGGGGCCTTGTCCAGGCAGCAGCTCTGCTGACTACTCCACAGCTCCTTCAGTTGCTGGTGGTCCCGTAAGCTCTGCAGGCACAGGCAAATGCTTGTTCCCATGAGGTCAGCAGAGCCAATGGCACCACCCCCCACCCCCAACCCTTGCCAGCAGCCTTCAGGACAAGAGGGAGACTTGTGAGCCAAGGGAGCAAATCTTTTTTTTTTCTTTTTGGGTCACACCCAGCGATGCTCAGGGGTTACTCTTGGCTCTGCACTCAGAAATTCCTCCTGGCGGTGCTTGGGGGACCATATGGGATGCCGGGGATTGAACCCAGGTCGGCCGTGTACAAGGCAAATGCCCTACCAGCTGTAATATCTCTCGGGCCCACCAAGGGAACAAATCTTAAAACCAGGATTTCAGGACGTCTACCTCCACCTCCCAGGGGTCTTCAAGTGAAAATCAAACCAGTAAGCTGGTCTAAGAAGCCACCAAAATGCGTAGTTCCAGGCTCCTTTTGGTGGCCTTGCCAGAGTGTGCCAGGCTCATCAACAATGTTGGACATAGTCAAACACCAGAGCTAGAGATGTGCTTTAAAACATCATGACAGATTGGCCTGCCCTTCACCACTCATGGAATAAAAAAGAAAAAAGAAAAAAGTTTCACTCTGATCTGTGGCACCAGTGCCACAGAACCTGTGTGGGCTATAGCAACCCACTTTCCTTCCTGCCTGTGTGTGACCATTTCTATCCCCCACCCCACCCCCCGGGGAAGACAGATACACAAGGGCTTAATTAGGGAAGAAGTGGCCGAGTCAGCTAGAAAAAGAGCGGGCTCTGACAGACCGGCGAACTCATTGGACGTGACAGAGCACAGTCGTCCCCATCCAGGGAACCCTGGGCCCCTCCCCGGGGATGGCATCCCTGCAAAGCTGCTCTCTAATTGGCCCCCAGTGTCGCTGCCAAGTGCTCGCCCTACATTCAGGGCAGAGACAGCTCCTTCCTGAGCACTGCCACGTGCCAGCTGACTAATGAGTCACTCATGGTCACCCCCACTTCTAGGGTGACCAATCCCACCTGCACGGCTGGTCTCGGGAGAGAGAGACTTGGGCTCTGCAGCAAGGCAGCCTTCCTGACAGAGTGCAAGGAGGAAGAAGAGTGGCCTCTCCCCTCTAGGGAAGCGCCATCACACCCTCCTGGGACTGGAGTCAGAGCCCCCGGCTCTCCACTGCCCAGGAGCGGGGCTTTGCAAACGTTCCCTGCAGATGCACTTGGATCCCATCTGCAGGAGAAGCATGGTCTGCCTTGGCTGGTGGAATCCAGCGGGATTCACTGTGCTTCATGTCGATAAAGGAAGGCACAGACGTCCTGTGCCCTGTGCAAACCAAATTTCAGAGTTCAGCGACAGGAATGAGCTGCTTTTTTCCCCCCTGGGTTCTTCTATGTGGGTTACCATGGCATTTCCTCAGAACATATTTCATCTTTGAAATATACAAAAATACCCCAGAAACTATTTGGATAATGTCTCCAGGGAACCGCCCACAAATAATGCACAAGCATCTCACTTTATTATATGGCTGATTAGGTTGGCTTGGAGCAGAGTGGGCGTTCGGCATTTCACTAAGTCCCAAGTTATTCCTTTGGGGGCCTTTCTTTCATCTGGGGACCAGAGGCATAGGGAAGGGTCCCGGGATATGCCAGAGGCAGAGTAAACTATAAAAAAGAAGGTCCTGATGGCAGCCAAGTGCTGGAATCAAGGATTTGGATTCCTTGATTATCTTATACCTTAGACTAGTCCCACCTCTGTCCTACAGGGAACCAATCAAAAGTACTTTAAATGACTTTGTCACACTCAATTTCTTTGCTTTTTTTCCCTAAGGATCAAGCCTCTTTTCGAATAAACACTCCACAGGGGCCAGAGATAGTACAGCCAGTAAGGGACAGGCCTTGCCCATAGCCAAATCGGGTTCAACCCATGACACCTCATATAGTCTTCTGAGTACCACCAGGAGTGATCCCTTGGTAGAGAGTCAGGAGTAAACCCTGAGCATCAAGGGAAATGGCCAATTTTTTAAAATATTCTGTGACCATTGGAGAGGATTAGGCCCAGTGGCTAGGAAGTGCTGAAACCAAGAGACAGGATCAGGAAGCCCCAAAGCTCCACTCTGCTTGTTTTGCAATGTTGCCATGGATTGTGAGCACCACCACTAATTTAATCCTGAAGGAGCATCACCAGCAAACGTTGGTCTGCTCCTAATGTGTCAAGACTGTATAAAACAGCCTCCAAAGAGTCCAAAGGAAATACCTGCTCTTATTAAGCAGATGAGTAGTCCAAAAACTTACATGAACGAGGGCTGGAGAGAGAGTACAGCGGGTAGGGCACTTCCCTTACACGTAGCCAACCCAGGTTTGATCTCTAGCACCCCGTATGGAGTGATCCCTGAGCACAGAGCCAGGAGTAATCCCTGAGCACTGCCAGGTGTGGTCCCCCCAAATAAAAATAAATAAAATGTAAAATCACAAGACTACCATCCTGATTCAACCTCAAAAGCTTTTCAGGTTTGGGGCTGGAGCGATAGCACAGCAGGTAGGGTGTTTGCCTTGCACGCGGCTGACCCGGGTTCAATTCCCAGCATCCCATATGGTCCCCTGAGCACCACCTGGAGTAATTCCTGAATGCAAAGCCAGGAGTAACCCCTGAGCATCACTGGGTGTGACACAAAAAGCCAAAAAAAAAAAAAAGGAGGTTTTCAGGTTTGTTTTCCCTCGATGGTGGGACACGAAGGGCTGCCCGTTCCATCCTGAAAAGCACTGGCCGGCTTTTCCCAGCTTTCCTTTATTACACACACTCCCACAGAGGCAAGAGGCACAGAGCCACCTTGACTTACAATCACTCACATCAGTTGTCATCTCCGGTTTGCTCCAGGAGTTGGCAGAGACTTGAGCCCCTCTGGGTTTCTGGAGCTGGAGGACACAGTTACATAGCGTAAGCAGCATTGCCCGCTATCTCTCTGACCCCAACGCGAGCACAGCCAAGAGATTGCACTCAAAGAATGAAGTGCAGTACCTCAGGGGCACAGCTCTGCAAACACCCTCAACCCCACTCACCTTCTGGTGAGGGCTGTTGACTGAGGAAATGGTGTCTCTCCTGGAGAAACATTCCGTCCAATTTTTGTTGAACTTCATGAATATCTGCTCTTATCACAGGTCTAAGCTGAGGAGAGAGAATACACTTAGCCAATCCCAGTTCAATCCCCAGCACCACATTTGGTGCCCTGAGCACCACCAGGGGTCACTCCTGAGCACAGAGTCAGGAATAGCCCTGGAGCACTGTGGGTAGGGAAAGGAAAAAGAGGGAAGGAGAGGGTATGAAGGGCAGGGGAGGAAAGAGAGGAGAGGGATACGTGGGGACTGAGGAGCCTAGGTAGGCGAGGGTCCAGGGACTGTGGGATAATGAAGGAGTGCAGGGCTACTGGTGTCGTAGCTCTGCAACTATAAAATACTGACTTCAACAATATTACAAACTATAGCAACTTGATTAAAAACATAAATTTCAAAAAGAAAACAAGCCTCCCCCATTAGCCCATGCCCCCTTGAGATGAGAGCTGTCAGGAGGAAATTTCCCTTCTCTCCTATCACCCCTCCTTTTTTTTGGGGGGGGGGTCTTTTTTAGGTCACACCCAGCAATGCACAGGGATTACTCCTGGCTTTGCACTCAGGAATTACTCCTGGCGGTATTCAGGAGACCATATGGGATGCTGGGAATCGAACCCAGGTTGGCTGCATGCCAGGCAAATGCCCTACCCTCTGTACTATCGCTCCAGCCCCCTATCACCCCTGCTTTTACTCAGACCCCCAGGAGCCCCTGCACGTTCATCTAACTGATCCTTACATCTAGAATAGTGGGATGGGGCTTGTCAACTATGTCCTATTATATAAATAGGATATATACCATTTTTGTCATAATCTGTCATTGGGTAAACATTTTTCTTTACATGAGATGTTTAGAGTATACTTTAGAGAGTTAAAATATCCTACTACCAAGTTGAATGCCTTTATTCTTGGTTTCTCTTGAAAGAGAACTAAAAATAAATACATTTCTCAGAATGTGACTTAATAACATATATCTAAATCCTTGTTCTTTGACCACTTAAAATCACCTACTAGTATAAACTCACATTTGAAGCCAGGAGGCTCTAAGGAGTGGCTGGGCATAGCTCAGTGGTACTGCACCTGCCTTGCAGGCCTGAGGCCTCAAGTTTGATCCCCAGTACCACCCCTACATCCCAGTTGGCATCCAAGCAGCATTGCTGTTTGTGATCCCTGGCACCACTTGCAACCTGCAGTGAACACCACAACCAGATGTGGCCAATAATTTAAACGACCACAAAGGGGAAAATTGTTTTAATTCGATTAGTTTTTTAAAAGGCTCTAGGGAAAGTGGGAGCACCCTACCCCACACCTTTACGCACACACGCACACACATACACACACATACACACATACACACACATACACACATACACATACACACATATACACATACACACATACACATACACATATACACACAACCAACATTTTGACACACATATGACCACGAAGAAACTCTGATCTAACTCCAAGTGCCCCAAACTGGGTCACAGCAATAATCAGAGATTAGAACTTTGGGTCGTTAAATCAAAGGAATTAAGTCTAGGAAAAGGACCTTTTCCTAGGTCTCTTTCAGATCACTTCTTCCCCTCTTCTGTCCCATAGGTGGTCAGTTATACCAAAGGCAAATTCCCCCTTAGCATGGCCCCTACACTTCCCTGGACTGTGATAAACATTGAATCTAGAGAAAGTTTGGAGAGAAGAGCTGAGACCAGTTTGTTAGAGGACTTACAAAAAGGGACTACTGGGGTTAGAAAGAGAGCACAGGGGTGAAGGCGCTTGCCTTGCTTGTGGCTGACCCAGGTGCAATCCCTGGCACTGACTATGGTCTCCCTGCACTGACCCCTGAGCATAGAACCAGTAGTAGGCCCTGCACACAACCAGTTATGGCTCAAAAACCAAAAATTTAGAAAGGACTCTTCCTATCATGCTAAGAGAAATGAGTCAGAAGGAGAGGGAAAGACATAGAATGATTGCACTCATTTGTGGGATATATAAAAAAAAAAACGTAGTATGAACTAATATCCAAGGACGGTAGAAACAAGGGCCAGGAGGATTGGTCCATGGTTGGAAAACTGCCTCAAGTGCCAGGGAGAGGGCAGCTGGGATAGAGAAGAGACCACTCTGACAATGGTAGTTGGAAATGATCACTCTGGATGAGAATTGCATGCTGAAAGTGGGTAAAGACACAAACATGATAACCTCACCTCACACAGTACCTGTATTGCAAACCATAATGTCCAAAAGGAGAGAGAGGGAAAGAAGAGAAGTGCCTGTCATAGAGACAGGCTGGGGCGTGTGTGTGTGTGTGTGTGTGTGTGTGTGTGTGTGTGTGTGTGTGTGTGTGTTGGGGGAAACAGTGTGGGGGGGAGGATAGGTTGTGGGAAGGAAACTGGGAACATTGGTGGTAGGAAATGTACACTGGTGGCAGGAGGAGTGTAAGAATATTGTATGGTTGAAACTCTTGAACCTCAATCATGAATAGTTTTGTAACTATATCTCACAGTGATTCAATATTTAAAAAAAAAAAAAAAAAGAACTCTTTCCTTCAAGGAATCTTTTTGGATCTGCTCTTGTCCAGAACCTAGGATCCCCAGCTGGGAAGATAAGGGCCTCTTCTCTCCTCTCCCTTCCCCTCCACTCCCCTCCCCTTCATTTCTCTCCTCTCCCCCTCCTTTTCCTTTCTCTCCTCTCCTCAAGGAGAGCTTGCCATGTCTTCATCTCATCCAAGCTCATAACTCTGGGGTGAAGGAGTCCTCCCGACTCAAACAGTTCTTCCCTTTCTGCGGGATCCCTTAGAGGCAATAAACCCTAAACCCTGACCACCAGGGACAATGCTAAAGAGCCTGACTTGTGTTTTTATCAGCTGCCCACCTGATTAAGTTTCATTTAGCCTGGAAGAGAAGCAACGCTTTTGGATAAAGTGAAGCAGAATAATTGGTCCCTGAATAATTGTGCTAATTGTATAAGCCAATCATTACTGAACAAAAAATGATGAGAATTGTTTTACTTTTTATAAAGCAGATAATAGGCTTGAAGCAGCACTTATCATTTTTTATACCAAATTTCTCTCTCGAATTCTCATAATGACTTTGGGAGCCAACTATTTGTTGGCACAATCCTATGCCAGATTTTAATAGTATCACTGGTGGAAAGGTTTGCCCCTCTTTTATAGATTAGAGAACTGAGATCGAAAGCATACTTTTGCAAAGTCAATGCTTTAAAACTTCAATAAAATCACCCTAAATCTCAAACCCTGCACCCCCAAAGATAAGTCATGGGAAGCAGAAAATGGTTGAGCAGAAATACTACTGCCTAAATAGAGCAGAATACATTTTCCTAAAATGAAGGTCTTATTTTGAGCTTTACCAACGCAGAATAGGATCTGAGAGGAGGCTTTTAGTAGAATTCTCATGGTGTGCTACTTGAGTCTTTTACTTTTACCTACAGAGATTCCATAAATGAAGGAAATTGCTTGGAAAAAGAGCAGAGACCTTTAAGTCTATCTTACTTTTTTTTAATGAAATAAGGTGGGTTATCATGGATCATAAGAACTTACTGGAAATTTTCCAGTTGGTGTTTGGCTTTTAGCCAAATGGACCTTAAATTTCTCCTGAATTTAGTTAAGGCAAACTTAACTTTAGGAAGGCTTCTTTCAGTCGATTAGCCCCAAACCTTCCTTTTCAGAGCATTTACCTTAGCAAACTTACCCCTGTTAGTGCTTCTTCTCACAAGTAAGATATAAATTCTCTCCCAGCCTCTTTAATAACCCAGAAAAGTCTTTTTCAAGTGCCAGGCAGCCATCCATTGGAGATGAAAGCATGAAGAAAGACACCACCAGGTCTCCTGGTCTTTGGGGGAGGGTAGGAGTCTGACATCCAAAAAGGCCAATTAGTCAACATTGACACCCTAACCCTATCAACCAAACTTTGCCCTGTCATGAGCTCACTTGCTCACCCAAACTCTTAAGGATTCTCTCACTTTTGTGTCACAGAGCTGAGTTCACTTCCTCCCCCCTCTTGCAGTTTGGAGAAATTCTGCCTTGCCTGCCGAATTCTACCACTATGTTTTTGTTGTTGTTGCCATTTTTGATTCACTATAACCTAAGCCATCCCATCCTGTCTCCACTGACACTGACTTCAGAGAATCTTGCAAGGTGTGGAAATAGAAATGAGGACTTGAGGGCTACTGAGTATGGCTGATCCATGTCTTCCAGACCCCTATGACCAGCTTTCAGGAAGGCTGTAGGGAAATGGTTTTATCACAGACGTTCAGCTCTGTTCTGTTATCAGGCCCAACACCTTCCATCCCTCGAACTACTTCCTGTTCATTAGAAATTCACTTAGGTCAGATGCCTGCTGCACAGTACTCGACATGCCCTCAAGTAGAACCTGGACATGCACTCAAGTTGAGATCTCAATGTCTTTAGGCCATGAAGAGTAGTACAGGTTGTAATTATCTCATAGTAGCAAAGTCTTATATTTCACAAAAACGTTATTTAACTTACACTGTCTTCAGTACAGAGTCCCTTGACTTGTTTCTCCATACATGCCCCCAACGCTTCCCATCAAACATCACTGGTTTCTCAGTAGTTTTGACATTCATTTCCTAATTTGAAAGTGTTTCAATTTGACATTTAAGTTAAAATAAATGGATTTTAAAGAACCTATTTTTAGAAGGCATCAGAGAAGAATTAGCATTAACTTGATTCAACTACTAACCCCTTGGAAGATCAACTCTTTGACCCGATACCAATAAGAGTGACTCACCTGGCTGGTTGACTCCACTGGTTGGGTGGTGTTCACAGTGTCTCCAAAGAGATGACATCAATACATTTCAGTCTCAAACCCCAGAAACCACTGGTCTTGGTCAATGAGAAAAGTTTGGGGTTTAGTATCTATAAGTCTATAGAAATTGTAGGCATAAAGAAAGAAAACATGAAGCTACCACTAGGTGTGTATCTCCTAGATGACACTTAATTTATTTGGGAACAATACAAGTACTCAGAGCTTATTCCTGGCCCTGAGCTCAAGGATAACTCTTGGTAGTGCTCTGGGGACCACATGTGGTGCCAGGGATTGAACTAGGATTGGCTGTGTGCAAGGCAAAGTGCCTTAACTCCTGTGCTCTTTGCGGATCAATGTCACATATTTTGCATTTTCATTTTATTTAATATCCAGAATATTTTAAAATAAGCACTATAATCTCCATTTTTAAGTAATACAGTAAAGGTTAGAGCTAAATTTTCACTGTGCAATACTCCACTTGATGGAAGGGCTATTTATTCTTCCTTTAACTTTTGCTTCTTTGTTTCTGAATAAAATTCAGCCACTTGCTTAGTATTTGAGGGTTTTGCTCTAAGGTTCCAATAACAAGCATCTTAGGAGGTGTGTAAAGATAGAGACTAAAGGGGATGGAGCAATAATACAGCAGGTAGGGCGTTTGCTTTGCACACGGCCAACCCGGGTTCAATTCCCAGCATCTCATATAGTTCCCTGAGCAATATTAATTACTCCTGAGCACTGCCAGGAGTAATTCATGAGTACAAAGCCAGAAGTAACCCCCGAGCACTATCAGGTGTAATTTCTGAGTGCAAAACCAGAAGTAATCCCTGTGCATCATTGGGTGTGACCCCAAAAGCAAGAGAGAGAGAGAGAGAGAGAAAGAAACAGAGAGAGAGAGAGAGGGAGGGAGAGAGAGACTAAATAAGATCTCGATGAGAAGCTAACATACTTAGTTCAGGTGTATGCAACATGATGTCCATGTAGGATATCCAGATAGATGAAGGTCTCTTAGGGATATTTGTTCCTATTGGTATGTGGTATGGGGTAAATATAATGACATGAGAGTTTTCACCACGAGTTGTGTCAACTTGAGAAGTGGGTGGAATGATAAAGGGAGAAAGGAAGAATGAGAAGACAAGAAGCATTGATGGAGGTAGTGGGTACTGGAGAAGGACTGAAGCTTGAACACTGTACCCTCAGTCTCTGTGTGCCAAAACTCAATAATGAATAACTTTGTAACTTTAAAATTCTCTATGATTAAATTTTTTTAATTTTTTAATTTTTTTAATTTTATTGAATCACCTGAGATGGTTACAAGCTTTCATGTTTGGGTTACAATCTCACAATGATCAAACACCCATCCCTCTACCAGTGCACATTCCCCACCACCAATATCCCCAGTATACCCCCATTTCCAACCCTCCCCCCCCCCCGCCTCCATGGCAGACAATATTCCCCATACCCTCTCTCTACTTTGGGGCATTATAGCTTGCAACACAGACACTGAGAGGTCGTCATATTTGGTCCTTTATCTACTTTCAGCATGCATCTCCCATCCCAACTGGTTCCGCCAGCCATCATTTTCTTCGTGATCCCTTCTCTATTCCATATGACTTCTCCCCTCTGCTCATGAAGCAGTATTCCAGCTATGGGGCAATCCCCCTGGCCCTTGTATCTATTGTCCTTAGATGTTGGCCTCATATGATGTTATTTTATACTCCACAAGTGAGTGCAGTCCCTCTATGTCTGTCCCTCTCTTTCTGACTCATGACTTAGCATGATACTCTCCATGTTTATACATTTATAAGCAAATTTCATTATTTCATCACTCTTAACAGCTGCATAGTATTCCATTGTGTAGATGTACCAAAGTTTCTTTAACCTGTCACTGTCACTGTCATCCTGTTGCTCATCGATTTGTTTGAGCAACCAGTCATCTGTTTTAGGGCACTCAGGTTGTTTCCATATTTTGGCTATTGTGAACAGTGCTACAATGAATATATAGGTACAGATGTCATTTCTACTGTGCTTTTTTGCATCCTTGGGATATATTCCAAGAAGTGGTATTGTGGGGTCAGATGGCAGCTCAATTTCTAGTTTTTGAAGGACTGTCCATATTGTTTTCCAGAAAGGCTGCACCAGTTGGCATTCCCACCAACAGTGAAAGAGCTTCCCTTTTTCCCCACATCCATGCTAGCACTGGTTGCTTTTGTTCTTTCGAATGTGTGCCAGTCTCTGTGGTGTGAAATGATATCTCATTGTTGTTTTGATTTGCATCTCCCTGATGACTAGTGATGTGGAGCATTTTTTCATGTACCTAAAAAAAGATTTTTTTAAGAGGACAAGAGAGCTCAAGGACAAACCTCTTGAGCTGAGAGAAAAAGAAACTGATGAAGGATTCTCAGAGAAGGGCAGATAAAAAGAGGGCAAAGAGTGGGAGGAGAGATAGAGGAATGGAGAGGAGAGAGGAAGGAAGGAGAGGCAAGGGGAGGAGAGGAGACAAAAAACCTTATTCAAGTTCTCCAATCTAGTAATCAGCAATATCAATATGTAAATCCAGGAAATTTGGTTTCAGGCTTTACCTTTCAAATCTACAGGTTAAATTGTCTATCTTTATACTAGAAGGAAAACAGAGAACTCTTTTTTTTCCCTTTTGTTCATGCCTTGCAATGCACAGTGGTTACTCCTGGCTTATACATTCATAATTACTCCTGATGGTGCTCGGGGAAACATATGAGATGCTGGGAATCGAACCCGGGTTGGCCGTGTGCAAAGCAAGGCAAACACCCTACCCGCTGTACTATTGCTCCAGCCCTGAAAACAGACAATTTTTTTTAATTACTGAATCACCATGGGGTACAATTACAAACTTACGAACTTTCATGTTTGCATCACAGTCATACAATGATTGTTTACCCATCCCTCCACCAGTGCCCATTCTCCCCCACCGATGTTCCCAGCATCACTCCCACCACCCCACCCCGTCTCATCAACTGGGCATTCCCTTTTATTCTCTCTCCTTTTGAGTGTTGTGGTTTGCTATAGAAGTATTGAGTGACCATCGTGTTCAGTCTATAGTCTACTTTTGGCACGCATCTTTCAACCCAAATAGGTCCTCCCAACATCCTTTATTTGGTGTTCCCTTTTCTATCTGAGCTGCCTTTTCCCCCAGCATGTGAGGCCGGTTTCCAAGCTGTGGAGCAGACCTCCTGGTCCTTATCTCTACTATTCTTGGGTGTTGGATTTCCACTGAAAACAGACGACTCTTAAGAGAAGTTTTCTCTACGTGTCTAATTTCAGATGGGGAGGCTTGGAATATGTTTTTAGACTGAGAAAAGGATGTGAGGAGAAAAATCTCAAGATCCCAGAAAGAAGAGAAAATTGGCAGAGGAAGTTTCCAGAAGAAGGAGGGATGAGAAGTAATGCCTTGCTTGTGTAGTAACTCCTCAAGTCTCCATGGATGCCTACAGGACAGACTGCCTGCAACTGGAAACGCTGGGTCAACTCTCCAGACAGGCTTGGCCTCACCGAACTTCCAGCCTGGCCATGGGAACATAGGCGGAAATTAATCAAGCTCACCATGCATGGGGGACCATGTAGTGCCAGTACTCTGGCAGGGTTGGCCACATGCAAGGTAAGCACCTTAATGCCAACATGGTGTCTCTGACCCCACATTTTGGTTTTTAAACAATCAAGAAAACTAAAGGTAGGAGGCAGGAAGTCCACTTTTATAGGGGTGAAAGTGTAGCCGATCACCCCTTAGGACATTGCCTTCAGACAAGAAAAGACACATCCTTTTTATGGTGATTGAAAGGCGTGATGGGATGGGGGAGCTGGAAGAAGAAATGGAAAATCACCTACCAAGGAGAGTAATAATGGTGAGCCAAGGTTTTTTCCTATTGAATCACAAAGATACAGTTACAAAGCTTTCATGTTTGAGTTTCAGTCATACAATGATCAAACACCCATCCCTCCACCAGTGAACATTTTCCACCACCAATGTCCTCAGTATCCCCCCCATCCCAACCCTCCACCTGCTTCTATGGCAGACAATTTCCCCCATACTCTCTCCCTACTTTTGGGCATTATGGTTTGCAATACAGATACTGAGAAGCTATCACATTTGGCCCTTTATCTACTTTCAGTACACATCTCCCATGCCGAACAATCCCTCCAACCATCACTGACTTAATGATTCCTTCTCTATGCCAGCTGCCTTCTCCCCCAGTTTATGAGGCAGGCTACCAACCATGGAGCAATATTCCTGGCCCTACTGTCTCTACTATGCTTGGGTGTCAGTCTCACATTATGCTATTTTATATTTCACAAATGAGTGCAGTTATTCTTTGTCCATCCCTCTCTTTCTGACTCATTTCACTTAGCATGATACTCTCCATGACTATCCACTTATAAGCAAATTTCATTACTTCATCTTTCCTAAGTGCTGCATAGTATTCCATTGTGTAGATGTAACAAAGTTTCTTTAACCAGTCTTCTGTCTGTTCTCGGGCAATCAGATTGCTTCGAGATTCTAGATATTGTGAACAGTGATACAAATGAATATATAGGTACAGATGTCATTTCTGCTGTGCTTTTTTGCACCCTCAGGATATATTCCCAGAAGTGGTATTGTGGGGTCATTGTGGAGGCCCAATATCTAGTTTGTTTGTTTTTTTTTTTTTTGCTTTTTGGGTCACACCTGGTGATGCACAGGGGTCACGTCATTCCTGGCTCTGCACTCAGGAATTACCCCTGGTGGTGCTCAGGGGACCACATGGGATACCGAGAATCGAACCCGGGTCGGCCGCACACAAGGCACATGCCCTACCCACTGTGCTATCACTCCAGCCCCTCCATTTCTAGTTTTTGAAGGCATGTCCATATTGTTTTCCAAAAAGGCTGGACCAGTCGGCATTCCCACCAACAAGGAAAGACAGTCCCTTTCTCCCCACATCCACTCCAGCACTGGTTGTTCTTGTTCTTTTTGAAGTGTGCCAGTCTCGTAATACACCAGCTCTTCATTGGGCACTGTTTACATCTCCACTGCCCAGAGAGAGTGCAGAGTCAAGCGAGGGAGAATAGTCTCTAGTGCAAGAGACTCATCTTGGCTGCACGGGCAAGCAAAGCCAGGAGAGGTGGTTCAGCAGAGCAGTGATGCAGTTGAAGAATAAACAGGACTCAGGACAGGACATCAAATGAGCAGTTTCAAGCAAAAATAAGGTCTGAGCTCTGACCAAAGGGCCTGCAGCATCCAGCTCACTCAGGAGCCTCTTCAAAGAGCCTTGCAAGTGGACAAGCTTTTAGTTATGGGCATTGTTAGAGTCACAATTCAAAGTGCTCCATAACCCCCGCATGTCAGATCACTATTGTGCAGGAATATTGGGGAGACAGCTTCAAATCAGATAGCTAGACGATCTTCCAGCACCTTAAACTCTGAAGCACGTAAACCCTGAACACAATTTCTGGACCTACATTATGCCAGCAGGTGGGAACTTCTTATTGAAGGACATTTTTCACCGTTAATGTCATCACAAAACTAAGATCGCTGTTTCAGTTCAAAATGTCTCTCTGTTGCTAACCACCTTTTCGTAGGACTGGTGGTTACTTTTCCATCTTAGATGAACTACCTGTCAAGAGCTCAGCTGGACTCTGATTTTCCATGGGTGGTAGAGTGTTCTTTCCTAAGTCCACTGGGGGAGTGGCTGTGAGATTCAGCTGAAACCCGGCAATCACTTTGGAGAAGTGAAGGGAATAGTCGGAACTAAAAGCGCCAAACTGTGGCTGTGAACAGCAGCAGAATGAAAGCTGACCACTGACTCAAAGGTCAGGTCTAGCATCAAATTCTACGTCTACACTTGCCATCTAAGTAGACACATCCCCGCTCAAATGTCCTCTTCTGTAGAATGGACTAATCATTTCTACTCTGCTTGCTTGGCTTCAAAGATCTAGCAAAATGAGATCGGAAAAGCAGTAAACGCAGGGTTTGGCACAGACAAGTGCAGAGTACCTTACAGTTCATTAAATGGTGGCTGTTACTATCATCGTTGTTGTTGCTCTGGTTAATTTCTCAGATTGTGTGCTTAGGACCATGAGCCACTTCCAAGTTATCACCTTCCTCTCTGGAGAGCTCCCAAAGCAAGATCCAGAGCAACGTGCTAGCAAGCCTCTTAGGAGGCTCAGAGAGGGAGAGGAAAATCCTAACTTACTGTGGTTATGGATTTCCATGGTTCAAATACATCCAACTGACAGGCAACCTGACTTCAATTACCAGCGTAACGCTACTGAAAGCACATTTGGCTCTCAGCAATCAACAAGAGCTGAATCCCCTACAACACAATTTTCATCAGAGGATTCTCCTAAGTCCTTGGGAATTCAGTTATTTTCTCTCTCTCTCTCTCTCTCTCTCTCTCTCTCTCTCTCTCACACACACACACACACACACACACACACACAACACTTCACACAAGGGCCGTACATGTACTGTGCAGAGGATTATTTTAAATATTACTAGAGGAGGCTTGACCCTTCCTTCCCTGGAGCTTCAGGTTCAAAGAGGATGGACAATTAAACAGCCATCAGAATGCTGTGGTGCAGGAACCCTGTGGGCAGAGAGAGGTCAGGGAAGGGCCAAGGAAGCTCAGAAAAGCTCTTGGTTTAAAATCTCCCCAGCAGAGGGTGAAGGGCGTGGTGACCACTATATTATGAGGACCACAGATGGGATTTATGAACTGCAGTAATAGGACTCGAGGGTGCTCTTGGGAGATGGGTGGCACCAGCCCCGCCTGCCACCAAGGTGTGATCCCATGGGCGCACGTGTGTGCGGCCTTTCCGAAGCTGCATGAGTGTGACTCCTGATGCCAGCTAAATTTTTCGGCATGGGCAGCTCATCGCAGAATGTCTCCAGACTGAGAACTAAGCCGAGGCCCCATGCCCGCCCAGGAGGGGAAAGGTATTTCTCTCTCGAGCCTCTTCCTTGCTGGGGGTGAAGGTCGTGGTGACTGCCATATTATGACGACCACAGATGGGGTTTACAAGCTTGCAATGATCCAATATCTGGAAAAAATCTCCCTGGACTTAGTTGCTAAAGTACAGAAATCCAAAACCTCATATCTCTTCACAACAGGTCTGACTCCAGTGGGGTACTCCTAACAATAATAGTGAGGTTTGTGTTGAAATATTGAATGTAACCAAAGTAAATAGAAAGTAAAGTGAAATTTATCAGTTACAAGGCGGGGGGGGTGTGCGGGGGGGGGGGATAGGAGGTGTACTGTTTTTTTTTTTTGGTGGTGGTGGGATATGGGAACTGGTGAAAGGATGGTTGTTTCAGCATTGTACAACTGAGACTTAAGCCTGAAAACATTGTAATTTTCCACATGGTGATTCAATAAAATAAAATTCTTAATAAATAAATAAATAAATAAATAAATAATGAATAAAATCTCCCCAGCAGAGCAGAGCTGGCCAGGTAGGGTGAGCGAGCGCTGGGAACGGTTAGTGCGGAAGTGCTGAGGCTGCGGCCTGGAGGTGCATCCGGAAGAGGCTGGTTTAGGTGGGAGCTGCAGAGAGGGCGAGGGCGGGGCCAGTGCAGAGAGGCTGACCAGCCCCACAGAAGCCCTAGAGGACCCTGGGGCTTTCAACAGTAGGGGAAAGGCTGTTGGAGTGGCCCTTTAGAAATCTCATTCAGATGCTAAAATTACGTAATTAAAAGCCAACATTTGACATCTGAGAGAGCACTCCCTGGGCTGAATGCAGGCTTTAGTTTGATCCCTGTTTCTGCACAGTCCCCCCAGTCACCAGCAGGAAAGACCCAGAGCCAGGAGCCTCGACTGATGTGCACTGCCCCTCATCCCCACACCATTCAACAGAGAAAAACAGCAAACGTTGAAAGAATTAAAAAAAGATCAACCTCTCTCAGTGTAACACAAAGAATGCTGGGCAGGCAGGCCCAGGGGCAGGGCCCCCAATAGGGAAGCCCATTCAGGGCTGTTACCACCGGCAGGCCAAGAGATTCCAGCAGGCTTCTCAGATTAAGACCTATAAAGTGGACTGTTGCAGAAGATGTGTGTTCGAGGTGTGTGTGTGGGGGGGGGGGGGGGGGGGGGCTGGGAGCTGCAGAACCTGCTGGCTTTGGGAACTGTATGGGATGGACACATCTCTTGGTGCTCAGGGCTTAGTTCTAGCAGGACTCAGGAGACCATCAGTAGTATCATAGATCATACCCAGGTGAGCCATGTACAAGGTAAGTGCCCGATACACTGGACTATCTCTTTGGCTCAGGACCTGCTGGCTTTTAGGAGTGTGGTATATGGGAGACAGAGTCAAAGATGAAGCCCAGAGGTCGCCTTGGACTACTGTCTGCACTGTAGCACTGTCGTCCCGTCCCATTGTTCATCGATTTGCTCGAGCAGGCACCAATAACGTCTCCATTATGAGACTTGTTGTTACTGTTTTTGGCATATCTAATATGCCAGGGGTGGCTTGCCAGGCTCTGTCGTGCGGGCTGGATACTCTCGGTGGCTTGCCGGGCTCTCCGAGAGGGACGGAGGAATCAAACCCGTGTCAGCCGCGTGCAAGGCAAACTGTGCTATTGCTCCAGTCCTTTCCCTAAAATACTGAAACCCCAAGGAAGAAGAGCAGTTCTAGAGGAGAAAACACAAGGGGGTGCAGTGTTGGACATGCTGGGAGGAGGTGGGATAGTCATTGAGGACATGCCTGAGGCGGCAGGATGATGGCCCTGGAGCTGAGGTGACAAAGGCTCCAGAGGCCAGGGTACGTGGATCCGGTGGACACCCATGATTTACACTGGGCATTCTAGGGTGCATCCATCGCAGCGTATAGACTAAGGCAGGAGCCGAGGCTGGAACTCTCCTCAGCAGCGAGCCCCTGAGAGAATCAATACTCTGGAGCCTCACGCACATGAAGTCTGAGGAAAGCTGTGGATGTTAGGAATCATCAGCCTCCCCAGAAAGCTTCCTCCAGAAGGAACAACTGGTTGGCAAAGTCAAATGCCACTGAAAGATCAAGGAGGTGCTGAGAGATAGCTCAACGGGTCACTTGGCTGACTCTGATTTAATCCCCAGCACTACAGATGGTCCTCCAAGCCTGTCAGGAGTAATCCCTGAGCATCCCTGGGGGTGGCCCAACAACAACAAAAATTAAATAAAGATAAGAAGGACTGGAAAGATCCTTGCAGGTCAACATGACAACTGTGAGACCAGGATGGAGGCTAGAAGGCAGGGGCCAGTGGACGAAGGCTGGAGCCTTCGGGAGTCAGAAGCTAAGAGTGGACAGGAGATGGGTCGATACAAGGAACGTGGGTGTGTACAGGAGCCAGAGATGTGACTTGGTGAGAGAGCTCTTGCACTGCATGATGTGAGGTCCTGGGTTTGATTCCTAGCTCTGCAAACCCCCCCCCCCAAAAAAAAAGCATCAAAGCAGTGGGCTGATTGGAAGGAGGCAGGGGAGATGGCAGGACAGAGGGAGCAGGGAAATCTCCCTTGGAAACCAGACTGGACCTGGAAATGACTCCAGATTCCCAGTCACCTCTCAGGGTAGCAAATAAACCCTCAGGGTTTCAGATTTCCTGGGCGGAGGGAAGAAAGAGAAAGCAGACACCCCCGGGTCTCAGCAGTTTGTGATTTACCAGTTCCAGGTCCTGATTTTAGTCAAAGATCAACCATTTCAGTGAAATGTGATTAAACTTGATTAAGTTGGTTTGGGTTTCAGCTTTGGGGCCATATCCAAATGTGCCTGGGGGTCATTCTTGGTGGTATTCAGAGGGCCATGCAAGCATTGCTCCAGATCTTTATGCTCTCTGCTCAACCCCTAAAAATTTTTTCTAAAGTTATTCCATGAAACAAAAATTTTTGATAATTTTTTTTGTTTACCAAAATAAAATTTTAGATTATTTAAATACTTACGGAAATGCCTACATTTACAACTCGTTGACTTATTTCTATAGACAGACAAATGTTTTGTTTAAATGGTCTTATAAAATTCAGGAAATGTCACATTTTTTAAAACATGGACTTCCGGAGGCTGAAGAGATGGCTTTAAGGGCCAGAGCTCATGCTTTGCATGTGAGAGTCCTGGGTTCGATCCCCAGCACCATGAGGAATGGTCCCTGAGTATGTGTGGCTCCCATGTGGCCCCCCAAATAAAAAGTCTAGACTTCTGAATTCCCTTGAACATGTGAATACTGGAACTTTTGGAAACACGCAGCCTCTGTCCTATATGACTCTCCCCTTAACAAGGGACAAACGTTCTCATCTTGTCCTAGCCTCTTTCCCTCCTTCCTAGCTCTAGATCCTTCTTTCACTCTGGCACCTAGTTGGATAAGATGGTGTTATTTGTCTCAGCCCAAGTTTAAGCACCTTCTACCTTCGGGATAGAGAGCTAAGGCGCTGGGGATGCAGCAGAGATGGCCACGCGAGCCTTGTGCGTGGAGCACGGCAGCTGGAGAAGCTGGTGGAACCTTAATCTCAACAATCTGGGCTGCTGGCACTCTCCGACAGTACAGATTTAACTTTGCATTTAGAAAACATTCCAGCTGTCTGCTCATCCCACACACCCACTGATGAACAAAAACATATTTATAACGGATGCTCAACTAGCTATAGAAATCCTAACATGAATTTCCTGGCGTTGGACATTGTTTGTGCATTGCTTTAGGTGTCAGGCCACACCACTGGCTGAAGAGGGCTGGAGAGAACAGTCTAGCCGATACCAGGACACTGAAGAGCTCCACAAGCTTTTGGCAACTGCGGGGCTGCTCCTTCCTTCCTTTTTCGTTACAAGCAGAAAACACTTCTAATATTGCACCAATCTGACATCCCTCACTGTCTTTGCTAGACCCATCTGAAGAGAGATTAAAATAGCAGTGTGGAGATAACCCATAGGGCCTGGAAGATATATTTGTTGTCTTCAAAAATCTTGAAGCTGATCATTTGACCAGTGTGAGTGCATTTGCCTGCCCATGGGCCCAGAGGGCACTATTACTAAGGAGAAAGTCCTCGGTGGAGAAGTAGGGCTCTTTCACTCCTGAGTCCCCTATTCCTTGAAACTGTGAGATAAGGGGAGAGATAAGTCTGGGGCTTTTAATGTGAACTGTCATAGAACTTCTCAGAAGGAAGAATTTTATCTTTTTCAGTAGAAATCTTTTTTATTAAGAAACAAAAAAAGAGGAGGAGAGATGTCAAATAATTTCATACAATAGGACTAAACTAGAATTCTGTTTTAAGGCTAGTACTAATGGACTGGAGCAATAGCACAGCAGGTAGGGCATTTGCCTTGTATGCAGCCGACCTGGGTTCAATTCCTCTGTCCTTCTTGGAGAGCCCGGCAAGCTACTGAGAGTATCCCACCCGCACAGCAGAGCCTGGCAAGCTACCCATGGCGTATTCAATATGCCAAAAACAGTAACAACAAGTCTCACAATAGAGATGTTATTGGTGTCTGCTCAAGCAAATCGAAGAGTGTGCTACAGTGCTACTAATCAAAGACCAGGAGTGTGAATTCAAAACGGATGGCAATGGGTGTTCTAAACAATGAAGGACAATAAGTTCTCTAGTTCTCTCTCTCTCTCTCTCTCTCTCTCTCTCTCTCTCTCTCTCTCCCTCTCTCTCTCTCTCTCTCTCTCTCTCTTTCTCTCTCGCTTACTTATTTCCCTATTCTCCTTCCTGAATTTCTTTTCTTTGAGGATAAGTGACAGGCTAAAGAAGAAAAGAATCTGGACAGACTACAACTGATTTCTCTTTTGCTGAAAAGAGCAATTCTTCACTCCAGCCTGAACCCACAGATCTCCCAGAAACCCTCAGGTGCTGAGGACGTATTCCCATGCCATGAAGATCAAGTAGGATCTCAGGTATAGTTTGACAGTGGCCTCGTGGAGCTGATGAGATGCCAGGTCTATGCTGAGTCAGTACTTGTAGCAACCTTTGATAATCCTAACTTTCCAGGTACTTTGCCCTGTACTTGCCCTGGTGACTGAGGTGGGTAAAAAGGAAGGCAGCAAACTCTCTTCTCGAAGCTACCCCTCCCTCCTCCCTTCTTCACATAAGTCACTTACAACACTGGCAACCGTTTTGGGATAGCAATTATCAAATCTGACATCTAAATTTGAGTATTCCTACTGAATTGTCAAACTATTCAAGAGCCCATTATGTAAATCTAAAATCCACTATCAAAAGGTAAATGAGGTCACAGGCTGAGGGTAAGAGGGGTTCAAAGACAGAAAGGGTTACACACTTGGGCTCACTTGGAAATTTTGTTTAGCTTTTTGAGATGTCATCTACATACACTAAAATGTATTTGTTTTTATAGGGTGAGAGAGAGAGTTCAATGGACTGAGCATATGCTTTACATGGGTAAGACCTGGGTTCAGTCTCCAGCACTGCAATCCTCTGAGTATCACCAGTGTGGCCCTCAAACGAACAAAATTATCTTTTTTTAAATTACCCATTTTTAAGTATGAAGTTCAATGAATTTAGAAGACATCCTAAAAATTCCCTGTGCTCCTTAACAGTGAATCCTTTTCTCTGTGCAAATGCCACCCACTCTTCTATTTTTCTTTCTGACATGGCCACATTGTCTTTGATTTTGAATATCATATGAATAAGTAATGTATGACCAGGGAAATAATACAATGGATCGGCACTTGCCTTGTACACAGCCAACCTGGGCTTGATCCCGGCACCCCATATGATCCACCGAGCTCAGGAGTGACCCCCAAACTCAGAGTCAGGAATAAGCCCTGAGCACCACTGGGTGTGGCCCAAAAACAATCAAAAGGAATATATAATTAAATCATGTAATATGTAGAAATTACCTTTATGCTAAGTATATTTTAAAAATTCATCTACCTTATTGCTTCTGTTAAGATTCAAATTCTTTTCCTGGCTAGGCAATAAATCATACTATGAATAGATAACAGCTTGTTTATCTATTCATTACTTAATAAACTTTTGGATTGTTTCCAACTTGGGATGATGTGAATAACATGACTGTTATATTTACATTTAAGTCTTTGTACTGTATTCTTTAAATTTTCCAAATGCATGTATTCCCATTCCTTTTGGAATGACTGTCATAAATAAACACAATTATTACAGTTGGGCTCACCAACTGTGATAAGATTTATATAACTTCTTTCCTATGCAATCATTGTGGGTTTTTTTTAATCTACTGTACATAAATACAAAGACTTTTTTGGGTTTCCTTTAGGCAAAACATCTGGTCGATTTTCTCGAGCAGACAAGATCAATCAGATCACTATGATAATGTTCAGTACTTCACTCTGGCCTTCGGGAGAGTTGATTTTCTTTTTTTAAAAAAATCATTAACAGCTACATGCAACAAGAGCTGGGAATACAAACATGTGGAAGAAAAGAATACCTAGATTTAAATACAGGCAAAACTAACCTATATAGAAAAAGACATCAGATGAAGGCTTACATATGGCAGAGGTCAGTGGTACTGGCAGGAGTAGAGAACAAGAGTGAGGAGAGAGAATGATCAATTTTAGGGAGCTGAAACTGCTGAAACTTTTCTCTATCTCATCTGATTGCTGGTTCCACAAGTGCATACATAAATTTAAAAATATATGTCGTTATGCAATTAAGATTAGTGTGCTTTCAATACAAAGTTTACCTCCATAGGGAAAAAAATATAAATCTTATTATAATTATTATTACTATGTCTTTATCTTGGGTCAAACAGGATCGCACGCATAAATTTCTGGCATCACTCCTAGTACTTAATAAATGGTATTTAGTAAATGTTTGTTTCTTTGCCTTGCTTGCATTTCTAAGAGAAATGTTTAACCAAATGTGAACATTACAAACATAGACTTCACACATTTGTTCTTCGTATGCCTTCATGGATAAAAAGTCACACCGTCTCCCCTGAAAACAGATGTATTTGGAGAAAGGGGAAAACCACAGAGGATGACTTTTGCATGTCCTTCCTCTTATATGGGCGCCAGCGGAAAGTTCAGCTGGGTGTTGGTCGAGAGAAACCTCAGCGGTTTGTCCAGGTCCGAAGCTGCGTTTGCTACCACCCTGTGGGAAGGATCTCCATAGCCTTGGACCTCTGTTACCACCACACTGGAAAACACAAGAAACCATGCCACAGTTGAGTGAACGAAAACAGATTTTGATCTTTGGTTTTTAGTTTGTTTTTTAGCTTAAGGTTGAACCCAACTGTGCTCAAAGACCACTCCTAGAGGCACTTGGGGGAGTATGTAATGCTGAGAATTGGACCCAGGGCCCTCACAAGCAAAGCGTATGCCAGTCCTTTGAGCCATCTCACTGGCCAGATTATTTTTTAAGGCCATTGTCAGGGACTTGCCATTCTAATTATTTATATTTGGAACTTCCCCTACAGCCCAGAAAGGCCTTATAACAGAAGGTTCTAAAAACACTAGCAGGGAATCCAGGGAGTATTCAGCAGCAAAAGTACCTATATTTCAAGCATGAGGCTGTGAGTTCTATCCTTGTCTCTGCCCACATGCAACTGAGCAGAGCCCCTACAACTCTGCAGCCCAGTAGCATGCAATCTCCAGAACATAGCCAGATAAAAGTGTGTGTGTGTGTGTGTGTGTGAGAGAGAGAGAGAGAGAGAGAGAGAGAGAGAGAGAGAGAGACCTCAAGCCAGAACCACAACTAAAAATGTGTGCGCATCCAGGAACTGGAGCCATAGTCCTTCCAGGAAGGAGTTTGCCTGTACACAGTCAAGGGTTCAATCAATCCCTTGGCATTGCAGATGGTCCCCTGAGCCCCATCAGAAGTGATTCCTGAATGCCACCCAGGAATAAGCCCTGAGAACCTACCGGCTATGCCCCCAACACCAAAAATAAATAGAATAAAAAATAAAAGATAAAATTAAAATGTGTGATCATCCTGATTGGGAGTGCTGTGCCCACTTCGGCAGCACATATACTAAAACTGATTGGGAGTGCTAACATCAGTGAGCACATGTATGAGCAGCGCAGCGACACCCAAAAATGTATTTACAACCAAAAGTCGCATGAATAACATAGCTAAGAGGGCGTCAGCCCTAGTCAGCACTGAGGACAGGTGTGTGAGCACTGCAGTCAGTGAGGAGCACCATGACCAAGCTTCTGTGCTGCCTCAGCCAGGGATAAAGACTTTGAGGATAGTTATTAAGAGCAAGTGTCTCCAAACTTGGATGACTTGGATAAAAACAGATCTCATAAATCTTTCTGGTCCACATGGTAAAGAGACTGTCTCTTGGCAGCTGTTCTGAAATAGTCTTGTCCTATTGGTGCAGGTGACTTAATGCAAAGTGGGAGAAGAGAAGTAGTAGTGTTCGAGAAGGGACTCCATGACCTTCCTCTTTGCCCACTTTAGTCACCCCAAGTGTCCGGTATGTATGTTTGGGAGTGTTGGCAGTCAGGACTGGGAAGTCAGCCATGAGCACCCTTCATAGGACAGACATTAGCATCTCACCAGTCATCAGAGAATGCCTAAATTCTACTTGATCTTCTGTACTGTAGCACTGTCGTCCTGTTGTTCATCAATTTGCTCGAACAGGCACCAGTAACGTCTCATTTTGAGACTTGCTGTTACTGTTTTTGGCATATTGAATATGCCATGGGTAGCTTGCCAGGCTCTGCCTTGAGGGCAAGATACTCTCGGTAGCTTGCCGGGCTCTCTGAGAGGGGCGGAGGAATCGAACCCGGGTCGGCCGAGTGCAAGGCAAACACCCCACCACTGTGCTATCACTCCAGCCCAATTTGCCTCTGTAAAGTGAGTTTTTATATAGTATTCCCAAACTATGCCCAAAGTCTGTTGCTGGGGACTTGTCAAGTGGTGTTGAGCATGGCCTTTGTTCCTGCAGTAGAGCCTCTTGTCTAGGGGGTCCAGCCCATGCTCTGGGTCTGGAACCTGCATCGTAAAGGTTTTTCCAGGTTCTTCCTATGGCTCTTGTATCTTAAAAGGTTTCATGCCTCTGAGCTAATCTGGGTTCCAGATAGTGCCTTTCCCCAATCCACATGACCAGGACCCCCACCCCTGTCTCCCTCCCTCCTAGTTTCAATCTTAAACAAGATATAGTTTGGGATAATAAGTCATATTTAAGTCCATTTCTTCAATCTGCCCTTTGTACCAAGAACAGCAACTCTAAGTAAACGCAACCTAGAAGCATCAGAAATAATGAAATATACTTTGAATGTTCTTTGACTTCCACAAAGTCAATAACACAGTGACAGAGGTACTAGTGGAGCAGCTTGGTAGCTTGGGAGAGTGAGTGGAGTTTCCTATATACAAAAAAAACTCATAAATAGCTGAACTCTAAACAAAACCAATTTTCAGGTTCAAAGATGAATGACTTGTCTAGAAAAACCTAACCTTTGGACAAATATGATGACATTTAAGAAGCTTCAGTGAGATCCGTCAATGTATTCCCCAGAAGTCAGGTTCAGGGTCTAAGAGGTTCCTACAAGAGATGAGGCAGAAAAAAATCAGAGGGTAAAAGGTAGACCACAGGATCAATAGGATTAGAACCTGGTTAAATTGTGAGAGACAGTGATACAATGCAGAATGAGAACTCAGACACCAACCTTGAATGTATACCTGCTCACCTGGAGAGAAGAGCTTATCATTTGGGAATTTAATTGAAGAAGGGATGCTGGTTTTGTGTTTTCAACCTTTTCTGGCAGTGTTGTTTAAATGCTTGGGAGACACTTCGCTCAGCACACCCACTCTATTTCTGCCTGGACGCTGAAGGTGTTGCTTCCAGATACCAACCAGCAAACACAGATGCAACACAACGCGCCGTTGCCATGACAATTGAGGAATGAGCTAAATAAAATACACACCAAGGCCATGGCTGAATATCTGAAGCCAGTAATCCAGACATTCTGGAAAAAACATTTTTGTTTTGAAGGAGGTAAGGGAATTTATTTGTCTACCTAGTAGCAACAAACATCCATCTGTCTACACTGCACAAAGTGATCCTTGCTTACCTAATGCTAAATCCTAGAATCTTGAGATACTGAAACAAAAACACTGGCATTTCGGACATCAACGGTTATTTCAAAAGAACCCTCTGGATGGAATTTGTCAATTTCATGTGTTTCTAAATCACCCGGGAATTAGACCACAGTGAAAATTAACAGCCAAACCCATACAGTGGGCTAGAGCAATTATCTAGCAGGTAGGGTGCTTGCCTGGCATGTGACTAGCCCAAGTTCAAACTTCAGCACCACACATGGTTCCCCACAGCCCCCAACATCACATGTGGTCTCCCAAGTCCCCAAGTCTCACCAGGAGTGATCCCTGAGTACAGAGCCAGGAGTAAGCCATGAGCACAGTCTGGTGAGCCTCTCCCTGCCAAAAAAAAAAAAGTTCATCAAGCACAAAATTTTGGTTTTCACACTTCTTGTTTTACTTTCAATGCTCAATTTGAATTTGATTGTCTTGGGGTTTAATGACTCACTCAGGTAACAGCTTATCTAAATTAGAGCCCAAGTAATCAGAAAGAGATAGAGCTAGCAGAAGTGCCTAATTTACAGTCAAAAGGAAACTTAATTCGGTTCATTTCAACAGATTTACAGAATGCCTTAGATTCCAGGGAAATTGTCATCATTATTAATAAGCATTTCCTAAGCAATTACTTTGTGGTGAACATTTAGCTATGGAGATGTGCCAGGAGTCTTTAAATATCGTCCACATCGCAAAGCCACACAAGTCCAATTCCAGCTAATTAGAAAAGCGGATAATTATGAAAGCTTGAAGGAACAAATTCTCAGGGAACAAGACTTGAGCTGAGCCTCATAGAAAGCATAATGTTTTAGCATCATGGAAGTAAAAGAGAGAACATTGCACTGTAAGAAATTGCATGCAGGGGGCTGGAGTGATAGCACAGCGGGTAGGGCGTTTGCCTTGCACGCGGCCGACCCGGGTTCGAATCCCAGCATCCCATATGGTCCCCTGAGCACCGCCAGGGGTGATTCCTGAGTGCATGAGCCAGGAGTGACCCCTGTGCATCGCCGGGTGTGACCCAAAAAAAAAAAAAAAAAGCAAAAAAAAAAAAAAAGAAATTGCATGCAGGCACATTAAAAAAATTGCTCATCATCACTTATTTTTAGGGAAATACAAATCAAGATGACAATGAGATATCATCTTACACCAGTGAGAATGGCACACATTAAAAATACTGGGAGCAATCTCTGTTGTTTGGGATGTGGTAGGAAGGTTGTCTGGTCGAATCTCTATGGAAAACATTCGATTGGAAAACAAAGATTCGAACCTCTATGGAGGGTACTCAGTAAACTCAGAATTGACCCATACAACCCAGCAATTTTACCTTTGGATGTCTATCCCCAGGACAGAAAAGAATTCATTCAAAAGAGCATATGCATACCATTATTCATTGCAGCACTCAGTACAATATCTAATAGATGCCCAATGACAGATAAGTGGATTATGAAGATGTGGTATATATACACAATGGAGCCAAATATCCAAACCAGAGTCAGACAGTGAAATCAAGAAACTCAAACTTCAACAACTGAATTTAGGAAAATGCCTATCACTAGGGAAAGCTGCGGGGAAATGGCAGGGAGATATGGGAGGGAACCCGGAAACATTTGTGAAGGGAAGTTGACACTGGTGGTGAGATGGGTGATGCAATTAAATAAATAAATAAATACACAAGCAAAAACCAAAAATCAAATTGCATGCAAGCTTGGGATGGTTCAGATTTTACCTCAATGGACTTATAGAAATAAGAGCATGGATCAGCTAATGGAAATGTAAGCTTACCCACAGAGGGGTCTCGCTCCTTGTCCTGGGCTGTGTTACTGTGGAAAGGAGGGGTATCAGGTGAACAAGTTAGTTTTATTGGTCATTTCATGGCTTGCCCACAGAAAAGGTTCCCAGTCAAAATAGTAGAATGGCTGGGATGGGAGATAACTGGGTACTAAAGGAAGCCCCCAGCCAGGCAACATTCCATTTGCTCCCTCATGTATGCCCAGTCAGATTGCAAGACAGCAGAGAAGTCAACCACACATCCATGATTTGGTCAGAGCCAAAGGAGCAGGAAGTTATGGGGCAGAGAGGCCCAGTGAGAGGCTACAAATCTCAGCAAGGGTCAAGGGTGATATAGGGTTCTAGCTGCAGATTTCAGACTAGGAAAGCATACACTGGATAGATAATGGTGTAGGCTATAAATGGATGGACTTGGAGAGTATCATGCTGAGTGAAATGAGTCAGAAGGAGAGGAACAAATATAGAATGACTGCATTAATTTGTGGAATATATATATTTTTAAAAGTATGAAACTAATATCCAAGGCCAGGGAAAACAGGCCAGGAGGACTGGTCAACAGTTGGAAATTACCACAAGGGTGTGGGGGATGGAGGGTAGGTAAGATAAAGAAGAGTCCATTATGACAATATTAGTTAGAAATGATCACTCTGGACAAGAACTGAGTGTTGAAAGTAGGTAAAGGGAGATACATGATAACCTTTCAGTATCTGTACTGCAAACGATAATGCCTAAAATGCCCTATCTCATTCTGATTCGATAAAATTAATTTTTTTTAAAAATACACAGAAAATAAAAGAGAGAGAATGGTTTAGGGACTACACGGGGCCATCGTACGTTGGAGGTGAGCAGACAGCGAGGAACACAACATGTGACATTGTAATGTACAAAGTTCAAATTGCAGCTCTTCCTCTCCATTTCTGTGAACTTCCTTCCACTTGCAAAATTCTGTTGGCTTAAGAAATGTTTTATCTTGGGGCGGGGTGGAGGATTGTTTTGTTTTTAGTGGTGGGAAAGGTCACTACCACTGTCATCCTATTGTTCATCGATTTGCTCGAGTGGGCACCAGTAACATCTCTCATTCTGAGAATTATTGTTATTGTTTTTGGCATATCCAATATAACATGAGCAGCTTGCCAGGCTCTGGTGTGCAGGTGTGATACTCTCAGTAGCTTGTTGGGCTCTCTGAGAGGGGCGGAGGAATCGAACACAGGTGGGCTGCGTGAAAGGCAAATACCCTACCTGCTGTGCTATCGCTCCAGTCCGGTGGAAAAGGTAGTAAGAGGAAAGAACTCTGACTGTTCCGTTTTTTTATGGGAAAGGTTTAGAGTCAGAGCAAAGCTTCTTGTGCTTTCTGGGCAAGGCTCTGGCTTCTCTCTATATGCTTTTCATCCCAAACTCTTCTGAGGGAGGCAATGCCATCACCGCCATTTTACAGATGAAAAGAACTGGATCACAGAGAGATTTTATTTCTTTTTCTTTTTCTGGGTTTTTTTTTTTTTTTTTTTGCTTTTTGGGTCACACCCGGCAATGCACAGAGGTTACCCCTGACTCTGCAATCAGAAATTACTCCTGGCGTTGCTCAGGGGACCACATGAGATGCTGGGAATTTAACTCAGGTTGGCCACATGCAAGGCAAATACCCTACCCACTGTGCTATCACTCCAGCCTTCGAGATTTTATTTCTTTGTCCCAAGTCACCCATCAGACAAGCATCAGAACTGAGATCTGAGATCTGAATACAGTTGAAATTTGACTGCCCCATTCTATCCCTGGAACTCCATCCCCTACAAGATGTGGCAGTAAAAAGATTGACAGTATGAGCTGGCCAAGTGGATAAAATAAAAGAAAGGCCTCATAGCTCCAGCTCAGCATATTGATAAAGCAAATGACATGAGGCCCCTACATCGACTTCTATTTCCCCATAAGCAAAAGCAGCACGTGCCCAGGAACAATGGGTCAGGGGTATAAATCTTCCCGATGTCGTGGGGTGTTGCCATCACCTCACGACACCCCAGGGATGTCGTGGCTCCATTTCTTTACTCACATTTGTCAGTTGGGGTAGATCTCCAAGTTCCCTGCGGGCTGTCAGAAGCAGTATAGTAAGCAGTCGGTGCATGCACTCTGGAATCTGATGAGTTTGGGCCTGGCTTTTGCAAGTTATATGACCCTGAACAAGTAACTGAGCCTCAATGTTCACTGAGAGTTAGAAATTACACTATCTAGGTCACAGGGTGTGGTTAGGTCATTTATTTTAACAAAATAATCCATTTAATGTATTTAGCACAATGCCTGGCATAATGCTATTTCATACGTGGTGGTTTTATTGTTAGTATTCTAGCTCTTCCACACTAGTGTCATAAAGAACTTGTTAGCCCTGAAACCACCATTCCAAATCATTCCAAATAATTGGAATACTTATTGGAATTAAACAATTGATTTCCCAGTTCCTGTTAATAAGGATATGAGAAAAACTAACACCAATTACCTTTATGCAGATGTGCATTCTGTATCCTATGGGATGCTATTAATTATTGTTTGATATTGTGGTAATAGTGTTATAAGCAAGCAAGCTCATCATGCTTAAACAAAATCAAATTGTGCAACTCAGTCAAGCAGACAGTGGTATGGGGTGGAGATTCAGCATAGCATCAGACATCACCAAAATGCAACAAATCAGCACTTCTGTAGAGCAAAAAAAAAGCAGAACCAAAAAGTCTAAGTACCTAATCCATTTTTTAATAATTTCCAAGCAAATTTATTTCAGATGAGGCCAAAAGATTATTTCAATTATTTTTCTCCCATACATGGCCATTAGAGATAGTATTATGACCTCACCCACGTTTCTTTTAGTTTTCACTCTTATTTATTTATATTTTTTATTTTATAAATTAGTTCACAGTACTTGATTATATTTAATATTCCAACATCAATCCCACCACCATTACACCTTCCCACCACCATATTTCAGATGTTTCCATCCCAAAGCCCAACCCCTGCCCCAAAGCAGAACCAAAATAATTTATTTTGTATTGTTTGTTAGGCTGGAGTGATAGCACAGTGGGTAGGGCATTTGCTTTGCATGCAGCCAACCTGGATTCAATTCCTCCACTCCTCTCGGAGAACCCGGCAAGCTACTGAGAGTATTCCGCCCGCACAGCAGAGCCTGGATAGCTACCCATGGCATATTTTATATGCCAAAAACAGTAACAACAAGTCTCACAATGGAGACTGGTGCCTGCTCGAGCAAACCGATAAGCAGCAGGATGACAGTGACAGTGATAGTATATTGTTTGTTATGAAAAACCACAGAAAATGCTCCAAAAAAGTTTCCTTAGAGGAAAGAATGTGAAGATTGTTGTATTTCACCCAGGGGCCATTAAGTTCTTCTATAAGAGATCACTAACATGTTGTTAAAGCTTGAGCCTTGTGTGCTTTTATATATATATATATATATATATATATATATATATGTATGTATATATATGTTTAAAAAAAATTTCCCTCTAAGATTGGTTATCTCCTACTTTAAACCCCATCAAATGTGGTGCAGTACTATTTTTAACCCATGTTTCTGTGTAATGAGCTTACCCTTGGTGAATGACAGAAAAGCTTTTAAACTTAAATATGATTGAAAAATCAGTCTTCCTTACTATGATTCAAGTCTGTCTTTATCTCTAAATGTACTGTCCTATGTTACCCATGAATGGAAATATATTTCAGATTTTTGTCTTTTGCTGGGAGCATGTATGGGTTTAAACATCTACTCATTAGTTTCTAAATTAGAAAAGTATAGGGAAGAGAAGCCCAACCAAAGATAAAAGTGAATATGGTATAATTAGTTAGCCATGAATAATAGCAACTATTACTCCACCACGCAGTGCTTTCTAGAGAGGAAAGGAAGCGCAAGGAATGGTAGGAGTAGAGTCATTGCATCGATGTCAGCCCATAGCGTAGTACTGTTTGCTAGTGAGTGGAAAGGAAGGGGGTTGTATGAGCTGCAGTGAAGCACACAAGCAATAACCCATGTGGCCAGTAGGTGAGTTCCCTGAAGGTACATGGTGTCTCCCATGGTCTGCCAGGAACCCCAACCGCTCCAGGGCTGACACCATCTCAGACACATTTTGGATTCTCAATAGTTATGGGTTAAACAGACAAATTATCTAAATTTTAACTCTATTTTTGGTTTTCTTGCTAGCTAATAAACATTTCATTGATCTGTCTCAAGTTATCCAAGTAACTTGAAAATAGAAATTGTAGTGATTATGATACCATTTTATCTAATCATTGTGCCTTGTTTGCCACTAGATCTTTCAAGATTCATTTCCTTCCTCACTGGCCCTGTGGAAGGAGAAAATATCAGTGCTAATAAACAGGGACTTAGAGGTCATTGAGTTTAGCTTCTGAGAGTCCCTTATTATTGAGTGAAAATGTCTCTCAATCAAATCATAACTATTCTCCAATTGCCCACAAGGGGAGAAACTATAGATAAAATGAAATACTAAGAAAAGCTGCTTCCTTTACTAGTTAAAAGCTTTAGTAACTTAAAATTGTCCTCTCTCTTTCTCTCTCTCTCTCGTTCTCTCTGTTTTACAGGCTGAGGTGGGAGGGGCAGGTGGGGGACAGTAACAGGAGGAAAACTAGGGGCATTGGCAGCGGGAAATGCATCCCGGTGAAGGGATGGGTAATGGAATATTTTATGACTGAAATCCAATCATGAACAATTTGCAACTGTGTATCTCCTGGTAATTTAATTTAAAAAATAAAATCTTAAAATAAATAGATAAAAAGTTAGAATTTTGCTATGTTATTAGTTTATAGCTTATATTGATAACACTGTTCCATTCGCATGTATCTCCAACCAGCTCTATTCTGTAGACAGTTGAGAAACTAGACCATTCCTCTTCCTTCCCATTCATTAGTGAATACTACACTATAAGCTGACATTGATGAAAAGGCTCAACTCCTACATTCCTTGCGCTGTCTTTCCTCTCTAGAAAGCATTGCATGATGGAGTTATAGTTGCTATAATTCATGACTAGGTACTTAGACCATATTTGTTTCACCTATGTGATACCCAACATGTTTAGGGCTCACTGAGGTGCTGGGTAAAGCCCACGGTGTCACTGGAAAGATTCAGTGAGGTTAGAAAAAAGTTAAATCAGGCCAAATAATTGGCAAGACCTGATTAAGCAATAATACCTCCTTGTTCAGCACAATTTCTTTGAGGCTTTTAGAACTTAGAGCCAGGAAGATTGGAAAATGACAGGTCAGTTAATTGCTTCAGAAAATATTCTTAGTTGTTGGTGATATATTTGGTTGGAGTTTTGTGTTTGTGTGCGTATGATTTGGCTTCCAGTTTTGTTTTGTTGTTTTGCTTAGCTCCGCTTTAGACTATACTGCTACAGTCAACGTAAGGGCACCTTATTGGATCAGAACTCCGTGCCTTGATATCTAGATTCTCTGTGTTTCTGTCCATCAAGGGAATGGACTTACATAAGAAGAAATTTACATAGGCTGAGAGTGAATCAAAGCTCATTTAGATAAGTTCCAGGTCAAAGTTCACTTGGTTTTTTTTTTTTTTATCCTCAGTCCTACCTACAATCTAAACCTTTTTTTAAACTTGGCACATTTAGTGGGACTTTCATCTCTTCAGATTAATGGCTTTGAAGTCATCGGTTGAAAAGAGAACCCCTGTCTTCTCTGTACACAGGAGAGTCTCCATCAGAGACATGCCTGGCTCTGAGCCCCCAATGTTGTGCTCACCTTCTCCATCTGGAGAGCAGGGAGGGTCCTCACTCCCCACTCACCGAGCCCCCATTTGGCATTGACTGCTTTACGCACCTGCTGCAGGATACTCCTGCTCCAAACATTGGAATGCTTCAACCCCGCAGCTTGCCACAAGGACTAATGGAGTTTTCTCTGAACTTTCACATTCCGCCCCCAGGAAAAATGACCTAGGTTGTGCTTCAGTGCCCACGTGGCCGCTGCATCCTTTGTTATAAAAAGGAAGAGCTGCATGGCCTATTTACTTTAGATGGTAAAGCACAGTTCCCTAAAATGAACAAGTTTACCTTTCTAAAGCGATTGCCTGCTGTTTTGCTAGACTGGATGCCTTTTGTCTCTAAGAAACTGGTTTGAGTTTCTTGGAAAACAATCATGGTAGGGGGGTGGCTTGATTTTAACTCCATCACATCCCATATTTTATTAACTAGTTGCCACTCTTACCAAATGCCTGTATTCACTTTTCTGGCAGCTGTCATTTATTTTCCATCTAACAGTCATACACAAATTATATAATACTGCAGAGTGATCCACCGTGCTGCCTTTTGTGTTGAAATCTTAACTCCGGGGATGTTCATTTACCTGGAAGAGGCAGAGCCTCTCAGATTAGCGGAGTTCAGCAAGGTCAGCCTCCTCTTAAATTATCAAGAACACCCCAGTAACACGTCGGGTTTCAGGGTCTGAATTTAAATAGTTTGTTATCCTCAAGGAAAAGGACAGGTGGGACCCAACCTTCAAGTCGCAGCATTTGTAGCCTCATTTGTCACATTGGCACCCTCCTTTGTTTTGTCCTCCATCCCCAGCAGCTGGGGAGAGGGTGTGTGCCTGGCCTGGCAAGCTAGATTTGTGCTAAGCTCAGCACATCACAGGCCCCCTGGCACCAGCATGGAGATGGGGTCATGGGTGCTGTCAGAGGCAGAGAAACAGGGAGAACTAATAGGGAGACTGGAAGGTCTGTTTGCAACCTCGTTTCTCTGACTTTACTGACCAAGTACTGGGTCAGAGAGAAGGATGCCTGCCCTCTCTATTGCACGACACAATTATGGGAACCAGGACGCTTAGGGTAGGTTAAGCTGACCAGGCTGCTGCTTTGTGGGGACTAACTAGTTAGCTGGTGTGAGCAGTGAGCATTATACGCTCAAAGAGTTCCGGAGCTTTGAACTTTGAGGAGTTCAATGGAACCTTTTTGAAGAAGGTCATTACCTTCTTCACAGGGGAGGGCCCCCCTAAATTAGAGGTGGGAATTAAAAATTCTGCTGCTATTTGAATCTTTAGACTGTTGGAGAAGCACAGATCTCCATTCTGGCTGGCTACTGAGTAAAAACAATCAGAGTGATTTGCTGGGTACATTTAGCACTCATTTCACTTGCAGGAAGCTTGGGACCCCCCTGGAGGGATAAAGGATGAATATTTATTGGAGTCTAATAATAGTGGGGAAATCAAATTTTGTGGGTTTTTTTTTTCAGTGAAAGAAATAGGGTGATATTTTTGTATTTCCCCCGGGAATTTCTGTCTCCATAGGCCATTTTTTATATACATATTCATAAGCTACCCTGGTAATATGCTAATACTTATAAATGTAGCATGCTCTGGCTATTTTGCTGTTTTGTGTAGTCATTGTTAATTGGGGGATACAAAGTACAGTGGTGCTTCCAAGAGTAGTGGCAGCGCACCGACTATGTCTCAGAATCGTGCCTAGGCACAGACCCAGGGGAAACTTTAGATAGGCTTATTGAGGGTGATTTGTAGTACAAGTTGAGTGCTTGCAGTCATTGCATACAATCTACTTCCTCCAAAAGTTCTGTCACTAAGAGAACAGAAGATGCATTTGCTTTAAAATACACATGTTCAGATTAAACCCTCCCACAGTGCCTCCCTCCTACCCCCTGGTCCTACCCTCCCAGGCTCCCATACCTTGCTCTTCTATAGCACTGGCATCTCAGAACCAGGCACCACATTTCTTTCATTCTCTCACTTCATTTGCACCTAATCTTCCTGGTTAGGGTTATTCCCCTCCTTTCCTAGATGAAAACATAGAGGATCAAAGAGATTGAGTCACACAGTCAAGAAAACAGAAGCCAACGACGACTATGAACACTGGATAATCTGGTTTCAAAGTTCCATTTCACTTGCAATAAAAGAATTTCAACTGTTCAGAAACCGAGTAAAGTAAAGTAAAGTAAAGTAAAGCCAAAGGGGGATCCCAAGGATCATAAAGATAGAAAAAGGCCCAACGGAGACAGGAATCTAGTTCTACCTCACTCTAAATCAAAGGCTCTAAATCAAAGCTGCAGCTTACACCTCCATTCTACTACCTGAGCATCTCCCACCTGCCTGAGGGCATTGCCCCACCCCAACCCCATCCCTGTGGTCTTGTAGTCTTCAGCTGGCCCCAGGTTGGCACTTCCTTGTGAGATTCCCACACAATATCTAGATGACATTAATTCCACTTCCTGACTGAGAGGTAGTCCAACGAATTGTAGTAGAGAGTTATTAGGAATTTGGTGGTAGATGTGGTGTGGTAACAGACATTTAAAGGAATGTGAATGTGCACACTTAAAGTACGTAGTGTAAACCAATGCTGCATTAAAAAAAAAATTCCTTAGCATTACAGATAAAGTTTTGTCCTATGGTGCATTTTTGACCTACGCGAAACACATTGAGTTCTGTTAAAAGAGACTCAGTGTTCCCAAAATCCTAGTGAAAATGAGAACTAATCTGTAAATATCCCTGCAAACAGGATACAGAAATTGGAAACAAAGACGTAAAATTGTTATTTCCATGGCTTTGGCAATTAGCTCTCAGAAAAGAGCATTCCAGAGGAACAAGTTAAATAGAAATGCATGAAGTCACCAAATTGGTCTTTTTTTACTGACTGTGTGTTTCAATAAGGCACTACTTACTTGGTGAGCAGACAGTTTATTTTCTATGCATTGGGTCTTGCACCCACATGTACTTCCAGGTGTGCACTGTTCTTCACCATCTAGGACCCATCACAAAGAGAAATGGCTTGATGGGAACTCTTTGCCTTCTCTGTATTAATCTCTGACTCTGAAAGCTCCTACAAGCAAAGGATTTTCCACAGGTGGTCTTCGGGTTTGTAATTATCAACCCTTAGGGATCCATCAATCAAGCCAGCTAGGAGAGGGTACACCACTGAGAATTACCCTGAATGTTCTGGAAAATCCATACCTGAATGGGTGCAGTTAGAGGAGTGGGAATTCACCCAAGCTTACCAAAGACATTACCCTCACCCTCACTTTATTGGGATTCATCTTTAAGGGGGTCACTTGACTCAATCAAATCTAGGTCTTTGTAGGGATTGTTTTTCCTGCTCCTCCAAATCAACTGCAGTGCTTAAACGTAATAATTGTGCACAGATTTATTGATACTCTGAACAGAACCTTAAAGCTGAAGAATCTGGAATCATCTGTCTCTCCTTTTTTTTTTTTCTTTTTGGGTCACATCCAGTGATGCACAGGGATTACTCCTGGCTGTACACTCAGGAATTACTCCTAGGGTCACATCATATGGGATGCTGGGTTAGCTGCGTGCAAGGTAAACAACCTACCTGCTATGCTATTGCTCCAGCCCCTCTGTCTCTCCTTTTTAACATTAGCTCCACCAGACAGAAAGATTTGGTTGAGCTTTATTTTCAGCAGTTGAATTCCTAGATCATTGTGAGCGATTTTTGTTCATTCAACAAATACAGAATTTTATGATACAAACAAGTAAGGTTTTTTTCAGATTACTTAACACATTTGCTCTTAGAGGGGCTCACCTAAACAGTTCTCATCCATAACCTATGTCTGCTTTCTTGTTGTAGAGTCCCTTTTTCGTGTCTCCAGGTTTACCCACAGCAATGCACAGCAATGCACTTGCACATGCCAATCAGGCACACGAAAGGTTCTAAATTATCTCCCTGGTCCCTGTAGTGCCAGTTTTTTAAATTTTGAGGGTAACAAACCTGAAGTCCTGAGATACCAGAATTCCAGAAGCCTTCAAGAGTAATTAATATCATGGCCTGGGTAGATCCAAGGGCTCTGTAGCACCACTGATGTCTTTTCCGATCCAGCACTCACCATGAACCCCACCCAACCCTCAAAATCACAATTTCCCCTTGGCATTAGTGGATTAATTGCTATCAGTTCTGACAGTAAATGATCATAGGCCCATGTGCAAGCCTGCAGCCCAGATGGGGCAGGTAGTTATGGTGACTTAGATGTATCTATGGATGAAACATGGTGGGTTTCAATATGCTGGCTTTGTTTTCATCATTATATGTGTCACTTTGTCACCAGAAACTCCACAGAAATAGTGGGCTCCCATCCCAGGATTTTGCCATGACCTTTCTTGCCCTTTATCTGTAATGCTGGTTTTGATCTGCTGAAAATGTATATAATCTTTATAATCTATTGGAATTTATAATCCAAGAGAATAATTTATTAAACTTAAAATGTGAAAAAGAGAAAATCTAAGGGTGACAAGGATTTATTTAAGGACTACATCTTAGGTAACAGAATCGATGTTCCAACATCATTAGGATAGTAATGCCATCAAATAAAACAAATCCCAAAGGATTTCTGCATTCCAGATGCAACCAGAGTATTTTTAGTCCTCCGCTCCTTCAATTCAATATGCTGGGATTTGGATAGGAAACTCACCCTAATCCCCAGAAAATATGATAGCTTGAGGTATTTGTTCTGTACTTTTGACACCAAAGCACATGTTATTCAAATGTAGACAAATGGATTTCATTATCACCATCATCATCGTCATCATCATCTTCTTCTTCTTCATCATCATCATTGTCATCATCGTCATCATCATTATCATCTACTTTATTCTCGCTTCAGTACAAATAAACACAGTTCATTCTCTGCTAGGCTCTTCACATTGTTTACACTGAGCGATGGAGAAGCAGAATCCCTGACAGTTCATTTGAATAAAAGTTCACTAGAGTCTGGAGACCAAGACTGGGTCGCTTCACATGACTGTCTCCCAGAAATGGTGGCTTAGCTGCAAAGACACACAAGAGCAGTTTTGAAGTAAAGTCCCTAATCCAGCAGAGATTGAAAATCTACCAAGACTATTTCCCTCGTGGAGCCATTCTTTGTATGCACAGGACATGAGGCCTCTAGTAAGTTGAGCTTGCTCCCATTTGTGAATACCCAGGGATAAAGGTGAATACTTCTTCCCTGGCATCCCATATAAGCATCTCTAGGAGTGATTTCTGAACACAAAGCAAGAAGTAACAAGTAACCTCTGAGCACTGTCAGGTATGGACCGAAAACCCAGAAATCAAAAACAAAAACAAACAGCAGAAAATCGCCAAGATCTATCTGGGTTCCTTTACAATTTACCACCAAAGTTTCATCCCTGATCCAAAGCATAAAAGACTTCAAGGTCCCCGAACCAATACTATGGAACTCTGGGAGAATTCCTCCTGGCTTCTGACACATCCCCAATTAGATGCCCACATACATTCTAGGTTGACCCCTTGGCCTGTTTGCCCCCTAGAACTCTATTCAGGTAACTGAGTCTCTGTGACTGTATACATCTGAGAATCTGGAGTAGAACCTCAGATCAGGAGCACTGCTAAGAGCTTGAAAAGCCTCTACCTCATTGAGGGACCATACCCGGCTCTTCTACTCCTGGATGTCCATGATACCTGCTGACTTTGCTTGGATTCTTGAGTCTAATCAGCACTTAGTGTCTGTCCTTAAAAATGGTCCTAACTCTTCTTCCCTACGCACTCTGACTTCAGTCTCTTTCTTTTTAACCACTACTTCTTCCTCCTAGGCATAGAAATGTCATTTCCATCTTAAAATAATCCCCCTTAGTCCTACTTTCACAACCGAAATCCTTAAGCGACTTGTCACTTTCTGCCTTCACCTCCCACTCAAATCCAAAATATGTTCACCTTTTCTCCACTGAAATGGGTCTAGCCAGGACCCCTCACAAGTTCCTTGTTTCTAAACCTCACACAGTTTACAGCCCTTAAATATTCTTAACCTCTGTGGCCTTTGTCAGTGTTAAGTCATTCATCCTCAAATCCTCGATTTTGGCCTCCTGACAATGCTCTGACTACCCCCTTCTCAGTGTCCTAAATGGGATTTCTTTCCTCTGTTCCCACCCCTCCCACACACAAACTTTATATGTTCATATCTCTTAGGATTCCAAACTCATTTCACTTCTCTTTTCTCTCTTCCTTTCATTGAATCTTAGTATCTCAAAGGTCATGTATAAGTTATTGACTCCTAAATATTTATCTCAAGCTCAGACCACTCCATTGACTTCCAATCAAAATATCAAGCAACTCTGAACTAGACCTCTCCGATTAAAATTCTGAGAGACTCAGATTCAACATACATATAAATGAGCTCACCTCATCTTGCCCCCAAACCTTTTCTTCCTGTTGAGTTCCTTAGGTAAACAATTATAAGACTTCTTTTTCCTAGGGAAGTTCTTCAGAACCAATTGTCTCTCAGTATGACTCACAAAGCAACATTCAAGTAAGTTTCAAAATGCTACCTTGAAGATTTTCAGTAGCATTAATCTGGTCACAACTGAATGTGCAAAACTCGCCTAACTTCATTATTAATATACTTTCCAAACACATTTCTTGACAAAACCCCATATTTCAATGATATCTGAATTAGTTGTAATTCATTCAACACTATAAAAAATTTCACACAATCTCATTAATGACATCACCCTCCTCTCTCCAGCTCTCCATACAAAAGCCATCTTTTACTCCTCCTTACCCCTCAACTCCTAACACCCAGACATTCATTCATCTAGTCCTCTTAATTTTGCCTCCTTCATAGTTCTCCAACACATCTTCCTCATCTCCAAGGTCATTGCCTTGCTGTTCACTGTCATTATTGGCCAGAATGACCACAAGGCAATGATAACTCACTGACAATTGTTTTTCTTCTCTCAACTGATTTTTCAGGTGTCAAATTAATCTTTCCCAAATGAAAATCTGACTGTGATATTACCCTATTTTAGATACTTCACTGACTATTCAAAATGGCCTTTCTGCCCAGCTCCCATGTGTCTTTCTGATATAGTTTCTCATCATTTCTATCTTCCACTCCCAACATCTCTAAACTCTGGCCATCCTAAGCCACTTATAACCCCAGATTGCATTGTTCTCCCTTACATCTTGCATACACTGTTCCCTCTGTTTGAAATGACCTCTCTCCTTCCCTGCACTGGGCAAAAAAATTATTCTTTCTCAGTTCATTTCCACTGGGAAAACTTCCACAGCGCATTCACCACACCCAATCCAGACAAGATTATACTCCCATAAACCTGCCTCTCCCGTGAGGACTTGTATCAATTGTCTTATCTTTTGCTCACTTATCTTCCGAACATTCTTTAATGTGTGAAATACTTATTTTTGTAAACCTCGTAGTTCAGTACAACATGGTAGTTAAATTAGTTGCACCAAGACAATGCCTACTACTTACCAGGACTGTTCACCATTGCCTATTGCTATATTCTTTTAATGCTAAATAGGATTTTCTGCCTGAGTCCCCAGCCCATGGCACCAGTGGTTGAATCCAAAACCGTGTTTCCTGTAGGTCTCCCTGTCTAGGTAGACTGTTCCACTCACTCCCATTCATGCACTGATAGATTTCCTCACCTAAGATAATGCATTCAGATGGCAATTGATGCTCAGGAATATTGGTGAAAACAGGGTTTATAAAGACCCTGTTTAGTTTTGTCTTCAACCATCAAAAAGACTTGCTCTTACAGAAAATCTTATTTGAGAGGGATGCCCTCATTAAGAAGAACATCTCCCAAACTTTCCTCTGGGAAGAATTCTGTTATAGTAACCACATCTGGAACTTTGGGACAGCCTCCACTGATTCTGCAAAGGTTTGGTTGAGACAGTTCTCTGGGAAAATCAATATCACAGAACAGAAAATATTTACCTGGAATAGGATCTCTTCATTCCCACTTGAGAGTTGGCCTCATTTATCTAATCACATAAAATGACAATATTATCCTGGACTTAACTTGTGTACTAACGCACTTGCAAATCCACCCACGGTGGTGAAGAATAAAGTAATGAGATGGGCCAGAGAGATAGCTCAATGTATTAGAGTATACATCACATGCAGAAGGCCTGGATTCTATCCCCCGCATTGCATAGACCCCTCCCCAAACACTCTAGGAATGATCCCTGAGTACTGAGTCGAGAGTAGCCTCTGAGCACTGCTGGGTGTACCCCCCCAACCAAAAAATTAGAAAAATATATCACCTCTATCATCATAATTCCTTCTAGGCCTGGCAATTTACATGTAGCATCTCTAATCAACATAACCACTGTGACTAAGAGATATGATTATCTGCACTCTCCATGAAGACGTGGGGCTCAGAGCAGGAAATAATCTGCCGAATTCCTCCACAGATAAAAAGAGCGCCCCCAAGTCTAAATGTCCAATTCCAAAATTTATTCAAGCTATTTTTAACACTGCCATAAAACACTGCAATATAAAATAGACACGCGAAAAATTAAAGCTCACCCATTAAGAGAAGTTCCATCTTTCTCAAAAGCGTTGTTGCTTTGGAAACAAAAGGTCATTTTCACAAATCAAGTCATCAGAGACATTTCAGAGTCTTTCAACACCTGCTGTTTTTATTTCTCTTTAAGCTGGAGTCCCCCACCCTTCATCCTGAGCAGTGGAGAGGCCGTCCCCAGATCCCATGCCACCGGTGGCACGGAAGAGGGTTCTTAGAAATCCCATGCCCTGTGAGAACACAGGAGTGGGTTCATAAACCAAAACCTTCTCCTCTCTTCACCAAAATATCTAATAATTGAGAGTTCATAAGGTACAGATTCTGAAAATATTCTATCATATTAGAATGGCGCCCAGTCTAAAGTAATATGGAAGCCACTCCTGACTGCAAGGTAAGATGGCACAGAGGTAAAGATGCTTGCCTGGCACACATCTGACCCCAGTTCTACCCCTGCACTATATATGCTCCCCCAATTACTTCCCCGAGTGATCCCTGAGCACAAAGGCAGGAGTAAAACCTGAGCATAGCCTGGTGTGGCCCAAAAACAAAAGCAATATTTTTTAAGTGACTGTAGATTGTTCTTTAAAAAGAACAATCATTTGTGCCCTATTGTCCAATTTACAATTGATTTTTAAATGTCAGTAATGCATTGGTTTTCTGAACCTGAAAAATGATACCGCCCCTTGCAAAGCTGAAGATTTGAGAGGTAAACAGGAGGTGGCTCCAGATGCAGCAAGCTGCTTTGTACCTGAAAGACTAGTTTCAGTGTCAAGATGATCTTGCAAAACTGCACATTTCAACCCAATTCAGCATCTCTAACTAACATAAATTGCTGTCAGCCTAATGTCTCCCCATTTATTTCCTGCCTTTATTTGAAGACGGAAATGAAGAATGACATACTGCCACACCTGTCTTGGCAGTAAGGGAAGGAAAAGAAAAGCAATGTGCTTCCTCTCTTTCCTCCCTCTCCTGAACCTAGTTGTTACATGGGGTGGGAAGCCACAGCACTGAGTGGAAAGATGAAAGGGAAATGCATTCATAATTTCTGCAAGTGGCTGCTTCTGATCTAACCTGTTCACAAGATATCAGGGCCAGAGAGATAGTACGGGGAAGGGTTAGGCCCCTGCCTTGCATGCAGCAGCTGTCTTTTTCATCATGCTATGTTTTAGGAAGACATGCTCTCATCTCTTCCACTATGCGCCATCACACCACACTCACCACCAAGTACTAGCAATCCTACGGCTTAGTGCCTCAGTCTCCCTCTGTCTCCTACTCCCAACCCATCAGCCCTACCCCACCTCTGGTTAACTTGAGTTCTGCAGTCTGAAATCAGGGGGTTATCTTGGGACTCTATTCCATGCGTTCCTTTGCATTGTTCCTTTATATACCAAGTATGAGTGAAAACTCTGGCACTGACTTGCCCCTGATTTGTTTTGCTTAGCACAACTCCCTCAAGTTCCATTTAAGTGTGGCAAGATTTCATCTTTTTTTCTAAATAACTGGATAGTAGTTCATGTAACACACACACATATCTCTTTTCCAATATCCATCAATGGGCACTTAGGTTATTTTCATATTTTGGCTATTGCGATCAGGGCTACAACAAACACACATGAGCACATATTTCCTTTGTTCATTTCCTTTCTATTTAGGTCAGACCCAGTAGTGCTCAGAGGCTACTCTCAGCACAGTGCTTGGAGGTCATTCTCCATGGTGCGTTAAGGGACTATTGGTGCTAATGATGAAGCCCAGGGCTTTTAAGAGCAAAGCATGCACTCCAGATCTTTGGGAAATCTCCCTGGCCCCCAAGAGAACATATTTTAAATCAGTGTTTTTTATTCCTCCGTGTGTGTGTGTGTGTGTGTGTGTGTGTGTGTGTGTGTGTGTGTGTAGACACAGGCTGTGCTCAGACCTAATTCCTGCCTCTTTGCTGAGACATCACACCTGGGCACATGCAGTGCCAGGGATAGAACTGGCATGTTATATGTTATAGGTTATATGTTCTATCCAGTGCCATGGATAGAACTCCATGTCAACTGCATGCATGACAAGTGTTTAAACCTCTGTAACATCTCTCTAGTCCTAAATAGTGTTTTTATATTCATCTAATAGTACCTAAAAGTATTATTGTTGGCTCATACAGTTAATGCATTTTTAAGTTTTTGAAGAAGCTCTCCACTGTTTTCTATTCTGCACTAATTTACATCCCCACCAACAGTGCATCAATATTTCTTTCTCTCTACAGTCTTACCAACACTGTTTTCTGGTTTTATGATATAAACCATTCTCACAGCTATGAGGCAAATCTTATTATAGGTTTGATTTGTATTTCCCTGTTTAAATGGGCATTTTCTTTTGCTTTGGGGCATCTCTATATTTTCTTGAGAAGTATCAAATCAGATCGTCTGCCCATTTTTCAACAGGGTTACCTGTCTTTTGCTGTGGAGTTACATGAATTCTTTATACATTTTGGATATTAACCCCTTTTTAGGTGCTTGATACTTGAAATATTTTGTCCTACGCTGTAGGGGAGTTTTGCTTTGTTTTGATGATAATTTTTTTCACCATGTAAAGTTTTATGAGTTTGATGTAGACCAATTTATTTTTGCTTTTGCTTCCCTTTCCATTGGAGTTGCATATCAGAGATAAAGCAGAAGTCAGTATCATAGAGGTTATGACCTGTTTTCTTCTATGTATTTTATGATTTCATATTTTGCCTCTAAATCTTTGATTCATTTTGAATTAATTTTTACCTAGATACAAGACAGTTTCCAGTTTCATTGTTCTGCATGTGGTATCCAGTTTGCTCAAGACCATGTTCTGAAGAAATTTTCCTTTCTCCTTTGTATGTGCTTAGCATCTTTGTTATACATTAGTGTCCACATCTATGTGTGTTCATTTCTGGGCTCTAAATTCTATTCCAATTAGTACTTTGTGTCTCTTTATTCCAGTAGAACACTGTTTTGATTACTATAGCTTTGGAGTATATTTAAAAGTTAGGGATATGTACCTCAGGTTTTTTTTCCTCAGAATTGTTTTCACTGTGTAAGTTTGATTTTGTGGTTCCACATAAATTTCTGTAATTTTTTATTTTATTTCTGTGGAAAATGCCATTGCATTTTAGAAAGAGTTGTACTGAATCTACATATTACTCTGAGTAATACAACATTTTATCAATATATATTCTTCTATTCTAGCTATCGGGCTGGAGCGATAGCATAGCAGTTGGGCATTCGCCTTTCACGCGGCCGACCCGAGTTCGATTCCTCCGCCCCTCTCGGAGAGCCTGGCAAGCTACAGAGAGTATAGAGCCCGCACGGCAGAGCCTGGCAAGCTACCCGTGCGTATTGGATATGCCAAAAACAGTAACAGTAACAATATGTCTCTCAATGAGAGACGTTACTGGTGCCCGCTCGAACAAATCGATGAGCAACGGGATGACAGTGACATATTCTTCTATTCATAAGCATGAGCATGAAATATCTTTTATTTCTTTGTGAGTTGTTCTACTTCTCTTTAGAATGTCTTATGAATGAGGAAAATAGACCCCTGCTCACATGTCAAACAGTTTAACACCAGAGGGACAGAAGCTGCCAAGGGGTGACTGAGTCTGGACCACACGATGTAATGTCCTTGAGACAGTCATCCTCTGGCTTCGTGACCTTGGTAAGCTGGGAATGTGCTCTACATGCTCATGCCCTTGAGAGGGCCTCCCCTTCCTTTTATAAATATGACTAAGAATTTCTGCTTCTGTATCCTCCTGCCTGCTGCCTGTCCATGCACTATCCCCCATCAGATACTTATAAAATGCAACTCTCACCTTTGTTCAGGGTCGGTCTTTCAAGCATGAGCTCTGCTGAGTTTACAAACATAATAAACCTGAATTCTCCCAACTCTCAAGAGTGTGCCATTAGCTTTATTGCTGGCTCATGGTGAGAATTTTTACATTATCACTGGGTGTGGCAGAAAATAAATAAACAAAATAAATTCTTTTAAAAAAGAGTTTTTTATACTAATTGTATAACCTGCCACGTTTTGTACTAATTATTTCTAATAGTCAATAACTAATGCATGAATAAATAGCAGTACTCTTACATTATTGAATAAAAAATAATTAAAATTTTTTTAAAAACTAATGCAATTTTGCTGAAATTTTAGAGAACATTCTAGTTCTCTAAACTTTTGTAATGTTAATTCTTTTAAGTTCTGTTACATTTTCATCATACTAGTCCTCTAGTCCTTAACATACCATGATTTTCCTTTTATACTATGGATTAAATATAAAATATAGGGGCTGGAGTAAGTGATAGCACAGCGGGTAGGGCATCTGCCTTGCACGCAGCTGACCTGGGTTCAATTCCAGCATCCCATATGGTCCCCCGGGCACTGCCAAGAGTGATTGATTCCTGAGTGCAGAGCCAGGAGTAACCCCTGTGCATCATCAGCTGTGACCCAAAAAGTAAATAAATATATATATGCATATATATTATATATATAACATGAATCAATGAAAGCATAAAAAGTCACTAGGTTTGCACTTGAGTACTAATTCTGAAAGATAACTGATGATGACTAAAGCATTGTATTGAACATAATTCTGAGACTTTTCTAAGCTCAGAGGGAAAAGATGCTAATGAAAGCATCTACGTGTGAGGTCCTGGTTTCCATTCCCAGTATCTCCTCAGCAAAAAAAAAAAAAAAAAAAAGTCCATGGGCAGTGCATGTATTTTCCATCCTTCATAAATACAGAATATTGGGGCTAGAGAGATAGTTCTAAAGGCTAAAGGTATGGTTTACTTTCAGGTGGCCTGGGTTTGATCCCTGAGCACCACTGGGAGTAACCCCTGAACATACATCACCACTAGGAGTTAGCCCCCCCAAAAAAAAATGTTACAATAACATGTACAAAGATGTAGTTTTTGAACTGAACTCTATAGGAGCCAGCAAGAGAAGGTACTGATAGAAGATGATGTCTTTATGGTGATATGGGTACTCTATGGTGATATGGGTGGAACATGCTGGCCACAGTTAAGAAGATGTGCTCTGGTCCACTCAGCTCTGCTCTACTCTGCCAGGATCAAGGTGGGGCTGTTGGTTTCCATCCCAGATTCCACACCTGGAAAGAAACGTTAGTAAGCAGGTTTATTGAGTCACTCAATCAACAGCTTTGAGAGCCTGGAAAGGTAGTACAGTGGGTAAGCCAGTGGCCTGGCATGCAGCCAACTCAGGTTCAATTCCCAGTAACACATATGTTTCCTGGAACACTTTCAGAAGTGACTCCTGAATAATCTTTGAGCAGTTCTGGATGTGGTTCAAACGCACACACACACACACACACACACACACACACACACACACACACACATACACACACGGCTTTGCAACCTGGGTTTTACATGGAAAAAAAAGGATGTTTTTTCTGGTGAAGAGAATAGTAAAGGGTTTCCTGTCGCCCATTTGTCTCCACAAATCCAGCAAGTAGTCCTACTGAGGTCTTTGGCAGTATTGATTTATCTAATTAGGTAACCCACCTGAGCAAGGTAGCCTGAACCTGTCACCACCAAGATGTCCTGCTTGACACCCAGATGTCAAGCTAGTGGGCTCTATCAATTAGCAATTGCAATTAAAGCCAGATGTAACTAGCAATGTAAGAGTGATATATTCATGTTTAATTTCCTGAAGATAGACCATAGTTTGTCTTCCTCACAGAAATATAAAGATAAATAAATCTCCCAAACTCATAAAAGCATTTGAGTCATCCAAATAATTGTTGACCTATCCAATAGTACTCAGTACAATTGCACTGGCCCATACACATAGATGCTAATTATCTTAATGGATGATCTTCTGGCCCACTACCAACATACTGTTGCTCCTGCTAGCTTTTGGTGTTAAAAAGCAGATCACTGGGTGGGGTGGGGGGGAGATGGGATTGGGGAGGGTGGGAGGGACACTGGGTTTACGGGTGGTGGAGAATGGGCACTGGTGAAGGGATGGGTTCCAAACTTTGTATGAGGGAAGTATAAGCACAAAAGTGTATAAATCTGTAACTGTACCCTCACGGTGATTCTCTAATTAAAAATAAATAAATTAAAAAAAAAAAAAAGCAGATCACTGATGATTGTATAACCATTCAAATAGATTTATGCCAGTAAACTATAAGCTTCCAGTGGTTAAAAGGGAACATTTAGGACTGGAGAGATAGCACAGTGGGTAAGGTGCTTGCCTTGCACACAGCTCACCCAGTTTGATTTCCAGTACTACACATGGTCCCCTGAGCACCGCCAGGGGGCACTCCTGAGCCCAGAGCACAAGAATAGCCCCGAGCACCAGTGGCTAGATACACAAACCAAAATAAATAAATAAAAGAGAGAGAGAGACACACACACACAGAGAGAAGATAAAAGGTACATTTAACATCATGTGTGTTTTACCACAATAAAGAAAATAAGTTTTAATACCAACATATAGTAGAAATAGTATAGGCTTTTGAGTAGTGTAAACTCCCACTGGGTCACTGACTGCTTCTGTGACTTTAAGTGAGTTGCCAAACCTCTCTCAATCCTAAGTTTTCTTCTGCAGAAATTGGATGAGAATGCCTGCTCATCGGCTAAGATAAGGAGTTGGAGGTCAATTGTAGAAATGATGTATAGAGAGGACCCATGGCAGCTGAATGTGCTCACACTCAGCACAAGGATGAGCAGAGGGGAGAAGGCAGATTGGATAGAGAAGGGATCACGAAGAAAATGATGGCTGGAGGAATCAGTTGGGATGGGAGATGCATGCCGAAAGTAGATAATGGACCAAACATGATGACCTCTCAGTGTCTGTGTTGCAAGCCATAATGCCCAAAAGTAGAGAGAGAGTATGGGGAATATTGTCTGCCATGGAAGCAGGGGGAGGGTGGGAAAGGGGGGTATACCCGGGATATTGGTGGTGGGGAATGTGCACTGGTGGAGGGATAGGTGTTTGATCATTGTGTGATAGTAACCCAAACATGGAAGCTTGTAACTCTCAGGTGATTCAATAAAATTTGAAGAAAAAAAAAGGACCAGTGTTCTAGGAAGAAGCACCAGCACTTTCTTACCAGGGGCAAGAAAAATGAGCCAACCTAAAGCTGTCAAAGTAAAAGAGGAACTGTCACACAAAAATTTACTCTGCAGAATAGTCCTGAAAGCCACAATTGATGGGGAAATAAAAAACAGAACCAGGGCTTCATAAGCCAAAGTTTCATTCCCCAAGATGGAGCTCCTAGTGTACTTTCCAGGCTGATGGGGCCAATATAGGTAACCATTGTATAGCTTGGGCTTCCCAAGGGGGTTCATTCCCTGGGACTACCAGCCCCTGGCTTCCTGCTTACCTTTCTCCCCTCAGGATCAGTTTGAAGCAAGTGAATATCTTCTTGATTCTCTGTGACCAATGTCCTGCCATCACTGTAATAATAAAAGTCACGAGAATCTAATTTGTATGAGCTAGAACTGTGTGTTCCCTGTTCCATCCATGGATAAAGTGGAAATGGTACCCTCCCTGCACAGATTACTTTGATGAGTACAGAAAATTGCTCCAAAAATGAGGAAGACACTCTGTTGCTAGGAAGCCAGAGCCACTAACAGGTTATTAGCATGCTCTGGTCCCTTTCTCTAAAAACATAATTGAGAAGAGGAAAGAAGGCAGCTTCTAACGCATTTCCTATGATAAAGGGGCATCCGACCACTGAACAACTCAGGCTTCTCAACTGAGAAGCTTTTTATTCCTCAGAACCACTTGCCCACTTACCACTATACTGTTCTAGTGCTTAGTTTTGTGTATGTGTGCTGTTTGTTTATGTGAGGCACCATAACTTACAAATCTATTGATGATAAAATTTCATGCATACGATATTTCCATACCACAACCTCCAACAGAACGTCCCTCCTCCAATGATTAGTTTTAGTATTTTTTCCTAGGTTTTCCTCCAACCTCCTCTTTCCAGTTCCCACAGATTCATATAATGTTCCTTTCTTCCTTCTTCCATCCATCTCTCCCTTCCATTCTTCCTTCCTTCCCTTTATTTCTTTCTTGGGGGGATTTACAGGGAAAAGAGAGGAAGATATGGTAATGGGATGAAAAGAGGAGTTAATTGGTGCTAACAAGCTTAAATTATAATTGCCCATAATTGGTTTCTGAGTCTGTCCTCTGGCATCCACATCTTATCTTGAAATAAGAATTCCATTTTCCTGGCTTGCTCTTCAGCCCTGTATTTTCCCTTAAACACAAATCTTACCTGCTTGTCTCTATGTATTTTCACTTGCTTTCCCCAATCTGGAGAAGTGTATGTTGTCTCTTATACATGTACTTCCTCTCTTTTTCTCCCCTTACATCATTCTAAGTAAGTTTCATTCAATAAAAACTATCTTGCTTCTCTGAAAAAAAAGAAAAGAATGTCCTGTCTCCTGCTGATTTCTCAAACAACTGCCCTTGAGATAATTGCAATGTGATTCAGACCAAAGGCCTTTGATCCAATACAAATGAGACAATAAGTAGTTTTTCTACTGTGCCATCTCTGGCACCATTCTTTAAACTTAATCACCATGAATTACAAAGTTACTCATGATTGATTTTTAATCAATGTTGTGTACAATTACAATGTTCCAGAACCAATCCATTCACTAGTGTCCACTTCCTTCCACGAATGTTCCAATGTTCCCAGCTTCCCTCCTGCCCACCAGCCTGCCTCTGTGAAAGGACACTTTTATTAATTTTTCTTTCTTTCTTTTTTTCCATTCTAGGCACTATCAGTAACACAATACTGTTACTGATAGGACTTTGCGCACATCACTTTGCCTCCTTTCAGCACCCAGTCCCCATCTGGAATGATCATTTCCCTCTGTCATTGTCAAGGTGGTCCCTCCCTTGACCTACCACGCTGGCAAGCTTCCTTCTAAGGACCAGTTCTCCTGTTCTTGATTCTATCATCTTTGAGCCTTGGTTATTCCCCTTATGATATTTCTTTATAACCCAAATTTGAGTGAGACTGTTCTGTGTCTGTCTCTCTCCCTCTGCTCATTTCACTCAACATAATACTCGTCTGGCTCCATTTTAAAATGACTCCACTTACATCAGCTTTTTACAGGAATTCTCCCTTTCTCTCTCTTTCGTCCTTTAGACTTTCTAGGATCTGAGAACAAAGTTAAGTTTTCCATGTAAGGTTGTTGAATAGATGCAAGAGGCGGAGGACTGAATGGGTGGCAAAGACCAAAGGAAGGAAGGAAACTAGCCTAGGGCACTTCTTATTGCTGTATGTTCCTTCTCCTAGGAGATGGTTTCATCCTAATAAAAACTCAGCTGGGGGAAGCACCACCATAGCTTCTGAGCAAAGCAAAGAGAAGTGACTAGTATGGCAGTATCCATTAGTGAGTGAGGAGTCAAGATTCAAGCCACACCTGCCGGTTTCAAAGCTCATCTGCTTTCTCTAAGAAGGTTCCACTTAACCCAGCATGGTTTTCTTTCACCTGGATCTCAGTGGCTCATCCCTAGAGCAGAGATTTTGTCTGTGGTTCTGTCTCAGAGATTTTATCTCTGCACCTGTTACACGACTGCGCTACTGTCCCCAGAAACACCAGGACCTACAGCACTGAGAAGCCTGACCAACCTTCTCCAGACTCTTCACTCATTGTTTGTTTGTTTGTGTTTGAGGGTTGGGAGTGGGCCCAACTCCAGGCTCGGGGCTACAGGTGGTTGCCAAGACTCAGAGACTTAAACAATTTTAAGTCTTCCCTCTGACCCTAACCCTAAGGCAATAGCTGCTTCCTACAGTTTCTACCTGTTTGCCTCTCCATTTGCCAGTTCTCTACTATCCACTTAAGCATTAGTTTTCTTTTTTAATTAAATCACCATGAGACAGGGCAGTACAAATCTGTTTATGATTCGATTTCAGTCATACAGTGTTCCAACACTCCACCAGTATACTTTCCCAGCACCAATGTCCCCAGTTGCGTAAGAATTATTGATGTTGATTTTGCTGTTAAAGTAACTGACTTGGAAGCCAGAGAGATAGTACAGGAGGTGAGGTAGTTACCTTGCATGCAGCCAATATTGGTTTGATCCAGGCACCATATATGATTCCTTGAGCACCACCAGGAGTAATCCCTGACCTGAACGCAGAACCAAGAGTAAGGCCTGAGTTCTATCTAGTGTAGCCCAAATCTACTCCCAATCTCTATACCATTCCATCTCCTAACATCTTTAACCAAGTCCTCAACGCAAAAGGGAAGAAAACAGCTGCCTTTGACATTGAATTATGTGCCCCTCAGCTGTCCAGGAGTTTTCAAGATGATTAAAAGCTCTCTCAGAGCCAATCACAATGACTCCAAGTCCTGGGTGATTCACAAGCTAAGACAGGGAGGACTACTGAGCAGGTAGGAAGTAGCGGCTCCCAGTTATGAAGGCTAGAAACACCAGCCATAAGCTCCTGGCCACTGGCTTGCTTCGTGAGGAAGCTCCCCTGTGCTAATGACCAGGTATCCCAAAAGGACAAAGCACACTTGACAAATATCAATCATTCTCTCTCCGTTGCCTTCTGGCCAATTAAAGGTTTCCAGAAAATGAGTTCAGAGCCCAGCCCCCACCTGGAATGGGAGCTCTGTGGATCATAGCTAAGTGGCAGCTGGTCCATCACAGAAGGGGACTGCTGGCCAAGGGGTAGCTTGTTGTCCATGAGTTACTCAACTTGCATGGCTGGGCTCAATTTTCTTCTTTGGAGAAAGAATCCTCAGAGACTCTTCTTGGTTCAAGGCCAGGGTGGAGGTAAGCTAGGGGACATCGGAGAATGGAGAACTTGCTATCATCTCAGGGCTGAACCCACCCACCAATCCAGAATGAGCAACACATTATGAGGCTTTGTATGTGCTCTGAGCCTCAGTGGTCCATTCCCTAAGACCCTTGAAAGTTGTGCTGTAGGGGCCAGAGAGCTATGTAGTCCCCAGAGGCCCCTTCAGGAATGATCCCTAAGCGAAGAATCATAAAGTAAGCTCTGAGCATCGCTGGAAGGCGGTTCCTTCCCCCCCTAAAGAAAGTTAGGAGCTTTTGTGTAATGACCAGTAACTGAACACTGATTCGATGCAAGTGCTAATGCCTGCTTTTTCTTCAAGCCAGAAAGATTCTGAGCATCCAGCACGGAAAGGGCCTTCCCAGGGAAGAAGAGCTTCTGTCCTCCAGGAGGTGGCCTCTGGACACCCCTGGTATTCCTAGCTTCTCCCATCCCACAGCCATTTGGTCTGTTTCACCGGGAAAAACACTAGCCATGGGTGAAGTCCAGACTCTGTTGCTCAACCCCCCTGTACAATTTAGGCCAGTCATATGACCACCTAACCTCTCTTTTGCCATGTGCCAAAGGAATCTGACATGTCAGAATCCAATGCAGTGGGGCTGGGGCACATGCGTGGCCCCCAAGCACCATGGTGGGGCCTGGGGATGCCTGCTGGCACCTGCTCCAATGAGACTGAGTGGACCGTCATCACAGCCCTGAGCACTTGACCATCAGGCCACAATAAGTATCACCAGAAGTGGTCTGCAGGCCTCAAGGACTGCTTAGGGGCAATCCTTTAAGCCCCATCCCCCACAGCCACACGCCCATCCCTCCTCAGTACACACGGTCCAACAAAATGAATCTAAGATGGCCATTACTGAAATTGGGAGGAGAATACAAAGCTATTATTTTACTCCTATTTCATTTCTGACGTCATGTAGCTGACAATGTTCCCTCAGGATGACTGGGGAAGTAGATGGGAACACTGAAATACAAAATTAGCCCAGAAAAAGCAGGGCCAGAGAGACATCCTTTTCGGAGTTGCTGCTCCTCAGCGTTTGGGTGGCCACTTTGTTCTGAACCCACTCCCCACTCCCCAGAAGTGCCCCACTCTGCTCCTGTATTACTGGACCAGAAAGATAGGACGACAGGTAAGATATTTGTCTGACACACCGGCTGACACACATTGGGTCCCTGGCACCTCATATAGTTCCCTGAGCACTGCCTAGAGTGACCCCTGAGCACAGAGTCAAGAATAAGCCCTGAGCACTGCTAAGTGTGCCCCCCAAAAAAAATTTTTTTAAAAAACAGAATTACTGGATCTTGAGGTGGAAGCTTGAGCCTCCTGTTCTGTCTCTGTTTGCATGCTGCTCAATTCCTGCTCTCTTCTCATGAGTAGTAAACATGGAACTCATATGTTTCTCCATGCCAACCTATCAGCATTCTGGTTCAGTTATCCTAAGCAACCACTTGTCACCAAATCCCTCTCCTTCAAGCAGAATCCCTTGTGGACACAGTCCCTCACTCTCTTCTCCCTAATCAAATCTCTTTTTCATGTGACTGGTTTTGGTTTTTGAGCCACACTCCTGATAGGACTTGGGGGACTACCTGGGGTGCCAGGAATTGAACTCAGGTCGGCTGCATGCAAGGCAAGCATCCTACCCACTCTAATATCTCTCCAGCCCAAAATCTCTTAATAACTGCTTCAGGGTTTACAAAGCACTTTTCTCACAGGTCACTGAGCAAAATGACATTCTAAGAGCAGGTGAGGGAGCCACACTCTGACATTGCTTGGGCCTTACTGCCAAAAATGAGTTCTTCACCCCGTTGGTTCAGAAGTTGACATTAGGCATCAAAATTAGACATGACCTTTTCAGTCAGACCCTAGGGAGGAGATACTAAAAATATGTCTATGTCCTCAGGCACGATGGTCAGAGCCGACGCTGACACTATGAATATCCCTCCATGCTCCCGAGAGATTCAGCCTGGCAACAAGCAGGGGCCTGCAGGCCAATTTGTATGTAGGGGTACAAGAGGAGTCATCTGCCAGATCCAGACTTTGTCCTCTAAGGGATGAGGAGTGGCTCAGAGCACTGAAGCCATGAGAGGGTTCAGGAGAGAATGGGTGGGTTATAAGAACTGATTCAACCATACTGTAATCATAATAATTGCCTTCAACATTTGAGAATTACAAGCAGGGATGTAGACTCAAATTAATGCATGATTAAATTCAAATAATGCTATGGTATCGTGGATTAAAATGAAATCTCTGGCTCCATCTACTATGCCCAGGATATAAGGTAACAGGAGATGTGAATTCCTACCTGAGTATTCTCACTTAATAATAATTATTATATTATTTATGATAATAAAGATAGTGACAATACTATTCAATATTTTCTTTCATGCTCACAGCAACCAAATAAAGAGGTATTATTACTATTCTCATCCAAGGTTGAGGAAAACGAAGCTGACAGTAAGTTCGTAATCTGCTTAAGGAAACAGAACAAGTGACTCTGGCGCCATGTGACTCAGATTCCAAGCTCTTAACTAAGAGACAAAAACAGAGAAAGAATGAGGCCATCTTCCATAGCCAACCAGTTAGAAAGCTGTTCACACCAAACTTGGGTCTATTTAGATACCATTCACTCCTACATCCTCTTCCTGACATGCCAGCAGGACAAGCCTGTGACAAATGTAGACTCCGGGGGCCTTGGGACTCAGAACTCTGCCACCTGCAATTGGAGCTTTACTTCAAGTGCTCAGTCACATCATACCTGGATCTCTACCCTCCTTAACCCCTGCTCTTACCTGTGCTTGACTAGGCTGACCAAAGGTCCTTGTTACGCCAAGTCTGTGCTATGCCCTCAAAGTCTTAAAGCCAACTGGTCTACCCAGGAAAATGCAACTCTCTTGTTTTTCCTTGCCAGTTCCCCCTATGATCCTAAGTGGGGAGGGGAATTGTGTATCTGGCTGTTTCTCCTCATCTGCTCTGAACTTACTCTTAAATTGAAGTCTAACTAGATATCACACTCTCAGGCCTGATTAAAACCTTAAGAGGCAATACATTACTGTGGTTGCATCCCACCAGACTTGAATTCAGACTCAGATCTGCCATTTGGACCTGAGTGACCTTGGGCGAGTGCAATGGGTAGAATAGAAAGCATCTTCAAGGTAATTACTGTTAGGTAAATGTGAATTCCTCTCTTCAAATTAGTTTTACTGGTTGATCCCATCCTGACTGGAATCTTCCCTAGGTACCTCCTGCTCTGCCAGACCTGGTTCTGAGTTCCTAATCTGTTTTCAATAATCCCTTCTTAATGTAGACTTTCTCTGAATTGTTAGCTCAAAATGTTGAAACATATTGGAGTCATAGGGCTTGCCAGTGACTCGTTCATGGAGTGTTAGAATTGTGAGTCCTGGGGCTGGAGCAATGGCACAGCAGGTAGGGCATTTGCCTTGCATGTGACTGACCCAGGTTGGATTCCCAGCATCCCATATGGTCTCCTGAGCACTGCCAGGAGTAATTCCTGAGTGCAGAACCAGGAGTAACCCTTAGTGTGACTAAAAAAAAAAAAGAAAAGAATTGTGAGTCCTACCAACATCACACTGCTGGTTGGTGATAGAACTGAGATTACATTCTGTAGAAAGTAGTCTGAGTGATTGAGAAGTGACAAAGGTTTATAAGATTAACAGCCCCTGAATGGGCAGTAACATTATCATTATTTGTTCTTTCTTTACCATAATGATCCCCAAATTGTAGTCAGCCACATACTACCATCACAATTTTTGGATTATCTGTGAACCACTATTATACATTTTAGTGGTTTTTGTAACAGCTTATTTATTTGTATTTAGCTGTTTCTAACAGGAATATTTGTGAAATTGAAATCTGGGGCGCTGGTTATATTTCTTTTAATATGCACCAAAATATACAACTGCTAAATGTTTTTTAAATTTCCCATAGGTAATACATATATTATATACTGCCTGATGTGAAGCACAAATATCTTTCAAATACTGTAAACATTTTATCAAGCAATCGCCCCTTCACCAATTGCAGTGAGGTGGACTGAACATTTCCCATTTGCCACCTAAAGAGTTAGTTCCCTGCTCAGCAGCTTTGAAAAAAGCACCAGGAAGTCTTTAGGGTGTGTAATAGAATATTCTACAATTTTTTTACCCAAAAATAAGTTCATGAAAGAAAACTATACCTTAAGAGGTAAAGCAAAGAAAGCCTCCTCAATAAATGGTGTTGGTTTAGAATTTTAGAATTCCTGGAGATATCACATACTCTATGCCACTGTACCAAGAATAGCACACCACATTTGATGGGGCATAAAGTAAAAGGCAAAAAAGGCAACTGATCTTGAGCAAATAAAAAACAACAACAAACAAGCTAACAAACAAAATATTAGCACATAGGCTCAACCTGTAACAACATGTTAGTAATCTCTTATACAATGGCTTAATGTCTCCAGGGTGAGATATAACAATCTTCACACACTTTCCTCTAAGTAAACTTTTTTGGATAATTTTTAGCAGATTACACATAACAAATAATATAAAATAAACTATTTAGGACTTTCTTTCGGCAAGCTTTGGGAGTGGTGGAAATATTCAAAATAATAGTAGTAGAAAAGTGTTATGGTGGTGGGATTGGTGTTGGAATATTGAGTATAATAAATTGTTGTGAACAACTTTAGAAAAATAAAATAAAATTTAGAATTTAAAAAATCACTATATCACTGTCACCCCCGTTGTTCATCAATTTGCTCAAGCGGGCACCAGTATGCGGGCATTCACTCTGTCCCATGCTAGTGTAGCCCAATGGTGTACTGGGGGCTCTTTCAGGGTCAGGGGAATGAGGACCATCATTGTTAGTGTTTTTGGCATATCGAGTATGCCACAGGTAGCTTGCCAGGCTCTACCGTGCAGGCGGAATACTCTCAGTAGCTTGCCGGGCTGTCCAGGAGGGATGGAGGCATTTCGGGCAGCCTCTAATCTCCCTTATAGGTGTTCCCAGTCTACCGAATGTAAGCTTTTGGTCGACTGGCATGTTATAACAATCTGCACCTGACAAACATTCACCTGCCTGCATCTCTGGGCAGCACCTGGGACATCTGCGGCCTCAGGTCGATCTCCTTGAGGTTGATGGAGTGCGTCCAGAGATTGTTGAGCAGCTGGCAAAGCAGGACCCTATCATGGAGGGTCTGTGCCAGGTCGAACACCTGCGCCGAGTCCCAGGTTACCCCTTGGTTGGCTGACAGCACCCCACAGTGTATGAGCCACTGCGCACACTACTGCCACAGCTCTACGTCTGACGACACTGCGACTCGGCCTAGCAAGGGCAGGTGGCAACAATGAGGCCACCGCAGTGGTTTCTCCATGCCCCACCGACAACATTTGTTCGAATCTTGCGAAACAGCTGGTGATGTCCATCAGGAATCATGTGTAGAGTTCCAGCAGGGATCACGTGTAGAGTTCCATGCCTGGCGTGCTAAGCCAAGACATTGTCTAAGGTGAGATGGTGAGCCGGGTTCGAGAGAGCGCGAGAGGTTCGGGTGGCATAGGTACCATCTTGCCTCCATATTAAATTTTTTAAATAAATAAATGGTGTTGGGAAAACTGCCAGAAGGAAGGGAATCTTTATTCATGACATACACAGAAGTTAATTCAAAATGGATTAAAGACCTCAAGATTAGATTAGAATTTACTAAATATACAGGGGAAATCAGAAGCAGATTTCTCCTTCTCCTTGGTGATTTCTGGACTTCAGAGGTGTGTATTCAATTATTTGATTCCATTGTCAAAGATAAAAAAAATAAACAAATGGATCTGCATCCAATTAAACAGTTTTCACATAACAAAAAAAAAACTGAAAAAAAACCTCAAACTTTACAACACTTATAAATCAGTTGTAGCACACCAGATGGAGAAGGCAACCAAGCTGCAACCAAGCTCAATTAATGAGACACAAACACAGAAGACTTAACCTGTAACATCTTAGAAATCTCTTAAAGAAGGACTTAATGGCTCCATGATGAGATACAATAATTTAAATCAACTTTATTCTAAGGAAACATTTTTTGATCATTCTGCTAGCCAATTATTGATGACAAGCAATATAAAATAAATCATTGAGGGGCTACTATGGGGGCAGGCTTAAGGAATGGTTGAGAAAGTTGGAGACAGTGGTAGAAGGAAGGTGTAATGGTGGTAGGATTGGTGCGGGGGGAAGATACAGTACTAAATGGGAGAAAACATTTGTACACAATACATCAGGTAAAAGGCTAATATACAAATATACAAAATATACAAAACATTCATGAAACTCAGCAACAAAAATCGAATAACTACCCATCAGAGGGGAAAGGAGATGAACAAACATTTCCACAGCCAATAGGCATATGAAAGTATTCATAATCACTTATTATCAGGTAAATGCAAATCAAAACAACATAGAATTACTCTCTCACATCAATGAAAAGGGCATATATATGAATATAACTGGAAAAAAAACAGTATAGGCAGGGATGTGATGCAAAGGAACCCTTATTCGCTATTGGTGAGGATGTCTGGTTCAGCCTCAATCACCTCTTGGCCTTTTGGCTAAGATCAGCCTTTATGGAAAACAACACAAGGATTTCTTTTCAAAAGAACAGAGCTCCCATATGACCCATACATTCCTTTTCCTAGTATCTACTCCCAAAACATAAAAACATTCATTTGAAAACATGCATACATGTTGCTGCCACATTTATTATAACAGCCAGTTTATGGAAACAACCCAAATGTCTGATGATAGTTGATGTCAGGGTGGGCTTCAATGAAATACTAGATTGCTAAAAAATCATATTGGAACATAGTTGGAACTAGAGGGTATCATGCTGTACAAAATAACCCAGAAGGAGGACAAATATTAGATGTTGTCATACATTTGTGATACATTGAGATACAAAACAAAGGCATAGACAGATCAAATATAACAAACTCTTGATCCTGAATTGCAAAACTGACAATACTAAGAGGGAGCGGGAAGTAAGGAAGACAGGGAAGTGAGAAGAAGTGGACTGGAAATAACACATGGACATTGGTGGAGGTCTTGGGCACATACGTGGTGGTGAGGTGAGGCAACTGCATTTATCAAAATCATAAATGGTGACACTATTGTAAACATGCAACCTGAACTATAAAAAAAAAAAGTGGCTAAAATTTCAGCTTCACTACTTGTTGTAAATTCCTGAGCAAGTGACGATTTTGGGGTCTTCACTTCTGAAACTCCTAACTTTTGGGTCCCCACTTCTCCACACTTGACAGGGAACAGTGAGATCCATCTCCTCACTCTTGCTAAGGGTGCCACGGGTTAGACTGCATACATAAAGCATCTAGCACAACACATGGCACAGAGTAATCACCTGAAAATGCTACATAATGGCTTGCCTTGTTAAGAATTCCCTTGTTTATTCTCCCAAAGAATTTTACCTGCTCACTCTTTTGCACATGAATTTTGGGTTGCATTTTCATCCAAAGTTGACTGGGGTCTGATGTCCTTTCCCAACCATGCCTAGAAGTCACGATCACTGTGAAACCTCCTGATTGGTTTTCTAATGATACCGGATTTCCGTGGTTTCAAGGCTACACCTGGTCTGCCTTCAGAGGACATACAAAGGGGGCAGGGTGGGCTTCAAACCTGGAAAGGGGGGAATTCCAATCCTGACAAGGCTGGATTCTTGCAGCACCACCAACAAAAAAAAAATTCAGCATAAAATCATCACCTATCGCTGTCAAAAGTTACGGAGCTTTTGAACTGAAGCTCCATTGCTCTCGGGAAGAGTAGAGCTGGAACGCACAGTTCTAATGAGGATGACTGGTGGTTAAAGCATTATTTGCATTCCTTCCTCCCATTAGTGCACAGAGTGGCCTTGACATGTGATTTCCTGCACTCTCTGGATTGATGCAGAGCATTATAAGAAGTAATGACTCCCAAAGAGTCCATCTAATCTGACAATTTTTATCAGCCTCCAAAGGAAAATGATATCTTTTGTCCATTCTCCCATTTTTAAGGGTGTTACTATTTTTAAAGAGTGCACGAGTTCTCTAATCTTCACCAATGTCCTTGCAAAGGTTAGAAGTGTGACATAAATGCCACCTTTCGCTCACCTTTACCACAAGTCAGCGTTTCTCAGCATATGATGAAATTATACATTTTCATGTGCATTTGACTCTAATGTTTCTCTATACGATGAGGCTGGAGCTCATACCTCACAATGCAGTGCCCCATTCCAGTGCACGAAAATAGCATGGTGGAGTACCATGATATATATATATATACCATTTGCTTCAAGCTATCCAAGAATTGATTTGAAAACCAGAAATGTACGCAGAAATAGCACATTGGCCAGAGAAACAACCCCTCCAAAAGTAGGGCCTGCCAGTGATGGCTAAGCTCAACTTGTATCTTTTTAAACTTTGGGTCTGGTCTTGCTTATCTTGCCAATCCAAGAGAAGCTAAGCTTAAGAATAAGTCTTCAAGAAGCTTTGTTTGTTTTTGTTTTGTTTTGTTTTGTTTTGTTTTGGAGTCCCACACTCAGAGGTGTTCGAGTTTTACTCCTCTGTGTTCAGGGATCACTCCTGGCAGGGACCATATATTTATGTGTGGGGTGAGTGGGAGATGGGTGGGGCGGGGGGTTGGGGCCACACAAAGTGATACTTAGGACTACCCTCGCACAAAAGAATAATGAATAATGAAGAATGTTTTGTTGTTCCTGTTTTAGAGCCACACCAGCAGTGCTTAGGGATCATTCCTGGTAGGGCTCAGGGGACCATATGGGGTTCCAAGGATAGAAGCCAGGTTGGCCACAAACAAGGCAAGCACCCTACCCTCTGGACCCAATACCATAGTCCTTAAAGTATGGAGAGAAGAGCTTTAGACTCAGAACCTAGAGAACTGGCTTTATTAAGCTCTCTCATCATTAGATGTTGAGCAAAGAAACAAACTTTGAGGTTAGACAGGCTGGACTCGAATCCCAGCTCCCTTATCTTCTTGTGACCTGGGCAAAATACTGGACCTTTTGGTCATCATTTCGTTCATTTAAAAAAAAGAGAGGGAGAGAATACAGGCTGTGGGCATAACTCAAAGGGCTGGGGCCTGTGCTTGGATGTAGGAACTCCAGATTTGATTCCCAAGCACCTCATGGTCCCCAAAGTACCCCAGGAAAAAAAACCTTGGCACTGAGCCAGGAGTTGCCCCTAAGAACCACTGAATATGGCTCAAAAGGGGGAAAAAATAATGTTGCTTAAAGAGATGATATTTTCTTATTAAAGTTAATTCTGAGAGATAAGTGAAACCTATACAGACACACAATAAAGGTTTTTTTATGATAACATATTTTATTTTGTAAAGACAAAACAAACAGGTAGTGAAATCTGAAGCAAACTCCTCAACACTCTCTGTCTTTCATTTTTCCCTTATTTGTATAGGAATAGAGGCTTTGGTGTTTTAACTTTAATAATGTAGAAAACACCAAAACAGCTTTCCTCTTGATCTAGCGGCAAAGTTCTATCCACAATGCTTCATAGGTAATAAGAGTTGTTGCCAAATTCATTTTAAAAAATTTAAATATTTTTATTTATTATTTTTTAATAGTGAATCACCATGAGGTACACTTACATATTTACTAACTTTCATGTTTGTGTTTCAGTCATACAATGATCGAGTACCCATCCCTCCACCAGTGCCCATTCTCCACCACCAATGATCCCAGTGTCCCTCCTATCACCCCCTCCCCACCCCCGCCACTGTGGCAGGGTATTCTCTTTTGTTCTCTCTCTCCTTTTGGGTGTTGTGGCTTGCAATAGAGGCATTGAGTGGCCATTGTGTTCGATGTACATTCGGCACCCATCTCCCAAACCCGAGTGGGTCCTCCAAACACCCTTTTCTAGTATTCCCGTCTCTATCTGAGCTGTCTTTTCCCCCCAGCATGTGAGGCCGGCTTCCAAGTCATGGAGCAAACCTCCCGGTTCTTATTTCTACTATTCTTGGCACACAATAAAGGTTTGTGGCAGCTGTGGCCTTTGGCAAGTCATTTACCACCTCTGAGTCCCATTTTCCTCATTTGCAAAGTAAATGGGGATGGATTCTATCATTTCAAAGATTCCTGGCAACTGGAATCTAAAGAGATGTCACATCTTGCAGAGAAGAGGAAAAGGAGGGAAAACCCAGTACGAGACTGTGATTAAGCCCTGCCAGAATGGTCAGAAGAACAGAGGCCGCTGGGGAGCAGTGTCTGTGCAGTGACAGTGAGCCTGGACTGGAGCAGCTCCCCCTCTCCTCTGAAGGTCACCCCACGGGGCTGGAGAAACAGAACAGGGGGAAGACGTCCCAGCACATGATCTCCAGAGCCCTGCCAGGAAAGATCCCTGAGCACAGAGCCAAGAGTGAGCCCTGAGCACAGAGTCAGGAGGAAGCCCTGAATATAGTCTGGTGTGGTCCAAAAACAAAACAAAAATGAAACCCAAAAGGGCATGCCCACAGACTGAACTAAGAGAAAGGAAGGAAAAGAGCTCCAAGAGAGGGCTGGGCGATGGCCCCCTGGTAGCCGGGTACTAAAGCCCCTACCCTGCAGGCTTGAAGTCTTGAGTTTAAATCCTCAGGTGGTGCTGAGGGCGATCCTGAATGCTTTGCTGCTTTAGTTGCCTGAGACCCAGACACCTCCGCAAGCTATTTCCCACTGCCCTGCAGCCAGCTGGCTTAGCACCAGGGTGCAACTCATGTGAAAAGAGGTGCAAGCACCACCGCCTGCCCCCACAACTCCAGTGTCAGACTCAGCAAGTACTGGAACCCGAATGAGCAAAGGCACCAGCACCAATGGAGTGGCACCCCGCACAAGGGCCACAGCCCAGCGTGAGCAGAACCCCCATTATTCCAACAACATCAACAGGGAAAGGGGGGGGGAAACACTGAGAAAAAATGTCTTAGCCAGCGGGGTTGGAGTGATAGCACAGCGGGTAGGGCATTTGCCTTGCACGCAGCCAAGCCGGGTTCGATTCCCAGCATCCCATATGGTCCCCTGAGCACCGCCAGAAATAATTCCTGAATGCAGAGCCAGGAGTGACCCCTGTGCATCACCAGATGTGACCCAAAAAGCAAAAAATATATATATAATATATATAAATATATATATGGGCAGGAATGGAGCTCAGCAATAGAATATCACTTTCTCTGAGTGAGGCCCTGGATTCCATTCCCCCCACCCCACACACACACACATATACACACACACCAAAGACTAAAAAAAGACTCTATGAAAAACAGGAAGCTTACCACCAAATTTATGGGGCATCTTAATAACGATAGAGGTGATATATTGTCATGGTAACTGCACTCTCTCTTCCACTTGGCTATTACATTATACTTCAACTTATTTTTCCATGATCGTGTCTATTCTTATAATCCACTTGAAATCCCTTATGAAACAAAGCAGAATGATGTAAATAAATAGAAGTCATGTTATGAGTCACTTGATTACTTTCCACATCATTTCTCTATGGAAAAGAAAGCAAGGGTTTGGGACTCAATGTCCAACATTCCTTTCAACTCAAGTCCTGTTTATTCTTCTCCTTTAGTTCTGAACTTCAAAGACCTTGACGGGCCTTGACTTCCTGAATGTCCACAGCTCTGTGTTGCACAGTGCATTTGAAGTACTTCTTAGCTTCCAGGAGAGGCATTTGTGCACCAAAATATTATAGTCAAAAATATTAAGGAATTTTAAATGACTTGTTTTGCAAGGCAAACGTCCTGCCACTGTACTATCACCCCAGCTCCTTGTTTTGTAAATTCCTTCCCATCCTATTAGGAACTTCATTGGGATCCTAAAATTTTGGGGGGAGAGAGGGGCACACCTGGTGGGGCTCAGGACTTACTTCTGGCTCTTATTTATTTTAGGGATCCTACCTGGTAAGCTTAGGGGACTGTATGGGGTGTCAGGAATTGAACCAGGGTCAGCCATGTGCAAGGCAAGCATCCTACCCACTGTACTATGGCTCCAGCCCCTAGAATTAACTTTTTCATTCTAATGTTTGTATGGAATGCATTGCCTTTATCACAAACACTGAGTTTTGAATCATCCCCCGTCCTCCATCCAATCTTCTGCTATGCAGGGTGATGGCTGAAACACAGACAGATGGTCAGGTCATGACTGGCAGAGGAACTTGAACACAGGTCTTTGAACTAAATCCTTGGCTCTCTCTCCATCTCTACAAAAACTCCCTCCAGCTGCATAATGCACTTCCTGGTCAGACACGGTCAGGACAGCCCCTGCAAAAGGTTGTTCAGAAGAGTTAGCCTCTCCTAATTGGTCTTATTCCTCTTGACGAGACAGATATTCTAATGGTTCAAACAGCAGTTCTGTACCCACGAAATCTGCTAATTTTGAGCCACACATCAGAGTCAAATTCCTTTTGATGTCAGTGGGCCCCATGGGTAGCTCATGTGACGCGGGGAGGAGGAAGACGGTCACTTTCTCCCGCTCTGCCTCTGTCTCTGCTACCTGGGACCCAGGGTTGCTGGGTTTTTGTCTCACATCGTAGAAAGAAATTTCAGGAGTAGATGGGCAGTGAAATTACAGAGGTTTTATTTGGAGGTTTTGAAGGGAAGGAGGGAGAGAAAGTGGGAGAGAGTGGAGAGTAACGTGCTCAAGAGAGAACACAGGCTTTTCCACACATCCCAGCATTAGACATGAAAGCATGAAAGTACACATCTCAAGAGCGGAGATGAGGGCAACACATGCTCAGGTACTGCATGTGCTCAGTCACGTTGGCGCAAGCAGCACATGGGTTCAGGCAGCATATGCGCGCACTTCCTTTGTTCAAGGTAACCTTTATAGGGTTTCTCCAACTTGCCCTCACAGGAGGTTCTACCTATGTTCAGCCTCCTCAGGGTCTGTTATGGACAAGCACCAGTTCTCCATGAGGTCAGGGCTATTACTTCACAGGAAATTTACTATTATTGCCTTGGGAGGGGGTCTTCCCTATCTGCCTGCCTTCCTACATCACTTTCAAATTGTTTTATCCTTAAAAACTCTTTTAGAAGAGCCAGAGAGATAGTACAGCGGTAGAGCACTTGCCTTGAGTGCAGCTGACTTAGGGTCAATCCCCAGTACCGCCAGGTGGACCCCCAGCACCTCCAGGAGTGAGGCCTAAGCACAAAGCCAGGAATAAACCCTGAGAACCACTGGGTGTGAACCCCCAAAATTAAAATTAAGATTTATTATTTATTAGAAATGCCGACATGTAATGCGATTTGGAGATGACCAGTGGACTAGAGCTGTTACTGACTGGATTCCATGGGACGTCAAAAGAATGCCTGGCCACCCACCTACAAGATGGTCATGGTAGGATTCTTTGTCAAGACCCTGAACCAACGGTTTGAGGCTCTTCGTGTTCCTGGAACGAGCAGACACCATTGGGCTACACTAGCACACGACAAGGATGAATAGAGACATTACTGGTGCCCGCTAGACCAAATAAATGAGAACAGGATGACAAGTAATACAAATGAAGTGATGTCTACATGTTGAACTGGGGAGATAGCTCAAAGGGTTGAGTGAATGCTCTGCATTCGGGAAGCCAACGTTCAATTAATCCCTTGGCACCACAGAATCTGCCAAGCACAACTACAAGTGGTCTCCAAGTGCTACATCAGAAGATCATTTGAGCACTACCATATATGACCCCCTCCCCCCCAAAAAAAAAGAACAAATAAAAAAGTCTATATGTGAAAGCAATTTGCAGATTAGGTTTTTTTATTTTTTGCAACAGAGGTATTGAATGGCCTTCATGTTCAGTCTATGGTCTACTTTCAGCACACGTCTGCCCTGCCGCAGAGTCAGGGTGGGGTGTTGGGGGATGGGGTGGGGGTAGTGGGAGGGATACTGGGAACATTGGTGGAGGTGAATGGGCACTGGTGGAGGAATGGGTAAACGATCACTGTATGACTAAAATGAAAACATGGAAGTTCATAAGTGTGTAACTGTACCTCACGGTGATTCACTAATAAAAAAATTTTTTTTAATTCTTTGGGGGGGTTGGGGGGAGAGTCACATCCAGCTGTGCTCAGTGCTTAACCCTGGCTCTGTGTTCAGGGATCACTCCTGGCAGGGTTAGGGGGAACCATACATGGTGCTGGGGATAAAGCTGGGGCCAGTCATGTGCAAGACATATGAAAATTCTTAAATTAGGCACAACGATTGATAAGATCTATTTGTAAATAAAATATTTTCCTAGAAAAATATATCAAAGGAAAAATTATAAAAGTCCTTTTGAGTTTTCTGTTTGGTTTAGTTTTGAGGTCACACCGGCTTATTCCTGGATCTGCACTCACGGAACAGTCCCAGTAGGCCCAGATGCCAGGGACCTAAGCCAGGTCAGCTGCATGCAAGACAAGCGCCCCACCCACTAAACTATGATACAAGAGGTCTTGAGTCCCCCACTGCCTAAATTTCTCCACGCCAGCTAACAAAACCTCTTTTATAGCATCATTCCCTGTGCCCTAACCATTTTTTTCCGAATTTACCCAAATTTATTTCCTTCCTTTGTCCCTTTCTTTTTTTCATCCTTCATGGTGATAAAGATGGAGATCAAACTCAGGTCACCCAGATGCAAGGTATATGCTCTACCAATGAACCACATCCCCAGCCCTAACCCAAATAACTGAAACTCACTGGTTTCAAAGAGAGTAAAATCGGAGCCCAGTCATAAACTTGCCCTGTAAGAGCACAGTGCCAGCAATGTACAAGATTATAGATAACCAAAAATTCAAAATGACCATTCTAGGAAGTTTCCTCACACCACACCAGACAACACTGTTCTCTTTCAGGTGTTATGAGAAAGTATTCTTTAAAAACTCAAACTCAGGGACTGAATTGATAGTACATCGGGTAGGGCTTTTGCCTTGCATGTGGCTGACCCGGCTTCGATTCCCAGCATCCTATATGGTCCCCTGAGCACCACCGGAGTGATTCCTGAGTGCAGAGCCAGGAGTCAGCCCTAAGCATCGCCAGGTGTGACACAAAAAGCAAAAAAAAAAATCTTAAAAACTTAAACTCAGATTACATTATTTTATATTCCACAAAAGAGTGCAGTCCTTCTATGTCTGTCCCTCTCTTTCTTGACTCATTTCACTTAGCATGATACTCTCCATGACCATCCATTTAAAAACAAATTTCATGACTTCATCTTTCCTAACAGCTGCAAAGTATTCCATTGTATAGATGTACCAAAGTTTCTTTAACAAGTTGTCTGACACCCAAAGACAGTAGAGACAGGGCCAGGAATATTGCTTCATGGTTGGCAGCCTGCCTCATGAGCTGGGGAGAAGGCAGCTGGAATAGAGAAGGGATCACTAAGTCAATGATGGTTGGAGGGATCATTTGGGATCATTCGACATGTGTGCTGAAAGTAGATAAAGGACCAAACGTGATAGCCTCTCAGTAACTGAATTGCAAACCAAAGTAGAAAGAGTATGGGGGAAATTGTCTGCCATAGAGACAGAGGGAGGGATGAGATGGGAGGGGTGATACTGGGGACACTGGTGGTGGAAAATGTGCTCTGGTGGAGGGATGGGTGTTCGATCATTGTATGACTGAAACTCAAACATGAAAGCTCTGTAACTTTATCTTACGATGATTCAATTAAAAATAATAATAATACTTAAAATTTAAAAAAAAACTCAAACTCTCTGAGCCAGTGTAATAGCACAATGGCACAATGAGTAGGACATTTGCCTTGCATGCGGTTGACCCTGATTCTATTCCAGCATTCCATATGGTCCCCCCGAGGACCACCAGGAATAATTCCTAAGCACAGAGCCAGGAGTGACCCCTAAGCACTGCTGGGTGTGCTCACCCACCCCCACAAGCACCCCAGGTTGCAAAAGAACAAAAGACAAACCAAAGAAAAAGAAAAAAAAACTCAGACTGGACATAGAGTCACTGCAGCTCGAATATTGCCCAAGACATGATTTTAATTGCCTCAAGGAACCTTGAGATACACTGACAGGATCCTAAAAGTATTGTAGGTAACTGTACCTCACAGTGATTCACTAATAAAAAATTTAAAAAAAAAAAACTATCTTGCATCCAAAGAGACTGCTGAGGGTTCTGTTCAACTCTTTGCATTCAAGCAATACATTTAGCATCCAAAATAGCAGTTCTTTAAAGGCTCAAAGGCTCTTGAGAGCTGCCTCCTTGGAGCCTGTGGCGAGACCATCTGGCATGAGGTCTTTACCCTCAGTGTCCTCAGAAACCAGCCGGGGGAAAAGCTGTGGGGATCAGTTTGTGAATCCCCAGGGAGGGTCAGAATGACAAACCGGCTTCCTGGAGTGTTGAACCTGCGACTCTCGGCTTCAATCCCAGGCCTTCTGGGAGCCCTGGGGAGCTGGGTTACTGAAGCAGTGTATTGATGCTTCAGCCATGTCAATTCTAGAACTTGCTAGCCTGAAGCATATATGTCTTCTATGGAGCTTTCTGCCAGAGATAAGAAGGCAAGTTTTATAGAGGAAGGATTAGGAGACGTAGGGCAGCATCGAGGAAATGCAGGGAAAAGCGTCTTCGGAGAGACTTTATATCCTCAGACATTGGTGTCCTGGGTAAGAATAAATTTGCTTCATAAACAAACCTTGTTGGGGCTGGAGTGATAGCACAGCGGGTAGGGCGTCTGCCTTGCACCCAGCCGACCCGGGTTCGATTCCCAGCATCCCATATCATCCCCTGAGCATGGCCAGGGGTAATTCCTGAGTGCAGAGCCAGGAGTGACCCCTGAGCATCACTGGGTGTGACCCAAAAGCAAAATAAATAAATAAACAAACCTTGTTTCAGGAGTCTGGGAAGATTGTGCAGCAGGAAGGGTACTTGCATTGCACATAGCTCACCCCAGTTCAATCTCCAGCACCTCATCTATGGTCCCCTGAACCAGAAGTAATCCCTGACCTCAGAGCCAGGAGTAGTAAGCCTGAGCGCTGCTGGATGCTGCCCAAAACCCGAAAACAAATTAAAATTTTTAAATCCTGCTTCAGGCTGGGGTTGTAGCATAGCTGCAAATCACTGGCCTTGCCTGTGTGAGGACCCAGGTTCAATGCCCAGCACCGCCACAACCGCGAGGCGAAAAACCGCCTGTGTCCATTCAGCATTTCAAGAGTGTGGGGGGGAGGGGGAGTTGAGTCTACAGCGGGTAGGGTGTTTGTCTTACATGCGGCGAACCCAGGTTTGAATCCCAGCATCCCATATGGTCCCCTGAGCACCACCAGGAGTAATTCCTGAGTGCAGAGCCAGAAGTAACCCCTGTGCATCGCTAGGTTTGACCCAAAAAGCAAAAGCAAAAAAAAAAAAAAGTGTGTGGAGCTGCTGCCTCAGTTTTCCAAATGTGCTTGAGTCTCCTCTCAAATTGCTGGTGCAATCAGCTGGGTTCTTGTCCCTCGCTGCCCTAGATGCTCCCTCCAGACATCCCTTAGTTTCTGCTTCTCCCAATGCCAGTCCGCATACTAGAACAAAGCTAGGGATTCAGGATCACACCTCTGGTTGTCCAGACAAAGCGTCTGCATGGTCTAATGCCACGACCCCTAGAGCATTTGTGTCAAGATTGTGTTGGACCCTTAAAGAAGGGGGCAAGTCTGTCCATGGAGTAGGCTATTCTTAGTAATCCAGTCGTATCTTTAAGGTGTCTCTCTAGCAGGAACTGTGCTAGGGACTTGGAGAACAGCCAGGAGCTCAGGGTCACTTGCTGACCTGCTGGATAGATACTCTGCCTCCCTCCCCTCCTCTGGCAACACAAGCATTCTTCTGCCCAGAGTACCTGGCATCTCTTGGCTCTGACATGGATAATAATAAAGGTTACTGCCCACCCTCCTGCTCACAGACCGACACCATCTGGGAAAAGCACGGAAACGAGAAGTGGGGATAGCCTTGGCTATTGATTCATCCTACCACTTCGACTTGATTCCCTTCCTAGCTTGTTTAGTGTTGCCCTGGGATGTCCATGATCTACGGACACTGCGCTGTGTCTCCATCAATCACTTCAAGCTCAGCTTGAGTGGGAAGAGAAAAAATGTTAGGCAATAAATACCCTCTGGCTGGGCAGTGGACTACATAGCGAACCTGATCTTTCCATTGGAAGAAAGAAAACTGATTTTGCTCTTTGGCGACTATATGACAACAAGGAAAATGTAACTCATAAAGCCATGCTTATTTTCTACTAATCTGATGACAACATCCCTCATCCAAATTAAAATATTCAGAATCAAGGTTCATAATCTCCTGCAGGGCATGTGACTAATTAGAAAGAGCCATCCCTGAATTGTGGTGTTGATTCAACGGATGGTAATGCAAGAAGACAGATTGTCTGATTATTACCAATCCCAACAACAGGCATCTCTCATTTATGGCCATCTACTCTGGCGTCTTCACAGCTTTTAATATCTAACCTAAATCCCTCCCAAATACCATTGAATCCTTAGTCTCTAAAGGCTACACTCAGTGATATTAAACTGCAAAGAGCAAGCATACAACATTTAGTTAATATACATTAATATCCAAAAGTCTGATTTAACATGTTTAAAATTATTTTGAAATAAATTTTAAAATTTGCCATAACCAGGTGCACCTCACTTTGTGAAATAAATGCACTGCCTCTCACATTTATATCAAACCAACCCTGAGACAAAAGAAAAGCACCTTTAATAATGCAGAAATCTTTTCTAAACCACTCATTTAAGGGAGCATTTTTAAATAAAATGACAATATACATATGAACACTGAAGTTTCTTTCATTTGGCAGAATCACTTCTAGAGTTAAAAGGAAAACAGCAATTATAGCTAAAGAACAGAACATCCTAGACTAAAAATGTATTTGCTTTTATCAAATCTTCTCTTCGTCATTTTACAAGAGAATAACAGGAAATTCTCGGGTGCTCAGACCTTGTTTCCTAGCAATTGACAGAGGCTGTGAGCTCTCAGGAAAAAGCAAGGAAGCTAAGGCCTAGGAGGATAAAGACCTGGAATCCAAATTCTCCCGGCAGTGGATCTATAGACAATTAATTAAAGAGAACTCCCTCATATGTGTTCCAGAGTGTTACCCGGTTACTCTCTTTAAAGTTAGGAATTAGATACTATATAACAATTCCTTTTATCAGCCAGAATTGAAATCTACAGAGGTTGGCAAGGGAGGGCAGTAGAGCTAAGAACAAAGTAATTGTCTGGTAATATTACCTGATCTCAATCAGATACTGGTTACTCTGTGCAGTAATAATAGTGTCAGGACTTTGCTTGGGCTTGGTACAGGCTACATCAGAAGAAAAGATAAGGGGCAACAATGCAGCTACAAACAAACAGCATATCTGCAATGATATAAAAAACAAAGGAACTTATTCTTTCTAATATTGTCAATGATTATGCGTGTCAAAAGCCATAGACAGGGACAGAATATTCAAAGTAGCACTGTCGCACTGTCGTCCCGTTGTTCATCAATTTGCTCAAGCGGGCACCAGTAATGTCTCCACTGTGAGACCTGTTACTGTTTTTTGGCATATCCAGTATGTCACAGGTAACTCGCCAGGCTCTGCCGTGGGGGCAGGATACTCTCGGTAGCTTGCCGGGTTCTCTGAGAGGGACGGTGGAATCAAACCCAGGTCGGCCTCGTGTAAGACAAACACCCTACCCACTGTGCTATCACTCCAGCCCATTGAAAGTACCAAGATTATTTAAAAAGGTTATTTAAAAAGGAACATACATACAAAGAAAAACCCAAAAGATTCACAGCATCTATCAAACAAGACTCTATGAGCCAGAAGATAATGGAGGGGCTGGAGCTATAGCACAGCAGATAGGGTGTTTGCCTTGCATGCGGCCAACCCAGGTTCAATCCCCAGCATCCCATACAGTCCCCCGGCACGCCAGGAGTAATTCCTCAGTGCAGAGCCAAGAGTAAGCCCTGTGCTGGGTGTGACCCAAAAAGAAAAAAGAAAAAAAAAGGTAATGGAAAAATAGAGTATGACGGGGCTGGAGTGATAGCACAGCAGGCAGGGCATTTGCCTTGCCCGTGGCCGGCCCAGGTTCAATTCCCAGCATTGCATATGGTCCCCCAGCTGCCAGGAGTAATTCCTGAGTGCAGAGCCAGGAGCACTCCTGTGCAGTGCAGAGTGTGACCCAAAAAGCAAAAAAAAAAAAATAGAGTACAAAAACTCAATGAAATAAATATGTCACCAAAGATACTCTATCCAGCTAATTATCATCCAGATTTGAAGGAACTATACAGAGCTCAGGGACAGGCAACAGCTCCAGGAATTCATAGCCTTGAAACAAGTTTTGCAAGAAGTGTTGAAAGAGCTTCTTTAAAAGACAAGACAAACTTCACAGCACTTAATGTGCCATGGCACATTCATTCATGGCAGTTATGGTTTCCCTCTACTAGATTTTAAAATGTTTTTTTTTTCTTTCAGCTTGCTAGAGATTTTAATACAACTTCAATTAAAAAAATTAATCTTTCATTTATATTGAGTGTTCTATGTCTGATCAGATGTTTTGTTCTTGTTTACGGGTTTTTTGCAACCATATGGGTTTTTATTATACTTATTATTAATGCAGATACTTTAGCAGTATCCATAATATATTTTCTTTTTTATATACATTTTTAATGAATCACTGTGAGACTTACAAACTTTCGTAATTATGTTTCAGTCATATAATGATCAAGTACCCATCCCTCCACCAGTGCCCATTCTCCACCGCCAATGTTCCCAGTATCCCTCCTGCCATACCCCCAAACCCCCTCCATCGCCCCCCTCTGTGGCAAGCACATTCCCTTTTACTCTCTCTCTCCTTTTGAGTGTTACTGTTTGCAATTCAGATAGTAAGTGGCCAACATATTTGGTCCATAGTCTACTTTCAGCACGCATCTCCCATCCTGAGCGAGCCCTCCAAGCACCATTCATTTAGTGGTCCCTTCTCTATCCCAGCTGCCTTCTCCCCCAGCATGTGAGGCTGGCTTCCAAGAGACCCTCCTAGGCCTTATCTCTATTGTCCTTGGGTGTAAGTCTCCCATTCTGTTAATTTATATTCCACAAGTGAGTGGCAGTCATTCTATGTCTGTCCCTTTCTCTCTCCCTCTGACTCATTTCACTTTAATATGATATTTTCTAATATAAAGCCAAAGAACAGAAAAAATACACTTATACTTTTATGAACGTATTCAGATTTTCCCTTTAAATTTTTCTTAATTCTTTTCAATCTTACTAAAGTTTACCTTTGTAGGATTTATCTATTTCATGTAGATTTTTTAAAGTACTAGTACAGAATTATTCATAGTATTCATTTTAAATTTCTATCTGTCACTGTCACTGTCATCCCGTTGCTCATCGATTTGTTCTAGCAGGCACCAGTAACGTTTCTCATTATGAGACTTATTGTTATTGTTTTTGGCATATCGAATATGCCACGGGTAGTTTGCCAGGCTCCCCCATGCTACTCTCGGTAGCTTGCAGGGCTCTCAGAGAGGGCAGGAGGAATCGAAGATGGGTCAGCCGCGTGAAAAGCGAACGCCCTACCACTGTGCTATCACTCCAGCCCTTAAATTTCTATACTTATAAAAATATATTTTATGTTAAGTTTTATTTTTAAAACAGATTAAAAATTTATTTTATAAACCTACCATTTACAGTTTTGTGGATTTCAGGAGTTTAGCACTATTCACCTATATTTGTGTAGGTGTCACCACAAAAAAAAAAAGAAGAAAAGAAAATATTTCTCATGTGTGGAATTAAAAAAAAAAAATCATCAACCACCACCTAAATTGCATGTCCTTCTCTCCCAGAAGGGAGCATAACATGACGCTCACCATAACCATGCCACCGGACCCCATGCCAGGCTGTTTCACTCAGGCCACTCCAGAGGGGGACGGGTGAGACCCTCCCAGCCCCAAGAAACCCAGCCAGGTAGCAGACCTTCACAAGCCAACTGCTCACCACGCTCACCCGCTCCCCACCCACTCTGGCTAAGCCTCACACATGAGTGAAGTCCCACGGAACCCAGGTAGTTCGGAACTTTGTGACCTTGGACTCTGGGCTCAATGGGACCTGAAAGCAGAGATCCTCTGCCTGGTTCCCCCAGTCCCCGGTGACCCAGGGGCCACTCCCATAAACCACCTCCTACTGGCGCCAGATAATCTCTTCACTGGCCACCGTCCAGATCACATGGCTGCTTCTCCAGGAAGGGAGCATAAAATGAGCCCCCCCAGATATTTCTCTGGACTTAGTTACTAAAATACTAAAATACAGAAATCCAAAACTGTGCGGCTGCTAGTGCGGCCTCCTGACCTCATATCTCTTCATTCTCAGCAATGGAAAACAAATTACCAAATGCTTTCTTTTCAGCAGGTCGACTTTAGGGGGGAGAAACTCCAAATCAATAATAGTGAATTTTTTGTTGAAATATTGAATGTAATCAAAGTAAAGTGAAAGTAAAGTGAAATTTACCAGTTACATATGCGGGGTGGGGGGCTGGGGAGGTGGGGGGAAGGGGCGGAGGTATACCGTGATTCTTGGTGGTGGAATATGTGCACTGGTGAAGGGATGGGTGTTTGAGCATTGTATAACTGAGACTTAAACCTGAAAGCTTTGTAACTTTCCACATGGTGATTCAATAAAAGAATAAAAGAAAAAAAAAAGAAAAAAAATGAGGCCCCCATAGCCATGCCACCAGACTCCACGCCAGGCTGTTTTCACTTGGGTGCCCCAGAAGGGGGCGGGTGAGAGCCCTCCCTGCCCCAAGGGATCCAGCCCTGGGAACCCAACCGTCGCCACACTCCAAGCCACTTCCCACCCACTCGGGCCGAGCCTCACATATGAGTGAACATATTCCTAGACATATCATAAGACACTCCCTACCCATTCTCCATAATTACCCCACCATATTTGATGGGGTTCAGACAGTAGGCAACAAATCATAGAAGGAAATATACATATATATGCATATATACATATTTTCAGATATATATCCCAAAGCTCACATCACCCAAACTTTAACCACATGTTAGTGATATCCTATAGAATGTCTTAATGGCTCCTGCCAAAATAGAACAATCTACACACTGTTTTCTATATGAACACTTTTTTGTAAGCAAGTTCAGCAGTTCTTCATAACAGACAATACAAAAGATATTCTTTTGGTTGTGTTATGGGACAGGGATTGGGGTTTGGGATGGAAACATCCTGAATTTAGTGGTAAGAAGGTGTAATGGTTCTGGGATTAGTGTTTAAATATTAAATGTAACCAAATATTGTGAACTAACTTACAAAATAAAAAAAATTAAAAAGAAAAGAAAAAGAAAGAAAAAAACAACAGTAAGGGACCAACAACTGGTCAAAGTCACAGGAACTGGAGATATTGTCTATAGAACTGAGCGTACCTAGGAGTGGAACTGGGAGGGGGTCCTTGAGACACTGGTTGAGGAAAGAGACTCTGAAGTGAAGCATGCATAAAAAGTATAATTAACAATATGGTAAATCCAGGTACCTCAAGGAAAAAATTTTAAAAACAAAAAGACAAATAAAAGTGAAAAACAGAGAACAGATGGGGACATTGGTGGAGGAAAGTGGACACCAGTTGGGTTAGTGTTAGAACACTGTACGCCTGGGGCCGGAGCGATAGCACAGCGGGTAGGGCGTTTGCCTTGCACGCGGCCGACCCGGGTTCGATCCCCGGCATCCCATATGGTCCCCCAAGCACCGCCAGGAGTAGTTCCTGAGTGCAAAGCCAGGAGTAACCCCTGAGCATCGCTGGGTGTGACCCAAAAAGCAAAAAAAAAAAAAAAAAAAAAAAAAAGAACACTGTACGCCTGAAACTAAATCATGAATATCTTTGTAACTTTGTAATTCATGGTAATTTGATTTAAAAATTAAATTTTTATAAAAAGAGGAATTTTAATAAAAATTTTAATTAAAAGAGGAGTGATTGAGATGCAGTCATATGTATAGAGTAACCTCTGAAATTTTCCATCTCAGTATAAAAGTCTGAGTCTACATTTTTTCAATAGACATATTTTCATTTATAATTGCATTTAACAAAATACATGAATATAATTTTAAATCTTTCAAACATTTAAAATGGGTTAACATATTTTAATATTTGCATGGTTAGCATGAAGACATCTCTGTGTTTTGATTCTTTAAGTTCCAACAACCAATTATGCAAAGACTTTGTTGCTCTTAAACTCTTAAATTCCTACCTTCTCCGGTGTCAATCAATTCTTACAATCTCATCAAACCCACTTGCTTTCCTTCTTGGAAATTTTACATCAGTTGGAAAATTTTGCCTTTTGAAATGTAGAACTATTAGGTTTTTGTGGGTGAGAAACATCATTTCCAACAACAAAATCACAAAATGATGGAAACATTTCCAAATACCCACTTTCAAGATGTCTTTTCCAAAGCAAGAGTTCTTTTCAAATGCAGATTTTTTTTTCTTGTCAATAAAATGCTACCTTCTCTTTAAAGAAACTGATTTAGCTACATTTTAAACAGCTAAAGTTATTGCAGGAAAGCCTAGTGATGTATAACTAACTCATTTGCAGAAAGACCATTATCCTTTTGCTGCAAGATGACCAGAAAACTTCTTGTGACACAAAATTTGTAGATGGTCACACCTTTGCTTTTTACAATATTTGGGATAATTCTATCAAAATCTTTTCTTTCATCAAATTCACATCAATTACCTCTTGTGGTATTTTTGTTTGCTTTTTGTTTGTTTGTTTTTGGGTCACACCCAGTGATGCACAGGGGTTACTCCTGGCTCATGCACTCAGGAATTACTCCTGGCAGTGCTCGGGGGACCATAAGGGATCCTGGGAATCAAACCCGGGTCGGCCGTGTGCAAGGCAAATGCCCTACCCACTGTGCTATCGCTCCAGCCCCTCTTGTGGTATTTTGTATCCTAATTCCAACTTTTTCCTGAATTAGATTAAATAGGAATAACAGTGAATGAGTTTCATGTGTGGTGCCAACACTTCAGGCTCACCACAGAATTTGTGGTTTTTATGCCAATCAGAACCATTGTCCCATTAGTGATCACATATTAACATATAACATATAACTGAAGGATTTGCTTCCTGCCAAATCATGACTGACAGTTGGGCAAGTCCCATTCAGTGGGTCAAGAACCAATGCTGCACACCTTGTATGTCTACTTTCACTGGGCCATTCTGTCCTCAACTGACAGGTGTAAATATGAGTCCATCCACAGAGACCCAAGGCCACGTATGCCACCTTTCCCCTTCACTAAAAGAATCACTGTTTCTTTAGCAAAAGCAACAGGTGTAAGACCATCCGTTACAACGACAAAAGAAATGCAGGGCAAAAAAGCAAATGAGAAAAAAGTGGGTGAGATTATTTGAACATTTTTCCCTGCTCAGGATTGCTACAGGGCAAATGGAACAAATTATTAGTCTGTAGATCTCTGAATATGGGCTGTTAGGGTGTGTGGTGGCTAGGATAAGATGCAATACAGGGCCAGATCAATAGCACAGTGGAGAGGACATTTGCCTTGCACACAGCCAACCTGGGTTCGATCCCTGGCTGTGTGCGATGGAATTCTAAATAAAAAAAAAAAATCATATGTGGCATCCTATATGGTCCCCTGAGCAGCACCAGGAGTCATTCCTGAGTACAGAGCCAGGAGTAACCCCTGAGCAAAAAGAAAGAAAGAAAGATTCAATACATGTGGTTTGAATGTACATGTATAGCACAGCTGGTAGGGCATTTGCCTTGCACGAGGCCAACCGGGATTTGAATCATCTGTCCCTCTCAGAGAGCCCAGCAAGCTACCGAGAGTATCCCGCCCCCACAGCAGAGCCTGGGAAGCTACCTGTGGCGTATTCGATATGCCAAAAACAGTAACAAGTTTCACAATGGAGAAGTTATTGGTGCCTGCTTGAACAAATCAATGAACAACAGGACAACAGTGCTACAGTGCTACATGTGTTCTACCACACTGTTACATTCCTGATAAAGATTTAGGCTAATTCTTTGGTTAGGATCTGATGCAATTGAACGGAATTCTTAAAAAAAAAAAAAAAATCCTATTCTGTTTTTTATCCTCAAGGAATAGCACAGTAATAATTTAGACACCTAAAGGTTCAAAGGTTGAACCTGTTAAAGGTTCAAATAGTATGGCTCACCTAAATTATTTGAATCAGTGGGAGAAATGAAGAATATGTCTTGGAGTGGTAGAAGGAATTTCTAAAAAAATCATATTTTCCTGCAAATCAGAGATTCTCAGGCTGCCATAACTATAAGCTTTGCCTCTTGGTCTCACCATATAGAAAATATTTTGGGTGCTTCAAGTGACATCAAAGCTTAATTTCAAACAACTGAAAAGAAATAATACCAAATGTTATTATGTTGGATATCAACCCTAAGTGCTTTAGACTTAATCAGTGTATTGCCCTTTCCTCCTCCCAGAGAAGCTTACCAAGCCCTTGCTAACATCCTTAATTTAGTCAAAGTCTATCTTCTGCCTCCCCTTTGTGTTGGATATTAACCTTAAGTGCTTTAGGCCTTATCAGTGTATTGTCTCCTTTTCTTCTCCTAGAGGAATTACCCTTGCTAGCATCCCTAACTTAGTTAAAGTTTATTTGTAATCTTTCCCTTGTATTTGACCTCGAATTGTCACAGTCCCCCATGTTAATCTCGATTGCTTGTAAAACAAAACTTTCTGGTAATTCTGAACTTGTATTGATACTGCTTTGTATTTGAAGTGTTATATGTTTATACTTGCTTTTCTGTTTCCCCTATAGCCTTTTTATATGTTACCACAGAGCAATGTTTTTGGTTAAACACAGAAAGACCATTAATGCTATGCTCCTAATATTTGGGAGTTGTTTGACTCTGAAATATATCTGCTCCTGGGTATAATCACTTGGTGATAACTACTTGACTCAGGCTTCCGTTGCTATAGTTCCTGACACCCCAAAGGGGATATCCCACTGTGGGACTGGGATGGACCCGGGGCGAGTGGCAAAACTACCCGGCAACGAAATGGGACATTCTAGAAAGCATAAATGCATGGTTTTCATACAAACTGTTACAACTTTAGGGACAGGACCCCCCTGGGGAAGAACTGGCTGAACTGGCCTGAGGACTTAGTCTGGGATTTATGGTAAAAGCCTTGCTTGCTCTCAGCCCAGAGAACTAAGTGTTGGGATCTTTGTCTTTTACTGTGTTTATCCAAACAACTGCTAGTATGATAACTTATACAATTAGAGGGAAACATAAAAGCACTGTAGTTGTCCCTGGGAGACAATGTGTCTCCTTGAGTTGATCTCCCTAAAAGAATTTCCTCTGCCAAATGTTTATCTATGTAAATGACTAATCTAACCTGTCCTTACCTCCACCCCCCTTCAGATGTTCTATAAGTATGCTAGCAACTCTGCATTAAACGGGCCATTTTCACCATCAGACTGTGGTCCCCAGCCTCCCCATCTCCCCATCTCTCTGTGTCTCCGCTGGGGAGCCCTGGAGAGGTGGGGAGGCGGGGAGGCGGCTTTGGGTCACCGAAGGAACACACTTGTCCAGCAGCAGCAGCAGCCACCCCAGGATCATTTTTGTGTGTGTGCGATTACACATTATTATATTTTATTTTAGCACAATTTTCATAGCAATTTTCTTATACATACCTTTCAATCCTAAAAGATAGTGAAGTTCCTCTAACTGTAAATGGAATTTAAGGCAGGACCTTGGGCCAGGGAATTGGCTCACATGCTTTGCACATGGGATTTCTGGGTCCCACTCCTGGCAGTGATGGATGATAACCCCAATGCCTCCCAGAGTGAACCGAAAATAAAAACACAAAAACTTAAAGCAGCACCTTAGTATGACTCTTCTAGTGGGTGGTTCTTTCCCTGCCACAACTGATTAAGTGGGGGTTTTGGTAAAGGTTATCAATCCCATACATATTTATTAGCAGCAAAGTTTTCTGTTTCCTAGCTCCAGGTACCTAAACTTATTATTTAGCCGAGTAATTCAGGCTAAAAGCTAGAACCACTCCTCCCTTGATCAAAATAAAGTTTCTATTGATTGAAAAGTACAGACCTATAATATATAAGGAGGCAGAAAAGACAAACGAGGAAAATACTTGAATGTTAACTGAGCTTTCAATCCTTGAATAAATGTGGACTCCAATTCTATGGGAATGTAAATTGGTGCAGTTTCTTTGAAAAGCAGTATAGAGGTTCCTTTAAGAAGTAAAATGGAGGGGCTGGAGTGATAGCACAGCAGGTAGGGCGTTTGCCTTGCATGCGGCTGACCCAGGTTCGATTCCCAGCATCCCATATGGTCCCCTGAGCACCGCCAAGGGTAATTCCTGAGTGCAGAGCCAGGAGTGACCCCTGTGCATTGCTGGTGTGACCCAAAAAAGAAAAAAAAGAAAGAAGTAAAATGGAAATAATTTGAGATCCAGCAATACTACTCCTAGGCATTTATTCAAGGGATTGGCCAAAAGAAATTCTTAAGGATGACCCCACCTCTATGCTTAGAGCAGTGTTATTCACAATAGCTCAAAAATTGACTCAAAAGTAGTGTGTTTTGGGGGGGGGGAGAAAAAGAGGGAGAGAGAGAGGGGGAGGAGGGAAGGAGAAAGAGAAGGAGGGAGAGAGAGGAAGGGAGGGAGAGAGAGAGACAGAAAGAGAGAGAGAGAGAGTACCTGCCATAGAGACGTAGAGGCAGGCTGGGAGGAGGGAGGGGTATGGGAGGGAAACTGGGGTCATTGGCAGTGGGAAATGGACATTTGTGAAGGGATGGGTGTAGGATCATTGTATGACTGAAATCTGATCATGGACAGCTTTGTAACTGTGTATCTCATAGTGACTCAATTTAAAAAATTAAAACTATTATTTAAAAATTGACTCAAGCAAAGGGAACACCAAGTAAAATGTGGCTGGAGACCACACGGGCGGGAAGGGAAATGCGTGCTGAAAGTAGACTAGAGACTGAACACAATAGCCACTCAACACCCCTATTGCAAACCACAACACCCAAAAGGAGAGAGAGAACAAAAGGGAATACCCTGCCACAGAGGCGGGGTGGGGTGGGAGGGGGAGATGGGATTGGCGGGTGGGAGGGATACTGGGTTTTTTGGTGGTGGAGAATGGGCACTGGTGGAGGGGTGGGTTCTCAAACATTGTATGAGTGAAACACAAGCACGAAAATGTGTAAATCTGTAACTGTGCCTTCACAGTGATTCACTAATTAAAAATATTAAAAATATTTTTTAATTTTTAAAATTTTTTTAAAATTTTTAAATGCTCTTCAAAGAATGCTCTTCAAAAAATGCTAAATGCTCTTCAAAAAATGATTAACTTTAAAGTTGGGACTAGAAAATAGCACAAGAGGCTCCCCAAGCTCGATCTCTGACACCACATAGCCACCGAAGTGATCCTGGTGGCCCCCAGCATCACTGGAGAAGCCTCTATTTTAAAAATATCACTCAGCTATTTAAAAAACAGGTGAAATTGTGTATTTCTTGACAAAAAAGATGGAATTTGGTGTGATTATGCTAAGCAAAAGAAGTCTGGAAGTAAGAGACAATTATCAAATAGTTTCACTTCTATAAGGACTATAAATAACTCAGGCAAATAAACTGGTAAATGGAACAAAAATAACTCTTAGACTGAAGAACATGGTTGTCTCCAGAGGTGAGAGATAAGGAGAGTGGATGCAGGAGGACAGGGGTCTGTGGCACTGGCATTTTGGTGGTGGATGGAAGGCCTCATGCACATATGGACGAATAAAGCTATGCTTGTGAAATTTTAAGGTATTGTAACAAATAGCAAATCAAAATATGATTTTAACAAAGTAAATAAAATTAAGATTAAAAAATTTAAAACAAAAACGAATAATGCCTAAAAAGAGAGAGAGAGACAGACAGAGAGAGAGAGAGAGAGAGAGAGAGAGAGAGAGACAGAGAGACAGAGAGACAGAGAGACAGAGAGAGACAGAGATATGCCTGCCATTGAGATAGGCCATGAGGGGTGGGGGGAGGAAAACTGGGGACACTGGTGGTGGGAAATGTACACTGGTGGAGGGATGGGTGTTGGAACATTGTATGACTGAAACCTGACCATGAACAGCTCTGTAACTGTGTGTCTCACTGTGATTCAATTTGTTTTAATTTTTTAATTAAAAATTAATTAAAGTTTAAAAAATTAAAACATGGGGACCATATGGGATGCCAAGGATTGAACCTGGGTCAGCGGCATGCGAGGTACTTGCATCCCATATGGCCCCCCAAGCACTGCCAGGAGTGATTTCTGAGTGCAGAGCCAAGAGTAACTCCTGAGCATCACAGGGTGTAGACTTCCCCCAAAAAAATTTAACATGGAATGAGACAGCGAGTACAATGGGCAGTATTTGGCCCAAATTCAATCCCCATCATCACATGTGGTCCTCCGAAGCCCACCATGAGTGATCCCTGAACATAGGGTCAGGAGTAAACCCTGAGCACAGCCAGGTGTGACCCCCCCAAAACAATTAAAACCAACAATAACATCAACAACAACAAATTATGATCCTGTTTGGCCCAGACTAATTCAGTTTCTTGCCCTTGATACCACACCTGCCACTAAACCACTAAAAAAAAAAATTCTTTGTCCATATCTTATTTTTTGACTGCTTGTTAAATGTATCTGACTTACACATAGTCTGTCTGTCTGTCTGTCTGTGGGCCACCCAGTGATCCTGGGAGTCCAGAATGGGGTTCACTCCCAGTGATATTGGGTCCTGCACTGCAAGTCTCATGCTTCAGTGCCCAGGCCTGAAGTGCTAGGACCAAATGTGGGACCACCAGAGCCAACCCAGTAGTTCTTGGGAGGGAGGGGGGCTGGCAGGGAGGTGGGCACAGGTAATCTGGGGCCAATGATTGAACTCAGGGCCTTGGGCTACCTCCCCAGCCCCTTTATGTAGTTTTAAGAGGATGCTAACAGCTAATAATAGAAATTTAAAAGGTCCTTGCACTTGTTTTCTAGGGCTGTCATAATAAATGCCACAACTTGGTGGCTTGTACCAGTGGTTTCCAATCTTTTATACCTGCCCACCTGCAACTGTCCATGGATCGGTGGTTGCAAACCACTGTCAGTTGAGCAATAATGACATATTTTTGGACCAGCAGAAATTTTTTATAGTTAAAAGCTACTCATTTAAACAATACAAAGGTATTTCCTCATAGATCTAGAGGCTAGAATAAGGTCAAAGACTCAGTGGGTTGGTTTTATCCTGACTTGCTGTTCCCTTCTGGAGTATCTACATGCTCTTCCCCTGTGTGTGTCCGTGTCCTTCTCGAAAAACACCAATCACGCTTGGATTAGAGACCACTGGCAGACTTCATTTTCCCCAAACTACATCTTTATTCTTTTGGGGGTATTTTTGAGGCCACACCCAGCGATGCTCAGGGCTTACACCTGGTTCTACACTCAGGAATCATTCCTGGCAGTGCTCGAGGGACCATAGGGATGCTGGGGATCTAATCTGGGTTGGTCGCAAAGCAAGCATTTTATCCACTGTACTATTGCCCTGGCCCCTGAATTACATCTTTAAAAGGCTCTTGGGGGGTCAGAGAGACAGTATAAGAGTTAAGGTATTTTCTTTGCATGCAGATGACTCTAGTTAAAATCCCCCACACCACAGACCACAGATACTGCCAGGGGTCACTCCTGAGCATAGAGCCAGGCATAGCCTCTGAGCACCCCAGGTGTGTCCAAAAAACAAAAAATAAATTAAAAATAACCTTAAATCTGGTCTATAGAAATGAACTGGGGGCTGGAGTACAGAGAGTAGGTTGCTTGCCTTGCACACAACAAACCAGGTGTGTTCCCCATCCCATATGGTCCTCCAAGCACCACTGGGAGTGGATACTGAGTGTTGGACCAGGAGTAAGTCCTAAGCACTGCTGTATGTGACTCAAAACCAAAGAAAAAGGGGAGAGAAAAAAAGAAACAGAACAGAGCTACTGTGGTGTCAGGAAAGGAGAATGGGCAGGCCTATTGAGATAAGCATGCTGGTGGATGGTGTGGCATTCGAACACTGAACACATCATCAACAGTATTATAAATTGCGGTGCTGGCACCAGAGTGATAGTACAAGTAGGGCATTTGCCTTGCACACAGCTGTCCCGAGTTCAATCTCCAGTATCCCATAGGGTCTCCCGAGCACTGTCAGGAGTAGTTCCTGAGTGCAGAGCCAGGAGTAACTCCTGAGCATCACCAGGTGTGACCCAAAAAGCAAAAGCAAAAAAAAAAATTGTGATACCTAAAAAATTTAATTGATTTGAAATTGGTACCAGCAACTCTATAAAAATAAATTAATGAATGGAGGCCAGAGTACAGTATTTGCTTTACATACAGCTGACACAGGTTCAATCCCCAGAATCACATAAGGTCTCCCCCACTCCAAGTACCGCCAAAAGTGATCCCTGAATGTAGAGCCCTGAGTAAATCCTCAGCACAACCAGGTGTGACCCAAAAAACAAAAACAAACTTAGTTAATTAATTTAATTAAAGGTTCTATGGGTAGGACTGAGGAGGATGCTCAGAGGTGCATGCCTCATGAAAGTGAGGCCCTGAGTTCAATTCCCAGTGCCAAATAAAAGGAGTGGGGAGAGACAGGAATTCTAAGGCCAAATATAGACATATTCTGAGATGGGGGAGGCAGGGTATGAACCAAGGCATTTTGGGAGAAAACTGTTCACTTCAACAGCCCTGAACCCTGCTTTCTATAAATTTTTCATCTAAAACATAAATTAACATGAACCAACAAATTTCGAAGGTCTTGGGGTTGTCTCAGTGATAGAGCACTTACTTTCCAACCAGAGTTTGCAAGCATATTTTGTTTGTTTATATGTTTGTTTTTGTTTGGGGGCCACACCTGGCTGTGCTCAGGGCTTACTCCTGGCTCTGCACTCAGGAATCCCTCCTGGCAGGCTCAGGAATGCCAGAACCCAACCTGGGTCAGCCGTGTGAAAGCAAACACTCTACCTTACCTGCTGTTTCATCACTCCAGCCCCGACTTTGTTTGACACACGGTTTGGTCCACAGCCGTAGCCCACATGTGCCACTGCTGTTAGTAGCACACATCTAAGTGTGTGAACCCCCCTCCCAGAGCACTGCAGCTACATGTATGAGCCCCCAGTCATCGCAACAAAAAAAGAGAAAGGAAGGAAGAAAACTTAAGTCTGAATCAAACTTGAACCACCCTTTCCCTGAACCATGTTTGTGGTGCCGGGGTCAGCACTTGGGATCATAGGAGACTTTTTGCTCTGTGTTGCTGCCATCACTCACCATAAGACCATCTGAATCATGTCCTAAGCTGTGTCACAAAAGAGTCCTGGGCCATAGAGATAGTGCAGTGGTTAAGGTGCTTGCCTTGCATACAGCTCACCCGGGTTCCATCCCGGCATCCCATATAGTCCCTAGAAGTGATTCCTGAGTACAGAGCCAAGAGTAAGGACTTCCTGAGTACCTCCGGGTATGGCCCCAAACCCAAACAAACAAATCAAAAAAAGAATCCTACCATCAAGTTTCTCTGTTTCTGAGTCTAAGCTTATATGCCATGAGCTCTCACATCTTTCTGAACTTGTCTTATAATTTGTAACTTATCTTTGATTTTCACAGAATGAGACCTTAACAAATGATGAAAGAAAGCAGGATCTGATGCCACAAAGACGTCTAGATATTCACTGTGGGCATAGTCCCCCTCTCTGCTAAGAGAGGTAGGAAATAGACACAAGGATCCGACTTCCAAATAGCTCGTAAGCCAGTCGAAGAAATAAGCAGAAGGATGGAGGCTATTTTCACTAAACTCCATCAGGAAAACTAAAGGAAACGAGGAAAAAGGAAGCCATGGTTGGTCTTAGACTGAAAATAATTTTTTTTGTTTTTCGTTTGTTTCATTTTGGCTTTGGGACCACACCTGGCAATGCTCAGGGGTCCACCCTGGAATCTGCACTCAAACTTCTGTGGTGTTTGGTGGACTTTACGGGATGCCAGGGATCATACCTGTGTTGGCTGCATGTAAGGCATATCCTATCTCTCTAGACCAAACATTTTCTTTTCTTTATTGTCCTCTCCCCTTTGCTTTGTTGTCAGTTCTGCCATGGCTGCCCCCCCCCCCACACACACACACACACTTGGATGCAGGGTTCACGAGAAGCTGCATCCTTGATTGCATTGCTCACACAGTTGTGGTACTGGCAGACACTTGGGTGTAATGCGTAGAGCTCACTCACCTTTGTTGTGGCACCAGGGACCCCAAATAGTAGAACTGCTGTGGTTGTACTAAAGGCAGTGCCAGGGATCAAACTTATGGCCTCACAACCTCATTGTCTCTGGAGAGCAGGGAGTATTGGCTCACACTTGATGGTATTCAAAAGTTATTCCTGGCTCTGAGCTAAGGGATCATTCCTGGCACTGCTTGGAGGATCATATAGGAGGGTGCTAGAAATGGAACCAGAGTTAAGCCTCATGCTATCTCTCTGGTGCCTTTTTTAAAATACTGATCCTTTGTTTTTGAAACAGACAGGTAGACTAGGAGGGGAATGGAGGATCCCTGGCAAGGGTTTTCTTGGAAAGTGAAAAATCCAATAGATGAATTAAAGAAGTTATTCTGTCACTAGCCTAACTCAGCAGCCCAAAAGCATGAAGGCCGGACCAGCTTTAAGAGATAGAAACGTGAGCACAGAGGCGGGGTGGGGGTGGAGAAGAATGGGGAGGGGATGGTGGAAGGGATGCTCGGACCATTGGTGGTGGAAAATGGGCACTGGTGGAGGGATGGGTACTCGAATGAAAGTTTGTAAGTCTGTAACGGTACCCCAGTGTGATTCATTAATATAAAAAATAAAATAATAAAAACCAAATAAAAAGAGATAGAAACGAGGTCACCAAGTGGCTCCAGAACCAGCCCAAAGACCGATGGAGCCCCTGAGGCAAGGAGAATAAGGGACATATTAATAATGTGAAAGAAGATATTCAAAGCTCCTTGATCTTCCTCTTGAGAGCGGCCTACCAACAGGCTCTTATCTACCTAGAAAGGCCCCAGTGAAGGCAGTTTGGGGGAAACCCTACAAAATCAACTTAGCAAAGGCAAGCGCATGTATCTCCATTCTGGGGGTCACCCACATCTCAACTCATGAGCACACTCTCAGTTCCCTCACTACTGGAGAGATGGGCTTTGGTCTTTTTGGATTTTGTTCTATTTTCCCTCTCCTTCTCCTTCTCCATTTCCCTCTCCCTCATCATTTGGCAAGCCAGCCAGGAGATATACGTCTTTTGGGAACCATGCAAGACTCCTACAACATTGAGATTGCAAAAGCTCCCCACTAAAAGATATATACTATGTTTAAAACAAAATACCTAAAATCCTAATTTAAACAAAAGATTTATTTTGACTTACTCTCTCAAACCCATATTTCCTCTTTTTCTCTCCCCTCAAGAGCAATTTACCTTCATTCCAAGCAAATTTAATTCAATAAAAAAAAAAGATCTTGCTTCACCCCCCCAAAAAAAAGATGGCGCTTTGGTTTGGGGGGCAGTTGTTTTATTGCAAACCACCAAATTTCAAAAGTGTCATCCAAAAGCTGTCTAAGTTTGTCCCTTTTAATAGGAGGCTTTCAGAGCAAGGTTTATTCTCTGATTCCACCCACCCTTACCCAATCCAGTATAATGTCTCCCTCCCCATCCTCAAAAAAAAAAAAAACAATTTTCAAAACTAAATGTGCGTATAAATCAAAGAAAATATGCGTACAGTTTGTCGTTTCAATCAACCAAATGACAAGCATTTTTAAAATGCTTCCTAGGTGCCTAGTCGTGTTCTAAGTATTTGGAGGCATAAAGGAGCCACGGGGTCTCTCTGGATCTGCTCAAAACTATTTTGTCAAATTGAAAACGCCACCAAGTTTCTGAAGAAAAAAAGAGACAAAGAACCTCTTGAGGTATCTTTTTTTTTTCTCCTTTGTTGTGTCTTTGAAGATGGTGTTAAATACTACAGACGAGTTTTTGAAACTTAGGTTCTTACAGGGAAAAGGGGTAAAAAGAAAAGAAAATCGTACCAGTGTGAGATTTAAAAGAGAGGTTGTAACTGCCACACCAAGCATTCTCCAGGGCGGCCACGCTTTCCATGCTGGTGTGTTACTCATTAAAAAGGTAAAGAATCACTGGTTGGAGCTGTGAGTGCTCAGGTAAAACTTTCATCCTGACGAGAAGGGAAGAGCTATAGAGCCAGGGGAGGGCTGTCGTGCTTCTGAAGGGCAGAGATAAATCCCCAGAGCATAGAGAAACCAGAGAGAGAACAGAAGACCTCACAGCGAAGACTCCGCTGTTTTGTCTTCAGAAGGAGAGATGAGTGAGCTTCGAGCTGGTCAAGGCCAAGGGCTCATTAATTGAGGAAGGAGGCAAGAAGGAGATCCTGTCTTGAGAAAACAACCCTGGGGCTCAGAGCAGCTCCCGGAATTTATTTTTTCCTAAGTCAAAGGTCAAGGTGGGACAGCTCAAGACTCTGACTCAAAATATCCAGCATTAAACACCCAGTATTACTGAGCAGATGTATTGGCAGTGATTCGGTACAGTTTCATTGGGTACATATTTCCATTGGTTTAGTTAAATAATGCCAGTCAAGATTTGAAATTTCAGTCACTACCATACAGTAACTATAAACAAGCACATAAGGAGTAGGCATTGGTACCAGCCCTCAGTCCACAAATCAGTCATAGATGAGCATAATAACCAATGACCAATCACATCACTTCTTCCAAAATTGCTCAGTGACTGGATTCTGCTCACTTGTTTGTCAATTCCTGACAGATAATGAGTCTAGGAGCCAGAGAGATAGTAAAGGTTCACTCTTGGTGGTGCTCAGGGGACCGTATGTGGTCTGGGGATTGAACCTAGGTTGGCTGCATGCGAGGCCACCACCCTACCCCCTGTACTATTGCTTGAGACCTATTTCCAGACCTTTTGATATGTGCCATCTCACAGGTCTTAGATGATAGCACAGCAATGTTTTGATCCAAGAAAGTCAATTCTAAATGCTGTCCTCAAGTCCAACAACTTTTAGTTGAATTTCCTCTTTAATTATCTCTTATTACATAGATCTTAATCTATTGTACATTATTGGAACATTCTATAGAACTATATTTTATTGGCTCTTTTCTCAGTGCCAGGGATCAAAACTGGGTGCCAGGGTTGAGACAGTTCAGCAGGTAGGGTGCTTTGCCTTGCACGCGGCTGACCCAGGTTCAATCTTGTTATCCCATATGATCCCCTGAGCACCAGAAGGAGTAATTCCTGAGTGCAGAACCACGAGTAACCCCTGAACATTGCCAGGTGTGGCTCAGAAAACAAAAACTGGGTCTCACACTGAGAACGTGCTTTCTACCATTAAACTATAACCTTAGCCCAGAGCTATCATCTATTGTAAACTGCCTCAATTCTTAGATATTGGCCAACGATAAAAACTAACATGTGCTGGGGCCATAGAGATAGTACAGCAGAAGGGTACTTGCCTTGCATGTGCATCCCGGCATCCCATAGGGTCCCCTGAGCCCTGCCAGGAGTAATTCCTGAGTGTAGAGCCAGGAGTAATCCTTGAGAAGTGATAGGTAGGGTCCCAATATAAAAAATAAAAATAAAAATAAAATAGCACTGTAGCACTGTTGTAGCACTGTCATCCCATTGTTCATCAATTTGCTCGAGCGGGCACCAGTAACGTCTCCATTGTGAGACTTGTTGCTGCTGTTTTTGGCATATTGAATACGCCACGGGTAGCTTACCAGGCTCTGCAGTGCAGGCAAGATACTCTCGATAGCTTGCTGGGCTCTCCAAGAGGGACAAAGGAATAGAACATGGGTCAGCTGCATGCAAGGCAAATGCCCTACCTGCTGTGCTATAGCTCCAGTCCAAATTTTTTTTAAAAATTTTTTTTCAATTATTATTATTATTGCTCATTGAAAAAATAAAATAAAATAAAAACTGACACATGAAAATCCTCCACTATTTTGTTGATTTAGGATATTTGCATTCTCTTTCTCTAATAAGAATAGGCTTTTGTTTGTTTTGTTTCATTTTGTAGGGGGAAGAAGACTCCCACCAAGCAGTGTTTAGGGACCACCAGGCTTTACCTTGCAGAGCTTGAGAGAACATAAGGTTCCAGGGATCAAATCCAAAGCGTATAACAAAGCATATACTCTATCATTTGAGTCACATCCACGGGTCCATGCCTATATCAAGGGGTAGGACTCAATAATAATCTTTACATACTTACTCTTCATTGACTGATCGATTGATTAATAAAGATATTTTTGCCACAAATGAGTTAATAAAGGTCCAGAGAAAATTGTCATCTTTTTCCCAAAAGTGGACACAGAGGAGTCAGGGATGTGGCTGAAGGGTAGGACACATGCCCCGCAAGGGTGAGGCTCTGGACTCAGTTCCCAGCACCACAGACGCTACCTGAGTATCACAGCAACAGAAACAACAAAAAAAAATCAATGAAGATCTGGTAGACGTGAGAGAGCAAGGGACCAGAGAGAAAGTATAGTGGTAAAGGCACTTGCTTTGCACACAGCTGACCTGAGTTCTATCCCCGGCATCCAATATGGTCCCCTGAGCACTGCCAAGGATCCCTGAGTGCAGAGTCAGGAGTAAGCTCTGAGCAGTGCCAGGTATGCAAGCCCCCACCCCATCTTACCCCCCAAAAAGAAAGAAGCAAGAATTATGTGGCTAATAAAAGAGAATTTTAGAGCTGCAGATATGGCTCAGAATAGAGCCCTTACCTTGCATGTGTGAGGCCCTGGGTTCAATCCCCAGCACCATAAGAAGAGACACAGAGATGATATCTCATTGTTGTTTTGATTTGCATCTCCCTGATGACTAGCGATGTGGAGCATTTTTTCATGTGCCTTTTGGCCATTTGTATTTCTTTTTTGAGGAAACTTCTGTTCATTTCTTCTCCCCATTTTTTGATGGGGTTGGAGTTTTTTTTCTTGTACAATTCTACTAGTGCCTTGTATATCCTGGATATTAATCCCTTATCAGATGGGTATTGGGTAAATATTCTTTTTCATTCTGTGGGCTCTTTCTGTATTTTGGTCACTGTTTCTTTTGAAGTGCAGAAGCTTCTTAGTTTGATGTAGTCCCATTTGTTTATGTTTGTTTCCACTTGCATGGTCAGTGCTGGCGTGGATGTGGGGAAAAAGGGACGCTCTTTCACTGTTGGTGGGAATGCCGATTGGTCCAGCCTTTCTGGAAAACAATATAGACCGTCCTTCAAAATTAGAAATTGAGCTTCCATATGACCCCGCAATACCACTTCTGGGAGTATATCCCGAGGATGCAAAAAAGCACAGTAGAAATAACATCTGTATCTATATGTTCATTGCAGCACTGTTCACAATTGCCAAAATATGGAAACAACCCAAATGCCCTAGAACAGATGACTGGTTAAAGAAACTTTGGTACATCTTCACAATGGAATACTATGCAGCTGTTAGGAGGGATGAAGTCATGAAATTTGCTAATAAGTGGATAGTCATGGAGAGTATCATGCTAAGTGAAATGAGTCAGAAAGAAAGGGACAGACATAGAAGGACTGCAATCATTTGTGGAGTATAGAATAACATCACATGAGGCTGACACCCAAGGACAGTAGATACAAGGGCCAGGAGGATTGCCCCATAACTGGAAGACTGCTTCATGAGCAGAGGGGAGAAGGCAGATGGAATAGAGAAGGGATCACTAAGAAAATGATGGCTGGAGGAACCAGTCAGGATGGGAGATGCGTGCTGAAAGTAGATAATGGACCAAACATGATGACCTCTCAATGTCTGTGTTGCAAGCCATAATGCCCAAAAGAAGAGAGTATGGGGAATATTGTCTGCTATGGAGGCAGGGGGAATCTCAGAGGAGTCTGAGCCCAGCTTGAGCATGAAGGTCAGTGTTAGAAAAGGGGGGGGGGAGTAATCCCGGAGATATTGGTGCTGGGTAACGTGCACTGGTGGAGGGATGGGTATTGATCATAACTATCTCATGGTGACTCAATAAAAATAAAAAATTAAAAATAAAGAAGAGAAAGAGAGAGAAACCGACTTGGTGTGCAATCCTGGGAGGACATCATGGGCACAGATAAGTCTTTAGTGTCAGAAAAATCTAAAGGGGTGAAAGGGTCTCCAAAAGAGTATCCTTGGAATACCTGCCCAAGAAACAGAGAGGGACACCGCTGACAGCTGCTGCCAGCAGAGACCTCTGATAAGAAGTGAAGAGGTAAACCCTAATGTCGCTGAAGGGGAAAGGAAAAACACTTGCAGAGGGATGGAGAAAGGTGGGATAAATTTGGGGTGCAAGGGCCGAGCTCAACAGACCAGCAATAGATCAATATTCAACAGATCAGTCTCCCATTGCCGCTGCAGGGGGCACTGGGTCTGTATGGGGGTAGAAAGGTCAGGGAAGGCTGTCACCAGTGGCTTTGTCATTTATACCACTGACCACTGCCTGGGGGTGGAAATGCTGAAGACAGCCACTTAAATCCCCCTTTACAGTCCCTAAATCTACCTTTTTCCCGGCTTTCTGTCAGAGAGACAAACAGGGGGAGAAGGAGAGGGGGACTCCTGGAGAAGCCCGGCAGGACAGCTCTCTTACCATGAATCCTGTTTTGTTTTTGACTTTGCTTGGGGGGGCCATACCCAGCCCCGTTCAGGGCTTACTCCTGGCTCTGTGCTCAGGGATCACTCCTGCCAGGGCTCAGGGAACCACACATGGGATGTCAGGAACCAAACCCAGGTCAGCCGGATGCAAGGCAAATGCCGAACCCCCTGTCCTACAGCTCCTTTTTTTGCCACAACTGAGTTCATAAAGGTCTAGAGAAAAATTGTTACCTTTTCCCCAAAGTGGACACAGAGGGGTCAGGGAGGTGGCCAAGGGGTAGGACACATGCCCCCCACCATGCATTCTCGACACTTGGGGACAGCGCAGCAGCAGAGGAGTCTGAGCCCAGCTTGAGCATGAAGGTCAGTGGACAGGAAGGGATATGGGTAGGCAGGTGTCCTGGCCTCTTTGTGGCTGGACACCCTGCCCCCTACTCCCACCCCCAGCTCTGCCTTTCACAGTGGCCGCTAGACAAACGCAAGATTATGGGTTCCTGTCAGGGTTCCCCCACCCCGCACACTCTTGGCATCCACACTGTGCTCTCGGCAGGCCAGAAGAGGCCACCCAGACCCTCCTCCTCGAACAGGACGGACGAGCAGGAGTGCGTGGACACAGCAGACGCCCCTCATCCACAGCACCCCGCGTGCTAATGGACACTTTGCTCAGACACTCATGTCTCTCTCTCTCCTCTCTCTCTCTCTCTCTCTCTCTCTCTCTCTCTCTCTCTCTCTCTCTCTCTCTCTCTCTCTCTCTCTCTCTCTCTCTCTCTCTCTCTCTCTCTCTCTCTCTAAGGGGCCCAGAAATAGCAGGGACAAAATGTGAGGTTTCATCTGAAAATTGTGCCAAATAACCGCGTGTTAGTCAGAGTGACTTATATAAGATGCCAGGGTTTTTGTGGGTTGTTGATTTTTCTTTGCCTTTTTTTCTTGAGGCTCTCCAAGTGGAGTTCTCCATTGCCCAAGGCTTACCCACCTGAGCCGGACAGAGCCAGCGGGGCCAGTTGCAACCCGGGAGGGAGAACACATTGGCCCTAGAATAGCCCAGGCCTGGGCCCACACCATCTCCCTTCTCCCTGCCAGCGCTGTTCACATGATGTATTTCTCACCTTTGACAGGAGCGTTGAGACTCCCTTGAGGGCCCTCACTGGCATAGGCAGGCCAGCGGGAATCCATTCACAGCAAATCTTAGACCATAGGCTCCGAGGTTGGATCTCTCTCTCCTCATCCCTGTAGCTGTGGAGGCCTCACCGTTGCCTCATCAGTGAAACACACCCTCACTGGAACCCTGACTCCATGCTAAGCACAGTGTTTTACAGCCTCTCACACATCCTCCCATCAGTCCCATGCTGTCAGGGCCGGCACCACATCTCACACCAGGGGAAACTCACGGGGACCAAGTCCACACTCAGTGACTGAGTGAAGGGGACCCTTGGAGGAAGGTGGTCTAACTCAAGAGCTCCCATTCTTTACCTTTATTTTTTTTTCTTTTCTGGGTCACACCCAGCAATGCTCAGGGGTTACTCCTGGCTCTGCACTCAGGAATTACTGCTGGTGGTGCTCAGGGAACCATATGGGATGCCGGGGATTGAACCCAGGTCGGCCACCTGCAAGGCAAATGCCCTACCCACTGTGCTGTCGCTCCAGCCCCAAGAGCTTCCATTCTTGGCCTCAACACCACACAGGCTCCCTCAGGACAGCAGAGCACACGGCAGAGGGGGAGAGCGGCCAAGGGAGCACATGGTCCAAGGGTTTCTGAAGAGCGAGAAAGGGCTGCTACTGGCCAGAGAGACAAATTTACACGGCAGAGGCGGCGGAGACGGGTCCTCTTGAAGTTCTGGTATAAGTCTAAGCCCAAGTGCCTTTGCTCAGTGAAACTACAATGTGGGCTGAAATTACTGTCAAACAGAAATCCCTTGGCAAATTTGTTATGTGCCTAAGAAGGCAGGTTGGCAGGTTGGGGGATTGGGAGGGAAGCAGGGAGCATCAGTGGAGGGAAGGTCAGAGTGGTGATGTCAGAATACTAAAGGCCTGAAACAACTGTATTATTAACAACTTTGTAAATCATGGTGTTTCTGTAAAAATAAATTTAAAAAAAAAAACAGAAATCACTTGAGCTTCAATCTAGCTTATAGTGTTTTAGGGTTGTTTTTTTTTTTTTTTTTTTTGCTTTTCTTTCTTTTATTTTTCTTTTTGGCTTGGGGGCAACACCTCCTGGCTCTGAGCTCTGGGATCATACCTAGTGGGGCTTGGAGGACCACATGTGGTACTAGGGATCCAACCCAGTCAGCCATATAAAAGGTAAATGCCCGGGCTGGAGCAATAGCACAGTGGGTAGGGCATTTGCCTTGCACTCGGCCAACCTAGGTTCGATTCTCAGCATTCCATATGGTCCCCTGAGCACCGCCAGGGGTAATTCCTGATGCAGAGCCAGGAGTGACTCCTGTGCATCACTGGGTGTGACCCAAAAAGAAAAAAAGAAAAAAAAAAGGTAAATGCCGTACGCACTGTACTAGCACTCCAGCTCCTAGCTTATAGTATTTAAAGTTTCCTTCTGAACAGGCAAATACTTGGACTTAGGGGGAAAAAATTCCAAGGCCAGAGAGATAGGACAGGGATCAGTATGCTTGCCTTGATAGCACAGCGGATAGGGCATTTGCCTTGCACACGATCGACCCAGGTTCAATTCCTCCGTCCATCTTAGAAAGCCCGGCAAGCTACCGAGAGTATCCCGCCCGCATGGCAGAGCCTGGCAAGCTACTCATTGCATATATGATATGCCAAAAACAGTAACAACAAGTCTCAGAATGGAGACGTTACTGGTGCCCCCTTGAGCAAATCGATGAGCAACGGGATGACAGTGCTACAGTGCTACCCTTGCCCCCACTAACCCTGGTTCTAATCAGTGGCACCACAGATGGCCTCCCAAGCACCACCAGGGGTCACTCCAGAGCACCACCAGAGTTGACCCAAAAACAAGAAAGAAACATTCCAAATGATTTCTTGGAAGATAAAAATATGTGAAAGACTACCAATTAATCTCAATACAGAGATGAAAAGATACTCTTTTTTTTAAATTTGAAGCATCATGGTTTACAATTCTGCTAATGATAGAATCTCATGCATGAAGACACTTTTTATTTTTATTTTTATTATTTTATCGGTTTTGGGCCACACTCAGCATTGTTCGGGAGTTACTCCTGGATCTACACTCAAGAATTACTCCTGGCAGTGCTTGGAGGACCATATGGAATGCCAGGGATTGAACATAAGTCGGCCACAATCAAGGCAAGTGCCCTACTGCTATACTATTGCTCTAGCCACAAAGATAATTTTTTTTAGTTTTGGGGACACACTCTGTGATGCTCAGGGGATTCTCCTGGCTCTGCACTCAGGAATCACTCCTGAATCACACACTCAGGAATCATACCCTGTGGTGCTCAGGGGACCATATGGGATGCTGGAAATCGAATCCAGGTCAGCTGCATGCAAGACAAATGCCCTACCCGATGTACTATCACTCTGGCCCCACAAAGATAATTTTAAAGCAAAACTTTTATGTCGTGTGTTCTGCTTCCTGCCATATACAGATCCATCATGTGCACACACGCACACACACACACACACACATTCATCAAACCAAATATATACATATTAGGCAAATGTGCACTACAAACCCACACACCACAAGTACACTTCATACACATCACACACATATTCATCACACAGATGTGTAGTTTCATGCACACATGCTCCTATGCATATATACACAACATATATACACATACACCACACCACACACCCAACACACAAATCACACACCCCACCCATGTCACACAAACTTTGTGCCCACAATACACACTCAACATAGACACACACACAGACTTTTTGACAGTATGATGTCAATGCTATCTATATTTACAATCCCCTTTTTTCCTCCACTGATGGCAAAATTGCACCTTCATTTTCAAATTGAAGAGAACATTATTTCAAACTGGAGAGTGTCTGAATTAAATGACAATTTTAGTTTGTTTGTTTTTAGTAAAGAAATGCAGTTTACAGTAACAAAAAAAAAAGTATGGAACTCCAAAAATCACACTCCTTACTGAATTACTGCAAACTTAAAACTTTGAATCTGCCGTTAGGGGGAGAAAGGAAACCTCTTCTGCAATCTGGCACATTCTTATGATATGTTTCTTACTGTGAGTCATGCCATAGAAGCCTGGCACAAATGTAAAAGGAAATAACCAGTCTGACGTGCAGGGAGAATATCAGTGATGACGGGTGAGCTGTTTGGGTAAATCAAGCCTTTCCCAGCCATCACTGACAGGTCCTCTAACTGCCCACATCAGGTTTAAAAATATTTAGATGCTGACAGCGTTGAGAAAAAGTATTAGCTTCTGGACACCAGTGGAAAGAGAGGTTCTTGTTTGTTTTTGAATTTTCCATGTCCCTACATGCAGTATCTACTGAAAAACTCTCAGATATCATGGTTTTTTTTTTCTTTTATTGTCCTAATATAAATCTTGTCGCTGTGCTAGAGCAATTAGTACATTGGGTAGGGTGTTTGCCTTGCACTCAGCCGACCCAGGTCCAAATTACTAACACCCCATAAAAATCCCCCGAGCACCACTAGGAGTAGTAATTCCTGAGTGCTGAGCCAGAAGTAACTCCTAAGCATTGCCCGGTTTTTAAAAAAACAAACAAGTAAACAAACAAAAAAACTTTATAGCTAAATAACACTGTCTTCAAAATTAGGGTGGGGAAGGATGAATGAAGGAAAGGGCAGTGAAGGGAGTTAACCGGTGGGAGATGAGGGGGAAGTCTCTCCATTTGTGGTTTCTCAAAAGGGCAAGGAAGTAAAGGAGAACACTGGGTTAAGGAAACTGGGCTGTGCACATCTCTTAGAAGTGTGTGCCCAGGGTTGGAGCGATAGCACAGCGGGTAGGGCATTTGCCTTGCATGCGGCAACCTGGGTTCAATTCCCAGCATCCCATATGGTCCCCCGAGCACCGCCAGGAGTAATTCCTGAGTGCAAAGCCAGGAGTAACCCCTGTGCATGGCCGGGTGTGACCCAAAAAGAAAAAAAAAAAAAAGAAGCGTGTGCCCAAATTTTCCCCTGGCACATAATATGCCAATATGTTCACATTGAACCTTGCTGAATGTTAATGGGTTTGGTTGACATTGGCTTGGGGTTACCCATGGCCATGTAATTGTCTCATCCTATTACTTATTATATTGTTTTTATATTTCAGGAGCCAAATTGTCAAGAATTGTGTGTTTGCTTTTGTAATCTATCATCATTCTAGGGCCAGAGATATAGCACAGTGGGCAGAGCATGCAGCCGACATGGGTTCAATCCCCAGCACCCCATATGGGTCCCCAAGCCCCCCTCAAAAAAAAAGTGATCCCTGAGAATGCCCTGAATACTTCCAGAAACAATAAATAAATAAAATAAATAAATCCACCATCATACAGGCCAGAGAGATAGTACAGAGGGTAAGGTTGGGTCAACTCAGGTTCAATCCCAGCATCACATATGGTTCCCTGAGCCCCCCAGGAGTGACCCTTGAGCACAGAGGTATAGTCAGGTAGGGTCCAAATACCTCCTCCCCCAAAATAAATCAATGTACTGTCATTGAAGAAATCAGGTTCGTGCTCTTATATAAATATTTATTCTAACTTGCCTTTAAAGAAGAACTTAGGCGTTTACTGTTATTCATTTATAACACTGTATAATTCTGGAGTCATTCACTGTTCCTTTTCATAAGATCCACCGTTAATATAATGCTACTTAACTAACCCATATGGCATAAATTACACACATGATATTAAACAGAGGGTTTATTTGTGCTACAAGAAAAGAATAGGATTTTTGCACTAGAAATTTCTTCTCTTCTTAGCTGTCATAAACTGCAGAACATTAGTTCAACCAAAGTAGATACATCTGTCTTGAGTTTTTTAAAACCTCAAAACCTGTCCAACAAGTACTTTACTGCTAAGTTGACTTCTAGTCTTAAAGGAGAAAACTGTATTTCTGATCCTATAACTTTCTTTCCTTTTATAGGATTTATGTGATTTTTTCTACCACACCCAGTTAACATAATTTGAAAATAACACATTTTCAAGGTACAGATAATTTCCATGATTACTAATCCATTACAGTTCATAAACTTATGAGTAATTTCCTTAATTGTACAAAATTCACATATCCCTAAATGGAAAAAAAAAAGAGTATGAAAAATCAAGTCCTTTAAAAAAATGTAAGTTTTCGAATCAAGCTAGGGATAGCCATAATAGCTACTACTATTTAACACTGACTTGAGTATTTTAGCACATGGAGTTGGAAAAAATGCAATACAAAAGAAACAAGCATAACTATTAAAAAGGGGAAGAATTATCACAGAAGCTTACAGAAAATTTTGAAGAAATTAACTGCCAAGCTATTAACTAATTAGAACATTCACAAAGAGGCTGGTTATAAAATAAATTGTCCATATTGTTCTCTTTCTTTTCTATATATTAACAATAAGCAAAAAATAGGAGGAGAGGGAGGGAGAGGAGGAGGAGGAGAAGGAAGAGGAGGAGGAAAGGGAGGAGGAGGAGAAGGAGGAGGAGGAGGAAAAGGAGGAGGAGGAGGAGGCAAAGATCTGTTTCTAGACCAGATCAGAATGAAGTGCTTCATTTGCCAAGCACCACAGCACAGTCTCACCACCAGCAAATAAAGTTATAAAGTCAGAATAATAAATAACAAAAAAAAAGAAGCTGAATACATTGGCATATGGGTAACAGTAAGCTAAAAACTGCCATTTTATATGTACTCTCATTTGTTGTTTTTGTTTTGAGGCCACACACGGTTATGCTCAGGGGTTATTCCTGGATCTACACTCAGAAATTACTCCTGGAAAAAAAAAAAAAACTAAGCTAGATCCCTTTATTCTGTCAGGTTGTGCCAGAGAGCAGCATGTGGCGGTGGCAGGGGGTTGTGGCCACACTCCCCTGTGGCCCCATCACTGTGGATTAGGACTAAGGTGGGAGAATGCTCTGGAGGCCCGGGATTAGTCTGTGGCCAGGGGAAGGGGGCGGGAGGGGGAGAGCCTGGAAGGAGGGAAAGATTTAGGGCGGTGAAGTTGGGCACAGAGACCTCCCTGTTCAAGGCCCCCGACAGCTGTCCCTGTCCTTCTTCCCCTCGCCTGACTGCAGGGGATATGTGGAAGCATCTGTGTGGGGACCGGAGGGGAGGGGAGGGACAGAGAAGGGGGAGTTTGGCCAATGGTCTGGGAAATGAGTCTCGAGGGAGAGGAATGTGGATCAGGTTTACTAGCACCTGCCAGGGAGGCCATAGGGGGCTCCCTCTTCCCCAACACCAGCCCTCCCCCAGCAGCCCCTCCTCCTGCTGAGCCTCTGTTTGCCTTGTCCCCTCCCCCATCCCTGCTGTGGGTTCCCATCATTTCCTGTGTCAGCGCCTGGCTACCCAGTTTGTCACGTGCTATATTTGAGTGGGGAACTGTGTCAAATCAATAAATGAATAAATTAAAAAAAAAGAAAGAAATCACTCCTGGTGGTGCTCAGGGGACCATATGGGATGCTGAGGACCGAACCTAGGTAAGCCACATACAAGGCAAGTGTCCTACCCACTGTACTATTTCTCAGACCCCTGTGTATTCTCATTTGCATGCTCACACATGCCAATCTGAAAGAATTAGGAGTGGCTAACTCTAAGACAGACAATTACTGCCAAATTCTATTTACACTTTCATTTATTGTGAGCTTCACTATTTTATAGGAAGCAGAGTCGGGGCCCGGAGATAGCCCAGAGAGTTGAAGAACTAACTTGTTTTATATGCAGAAGCCCCAGATTCCAGCCCTGGCATTGCACAGGCTCCTGAGCACAGCACCAAGAATAGCCCTCCAAGTACTGTGAGGGGAGAGGAAGGAGAGGAGAAGGAGGAGGAGAAAGAGGAAGAACAGAAAGAGGAAAGGGAAGGGGGAGGAGGAGAAAGAGGACAGAGAAAAAGGCAAGGAAGGGTTTTGTTGAAGATTTAAGAATACATCCCATATGGTCCCCTGAGCACCGCCAAGAGTAATTCCCGAGTGCATGAGCCAGGAGCAACCCCTGTGCAATGCTAGGTGTGACCCAAAAAGAAAAAAAAAATACAATTCACACTGTCTCCTCAGAGTACAAGCTCCATGAAGACGAGGATGACTCTGCAGCCACAATAAAAGGTTTCATAATACACTCTGATTTTCATTAAAAAAAAAAAAAAAGTTGGGAACTCAGAATCATTCTCCCAGACAGAAGAGTCGAGAAAAATGTTGATGATTAAAAAGAGACAGGCCCTTGGGTAAGGTGCTTGCCTTGCTCATGGTCAACACAGATTCAATCCCTGGTACTGATGTCGGTGGACCCCACTGGTAGCTTATGTGAGGCAGTGGGGAGAGAGACGGTCACTTTCTCCTGATCTGCCTCTGTGGCCCCAAGAACCAGATGGGAAGACTAGGACTAATAAAGTCTGCAATGAGCCCCGCTGGGCACTGGCCAAAGCCCCACCAGTGCCACCAGGTGGCTGCCAAGTCACACCTGAGGTCCACTTGGTCTTCTTGGCACGGTAGTTTATTCCCACCACCCTATTTCTCGGGGAACCACGGACTCGGGTTAGGACAAGGAATTGCTCTTTGCAGGAAAAGGAAAGTGTATCCTAAGCCTTACTCAGAGTTAACAGATTCTTGGGGCTGGGGCTATGACACAGTGGGTAGGGCATTTGCCTTGCACACAGCCAACATAGGTTCAATTCCCAGCATCCCATATGGTCCCCTGAGCACTGCCAGGGGTAATTCCTGAGTGCAGAGCCAGGAAGAACCCTGAGCAACGCCAGTGTGACCCAGAAAGAAAGAAAAGAAAGAAAGAAAGAAAGAAAGAAAGAAAGAAAGAAAGAAAGAAAGAAAGAAAGAAAGAAAGAAAGAAAGAAAGAAAGAAAGAAAGAAAGAAAGAAAGAAAGAAAGAAAGAAAGAAAGAAAGAAAGAAAGAAAGAAAGAAAGAAAGAAAGAAAGGAAGGAAGGAAGGAAGAAAGAACTGAGTTAACGAATTCTTGTCTAGCCTTGCAGAAAAGAATTTCAGGAGTAGATGAGCAGTGAAGTAAAACACATTTCATTTGGAGGTTTTTGGATGTACAGAGGGAGGGAGGGAGAGAGAGACAGAGAGACAGAGAGAGAGACAGAGACAGAGACAGAGAGAGTGTGTGTGTAACACGCTATAGGGAGACCGTGGGCTTCTCCAAGGGCAGAGAGAGCCCCTACACACACCCCAGCATTAGATGGGGAAGTCCACATCTCAAGAGGGGAGATGCAGGCGACATAAGTACTTGGGCACCTCATGTGCTCGGCCACGTGAGCACAGGCAGCACATGGGCTCAGGCAGCATATGTGCACCCTCCCTTTGCTCAGGATGGCTTTTCTGGGTTTTTCCAAGCCGCCCCCACGTGGGGCTTTCTAGCCAGATAAAAGTTCATTGCTAGGATTGTTACTAAGTGGGTAGAGTTGGGAGTGGCCTTCTTTGAAACTCCTTTTCTTGACTTTGTTCCTGCTGAATTTTCTCTGAGAGAGTGCGTCCAGCCTTCTCTGGTCTGGGCTAGCTGAGGGTTAATCAGATTAAAGGAAGGAATTGAAGGTTCTCCAGTATTTTCTTTAGGCGCTTTCTGTAGGGAGGGGCCCTGTCTCCACAGGGTCTGCGGCTGGAGAAGGTCTTATCAGGTCTTTCTGTATCCACTGGTGGCTTTATTACTTCCCAGAAATTTCATAGCCATTAAGGGAGGTGGAGGGGAAGGGTCCTTCCTTAATCTACCTGCCTACATCAGTACCACATATGGTCCCTCAAGCTCCCACAAGAGTGATCCCAGAGCACAAAGCCAGGAATGAGCCCTGAACACAGTTAGATGTGACCCAAAAACAAACAAAAAGAATCAGAAGAGACAGGATGCAGATTCAGGCATTTGCCTTGCATCCTGCCAGCCCCCATTCAAATTCCTGGTACCTTAGACTGTCCCCTGGGCATCACCAGTGATCACTCCCAAGCCAACAATAGTCCTTAAGCAACGCTGGGTGTGACCCAAACGCCCTGCCCCAGAAAAATGAAAGAATCAAGGCTGGAGAGATAGCAGCGAGGTCATGTAGCCGACCCTGTTTCAATCCCCAGAACCACCTAAGGTCTCTGAGCACAGAGCTAGGAGTAAATCCTGAGCACCCCCAGGTGTGGTCAAGAAAAACAATGATAATAATAATGGTCATATACCAGTGAACTAAGATGCAAAAGCTAGTCATTTTTATTAGGCACCAAGTGAATAAGAAAAATAGTAAACAACTTCTGCCAATAGAACTTTCTGTAGCTAAACAAACACATTGATACTAGATTTTTTTTTTCCTTAAAAAAATTTTAGAGGCTGGAGCAATAGCACAGCGGGTAGAGCATTTGCCTTGCACAAGGCCAACCTGGGTTCGATTCCCAGCATCCCATATGGTCCCTCGAGCACTGCCAGGAGTAATTCCTGAATGCATAAGCCAGTAGTAACCCTTGTGCATCTCCAGGTGTGACCCAAAAAGAAAAAAAAAAATTTTTAAACTTTTTCTGTTTCTACCAAAGCAAAGCACAGGATCACATATCAGATCATTTACCTCTTCCCAAATAGCTAGTTGCGATTCTCTCCCTGGACTCCTTTTTAGTGTTGGCTTTTGTTCCACTGAAAATGACTATGCAATTAGGTAGCCCTGTTAAGAAGACAAAAATTACGATTTTCTCTCAAGAAACCATTATACAGTAATGAGGAACTAAAGAGCAATTCAGAAATGCTTTTAATTATAATACCCACTCTTGTTAGGCCAGCCTACAAAAAGAATCCTGGGCAGAGAACTGGCCTACAACGGACACCTGGAAAGATGCTTTTCTTTTCTTTCTGATAACTCCTCTTTGCAACAAGAAGGAAGAGGTATGCAAAAGTTAACTATTGTATGATGCGTATGGAAGCACCCCTGTCGATCATCTCTATGTCGGGGATTCTTTGTTTGGATTTGTGTGTATGTTTTGTGGGGGGCTTGTTTTGGTTTGGGTTTTTTGTTTGTTTGTTTTGGGGCCACTCCTGGCTGTTCTCAGGACTTCCTCCTGACTCTGAATTCAAGGATAACCCCTGGCAGCACCCAGAGGAATGCCAGGAATAGCACCCAGGTGGGTCACGTTCAAGGCAAGCTGCACTAGCTCTCCGGCCCAAGTCATTTTAGTTTTAAGCCTCAAAGATTTGGGGTGGATGCAATACATGGAAAACCCGAAAGGACGAAGAGTGTGGACGAAGATGGGGGTAACTTGGAATTACACTAAACATTTACTCTCCATCAGGCAAAACAAAGGAATGTTCATCTGGACCTGGCCACGGGTTAGGGAGTTTAGCCCTGGCGTGGAGTTACTCCAAACACTTGTGAACTCAGCGAAATACTCTTTACCTGTCACATAGTTTCCACTGTTAAAAACACAATAGTTGGGAGCCTCTGGCTCCCCACTACTTCATAAACTGAGGGTCGTGACCATAAGAACTTGAACGTAGGGGCTTGAAAAATGTGGCAGGTTTCTGAACGCCAGAACAAGCAATTCGAAGTCAAATGTTGTAATGAACCTGAATGTCTGTGGCAGTGCTTGCCCATGTTGCACTTAGCTCAAGGGTGGCCTGGCTTCAGGTGTGTGTATGGGGGTAGGGGGGGACAACGAGCGCGGAAGGACATTTAGGATAGAGAAGGGACCACTATGACAATGATAATTGGAAGTGATTGCTCTGGACAAGATCTGAGTTCTGAAAAAAAAAAAAAAAAAAAGGGGAGTGTGGTGTGTGTGTGTGTGTGTGTGTGTGTGTGTGTGTGTGTGTGTGTGGAGAGAGAGAGAGAGAGAGAGAGAGAGAGAGAAGGAGAGAGAGAGGTGCCTGCCATAAAGTGCCAGGGGGGAGAGAAGGGGAGTTATGGGGGAGGGAGTGACTGTAGGAAGACTGGGGACATTGGTGGTAGGAAATGTACAGTGTTGGAACACTGTATGACTGAAACCTAATCATGAACAACTTTGTAACTGCGTATCTCACAGTAACTCAATTTTTTAAAAATAATTTTTAATTAAAAAAAATTAAAAGTGATCTGGCTTAGCAGCCTGGTGTGGCAGTCCCACCTCCACAACCCATCCAGGGAACTCTTTTCTGCAGATCTACCAAAAAAGACTAGTGGGCTGTGCAGAGGAGCAGGGCCTGAGCCCAGCAGACAGCCCCGAAAGGAGGCAGAAACAGCTGCGGATGGCAGCTGGGGGGGGGGGGGGGGTGCAGTCTGTGGACGGACAGGTGAGGCTGGGGCGGAATCTACTTCAACATGCAACTTCCGTCCATCGTCAAGGCTGGCTGGGTCTCTGCCAAACTCCTCACCGCCAAGAAACTCTCTCCCATGTGGACCTGCCGGGACTCCCTGGAGCTGTAGATCAGAGCTGACGATCCATCTGTGCTCAGAGGCAGACGTTCCTCGCGCATGGGCCAGGGATGTGGAATGCCGGCCGGCAGTCTTGGCCTGGCCGGCTGGGGGCTTTGGAGAACACACGTCCACCCACAGCTGATGCTGGGGTCTGTGATGTTCTCAGACAGCCGGCTCCAAGCAGGCCTGAGAGCCTGGGCTTAGCTCCAGATGAAAGGCATGGGTTATCGTTCAAATAATGATGACAGTTTACTAATAACTATGGAAACGACCCCCGCTGCAGAGATAGCTCAAAGGGTACTGTGCTTACTCAGCGGGCAGGAGCCCGAGGCTTGCACTAATCAAGAGGAAAAGGAAATTCCAAGATTGGTCACTGAGGCTAGGAAAGGGCAGCTATTCTGTCACCAGGCACAGGAAATCCTGGTCTTTTGTTTGGGGGCGAGGGGGTGCTCAGGGCTTACTCCTGGCTCTGCACTCAGGGATCACTCCTGGTGGTGCTTGGGGGACCATTTGTGATGCCAAGTATTGAACCCAGGTTGACTGCCTGAAAGGCAAGAGCCCTGCCCACTGTACTATCTCTCCAGCCCCAAAACACAATTTTTTTTTTTTAATTTTGGGGACACACTCAGTGGTGCTCAAGGTTTACTCCTGATTCTGTATTCAGGGATCATTCCTGGTGGACTCAGGGACCCTGTGGGATGCTGGAGATTGAACTCGGGTCAGCCATAGGACAAAGCAAACACCCTACCTGCTGTGCTATCTCTCTGGCCCTAATCACTACATTGTGTGTGTGTGTGTGTGTGTGTGTGTGTGTGTGTGTGTGTGTGAAGCAAGGTCACTTTTGTTGACTAAAACTTCCTTATTTAATGAAAGATGTAAGGGGAAAGAAAGAAAGGAAGTCATATTCAAGCAAGAACACAGGCTTCTCCAAAACAAAAGGCAAAGAGACACAGAAACAAACAAGATATGTGTTCAAGGGGTAATACAGGCTAGAAGAGTAAGTCCCAAAACTACTCTTTTTTTTTTCTTTTTGGGTCACACCCAGCAATGTACTTGGTTACTCCTGGCTCTGCACTCAGGAATTACTCCTGGCGGTGCTCAGGGGACCAAATGGGATGCTGGGAATTGAACCCAGGTCGGCCGCGTGCAAGGCAAATGCTCTACCCGCTGTGCTATTGCTCCAGCCCCCCAAAACTACTCTTAAAAGCTTCTTTGCAGCTATGTACTCAGGCTCTGCACTTGAGGATCACTCCTGGCAGTGCTGGAATTTATGTGGTGACGGGTTTGAACCCTAAGTCAGCGGAATATGTGGTGTTGCAATGACCTGGCTTTACACACACTCCTGGGTGGGCCAATCACTGGCGCATTTCGTTGGAGTGTTTGTGGGGTCCACACACCAGAGGCTGGGCTCCCACCCTCGGTGCTCTCTGCGAGGGGTGCTTTCATTGTGAGGCTAGCACACATGCTGTGTTCTAGTGCTTCGAGGGGTGGCTGCACTGAAAGCCCACTTCTGGATGCTGGGGAAATTGGGCCCAGACCCTGCTGTGCCAAGCAGGCAGGGTACTCCCAGTGTTGTGCTCGGGGATCACTCCCAGGGGTGCTTTGGAGACCAGGAGGTGCTGGGAATCAAACTGGGTTAGCCACAGGCCAAGAAAGTGCCATAATCCCGTTATGCTCGCTCGGCACTGTGAGAACCCACTTTTAGATAGGGGGTTCCTAGGGACTTGAGGAATTTGGAGGCCCCCTTCCTTGAAGCCCAGCCTCTGGGCACCCAAACACAGCTTGGGCTGAAAAGTGCCCTCCAACTTGTCTGGCATGCAACTCTCTTGGAGGTTCAAACCCGTCGCCACATGTTCCCCCAAGCACTGCCAGGAGTGGTCCCTGAGTGCAGAGCCTAGAGAAAGCCCTGAGCACCACTGGGTGTGGCCCCCAAACAAACCAAAGTAGACTGGAAAAGCGCCCCTAGCAGCGCCCCCCGGGCTGATGCGAGGAGCCTCATCCCAACAAGCAGCGACTGACTGTTACGGCCCCTGTTGTCCCTGATGTCCTTCAGGGCCAATGCCTGCGCGTGCCCCTGGGCAGAGGGCAGGAGGTCCCACACGAGCCTGCTGTTTTGGCGGGCACGTCTCCCCAGGGGGCCCTAACCAGGAGGCCCTCGACGTCTTCGCACCTGAAGAAGGATGCAGGCCTCACATCCGCGTCTCCAGCATTGGGGTCCCCTTCCCGGTCACCGTGTCCTCTGGATACCCCCAGCCCGGCCTCTCGGGAAATCTTCCTATGCAGCCTCTTGTGCCTACCCCAGGCTGAGGAACTGCAGTGCCGCATGAGCACTGCATAGGAAGATTTCCCGAGAGGCCGCACACAGACACCTGCAGGGAGGGCCAGAGGTAGGAACTGCACAGCCCTTTGCCCCTCCTCCGTCGCCCCCCTCCTGGGGCGCGGTCCAGGGAGCCTGAACCTTCTGTGTTCAGTAGGAAAAGAAATTCAGAACCACTGGCCAGGCCTGGCACGGAGCACTTTATTTTTAAATTTTGCATTCAAAATGGTTTTTTTGAATGCAAAATTTAAATGCATTTTTAGGGTCTCATCTGGCAGACTGGGGCTGAGCACTTTGGGGGGTGGGGGGTACAGGGACTCATACCGAGAGGTGCTCAGGGCTCACTCCTGGCTCTGCACTCAGAGATCACTCCTGGTGGTGCTCAGAAGACCATAAGGGGTCGGTCCCTTGCAAGGCAAGCACCCTACTTGATGTACTATCTCTCTGGCCCTGAGCACTGTAACACTAGAGTTCACTTCCTCCTTATAGTCTCGAACCCTAGTGCCATAGCACAGGGCCCCAAGACCACAAGAGCCCAGCAGAGCCAGAGGAGGCCAGACGGCTGGGCGTCTCTCCTGCTCCCAGGGCTCTCACCCTGCCCTGCCCGCTCACCCGCTCAGTGGAGCCCACGTTTCATGGAAGCAAGTCCCTCCTTTGGCTCCGCTTACAACTTCCTCCTCTAAAACGTGGCGAACACAGAAAGGGACGGGCTGTGGCACAGGCTTCTCACACCGGCATCCTGGCTTCCTCCCGGACACCACATGGTCCTGGGAAGATCCCAGAGAGCCAGCCCAGCACCCAGCCCCTGAGCACCCCGGGCTTGGCTCAAAAGTCTTCCCCAACTCTGCAACTCTGCCAGCCCCTGCCTGAAAGCATTGGAGGCAGGGGCTGGAGCGATAGCACAGTGGGTAGGGCGTTTGCCTTGCACCTGGCCGACCCAGGTTCGATTCCCAACATCCCATATGGTCCCTCAAGCACCACCAGGAGTAATTGCTGAGTGCAGAGCTTGCAGAGCCAGGAGTAACCCCTGAGCATCGCTAGGTGTGACCCAAAAAAGCACTGTCACTGCCATCAAAAAGCAAAAAAAAAAGGGGCTGGAGAGATAGCACAGCGGGTAGGGCGTTTGCCTTGCACGCGGCCGACCCGGGTTCAAATCCCAGCATCCCATATGGTCCCCTGAGCATGGCCAGGGGTAATTCCTGAGTGCAGAGCCAGGAGTAACCCCTGTGCATCGCCAGGTGTGACCCAAAAACCAAAAAAAAAAAAAAAAAAAAAAAGCAAAAAAAGAAAAAGCATTGAAGGCAGACATTAGGAGTGTTGGGAGGGGACACCTGGGCACCAGGGATGGTCTCTGTCCTCACTGCTCTTGGGTCCATGGCATGATCACTCTGAGGGGGAAATTCCTCAAGCAAAGTGCTAAAGCCACGAGCTCTGGTCTTACTGCCAGCCAGCCCTGGTGTTAGGGGAGCCTTCTTGCTGGCAATTTTAGAGCCCTGTGCCCAGCAGACTATGGCCCCTGAATCCCCACAGGAGGATCAGGTGTCTCAGCTTGAATGGCCCAGCTTTTATTCCATGTGAGAGCCCGGCAAACTACCAAGAGTATCCTGCCCACATGGCAGAGCCTGGCAAGCTACCCATGGCGTATTCGATATGCCAAAAAACATTAACAAGTCTCACAATGGAGATGTTACTGGTGCCCGCTTGAGCAAATCGATGAGCAAAGGGATGACAGTGATATAGTGATTGTAGTACCAGGGATCGAACCCTCACACATAGGAACACTGCACTCTCTCACCCTCTACCGCTGAGTCACATCCCAACCCCCTGCTTCTGCTGTCCACCAGAGTGTGGGAATTCCTTTTGACCCCCAAAACCTTTCTCACTGCTCATTCCCTTTGCAGCCTCACCGCCGACTGTTCCTGATGTCTTCTTTCCACGGATGAGCTCCCAGTTCATTTTTGTGCAAAAACGTGGGCACCAGTCTGGTGTCACCCCCACTCCCAGCCCCACCCCCACCCCATCTCCTCCAACCATTGGGAGCTGAGAAAGCAGCCCCTGTCCTGACCCAACACCGCTCAGCAGGTCAGCCGGGCTCCCCCGGAAATGCAAACGGGAGTTTCTAGAAGATGAAAAGATTCCCAGAGGCTTTTGTGGTGCTTTTTGGAGAGCGCCTCTGGGCAGATCACACACTGTGAAAGGTTCTTTCCAAACTGTGACAATTCAATAACTACCGCCTTCCTTCCGCAGAAGCTGCCCTGGCTCACTTGCAGGGAGTTTGGGACGCGGAGACAGATGCAGGGTGCTCTGAACACCCGCTCCCACTCCAGGGGATCTGAGCTCCCAGACAGGCCGGGGCAGGAGGGAGGGGCGCCGGCAGAGGGCTCCTCGGGTTATGCAGTGTGGCCGGTCCAGGCCAAGGAAAGCATGGGCTCCCATCAGCCACCACCAGCCCCCGGGGCCAGCTGTCAGCAGCAGAAACTCAAACAGCTGCAGGAGGAGGGACTCTCTCACAATCTCCGCACATGCCTGGCTTTCTCCTAGCACTGTAACTTTCCCTCCACATTACTCTTTAACCCTACGGTCCTCTTGGTTACTATTGTTGCTGAGGCTGCTGCCCTGGGAAGTTGCACACGTTACAGCAAACTGGGTCCAGGCCCTGCAGAGCTGGGAATAGCCAGCTGGCCAACTTGAGGCAGGTCCGGGGATCAAACTCGGGATCTCGTGCAATCTGCGCATGCTCTCTGCCACTGCTGCACACCCGGCACGCCCCAAGACCTCATCTGATCAAGGCCACAGTCACGCCTCAACCCCAGCTCTAGCCCATTTTCTTAAAATCATTTTTTGTTGTTGAGGTATCATGATTTACACCGCATTAATATCGTTTCATGCTGGAAATGCTACTGCACCACCCCCAATCACTAGAGAGCCCACCCACATCTCACCATCATCCCCAGGTCCTTTCCCCGCCCCCGCCCCCTGGGCAGCCTCATTTTCCAGCTCTGTGTCTGGACACTGTTAGAATCTGTTTAATCTGTCAAACGGGCTCCCCTTGAATTGTGTGCGCTGTGATCTTTGCACTTCCAGATCTACTCTCTTAAGTTAGGCTACCTGGAGGAAATTACATCTTATTTTTTAAATTTCCTTCATATTTGATTTTGAATCATCGATTCTGAGACATGCAAGAATTATATAAAACTTCTTTGGGGTGGGGGGGAGTAATTTCATTTATGAAAGGCAGATGAGGACTTTCTTGTTCTAATGCTGCCATCTGGTGGCCAAAGGTAGCATCTTCCCCTGCTCAAAAAATAGACCATAGAAAAACAGTGGGAGGAATAGAATCAGTCACCCTAACTGATCCGCTGGTCTTCAAGCAAAGATTAATCATCTGGAACGTTGTGTGAGGAAAATATTACCTGGAACATTACATAGGAAACAACTGACGTTCATGTTCCACTAATTTGACCCATTAGAATACTTTGCCCATCAGTAATGGTTAACAGGATGTTCCCCTTAGAAGGTCTCCAGAAATCAAGTTGCAGTATCAGTGGACTCCACTTAACAGAAGCAACAGGAAATGTGTTTTTTCCTTGTTATCCAAGCATGACACCAGGCTTCATTTATTTTTCACATATTTGATTGCATTTAACATTCAAACACCAATCCCACCAACATTACATCTTCCCACCACATTTCGGGTGTTTTCCATCTCAACCTCCAATCCCTACCCCAAAGCAGAACTAAAATAGTGTGTCCTGTGAAGTGTCCGGGAATAGGTTCACTCGTGGGTGAGGCTCGGCCCGAGCATGTGGAGAGTGGCCGTGAGCAGACCGGCAGTTGAGTTCTGGAGGTTTTCGGCTGCCCGGGCTGGGTCCCTTAGGTCGGGGAGGGGTCTCACCAGCCCCCCTTTGGGGCGCCCTGAAAGAAACAGTCTGGCACGGGGCCCAGCGGCATGGTTATGGCAAGCGTCATGTTGCTCCCTTCCGGGAGAGAAAGACATGCAGTCTGGAGAGTAGTCAATGACGAGATTATGTGGCGCCAGCCAGGGATGGCTTATGGGCATGACTTCTGAGTTGCCAGAGACAGGCAGGGGATCTCTGTTCCCAGTCCCATTGAACCCAGAGTTCTCAATCACAAAGTCCCGCATACCTGGGTTTTCTGAGGATTCACTCGTGGGTAAGACTTGGCCCAAGCACGTGGAGAGCGGCCGTGAGCATGGCAATGGTTGAAATCTGAAGGTTTTCAGCTACCGGGCTGGGTCTCTTAGGGTGGGGAGGGGTCTCACCCACCCCCCTCTGGGGCACCCCGAGTGAAACAGCCTGGCATGGGGTCCGGCAGACCAGGCTTCATTTAATGAACAAAATCTGATTGGGATAGTAGTGTGTTCCCAGGACACTGGATTTCTCCGAATTTGTGATGAAGCCCTGAAGCAACAGACTCTATTCTAGAGAACTCAAGACAGGTCCCAGCAGGACTGAACATGTGTGCCTATATAGCCTCGGCCTCAGTGCTAAGTGTGGCTTAGAAGCTTGTGTCTGCGCAAGGACAGTAGAGAGAAGGAATCAGGAGGGTCGCTCCATGGTTGGAATCCTGCCTCAAGAGCTGGGGGAGAAGGCAGCTGGAATAGAGAAGGGATCTCTAAATCAGTGATGGTTGGAGGGATCCTTCGGGATGGGAGATGCGTGCTGAAAGTAGACCAAGGACCAAACATAATAGCCTTTCAGTATCTGTATTGCAAACCATAGTGCCCCAAAGTAGAGAGAGAGTAAGAAGGAAAGTGCCTGCCACAGAGGCAGGGGGTGGGATGGGGCGGGGGTGGTGGGAGGGATACTGGGAACATTGGTGGTGGAAAACGTGCACTGGTGGATGGGAGTTCAATCATTGTACGACAGAACTTCAATCATGAAAGCTTTGTAACTGTATCTCACAATGATTCCATTAAAAAAAAAAGGGGAAAAAAAGAAAGAAGCTTGTGGGGTGCTGGAGCCATAGGACAGTAGGCCTTGTATGCAGCCTTGTACTCGGCCGACCCAGGTTCAATCCCCGGCATCCCGTATAGTCCTCCAGCATTGCCAGGAGCAATTCCTGAGTGCAGATCCAGGAGTAACCCCTGAGCATCGCTGGGTATGACCCCCCCCAAAAAAAAAAAAAAAAAAGAAGCTTGTGTCTGAAAAGGGTGACTTTTTTTCACAGTAAGGGACATACAAATTATTCTCCAGTGGAGAATTCCCATTGGAGCGACTTTTGTTTTCGTTTGGGGGACACACCCAGTTTTGCTCAGGGCTTCCTCCTGCTCTGCTTGGGGACCACTCCTAGTAGTGCTCAGAGGCCCGTATGGGGTGCCAGGGATTGAACCTAGGTCAGCCGCGTATAAGACAAGCATCCTGCCTGCTGTACTAGATCTCTGGTTCACATCGGGATGACTCTGGAGGTCTCTCTCCAAAATCTTGATCTGTTCTCTCTTGCCTGACCATCAGAATGGGTTATTTTATCAGATTAAAACTCTTGGGGCTGGAGCAATAGCACAGTAGGTAGGGCATTTGTCATGTACGCGGCCTACCCAGGTTCGATTCCCAGCATCCCATATGGTCCCCCAGCACCGCCAGGAGTAATTTCTGAGTGCAGAGCCAGGAGTAACCCCTGTGCATCGCTGGGTGTGACCCAAAAAACAAAAACAAACAAACAAAAAAAAAAACCCTTTATCTTTCATGAACATTTTCCCCTTTCTGAATTCCAGAAAGCAAAAGTAACTGTTTCTGATCCCTAACCACTGAGAACTCTCTAGGCGTCTGTAACCCAGAGAGGCCCTGTGTACAAGGGCATGCATCAGGAGCAGGCGAGAATCCAGCTGCTCATTACTTCACAGGCAGCTGTGATCCAAGCAAGGTACAGAGGCTGCCCGGGCTCTGCCAACTCCAATCTGGTCTGCCCTCGGTTGTTTTTGTTGGCTTGTTTTGCTTTCTTTTGTTTTCAGGCCCCACTCTGTGGTACTCAGGGATTATTCCTGGCTCTGAACTCAGGAATCACTCCTGGCAGAGCTCAGGGACCACAGGGGATGCCAGGGATTGATCAGGGGTTAATTGATTCCGAAATATTCTTTATAGAAGAGTGCTTCAGATTTGAGGGGAGAATTGAAAAATGTTGGATAACATTGGGTTGTCCTTGCTCCTCCCGCAGGGAGCTTAGGTTTATCGAGTTACTCCCACAACAGTGCTCCTGAGACATACCCAATTCCATCAGGCACTAATAATCCTATTTCTTTTTCTCTTTGTTTTATGTCCTTTGCATGGTTTAGCAATAGGCTTTTTGTATAGACACACGAAGACAGTTGATGCTATGCTTTCGTAACGTGGGAGTTAATTGATATGCAAGGCAAGTGCCCCCCCCCCCACTGTACTATCACTCCAACCCCAAGCCCTGCTTATTAGAGTCAATTCTAGATGTCTGGAGTAGTTTCTGCCAAAAGTTCCTAACTATTGATTCCATTTGAATATCCGATACAACTGTCCCTCCGAATGGTCGGGCTGGGAGTGGGGATGGTGGGCTGTGTCTGGGACTCTTGCCCCCTTCTGGGGCAGGAGGCCAGCACATCAGATCAAGTTGCAGCTGACAGGAGAGAGCAGTAACTGTGGCTTTGCAAACTGCTCCTGTCTGCTGTGTCATTCTCGTGGGGCCATCAGGGGCTGTCTGTCTGTCTGTCCCCACCTACAATGGGTGTCTGCCTCTGCCTCATATGGCATTGTCACTCTGCCCGAGACTGTTGCCCTCCTGACACATGGTGATCAGTCCAGACACATGTGAAGAGAGCAGAGGAGCCCCGCTCCCTTCTGTACTTCCATAAAGATTGGGGGTGGCGGGCTAGAAAGATAGCACAGCGGGTAGGGCGTTTGTCTTGCACGCGGCCGACCCAGGTTCGATTCCCAGCATCCCATATGGTCCCCGAGCACCGCTGGGAGTAATTCCTGAGTGCATGAGCCAGGAGTAAGCCCTGTGCATCGCCGGGTGTGACCCAAAAAGCAAAAAAAAAAAAAATTAAAAAAGGATTGGGGGCAGGGAGGGCTACTGAGGTCCACGGCTATTTTGCTGCCCTCTGGAGAGTTCACACTGGAAAGCAGAAAAAAAAGACAGTGGAGACAGAGAAATAATTAAGGTATATGCCTTGCACGGGGCTAGCCCCAGTTTGATTCATTTGATCCCCGTCCCCTGAGCATCACTGGATATAGGCGACCCTGGAACTTCCCAGCACTGCCAGGAGGCAGTAAACCCCCAAAATGAACTGCTCTTTATTCCCTACCATGAGTCCAAAATCAGGATAAAGGGAGGCGCATGTCTTTTAAGACTTACTTTAATGGGCCGGGGTGATGACTCAAAGTGTTGGGTCATGTGCCTTGTATGCTGAAGTCCAAGTTTGATCCCAGTAATTGCATGTTCCCTTGAAAATTGCTAGGAGCAGTACCAGAGCAATAGTGCAATGGGTAGGGCATTGCCTTGCACACGGCTGCCCCAGGTTCGATTCCCAGCATCCCATGTGGTCCCTGAAGCACACCAGGACTCTGAGTGCAGAGCCAGGAGTAAACCCCACATCACTGCTGAGGGTGGCAGAAAAACAACAGAAAACCTGCTAGGAGTGACCCCTAAGCACCAACTGGGAGAAGGCCCCAAACACTGGCCAGTGATCCCAAAACCCAAGGTAGCAAACAAAAAACATACTTTAGGGAAAGAAAGATAGTACAAGATTTAAGGTACTTGCCCTGCACATGGTCAACTCTGGTTCAATCCCCGACGCCACATATGGTCTCCCAGCTCCAATAGGAGTGACCACTAGGAGTGAACCCTGAGTTAGAGTCAGGTGTGCCCCCCCCAAAAAAAAAAATCAAAACACCTTATTCTTTGCAATCAAAGTGAAAGTAAAGTGAAATTTATTAATTACACAGGCGGGGGGGCCAAGGGTGGGGGGGCTAGGGGCGTGGAGGGGTTAGGGGTGTGGGGGTGCGGGGTGGTGCTATACTGGGATTCTTGGTGGTGAAATATGTGCACTGGTGAAGGGATGGTATTCAAGCATTGTATAACTGAGATTTAAACCTGAAAACTTTGTAACTTTCCACATGGTGACTCAATAAAAAAATTAAAGTTAAAAAAAAAAACCACCTTATTCTGTAAGTTAATGTGTGGTTTTAAAACATTTGCATTGTGGGGCTGACGCAATAGTACAGTGGGTAGGGCATTTGCCTTGCACTCAGCCGACCTGGGTTTGATTCCCAGCATCCCTTATGGTCCCCCGAGCACCGCCAGGAGCGATTCCTGAGTGCAAAGCCAGGAGAACCCCTGTGCATGGCTGGATGTGACCCTCCCCCCACAAAAAAAAAAAAATTAACCCATCCCCCTGAAGGCAGAAAAGAATTCCAAACCCAGTGCTCACAGTCTAGTCTGCTTACTTCTGAACCTTCCCAGAATGGAGGGAACCAGGGGCTGAAGTGATAGCACAGCGAATAGGGCATTTGCCTTGCACGTGGCCAGGCGGGGTTCGGTTCCAAGCATCCCATATGGTAATTCCTGAGCACCGCCAGGGGTAATTCCTGAGTGCAGAGCTAGGAGTAACCCCTGTGCATCGCCGGGTGTGACCCAAAAAGCAAAGGGAAAAAAAAGAATGGAAGAATGGAGGGAACCGGCCACTCCGGCCTCTGGTGAGGCTCCGCCTCCACTACACACGTGCTTCCCGTGCTGCCGTGTGCTGATCTTTGGAGCCCGGGGCAGCAAACCCTGATTAGAACGTGTGCAGACCAGCAGGACGGGGCGTGGTTCCTGGAGCAGAGTGCTGCGTCTCCTGGCAAGCGACAAGGGAGCTGCATATTGTTGCAAATTGGGTGGACGCTCTTGGATGTTCTTGAATCCCATAGACAGTGTTTAAAGTCTGTGATCAGGCTGCCTGGAGAGCCAGCCAGTCGAGGACTTTCTTCCACGCAGTCACCTTTGTGCTCATGCATAAGTGTCCAGGAGCGCTCTGTCTGGGGACATATCCACGGCTGGCTGCCAAATTGCATGGCACACGGAGGCAAAGAACCTGGGAAATGTAACAATTTTTCGTCACAAACATAATGCATAGGGCTGGAGCAATAGTACAGCAGGTAGGGCGTATGCCCCGCACGCAGCCAACCTGGGTTTGATTCCCCCGCATCCCATATAGTCCCCCAAGCACCACCAGGAGAGATTCCTGAGTACAGAGTCAGGAGTAGACTCTGAGCATCTCTAGGTATTGCCTCAAAACATCAACAACAAAAAAATGTGATGTGTATGCTTTTGGTTTACTTCTTCAAGCAGTACACCCTGTACCGTGATCTGTGTAACACAATGCTAAATTGGGGGTTAAAAAAAAAAAAGAGATGTCCTGACATTCAACAGAGAAGAAGCCGGGCATTCTGGTGAGCAACGTGGCCGGAGAATGCTCCGGACCCGAGACAGGGCCAGCAACACCGGGGATCCAGACGGAGGAGGTGCAGCCACCACACCTTCTCCAGATGGAGCCCCAGCGACACTGAGCAGCAACTAACACGGCTGCGGGATTCGGGACTGGGACAACTCCGACCTTTTCTAAAAACTGAAAACATACAATCTTTTAATGGAAAACTAATTATCAAATGCTTCCTTGGTAGTAGGGCTGTCTTTCTTGGGGGGAAACTCCAACAACAATAGTGAGTTTTGTGTTGAAATATGGAATGTAATCAAGGTAAAGAGAAAAGGAAGTGAAATTCATCAGTTATACAGTTGGGGATGGGGGGCGGGGGCGGGGGGTATACTGGGGTTTTTGGTGGTGGAATATGGGCACTGGTGAAGGGATGGGTGTTAGAATATTGTATAACTGAGACATAAACCTGAGAACTTTGTAACTTTCCACATGGTGATTCAATAAAATTTTTTTTTAAAAAAAGATGTCCTTTTTCTAGGAACTGTATCAACAATAGCTGGCCTGGAAAAGAGGATTCATGGGGTCTATATACTTAGATTATCTTTTTTTTTAAATAAATTTATTTATTTTTAATTAATGAATCACCATGAGGGTACAGTTACGGATTTATACACATCTGTGCTTATGCTTCCCCCATACAAAGTTCGGGAACCCATCCCTTCACCAGTACCCATACTCCACCACCAGTAAACCCAGCATCCCTCCCATCCTCCCCAATCCCATCTCCCCCCACCCCACCCTGTCACTGTGGCAGGGCATTCCCTTCTGTTCTCTCCCTCTAATTAGCTATTGTGGTTTGCAATAAAGGTGTTGAGTGGCCACTGTGCTCAGTCTCTAGCCCTCATTCAGCCCGCAACTCCCTTCTCCCACATGGCCTTCGACTACATTATAGTTGGTGATCCCTTCTCTGAGTTGCCCTTTCCCCAGAATGTGAGGCCAGCCTCCTAGCCATGGAGTCAACCTCCTGGTAGTTGTTTCTACAATTCTTGGGTGTTAGTCTCCCACTCTGTTATTCTATATGTCATAGATGAGTGCAATCTTTCTATGTCTGTCTCTCTCTTCCTGACTCATTTCACTTAGCATGAAACTTTTCATGCCCATCCACTTAAATAAAAAATTTGTGACCTCCTTTTTTCTAACAGCTGCATAGTATTCCATTGTATAGATGTACCAGTTTCCTCAACCAGTCATCCGTTCTAGGGCATTCGGGTTTTTTCCAGATTCTGGCTATTGTAAACAGTGCTGCGATGAACATACATGTGCATATGCCATTTCGATTATACTTTTTTGCCTCTCTGGGATATATTCCCAGCAGTGGTATTGCTGGGTCAAATGGGAGCTCAATTTCTAATTTTTTGAGAATAGTCCATATTGTTTTACTTAGATTTTCTTTTATGGGTCCCTTCCAACTCATGTCAATATTCACTTTGTTCTAAGAGTTATTATTCAAATCACTCAGCAGCCTGGCTGAAGGAAGAACAGAAAGGCATTCACCTCACTCTTCCAAACTGTCCTTCATTACATCTCCTATACAGCAGAGTCATGGCTTTCCTTTCTCTTTGTGCTGCTGTTGTTTGGGAGTCACACCAGGCAGTTGGTAGATCTTATTCCTGGCTCTGCATTCATGAATCATTCCTGGTCTCCTGGTGGAGGGGGACCCTATGAGGTGCCAGGGAGCAAGGCAGGCACTTGACCCACTGTACTCTCCCTCTCTCTGGCCCCCATCTCTCTCTCTTTTTTAAACCACTCCCTGCTTCCCCTCCCCACTGCAGTGACCAGACGTCATCATCCACCTTTGGTGACGGTGCTCACCAGCAGTCGTGCACACCTGTGGCTCTCTAAAGATGGGCTTCCCGGTGGCACCAGGTATCCCAAACAGCAGAGCCACTTGGGGGTTGCTCAGGTCTTTGGAACAGTGCTGGGGGTCACAAGCCTCAGGCTTGCAAGGAAGGTGACTCTGCCACAGAACTATCCCCTAGCCCACTTCCTCTTTACAATTCCCCAGTGGTAAATTGATTACAATTCCTTACAAAATAGTCTTCTTAATATTTGTGTTTTGATTTTAATTCACTGATGCTGGTGCTGCAATTTGTATTAATTAAACTTCATTCGGGTCTGAGTCACCAGTGGCATGCACCAGTGTCAACATGTTAATATACTGGGCTGGGGCAGTGGTTCAGTGGTAGGGCCTTGCACATAGCCGACCCCAGTTCAATCCCCAGTATCCCATGTGGTCTTCTGAGCACCACCAGGTGTGGCCCAAAAACAATAAAATTAAAAGTTCACACGGGAGGGGCTGGAGTGATAGCACAGCGGGTAGGACATTTGCCTTGCATAAGGCTGACTCGGGTTCGATTCCAGCATCCCATGTGGTCCCCTGAGCACCGCCAGGAGTAATTCCGGAGTGCAGATCCAGGAGTGACCCCATGCATCACCGGGTGTGACCCAAAAAAAGCAAAAATAAATAAATAAATAAAACTTTAATCACTGTCACTGTATCACTGTCATTCTGTTGTTCATCAATTTGCTCAAGTAAGCACCAGTAACATCTCCACTGTGAGACTTATTGTTACTGTTTCGATTCCTTCACCCCTCTTAGAGAGCCTGGCAAGCTACCAAGAGTATCTCGCCCCCATAACAGAGACTGGCAAGCTACCCGTGGTGTATTTGATATGCCAAAAACAGTAACAACAAGTCTCATATGCCAAAAAAAAAAAAAAAAAAAAACTTAAAAAAAAAAGTACATGAGAGGGCCAGAGAGATAGCACAGGGGTTAAGTGCGGCCTTTTATTCAGTTTGAATCCCCCGGCACTATTTAGATTTCCCCAAGTACCAGCAGGAGTCACTCCTGGGCACAGAACAGCCCCTGCAAACAGTTCAGTGGGACCAAAAACCCAAAAGTGAAAAAATAAGTTTGGGGCCAGAGTGATAGTATAGCAGGTAAGGTGTTTGCCTTGCACACAGCTGACCTTGGTTCAATGCCCGACATCTATATAGCCCCCCAAGCACCACAAGAAGTCCTGAGCCTTATTAAGAGCCAAAAATAAAGTTCACTGAGCACTTTACTTGAACTTCGAATGTTCCAAATTAAGGAACCTTGGGAAGAGTGTAGTGGAAGGTGTGGTGCTGGGGACTGAACCCAAAGGGTCATGGATGCAAGGCATGTGTGCTTCCACTGAAGCACCCCCTGGCCCTAAACTCACTTAGACGTTCTATAATTCCTGCAATTCCAAGGAGACAACTAAAGTAGTGAAGCACATTCCTGGCATGTATGACACCTGGATTCACTGCCAGGCACCACATGCCTCTGCTGGATACAGGCCTCAGTCCCTGAAACTGAGGGCCTGGAGCTCTAGGACAGCAGCTAGGGTGTCTGCCTTGCATGTGTCTGACCCAGGTTTGATCCCCAGCATCCCATATGGGCCCCCCGAGTCCCCACAAGGGAGGCCTGAGTGCAGAAACGGGAGTATGTTCTGAGCTCTAAGCAACTGCTGCCAAGTGTGGTTCAAAAAAACGAAACAAGAAAGGGAAAAAGAAAAACTGTAGTTCTCAAGAGCATTGGCTTGGCCTGGGCTTCAGGGAAATCTCTGCCTTAGTTCTGTAACTCAAGATGCTTCTAGCTGTACTGGTCTTCAGACGGACAGTCTGCACCGTTAACATCCTGCGTGGAAGAAGTGCAGTCCCTGCCACTGACTGGGCGGTCATGATGCAAGTGGTCGCTAACGGGGTGAGTGCTGCTGCTGTCCTCAGCAGCTCATCTTACTCAAGTCCTCAGCTTTTAGATCAAATTATTAGGAGCCTCTCGGGAAGGGTTCCCAGCCCCCTGGGACTCACTGAGAATTCCCAAGCAGGGGAGGGGAGGGGAGGGGAGGGATGGAAGGGGAGGATGGAAGCTGGGTTAAAATTAAAATCCTGGCCTGCCCTGAGGCCTCTAAGGAAAGTGGGTGATAGTCCAGCAGATAGGGCACTGGCCTTGCACAGCTGGCCAGGAGTAATTTACAAGTGCAGAGTCAGGAGTTACCCCTGAGCATTGCTGGGTATAGAAACAAACAAACAAACAAAATAAAAACCGGAAAGCATCCTGGAGACAGTCAGTTGATGCCTGAGGTCTCGAGGAACAGGGAGAATCCTTCTCTCCCAAGAACTTCTCCAGCTGGGGTCCTGATGCCAAGAGGATACGAAGCACTTAAAAGATAACAAATCCCTTATTAACAGGAATAAACTGCATCTATACATAATTCTGAAGAGCCAAGCTTTCATGACTTGCATGTATATTTTAATCTACCCCATGGAAAAATCTTCATTGCTCTGTGGAAGTCTGAGCGGGGATGACCTCCTGGAGAGAGGCAGGCCAGTTCAGACCCAGGTGAGTCCTGCCCAGATACCCAGTGACTGGCTGCCAGGTGCCAGGCTCCACACCATGCCCCTGAATATACAAATCCTTAATAACGATCCTAAGCATGTTCTGGTATGGCCCCTGGGAAGACCATTGGTAGGTAGATCTGAGACAGGCCCAGGAAAGGGAAATATCCATCTGTGCTCCAAGGCTTCGGCTCGCTCCATTTATTCCAAGACCCTGACCAAGTCTCGGGGAGAGCGCTCTGGGCAGAATAGATGGGCGCTACGGGAAGGAGTGGCCAGGAAGTCCAGATCATCTCCAAAGAGCCTGGGACAGAGCAACCTCCAACACCCCCCGGGAATAGGGTCAGCCTTCCTTGTTTTCCTGGTCTAGACTCTACAGAAGGTAGGACTGAACCTTAGCCCAGAAAGCCGAGCAGGAAGTACAGGCAGCTCAATCTCAACATTCAAACACTTTTATTTTGGGCGTATTAAGGGTTTGTTTCTGGGCTATAGTCAGTAGTGCTCAGGGGTAGTTCCGACTCAGTGCTGGGGGTCCCTCTTGGCAGTTCTTGGGGGACAATTTGATGCCAGGGGTAGGGTCTCTAGCATTATGCACTTGGTCTTATTGAATTTTTATCTCCAGCACCCTTTGTCACTTTTAATATTGTAGTTCTCCAACTTTAGTATAAATAAAAATCCTAGGTCCAGGAGACTATAAATCAGTAATTCTAATAACCAAATAACTGGCTATTTGGACCAGTTTTTACTTTTTTGGGGGGTGGTGCTTTTTAGGATCACCCCAGGTGAAGCTCAGGGGTTACTCCTGACTCTGCAGTTGGGAATCACTCCTGGAGGTGTTCAGGGAACCATATGGGATGTTGGGGATCAAACCCAGGCCAGCCGTTTGCAGGGCAAATGCCCTACCCACTAAACTATATAGTTCTGGCCCCAGTGTTTACATTTTTAAAAAGGAAATTTGATTCTAACTTCAGGAGTTGGGGCCTGAGGAGAGGGAAAAAAGTAAAGTTTGGGGCTGGAGCAATAGTACAGCGGGTAGGGCATTTTTGCCTTGCACACGCTGACCCAGGTTCGATTCCCAGCATCCCATATGGTTCTCTGAGCACCGCCAGGTGTGATTCCTGAGTGCACAGCCAGGAGTAACCCCTGTGTATTGCTAGGTATGAACCAAAAAGCAAAAAAAAAAAAAAAAAAAAAAAGTAAACTTTGCTCTAAACTATGCAAAGGACATAAAGGAAAGTGGATGTGCCTCGGGAGCACCTGGATGGTAATAATTAAAAAAAACCTAAGGTCCCTGCAGAAGGAGCCAGGACAAACCAATGTTACTTCTTAAAATGCTTAGAATGTAATCCATCAGAAAGTAATCCATTGGGGCTGGAGCAATAGCACAGCGGGTAGGGCCTTTGCCTTGCATGCGGCCAATCCGGGTTCGATTCCCAGCATCCCATATGGTCCCCCGAGCACCACCAGGAGTAATTCCTGAGTGCAGAGCCAGGAGTAACCCCTGTGCATCACCAGGTGTGACCCAAAAAGCAAAAAAAAAACAAAAACAAAAAAACAGAAAGTAACCCATGAACCCTTGCAGGAGAGAAAGGCAATGACAGAGCAGACCCGTAGGTCCAGGGTGTTCGAGGTAGCATATTCCTAGTGTGCTGAAGGAGCCGTGGACTGAAATGAGAAGTGTTAGACAACAGCACGTGGACAAAGGGGCTTTAAAGGGATGACAATCAGAGACTTTGGCCGGCACAGGCCCAGAGTCTCTGGGGAGCATCTGGCTCCAGCTGCCTGTAAGTAACAGGACACTACATTTATAGCTCTTAACTGAGAGGGCAAATAATGGGTTCAAAACCAAGACCAGCACCAAGCCCAACTCTGAAGCCCAGGATCCTTTATAGACTATTGGGTTCTCATTCTTTAAATGGGGATTAACCCACCCTCAAAGCCACATGCAGTGAGAAGTAAATGAGATGATTAAATAAAGTATGTAACATAATACCAGACTCACAGGAGTTGGACAAATGTTAGCTACTGTAAACATTAATTACTACTAATTGTTAGTATACCCACGCTCAACCATAAACCACTCGGGCATCTTGTTTATTTGTGGAAGACACTGAGGTCAAGTGAGGTCTCTGTGGGTTAGATTCTTGCAGCCCTAGGAAAGCGAACGTTAAGGGTGTTGGCTTTAGCCCAGAGCAATAGTACAGAGATCAGAGCGTCTGCCTCGCGTGTGGCCAACTGGGGTTCAATCCTGCCAATCCCAGATGGCCCTCTTGAGCCAGGAGTGATCCCTGAGACAGATCAGAAGTAACCCCTCAGCACTGCTGGGCATGGCCCAAAAATCAAACAAAATATGGTGCTTTTTTTAATTGACAGAAAATCAGACCATCTAACCCCAAAATTCAATAATTTTATTACAGCAATGTTTTATATTTCCCTTCATTCCCTGATTTGATGTTACTGTTCTGTCCAAATTTATTCTGAGGGGGAAAAAATTAAGTCATGGAGTTTGACACAACCCATTGAACAACTACCTTTTGGTGCATCAGAACTGATTTTCATAATTTATTGAACTCCTGAAAGTTTCCAAGAACTTGAGAATCCATAAACAAATAACTTTATTTTCAGATAAAAGATTCATGCAGTCCAGCAAAAAAAGAAAAAAAAATCTGAAGTTGAACCATGATAGGAATATATCTGGTCAGTATGTCCCTAACAGTCCCGGAACCCCTGATATTAAAACAAAACCCCAGGGCTGGTGAGATATTAGGTGGGTAAAGGGTGCTTGCATTGCATGCAGCTGACCCTGCACCATATATTCACTGTAGCACTGCCAGGCGTGATCCCTGAGCACAGCCAGCATAAGCCCTGAGCACATACAAAAAACAAAAACAATAACAGAAAAATCAAAATACTATCTGCAGATATAAGATGAGGCAGTGCTAGCTCTTTGAAGCTGGAGAGATAACCCCTTAGCCCACTAAAAAGGGGCCAGAGCAATAGTACAGCTGGGAGGGCGCTTGCCTTGCAGGTAACCAAGTGAAGGTTGTCCCCAGCACCGCCTATGGTCCCTGAGTAACCCCTGAGCATGGTGCCAGGAGTAAGGCCTGAGCATTGCCAGGTGTAGCCAAACAAACAAAAAAACTCTACCAGACCCCGCCCCCCAAAAGAATCTCTCCCTGCAAAAAAGTAGAGAAGAGGAAGAAGAAAACTCTGTCCTTCACCCCCACATCTCACCAGTGTGCTTGCTAATGAGACAGACTTCCTGAGAAAAGAGAACAAGGGTGATCTTCTTAGCACTAAAGTGGATTTTCCTGCACTTGTGGGTCCTTAGGAATTGTATGAAAGATACGCATACAAAACTCAGATGATTAAGTTAAAATTTAGGGGCTAGAGAGAGTAGAACAGGAAAGAGCTTTGCCTTGCACACCGCTGAAACTCATTCAATCCCTGGCACCCTATATGGTGCCCTGAGGCCCCAGGAGTGATCCCTGAGCACAAACTCGGGAGTAAGCCCTGACCACACCACTGAGCACGTCCCACAAATTTTTTTCCGTCTTCCACATATACAAAATCATTAGTCTCCTCTCTCCCCTTGCCCCTCCCTCTCATCCAGGAAGATAAATGTAAAGACAGGAACACAAGCCAGGATGGTGTTCAAGTTTTGCATGCATGAGGCCTAAGTTAAATCCCTGATAACACACTAACACACACACACACACACACACACACACACACAGAGGAACATATAATCAGCCTCTGGTTTTCATATAGGAACACAGTGTTGTTCATGTCCCAACCATCCTCATCAGAAAACACATCCATGACAGGGGCTGGAGTGATAGCACAGCGGGTAGGGCGTTTGCCTTGCACGCGGCCGACCCGGGTTCGATTCCCAGCATCCCATATGGTCCCCTGAGCACCGCCAGGGGTAATTCCTGAGTGCAGAGCCAGGAGTGACCCTTGTGCATCGCCAGGTGTGACCCAAAAAAAGCAAAAAAAAAAAAAAAAAAAAAAAAAAAAAAAAGAAAACACATCCATGACAAACCCTAACACCGAACCTATTTTGAATTACCCCACTCGCAAACAGGACAAGCTTTGATTTATTGGGGGTGAGGGGTGCAGTTTGGGCCATACCTGATGCTGCTCTGGAGAACACATGTGGTGCCAGGGGTTGAATCACAATTGGCCACATGCAAGGCAAGTGCCTTAACTTGCCTTGCAAGGATGTACTAGCTCTCCAGCCCCCAAAAGCTGTGGATTTTAATTCAATAAATGAAAGGTCCACCCACAATGCAGGACAGGTGCCCAGCTCTGGACAACCAGCCACAGTTGGTGCCGCAGCCCGCGCTCCACAGAATCACTCCAACCAGTGCTTCTTGAGATGCTCTTCAGATGAGGCATGGAAGGCAGCAGCTGCTGGCACTCGTGACAACGGAGGGGCAGCTTCAAGAGCTCAGGCGTCCCCGTCTCGGACTGTCACTCTGCCAGACTCCTGTATCATGTCCATCACAGCTGCAGGCAAGAACAAAAACTGTTCAGAGCCCAGCTACTCTAGAAAGTGAAGAAGGAAGGAAGGAAGGAAGGAAGGAAGGAAGGAAGGAAGGAAGGAAGGAAGGAAGGAAGGAAGGAAGGAGAGGGAGGGAGGGAGGGAGGGAGGGAGGGAGGGAGGGAGGGAGGGAGGGAGGGAGGGAGGGAGGGAGGGAAGGGAGGGAGGGAGAAAGGGAGGAAGGAAGAAAGGGAGGAAGGAAGAAAGAAAGAAAGAAAGAAAGAAAGAAAGAAAGAAAGAAAGAAAGAAAGAAAGAAAGAAAGAAAGAAAGAAGAAAGAAAGAAAGAAAGAAAGAAAGAAAGAAAGAAGGGAGGGAGGGAGGGGAGGGGAGGGGAGGGAGGGAGGGAGAAACCTCAATCTAATACAAAGGAAGGAAGAAGAAGAAGAAGAAGAAGAAGAAGAAGAAGAAGAAGAAGAAGAAGAAGAAGAAGAAGAAGAAGAAGAAGAAGAAGAAGAAGAAGAAGAAGAAGAAGAAGAAGGAGAAGAAAGGAAGGAAGGAAGGAAGGAAGGAAGGAAGGAAGGAAGGAAGGAAGGAAGGAAGGAAGGAAGGAAGGAAGGAAGGAAGGAGGGAAGGAAGAAAGAAAGGAAGGAAGGGAAAGAAGGAAAAAAGGGGGAGGGAGGGAGGGAGGGAGGGAGGGAGGGAGGAAGGAAGGAAGGAAGGAAGGAAGGAAGGAAGGAAGGAAGGAAGGAAGGAAGGAAGGAAGGAAGGAAGGAAGGAAGGAAGGAAGGAAGGAAGGAAGGAAGGGAGAAAACCTGATTCCAAATGAAAATACGCCAGGTGTCCTAAAGCTAGTCTTCAGGTTGGACTCACTGTGAGGAAAACAATCTTGATGAGATTCTCAATCTGGGAAACCTATTTCTGAGATGATGACATCCCTTCCGGTTTGTGCAAAACCGCTGTTCCTCAGCCCTGTTCCAACCATGCGCCCCCTCCCAAGCTCGTTTCCTTCCTGCTGCTCCCTGACCCAGCCAAGTCTCAGGCCGTGGTTTCCCAGGAACTTCACCTGTCACATCCGTGGGATACCTTGGGACCACATGTCCTCCAGAGGAGAAACAGCTGCTCTATATAACTCATGATACGATGTCAAAGGTTTGTTAAAGGGCTTTGCCCCTCGTAACCCTCAGTAGGAGGGAGGGTCGCTGTCATTATTAACCACCCAGCACTGAAGCTGGACAATACAGACACTGGGAAACGCATCCTTCCAGCACACAGCCTCCCTGTCAGTAAGGACCTTAACGTTCCCCAAGCTCATGCTCTGATCATGGCAGAGAGGAAGATATCCAGAAACCCCAATAATTATCAGAACAGCCTTTCAGTCCCTTGCTATTACAATCAAACACCCTTCTGATTCTTTCTAGATCCCCTACAAGGCTACTCATAGCACGGTGGCAATCCTCTAACAATGACCCAGCTTTTGTTCTTCATTTGGTCTTGTAGGTTTTTTAGGGCTCTGTGTGTGTGTGTGTGTGTGTGTGTGTGTGTGTGTGCGTCTTTGTTCTTTAAATAGGGTTCTTTCTCATCAAGAAGACAAAGTGGAAAACAGGTTTTGAAAAACTTATTATTTAAGGAAACAGACATAAAACTGAGGAACACCATTTACCTTGTGATTCTAGGAAGTATTCTGTATTGAAAGAATTCCAGTGCTTTTTATTTTTAAGACAAGGAGAATCAAAATCCTGGCTGATTACGTGAAGGTGTACTTGGCTAGTAGAGAAGAAGAAAATTGATCATTAAACTGATTATAAATTATAATTTAACCACTGTAACTAACAGAAGTATGACCATGCACAAAATTAAAAGTGCTTTCATTTAATTTATTTATTCATTCACTTAAGAATATCCCAGCACAATAATGGGCTGGGGTATGGCTCAATACCCCAGTAGAGCAGATATCTCACACCTGTGAGGCCCTGGGCTTAATTCCTGACACTGCAGGGGAAAGAAATGGGGCCAGAGAGAGAATACAGTGGATTTACCTTGTGTGTGGCAGACCTAGGTTCAATCCCTAGCATCCACAGGGCCCCCTGAACAACACCAGGAGTGATTCCCGAGTGCAGACCCAGGTGTAATTCCTGAACATTGCCAGGAGTGGCTCAGAAACAAACAAACAAAAAGTACTCAAAAAATGCTGCTTGGCTCATGTCAACAGTGGCACAGAAGCCAACCTAAAGGAGCTGCCAAAGACCAAAACTGGAACAAAGTAAATGTAAATAGACTGAACTAACACCAGCAGATTAGGGGGCTGGGAAATAGCTCAAAGGAGCACACGCTTCATGTGCAGGAGCCCTGGCGTAGCTCCTAGCCCAACATGGTTTCCCAGGCAAACCGGGAACTTCCCTGAGCACCAAGGCCCCTGAACACATGCAAGTGTTCCCCTCCCCCATCGAAAATAAAAAAGAATAAAGACCTACACAATAAGGCTTGCTCTTTCAAGCCTATGTTCTCTCTCTGTCTCCTTCTTTGCTTTTCCCCATTCTGGAGGAACCCATGTTTCCTCTTAAATATGTATCCCTCTCTTTACCCTCACATTTTTCTAAGTAAATTTCAATTGAGAAAAAAATAAGAGAAAGACCTACAGACAAAAATAATTATGAGTCCACACTAGCAAATAATCAAATACATAGATAGTAGGAGAGACAGCTCTTCCACACAGATTTCCAACTAATAAACTAGAAGGCATGAAGAAGCATAAAATATCTACTAGGTAAATACGACAGTACTATTGCAGGTTAGGACCACCAATGCTAAAATCACTGAACTAAAGTTTGAAGAGAAACAGGAAGTAGTATAATCTCAAACCATTCTCCCAAAGATATTTATTAATCACAAAGGGGAAAATTTATGCACTGAGTAGAGAAACACAAGATGCCACTTTGATAAAAGTGAATAAGATTAATATCACATGTAATAAACCACTTCGGGGCTGAAGTGATAGCGCAGTGGGTAGGGTGTTTGCCTTGTACGTTGCCAACTGGGGTTCAATTCCCAGCATACCATATGGTCCCCCGAGCACCGCCAGGAGAAATTCCTGAGTGCATGAGCCAGGAGTAACCCTGGGCATCTCCGGGTGTGACCCAAAAAGCAAACAAAAAAATAAATAAACCCTCTCAACACTAGGGAATCCTTGATATGAGGCACTGAGAGCAATATTTCAGTAGTACTTAAAAAAAAAAATCTAATCAGAATTTTTAAGCATGCTCAGCAGTGAATCCTGGAAAACAGCAGCTCGCCGGAGATTTCTCCAGACCCCATATGGAGCCATTTCTCCAGGGCCTCAGATGGAGGGGTGTCCTCTCTCTGCCCACTCCAAATGAACCCCCGGGGGCCAAAAATTTCCAAAGAAAGCCCAGGCACTCAGGACCAGGGACTGAAGACTCCAGCCCATATGGGGGTGGGACAGGCCTTCCCTCCCATCTCCCCACCTGCTCGGGGTCCTGGCTGTCACGCCTCCAGGTGCCATTTAAGTGCATTAATGACCTTGATCCAGAGACTCACAAATGGAATCTCAGGATGGATTAGCTCCCTAAAGAGATTTCCCAAACAATCATTTACAATTTTAGAAAACCAGGAGTTCAAGACCTCAAAAGCGGCCACAGGACCGCTCATGATATTCATAATAAGCAAGAGAAAATAAATTATCTAGCATCTGCCTGTGGCAAGCAGGCTTGAATGGTGGTGGGAAAATTTGAAATAATGGTGGTGGGAAGGTGTAATGGTGGTGAGACTGCTGTTGAAATATTCAATGTAATTAATGTGAACAACCTTATGAAAATAAAAGTTAAAAGTTAAAAAAAATCTAATCATAAAAAACATCAAACAAATCCAAATTGAGGACTTCTTCTAAAGCAAGAGGTCTCCATCAACACTTATGAAAAGTGTCAAGGTTGGGCTGGAGAGACAGTACAGCAGGTAGAGCATTTGCCAGACCCAGATTCAATTCCCGGCATCCCATATGGTCCCCTGAGCATCGCCAGGAGTGACTCCTGAGTGCAGAACTAGGAATGACCTCTGAGCATCACCAGGTGTGACCAAAAAAAAGCCAAAAAAAGAAAGAAAAGTGTCAAGGTTGGCTTGCTAAACCCCTGTTCTCCCTTGAATCTTGCTAGCTCGTGTTTCTTTGCTTGCTTTTTCGAGTCTGAAGACTGTTCACTCTCAAACATGTAGTGCTCCCTTTCTTCACTCACATCTTTTGAAATAAAGTTTCAAACTGTCAAGATTATGAAACCTAGAAAGGAGGAACTATCACAAATTAGGAGAGACTAGATGGACAACAAATAAACATAATGTGAGATCCTGGATTGGGTCCTAATTTGCCTTTACATGGCCAATTGACCTGGGTTCGATCCCCAGCATCCTATACGGTCCCCCAAGCACCACCAGGAGTGATTCCTGAGTACAGAGCCAGGAGTAACCCCTGAGCATCACCAGGTGTGACCCAAAAAGCAAAGAAAAAAGGAAGGAAGGAAGGAAGGAAGGAAGGAAGGAAGGAAGGAAGGAAGGAAGGAAGGAAGGAAGGAAGGAAGGAAGGAAGGAAGGAAGGAAGGAAGGGAGGGGAGGGAGGGAGGGAAGGAGGGAGGGAGGGAGGGAGGGAGGGAGGGAAGGAAGGAGGGAGGGAGGGAGGGAGGGAGGGAGGGAGGGAGGGGAAAGAAGGAAGGAGGGAGGGAGGGAAGGGAGGGAGGGAGGGAGAGAGGGAGGAAAGGAAGGAAGGAAGGAAGGAAGGAAGGAAGGAAGGAAGGAAGGAAGGAAGGAAGGAAGGAAGGAAGGAAGGAAGGGAGGGAGGGAGGGAGGGAGGGAGGGAGGGAGGGAGGGAGGGAGGGAGGGAGGGAGGGAGGAGGAAAGAAAGAAAGAAAGAGAGGGGCTGGAGCGATAGTACAGCGGGTAGGGCGTTTGCCTTGCATGCGGCCGACCCGGGTTCGATTCCCAGCATCCCATATGGTCCTCTGAGCACGGCCAGGGGTAATTCCTGAGTGCAGAGCCAGGAGTAACCCCTGTGCATCGCTGGGGTTAAGCAAAAAAAAAAAAAAAGAGAGAAAGAAAAGAAGTGTAGAGTTCTATAGAGTATAGAACAGCAGGTAGAACACTTGCTTTGCATGAAACTGATCCGGATTCCATCCCTGGAATCCCATATGGTCTATCAAGTACCGCCAGGAGTGATTACAGGGTGCAAAGCCAGGAATAACCCCTGAGTACCACCTGGTATGGCTCAAAAACTGAAAAATAATAATAATAATGAAAAACAATTCTAACAAGATTAAGAACAGTTTCAGGGAGAGATAGATAATATAGCAGGTAGGGCACTTGCCTTGCACTTAGCTGACCAGGTTCAATCCCTGACACTCAATATGGTCCACCAAGCACCACCAGGAGGGGAGTGATCACTAAGCGCAGAGTCAGAAGCTGAACACAGCTGGGTGTGGCCTAAACACAACAAAACAAAAAAGCAGGGAAGCTAGGGGAAGGGGGTCCAGGAAGCAACTGCCTGGCAGGTTTGAGATCACAAACTCAATTCCCAGTTCGACCCACGTGCACCCACAAAGTCTGACATCCCCGATACCACATAAGAGTGTGTAATGTCTGGCAAGCAGTCAGGTGTGTTTAAGCACTACAACTAAAATATGCAACTGCCAGCAAGCATTGGGGCTAAACAATGAGCAGGCCAGAAATGCCCTCACAAAGCAGCAGCACTAAGTGTAAAAGTGACCCCATCCGTGTGACAACAAAGGGAAGGGGACTACACGCAGATAATTTCTTACACTATCGTTAATGTGCCTGCCTATGGCCTAGCAATTCCACTACTAGGCATTAGCCCATGGAGAAAAAGGAACAAAGTATGTTCACAATATGAAACCACATGAATGAGTCTCAAAATTACAACTAATAAAAGTGGAAAGAATGAGTACACATGTATGACTGTGCTTATGTGAAGTTCTCGAAGAGATAAAGCTAATTTCTTCTGAAAGAAATCAGAAGAGTGCTTCAGATTTATGGGGAGAATTAATTGGAAAAGTGTTGGATAATATTGGGTTGTCCTTGCTCCTTCCATAGGGACCTTCGGTTTACCGAGATACTCCCACAACAGAGCGCCTGAGACATACCCAATTCCATCAAGCACTAATAATCCTACATTTCTTTTCTCTTTCCTTTATGTCCTTTGCATAGTTTAACAATGGCCTTTTTGTATAGACACAGGAAGACAGTTGATGTCCAAATTAATCTTTACTCCTGGGCATCTGTCATTTTTACCTGACAAGCCTCAATTGCCCTTACTTCCTAACACCCCCAAAAGGAGGGCCCCAGAGAAGGACAAAAATGGACCAAGGACAAGCTTATAAGCTACCCTGGCATAGAAACAGGACCAGTTAAGTGCCATAAGAAGTATAATAAGTTAAGAGCACAGTCATGGGTCAAACTGTCATGACCCAAAAAAAACTATCATGAACCCTGCTGAGGTTAGAAAAAGAGTACCAGGCCTGAGGACTGTAGTCTGGGATATATAGTGAGATGTCCCCAAGAAGAGTCAACCTTTATGCTTAATACATCCCTTACTGTATCCATACAAAATGACTAGAAATATTAGCAAAAAGTAATTTTTCTAAAAAAAAAAGTAACTTTATTATGATTGTTTAAATGGATTACTAGCTGAGGAAAGGAGAAAGCAATGCACCCTCGATGGTGCCCTCGAGCGGATTTCCTAGTAATCTAAGGTGCTGAACCCCCAGAGATGAGATTTTGTCCTTGAGTTAATCTCCTAGAAGAACTTCCCCTGCAGGAGTGGCTTTACATCTGTTTGTGGTTATGACAATGTTCAACCCCACCTATGTGTACCCCCACCCTTCATGATTTCTATATGACTCTGCAGTAAGGAAGGAGATGGGAAACAAATCTATCTAACTATGTGGAAGAAAATATTGACACTGTAAGGGGGAAGAGACCTAACTGTGGGGAAAATTACTACATTGTAATGGGGAGGAAAACAACACTGTAGCACTGTCGTCCCATTGCTTGAGCAGGCACCAGTAACGTCTCCATTGTGAGACTTGTTGTTACTGTTTTTGGCATATCAAATACACCATAGGTAGCTTGCCAGGCTCTGCTCTGCGGGCGGGATACTCTCGGTAGCTTGCCGGGCTCTCCGAGAGGGATGGAGGAATCGAACCCGGGTTGGCCGCATGCAAGGCAAACGCCCTACCTGCTGGAAAATAGCAACACTGTAATAGGGGAAGAGGAGAAATAACTGCGCTGCTGTAGGGGAGAGAGAGGTGTAAGTATGCTGGGGAAGAAATAACTACACTGTAAGAGGGAAGCAGGAGAATGAATTGGAAGAGGGGAGAAGGAGAGGAGAGAGAAACAACCAACCAGCCTGGGGCCCTGTTTCCCCATTCTCCCATTCTCCTGTCCTTTGTCCGTCCATCACTGCAGGCCAGCCAGGGTCACGGTTCTCAGGCACCGAACCACGCCCACCCCTCGGACCCACGCTCCTTGAAACTCACAGAAAGGAACACAGGGATGAGAACATGGACACAGTCCTCTGCACCTTGATCAGAGTGATAACTACTGGGCACATAACTAATTTGCCAAAACCCATCAAACTGTAAATCTTAGTATGCATGTTACTGTATGTGAGGTAGGTGTCAATTCAAAAGTGCTGAAACTCACAACAAGCAGTCATTCAACTATAGAAACTAAATGCCCAGCATCAGTATAAGGAACACACACCAGAACCACCACCGGGGCTCACCTCATGCTGGGAATGGCATGGTAGCCCAGCCGGAAGCGCAGCTTGCTGGCGCCGGCCTGGTCTGCGATCACCTTCTCCCCCACGGAGTGCATGTGTCTGAGCAGCTGCAGGTGCTCCCGGCCCACGACCTTCAGGCTGGAAAGGGAGGCCCACGGCAAGACCAGCCAGTGGTACCGAGCCTTGGGGTATTTATCCTTGATCACCACCACCTGCTCATCTTTGTAAACCTAGCAAAGGGGGCAGGAGAAGGAAACGAACATCCACTAGCATCTTCTGTGTGCTTGGTGCTCTCATATAAAGTATGTCACTAAATTCCCACAACAATCTTGAGCAAAAGGTCCTGAATATCTCAATTGGACAGTTGAGAGAGCACAGAGATTCAGGCAAAATGAGCACCCTGTACACAGTCACAGGGCTGTTAAGTGGAAATCTGGGCTGGAATCCCAGATCCAGCTGACTCCAGCGTCTGTGCTTTCGATCTCCACACCACACACAAGACCCAGTGCGAAACAGTTCCTAGGGACCTGATGTATCTTCAGGTGTATTCTCAAACATCCCCCTCTCCCTCTAAGAGCAGACCATGACACATGCACATGTGTTCCAAGAAGCCATGATGGATCTGACACTTCTCACCCGAGATGTGATTAAGAACTCAAAGACTTCTCCTAGGACGATCTTATTAATCCCAGAGGAGTCAAGTAACTCCAGTCACAATATATTGTCTGATGTACCCTTTAAAGGGACTAAACTAAGTTTAACACAACTTTTCTTAATAATATCTAAAAACTGGGGGGCAGGAGATAGTACAGCAGATACAGCATTTGCCTGGCACATGTCCAACTGTTTTCAATCCCCAGCACCCCATATGGTTCCCTGATCATTGCTAGGAGTGATTCCTGAGTGCAGAGCCAGGAGTAAGTCCTGAGCACCACTGGGTATGACCCCCACGCCCCCAAAAAAGAATCCAAAAGTTTAGAAAGAAAAGCATATTCATTTGAAGAACTTACCTTCTCTAAAGATGAAAAGTTACTAATTTCCTGATAATAGGAAAAACATTTTTTCTTATAGAAAAGTAGTCCAATAAAACAAATCTCACTCATTGTAATCAGGACTGATAGCTAAATTTTGTTTGTAATTAAGACTTCTTGGAGGGGTTATTTAAAACATAAAATGTATTTACTTTACGGGCGAGGGGTATTGGGGACATTGGTGGTGGAAAATGTACACTGGTAGAGGGATGGGTGTTTGATCATTGTATGACTGAAACTCAAACAAAGTTTTGTAAGTGTTGCTCACAGTGATTCAATTTTAAAAAATGTATTTACTTTTATGCCAAAATCTTATTCTGACCTGCATTTTTGGGTCCTGCATAGAAACCTTCAAGCCTTGACTCCAGTGGCCCAGTGATTCCTAAAACCAAGAAAACAGCGATAGGATTTGCAAATACACCAATTTTAGTTTGGCATTAGTAAACAGTATCTATTAGGAAAGTCCAACCAAACTTGGAAGACTAATTTTTAAGACTTAACTAGATTACTTCACTCGTCTTTTACAACCATCAGGCAATTCCATTTTGTTTCTATTCAAAGTTGTGTGTCCAGATGGAGACTGGGTAATCTCATTTGCATAACCCTCTTCACCTACACAGCCTGACTAAGATTTCACGTGATAATCATATGACCTCTGAAAAGTGCTCCAATGCTAACCTCCCATAGTTATACAAACACCTGACTCACTTTAGCAGTTCAATAGTCAGCATGCTGCCACTATCACCCTACCTTCAAGTGGCTAACCTCAGGAATTGAAGAGAGAATAAAGAGACAGTCAGATGAATTTTTTTTCATGTCACAAACAAATGACTCTTTCATCATGGTTTAATAACCCCTTCCTGTGTGTTTTCAGTAAGCTAAACAATTAAGCAACCATTACATCTCATTTACCCGCTGGCATCGCCTACTGAGCACACTGCCCTCACCTTCTTGGTAGATGCATCATCTTTGCTCTTCTTTGGGGAAACAGAGCACTGGCTAGGGTGGGTCCCGGGCTCCAGTCTAGTCCCAGGCGCAGGCTCCGGAGCAGCATTACTTTCTAAAGAATCACTGCTGCCTGACCTCTTTCTCTTCCTGGGTGTCGTCGCACCCGAGCTCGCTGACTCTTCCTCAAACTCTATAATATATGGGTAAAGCTCATTCACCAGGTGGAGAACCTGGCCAGGCTGCAGCTTCACTTCTTGGTCCTTCCCAATGATGACTGAGTCAATGCTGGTGGGATTGACCCCGACCTAGAGAATAAACAATCAAAAAATAATTATAGTAACAGCAAAAAAAAAAAAATTAGTAACATAGCCACTGCTCTATGCCAGACACCATGCTTAATGTTCGTTTCTATTACTCTGTCACTTCTGCTCGTTAACTGGTACAAACATTTTAAAATCAACAGCACAAGGAAATCAAGTATAAAATGAAAATCCAAGTTACCGGCAGACATACCTGCTTCACCTTGACATAGCCTTTATTACATTCTGCCTTCAATTGTACTGAAAGAGATTAAGAAAAGTTAAACACAAATGCCACAAAGAACCAGTCTCCTGCTTCCATTCTCCCTATAAGACAATGATGCCTCACTTCAGGAAGCCACCCAACAGGAGTTCCCTCAAAGGCCTGTGAGCAAAAAACCATTTGTCACAGGTGACTGAGGCTCCAAATGCATCAATTTCTAAGAGCTCCAAATCCTTCAATAAGGACAGGAGCAATAGTAAAGTGGAAAGGGCGCTTGTCTTGCACACAGCCAACCTGGGTTTGACCCCCGGCACCCAATATGATCCCCTGAGCACCACCAGGAGTGATTCCTGAGTGCAGAGCCAGATGTAAGCCCTGAGAACTGCTAGGCGTGTTTGTTTGTCCAAAACAAACAAATGAAATCCTTCAATGACTGCCCAGTAGGGCATACACTCCCTTACCTATTACTAATGTCCCCATGAGGTAACTTCAGAAATTTCCCTATTTCAAAGCAGTTGGTCTACATCAGGTTCAAACTTTGCAGCCAAGGAAGGAGACCCACTGCTCTCACAGCTCTTGGTGTGGGATTAAATAAGGTTTCCACTCTTCCGTAAAACCATCAGATGCCGGGGGCTGGAGCAATAGCACAGCGGGTAGGGCATTTGCCTTGCACACGGCCGACCCGGGTTCGATTCCCAGCATCCCATATGGTCCCCCAGCACCGCCAGGAGTAATTCCTGAGTGCAGAGCCAGGAGTAACCCCTGTGCACAGCTGGGTGTGACCCAAAAAGCCAAAAAAAAAACAAAAACCACCATCAGATGCCTTCAACAAAGAGGTAAAATACATTTCCAGGGGCCGGAGCAATAGCACAGCAGGTACAGCACTGGCCTTGCACATGGCTGACCCAGGTTCAACCACATCAGGTCCCCAAGCACAGCCAGGCGTGATCTCTGGGTACAACAAGAATAAGATCCGATGGGGCTGGAGCGATAGCACAGCGGGCAGGGCCTTTGCCTTGCATGAGGCCGACCCGGGTTCAATTCCCAGCATCCCATATGGTCCCCTGAGCACGGCCAGGGGTAATTCCTGAGTGCAGAGCCAGAAGTGACCCTGAACATCGCTGGGTGTGACCCAAAAGAGCAAAATAAATAAATAAATAAAAATAAGATCTGAGCACCACCAGGTGTGGCAAAAAATAACAAAACATAAAAAAATAAAAGATTCCTGGTTCAGGTCGGTTTGGGGTATAAAGACTAAAGAGAGTGCTAGGAAAGAAAGAAAGAAAGAAAGAAAGAAAGAAAGAAAGAAAGAAAGAAAGAAAGAAAGAAAGAAAGAAAGAAAGAGAGAGAGAGAGAGAGAGAAAGAAAGAAAGAAAGAAAGAAAGAAAGAAAGAAAGAAAGAAAGAAAGAAAGAAAGAAAGAAAGAAAGAAAGAAAGAAAGAAAGAGGGAAAGAAGGAAGGAAGGGAGGAAGGAAGGAAGAAAGAAAGAAAGAAAGAAAGAAAGAAAGAAAGAAAGAAAGAAAGAAAGAAAGAAAGAAAGAAAGAAAGAAAGAAAGAAAGAAAGAAAGAAAGAGGAAAGAAGGAAGGAAGGAAGGAAGGGAGGGAGGGAGGAGGAAGGAAGAAAGAAAGAAAGAAAGAAAGAAAGAAAGAAAGAAAGAAAGAAAGAAAGAAAGAAGAAGAAAGAAAGAAAGAAAGAAAGAAAGAGGAAAGAAGGAAGGAAGGAAGGAAGGAAGGAAGGAAGGAAGGAAGAAAGAAAGAAAGAAAGAAAGAAAGAAAGAAAGAAAGAAAGAAAGAAAGAAAGAAAGAAAGAAAGAAAGAGGAAAGAAGGAAGGAAGGAAGAAGAAAGAAAGAAAGAAAGAAAGAAAGAAAGAAGAAGGAAAGAAAGAAAGAAAGAAAGAAAGAAAGAAAGAAAGAAAGAAAGAAAGAAAGAAAGAAAGAGAAAGGGAAGGAAGGAAGGAAGGAAGGAAGGAAGGAAGGAAGGAAGGAAGGAAGGAAGGAAGGAAGGAAGGAAGGAAGGAAGGAAGGAAGGAAGGAAGATGGCAAGAGTCTGTGTGAGAAGAAATACCAAATACTGAACTTCAGGTATAACTGTATCACTGTCATCCTGTTGCTCATCAATTTGCTCGAGCGGGTACCAGTAATATCTCCATTGTGAGACTTGTTGTTACTGTTTTTGGCATATCAAATACACCACAGTTAGCTTGCCAGGCTTTGCCATGCAGGCGGGATACTCTTGGTAGCTTGCCGAGCTCCCCGAGAGGGACGCAAGAATCAACCCAGGTCGGCCGTGTGCAAGGCAAATACCCTACCCACTGTGATATTGCTCCAGCCCTTCATATATATTCACATACTTTAAATAAAAACAAAAGCAAATGAGCCATTTAGAAACTGAATAAGAAATTAACTATTCAATGTATGAAATGAGAACCTAGAACCAAACCAGGTCCTTTATTTGAAGTTCCGGTAATCTTCATAATAAATACAGATTAATATAGGGCCGAGGATGAGGTTGAATGGTGAAGCACAGGCCATGCATGTGTGAATCCCCAGATCTAATATCTGATCCTGGAGTCAAGAAACAAAGTTTCTGGTATCATTCAGGAAGCAAAGAAGCTTTATCTCTGGGGCTCTCTAGAAAAGGAAGACAGAAAGCAGGCTGGCAAATAGGTCCTCACAGCTGCTGCCAAAGAGAAACAAAGTCTACCTCTGCTTTCTGCTCAAGCACAGCTTTTTCACCCTTTAGATTAAGGGCTGGGAATGCAGCCCAATGACAAAGCATTGCCTTTCACATTGTAAATAAGGTCCTGGGTTTAATCCCTCTAGCAGTGTAGCACTGTCATTCTGTTGTCAATTTGCTCAAGTGGGCACCAGTAATGTCTCCATTGTGAGACTTGTTGTTAATGTTTTTGGCATATCGAATTCGCCATGGGTAGCTTGCCAGGCTCTGCCATGTGGGCAGGATACTCTCGGTAGCTTGCTGGGCTCTCCGAGAGAGACGAAGAAATCAAACTGGGGTCAGCCGCATGCAAGGCAAATGCCCTACCCGATGTGCTATTGCTCCAGTCCGGGTTTAATCCCTAGAACTACAAAAAAGAAAAAGTGGGGGGAGTCACTTCGAGTAAATCACATGGAGGGAAATCTTAATCAGTGCTACAGACTCCAGTTCTTGGAATGGGTTGGCAGTAACGGGAGTATGGGAAGTTTGAGCAGTAAGGAGCATGCCTGGAGTTTACAAGAAAGAAAAAAAAAAAGGTACTTGATATGGCGTTTTTCTTTTTTTTTTTTTTTAAACTTTTTTTTTTTTTTTTTTTTGCTTTTTGGGTCACACCCAGCGATGCTCAGGGGTTACTCCTGGCTCTGCACTCAGGAATTACTCCTGGCGGTGCTTGGGGGACCATATGGGATGCCGGGGATCGAACCCGGGTCGGCTGCGTGCAAGGCAAACGCCCTACCCACTGTGCTATCGCTCCGGCCCCGATATGGCGTTTTTCTGAAGACTTTCATCCCATTAAATCTCAGGAAAGACATTCCAATGGCAGGATGCCAGAGCCTTCAAAAGTAAGGCAATATGTGAAGGGTAGGGTCATCCCATCACTTCTCAAAGTACTCTGCCTGGAGACTTCCAGAATTCTGTGGCCTTACCACCCATCAAGAAATATCCCTGAGGGGCTGGAGCAATAGCACAGCGGGTAGGGCATTTGCCTTGCACTCGGCCAACCCGGGTTCTAATCCCAGCATCCCATATGGTCCCCAGCATCACATATGGTCCCCTGAGCACCGCCAGGGGTAATTCCTGAGTGAAGAGCCAGGAGTAACCCCTGTGCATCGCCGGGTGTGACCCAAAAACAAAAAAAAAAAAAAATTAAGAAATATCCCTGAGCAGGAGAGACCTGGATTTAGTCCCACCAGTCCACGGGAGCATGGGAGCATAGCAGAATCTGTCTACAATCTACACACAACCTGCCCTGCCTTAGATATTACGGATTTCAGAGGGTGGAACCAGAAGTGAAGGGGGCCGTGATGTTGACTAAAAGTTCTGCTTGTGGCTGACTGAAACCAAAAGGTTTCCATGAAAGAAACGTCCGCCTTTGGTTATCACAATCCTAAGGAACCCACTGGGTCATCTCCACATTCCTGTGAGCAGTTACCTTGCTGGCGGGAGCATTTCTTGTCTGTGATCTTGGTCTCGGGGCTGCGCCCAAGCACAATCACTTCCAGATGTGGAAGCTTGATTCGTTGGTGCCGATTGTCCTGCCTCACCAACCAGCACGCCCGCATCATTACTCTGCAAGAAGACACCGAAGGGGATCACTGGAAACGCTGGCACAAGCCCTGGGGAGTCACACCCAGACCACCACACCAGCCATTTACCAGCTGTTCATCTTAAGGCAAGTGACTTCTCCTCCCTAGTCTCAATTTCCCCACCTGTAAAATGTCATAATGACAGGACTCATGAGGCTGTTGTGAGGGTTCAGTGAGATGAGGTGGGTAGGGTTTACTGCTGTCTATCTGAATCATGCTAGAAAATCAAATCTTTTATTAAGACTCCTGGCAGACTCCACTCTGACCAGAGGAGACCCAGAGCGGCCGCACACGAATGGCTCTTCTGCTCCTAAAAGACCATGATCCCGAGGCCTACTAACTATTTTCAGCACCCAGCGGCTTCTTACAGAAATGCCTCTAGACTGTGAACTGAGCTGTGACCCCATTCCACCCCGGGAGGGGAAAGGTTTTTCTCTCTCAGCCTTTCCTTTCTGCGGTGGTGGCGGCGGCGGTGGCTGCGTGGTGACCACCATCTTATAGAGCCCAGTAACCAGAGGTAGGAGCTTGCAGTGACGCAACTTCTGGCAGAAATTCCTCTGGACTTAATTATTAAAATACCAGAAATCCAAAACTGACCTCATATACTCCTCATTCTCAGCAATGGAAAACAAATTATCAAATGATGCCTTTTCAGCAGGTTTGATTGTTGGGGGAAAATTCCAAATAATAATAGTGAGTTTTCTGTTGAAATATTGAATGTAATCAAAGTATATAGAGAGTAAAGTGAAGATCATTAGCCACACAGGTAGGGGGGGGTGGGGGTGGGATGGGAGATATACTGGGGGTTCTTGGTGGTGGAACACGTGCACTAGTGAAGGGATGGGGGTTTGATCATTGTATGACTGAGACTTAAACCTAAAAGCTTTGTAATTTTTTTCATGGTGAATCAATTAAAAAAATAAACAACTAAAAGAAAAACTACTGGCAGACTCCATGCACTGGACACTGCACTACAAGCTGGGGATCAAAGAATGATTAACACCATCCCCATGCTTCAAGGACCCGGAAGGCAGTGAAGCAGACAAACTCCTGTATCAGACATTACCACAGAATATGATTAACACTGTGCGAAGAGGCTAGTCAAATATGGCATTAACTCAGGAAAAGAACAGTTCTTGTGGGGAGTATTTTTTATTTTTTTGGCTTTTTGGGCCACACCCCATGACGCTCAGGGATTACCCCTGGCTCTGCACTCAGGAATTACTCCTGGAGGTGCATGGGGGACCATATGGAATACCAGGGATAAAACCTGGGTCAGTTGTGTGCAAGGTCTTACCCACTGTGCTATCGCTCTGACTCCTAAAAAATATCTTTATGGGAGAGAGAAGTAGCGCAAGAGCCTAAAACATCACCTGCCTTGCAAGTACATGAATTCACATTCCCAAGTATGCCACAGGCTTGAGCACAACCTCGGCAGCTGTACTACTGCAAGCACTGCGAGCACTAAGATGTGCAAATGCTGTGGCCAAAACATGTGACTTCCTCACTGGCCTGGCACATGGCTTACTCTGGTTCAAATTCCTGGTCCCACATATGGTCCCCTGAGCCCTGCTGAGAATGACCCGGAGCACAGAAGGCCTGAGCACCACCAGGTGTGGCCCCAAAAAAGAAAAAAAGAAAAGGCAGTGTGACTTCTGTTGAGTGTGTATGTGAAGCCGACGGCAACCTCTGGCAAACACAACCACAGCCTGTGTGCACAGCAAGCACATGTACAAGCACCACAGCTACAGCAGTGCAAACCTTCCCAAGCCTCATGGTCAAGTGTGCAAACACGACAACCTAATGTGTAACCCACACCCCAGCGAGCAACTACCACAAGCTAAAACTGTGATAAAGCACTCATAGGTATGTATGCAATTCCTGATATTGAAACAACAAAGGGAAGTGAGAGGAGGGAGGAAATGAAAAGTAAAATTGCTTAACACTTTGAGCCACACCCGGCGGTGCCTAGGGCTTACTCCTAGCTGGGCCTGGGGGACCATATGGGGTGCGGGGGATGGAATCCAGCTAGGTGCGTGCAAGGTAAGTGTTTTGCCCACTGGGCTAACACTCCAGCCCGAGATTTTTTTTTTTAATATTTTTGTCTCGAGGGTTGGGTGGAAATAACGATGCCTGGCTGTGCTGAGGAACTGAGGAATCTCTTGGGGCGATACTCAGGGGATCGTGCCAGGGATCAAATAAAGGCTCCCAGGCTGGAGCAATAGTACAGCAGCTAAGCCAGTTGCCTTGCACACAGCAGACCCAGTTTTGATTCTCAGCATCCCAGAAGGTCCCACAGCAAAAACAAACCCAGGGCTCCTGCATGCAAAGCATTCACAACTAGCCCTTTGAGCTATCTCCCAGGCTTCGTTTTGTTGTTGTTGTTGTTTAAGAAAAGGAATTTAGCAAAGATCTAAGAACTTAAGGACACTGGTCTGAGAGATACTAGAGTGGGTTGGGTGCTTGCTTTGCATGCGGCAAAGCCATGTTAGATCCCCCAACCACCTGCAAAAGTGATACCTGAATGACACAGAACCAGAAGTCCTGAGCACTGCCAGGTGTTGAAAGGATGCACTCCAGTTCACAGGCCGATTGGAAAGTTTCCCTTCCATGTCATAATATACTGTTAGTATATTTACTTCCATCTGTGCTAGAAGATTGTCATAATAAATGAAGAAACCAAAAAATTTAAGAAATGTAGAAGCAAACTGGCAGATGACTCAGGGGCTGGAGTATATTCATTACATGCAGAATTCAGGTCCCACCACACAGTCCCATCTCTTCCTCCACGCCCCCCTTCAACCCAAGTGCAACCCCTTAAAAAAAAATGGTGTGAATGTTGTAGCTTTATGCAATAGGCAACCTGCACAATTATGGAGGTATACGTGTTATTGTCTTGCTGATAAAGCATAAATTTCAGAGAGTGCCAGATAGACAACACCGCAGGTAAGACACTTGCCCTGCAAGCAACCAACCCGGGTTGGATCCTGGTGACAGGGCTAGCAGGGCATGGTGGGCCCTGTCCTTTGAGCCACTCCCCACAGCATCTCCCCACCTCCCTTACTCTTCCTTTACATAGAAAACAAAATGGAGATGCCCTAGAGGTGGAAGGGGGGGGAGGAGAGAAAAACCAGAAAGGTGGAAAGGTGGGTAACTCCCAGGTATCCCTTAGGATGAGTTCAAATCTTGGCCCGGGCTAAGGCCTCACTCAGGGGGGGAGCACCCCCACCCAGCCGGGGAGGAAGGAGGGGGCTCAGGACCACTCGTGGGGCTGCCGGGAAGCCAGCACCCTCCTGGTGGCTGTGATCTCTAACTTCCTTCTCAGCATACTTCACACGGCCCCTGCGCCTGCAGGTAGTCGCAGGCGGCCCACCATGGGCAGTGCTGCCATGTCCAGGGCGGTAGCCCCAACACTTGCTCAAGTGACTGCATCCTCCACGTGGGCCTTGCACGGTGGGGTGGGATGGGCGTGGAAGCTAGTCAAGGGGTCTGGGGTAGGGGCTCAAAAAGTTGGGGCCACACTGCAACAACCCCAAAACCTTAAAATAAAAAAATAATAATAAAGTAAGATTAAATCTGATCATTTGAATCCAGTAAGGCAGGCAGTGCCCACTGGCACCGGGTCGAAAGGCACAGAGGCACCGGGTGGCCTTCCGGCAGACTGACCACCAGCCGTCAGCCGGGCGTGAAGCCCACCCGGCGCGGGCCCTCCAGGGGCTGCATCCGAGACTGTGGGGGGCGGGAAGGGGGTGGTCTCCGGCTGAAGGGCCCCCACTGGGAGCCCACAGGAGCGCCCCTCGCCGGCTTCCCCGCTCCCCTTCCCCGCCCCCTTCCTGCCCTCCCGGCCCCGGGCGCAGCCCGCGGCAGGGGGGCGGGGGCGCACGTGCGCCGCGGCGGGCGGCCGAGCGGAAGGGGCCGGCCGGAAGCCCGGCGCTCGGCCTGCCGGGAAGGGGGGCGTGCGTCAGCGGCGGGGCCGCGGCCGAGCGCTCGGGGCCGCGGAGGGAGGCCTTCACGCCGCCGCCTTACCTCGGACGCCCACGGCTCCCCGCCACGCTGCCGGCCCCGGCGCGGCCGGCGCCTGGGAGTGACGTCAAGGGGCGTGTCGGCGCCGGGGAGTGACGTCACCGCGCGCGTGCCCTCGCGCTCCGGGCAGCCGCCGGGGAGGGGGGGGTCTAGGGAGCGGGTACTTGGGGGTACCTCCTGCCTCTGCGGCACCCGCCCCTCCCCCCCAGTCACCGAGCCGCGCCCCTTTCACTGCCTCGCAGGCCCAGCTGGGAGGCTCGGCGAGCCGGCAGTTACCGTCTAGGGCCGTTCCCGGATCCGCCGCGGACTGGCCCTGCGACTGCATTTCCCGGCCACCCCTCCTTCTCATTTACTCGGGGGTGGGGGCGGGTTAGGCCACACCCGGCGGTGCTCAGGCCTCATTCCTCTTGGCTGTGCAATTCAGGGATCACTCCTGGCGGGACCCCGGGGGACCATATGGGGTGTTGGGGATCGAGGTCAGCCAGGAGCAAGGCAAGCCTCCTCCCCCTCACCTTCCTGCAGTACTATGTCTCTTCCCTCCCCCCCGCCCCCCGTTTAGTTTACTGTAGTCTACTCTTGCTTTTTTTTTCTTCACCCGGGGAGAAAAACAGGCTTAGAGGCAGGGAAAAAATATACGCCATAGGAGAAGGAGGTTGGGATGAGTCGTTTGAAATCTTATAATGACTTATAAGTCATTCCAGAATGTTCCCTAAAAGTGGCATTGCAATTATGCAAAGGCAGATGGAAGAGTCCTATTTTAGGGATTAAGACATGGTTGATCAACCTGATCCTCAAACTCAATCGAAACTGGGTTTTAAACAGATTTCTTCTTCATTAAGATGGGGCTATTGTTTCCTCCCCTAGAAAAGCAAAAGATTGCACAGAGTGATGGAAACGCTAGCTAAAACCAAAGTTGGGTAAATTTGCAGGAAACCCCAGAGAGGGTTGTCTTATTAGCAGAGAAGACGCGGGTTTGTATGTAGGTCACAACAGGAAGTGGGGGAGCAGGAAGCATCTCCGGGCACTTGAGGACCCGTGCCTGCCGTGCGGTTCCACTGCTCGAGGTGGGAAGGACACGCTATGGTTTCTTAACTCAGAATTATCCTTCTGCTCGCTTTAGTGAGTCCATTTAAAACAGATCTGGATTGTTCAAGTGTGTCAAATAGGTCTTTTCACGCTCAGCCTATTCCTTCCAGCCCGTTGTCTTAGAGAATGCCTGGTCAGAGAGGTAGGGTGACTTAGCACAGAGCAAGAGAATTATGGCAGGCCCCTAAGCCTTCTCAGCCTCCAAATATTTGCTCACAGATATACAGAAATAATATAATGGTCTTTGGCATCAAAGTAATAGCTGAAAAGGCACTTTCTTGGACCTCACCACAGATTTAAGATGTACCAGAAAGGGGGTGCGGGGTTAGGCCAGCAGTCTTTTTCTTTTTTAGTTGAATCACCGTGAGATAGTTACAAACATGTTTATGAGTTTCAGTCATATAGTGGTCCAACAGAGTTGTTTTTCCTCTCGGGGAGCCCGGCAGGTTACCCATTATGTATTTGATATGCCAAAAACAGTAACAACGTGCCTCATTCCCCTGACCCTGAAAGAGCCCCCAATGCAGTGGTGTTGGGGAAGGACGAGTAAGAAGAGGCTGCTAAAATCTCAAGCTCTTCGTGTTCCTGGAGCAAGCAGATGCCATTGGGCTACACTAGCACACAACAGGGACGAATGGGGACGTTACTGGCACGCTCTTGAGCAAACCGGACAACAGAATGACAGTGATACAGTGTTCCAACACCCATCTCTCCACCAGTGTACATTTCCCATCACTGCTGTCCCCAATTTCCCTCTTTCCCTTCCCTTAACCAAAAGCCTGCCTCTAGCAGATACTTTTCTACTTTCCCAGCCCCTCCTTTTAGGCACCGTGGTTTGCAATATTATTACTGGAAGGGTATCATACATGTCACTTTACCTCTTTTCAGCACTCAGTTCTTGTCAAGAGTGATCATTTCCAACTACCATTGTCATAATGGTCCCTTCTCTGTCCTAACTGTACTCCCCACCCCATCCTCCACCCCTTGTGGTAACCTTCCTACCTCTGAGCAGTCCTGCTGGCCCTTGTTTCTCTTATGTTTGGGTATTATTCTCATGTTTGGGTTTTTGGGTTTGTTTGTTTGTTTGTTTTTGGCTTTTTGGAAAAAAATGAACACTTCTCAAAAAACTAGAAATTGAGCTTTCATTCAACCCAGCAATACCACCCTTGGGAATGTACCCTGGGGACCCACACACAAAAAAAAGACATCTGCACTCCTATGTTCGTTGCAGCACTATTTGCAATAGCTAGGATCTGAAAAACAACCCAAGTGTCCAAGAATAGATGATTGGATAAAGAAACTACAGTGCATCTACATCTACATCATTGCTGGGTCACACCCAGCAATGCTACAGGGTTACTCCTGCCTCTGCACTCAGGAATCACTCCTGGCAGTGCTCAGGGGACCATATGGGATGCTGGGGATCAAACCCGGGTCGGCCTCAGCCGAGTGCAGGGCAAACGCCCTACCCACTGTACTATCACTCTAGCCCCCTATTCTCATGGGTTTTTGTATCCTACAAATGAGTACGATCATTCTATATCTGTCCCTCTCTCTCTGACTCATTTTACTCATGGTACATGCTCATCCATGTATAAGCAAATTTTATGACTTCATTTTTCCTAATGGCTGTGTAGTATTCCATTGTGTAGATGTACTATAGTTCCTTTATCCAATCATCTGTTCTTGAACACTTGAGTTGTTTTTCAGATCCTAGCTATTGCAAATAGTGCTGCAATGAATATAGGAGAGCAGATGCCTTTTCTTTTTGTGTGTTTGGGTCCCCAGGGTATATTCCCAGGAGTGGTATTGCTGGGTTGGATGAAAGTTCAATTTCTAGTTTTTTGAGAAGTGTTCGTATTTTTTTTCCAAAAAGACTGGACCAATTGGCATTCCTACCAGTAATAAATGAGTCCCTCACTCCACTTATTCATGCCAGCACTGGTTGTTCTTGTTCTTTTTGATGGGTGCCAGTCTGTGGCATGAGATGACATCTCATTGTTTTTATTTGTACTTCCCTGATGATTAGTGATGTAGAGCATTTTTCAAGTGCCTTTTTGTTGGGGCTGGGGGGGGGGGAATGTACATGGGAGGTGCTCATGGGCACCTCCTACCTCTGTTCTAGAGTCACTTCTGGCTACACTCCAGGGACCATGCATGTTGGAGATGAAAACACAGGACTCCTTTATGCAAAGCAGTCACTCAGCACTTTGAACTATTCCCCCAGCAATACTTGGGGGTCAGGGAGGGGTTTACGCCACACCTAGCAGTGCTTAAGTCTTACTCCTTGCTCTACACTCACGGATCATTCCTGGTAGGGCTCTGGGGTCTATATGGAGTGCTGGGCATCAAACCCAGGTCAGCCTATGCAAGGCAAGCACCTTACTGTATTATCCAGTCCTGTCCTGGCAATCTTTTAATAAATCCCAAGGCTGTTCTGATGCCTGCTCAAGTTTGAAATTCACTGCCAGAAGGTCGTCTTCAAACTGCAAATGTATCTTGTGCTGCACTGTTCAAGGCTATTGGATCTTTCTCTTTACTCAAGTCCTTTAATTAAAAAAAAATTGTAGCAAAGTACACAAACCTAAACTTGCCATCTTACTCTTTTTTTTTTCTTAATTTTTGGGAGCCACACCTAGCAGTTCTCAGGGTCTATTCCAGGCTCTGCATTCAGGAATTACTCCTGGCAGTAATTACTCCTGGTAACCTAGGTTGGCAGCATGCAAGGCAAATGTCCTACCTGCTGTACTATCATTCTGACCCATCTTAATGATTTTTAAATATATCGGTCAGTATATTCATGTCATATTGAAACCTGTCTCCAGTACTTTTTAACTTTGAAACAATAAAACTAGGGGCTGGAGCAATGGTACAGCAGGTAGGATGTTTGCTTTGCATGTGGCCAACCTGGGTTTGATCCCTGACATCCTATATGTCTTTTGAGCACCACCAGGAGTCATCCCTGAGCATCTCTGGGTGTGACCCAAAAAGCAAAAAAAAAAAAAAAAAAAAAGTGAAACTATTACTTTATCAGCTCCCCATTTCTTCGTTCCCTAGCTTCAGTCAGCAGCCACTTGGTTTCTGTGAAGCTCACCACTCTAAGATACTCTAAATATTTAGTGAAATCATAGCTTCACTGTGTGTTTGGGGGCTGTGCCTGGTAGTGTTCAGGGCTTACTCCTAGCTCTCCGCTCAGGGATCACTCAGAGAGGGAGAGAAGGAGCCTCTTCCTAATCTCACATATCAGTGGGACCATATGTGGTGCCAGAGAGGGAACCAAGGTCAGTTGCATGCAAAACAAGTACTTGAATCTCTTTATTCTGTCTGTCTGACCCCTGTTTTGGGTTTGTTTTTTCTGGGAGTGAACCACATCTGGTAGTACTCAGGGACTGCTCACAGCTCGGGGGTTACTCCTGAGGGTGCTCAAGGAACTATGTGATGTCAGAGATTGAACCTGTGCCACTGGCATGCAAAGAATGGCTAAGGCCTTTGAACTCCTCCTCCAGCCTATCAGAATTTCCTCTTAATAGTGCCAAGAATGTGGCTTTGTGGTAGATCACTTATATAAAACCCTGTGTGTTTGATCCCCAGCACAAATGCAAAACCTCTCCCTTTTAAGTTTAAGAACAACACTTCATTGAATAATGCCGACATTATACATTATTGTCCCTCAATGGATGGATATAAATTTTTTCTACTCCCTTCTTTTCTTTTTCAGTGCTCAAGATCAAACCCAAGCCTTCACACAAAGATAGTGTTGTACCACTGAGCGACATCCCCAGCCCCCAACTTTTTCCTATTGTGAATAATGCTACTATACTATGAACATGATTAGACATCTTCAAAAATCTGCCTTCAATTATTTGTGTGGTGTGTGTGTGTGTGTGTATGTGTGTGTGTGTATCTCCAAAGTGGAATTTTTTTTTTTTGCAGTGGGGATCACAGTCAGCAGTGCTCAGGATTTATTCCTGGCTCTGTGCTCAGAGATAACTCCTGTGGCTAGAAGGCAGGGCTCAGGGGACTATATGGTATGCCTGGGATCAAACCCAGGTCTGCCATGTGCAAGGCAAGTGCCCTACCTGCTGCACTATCACTCTGGCCCCCAAAGTGCAATTTCTGACTCATAAAATAATCCTACATTTAGTGTTTATAAAATAAAGGGGGGACTGGAGTGATAGCACAGCGGGTAGGGCATTTGCCTTGCACACGGCTGACCCGGGTTTGATTCCCAGCATCCCATATGGTCCCCTGAGCACTGCCAGGAGTAATTCCATAGTGCAGAGCCAGGAGTAACCCATGTGCATTGCCGGGTACGACCCAAAAAGCAAAAATATAAAAAATAAAGGGAATACCTACTATTTTCCAAAACAGCTGTGTTGTTTTACATTTTATGCACCAGTGGTATTCTAGTGTTTAATTTCTCCACACCCTCTCTCACACCTATTTTCATTTGGTTTGGGTTAGGAGCAAGAGGTGATTTAACAGCAGTCATCCTAATACGTGTGAGGTGTCTTATATCTCATTGTGGCCCTGATTTGCATTTATATAACAGGGATATTGAACATCTTTGTATATGTCATTTCGTCATTGCTATATCTGTTTTGTTTTGTGGTCACACCCAGCTTTGCACAGGAATTACTTCTGGCTCTGCACTCAAGGATCTCACCTGGTAGTACTCAGGGGACCATATGTGATGCTGGGGATCAAACCAGAGTCGGCTGCATGCAAAGGCAAGAGCTTTTGTTCTATCTCTTCAACCTGTATGCCTGTATATTTTGTTGCTGCTTGCAGTGCCAAGGATTGAATCCAGGATATCACACATACAAAGCATGTTCTCTCACCACTGAGCAACCTCCCTGGTCCTTCATTTCTCCAAAGAGCTTCTTCTTTGGAAAAAATGTCTATTCAAGTATTTTGCCTACTTTATCATTTATTATTAATTATTATTATTTGACTTGGGAACCATATCCAGTTTTGTCCAAGAGCTATTCCTGGTTCTATGCTCAGGAATTACTCCCGGTAGAGCTAGGGTACCACATGTGGTGCTGATGATCGAACCAGGGTCAATCACAGGCAAGGCAAGTACCTTAAGCCCCATACTATCTCTCCAGCCTAGGCCTATGATACAGACTAAGGGGAGAACATACACAAAAATCCAAGAGCAGGACCTTTAGCATCTTTTTTTTTTTTTTTTTTTTTTTTTTTTTTTTTTTTTTTAGGCATGACAGAAGTGGAGCTAAAGTACAAGTAGCAAAAGAAAAACAAAAGTTGTGGGGCTGGAGTGATAGCACAGCGGGTAGGGTATTTGCCTTGCATGCGGCCGACCTGGGTTCAATTCCCAGCATCCCACATGGTCCCCTGAGCACCGCCAGGGGTAATTCCTGAGTGCAGAGCCAGAAGTAACCCCTGAGTATCGCCGGGTGTGACGCAAAAAAAACAAACCAAACAAAAAAAAAACAAAACAAAAGCTGAGATCTGAGCCAGGGCCAGACAACACACCGTTGAGGAACAAGGCAGGGTTCATCCTGTATTCAGTGAAAAAAAAAAAAAAAACAACTCGGAGGAGTTAGCCAGAATGTAGCATGTGATTTTCACTTTATAAAGCTCTCTGTTACTGCTGGGAGGAAGAATGGGCTAGTGCAGGAAGGGGAAGTACAGAAAGGCTGAGAGTGGTTGGGAGTTTCCTGATGTATTACTGCCAAGGGCGCTGGCAGGCAGGACCAGAGAATTGACCGATTTAAGAGATCATTTAGAGGCAGCACCAGCGAAGACAAGAAGACAAGACATAGTCTTCTCTGCAGGCCCACCTCGGTCCATGTCATAAGAGTAATTACTCTCAAGTAGTAAGTATCACTAGGAACAGAGCCTACTGAGCTTTAACTATAGTTACACGGTTCGTGCACGTGACAGCTTCGCTCAGTGCAAGCGACTCGGCTTGCAGGCTTCATCTGGGCTCTCTGGCCTCCGAATGTTTCAGGCGAGAAAGAGGGAATTTACACCCCGGGGAGCCAGCGGTGATGTGGAGTCCCTGGGCAAACTTTGCTCCTGCCCCTGCCGTGGTGAAATGCTCTTGAAGCAGCGACCTCAGTGTCTCCCAGAGGCTCTGCAGAGAGCTGGAGTTCCCATTGCCCAGACGAATAAGTGGCACACTGACCCACCTCACTGGCTTCCTGCTGCAAGGACCTTGTCTCACTTCCCCTCTCCCCGGCTCACACTCTGAGCCGTTTCCCACTCGAGGAGTCACACTCAAATCCTGTCTCAGTGCGGCTTCTGGAGGCCTCCCGGCCAAGACTCCAGACTGCTCTCTGTGATTGAGCCACCTCCTTGGCCTGTTTCTCCTTTTTGATGCTAACAGTTTCTACTGCTTTCCAGCTGTTAGGGGGCGGGGGCTCCCAGATGTGCTCAGGTGACGGTACTCAATCAGGTGAGTTGTCCAGTGTGACGCTGCGCAAGCCCTCAGGGCCAGACCACCAGAGCAACCCTGGCTGGGTTCAAGAGGCCGCCAGAGTGACACAGAATGGTACTCGGGGTCCACGTGGTGCTGGGGTCTGAGCTAGCATGTGCCCTAACCCCTTTCTCTATCTCCTTGCCCCGGCTTCCCTCGATTTGCAGGGTTTGGGGGCAGGGTGGGTTTGGATTTGGGTTTGGGGGCCTCCCAGAGTGCGCAGGGTTTATTCCTGGCTCTGTGCTCAGGGCAATTCATGGCAGTAGTGGGGGACAGTGTGCAGAACCAGGGATTGAACCAGGGTTGGCTGCACGCAAAGCAAGTGCCTTAATCACTGTACTCGCTCTCTGGCCTTCCAGCTTCCCAATTTTTTAATGTCATAGCACAAACATAATATGCACAGAACACAGTGGGGTAACTTAAGCACTCAGTGAAAACAAAATTATTACTTTTTCTTTAGAATTATGTATAAGAAAAATCATAACATGCTTGGGGAAAATAATATTGATTTTTTTTTACTAAATAGCCACTTATTTTTTATTTTTCATAGTGAAATAGACTAATAAGTTTCCCATTTTGGTGCTGGGGATTGCATCTAGGACCTCACATATGCACTCTACCTCTATGGTATATTGTTGCTGACATTGGTTTTCCTTGCTCAGTGCTCCCAAGGCACTCCTAATCTTATATTGCTTTTCTTTTTTCTTGATGTCTTTTGCATGGTTTAGCAATGCCCTGTTTGTATAGACACAGGAAGATAGTTGATGCTACGCCTTTATAACATGGGAGTTAAGTGACTCAAGATAATAATTACTCCTGAGCATCCATCATATTTTCCTGACTTAAGCCTCAGTTGCCCTTACTTCCTAATACCCCCAAAAGGAGTGTCCCAGGAAGGAACTTGGATGGACCCAGCGCAAGCTGTAAGCTAGCCTGGGAAAAGTTAAGTGCCATAAGAAGCATAGTGTCAAAAGCACAGTCACGGAACAAACTCTGTCCTGACCCAAAAAGAAGTAACTGAATAAGGACTCTGCTGGGGTTAGGAGAGACTAACCTGGCCTGAGACTGTGGTCTGGGATATACAGTGAGATGTCCCCAGGAGGAGCCAACCTTTAAGCTTAATATATATCTTCCCGTGTCCATACAAAATGACTAGGAATATTAGTAAGAAGTAAATTTACTATGACTGTTTAAATAGATTACTCGCTAAGGGAAGCAGAAAGTAATACACCCTAGATGAAATCCCGCCCTTGAGTGGATCTCCTAGTAATCTAGAGTGCTGAATCCCGAGATGAGATTTTTGTCCTTAAATTAATCTCCTAAAACTTCCCCTGAAGGAGAGGTTTTACATCTGTTTATTGTTATGACCGAACGGTTTTGAGGCTCTTCTTGTTCCTGGAATGAGCAGACGCTATTGGGCTACACTAGCACGCGACAGGGAAGAAATGAGACGTTACAGATCAATAAGCAACAGAATGACAAGTGATACAAGTGATTGTAAATGATAATGTTCAACCCCACCTATGAGTACCCCCATCCTTCACATTTCTATATAACTACGCTGTGATAGAGAAGTAGAGGAGAAAGGAGAAATAAACAGTCGCCGACTACCAGCCCGTGGCCCCTGTTGCTCCGTGTCCCTCATTCTCCTGTCACCTTTGGCAGGCCTGAAGAGGTGATTCTCCACCACAGTATGCACGCGTCACACTCCCACACTTTTTTTTAAAATTTTTTTAAATTTATTTATTTTTATTTATTTTTTTATTTTTTTGGTTTTTGGGTCACATCTGGCAATGCACAGGGGTTACTCCTGGCTCTGCATTCAGGAATTACTCCTGGCAGTGCTCAGGGGACCACATGGGATGCTGGGAATCGAACCCGGGTCGGCCGCGTGCAAGGCAAACGCCCTACCCGCTATGCTATCACTCCAGCCCCTATTTTGTTTTTTGGGTCACACCCGGCGATGCACAGGGGTTACTCCTGGCTCTTCACTCAGGAATTACTTCTGGCGGTGCTCAGGGGACCATATGGGATGCTGGGATTAGAACCCAGGTCGGCCCTCCCCGCTGTGCTATCACTCCAGCCCCACTCCCACACTTTTTAAACTCACACTGCATCCCCTGATTTCTGATTAATATTTGTGAGTGACAGGCCAGAGATAGCACAAAGGACTAAGCAAATGCTTTGCATGAAGAGGCCCAGCTTGGTTCCAGCACCACGTGAACCCTCAAGAACTTCCCTGGGCACCACACTGAGAGTATCCACTGACCATCACAGGGTGTGGCTACCAAACCAAAGCACAAATAAACAAAACAATTTTTTTTTTTTTTGCTTTTTGGGTCACACCCGGCGATGCACAGAGGTCACTCCTGGCTCTGCACTCAGGAATTTCCCCTGGCGGTGCTCAGGGGACTATAGGGGATGCTGGGAATTGAACCCAGGTTGGCCGCTGCAAGGCAAACACCCTACCCGCTGTGCTATTGCTCCAGCCACACAAAACAAATCTTGTTAATGATAATCTTTTCAAGTTCTTGGTAGTCACAGGTAGAAAAATGGATGCCAGTGTCCAGAGTGATAGTAACATGGGTAGGGCACTTGACTTGCAAGGGTCAACCCATGTTTGATCTCCAGTGTCCTCTATGGACCCCCAAGCACCACCAGGAGTAATTGCTCAGCACAGAGCCAGAAGTAACCCCTGAGTATGGCCAGGTGTGGCCCAAAAACAACAAAAAAAATTTTTAATAAAATTTTAAACTATGTAGGTCAGAGAGATACTACAAGGGTGATAGCCTAACTTACTGTCTTTGGCTCATCCCATCATTTAGCACCAGCACTATTGGGAGTGACCCCCAGGCACCACCATCTGTAACACTGTAGCACTGCCATCCTGTTCTTCATTGACCTGCTCAAGCGGGCACCAGTAACATCTCCGTTGTAAGACTTGTTGTTACTGTTTCTGGCATATCAAATACACCACGGGGAGCTTGCCAGGCTCTGCCACGCAGGCGGGATACTCTGGGTAGCCTGCCAGGCTCTCCAAGAGGGGCGGAGGAACCGAACCGGGGTCAACTGCATGCAAGGCAAACGCCCTGCCCGCTGTACTATCGCTCCAGTCCCACCACCATCTGTAGCCAGATGAAAAGGAAAAAAGGAACTTGTATTTTAACTAAGTAACTCTTATTTAGGCATTGTGTCTCTCTCCTAAAATTTCTTTCAAACATATTAAGAAGGGACCGGAAACATAGAAGAGCCGGTAGGGCACTCGCCTTGCATGCAGCCGACAGAGTTTAATCCCCTGCACCCCATATGGTTCCACAAGTTCTGCCAGGAGAAAAGCCCTGAGCACCATTAGGTGTGGCACAAAACCAAAAATATTATAAATATAAAGAAAAATGCATTAAGAAACCCCTTTAATTTAGCTTGCCTTGTATTAGCTCTTCGTTCCTAAGCCTTATACCAGGAGTTCTGAATTTTGGCTTTTCCACCCCACCTCCCCCACCTATCTAGATGAGTTATTCCTGCCAACTCCTGGGCTGACTGCAACTCTCTGAAGTCTAGCTGCTTCTACTGTGTGCTGCAGTCCCATCTGGGGTCACATAAATGAATGTGGGTGTAACAAGAAAACTTGGCAACAGTGAAAGATTGCTGAACCACGACAACCAAAAATTAATTCAAAATCAAGCACATAATGAATCTACGAAGTTTCTGGCAGGGCTCACTCACCCATCTTATCTTGCATCATGTGTTCAAGAAGTGGTCTCAGAGGCTGTAACAGTGGTACAGCGGGTATGCCACTTTCCTTGCACACAGCCAACCCAGCTTGGAACCTGATATCCCATATGGTCTCCCAACCACAGCTAGGAGTAAACCCTGAACACAGAGCCAGGAGTAACCCCTGAGCATCGCCAGATGTGACCGAAAAACGAAATCCAGAAAATATTTCATAGCACAAATCTGAATATGTAACACTTCCCTAGACTTTCATGGAAAGTTCCATGGACTTCCACCACATTGAATTATGACTGAACTCATTTACTCTTACATTTAGAGAAACACACAAACACACACACACACACACACACACGGAATCCCATTATCACTCTCTCCTTGCCTATCTAGAAGACAAATTCAGGGACTTGCTTTCAGTGTTGCAGTTTGTTTGTTTTGTTTTTGTGTCACAGCCAACAGTACTCGGAGCTTACTCCTGACTCTGCACTCAGAAATTACTCCTGGCAGAGCTCAGGGGTCCATATGGGGTGCCAGGGACCAAACTGAGGTTGTCACGTGGAAAGCCCTACCTGCTGTACTATCTCTCCAGCCCCGCTTCCAGTTTTTTAAAAATTGGTCAAAGTCTATATTTATAACTGGATAAAATGTGATCTAATTACACACAGCAACACGGCCAACAGAAGTAGGAGTGCTCTGAAAGCATCTCAGTTTGAAGGGAGGGTGGGCTAGTTCTGGCTAGGAAGGTGTTTGGGGGTCATTCACGGGAGTGCACAGGGTGGAGGGACCAAGCCCAGGCAGGGCCTGCACGCGATGCTTGTGCTCCAATCCACTGAGCTCGTTCTCTGGTCCAACCGCATCTAACTTTCCTTTGTTTGTTGTTTGGGCTGCCCGCCAATGCTCCAAGCTTACTCCTCCCTGTGCTCAGGGATTGTTCCCAGCATGCTCAGCGTTTATGAGGCTGGTTCGATCCCCGGCACAACATATGGTCCCTTGAGCCTCGCCACGAGTGATCCCTGAGCACCGCCAGGCGTGGCCCAAAGACAAAACGTATTTTTGAAGGGGGAGTTTGAGCCACACCTGGAGGTGCTCAGGAGTCACTCCTGGCTGTGCTGCGCGGGCAGCCTTACGGGGTGGCAGAGATCAAACTGGCCTGGCAGCTCTTAGGCACGCGCTCACCCCAGTACGATCTCTCAGAGCGTTTTCCCCCCGTTTTTGAATGCACATAGAGTCTTTCTCTCGTGGCAAGTCTTTAACTTTAGCAAAGCCCGGGGTGGCTGTGCTGTGAGCGGCAGGCTGGACCCCGAGAAGGTGGAGGACGAAACTGGCGCTCAGCCCCGCGGCTCCCGGCCAACAGGCACAGAGGTCAGCTCCCACAGGGAGACGTGCTGTCCCGGCCAAGCCTCTCCCTGACAGCAGAACTTCAGACTTTGCGTAAATAAATTATTGTTGTTATTTTAAGCTGCCAGCTTTGAGGGCAGTTTGCTGCTCCACAGTATCGGATAACCAAAACATTCCCATCTTTGAAGAGAAGGTGGGGCGCGGGGAGTGAGCTCAGGTGGAAAAGAACGCGCATGCCGGAGACAAGGCCCTGAGATCAACCCCGGCTACCACCAGGCCCCTCAGCACCTGTGTCGCCCCGGATGGGGGTGAGGTGTGGGGAAGGCTGCCGGACTTGAGCACCAAACCATAAGGGCCAGTGGTCTCAAGCCCCCCCACCCAGCGCTCCTGGGGGTGGCTCCTATTTTAAAAATAGTAAAAATTGGGGCTGGAGAGATAGCACAGCGGGTAGGGCGTTTGCCTTGCACGCGGCCGACCCGGGTTCAAATCCCAGCATCCCATATGGTCCCCTGAGCACGGCCAGGGGTAATTCCTGAGTGCAGAGCCAGGAGTAACCCCTGTGCATCGCCAGGTGTGACCCAAAAAGCAAAAAAAAAAAAAAATAAAATAAAATAAAAAATAGTAAAAATTAATACAGCAAGAGAGAGAAGCTTTGAGAGCCCAGAGAGCTAGCGCGGGGGGTAAGGTGCTTGCTTCGCAGGCAGCCAACTTCACTCTGACTCCGGAGCACTGCAGAAGGTCCCTAAGCATTGCTTGAAGTGACCCCTGAACTCAGGAATAGCTCCTGAGCATTGCCCAGCATGGTCCCCAAAGCAACTTTTTTTTTTAAAAAATGAAAGAAGGAAGGAGAGAGAGAGTGTGTGTGTGTGTGTGCTAAAGCGAGCACTCAGTTCCTCTGGTCTACAGGAAATCTTAAGACTGAAATGTTTGAACTCTGAGTCAAAGTTCACCTTCCCTGATAAGAGAGCCGTCTTTTATATTCATTAATCATTAGTTTAATGTCTGTGCTCCCTTTCATCTATAAACTCCATGAGGTAGGGATTATGCCTCTTATAGTCAACATCGTTTCTGTTTACCCTGCCAAAGACCAAACTTAGTAAGTACTCAGTATTTTGGCATTATGTTGATATCAGGCCGGGGATGTGGTTCAGTTGATTAATTCATGCCTTACATACGTGAAGCTCTGGGCTCAGTGCCTCGCACTAACTCCTCACCCCTCTCTTCCCAGTAACCGATAAAAAAAAATGCTAAAGATGATAAGGAGTTGGAGTAATAGTGCTGCGGGTAGGGCACTTGCTCAGTATGCAGCCTACCCCCGTTCAATCCCTGGCACCACATATGGTCCCCAGAGCACCATCAGGACTGACCCCTGAGTACAATGGCAGAAGTAAGTCCTGAGTACTGCCAGATGTGGCCCCAGACCCAAACAAAACCAAATAAAAAGGTTATGTTGAATGGTTGGGCTGGAGCGATAGCACAGTGGGTAGGGTGTTTGCCTTGCACATGGCTGACCTGGGTTCGATTCCTCCATCCCTCTCAGAGAGCCCGGCAAGCTACCAAGAGTATCCCGCCTGCACGGCAGAGCCTGGCAAGCTACCTGTGATGTATTCGATATGCCAAAAACAGTAACAACAAGTCTCACAATGGAGACATTACTGGTGCTCGCTCCAGCAAATCGATGAACAACTGGACGACAGTGCTACAGTTGAATGGTTAGAGTACCTCAGAGAAACAAAACTGTATCATAAATACTCCCATTCACAGATCTCTGCATTCACTGCCCCTCCTTCCTGTTCTCCCCACCTCTTCACCGTGATGCAGCAGTAACAGTCAAACTCCCCAAACTAGAGAGTTCTTAAGATTAACAAATGAAAGGCTGTGTTGATGTAGCTGTATTAGTTCTTCTGTTTAAACAGGGTAGTAATTCTTCTGACATTATTTAGTTGTTGGTTGGTTTGGTTTGGAGCTATACCATGTGTGCTCAGGGATTACTCCCAGTTCAGTGCTCATTGACTTCCACTTGGGGATGAGTACTTTCTTTGACACATCACTCACTGCCAAGAATGTACACACACACACACACACACACACACACACACACACACACACACACTCTCCTGCCCTGGCCCCTCACTTCCATTTTTTTTGAGGAGACATGATACATTTGACAGGTAAATACTAAAATAGTCACTTAACCCCAAGTTACAAAATGGAGTGTAGAGTTAGGAGTGAGATTTTAGGTCTTGCTAACTAGGGGCACCATTCCAGCGAGAATCTTCACACTGGGTCTTTTTCATTTGACCTTCACTCAACCAAGACTTCCTGACACTTGTGCGTTGATCATGGTCCTGGACGTGGAAGGGGAAGCACTCTGAGGCCTTCCTCACTGAGGGGGTCCTGCCCAGTGCACTGCCGTTCAGTGGACTCCAGCTGGCTGGCTGGGTGCAGCCACCCAACCCCTGTACCATTGCTGTCAGGGATGCTGGCGAGGACACTGCTCCTCATATAACACAGTGTTCTCTTTGTCCGGGATGGGAGCACACCCAGTTATGGTCAGGTTCTATGCTCAGGAATCATTCCTGGGGCTCAGGGAACCATATGGGATGCTGCACATCAAGCCCAGGTCAACTACATTCAAGGCAAGCACCGTACCCATTGGACTATATCTCTTGTTCCAACTCTGATATCCTGTAGCACTGTAGCACTGTCGTGCCGTTGTTCATCGATTTGCTCGAGCGGGCACCAGTAACATCTCCATTGTGAGATTTGTTGCTACTGTTTTTGGCATATCGAATACGCCACGGGGAGCTCGTCAGGCTCCGTCATGCAGGCGGGATACTCTCAGTAGTTTGCCGGGCTCTCTGATATCCTAATAAAATATAACTTAGAACAAGGAAGTTCATAGCCCACTTTAACTAACGTGAAAGCCATTTCTATTTCATTTTCAGTTTGACCTGGAAAACCAGTTTTCTTGACCCATGTTTTCACTACTTTACTTTCTCTACTCATTTGGTTTGGCATTGTGTTTATGTGTGTAGGAATGAGAAAAGTATTTTGAGGGTTTCTTGTATCCTTGAAAACAGCTCAAAACCCTTTCTAGAAGGAGACTCTCACCTTTATACATCAATGTAGTTCAGATCAAAGGAGTGATCTGGAATACAGTTTATAAACTAGTCTTTATCTCTAGAAAAGACCTTGCCATTTGCATGAGTTGTTTTTCTTTTCTTTGCTTCTTTGTTTTGTTGAGGATGTTATAAAGTGTATTCATTATTCAATCATTGTGGAACAAGATCGAGTTGTTGCCAAGTGCAAAAATAATCTGATTTTTAAAATCAGATTTTATGTCATATCAGGGATTGATGAGACTATATAGAAATTATGACATATTGAGGTTAATTCCACAAGAATCTCCAAGCACTGCCAGGAGTAATTCCTGAGCACAGAGCCAGGAGTAACCCCTGATTATCTCTGGGTGTAGCCCCAAAAACAAATAAAATAAGGAGCTGGAACGATAGCACAGCGGGTAGGGCGTTTGCCTTGCACGCAGTCAACCCAGGTTCGATTCCCAGCATCCCATATGGTTCCCTGAGCACCACCAGGGGTAATTCCTGAGTGCAGAGCCAGGAGTAACCCCTGTGCATCGCCAGGTGTGACCCAAAAAGAAAAAAAAAACACAAATAAAATAAAAGATTGGAGGTAAAACAGTCTATATCTGCATCAAAATTTTTGTGCAGAGAAAGAAATTCAGACGGAATATCAATATATGAGAGCAAGAGAGAAGATAATTACAGGGGCCCAGAGATGGCTCAGTTGCTTTAAAGCAACTACTTTGTAAGCATGAGGCCATGAGTTTGGTCCCTAGGACTGCCTGTATGTGCCAAGCATATCCCCTGAAGATCTGCAGTCTGGGACCCCACCAACATGTGATGACTGCTTCTTTTTATAAACTGTGGCTAATCATGTATGAGATCTTGACATCTAGTTTGAGGTCTACTGTATGCAGATTTTTTTCTTTGTTTTGGGGGCCACACCCAACAATGCTCAGGGTTTACTCCTGGCTGTGTACTCAGGAATCATCCCAGACAGTGCTCAGGGGACCTTATGGGATGCCAGGGATCGAGGCCGCATTGGCCATGTGCAAGGCAGAAACCCTACCCACTGAACTATTGCTCTAACCCCTGTATGCAGTTTGGCAGTATGAGTTTTTCTATATTTACTATGAAAAGAGATGAGGGGGTAACTAGGATTGAACTCAGGACCTCACACACACACACACACACACACACACACACACAGCAATTACTCTAGCACTGAGCTACATCTGACTTTGTAGTAAGAAAAAGGAATTTATATTGACTATCTTTAAAGATGGACTGGTGCAACAGCACAGGGGGTAGGGGGGTTGCCTTGCACGCTGACCCGGCTTCGATTCCTCCGTCCCTCTCAGAGAGCCCGGCAAGCTACCGAGAGTATCCCACCCGCACGGCAGAGCCTGGCAAGCTCCCCATGGTGTATTCGATATGCCAAAAACAGTAACAACAAGTCTCACAATGGAGACGTTACTGGTGCCCGCTCAAGCAAATTGATAAACAATGGGACGACAGTGCTACAGTGCTATCGGTAAAGATATCTTGCTGATCCAGCACAATTAAAGCAATGTGTCAGCAACTATTCCTTCTTTCACATTACTCTCACACCAAGCACACAAGCCAGGCAGACACCAGGGCTGGCAGTCTACCTACACGATGGGATGAAGAGTTAAGGCAGAATTAGGAAATTAGGAAACTGCAATTTTTTTTAAAAAGCTGAAGCTGGAGTGGAATCCCCGTTCTATCTGTGCACTGGGGAATGTTTGTTTTGCATGGTGGAACAGGGCTGCTTCTTTAGCTGGTCTGGCTCAGACCCAGCAGTGCAGTTCTGGGTCTACAAGGACCACACTCTATGGGACTTAAGGACTTCCAGGGCCACACCCTACAGTGCTTGGCTCTGGGGCACTAGGTGCCATGCAGTGCCAGGTACAGACTCGGGTCCTTACAGGGCACGTGTTCCTGATCCCTGAACTCTCTCCTTCTCGCCATCTCCGTATTTCTTGAAATATCTATCGCTTTCCATGAACCAATGATGATGTGTAGATATCTGATTTTGTTTCCCTGCCCTTCCCTTTGTGCCGTTGTCACCATGACCACAGGGTGCACACATGCAGTTGTGGTGTCTGCCAGGGGTTAACAGTCATTTCCTGGGAAGGAGGGGGACTCACACATGGGCCCACCTAGGGCTGAACTCCTGGCTGCAGTGCTCACACATGCCTGGCTGTGTGCTGACGATGTCCCACTCTGCTGTGGCGTCAGGAGTGCCAGCTGGGACAGCCGGGCGGCAGCAGGGATGGAGCTCTTGGCTTCGTGCTTGCAAAACAGGTGCTCTCAGCCTCTCCATTCTCCCCTGCATCCCTAAATTGCTGACTTGCAAAGTATCTGAAAAGAATAAATTATTCTTTTTCCTGCTTCCTCCTATTATTTTTGTTTGTTTTGAGGAACCACACGGACAGCTCTGGGGCTCAAATTCTGTACTCCTACTTATGTGCAAAGTCTGTACAGTCTTTTGAGTCATTTCCCCAGCTCTTTTCACTAGAATTTTTTTAAAAAAAAAACTTAAAAGCAAAATTACCATCTGGAGAGATAATGTGGAGTTATTTGTTTTGTTTTTGTTTTTGTTTTTGTTTTATTTTGGGCCACACTTGGCAAGGAGTAATCAGGGGTTACTCCTGGCTCTGCACTCAGGAACTACTGGTGGTGCTCAGGGAACCATATGGGATGCCAGGGATCCCAGGGCCAGTTGCGTGCAAAGCAAGCACCCTACCTGCTGTACTATCTTGGCCCCAATAGTACAAGGATTAAGGCACTTGCCTTGCATGCAGCGAAATCCAGTTCCATTCCCTGCACTGTTTATGGTCCCCTGAACACAAAACCAGGAATAAGCCCTGATCACTGCCAGGTATGGGCCCCTCCCAGACAAAAAAAAAAAAAAAAAAAGCAAAATTACTTGAAAATTGCTCATTGCTGAGGAAAGGCTATTCCATACAAGTTACTCTGACTTCTCTTGGTTGGAGAGCAGATAATCAGAAAAATGACTTTGGTCTTTCTTTGTTGGCTAACAAAGTAATTTATGTAGCTAACATAAACTACTCTTAGAAAAACTACAGTCAAGATTTTTCAGATATTAATGAAAATCTCAGGTCTATGTTTTATTTTTTTTATTTTTTTATTTTTTTGCTTTTTGGGTCACACCTGGCAATGCTCAGGGGTTACTCCTGGCTCTGCACTCAGGAATTAATCCTGGCCGTGCTCAGGGGACCATATGGGATGCTGGGATTTGAACCCGGGTCGGCCTCGTGCAAGGCAAACGCCCTACCCGCTGTGCTATCTCTCCAGCCCTCAGGTCTATGTTTTTTGTAACTGAAATCTCCAGGGTCTCAAAGAATCGGGGACAGGCTACCTCTCCCCATCTCCCTGTACTTCCAGAAGCCTGGCAGTCATGCCCATGAACTGCCTCATAGCCAAATAAGCTCATTAACCAGCCATGACCCAGAGACTCATGAATAAATCACAAAAGAGAGCAACAAGTTGCAGAGATGCTTCCAGACCCCATGCAAGGCTGAGTCATCCAGGGCACCCAAAATCACCATCCAGTTAAAAATTTAACTCCAGCTGTACTCCTCATTCAAAATTTTTTAATTTGTGGAATACGCTGCTGCATCTGCAGCCGTGCGACATCTCAAACTCTACACCACTGATGAACCAGGAGTAGCACAGCACATTGGATGGGATGTAAACTGAAAGGCAACCAACCTCAATTAAGAAAATATAAACACACAAGGATTTAGCTGGTAACAACATGTTAGTAATCTCTTCTACAAAAGCATAATAGCTCCATAGTGAGATACAACAGTATTCACACACGTTCTTCTAAGGAAATATTTCTTGATCATTTTTAGCAAATTATAAGGAGCATTGTAAAATAAATTATTCAGGGCCTGCTATATGGGCAGGCTTGAGGGGCAGGTGGGAAAATTGGAAATAATGTTGGTAGGATTGGTGTTGGAATATTGAATGTAATAAATCATGAACGACCTTATAAAATTAATTTTTTAAAAAAGACTTTCAGATAAGCTACAAAGAAATAAGTCTCTGAAAGGATCTGGGTCATAATGACAGGGCTGCTTGCAGGGCAGGATCCCTGGAAACAGCTTTGCAAAGTGAAGAAATGAGGCAGAGGTCCAGAATTACAGAGCCAAACGGTGTGTTCCAGTGGGGCAAGAACCATCCCTGCTTTTCCCACGTCTGTAAACCCAGTGCTGACTTAAGGCCTGGCTTGATTCATATTCATGTAATTGTTCAACGAATAATTATTGAGTATCTACTCTGTAGCAGGTGGTGCTCCAGACACCTTGGAAATACAACAAAACAAAGACTTCGGTGTCATCACAAAACAAAACAAAGACCCTTGCCCATGTGAAATTTTTATTCTATTAGGAAATGGTTATAGAGGGAAGATAAGAGAGCAGTGGTAGCTAATATGCAATGGGAAGGGGGGGAAACCACATAGGAGTCAGAGAGATAGTACCAGGGTTAAAGCACTTACTGTACATGCAGCTGATCCCAGCTTGAACTTATTTGTTTGTTTTGGGTCATACTCCGCAATGATCAGGGGTTACTCCTGGCTCTGCACTCAGGAATTACTCCTGGCCATGCTCAGGGGACCATATGGGATGCCAGAGATCAAAACCAGTTCAGCTGCATGCAAGGCAAACATCCTATCCTCTGTATTATCACTCCAGTTCCCCAGTTTGAACTCTGACGCCACCACATATAGTCCCCTGAACATCCAGGAGTGATTCCAGAGCACAGAGTGTCAGGAATAAATCCTGAGCACAGCCAGGTGTGACCCAAACACTTCGCTACAAAGAGAAAGAGAACATAAAGCAGGCTAAGGGGAGTTGGGAGTACAGAGGAGCAGCAAAATGCAATTTTGAATGTGGCAGACATCACTGGAAACATTTCAGCAAACAAGGGAGATGAGGTGCTCAGTAAACAGTTAAAGAAATGACAGGGTAAAATTAAAGAGGCAGAGAAGTTCAAGCATGTTCAAAAGGTGACAACGAAGCAAGTTTGAGAACAAAATTCATCTTGGTTAGCTGAACAGAGGTAAGGACTTGGAAACCCAGGGTGCAGAACAAAAAGTCATGGGGTGTAAAAACCCTTCATTTGGAGCCGTGTAAACTCCTTTGCTTGGGGATTACACACTAAAGGATGTTCTCGGGCTCTCCGGTGGCTTTCTCTCCCTGCCCACGTTCGGTGCTCTCAAACTGCTTCCCCACCCAGGATGGCTGTTGCCTTGGATGGAAAAAGGAAGACAATGGGCCAAGCTGGTTGCTGATTAGTTGCCATTTTTTTCAATCTCTCGCCTCTCCCAGCTCTCTCCAACTCTCTCTCTAACTCGCTCTACAACTCCCTCCGTGACTCTTCTCCAACCTTCCCAGCCACTCTTTTTTTTTTTTTTTTGGTTTTTGGGTCACACCCGGCGATGCACAGGGGTCACTCCTGGCTCATGCACTCAGGAATTACTCCTGGCGGTGCTCGGGGGACCATATGGGATGCTGGGATTCGAACCCGGGTCGGCCGTGTGCACGGCGAATGCCCTACCCGCTGTGCTATCACTCCAGCCCCTCCCCAGCCACTCTTACTCTCGGCTCTCAGTCTTCTCGCTAACTCACAACCTTCTCTAACTCTGTGTCCCTTCTCTTTGTCTCTGTCTTCCTCAATCTTCCTAGAATTCTGTCTCACTTAATCTACTCCTCTCTCCTAGCTCCTCGCCATTCTTTCTTCCCGCTGTGTCCATCCCTGCAGAGACTTTCCACCTCCTCCTTGCAGCTGTTCTTTTTCTTCTCTCTCACCATGCCTCACCAACCACACCTCCCCACGGGAAGCGTGATCAACATGTTTTTCCAGTCTTCCCGACCACCTGCAGCCCACGAGGGCAAAGGTGTGTTTCTCCTCTCCTTAGACCAGCAACTTAATTAATATCTTTAATTCTACTTCCTAATATTTACCATTTTGTACAGACACAGTAATAGACACTTTTAGGCTTGCAGGGTGACCCTCTCGGAGACATCTCACCACAGACTCAGACTACAGTGCTCAGGCTGGATCAATCATTCCTAACCCCAGCAGGGTTCAAATACAGTTATTAATTTTTGGATCATGACAGAATTTGTCCACGCCCATGCTCTTAACTTATTGTTAAGCATTATGGCACTTTGACCAGGCCCATTTCAATGCCAGGGTAGCTACCTCACCACTTGCCCTGGGTGCATCCAGTCCCTTGTCGGGACCCTGGTTTTGAGGATCTAGGAAGTAAGGGCAACTGAGGCTTAAGTCGCGAGAGCAGATGGCCAGGAGGTAATATTATCTGGAGTCAATCAACTCTGTCTTTTTAACTATCTTCCTGTATCCATACAAAAAGCAATTGCTCTGAAATAGCCAACCATGCAAAGGACATTAGGAGAAGAGAAAGACAATATTTAGCCAGAGTCTGATTAGGAGACAAAGGCAATTGACAGGTTGAGGGAGCAATCAACAAACACAAGCTCCCAGCGGCCAGGGAGAAAGGGCAAACCAATGTTATCCTACATCGGGGTCTGAGTGACTAGTACAGCGGGTAGGGTCAAGCTGAGTTCGATCCCTGGCATACTACATGGATCCCATATGATCCCACATGGATCATTGCTAGGAGTGATCCCTGAGTGCAGAGCCAGGAGTAACCCCTGAGCATTGCCAGTTGTGGCACAAAAACCAAAAAACGAAAAGGTCATAAATTTACACAATTTAGAATTTTATTCGCAGATTCCCTAATGCTCATAATTCCATCTTCACTTTACCAATGAGCAAACCAACCATATTCAGAGAACCTGGGTAATTTTCCCAAGATGGCATTTTCCTAGTGCATCTCACCCTCCAAATTACTGTAAGGAATTAGAAGATATTCCACATAAAGTGTACCAGCACCATCAAGTGTCACCTCCAGCAGAAAGCCAGGTAAGGCCCCAGAATACAAAGCCAGGAATGGGCCCTCAGCATGGATGGGTGTGACTCCAAATCCAAACAAAAAAGTGTGTATGTGTATGTGTGTGAGGGGGACAGATAATACAGTGGGTAAGGAATCTGCCTTGTGAGTGGCCGACTGCAGTTCAAATCCCCAGCACCACATATGGTTCTTGAGAACCATGAGGGGTCACTTCTGAGTACCATCAGGTATGGCCCAATAAACTAAATTAAAGAAAAGAAAACAGAAGACACTCCCTTGGAACTGGATTAAGCAATACAGGTCACAGAGAATTGCCCAATGAAGTCTGAAAGGTCTGATGTTTAACTATCAAAAACATGAATTTCTGGTTTGTTTTTTTGGTCCACACCTGGCCATGCTTAGGGTTTCATTCCTGACTGCGCTCAGGAATCACTACTCGTGGTGGGAACTTATGCGGTGCTGGTGATCCAACCTGGGGTGGCTCGAGCAAGGCAAGTGCCCTACCCACTGTACAATCGCCCCAGCCCCCACGACATGAATTCTTGGGCTGGAGAGATAGAACAGAGGGTAGGAGACACTTGCTTTGCACACAACCAACCCAGGTTCAATTCCCAGCACCCTATATGGTCCCTTGGGCTCTGACCAGGAGGAATCCCTGAGCACAGAGCCAAGAGTAATCCCTGAGTACCGTAGTACAGCCACTGTAGCACTGTATCACTGTCGTCCCGTTGTTTATCGATTTGCTCGAGCGGACACCGGTAACGTCTCCATTGTGAGACTTGTTACTGTTTTTGGAATATTGAATGCACCACGGGGAGCTTGCCAGGCTCTGCCGTGAGGGTGGGATACTCTCAGTAGCTTGCCGGGCTCTCCGAGAGGGACAGAGACATTGAACCCGGGTCGACCGTGTGCAAGGCCCTACCTGCTGTGGTATCACTCCAGTCCAAGTACTGTAGGGTAGCCAAAACAAACAAAAGTAGGAGAATTCTTGAGAAATGAAATGTTCTTGAGAAATAAAGTGTTGAGTCAAGGCGCAAAGTAAAAGATTATCTATGATTATCTGTGAATATTTTGCATAACAGGCACTTAGGGAAGCGCTGAAGTCAATGAAAGAGTTGATGAAACCAGAGTGGTGTGGGGAGCCATCAGAGGTATTGCTCTCACATTCCATCTTCACCCCTTACTGAGCAAACTACTCAAATACTTGAACTTTCAATAAACAGCCACTTACCAAACGTCTACTCTGTGCTATCTCCTGCCTCGCCGCCTATGGCATCAAGATATTGATTTCTAAAAGGACAGAATGGGGAAGGGAGTGACATCCCCATGGAGAAACCTGACAACATTACCTCAGCCAACTCATCAACAGTCAACATCAAGAGTGGAGAGTTATGTTCAGCACAGACTCCAGGGGCCAGAGAGAGAGTCCAGTGGGTAAGACTTGCCTTGCTCACAAATGACCCAGGTTTGATCCCTGGCATCCCATATGGCCTCTGAGCACCAGGAGTGATTCTTGAGCACATACCCAGGAGTAACCCGTGAGCACAGTCAAGTGTGCCCCCTCACTCCCACCAAAAAATATGTACTTAGGATAACAGAGGGTGAAACTGACAGGTTACTTCATGGTCTTTCTCCCCCAAACACATAAACCTACTCTAAAACATTAGACAAACTGAAGAGTCGACAAAACTCCTTAAAGCTGTCAAGGCTGGTAAAAAATTAGTAGTTATCTGAAAATCAGAAAAGAGATGAAAAAGACATAGCAGCAAACTTCAAATAATGCATGGGCTAGAGAGATGGCTCATGGGGCTCTTGTATGTTGCATGCAGGAGGACCAGGTTTGATTCCTCACTGTGCACGGTACGCAAAGCATGAAGCCAAAAATTGTCCCTAAACACCAACAGATGTAGCCCCCAGATAAACAACAACAACAAAAGACTTTCAGTAGTGGCTGGAGACATAAAACAGCAGGCATGGCACTTCTCCTGCATGTGGTCAACCCAGATTCAATCCCTGCCACCCCATATGGTCCCCTGAGTTTCCCTCCAGGAGTGATCCCTAAACATTGCTGATGTGACCCCCCCAAAGTAAATTAAATAATTATAATGTCTAGAATTGTTTTTTAAAGATTTTTACTAATAATAGTGTATTATAATAGTATATTCATTAATAGCACTGTAGCACTGTCGTCCCGTTGTTCATCAATTTGCTCAAGCAGGCACCAGTAACATCTCCATTGTGAGACTTGTTGTTACTGATTTTGGTATATCGAATATGTCACAGGTAGCTTGCCAGTCTCTGCCGTGAGGGCGGGATACTCTCGGTAGCTTGCCGGACTCTCGGAGAGGGATGGAGGAATCAAACCCGGGTCGGCTGCGTGCAAGGCAAATGCCCTGCCTACTGTGCTATCACTCCAGTCCATTCATTAATAATAGTGTATTATTTCACTAATTAAAATAATTGAGCCAAGTCTCCATTTAAATATATATATATTTTTTCTTTGGTTTTTGGACTATACTTGGCGGTGCTTGGGCCACTCCTGGCTCTGTGCTCAGGAATCACTCCTGGTGGGCCTGGGGACCATAAGCAGTGCCAGGGATTGAACCTGGGTCAACTGCATGCAAGGCAAGAGCCCTACCAGCACTAGTATCGCTCTGGTCCATTTGTTTTGTTTTCCATTATTTAAATAGTATACTTACTCCAGAAAAAAATGGTCAAATAACAAGAGTGGACAATTCATAGAAAAGTTAGTAAAGATTCAGAATAAGTTTAATAACTATTTAAGGAATATTAATTAGAATAAATAAGACATCACTCTTTAACCTGAAAGGTTATCAAAACTGAAAAAGAAAATTTAAAAGACAGGGTCTGGAGAGATGCTTGCCTTACACACGGCCAACCAGGTTCACTCCCCAGAACCAACCAGATACAGTCCCCATATGTGTTCCAGTCCTTGGAAATATCTCTTCAACCCTTGGCCCTTAATAAAAAAATTAAGCTAAAAGTGAGCTTGCAGATACTACAAGTACTTTAAGTATTATCCCTCAGTCTTATGTTGGTGAACTCTAGAAGGTGTTTTCTCATCATACATCCATCTTTCTCAAAGTAATGAGTGTGAACTCAAAATGTGGGTGCACAATGCATGCATTCGGTGGCTGAGAACTGCCTCCCCAGGCCCACGGACAAATGATGGATGAACAAATGAGGAACTGAACAGGGTCGCAGGCTGGTTGGTAATCAGTGATCTTTTATTCAAGTCTCACAGTGTAGTTATATAGAAATCATGAATGGTGGGGGTACACATATGTAGGGTTGAATATTATCCTAATATTAAACAGATGTAAAGCCACTCCTTCAGGCGAAGTTCTTCTAGGAGATTAGCTCAAGGACAAAATCTCATCTGGGAGTTCAGCACTCTAGACTACTTGGACATTCGCTCAAGAGCAGGATTCTCTCTAAGGGCATATTGTTTTCTCCTTTGCTTTCTCCTTTCCTCAGTTAGTAATCCATTTAAATTAATCATATTAAATTTACTTCTTACTAATATTCCTGGGCTGGAGCGATAGCACAGCGGGTAGAGCATTTGCCTTGCATGCGGCCGACCCAGGTTCGATTTCTCCACCCCTCTTGGAGTATTGAGAGCTACTCTCGGAGCTACCGAGAGTATCACGCCTGCATGGAAGAGCCTGGCAAGCTACCCGTGGCGTATTTGATATATGCCAAAAACAGTAACAACAAGTCTCACAATGGAAACATTACTGGTGCCCGCTTGAGCAAATCGATGAGCAACGGGATGACAGTGATACAGTGAATATTCCAAGTCATTTTGTATAAACACAGTGAGAGACATATTAGGCTTAAACGGTGACTCTCCTGGGAATATCTCACAATAGCTTGCTATATAACCCAGACTACAGTCCTCAGTTCAGGTTAGTCTTTCCTAATACCAGCAGGATCCTTACTCAGTTACTTCTTTTTGGGTCATGACAGAGTTTGTTCCATGACATACTCTTAACATTATACTTCTTACGGCACTTAGCTTGTCCCATTTCAATGCCAGGGTAGCTTACAGCTTGCCCTGCGTCCATCCAAGTTCCTTGCCGGGACTCTCCTTTGGGGGGTATTAGAAAGTAAGAATAATTGAGGCTTAATTCAAATAAATGTGATGGATACCCAGGAGTAAATATTGTTCTGAGTCAATTAACTTCCATGTTACGAAAGCATAACATCAACTGTCCTACTGTATCTATACAAAAAGGACATTGCTAAACCTTGCAAAGAACATAAAGGAAAGAGTAAAGCAACATAGGATTATTAGTGCCTAATGGAATTGGGTGTGTCTTGGGAGCACTATGATGGGAGTAACTCAAACTTAAGGTCCCTGCGGGAGGAACAAGGACAAACCAATGTTATGCAGCACATGAGAATTTCTTCTTTTTTATTTTTTTTGGGGGTCACACTCAGTGATGCTCAGGGGTTATTCCTGGCTTGGCTCTGCACTCAGGAATCACTCCTGGAAGTGCTCAGGGGACCATATGGGATGCTGGGAATGGAACCTGGGTCGGCAGTGTGCAAGGCAAATGCCCTACCCACTATGCTATCGCTCCAGCCCCCGAGAATTTCTATTGGATTCCTGAAGCAAGAAGAAATACTCAACAGAACCAGGGCAATAGTACCAATAGTACAGGAGTTAAGGACCCTTGAACCACGTGACTTCACAAGCACTGGCAGGTGAGGCCTTGGAGGCCCCCAAGCAGCACCAGGGTGGGCCTGAGAGTCCCCAGCACCACAGGGCCCCAGAGGTACCAATTCTTCAGACCCTAGCACTGAACTGCCCATCTGGGTGGCTGAGACTCACTGGTCCCCTAAATATCACTTGGGAAGTCCAAATAAACACTGGAATTTAAGACGCTCCAAATATGGTCTTATGTGCTGTAAGAACTTTTGGCTCTGGGGTTTATCTCTTCATTCACTGGTGTAGGGTCCACTTTCAGTAGTGCTGGCACAAGGCAGCAGGGCGGGGGGCATGCAAAGCTGGGGGTCAAAGCCAGTATCTCTCTCACGCAAAGCAGGTGGCCCTACCCCTTTGAACCATACCCCAGCCTATGTGTGCTTCTGTTTTGGTGTTTAGGCCACACCGGCTATGCTTAGGATTACACCAGGACTGGGCAAGGAACCATATGGGGTGCCAGGGACCAAACCTGGGTTGGCCACATGCAAGGCAAGCCCCCTTACCCACAGTATCTCTCTCCAACCCCTGCAGACTTGGTTTACTGGACAGCACGGAGAGGCTTAGATCACGTTTAACCAATGTTAGATTCACAGACACGCAATCTGTGTTTCAGTAAAGTGAACACTTGAGAAGCACTACTACATCCACATCCCATGAATGCTCTTGTCTGTTGTTCACATTAATTCACGTTTTCACACTGGCTGAAAGCTGGGGTACTCATCTGATGAGTAAAGGCTCTCCCCCGCTCTGCACCCCAATACTCATCCCTTACTAGCATTTGTCACGCCGTCCTTCTTTAGGCAGTGAACTCCTCCAGGACGGGGATGTGACTTATATGAGCCAAATCACCAAGCTCCAGTCCCCTGTCTGGCAATATCAGACTGCTAAGTGTTGCTTAGAAGGAAAAACAAAATGGGGCCAGAGAGACAGAGCAATGGACTGAGCGCATGGCTGCATGGGGAGGTCTGCGCCCCGGTCCCAGGACCACTTGATCCCCCCAGCACTGCTGCTGGGGCTCTCCCCTTCCACCCTCACTGAGCCCAGAATAGAGAGTAGCCCCTGCGGACCAGCGGATGTGACGCAAAAAAGCAAAACAAGAAAGAAAATTATAACAGAGGTGAGATTTGGGAAGGCAACACCTACAACTGAAGTGCCAGCCAAAGCAAAGGAACAGAGAGAGCTGGCATGGGATAGCAGGCTGTGGTGTGGAAGAAGGAATAAACTGTACCCCTAAAACACATACAGCAGCACAAAGGGTGAATTCAATCAAAAGTTTAAAAAAATGCGTGGGGATGGGGATTAGGGACTTGACTCAGAGGGGTTAGTCCCTCGTAGGTGGGAGGCATTAGGTTGAACCCCAGATTTTGCAAGGCCCCCCCTTCATGCAGCAGCCTTGATGGTTCTCTAGAGTCTGCACCACAGGGAGTGGAGCGGCCCTGGGCTCTTGCACCACCATCAGATGTGGTTCCTGCACCAATGAAAGAAAATGTAATTGAGAACCACTCAGAGCTCAGAGTGACTGAAGGAAGGGGGGGCAGGGATGTGGGGATGCTTTCCAGGAGCAGGGAAAATTCTCGGGTCTGCTCCTAGACCTAGGGGGCTGGAATCCAGTACCACATCTACTCCCTGGAGCAGAGAGCCAGCCATGCACTCACACAGAAAACAAACAACAAAAAACAAACACAAAGAAAACAAACAAACAAAAAGCTAGTTCCAGAAAAAAAGAAAAGGAAAAAAAAAACCCTAGTTTTCTGACTTGTCTCGCTTCCTACCTCAGTCTAACCGATGTGAACCAGCGTTTTCAGTATTACATTCCCAGTATCCTTGGTGCTGGATACTTCCATACTCGCTGTGACTGTACACAGGAGACACATTTTGCATCCCGTGCCAGATTCAAAGAGTGAGAAGCCATGGCATACTAGCAGGCTCCTGTGATCCAGGCTCATAGACTGGGGGACTCCGGGGCACCAAGAGTCAGGGACGCGGCTCAGGTGGAGCACAGGCATTGTCTGCGCCAGGTGTTGGGTTTCCGGGCTGGGAAGGTGTTGGCGTGTCCATGGCACCCTGCAGGCGGTAATTCCCTGGGTCCTGAGCCACCAGGAGGGGAGCTAGAGTGAACTGTCCATAGGCTAGCCTGGAAGAAGGCCCAAGGGGGTTTTAAACCCAGATGATCCTTGTTTTTTTTTTTTTTTTAAAAAAAGGGGGGAAGGGGCTGGAGAGATGGTACAGCCGGTAGGGTGTTTTGTTTGCCTTGTGCACGGCTGACCTGGGTTCAGTCCTCAGCAACCTCTATGGTGCCCTGAGGCCCGCCAGGAGTGATCCCTGAGCACAGCCAGATGTGCACCCCCAGCCCTACCACCCCCCCCCAAAAAAAAGCCATCCTCGGTGCTGTCTGGCTAGACTGAGTGAAAAACTGGCCACCGGCAGTCCCCGAGTGCCCCGGGATTGCGAGGGTTTCCCTGCCAAGCGCTGACCTAGGTCCAATGTGTCAAGGCCAAGGGCGGAGCCACTGTCCGTGGAGGGGGGGAGGAGGGGGAGGGCTGGCGTGGCACAAAGAACTCTTCCAGCTTTGCAGCTGGCCCAACGCTGAGCCAGGGGTTGCGCACGAGACCCAAGGCCTCCCCGCGAGAGGGTTGTGGCGGAGCCCAGTGCATCATCTTGCTCAGCATTTCGTCCCCGAACCTCGGGGGAGCCGAGAACCCAGCGGGCTGGGAGAGGAGGGGGGAAGCCGAGAGAGCGGCGCCGGCGGGCTTTGTTCCCAGAGAAGTTCCGGTTCTGCACTCAGCACCCGCCCGCCCCGGGGCCCGGGCCCCTCCCTCCCAAGGCCTCCCCCGAGGCGGTGCAGCGAGACAGACAGATTCCCCCCCCATCCCCCGCAAGGGTCGTCGGGAGCCAGCCCCACCCGGGTCCGGGGCGCCCCGCGGGAGCCGGTGACGCCGGCGAGTTTCCACCAGGCGCCCCAGGAAACCCTGCCCCGCGGGCCGCATCCCTCCCCCTCCCCCGCTCCCCGGCCCCCAGCCGACCTTGCGCGCGGCCCCGCCCAGCCCGCGCGCGCCCCCGCGCCGTTGCCACGGCAACCGCGGGGCGGGGGCAGCGGTCGCCGGGGCGGGACTTCCGGCGGGTGACGCGCCCCGAGCTCGGCTACAAAAGACGACGGCTGCGGCGCGCCGGGCGGAACTTTCCAGAACGCCCGCTGGGGAAAGAGGCGGAGGAGGAGCCGCGGCTGCCCGAGCTGCGCGCACAGCCAACGCCGCTCCGAAACCCCCCCCTCCACACTTCCACCCCGCTCGCTCGCCAACACCGGCCTCGGCCCCGCTCTCCGGTGAGTCCGGGACCCCCGGAGGGGTGGGTAGGAGCGGGGGGCGCCCTGCACTCCCCTGCCCTGCGCGCGGCCCGGGGTGGGGGGGGGGCGGCGGGAGGCGGTTGGCCGGCCGCGCGTGGGCGGCGGGTGCGTGGCCGTCGGTTGCAGGATCCCCTGCCCCACGCTGCGTGCGGTCCTTCTCCGCGGGGGGGCTTGTGCAGGAGGGAAGACACCCCCCCGGAGGTGCTGCAACCCCCCCCCGCCCGCGGTGCTCCCTCCATCCGCGCCTGCTGGGGCGGCCCCGCGCGCGCGCGCGCACGCGCACACTCGCGCGCGCACGCGTGGGGTCTGGGCCGGGGGCTGCGGGGGAGGGGGGAACCGGGCGGGCGCTGGCTGCGGCGCTCGCCTTCCCTCCGGCTCCCTCTTTGCAGCCTCTCCTCCCTCTCTTTGTTGAGGGCTGGGCTGCTCCCACCCGCTCGGATCCCGGGTGGGAGGGAGAGAGAGAGAGGGAGGGAGGAGGAGGGAGGAAGAGCTTTTAACGGTCGGCGTCAAGTGCAGGGGTGCGGGGAGGAGGGGGGGCGCACCTCCTAACGTACCCAGTGCGGCGGCCCTGGCGGGGCGAGCGAGCGCGCTTTCCGGCGTTGATGCCCCGAGCCCGTTCCACCGGCCACGCCCGCGCCCCCTCCCCGGCCCCCCACCCCCACCGCGCTGTGCCTGCTCTGCTCTGGGAAGCGTGCGCATGCTGTTGCTTTTTTTTTTTTTTAAATCGGATTATACCCAAGGTAAAGATGAGAGCTTGAGCAATGGGTGCTGCGCTGGAAACAGATGGGTGCCGGCTTTTAAAAAAATTTTTTTTTTAAGGGTTTGGTTTTGTTTTGCTCAACGGCTTGTGTAGTCAGCTGCCCAGGGATGAAAAAGGCTAGACTGGTCCTGCTGCAGCTGAGGGCCTCCTGCAAGTGGGGGCACAGGTGGGGACAGCCGGCAGCTTGAAGGCGCAAGCGTCTGATCGGTTTTTTTGTTTTTTGTTTTTTCTTTTTGCGTTCCGCGCTTGCGGACGAATTAGCAAAAGGAGTTTGTTCCCTTTTACCTCTGCCCTGTGGAATTGAGGAAGGGCAGTGAACCCTTAACTAGATTAGGCCTGGAAAAGAGTTTGTAGCCCTAAATTGATCTGATACATGTTTTTTTGGTTGGTTTGCTCTTGGGCCACACCCAGCAGTGCTCAGGGCTTACCTCCTGACGCAGGGATCATTTCTGGTCGGGCTCCATATGGGGTGCCTGGATCAAACCTGGTGCTTAAGCACGTGCAAGGCAAGTAAGTGCTCTGCCCAGTATGTAGTAGCTCCAGCTCCTAACCAACCAGTTTGATCTGGGGGTGGGGGGTCACACCCAGCAATGCTCACGATTACTCCTGGGAATTAGTCCTGGCGTTGCTCTGTGGACAATACGGGATGCTGAGGAGAACCCAGGTTGGCCCTCCCGGCATTACTGTTGCTCCAGCCCCACCCAATCTGATCTTGCTAAAGTTGCCCGTTGAATGTAAGTTAAAATTTGTTCTTATTCCAGGCTGTAGAAAATGGTGAAAGAAACCACTTACTATGATGTTTTGGGGGTCAAACCCAATGCCACCCAGGAAGAATTGAAAAAGGCTTACCGGAAACTGGCCTTGAAGTACCACCCAGATAAGAATCCAAATGAAGGAGAGAAGGCAAGTGGTGTACACAGCACTCCTAAACATGATTGAGTTTTTGGCCAAGTGTGCAGTGCTTCCGTTAACACCCTAAAATTGAGTCGCGTCTAGTATTGTGGCGAGGCTTTGTGATGCTTGTGGGCTTTGGGTTTTCTTTCTTACGATGGCTGGTGTCAAACCCAGGGACCCATACACACAGATCATGTGCTATGCAAGCACTTTTTTTTAAGTGAAGTTTATTCCGCTTCTCTTACACAGTTTAAACAGATTTCTCAAGCTTATGAAGTGCTCTCTGATGCAAAGAAAAGGGATTTATATGACAAAGGAGGAGAACAGGCAATTAAAGAAGGTGGAGCAGGTGGCGGGTTCGGCTCCCCTATGGACATCTTTGATATGTTTTTTGGAGGAGGAGGAAGGATGCAGAGAGAAAGGAGAGGTAAGAATAAGCAATTCCATGGGCTGCAAATTAAAATAACCTAGTTGTGGCAAATTCTTGAACACCTGTTTTTGAGTGCTTATTTAGATGTTGGATGTGGTATTAAAAATGAACTGCCACTTCGGTGGGTTTCTTAACTTGTGTACATAATTATTTTGGTTCTGGGGACACATCCGTCATGCTCAGGGCTTACTCCTGGCTCTGCACTCAAGAATCACATCAGGTGGGGCAGGGCTGGGGGACCTTAGGTGGTGCTGGGGATCCAACCGCAGTCAACTGCATGGATTGAAAGTGCCTTACCCAGTATAATTTGTTGTGTCCCAGGTTTCTTTTTTTAGTGAGATCTGTTGTGACTAAAAATAGCTTAACCAATCAGTGCTGACGGGTGTTTTCTAATATACTCATGTATCTGTTTTGTCGTATTTTTCCATAGCTTATCACTTATTAACTAAAAGGACTAAGTATAGGGACATAATTCTCAAAACTTTCACAGATACAGTTTTGCATCCCATGCCCCTGGGTGTTTATTGCTTTTCAACTAAGAATGAATGTTCAAAAAACTAAAAATACCAAGGTCCTATAGTAGAGACATCCCTGGAAAGGTTATAATTTACTAGTACGGAAAAGATTTCGGACAGGGTGGTTGCCCTGCTACAGTGCTGGAACCCCATGGTGGTGCCCAAAGATCACACCTGAACCTCTCCCACACATGAGACATTCTTTGAACGGTATCCCCTCCCTTACTTTTTAAGAAGTGTACCGTGAAGCATTTGTGATCAGAATCAGTTGCATGGCCAGAATACTGTATCCCACAGAAAAGCAGGGATTTTTTTACTTTTGTTTTATAAAAGTAAATGATTGGGGTAGCTGGAGAGATAGTATAGTGATAGGGGCTCAATCCCTGGCACCCAGTATGACCCCCTGAGCACAGAGCCTGGAATAAGCCCTGAGCATAGTCGGGTGTTACCCCAAAATTATGTGATTAAATCATTGTCTTCTTAAAATAGTGTCTGCAATGAAAGGTTGAGAACTGCTTTCACTTAGGCATGAGGCAGTGAAGTTTTGTGATAGAGAAGTTCTTGTGGGAAAACCTCTAGCTAGAGCTTAAGCATTAGTGGGTGACTGTAGCTTCAGTATATAGTCAAAACCTTTTCATTTCCCAGTCTTAGAAAAGATAGGGTACTCCTGTGTAGTCACTCACTACTTTAAATTTAGATTAATTCAAAATCGAAGTGAAAATCTTTCATTGCTAGAAAGTACAGCAGTGGACACTTTCTTGCACATGGCCATCCTGGGTTCAACCCCCAGTATCCCATCTGGTCCCCCAACCCTGCCAGGGTTGATCCCCGAGTGCAGGGCCAGGAGTAAGCCCTGAACACCCCAAAACAAAAAAATTTCTGACAGCCATGTTAATGTGCCTCGGTTTGCCACACTTGACTCGAGGCCACTGGTGAACTGCACGGTGTAAAACCAATGAGAAAATTGTGTCTGACAGCACTGTGGTGAGGGACAGGATGTGGAAGGCTAGTCTTCAGTGCTGACCCATCTGTAAAAGTCTGTTCCATTTCAGGAAAAAGCAGGGATTCGAATAAAAACTTTGTGGGAGACAATACATACCAGCTTCCCTGGCTGATCGTAATTTTTATTAGAACTTAGTGTGCTGGAGACCTTTAGCATGAAGTAATAGTGTACTGAAGAACTGCCGCATGAAGTGTTGCTCAAGACTAAGCAAGAGAGTCAAGTATATTTGGGCAGAAATGGAGCTAATTTATTGTGAAATTTGACTTTTTTTTTTTTTTAAACAGTAACTTGGTTTTGGTTTTGGTTTTTAGTCCACACGACAGTGTTCAGTGCTTATTCCTGCCCTCTTCTTAAGCATTAATCCTACCACCCTCAGAACCATGAGTGGTGCTGGGGATCAGACCATATATATGATTGGCTGCTTGCAAGGAAAGCACCCTACCGCTGTACTAGCTCTGGCCCCACAGTAACACTTTCAGACCGATAATGCACTTTTGGCTTTGGGGACAAAGCAAAAGTTCTGGGGTTAATTCCCAGTGGTACTTAGGGGACCATTTAATTCTGGGGATTGGACTAGAGCTCCCACGTATGCAGTGCTCCAATCCTTTCAGCCGTCTCCCTTGCCCTGATTAGCCATGATTTATCAGATACCATGTAAGTGTGCATCCTTAGGCAAGGATGTAGAGCTCCTCAGGTTTACTCAGCTGAAATTTCATCAGCTAGAGACTTGTGATAGTATAGTCCAGTGTTCTGTGCGTTTATGATATGTGCTCAATGACATGTACACTTTTCCAGAATAGTGCATTGAACGCACATAAGGTGTAGTATCTAAGTTTTTTTCATGCAAATGTTTCGTTTCAGGTAAAAATGTTGTGCATCAACTCTCTGTAACCTTAGAAGATTTATATAATGGTGCAACAAGAAAGCTAGCCCTGCAGAAGAATGTGATCTGTGACAAATGTGAAGGTATTTATGGTCTTAATCAGCTTTTAATACAACAAAAGGGAACTAGATAGATGACCTTAACATATAACAAATCTTAGGTTGTACAACTGTGAAGGCAACAATGAATCTACCACCTGCAGAAATAGCGGCTTACCAGCACTTTCTGTGCATTTGGAGCCGATCTAATTCTTTTTTTTCTCAGTAGCTCTCAATAAATAATTGAAGATGAATACTATCGGTATTCTTAAAACTTCAGAAACATTCTAATGGCTTGATAATCTATGCAGTATGATTTATTAGTTTCCTCTTATTGGTGGACACTTGGCTATTTATCTAGGGATGAAATTAATGGCTGCGAATGCCAAGAGCTTTGTGTGCATGCATGTGTGCATAAATAACAGTTGGGTTTTTAGTGCCAGGCTGCAGGAATAAAAATGTTGAAACAACTGCTTTCAGATATTCTTGCCAAACAGATCAACTAATGAATTCTGCTTTGGGAAGTACTTGGTCTGAGGTCTGCTTTGGAAGATAGTTCATAAAAGATGTAACAGTTAAGACTGCAGGTGCATTTTGTCAGAATAAAAAAGTTTATAGATTATTTAGGGCCTCATCCTCAGATTCTTAGAATACTAGTGAGAGGATTGATGTTAAAATTCACTCCGTCTCATGTTCACCTCTTCAATGGTTTAGGCCGAGGAGGTAAGAAAGGAGCAGTAGAGTGCTGTCCCAATTGCCGAGGGACTGGAATGCAAATACGAATTCATCAGATTGGGCCTGGAATGGTCCAGCAAATTCAGTCTGTGTGCATGGAATGCCAGGGCCATGGGGAACGGATCAGTCCTAAGGACAGATGTAAAAGCTGCAATGGGAGAAAGATAGTCCGAGAGAAGAAGATTCTGGAAGTTCACATTGACAAAGGTAAGTTCTGATCACTTTACTCTCAATTCTTGAATGCTATGACAAATAATACTAATAAGTATAATGTTTAAGAGTTGTACTTTAGGGGCTGGAGAGATAGCACAGCGGGTAGGGCGTTTGCCTTGCACGAGGCCGACCCGGATTCGATTCCCAGCATCCGATATGGTCCCCTGATCACCACCAGAGGTGGTTCGTGAGTGCAGAGCCAGGAGTAACCCCTGTGCATCGCCAGGTGTGACCCAAAAAGCAAAAAAAAAATTGTACTTTATAAGGTATATGTGAAAGGTGTTGTTTGGGAGGTGGGAGATTAGGGAACATACTCCCGTGCTCAGAGCTTACTCCTAGTGGGGTTTGGAGGACCATAATGTGCCAGGTTTTGAAGCAGGACTGTGATGGTCACAGCTAGGAAAGCATCTTAGTCTTTGTAAAAAATCTCTGGCCGTGTGACCAAGAGATAGTAAACTGGGTTTCTATGCAGATTTTGTTTTGCACGTTTGTAGGGAATATGCTATGGACTTCATTTAAATATACTGGAGCCTGTTTTGTTTGTTTTTTAAGGAGTTTTAAGCTTCTCAGATTAAGTCATTGATTTTCCTTTGCTGACGTTAACTTCGGCAAATACTCATAATTTCCTTAGATTCAAATTAGTGCATTAGGAATATGTATACATCTAAGGATTGTGGGGAGGTATGGGTCTTAAGTGAAAAAATGGCAGTGTCGCTGAATGTTTTTGTGAATGTGCTTTTTTCTTAGTTGACTTGTAAAAACAAGACTGCATGCCCTAATTTTGGTAGGTAGGGACATTACAGAGCATTGGGGCAGCATGGGAAGTTGGGGGTTGAAACTGGGGCTCCAGCCCTTTCACCCTCTGTCCAGCTCTAAGAACTTAGATTAATGGTTTTTGGTTTGTGTTTTTATTGTTTTGTTTTCTTTTGTTTGCTTGTTTTTGCTTCTTGGGCCACACCCAGCGATGCTCAGGGGTTTCTCCTGGCTCATGCACTGGCGGTGCTCAGGGGACCATATGGGATGCTCCTCTTTGGTTTCAGTTAGTTACTTTTTTTTTCCTTCATTAAAACTTGACTTTTCATTTTGCTAATAAAATTTAGGAGGTGGTGGGGGCATTGAGGCACACTGCAACAGTGCTTAGAAGCTGTACCCAGCTCTTCTTGGGGGGTTGCTCCTACAATTTCTGGGGGACCACAAGGTGCCAGGGACCAAACTGGGTTGAGCTGCATGCAAGGCAAGCTTCGTACTATGCTATTTTTCTGACCCAGCCACTTTCATTTTTTTGTGATTATTGAGAGCATTTTAGAAACTGTTCTAAAGTATATGTAGTTCCTTTCTGGGGACATACCTATGTATAGCCATGGTTTCTCTTTATCAGTCCAGACACAATTGGCTCTAGATTGTCCAGAAATAGTTTTGTTTTTAAATTAAGATTTATATGTCGGCCAAGACTTTTTATGTATTTTTGGTTTGGGCCACACGGCAGTTTTACAGTGCATACAAGGCAACTGCCTAAATTGCTGGATTTTTTTTCTCTCTCTGGTGCCACACATATTTTTCTTTTTAAAAAAAATTTGTAGGGGGCCCCCCCACACCCAGCAATTCAGGGCTTTCTTGTGCCTCTGCACTCAGGAATCATTTCTTGTGGGGTCAGGGGACTATATGGGATGCCAGAGATTAAACTTGGTAAGGCTGCATGCAAGAAATTATCTTTTTTCCAACATCAAATATACTATTAATGAAATAATTGCTGGATCTGTTCTTCATAGTAAAGATGAAATAGTACTGTTATAGTATTTCATAGTACTGTTGCAGAAGATAGTGATATGGCACTGTTCTGTAAACCTATGAGTTATATTTAAAGGATGTTGTCTACATGAAGGTTGTTCTGTGGCCAAAACATTGCCTGAAGTGCAAGATCATGCACTTAGACCCAGACCTGGTGCTCTGAATGTGCCACGGTAACCACGCCATGCACTGAGGTCCCTGGCGTAGGAAAAATTTTAAAAGCTCCTTTATTTGTGATGAACTAAAATAGGATCTGGGGCAGAGATGGAAGGGGAGGGAGAGAATTGTAAACTATGTTGCCCTTGCCCTATTGGAAAACAGTTTACTCTGTAGTGTTTTTTGGGGGTGAAAGTGCTCAAGACTATGTGGTGCCAAGTTGAGCTAGCTAGGAGTGAGCCCTGAGTGCAGAGCTGGTAGTATGTCCTGAGCACCTACTGGGTGTGACCCAAAAGGGGGAAAGTTTTGCAGGGGATAGGATGATAGTACAGGGGATAGAAGAGCATGTGCTTGCCAGCCTGGGTTCTGTCCCTGGTGTCCCATATGATCCCCCAACCCCTGTGAGAAGTGATTGCTGAGCACTGCTGGGTGAGGCCCTAAGCCCCCATCTCTACCCCCTCCATTGATTCTGTGGGTGTTTTGTGATCTTCATCATCTTCTGTCTTCAGCATCTCTGAGAAAATGTGGACCTTTTAAAAACACGCATATCTAATTTAGGTGGAGATTGAGTATAAAATTAGCTATTTGTTTTTAGGTATGAAAGATGGCCAGAAGATAACATTCCACGGTGAAGGAGACCAAGAACCAGGACTGGAGCCAGGAGACATTATCATTGTTTTAGATCAGAAGGACCATGCTGTTTTCACTAGGTAAAAAAGTTTCATCAACTATTGAAGCTGTTGGTGTGCAAGTTTTCTTTTTTTTTTTAATGAGCTTCTCATTACACTTAAAACATTTCCTGGAAATAGTCTAGAGTAGTAGGCGCAAAACAGGCTGTATGTAGAGTCTTTTATAGAAGATTGTTAAACTGTTAATGCTTAAATATCTTCAGCTTAGGGGTCAGAGAAATAAACACAGGGTAAGTCATCTACTCTGCAGGTGATCAGCCACAGTTATATCCCCAGCATTACATATGGATCACTGCTGGGAATGTCACGTGTTTCTGACAGGTTGGGTTGTTTATTAACTAAATTAAAATTTTCATAGAAGACGAACTACAAGAAACTAAAGGAGCATATAAATTTAGGCCTGTGGAATAGTGTATTTATAATGAACTTAAAATGAAGCACACAAGTTGATGGTAACGGTGCTAAATAGTTTTGGTTTATGTTTGGACCACACTCTACAGTGCTCAAGGTATTCCTGGTGGGGCTCGATCCCGTAGGGGGTCTCGATTGAACCAGGTGGGCTCTCCGTGCAAGGCAAGTGCCCTACCTGCTGTACTGTCATCTAACATTCTCGGTAGGGAGTGTCAAATCTTCACGGACTTGGGTTTGCATCAATCAGAAGTAAAGGTTTACGGATAATGGGAAATGAAATGCTCTCCTTTCGGGGCGGATACCGTGCTCAAGATGGATGCAATATGCTCAGCCCATTGAGACTCCCTTCTCTTCCCCTCCCCCCCAGTCCTGTCTTTGGGTGTGTGTTCTGTGTAATTAAAGATTACTTGGGGGATTTGGTTTTGTTGACAGCTACTGGGGATAAAACCCCGAGGACCTTGCTATCCATTGAAGACCTTTGTTCTACCTTTGCGCTATGTCTCCAACATAGATAATTATCAGTATGGATTAGGAAGGAAAGTCTAAGCATGAAAGGGGGGTGGGGAAAGGAACTGCTTACGATCATAAAAAATTTTGTGGGCTGGAGTGAAAGTAAAGTGGATAGGGCATTTGCCTTGCACATGGCTGGTTTGATTCTCCAGCATCCCATATGGTCCCCAGTCCCAGCCAGGGGTGAACCTTGAGTGCAAGCTGGAGTCTTAAAGTCCTGAGCACTGCTGGGAGTAGCCAAAAATGAAAGATCATGTTAACAATTTTATAAGCCTAATAAAATAATTGTGAGATTGTGAGGCAGTTTAGATCTAGTCACCTTACACTGAATGTATGTTTACTTAACTTTTCACCCTCCGGGATCTTTTTTTTTTTTTCCCTTTTTAATCACCTTGAGATACAGTTACAAAGCTTTCCTGTTTGAGCTTCAGCCGTAAAATGATTGCACACCCATCCTTCCACAAGTGCACATTTTTTACTACCAATTTCCTCAGTATCTCCCTGTTCCCTTCCTCCCCCCCATCCTAGTCCTCACACTGCCTTATGGCAGGCAATTTCCCCTATACACTCTCGCTGCTTTTGGGCATTATAGTTTGCTCAAATTTCCCACTGCCATTCAAGTCTGCCTGTCAGGGCAGATGCTAGATAATTTTTTGAATATGATGAGTGGTCGTGCGCTTCTGGAACTCTGAGATTGTAAAGGTAGGGGTCCAGAGATTTCTCTGTAAGGCACTAATCCATTTTGGGATTCAATTGGGAGTCCTTGGACCAGGTATTGGTATGCTAAGATGGCACCTTGGAGGAGAGTGGGCGTGACGGCCAGGCTGCCCAGTGGGCAGGGAGCCAGGAAGGGACAGCCCACTCCTATGTGCCCTTGTGGCCTGGAGTCTTAGTCCTGGGACCCGCATACCCAGGCCTTGTTCTGGCAGCCTATGGTCGCCAGGACTTCATCTGGAGCGGGCGGGGGGAGCACACCTGCTCTGTCTGAGGTGCCCGGAGAGATCTCTGGGGATGTGGTGTCTTCCGGGACTGGCTGCTTTGATGTTATATGAGAACCTAGATTTAAAGTTTACCTGTAGTGAAGTCATTCTGAGATGGTCAGTGATAGAGGCTACCTAGTGTGTGTGGACAGACTGAAACCTTGTCTGAGAAACAGACCCATCGCAGCTGGTGTTCTAGAAGGGTGTCTTTAGAAGATGAGCTTTGCTGTGAGGAAGCAGAGTTGCCTGCTGTGGTCAGCCTTCCTGGTTTGAAAGATATAAAGATTGCCGTATTTACATTGTTGCAGGCGAGGAGAAGACCTGTTCATGTGTATGGACATACAGTTGGTTGAAGCATTGTGTGGCTTCCAGAAGCCAATATCTACTCTTGACAACCGAACTATAGTAATCACTTCTCATCCAGGTATGATAACTAACTAGTTGCACTGCCTTTTTTCTATTCTGATATTTTCTTTCAGTTGCCTGATAACCTCTTTCACTCAGTTCATAATCCTTCTCTGTGTGCTGAGCTAAAAATGTATGGTCTTGGCTCATTTGGAAGCCTCTAGAAAGATCCATAAGTGGAAAGGTATCGCATAAACTATTCATTGATAAGTTAGAAATACCTCCCCTTTATTTTCCTGCTTCAAAACTCACTGTATCTGAGAAAGAATTTGATTTTCATGTTGCAGGTCAGATTGTGAAGCATGGTGATATCAAGTGTGTGCTGAATGAAGGAATGCCAATTTACCGTAGACCATATGAAAAGGGTCGCCTCATCATTGAGTTTAAGGTAAGTTAAAATTATTCAAGGATTTTCTGAATGGCTTTATATAGAACTATAGAAATTCCATTTTCAACATTTGTGTTCTCTGGGAAGTTACAAATCTAGAACATTCTTTTGTCAAGTTGGTGTTTTGCTTCCTTCCTAGTTACCCAAGGTTGGCAGGGAGATACCTTGCCCAGAGATCCTTGATCACAGAGCTGCTTTTCCTAGGGTGGGGCTTGTTCATTGCACTCTGGGTATGCTGCCCCCTGCAGGGTCCCCAAATGGGGGAGGTACTATGTAGTGGAACAGTTTTGGTGTTCTCCACACCCCTCTTGGGGTGGATATTAAAATAATGATTGAAGGTGGGGCTGGAGAGATAGCACAGCGGGTAGGGCGTTTGCCTTGCACACGGCCGACCCGGGTTCTAATCCCAGCATCCCATATGGTCCCCTGTGCACCGCCAGGGGTAATTCCTGAGTGAAGAGCCAGGAGTAACCCCTGTGCATTGCTGGGTGTGACCCAAAAACCAAAAATAAAATAATGATTGAAGGAAGGTGGGGGGTTTGTGGCAGATTAATTAGTGATTGAGTGGGATCTTAGATTTCAGCACGGACAATTAAAATTATCAGGAAGAGGTTACCCTTCGGTGCTGCTGATGCTCTTTCTACCCCAGCTCTACCCAAGCACCTACAGGCATGACTCACAAACAAGACAAACACAAAGTAACTACTGTGCAGCTTTTACAGAATACCAGTGTTTGGCTTAATAAGATAGTATAAATATTTCCTTCAATCTTAAACTGACCTGGGTTAACCCAGAAAATAGCAAAAACTTGGAGTAAATTTTATTTGGGTTTTCATAAACTGCTGACTAGAATAAAAATTGTAAAGACCTAATCATGTTGTATGCATTAAACTAGCTCAGATCACTAGATAAACTTTAGATTTTGCTGTGCTGGGGCTCACTCAGGGGCGCAAGCTGTGCAGGGCAGATGTACCACCACTGAGCTCCATCCCCAGCTCACTTTCTAGAAGACTTTCAAACCTGGCCTTGGTAAGTCAGTAGTGTGTGTTACTTGGGAGGTGAGTGAGTTGATGGTGATTTGTCTAAAGATCTAATGAGAGAAATCAGTTGAACTTACAGTAGAAATTTATTTCCATAGGTAAACTTTCCTGAGAATGGCTTTCTGTCTCCTGATAAACTCTCCTTGCTGGAAAAACTTCTTCCTGAGAGGAAGGAAGTAGAAGAGACTGATGAGATGGACCAGGTAGAACTGGTGGACTTTGATCCAAATCAGGAAAGACGGCGCCATTACAATGGAGAAGCTTATGAGGATGATGAGCACCACCCCAGGGGGGGTGTTCAGTGTCAGACCTCTTAGTGGGCCAGTGAGTCACACTGCTGGCATTCCATGTGCAGTAGTGAATGAGTGAAGGACTATCAGTAATAATACTCACTACTTGCAATTGTTTTGTTTTAATATTCAACTATAGTAGTGTTTTAAAAGTTAAATGAAGAATAAACTCAAATATGAAAGCTCTGACTTTGCCCTTATGTATGACTTCAGTATGCAAGATGAAGTTTAATACTTGTAAAAATTACTTTAAAGGAAAATTGCCCCTATGTTCAACCATACCTTGTAATTGATTGTAGCTGTGTACATGGGAATAGCTTAGATTGAAAAGTTGGGTATGTGTATTGACTTCACTGTATGACCCTTACATGTTTACGCTATGAAACTTAAAATTCTGTATTTAACTGGCAATCAGACAAAGAACTTAATTTGTAGAGAGGTGTTGGTTTGTATAGCTACTGTGTTAAGTGGGATTCTTGTTATGCCTCTGCATTCATTCTCTGCCTCAGCTGTTAACTTGATGGCATGATTATATAATTGAGCCTGTGATATCAGTGTCAGAACAGATAGCTTTCTGAAGAAGGGTTTTATCATCTGCTTCTTAAGGGCTTGCACTTGTAGAACTGCATTCCCTTGTGCTGTGCCATCTTCCCCCCACACACCTTTAATATATATATATATATATATATAATGCCAACCTGGTTACACATTCTTCCCTCTAGACCATGATAAGCCTCATTAGTGACTTCTGGTGCAGGATTTACTTAAGAGTGACAAGACCTTTACATGGCGAAGTATTTGCATGTATGAGATAGAAAGGTATTTTTAAGATATGTTACAGGCTTACTATAAACCATTTAACTGTGCTCCAAAGTAATTGTAATGTTGGTAGTATAGCAGATTATGATGAGTAGCTTTAATTGTATGTTTAAGTCATGTTCACAAGCTTAAATCTGGAGATCAGAATTTAAGCAATTCTTAAAATGTATGAATGTCTCCTTAATACACTGATTACAAAGTATTTCCAATGTGTGTCACTACAGGCTTTCCCCCCCCCCCCAGATTAAAACATTGATTTTTAATACCACAGGGCATTTTTTTCATTTATTTAAATGAGTAAAAATACCAAAGTTAGGTCTCAACTGGTTAAATGTTAATGTTAAGGGATAATAAGTAAATATGTGAGCAAAAAGTCTGAATTTAGCAAACACTAGAATATAAGCTTTTTCACCTATTCAGCTTGTCTCTGGGCTGTATTTCTGTAACTAGGAAATTTAAACATTTTCAATCTGGAAATGAGCCACATTTTAAGTTACTCAAATTTCAAAATTTGAGTTAGGAAGGAAAAACTAGGGGCCTTAGAGATAGTATAAGGTCCCCTTGAGCCCCTACCAGGAGCAGAACCTTCAAAAAAGGGAAAGTTAAGCTTTCTGTAAATCAAGGGACAGAATCCACAATGGCCCAAATTACAACAAAGACCTAGTCCACTTTAATGTGAAGACGGGGGAGGGGTGGGGGTCACAGCCAGGGATCACTCTGGCCAGGCTCAGGGTACCTTAAGTGGTGCCCTGGATGGAACCTGAGTCAGCTGAGACAAATGCCCTACCTGCTGTACTACCTATGGCCCTGTTACAGGAATCAACAGGTTTAGGCTTCATAGAGCGGTTCTAAGAAGATGGTGGGTGCTGTGAAAGGAAGGGCAGAATCAACACTGCACTGGTGGAAATATTCAAGTTGAATCAACTGGTACAAACAGAAGGTACCTGACACCAAAACCAAAAGGGGTTATGAAAGAACAGTGGATGGTTGCCATTCTTGCCCCTTGAGTTGACTTCCCATCTGACTTCGCCTTACTCCCCATCCCAAACCCCTTTAGTTGGTTATATTTGCCTGGCACAGAATTTGCAGCTATGCCAGAAACTGGAAAGGCTCCCCCATCTCATCCCCTCACCAGTGTGGATGGCTTTTAGAGATAGCCCCCCTAACTCAGGATGCCTCCATAAGGTTCCCCTCCTTTGATGAAAGTTTAAAAAAAATTGAGAGGTGGGGGGAAGGTGGGGAGTGAAGCCATAGTACAGTGGTTAGGACACTTGCCTTGCACAGAGTTGACCTGGATTTGATCCCCAGCTCTGCCACATACGGTACCCCGGGCCTGCCAGGAATGATCCCTGAATGCAAAAAGCAAGCCCTGAGCACCCCCCAACAAGTGTTTTCCTTTTATTTTCACCTTTTAGTTAGGTTTTCTTCCCTGTAGTGACCAAAATCGGTAGTTCCAAATATTGTTGAGGCACTAAGTGCAGGAATAGAATGAGGATTTTGAATTCCTAGAATGCATGAACATTCTGACTAGATCTTGCTCTAAGAGCCTCCCAAACACCCCCAAGGTCATGTCCTTTCTCATCTACCTGCTCACCCCCACACTCAGCTGTCTAGAGTGTAAGGGCTCCTTTTCCTGTCTTTTCCGTTGCATCTGTGTATCACAGATGGAACTGCCCATTATTACCCATCACTGTATCAGTCATCCCATTGTTCATCGATTTACTCAAACGGGCACCAGTAACGTCTCTATTATGCTCAGCCCTGAGATTTCAGCAGCCTCTCCTTACTTGTCTCTCACGATTAGGGACAGGGGAATGAAACCTGTTTTATTTATCTGTTTACTGTTTTTGGCATATCGAATACGACACAGGTAGCTTGCCAGGCTCTGCCGTGCGGGCTGGATATTCTCAGTAGCTTTCCAGGCTGAGAGGTATGCATATATCCTTTACTGTATTTGGGATATGAAGATACCATGGGGAGCTTCCAAGGCTCTCCCGTGAGGGCAATAGACTCTTGGTACCTTGTCAGGTTCTCCAAGAGGGAAAACAAGGCTTTTGGGAGCTTGGTCTTACAGTCTCTGGATGTTGGCCGTTGGTGGGATTACAAGGTGCTGGAGGCAGTTTGCGGGTGTGGCTACCAAGCTACTGGAAAATGGGGGGGGTCTGGGTGGAGAAGACCCAGTCCCAATCCAAGCAGGCTTGGAGATCTCAGCCCTGGGTCCCGCACACCTGGGTTCCTCTGCCAGTCCCTTCATGCATGAGGCCCATCCGAACGTTATTACCCATATTGTAACAAATTGCAAGATTTCATCTCACAGCTGAATAGTATTCTATTTGTGTAAATATAGCTTCACTCTCCTGTTGTGGGGGACTTGGGTTGTTTCCAGATCTTGCCTATTATAAAGAGCATTACAATGAACATAAATGTGAATATATTTCCTAATTACTGGCTTTGTGTTCAAGGGATAGCTATCAGGACTTGAAATACTGGTTCACATGGTAGTTCAGCAGTGTGAGACATTAGGGGGCTCTTTTTTCCTGGCTCTGTGCTCAGAACTTGTCATTGCTGGGATCAAATCCAGTGCTCCTGCACACACACAAAGCATGTCCTCAGCCCACTGAACTATCAAATCTGGTCCTGTAATTTTCAATTTTTTTTCTCTGGAGGGTTATACCCAATGGTGCTCAGGGTACCATAAGCAGTGTTAGGGATTCTTGACTGCATGTAAGGCAAGTACCTTAATCCCCTACTTTTCAATATTTTCAGAAGTCTCCACAGTATTTTCCATAAAGGCTGAACATGATTATATAGTCCCACCAGCAGTGAACACAACAGCGACACAGGGCTTTTTTAATGTAGTCAACAGCACATTCTCATTCCCGTTTCATATAAAAGGAGAGATGCCAAAACTAAACCTATCATAATGGATCCTGCAACCAGTTCTACTCAGAAGATGGAGAGGCTATTTCCCCACACAGACCAGAACATGTGAGAAGGCAGAGCTGATTGCATGTGAATGGGGGGGAGGGGTGTAAAGAAATGAGATCCTATGCCAACACCTGACCTTTGCATTTATTCACTTACTGGGTGCCAGGATCAAACCCAGGGCTCCATATATACAAAGGCTACTACCACTGAGCTACATTCCTGGGCCCCACCGAACCTTTATATACACTATCACTCTACCCCAGAGAGTCTCTTGCCCGCACGCCTGGCTGTCTTTCCCGGGGCCCCTCGGAGGGGATGGGCTCCAGCTTCCCTCCTCGCCCAGAGCAGAGCTCCCGGCGGCCTAAGACCACCAGAACCTAGCACCAGACGAGTTCAAGGCCCCTCCACATGTTCAGACAAGCCTCACGCATGAAGATGCCGGCAGAGGAACCCAGGTGTGTGTAATCCCATCAACGGCCAACATCCAGAGACTTAAAAGCAAGCTCCCAGAAGCTCGCGGCCAAGATATCTTATAACCTACTTCTCCGTCTGGGAGAAAGTAGCAAGCTGCTGAGAGTTTCCTGCCCACATGAGACAACCTTGCAAGCTTCCCATGGTGTATTCATATGCTAAAGCCAGTAACAGGCTGGATCTCATTCCCCTGACCCTGAAAGAGCCTCCAATGCGGTATCCTTGGGAAGGCTGAGTGGAGAGAAGCTTCTAAAGTCTCAGGGATAGGATGAATGGAGAGGTTACTGAACCCACTTGAGAAATTGACAATCAACGGGATTTCATGATTCGTGATCACTCTAAACCAGGAATTGATATTCTGCTAAATTTAAGATTCAGGATAATATAGTTGTGTCACACTCCTCTACCCACTCATAAGTAAATATGTAACTAGGGCACTTATAATGGAAATGGGAAAGCAGAGCCTCCAGAAAGGTGTCAAGTTTATTAACATCTTTTAAAAAATGGAAGAGAAAACCGCTACTGAGTATGGGGATTTTTCCTATTTACAAGTTTAACTGAAGGAGGTGTATTTCAAATAATCACAGGAATATAACTTTTATCCCCCTAGAATGATGAGGTTTTCACTCTGGGTAGAGTATTAATTGAAAACATCAAGTGACTACCCAAATAAGAGTCGTAAATGAATAGCATAAAAATAAGTAAAAAAAAAAAAAAAAAAAAAAGGAAGGAAGAAACAACCTCTTTTTTTTTCTCTTTTTGGGTCATACCCAGCGATGCACAGGGGTTACTCCTGGCTCATGCACTCAGAAATCACCCCTGGCGGTGCTCGGGGGACCATATGGGATGCTGGGACTCAAACCCAGGTCAACAGCGTGCAAGGCAAACACCCTACCCGCTGTGCTATCACTCCAGCCTCCCGGAAACAGCCTTGAAAAATGAAAGTGAAATCATCAGGGTTTCCAGAGCTTGAGAAGCCCATCTTCGCTGTAGGTGGCAATCAGGTTCTGATGTGGGTGATGAGCAATGCCAATCACATCCTTCTCATGGACCTGGAATAAGCAAAGCAGGGTTAGGGCTCCAGGGCACTCATAAATTCCATGCAGGCTTTCAGAGCTCAATGGAGAGAACGGGGAACTCACCTTTGAGGATTCCTCAAGAGGCCTAAACACACACACAACCCAAAACTCCAATGAGGTTATCATCCCACTAGTTCCACAATGTGGGTGCTGATTTTCATATTGTGTATGTGCCAAATCACTTTTGTGTGTGTGTGAGGGGTGTGAAGGGTGTGTGGGGGGGGCGCACACCTGGCAATGCTCAGGGCTTACTCCTGGCTCTGGGCCCAGGGATCATATGCAGTGCAGGAGACTGAACTCAGGACCGCTGCATGCAAGGCAAGTGCCTGCCTTTCCCGCTGTGCTGTCTCAGCCCACAAATTATTTTCACAGCTGATCCTACTCACCATCTTGCCAGACACAGGTTAGGCTAAGCCCAAATGATTTCTTCAACTCCCAGAACTTGTATTTTCCAGGCTCCTCAGCTAGATGACACATTCAACCTCATCCCGTTTTGCTTATGCCGCAGATTTGTGCGTGGAAGGGACACAGAACAAGTGAACCAAAAGTTCACCCAATAATAATTCAAAATAAATTCTTCAGGGCTCAGAGCAGATCAGACAGGGATTACTGTCCTAGCCTTGCATTCAGCTGGCACCGGTTCAATCCCCCAACACTACTAGGAATGAAGCCTGAGCAGAGCCACAAGTAGTCCCTGAGTGCAACCAGGTATGATCCAAAACCAAATGATGCAACCAAAACCTAGAAGATGAAATAAATTACTCTCTGGCCAGAGAGACCATTTAAGGGGCTGAGCATATGCTTTGCAAATGCAGGAGACCTGGATTAGATGCCCAGCACCGCAAAGTCTCGAGCACAGAGCTAGGAGTAGTCCCTGACCACGGTTGGTATGGCCCAAACACCAAAACACAAAAATAACAAAATTCTTCTCTTGCCACAGACATAGCTTTGCATTTGAGTGGCGTGGTCCCAAAGCACTTAGCAGGAGTGTTCCAAAAATAAAACAAGTATTACTGTCTAATAGGTATATCTAGGATGTTTAACATTTTTAAAATTTCATTTTAGACTCTGTGATTTGCAGGGTCTGCTTCCCTCCACCACTGTTCCAGTTCCCCTAGCCCAAGGTACCCGCTACCCACTCTTCACACCACACCCACGCCCCCAGGGTAGGTTTCCTACTGTAGACCTGTTCTGACCCTCACCATTCCGGTTCACCTTGACAAAACAACTGCACTCCTTTCCCCTTTGCACCTGTGGCCATGTGACTGAATCACAGCCAAAGAAGAATGAGAAACTAAGTGATACATGCTGCCGGACAGGCTCCCTTTCTCCAAGTCACTCAGACTCACCGTCAGCGTTCTCTCCAGTTTGCCAGTGACTGTGCTGAAACAGTAGAGCACAAAGTCCTCCCCAACACAGTAGATCCACTCGCCACGAGGAGAGAGCGCGCAGCAGACAAAGTCACCGCCCTCTCTCTTACCAGAGCTGAAGCTTCTGACAATCTGGATCACACCACCACCCGAGGCAAAAAAAAAAAAAAAAAAAAGCATTTGGCTTAGCAACAGTTCAACAACTTATTACAGTACAAACCCTTTGACTTACTGTTGTTACCAGCTCTGTTACTAATGTGCAAAATGCCCCTGACTGGGAAACAATGAGTTAGCTGCATGATGTCGGAGGCAGACCGGAACTGAGAATCCACACATCCAAATCATGATTCCCATGCTCATTCCCACAGAATGAGATGTTTTGCCCCACAAAGAAGGAATCTCAGTCCCCAATTGTGCATCACATCTGGGGTTACCACACCCCAGCGTGCCGCCACTGGAGAGCACCAGTCAGCAAGCATGTGCGATCTGGCAAACACTGCACTGAAGTGCCCCCCCCCCCCCCCACCAAGTGTCTGTGGCTACAACTGCAAAGAGAAGAGGTCCTGAAGGAGAAATCAAGACAGGAGTCTGGTTTAACACGCCGATGCAGGCGCAGACCACGAGCAGCTCACGCACAAACATGGTTTTGATGAACACAACTGCAGCGCCACTTTGTCAGCCTGTTACCCCGAGGAGTCAAAGGTGGGGCAGGACGGACAACCACTGTGGCGGGGGGAGGGGGGGAAGAGAGTTCTGCCGAAGCCAAGGCAGCCTGAGGACCCTCACAGCAAGCACGCACTCACCTGGCCCTGCATGTTCATGATGACCACTGTGTTGGACCTGTTGCACACCACGAAGTGCTCGGGGTTCTTAGGGAGCAGGATCACACTGTTCACGGTGATGTCTGTCCCCGCAGTGCTGCCCAGGGACTTAAAGGTATTGGAACATTCTGTGGTCTTCATATTCCAGATCTATGACATAAACATGTGCAGGATAAATATTTTGGGAGGGGGAGGGTGTTAAGAACAAACACAACAGCAACCCAACAGATTACTGGAAATACAGCTGATGCAGAAAAGAGCTACTTACCTGATATTCAGTCTGATCTACTCGCTAACACAGCTCTAATATGCAGTACACATTTATATGCTGAGGAATTGGTGTGAGCGAAAAGTCACAAAGCTCCGTGTCAGCCATTCTAAGCTGACACTCCTGAGGCACCCTGAGGTCCTTGCATACACCTGTCCTCACAGAATTTTTTTTTTGAAGGGGGGGAGGGGAAGACACATACATTAAAATGACTGAAGTCTGACATGTGCTTAAAGAAGGGTCAGACCAAATATTGCATGGCATTTCTGGACCCCACTTTTTTTTTTTCTTTTTGGGTCACACCTGGCGATGCACAGGGGTCACTTCTGGCTTTGCACTCAGGAATTACCCCTGGCAGTGCTAAGGGGACCATATGGGATGCTGGGAATCGAACCCGGGTTGGCCGCGTGCAAGGCAAACGCCCTACCCGCTATGCTATCACTCCAGCCCCATGGACCCCACTTTCTTAATAAGACTCAGAGGCACGCTGAGTGCCTCTGTTTCATTGTTTCCACTATCTTCCATTGAACTTTAACATAAAACTGGTGCCAAGGAAATACCTATGGGAAGAATAGCTGTCCCAACATTACTTTTCATTATTATGAGACAATACCAGCTGTATCAATTGCCTATAGGGTCTAGTAACCCAAGAGAGAAATGGACATTTCAGGATTAAGAATTTTAAAGCTTCCAGTATTTTCTGCCCAAAATGTCAACAAGATGTTTTTAATCCCACTTCTAAGGGGGAAAAAACAAAAACAAAATGAGGAAGCAGAGCAAACCCCTGTCAGCTCTCCTTTGGTTGAGATCCTGTGTCTTGAGCCTCCCCAGCCATCCTGGGGAAGTTTCTTCTACAGGGCCCTGGTTCAATTTCCAAACCAGAACAAGAAAGCTCAGGGGGCTATTTCTCCGTGTCAAATGTTTAGGTCTTCTCCCACAAAGCATTTGCTTTCATCTGGCAATTTAAAAACAGGTTCCAGAAAATAAATGGAGTGTGTCAGATCTGCGGCAATTTTCTGTTTGGATTTCTCGCCTTTTCTAGGAAATGAGGCCCTTGCTGGAAATAACTGCAACTTTCAGGGTAGCGAAGACCCATTAGTTTCCCACTGAGAGCTGAGGGCAGAAAATGAGCATCTGAGAAAAAGGCAATTCTGCCACGCTCCTCTCAAGAAGTCATTAGGAAGGCTCCAGATGTGGGAGCCAGAGGTGGGGGAGGTTGAGAGACTGGTTCAGACTCCACAGCAAAGGAGACTGTACCCATGGGAAAACAGAAGGTCACCTCCACAGATGAGGATGGCGGGACATTTTTTCTGCTACAGATGACAGTTAGCACTGATGCAGGTTTAAGATTTGAGGTCCCTCGGCCAATAGGAATTACCCACACGCTGTCCCAGACTCAATCACACCTACAATAGCTGGCAGAGAGCTTTACTCCACCCATCACAGTATCCCCACTGAAACTCCTCAGAGGGCAATGACAAAAGAGACAATGCACCATAAACCGGCAGCAAATACTTAACCTTCACTGTGCCATCAGAGGACGCACTGATAATATAGTGTCCATCTTGTGTAAAAGTTGCTTCATTCACAAACGAGGAATGGCCACGGAATTCCTTCAAGGTTTTCCCAGACTTTAAACCATGAATTCTGTCACAAATAAAGGAGATTTTAAGGAATTCAATTTTCAAATGTTATCGTTGGAGCGAAGTAATGATACACTAGATGAGTTACAGGACTTCACACTATAAAATTAAGTGAATAAAGAGGGCTGTGAAATTATGTATGTAGTATCATTTTCATCATATTGAACAAAACCAAACAAAGGTTTTGCACAGAAAAAGATGACTGGGGCCAGAATGACAGTACAGTGAGTAGGGCCCTTGGTTCATCTGGCTTCAATCCCCAACACGGCGGATAAGGCACTTGCTTTGCAGGCAGCTGTGCTCAGTTCAATCCCCTACATTGTGTATGATCCCCTGACCTGCCAGGAGTGACCCCTAAATACAAAGCCAGGAGTAAACCTTGGGCACTACCAGGTTTGGCCCAAAAACATAACCAAAAAAAAAAAAAAAAAAGACAGGATGAAAAATAATACCTCGCTTTGGAGCTGGAGCAATAGCACAGCGGGTAGGGCGTTTGCCTTGCATGCGGCCGACCCGGGTTCGATTCCCAGCATCCCATATGGTCCCCTGAGCACCACCAGGAGTAATTCCTGAGTGCAGAGCCAGGAGTAACCCCTGTGCATCGCCAGGTGTGACCCAAAAAGCAAAAATAATAATAATAATAATAATAATACCTCGATAATGCCACAAGTTCTGTTCAGACAGAGCCACAGATCTGCATACAATCTGTGTGTATAAAATGTGCTCTAAAATAACCTGGAGACAGGCGTGTCCACAGACTATAATTTGAGAAATAACAGCTACATGGGGCTGGAGCAATAGCACAGCCGGCAGGGTGTTTGCCTTGCACGCAGCCGACCCGAGTTCAATTCCCAGCATCCCATATGGTACCCTGAGCACCACCAGGAGTAATTCCTGAGTGCAGAGCCAGGAGTAACCCCTGAGCATTGAGCATCCGGGTAATCTCTAGGGGTAATCTCTCTAGGGGTCTCGGTGCACTGCTAACATTCATGCTATTGTAACCATGCTGCCTAAATGACAATGAAAATAAAAAGTAAAGTAAGTGAAAAAAGAACAACACCGCCATCAGCACTACTTTGGGGTAATGGGGTCACACATAGCTTCACACTCCATGCCAGAATGTCCTGATGAAAGGATAAGGAGTCACGAGGGGGTTGCATCATAGCAGACCGAAGCCAGGGCAGTGCAGGGTTACTACTCACCTAATTGTCTGGTCAAAAGAGGCACTAAGAATCTGACTGCTGTCCTTAGAAAAACTCAGGCACGTGACACCTTTACTGTGTGCTCTTTCAAATCTCCGTAAACACTGCCCACTCTGAATCTTCCATACCTGTATTTAAAAACAAAAATAAACAAACAAAAGCCAGTCAAAACCTGTACCTAAGAATGTCCCATTAAAGTCAGCAGGGTTGGGGCTGGAGCAATAGCACAGCGGGTAGGGTGTTTGCCTTGCATGCGACCTGACCAGGGTTCGATTCCCAGCATCTCATGTGGTCCCCCGAGCAACGCAAGGAATGATTCCTGAGTGCAGAGTCAGGAGTAACCCCTGAGCATTGCCGGGTGTGACCCAAAAAGGGGGAAAAAAAAGTCAGCAGGGTCAAGCAGCGCTGATTAGTGCACTAAAGCATTAAAAATGCATGCAAAGACCGAATATGATATGTCTGGTTCACATAGTACCATGAACCAAATCCCCTGAACCTTAAACCTCTTCCCTTGTCAATTATTAAAGCAAAATTTCAGACTCTACGAACTGTTCTGGTATTTTATCTAGCAATTAAATTCAAGCCACAGCTAATGACTTGTGAACCGCCACAACAATAAAAGTACAACACGTCATTCAAAAGGAGCCAGGGCAGCATGGTAGGAAGGATATGAAAAGATCTGAACTGAATTCCCAGGCCACTTCTCAACTGTGTGGTCTTGAACAAATTATTAGTGCCCCACCCCTACCCCCACCCTTCCCAGCCCTGGTAGTGTTATTACTAGGATCAATCAAACAACAGTTTGTGCCACTAATCCAATACCTTGATTTTCCCATCTTGGGCGCCAGTCGCCAACATTTCCGTGTCTCTGCTGAAACACATGCAGAGGACTGCATCATCCATCATCATAAAGTTATCCTGGGCCTGGTACTTAAGATCCTAAAGGAAACAATGGTACACAGAAAAATTATATAAAAGTCAAGGTCCCAATCACCACAGGTCTCTATGAACTCACAAAAATCAGAACAACGAATGGATTTACTCTGAATCTCTAAAATAAATAGTAGTGCTAGGTACATATGGACATAAATATTTTTTACACAATTCAAAAACCAATATTGTAAAAATGCCAACATTATACTCTTGTTTTATTGCTTATCTTTTCTAGGCAAAATTCTTCCCATAGATCCATATTGTTTACTTTCATTTTTGGGTCATGGGGTCACACCCAGTGGTATAAAGGCTTACTCCTGCAGAGCTCAGGGGACCATAGGAGGTGCTGGGGGTCAAACCTGGATCCAATTCGAATAAGGCAAGTGCCTTACCTATTATACTATCTCACCCCTCCCAACCCCCTCACCGCATCACCTTTATATCAAAATGTATTTACGAGCATAATGTGCAAAAGTTAAATGATTTCCCAAACTAGCATCTACTTTTTTCTAAAACAATGTACTGATTAACATATGTGTAATATTTCTTCCATAATTCACTGCTCAAAAAGTATTTTTCTAATTATAAAATGAGATTTAAAAAATACTCTAAATAAATAAATAAATAAATAAATAAAAAATACTCTAAATACGGGGCTGGAGCGATAGCACAGCAGGTAGGGCGTTTGCCTTGCACGCGGCCGACCCGGGTTCTAATCCCAGCATCCCATATGGTCCCCTGAGCACCGCCAGGGGTAATTCCTGAGTGAAGAGCCAGGAGTAACCCCTGTGCATCGCTGGGTGTGACCCAAAAACCAAAAAAAAAAAATAAAAATAAAAAAATAAAAAATACTCTAAATACATAAAGTTGAAAGTAAAAATAACTCAGAAATCCACTACCAATGGAGTGGAATCAGTACTTCATTACTGAAGTATTTTAAATCATTGGGTAGACAATAAGCAGCTTGTTTGGGCACGGAATTCCGTTGAAGCTCACTAACATTATCCCCCAAACAAACTGCAAATAGATCAAAAATGAAACATAAGGGGCTGGAGCAATAGCATATTGGGTAGGGCGTTTGCCTTGCACGAGGCTGACTGGGTTTGATTCCCAGCATCCCATATGGTCCCCCGAGCACGGCCTGGCGTAATTCCTGAGTATAGAGCCAGGAGTAACTTTTTTGCATTGCCGAGTGTGGCCCAAAAAACAAAAAAACAAAAACAAAACAAAACAAAAAGAAGCATAAGGGGGCCGGAGCGATAGCACAGCGGGTAGGGCGTTTGCTTTTGCACGCGGCCGACCCGGGTTCAATCCCCGGCATCCCATATGGTCCCCCAAGCACTGCCAGGAGTAATTCCTGAGTGCAAAGCCAGGAGTAACCCCTGAGCATCGCTGGGTGTGACCCAAAAAGCAAAAAAAAAAAAAAAAAAAGAAGCATAAAAGGATTAAAAGGAATTATGGCAGAAAAAATGGATAAAAACTGTAATATTATGCAAACCACAACACCTAATCAAAGAGAGAGAACAAAAGGGAATTCCCTGCCATAGTGGCAGGGTGGGGTGGGGGGAGACGGGACTGGGGAGGGGGGAAGGGATGTTGGGTTTACTGGTGGTGGAGAATGGGCACTGGTGAAGGGATGGGTTATCGAACTTTGTATGGGGGAAACATGAGCACAAAGATGTATGGATCTGTAACTGTACCCTCACGATGACTCTCTAATTAAAAATAAACTAATAAAAAAAACTGTAATATTAAAAAAAATAAAACCTTAAATCTAAAAAGTGAAACCATAAGCAGTCAAGAAAAGTAAAACTAAAAATATACATACTACATATTTATTACAAAGGCTGATCTCCTCAAGCTATCAGGAGCGCTTACAAATCACTAAGAAACAATCCAAAAGAAAAGAAAAGTGGGGAGCCGGAGCGATAGCACAGCGGGTAGGGCGTTTGCCTTGCACGCGGCCGACCTGGGTTCGATCCCTGGCATCCCATATGGTCCCCCAAGCACTGCCAGGAGTAATTCCTGAGTGCAGAGCCAGGAGTAACCCCTGAGCATTGCTGGGTGTGACCCAAAAAGCAAAAAAAAAAAAAAGAAAAGAAAAGAAAAGAAAAGTGGGTAAAGGATATGCACAGACTTCAAAGAACAGAACAGGAAATACTGGACTTTTTACATATGAAAAGATTTTCCACTACGTTCGTAAGAGAAACACATGTAGTGCCACAAGTACAAGAATAATTTCACATACACAGAATAATTGTAAAGTAACAGACAATAAAAAACAATGAGAGAACTTCTCCCATTAGAGAAGTTCCTACATTAAAGGATACTTTACCTTCCTGATTTTTCCCGTTGTAAAGTTCCATACTTCAATGAATCCATCAACAGACCCAGTGACCAGATACTGACCATCTGGAGAGAACCGAGCACACTCCACATGTGACTTCTGACCGAACTGTTTCAAACAAAGCAATGGACAGATGTACTTTCACGGAAAGATCTTCCAACAAGTCCCCTTGACCACCCACCACAGCAGAGTGTGAGGTGGCCTGTGTCCTCAATACTGGAGGGACACAGTTGTCCCTGGGCACAGCAGAGGTGGCACCCGTAGTTGTCTGGCCAGTTTTATGCCCAAGGCTCTCAGCTGAAACTACTTTTTCCAAAGTAAAGCAAAATATATATTTTTTAACTTAATGGCTCTTACGGGACTGGAGTAATAGCACAGCAGTTGAGCATTCGCCTTTCACGCGGCCGACCCGAGTTTGATTCCTCTGCCCTCTTGGAGAGCCGGGCAAGCGTACCAAGAGTATCGAGGCCGAGCGGCAGAGCCTGGCAAGCTACCCGTGCATATTGGATATGCCAAAGACAGTAACAATAAGTCTCTCATTGAGAGATGTTAGTGGTCCCGCTCGAACAAATCGATGACAGTGACAGTGACAATTGTGCTTACAACAAATAATCCTGCTAAATGTAAATTTTTACTGGAATCAGCCCACGACCATAATTTCACACTCAGTAATAATATGGTGGAAGAAGTCCCAGTTGTGCATATAGGGAAAATATTCTTCCCCCATCAAAATATCTATTTTTATAGATTTTTCATCAATTTCAACCAACCAGTCAGTGGCTGACTAATTCAAGAAGTAATTAAAACTATAGACAGTTGCCTTTTTTTTTTTTTTTTTTGCTTTGGTGACATATTATCTGGCAGTGCTCAGGGCTGATTCCTGGTTCTGTGTTCAGGAATCACTCCTAGTGGCTCTCAGAGACAATAAGCAGTGCAGAGAACTGGGCCCAAGGCTGTTGCACGCAAGGCAAGAAAGCTCTATACCCACTGTACTCTCCTGCCAGCCCCGACATAACCATTCTCCGAAGGGCAGGCCTCCTAGGGCAGTTGATGGGAAGAAACATCAAATAGAGGGCAGTCGGTTACAAATCTGAGGATTGTCCTAGCAGCACCGGAAAACCCCTGTGATTCCCAAGGACATCTCTGAATGCTATCAGAACTAGAGAGTAAATCCTGTGCCCCACCCACACCCTTGGCACAGGGTCCGGCTGCACAAGCTCATGCTCAATCCTCACGCACGACTGCTGCCAGCCCGCGTCTGAGGATCCTACCTTAATATGCCTGCTCAGCTGCGTAGGGAACTTTTCTTCTTCCACGTCTTTGACAGCTGCTTTGCCTCGGAACAAATCAATGGTCATGCCGGGAGGGAGCAAGCCCTGATGCTGCTGCCACTTCAGGGCCTGTGCGAAAAGAAATGCTACTTGAGAGCTCGGAAGAGCTGGTCTTGACTGCTCAGTCCAGCCCAGAGAAAGAGGGTCCTAAGCACACAGACCCACCCAAACACAGCCTCACCTGCTTCTGTGTGACCTGGAGGCACAGGCTCACCTCCAGCATGGAAGGGGACTCTGGGACCAACAGGCAGATCTTTCCCACACCTGTTTCCTTAGCAGTGCGACTTATTACTAACAAAACTATTTGGAGGGGGCTGGAGTGATAGCTCAGCGGGTAGGGCGTTTGCCTTGCACACGGCCAACACGAGTTTGATTCCCAGCATCCCATATGGTCCCCTGAGCACCGCCAGGAGTGATTCCTGAGTGCATAAGCCAGGAGTAACCCCTGTGCATCACCAGGTGTGACCCAAAAAGTAAAAGAGAAAAAAATTAAAAAAAAAAAAACTATTTGGAAAATAAATCTCCCCTGGTTTCAACACCCGCTAGTCACTGTTAACCATGTTATCTTCTAGTATTTGACCTTTACACATCAGCTATGACTAGACTATATTTTAAATTGTCGTTTTTACCTATCATGAGATGATTTTATAAGATAAATATAAATTCTATTGCTATAAAATAGTGAATTGGATGTGGCCCCAACACAAAAATCGGGAGAGAAGAGATGAACAGACACTTCCTCAAGGAAGACATAATGACAACCAACAGGCATAAGAAGACATACTGTTCACCACTGATTATCAGCGAAATCAAAACAGTAATTAGTGGTAAGATAATACCTGACTCCATTAGGAGATTCTGTATCAAAAAATCCAGGAATAGTGCAGAAGGCAGGTACAGCAAACAGGGTCCTGCAAGTGGTCAGTCGACCGGGATTCGGTCCTCAGCACCCCATTTGGTTCCCAAATCCTACCAGGAGTGATCCCTGAACTCTGAGTAAGCCCTGCACACTGCCACGTGTGGCCCCAAAACAAAAGCAAAAGAAGTGAAAAAAACCCAAACCAAAAGTCCAGAAATATTGAAGAACTGGCAGAACTCTGGTAAAAATGGAATGATTATTCACTGTGGTGGGACTACTTGTCGGTTCAGTCTCCTTCAAAAATGAAGATTTTGAAGATTTCTCAAAATAAATAAACTCAAGAATAGAGCTTCTGGGGTTGGAGCGATAGCACAGCAGGTAGGGCGTTTGCCTTGCACATGGTCGACCCAGGTTCAATTCCCAGCATCCCATATGGTCCCCTGAGCATGGCCAGGGGAATTTCCTGAGTGCAAAACCTGGAGTGATCCCTGTGCATCATCGGGTGTAAGAAAGAAAAGAAAAGAAAAGAAAAGAAAAGAAAAGAAAAGAAAAGAAAAGAAAAGAAAAGAAAAGAAAAGAACCACCTAGTGTTTAAAAAAAAATAGAGCTTCCATGTCCCCTCAAACTAGATATTATTATGTTTGATGCTATAAATAGAGCCCTTTTAGTTTTGGGTCACCTGGTGTTGTGAAGGCTTGGTCCTGACCCTGTGCTCAGGGATTCCTCCTAGAATAAAACCCAGAATCTTACACAAGTGAGCTAGGTGACCCCTTACACAGAGCCACAAACCCAGTCCTCAGAGTTATTGTAGTCTTTCTTTATCCTTGTCTCAATAAAACTTTATGAAAACCGAAATTTGAGTTATCAGAGTCTTAACTACAAATCTCCACTGCTTCTGAAGAAAGAGGAAGGGGGCCTGGCACAGCTACTGCTCCAAGCAGCTCAGGAGACAGCACACAACTACGAGGACACTCTAGCACGCTCGGTTCCTACAGGGGAAACAGCATCGGGGCCACAAGGTCACAGTAGTTCCTCAGGAATTTCATTACCTGTCCCAACAATGCCATGAGACGAGAAGGAGGCACCACACTGACTTCCCCAGCTAAGGCCTGGGCAATTGCTGCTCGTCTCTTCTCTTTGCTACTTCCGTCCGGGTATGCCTGGAAAGGGAGAGAGGGGGCACTGTTTCCACAAAGTGGCTGGGAGGTATGTTTGCTAACTGAAAACAACAATCATAAACATTCAAAAAGGAAAACATGGAAAGAAATCAGTTACACAGGGGTTAATTAAAATCAACTCTTTTTTTTTTTTTTATGACTTACGATTCTACCCATGCTCGCATTTCCAAGCAGGAGCTGGAACAGACTTGCGGTTGGTCAATCCAGGCACTGCCGTAGCAATGTGTTTCTCAACCATTCTCTGACCATGGCCCCTTTCTGACCATTTCCTCACTGTGGCTCCCGTCCTACCGGTTGGCTCCAGCCTAATACCAGCACCCCACACTTACTCCATTTTCACCTGTGGTCCCTTTGGACTATCCTGGTGGCCCGCAGAGGGATCTTATGTCCCAAATGCCGCTGTAAGAGCCACATCCAAGTCAGAGCTGTTTCCCAGAGCCTTAGAAAGGGCAGAGCCGAGGATTCCTTATATTCCATGTTATCTGCTCAGGACAGAAGTTCCTTTCCATCTATAACTTAACTTAAATCTGTCCTGGTGACCTAAGCTCCTTTCCTCATCCAAGCTCATCACCCCCTGGCACCTGTGAATGCTTTTCCATTACCCAGCGCCTGCCAAATTCCTCATCACCTATTTCAATAAACCTCTAATAAAAGGCTGGATGACAAAGAATAAAACTATACATATGGCAACATTTTGGGTGTTTTATTTGGAGGCCACTGCTAGGACCTAGGGGGTACTGCCAGCCTTAGGCTCCCCACAGTGCTCAGGGGGCACTGGAATGTTAAGCATGCACCCAGCCCACTGGGCCATCTCTTAGCCCCCAGAGAACAACACTTGGGGAAAATGGAGAGATCAGTGCCGCTCTACCAGCATGCACACTGGCTGCAAAGCAAAAGCATGCAATTCTAAGACCCTAATGAGCTGGGAGGAAACGGCCACTGCCAGGGGCACAGGCCCCAACACATGAGCACACCCCCGCACAGGCAGCTCTTTGGGGCCAACTGTGTGGCCTGAGAGAGAAATAATGCCAGGGTATGTTTTCTGTTTCTTTAAGATAAACAATATCCTAAATACTCAGGAAACTGAAACAACATTATTCTAACAGGGGTAAACAAACATCAATGAACATAAACAACAAAATAAAAAGAATTGTACTATTCTCAAAAAATAGATCATAATCATAAAGTATACAATAAGACCACTTAAAAAGATGATACTATTGCCTCTAGTTCCGGCCTCAGTAACAGAGTAACAGTTTCTTTGCATTACCACCATCATACCTCTCGAGGGTCAAAGTAAGACCTGGCCAGGAGGTTCTCCAGGTGAATGTAGCGCTCTGGCTGTGTCTGTTTCAGCATGATCATGGGGTCCGTCTGTCTCAGAAGTGACCTGGCAGCACCCAACTCACGCAGTTCTATCAATTCCAGAACCACCTGGGTAAAGGGAAGAAGATGGCTGTCTCAATGTATTCATTCATCATTGCTCTTCCAGTACAATTTCTGATGTAAAAATGGCCTGCCGTGGGGCTGGAACAATAGCACAGCATATAGGGCGTTTGCCTTGCACGTGGTCGACCCAGGTTCGATTCCCAGCATCCCATATGGTTCCCTGAGCACCGCCAGGAGTAATTCCTGAGTAGAGAGTCAGGAGTAGCCCCTGTGCATCGCCGGGTGTGAATGCACCTTCTCTTTTTCACAAGCAATTCAAGTGGACAACTAAATTATAAGATGACCAGAGAGATAGTACAGTAAGTAGGGCACTCGCTGACCTAGGTACCCCATATAATTCCACCCAAGTTCCACCATCCCTTAATGCAGAACCAGGAATAAACCCAGAGCACAGCATAGTGTGGCACAAAGAAAGAATTCTAAGTAGTAAATTCAATCCCTTAACTCCCACCCTTTTTCTTGTTTGGTGGTGCCGGAAACTGAATCCAGGCCTAGGCACTGGCCACCACTGAGGCACACTCCCAACCCCCTACCCAAAGTTTTGGGGCCACACTTGGTTGTGCTCAGGTCTTACTCCTGGCTCTGTGCATACTAATTTCTTTCTTTCTTTCTTTTTTTTTTTTTGCTTTTTGGGTCACACCTGGCGATACACAGGGGTTACTCCTGGCTCTGCACTCAGGAATTACCCCTGGCCGTATTCGGGGGACCATATGGGATGCTGGGATTTGAACCTGGGTCGGCCGCATGCAAGGCAAATGCCCTACCCGCTGTGCTATCTCTCCAGCCCCTGTGCATACTAATTTCTGGCACTGTTTAGGGGCCGCATGAAGTCAAACCAGGCCGTAAGCCAGGCAAGTGTGTTAGCCTCTACACCGTATCTCTACTATCTCTCCAGTCTCTACTCCTCTAAAACATTTATCTATCAATCTTCTCTCCTCTCAAATCTCTTGTTCAAAATATAAGTGAAGGAAAGTAGAGCTGGGATGCTCTCCATGGACTCCACAGGAACCTTTCTCCAGTTACCAACATTTTTTTTTCTTTTTGGGTCACACCCAGCGATGCTCAGGGGTTACTCCTGGCTCTGCACTCAGGAATTACTCCTGGCGGTGCTTGGGGGGCCATATGGGATGCCAGGGATCAAACCCGGGTCGGCTGCGTGCAAGGCAAACGCCCTACCCGCTGTGCTATCGCTCCGGCCCCAAGTTACCAACATTTTCCTTGAGGAATTGCCGAACTCTGGTGAACTACAAAGAAAGAAATCCATTTTCCGATTTTTACTCCAAACAGCTCATTCTTGTTTTCACAAAGTGCCCACACTCTGCTGGCATGGAGCGCCCCAAAACCTTGGGACTTCCCCGTAAGAGGAATATCCCTTATTCTCAAGCTGCTGCCACCACACCAGATTCAGTGCAAAAGAGAAGGTTCGTTCACTGGTTACCAGAAGGGCAATTCATAAAGCGGATTCACATGAGACTGAAAGGCTGAAGCTGTGAGAGCTAGATGAACACCCAGGAAGTGTTGGGGAGCTGGAGACCAAACGACACCCAAGGACTGCAAAGGGCCTTCCTGGTTGGAGAAGATGCTAATGTGCCAGGGAGAGACCTCGCATCCTTGGAAAGAGGCACGGGAAGCTCTGCATCCAGGCCCCTCACCCTACACATCTCTTCATTTGGCTGGTCTTGACCTGGATCTGTGCTAAAGACGACTGTAACTAAGCACAGTCCTTTCCTGAGCTCTGTGAGCTATTCTAGCAAACTGCCAGGTTCAGAAGGGGTCGAGCGGACTGCTGAATTTGCTGGCAACGGGTCAGAAAAGGGGGTGGCTTGAGACTCCACAGTGCAGCTGTTGTCTGCAGGAAGGGCAGCTGTGTCGAGGGCTGAACCCTTGTGAGCTATGTGCAAAAGAACCCTGGGCGGCCAGAATTCCGATTTGCGAAAAGCTTGGTCTTGGTCATTTCCAAAAAAGATAAACTAAGGAGTCCTCAAGTTCTATCGTGCAAGGGGGGAACGCTCACCACCAACTTCCCAGTCCTGGGTGACCCACGAGCACCCCCACTCTTACCTGCTCATAAAGGTCAATGAGGGTTTTGTCCGGCAGTTTCAGAGACTGGATAGCCTGTAAGACAGTATCCCAGTGGCCACTATTAATGTCGGCCACAAAACTCTCGATGCTGTCCACGGTGTTGAGAGAGACGGTTGTCTCCTCCTGCAGGGTGGCTAGCGCCCGATGTAAACTGTTCTCCTTCAGGTACTGCATGATCAGACGGATCACACTGGAAAAAAGGAAAGCTTTCTCACTCTGGGATCCTGGCTCTCCAGAGACGGCAAAGGAAAGCCCTCCACGGCTTAGTTCTCAACTCCCCTTCATTTCCACCTGTTTCATTTTCCTTTAGGAACACACCAAGCAGAGGTCAGGGGCCCAACAGAGCTCTGAGTGATCCACAGCAAGTTTTCCATTTCTTTTTCCAAGCTGGGGGGTGGAGGGTGGGGGGAGGTGCTCCCAAGTGGTGTTGGGGAGGGAGGGCTGGAGTCCACTCCCAGCAATTCTTCACTAATGGGGCTGGGACAGTTCAGTGTGAAGGCACAAGGATGTGGCTGGTGCTTACGGTGTCTGGCATCACAGGTTCAAATGCCAGGTGGGGTGAGGGTGGGGGCTGCGAGGGCAACACTTATATTTGGCAGTGCTGGACCCTCCAAACTATGCCCTGGGACCATGGATGTGGTACTGGGGAGCAAACCATAGTCAGGGGTCACAAGGCATGACTCCTAACCCCAAAACTGTCTCCTGTCCCTTTACTTCCACTTTTTTACCATGAGCAAAACTCTTGAATCTCAGAATCCGGAGCAGGAGAGACAGTACAGCAGGTAGGGCGCTTGCCTTGAACACAGCTGACCAGGCCTGGCACATGGTCCCTGAGCACCACAAGGAGTGATTCCTGAATGCAATGTCAGATATAAAAACTTCTGAGCATTGCCATATGTGACCCCCAAACAAAACAAAACAAAAAATCATAGAATCTAAGGGGACCGAGAATCAGTGAGGCCTAGCTCCATCTCTGAAACAGGAGAACTAGGGCACAGGAAAGGGAAAATAACTTGTTCAATGTCTACATCAGCCAGGAAGAGAGTTGATTAGCAAAATGACTCTCTTCCAAAGCTAGAGAGCACTTAATTATGCCCAGTTTCTTGTTTGTGTATAATTCCACTGCACACTTTAGTGGTAGAAAATGGCTGGCCCACTCTGGAGTTGTCATGCCCCGAGACATTCGGCCCTGTGGTCTCGGCCTAAGACTTCAGTTCTCAGGCCACCTGGGTCACAGCCAAAGCCACTGAGAGGGTGGCCCTTGGTGTGAGGACTGAATTGGGGCCTCCACATACAAGTTATATGCTCTGGACCTCTGAGTTACCTCCCCTGCTCCCAGTGAAAGATTCGTTTGGCTGTTACCGTTTTGGCTCCCGGGCCTAGGTGCTCAGAGGCTAGTTCTTGTGGTGCTAGAGGACGATATGCAGTAATGGGGACCAAACTAGGCCTGACACATGCATGACAAGCACCTTCCTTGTACTATCTTCGTTCACCCTGAAGATTTAAACCTAGGCTAGTCATCGACACAAAATACTTGAAACAACTATAGGGTGATTTGGTTGTTTCTAAATAACAACAACCCCCCCCCCCAAAAGTGAACCGAGATTTTCTTAGATGAGATTTGCTGAACACAAATAAAGCTATATTGTATGTCAAAGCAAAATAAAACTGTGCCTCCTCAGTGGCAAAAGTAGCACCTATCCATGACCATTTCCTGGGTATGTAGGTGCTGGGTCTCACCAGTGGTGTTCAGGGGACTATATATGGTGCTAGGGATTGTATGGGGTCCACCGCATGCACATAAGTGCCTTAACCTCTGGCCCATACCCACTACCTTCATTATCAAAGTTTTCGAACAGAGAAAAAGATAAAAGAACACTATACAGTCAGGGAAAGACCCAATTTCCAAATACTGAGAGAATGTCAACATGTGACAGAAAGATTCTTAATTATTTGTAGTTAAGAGACTTTGATCATGGGCCAGAGACACAGTACAGGGAGAACTTGCTTGCAAGTAAGCCACCCAGTTCAATTCCTAGCTCTAAATGGTCCCCCAAGCCCTCTGAAATGAATCCTGAGCACAGAGCAAGGAGTAGCCCCTGAGCACCACCAGGTGTGGTGCAAACCTCCCCCCCCCCCCCGCCCCAACAAAACAAAACCAGTTAAAACAAAAGTTCCTATTCAGTGAATTTGAAGAATCTGCTTATATAAACCCACTGTAACTGTACAACACTGTGATATTGTTTCCCTTCTCCTTAAACCTACATATATTTTTTAAAGTACACACATTTGAAAAGAAAAAAAAAATAACACTTATGGTGGCCAGAGTGAGTAGAGCTGGCAGGTATTTGTCTTGCACACAGCTGAGCAAGATTCCACCCCCTGCAGCCCTCTGCAGCACCATGAGCCCCAAGCATCACCTGACCTCACTGATCCCTGAGTGCAGAGCCAGGAGTAAGCCCAAGTACTGCTGCATGTGTCCCCCACTTCCGTCCCCCCCACATCCAAATATAGATGGCTCAACAGTATTTCTACTGGACAGTAGTAGTATAGAGGCTTCGGGTGTCAGACTGGAATTTAATCAACTTCCCTTTCCAGGGGAGAAATAATCATCATAAAACCACCACCAGTGCTTACTGTTTATGACACACCAGGAACTGTTCTAAGCATTTTAGGTAATAGTGATTCACTTATTCCTCAAAACAACCCGGAGAGGTAATACTTGATGTTTATTTCACAGATGAGGATTGGATCAAGGAACAGAAATAATGGGAAAATAAAGATTCAAGTAGCAAAGCAAAACTCCCGCAGGAAATATCTACTCCTCACAGGTGTCTCTTCTCTCTGTGGTCCCTCTAGGCGACACCCAGGCTCTTCCATATTCCTTCAGTCGCTCTCATGTGCACTCCCATATGAGACACCCTCCCTGCAAAGACCTGGCCTCTGACCGAGCAAAATCAGGCTCAGTTCCTTCAAGCACAATGTCACACTCTGAGCTAAAAATGAGTTGGCTGCGATTTCAAATCAAGAGTCCCACCTCTCACTGTGAACCTGTACAAGCCAGGCAACACCTCGGTGCCAGGCCCTGATCTTTGAAGAAAAAAAAACCCCTGCTCTGCAGCGTTGGTGAAAGGGTCGACTAAACTGTTTCTAACAAGCCAAGCACAGAAAATGCTCCATACACAGAAGATGTGACCAATAATAAAAATATGCAATATCCCATAGTAGGGGAGAAGGGAAGTTGGAAGCAGCTATGAGCCAGGCTCAAAAGCATGAAATTCTATTAAACTCCTGCTGAGGTCTTTTTTTTTTTTAATAAATTATTTATTTATTTATTTATTTATTGCTTTTTGGGTCACACCCAGCGATGCTCAGGGGTTACTCCTGGTTTTGCACTCAGGAATTACTCCTGGCAGTGCTTGGGGGACCATATGGGATGCCGGGGATCGAACCCGGGTCGGCCGCGTGCAAGGCAAACGCCCTACCCGCTGTGCTATCGCTCCGGCCCCTCTTTTTTTTTTTAATGTAGTGATGTATCATTGATTTTACAAGCCTGTGAGCGCCTTCTATGCTTTTAAGGGCTACAATGTTAGAACGCCCCTCTACCACCGTCCACTGGGCCTTTCCTTTTCGCTCCTTCCCCTCTTAGTTATGGGGTGTCTGTCTTATCCGCCCGCACTCCCCACCGCCCCTCTTGGTTTTGTGTTTCTTCACAATACCGACGACCATCTGCTAAGTCTCATTTTGGCGCACACTCCCCCACGACACACATACAACAGGGCCTTCTCTGATGGCAGGGACTTCTGTCTGCTCCGCTCACCTCTGCACCACCCCGAGTCTGGCACAGCTCGTTGTAGCCTTCAATATTTGCTGAGTGCATGAGCGCATGACTCCCCGCCCCTGCCTCCCAAGGCAAGCTTCCCAAGGCCGGGTCCTCTACCCCCCACCCCCACACTTGGGAAACTCTCTGACAGTCCCGGAGAAGCGCGCTGCACAGCCCCTCTGGGTTCATCAGTCCGTTCCCACCCACTCTCCTCCCTCCCACCCCTCCCCGCAAAACTACCCAACCTTCCGACCCCGGTCCCCGGGCTCCGACGACTTTCCGGAGCTACGGAGAGCTGCTGCCCATGCTTAAGAACGCAGGCCCGGCGGGCGCCTGATGCAACGGCCCCCCTTCACCCCCTGCAAAGAAAGGGCAGCGCCAGGTCAGCCCGGTGGCCCCGACGGAGCGGCGCGGGGCAGAAGCCCAGCCCAGGAGGCAGTTCGGGCAGCGGCAGCAGGACGCGGGGCGTCGAGCCCGAGCATCCCTGCGCAGCAGCGCGTCGCGGGGCCGAGCGGGCGCCGGGCACCATCAAACTCGGGTCCTGCCCCCCCCACCCCCGCGGGGCCGCTTCCGGGTGGACTCTGGGCGGACTCGGACAGGGCCCGCCTCTCCCTCGCCTCTGGACTGCTTCTCCCCGCTCCTTGGCCGATATCCGCCCCCGCAGGACTCACTCCGAGGACTCGATTTCGATCGACATAGCGGAATCTCGCCGCGAGCAGGCTCCGCTGTACGATCAGGCCAGGCCCCGGGCGCGCCACCAGTCCACGTCACTTCCGTCGTCTGCCTGACGTCACTTCCTCCCGCCGGCCCAGCCCACTCTGGGGGCGGTGCGTACGGGAGAGGGGCGGGGCCTGTGGCGTGACGTCAAAGGCGGTGGGCTGGGGTTGGGCTAATGCGTCTGCTCACTGGAGCGATTCCGGCTTGGGACCGGAAGGGGAGCTTTTTGCTTCTTTTTTTTCTTTGTTTTTTAAGGGTTTGTTGTTGTTGTTGCAGAGTACCCCTGTTGGGGGCATACCTGAGTATGCATCTTCCTAGCAGGCTCTGGGGATCGATTGGGATGACGGGGATCGAACCCTGGGCAGCCGCGTGCAATGCAAGCTCCTTACCCGCTGTACTATCGCTTCCTGTGGGGAGCTTCTCCTTCCAAAAGATGCTGTAGAGGGGCTGCTTGGGTTTGATGCAATTCGATTTACAGATAGGATTGAATTTGCAATTCTTGACTCCTGACTGGGCTGGAGCAATAGCACAGCGTTTGGGCTTTCGCCTTTCATGCGGCCAACCCGTTCGGCTGGCAGGCTACCCGTGGCGTATTGGATATGCCAAAAACAGTAACAATAAATCTCTCAATGAGAGACGTTACTGTTGCCCGCTCGAACAAATCGATGAGCAACGGGATGACAGTGACTTCTGACTGGTGGATCAATACATTCGAAACCAATAAACAATGGCTACTGTTTATTGCAAGTGCTTGGAGATTTGAATTTCAAAACAAAAAATGTAAAATATTTTGAAGCTTAAAACAGTTTATTCAGTCTAATAATAAAAATTTGGGACCCTTGGGAATGAAACCATGGCATAACGAGTAGGGTGCTTGCCTTGCACGCCACGGACCCGAGTTCAATCCCTGGCAGCTTATAAAGCCCCTTGAGACCTACAGGAGTGATCCCCGAGCACCAATGGGTGTGGCCCCAAAATGAACTGAAAAAAGTTGGGGACCAATTGAGCTTCCATTTGACCCAACAATACCACTCCTGGGAATATATCCCGGAGAGGCAAAAAGGTATAGTAGAGATGGCATCTGCATTTCTATGTTCATTACAGCACTGTTTACAATAGCCAGAATCTGGAAAAACCCAGAGTGCCCCAAAACAGATGACTGGTTAAAGAAACTCTGGTACATCTACACAATGGAATACTATGTAGCTGTCAGAAAACATGAAGTCATGAAATTTGCATATAAATGGATCAACATGGAAAGTATCATGTTGAGAAATGAGTCAGAAAGAAAGAGACAGACATAGAAAGATTGCACTCATATGTGGAATATAATGTAACTGAGATGTACAAGTTGGCAATGATGCAACTTCTGGCAGATATTTCTCTGGACTTAGTTACTAAAATACAGAAACCCAAAACCGTGAGGCCGCTAAGTGCGGTCATTCAACCTCATACCTCTTCATTCTCAGCAATGGAAAACAAATTATCTAATGCTTCCTTTTCAGCAGGTCCGACTTTAGGGGAGAGACTCTCCAAACAATAATAGTGAGTTTTGTTGAAATATTGAATGCAATCAAAGTGAAAGTAAAGTGAAATTTATTAGTTACACAGGCTGGGGGGGGCTAAGGGGGGGCGAGGGGTGGGGGGGCTAGGGGTGTGGGGGTGTGGGGTGGGAGGTATACTGTGATTCTTGGTGGTGGAATATGTGCACTGGTGAAGGGATGGGTGTTCGAGCATTGTATAACTGAGAGTTAAACCTGAAAGCTTTGTAACTTTCCACATAGTGACTCAATAAAAAATTTTTTTTAAAAAGTTGGGGATCAGTTAGGGCCTGCACACCTTTATTTTAGAAAGATTGAAATAAAGCATTTCCCACTAATACTTTAGTTGGAAAGGGTTTGCTGGCAATTTTACAGTTAAATGCAAATGTCTAAAGAAAAACTTGAGAGTCCTTCTAAGAGAACTTCAGTCATTTCTCTCTTGCCAGTGTTCAGAGGTGGTCAGGGACTATGAGTGCCTAGGATCAAACCAGAGAATTTGCGCCAGCCCTATGAGCCCTATAAAACCAAAGGCAAGGCCAGAGTCTTAATCTGGGTACTATTTCTCCTACCCCTGCATGGGATTTTTAAAGCTCTGGCTGTCAATGCTGCCCGCATTTCAATCTTTCTCACCCATGTTTCCTCCGTAATAATACACTTGAACCTGATCTTTTAGTTACCATATGTTATGAAACTGAAATCTTTACCAAATTAGAGCCTCCCCCACTCCCAACTAAGTTGATAAGTATATTGGTCCCAACTATGTAACTTGTCAGTTACCAGTATCCTTTTTATCACCCAAATCATATACATTTGTTATCTTGCTGAACTCTTAATAGCTAGTTGTTAAGGACAACTTCTAAAGATCAATTTGTGCAGCTAATTTTGTTTTAACATTAGACTAGGCCTCTCACTTCAAAGATGGGTTAAGAAACTCAAAGCAGGGGCTGGAGTGATAGCATAGCGGGTAGGGCGTTTGCCTTGCACTCAGCCGACCCGGGTTCAAATCCCAGCATCCCATATGGTCCCCTGAGCACCGCCAGGAGTAATTCCTGGGTGCAGAGCCAGGAGTAACCCCTGTGCATCGCCAGGTATGACCCAAAAACAAACAAACAAAAAAGAAACTCAAAGCAGGCACACAACACTGACAACTTTTCGCCTTTAAATTAAGAAGCTGTGTTGTTCAGAAAGTTTCCCACCCAGACCCGGAGGCTGGTTCACAGCCTCCCCGGCCTGATTTCTGACTTTTGGTGAACAGGCTAGAGCCTACCCAAAAGCTGAGTCTCTTGACCATGACATCCGTCTTCTGCAAAACTGGTCCTTCTGGGAAGCCTTCCTCTCTACAATTAAGCGTCATCTCTGTAAGTAGCCAGCAGAGGGCAGCCTGACCACAGAAAAGCTGGAGGAGAGGCATGAAGCGCACTATCCCCAGTGGGACAAAGGAAATAACAAAGTGAGTCAATATTTGAGAGCAGATTGGAGTGAAAGTTTGGCCTTAGCTAGTAAACAAGATCAATTTCATCTAACATGATAATAAGGGAAAGCTTAGAGAAAATTTATCACACGAAGGGGGTCTAGGCAGATCCTGACTTCAAAGTGTTTAGCTTTTCCCACCTCCTCCCTCAGGGCAGGAATTCTCTAGAAAGACCTTCAGCCTTTTAGTATACCTACTTGAATGAAAGTCACCTGCTTCAACCTATAGTAACAATTGTTTTCCTGTATTTCCCAAAGAACAAGCCTGTTGCCTTCAGAAATGGTAATGTGGTCCTGGAGTCAGATGTATTTCTCCAAAGAGAGGGGGGAGGATGGCGAGAGGGAGAGAGGGAGAAAAAAAGCACCTGCCATTGAGGCAGCAGGGGATGGGGGTGGGGGGTGATGGGAGGGAATCTGGGGACACTGGTGCTGGGAAATGTACACTGGTGGAGGGGTGGCTGTTGGAATACTGTATGACAGAAATCCAATCAAGAACAGCTTTGTAAGGGTCTGTCTCACAGTGATTCCATTTTTAAATGTTCAAAAAATGTATTTCTCCTCATGCGCTCATTTGCACATGTGCTGTGAGGATGGGGCGCGCTGCTGGTCCTCAGGGGCTATTCCTGGCTCTGTGCTCAGGGGTCACTCCTGGCAGCACTCTAGGCGACTATATATGGTGCCAGGAATCAAACTAGGGTTGCCCTACATGCCAGGCAAGCACCTTAACTTTATACTATCTCACTTGTCCCTTATGCATTCATTTGGGGTTGGGGATGGGCCACACTTGGCAGTGCTCAGGGTTTATTCCTGGTTCTGTGCTCAGGGATCATTCCTGGAGGTGCTCAGCGGATTCTATATGGTGCCAGGTATTCAGTAGGGCTTCCTGTACTATTTGGTCTCTCGTGCATTCTTTTTTTTTTTTTTTTTTTTTTGCTTTTTGAGTCACACCCGGCAATGCTCAGGGGTTACACCTGGCTCTGCACTCAGGAATTACTCCTGGCGGTGCTTGGGGGACCATATCGGATGCTGGGAATCGAACCCGGGTCAGCCCCGTGCAAGGCAAATGACCTACCCGCTGTGCTATTGCTCCAGCCCTCATGCATTCATTTTTATCAAGGCACAAAACTTTCCCAGAATTCTTTCCCCTTTCAGCTGGTACATTGACTCAGGTAGTATATATCCACGGTCACATTGACTCAAGGTCACATGCTCACCAGGCCAAGGGAACTCAACATGCAGGTATGCCCATTGGAGGTTTGGTGTTTTTTCTTTTTTAATTGAATCACAACGGGATACACAGTTACAAAGTTGTTCATGATTAGGTTTCAGTTATACAATGTTTCAATGCCCAACCCTTCAGCAGTGTGCATTTCCCACCATCCATATGTTTTCTGTTTTGTTTTTTGCCACTTCAGCAGTGCACAGGGCTTTACTCCTGGCTCTGCCCTCAGGGATCACACCTTTTTTTGTTGTTGTTGGTTTTATTTTGGGTTGGGGTCACACCTTGCAATAATCAGGAATCTCTCCTGGCAGTACTCAGGGGACCAAACCCAGGAGCCAGCCATATTCTCCTCAGTTGGAGAGTTCTGGCCATGAGGATTCGGAGCAGTTGACAGGGTCAGAAGCAGAGAACCAGGGACCATGAGATGAGGAAGACAGACCAGGAGGCTGACTTAGCTGGAAGGGACAGAGACTGGGACCACGCAATAAAGGAAAGCCAGAGGGTTCTATAAAGTGAGCACAGAGTGGACACCTGAAACAGGCCAAGTGGTACTGACCAGGGGATTCAGGAGTGAGAAACTGTGAACTCTCCCCTGATGCTAAAAACGAGCAGTGAGGGAATATATCCCAGAAAAGCCAAAAAGTATAGTCGAAGCGACATATGCACTTAGATGTTCACCGCAGCACTGTTTACAATAGCCAGAATCTGGAAAAAACCCGAGTGCCCTAGAACAGATGACTGGTTGAAGAAACTCTGGTACATCTATACAATGGAATACTATGCAGCTGTTAGAAAAAATGAGGTCATGACGTTTGCATATAAGTGGATCAACATGGAAAGTATCATGCTAAGTGAAATGAGTCAGAAAGAGAGAGACAGACATAGAAAGATTGCACTCATCTGTGGAATATAGAATAATAGACTATAAGACTAACGCCCAAGAATAGTAGAAATAAGAACCAGGAGATTGTTTCCATGGCTTGGAGGCTGGTCTCTCATTCTGGGTAACTCAGGGAAGGGACCACCAAGTAAAATGTGGTTGGAGGTCATGTGGGGGAAGGGTGAGGCGGGCGGAATACAGACTAGAGACTGAACACAATGGCCACTCAACACCTCTATTGCAAACCACAACACCTAATCAGAGAGAGAGAACAAAAGGGAATTCCCTGCCATAGTGGCAGGGTGGGGTAGGGGGAGACGGGTCTGGGGAGGGGGGGAGGGATGTTGGGTTTACGGGTGGTGGAGAATGGGCACTGGTGAAGGGATGGGTTATTGAACTTTGTATGGGGGAAGCATGAGCATAAAGATGTATGGATCTGTAACTGTACCCTCACGATGACTCTCTAATTAAAAATAAACTAATTAAAAAAAAATAAAAACGAGCAGTGAGAGTGAACTTTTAGCCCTAAACCCACCACATCCAGGTGCTAAAGGTCTGTGTGTAGATCTATGAGCTTCTGTCTCCCGTTCAGCCTCATTCTAGCCTTTAATGACGCCTTCTTTCTTTGAAGTAGCTTTGGAGCGGCTATTTCTTGCTTCCAGAAGTGTCTACGCAAGACACACCTCCGCCATGAGCACCGTGTCCCAAGAGTGGTGGAAGCAGTTCTCCTGGTGCACAGCCCCATTCAGTGGCCACCAGCTGTGTGACAGAGATAAGATGCTCTGCCTTCTCTTGTCTTAACTGCCTCATCTGTGAAATAAGGATGGTCACAGTACCTACCTTATTAGAAAAGATTACTACATGCAAAATATTTACAACGGTCCCTGGCATATGATTAACATCAGATAAAAAATTTTTTGTGCGGGACTTGGAGCCACATCCAACAATGCTCAGGGGTAACTCCTGGAATTTTAATTACATTTATTATTATGAGTTCCTATTTCTGTTGTATGTGGAGGGGTGGGGGGCGGTTGTTGAACCACACCTAGCAATGCTCAAACATTATTTCTGGTTCTGTGCTCATATATGATGCCAGAGATTAAACTGGCCACACTATAAAACAAATGCCTTAACCTCAGTACCATTTCTCTGACTCTACTTACATTTCTTTCTTTTTAGTTTTGGAGCCACACCTTGCTGTGCTTAGGGGCTTACTTTTTTTTTTCTTTTTGGGTCATACCCGGCACTGCACAGGGGGTTACTCCTGGCTCTGCACTTAGGGATTACTCCTGGTGGTGCTCGGGGGACCATATGGGACGCCGGGAATCAAACCCGGGTCAGCTGCATACAAGGCAAACGCCCTACCCACTGTGCTGTCGCTCCAGGCCCAGGACTTATTTTTGACTCTGCACTCAGAGGTCATTTCTGAAGGTGCTCTGGGAGCCATAAAGGGTGCCCTGGATCAAAACCAATTTATCTGCATGCAAGGCAAGCGTCTTACCCTCTGTACTGTATCTCCAGCCCCTATTTATATTTCTTAAGACAACTACAAAAATAAATACTAGAAGTCAAAATAAAAGACACGGGCGTATGCCTCTGGTGGTGGTGTGCATGCCTTGTTCATGTGAGGCCCGGGCTTGATCCCAGGCACAAGCGCCCCTGGGCCCTGGAGGGACTGCCCTCTCCCTCCTGCCCCTCCAAGAAGACTCCGAAGATAGTCAGATGTGGCTACCAGGACGCTTCTCTCAGGGTGCAGTGCTGCCTCTCAACAGGGTCTGTATCTGGGGCGGAGGTACAGCAGGAAAGGCATTTGACCTGGGTTCAATCCCAAGCATCCCATTCGGTCTCCCAAGCAGTAATTCTTGAGTGCAGAGCCAGGAGTTACCCCTGAGCATCGCTGGGTGTGACCCCCCCCCAAAAAAAAAAAAACCAAAAAACAAAACAGAGCAAATCAACAGGGCCTGTGTCTTGCTTTTCTGCTTCAGCTCCTTCTGGCCTCCTCCACTCAGATCTTGCCATTCAGGTGTGTGACCCACTGAGTGAGGCAGGGGGGAGGGGTGTGGTATTTATTGGGGCAGAGTGCTTCCCACAAGCCCGGGGCTCAGATGGAAGGATAGGAGGCCAGGGTAGGGGAACCCTGCCCCTCCCCTCGTCATCCCCCAAGACTTGCTAGCACTTGCCACTTCCAAGCTCCCTTGGCTCGCCTTTGATCTGAGATCTCTGCCCATGAGAGACTCACAGCGAGGGCTGAGACGAGCCCCAGCAGCTTCCCGTATTTGCCCGCCAGGGCTTCCCACCTCATTCTGCTTCTTAACTAGCCTCTCTCCTCTCTGAGCCCCCATCTTCCACCTTCCTCCAGGGACTTTGGGGCATAGAATAAGCTTCCCTAACCTGGCATGTTTGACCCACCTCATCTTGAGAAGGACCTTCCATGTCCCTTGTTCACGTATAGAGATTTCCTCAGTCTACTCGACAGATTGGGGCTGTCTGGTCAACTCCCAAATCCCTTTCTTCCTTGGTGTGCTCCAACTGCCCTCCAGTCGCATTTACTAGGTTCTTCCTCTTTCCTTCCGATTCAGTGGTGAACCCAAGATAAGATTATTGAATTAAAAATATTCTCCTTCTGAGATGCTGAGGAATTGTGAGTGCTGGTTTTCTCTGACATGATACACCAGCCAAGTAAGTTAGGTTGCTGAGAAAAGAATGAAAGCAGTTGCACGGGGAGTTACCAGTGAGAAACAGCTACCATGTAGGTTCCTTTATCGTTGGTTTGGGGTTTTGGGGACCATACCCAGTGGTGCTCAGGGCTTACTCCTGGCTCTGTGCTCAGGGATCACTTCTGGTGGGGCTTGGGGGAACCATATGATAGGGTTCCCGGGACTGAACCTGGGTGAGCCACGTGCAAGGCAGGAGTCCTATTTGTTATACTATTGCTCTGGGTCCCCCATGTGGGTTTCTAATGGCATTTGTTGGTCTTCATACAAAACTCTATGAGGTAGGAACTATTAATTCTATTTTACTGATGAGGAAACTGAAGCACAAAAAACACATCCTCTTCCAAAGGGTATCACATGAACTCCTGAATCTAGCTGCTCCGAAAAGAACCCAACTTATATACTGAGAGGGTACAGGTGTAAGAAGCTTGGCTTGAAAGCAGTCAACCCCAGTTCAACCCCCACCAATGGATGGTCCTCCTAGAACTGTCAGGAGAAGCCCTCCACAAAGCCAAGAGTGAGCCCTGACTGACTCCCTCAAAAATACATATAATATAACCTTGGGACTGGTATAGGTATGTGAGCTGGGGTAGGATTAGGATTCTGACCCTTTGTAAAATAGGTCTCAGTTCTCAAGTCCTGACAGAAGCAACTGAAAAGGATTCTATAGGCTTGTATGTTACCCGGGTTGTGAGGCAAAAGTAGTTGAATTACAGAGAACTGGATGACTTTCACCTTAAGGGCTTTTCCCTGATGAGGAGTGGTAGCAAGGTATCACTGTCTGCATCACTGTCATCCCGTTGTTCATTGATTTGCTCAAGGGGCACCAGTAACGTCTCCATTAGTCTCTGTCACGTGCTAATGTAGCCCAATGGCTGATTGGGGGCTCTTTTAGGGTCAGGGGAATGATGATCGTCGTTGTTACTGTTTTTGGAATATCGAGTACACCACGGGTAGCTTGTCAGGCTCTGCTGTGATGGCAGGATACTCTCGGTAGCTTTCTAGGCTCTCCAAGAGGGACAGAGGCTCTTGGGGAGGCCGCTAATTGCCTTTACAGGTGTTCCCAGTCTACCGAATGTAAACTTTTGGTCGACTGGGATGTTGTAACAATCTGCACACTGGCAAACATGCATCTGCCTACGTCTCTGGGCAGCACTTGGGACATCTGCGGCCTCAGGTTGATCTCCTTGAGGTTGATGGAGTGCGCCCAGAGGTTGTTGAGCAGCTGGCAGAGCAGGACCCTATTGAGGAGGGTCTGTGTCAGGTCAAACACCTACGCCAAGTCCCAGGTAACCCGGTGGTTGGCTGACAGCACCCCACAGTGGATGAGCCACTGTGCCCACTGCCGCCTTGGCTCTATGTTCCACGCTGCTTCAACTTGGCCTGGCCAGGCCAGGCAGCAATGCTGCAGCCATCGCTGCAGTTTCTTCATGCCCCGCCAATGCCATTCTGTTCGAATCTTGCAAAACAGCCAGCGATGTCCATCAGGAATCACATGTAGAGTTCCAGCAGGGATCACACATAGAGTTCCATGCCTGGAGTGCTGAGCTGCATGTCGTCTAAGGCGAGATGATGATCCGGGTTTGGGAGAGCACAGGGGGTTTGGGTGGCATTGGCGCCATCTTGCCTCCAATCTGGAGACTTTGAGGTCTGCGAGGAGACTTGGATGATGGAACTGTGATGACCGGAACTACGACCATACTGACAATTATAAATGTACCATAAAGAGAGAGATTGGACGACGCCTTAGAGGACCAGCCTGGGGCCCGATTCCTGCTCACCTGCTGTCTGGGAGAGCCTGGGGAGGCAGCTCCCGACCACCGAATGCCAAACGCCACTGCTGCGTCCTCCCCGTGCGTGCCCACCACTGCAAACCTTTCTTTCTACCCATTATCTTCATTGTCCTTGCTGGTATTGTGTGAAAACTCACAGAGACTAAGCAAAATGGATAGATTTAGTCTTACCATAAGCTTCCTCAGATATCTCTAGTGAATAGAAAAGTTTGCATTTGAAAAATTTGCTGTTTCCAAAAAAGAATACCTATCTTTATGCATCTTGAAATTTTGGAGAACTGGAGACTGGGAAAGGTTATCATGGCTTGTGACATGCACGTGTATGTACAGTAGCAAATATGATTCAGTGTTTCAGAATGAGGATGATACCTTCAAGAAAATTATCTTGCAAGTATTTTATATCAGCATTGTATAAAAGCAGTGTCTCCAAAAATGTACTGGCTGGTATTCAGTTAATAGGTCCTGAGTAAATAGTTCCCTCATGCATCTTCTCTTTCTCTCCCTACCCTTTCTCTCTCTCTCCCTATCACCTATCACCTTTCATCTACCTGCATGTGAAAAAGCTTTGCTAATATGAAGACAAAAGTTTAGAAATTTGAGAAAATCTTGCCTGAGTGATGCTAAACATCAATATTTCAAAAGAAAAAAATAAAAGCAAGGTATTTGTGTTAAAATCATCCATGATGGTAGGGCTGGTGAGGTGTTTGTTTGGCATGTGGCCAACCCCATTTTATACACAGAGGATTCCTCTGAGCACTGCCAGGAGTGACCCCTGAGCACAGAGCCAGGATTAAGCTTGACACAAAGCCAGATGTGGACCTCAAACAAACAAAGGAACAAACAAAAAAACCCATAAAAAAACAAAAGCTCAACCAGAGTACTTGTGGTGGAGAAAGGATGCAGTTAGGAAAGGAAAGAGTCTTAAATGGGAGAGGGACGCATGCTCGCATGCTCGCCCATGTGGGCCCAAGCAGCACATTTCTGCATCTCTATCTACACTTGGGGGGTGGTATTTGCCAGGAGGGGTAAAAGTGATGTCAGTGGGCCCCACTGGTAGCTTATGTGAGGCAGGGAGAAGAGGGACGGTCACTTTCTCCTAGTCCACCTCTGCCGCCCCAAGACCCAGCTGGGAAGACTAGGACTAATAAGGTCTGCATTGAGCCCCTGCTGGGCACGGGCCAGAGCCCTGCCAGTTCTACTAGGTGGCTGTCAAGCCACACCGGACGTCCACTTGGTCTTCTCGGCACGGGAGTTGATCCACGGACTCAGGTTGGGACGAGGAATTGCTCTTTGCAGGAAAAGGAAAGTCAGTCTTAGACCTTATTCAGGGTTACTGGGTTCTTGTTTTGCCTCCCAGAAAAGAATTTCAGGAGTAGACGAGCAGTGGAGTAGAACAGATTTTATTTGGAGGGTTTTGAAGGTGCGGAGGGGAGAAAGAGAAAGGGAAAGAGAGAGAGAGAGAGACAGAGACAGAGACAGAGAAACAGAGAGAGACAGAGACAGAGAGACAGAGACAGAGACAGAGACAGAGACAGAGAAACAGAGAGAGACAGAGACAGAGAGAGACAGAGAGAAACATGCTCAAGGGAGAATGCGGGCTTCTCCAAGGGCAGAGAGAGCCCCTACACACACACCACCCAGCATTAGATAGAAAAGTACACATCTCAAGATGTGACACATGTGCTCAGGTGACACACGTGCTCAGCTATGTGGGCACAAGCACAAGCAACACATGAAGGCAGCATATGTGCGCCTGCCCTTTGTTCAAGGTAGCTTTTATAGGGTTTTTCCAAGCCGCCCCCACGTGGGGCTTTCTAGCTAGATAAGAGTCCATTGCTAGGATTGTTTCTAAGTGGGTAAGAGTTGGGAGTGGTCATCTTTGAAACTCTTTTTCTTGACCTTTGTTCCTGCTGGATCTTCTTTCAGAGGGTGTGTCCAGCCTTCTCTGGTATGGGCTGAGTGTTAATCGGATTAAAGGAGGGAATTGAAGGTTCTCCAGTAATTTCCTTTAGGCCCTTTCTGTAGGGAGGGGTCCAGTCTCCTCAGGGTCTGTGGCTGGAGAAGGTCTTATCTGGTCTTGCTTTATATATCCACAAGGTGAGTCAGACTTAGAACTGGTGGCTTTATTACTTCCCAGAAATTTCATTGCCATGACGTATGTTGGGGGGGGGGGGAGCCGTGGGCGGTGGCGAGGGTGGAGGGGGGCTGCCCTAACCTACCTGCTTATATCAAAAGCAGGAGAGAAGGTTTGGACCTCAGCCTGGAAGTAGGCAGTTGTGGAAACAATATGCACGGGGGTGAAGGCTGGGAGTGAGAGGGGAGGCATGCAAAGCTGGGGTCCCCCGTGGAACAGAAATCAAATGTGAGAAGCAGGGCAGAGAGAGCACTGGAGAGAGCAGAGGCCAGGCTCTCAAGAGAACCTGAAGGACTGGAAACCGTGGAGGTGGGGCCTCATGAGCATTAGATTTATAAACTGACCGCGTAGGGCTGGTGTGGAGGAACCCAGGGGTGAGAGGGGCTAAATACATAGCAACATAGAGACCTGGAAACACAGGCAGAGTCTCTCAGACCCGGGATGTAGATATCTGGGCACATGGTGCAGACCCCGGCCACAGTACAGGCTGGGAAGGTGTTTGTTTGTCCAGTATGTGTTTGAGGCTCTGGCAGAAAAGATGAATTGAAGGGGCCAGAGAGAGAACTGAACAAGCTGGAATGAATGCTTTGCTTGCAGAAGGCCTGGGTTACATCCTAGCCTTGCAGGGATCTTCTCCAAACCTAGAAGCAGGAGTAGCCCCCGGCACACCTCTGGGTGTGGCCTCTCCAAACTGGAAAGAAAAACTCACCAGTACTAGGCCTGGTAGTGATGTCGGTGGGCCCCATGGGTGACATACTGTTTGTAGCCCGCGTCGCGATTTCCCTTCGCCAGCAAAGAGTGAGACAACACGGGTTGAGGATCCTTCTGCAGCCGTTTTATTCAGTTAACTCACGAAGAGAAAGAACAACAACCCGGGTAATGGCAGTCCTTATATAGCCTGGTTGCCCCGCCTCTGACGTGGTGCTCATCTCATCTATTGGCTCCCGCCAATCACCCCATATGAGGTGGCGCTCATCTATTGGCTCTCGCCAATCACCCCATATGAGGTGGCGCTCATCTATTGGCTCCCGCCAATCACCCCATATGAGGTGGCGCTCATCTATTGGCTCCCGCCAATCACCCCATATGAGGTGGCGCTCATATGAGGTGGCGCTCATCTATTGGCTCCCGCCAATCACCCCATATGAGGTGGCGCTCATCTATTGGCTCCCGCCAATCACCCCATATGAGGTGATTCTGTCATGGCCGCCACGCATGCGCAATGTGCTCTGGCCGCCACGCATGCGCAATGTGCTCTGGCCGCCACGCATGCGCAATGCGCTCTGGCCGCCACGCATACGCAATGCGCTCTGGCTGCCACGCATGAGCAATGCGCTCTGGCTCCCTACAACATACGTGAAGCAGGTAGGAGAAAGACAGTCATTTTCTCCCCAACCGCCTCTACCACCCAGGACCCAGGGTTACTGGGTTCTTGTCTCACTCTCGGAAAAGAATTTCAGGAGTAGACAGACAAGCAGCGAAGTAAGCAGATTTTATATAGAGGTTTCTGAGGGAAGGAGGAAGGGATAAGTGGGAGAGACTATAGTAAGAATAATGCGCTCAAGAGAGAACGCGGGCTTCTCCAAGGGTGGAAAGAGCTCTACACACATCCTAGCACTGGACACGAAAGCATGAAAGTACACAGAGGGAAGATGCGGGCAACACATGTGCTCAGGCACCACATGTACCCGGCCATGTGGGCACAAGCAGCACATGGGCTCAGGCAGCATATGCGCCCTCTTCCTTTGTTCAAGGTGTCTTTTATAGGGTTTCTTCAACCTGCCCCCACGTGGGGTTTCTTCCCAGGTAAAAGTCCGTTGCCAAGGAGGTTACCAGGGAGGTTGGGAGTGGTGATGGCCTTCTTTAGGCTGGATCACATTTTAATCAGATTACAGAAGAGGCCAAGGGAATTTGAGGAACTTCATGGGGAGGGGTCCAACCTCCTCAGGGTCTGCTGAAGGCCTTATCAGGTCTGTTTTCTGTATCCACAGGGTAGGTCAGTCTCAGGATTCTCCTTCCCTGAGACTTTGATAATCTAGGTTTCATTGTCAAGGGCCTTTCCCTATCTACCTGCCTACGTCATTAGGAAGCCTACAAAGCCAACATGTGCATTTACTTGTCACATGAGCATGAACCCTGCCTTTCATGCAAATGGCAAATATACACATCGCCGGTCTAATATACACATTGTCATATGCATTCCCAGCAGAATGAAAACTTGCTCACTCTCAAATCCTTTTCTGACCCACCTCATCATTGTTTCTCTCTCATCTCTCTTCTCTGCTTTCCTACATAACTAGACTTCTAGAAAGAGCGATTCTCTCTCAACAGGCTTTGTTGATCCCCTCATCTCATCTGCTCTGAACCGTTTTCCAACGTGGCTTTGAACTTGACCACTTATTTCCTCAAACTTGCTTGTGGCAAGTCCCCTGGACAGCTTCCTCATTGCCCACCCAATGGCAGCTCATGAGGTCTAGGGCCTCCTCTTGGGAAAACAGACACGAGGGAGGTTCAGTACAATTTGATTTGGGGACCACATCCTGCCATGCTCAAGGACTATACCCATCACGGTGGTTGGGGGACATCCCTGGGGTGCTGGTGGAGCATGACGGGGCTGAGATTGAACCTGGGACTCTCACCTGTAGAGCCTGAGCTCTAGCCCTTTGAATTGTCTCCTGGGACCCAGACTTTCACTTTGGTTTGTAGAGGTGGGAAGGTGATTTGGGGAGATAAGGGAGCTTCTGTGAGCAATATGGGTCCCTGGAGGCTTGCAGGCATCAATGTCACAGAGAATAGGACAGCAGAAATTCATTCACATGGAGTGGCTTAATAGGAGCACATGGTTAGTTACTTTCTTCTCTGAAACTTGATAGAGTGCCATGGAGTCCAAGAGAAGGAATCGTTCATGCTTTCCTGTGCTCCCATGAGGACAGAAACTTGTGAAGGGAATGGCTGGGGAAATCTAGGACTGAGTCCACTGTGTGAGCCTGGCTCTTTGCAGGAAAATCAGTTCTGGACCTTACCCAGGCTTTTCGGATCATTGACTTTCTTTCAGAAAAGAATTTCAGGAGTTGCACAGTGAAATAAAATAGTTTTTATTTGGAAGTCCTCAGGAAGGACACACACACACACACACACACACACGGGGGGGGGGGCGGGGGAGAGATGCAGGTGACATGCGTGGGGGGGGGGCACCATGTGCATGGGCTGGCAACACACATGCGCTCGGCAGCAACACATGGGCACAGGCAATACACACGCCGTTTCCCAATTTGACCCTGTCTCCCTACAGAGGACAACTGGAAGATGTAAAACAGATGTGGTCGAAGGCATAGAAGAGATAATTAATCAGTCAACTCCAGAGTGTGAAACCAAAAGGCAGATGCTGTTTTTGAACCTCAGGACAGAGATGAGAGTTAAGGAACGGCCAACGTGAGGAAGTTTGATGAACCTTCCTCAGATTTAATCTGACGAGGGGCCAGAGAGAAGCCCAACAGGCCGTGCCTATGTTCTGCGTGCAGGAGACCAGAGCTCCATGCTCAGCACCCACGTGGTCCCCGAGTACCTCGGGGTGTGACCCCACGACAACTTATTATTAACTTATTCACATCCTGTTGCTTATCGATTTGTTTGAGCAGGCACCAGTAACATCTATCATTGAGAGACTGATTTTTACTGTTTTTGGCATATCAAGTATTCCACGGGTAGCTTGCCAGGCTCTGCCGTGCGGGCTCCATACTCTCGGTAGCTTGCCGGGCTCTCCGAGAGGGGCGGAGGAATCGAACACGGGTCTGCCGCATGAAAGGCGAACGCCCAACTGCTGTGCTATAGCTCCAGCTCGGCCCCACGACAAAACAAAACAAAAATAAATAAATAAATCTCTAGAGCCCTAAAGTCCATTTGTTCACATTCTTCCAACAGCCTATGACCTCCCTGAGCGGTCCTGAGCAGCACAGCCCACAAGTCACGGCCCAGAAGTCAAGGCCCCCGTGCGACCCTTCAGCAAGCTCACTGGGCTCACTGGCCTTTCAGGAGGAGTGACCTTGTCCCGTAGACCCATTGTCCTCATGGGTCCCTCTCCTCTCGTGTAAGCTGCAGGTGGCACCCGAGCACCAAGGCCCTTGCAAAGAGAGGCCTCCGGCGCCTACCTAGGCCCCGAGCCAGAGAGGGTCAGGTAGGAGCACCCAGAGAAGCAGATGCTCTGTGTTCCCTCGCAGTCTGCCTCCAGTAGTGTTCTGAAGAAAGCGCGTTTTCTTCCTGGGAGACGTTCTGTGTTTTGCTCTGTGAGCTGAACGTTGTGTTACTGCTGCTTCAGTCCTGGCCCTGAGGCCAAGTGCAGCGAGAGGCCGAGGAGTCCTCCAGGAAGGCCCAGTTCCCAGTAACCTACGAACAGTGTCCCCTGGGTATCCACCCTTCCTCTTTCCCCCTCGTCAGTTTCCTGGACTGACAAAAGAGACCTTTGAGGCTGTCTCCTCTAAGAGGCAGAGTAGGGGAGTAGAGGAATGAAACTCAAAAACGCCCCTAAGAGTTTTCCTAGAACCATAAACTGGCAGCAGTGATGGGCTCTTTGAGCCTCCACTCAGGTTCCAGATGGAGACCAGAGGTGACCAGAGGGCCTGGATGGTGCAGGAGTCAACCTGGGTCCCTCATCTGAGTCTTCCTCAGCCTCATCTCCTGACTGAATCCCCCCAGAGAGAGGAGTCTTAGAGAAATGTCTTCACCTCAGGATTGGTGAGGGGCCAGGGGAAGAACCGAGCAGGCCTAGTTTTCCAAGTACAAATTAAAATGTCATGCAATATATTTTAGATTGTCAGAATTGAAAATGTGTTTATATAAATGAAAGTAGGCATCCTACTATAGTGAGTGATTTGAGTTTCTTTATTTACACAGGTTGAAGCCATATTGCAACCAAATATCAGCAGATGGACTTTTATTGATTTATTGTCTGATCATTCTATTTGCCATTCCTTTAAGTTTTGTCGGAGTTTGAAGGCTAGAGAGACAATACAACGAGTAGGGCACTTGTTTAGCACACAGCTGACCCAGATCGGCTGCGTGCTAAACAAGTTTAGATCCTCAGTATCACATATGGTCCCCTGAGCACTCTCAGGAAATGACTCCTGAGTGCAGAGCCAGGAGTAAGCCCTGAGCCTTGTTGGGTGTGACCCAACTCCCCCCTCAAAAAATTGTTTTAAAATAAAAGTCCCCTTACACTTTATTTACAAAATTGTTCATGATGATTTGCTACATACATTCAATATTCCAATCCCAATCCCACAACCATTGCACCATCCCCCACCATTATCTCCAATTTAGAAAAAAGGGTTTTCGTTTGTTTGTTTTTTAAAAATTTTTATTAGTGAACCACTGAGGGATACAGTTACAAACTTATGAACTTTCATGTTTGTATTTGGTCTACATCCCTCCACCAGTGCCCATTCTCCTCCACCAATGTTCCCAGTATCCCTCCCACCACCTCCACCCCAACCCCCACCACCCCACCCTGCCTCTGTGGCAGGGCATTCCCTTTTGTTCTCTCTCCTGTTCGATGTTGTTGTTTGCAATAGAGGTATTGAGCGGCCATCATGTTCGGTCTATAGTCCACTTTTGGTACGTGGCTTTCAGCCCGAGTAGGCCCTCCCGATATTCTCTACTAGGTGTTCCCTTCTCTGTCTCTGCTGCCTTTCCCCCCAGCATGTGAGGCCAGTTTCCAAGCTGTGGGGCAGACCTCCTGGTTCTAATCTCTACTACTCTTGGGTGTTATTGTCTTATTCTGCTACTTTATATTCCACATATGAGTCCGATCTTTCTATGTCTGTCTCTTTCTTTCTGACTCATTTACTCAACATGACACTCTCCATGTTGATCCCCTTATAGGCAAATTTCATGACTTCATCTTTTCTAACAGCTGCATAGTATTCCATTGTGTAGATGTACCAAAGTTTCTTTAACCAGTCATATGTTTTTAGGCACTCCAGTTTTTTCCAGATTTTGGCTATTGTAAATAGTGCTGCAGTGAACATAGAAATGCAGAAAGAAGCTCTTAATTTTTCATTGTTTAATTGAATTATAGTAAATATTTTTGTGAAGTTCCTTTTGATATATTTTATTCTAGTTTGTTCTGGTTTAGTTTTAGATGAAAAGTAATGATATATATCATGCAATATTTTAGCTCATTTTCAGCTTACGGAAATACATTGTATTTAAATATGTATTAACTGGTGTAAATATTTTTCATGTAATAAACATTTCCTGATCAAAAAAAATGTTTTGTTGGAGCAATAAATATGAAGTAAATTTGCTATGTGTCCACAAAGGGGGCATGGTGGGTGATGGGAGGGAACCTGAAGTCACTGGTGGAGGGAAGGTCACATTAGTGGTGGGACTGGTATGGGAACATTGAACACAAGAATCAACTGTATTATGAATGACTTTGTACATTGCAGTATCTTAATAGAAATAAATTTAAAAGAAAAGCCTGGAGTGATAGGACCGTGGATAAGGCACTTGTCTTGATGCAACTGACCCAGGTTCCATCCATACCACCTTTGAGTGCTACCAGGAGTGATCTCTGAGCACAGAGATAGGAGTAAGTCATGAGCACCACAAGGTGCGGCTATTCCACTGCCCGCCTCCCCCTTTTCAAAAGAAAAAAAGAAACAGTTTTCTAGAGGTTGTGAACAATGAATGACCTTGCAGGACAGGGCAGGCCCAAGATGTGGAGAGTGTGCATGGTCCCGGTGCTAGCAGGGTCACACTCAGGAGCCAGGGAGGTCCGGCAGTCACCGGCCCCAGGGCCTGAGTCAGAGACACAACCTTAGGGACAGGCCAGCAGCGACAGAGAGCCTGACAAATGAATCACAGAGGAGGTATCTGTCCTCTTTCCCTGGTGCCAGGCCAATTTAAAAAAAAATTGTTTTGTTAGTGAATCACCGTGAGGTACAGTTACAGACTTACAAACTTTCGTGCTTGCTTTTCAGTCATACTATGATTGAGTGCCCATCCCTCCACCAGTGCCCATTTTCCACCACCAATGGTCCCAGCATCCCTCCCACCACCCCCACCCCGTTTCCCCACGCCCCCCACCCCACCTCTGTAGCAGGGCATTCCCTTTTGCTCTCTCTCCTTATTGGATGGTTTGCAATAGAGGTATTAAGTGGCCATCATGTTCGGTCTTTAGTCTCCTTTCAGCCCGCCTCTCCCATCCGGAACGGGCCCTCCTAGCACCCTTTACTTGGTGTTCCCTTCTCTATCTGAGCTGCCTTTTCCCCCAGCACGTGAGGCCATGTCAGTTTCTGTCCTGAACAAACCACAAAAAGAAGCATAAATCAGAAAGGCCTGCAGCTGGACAGGGTTAAACCCAATGGTCGGCTGGGTTTTTGTTTTGGCTTTAACATGTTTTGCTCTGGCCTATCTAATCAGCATCTTTGAGGGCCGGAGAGATTGTATGTGGGTAGCATGCTTTCCCTGCATGTAGATCAATGGGCTCGATCCTCAGCACCACCTCTGCCCGTCTTAGTGATAGTACAGCGGGTAGGGTGCTTGCCTTGCACATGGTTAAGCTGAGTTCGATCCCCCTGGCATGGGCTATTGCTCCAGCCCCAACAATTTTACTTTTAAATTGAGATATTAGGACAGAGAAGGGACCATGATGATAATGATTATTGAAAATGATCACTCTGGACATGAACTGAGTGCTGAAAGGAGGCGAAGTGACATGCAGGATGCCCTTTCAGTAACAGTACTGCAAACCACAGCGCCTAGTAATAGCAGAGAGAGGAGTAGTTCTGCTATAGAGGCAGACTGGGGGTGGGGCGGGAGGGAAACTGCGAACATTGGTGGTGGGAAACTGGGAACATTGGTGGTGGTGAAGAGTTGGTTGTTGGACCATTGTATGACTGAAACTCAACTATGAACAACTTTGTAACTGTCTATCTCGTGGTGATTTGATTAAAAAAAATTTTTTTCAAACCAAAATTAAGACCATGTGTCATAAATAAACCTTTAGAAAAATGCCATTGACAGGGGAGGAAGCCCATTCTCTATGCAGAGCTCCCCTGCTTTGGGGAGAGAGTACACAGTGTGGGTTCCTGGGAGCGGAGAGGGGAGGAATTTCAGGAGGGAGCAGGGACACACAGGAAGTTCTCTTTCTCCTTCATCCCCACTGGCCCAGGCCTCCACCTCCTTGAAGGCCAATTTCACAATGACAACCATGTGCAACTTGTGATCGGGGCTGCCCTGGTGTCCCGCTGCGGGGATCTGCCAGCTGGTCCCCAAAGAACACGGGGGAAAACAGGAAAGAACATGTAAAGCAGAAACAGTGGCCTTGTCTCTACGTCTAGACTGGATTTCTCTTCGCCCTGGGTAGAGCAGCAGCTGGACCAGGGACCAGATGTTAGAACGAAAGTGGCTTTTTCCTGCACTTGGGGGCTCTTGAGAATTGTGTGAAAGATTTGCATGCAAAACTTACATACTCTTAGAAGTTAAAGTTTAGGGGCCAGAGAAAAAGTACAGTGGCACTTGCCTCACAGGTGGCTTACCCGACTTAGATTCCCCGGCACGCCGGATCTTCCCCCACACCCCTCTGAAGTGATCCCTGAGTGCTGAGCCGGGAGTAAGCCCTGAACGCTGTCAAGTGTGGCCCCCAAACAATCAAACAAATGAAAAGGAGAAGTTCATTGTGCAGTTCAAGAAGATGAATCCGGGTTCCTGTGCACGACATCACTCAGCCTGTCTGGTCTGGGTTACCGTGTCCTGGTCGCCTCCAGCATTCGAGGGTCCCTAAAGCTCTTCTCGCCTTAAGCACACATTCCTGCTCTGGATCCTGTCCGGCTGGAAGAAACCCTGTCACCTGTGTCTCCCTGCTGGGGCTAGCTGCTCTGTAACCTGTCACTGCATCTTCTCCAGGACTGTACCCCAGCTGTTCCCGGTGCCCTGAATGCCTTAGTCTCTCGCCAGGGTCACATGCATGTGGGTGAGACTCCTGTGCATAGCTCTTTGGGCACAGGTGAGCTGGGAGAAGATGAGAGACAGAGACAGAGAGACAGATTTCTTCTTCCTGTTATTTTTTTCTATGTGTCCCATTTCCCGACTGATCTGCTCTTATACCCACCCTAGTCATCCCATTTCTTCTTCTCCCTTTTTTTTTTTTTGAGGGGGAAAGGGGTCACACTTAGTATGCTCAGGGGTTACTCCTGGCTCTGCACTCAGGAATTACTCCTGGCGGTGCTCGGGGGACCAAATGGGATGCCAGGGATGGAACCAGGTGGCCTCATTCAAGGCTAGTGCCCTACCTGCTGTGTTATGGCTCCAGCCCCATCCCACTATTCTTGACTGAAGCCCTTTCGGATGGTTGAGATGAAAATGACCGGATTAGACAAACCAAACCTTAGACTGATTAGTTTACCCGGCGCTCCACCCTCTCACTCCCACTGAGTCACAGACGTCTGGGGCTACAACCCTGAAGAGAGTTGGGGCAGATGCTGACAAGAAGTCATGTGACCCCTCCTCCAGCCTGGCACGCATCCCATGATCTCCACGCACTAGAGTTGCTCCACGGGGCAGTGGGGAAATGCTGTGCATGTGCCAGAAGGCAAAAGGGCAACTCCCAGCAGCTCTGCCCGCACCCTTGCTCGCTCGCTGCCTCCCTCATCATCCCTGGGCTGCTGTCAACCCGGCAGGCCAAATTCACTGCAGCCACAGCAGTGGGACCTAGTCACCGTGAGGCGTGCTCCAAAGACCCCGCCTGAGGGCCACATTCTTGGCTGGAAAAGCCCCGGGTCACCCTGTCTGCCAGGCTCTCTGCAGGTCCACACTGAACTCAGCAGGGCACGTTAGGGCCGGGTACATAGCTCTGGGCACTCCGCCAGAGAACCGTCCAAGATAGAAGCATGTGCAATGGTTGGTCATGCCTTAGTACCCTCCAGGCGCTGGCACATGCCTCCAGGCAGGCAGAGGGCCAGGAGTGAAGGCCAACTGCCAAGCACGCAGGTCTAACCCAAGATTGAGTCTCCAGGCTCTGTTCTTTTGCAGGATTAACCCGGGAGGGCCTCCCGGGGCAGTTGGTTCCGGGGTTCTGGGATCAAAGATCCATGGGCACTGGCAGCTGGTCCCCTGGGCCCACACCCCTCATAGGCCTAAGATCCGTCCTGAATTCAGAGCCAGACACTGGCCCTCCCCTGTCCTTTATATTTGTTTGTTTGTTTGTTATTTATTTTTCCTGGAGAGGACAGGGTTTAGCATACTCAGAGAGCTACGCAAAGAAGTCTCACCCATGTGCATGTGGCCAGGGCCAGAGAAAAAGCCAGGCAACAGGGAACAGCTGGGATACAGTCATAGAAAAGCCCCACACGTGACCAGGGCACAGGCTCTGTGGGGAGGAAGCCCCGTCATCCTTCCAAGTCTGGGGGACTTTCAGGAAATGTAGTATGAGACCCCCAGTGTGTTCTCTTCCTGGGGCCAGGACTGTCAGAGGCCCAGGCCCTCAGGTAACCCCTGAAAACCTAGGTTTGTGACCCCAGGAGGGGAGCCTGGCAGCATCATCCGTGCCCACGGAGAAGACGAGCTCTTTGTTTTATTGCTCGAGCATCTGCCACTGGAACAATTAGAGAGTAATTTCTGCACTAAATTATTCATGTGTTTCCTTGCCACGCATGGAAATTCCATTCTGTAATTTGCTTTTTCTCCCTTAGACCTCTTTCCAGTCGATAAACAGAGATCCACTTCATCGTCCCCAGTGATCACAAGACCCTGAATTGTTCGCCGCACCTTCGCGCACTCAGCGCAGGCCTCGGCCGAGAGTGGCGCCTAGGTTTGCAGTGTTACGAGAAATGCCACAGGAACACTGTGGACATACATCATTGTCTAGGAACATGATTTTCTTCTTTGGATTAAAAAGATAATGAGGTAAAGAAATAGGTTTTCCCTTTTTGGTGGCAGGGGGCATGGGAATGTTGCAGGGGGAATTTGGGCCATACCTGGAGGTGCTCAGGACATCTTTTTTTTTTTTAAATTTTTAAAATTGAATCACAATAATATACAGTTACAAAGTTGTTCATGATTGAGTTTAAGTCACATAATGTTCCAAGACCCATCTCTTCACCAGTGTATTTTTCTCATCACCAATGGGCTCAGTTTCCCTCCCCTCATCCCCACCTGCCTCTATGGCACGCACTTTTCTTCTTCTATTTCTTCTCTCTCTCTCTCTCTCTCTCTCTCTCTCTCTCTCTCTCTCTCTCTCTTTCCTTTTGGGTCTTATGGTTTGCAATACAGATAATGAAAGATTATCAGGTATATCCCTTTACCTACTTCCAACACTCAGTTTCTGCCCAAAATGATCATTTCCAACTATTATTGCCATGTTGGTCGCTTCTCTAGCCTAACTCCTTTACTGCCCCCCTCTTTTTTTTTTAAATTTTCTTTTTGGGTCACACCCCGCAATGCACAGGGGTTACTCCTGGATCATGCACTCAGGGGGACCATATGGGATGCTGGGAATTGAAACCAGGTCAAGCACGTGCAAGGCAAACGCTCTACCCGCTGTGCTATTGCTCCAGCCCCCCTACCCCCTACACTCTTATGGCAAGCTTCCAATCATGACCAGTCCTTCCTCCTGATCCCTGTTTACCCTAACCTTGGATATTAGTCTCATACTAATATCCCACAAATGAATGCAATCATTCTATACCTGTCCCTCTCCTTCTGACTCATTTCACTCTCCATGTCCATTCATTTATAAGCAAATTTAATAACTTCATTCTTTCTAACAGTTGAATAGTATTCCATTGTTAGATGTACCACAGTTTCTTTATCTAGTCATCTGTTCTCAGGCACTCAGGTTGTTTCCAGATTCTGGCTATTGTGAATAGTGCTGCAATGAACATCCAAGTGCAGATAACATTTCTGCTATGTGTTTCTGGGCACCCAGGGTATATTCCAAGAAGTGGTATTGCTGGGTCAAATGGGAGTTCAATTTCTAGTTTTTTGAGGAATGTCCATATTGTTTTCTAAAAAGGTTGGACTAGTTGGCATTCTCTCCAAAAATGAAGGAGAGTAAGGATTTACTGCTGGCTGTGCACTTGATATCACTCTTTTTTTTTTTCTTTTTGGGTCACAACCAGCGATGCACAGGGGTCACTCCTGTCTCTGCACTCAGGAGTTACCCCTGGCGGTGCTCAGGGGATTATATGGATGGGATGCTGGGAATCGAACCTGGGTCGGCCGTGTGCAAGGCAAACGCCCTACCCGCAGTGCTATCGCTCCAACCCCACTTAGGTATCATTCTTGGTGGGGCTCAGGGGACTCTACACAGTGCTGGGGGAGCAACCTGGATCAGAAGCATGCCAGGCAAGAGCCCTACCCTCTGTACTATCTCTCTGGTTTCATCTCTGTTTGGTTTTGGTCTTAATATAATGTTGACCTTACAGAAGCTGTTAAAAAGTGTACCTGTTTCTTCAAATTTCTGGAAGAGCTTGAGGAACACGAGTAATAGGTTCTATTTGAAATCTTAGGAGAATAAACTAGTAAATATGTTTGAACCTGGGATTTTGAGGAAAATTATTTTATTTCTGCTTCAATTTCCTTACTAGTATTGGCCTATTTAGGCTATTTCTCTTCTGTTCAGAATTGGAAAGTTATGGGAGTGGGGTGATAGCATAGCGGGTAGGGCATTTGCCTTGTACGCGGCCAACCTGGGTTCGATCCCCGGCATCCCATAGGGTCCTGAGCACCGCCAGGAGTGATTCCTGAGTGCAGAGCCAGGAGGAACCCCTGAGCATCGCTGGTGTGACCCAAAAAGAAAGAAAAAATGAATCATAGTCAATGGCAGGTCGTTGCCTCGAGTGCTCCTCAGAATTGGAAAGTTGGATGAGCCTCAGAATGTATCTATTTCTTCTGTTTTCCAGCTTAATGGCATTAAAATGTTCATATGTGGTGGCAGAGTTCAGCCAGCTCATGCAAGGCCAGCGCCCTACGCACTGTAATCTCTCTGCAATCCTCTCTGCTGTAAATTTTATCATTCCCCTCCTAATTACTCCGGGTACCACTTGTTGTTATCCTAGTTTCTTGCAAAGATGTTCATTTATTTGAGCTTTTTTTTTTTTTTCATTGATTTGCTCGAGCAGGCACCAGGAACATCTCCATTGTGAGACTTGTTGTTACTGTTTTTGGCATATTGAATACTCCACGGGGAGTTTGCCAGGCACTGCTGTGCGGGCGGGATACTCTTGATAGCTTGCTGGGCTCTCACAGAGGGATGGAGGAATCGAACCTGGGTGGACCGTGTGCAGGCAAACGTCTTACCTGCTGTACTATCACTCCAGCCCCCTACCTGAGCTTTTTCTTGCTTTTTTATATGAGCCTGTATTGCTATGAACTTCTTTCTTTGTATTGCTTATGCTATGTCCACAGATTCTAATCTGGTCTTTATTCTTTTTTGTTGTTGTTGTTGTTTTGGCTTTTTGGGTCACACCCGGCGATGCACTAGGGTTACTCCTGGATTTGCACTCAGGAATTACTCCTGGCATCCTGGCAGTGCTCAGGGGACCATATGGGATGCTGAGAATCGAACCTGGGTCGACCGTGTGCAAGGTAAACGCCCTACCCACTGTGCTATTGCTACAGCCCCTTCATTCTTTTGTTTTTTTTTTTTGTCTTTATTCTTGTTTGATTCCAGCACTCTTTTTAGTTCTTCTTCAGTGTCCTTTTTGACCTTAATGGTTGTTCAATGGCATGCTGCTTAGTCTCCAAATGTTTAAGTTCCCCCCAACTTTCTTTTTTGGGTAATTTCATCATAGCATCATGAGTTAAAATGATACTTGATATGATTTCTATTTTTATGATTTTATGGAGATTTGATTTGTGCTTAGCATGTGGTCTCTCCTGGAGAATGTTCCCTGTAAAGAATATGTACTTGGCTTTTGGGAGTTGGAAAGTCCTGAACATGTCTATTAAAAACAGTTCTTCCAAACTCCTTTAGGACTGTTGTTTCCTTATTGATTTTGTCTGGTTGATCTGCCAGTGATGAGAGTGGAGTATTAAAGACTCCCACAACTATTGGGTTGCTGTCAGTGTATTTTCTCAGGTTTATTAAGAGTTGCTTTACAGAACTTAGCTGGACTTTCATTTGGTGCATATATGTTGAGAAGAAATAAGTCCCATTGTTGAATCAATCCCTTAATAAATACATAATGTCCATCCTTATTACTTTTTTTTTTTTTTTGCTTTTTGGGTCACACTCAGCAGCGCACAGAGGTTACTCCTGGCTCTGCACTCAGGAATTACTCCTGGCAGTGCTGGGGGACCATATGGGATGCTGGTAATCGAACCCGGGTCGGCCTCATGCAAGGCAAACGCCCTACCCGCTATGCTATCGCTCCAGCCCCCAACCATCCTTATTACTTATTACCTTAAGTTTTAAACAAATATTTCCTGAAACAAAGTCTCTGTGCTTTTTGAGGCTACTGTTACCAATCTAATTGTTTTCCAGCTTGACTGTCAGTATGTTTATGGTGAGAGCTCAAAACCATCTCTTGCAAACAGCAGAAGGATGGGGTTTGTATCCTGATTCATCCAGTGACTCTGTGCCTTTTGACTGGTGAGTCGAATCCACTGACATTTGGAAAAACTGATTTTGGTTTTGCTTTCGGAGGAGGGTGGCCCATACCTGGACAGGCTCAGGAGCTGTTTCTGGCTGTTAGCAGGGGTGTCCCAGCGGTGCTCAGAACACCAGATGTGGTTCTAAAGATGGAACGGGTAGGGACTGCGTATAAGGCAAGTTCTTTATCGTCTCTATAGCCCTAGGTAAATTGTTGCCAGAAAGGAATGTGTTACCATTTTCCTGAAGGGATTTTGGCTGCTTTGCAGTTTGTCATTATTTCTTTGGCTTTCCTTTATTTTGTCCACTTGACTTAGATATTGACTGCTTTCATCTGCCATTTCCAGTTAGCTTTTTCCCCCTAAGTATTTTGCTTTGAAAATTCCATGTAATGTATAACTGGTGTTCTATGTTTATTTCCTTTTTTTTTTTTTTAATTATAGCAAGTGTGTCTTGGGTTCATTCTGGAAATCCTCCTGAATGCTACCTTGCTTTCCACCATTTTGTGTTTTGTTTTTTAGGCTACATTCATTGGTGCTCAGTGGCTACTCCTGGCTCAGTGCTCAGGAGTTGCCTCTGAAAGTGCTCAGGGGACCATATGTCGTGCCAGGCATAGAACCTGGGTGGGCTGCATGCAAGGCAAGTACCCCACCCACTGCATTGCTATCCAACACCGTTTATGTTCTTTATGTATCTTTCTATTTCACAGTGGGGTACCTTGTCATTGATGGAAGACATGAAGTATTTCTTGTAGAGCCGGTTTATGAGCCACAAATACCTTTAGTTGTTGTTTCTCTGAAAATGTTTTATCACTCCTCAGATCTGAGTGATAACCAGACAGGACAGAGGACTGTCTGTTGGTGGTTCTTTTCACTCAAGACTTTAGACATAGCATACCTTTTTCTTTCTGTTTGCCGAATTTTGAGAAGTTCAAGGTGAATCTTAGGGATTCCTTTATATGTGAGTCTTTGCTTTTCTCTTGCTGCCTTTAGGACTTTGTATTTTTTGCTATTAACAGTATGTCTTGTGCTTCTGTTTGGATTATTATACTTGCAAGTCTTTGGACTTCTACATCAAGGCACATAACTCCTTTTTAGATTGGGGGACATTCTGAATTATTATTTCTTCCACGAGCATTTCTTGTTCTTGAATCCCTTGATGCTAATGTTGTTTCTCTTAACACTGTTCTATAATTCTCTTGTTCTATTTATGCTTGTTATTATTTTCCCTCTTCTTTATTGATGATATCCTAGACCTTATTCTTTTTTTTTAGTTTTATTGAATCACCGTGAGATAGTTACAAAACTTTCATGTTTAAGTTTCAGCCATACAATGATCAAACACCCATCCCTCCACCAGCACACATTCTCCACCACCAATGTCCTCAATATTACCCACCCCTTTTCAACCCTCCCTAGTCTCCATGGCAGATAATTTCCCCCATACTCTCTCTCTACTTTTGGGCATTATGGTTTGCAATACAGATACTGAGAGGCTATCACGTTTGGTCCTTTATCTACGTTCAGCACACATCTCCCATTCCAAACGATTCCTCTAACCATCATTGATTTAGTGATTCCCTCTCTATTCCATCTGCCTTCTCCCCTAGCTCATGAGACAGGTTTCCAACTATGGAGCAATATTCCTGGCCCTGTGTCTACTCTGAGACCTTGTTCTTAAGGTCACTTATTAAAATTTCAGTTTCTTCCATTCCGCTGCCAAGTTCTGCTGTGTTATCTTTTTGCTCTTCTTTCTCCTCTTTCCCCCTCCCTTTCTTTTAATCCCTCCCCACTCCTCTCCCTCATCCCTCCTTTTTCCTCCTTCTTATTCCTTGATTTTGGAGTAGAAAATTAGGCCATGCCTGCCTGTGCTTTTGGGTCACTCCTGGCAGTGCTCAGAGGACCTCCTGGTGCTTGTTGACTGAACCGGCATCTTCTGCATGCAAAGCCAGCACTTGGCCCTTGGAGCCATCTCCCTAGCCCTCCACTAATACGTTTTTAAAAGAAAGTATGAGGTTTTTCCATACTTTCTTTTAAACTTTCTCCAAGCTTATTGATGACCTCTGCCCTGATCTCTTCATTTTGTTGAACATTGATGGAACTGTTGCTCAGAAGTCTGACTTAGGCAGTTCAGAAACGTCTGGCAGGGGGGTCTTTCTGGGGTTCTGTCCCCATCCATGGGTGAGGGTAAAGTCCCTTTCTTCCTCCCGTCTCCAAGGAAGGCCGGTGGTGGTGATGCCCCACCATGCCAGACACCAAACCCGGGATCTTACCCATGCAAGGCATGTGCTCTACCCCTGAAGCCATATCCCTCACCCTTAGTTTAGGTTGCTGTTTTGGGGAGTGGGGGTGCTGGAGTGGGGGTTTGGGCCATGCCTGGCTGCATTCAGGGCTTACTCTTGTGCTCAGGGATCACTCCTGGTGGTGCTCAAGGGACCATATAGGATGCCAGAGACTGAGCCCGGGTTTGCCAGGTGCAAGACAAATGTCCTACCCAGCGTACTATGGTCCACGCACCTAGTAGACCTTTAAGAGTCCTTCCTGCAGGGTCCAAGGCAGCCCTGGATGGGAAGAGCTGCAGAGCGGAGTCTTGCTTGGTTTGGAGTCACAATGGCTCAGTGTGTAGGGGTCACTCCTGTTGGTGCTTAGGAGAAACTGTGGTTTCTAGGGTCAAATCTGGGGCTTGCGCAGGTAAAACTCCTGTCCTCTGACCTGTGTCTCATTTGACCTGGTCTTGCTCTAGCTACAAGGGAAGACTTAAGGAAAGTGACTTCCTTCCAGGTGACCTTATGTGAGATAAGGAAAAAACAAATAAGCAAACAAACCCAGCCCAAGACTAAATGGGAAATGGGCGAGACTCTGGGGAGCCCTGGGGTGGGCGCTGTCTCAGGACTCACTGGTAGAGTGAGTCCTGAGACAGAAGAGGGGACTCAGGCCGAGAGGGACACAGACCCATGACGGGAGAGGCAGGGGAAGCTGTGGGGGCTGCAGTGTGTGTGCCCTTCTCCTGGCCGTCACCCCAGCTCTCTGCCCAGTGACCCAGCACACATTTTGCTGAAATGAAGGTGTCCTTGCATGCCACATTCCTTTGGTTTCTACTGATCTTGTCTCTTCCGTGACACTCAGATCTGCCGTGCTGGTATAAGTCCCCAAGGCCAGGGGAGGCAGCACGGACCCCCCCCTGGAGACTCTGCAGAGCCTGTGAAGCTTGTTTGATCACACAAACTTTGTTTTCTTCTTTCTTTAATTTCTTCCTCTCTCCCTCCCTCCCTCCCTCCCTCCCTCCCTCCCTCCCTCCCTCCCTCCCTCCCTTCCTTCCTTCCTTCCTTCCTTCCTTCCTTCCTTCCTTCCTTCCTTCCTTCCTTCCTTCCTTCCTTCCTTCCTCCTTCCCTCCCTCCCTTCCTTCCTCCTTCCTTCCTCCTCCCTCCCTCCCTCCCTCCCTCCCTTCCTTCCTTCCTTCCTTCCTTCCTTCCTTCCTTCCTTCCTTCCTTCCTTCCTTCCTTCCTTCCTTCCTTCCTTCCTTCCTTCCTTCCTTCCTTCCTTCCTTTCTTCCTTTCTTCCTTCCGTTTCTCCTCTGTCTCTTTCTCTGCTTCTATTTCTGTCTCTGCCTGTCTCTGTCTCTTTCTTTTCAAGGTCACACCTGGTGATACTCGGGACTTCTTCCTATTTCTTCCTGTTACTCCTGATGGAGCTCTGGATACCATATGGGATGCTGGGGGTTGAACCTGGGCAGGCCACATGTAAGGCAAGCTCCAGACTCGCTGTACCCTCACTCGCCTCTTTTCTTTCTGAGAGTCAGTGCTAGTCCCCAGGGAGCACTGACCCTTGGGAACTTCTGTGCTCCCGGCTCCTGTGAGGAACATGAAGGGGTGCCTGGCAACATTCTCTCTGCCCCAGCACACGCCATGGCCCCTCTTGCCAGCATCTCGCCCCGCTTCCTCACATGCTCCTGTCACCGCAGCAGGCACCCATACCTCACCCCAAGAGTCTCCTCATCCTCGGAGGCCCCTGCTGACTGAGCACCAGAGGACAAGTCTGTGATTGGCACCCCAGCCACTTCTCCCTCGGGAAAGAGATACTGGGGGGCTGGAGGTGCCCGCCAAGTCCACAGATGTGACTATGGCACTCTGCTGGGCTCAGACTCAGTGGGGCCCTGTGTCCCATGGGAGGTAGAGGACTAGTGACAACCTCTGCATGAACTGATGACCCCAGGAGTCTGTCCTTGAGGGCACAGTTCCAATGCCTCAGGTGAAGGGGCAGGGAGGCAGCAGACCCTGGTGAGGCCCTGGAGCCTTGGAAAAGGGGTGCGCATTTACTTGAGGGTCACACGCCCAGCAGCCAGTTAGCCCCAGTGACATGCCCTCAAGGAGGAAAAAGGAAGGTCTCCAGCACACCTGGCCTGTGCAGGTGTGCAGGTGTGTAGGGGGTAACACACTATCTGGTTTGTCAGCACCTGTGCCTTCGAAACAAGTGAAACAAATGTTCGTTGTGTATGATGCTAAGTCCCAGGCATGTGCTAAGAACTCACTGACTCATTGACTTCCTAATAGCCCTGTTCTGCCCACTATACAGATGAGAACACAGAGGCAGTTTTGTTTATGCTGTGTCTGAAATTCTCAGACCTGCTAAGACTTGGCAGAGTCTCTTGCCCCCGTGCCTGGCTGTCTTCCCCGGGGCCCCTGGAAGGGGGTGAGCTTCAGTTTCCCTCCCTGCCCCAAGCAGAGCTCCCGTGACTGAAGACCTCCGGAGCCTAGCCACAGCCATGCCCAAAGCCCCTCTCCACACATTTGGATAATCCTCACGCATAAAGGAACTGGCAGAGGAACACAGGTGTGTGGGACCTGGGGCTGAGAAACTCTAAGCCTGCTCAGATCGGGACTGGGCCTCTTCCGCCCAGATTCCCCATTTTCCAGTAGCTAGGTGGTCACATTCAGGGACTGCCACCGGTGCTGTGTAATCGCACCAGCGGCCAACATCCACAGACTATAAAACCAAGCTCCAGGAAGACATCTTATAGCCTACTTCTCCCTCTGGGAGAACCTGGCAAGCTACCGAGAGTTTTCTGCCCACATGGGAGAGCCTTGCAAGCTCCCCATGGTGTATTCATATGCCAAAACCAATAACAATGATGGGTCTCATTCCCCTGACCCTGAAAGAGCCTCCAATGTGGCACCATTGGAAAGGACAAGTAAAGAGAGGCTTCTAAAATCTCTGGGCTAGGACAAATGGAGATGTTACTGAGACCGGTCGAGAAATTCGACGATCAATGGGATGATGATGATGATGATGCTAAGACTTAGAGGTGGTATGTGAGTCCTGGTATTCTGGTCACTCTTTTTAAAATTTTTATTATTATTACTTTTTAATTGAATCACTGTGAGATAGTTAGAAAGCTTTCATGTTTGAGATTCCGTTATAAATGACTAAACACCCATCCCTCCACCACTGCACATCCCCCACCACCAATGACCCCAGTATCCCCCCCACCTCCACCCGCTGCCCCATCCCAGCCCTCCCCCTGCCTCTATGGCAGACAATTTCCCCAACACTCTCTCTCTACTTTTGGGAATTATGTTTTGCTAGAATTTTCCCGCCACCATTCAAGCCTGCCTGCAGGGGCAGACGCTAGATCATTTATTGTCTAATACTTATTTTGAATATCACGAGCTCTATCCTAAAAGCGGCCGCGCTTCTGGAATTCTAGATTGTAAATGGTTGGGTTCCAGAGACATCTCTAATCCATTTTGGGATTCAAATGGGAGTGCCTGGACCAGGACTGTTGGTGCTCTAAGATGGTGCCCAGAGGCAGATTGTGGGTATGACAGCCAGGCTGCCGAGCAGGCGGGGACCGGGGAAGGGACGGCCTGACTCCTCTGCTACCAGGCAGCCTGGAGACTTAGTCCTGGAACCCGCATACCTGGGCCTTGCTTGTGGAAGCTCTTGGTCACCGGGATTCCATCTGGAATAGGCGGGGAGGCTGCACCTGCTCCACCTGGGGTGCCCCAGGGAAATTGCCTCGGTGTGGGGCCTGGAGAGATCTCCGGCGCTGTGGTCTCTTCCGGGAATTGCTGCTGTGTCTCTGGACCAGGGCTGTTGGTGCCTCTGGTCACTCTTACAGGCACACACCTGGGCCATTACATGTATGTTTTCGTGTGCAGATCTGTGTGAAATGTGCCTTTGGGGAAAAGGGGCAGGTGCTGCCCTTAGAGCTGGGAAAGCCCTGGAAGGCAGAGGGGCTGGAGTGAGTGCAGAGGGCAGGGCATTTGCCTTGCACACAGCTGACTGGGGTTCCATCCCTGGCACCCTATACGGTGCCCTCAGTTCTGCCAGGAGTGATCCCTGAGCACCGCCAGAATTTTTGGCCCCAAAACCAAAAATAAAATAAAATTTAGTTAAAAAGCCCTGGAAGGCAGTGTGAGGCCTGTGTCTGAGCCCCAGGCCAGCTCTGGGCTCCTGCCTGCAGAAGGACACGCTGACGTGGCCAGGGCAAGCTCTTGAGGGGCTTCCCTCCTGCTCTCATTCCACAGTCCCAGCAGCTCTCAGGCTGGGTAGGGAGTCGGGGAAGGGGGGGGGCACTCACACTGGCCTGTTTGGGGTGGGGACCTGTTCCATCTGACCCATAGGGAAAACGTGCTGGGGCCTGAGCCCAGGGACTCAGGGCAGGAGGACACCCCAAGTATTTAGTGTTTCAAGTACCTGGGTCACAACTAGGACTGACCCTTTCCAACATCTGCTTAAATTTTCTGGGGGTGGGGATGAGGCTACAACAGAGAAGCTGGACACTGGCCAATATCACTGTTTCCTATTTGTATTGAAGTGAGACCCTGTGGACGCTTGGTGCTACGGGGGTACCAGACATGATGCCAGAGGTGTCTAACAGGGAATCTAAATAGCTATAAGCAAGGCAAGAGCTTTAACCCCCGTGCAATCTCTCAGGCTCCTGGGTAATAGGACTGCAGGGTCACTTGGGGATGAACACCTTGTGTGAATGACACTATGGACTCTGAGAAAGTTTAAGCATTGTTGAAACCAGCAGGATGTGGCCAGAAGGGCTTGGGGGTGTTCCGGTCGCTTAGAAGTATCCCAAAACTTCTCCCAAGTGGGTGCTGGTGAGGGGTTCAGCATTGCTTTAGTCCCAGTTCCTTTCAGCCTGGATCAGAATTGCCCTCCAGTACCATCAGGGGTGGGGACTACCCCCCGCCCCCCCAATGCAAAAGGCGATGACAACAGTTACAAAGATAGCATCATTTATTCACGTTATATTTGGATCATAAAGGCAGAAAATACAATCGTGTTTTCAACACCAAGATCAGGCATTTCCCTCCCCCGCCCACTGAAAAAAAAAAAAGGTAAAGAAACTCATCTGCATACAGGGGAAATCAAAGCTCACAGCACAATTGTCCAGCACAGGTGAGCTGCTGCCCCGGCGGTGTGGGGTCCCTGCCCCCCCCAGCCCTGAGCTCAGTGGGGACCAGGCCCAAGCTGAGAGCCAGCACCTGCATTTCTGTTCCCTCCTGGGCCGCCATCTCTGCCCTCATATCATTCCCAAAGGCCACTGGACAGGGTCAGCGGCTACAGGAGAGATAAAGGGAAGGCAGAGGCCAACTTCCCGGAGAAGGAGTGGCTTCCTGAGTGCCCCAGGGACGAAAGGGGAGCGCCGACAGCAGCTCAGGACCTGGGGAGTGTCCAGGCGCTGGGCCTGGGCACCCCCACCAAGAGCACCAGAAGGTCAGCAGGTTCTTGGCCCTGGTTCCAAGAATGAACCACATACACAACGATTCCAATGGAACAGAAAGAGGAATAAAGGCCAGTATTTTGTTTGAAGTGTAAAGTCCCAAAGAAGTGACCGCCTGGGTCGCTCTCTCCTTTCTCTTAAGGCACTTTGGAGAAATCAGAATTGGGGGTGGGGGTGGGGGGTCCGAAAGAGGACCCTTTATTCTTTGCATTTCCCAAAACTCCCTCCATGTGGCCACTCTAAGACTTATCCACATCGGCACCAGGGAAGGGGGAGGGGACAGAAGAATACTCTTCACAGAGCCCAGCTGCTTCTCAAATCCTTTCCAACCAAACAAAGGTTGGGACGCGGGGGGTGTGGGGGTGATGGCCCAAGTTAGCATCTGAGATGCTCTAAAATGATAAAGGCACAGGTAAAGTTGGGGTGGGGTGCCAGCTCAGCTTGCACCCCCCCCACCCATGGAAAGGTCAGGGTTTGGTGGTGCAGCTGGAAGCCCTTCACCAGGCTGGACCCAGGCAGGGTGCTCAGTGGCATAACTGGGCATCTCACCACAGGCAGGCTCGAAGCCCTCCCAGTCAAGGTGGGCTCGGGGAAGCACCCCTGTGGGTATCCTCCCTGGAGTGGGAGCACCTGGTAAAAAACCTGAGGGAGGAGAGGGAGGCTTTAAACACCAGAGGGGTCTTAGAGAATTGCAGCTGCATTGCCCTGTCTACGTGGCATGGGGGATGGTGCCCAGGGCCTCATGCACTTAAGGTCAGTGTGCCTGGCCACTGAGCTATACCCCCAGCTCCCGAATCTCTAATTAAAAGGCACATTTGGGATGGAGAATGAATAGTTGGTTTGACCCTGAGTGCCACAGGCCAGTTTTAAGGAGGCCAATGAAGGCTAAGGAGGGGTAGGGAGGAGGGTAGGGAGGAGGGAGACAGCAGCGGGGAGGGGCAGCAGAGGACTAAGGCCACTGAAGGCTGGTGCACAGTCTCACCGCTGTCACTGCCAACTCCACAGCCCAGGTTCCCAAAAGAAGATCCCAGGAGGATGCAGAAAGTGTCCAGCAGGTCCTGCCTCCACCCAGAGGCCCTGCGAGCAGTTCTGACTAGTCTGACCCTCATCAAGAAAACTTAAGAGGGATTTTTTTCTAAGTCATGTTTTGTCAGCTAGACGGGAAGCCCATTTCTGGCCAGTACTGCATACATTATTTCTGCCACCCCCCACCCCCCGGCCCCAAAATACTCATTCATCCCTGCCCCCATATTTAAAAACACCACAATACAAATATACAGGAAATTCAAGTTTACAGAGTATGCTCAGAAAAAATAAACTGTGACGATTTAGCACTAGACAGCTATGCAAATCTGGATCAACACAAAAATCAAGCTAGATCATAATTAAAACTATTTGTTCTTTCTTTAAAAACACTACAAACTGCCATATTAAAAAAGTCTTTACATTCAGAAATCAGACAATCTGGAGAAAGGCATTCGAGTTTGGGGACACCCCAGGCTTCTGCTCTGATGAGGAGAAATGCCTGGGAAGTCACACGTTAGCAGGGTGAAAAAAACCTAAGGCTCAAGTTTTAAAATCCCTTGGCTAAGGCACACACAGAGAGACACCCCCGTGGGTTACACAAACTGATTGTAACAGCTGAATACACCTACAGGGTGAGGGGCTGGGAAGAAAACAATGGTGGGGACTGTGTTTTTCTGTCAAAAGAAGCTGATCAAAAAAACCCATCATTTCTATTTCAGCAGCACTCTCCCATGTTTTGTAAAGTCATAAGAATACCACGACTTAAAGCAAAATTCTTATTTCACAACAAGTTAGCAGTTGATCCCGGGAATGTGTCCCATGGTCACCAGCTGCTGGACCCTGTCCAGCTGTCTTTGGGATGACACAGCGATAGTGCCGAGGATTCCTGAGGGCTGACAGTCGCTACACTTAAAACCGCCCTGTCGTGTTGATACGTCACGTGCCGAGCTAAGGCGGGGATGAACTGCCCCACTCTGGCTGCCTGGAAGGGCATCCGAACGGTAAGTCATGAAGGCCTATCGCTGATGGGTAAGGACGAGAGGGACCAGCCCGGTGGATTGGCAGGATGCGGCAGGAGTCCTTGCCTCTTTAGGTTGCTTATTGGGGCACCAAAATGCTAGCTCGGTGCCCCGATGTCCACTGTGATTTCGGTGTACAAAGGGAATCTTTTTGTGTTCACCACGCGGTAGCTGAGTGAGTTCAAACCATCAGACAACATTGTCTCCTTCGTGTGCGCAATGCGGTCAAACCTGGAAGGGAAAAGAAAAGGCCAGGGTTGGTGCCGGAACAAATATTTCAAGGAAAAAAACAAACCAACAAACCAAAAACCTAAACCAACATTTGGACCTCTTTGGCCTCCCTTGCACCTCCCCCCTTCCTAAAGAAGGAATAGGAAAGAGCACACATGTACCTTTGAGGGTTGGGGTCATTTTTCTTGTCTCTCGAGTGGCGGATCATCCGACACTTCCCGACCATGGCGTTGGGACGGGATATAGACATACCTTTGAAATGTAACCTGTGAGAAGGCAAGAGACGCATGGTCACCACAGAGCTACCACACCGGGAGTGGCAGCCCCGGGCTGCAGGATTATGTGGTCCCTTCCACCACACTCTGGCTGTGCGTGCCCATGGATTAAGCGCGCACACACACACACACACACACACACACACACACACACACCCTGGTTCTGCAGTTAGTTGGGGTAACTCTGAGGCACATGTGTGTCTGCGTGTGTGTGTCTGTCTGTGTGTGTGTTTCTGTCTTCAGAGTACTCACAGGGTTTTTTGTTTTGTTTTGTTTTTTTACTTTTTGGTCACACCTGGTGATGCACAGGGGTTACTCCTGGCTCTGCACTCAGGAATTACTCCTGGCGGTGCTCAGGGGACCATATGGGATGCTGGGAATCAAGCCCAGGTTGGCAGCATGCAAGGCAAACACCCTACCTGCTGTGCTATCTCTCTAGCCCCTACTCACAGGTCTTGACACCAGACCTGTCCATGCTAGGACAGAGGGAGGGTGGGAGGTGGAGGCTGTGCACCATGGGAGGAAGAAGCAACCAGACCGACTTGAGCAAGGCCAGGCAGAGCCAAAAGGGGAGGAATGCCGGCTTGTCCACCACAGCACCTTGGCTGGCCCAGTGCGGGTCAAGGAGGGAGGCCAGAGCAAAGGCTCGTACCTCAGGGACTAATGCAAGCTTTGCATGGGGGCTGATGCCAACGCCCAGGGCGGGAAGAGGCAGGCCAGGAAGCTGGGGGAGGTGTGAACAAAGGTGATATCATGGAGCTCGGAGCACCGGAAGGAGCAATGCCGGGTCTGGCAGGGACAGGCTCTTTCCTGCCGAGGATGATGTGTAGAAACAGATCAGGGACGGAGACCAGGAAGAACAGGGTGAAGGTTCTGTGTAGGACTTGGGGGAGTGTGGGTGAGAGGAATGAAGATCCAGACTAAAGACCAGAGAGCCGGGAAAGGAAAGTCCGTCGAGGGGCACGACTAGCTGCGCTCCCCCCCGCCCCCCGCCGCTACAGCATAACCCCCTGTGTGGCACCCAGTGAAGAGGCTTAAGAGGAGACAGGCCCTCTGCCGCTCAGGAAGCTGCTCACACCGCTCAGCCGTCTAGCTTCTCCGCGCCCTTGCTCCTGCCTGCCTGCATGGCTGCCCTCTCCCGCCCCTCCCAATGCAGCCCTGTAGGCCACAGTGGCCCTGGAATCCAGCATGCCCAGGGGCAGTGCTGGGACCTTGTGTCTGCCGGGGTCACATCTCCAATGCCCTTTGGGCTAGCTGGCACTGTGCCCTGTATGTACCCGGCACTTCAGTGAAGTGCCCGCTTGGGGGTCTGACCATAGCTTAGTGGCAATGGTGTCTGAGCTGCAGTTGGAAGGCTGAGAGTTCGGTCTCTGGCATGGCCCCACAGGCATGATCCTGGCAGCAGTGCCTCAGGGCTTCCTGGGGCCACAGGGAGGCCTGTGATCTTCTGTACCTGGCAACCCGGAGAGTGCAGGCAGGCAGCGTGACGAGCACGAGAGGCTCAATGACTGTCCCAGCCAAGTAGGCACCACCTTTGGTCAGCACAACAGCAAAATGAAATGGGAAAAAGGAATCTTGGGCGGAGGGGTAAAGTGGATGGGGAGGTTGGGTCACATCCAGCTGTGCTCAGGGGACCATATGGGGGGCCAAGGATTGAACCCAGGTCAGTCACTTGTATGGCAAGAGCCTTCCCTACTCTACTTTTTGCCAGCCCAACCCCCATCCCAGCCCCAGGAATCAATTTATCAATGTTTTCTCTTTTCTCTCTCTCTCTCTCTCTCTCTCTCTCTCTCTCTCTCTCTCTCTCCTCTCTCTCTCTCTCTCTCTCTCTCTCTCTCTCTCCTCTCTCTCTCTCTCTCTCTCTCTCTCTCTCTCTCTCTCTCTCTCTCTCTCTCTCTCTCTCTCTCTCTCTCTCTCTCTCCCCTTCTCCACCATAGCAACTTGGCTGGCCCAGCGCAGGTCACCCTTCCCCCCTCTTTTGGGGCCATACCCAGTGGGGCTAGAGAGATAGCACAGCGGGTAGGGCATTTGCCTTGCACGCGGCCGACCCAGGTTCGATTCTTCCATCCCTCTCGGAGAGCCCGGCAAGCTACTGAGAGTATCCTGCCCGCACAGAAGAGCCTGGCAAGCTACCCGTGGCGTATTTGATATGCCAAAAAACAGTAACAACAAGTCTCACAATGGAGACGTTACTGGCGCCCACTCGAGCAAATCAATGAACAACAGGACGACAGTGCTACAATGCTATTCTTAGGGATTACTCCTGGCCTCTGGACCATATGGGATGCTGGGGATCAAATTCACGTTGGGCCAGGTATGAGGCAAGTGTCCTATCTGTTAATACTACCTTTCTGACCCCAGGAGTAAAAAAGAAAATTTTTTTTTTTACAAAGCAAGCACCAGCAAGCTCACACTCAATTTTCTTTAGAGCCTTTTTACAAAGACAAAGCAAAGTTTTCATACAAAACTAATCTTGAATAACACTTTCCATTCATTTGCAAATAAGAGGCACTTTGCTCCAGGGTAAACATGGCAACAGGGTGTACAGTTACAGCAACCACCCTAATTCGACTCAAGTCTGTTGTCTTTGGGAGGGAGAAGATAATTTTCTGAAAGTAGGGAGCTGCCAGGGTTTCCCCACTGTCAAGGAGAACTGGGCTTCAAATGCCAGTGACGGATGCTTTTATGCCACGGGGGCACTAAGAACTCCTGGCATCCAATTATGGAGTGCAGGATGACATTGCTTTGTCCTTTCCCCCCTTGCCACAAGGAGTTTAGGTTTATCAGGTCACACCCATCAAGGTGCTCCCAAGTCACCCCCATTCCTTTGTCTATCTGCAACCACTTTTTTCTTTGCTTTTTGGGTCACACCCAGCGATGCTCAGGGGTTTCTCCTGGCTTTGCACTCAGTAATTACTCCTGGCGGTGCTTGGGGGACCATATGGGATGCCGGGGATCGAACCCGGGTCAGCCACGTGCAAGGCAAACGCCCTACCCGCTGTGCTATCACTCTGGCCCCTGCAACCACTTCTCTATGCTCTCTTCCCCAACCAGTTAATCAACCTTTCCCCCTAATCAGACTGTTAATTTGTAAGATCAGATCTTTCAGGACACTGAACTTATACTGTAAGTTAATGTTGCCTTTCTCCTCTGTGTGTCTTTTGAATAGTTTACTTTAAAGCAATGTTCCTTTTGTATAGACACAAGAAGACAATATTATGCCTTTATAATTTGGGATTTAATTGTCTTCTTATGTCTATACAAAAGGAACATTGCTTTAAAGTAAACTATTCAGAAGACACAAGGAGAGGAGAAAGGCAACATTAACTTACAATAAAAGTTCAGTGTCCTAGAAAGATCTGACCTTACAAATTAACAGTCTGATTAGGGGGAAAGGCTGATTAACTGGTTAGGGAAGAGAGCATAGAGAAGTGGTTGCAGATAGACAAAGGAATGGGGGTGACTTGGGAGCACCTTGATGGGTGTGGCTGGGACTAACCTAAGCTCCTTGTGGCAAGGGAGGAAAGGACAAAGAAATTTCATCCTACAATGGAAAGCCTCAGAGCCTGGATGGGGGCACCTGCGCCTGTGTAGCCATGACTGTTAATCAAAACTCTGGAAGGGTCGGAACGCTGGGAAGGAGAGCAGAGCTGTGAGCATTACCTGTTATAGATGTCATCATCTTCACCTCCCCAGCCCCAGTAATTGTTCGGAAATCCGTTGATGGTGAGAAACTGCTGTTTACTGAGAGCAGAGACGCCTCCGAAATACTGAAGGTAAGGCAGGCTGTGGGGAGAAAGAGACACACAGCAGTTAGCTACTGCTAATGCGACTTTTTCAAAATCAAGCTTGCTCAAAAGAGAAACAATGTTTCTTTGTTTTTTTTTCCCAAGGACATCAGACTCAGATTATTTTAGAGAAGACAAAGATACAAAGATGGACAGCCTTTCTCCTCTTCACAGGAAGATCATGTTGCTTGTGTGGTTATGAGAAAACCATGGCAAGAGCATGTAAGCCCATTCTTCCGCCTGGCCAGGGGGCGTGTCCACTGTCCTGCCCACCACCCGTCCACCAGTCCCTCTGTGGGTTGAACTTTCTCCTGGAGAGAGACTAACCTTGATCCAACACAAACCCCACCAGTCAAGGGAGTATATCTTTTTTTTTTTTTTGCTTTTTTGGGTCACACCTGGCTATGCACAAGGGTTACTCCTGGCTCATGCACTCAGGAATCACTCCTGGCGGTGCTCAGGGGACCATATGGGATGCTGGGAATCGAACCCGGGTTGGTCGCATGCAAGGCAAATGCCCTCCTAGCTGTGCTACCGCTACAGCCCCTCAAGGGAGTATTTCTAAAAACTGGCTCAAGCAACAATTTCTGAGAAAGTTCTACGATCTCATTTAGCAAAAGTGTAATTGACAATCGATCTGAACTTACTCTCTTTCTTTTGGGTGCTCAGGGGGTCTGGGGGAGCCCTCCCCAGTGATATTGGGACTAAGAGGACTCCCAGCTCCAGGATGTGGTGCTGTTGCCAAGAAGAAATGCCGGGAATGACCCCAACCAAACTGGCAGAGCTGGGGGTCTCCTGGAATGTCATGCAACGATGCTCAGGAAACCATGTGTGGTGCTAGGGATCAAACTGGGGTCAGCCACATGCAGGGCAAGTGTCTTAACCCCTTACTTATCTCTCTGGCACTTGACACATTTTCTAGCAATAGGCATCTTGGCTCTCCTCCTTGCAAACCTTTCAGCATCTCGAGGTTTCATTGGTTAGAATGGTGGACTTGTGGGGATTGCAGAATAATAAATCCTGAGGAGCAACGGTAAAAATTAGGGCCTGTCCAGAGGTCAGCCAAAGGCCTTCTTGTGGCTTTGTGACAACCTTGGGCACAGCTGCAAGCCACACTCAGGCTCTTAATGGTGGAATGCAGAGAGACCGAAACCTCTTCCACAAAATAAGGAACCCTTTGACTTAGACTTTGAGAAGGAAGTCAGCCAAACTGTAGAGAACTTATAGGAGAAAAAGATGCAATTATTATTTTCAAATCTCTTAGGGATTCTGAGTGCAAGTTCCCACAAGCAAAGACTCCTGTTTTCATGAACCTAAGGAAGTCTGTCTATAATTAAGACTTACCACTTAATGCCAAGTCAGTCACCAATTACCTTATCTCACACTACAATCTGTTTTCAAGTCAGAGTTGGACAAGACAGGATTTTGAAAAAAAAAAAATCACTGGGTTTTTTCTGGGGGAGGAAGAGGGGGAGGAGAACCTGGGACTACACCCGGAAGTTCATTGCTCAGGGGTTATTCCCAGCAGCGCCTGAACCTTATGGTTCAAACCTGGGGCTCTGACATGCAAAGCCGGTGCTCTAAGCCCTCGGAGCCATCTCCTGGGCTTGGAAAATGTTTTTACCTACACGGCTCTTAGTCCCTTCCAGGAGAAACCCACCACACTGATGGGCACGGGATCCACCGCTCTCTCTCACACACCTGCAAGAAATGCTCTGTTCCCAAGCCCAACTAGTTGTGGGTGAAAGAGAAACAGCTGAGGAAAGAATTAGGTGCGCATCACCATGCTTCCAGGTGGCAATTACCAGGGGCTGGGGGATGAGCCTGGGAACCTCAAAAGAGAAGAAGGTGACACTGAGTGTCAGAAGGGAGGGATGTTCCCCCGCCCCCACCTCCTTTATTCTTACTTTGCTTTTGGGGCCATGCCTGGCTATGCTCACACAAGAGAGAGCTTACACCTGGCTCTGTGCTCAGGATCACTCCTAGCAGGGTACAGGAGTGACCCACGGGTGTGTCGTGAATTGAGCCCAGCGTGGTTGTCTGCAAGCAGGTGCCTTACCTACCGCACCATCACTCTGGCCCCCATTTCAGCCCTCGAACACCTCAAGCTTACAGTCTGAACACCTAAGGCCTTCAGAGTAGCCCTAGTTTATCTCGAGCCCTCATGCCTCTAGCCGGGAGAGGGAACGGCGTGCCAGCTGAGTCTGCAAGGAGGCAGTGCTGCCTCTCTCGAGCCCGAGCCTGGCTGCCCGCAAGGCAGAAGCCCCTGCGGAAGCAACACGGAATGCCCAGGATACGGGCAGCACAAAACCTGGAGCTGAGCTGACTTAGAGCGGAGAGCAAGAGAGGTCAGGTTACTCAACCAGTGATTCAAAAAACAAATATCATGTTAATAGGAACATCAAATAGTGGAATACCAGATCGCCTCCCTCCCCTGACGAAGTGCTCTGCATTGAAACAGGTCTGAGCTGGTCTCCCCGCTAGAGGTGGGGACATCTGGATGGTGTTTGTTGTTGTTGCCTTTTTTTGTTTGTTTGTTTTTGAGTCAGTGTGCTCTTGGGAAGCAGAATCAGGTTCTGATGTCATCTTCTCTTTGGGGGGTGCAGGGCGGGGGTTGGAGACCATACCCAGCTGTGCTCAGGGCTTACTTCTGGCAGAGCTCACAGAACCCTAGGTGACACTGGGCATCAAGCCTGGGTGAGCAGCATCAAAGTCGCCCTCTCCACCCTTTCCTTTCTGAAGTGGGTAGAGACATCTGCCGAGGTAGGCAAGCTCAGAACTGACTGGAGGAAACTGGTTCCAGTGTGCTTCCCCAACTGACCGGGTCTAATGTCTCTTTGGAGTCTAAAGATGAGAGCCATCCTCCACATTAAACACTTCCTCACTCAGGCTGGAGAGAGAGCACGGGGGGTGGCCTTGCACGCAGCGGACCTTGTTTTGATCCGTGGCACCCCCCCACCCACCCCACTACCACCACCAGGAATGAGCCCTGAGCACTGCCGGGTGTGGCCCCAATCCTACTCCACCCCACAAAAGAAAACAAAACAAACACCCAACTCTCAGTGAAGGGTTTTCCTCCAGGCAGGCACTCCTGGGCCTGTGGAGCAGCATTTCCTGGTCTTTGTGGCCACAGTGCGTGGTCGCCACAGACTGCTGAGGGCCGCTCACCTGTATCCAAACTTGTCCATAGCAACGGAAATGTGCCGGGGCTGTGCAAAACACCTGTAGGTGTTGCGGTCATCCATGGGAATGAGGTCCACGTCGCTAAACACGAAGCAGTTGTAGTCGTAATCCTTCAGAGACTCCTGGAAGCCGATGTTGAGGAGCTTAGCCCGGTTGAACATGACTTCTCCGTCCTAGTACAGAAACAAAAGTTGAGGCATCAGAGGGGCACACAGAGACCAGCGGCCTGTCCACTTCATGTGGTCTCTTGGTCCCCCTCAAGTCTAATTTCTCTGTCCTCCCTGTAGAGATCAAGCCCAGGTGACAGGTCCCAGGGCAGCACCCCAGTTCTAGGGAATGCACCTGGGGCTCTCCTCACTAGAAGCAAGAGATTGCACTGCATGATAACAGAAGCTTCTAGAGGGAACAGGTTCCAGAAATCGTGGTGTGCCCACCTACTAGAGTTCTTTCTAATAAAAGGAAGCTCTACCAGGAAATGATCTTCGAGATAGAATGGTTCGGTGAAAAGGTACCAACACTCCCTTCGAGGAAGAGGCAGTTTCTGGACGGTACACAGGCACATTCTGGGAAGGGCACCCAGGAAACGGGTGCCTCCAGCACTTTCTGCTTTCCTGAGCCTTCCGCAGTTGGCTGTGGTGGGCTGCATCCCACACTGTGCAAAGTGCCAGAGAAAGAGGAAGAGCCCAACTCAGTCCTTGCTCCCCGGGAACTCACAGTGAGTGGTGGGAAGCCGCAAGGGGTAGGCTGGAGCTTTTCAGGGCAACCTCCCCTGACTCCCCAAATGCCAGGTCTGTGGATGGAAAGGCACTTTATATTTTCCTTAACTTGTTTAGTTTTCAGTCTCCGGACTAGAATGCAATCTCAAGGAGGGCTGCGATTTTTGACTTTTTATCTACTCAATGCTTTCAACACTTCCTGGCGCACAGGAAGAGCTCAAGAAAATAATGAAGAATGGAGGACGGATGGATGAATAAGTAGACTGATGGATGGATGTGACACGCAATGGCAGAGGGTAATATTTTCAGGGAAGTATACACACACACACATACACACACACTCACACGTACCCTCTGCAAAGGTTTAAAGTGTTACCAGCATGGGTCTCTGTTCTTACCAACTCCCATGGCCCCCATCAGTAAGGACAGTACCATCAATGACGCTCACCAGCCCGTTCCCTCTCTGGCTCCCACGCTAGTCTCAGTCTTCCCCAAACGCCAAGACGCTAAGGTTGCGGGAGCCACAGTGCCACACCCAAGCCCAACACCCCAGAACTGCCCATGAAAGTTCTCCTTCTTCTTCTTTTTTTTTTGGGGGGAGGGGTCATGCCTGGTGATGCACAGGGGTTACTCCTGGCTCTGCACTCAGGAGTCACTTCTGGCGGTGCTCAGGGGACCATATGGGATGCTAGGAATTGAACCCGGGTCGGCCGCGTGCAAGGCAAATGCCCTACCCGCTATGCTATTGCTCCAGCCCCCACAAAAGTTCTTTCTTAGTTATCTCTTGGAGTACACAACATCAGGGGGCTCGGCTTTGTGGGAGAAATGTGGAGTTCCTTCAGGGCCTGTCCTAACAAAGTTGGGATATGTCCAACTTCCTCTCTCCTGAGAGAAAGCCTGGAAACGAGCCTCCATGAGGCATCTGACACTCAGGTGGGTGCCTCAGGGAACCACAGCACTTAAGCAAGGTAAAGAGGTACCAGGAAGTTGGATAAGCAGGTAAGAAAATGCTAAGTGAGCTAAGCAAACACCTCAGGGAACAGCTTCTTCCTCTGCTCCAGACGGGTACCTCTGCGAGCCTGGCGAAGCGAGAAAGCAGCAGCGTTACCATTTATCTTGGCTCTCCCTACAGTGCAGAGTCACTGATGATTCTTCTGTGTGAGTCGTAGGGCAAAGGAAAAAAAAAAGTTCAACACTTCAAAATTGCCTGGGTTAAGTACAAAGCGGCAGTTAGATCATTCTCTTGGTCCCCCCACCGCCTTTAGTGAAGCAAGGAAGTTTTTATTGAATGAAATTGATGCAAAAAGATGTGAAGTGATAAAATATGTGTTTAAGAGAGAGCCCGGGCTTCTTCAGAGTGGAAATAGGCAAGCAAGGATACAGAGACGCAAGCAAGCAAGACAGAGTTCGCAGGAGAACCTGGGCTTGAAGAGCAAGTTTATAATCTAAGTTCTTACAGCAATAGAAGGCCTGAGCTCACAGGAATAAACTTCCCATGCATGGCAGAGCCAGTCAATCACTCCACATTCTTGGGAAACCTTCACACCAACTACTCTGTTCTCCCCACATCTTTTGGGGACAGGGAAAAAGGCGAAGTTTTTCCCAGGCCCACGAAGATCCTTAAAGAGTTAGTCACACCTCAACACTGCTCAGCACAGCCCAGTCCCTGGATGCTTCTGCAAGCATGTGAAAGGGCAGAGTCTCGGGGCTGTAACAATAGCACAATGGGGAGGGCATTGGCCTTGAACGCAGCAGACCCGGGTTCGATTCCCAGCACTCAGTATGGTTCCCCAAGCACCGCCAGGAGTAATTCTTGAGTGCATGAGCCAGGAGTAACCCTGTGCACCGCTGGGTGTGACCCAAAAAGCAAAAAAAAAAAAAAAGGAAGAAAGAAAAAAAGAGAAAGAAAGAAAGAAAGAAAGAAAGAAAGAAAGAAAGAAAGAAAGAAAGAAAGAAAGAAAGAGAAAGAAAGAAAGAAAGAAAGAAAGAGAGAGAAAGAAAGAAAGAAAGAGAAAGAAAGAGAAAGAGAGAGAAAGAGAGAAAAAGAAAGGAAGAAAGAAAGAAAGAAAAAGAAAGAAAGAGAGAAAGAGAAAGGAAGGAAGGAAGGAAGGAAGGAAGGAAGGAAGGAAGGAAGGAAGGAAGGAAGGAAGGAAGGAAGGAAGGAAGGAAGAACTCTTCCCTCTCCAGGATCTGGGCCCTGAGTGCTAAGACAGCGGGTGATGCATTTGCCTTGCTTGCTTCTGACCCGGGTTCGACACTCAGCACTCCATAAGGTCCCCCCGAGCTGGCCAGGAGTGATCCCCGAGCACAGAACCACGTTTAAGCCCTGAGCACAGCTGGTGTGACCCCAAAACCAACTCCCCCACCCCAACAAAAAAGAAGAAAGGATTCTTTCCTCTCTAGGACCAGCAGCTCGGGAACCGTGATTGGGTATTTCTGTAGCCTGGAGAAGAAACTAATCCCACCTCTCCCGCACATGCCTGCAACCGCTCCTTCACTGTCTCAGACACCCGGAGCTCTGGCCCACACTTTGAACCAATCAGGAGGGGTTCCCCAAACCACCTGAACTAAGCGCAAACCCTCCCTGTCTGGCTTTTACCTTTATGCTGTTGGGAGAAGGAAGGATTCTGTGGGTGTGATCACCTATCAGGGCCCTGAGGAGTATCAGCTAAATAGAAGAGAGGAAAACTATGCCTTTGTGTTTCTCCCCTGGGATCAGAGGGCAGTCAGTTCTGGACTGCTCCAGCCCAAGTGCGGGGGCATCGAGGGTAGCCCTTGCTCAGAAGCACACGGCGTACTTAGGAAGAGAGATGGGTGGTAAGTCCGGTGGCTCCCACAGGAGCTGCTCATTCCTCGCCGGGGGGTGGGCAGAGGACACCCGCGGTCACTCCTGCCCGTGCTCATGGGAGCACACTCACCGAGTGGAGCCTGCAGCTTCACTGACTCCGGAAAAAGGTTTACCAAGCACTTCCTGGCTTGCCAGGCCACGTGCACAATGGGGAAACAATTTGTTGTTTTGGCGGGGGGGAGGCCATACCTGGCAGTACTCAGGGATCACTCCTGGGAGGGCTCAAGCAAGTGTGCGGTCCACTGTACTATCTCTCTGACACATTTTTATCCCGGCAATGTCAGCTTCCTCACATATTAGTTAAGTGACTTGGGGCACATTGTACCACGGAACCTCAACCTCTTCATTTTGTCCTGGAGATGCCAATAGGTGGGAACTGTTCAACGAGATGGCATGCAGGGCCTCGGGACACTGCCTGGCAACCCACAAAGCCTCCTCCGATTACCACAGGGCTGGTATTCACAGGCATCTGGAAAAGGTCAGACCTTTCACAATATCTCCCAGGATTCAACAGAGAGAGGGCAGGACAGGGGAAGGAAGAAGAAAGGAGGAGAGGGAAGAGAAAGAGAAAGAAAGAGAAACTGTTGGCCTGAGCAATAGGACAGCAGGGAGGGCATTTTGCCTTGCATGTGGCTGACCTGGGTGTGATCCTTGGCATCCCATACAGTCCCATGAGCACGACCAGGAGTAATTCCTGAGTGTAGAGCCAGGAGCAACCCCTGATCGAGAGGTGGTGGGAGAGGGAGAGAGGGAGAGAGGAGGGAGGAAGAGAGAGAGAGAGAGAGAGAGAGAGAGAGTGTCTCCTTCCCAATCAACTTTCAGATTCTTTCCAACTTCTATTTTCTGATGTGGGGGTGGGGATTTCTAAGGTGGGGTTCTGAACAGGAGCTTGCCTGTAGCTCTAGGAGCTTGCCTAGAATTTCAGTAGCAGCAGCAAACTTGAGCCATGTTCAGAGATGTTTGGGGAGACACAGTTGTTGAGGAGGGATGGTGTACAGGGTGCAGGAGTCCCTAAAAAAAAAATGCAGCTGTGTAAGGACAAGCCTCGCTGTACACTTGCACACGCAGGCGGGGACTGACCACTCCTTTCTCAGGCAACTGGCTCCTCCAACGGGGAGATAACGGGAGGAAGACAGGCTCCAAGGGACAGGACTGTCCCACAGATGGACAGGGAAGCTGTGCCACTGGCCACAGCTACGGAGAAGTCTTTTATGACCGAGCATACAATCCTGGCCAGATGGTCAGGCAGAGCCAGCCAAGGTCAGGCAGGAAAGGACAAGCATTTGGACGTGGTCAGGTGTGACAGCTCTTGGCAGAACAAGGCCCGAAGGACAAGTTCCTCAGCGTGAAAGAGCAAAGCAGCTACAACCAACCCCACATGCTTCTGACAGTTCGGAAAGGCCAGGGGGAGCCCGGGACAGCTCCCTGGGACCAACAGACCCTCCGTGACACTGGACACGCTGGTGGGAGTGTGTGGTGGTACCATCGTTTCGGAGAAGAAGCCTTCCAGCCCCTCAGATGGATAAACAAACTGACCACTCCTGGGTTTAGACCCTAAAGAAATAAAGCCCAGCCCAGGCCAAAAAGACAAGGTGCGCAGTGCTATGCATTACAAAAAAAAAAAAAAAAGTGGAAGCAACCCAAATGTCCACTTACTCTTGATGAGTGAGTAAATCAACCATGTAATCCCCAGGGAACACAATGCTGCTCAGTAATGAGAAGAATAGACATAAAGACACACACGGGGGCCGGAGCGATAGCACAGCAGGTAGGGCGTTTGCCTTGCACGCGACCGACCCGGGTTCGATCCCCGGCATCCCATATGGTCCCCCAAGCACTGCCAGGAGTAATTCCTGAGTGCAGAGCCAGGAGTAACCCCTGAGCATCGCTGGGTGTGACCCAAAAAGCAAAAAAAAAAAAAAAGACACACACGACAACACGGGAACCTTGGAAACACGCCGAGTGAAGGCAGCCCATCAGAAGGGATCACATTTCCAACCGATTTATTATGAGGAACACACCCATCGGCCCATCCTCAGAGACAGAAAACGTCATGGTTTCTCAAAGATGGGGCTTCGGCGCATGATAGCGGAGAGGTCTGGGGCTTCTTTGGTGAGGTAACAGTTGTGTTGTAAAATGAATCTTGCAGTGATAGCTGCGTGACTTTGGATACTAAAGCCACTGAGTTCTGACTTTTGTTTATCTGGGTTTTGGATTACATCAGGCAGTGTGCAGGGGTGGGGGGAGGTGGGCGGGAGGAAGCAGTTTCTGGGATTGAAATGGGATTGGATGTGTTGAGGCAAATGCCTTAACCCCTAAACAACAATATTTCAGCATTAAACTAGCATTACAACTTTTCTTTTCTTTGTGTGTGTGTCTGTGTTTGGTGTTCAGAACTTACTCCTGCCTCTGTGCTCAGGAATTACTCCTGGTGGGGTCACAGGACCATATGGGATGTGGGGATCAAACTTGGTTGGTCACATGCAAGGCAAGTGCCTTACCGCTGTACTGTTTATTGGTCGTGCCTCAGTTCGTTCTCTCTCTCTCTCTCTCTCTCTCTCTCTCTCAATAGGGGCTACCTGGGACCAGAGAGATAGTATAGTGGATAAGGCGCTTGCCTTGCATGTGCTTGACCAGGATTGGATCCTTGGCATTTCGTATGGTCCCCTGAGCACCACCCACAGTGATTCCTGAAGGCACAGCCAGGAGTAACCCCTGAGCATCACTGGCTGTGGCTCCCAAACCAAATTAAATAACTAGGGGTGAGCCAGAAATGCTGGGACGGAGGTGCGGGCTGACAGTGTGGGTGGTGCTCAGAGCCGAACTTAGGTGCCCACAGGTATGAGGCATGTGCCCACTGCCTGAGTTGAACATTTTATTTGTTCTGAGGGTATAGCCACAGTGGTACTCAGTAGTTACTTCTAGCTTTGTGCTCAGTGATCACTCCTGGTTGGGCTCGGGGGAACATATAGGGTGCTGGGGATTGAACTTGGGTAGGTCACGTACATGGCAAGAACCTCACTCACTGTTTCATCTCCATGGGTCCCCGGAGCTAACACTTTTTTCCCCTGAGAATTACAAAACTGTTTATGACTGTGTTTCAGTCATGCAATGTTCCAACACCCATTCCTTCACCAATGTGATTTTTCAGCACCAGTGTCCCCAGTTTCCCTCCCACCCCGTCAAGCCATTCTCCACCCAAGCCCGACTCTATGGCAGGCACTCTTCTCTCCTTCTTCCTCTTCCACTCACTTCAGGCATTACGGTGTGCAATGCAGATGCTGAAAGGTTATCGTGCATATCCCACTGCCTGCTTTCAACACTCAGTTCTTGTCCAGGGTGATCATTTCCACCTAATATTGTCATAACGGACCCTTCTCTATCTTAACTACCCTCCATCTCCCACACCATTGGCCAGTCCTCCTGGTCCGTTTTCCCTGGCCTTGGATATTATATTTCATACTGGAACTAAACCCTTTTTATAGGTACGTTGTGTGATTATAGCTCAGTTAGGCAGCTACTGAATCCCAAGAGAGGAACCGACCAGAGGATTCTGCGTCTCCCTCTCCTTCATTCCCCCGTGGATTTGTGGAGCATCTATTTCTTGCTTTGCAGCAGGGACGCAAAATAGGAACAGACATGGGCGCTGCTTTTGAGAAGGTCAGGGTTCGACTGGTGAGTGATGAGGGTGATGAGAGCTCGCTGGGGGGACAGCTACCAGGGGAGGGGTGGGGACCACAGAGCCACGCTCAGGTGGAGACACCAACTAGAGGGCCAGAGAAGCCTTCGAAAATGTTGGCTAAGTTTCAGGGGAGGAGGCATGAACAGAGTAATTCCCGAGAGAGGGAACTGCATGAGGCAAGGCCATGAGGAAAAGAATATTCTAGAAAACACAAGAAGCCAGAACAAAGTGTGAAGGAGGAAGTAGATCGTGTGCTAAAAGAGAAAGAGAAAATGTGTCTAAATATGTTTTGTTCAATAAAAACTATTGTGCTTTAGTAAAATTAAATAAAAACAAGGTTTCTGTTTGCATGTACAGGGTCAGGGTGGGATTCGTGTGCTACTCCCAACAGAATGCAGGGCCCAGGCTGCTGTGTGACCCCCATGAGCTGGCCGTGCTGGCAGGTGAGGAGACCAGGCCTCCTGTTCCCGGCCCCCACCCCGGTCCCAGGGCAGCACACGGCACACAGGAGCTTCTGAAGATGAGTCCGGGCCAGTCCCTGGGCAAATCCTACCTGTGGTCAAGCTAGGCCCCTCCTGATTTCAACAGGGGACAAAGGACTGGGGAGTTTCTGGAAGAACCCATCACATCGCCCTGTATCCCCCCGTGGCCAGACGTCACTCAGGCCCCTGTGAGTTCCCAGCAGTTGCCTGAGCTCAGCTCTCCCTCTGCCAAAGATTTGCTGGAAAGATCCATGCCCCTCAAGGAACCAGGATCACTGTGCGACTCAAGGCTGAGCCCAGGACACTCCTGTGTACATGCCACCACCCCCAGGCCCCGCACTCTCAGCAGTGCAGAGGTAGGTCTGCTTCCTGAGACCCTCGGCCAGCGGTGCTCAGGGCTTCCTCCTGGCTCCACAGAGGACTCTCTCCTGGCGGTGCTCAAAGGACCATATGGGACACCAGGGATTGAACCCGGGTTGGCCGCATGCAAGGCAAATGCCTTACCCTCTGTACCACTGCCAAGGCCCTCCCTCCTCTGCACATTTTTCACTGTCTGCTCAGTGCCAAGAGGAAGGGCCCAGCCCAGGGCAGCAGAGCTGGAGCTGCAGGCCGTGTGGGTGGTAGACAGGCTGTCCGGAGCCCCTCGGAATTACTGGGAAGGGCTCGAGATTATAGGAATCTTCTGTGTTTGAAGAGGGCTAACAGCCACTTAGCCGTGATTTCACCGTAGTGGGCTGTCTGGGTTTTGGGGCCATAATAACACAGTAGCTTGGGCATGGATAGGGCCCGACGCAAAACCTGGCTCTGGCTGATTGCAACTCTTTACCCAGAGAGGAAAGGGAAACCGGGCCCCTTGGGGTCGAAGTTTGCAGGCAGCTCCTGTGACTTCTGGAACCTCCCGGGCCCCGCGGAACGAGAGTAAGAGTCAGCACTGGGGGCTGCCTCAGAGAGCAGAGTGAATGTAGCGGCCGAGCAGGGATGCAGGCTGAGCAGGGCAGCCGGAAGGGAATGTCGCCACGCCAGCTCCAGTGTGCAGGACAATGGCCTCTCTCCGGGACCCAAGGCTCTGAGACTTGACTTTTTTTGTGTGTGTTTTTTGTTTTTTTGGGTCACTCCTGGCTCTGCACTCAGGAATTACTCCTGGCTCAGGGGATCATATGGGATGCTGGGATTTGAACCCGGGTCGGCCGCATTTAAGGCAGATGCCCTACCTGCTGTGCTATCGCTCCAACCCTGCTGAGACTTGACTTTCTGCCAGGGAAGGCAGAGTTAGAAAACAGAGGCTTCCCTTTTCAGAAAGCGATCTGGCCTCTGAAGTTAAGAACCATAAGAAAACCTCCACTGGGTGGGGAGACGATATCGTGGTTAGGCGTACACGCCGGGCACGCGCCTGACCCGGGGACTGATTCCTGCCACCACATGGTCCCGCAAGCACCACCAGCATAGCCTCAAGTGTCACCACATTCTTGGGGCCCCTGAACTGACCAGCCCGGCTGGCAGAGAATTTCTGTTGAAGTGCCTTCACTTCCTGCTTGTGTGATCCCCAAGAGCTGGCCGCGCTGGCAGGTGAGGGGACCAGGCCTCCTGTTCCCGGCTCCCACCCCAGTCCCAGGGCAGCACACGGCACACAGGAGCTTCTGAAGACGAGTCCGAGCCAGTCCTTGGGCAAATCCCCTTAAAGACTCGCCTGGGGAAGGGACCCTAAAGGTGCAGAGGCGAACAGGAAATAAGCTGCCAACATGCAAATGTGCCACATGCCCCCATTCATGCTGGGGAGGGCAGAGACCTATCCCCCCTCAGAGAGGAAGGGCAGAGTTCAGGAGGGCTGAAATCTTGCTCAGCAACTGTGAACACAGAGCAGAGGCCACGGAGACGAAAATAACATGGAGAGTTGCAGGGGACTTGAATGTGGACAAAAGCAGACACACACACACACACACACACACACACACACACACGCACACACACACACACGGCATGAACTCGACTCCGGCTTCCTCCGAGAAAGTCAGGTCTTCTGATCTCTGCACCCCAGACACACACACACACACACACACACACACACACACACACACACACACACACACACACACACACACACACACAGAGCATGAACTTGACTCCAGCTTCCTCTGAGAAAGTCAAGTCTTCTGACCTCTGCACCTCCTGGCAGGTCCACAGAGGGCCTGGCCCACCAGGGTCCCAGCGCTGGGGCTGGTGTGCTCACGGGACAACAGCCCAGCTCAGCCTGCCCATCGGGGCCTGGGCTCTCGGTCTACCTGGGGGAGTGGACACTACCAGGGTATCAGCGGTCACAGAGAGCGTCTCCTCTCTTTCTCTCTCCAGGAGGTAGAGGGTGCGGAAGAGGAGGCAGGCAGAGAGAGAGAGGAAGAAGCAGATTGGAGAGAGGAGACGCTTGCTTCTGCTCTACTACAATCAGAATCAACAAAAGGGCCCCACTAGAAGGGGGGGGGGCAGAATAAGTAGAAAGGGCTGGACGGGAGGGAGATGGGGGAGGAAGAGAGGCAAAGCCTGAGGCCCACCACAGACACAACGGAGGGGGCACAGGTTTCCCTCTGCCCTGTTCCAGAACCATGGCAAACACTTAACACCCTTTGTTCTAACTCCTGGAGAAAGGCGGATAAACAGGAGTGACCCACCACTCTGTGAAGGCCAGGCTGAGTGCCAGCGTGCCCCCCGGGAAACCGAAGAGGCACTGTGGGAATCCCACAATGAGAGAGACGAGTGTTTGCTGGCTCTGCGCATGAGCCGTAGGGCTTCCACACCTCCCCCAGACCCCAGGCTTTGAAAGGTCCAAGTGCCCAAAGGCCAGGGAGCTGCAGAACAGAAACGGGCCCTCTCCCTGCAGGGGCTTCCAGCCTGACACACCAATGAGGCCACTGGGCAGCTGGAGGAGGGGACAGCTGGAGGGGCAGGGTGGGGCAAGGACAGGATGGAGACAGTGCTGAAACCACCAGGGTCAGAGGTCCTAGCACCTGATACCCGGAATGGGGTGGACTTCTCATGACTCACCTGCACCCCAATTCTTTTGTCTTCACTGGGGGAATTGCACCCTTGCCCGATGACAGGAGATAAGCTGCTCAGGTGTGGTGACAGACACAAAGGGCATATGCTAAGACAAACCCCTTCCCCCAGCCCTGGCCCCACTCACTCCTGGTCAAGCAACCAGGTCACCGTGGTGACGAGGAAGATAAAACCAGGAAATTCCTAAATCAAAGACTAACTGCACAGGAGCTGGCTCCCCCAGCCCTTCCCGTCAGTGATGTGGACTTCTCAGCAGGCTGCAAGGCATGCTCGGAAGAATGTCAGGTGCTGACTCCATGCCACGCCCCTCATCAACCACTAGACATCCAACCTCTACCAAGTGGGTGTGTCAGGTGCGGGAAGCAGGGTTCCGAGGGATCAATACAATGGGACCCAGCACTTCCCAGACCTCGGGATCCCTGTGCCAGGCCAATGTCCACTGTGCAGCCACCAGGGAAGTCAAGTGCACGGCTCACCTTGTGCCTATTCATTCATTTGTTCATTTAGGGGCCACACCCAGCAGTGCTCAGAGCTGATTCCCATCTCTGTGCTCTGGAAGGACTCGGGGGACCTTACCAGGCATGAGGGATTGAACCCACATTGGCCAGGTAGGCAAGGCAAGTGCCCTACCCCCTGTACTCTTGCTCCAGCCCCAAAAGATTCTCAGTTCTAAGGTCAGAGCTAGAGGACCAGCAAAGCCACAGGATGTAGGGTTGGAGAGACAGTACAGCAGATAGGCGTTTGCCTTGCATGCAGCCAACCTCAGTTTGATTCCGCATACAGTCCCCGAAGCTCCACCAGGAGTAATCCCTGGCACAGAGCCAGAAGTTAGCCCTGAGCTCAGCCTGGTGAGGCTCATTAACCAGAAAAATGAATGAAAACCACAGGGAGTCGGGGATGGGGGCAGTGGGGGGGTCCATGGGAGAGTGCATGTGTAGCAGCCGTGAGGTCCCAATGTCCGATTCCAGCATCCCATCCCTAAACCCTGAGGGTGAGGAAGGTTCTCTGCATTTTCCCTGAGTGTATGAGGTTGGCTGGTGGGGAGAGGGTGAGGGCTGAGGGTTGTGACCCAGGCCGTCTGCTCTGGGCGGCAGGCTGAGTCAGGTGTGTGAGGAAACAGCAAGGCCCGGAGGCACACAGCTTCCCAAGGACTCACTTCCAAGGGGCAGAGAGAGCCAGGAGAGGGGGACCCCAAGAGGGGGTGTCAGCATGGGGTCCTGACAGCCACGAAGGCTAGTGATTGGGGTGGGGGGAGAGGGAAGCGTTGGACTAGAGGGCAGAACTATGAGGCGCCCCTCTGGAGAGGTTACGGCTGCCCATCCGTCGCTGCCAAGTGTGAGGAGACCCGGGAGCAGCTGGGGGTGCAGCCAGTGCCATCCCAGGGCCTTACAGTGCTCAGCTGGCCACTGGTCAGCGGCTGGAAATGGTGGCCAGAGGCTGGAGATGTGGCTCTGGGGCAAAGCCCTGCCTTGCATGCCTGAGACCTGGGCTTGATCCTTGGCATGGCAGAACAACAATTAGTGGTCGCCAGAGAGAGGGAGAGAGGGAGAAAGGAAGAAGAAGAAAGAAGAAGAAGAGGAAGAAGAAGAAGAGGAAGAGGAAGAAGAAGAGGAAGAGGAAGAGGAAGAAGAGGAAGAGGAAGAGGGGGAGGAGGAGGGGGGAGGAGGGGGAGGAGGAGGAGGAGGAAGAGGAGGAGGAGAAGGAGGAGAAGGAGGAGAAGAAGGAGGAGGAGAAGGAGGAGGAGGAGAAGGAGGAGGAGGAGAAGGAGGAGAAGGAGGAGAAGGAGGAGAAGAAGGAAGAAGAAGGAAGAAGAAGGAAGAAGAAGGAAGAAGAAGAAGAAGAAGAAGAAAAAGAAGAAGAAGAAGAAGAAGAAGAAGAGGAGGAGGAGTAGGAAGAGGAGGAGGAGCAGGAGAAGGAAGAAGAAGAAGAAGGAGGAGGAGGAGGAGGAGGAGGAGGAGGAGGAAGAAGAGGAAGAAGAAGAAGAAGAAGAAGAAGAAGAAGAAGAAGAAGAAGAAGAAGAAGAAGAGGAGGAGGAGTAGGAAGAGGAGGAGGAGCAGGAGAAGGAAGAAGAAGAAGAAGGAGGAGGAGGAGGAGGAGGAGGAGGAGGAGGAGGAAGAAGAGGAAGAAGAAGAAGAAGAAGAAGAGGAGGAGGAGGAGGAGGAGGAGGAGGAGGAGGAGGAGGAGGAGGAGGAGGAGGAGGAGGAGGAGGAGGAGGAGGAGGAGGAGGAGGAGGAGGAGGAGGAGAAGAAGAAGAAGAAGAAGAAGAAGAAGAAGAAGAAGAAGAAGAAGAAGAAGAAGAAGAAGAAGAAGAAGAAGAGGAGGAGAAGCTACAGAGAGGAGCTAGAGAGGATAGAGAGAAGACCTAGAGAGAGAGTGAAGAGATAGAGGAGCTAAAGGAGATAGAGAGGAGAGAAAGAGGGGAGATAGAGAGGAGATAGAAAGGAGAGAGAGGAGAGAGAGAGGGAAGCTAGAGACTGAGAGAGGGGGGCAGCACGTGTCCGGGTGAAGTGGGGAGAGTATGTGCGTGTTGTGGAAAAGGCCCAAGGATGGTGGGTGCCTCAAATCCTCGGCTTGAGACCCTTGCCCACTGTCACAGGATGATGCGGTCAGTACCGGAAGGTCTCGCTCAGGCAGCCCCAGAGTTCTGAGGTGCCAGAGGGTGAGCAGGTGGATGCAGTGCAGAGTATAATGCGGGGTGCAGGGCAGTGGAGTGGCACCTCCAAAGGCAGGGGCCTGAGCTGAGCCCACAGGCCTTGTGCAATTTGTAACTTTAAACTTTTTTTTTTTCGTGTGGGGGCTTTGTTCAGTGGTAATCAGGGATGACTCCTGGCTCGGCACTCAGGGTTCCCTCCTTCTGGGATGTGGGGGACCAGCTGGGGTGGAGCCCAAGTGAGGTGTATGCAAGGCGAGTGCCCTACCCTCTGACCTATGGCTCCGGCCCCAACATTTCATAACTTCTGTGACGCTTGAGTCTGCAAACATCCTGCATTGGTGAATGAGGGGCGAGTCTGCCAGCTGGCACCTGCCTCCCGCCACCCCGGTGGCTTTATAGTTTTCCCCTCAATGTACAGGAAGTGCAGCATGGCCCCCTCTCTCCCCAACCAACGCCTGTCTGCTCTGACCTCTGGCAACCATCCCTGCACCAAGGTCCCCGAGCAGGGCGCCGGGCAGGACGTCCACCTCTTAGACCACCACCCACCTCTCCAGCACGCTTGCTCTTCTCCATCGCTGTGGCAAAGCTCTGTTTGCCGCCCCAGCAGTGAGCACCGAGCTGCAGGGTGTCAGGAGGTGCCCAAGCCCAAAGGGGGTGGCGAAGAGCACAGCATGGGCAAAGGCATGGGTCCCCCAAAGCCCCATCAGAGCCATAAAGGCCACAAGACTGGCGCTGGAGACACGACCTGAGCCTGCAGGAGTTGGGAGGGCTCTTCCTGCTCTGTGTTTGGGCCAGCCGGGGTGGTGCTCAGGGTGGAGGCACGGAGTAGGGGGGTGGGGGCAGGGAGGGGAGGGATGGACTCTCCTGACCCCCTCCCCCCTCGAGGTCATGCAAACAGGAAGGAGGCTCTTTCCCAAGGTTCTGAGCTGGGGGAAAGCAGGATGTCGGGATAGCAGTTAAGGGCAATGGCCTGGGCACGGGGCGGAAACACTGCATGAGAAGGAACTGGGAATGAGGCACTAACACCTCAGCTTCCCAGCTGACTCCCGAGCTGACCCAGGGGTGCTTCATGGGGGCGGGGGCAGGAGACACTGAACTCACCCTCCCACCCAGGAAGAAACTAAGGTCAGAAGCCACAGCCTGAGCCCCAGAAGCTCTAAAGAGCAGGGGTTATTTTTTTGGCGGGGCGGGGGGGGGCGTCACACCAGGAAATGCTCAGGGCTTACTCCTGGCTCTGCACTCAGGGGACCCTATGGGGTTCCAGGGATCAAACCCTGGTCAGCCACAGGCAAGGCAACTGCCCTACCCGCGGTTCTACCTCCGGTCCCCAGAGAGAAGCTCTGAGAGCAGGTCTACACAGCCAGCTCTGACCTCAGCCCCTGCCCCCACGTGTCACCACATTATCCCCCGCAGTTACTGCCGAGAGAGAGTGAAAGCACGCGGGTCTTTGGCTGGATCCCAGCCCTCTGGGCCAACCTCATCTCTCTGAGCTGCAGCATCCGTGCCTGTATGACGTAGAGCTGGTGTGTCACCCTGGCGGGGCTCTGGACACATGCCCACACTGCAGGGGAGGTGAGAGGTGAGATGGGCACACAGACCCCACTTTAAGCACAGTTAATGCTCAGCTATTGTTGGGGATAGGGTATGTGGGCAATACTCCCCTCCTCCCCTGTTTTGAGGTCATACCTGGTAGTGCTCAGGGCTTACTCTAGGCTCAGGGATCACTCACGGCATTGTTTCGGGGACCATTTGGGAGGTGTCAGGGAATGAACCTGGGTCAATGGTGTGCAAGGCAAATGCCCTGTCTTCTGTATACTCTTTCCAGTTCTAAATTCTCTTTTTAATGGCTGAGGTATTTTACTGATTCCATTTTAATGTCACATGCTTTTCATATCATTGACAAACTAGATTTCCACCTAAAATCACTTACTAGAATCGAACTTTGATATCAGGAGGCCCCAAGGCAAAACTGTTTAAGGGCTCATAGACGTATGAAAGAGATCTCAGAGCCTGAGCGGCGGGCCGGAGCGACAGCACAGTGGAAGGGGGTTTGTCTTGCACGAGGCTGACCCGAGTTCAATCTCCGGCACCCCATATGGTCCCCCCAGGCACTGCCAGGAGAAATTCCTGAGTGCAGAGTCAGGAGTAACCCTCCTGAACATTGCTGGGTGTGATCCAAAAAGCAAAAAAAAAAAAAAAAAAAAAAAGAGCCAGAGCGATAGTACAGCAAGGAAGGTGCTCCCCTCGCTCATGGCTGGCACCCCATAAGGTCCACAAAGCCCCGCCAGGAGTGATCCCTGAGCGCAGAGCCAGAAGGAAGCGTTGAGCATTGCGAGGCAGAGAGGAAGAGAGACAGAGAGACAGACAGACAGACATGGCCTTGGATTACAAAACTCAAGATTATCAAGCAGTGGAGTGGGGGAGAACGAGAAGGGGGGAAGGAAGAGGTGGACTAGACATTGGGACAGAGGTGGAAGGTGTCTGGTTTCGGTGGTGTGGAAGGCACATAAACTTTTGTATCAAAACATTCACACTCTTGTAACCATGTTCCCTAAACTCAAGGAAGAGCTAGGACTGGAGACTAGTGACGCAAGAACGAAGTCTAGCACGGACGGTAATGCAAACTCACTGAAATGCACCTTTGCCAGAGACCCACCACTTCTCCCTTCAATCTGTCTTCCGTGACATCAGCAAGCACAGATTCACCTGCCAAGTCCTTTGTTAGGGTAAGGATGTCACAGGCCATGCCAAGAGCACCCACCCCCAACACTCATCCTGTTTGGAGGGGTTGTTCTTCCCTGAAAAAGACTCAGACTCGGCTGATCCTAGAGAGCCAGTGGCCACAGTGCTGACCAGGGTTAGTGGTGGCGTCTCCGAGATTCCATCACGTTGTGTTTTATGGGGGCAGGAAATTGTTCAGCTCTTAAAAATTTGTCATCAGTTTCAGATGATTCAGAGACATCTACTTTTTTCTTTCTTTTCTTTTCTTTTCTTTGCTTTATGGTGGGGTGGGAGGGGGGTCACATCCTTTGGTGCTCAGGGGTTACTCCTGGCTCTGCACTCAGGAATTACTCCTGGTGGTGCTTGGGGGACCATATGGGATGTCGGGGATCAAACCCCGGTTGACTGCATACATGACAAACATCCTCTCCACTCCACTATAGCTCCGGCCCCCTTTCTCTCTATTCCTTCATGGGTTGAGGAAGGGGTGAAAAAGAGTCTCACAGGTCAGGGGAGCAAGACATCAAACTTTAGTGATGCCTATTTGCTCGGTAAATGGTACCAAAAACCAAAGTCAAATGCTTTCAGATCCCTTTCTTCCTCTTCAAGGCTGATTGTGAAACAGACATACGGTAAGTTCCCAGTTGTAAACGGTGATAAGCTATAGACAGTTCTGGTACATAGAGTCAGCTTTCAGAATCTACTTTACTTGGCTACCAGATAAGAAGTCACCCTAGTTTAACTTTCATTAAGTTTGAAGGTTCATAACTTTCGAAAAGTTATCAAGATTGAGCTGGAGCCTAACAAATATGGGCAAAGGAGAGGATATTAAGAGGAAATGTTCTTGGGGTTAGGATCCTGGTTCAAAGGGCAAGAGCACATGCGGGAAGCTTGGTTTTGATTCCTAATGCCAGTAAATGTGAGTGAGGAAATTAAAACAAAAAAGTTCTGGTAGACAGTTAAGCCTTGCCCCGTGTTCTCCCTTGAACACGTATCGACATATTTTTCTATCTCTGTCTGTGCTTGCTTGCTTACTCTTTCAAGTCTATGTTCTTCTTGGGGCACAGATTCTGGTCCTTCTTCCCCTCACATCTAAGTTTCATTCAATAAAAACTTTTCTTCCCCCCTTAGTTTTGGGCCACACCTCATGATGCTCAGAGGTGATTCCTGACTGTGCTTAGAGATCATTTTTATTTGGGGGATTTTTTTTTTTGACCCATACCTGTCAGTGCTCAAAGGTTACTCCCAGCACTCTGCATTCAGGAATTATTCCCGGTAGAGCTTGGGGGATCATATGGGATGTTGGAGATTCAACCACGAGCTGGCTGTAAGCAAGGCAAGCACCTTCCCCAATGTACTCTCTCTCCAGCCCTAATAAAAACCAATCTTGCTTCACTTAAAAAAAAAAAAAAGGAATGAATGAAAGTTAATCTTTGAGAGAGAAGGAAAAGATGATCCTGGAGGGTAGGTAGAAAGGAGAGGTGATGGGAGACAGTCCTGAAAGATCAGAGGGGTGAAACTGTGTGTGTGTGTGTGTGTGTGTGTGTGTGTGTGTGTGTGTATCTGAAAAGCCAAGAACAAACATTTCTGAGAAAAGTGAGAGGCAGAATGGAGAGGGGCACAGATGGGGCACTCCTCAGTATTTCAGTATTCTCGGGCAAAGAAAGCAGTGGCTGCCTGTATCTTAGAGTGTGATACATCAACTCCTCACGTGACGAGGTCTAGGAAACCACTTCTCAGCACGCTCAGGAAATGTAGTGTGTTGGGGCCTCCAGGCACTATCTGTAGGATAACATGGGGTTTGTCCTTTTAGCCTTGCCGCAGTGAACTTAGTTTACCTTAAAGCAATGTCCTTTCTGTATGGACACAGGAAGACAGTTAACATTATGCTTTGTAACTTGGGAATTGATTGACTCCAATAATATTTATTCCTGGGCATCTGCTTTCTCAACTCAGTTGCCCTTAGTTCCTAACAACCAAAAAGCAGGGTCCCAACAAAGGATGAAATGGACCTAAGGAAAACTGTGAGCTACCTTGGCATCAAAATGGGCCAGGCCAAAGTGCCACAATACTCAACTACAAGTTGAGAGCATGGTCATAGACAAATGCTGTCATGATCCAAATGTAACGACGAGAGTAGGACCCTGCTGAAGTTGGGAAAACTAACCTGGCCTGAGGACTGTGGTCCAGAATATATAGTGAATGTCCTCAGGAAGAACCAAACTTTAAGTCTGATAAATCTCTTACTGTGCTCATACAGAATGACATTGCTAGAAATATTAGGAGATTCACTACAACTATATAAGTGGATTACTAGCTGAGGAAAGAAGAAAGCAACACACCCTGGAGGGTATTCCGCCCTTAAGCAGATCTCCTAGTAATCTGGAGTAACCTCCTTAGATGAGATTTTGTTGATCTCCTGGAGGAGTGGTCTTACCCCTCTTCGTTGATTTGTTAATGTCCAACCCACCATTGTGTCACTACCCTATGTGATTGCTACATAAACTAAGACTGTGAGAGAAGCAGAAGAGAAAACACGGAAGCAAAGGAGAAGACACAGAAGCAGAGACAGAGAGAGTTTGGAAGAGACCAGAGGAGAGACTACAGAGACAGAGACAGAGATAAGAGAGACAGACAGAAGAGAGCACAGCAGCACACACAGAAACAGAGCACAAGGAGGAGCCATCTGATCCGGTCCATACACAGCAGCTCGAGAGCACTGAACATGAGCGGCGAGAGAGAGAGAAAGAGAGAGAGAGAGAGCACCACCCCAAGAGTCCGCAAACAACACACACACATCACACCCCCTCCTGCAGGAGCACCTTTGAATTTTTTACACTATCAGGTCCACTGGCCTCCTAGGGGAGCTGAGGGAATGAGGATGGTTCGGCGGAGCTCAATCCCCCCCTCGGGTGCATCTGGCTCCTTGAGCACCGGTGTCTATGCCGAGCTGGGGCCGCAGGACCACAGGGCCCACCGGTGAGCAGAGCTGTCCCCTCCCCCAGATCCAGCCGGTCAGGGCCCTTGGAAATTTATGTTTGAAACCAGGACATTGCTGATTTTGATCATCTCACAGAAGGGCAAGGGGGTATTGCAAACCATAATGCCCCAAAGTGTAGAGAGAGTAAAAAGGAAAGTATCTTCCACAGAGGCAGGGGGTAGGGTGGGGTGGGGGTGGCGGAAGGGATATCGGTAGTGGGAAATGTACACTGGTGGAGGGATGAGTGTTTGAGCACTGTATGACGGAATCTCAATCACGAAAGCTTTGGACTTGTATTTCACAGTAATTCAATTAAAAAAAAAAAGATATAAAGGTAAGGGGGTGGTTAAATTTTGCCGGGCTACTATTTATTTCAAATGTTAATGAAAACTTCTATCATTCAACAAGTTTATCATTAAACAGGAAGGTCTGACATTCACCTAATACATAACCTATCCCTACAGTAGCAGTTTCCTCCCATTCTTCCTTGATGAGAGTCACCTATCATTTTTTTTTAAAGCTCAGGCCAGAGCTATAGTACAGCAGGCAGGATGCTTGCCTTACGCAAAGACCCAGGTTTGTTCCCGGCATCCCAGATGGTCTTCCAGGCATCATTTCCTGAGCTCACAGACAGAAGTAACCCCTGAGCACCACTGGATATAATCCGAAAGTCAAAAACACCCAAACAAACAGAATTTTGAAACTCTGAGTTAGAAAGATAGTACAGGAGGTAAAACATTTGCCTGGCATACAGTCAACCCTGGTTCAAATCCCTAGCACCCCACATGGTCTCCCAAGCACCACTATGAGTCACACTTGGGCAGAGAGCCAGGAGTAGTTCCCGAGCACCGTGAGGTGTGACCCAACCTCTCTCTTAGCCTTGCCCAAAAAAAAAAAAAGTTGCCACGATCAGCAACTGTCCTTTCTCTTCCTTATCCAAGTATGTCTTCTCATCTAATTTATGCCACCCAGACCACAGCTGTCTATTTTCTGCTCGTGCACACTTGTGGGAGGACACCGGATCCTTCGGGAGTAAGAGCTGACAGCACAGCGTCTACAGCAGCTCACTCGTCTGCTGGTCTGAAACTGTCGGCCAGGGAAAAGAGATACAGCCGGCCAGTCTCCTTCTCAGTAACCCTTGCTGGCTTCCCGTGACGGGTGTCCACTTGCAGGAGCTCCCATTCATTTCTTTCATTGAAAATGACCCCAGAAGCTTTCCGTGGTCAACGTGTGTTCACTGGCCTATGATCACAGGATGGAATATTTGCTGGATTAAAGTGGCCTTGGCTGTTGGGGGGTGGGGGGAGGAAGGGAGAGAGAGAGAGGGATGGAGGAAGGGAGAAAGTGGGGGAGGGGGAAGGAGGAGAGGGAGAGAGACAGAGACAGAGACAGAGAGAAAAGTACCATAAAGGTAGGCTGGGGTGGGGGGTGTGGGAACGCTGTGTAACTGAAACCCAGTCATGATCAGCTTTGTAAGGGTCTACTCACAGTGATTCAATTTAAAAAAATCTTAAAATAAAATTAAAAATTAAAAAAATTAAATACCCTAGGTTTTACCAGGCACTTAGCAGCTCTTGCTTATATTCTCCAATATTTTTTCACAGATGACCCTTAAGTGTGTGTCATGCTTGCAAATGTTCTGTGCGTGTGTGTGTGTGTGTGTGTTTGGCGGGGGGCGGGGGTGTGGGGGGCCATACTGTGGTGCTTAGAGGGACAGCTCCAAGGATAGAACCTGGGCCTTACACCTGAGTAAGCTTCAAATGCACTCAGCCCACTGGGCTCTCTTGCTCATCTTAGCTTGCAGAGACTTCTCAGGGCCCCAGTCCAGGCCTCCTTTGGCCAATGGACTCCAACAGCCTTGAGTTGACACGCCCCCCGCACCCCGCCGGCCATTCCACCTTGAGCTTCGGCTTCCTTGTTATATAGCTGCCCTGCTCTTTCCAGCCTGGCAAGACTCAGCTCCCCAGCCTGGCCCTGCAGTCTCTGCTGCTTTCCTACCTCCACGGCCCCCCCACGGCCATCCTGACTGGGTGTTAAAATCTGTTCACTGGCTGTTTCCTTCCTGCCTTTGCTTTCGGGGTCACACCCAGCGATGCTCAGGGGTTACTCCTGGCTTTGCACTCAGGAATTACTCCTGGCTGTGCACAGGGCACCATATGGGATGCTGGGAATCGAAGACGGTCAGCCTCGTGCAAGGCAAACACTCTACCCACTGTGCTATCGCTTCAGCTCCTCCTTCCTGCCTTTGGATCAAGAGCATATCTGAATTCATGCCTGTGGACTATTCCTCTCTTCCTCCTCCGAGAAGCTGTTGGCTGCCTCCATCCAGTCACTGCTTTTCTGGGACTGGTCACCTTTTCCTCTGAAGGGTCTTCCTTGCTCTGAGTGGGGATGGACACATTATTCCCTGCTGGCCAAAGGAAAGACTTGCCAAGCCCCTCCACTGAGCTGGAAGCAGTCAGCCATCAACCACATCACTGCCATATGTGGGTTGGGAGTTTGTCTTGAAGTGAAAAGGGCACTGGGCTTTTCAGAAATGAGTACACTTGTTTCTCTAACAAATTTTAGTGAAATGTATATTTCTTCTTCTCCTCCTCTCTCTCTCTTTATGGTTTTTGTTTTAGGATCACACCTGACAGTGCTCAGGGGTTATTTCTGGCTCTGAACTCAGAAATCACTTCTGGAGGTGCTCAAGGGACCATTTGGGCTGCCGGGGATCGATTGCTCGAACCCGGGTTGGCTGAGTGCAAGACAAACGCCTTACCCACAATACTAGCTTTTCAGCCCCAAAGTGTGATATGCTTCTCACTGGGTATATTATTGCTCCAAGAAAGTTTTAGTCTAAAGAGTGAATTTAAGTATCTAGAATCAGCTTGAAATGACAATGTTAATAGTGGTCTTCAAACAGGCCAGCAATTATAGAGTTATTTCAGAAAGACAAAAATTGCCTTTGACCCAGCCAGAGAGTGATAGTAAAGGTGCACATGTCTACACATATGCACACAAATGAAAAATACATGTGTATAGGCAGACAGACATGCATACCCATACACATACACAGGTGCACACACACACACCAGGTACTGCCATTCTGGCTGGAACCTTGATCTGTCCCCCGCAGGTGCCCGGGAGATACGCAGTTTGACGGGACAACTTCAGCACTGCCTAAAAACCCTGACCCTCTAACTGGGTATTTACTTTTTTTTTTTTTTAAGGCAAAACTAAAGAAGGGACAGAAATAAACTGGGGTTTAATCTGGGGAGAAGGTGGGTTGTGATTTAAGCCCTCAGTTTTGATGGACCGCTATCTACCACACAATGCAGAGACTGGTCACTCTACGGCAACTTCCCTTGCCTAAAGGGGCTGGGACCAGGGCACTCAGCAGCCACTGCTCTGAGGATGCAGACAGGTGGCCACCGCTGCCAGTCCGTCCATGAAAGAAACGGCTTCTTCTCCCCATTCCTTACGCATGTGCCCCAACCCCCAACCCAACACACACACACACACACACACACACACACACACACACACACACACACACACACACACACACTCGGGCCCCACCTGGTTGATGACGTAGATACCATAGTCCAGCTGCTGGCGCTGCAGGATGGGGTGCAGGTAATAGAGCCAGTATTTGAGGTGCTCGTAGCGGTTGCGGAACGGGATGATGATGGCCACCTTGTGAGGCGAGATGCAGTTGCTGGGCCGGTAGCGGCCGCCCACCTGCACGTTGGGGTTCTGCGTCGCCACCAGCTTCAGGTCCACTTTGATATTAAAATCGATGGGCATGGGGCCAACTAGAGTTGGGGAGGAAAGGGAGGTGTCAGTGACTGTTGGGGGTTGGAGGGCGGGGGCAAAGAGTCTCGAGAAAGACTCACACTAGGTACAGGTCTGAGCGAACATCCCCAGTCCCAGGCCTGCCCCTCCACCACCACCACCATCACCCTCCAGCCCAGGGATCAATCACCCCCTTCAACACTCCGTTTCTTGGGGACTCTCTGTGGGTATCTGGGATGGAACAGGGGTTGGTGAGTGCAAGGCAAGAGCCTTCCCCTGGTTCTATCTCTCCGGGCCCCAGAACTCCTGAGGCTGCGACCTCGCTCTGCCACCTCCCGGCTGTGTCTGCTGGACCGGGCTCCTCCAAGTCTAGACCCCGCAAGGAGAGGTGTGTGCGGGGGCACCGTGTGGTGTGAAGGGATGCAGCCTTCACCCCCAAGGCAGCGTGAGCAACCGGTGTCTCAGGAGAGCCAAGACAGCAGGGAGGGAGGTGGGAAGGAGAGCAAGGGGCTGGGAAGAACATCAAAGGGGTAAACTTGGTAAATACTGGGGATGCAGATAGGGGGAAAGAGGACCCCAAAGGTTTGGGTCTGCGAGAACAAGGCTCCAGGCCAGAGTTTTTCAACTAGAGTTGTGGCAGGGGTGAAGGGGAGGGACAGGAAGGAGGTCACTGTCCTAAAAGGTTGAGACGGGGCTGCTGGAGGCTGTGGCGACAGGGATCAGTCAGGAGAGACCTGGGCAGCGGGTCTTGAGTTCAGGGAGGCCGGGAGGAAAGAGAGAAAACAACCAACAGGCACCTCCTGCCCCCTGGTCTGATGGAATACGGGGGTTACCCACCCACCCACACAAGCTGGGGACTGTCACTGAGGGAGCACGCCTGGTGAGAGGGAAGGAGACAGTGACCTCTCAGTACTCCTTGTGGTCACTGCCCCAAAGTGGGTCCCCTGCAGGACACTTTCATCCCAACAACAGACTCAACCTTTCCTGGTCCAGTCCAGGGGTGGTAGGACGCCCCATCATACTAACCCCTGTCCTGGAGAGCCATGCTGTAGCCCCAGAGACACTGAGAGACTGCGCAATCGAGGACCCTGTGCCCCTCCATTTAAGCTCATTCAACGCCTTTGCCGTGTGCAAGCTCAAGGGACACCCCTGGTAAGACGGTCTCCTTTGTATCAGGGGACTCCTGTCATCAGGGACCCTTATGTGGCATCAGCTTCTCCGGTGACACGGAAGCCACTACAAGAGCACAGGAAGGAAGCAGGGCCAGGAGGGAGAGCATGTCAGGGTGTAGGAAACGTGCTTGCAGAAAATGAGCCTCACGCTGGAAGCCGTGGAACAACCCAGGCCCAGGCGCGGCTCTTGGCTGTACTGCGGATCTGGCCTTCACCATTCCAGCACCCCTGTCCGCTGAGGCCACCCCCTCATGTGGCTGTGTGGCGCAGAGCACAAAGGCCAGCTCCCCTCCCCTCCCCTCTCCTCTCCTCTCCTCTCTCTCCCCCCATCCCCCTTGCTTGGTACCCACTATCCTGCAGACTAGCATTTCTCCACTTTTTCCCAACCTCATTTCCTCCCTGTGGGACCCCCACCTTACAGGTTTGGATGCCTCATCTTGAGCCATGCCCCCCGCCCCCAACCTTTGAGAAAATTTTCACTCATGGCCCCTTAGACTCTCCAGAGGGATTACAGGGATGGGAGGGCAGCAGCGACCTGACCCCCAGTTGAGAAACGAACCCGGCTCTAACCCACACGGGCAGCTGGCGGTCTCTCTGCCAGGAAAGCCCCTTCCCTTCTCCAGCTGCCACGGTTGGACCTGGAGGCCCATCGGAACCTGGAGCCCGGAGCTGGCTTCCTCCTCCTGTTTTCTCCTCCACCACCACCGAACTCAGAGCGCAGATGCCCGGGGAGAAAAGGGGTTGCTCAGGCGCTCTGGGCCCTGCTCCTTCCCATGTGCCCCCATTTCCTGGGTGCCCCAGGGAGTGGTCTGATGCTCTGAGACAAAATAAGGGGTCCCCTGGGACCAGTTTCCTCCAAAACTATTACTAGAATCTCGAGTTGACGGGTTAAAAATACAGGCAGGCGCTCAGGCCCGTCTGAAGGGCTCCTGGGAAGCAACGGGGTCGAACCCCCCACCCCCAGCGTCACATCTTGGCCAGGGCTTTCCCGAGGCAGCCCTCCCTTCCCACCAGGCCCCGTGGGCGGGCGCAAGCACCAGAAACCCCAACTCTATGCCAACGCCCCGGGGGAGCCCTTTGATGCTCGCTTCTGGTGAAAAACATGCAGAGATCTGGGGCTGCTCTCACTTCCCAGGGCCCCTCAGCACCTGCCAAGCTCCCAGCTGCACCCTACCTCGGGCTCCGGAGACACCGCTGACCATAACCCCATTTCCTGGAACCCCAAGGGTATCTGCACAGCAACCCAGCAGCCCGCACACATGTGAAAGCACCCCAGAAGACAGGCATTCACACGGGGTGTGCCTGGCCCCCAACTCAGACACTTGCTGGCTAGAAAGCACCTCTGCTCTGCACTTCCGCTCCAGACAGGAAGGGGTATGTGTCTGTGGGGGGGGGGGGTATGTGTGTTTATGTATATGTGTCTATATGTGTCTGTGGTCTGAGAAAGCTACTATTATATGATTCAAAGTTATGGCGTTCTGTGAAAAGCGAAACTCTGGAGGTAGTAAAACAATTAGGTTCTAGGGGCTGGAGAGATAGCACAACAGGTAGGGCATTTGCCTTGCAAACGGCCGACCCGGTTTCGATCCCCAGCATCCCATATGGTCCCCTGAACACCACCAGGGGTAATTCCTGAGTGCAGAGCCAGAAGTAACCCCTGGGCATCATCGGGTGTGACCCAAAAAAGAAAAACAAAACAAAACAATTAGCGTCTGCAATGTGGGAGAAATGAGTGAATAAAAGAAAGAAGCACAGAGGATTTTAGGGGAATGAAATTACTCTACATACCAAAATGATATATGTAAGTCAGAAGCTTTATTGCAAAACCAAGACTGAATCCTAATGTGATCTATGCACTCCCAGTGATAGTGATGTCAGTGGGGGCTTAGCAATAGGAACAAGTATGATTTGGGGGGAGGGGAGCATCTGAGTATGGGGAAGGCTGTCTGCGCGCTGAAGAGAGGGAGCACACCAAACTCCCGATATATTCTATCCCTTTTTGCTATGTTCTTAAAACTGCTCTTTAAAATAAAGCTCACTAGAAAAAAGGAAGTTGCATAGCTGACAAGGGGTCAAACCCAAAATAGTGGCATTCAAAATTAATGATGTACTATATATTTGTGTGTGATTTGTATATATATATATTTTTTTTTTCTTTTTGGGTCATACCTGGTGATACACAGGGGTTACTACTGGTTCATGCCTCATGCACTCAGGAATTACGCCTGGCGGTGCTCGGGGGACCAATATGGGATGCCGGGAATCAAACCCAGGACAGCTACGTGCAAGGCAAACGCCCTACCCACTGTGCTATCACTCCAGCCCCAATGTATATGTGTTTTTTTTAATGTATTAAGCAATACATAAATGTGTTCATGTAATAAATATGTATGTAAACTTAGCAAATTTCTAGAGGAATATCATCTTTACTAACATTGCAATATAAAAGCCCCCATATAACACAAGTAAAGCCACTGTCTAGATTTTCCTGCAAAGTAAAAAAAAATACACTAAAAAAGGTGAAGAGATTAAAGAAACTGTTACCTAAAAGCACAACATGAATTCTCTAACAAGCTGTGCTTCACTGGCTATGGGCTGCATACTAACTATTGCATAAAAAAATTTAAAAAGTAAATGTTATCTCAGGCTACTCTGTTGGTTGCCATCTCCTCGATTTTGTCAAAGCTGCAAAAATCTGATGTACATTGGGATCATGTTCAATTTTCAAACCACTTTTTTAAAAAATAAAGCATAGGAAAGACTTCTAGGGATTCAGACAATCGCCTTTGCTGACTAAAGTTTGGATCAGAACTTAAGCAGTCTTGAATAAAGAGGACGATGCAGACGAAATCCTGCTCAAGGCCAGTCTTTCATCCACTGAACAGCCAGAGCAGTGCTCTCCAACAAGATAAAACTCGAGCCCCGCATGACATTCTAAATGCCTAGTAGTTGCTTCACAAAATATTTGAGTAACAAAAGGCTGGAAAGATAGTCCATGGGGTAAGGATTTATTTCCCTTCATGATACACATTTATGTTTCATCAGTATTTTTCTAGGGCTCGATAGTACATACATTTCTTTTAGTATCATCTGGTTGCACCACAGCTATCTTTCACCTACTGAAGGACATCTTGGTTGCTTCCTAGTTTTGACAATTATGAATGAGCTTCTGTAAACACTCTGTCTCGGATCAGGACAGGGCATCCTCCACCCAGACGCCCCATTTTCCAGTAGCCTGGTAGCCACACCCACAAACTGCACCCCCCACCCCCACGCTGTGTAATCCCATCAATGGACAAGATCCAGAGACTATAAAACAAAGTTCCTGGAAGTGTGCGGCAGCATTCCCTCTTATAGCCTAGTTCTCCCTCTCAGAGAACCTGGCAAGGTACGAAGAGCATCCTGCCCGCGCAGCAAAGCCTGGCAAGCACTTCGTGGTGTATTTCATATGCCAAATACAGCAACAATGATGAGTCTCATTCCCCTTAACCTGAAAGAGCCTCCAATGCGGCAGCAATGGGAAGAACGAGAAAGAGAGGATGCTAAAATCTCAGGGCTGGGGCTGGAGCTATAGCATAGTGGGTAGGGCGTTTGCCTTGCACGTGGCCAACCCAGGTTCGAATCCCAGCATCCCATATGGTCCCCTGAGCACTGCCAGGGGTGGTTTCTGAGTGCAGAGCCAGGAGTAATCCTTGTGCATCGCTGGGTGTGACCCAAAAAGCTAAATAAATAAATAAAATCTCAGGGCTAGGACAATGGAGATGTTACTGGTGTCGGCTTAAGCAAACTGATGATGAAGGGGATGACAATGATACAGTGATGGGTCTGTGGTATATGTGTGTATATGTGTTCCTGTGTGTGGTGTATGCTATGCCCGTATTTCTGTGTGGTGTGTTTGCATGTGTATGTATATGTGTGCATATTTGTGTATGTATTTATTCATGTGTGTGGTGTATGTGTAAGCGGGTGATGAGTTTGCATATGTGTACTTGTGCATATATATATGTGGTGTATATGTGTGTGTGTGTGTGTGTGTGTGGTGTGTTTGTAAGTGTGGGTGTATATGTGTGCATCTCAGGGGAGTTTCCTAGGCTAGGGCTCACTCAGCTCAGCCACACAGACCCGGGGCAAATGAGTCCCCCCCCACTATTGACCCCCCCCATGGAAACTCAGGGAGTTAATGCCCCTAAGATATCCCCCACATAGAAAACCCCCAACCTACCCACCCCCCATGTCGGCCCCTCAGTCATCTTCCCTCATGTTCCCCAGACACACACACGGTCCCATTTTACACCCAGGAGGTGATCCAGAGTCTCTCCCGCCTCTCACACACTCCAATTGCGGAATGTGGCCCCAGGCTTCAGTCAACCCTCCTGGCACCTGCTGTGTGCCCACACCTGTGCCAGGGTCGGGGACGGAGGCTAGAGAGGAGACGGTGGGATGGACAAGACAGGTACTGCCTTCTCAGCTCTCTGCTGAGCTGAACCTCAGTGACAGCCCAGCACCCACTCTAGCCCGTGTCACGGCTGCCCCTCCAACAGCTTCATGAGGAGTTTTCTTGCTTTTTCCATTTTCGGGCCACCCCCAGCGGTGCTCAGGGACTCCTCCTGGCACTCAGGGGGCCACGTATGAGGTCAGGGAAGGAGCTGGGTCTGGCTGCATGCCTTATCCCTGGAATGCGTCTCTCACCTCGCCCTTTGTGCTAAATCGACTCCCCATGCTCCAAGGCGCCTTTCTGCAGCCCTCCTCTGCACAAAGAGGGTCCTGACCCCCAATCTAGGCCCTGATTCCATAATCTGGCAAATCCCTTTTTACCTTTCAATTTTATCTGGAGCAGCATGATAAGGAGATTGAAGGTCTACAATTACAATACACTAAAACCACACCCTCCCAGGAAGCTCAATTCTAGCCACCAGTTTTGTTGCCTTTGGCTATTTGCCACACCCTCGCTATTTCTTGAAATCTCACTTTTGAGAGCTCATTCTCTCCCTCCCTCCCTCCCTCCCTCCCTTCCTCTCTCTCTCTGTCTCTCTCTCCTCCTTAATGACTTTATTCAGAATGGTACCTCCAATACTATTCATGGTGTGGCAAAACTGCATCATTTCGTCTTAGCTTCCAGCCGACGAGCAGTCTTCCACTGTGTACACGTACTTTGGGGCACCTGGGTTATTCTCAGATCTTGGCTATGTTGAATAGTGTTGCAATGAACATGGGAGTACAAATGTCTTCTCTGAATAAGAGTTTTTGGGCTCCTGGGATAGATGCCATGGAGTGGAATGGCTGGGTCATGAGGGAGTTCAAGTCTTCGGCTGTTGTGATATGTCCATATTGTTTCCCACAGATGATGAACACACTGACATTCCTACTAGCAGTGGCGGAGGGCTCCTTTTCCCTATACCCATAAGTTCGCTGATTCTCTCTCTCTTTCGTTTTCCTCTTCTGTCTCACCCTTTTTCTTCTCTTCTCTCTCTCTCTCTGTCTCTGTCTCTCTGTCTCTGTCTCTCTCTGTCTCTCTATCTGTCTCTCTCTGTCTCTCTCTCTCTCTCTCACACACACACACACACACACACACACACACACACACACACAGCCAATCCCAACCTTCACTGCACAGTGCTGGGCAGACAGCTGCAGCTCCTGCCAAATTGCCCTCTTGGGTCAGGCGCCAGGCAGGAGGCCCGAGTGCTCCGCCTCTCTGGCCAGGCTGCGGGGATGTCTGCCTGGCGCTGTTCCCTGAGAAACCAGAGCTCGGGTTCCAGGGGGGGCGCTGAGCGACTCTGCCTAAAACCACCCTCGCCCTCAGTTACTGCCTGGGGAGGGGCGGGGAGGGGAGGAAAGCCCCGTGGTCGGTCCTCGGGCCCAGCCAAGGCTCCCCAGCCGGGCGGCGGCGCATGGCGTGTGCTACCACCGGCCTGGGGCCCCGCTGCGCCGGCTTGTGTGTTTTCTTGGCTCCGGGTTACGTAAGCAGATGAGCAGATGTGAGCCTCTCCTTGGCTGCCCCGGCTCAAGCCCTGCCACGTGGGCCTCTCGGCTGGGAGTCAGGGTCACGGCCTTGCGTGTAAGTCGCTCAATAACTTCAATGTGTGAGCGCCACAAGACAAATTCCATTGCTCCCCTCGTGCGCCCCAGCAAACCCAAACACACACACACACACACACACACACACACACACACACACACACACACACACACACACACACACACACTTGCTCCTCCCTCCAAAGCCCTGGGAACCGGCAGTCCGTCCAGCCCGAACCCTTGCCTGCATGCCAGTGACAGCCCAGCTCAGCCCTCCCTGCCTCAGCAGAACAGACTGGGCCATCTAGTCCCTGCATTCCCCTGACTGGCCAGGGGTTCAAGACCCCCAGCCCGCCTTGGAGCTGGGTTGACAGTAACACAATTTCCCATGCCCAGGACACTGTAGGAGATTCTCATAAAGCTGAACATAATTGCAAGCGATCGCAGAGATGGTTCAGACTTGATCCCGACCCAGAGGTCAAGTGTCTGGGGCACTTTGTGGTGCGTGCAGTGACTTTGCACATCAATTTCATAAAGGCAAACACAAACCATGTTACCTAAATATTTAACAATAGGAGCTGGAGCGATAGCACAGCGGCTAGGGTGTTTGCCTTGCACACAGCCAACCCAGGTTCGATACCCAGCACCCCATATGGTCCCCCAAGCACCGCTAGGAGTAATTCCTGAGTGCAGAATCAGGAGTAACCCCTGAGCATTGCCAGGTGTGACCCAAAAAGCAAAAAAGAAAAAAAAATTTAACAACAAAAGAGGCCTTTTTAAAAAAAAATAGTAATGTAGGAGTACTGCTATTTGTTCAGCCATTGATTAAGCTAGAAAGAGGTATTTTCTTTCTTTCCTTCTTTCTTAATTTATTTATGTCACACGCTGCAATACATAGGGGTTACTCCTGGCAGTGCTCAGGGGACCATGTGGGATGCTGGGAATCGAACCCGGGTCGGCCACGTGCAAGGCAAACGCTCTACCCGCTGTGCTATCACTCCAGCCCCGGAAAGAGGTCCTTTAGACTGTGGCTGGAGCATAGTACAAGTGGGTGGGGAACTTGCTTGCCATGCATGCGGCCCACCCGGGTACCATCCCCAACACCTCATATGGTCCTCCAAGGTCTACCAGGACATCCCTGAGCAGCACCAGGTGTGGGCCCCCAAAGTAGCCAAATAAATGAAATAAAAACACACTAAACATAACCAGTACATCCAAATGCCCTCTCTTCCAAGATAAGGTGTGCCTCACACCTTTAATATTAAAATGTCATTTCTCAGGGCTGGAGTGATAGCACAACAGATAGTGCACTTGCCTTGCATGTAGTTGACCTGGCTTCGATCCCCGGCAAACAAGCACAATAACACAATGAAATGTCACTTCTTTGATAATTATGGCAGACTTTGATATTGGATTGGTTTTTCAACTTGGGGGGTAGGGAGGGCACTGCCCAGTAGCGTCAGGCAGTGATCAGTTCTGGTGGGGCTCAGGATGGACCCTGGGGTGGCCCTTGCCAGGCAAATGCCTTAACCCCTGTACTATCGCCCTGACCCCAGTCAGGGCTTCTTATTTCTGGCCCAAGGGACCACAAGAGGTACCATGAACTTGTGGAACTCTACCAACAGTTCCTGTTCCTGAGCTCGAGGATTTGGCACTGCCTGGTTTTTGGAAATTCAGCAAAGAAAAGTGGCTTACCTAAGCAAGCTTTCTGAAGTAGGGGGAACTGAAGTAGGGGAGTTAGCTCGGAAAGCAGCTAGGTTACGTGATCAGCAGCTGAAGGGGGTCCCAGGAAGACATTCTGCCCCCAACTTCTAGGACCACAGAGCTCTCGTTACTGCCTAGTGCCACTGTTAATAAACTTCATCAGTTTGTTTGGGGCTGTGCCAGGGATTCAATCCAGAGCCTCATGCACGCAGGGCATATGCTCCAGACCTGTGTGCCATCTACTTAATCCACAGATAAAGATTTCACGCCATAAGAAATGAAAGTTATCAGCAGCAGAATTGACAGTCTAGGGGTCAGGCACTCGCCTGGCATATGGCCCACCCCAGTTTGACCTCCAACACCACATATGGTTCCTTGGGCACTGCCAGGATTGAGCCCAAAGCACAGAGCCAAGAGTAAATCTGGGGCTCTGCTGGGTGTGAGAGAGAAGGGTAGGGAAAAAGAAAGCAAGAAAGCAAGAAAGAAAAAAGAAAGAAAGAAGGAAAGAAAGGAAGGAAAGAAGGAGAAAGGGAGAGAAAGAGAGAAAAATAAAAAGATAAAGAAAAAAAAAGAAATGAGTGAAAGAAAGAAACTTGAGAAAGAAAAAGAAGAAAGAAAGAAAGAAAGAAAGAAAGAAAGAAAGAAAGAAAGAAAGAAAGAAAGAAAGAAAGAAAGAAAGAAAGAAAGAAAGAAAGAAAATAAGGAAGGAAGGAAGGAAGGAAGGAAGGAAGGGAGGGAGGGAGGGAGGAAGGAAGGAAGGAAGGAAGGAAGGGAGGGAGGGAGGGAGGGAGGGAGGGAGGGAGGGGGGAGCAAGCCAGTCAGCCCCATCCTTTGCCTCATAGGGCCTACCTCAAACCTCTTCATCATCCAGAGAAGCAACTCTCTCAAGTTCTCCAAGGACTTATCACCATGTCAACAGGCACCTGGCCTTGGTTCAAACAGCACCTCCCCCAGGAAGCCTTCTTGGAGTACTTCGAGGCAGTTCTCTCTCCCTGCCACTCCACACAGCACTCTCAGCATCACAGTCGCTCCTGCTTAGCACAACACACGCCAGCTGCTGCTGGGCAAGCAGCATGGGGGCCGGTTCATGGGAGGTCTCTGGCCTCAGGTGGGGGTACAGGACAAGAGACAACAGCAACCCTGATGCTGAGGTGACATGGGGACACAGGGAGGGGAACCACTCTGGGGTCCAGGGAGAGGGATGGAGAGTTTGGGGCGTGCTGATGCCTACACAGACACAGCAGTCTGTGTCTCCCACCGTGTCTCAGACACAGAGACCCAGCAGAGCCGAGGGGACAGCACCCAGCTCTCCCTCCAGCTTCCCCGCTACCCACCCACAGAGCTCCATAAAGGTGCTTACAAGCCCTGGGGAAAAGGGGCAGGGAGATGGTTCGAGTGGGGGTGGGCAGCACAGCCTTCACAGGTGGGAAGCTTTGACTTCCATCCCCCCAAACACCAACACACACACACACACACACACACACACACACACACACACACACACACACACACACACACACACACACACACACACAGAGGTTTGAGAGCTAAACCATTAAGCCTGCACCGGAGGGCCGAGCATCCCCGGAAATTAGTGGCCCTGGCTGCCCCCACTCTGCTGAGTGTGGCCCTGACACACTGAGTGGCCGAGGCCCCAGAGTCCGGCCCGCAGCGGAAGGGCGTGAGCCCCACCCTCAGGGCGTGTCCTGGCTGCTCGGCCATCTGGGGTGCCCGGAAACAAGCAGGGCATGCCTACTCTCCAGGGCACAGCCCAGGGTGAGCAGTGCCACCCCACCTCTCCTATGCACAGCTCCAGGTGGCCTGCAGTGCCCCTCCTCGCCCTGCTCAGCATACGTGTCCCCCCACCCCACCTGTCTGTCACTGAGGTCAAAGTGTGCCCCTCCACGTGAGCGCCACACCCAGTGTGCGAGCACCACAACTGCAAGTGTGCAACCCTGGCCAAGGCAGCCCTGGCGGTGACGGGACAAGAGACCAAGGAGAGCACGGAGAAGCCACAAGAACATCGACGGAGGGGCTGCTGGAAGGGGCTTGTCAAGCCTCCTGCTACGTGTTATTGCTCACTGCATTTCAAAATCTTACACTGGGGTCCACAAATCTTTTAGCCTTTTTTAATTGGTCTATTGCTCCTATTACAAACCTACAATAATAATCATTAAACTTTTCTTTTAAAAAAGTTTTACACTGTGGGGGGGTTGCAGTGATAGCACAGTGTTTGCCTTGCACGTGGCCGACCCAGGTTCAAGCCCCAGCATCCCTCACACTCTCCTGAGCACTGCTAGGAAGAGTTCCTGAGTACAAAGCCAGGAGTAACCCCTGGATGTCACCGGAGTGACCCAAAAACAAACAAACAAAAAGAACAAACGAAATAAATAAAATCTTACACAAGCTTCACAGATAACCAGAAATAATTTCTTTCTTAAACCAAATGTGACCAGTATTGCTTTTTTTTTTAATACCTTCGGGGATTAAAAATAAAAAAAAGAAAAGTATAACAATTAAATTTTTTAAACTATAACCTACTAACAAGAAATAGGACCCCTCCCTCATCCATTTCCCAATACACAAGTATCTTCCAAAATAAAGATTTCAAACATCAGTCTAGGAAGCAGGAATAATCTCTTCCTCATGCTGACTTGATGTGTCCCAGGCTCCACGCTACCTCAGTACATGCCTGCAACATCCATGGCGCCTTCTGCCAACTCACCATCCCAGCCGCCACCACCACGCCGGGGAAAGAAACACTTTCTGTCAACAGGAAGTCAAAGGCATTTGTGGTCTCGGAAGGCTGCCTCTGGGTGCATCGAGAAAAACAAAGTATTTGCTCACGAAATTCAGAAGCCTGCCAGAGGAGGTTGGAGAGTGGAGGGCAGGTGTGTGGGGGGGCGGGGGGATCAGCCCCCATGGCATAGGAGGGGGAAGGGGGGGTCTTCCTCCATCCTCCTCTGTGCTCAGGGCAGCCTCACATGGTTTTTCACACACACAACGAGGACATGGAGACTGAACTCAACACACACTAGCCTCAGGACAAACGGCTGCTGCTAGAGAGTCCATGAATGGTGCTCAGGGCGCATGTGGGCCTGGGGGTCAGGCCCGGGACTCTGTCCTGGACATCTGCTCGGCCAGGAACTATGCTTGCTGGGCTCTGCTAACCTCCTGAAATCGCCATCCAACCGCTATGGCCGCTACTTTCAAATTTGTGTTTACGTTGACGTTTACATCGAAGGCAGAGAGGTTCTGGGTATGGAGCAGGAAGAGAATCATCTGGAAAAGCCTGTAAAACTGGACATTCCTCAGTCCCACTCCCCCGAGTTCCTGGTTTGAACAGCTTGCGGCTGGAGCCCAGCAACCCCACCTGCCCACAGCGCTCTGCATAATTTGGGGGAGGGGGAGGGGGGAAACGTGAGGGAATTGGGCCTCACCCAACTGTGCTTGGGGCTTACTCTTGACTCTGCGCTCAAAAACCACTCCTGGGGGTGCTCAGGGGACGCTATGGGGTAATGGCGATTGAACCGAGGTCGGCCACGTGCAAGGCAAGCGTCCTCCCCACTGTCCTCTCTCCAGCCCCCTTTCTGTCTAACTTGAATGCAGGTCCCTGGTCTGGTCCACTCATGGACCCCCATCTCCCTTCACCCCATGGAGCGTCTGAAGAATGAGGTACCACAGAGCCAGGGAGAGGCTCAGAGAACCAGAGACCCATGCTTTTTGCATGCAGAAGCCCTGGGCTCAATCCTCAGCCCTGCTAGGTCCCCCAAGCACTAAGTGTGCCCCCTTCGAAAAAGAGTGAGGTACCAAGAAATGCACTCTGTCCTGAGGAACTACTCCTCCATCGCGCCCCAGACAAGGCAAGACAGGAAGCAGTCCTCATTTCGGGGGGCCACAGCTGACCTGAGGAAGGGGCTCTTCCTTGACATGACAGATCTGGACATTCTCAAGGGTGTGTCTCTACAGCTCCTGGGTGGGAGGGGTCAGGAGAGGCAGGCGAGAACCCCGGGAAGTCTTCCAGAGGCCCCAAACTAGGAGTTGGCTTGACAGTACACTTTTCCCTCTCTGGGATGACCCCAGGGGGTGGTATCCACCAGAGAAATAAGGCCCTGAGGTCACTGGTGAGTGCTAGCAGGTCACGGGCTATTAACTCAGTAAACAGCCTTGTCCTCGGGGGAGAATGGCCCCAGAGGGAATTTCTGCTGCGTCCAGTCCTGGCTCAGAGACCGACTTCCTCCTCCTCCTCACCCAGCCGTTCTAACCCTGGGCTTGTCTTCCTCTCTCCTCACCCCAGCCTGCTGGACTCTAGAATCGGGTCAGTCCCCACGTATCAAAAACCTAGCAGTGGAGTCCAGCGGGCCCGGAAAACACTCCGTGAACTCCAGGAAGGCCTTGCCCCATCTCTTTTTCCTCTTACAACAAAGATTCTTCTAGGAAGCATGACTTGAGCTCCTCAGAAAGGATTGGAGGAGTGAAACCTGAGGATGGAAGGACCAAGCCCCCCACCCCCAACCCAGCTGTGGGAGTGTCCCACCGGCCCCCACCAGAGCTCTCAGACAGTAGCAAGAATCCCTAGGGAGAGGGGCTGTGGCGGTGGAGGGGGGGCGGGCAGGAGCCCCTCTGAAGCACTCACTCCCAGATGCAGGGTGGGAAGACCTTGCTCTGCACTTTCTCAGGCCACCGAGACGTTCAGATATAGAAGCTCGACAAAAGGGCAAACAGAAACCCAATGCAACTTCGCAGGGAAGGAGACAGAGAGGGGGAGGGGGAAGAGGCCACAAAATCAGGATCCAACGCCCACACAGGCAAGTGTCCTCACCGCAGCGTGTCCCCCCCGCAGCGAGAGTGCCTAGCCTGGTGTGCAGCAGGCTCCCCTGGGGTTTGTTGGCAGAACAGATGCTGAGAGCTCAAGTCTCTCATTTCCTGGCTGCCGAGAGTCCTCCTTTGCAGGGATGCTGGGGCTACTCCTGGTGACACTTGGCCTGGCGGTGCTGGGGGAATCACTGGGGCAATGCTAAGTACTCATGGAGGTATCCAGTCAATGTGCATACGCACGCAGGCACACACACACACACACACGTCCATAATTAGCATGCAAAAGCTGTTGTTCACAGCAGTATTTGTGAGGATAGTTAGGGGAGGAACCTTCAACACGTGGGAAAGCACCTGGTGCTCAGTTCTCTGCTGAAGACAAGTAGGGCTCCGGGTTGCAGAGACAATACGGGGTGAAGGCACGAGGTGAAACGCGGTAAATCCAGGTTTGATCCTTAGCACCACACAGGGTCCCTTTAAGCCCCACTGGGAGTGATTCCTGAGTGCACAGCCAGGAGGAAGCCCTGAGCACCTCCAGGTGTGAGCCAAAAACAAAACACACTTAGAAAAAAAAAGAGAAGCAGGGCTCACAGGAGAGGCAGGGAAAGCATCAGAAGGGATGGGAGCCGGTGCTGTAGTTTCAGGAAGACCTTAAAGAATGATGAACCGGCAACGAGAGCCCCCAAAGAACTGAACTGAGGAGGTCTGGGTTTGAGACCCCAGTATTACATGGACCTGCCCCCCCCCCCCAACAAGTACCAATAGCAGAGGTTTTTGAGTACAAAGCTGGGAAGAGTCCCCGCCTACCCCCCCATGCCCCCACCCCATCCCCGGCACCACTGGATGTAGCCCCCCAAACAAAGACAAAACAAAACAAAAACAGGACTGCTAAATCCAAAGGGACTGTCTGGCATTAACACGGGAAAAGGGAGAGTTCTATCCTAACTGGGAAACGCCAGTTAACAACCACACAGGATGGAATGAGATCACCAACCACCCTAAGAATACACTCAGGCAAGACTCACGCATGGATGCTGAAACCCAGTGACAACACCCCGGAGATGGCCACACCTCTGCAAGTCAACAGCAAGTGTGTGAACACCACTACAACTGAAAGGCGGAAACCCGCACCACTACCCCAGCCAAGGGTGCCAGTCCCGGAGCCACGAGCAGACCTCACGTTGTGTCCCCCACCCCCACCTTCAATTGTGACCATCTCAACAATGAAGACAGAGCAGGGGAGGGGAGTATGGGGAGAGGAAGGGAAGAACGAGCGGGAATGGGGTTGGAGGGAAAGAAAGAGGAAGAGAAAAGGAGCAAGAAAGAAGAGACAGAAGGCGGAGCAGGGAGTGTCTTTTCAAGAACTGGCACGGGAGGGCAGCGCCCAGAGCCTCCCACTAGACCAGGCGCCCCTAAGGCAGGTCCTGTTGTACTGTCGGGAAGGGTTCGTCAGCCTCGCCAGCCTGACATCACCCAACATTACAGCACAGCTCCATTTCCGGTCCTGACTCGGGCCCTGACTCCGGCTCTGTGATTACATATACTGCAACTTCCCCTGTGCAGCCTTTGGTCAGAATTCTAGGCTGCTTCCCAATAGTTCTAACTCAGTAAAAGAGCAATTCAGCTCTTCAAAAAAAAAAAAATTTTTTTTTAAGTGAATCAGTGACCCCTCTGATCAGCTTTGGGGCCCTGGCTGGTTTCTGGAGCAGCAGTGCTGGTGCCAAGAGGCCACCTCTGCTTTTATCAAGAAGCAGGACCTTGGCTATAATCTTGCTGGCTGCCGTGCGCACCCTCTGGGCTGCCAGCCAGCTCTGCATTCCTGGCATTGTCTCTCCAATATCAGGATCCTTTCCACTCAGCCAGCTCCAATTTCCTCCTTTAAGGAGCGGGCCTAATAAAGTGCTGTTTTCGGAACGTAAATGAGATAACACACATATGTACTTACCACAGTGCTTGGCATGAACAGATGCCACTTTGCCTCCTTCCCTGGCTGCCCAGGACTTCAAAGCCAATTGATTATTTACAAGTCTGTAACCACAAGTGGGCAAAACTGTGCATTTCTACTCATGTCCACCTGCATCCGTTATAAACAAGGAAGAAGACGCTGCTACCCCAAGGATCCTCTGGGTATGAGCGCTGCTTGCAGCACGTAGAAGATAAAGAGCATGTCTAATGTTTCTTATAGTCAGAATGAGCCCTCACTAGAACATTCAAGAGCTTAGCGCAGAGCACAGAGGATACATCTTAGAATCTTGGGATGGTGAAGGCCTTCCTTGGCACGAAAACAACCAACAGTTGTCAAGTAAGAGACATTTAAACCCATAAAAAATTAAAATCATCAAGCGGGTCAGAGTGACAAAGTACAGCAGGCAATGCCTTTTTTTAGCTTTTTGGGTCATACTCGGCGATGCTCAAGGGTTACTCCTGGCTCTGCACTCAGGAATTAATCCTGGCGGTGCTCGGGGGACCATATGGGATGCTGGGAATCGAACTCAGGTCGGCTACATGCAAGGCAAACACCCTACCCGCTGTGCTATCACTCCAGCCCCAGCAAAAAGGCACATAGCCAACCAGGTTTGATCTCCAGCACCCCAGAGGGTCCCCTGAGCCCACAGGAGTGAGTATAAAGACAGGAGTAACCCCTGAGCATTGCTGGGTGCGGCCTAAAACCGAAATTACAAATGAAAACAAAGCAAAACAAAACAAAACCTACAAAACTTTGAGGCCACAAAAAAGCACAGCATTTGGGACATTTGCCTAGTGAGTGGGTGCCAGACCTGGATTTGATCCAGCACCATGCAGCCTTCTGAGCATCACCAGGCACAGCCCTGGAGGGGTGACTCAGGGAATTCCCCGAACAGCAGGGATCCCACACTCAACAACATTTCCAGTTAACCAGAATCACCAGGAGTGGACACTGGGTCCCTTAAGCACTGCTTAGGGGTACCCTTCCCCCAGCTCCCAAATCGAAAACTTCTAGAGCCAGGGATTTGGTTCAAAAGTCAAACACATGCCTCAAGTATGAAACCCTGCGTTCAACCTTTTTTTTGGGGGGGGAGGGGCACAGCCCACTGTACGCAGGGATCACTCCTGATTCTGTGCTTATGAATTACTCAGGGAGCACCTGGTGGTACCAGGGGACCATATTCAGTGCCAAGGATCAAACTGGGTTCGGACACATCAACCTCTGTGAACTATCTCTCCAGCCCTGAGTTCAAGCTCTGGCAAAGCAAAGAAATACACACACACACACACACACACACACACACACACTTACTTTTGAGGGTGGAGAGTGAACACACCTGGTGGCTCTGCACTCAGGGATCACTCCTGGCTGAGCTCGGAGGACCATATAGGGTGCCGGGGATTGAACTCAGATCTGTGGCATGCAAAGAAAGCACCCCACCCACTGAACACTCGCTTCAGCTCCCCTCCCTCCCCAAGCACTGACATATGAGCAAAGCTATGAGAGATAAAGTTAGAAGATAGGTGAAAGGGGAATCTCATTAGCAAATAACATGCAAGTGCTGGACAAGGCCTCTCAGCACCACAGCAGAGCCCTGGCTGGCCACATGGTCAAGGAGCCTCCTGAATGCCACTTGAAGATCCCTCCCCACAAAAACACCAGAGAAAGGGGTGATATCCACAAAGATCCTACATACTTTTTTTTAACGATAAAAAAAATAACTGAGTCAGAGGCTGGAGCAATAGCACAGCAGGTAGGGCGTTTGCCTTGCACGTGGCCAACCCGGGTTCAATTCCCAGCATCCCATATGGTCCCCCGAGCACCACCAGGAGTAATTCCTGAGTGCAGAGCCAGGAGTAACCCCTGTGCATCACCGGGTGTGACCCAAAAAGAAAAAAAAAAGGGTCAAACTGTAGGTGAATAGGTTAATTCACAGATACAAATGGTCCACAAATGCCTCATTTGTACAATTATATAGAATTCAAGAAATACATTTTCAAGATACTATATCTGACTATTTGTATCTGATAATGGACAGAGAATTTATTTACATTTTACATTTATATCATTTAAGTTCCAGAACTGACATGGATTTTTTTTTTTCTTTTTGGGTCACACCCAGTGATGCTCAGGGGTTACTTCTGGCTCTGCACTCAGGGATCATTCCTGGTGGTGCTCGGGGGACCATATGGGATGCTGGGAATCGAATCCGGGTCGGCCGCATGCAAGGCAAATGCCCTACCCGTTGTGCTATCGCTCCAGTCCAAGAAAGTACCTAAAATCAAAAAGACAACCTAGCAGTTCATTAATTTTTTTTTCCTTACACATTACACACCCGATATGGGGTGTATACCCAAAATACACAAAGGACTCACACAACTCAAGCACAAAACAAGCCACCTCCTGCCCCGAAGGGAACCTGCAAGAATAGATACTTCTCTAAAAAAGATACCACACCAGGGGGGTCCACAGGAAACATGGAAGATGCTTCCCCCATTGCTTATTATTAGGGAAATGCGAACCCAAACCACAAGAGGCTATCACCTGTCACCTGTGAGAACAACCTATTCTAAAAAAGACTGGAAATACGTGTTTGAAAGGACATGATGTAAAAGGAACTCTAGGTACCCTGCTCGGGTGAGCATAAAATGGGGCAGCATCTGTAGAAAATGGCACAGAGCCGCCTTTAAAATAAATAATAGTGCAAATGCCCTGTGATCCAGCAATGCCACTCCTAAGCTTTTATCCAAAGGCTAAGAAAACACTCGGATGAAAGGAGGTGTGCTACGTGCACCCCTGTGCTCGCTGCAGCACTGCTCACAAGGCAAGGCACGGGATCAATATAAACAGCCATCAACCACGGTGAGTGGCTGAGGACAAGGGTCTAGGTAGGCCACGTAAGGCGAGCCTGCCGCTGAAAACAATGAAACTGCCTTTTGAGATAAAAATGAATGGGTACTGACGTGATTGGTGAAATAAAGAAAGATTGCTATCAGAAGCTTCATTCAGGTGGAAAATGAATTGTTAAAGCAAATACGGCTGACACATGTATAACAACAATGAAATGAACTCCCATATGCAGTGAAACCGATGGTGGATATTAGCGCAAGAGGGGAGAAGTGGAGGGGGGTCGGGGGAAGGGGTACAGGGGTCATGGCAGGGGTCCCTGAAGTCTTGGTGGTGGCGGTGGTATTATGTACCTAGACATGTGAAGTTAAAACCCTCAAATTCATGATATTGTGAGCCAATAATTCATCAACAATGCTAAAATGATTAAGGAGATAAGGGGCTGGAGAGTGTGCGCGTATATGTGGGGGGGTGCGGGGAAGATACGTGCCTGGGGTGCAGCTGACCCTGCTTATGTCCCCAGCAGTGTGTGGCTTCCTGAGCACTGCCAGGTGGCCCTGGAGGCACTGGCAGGTGTCACGTCAATCTAATTTCTCCCCTTAAGGAACTTTAGAAAGACAGGCAGACTAAACCTAAAGCAAACACAGGAAGACAGTTTAAAAGATCAGAGCAGAAGCTCATGAAATAGAGAACAGAAAAACAGGAGACAAAATCGATGCACCCACGTTGGTTCTTTGAAAGCAATAACAGAGGGACATACTTTGGTCTCAGCTCACTGAAAAAAGAGAGAGCTCTCAAATGACCAAAATCAGGCACAAAAGTCAGTGCTTGGGAGAGCCCAAGGCAAGGAAATTAAAAGGTTTACACAGGAGGCCTATGACTGTCACCAACAGTGAGATGACAGTTTCGCAAAGTGGGCAATATTGTGCCCCTACACCACCCCCCCCAACCCAACACTGGGTGGGGAAGGGGGAAGGAGAGAGGAAGTAGCTTCAGGTGCAGTTCCCCCAGGCCAATTTTCTATTTGCCCACTTAAAGAAGGTCAATTTCCAGGGGAGCACTGAGTAATCTTTTTTCCCTCTGAAAAGGTGTTGGTGATTGAGTCAGTTTGGGAACCTCTGTGACTGAGATCCAGCAAATTCCTCGAAGACATAAACACACAACGCTGGGGCTGGAGCAATAGCACAGCAGGTAGGGCGTTTGCCTTGCATGCGGCCGACCCAGGTTCGATTCCCAGCATTCCATATGGTCCCCTGAGCATCACCAGGGATGATTCCTGAGTGCAGAGCCAGGAATAACCCCTGTGCATCGCCAGGTGTGACCCCCCCAAAAACAAACAAACAAACAAAAAAACAAAAAAACCACACACACACACACACACACACACACACACACACACACACACACTGCTGACTCAGGAATAAACAGGAGCTCTAGGCAGACACCGAAAAGCCTTTGACCAGACATCCGAATTCATAAGAAAAACATGCCATTGCAGGCACAGTACAGAATGCAGGAGTATCTGCTGGTGGAGTGGGGGACAGTGAGGTCCCACGCTAACACGCTGCTGCCCAGTGACAGACTGAGCACGCTTCCTCTGAGATCAGGATGTTCCCCCCCCCCCCTTAGCTGAGCCCTGAACTGGTGGGACATTCTAACCTGGGTGACTGGGCCAAGGCAGGCGAGCTCACGAGAGGAAAGGGGAGGAGGCACCGCCTTTCTCATCTGCAGCGCCCAACCCCTGAAGCATAAACTCCAGCAGGTGTGGGAGAGGTTTTTGCGGTTGTTGATGGGGCTTTAGGTGTAGATTCCAAAGAGCGCTCACTGATCGAGTGGACTTCTGACTGTGTGACTGCTGGAAGGGTCGGGTGGAGGAGGATTGTCCATTAAGCCTCGGTCCTGGCTCAGGGCCCATGAACGGGCACCGCAGGGCGGTACAGCTGGCCGGGGGGTGGACAGCACTCACGCTTGCTGGGAAGCCACGTGGAGTGGTGTGAGCAGCCGCATCAGGACTCCCAGGAGGACTGGTCAATGCTGGAGGCTTGCCACAAGCATGTGTGTGTGGTGGTGGGGGGCGGGGAGGGCAAGGGGTGGTTTGGACAGAGAAAGGGTCAATATGATCCCTCTGGACAAGAACTGAGTGTTCAAAGTACGTAAAGGGATATACATGATAACCTTTCAGTATCTGCATTGCAAACCATAACGCCAGAGAGAAAGAGGGATGGAGGGGAGGAGAGGGTGATACAGGGGAGAGAGACAGAGACAGAGAGAGGAGAGAGAGACAGAGACAGAGAGAGACAGAGAGAGAAAGCACGAGGAGAGAAAGAGCGAGAGAGAGGAGAGAGAGAGAGAGGAGAGAGGAGAGAGAGAGAGAGAAAGAGAGAGGACAGAGAGAGACAGAGACAGAGAGAAGGAAACTGCCTGCCCTGGAGGCAGAGGAGGAGAGGGGATGGGGGATGGGGGAAGCTGGGGACACTGGTGGTGGGAAATGTACACTGGTGAAGGGACGGGTGTTGGAATATTATATGACTGAAACCCAATCATGAACAATTCTGTAACTGTGTATCTCACTGTGATTCTATATTTAAAATAAGAAAAATGAAAAAAAAAACAAAACCCACCCACCCGACAGGAAGGGAGTCCAGAGGGCAAGGGCCTATCTATCATTCGTGTACAGTAGTACAGAACTTGAGGGGATTAGCATGCCTCTAACATGCGGACCGTGCCACTGGCTGCCTCTCACGGAGGCCAAGAGGGATGGGGTGACTCTCTCACATTACTCCGCAGGCTGCCACAAAGCGGGGCAGCAGGGCTGGGCACTCTGCTCCCCACAGCAGCCGGCTGGCACAGTCACCCACACGATTGAACCTCAACTGTCCCGACACTATGAATAGCCACAGGCTACTGCGACCCCCAGGCTGATGCTACTGAGGCCCAGCAGTGTTCAGGGGCTCTGTGCTCAGGACTAGCCCTGGGGGTGCTTGGGGGACCATATTCAATGCAGGGAATTTGGGATTCAAGCCAGAGTCTGCTGCACACACACGGTAAGTACATTAACCCATCACCTAATTCTCTGACACCTAGCCCGTGACTATTTTAGGAAAGGGGGCACACCTGGCTGTGCTCGGGGGCACGTACGGACTGCTAGGGATCAAACCTGGTGGGTCATGTGTAGTGTCAGCACTCTGCTGTGTGATATCTGGCCCCTTGTCCCCCCCCCTTTTTTTTTTTTGCTTTTTGGGTCACACCCGGCGATGCACAGGGGTCACTCATGATTTTGCACTCAGGAATTGCTCCTGGCAGTGCTCAGGGGACCATATGGGATGCTGGGAATCGAATCCAGGTCAGCCCCGTACAAGGCAAAGGCCCTACCCACTGTGCTAACGCTCCAGCGCCCCACCCCCCATTTTTTTTTTTAACATATCCATCCTCTTTCCCTGAGACTCCACCCAACAGCCTATGCAACCTTCCCAGCCCCTCCTCTAGCCCACTCAGCCCTCTGTAGTCTCTGGGGTTTCTCGCTAGGCTACGGGCAATGTCACCTAGAGAAGGGAAGGCTGTGGACTAAGGGGGTGGGGGCTGAGATATAAGCCAGGCCCAACTCTCCACTCATCCTGGTCCCTAAACTCCGGGTCCAGCTTCAAAACCTCTCCCTCCGCCTCTAAACTCAGCCCCACCGGGGATGAGAAACTAAACAGGGACACGTGCACTTGGAGGAAGCTTGACTCTGCAGTCTGCTCTGCTGAACGTAAGCCGGATGGACCCCCCCAAAGGGGTGGGGGGCTTGAACAGGTAGGAAGACCATGCACAGAGAGTGTCGTACTCATCACATTCAATCCTCCGCCACGCCTGTGCGGTAAAGCTTCCCGTTATCCACTGGAAGATAGTCCTGCTGAGGGTTTCCCAGGAACAATACACTCCTGTCCAGCCCAGAGTCCAAGGGACGAAGAGTGGTGCCCTCTTGACTCACAACTGAGTGCCGGAATGCAGGAGAAAAAAGGAAGAGGGTAACACACACTGAATGTCAGCGCAGCGCTGCCACTGGGTCTGCACCCTTGGTCGCTGAAATCACTAGCTCCCACGGTCGTTCTCCCCCTTATGTACTTCAGTGTGCCCCTGCTTATCTACAAAGGGACATGTGCATGGGGAGGAGGATAAGCAATTAATAAGGGGAAGGGACAGAACTAGCAACTCATATTGGCTGCTTTGGGGCTACTCAATAGTACTGGTCCCGTCCAGCATTAAGGTCTTTCTCTACTTGGACCCTGTTTCTGGATCCCATGAACAGGAATGCCAGAACTGTCAAGAGTTGGGCTCCTCTGACCCAGATGAGGTACCGAGGCTAGCTTATGAGAACCTGTGATCTCACAGACGGCTATACCCACTGTCCACAGCAAAACAGACCTTTCCAGCTTTCCATCAACATCATTTTTTGGGGTTTTGTTTAAGTTGGTCTTGTTTTTGAATCATCTCTGGCAGTGCCCAGGGCTGACTCCTGGGTCTCCGCTCAGGAATCACTCCTAGCGGGGTTTGGGGAACCCCATGGGATGCCAGGGATCAAAGTCGGGTCGGCGGCAGGCAAGGCAAGTGCCCTACCCACTGACTGTACTCTGACCCCAACACCATTTTAAACCAGTCTTTTCTTTTTTCTTTTTTTGAGGGGGAGGGGGCATTTGTGCTCAGGTTCTACACCTGGCAATGGGCTTGGGGAAAGAAGAAAAGGGAATCAAGGCTCAAGCAGTGCCAGGGCTGAGTGGCTGGCCATGCAAAACACTTACACTTGCTCTCTGGGTCATCTCCCCAGCCCCTCAGTTGGGGCCTTTATCTTTATTTTCCCACTTTCCTTTCCTTACTCCTGTTGCTTTTGCACTGCCCGGGGGGTCATACGCAGCTGGCGGTGTTGCTCTCACACACTTGGATGTGGTGAGCTGAAGACCCCACACTTGATGGTTGTATGGGAGACCCCAGACAGCAGAGCCCCTGGAGTCATCCCCTGGGCTGGTGCCCAGGATGGAGCTAGTGGCACCAGCGGCCTCACACCTGCCAAGCAGGTGCGCCACACCTGAACTCATCCCAGCTCCCTAGTCAGGATTTTACAGCCAGGTACCCCAGGCCACAGACAAAGGAAATAAAGGCTTTTATCATATGCAAACAAATTCTGGCACAGCTTCCTAGACATGTTTAAAGAGCCACGCAGAAGCCTCCTTTCCAGTACAATGAGTAATCACAGCAGGAACTGCCCAAAGGCCTCTGTATAAAGGGAAAGCCAGATGTCCAGGAAGGTCCCCGTGCCCCCTTCAAGGAACTTCAGGCACCCGCACAAATCAAGGGCTGGGAACATGACACAAGAAGTTCACATAAATCTGTCACTCCCTCAGAATCCACACTTTAACAACCATTATCTCCAGGAATTTATAACTCAGGGAGGGAGAGGATATTCCACTCATCCTGTAAAGCAATGTGGCGATGGGACCGGGTGAGAAAAGACCCTACCTTCTAGCCTAGAAATTTCTCTCTAGCAATTTATGCCAAGGAAATCATTCAACTCAAGTGAAGAGCTACACACAGCAGAAACACCCATGCCAAGACTATCCAGGCAGGGCCAGGGATCTGGCCCAGTGGCTAAGTGTTTGCCATGCACACAGGATGCAAGAATTGGATCCCTGGCATAGAAAAAATAGAAGAGAAGGGAAGGGAGGGGAAGGGAGGGGAGGGGATGGGTGGGGAAGGAAGAGGAGATTATGGATGATGAAACCTGAAGTACTGAATGCTGAAGAAATATCTATAAGGATTTTAGACAGGTACCAAGGATAACTAGGATAATTAAAACAATGCAAAGATTTTATAAGATAATACTGAATGTGGGCCTGGGAGAAAGTACAGTGGGTAAGGCACTTGATTTGCTCTTGCCCGAAGCTGGCTGACCCAGGTTCAATCCCCAACATCCCTGAGCCTGCCAGAAGTGATCCTTGAATAGAGTCCTGAGCATAACCAAGTGTGGGCCCCAAACCAAACCAAACCAATAAACAACAACAAAAAAATACCCAGCAAAATGATTATGTTAAATGAAAATAGCAGCACAAATAGTTTCTCAACAAAGTTGCAACAGAATAAATATGCATTTGAAAAGTGCTAGCAAGTTTGTTATAATGGCAGGCACATTTTCTGTTATAATGGTAGGGGACAGACCCCTTATTTTTATTTTTTTAATTTTCATTTATTTATTGATTTATTTATTTTGCTTTTTGGGTCACACCCAGCGATGCTCAGGGGTCACTCCTGGCTTTGCACTCAGGAATTACTCCTGGCGGTGCTTGCAGACCCCTTATTTTTAAACCTTTCATATGCTCACACTGTTTTTAGCTAAAAGGGGGGAAGGGTCAAGAAATCATACAAAGGGCGGGGGGGGGTGCCAAATCTTGACAGATAAAGAGTGATTACATCCCTGGGCCCTGGAACTGTGGCAGAAAGTGACTGCTCTGCAAACTCAAGACTGGGAGTTCTATCCCCAGGGCAGACCATGAGCAGCCAGCCATGAGCCCAGCAACTCTTATCCAGGACATCCTGGACACAAGAGAGTGTGTTCTCCAGCACACAAAACGTCTGTGTGAACTGCAAATAAAATGTACAGCCCGGGGCTGGAGCGATAGCACAGCGGGTAGGGCGATTCCCAGCATCCCATACGGTCCCCCAGCACCGCCAGGAATAATTCCTGAGTGCAGAGCCAGGAGTAACCCCTGTGCACTGTTGGGTGTGACCCAAAAAAAAAGCAAAAAAAAAAAAAAGAAAAGCACAACCCAGGCCAGAAAGACAGTACAGCAGGCAGGGTGCTTGTCTTGCATGCTGCTGACCCGGGTTTCCGGGTTTAATCCCCAGCATCCTACATATGGCAATCTGAGCATTGCAAGGAGTTATTCTGGAGCCCAGAAGCAGGAGTAAGCCCTGAACAGGTGTGACCCGCGCCTCCCCTCAAAAAAAAATTAATAAATTTAAATTTTTCCTTTGGGCCAAAGCAATAGTACGGTGGGTAAGGCAATTAATCGCAGTGCCTGCAGTCGACATGGATTTGATCCCCAGCAACACATAAGGTCCCCTGAGTGCAGAGCCAGGGGTAAGCCCTGAGCACTGCCAGGTGTGGTCCAAAAACCAAAATAAATAACTGCAACTTCCAGCAAGCACAGTCAGTGATGTGTTGAGCCCTGCACCCTGGGCTATGTCGTGTGACTCCTGGTCAGCACCTGCATTAGCACCTCAGCGACCTCCCTTCAAGCACCAACGCTCGAACCCGCGTGAGCACCCTAGCTAGCCGCGCCCCTCAGTTCCAGATGTGCCGTATTCAGAACTCATTCTGTGCTTGCACCGGGCAGCTGGGGTCCTTCTGTGTCTGCTGGCTCAACTTCACAGTACCTGTCAGGTAGATCCTAGCACCGGCCCCATTTTTACGGGTGGGAACAAGGAGGCTAGTAACTTTCCCATACAACACAATTAGCCAGTGAGAGAAAAACAGAGAGAGAAACTTTCCCTCCTCTCCCCGCCACTCCCCGCCCCCTCCCGCCCCCGCCATCCACCTGCTAAAATCGTCCTGTCTGCTCTCACAGAGAGAGCAAAATTCTCAGCAAAACCTCCCCATAGAGCCCCCAAATTGGTAGTGAGCTTTGCAGGGGATTGCAGACGCCTTTCACAGTTATGGGTCTGACCGGGGTCATCGAGAAGAGGAAGAAAAACATTCAGCACCAACAAGGCCCTGCTGGCCCCGCTCCAGTGAAGGGACGGAAGTTCAGACTTGCCCTCCATAGTCAGGAGTCAGGAGGCCCAGAAGTCAGAATCCACCCGCCAAGGCCTGCACGACTTCCCGCCACTTCCTGCCCTGCCCGCCATCTCCTTCCCCCGGCTCAGGTCCAGGCTCCAGCTTCTTTCTCTGACCACCTCTTGCTCTGCCTGCCCCTACAGGTGACTGAGGTGACAAGGCCCAGTGGAGAGGGCAGTGGGGCTCTCCTAGGGCAGCTGGTAGAGATGCAGGCAGGACCCTCACCCCCCAACCAGGGGCTGGAAGATGCTAAAATCAGGGCTGGGGAGGGAGGCTCCTCACTTGTGACCCTGGCTCTGGCCAGGTCAGAGACCCTTAGTGCCCTGGAAGCATCCACTGCTCCCCTGACCACACCACACAGCTGCCCTGTCCATGGCACAGGTGTTCCGGTGGCGTTGCTAAGAAACCAAGATTTGCAGAGGAGTAAATGAGTTCATGTTTATCTTCTGTAGAGCCCCTCCTCACTTGGAGGTGAAGACTCAGACTCACCCATTCTCAGCAGGCAGGGACCCCACCCAGGCTGCCTGCCAAGGGCACATCTGAGCACTAGGAATGACCTAACATCTCCAGGACAAGTACCCGGAGCGCCTTAGAACACAGAAATCATTGGTGGTCCCCAGCACACTGCCAGGTGTGGCCCCAAAGATACCAGCACCCGCACCTACTGCTCCCCCAAAGAAACCTCGCCACCGGGCTGAATGGAGCAGCCCCCCACCCCCACCCCAGCATGGCTGGAGAGGCCCCTTGGTGAAAACTAAACAAAACATAAATACCAGTTTCCCTGGGTCAGCCTTCGACTCCAAGGCTTTTTCCTGTTTTGTCAGGCTGGCAGTGTCCCAAAACACCAATGACAGTGCTGTGGTTTCGGGACATCAAAGGCAAAAGGACCCGGCACACTGAACAGGAAGAAACTTCGAAAGGAAAAGTTTGCAGGCTTATTTAGACGCGTCCTGTCACGGGCTGGGGTCCCTCCTCACACCCCCCAGGCCCACATGACCGGCAGGAAGGTGCCTGACTTCACAGCATGTTGGCCGCACAGGTCTGCCGTGACCCTGCCCCATCCCTCAGGCGGCCTACCCATTAACCCGGGTGCCGGGTGCCGTGCCAAATGATTCCTGGCACATTCCCAGTCCTTCAGTGTCCCTCAAGGAGGAGGACTCGGCCCCGTGAGGTGGTTTCAGCACTGAGAGGCATTCAAGGACCCCTCTTAGGCAGGGTCTGGGAGATCATATGTGGCCCCAGGGCGGCTCCAGACAGGAATTCCGGGAAACCAGAAAGAAAGGGCCTCACTGCCAGGCCTGGAGCCAGCCACCGGGGGCCCCTGAAGGCGGGGCAGGCAGACTGTGTGTGTCTCCGGCTGCTTGGCGAGCTTGTGCCTTGCTCCTGGAAAGAACAACTCAGAGCTCTGAGGGCTCTCTGGTTCGGTCCCTGGTACCACCAGGCAGCTGGGATTGGGTCCTACTGCGACACAGAGTCCTGGCGGTGCTGGGAGTGATGCCCGAGCACTGCTGGACATGACCCCCAAATCAAAATAAATTTAAAAATCTAAGAGGGGCTGGAAAGATAGTACAGTAGTAGGTACAGCAACGGTCTTGCATGTTACCTGGGTTCTCACCCTGGCAACACACACAGTGTCTCCCGGCCCGGCCAGGAGCGATCTCGGAGCAGTGGGTGTGGTCCAAAAAACAAAACCGTAAATAAAAAGAACCACATCTCAGTCAACAGCACAATGTGTCACCCAGTGCCAAGACCCGTAAGCTCCAGGCTTCCAAGATCTAGAGACTCAGGAAACAAGAGGCAGGGGAGGAGTGGGGAGGGTTCCTGGGAAAGTTGCTTCCTGGGGCCTCACTCCCAGGAGTCCTCTGAATTTCTGCCACCTTGATGCCAAGAGCCTGGCCCTCTGCCCCTACCCCAGGTGCTTCCTGCATCTAGTTTCCTTTTTAATCAGAATTCTAGAAACATCCTTCATTCAGCAGCCAGCAATATAAATCCACCAAGGCTAAAGCCAACCCATCACTTCCAATGAATGGGCCACTCCTTTAAGCAAGGCTGGTTTCATAGCCCGGGCCTTTTCAAAAAGCGCACACCCATTGTTTCCATTTTCATAAAGCTCTCCTAGGCAAATAATCCCTAAAGGGCAGAAAGCTTTATGCATGAGCCTCCCCACAACACCAAGGCGAAATAAAACCTGTGCGTGCTTGTGCACACATTGTGTTCCAACTTTTTTTTTGGGGGGGAGCACACCTGGCAATGTTCAGGGCTTACTCCTGGGCTCTGTACTCAGGGATCACACCTGCTAGGGCTCAGGGAACCATACGGGGTGCCAGGGACTGAACCCAGGTTAGTCACAAGCAAGGCAACGTCCCTACCTGCTGTACTATTGCTCTGGCCAACTTTGAAGAGAACCTTAAATCTAAAATGCTGATCATTCCCCCTGAACACCACCACCAGGTGTAGCCTTTAATGCCAGGTACAGCCCTAGAGGCCAGAGTGGTCTGGGTAATCCCTGGCTCACAGGGCCCTCACCCTCCAGCCCAGCTGGCAGAGTAATTTAAGGAAAGTCCGTGGAAGGGGGATCATCCCAGAGCCTCTGAAAACCCCTTGGGAGGACCTATAACACCCTCCACCCAAAAACACTCGTCACTGAGCTCCTGTGTGTGTGTGTGTGTGTGTGTGTGTGTGTGTGTGTGTGTGTGTGTGTGTGTGGTGCTGGTCACTGAGCTCGTGGGGTGGGGGACACAGGGGTCAGGTTGCATGAGCACAGCTGTGTTAACGTTTATGGTTTTGACATATGCAGCTACTAACCTTACGACCAATAAAGCAAACAAGAGCCTCCATCACTTCCTTATGGAGGCTTCTAGTCTTCTAGTCCTCCTCTTTCTTCTTTCAATTTTTTTTTTCGAGGGAGGGGGAAAAACAGTAAGGTTTACTGGAAAGGACAGAGAAAGGCAAGGAAACTCCCCAGCTGGGGAGGAACTTAGCACTGGGCTAAGTTCTCTTCCTCTCTCTGTCCCAGCTCTCACCAGGTTATCTATCGACACAAATTTATCTGTATTCGAAGATGTCAGCCTCTCCCTTAAACAAGCACCAGCAAAAAAAGAGGAAACACAAAATGCATTTCCTCCAGGCCCCACTTCTTAAACCATGAGGGTTGAATCCCAATGAGTGTGGGGGTCACAAGTCATTCAGCAACAGTGAGAGGTCTCTGAAAACAGAATGCCCAGAGATGAATTTGAAATGCATCCTGTTCCTGTATCTGAGAGACTTCGGGCAGTGTTTGTCCACACTGCATCTCTCAGGATAAGAGCGGTGGTGTCGGCTAGAGTTCAAGAAGCAGGCTGGAGAGACAGTACAGTGACTTGACTTGCACATGGCTGACCTTGGTTGTATCCCCAGGACCCCAGGTGATCCTTCTAGAGTGGTCCCTGAGCACAGAGCCAGGAGAAAAACCCTGAGCATAGTGGAGTATGATCAAAAAAAAATTTTTTTAAAGAAGCAGTAGAAGCAACACTGTAGTAGGGCCAGGGTTTCCGCCATCAACAGAGCTGACTGCCAATCAATCACCAAAACAGGCTGCAATGGGTGAAGCCTCGCTAACACCTTACCGTCCTGGGCATGGCCCAGCCCTCAACCATGCCATGAACACTCTTAGGAATTTTGTCTTTTTCTTTTTGGGTCACACCTGGCGATGCACAGGGGTTACTCCTGGCTCTGCACTCAGGAATTACTCCTTGTGGTGCTCAGGGGACCATACGGGATGCTGGGAATTGAACCCGGGCCGGCCACGTGCAAGGCAAATGCCCTACCTGCTGTGCTATCCCTCCAGCCGCAAAGACTCTTAGGAATATTTAAGAGCTCTCCAGGGGATTCAAGTAAAAAAAAAAGGTCACTGTCACTGTCATCCTGTTGCTCATCGATTTGTTCGAGCGGGCACCAGTAATGTCTCTCATTGAGAGACTTATTGTTACTGTCTTTGGCATATCCAATACGCACGGGGTAGCTTGCCAGGCTCTGCCACGCGGGCTCCATACTCTCGGTAGCTTGAGAATCTCTATACTCAGTGAAGAGGAATCAAAGTGCGCTTTTTCTTCCTTTTTTTTTTTTTTAAATTCTTCCTACTTAAACTTCATTTTTTAAAAAATAAGTGACTTTATTTTGGGGTGGAAGCCTGTAGTACTCAGTGCTTACTCCTTATGGGGTGCTCATGAATCACTCCTGGTAGTGCTCCATTACCCGCAACCCAAGCACCACCTGACCTGATCCTACCATCTCCCCGGCCCTTAACTTCCCAAACTGCTTTCAAAGAGCGGACGTCACTTTTTACCAAGAGGAGATCTCCCACACAGAACAAAACCAGAGAAGGCAAGCTTTCTGGGCAAGCAGATCAATTCCTCTCCACTCCCCAGGGGGGCTGGAGACGCAGCTCCTGAGCACAGCCAGGCCAGCCAGAATCACCAGGGCCTCTGCCAGAGTGCCTGAGCCTCATCTGTGCCGGAAGAGGGTGGGCAGAGGCCAGGCTGAAGAAGTGGAACCTGAAACCTGGAGCATGTGACTCAGTCCCTCTGCCTTCTAAGGACAAATCCCTACAGGCCACATGGACCCAGAACCAGTTCCTAGCCAAAGCCAGAGATGACCCTGAAGTGACCAGGACATCTTGCAACCTGAAGACTTTGAACCTCGTGGAACAGAACCCAGATATCTCCCCCCAAGTGCCCATCACTCACAGACATTGGTTGTGGTCCCCAGGACGCTGCACCTAAGAAAGAGGCTGGGGCAGTCTGATGGAGGTCACTGAATCCAATCTGACCTTTACAGGGACCTCACTGCCCAGAGAGCATGTGGGCAAATGTCAGAACCTAATGGAAAAGTGCCCAGGCCTCAAAGGACTTCAGAAATGGAGCATATTCCTTGTCCTGGGACAAAAGATCAACACTTAAGGGGTGAAGAAAAAGTGGAATTAGGGCTGAAGCGATAGTACAGTGGGTAGCGCACTTTCTTTGCACTCACCCAACTGGGGTTTGATCTCCATATAGTCCTCCAAGCCCTGCTAGGAGTAATCCCTGGGTAGAGAGCCAGGAATAAGTCCTGAGCACTGCCAGGTATGGCCCAAAACAAAACAAAACAAACAAAAAAAACCACTGGGATTGGGTCTGGAATGATAGTACAAAGAGTAGGGTAGGGTGCTTACCTTGCACAAGTAAATTTCTAATCTCCCATCAGGCACAGGCAGGAAATAGGATCACAGGAGATCACAAGATTGCAGGAGGCCTTGGGGAAATAGGCCATGGAGAAATCAGCTGGGCTGGCAACCACAGACTGGACAGGCCCTTTCACACAAACAGAGTTCAGCAGAGCCCCAGAATTCTTGAAGGTGCCCACGAAGAATGTGAGCTGAGCGCATTTGAGGCTTGAGACTGTCCTGGCATTGACTGTCATTCCCAACCAACAATCAGTCTAACTCCCCACCCTACAATCTGCTACTATATCCAAGACCTTCTCTTAAAGCCAGTCACAGGCGGGCAGCAAGGGAAGCAGTGAGTTAAAATTTAAGCAGCAGAGCAAACAGATCGCTTCAGAAATTGAAAGAGGATTTTCATGCAACCAGGTAAAACCAGGGCTAGATGGGCAGAGAAAGAGCATAAGGTTTAAGGCATTTCTCTTGCATGAAGTCATTGGCCGATCAATCCCCCAGTACTGCATATGGTCCCCGAGCTCCACCTGGAGTGACTCCCCAAGCTGGGGAGGAGTCCTGAGCACTTCTGTGTGTGGCCCCAAATCAAAGAAACAAACAAAAAAGCTCCAAAGAAACAGGACTGGAGAATTTTGACATCCATTTTGAGTTTCTGGATACAAGAAGGAAGACTTGGGGCTAGAGCGATAGCACAGCGGGTAGGGCGTTTGCCTTGCACGAGGCCGACCCGGGTTTGATTTCCAGCATCCCATATGGTCCCTTAAGCACAGCCAGGAGTAATTCCTGAGTGCAGAGCCAGAAGTAACTCCTGAGCATTGCCAGGTGTGACCCAAAAAGAAAAAGAAAAAAAAGAAGGAAGAAAGATAAAAAGGAGCAAGGCCAAACCTCAAAGTTATCAGAAAGGCCACCCTGGGGCTGAAGTGATAGCAGAGTGGGGAGAGCATTTGTCTGGCAGCACTGCCAGGAGTAATTCCTGAGTGCAGAATAACCCCAGGAGTAACCCCTGAGCACAGCTGGGTAGCACTGTAGCACTGTCCTCCTGTTGCTCATTGATTTGCTGGAGCAGGCACCAGTAATGTCTCCATCGTGAGACTTCTTGTTACTGTTTTTGGCATATCAAATATGCCACGGGTAGCTTGCCAGGCTCTCCGAGAGGGACGGAGGAATCGAACCTGGGTCGACCGCGTGGAAGGCAAATGCCCTACCCGCTGTGCTATCAGTCCAGTCCATCTGAAAAGTATGTATTGAAAATAATTAGCTGGTGCTCATTTCAGATGCACATATACTAAAATTGGAACACTACTGAGATTAGCAAGGCCCCTGCATAAAAATGACATGGAAATTTTTGAGGTATTTCATATTTTTGTGGAGGTGAAGTGTCTAAAATGTGTCTGCTGAGGAGTCAGGTTGGAGGCTGGGAGGGAACTTGGAAGTCTTTGGTGTGGGGGGAGTCACTGGTAATGGGACTGGAGCTGCGAACACTGTCAACAACTTTGCAAGTCAGTGTCTAAATTTTTTTTAATTTGAATAATAAAAATAACTGATTGGACAGAGATTAATATGGTCTTGTATATTTTTCTTTAAAGAACTGTGTTAGGGCCAAAGCCCTAGTGCAATGGGTAGGGTGTTTGCCTTGCACTCAGTTCACCAGGTTTGATCCCAGGATCCTTTATGGTTCACCCGAGCACTGCCAGGAGTGACTTCTGAATGCAGTGCCAGTGTAAAGCCCTAGGTACCACTGGGTGTGTCCCCTACCATCCACCACTCCCGCTGCTCCCCCCGCCCCCCAAAAGGAAAAGCTGTAGGTAAGGCTCAGGGAGAAGCTGGGGGGACACGGGAATGGCCTGGAGAGGCTCCTTATGACCCTGCATTCCCAGAGACCAGGGAAGCAGGGGTGGGAGAGGGGAGGGGCAGGGCCCAGGAGGCTCCGAACACACGCAGTCAGGATCTATGGCCAAGACCACACAAGCCTCCGGCAGCCCATGGTAGGTCCCAGTGGGTTGCCCATCACCAGCTAGAGGGCAGGCTGCCCTGAAGTGCCCACCTGCTCTCCATGACCTCCTAGCCTGGATCAAGGACAGCAGGTCAGGTCGTGACCAAGTCTTGGAAAGGAACTGCAAGTAGTGAAAGGCTGCAGTCCCCCCCACCCTGCCACCGCCCCCCGCCAGCCAGGCTTTCTCCCACCAACCCTAAAAAACACTGGCAAGGTGCTAGGCTCGACACCTGCCCAGCAGAACATATGGGGTGGACTCCCCCAAGCACAGGCTCCCAGAGACTTTCAGCTCCCTCGTGTGTGTGTGGGGGGGGGGGGAGGGTGTAGCGGGGGAGGGGAGGGTAATCCTGGCAAGAAACCTCCCTGGGGAGCCAATTCCCAACCACTCAAACCCGAGAGCTCCACTGAGATCAAGGAAACCTCTCTGGGGATGGAGTGATAGTACATTTGCCTCGCATGCGGCCAACCTGGGTTAGATTCCAAGCAACCCATATGGTCCCCCAAGCACCACCAGGAGTAATTCCTGAGTGCACGAGCTAGGAATAACCCCTGGTGTATTGCCAGGTGTAACGAAGAAAGAAAGAAAGAAAGAAAGAAAGAAAGAAAGAAAGAAAGAAAGAAAGAAAGAAAGAAAGAAAGAAAGAAAGAAAGAAAGAAAGAAAGAAAGAAAGAAAGAAAGAAAGAGAGAGAAGAAAGAAAGAAAGAAAGAAAGAAAGAAAGAAAGAAAGAAAGAAAGAAAGAAAGAAAGAAAGAAAGAAAGAAAGAAAGAAAGAAAGAAAGAAAGAAAGAAAGAAAGAGAAAGAAAACCTCTCTTCCCTCACTTTCTGTGGTTGGCTCCTGGACACCATGGTCCCAAGCATGCCCCAGACAGGGAGAGATGACTCCTCCAGCCCTGGGCCACACAAAGCCCAAGTCCTCACCCTCCCAAATCCCTTCTGTCAGCTCAGAAAGCCAGAGAACTGAGTGTTAGCAACACAGCTAACAAAACAAACCAAACTGTCCCTAACAACTCCCAAGACCTGACGGGGGCACTTTCTGTATACTGCTCATTAATTCCTCCCTCTTTTAGCTGAACACCTAGGCAACAACTGGAAACAAGAGAAGACCCACACTGGCTGCTGTCTATGGAGGCCTTCCTCTTGCCCCTCTCACAAACACTTTCCCTGCGCCTCCGGGGAATGCAATTTCAAGGCCAGTGCCTGGATGATGATGACTGAGCACCCTCCAAGTTGCCACGTACTCAGCACGATCTCATTTAGTCCTAAAAATAACCCTGTGAGCTTTGCACCGAAAGAGAGTCTTGCTGTTTTGCTTTTTTGTTTTGTTCTGTTTATTGGGACGCAGGGTCTCAGACCATCCTCCAACAAGCCTGAGATCCCACACAGAACAGCTCTGCCCAGACAGCTCCTCGTTTTCCAGGACTGGTTGGCTTCCCACGCTAACCGGCGTGTCCAGAGGAATTCCAGTTTCTGCTGCTGAAAAAGCCTCCCTGATGACCACAATCCATGTCTGACCGATTCCAAGAGCTTCCTCCCAGACTCAATAGGAAAAGGCAGGAGTGGTTCTGGAGACATTGCGCAAGAACCCTGGAGGGAGCCCGCGTGCCAGGGTTCGGAGAAAAAAAACTAGCCAGTTCCTAATGGCACAATGCCTCACTGCCAGCTTGCCAGCCCGCCCCCCGCCCCTCCCCAGAACATTCTCTAAGCCTTGGCCGCTAGCTAGACATGAGCAGCCACCTGTCTGGTGATTTGGGGAGCAATCTGTGGCTGCCTGGAACCAAGTACTTGTGGGTTACAATTTAAGGAGATGTCTGGGGGACAGGGGCGGGTGGGGTGGGGTGGGGTGTTTCGCCTCCTGCAGACGTAAGTAATGCAAACCCACCCAAATCTCTCTGTCTGCTCAGAAACAGACCAGACACTAGAAGCCCTGCTCACACCATCTGGGCAAAGATGTGCACATAGCATAAGACCACATATACACACACCATACACCTTTACACACACGCGTGTGAACTTTATTTACCCTTGCACCGCAGAGGGCCCATGCGTATTGACGACTTTTGGGGAACCTCACAGGGCAGGAAGCAGAGGAGGCCGGCCCCGCGGCAACAGCAGGAACTGAACGCAGTAGCAACAATTTACTCTCATTAAAGTCTACTCTTGTTAACATTGTATCAGCTCATCTCCCCAACACCACCTACCCGGAAACAGGCGCCAGCCTTATTCTCCCCACTTAACAGGTGTGAAACCTGAAGATTACTAAGAAGTCACTTGCCTAGAGAAGTTCAGGAGAAAATTTCACCCGTTTTCAGTAGCGGGAAGGAGACGGGGGACCGGCAAGGGATCTAGGATAGAGGGGAGTGGAGAGAGGGGGTTAGGGGCAGAGGAGATGGGAGGAGGGGGGATGGAGACATCAACCAGGCCATCAAGTTCGTTCCCTTTGAGGTCCCTAAGCTACAAGTCAGCCGGAGCGAAGGCGGCTCCCCAAGCCCTCGGCACACTCGATCGTAAAAACTTTTTGCATGTTGGGCCAGAGGAGGGAAGTTTTCCAAGGCCTCCTCCGGTTCCGAGGCCAAAGGGGCCTGCGGCTTCCCCTCACCCTCACCGGCTTCTGCTCCGCCTTCCAACACGAAACCCAAGGACTCAACTCCTTTCCCGACAGACTCCTCCCCACCCAGTCGTGCCCGAACCGCTTTGGACCGCTCGGATCGGGAAAGGGAAGGCGAAAGGGCACAAGCGTCCCGGGAACCGTGACGGGGAAAGACAGGGAGGAGAGCCGGGGCTTGGAGCCGCGTCGCCTCCCCGGTCCTTACCGAGTAGCGGGGACTCCGGCGGGCAGGCGGGCAGCGATAGCGCCGTGCTGGGGGGCGCGGGCGCGGCAGTCGAGTTGCGGGCGGGCCCGGGGCTGGACTCCCCGGGCGGGCGCGGCGGAGAGGAGACACCCAGAGGCAGCGGCGGCGCGGCCCCGCGCGCGCGGAGCCCCTCGGTGGGCGGCCCCGGCGCCCCGGCGCCGTCCGGGACTTCGTCCAGCGGGGCGCGCGCCCCCACCAGCTGCGGCAGGCGGCGCAGGTCGCTGCCCGCCAGGTAGTAGACCAGGGTGATGCCGAGGTGCAGCGCGCACAGGGCCACGAGCAGGCGGCAGGCCCGCTGCAGGGACGCGCCCGGCATCGCGGCGCTGCCGTTCAGGAGCTGCTCGCGGAGCTTCATCTTCCCGCCGCCGCTTTAAGAGGGGGGTGGGCTACAGCCGGAGGGCGGCCCGCCCGCGGGCCGCCGGCCAGACCCTGCCCGACACTGCCGCCGCGGGGAGGGCCGGCAGCAGAACCAGCGCGGGCGCGGGCTGGCGGGCAGCAAAAAAGTCCACCGGGCCCGGCAGCCCAGCTAGAAGGGAGCCCCGGGCGCGGGCGGGGGCGGGGGGTGGAGACGGAGCTGCCGGCCGGGGCGGGGCCCCGAGCGGGGTTTTCTTGGACAAGCGAAGTGGGCGGGGTCCGGGGGGCCCCGCGGGTTTGGGTTGTGGGCGGGGCCTATCCGGGGCGGGGCAGATATGGGGCGGAGCCTAGACGGGGAGGCGGGGCCTCGTCGGGGACGGGTCCAAGCCCGGGGGGTTGGAGGGTGGGTTGCCAAGGGGCGGAGCTGGAGCTAGTCGGCAGCGGAGGATTCGGGAGGGCGCGGGTGGTGGATGCCCGGGGCGGAGCTGCCGGCCGGGTCGGGGTATTTTTGGATGAGCGGAGTGGGCGGAGCCCGAGGGGCGCAGGTTGGGCGTCGGGGCTGTGGGGCGGGGCCCAGTTTGGGAGGCGGGGTCTGGGTGGGGCGGGGCCTAGGTGGGGGGCGTGGTGCCGAGGGCGGGGTCTCTGGGCAGGAGGTTGCAGCGGGGCGGAGCTGGGACTGGAGGGGAGCCCCTCGCTGAGGATTGGGGATGGCTCAGCCCGGGGGGAAGGGGAGGGCTTCCCCGCACTTTGGCCCCGAGGCCCGGGGACTCGGGAGACTTGGGAGAAGTGCACCCCCACCCCCACCCCCGCCGGACGGGCGCCGCCTCGACGCGGCCCCCTAGAGGCGCCGCGCACTTCCTGGGGAGCTCACGGGCTACACGGCGGTCTACCGGGCGGAGCGCGTGGGGTCCCGGGAGCCTCAGGGGGGCCGCCGGCGCGTTGGGGCTCTGGAGGCGAGGGGACCGCCGCTGCTGTCCTGGGACGGCGTGGGGTTTGGTTGCCCTGGACACAGGCCTCGACGAGCGGCGCGCGCGCGCTGGCCCGGCTGTGGGGCAGGAGGGGGTCGCTGGGGCGTTAGGGGCCCGTTTGCCGCGGGGCCGGACACTTCTACCCCGAGAGGGGGGCGCGCGCGCGGGGGCGCAGAAGGGCCGCGAGGAGTGCCCGCTGCTCCCCCGCAGCCCCCCGCAGGCGCTTCCCGGGGAACCCCCCCGCCCGGTGGCCTTTGGAGGGGAGGGTGCTGGAGAAATGCCTCCGCAGGGCACACCGCGCCACCCACTGAACTCGCAGTGGAAGATGGGGGAGAGTCTCGAGAACTCCCGGGCCGGCCGGCGTTCAGGAGCAGAGCGGCTGCTAGTATTTATTTATTTACAATCCAATTTATGGCCCGCGCGCGCAGACCTGACCCGTCCCCACCACCCCGTGGAGTAACCGCGGCCCCCCTGGGCAGAGTTCAAGACGGAGCAAGACTCGGGAAGCGCCAAGATCCCACCGACGGGGTGCAGAGAGGCAGAGAGGCTAGAGGCAGAATTCCGGCTCCAAAACTTTTTTTTTTTTTCCCTCTGCCGTTTGCTTGGCCCCCCGTGGCCTTGAGAGTCGGGGCGGAGGCTGCATGAGCCAAGTTGCTTGCTTCAGATTTGATGTTGGAGAGAGTCAAGGATTCCCAGGTGTCCCTTCAGAAGGACTCTGACAGGAGAAGGTGTGGTGCGGCAGGGGGCCCCTAATAGCTGTGGTCCTTGGAGCACTGTATGCCAGTCCCACGCAGGCCTACCCCGCCTCTCTCCTCTCTGTGCCACAGCTCCAGCCACCTTGACATGCCCATGCCCATTTCACAGAGGTGAAAATTGAGACGTGGAATTTGGACGTTGGTTGTGGTGGTACAGAACCTGCTTCGTTCACCTGATTTCCTGGCTTGTCTGGTCTTCCTTGCTTCACTGGCAACTCCTGTCTTCTCCGTGGCCTCATTCTCCTTTCCTTCTCTACTCACTTCTTGGGCACGACTGATTTTTATCTGCCTGCCTGTGACTGCCAAACACCTGTGTTCCCAGGAGGGCCAGATGTCTGTCCTCTGCAGGAGTCAGTTGTAATGATTGTATGCTGATGTGAGGGGAAAAAAAATTATGTTTTGGTCTCTAGCCCTGACCTCCAGACTCCTAATCAACTTCCAAGCATTTCAAACCCCGCACATCCTGTCCTCCGCTACCCACTCCACTTCGGTTCTGGAGAGAAAGGCACCATTGTTTATCCTGTTCCCCAGACCTCAGTGGTTCTCCATGTGCCTCTTAGTCTCCACTGTCATTTCCAACCCCTGGGCAAATCTCAGCAACACTTTTTTTTTTTTCTTTTTGGGACACACCTGGCGATGCACAGGGGTTACTCCTGGCTTTGCACTCAGGAATTACCCCTGGCAGTGCTCAGGGGACCATATGGGATGCTGGGAATCGAACTCGGGTCAGCCGAGTGCAAGGCAAACGCCCTACCCGCTGTGCTATTGCTCCAGCCCCTCAGCAACCCTTTCAAATTCTCAGAACCCATCATTCCTTAACCTGCTCTAACCATCTTGCCACCAAGCTCTTGTTCTGGGTTCTATGGTAGCCTCCTGACTGGTCACCAGGCTGATCAGTTTTCCTCCATGGCCCTTCCCCAGGTATTCTCCATACCACATCCAAGGATGCAAGAGCTCATGCAATTCAATTCAGAACAAAATCCGAATCTGTATCAATCAGCCTAATCTGGCTTAGATCTCTTCCTGCCCCATAATTGTTCTCTCAGGTTTGCTCTGCTGTATTTCAGTGTGTAATCATTGCCACTGCATTAATTGTGACATCCACTTTTAAGTAATTTTGGCACCTTATCTAAAAAAAATAGAACTTCATAATGGTCGAGTCCTACTTTTTGGCAAAAGAAATAACTGGGGCTTGTTCTTCTATCCCGTGTTCTTCCTTGAACAAGTATCTTGCTTGCTCACCTACTTGCTCTTTCAAACTCATGTTCTCTCTTTGATATATACTGCTTTCCTTCTCTCCCCCTCCCATCTTTCTAAATTTCATTCAAAAAAATTATCATAAAAATTATTTTGTTCTCTTTCTTTCTTTCTTTCTCTCTTTCTTTCCTTCTCTCGCTCTCTCTCTCGCTCTCTCTCTCTCTCTCTCTCTCTCTCTCTCCCACACACACACACACCACAAAATCTACAACTATGCACTGAAATGTCACAACCTCTAAGTGTCCCCAGTCATTCATCGATTTGTTCAAGCGGGCACCAGTAACGTCTCTCATTGAGAGACTTATTGTTACTGTTTTTGGCATATCCAATATGCACAGGTAGCTTGCAGGCTCTGCTGCTCAGGCTTGTAGCCAGTATCTTTACATTTTCTGTTCAATTGGTATCTTTATTTTTATTTATTTGTTTATTTACTTTTGGCTTTTTTGGTCACATCTGGTGATGCACAGGGGTTACTCCTGGCTCTGCACTCAGGAATTAACTCCTGATGGTGCTCAGGGGACCATATGGGATGCTGGGAATTGAACCTGGGTCTGCCGTGTATAAGCAAATGCCTTACCGCTGTGCTATCTCTCCAACCCATCAATAGGTATCTTTCTATTTGCTGTTCACTTAGCCTGAGCTGCTGGTCTCTCAAGTTTCAGTGTTTTCTCAAAGCTTACCTTAGGAGAGAGATCTTTTCAGACCACCCTGTGGAGATTAATTCCCCAACCAAATCTCTTTTCAGAGAAGCTATCAGTACCCAAGGTTTTACCTTTACTGTCTTGCTCCCTTATTAGAAGATCAGCTTTGTGAGCATGGGAACTTTCATTAGTATTCACTACTATATCCTCAAAAAGTAGAACTGAACCTGCACATTGCTGACACTGAATAAACATTTGTTAAAATATGTGTGAATAAATGCTTAGAACCACTTTGATGGTGTAAGAAGGGAAGAAGAAAAGGTTTATAGTTGGTTTTGAACATGAAAGTCAAGAACTTTTTTCACCCAGAGACAGGGTGCTCAAAGGGCTGGAGCACAACCTTTGCATGCTGGAGGCCTGGGTTAAATCCCCAACACTGCCTGGTCCCCCAAGCATCAATGAGAGTGACCCTGGAGCACCAGCAGGTGTGACCCAAAAAACCAACAAGCAAACTTGTTTACCAAGGAGTTGGGGAGGGGGCAGCTGACCCCGGCAGCCTGAATCTACTAGAAAATGAGCCATCCTGAGTTATACTGACCTGTTGTAGAAGAAGAGGAGAGGTGTAATGTGTGATTCATAACTTACTCTTATGCTGTTAACTACAAAACCACAAGACCCTCTCATTTTCTTGCTATGAACTTCCCTTGCCGTGAGCATGATTGTTACTCCTTATCTTATGATGTCCTTGCTGTTCTGGAGCCCCAAAATCATTGCTGAACTCGAGACCATGAGGTAAGTGCACCCCCACAGTGTTAACACGTAATACTGAGCATGAATCAGAGGGTGAGTTTGCAGAAGTGGCCTATAAAATGCTTGTAAGACCACGGCTCTCAGCTGATTGTTCTCAGACAACTTTGCTGTCTGGACTCAGCCCACTGGTGAGTTAAACCTCCTTGTCGTGGTGTGCTTGATGAAGCAAACTTCCGGTTTAATAGAGGGAAGTAGAAATGTCATTCACGTGTCCCTAGATTAGCCAGAAAGCTGGTCTGAGGGGAGGTCAAGGGCCACAAGCCTGTCCCAGGCCTCTCTCCACAGCCAGGAAGTGAAGAAATGGGACAACACTTGCTGACTGTCCCCCCTGTGCATCTAATGAGGCATGACACCAGCATCCCCACCAGGATGCTGATGGCATGATCCAGCGAGGAGGCCACCAGCTGATCCTTGATACAGACAGACAGACCTAGTGCAGCCTTCCTGAGATCTCTTCACTCCCAACTTTGTCAAGTAAAACAAAAATCCATCCATCAGAGCACAGAGCACAGAGGGGTGGGGTGGGGGAGTGAGAGGGAGGCGGAGAGACTTGTAGGCACTGGTTGACCCAAGTTTCATCTTTGACACCACATACGGTCTCCTGAGCCCCACCAGAAGTAAGCCCTGACTCCAGCCTCTTGTAGACCAAAAAAAAAACAAAAATATTCATCCTAGCAGCAGAAACCTTGGAGGAACAAGCTGGTCAAAGTGGATCCTGGGTTTGATGGTTTCCCCCTCATGCTCGCCCCCCTCCCCTATAGACGCCCCCAGGCCCTCTGTTTCTCCCTGAAGTCTGGCTTCAACTGCTGAATGGAATTTCTTCTGCCCTCCCATTGTGCCCTCAGCTGCACATGAAAATATACATTTCTGTTTCACCCCCATTGATCAGAAAGGCATAAAATAGTCCTAGTGCCTGGTAGCCAGCTATTCAGATATTTTTTGTTTTGTTTTATTTTGGGAGGCCACACCTGGTGTTTAGACTGGAGCGATAGCACAGTGGGTAGGGTGTTTGTTTGCCTTGCACACGGCCAATCCGGGTTTGATTCCTCCGTCCCTCTTGGAGTGCTGGGCAAGCTACTGAAAGTAACCTGCCCACACAGCAGAGCCTGGCAAGCTACCCGTGGCATATTTGATATGGCAAAAACAGTAGCAAGTCTCACAATGGAGGTGTTACCGGTGCCTGCTCGAGCGAATCAATGAACAACGGGATGATACCTGGTGCTGCTCCGAGCTTACTCCCACCTCTGTGCTCCTGGGAATGTTTGGGAGATCCTATGAGGTGCCAGGGTTCAAATCTGGGTAAGCCATATGCCAGGCAAGTGCCCAACCCACTGCACTATCCCTCTGGCCTCTATTGCAGATACCTTTTGCTACCTAACACCCCAGCCCCAAACTTCATGTCATAAAATGAACATTTCTCATGGTTGTATAGGTTGACGGGGCTGATGTGCTTTATGGTATCAGCTGGGGCACAGACACAGTTGGCCCCTCCAAATGCCCTCATTCCCATGGTTGGCAGTTGATGCTGAAGGGTTAGGGGGGAAAGCAGGGTGCTGCATCAGAGAGCATCTTGGTTCTCCTCCACTCAGACCTTTCCACAAAGTCCTCGAATCATATTGTTGTTTGGCTTTGCACACAGAAAGCAGGACGGTGCTTCCTGAAATGAGCGTTTCAAGAGCACATCTTGAAAGATGCACATCCCAGGGGCGTTGGTGGTGGCAGAGGAGTCCCCAGGGGAGGGGACAGGGTAGCTCTGTGTAGAGAGCTTCTTCTATAGCTAAGACCCTGGCTTTGACCTCCACCAAAGCTTATGATTTGAGTAACATTCGCTGTGCCCTCAGTAGTTCCTCTAATTCATAAGAAACTGCTTGAAACAATTTCTTCCTACACACAGGATAAGAAGATAGCTGAATTAGGTCAATGGAAACTTAAAACGTGTCTGCCTGAAAATCTCCATAGCAAGACCACAAATGCATTTGAAACCTCTGTCCTTATCCATGTTACCATATGTAACTTAGAATCCTGCCCGCCTCACCCAATAACCTCCAGTAATGATTTTCTTACAGCTCTTATATCTCCCTTCACTCTTTCAAGGACTCTGTACACTTCCTGGTTCCAAGGTCAATAACAGGTAATTTTTAGGTTTTTGTTATAAAACTGCCATATACATTCCCACTTCTTGGAGCCAATTTTCATTTTGATTATCTATTACAGGGATTAGCAATACATTCCCTTGCCCAAATCTAACCCCTATTTATTTTTACAAATCTAAAGTGATTATAGCTTCACCCAGCTCCTTTATTTATCTTTTACTTATCAGGCTTTATGCTACAAAGACAAATAGTTTAATAAGTATCCTATCACTGCAAAACTATAAAAAGGTACTATCTGATCCCTTACATTAAAAGCTTGCCAACTCCTGTTACTCACAAAACTACCCTTCAGCCTGAAATGTAGCTCGGTGGTTGAGCATTTGCCTTGAATATGTGAGGCTAGATCCCCAGAACTGCAAGAAACCAGTAAGCAAACTATGCAAGGGTCAGATGAATGACACAGTGGCTTAGAGAACTTGCCTTGGAAACGTGTGATTGTAAGTTCAAGTCCTCAGTTTCCCGTGCACGGAGCACTGTCCTGGCCAGTCCACTGTTCAATCTTGGCAGCTCTGCTGTGTGTTATCCTTGGTGCCACAAGTAACTCCTGGGGCATACTGCAGCCAGGTTCATGTAAGCGCCACAAAGAGGGATCTGAATGCTTCTTCTCAGGACTGCAACTGAAAAATAGGCGTGATGGACCCAACCCTGGTTCAATTCCTGGCTCTGATTATGGTCCCCCAAAACCCACCAGGAGTGATCCTTGGATGCAGAGCCAGGAGTAAGCCCTGAACATCACTGGGTGTGCACCCCAACCCCCACCCCACCCCCACACACACACATACACACATACACAAAGTTTAAAGATGGCGCTTGACTTATATCCCTCCAACATGGGTTCAAATCCTTGGTACCAAATCTAGTCTGAGCAACTCCAGGGGCCCCTCCTGAGCTGTCAGAGCCAGAACTTGCCCCTAAGCACTGCCAGATGAGACCCAAACAACCGTCTCCCTGCCAAAAAAAAAAAAGAATCTGTGACTACCCTTAACCCATCACAGCACAAATACACTTCAGAATGCTGCTTCTATCCTGCTTTGTTCTGAGCAGCCAGTGAGCCTTCTTCCTCAGCTACAGTGCGGTTGGCTTCAGCCTCTCATCGCTTCAACCCCACACAGAACACCTCAGGCGCCGAGTCTGCACCCACAAAGGAACTATCTGCTCTTGGCAGCATCTATATCCAGGTCAAGTTAATGCCCACCATCTACTGGGATGCGTTCTTTGTTCTCCAGTGCTTCTTGCTCAGAGTCTACAGAGGACAGCAGCACCCTGGGAAGTGCTTTTGGCTTTGTATCTGAGCGCCTCTTGGAATAGTCCATCCATCTTCATTATTGCTGTGATCATGCTAGGTAGCACTAACCACTGAGCCTCAGGGAAGTTAGACAATGAAGCATTCATTTCTCACCTGTCCAGCGACTGGACAAGGAAGCTCTGCTTTAAGGTTGTTCACATCTGGGGTTGGAGCGATAGTACAATAGGTTGGGTGTTTGCCTTGCACATGGCTGGCCAGGTTCGATTCCCAGCGTCCCATTTGGTCCCCCAAGCACTTCCAGGAGTAATCCCTGAGTACAAAGCCAGGAGTAACCCCTGTGCATTGCCGGGTGTTACCTCAACAAACAAAAAACCAAAAAAAAAAATGTTCACATCTGCAGGTGAGTCTGGGAAGACTACGGCAAGGATTCATTTCTCAAGTGGCTCACAGGAAAAGGGACTGAGGATCGGGGGCCGGAGCGATAGCACAGCGGGTAGGGCGTTTGCCTTGCACGCGGCTGACCCGGGTTCGATCCCTGGCATCCCATATGGTCCCCCAAGCACTGCCAGGAGTAATTTCTGAGTGCGAAGCCAGGAGTAACCCCTGAGCATCGCTGGGTGTGACCCAAAAAGCAAAAAAAAAAAAGAAAAAGAAAAAAAAGAAAAGGGACCGAGGATCGTGCCTGGGAACTGTGCTCCAGATCAATTCGTCATTGGCAGTGTTCTCCATTTCAGGTCCTGCCCTTCCCACCCTGCCCCGTGGGCTTGGCCAGACTTCAGCTTTAGAGAGAATTTAGAACACTTACCCTACCTATACCCATTGCAGAACACCCCTCCCCCGACCCACACAGATACATGTACGTACACAGATACATACATACACACACACATATATATCCACACATACATATAATCACATACACAGAGATGCACACAGGTATGTGTACAGACATATATATATATACACATACATATGCTCACATACTGACAGATACATGTATATACATACATATAGACACATACTTACAGATACACACACACACACACACACACTGTACTCTTTAAGAGTCTCCTAGGTTTTGTTTGCTTGTCTCTGGTGATAGGGAACCACTATAGAGGAAGGCAGCTCCCCTGGATATGGCTGACCCAAGAAGTAAGCCCTTCTTACATTCACTCAAAGCCCACCCGTTGCACTGATGGCAGTTCTGTTCCCTGGAGCCACAAAATAAACTGAATTCTTTCCCACTAGGTGGCCTTTCAGTTACTCGAAGAGATCAGTCAAGCGCCCTCTCCCAACCCAAAGATCATTTTTCTCTCAGCTGCCCTATCATCTCTCCTGTTCTCACGATGTCTGAGCCTTTCTTGACCAGAATCCAGCCTAGCTAATTACTTCCCAAAAAAATTCATGTCTGAAACTATATGTTAACACCTCAGTTGGGCTTCAAGCAAAGAGAGAGAGAGAAAGAGAGAGAGAAAGAGAGAGAGAGAGAGAGAGAGAGAGAGAGGGACAGAGAGACAGAGAGATAAAGGCAGAGACAGAGACTGAAACAGAGAGACAGAGAGAGAAGGCATTCTGCCATACTGTCAAATCATACATCACAGTGAGAGTAGAAACTAATGCCAGTTAGTTTTTGGTATCCACTAATAAGACAACTGAAGACAGATCCTGAAACAAGAGTCACACCCAGCAAGTTGACTTGAAGCCATTATATAGAGTCATTGTATCAGTCAGGGTCTTTGACTGCAAAACAGTTACATGTCAGCCTCCAGAGTCAGGACCACTCGGCACTGCTTGCTGCCGGGCTGCTGCAGCTTGAATGCTTCCTCTACTGCCCTGCCCTCAATATTATCTCCTGGCGAATCCAGGCTGGGTATGAGAGGCTGGGAGGACTTGAGCTGAGCTGCCAGGAAGTCAAAAGGAGAAACTTTTCCTTTCTGCACTCGGGCTGGAGCCAGGTCACCAGAACCTTCCAAACAAAAGAGGGATTTGCATGGGCTGTGCATAAATATAGCAAGGAAAGTTCTCTCTGTTTATTTATTAGCAGCTTTGTTTTCATTGTTCTTTCATCCTACTCATAGTTTCCATTTTATCAGTAAGAATATCATGACAGGGGCTGGAGATGTGGCTCGACAGTAGAGCACTTGCTCTGCATGTGTGAAACCAGGATGGGGGTGGGATGGAGAGAGAGAAAGAGAGAGAGAGAGAGAGAGAGAGAGAGAGAGAGAGAGAGAGAGAGAGAGAAGACCCAACTAGCTAATAAAGAGACGGCCAAGCACAGCTCTGTGATCTATCATTTCAGGTCTCTGTCAAAGGAAATGTGATTGTCCGTGTCCTGACTTGTTCTGAGAAATCTCTACTTCCTTTGTAGCTTTAAAAAGCTCTTCTGAGACAGCATGGCGGGGAGGGACCCTGGGGCCATCAGTGGAGGAGAATGGGCACTGGTGGAGGGATGGATACTTGAGTATTGTATAACTGTAACACAGGCACGAAACTGTAACTGCAACCTCACGGTGACTCATTAATAAAAAATAAAAGAAATAAAAACAAAAGATTGTAGTGGGATGGAAAAAAATCTCTTCTGGGTGGGAGAGTATTTTGTAGAATTAACTCACCCTCCCTGCCTTGGTGGCAGGTGTTTGCTTACTCTTGGCAAGGGGCAACTCTGTCCCAAGGGAGGGGCTCATGGTAGGGACTAAGCTCATCACTGGCTCCTCCATGCTTGGGTGATCATTTATGGCCCATCAGAGCACTGATTACCTCTGACTACAGTGACTGATTCAGGGACAAACTCAACTCAAAGCAAAAAGAAGCAAAAGCTCCCAGGTCCCCCTGAACTTCTGCCTGAAATGTTGAGAAAGAGATTCTTCCTTTCCTTTGTGCCAGACAGGAGTTTTGTTCTTTCTGGGACTCCTGTTACAAACTGCCAGAGAATTGGTGGCTCCAAACCACAGAAATTCATTCTCTCATAGCTGGGAAAACTAGAAGGGCAGGAATCAAGACATCAGTGGGCCAACGCTCCTTCTGAAGGCACGAGGGAAGAGTCAATTGTTCCTGCCAGCAGCCTTTGCAGCCTTTGGCGTCATCCCTTAATCTTTGCATGGCCTTCTTTCTGTGCCTTTCTCTTCTGTCCAGGTTCTCCTTTCCCTCGTCCCACTTTTATTGGTGGAGGTCGGGGGGCTTCCCAAGTGGTGCACAGGGGCTCTGGGGGCCACTCCTGGAAATTCTCAGTCAACTGAGGTCTTCAGCTGATGTGAGGGCCCGAGGATAAAAAGCTTCTCAGGTCCTATGGTGCCCAGGGACCTCCAGGGTTTTGCCTGGCAGTGCTGGGGCCATGTGCTGCCAGGGTTCAAATTCAGGTCAGGTGTGTGCAAGGCATGGCCCCCTAACTCCTATACTTTCCCTGGCCCCCTCTTCTCCTTTTCTTAGGACACCAATCATGAATTTAGGGCCTGCCCTAATTTGGTATGATCCAAATGCCAAAATGCCTTAATATAACTGCCTTAACTAGTTATAGCTACAGAGACCTTCTTTCCAAATAAGGTTTATTCTGAGGTTTGCACACTACTCAACCCCTCACAGCTATGCGGTGGAAAATTCAGCTCTGCCTGAAAATGCGTCCAGGAGCCAAGGGGCTGTGCCCAGGGAGTAGACATCACGACACCCCCTCCATCATTTAATTATGTGAACTGGCAAGTCCCCCCTCCCCACTTTCCTTTCTTCCTTAAGTCAGTTTGAAGGAACAGAGAGAAACTGGTGACCACCCTCCCTTCTGCAAGATTGAAAAGGCACTTGTACATCACCAATGTTCAATGTTCTTTCCTATAGCACCCGAAAAATCTGAATGAGGGCCAAAGATGGAGCCCAAAAGGCTGGAGAACAGGTTTTACAGGCAGGAGCCCTGGGTTTGAGGGAGCTGGGAACAACATCCTCTACCTACTGACATGGCCCCCAAACAAAGACAAAAACCAGCCAGGGATTGAGGACTTTAAGGTTCTCTTAGTCCTTGAGATTTACTTTGAGGAAACAAACTTTGACTACCTAGATGATCTCTTATGATGTCTTTCATCATGATTCTTTTCTTTTAATCTTCATTATAGGAAACTTCAAAAATCATACAGTATTGAGCAACGAGAATAGTATAATAAATGTTCGTGTTTCTATCAATCCATCTTTGCTTCATCTATACCCACCTACCCCCAACGTCCCTCCACCTCCTACAGGATTATTTTAAAACTAAGCTCAGATATCATGTAATTAGTTAATCTTCTTCAACCACCATTCTGGAGTTTGAAAATTCCCAACCCCCCTCCATTACTGCCTTGGAGGAATTCTGTCTCTTGGGAGATAAAAGAAGTACTTTGCACTTAGGAAGTATAAGGCTGACACTTGCTGAAGAGTTTGTGCCCTTAGAATTGTCAGTCTAGAAATGGTACAGTGGGCAGGGCACTTACCTTGCACAGCACGCCACTGACCCAGGTTTGATTCCCAGAATCGCATATGATCCCCCAAGCCCTGCCAGGAGTGTGATTCCCTCACAGCCAGGAGTGAGCTCTGAGCCCAGAACAAAAACAAACAAGAAGTCTCGGTCTGTTAGGATGGATAAGAACACCCTCCACGGGTCAGCTGTTTGATCCTTTGAGTCCTGCCAAGAGTGATCCCTGAACACACAGCCAGAAGTAAGCCCTGAGCACTGCCAGGTGTGCCCCTGACTGTCACACACACACACACACACACACACACACACACACACATACACACAAACAAACAAAGGAGTAGAGCACTTGCTTTACCTGTGGCCCAGGGTTCTATCCCCAGCATTAAAAAATAAAGTGGGGGGGGGGCTGGAGCGATAGCACAGCGGGTAGGGTATTTGCCTTGCACACGGCCGACCTGAGTTCCATTCCCAGAATCCCATATGGTCCCCTGAGCACCACCAGGAGTAATTCCTGAGTGCAGAGCCAGTAGTAACCCTGTGCATCACCGGGTGTGACCCAAAAAGAAAAAATAATAAAATAAAGTGGTTGTGTGTGTTGGGTGCGGGGATGCAGAGTGAAATTAGCATTGAACCAAATGCTAAGTAGACCTTGAAAGAAATGTTATAGGATACGCTTGAGGGTTAGGACAGCAGGGAGGGTGTTTGCCTTGCAAGCGGCTGACCGCAGTTCAATCCCCGGCATCCCATATAGTCCCCCGAGCACTGCCCTCAAAGGATGGGACAGAGCACGTGACTGGCATATGGGAGGAACTGATGTGTGGTCCCCTGGATACCGCTGGAGTAACCCCAAGCAATAGTGAGTGTACGAGCTCCCTCAAAAAAGAGAAAATAGGTGTTTTTTTGTTTGTAGGAAGAGAAAGCAGTCATATCAACTTCCAATTCCAGGAAACCTATATGCTGATTAGGGAAAGTATTTAGTCAGCTCAGCGTGATTCATCTTTCTGAAACTTAGCCCTTCTGGGACATGGCTGCTGTAGTCAGTCTTGTTTATGGTGCTTGGCTCTGCCCTCCAGCCTCGGCTGTCTGAAGCAGCTGAGGTATTTGCTTTCTTTTGTTCTTACTTTCAGCCACAAGCCAGTGGTGCTTAAGGGAGTCATGCAGTGCCAGGATCTGAATGTGGGTCTCTGAGCCATCTCCCCAGAGCACAGGAGAGAATCATTTTTACGTAGTCTGGACCCATCAAATCATGTCTCCTGAGTATTTGGACTTCAGATCCAAGACAAGTCAGTCTATCCCGGGGTGTGGCTGGAATTGAAATTATGTAAATATTCCATGTTCTGCCAATACACAGAGAAGCCAAGAAAGTGGAGAAAATGAAGCAAACCACAAAGAGACGTGCGCGGACTCGGGCATGAAGAGTGAGCATTGCCTGTGCGCCTGAGGCTTCCCGCCCCGTTCACATCCCCAGCAGAAGCGTTTCTGCCTGCGGAGTGGCAGCCGGCTCCAGCTCCCAGCCCCGTCACCTCCTGTGGGAATCTTCTCGGGGTGGCACCAGTGAATTTCAGAACTTCACAGCCAAAAGGACTGGGCCAGCAGGTAGAAGGTGCTTGTGCAGCTGATCCCGTTCAATTCCTTGAACTGGTCCTTTGAACACCGCCAGGAGTGGTCCCTGAGCACAGAGTCCGGAGTGATCCCTGAGCACCGCCAGGTGTGCCCCTGTGGCCCCCTCCCCATCAAAAGGCCTGACAGAGTCTAGAAATAAGTAGAGGGAGGAGGGTAATTGTCTGGATCCTAAGGACAGGAGGAGGTGTGAGCGTGTCTCCTGGGCAGAGTGGAAAAGCTTTCCTGGCAGAGGCAAAGTTTCAGAAAGAAGAAACTTCCTTTCTCTTGGCAGGGTGGGCCGGGCCAGGCCTCTGGCTTCCTCTGAGATCACCAGGCTCCTGCTGCAGCCTGGCTGCCTCTTCTCACCTGGGAATTTCCTCCTCTCCTTCTTTCAAGAATCATTTCCTTATTATTTAGTAGGGGGATGGCAGACCACACCCTATGACGCTCAGGTGGTCCATACCTGGCTCTGTGCTCAGTGATAACTTCCGAAGGCTGGGTTGTATGTGTCGGGGGCAGGGATCATATGCAGTGCTGGGGATTGAACCTGGGTTGGCAGCATGGAAGGCAAGTGCCCTACGGCTGCACTATCTCTCCAGGAGACTGTAACATCCCAATCTCCCCTTCTAGCTCCTGGAAGAGCCTCTGTCTTTGTGTCTGTGGGCTGGTCTTAGTGACCATGTGCCACTCTGTGGGGTAGGTGCCATCCCGTGGGAATGAGGGAGAGATGAGTCTGGAAATCCACGATAGTAACCCAGGCCCAGATTTTTTTGTGTGACAGCTAAGATGATCAGTTTCTCCCGTCTGCCAGGACCAACCCAGGGTTTGGGTCTTGTTTGCATTACTTAGTTGGTTGGGTCATTTGGGGACCATATCTATCAGTGTGTGTGTGTGTGTGTGTGTGTGTGTGTGTGTGTGTGTGTGTGTGAATGATGGGGGGGTATCATATGCAGACCACGGGGCTGGAGCGATAGCACAGCGGGTGGGACGTTTGCCTTGCATGCGGCCAACCCGCGTTCGATTCCCAGCATCCCATATGGTCCCCTAAGCACTGCCAGGAGTAATTCCTGAGTGCAGAGCCAGGAGTAACCCCTGAGCATCACTGGGTGTGACCCAAAAAACTAAAAAAAAAAAAATACGACATCCACTTCACCAAGGGAAAAGGGAGGTGAAGGACCACCAAGCAGATAAAAGCCAGACACCCTTTGTCTGCCCCACCCTGGGGAAGCCACCGCCTCTGCCCCCACAAACAGTCTCTCTTTGGTACCCCCAGGCAGGGGCAGAGCCTGGCACAGAATGTAGGGATGACCCCGATGCCCCAAGAGGCCTCACTCGGTCCCTCCCTTCATGGGCAGTGAGTGAGGACCTCAGCATCCAGCCTGGCTTCTCCTGCAGGAGAAAGCTCAGCGGGGTGGGGAAAGGAGGCCAGCAGAGAGGGGAGGGCAGGGCTCAGGGGCCTGGCGGGCCCTGTGGTGTGGATGGGGGCCCGGTGTCTCAGTTCCCCTGCAGTGTGGACAGCCTCAGAGCCGTGCTCTGACACCCATTAGTGGGAAGTGAGCAGTTCCGGGCCAGGTGAGACTCTGACAGCTCCATGCAGACCCATGGTGCCCAGAAGGGGTCAGAGAGGACACGGGGGTCCCTGTGGCTCTCCCTGGCAGCCCTCGTCAGCTGGAGCACAGTTCAATTTTGTTTATTTTAGGGAGAACTGCACGCAGTTGTGCGTTGGGTTAACTCCTGGCTCTGTGTTCAGGGATCACTCCTGGCAGATTTAAGGGACCCTATTTCAGGGGTGCCGGGGATCAAGTCCAGGTCGGCCTTATGCAAGACCAGCACCCTACCCGTCACTCCAGCCCTAGAGTCGAGCTCTGTCTACCCACCGAAGCGTCCTGGGCCTAGCAAGAAGGTGCCTGAGGCCAACAGGAGGCCGGGTCTGAGCCCTGGCACCGCATGGCTCCCCCAACACCGCCGGGAGTAACACCCAAGCACTGCGCCAAGTCGTTCCCAGCACTGCTGGGTGCGTCCCACACCCCACACCCTCCCGCTTAAAAAGGTGGAGGTTCTGATCCAAGCCGCTTTCATCTCTGCTGCTTACACGGCAGAGTGAAGCAACAGCCAAGCAGGCTGTGTGCTCTGGCGAGAGCAGATTCCACAGCCAGGGTGCTGGGTTTCAGGCCTGTGAGAGGGACAGGGCCGGGAATGCGGCGGCCTCTCCACCTCCGCCCAGGCCGAAAGCCGCACAAGACCCCCTCCAAAGCCTCTTGTGACCGTCCTTTCTCTCGTCTTTCCCCACGCTGATGAACCTCTTGGGATTAGGCCTTCTGTGTTTATTGGACGAGCAAATTGTGTCTGTCTGAAAAGCGACGTCTGAATAATATTTGGCACGAGCCGGAGAAACGTGATCCCCAGCCTTCTGCTCCAGCCGGCTCCTGCCAGCAGGGCCGTCCGGGCCTGAAGCTGTTTGCAGCCGACACCTGCGGATGGGTGGACGGGCGGCACCACACAGGACAGTGGGGAGTGAGGAAGGAGGGGCAGGCTGGGGGGAGCAGAAACCCCAGAGGGAAAGAGAGGGCCTGGCCCAGGGGCGAAGCTGTCCAGACTCTCCAGCCTCTGTGATGAAGAGGAGGCACTCACCGCACACACGGGGCCGGGGTGGGGGTGGGGCGGCGGCTGGGGCCAGAGTCTCGAGCTGCTTGGGGGCCCCTAGATACAGAGTCCAGCTGTGAGGGCTGTGAAGGCGCCTCAGAGGGGCCTCTGGTCTGGAAGATCACGTCTGGCAGTGGTGGAAGTTTGTGAGGTGTGGGGAGGACAGAGGTAGGAAGTTGGAGGATTTCCTGTCTCCATCTGCCCCCTCTTGGGAGCAGTCGGGGAGGGGGGCAGAGATGGGGGGCGGGGAATGTTTGCTGCCCGGTTATGAGGTGCTGAGGAGAGGATGGAAAGGGGTACTTGCTGGGAGCCCTGCCCTCAAAGCGGGCAGCTTTGGCTGGGCTCAGGATCTTCTCTGGCTTCTCTGGAGGTGGGATCCACCTGTCACTCTCCATCTTCTCTCCCCCTGCACAAAGCAGGGATGGGATTCCAGGCCAGGAGTCCTTCCTTGGCAAGGAACCGGAAGCCCCCACCTGGCCATGGAGGAGGCGTTCATAGGGTTCCCTGAGTAAAGGATTGAACGAGAGAGCTCAGACTTCAATGCTACAGACCGACAAGAAAATAAGCAAATGGCTGGCCTGACAGAGGTTCACCGAGACAGAAATCGGACAGAAGCATCAGCTTGGGGCCAGGGACAGAGTTCAAAGAACATGAGCACATACCTTGCATTGCTCAAGGCCCCAAGTTTGATCCCCAGCATGACAGGGTTGCTCCAAACACCTCTGGATAGAACCCTAGTGGCCCCCGAGTAGCTCTTGCATGGCCCTCGTGGCCCTCAACACCGCTTGGCCTGAGTATTAGTGGTCCCAGGACCCCTGGACATTCCTTATAGCCCCTCTCCAAGGAAGAAAAGAGGGGAAAAAAGAATTCCCTGCTTGGAGCGTGTGCTGGATATTTAGGAAACCAGCTCACGGGTGTAGCCAGGAGGCTCCTCCAGCGTTGTCCCTATCCTGAGATCATGGTAAGTGGTATTTTTAAGGTCAAAACACATTGCAGATTATTTTTGGGGGAGAGGGCAGAGGGGAAGCAGGGAGTGAAGATTTGAGTTCAGGGCTTACTCCTGGCTCTGTGCTCAGGGATCACTCCTCCTGGCAGTGTAGTGCCTGGGATCACATCCTGGTCAGCCTCACGCAAGGCAAGCACCTTAACCCCCACGCTATCTCGCTAGCAGCAAAGAGTGTTCTGGATTCCTACCTTGTATGATACTTTGTAGAATATCATCTGTATTCTTAAGTGTAAGAAACATCTAATGTACCCCTTAAAAAGGTAGGAGCAAGCAGTGCTTTAATAGAAGCATAGAGAGAAAGTTTTATTTAAATTTTTTTAATTTTTAATTTTCTCTTAATTCACCATGAGATACAGTAACAAAAATTTCATGTTTGAACTTTGGTCATACATCATCAAACACCCATCCCTTCACCAGTGCACATTTTCCACCACCAAAATCCCCAGTATTCCCCCATCCCACCCCCCACTTTCTATACCTCCCCCTGCTTTTGTGGCAGACAATTTGCAAGGTATTCTTTCTCTATTTTAGTTACCTTCGATATTTCGAGACCAGTCCTACCTCCTCTTATATCTGCTGAAAATACAATTGCTGGACAATGTGTTTTGTACTGCTTGTTATGGATATAATATAATGTCATGCGGCCACAAAGGCGGCCACACGCTTTAGGAATTCTAAGATTTTAATAATTAGGGTCTGAAGAAATTGCTGCCGCAGGTTGCTCGTGTCTGAGATTCCAGTGTGTGTCTCAGGATTGTGGCCACGTGGGAGCTGGTGCTTCTTACTGGCTTCTAGAAAATGGCGACTGCTGGAGCTCTTAGAGGGCAGGCGGTGGGATGGCACCTGCCCCCGTCTGGAGCGGCCCAGTGGAGAAGGCCTATTGCAAAGTCCCAGGCCATCTCTGCCACAAGTTGCTCGGCAGTGTGTGTCTAGAGAGAAAGCTTTAAAAGCTTGGGAAAGATAGAAAGGTTTGAGCGAAGGGTCCTGGGTACTTTGATGGTGGTGGTGAGGTGACTGCCTATAGCAAAACCGTCAATGTCAACACTGTTGCAAGCACATGACCGAACCTATAAAGCATTAAAAAAGAAAAAAGGACTAAAACTCAGGAAAGAAAGTTTTATTTTATACAAAGGAGCAAGGAAGACTTCATGGGAATTGGTGGGGTCAGCATGACTCTGTGTGTGTGTGTGTGTGTGTGTGTGTTATTACATCTCCACCTGGAACAGTCTGCAACACCCTCCTGACTACTCTGCCCCACCCCCACACTGTCCAGTGCCAAGCACACCTCCAGCTTAGCCTCCCTGGCTGATTTGGCTTGCTGATCCCTTCCCTCTTTTCCTGGGCCCAGTTACATCCACAGAATCTTTCTTATCCCCGCAGATACCCTGAGCAGGCACAGACACCAGGAGACCAGAAGGACATTTCCATCGCATCCTCTGGAAGGTCTGAGGCTTGGAGACAGCAGGGCTGCGAGACAGGGAGAGGCTCTGGGGCGTGGTAAGGCTGAGTCCCCAGGCCTTAGGGGAGTGGCCGGGCGAGGCACGTGAGGAAGGTTTGTGAATGGGGAACTGAGCATCATGTGACAGTGAGAGGAGGCTGAGGCCTGCTCTGGGGAATCTTGGCAGCTAAGGAATGTGGGAGCAGAGGCAGTGGCCGGCAGAGCTGTGCCCAGGGAGACTCCAACAACGGCCTGCAGGATCAGCTGCGGAGGGGAGAGGCTGGAACTGAGCACACAGGACCAGGGTCCAGTCTCCGAGCTCTCTCGGGGCTTAGCGCAAGCTTCTGCCCGACACTCGCCCTTCTGTCTCCGACAGCCTGGTGGCTGCCCACACCAGCAGTTCCTGGACAGCCGGAAGAGCTTTGCTGCCTGTCAGGGCAGCCCAGGCCTTGTGTGATCTCGTCACCACCTCCCTCTGTGCTGGTGGAGTTCCTGAATAAGTCAATGAAAGAAAGGGACAAGGGGTATACACACGAGGGCGCAGACTTCCGGGAAAACATCCTGCTCAGCAAGCACTGTTCCATAGCCTGGGCACGAGAGCAGCTGTTTTCAGTGAATGTGGAGAAGTCAAGGCTTGTGCCAGCAGCAAGGGCTCTCTGGGAGTGAATGCGTGTATGTGTGTGAGTGTGTGAGTGTGTGAGTGTGTGTGTGTGTGTGTGTGTGTGTGTGTATGAGCCTTGCGACAGACAGATAGGAGACATGATCTCACTGACCTAAGATGCCTCAGGAGGTGTATTAAAATTCTACTGTGGCACAGGGGAGATAGTACAGAGGTTAGGGTCCGTGCCTTGCATAAAGATTACTCTGGGTCAAATAATCTGGCACCACATATGGTTCCCCAAGTGCTGCCAGGAGTCTCTCCTGGGTGCAGAGCCAAGAATAGCCCCTGAGAGCTGCTGGCTGTGAAACACCTTTCTCTACCCCCAATTAAAAAAAAGTCTCACCAGATAGAGCTAAAAAAGAATATTTCATTTCAATTTCTCTGTCTCCCTTCCTCTCTGTCTCTCTCTCTTTTTTCTTTTTTTTGGCTTTGTGGGTCACACCCGGCCATGCATAGGGGTTACTCCTGGCTTTGCACTCAGGAAATACTCCTGGCGGTGCTCAGGGGACAATATGGGATGCTGGGGATGGAACCCCGGTTGGCCGAGTGTAAGGCAAACGCCCTACTCATTGTACTATTGCTCCAGCCCCTCCTCCTCTCTCTTTCTCTCTCTTTCTTATTTCTTTTAATTATTTTTTTATTATAATACCGTGATTTACAAAGTTGCTCATACTACAGCTATTTCAGGCATTCAATGTCCCAACACCTATCCCACCCCACCAGTGTGACCTTCCCTTCACCAATGTCCCCAGTTTCTTGTCCAGGCCCCCAAGCCAGCACAAATTTACTTCATATCACTTATTACAGCAAAATGGCAAATGGGATTATCAAAAACTAGATTAAAAAAAGTCATTTTGTGATCATTGTTCTATTTTGCAATGACGTTACTAAAGTCATGGTCTGCGGATTTACTGGGCTGTTTGGTGCTAGTTGGGCCCTTCAGGCGCATTGAGCTTGGGGGACTTCTGTGCAACTTTTCCATCACCTTTGCTGTGCTCCTGCTGGGCTATCAGTTCTGTGAAATTTGGATCTGTGGAACAATCTGGTAGCTTTGCAGCTTAATGAGTTTTAGTTGTGCTGGAAGATGTCGGGGTGTGGATGGGGACAGCTGGATCTTCAGGCAGGAAGGAGAATCTGCCCACCCCATTCCAAGAAGGCCCCAGAGTTCTCATCCTGGACCCGTCCACCTGGGACAATTCAGAGGCTGGGTGTTCTTTCTCAGATCAGCTGTGGAGCTGGGCTGCTTCTATGCTGGAAGGTGCTGGTGGAGGCTTCTTCCAGTAGAGGGGAGGGGTGTGTATGGGCTCTTTTTTTCTCTCTCTTTCTCTTTTCTTTCTCTCCTTCCTCCCTTTCTTCCTCCCTCCCATCTCTTCTTTCTCCCTCTCTACTCTTCCTCCCTCCCTCCCAGCCCTTCCTCCCTCCTTACCATCTCTTCTTCCCTCCCTCCCATCTCTTCCTTCCCCTCCCTCCTTCCCTCCCATCTCTTCCTCCCTCCCTTTTCCTTTCCTTTCTCTTTTCTTTCTCCTTCCTTCCTTCCTTCCTTCCTTCCTTCCTTCCTTCCTTCCTTCCTTCCTTCCTTCCTTCCTTCCTTCCTCCCTCCCTCCCTCCTCCCCTTTCTCCCTTCCTCCTTTCTTTCTTCTTTTCTTTCTTCCTTTCTTCCACCTCCCTTCCTTTCTTCCTTTCATCTTGGACCACACTCACAGGTAATGGAGCTACTCTCAACACACCGGTTGGAACAATGCCGTGCCAGGACACAAACCCAGAGCTCTGGCATACAAAGCATGCACTTAAGCCCTTTGAGGCATCTCCCTGGCCCCAGACCTCTTCTTTGTTTCCTCTTTATTTACTTAAAGTAGGATTTGATGATGCTAAGGAAAACAAATGAAGGAGCCGTGAGGCCCCATTTTCATCTATTAAAAATTTAAGTGAGTCTAATAGTCACGCTGGCAATCCAGGGAGAGGGTTTGTTTCTAAAAGAATGTGGACAGGATAAAATGGTTCAGCCAGTGGAAAACAATTTATATGGTCATGGGGCCAAGAGTTATAAAAGCTTTCTTTAACTCTGACCTAGTAATCTTTAGAAACAGCTTACAGAGTCTCAAAATAAAACCCAACTGGTGCCACATGTGAGAGATACATCTAAAATAGTGCTCCTGGGGCTGGAGGGATAGTGCTGAAGGTAGGGAATTTGCCTATCCCAGTGCTGACCCAGGTTTGATTTGTGCCATCCCATAAGATCCCAAACACTGCCAGGAGCAATGCCTGTGCACAAAGCCAGGAATAACTCCTAAGCACTACTGGATGTGGCCACAAAACCAAAACCAAACAAACAAAAACCAGTGCTTCATAGAGAAAGGAACCAGGAAAAAAGAAAAAAGGCTGAGCAATAAGAAAACAAGGGTTGTAGCATTCATAAAAAGCATGGTTGGATTAAAAAATCAGGAAACAAGATACAGACAAAAATATTATAATAGAGCCACATGAAGACCATAAATATTTATGCATGAAAGAATATAGCATCAAAATTCATTATGACTAAATGATAGGAAATATATGGAGAAATCGAAGAAATACAGTGAAGTATAAAGTTTTAATTTATCTCCTAGTTAATCATTATAGTCTCTTAGTCCAGGATCAATAACACACAATTAGTAGACATCAATTTGTTAAATTAGTAAGGCAGATGGAATTAAAAGATATCCAACCCTGTGCCTTGAAAACCTAAAATATACCCATAGATCATGAACAAATGGCTGCATGTAACTCATGAAAAGGTTTAATTTCCTATAAGCAATAAATTGCAATACAGCTCAAAAGGGGGAAGTACAGATAGCATTCTCTAATCACAGTGCCTGAAATCTAGGGTGTGACGGCAAATGCCAAAACTGAAAAACACTTGAAAGGTTAACATTTGACCAAAAGTAGGCTGGAGAAATTGTACTGAGGGTAAAGTACAAGCCCTAAGCACTGCCAGCTGGGGCCCTGACTCCACATTTCATCCTGGAGAGAGAGAGACAGACAGACAGAGACAGAGACAGAGACAGAGAGACAGAGACAGAGAGAGAGAAGTAAAGTGTCTGCCACAGAGGCAGGCTGGGGAGGGGGTGGCGGGAAGGAAACTGGGGGAAAAAATTGGTGGTGGGACATGGACACTGGTGTCAGGACAGCTGTTGGAATATTTTATGGCTGAAATCCCACCATGAACAACTTTGTAACTATGTATCTCACAGTGATTCAAGTTTTAAAAAAAAGTCATAGAGACAGAAAGAGGGACCATAACTCCTAGGGACATGGAGGTATGGAGAGTTGATTCACAGGTTGTGCAAAATGAAAAAGATTGGTCGTTTGGTATATCCCACAGCTTGAAGCTGCTGAATAGGGTCTGAGCTTGGTTTGAGCTGAGATGACTGATCGATCCTTGTAGTGATGTGCATTTGCTCGTTGGGGCTGTCATTTGTAGTGGTGCTCGAGGGTCACTCCTGGCAGCGCTGGGGATGGAAGCCAGGACTCCCGCAGACAGAGCCTGGCCTCTCGCTCTTGGCACCGTCACTTCCCTAGCCCTGTGATGCACAGTTCAGGACATTCCCAGACGGCGCTGCGAGTTCTGTTCTCCCTCAACATGTATCTCACTTGCTTGTCTCTGTTTCTTTGCTTCTTATTTCCTCTCTGGAAGAGCCTGCGTTCTCTCTCAAACGTGTATTTCTCCTTTTCTCTCCTCTCACGTCTTTCTAAATAAATCTCCAAATGGGGCTAGGAGGAACAATGCGGTGGCGTCAAGTGCCTGCCTCGCACGCGTGTGGTGGTGAGTTCTCTCCTGGTGACCTGCACGCACAATCCTGGCGGCACTGTAGCTGGCACCTGGCTGCTCTGCTCCCTGCAGTTCCTGGTGCCAGTGGTGTCTGGCACATGGCAGTCATGAGTGTGTGTGAGCACTACACAAAGGAATGTGAACCCTGACGTAGAACACAACCAAGAAGATGTGTGAACAGCACAGCCAGAAACTGCAAGCTTTGGCGAGCACATGAGTGAGCACCGGGGGGCTCCTAGAGCACCTGGAGGACACGGAGAGAGCATGCATGCATGCACGACTGAAGAAGCACCATCCCGGAGTAGCCCCCAAACCAATCAATACAATAAAAAACAACTATCCTTCCCAAAGAAGTCCCTAGATCGTTCTCAATTCAAATCCTCAGACAGGCTAAAGGAATAAGCATGTCCTGGTTGATTTTGTCCTACCCATAAGAAATAAGCATGTGTCTTAGACCCTGGAGAGGTCCAAAGGTGTAAGTTTAGTTCTCTTCCGGGCTGTGGGGAGGGGGGGCGGAGGGTGGTATGCCGGAAGGGCACAGGCCTTGAAGTGAAACAGACTTCAGAGAACTCCAGGTGAGGTTGGTCCCTAGGCTGAAGGGCTCGAGGGAGCAGGAAGAGAAGGGGGGCTAGGGGGCTAGAGACGCCCTCTGGGGACCAGGACACTGGAGCTGGCCTACAATAGAAGGTCCCTTCTATTGGAGGGCTGGAAAGGGCTGAGCAGGAAGAGGAAGTAGCAAGAGGAAAACCCCAGAGAACAGAACTGAAAATTCTGTCCAGCATATCCAGTAGTTCCAAATGGGAGAAGGAAAAAAATAAAAAGCAGATGGTCAAAAATAAGACAGTTAACCCCTACCTTGCCTCAGAGGTCCTCATTGCCACCCTGGGGAGATCATTAACCCTGTCGGAGAGGCAGTTTCCTTGTCCACTCCATGGAACTGAAATGTCACCTAGCTCAGGGTTCTCCAGCCATCTGACACTCGAGGTCCAGCATCTGTCCCGCACACTGGTCCATGGGCCACACCAAGGCAGGGGCTTCCAGCCTTCCCACGTGGCCAGCTGCGATGCTCCGAGAAGCCGTGGTGAAAGACCATTGACCTAGTTCCACGTGGCTCAAGTAGGACAAGTGGATAAAGAGCTTGAGTCTCCCCCGAATGGAGCTCACGGGAAACAGGCTCCATACTACAGACAAGGAAGCCTTCTCCCGCTCACCTACTTTCCTTATTCTGGAAATCCCCAGTGTGCTGCGGGAAACCTGAAGGTGCCCCTGATTTATGGGCCTGACAGGATGCTCAAGGGCCACTGGGCCACGGCAGCAGGCCAGGGAGGAAGCCCATGCAGCTGCAGGGCAAAAACTTGGGCACCGTAACCCTGCTCCTTTGTGTTCTTTTTGAAGATATTGGTGGGCTTGATCCTTTCCTTCCTAAAGCTTCTTTTTCCCAATTTTATTATTATTATTATTATTATTATTATTATTATTATTATTATTATTATTGGCTGTCTGGGAGGCTTCTGCCAAAAGCACACTAGGGCTAGCTCTGGAGCTACTCAGCCAATGATGACGAACGAGTCTGCCAGGTGCACTCAGGCTGGAGGTGGTCCAGGCCTGTCTAGTGGTGCTGGGGGTGGGAGCAATGTGATGCCAGGGATCCCAGTTGGGACCTTGGGCGTGTACCCCTGGCCCCTGAGCTGTCTCCCTGTCACCCCCTTTCCTAAAGTTTCTTCCAAGAGTCTATCTACACAGCAGGATATCAGTTCCATGAAGAGAAACAAAGTTGACTTTTTCTGAAAATTCCAAGACCTAACTCCTGGTCGAAAGATGCAGAGATAGGACAAGGTCCCCAGTCACAGCAATCTCTGGACTTGTAGCCTTTCTGCCAGCAGGACCTTCTTGGGCTCTCCTGTCACGTCATCCTTTCTGAAGATTTTGTTTGGTGTTCTGGCCAACAGCTGGCACTGCTCCCAGAGGGGGACATATATGTCTGGGATTTGAGTCAGGGTTGCCAGGGCAGCTGAATGGTAAGCCCACATCTTAACCTTTTAAAAAATTATATATATATATTATTTTGTAGTTCACAATATTTCATTACATTTAATATTCAAACACTAATCCCACCACCATTACACCTTCCCACCACCATATTTTGGGTGTTTCCATCCCTAACCCCAATTTCTGTCCCAAAGCAGAACCGAAACAATATATTTTGTATTGTTTGTTATGAAAAACACTTCTGAAAATGCTACAAAAAAAGTATTCTTAAAGGAAAAAGGGTGAGGATTGTTGTACTACACCCAGGGGCCAATAATTTTATGAGAAATCACTAACATGTTGTTAGAAGTTAAGCCTTGTGTGCTTTTATATACATATCTGTAAAAAAAAATTTTCCCTCAAAAAATTTTAAAAAAAGAAGTCGAGGCAGGACTGGAGTGATAGAAGAGAGGATAGGGTGCTTGCCTTGTGCACGGCCAGCCTGGCTTCAATCCCCAGCAACATATATCATCCACAGAACCACGCCAAGAATGATCCCTGAGCACAGAGCCAGGAGTAAGTTCTGAGCACCTCAAGTTGTAACCTAAAATCATAAAAAATCATAAAGTTATTAAAAATAAAAAAAGAGTTGGAGCCAGAGCCATAGTAGAGTGGATAGAACACTTGTCTTACCTGTGACTGACCTGGGTTCAACATTTGGTCCAGTGTCCCAGATGGTCCCCTGAGCCCATAGGGTCCCCTGAGTCCACCAGGTATATCCCTGATTGCAAAGCCAAGAGTAAGCCCTGAGCACTGTCAATGTGGTCCCCACACGGGACAAGACAAAACAAACAAAGAAACAAACAAAAAGAATAGCAGACTGGTGAGAGAACTGTAGGGCTGAGCCCAGCCCGTGTTTGCATGCAGGAGGCGTGTTTGACCCCCAGCACTGCATTAGTCACCCCAGCACTGCCGGGGTCAGGAGCAGGGGAAATAAAACTCCTAAGTTTCAAGCAACGTCATCAAAGTTACCACTAGTATGTGTGCCCACCATGGTGCCACTGAAACCCAGGGCCCACCCCTCTCGAATGAACGTTTCTAATGGGGAGAACAGCAACTTCCCTCTCTGGTGGTTTTCTTCCCCCACTGCACCAGGCAGAGAGCATCCTTCAACCTAGTCACTTGGGAATTTTTTTGCAGAGGAGGGAGCTATGAGGAGTTTGTGGGGTGGGAAAGGGGGATTGGACCACATTCACAGTGCTCAGGCACTATTCCTGGCTGTGCTCGGGGGAATATATGTGATACCTGGCATAGAACGTGATTAGTTAGTCAAAGGGGCCTCATGCAAGGCCAGCGTCTGGCCTCCTGTACCAACTCTAGGGCCCCTAACTCTGGATTGTTGCTAGCTTTTTTTTACCCCCTGCTTTTACTCTTCTGGGACACTCCCAGTGACACTGGCAGACTATGCACGTGAGGGTTAAGACCCTGGACCCCCCACATAGAGCATATGCTCCAGACCTGTGAGCCATATGTTTGGTCCAACTTACTACTTTCTTTCTTTCTTTCTTTCTTTCTTTCTTTCTTTCTTTCTTTCTTTCTTTCTTTCTTTCTTTCTTTCTTTCTTTCTTTCTTTCTTTCTTTCCTTCCTTCCTTCCTTCCTTCCTTCCTTCCTTCCTTCCTTCCTTCTTTCTTTCTTTCTTTCTTTCTTTCTTTCTTTCTTTCTTTCTTTCTTTCTTTCTTTCTTTCTTTCTTTCTTTCTTTCTTTCTTTCTTTCTTTCTTTCTTTCTCATTTATTCCTCATCACAGACATGTTCAACCATTGCAAGATCTTCACGAGAGATCTGTGTTGGCTGCAGCAAGAACCAGGACCACCCCTGTTGGTCCCTGCCAAGGCTTCACAGTGGAGTCTTTGGGAAAGCTTTAACATGAAGTTAAAGATAGAAAACACAGCAGAGGAGGCAAGCTTGAGGCCCCTGGAAATTTTTTTTTTGCAAGGCTGAGCAACTTCTTCCCATGAGGGCCTTTCGCAGTGGCAGGGACACAGAACTATTTACCTTCCCATGAGGATTCTCTGCAAATCCTTTCCCAGCTGCCTCTGCCCTCTCACCTGCCATCACTGGTGGGAGCTTTTTCACGAAGGAGGATGAATCTCTTCAACCACAGGTAGAGCAGCCACCAGCCTAGATTAAGATCCACTCTAATTAGAATCCTGGTGTTTCTACTCTTGTACGTGTGCATATATGTGGGCACAGGTCATGGGGCTCAAACCCAGGCCCCTGGCCTGCAAAACCCGTGCTCCAACCCTCTGCACTCTCTGTTAAAGCCGGCCCCTTGCTTTTCTATTCTTAACTCCCAGGCTTTTATGGAGCTCTAAGCCTTAAATTCACACACACACACACACACACACACACACACACACACACACACACACACACACACGGAAACTATGATGGCTACAGCTGGCTCACTATTAGGGAAAAAAAGTTGCACTTCCACATTCTGGCTGATGTCAGAATAAATTCCAGATGGTTGAGAGAGTTCAGTATAAACCGTGAAATCATAAAAATGGTAAAAGTTGAAAATAGAGGAATATGAATATTTGTTATTTGGGGAGTGTAAGTACGGAAAACCATTCTAGGTTTAACACCCAAGACAGTAAAAGATTGACACCAATAGGGTTCAGAGAAAGAGTACACTGAATAAAGTGCTTGCCTGGCATGCAGCCCACTCGACTCTGTCCATGGCAGCACCTCCAAACACGGCCTGGCATGGTCCCTGAAAACAGAGCCAGGTGCTTCCCCTATACAGTGCTAGGTGTGGCTAAAAAACAAACAAAAATTGATAACAGATTTTTCAAAAACTGTGCAAAAGTAGAAATATTAAGAAAGCACTCTGGAGGTCTGGAGCAATAGCACAGTGGGTAGGGCGTTTGCCTTGCACGCAGCTGACCTGGGTTGGTTCTCAGCATCCCCTGTGGTCCCCTGAGCACCGTCAGGAGTGATTCCTGAGTGCAGAGCCAGGAGTAACCCCTGAGCATCGCCGGGTGTGACCCAAAAATTGAAAAAAAAAGCAATCTGGGATCCACAGTGATATTCAATAGACTAAAGTGTATGATTTGCATACATGAGTCCTGGGTTCAAGCTGCTGCACTGCGTGGTTCTCCAAGCACCAGTGGGAGCAATCACTGAACACAGAGATGAGAGGAAGCCCAGGGATTTCAGAGTGAATGAGTACAGGAAGAGAACTATACCTTTTTGTACTTCACTGGGGACCACATCAGGTATGGGATGTGATTCAGTAGTAGAGCACTTAGCTTGCATGTATTAGACCCTTGGTACTACTGAAAAAAATTAATGATCTGATTACAAAATAGATATGACTGTGGGTAGGAGAGATGTACAGTGGGCAGGGCACTTGCTTTGCATGCAGCTAACCCAGATTCAATGCCTAACATCACATATGCTCCCCGAGCACTACCAGGACTGATACTTGAGAGCAGAGCCAGGAACAAGCCCTAAGTACTTCCAGCTATCCAACCTTCCCCCTATACCTAACTCACTGGAGTGAATTATATAGCTAAAAGATCAAGCTGAGGGTCTGAATCAATAGTATAGCAGGTTAGGGCATTTGCCTCGCAAGCAGCCAACCCGGGTTCAATCCTCAGCATCCCATATAACCACCCAGAGCACTCCCAGGAGTGATTCCTGAGTGCAGAGCCAGGAGGAATCCTTGAGCATCACCAGGTGTAACCAAATCCCCAACCCACAAAAAAGTCTATTTTTAAACCTAAGAGAAAGAAAGATCAAGCTGAGATCTCCTTCCCAGTGCAGTTCAAAAGAACAAAGGTTGCTAATAATAAAATTTTTTTTTTAAAAAGGTGAGCTACCTGACCCAAAACTCTGCCATCTCATTTAAAAGGAATCCCAGAAAATGAAAACAGAGAAGATGGTGGGGGGCAGGACTAAAAGAAACATAATGACACCAGCGAATTTCATCTCCAGGTCTGAAGCTTGCCAGCAGCCGGAGTCAAGGAACCATGGGCCTAAATTTCAGAATGACGTCCATCCTGACTTACACCTTGAAAATCCTTCCCAGAACCTCAGAATGGGCCCTGAGTTTTTCCTTCCAGCTGCAAGCTGCCCCAGCTGCTAAAACCAAGTCAAAGATGACCTTTGCCAAGCCCAACTTAAGGAATATGGTGGTGGTAGAAGGTGTTCGCTCACCATTTTTTCCATCGGGCTCTTCGTATAAAGATCTGATACCAGACAATTTCAGAAGAGCAGCACTTTTGGGGTTGTCACATCAAACAACCCCAAAAGTTGTTCCCAAGGATCCCAAAGGAAGTTGCGGATTATTTTTTCTTTGGCACAGTTATTCAGGAAGTGAAAGCAAGCCATGTGGCTGGGGAGGAGGCCATTGGAGCTGGATTCTCGAACAGGACAAGACCTCTGCTCACATAGTCACCACGTCTGGCACCTCTGCCAACTGAGCCATGAGCACAGACGGGATGGCTGGCTGCTAGGCAGCATGATGCGAATGTGGCGAGGAGAGGAGAGTTCATGTCTGATGTCGCTATCCGCCACTCGTGGAAAGGGAGGAAAATGATGCTTGATCTCCATATAGCCATAACTCTGGGTCAGCCACTGTCTTTAATATCCAAGTTCTCACGGAATCTCCTCTATCCCCCAAGCTCCCTGCAGTAGCGGAGTTCACAATCAATGAGACCACGGATCACTCTGCAGACTACCTGGCTGCTGCCTTTTCCCTTGGGTGGACAGAACAGGATGAGAATGTTCTGCTCTCACACACCCAAGAGGGCACAGGATGAGGGAATCCTTTCTAATGTTGTGCCCTTTAAAGTGTCAGGAAAAGATACAGTTACCAAAGATACAGTTACCTCTCGGAGAGCCCGGCAAGCTACCAAGAGTATCCCACCTGCATGGCAGAGCCTGTCAAGCTACTGTGGCATATTCGATATGGCAAAAACAGTAACAAGTCTCACTCACAATGGAGGGTTACTGATGCCCGCTCAAGCAAATTGATGAACAATGGCATGACAGTGCTGCAGTGCTACCAAAGATCAATGGCGTTCATCTTTCCTCCCTGGAGCAGATGGCTAATGCCAACCTGCACTCACCTATTTGGGCGGCTCCAGCTCCTTCAGCTCCTTGGCGGCTGCCAGTTCTTCTTTCCTGACTGATGGTATACCAGCAACGCTGATCATAGCAGATGAGAAAGCTCTGGCTGTGTGTTACAAACCCAAGGCCTGCTGAAGGGATTTTGTGTGTGTGTCTCATGATTCAAAAGCTCAACTCTTACTTAAACCAACCTATGCCACTCCAAAAGCTCTAGGAAGGGGAAGATTAACAGTGAAAAAATATGGAAGCTTTTGAATTTCATGAAGCTTCCTCGGGCTGGAGCAATAGCACGGAGGTAGGGCGTTCGCCTTTCATGCTGCTGACCCATGTTCGATTCCTCCGCCCCTCTCGGAGAGCCCAGCAAGCTACCGAGAGTATCGAGTCCACATGGCAGAGCCTGGCAAGCTACCCGTGGCGTATTGGATATGCCAAAAACAGTAACAATAAGTCTCACAAAGAGAGACGTTACTGGTGCCCTCCCGAACAAATCGATGAGCAACGGGATGACAGTGACAGTGACAGTGAAGCTTCCTCGGGTCAGCATTTGGCTAATTTTAAAGCAGTGGATTATGGCTGGTTTGCACAAAACTCCCTGGGAAGAAAAACCAAAGTTGGATTGCTTCCACTGGACGTGATGAACAACTGCGGGGTCGGGAGGTGGGGAAGTTGTTGTTCCTGGGACACCTGTTCGGAGGCACCAGCTGCCAGCTAGTCATGACAGCTGCCAACATATTACAGAAAGAAGAAGGCCAGTATAGTTTGGTGGCTGCCTGTGCATGACAGTAGAAACTTACCACAAATAAGTACAAAAATGGGGAACCAGGACTTTCTGCACGGCACTCACAGTGGGCAGCGCCGTTTCAGTGTGTTACTCAGTGAGAGCTACCAAGTTTCTTTCTGCGCTCTTAGAAAAACAAGACCCATAGCCTTCTATCACTTGGCAAGTAAGCGTTACTGAACTTTTCAGTCACTCCAGCTTGCTGTTCTTTAGGGCATTTCTTAGTCACCTGAATCTCGCACAGCTATAAATTTAAGCAAGTGTTTTTTGATTTGTTCCTTAAACACTCCTTGAGTGTGAGAGTTTGGAGAGGAGGTTAGCTGAGGTTCTTCACATTTGCAGAACATACACAGTCTTATTTGTGATCGAAAGATAAGCTGTTTTTGCCATAAAGTACAAACCAAAGTGCCTAAACTAACCGAATTATGAGAAGATAAATTAGTCTAAACAGCCCTGAAAACTTGGGGTATGTTTTCAGGGTAAATGTTTTGATACATAAATACCATGCTGAATAACTTTAGTAAAGTGAAGATTTTTTTTTTTTTTTTTTTTTTTTTGCTTTTTGGGTCACACCCGGCGATGCTCAGACTCCTGGCTCTGCACTCAGGAATTACTCCTGAGTAATTCAGGTGCTTAGGGGACCATGTGGGATTCCAGGGATTGAAATTCCAGGTCAGCCACATGCAAGGCAAATGCCCTATCTGCTGTACTATCACTCAGGCCCCCAGAGTGGAGAACTTTTGAGGAAAACAAAGAAAGAAACAATAATGGCAAGTTTCCAAGAATGAAGAAAGGCATAAACTTTCACAGTAAAGTAAAAGGACCTGCTCAGCACCAAGAATAGTAAAATGAAAGGACCTAGACCTGCATTAATTACAATAAAATGTCCAATTGCTTGGGAGCTGGAGTGATAGCACAGCAGGTAGGGTGTTTGCCTTGCACGCGGCTGACCCGGTTCGAATTCTCAGCATCCCATATGGTCCCCTGAGCACCGCCAGGGGTAATTCCTGAGTGCAGAGCGAGGAGTAACCCCTGTGCATCGCCGGGTATGAACCAAAAAGAAAAAAAAAATGTCCAATTGCTAAGCATAAAGGAAATACAGAGCAATTTCTTTCTTTATAAATGCACTTTTCTGGAAAGAGAATCATAAACTATTTTCCTTTTTTTTTTTTTTTTTTTTAGAATAACAACCAGGAAGACATTCTAACAACCACTTCCTATGTGAAGGCGCCTTTACCAAATGATAACCTCGCCCTTAGGAAGACCTTCACCATTAGATCTTAGGTCCCTTTCACTCCTTTTGTAGGAGGCAGATAGTAGCACCCCTGTGCCTCAATGCACTTTTGAGAAATAATTAAAGCTTAACAAGAGATTCTCTAACCTTAAACAAGCTCAAAGGCATGAACACCACATTCCTTTGAAATACAAATCCTGAGCTCTTTTTTTTTTTTTTTTTTTTGGTGAAACAAGAAAGTTTGTACTGGGGGTATGGTGCCGCCAGCAGTTCAACCTGTACCTGTGGGGCAACTGCATCAGCAGTCCGATGGTGCCTCCAGACTTCTTGATACCCCAAAATTGTTGCTGTGCCTTTAGCCAGACCCCAACAACTTGGGGCCAAGTTTTCCAAGAAATTAAATGGCTGAAAGTTAGGTATGTGAGAGACACACCCACAAACCACCTCTGAATCAGCTATATAAGCTCACTTATTGGCCTTATTTCAGATACTCTAAGTCTCAAAAGAGATCAAAAGACACAATTAGGGCCTGTAGCGCAAAGGTAGGAGAGAATCCTTGACTGAGATCTCCAGGCCCGCTTGGATCAGGACTGGGCCTCCTCCCCACAAGTCCCCAGTTTTCCAGTAGCTTGGCAGTCACGCCCACAAACTGCCCCCAGTGCCATGTAATCTCATCAACGGCCAAGACCCAGAGACTATAAATTAAAGCTTCTGGAAGAGAAAAACACAGAATTTCCTGAATATTATATTCTATCCATAACAAGCAATACAAAACAAATCAGCTAGCACTGCCTTTTCAGCAGGTTTGACTGGTGGTGGGACTGTTGTCAAAATATTGAATGTAACCAAAGTAGAGAGAGAGTATGGGGGAAATTGTCTGCCTCACAAGCAGGGAAGGTTTGGAGCCAGGGGTGGAGGGGAGGGAAGACTGAGGATTTTGGTGGTGGAAAATGTGTACTGGTGAAGGAATGGGTGTTTGATGATTGCATGAACGAAGTTCAAATGTGAAAGCTTTGTAACTGTATCTCATGGTGAATCAAAAAAGGGGGGGAAATAATAATAAAATAATAAAATAAAGATTTTGAAGATTTTTTTTCATTTCATTTATTTATTTATTTATTTTTGCTTTTTGGGTCACACCCGGAAATGCTCAGGGGTTACTTCTGGCTTTGCACTCAGGAATTACTCCTGGAGATGCTCAGGGGACCATATGGGATGCCGGGAATTGAACCCGGGTTGGCAGTGTGCAAGGCAAACACCCTCCCCGCTGTGCTATCGCTCCAGCCCTGATATTAAATTTTTTTATGTTTGTATTGAAACTTATTTAGAAAGAAATGAGGGGTGAGAAGGGGAAAGGTACAGATTTGAGAGAGAATACTGACTTCTCCAGAGTAGAAATAGTAAGCAAAGAAACAGAGAAACAAACATATTCAAGGGAGAGCACAAGCTTGAAGACCCAAATCTTGAACTCTTTGGAGAGAAAAAACTGAGGCACCAACCAGATGCAGAAATCTAAGTCCACACCCAGAAAAGAGTGGATCCCCTCAGAAAAGGAGAAGCCACAGAAGAATCTATGGAGCCATAGCACAGCGGATAGGGCATTTGCCTTGCACATGGCCAACCCGGGTTAGATTCCTCCATCCCTCTCGGAAAGTCCGGCAAACTACCGAGAGTATCCCACCCGCACGGCAGAGCCTGGCAAGCTACCTGTGGCGTATTCGATGTGCCAAAAACAATAATAACAAGTCTCACAATGGAGACATTACTGGTGCCAGCTCAAGCAAATCGATGAATAACAGGACAACAGTGCTATAGTGCTAGGAAAGAATCTATGAGATTGTGAAAAGATCATCAACAATCTGTAATATGAACAGACTATCAGCAGAGCAAGGCTTTCCTGTTAATTTCCCAGATTAGCTTTTTTTTTTTCTTTTTGGGTCACACCTGGCGATGCACAGGCGTTAGTCCTGGTTCTGCACTCAGGAATTACTCCTGGCGGTGCTCAGAACACCATATGGGATACTGGGAATCAAACCCGGGTTGGCCGTGTGCAAGGCAAGGCAAACACCCTACCTGCTGTGCTATCACTCCAGTCCCATCCCAGATTAACTTTTATGTATGCAAAACTCCAGAAAAAACCATTTTGGAAGAATGGTTTCTTTCTTTCACCTCCTGAAAGACATACAAAGCATGCTCTTCAAATCAGATTGGCCAATACAGGCCAATCTCACCGGGGGGGCAAGATCTTATCTCATGTTTTGATTTGCATTTCCCTAATAATCCATGGTGGTGGTTATTCATTCGTGTGTCTACTCACCAGATGTTTTCTTAGTTTATACCCTCATTTTTATTGAGATACGGTGATTTATAATACCGTTAATAACTGCTTCATGAATAGATGTTTCCGACGCACCTGCCACCGAATCATCTCTTTGTTTACTTTGAACAAGTGTCTGTTCAACTCTCCTCCACCGCAGCCACACCCAGAGCCAGTCAGGGCATTCAGGAAATCACTCCTGGCAGACTGGGGGAACATATGAGGTGCTGGGGGCCAAATTCAGATTGCTTGTGTGCAAGGCAAGTGTCCTACCCCCTGTACTATCTCTCCAGCCCTTCTATTGATTTATTTTTTTGATGGGTTGTTTGTTTTAATATCATTGAGTCTTGTGAGTGTTTTATATATCTTATGTCTTAGCTCTTTGTCAAATAGTTGGTGTGCGAATAGTTTTCCCAGTCAATAGTTTGTCCTTTCATTTTAGTGATTCTTTATTCTGGGCCGAATGTTTGGTGTTTTTGTTTTTGTTTTTTCTTTTTGGGTCACACCTGGCAATGCACAGGGGTTACTCCTGACTCTGCACTCAGGAATCACCCCTGGCGGTGCTCAGGGGACCATATGAGATGCTGGGAATCGAACCGGGTCAGCTGCGTGCAAGGCAAATGCCCTACCCGAGGTGCTATTGCTCCAGTCCCTGGGCCGAATGTATTTTAGTTTGCTGTAGTTTTACTTGCTTACTTCTGCTATTGTTTCTCTTAACAGATGGAATTCAATCGTTGAAGACTCCACTGAAGTCATTTTCTTAGTGTTTTACCTGTATTTTCTTTTCTCTCTTTTTTTTTTTTTGGTTTTTTTGTGGGAGTGGGGTGGTGTTGGGGCTATATGTGGCAGTGTCCAGAGCTTATTTCTGACTCTTCACTCAGGGATCATTCCTGGTGGTGCTCAGGGGATCGTATGAGGTATTAGGACTCACACCTGGGTGAGTCATGTACAGAGCAAACCTTAATCCCTATACAATCTCTCCGCTCCTTCTTTTCTTTCTTTATTACTAATTTTTGCTTTCTCTTTTTTCCCTTTTTTTAATTTTTGGACCATACCTGGCTAGTTCTCAGGGTCTACTCCCAGCTTGTTGTTGGAGTGTCACCCCCAGCAATGCTCAGGGGACCATACAGTGCTGGGGATCAAAGCTGGGCTCTAGCACATATGTGTTCCAACTGTTTGAGCCATCTCCCTGACCAGCCTGTTTTATTCTTTGCTATATTTCATGAATTTTATGTAATTTTACTGAGTCTAACATCTGTACACTGCAGGAGGTGGCCCAAAATAAATAAAGGTGGAGGAGGAAAAGAAAGACGATAACATCTGAAGACAAAGACTCAGGGAAAAACCACTTAAAGACAGAGTAGAATGATGTGCCCATAGAAGCATGCCAGAGCTAGGACCAGAAAGCAGGTAGGGCATTTTTCTTGCACTAGGGTGACCTGGGTTTAATCCCGGACACCTTGTATGGTCTTCCTCATGCCTGCCTGGAGTGACCCCTGAGTGCAGTGCCAGGGGAAGTCCAATCTGGGTGTGGCTCAAAGAGCAAAAACAAAACAAAAGAAAACAAAATCCCCAAACATGCTTTGGTTGCCCATTTCCACAGCCAGCTAAGAGTGAGGTCTGAGCAATTTCTCCCTCAGAGGCCCAAGGGAACCTACCCAACAAAGTAATTTCTGAGTTCTAGCTTCCAGAGCTGGAATGAAGTAGACTTCTGTGCTTCTCAAGCCCTGTCTGTGATGAGGGCAATGTCTAGTACATGCTCCCTTAAGCAACAGGTGTGCAGGTATCAGTTCAGTGTGTGTGTGTGTGTGTGTGTGTGTGTGTGTGTGTGTGTGTGTGTGTGTGTGTGTGGTTGGGCCTCAATTCTCTCTACCCAACCAGTAATTCCTGATGAAACAAAGGACTCAGCAAACAAATACATTTCCCTCAGAATTTTAGCAAGGAGCCCCAAAAGAAATATGGGATCCCAAGAACAGTAGAAATGAGGGCCAGAGGACTGGTCCATGCTTGGAAACTTGCCACAAGTGGAAGGATGGGGAAGACAGGATAGAGAAGGGATCACTATGCAATAATTGCTCTGGACAAAAACTGAGTACTGGAAAGTAGGTAAAAAGATATATGTGAGAACCTTTCAGTACCTGTACAAAACACAATGCCCAAAGTGTGTGGAGAGAGAGAGAGAGAGAGAGAGAGAGAGAGAGAGAGAGAGAGAGAGATAGTCCTGCTTGGCTCCCCACACCACCAGAACCACAGAGCACAGAGTCAGGAGTAGCCCCAGGGTACCACTAGCTGTGGCCCCAAAACAAACAAAAATATTAAATAAAAATAAAGGAATAAATATTGGTATATAGACACAGTGAAATACAACTCAGCTCTGTGGAAAGATAAACTCTTACAGTTCGCTATGGAACTGGAGGGCCTTGTGCTGAGTGAAGCCAGTCGAAAGGAGAAAGACCAACACCAGAGCATCTCTTACTGCATGGTGTGGAGAGAAACAAACCAGGGGATAGTCAACAGCCAATGAAAACCCCTTAGAGACTATCACTAGAAGCGCAGATGCTAAAGGCTGTTGTGAAGGGCCCTGAGATAGGTGTGTGTGTGTGTGTGTGTGTGTGTGTGTGTGTGTGTGTGTGTGTGTGTGTGTGTGTGTTCATGCCAGATGTTGGCACTCTGGTGCTGGGAAATGCACAGCAGTGCTGTAGAACGTGAACACTGATAAATTTTAAATTTTGACATAGGATAAATTATTTTTATGATCAAATGGAATTTATCTCAGGGATACAAGGATGTTTCAATGTACACACATCAATTAAATGTGATATAGCACATCAACAAAAGGACAAATAAAATCACATCATTTTATCAATAGATGCATAGAAAGCTTTTGACAAGATTTAACATCCATTGATGATTTTTTAAAAAAATTATTTATTGAATCACTGTGAGAGCAGTTACAAGGCTTTCGGATTTAAGTCTCGATCGTACAATGATGGAACACCTCTCCCTTCACCAGAGAACATTTTCCACCACCAAAAACCCCAGTATACCGTACCCCATTCCACACCCTCCCCCTACCTGTGTGGCAGATGATTTTCCACATTACTCTCTCTCTCTACTTTGATCACATTCAATATTTCGACACCAGACCCACCATTGTTATTTGAGATTTTTCCCCAATTCTTAGATTTGCCAAAAAGGCAACACTAAACACTTTGTTTTCTATTGCTGATTATAAATAGTATATGATGTTGTGTGGCCACTAGTGCGGACGCATGAGTGTGGAATTCTGGAATTAAATAAATTAATTAAATAATAATAAATTAAATAATTAAACCTGGAGGGATTTCTGCCAAAAGCCTCTGGGTTCCGAGATTTCTTTCTGAGTCTCTGGGATCATGGCTGTTCAGCAACTTGATCAGGAGCCGGAGAGGCCATTGGTGGGCAGTGACTCAAGGTCTGGTTGGTGCAGGGGAGGAAAGGCCGGCCCCACCCCCATCCCATGAGACCCCGCATGCCTCATCACTGTGGGCCCAAACCTGTCTGTCCATTGGCTTCTGGAAGATGGCGGCCTGCAAGCCGCCAAGGGGGAAAAGGTGGTGGATCGGCAATAAGGATAAAAATTTGATTTAAAATAAATAAAAGTTTCTCATCAAATAGTTCCATGTATTAGGTTTCTTAAAAATTATTATTATTATTATTATTATTATTATTATTATTATTTATTCTCCTGATCCTGAAAGAGCCCCCAATACGCCATCAGGCTATATTAGCACATGACATGGACGAATGGAGATGTTACTGGCACCTGCTCAAGCAAATTGATGAACAACGGGATGACAGTGATACAGTGATATTATTATTGATTTTGGGCCACACCTAGCAGTGCTCGAGGATTACTCCTGGAGGGCTTTTAGGGGTCAAACCCTGGTCAGCTGTGTGCAAGGCAAACACCCTACCCTCTGTGCTCTCACTCCAGCCCTCAGCGCTGTTTTTAGCACAGAGAGTCTGACTTTGCTAGGACCCATCTGAAATACCTGGTACTGAAATAGACCCAACTTGGTGAGTAGTGACATCTGTTCTCACTGCTCGGTCAGGAACAGTTCAGTGGAGTCTCATCACTCAGCTTCTAGGCTGCAAAACTTCATGGGAAAGTTTCAGAGGCAGGGGGTTAAAAGTAACAGGATATGCCACTTCAAAATATAACTAGAGCTTTCAGGACATCTCAACCAAAATAGGCTGCTTTGGTCTAGAGATGCCTTTGAACAGCAGATGCTGGGAAACAGCAAATGCAGGGAGAGCTTTTTCTGGACTTCCCCCTCCCCCTAAAGATTTAACTTTCAATAAGAAGCCGACAGTAGCCCGGCCAGAAGGCTGGCTTTGATCCCAGGTGTGGGGCTAGAAGACACTAGAAGCTAGCAGACACCCGTAAGAGGACCACACCTCTCCCCTTACCCTATTAAGACAGTATTTAATCCTGACGGGAGATTACTAATGGACAGCATTTAATCCTGATGAGCCCCAGCGGTGCTCAGGGTTTACTCTGTGGGTGGGGGGCAAGGGGGCACTAGCTGTATTCAGAGCTTTTTCCTGGTTTGGGGTTCAAGGATCACTCCTAGTGGTGCTCAGGAAACTATACGCAGTGCTGGGGATCAAACCAGGCTGTCTCTGTGCCAGGCAAATACCACAACCCCTATACTAACTCTCTGGCCTTTAGTTCTAAATTCTAAATGTGGAGTGATGGTACAGCAGGTAGGGTACTTGCCTTGCATGCAGTCAACCTGGGTTTGATTTCCAGCATCCCTTATGTTCTCCTGAAGTAGGCCAGGAGTGATCCCTGAGCACAGAGTCAGAAATAAGCCCAGAGCACTGCCGAGTGTGGCCCAAAAAACAATAAGTGAATAAAATTAATGTAATAATAATAACGATGATGATGAATTCTAAGCCAGCTAACGTAGGTATTCATTTTCCCCAGGTACCTCCCATATATACATAAGATGTTTATAAATTTATGGGATTTTTTTTCTCTTGTTAATCTCTTTTAATTTTTACTAATTTATTTTTTAATTCCTTTTACTTGTTTTTACTCACTTTTTAGTAATTCTCTCCTTCTTTGCAGTGCTTGGGGTTGAATCCAGAACTTCACACAGGTAAGACAAGTCTCCTGCCACTGTGAGACATTCCTGGCCTAAACTTTCTCTGTGTTTGTTTATTTTTTGTTTTAGGGTCACACCCGCTAATACTTAGGGGTTACTCCTGGCTCCATACTCAGGAATCACTCCTTGGCAGTGCTCAGGGGACCACATGATTGACATAGGTCAACTATGCACAATGCAAGCACCCTACTTACTGTACTATCTCTCAAGCCCATAATGTCTCTCACTCTCTCTCTCTCTCTCTCTCTCTCTCTCTCTCTCTCTCTCTCTCTCTCAATCATAGGAGTCTCAGTCAAGAACAAAGAAGGAAAGAGGGAAAATCATTTTCCTTGGGGCCGGAGTGATAGTATACAGGGTAGGGCATTTGCCTTGCACACGGCCATTCAGGGTTTGATACCCGGCATCTCATATGTTCCCCCAGCACTGCCAAGAGTGATTCCTGAGTGTGGAGCCAGGAGTAACTCCTGAGCATCACCAGGTGTGACCCAAAAAGCAAAAAAAAAAATTATTTTCCTTCTTTAGAATACTTTCAAACTTGATTCTCTCTCTTCCACTGCCCTCTCTGACCTACCAATGACCTGTTCACTTCCTTAGGTTCTGGGGATTTAGAGTTGAGAAGACCAAAAGTGGTGGGAGAGTGACCCATAGGAAAACAAAACAAAACAAAACAAATCAATCAATTGTCATAAAGCTTAAGTGCTCTAAGAGAGACCAGCTCAAAGGTCTCTGAGAGGTCAGTGGAATAGCGTATCTACCGAACAAAGAGGAGCAGAAAGAAAATGGGACCTACCCCACCTCTTAAAGGATGAGTAATTGTTAGTTCAAATGAGATAAAAGAAGGAAAGAGGAGGGGTGACAATTTGATGAAAGAGGAAAAGGAGGCTTCATGAACAACACCCAGAAACCTGGGGGCAGAGCAGCTCCGGTGCCAGTCACTGAGGCAGGTGGGACCAAAGAGGAGTAGATATAAAGGAAAGTAGATCCATACAGCGCTGGACATGCAAAGTCTCAGGATCCTGTGGGAAGATAGGCAACACTGCATTTCCCAACAGTGTTCTTTTTTGTGGCTGTTAAAAAAAGCTTTTAAATTTATTTTTACAAAGTTGTCCATGATTGGGTTTCAGTCATACAATGTCCCAACACCCATCCCTCAACCAGTATCATTTCCTAGCACCAGTGTCCTCAGTTTCCCGCCCACCCCTCCAAGCACCCCCCTCCCCCCCGCCAGCCTCTATGGCAGTTCCCCCCCTCCCCTTTCTCTCTCATTTTAGGCATATGGTTTGCAATACAGATGCTGGAAGGTTATGAATATGAGTATCCCTTGACCTATTTTCAACACTCAGTTCCTGTCCAGAGTGTTCATTTCCAACCAGTAGCACAGCAGGTAGGGCATTTGCCTCGAGTGCGGTTGACCTGGGTTCCATTCTTCTGTCCCTCTCGGAGAGCCCGGCAAGCTACCGAGAGTATCTCACCAGCATGGCAGAGCCTGGCAAGCTCCCCATGGCGTACCTGATATGCCAAAAACAAGTCTCACAATGGAGACGTTACTGGTGCCCGTTTGAGCAAATCGATGAGCAACGGGATGACAGTGCTACAGTGCTACTCCTCTATCTTAACTACCCTTCACCCCCCACATCCTTGTGGTGATTTCCAGCCATTGGTGAGTCCTCCTGACCCGTTTTCCCTGGCCTTGGGTATTAGTTTTATGCTGTTTTTTTTTTTAATACCCCACAAGTAAATGCTGTCATTCTATATCTGACCCTCTCCTTCTGACTCATTTCATTCAGCATGATACTCTCCAGGTCCATCCACTTATAGGCAAATTTCATGATCTCATTTTTCCTAACAGCTGTGTAGTATTCCATTGTGTAGATATTAAATATACCATAGCCTCTTTATCAATTCGTCTGTTCCCCCGAGAGTATTTTTTATCCCAGTTCCAGGGAAGTAATATTTCAGGGTGAGGGGCAAAAGAGATAGTACAAAGGTTAAGGTACTGGCACATGGCTGTGACCTCAACCCTGATTGAATCCTAGCACAGGGGCCAGAACAATAAATAGTACAATGAATAGGGTGTTTGCTTTGCATGCGCCAGACCCAGGTTGGATTCCCCAGCGTTCCATATGGTCCCCTGGGCACAGCCAGGAGTAATTCCCAAGTGCAGAGTCAGAAATAACCCTTGAGCACCGCTGGGTGTGGTCCAAATCCTTAAATAGGTAAATAAATAAAAAGAATCCTGGCACAGCATATGATGCCCTGAGCACAGAGCTAGAAGTGATTCCAGAGCATTGCTAGGTGTGACCCCAAAATAAAACAAACCAAAAAAAAAAATCAAGGTAGAAAGGAGAGAGAGTAAAAGGGGGCACAGGTAGGGGGGTATGTATTGATGGTTATAGCCTGGGTTCTGTAGAAAAAAGAGCCTGAGGCAAGATTTATATGCTGATGTCTTCACAGAAGTGCAAACACAAAGCCTCAAGAATGGGAAAGAGGGGCTGGAGCAAAATAGCACAGCAGGTAGGGCGTTTGCCTTGCACACGGCTGACCCGGGTTCGAATCACAGCATCCCATATGGTCCCCCAAGCACTGCCAGGAGTAACCCCTGAGCATCTCCAGGTGTGACCCACAAAGCAAATAAATAAATAAATAAATAAGAGTGGGGAAGAAGGCCTGGAGATAGTGCAACAGCTGATCCAGGATCCATCGCAGGCATCCAGGAGCCTGCCAGGAGGGAATCCTGAGCACAGAGCCAGGGCTAAGCCCTAAGCACAGCTGCGTTTAAATGAGAAAAACAAAACAAAACCAAAAAAAAAGAAAGGTGAAGATGTGTGTGGGGATGGGGCAGGAATGTGACTCAGTGGGATAGTACATGCCTTGCATGCATGAGACCAAGGTTCAGCTCTTCACACCATAATGGTGATAGTAGTAGTAATAGTAATACTAGTAATAGTAGTAGTGGTGGTGGTAGTACTGGTAGCAGTAACAATAAAATTTACAAGAATGGTAAAAGTGAAGGGGAAGGGGTGGAAAACAGTTAAAGATGCAAGGAGTAACAGAGTTGTTGGTTGGCCACAGAATTACACCACTGGCTACAGCAGCAACAGTAAAAGAGCAGAAGGCCAGGGGTCCTGACGCAGGACTGAGAACTGAGACAATGTAGACTGGATTTAATACGGGTGTCAGGTAAATTATTTAAGAAATACTTGCATCGCCACCCTGATTGAATCCCCCAGCCCTGAAGCAGGAAAATTAGAAGCAGAAGCAGGAAAACTAGAAGCAGAACCTCTAAGTGACCCGTTCAAGAAGCTGGGCAAAGATGCACCCATCATAAATCACAAAGGTGCAAACAAGAGGAGAGCAAGAGAACAAGTTTGATCAGGTTGTGTTAGCAGGAACTGGGCGGCGAAAACAAATAGTCAATGTCCACATGGAGCTTAAAACAAATTGCATTACAAACAACAACACCCAAAAGGTGAGAGAGAACAAAAGGGAATAAGGGAATGCCCTGCCACAGAGGGGAGAGTTGGCGGGGAGGGATACTGGGATCATCAGTGGTAGAGAATGGGCACTGGTGGAGGGATGGGTACTCACGCATTTTATGACTGAAACACAAGCACAAAAATCTGTAAATCTGTTACTGTACCTCACAGTGATTCACTAATAAAAAACTTTTTAATTGCATTAATCACTGATTATACCAGTTACCACATAGATTAAAAACCGTGTTAGCAACCATTGTGTACATCAGATGAAGATTTCCACAAACAATGTCACTAGCCTATAAAAGTTCTGTGTGAACTGTTTGAGGCTTGACCCTTTTTGGCCATAAACAGATTGAGCCCACATGCTTAAATAAGACTGCTGTCTCCATCTTACTACTTCAGGACCAGTCTTTTTTGTTTGTTTGTTTTAATTAAATTTCTGTAACAGCCCTACATATGCCACCACCATAGGTCACTTCTGAGCACAGAGCCAGGAATAGCCCCTGAGCACAGCTGGTGTGGCTCCCCAAGCCCCCTCACCCCCCAAACGGAAGTGAACACACAGGTGAAAGACCCTTTAAGAATGACAAAGAAGAAACAGCCACAGAAGCAGAAAAAATTGAAAGCATCATTAGGGAGTTAAAACAGAAATAGAGGCACATTTTCTAGCTTGGAGATTTGTTGGTATTTTAATCTTTTGACTCTCTCCGCACTGAAAAAGCTCAAGGTCTCTAATCTCTCTTTCCCCTCATATTTCTCTTAATACAATTTTTTTTTTTTAAAGTAGAAAGGAAAAGAGTTCTAGCAAGGTCCACGTGAACAGATGCCTTCCTGGGATACAGCTGCAGACAAATCCATCAGAACCATCAGATCTGACCCAGTAGCTTGTTAGGTATTAGATCTGAGGTCTCACTCCAAATTGACAAAGTCAGAATCTACCCTTTCGCTGCATCTTCAGACCACTCATGTGGTCATTCATGTTGGAGAATCACATCTCTGCAGGAAGGACTGGAGGAGTCTCAACACGGAGATTCCAGAGCTTGCTGTGGACCCTCACAAGGTTGTTCCCCTGTCACAGGATCAGGAAAGAAACTGCCACGACCACTGCCTCAGGAAACTGTTGCAGCAGAAGGCTGGTGACCTTGAGACCAGGGTCGCCGCCGTTCAGACCCAGAAACTCTGGGCTTCACCTGCCTCTCCCGGTTTCCTTCCAGGGCTGTTTGCACAAGGAAATAGGTCGTCTCTATCACATTCAGAATGTCAGCTGCAGAAGAAAAGTTGCAGGCATGCAGAGAGAGGCCAGGTCTCAGCAATGTGGACTAGAAAAATATCACTGCCTCTCCCAAGCAGCCCAAAGGCATGGAGATCTTTGAAATGCAGAAACCCAGTGAAACCCTTTGAGATGCTGAGTGTTGACTGGTCCCCCTGAGAGGAGAAGCTCCAAGCAGGAGCAAAGGCTGTGGGGAAAGTATCTGAGGAGAGGGCTGGAGCCATAGCACAACAGGTAGGGTGTTTGCCTTGCAAGCGACCGACCCAAGTTTGATCCTTTGCATCCCATTTGGTCCCCAAGCACTGCCAGGATGATTCCAGAGTGCAAAGCCAGGAGTTATCCCTGATAATTGCTGGCTGTGGCCCCCAAACCAAACCAAACCAAAATAAGAATATCTAAGAGGTGCAGGGAACACAAGACAAAACAAAATGAGGATATCTAAGAAATGGCAGGAATGGACACCCTGGAGTGTGGGATAGAACATTGTATGCATGAAATTGTAACTCAGGTTACATGCAAGACAAGCACCCTAACCACTGTACTATCTCTCTAGACCTCTGCAATTCTTTTTGGGGGGAGCGGGTGGTGGCGAGGTGGGGTTTGGGGCCACACTCAATGGTGCTCAGGACTTACTCCTGGCTCTGTGCTCAGGGATGACTCCTGGTGGTGCTCAAGGGGTTATAGGGGATGCCAGGGATTAAACCTCTTGGTGATATGCAAGGTAATCACCCCACCTGCTGTACTAGTGTTCTGATCACCTGAGTTTCTCTTTCTAACAGTATTATAAGTCATGGTAACTCGATAAAAATTAGGGGGGGAAAACACTAAAATTTTAAAAGAAGATCAAAGATGGGATTGGGGGGTGCTGGAGCGATAGCACAGCAAGTAGGGCATTTGCCTTGCATGCAGCTGACCCGGGTTCGATTCCCAGCATCCCATATAATCCCCCGAGCACCACCAGGAGTAATTCCTGAGTCCAGAGCCAGGAGTGACCCTTGAGCATCGCTGAGTGTGACCCAAAAAGAAAAAAAAAATAGATGGGATAGAAGAAAGTGCAGCAATTAGGTGCTGGCCTTGTACCTCATGGGCCCTGTTCCAATCCCAGGCACCACATATAGCTCCCACCACACCCCTGAAGATCATTCCTAAGCATAGAGCCAGGAATAACTGAATACATCTGGGTGTGGCCTCACACTACCCCAAAAATAAAGAATATCAAAAAAGAGCATCAAGAGTTCCAAGCTGTACCCCTTAGCAACGCCCTAGCAACAGACCTTTGGGGGTGATCTTGGAAAACCTTATCAAAGTAACTTTCCAGAGCAATGGCATGCATTCTCCATCTTGGGGGGCTTGCTCACCTCTCTGCTGGGGATGTGGGCTCTCGGCAACATGAACACTCCCCACGCTGGGCTGTGCCGGCGTCTCACCTTAACACGAGCACTCCCACGTTCTCCCTGAATGTGCATTTCTTTCTTTCTCTCCTCTCACATATCCCAAATAAAGATATTTCCCATCACTATTTGTCATCTTCCTGAGATTCCTTTCAGTGAGAGTAGATGACAGGCCTGGGAACCTCAGTATAGGCAAGGCCTGACGTTTCCTTTCCTGCAAAGAACATTCTTTGCTTCAGCTTGAGTTTCACAGGTCCCCAATTGGGACTGGGGACAGGTTCCCGTGCCATGTAAATCAAGTGGACTGCCAAGTGGGGTTGGTGGGCAGTAGCCCACCCACATGGCGTGCAGGTGCTCTTAGCGGACTTTCCCAGTCCTAGTCCTCTCAGGCATTTCCTGGAAGTGGGAGAAGCAATAGGCAACTGCCTTTCTTGAGGATACAGTCTCCCTCACTGCCCTCTTTGCCCAACTTATCAGCAAAGGGGTCCATGGAATGTGGCTTCCCAGTTCTGATTTACCAGCTAGAGGTGGAGGAGGATGTTGTCTGAGCCCATCTGTAGTCATAATTTTTTTTGTTTATTTGGGTTTTTTTTTGTGGGGGACAGGGTGTCATATCAGCTGTGCTCAGGGCTTACTCCTGTATTGTGGCTCAGGAATCACTCCTTGTGGTGTGTGGGGGACCATTTGGGGTACTGGGGAATAAACCTGGATTGACTGTGCGCTAGGCAAATGCCCTATCTGCTGTACTATTGCTCCAGTCTCTGTAGTCACCAAATTTCTAACTGAGCACATGATTATCCAGATTGAAAAACATTGTTCAGGTTCTGTGATGCTAGATGTGACTATGAGAATTAACTTTGGGCCAATAACATGTACCTGGAAATGTCACATAACAGTTTCCAGGGAGCTGGAAGCTTTGAGAAACTTTGAGTATATCTTACTCTCTTCTTTGCATCAGCCTTCAACAGGCTGTTTGGGGCTTGAGGAGGCACCATCTTGGATTGTACAATTGAGAACAACTCCCTGGGGTGGGCAGAGCAGAACTTGGGGGAGTCTGAGTGCCTCCAGATTCCTTAGGACAAATACACTAGCTCTGCTCTGACAACTCATCCCTCATGCATGTCAGCCATTGGTTTCTTGGAATGATCCCATCAGAGCCTAATCCTAAATTTAATATTTCAAGAACACTGGCCCCTGATATTGTTGCAGGCCATTGATCCCTATAAAAATCCAATGAAGAGGGACTCAGAAATAAAGCTCTTGGAAGAGAGCAACACAGAACGTCCAGACCCTGCACCAAGCTGTCTTCACCTGGGCAACTTGGAGCGGGGTGGATTGAGTTTTCCTCCCCGCCCCAACAGAGTACAGGCAGCCAAAAATCTTCAGAAACCAATAGCCACCATGCTTACAGCCGCTCTCCACAGGCTCGGATGAGCCTCACCCATGAGGGAATACGCAGAAAAACCCAGGTATGTGTGACCCATAACTGAAATCTCCAAGCTTGCTTGGAGAGGGACTGGGTCTCCTCCCCTAAGCTCCCCAGTTTTCCAGTAGTTCGGCAGTCACATCCACAAACTACCCCTGGCACCATATAATCTCCAGAAATAAAGCTCCCAGAAGAGAGCAGCATAGGCCTCACCCATAAGTGAATCTGATGTATAATTGTATTCTAAATTTTAGAATTACTGGAGCATGTGACTGCATTCGTGGCTGAGCTGCATGACCTCTCATACTCTATACCACTGATGGACAAAGCTTTGAGGGGCACGATTTGAGATTTGGGGTGGAAATATTTGAAATTTGGTGGTGGGACAGGGCAATGGTGGTGGGATTGGTGTTTGAATATTAACTGTGATGAATTACTGTGAACAACTTTATTAATTAATTAATTAATTAAAATAAAATTTAGAGGAGGAACCCAATGAAGTCATTGGCTCCCACACTGCAAAATTGCCACTATGGGGCCCCTCCCTCCGCTGAGATGTGACCCCGGGGGCCGCACGCATGTGTGGCCCCTCTTCAGCTGCACGAGCGTGAATCCAGACCCAGCTGAACCAAATTCAACATGGGCAGCTACTTGCAGAATGTCTCCAGCCAGAGAACCAAGCCGCGACCCCATGCCCGCCCAGGAGGGGAAAGGTATTTCTCTCTCTTGCCTGTCCCTTCCCGGGGATGAAGGGCGTGGGGACGCCATATTATGACGACCACAGACGGGATTTACAAGCTTGCAATGATCCAATATCTGGAAGAAATCTCCCTGGACTTAGTTTTTAAAGTACAGAAATCCAAAACCGCGCACGCGACCTCATTTCCCTTCACAACAGATCTGACTCTAGAGGGGTGCTCCCAACAATAATGGTGAGGATTGTGTTGAAATATTGAATGTAACCAAAGTAAATAGAAAGTAAAGAGAAATTTATCAGTTATAAGGGGGGGCTGCGGCGGGGGCGGGATGGGAGGCGTACTGTGTTTTTTTTTTTTTTTTCGGTTGTGGGATATGGGCACTGGTGAAGGGATGGCTGTTTCAGCATTGTATGACTAAGACTTAAGCCTGAAAGCGCTGTAATTTTCCACATGGTGATTCAATAAAATAAATTAAAAAAAAATTGCCACTATGCCTCTGGCCAGACTCCATTGTCTCAGGACAGAGCCTCACCCAGAAATTAACCTGCTGAAAATTCAGGTGTGCAGGTCTTTGTGACTGAAATCTCCAGACTTTCTCGGAACCAGGATGGGCTACCTCCCCACACCTCCCTGTACTTTCAGAAGCCATGGAGGTTATGTCCACACCCCAAAGCCACCACCCAATTAAAAATTTAACACCAGGCTGTACCACCCAGTTAAAAATTTTGCACTTCCTGGAGCATGCGGCTGTCTTTGCAGCCACACAACATCTCCAAACTCTACAGCACTGATAATCCAGTAGTAACACTGCGGATTGGATGGGATATAACATGGAAGGAAATCAATCTCGACTATCCAAACAATGACAGAAGGCTTAACTTGTAACAACATCTTAGTAATCCCTCATAGAAAGATGTAAAGTCTCCATAGTAAGATACAATTTACACTCATTTTCTTCTAAGGGTAATTTTCTTCTTTGATAATTCTGATAGCAATTTGTTGATAACAAGTAATATAAAATAAACTATTGTGAGCCTGCTATGGGGGCAATCTTGAGGGGTGATTGGGAAAATTGAAGACAATGGCGGATGGAAGGTGGTAAAAGTGGTGGGATTGGGATTGGAATACTGAATGCCTTTACTAAATCATTACAAACAAGTTTGCAAGCCATGGTGTTTATTATATAAAGTGGGGGGGAGGAGAATTTATGTAAGTAGTCCTTACCTATTTCATGTAAACTCCAAAATAAATTAGCACAGAATTTCTTTAAAAGCTTTATTAAAGACAGGTAAGATGTGATTATTACCATAATGAGATCCAAATACAAAGTAAAATTTAATGCACTATACTTTAGATTTCAGAGTTGAGAACTTACTTATGTAAATAGGAATACACATTTTATTATATTGAATTAAAGTTTAAAAGTAAATTTTCCTTATTTACATAGATTAAGACCACATAGCAATCACAAATTGGCTCTTACTGATTTGTTTTCTGATCATTTTATTGCCATCTCTTAAAATTTTGTTGGAACAAATAATATATATAGGGGCTGGAGCAATAGCACAGCGGGTAGGGTGTTTGCCTTGCACATGGCCGACCCGAGTTCGATTCCCAGCATCCCATATGGTCCCCTGAGCACCGCCAGGAGTAATTCCTGAGTGCAGAGCCAGAAGTAATCCCTGTGCATCACCAGGTGTGACCCAAGCAAAAAAAAAAAAACCAAATAATATATATAATATATTATAAATTATATAATAATGTAAAGTACATTTTTATGTACAGTTTTTATTTTTAGGCAGAATCTGCTACCCCCAAGCCAAGCTGTCTTCACCGGGGCCCCCTTGGAGGTGTGTGGGTTGAGTTTCCCTCCCGGCCCCCAGAGCCCTGACAGCCAAAAACCTCCTGAGCCCAGCCACAGCCATGCTCAAGGCCACTCTCCACATGCTCAGACGAGCCTCACCCATGAAGGAACTGACAGAGGAACCCAGGTATGCGGGATCCATAGCTGAGCTCTCCAAGCCTGCTCAGATCAGGACTGGGCCTCCTCCACCCAGATCCCCAGTTTTCCATTAGCTTGGCAGTCACATCCACAAACTAACCCCTGCACCATGTAATCTTATCAACGGCCAAGATCCAGAGACTATAAACAAAAGCTCCAGGAAGAGAGTTATGCAGAATTTCGCACAGCAGAGCCTGGCAAACTACCTGTGGCATATATGTCAAAAACAGTAACAATAATGGGCTTTATTCCCCTGACCCTGAATGAGACAGGGATGAATGGAGATGTTACCTGCACCCACTCAAGCAAATTGATGAGCAACGGGACGTTAGTGATACAGTGATACTTTTTTTTTTTTATGTGCCAAAGAGGGCAGGTTGGGGATGGGAGGGAAAATGAGGACATTAGTAAAGGGAAGGTCACACTGGTGGTGTTAGAACACTAAATGCCTAAAATAACTATATTAAAAATGCGTTTTTAATAAAAAATAAATAAAAATTAAAATAATAAAATAGAAAAGAATCCAATGAATGCCCTGGACCATCCTTCCTAGAAAATGCATGGTGATATGTGTTGTTTGCCTATTTCAGGGACCTTGTGTTGCTTCTTCCTGAAGACTATTAAGGGTCTCATGCATGGATCCCTGGGCTAACACCCTTAGAATTGAGATTCTTCTTTTTATTTTTATTGGTTTGGGGGCCACACCGACAGTGCTCAGGGACCACTCCTGGGGGCTCAAGGGACCATGCTGGAGATCACACCTGTGCCAGTCAGGTGCAGGGCAAACACTCTTCCCATCGTACTATTGCTCCAATTCTGAGATTTTGAAATTACCCCACCCTTTTTATTGAATCACTGTGAGATACACAGTGGCAAAGTTGTTCATGATCGGGTTTCAGACATACAGTGTCCTGAAACCCAATCCTTCAACAGTGTACACCTCCCACCACCAATGTCCCCAGCTTCCCTCCTCCCATCCCCCTCTGAGATTTTTTTTTTTTTGCTTTTTGGGTCACACCTGGCGATGCACAGGGGTCACTCCTGGCTCATGCACTCAGGAACTACCCCCAGCAGTGCTCAGGGGCCATATGGGTTGTTGGGAATCGAACCAGGGTCAGCCGTGTGCTAGGCAAACACCCTACCCGCTCCAGCCCCTGAAATTTTTTTTTTTTTTTAAGAAGCAAGGATATGGGGCTGGAGTGATAGCACAGCGGGTAGGGCATTTGCCTTGCACGCGGTCAACCCAGGTTCAATTCCCAGCATCCCATATGGTCCCCCGAGCACTGCCAGGAGTAATTCCTGAGTCCATGTGCCAGGAGTAACCCCTGTGCATCACTGGGTGTGACCCAAAAAGAAAAAAAAAAACTAAACTAAACTAAACTAAAAAGAATCCGATGAATGCTCTGGCCCATCTTTCCTAGAAAATGCATGGTGGTGTGATACGTGTTATGTGCCTGTTTCACACTGCTGCCCCTCCAGGGGTCAGAAGCCCCCGTGGGGTTTATTGGCTTTCCTCTGCCTTGAGTACCAGTCCATGGGGAGTTTGGAGAGTTTTCACTCTCCTGATGACTCTGATAGTTGTGACACAAAGAGGGAGGAGTGGAGCCAGAAAATAAGAAGCAGGGTAGAAGAAATGGGAGGTGAGGGATGGCTTGTGGCTCACCTTTTATCTGCTCTGTTCTGAGCATCTTTCCATGAGAAGCCTTGACTGTCAGAGCACTGTCCCCACCTCCCACCGCTGGCTGTTCTGCTTCTGCAGGATCCCTGATAGGAAACAGATGTTTCTAATAACAGGGAAGCCCATCAGTGCTTATCAAAGCAGACCACTGTCATCCTCTGGATGGGAGGACACCATATTTTGGGGCCTGGCTCTCTTCTAACAGAGAAGTTCTTTCATTTTGTTTTGTCACCACATGCACCCAGCTGTGTTCCAGGTTGTCACGCCAGATCCAGCTCAGGAGCCTGGGGATACCCACGTGCCAAGTTTGAGCCAGTTCCCAGGTCCCTAGCTGAGAAGCTCTTTCACTGTTTTCTCTGATCATCTATAGATAATGTTCCTGATGTCTGTCCACGCTTCTCTCCTCCCGCAGCCCTGCACCCCTGCTCTGAGATGCCAAGCATGCCCCTTTCTGCCACCCAACGCTTTCCTTTGCAGCATCCCCTGCAGACATGAGTCACTTAGGTCCTTTCTCAAGATCCTCAGCTCAAATGTCAAAGCCTGGAGCCCCAGCCAGGACTACCGTGCAGAGAAGAGCCCTGCCCCACTTCTGCTCCCCAAGTCCCCTTTGGGGAGCGAGTGCCCGAGTCCCTGTGGGTAAGTGGAGAAGGAAGAGGCTCCCTGTATGCCAGCACTCTGGGGAGACTGTGACAGAGACTCCTGAGAGCCAATCCTCACCCATTCTGGAGCATATGGTGGGGCTTGAGCTGCCCCCTTGAAAGCAAGCAGACCCCTGCTCCCACTGTGCAGACACCTCTGGGGGACTCCCCAGCATGAAGGAGGCTCCAGAAAGAAACTGAATTTACCAGGTGGAAACTCTCCTGCAAAATGTGTGAACGTCCCCCTGGTTTCCCTCCCACTCTCCCCCTCCCGGGTGCCTGAAGACAAAGCTGAGCTGCCACAGAAAGCCTTGAGCATAGATAAACCCAACCGAGGCAAATACCTGGAGCACAGAGATTGTATAGCCAGGAAGGCGTTTGTTTGCCTTGTATGCAGCAGTGAAACCCAGGTTAGCTCCCCAGGGTCACAAATGGTCCCATGAGCACCATCAGGAGGGATCCCGGAGCACAGAGCCAGGTGTAAGCCCTGAGTTTTGTTGGTGTGATCCCGTTCCACTCTAACCCCAGCCCCCCAAAAAACAGAGACAAATACCAGAGGGTCTGGTTCTCGTGAATTCCTCAACTCTCTCTCCCAATCAGCCTTGCCTGGTGAAGAGGAAAAACTCAGTCTGACAAGCACATTTTCCTCAGAATTTTAACAAGGATTCCAGAAAGAAACATGGGCTCCAACCTCAGAAAAACTGGGGTCCCAATCCTGTTCCTGCCACTGACCTTCTTGGTGACATTGGGTGTGTCCTTTGAGGTCACTGAGTTACTATTTCTCAACTATAAAATAAGGATTATAGGGACTGGAGGGGTAGCACAGCCGGTAAGGCGTTTGCCTTGCAAGTGGTCGACCCGGGTTCAATTCCCAGTATCCCATATGGTCCCCTGAGCACTGCCAGGGGTGATTCCTGAGTGCAGAGCCAGGAGTAACCCCTGTGCATTGCCAGGTGTGACCCAAAAAGCAAAAAAAAAAAAAAAGGATTATAGAAACTAGAGCGATAGTACAGCAGGTAGGGCATTTGTTTTGCATGTGACTGATTTGAGTTTGATTCCCGGCATCCCAAATGGTCTCCCTGCTCGCCAGGAGTAATTCCTGAGCACAAAGCCAGGAATAACTCCTGAGCTTCTCTAGGTGTGATGCAAAAACCTAAATAAATAAATAACACAATAAGGATTTTAATTCCCCTCGTATAAGGTTGAAAAACCTAATAAAATATCTGCTCGTTGCAGTGATATTTATAATAGCCACGATCTAGGAACAATACAAGTGCCCAGCAGCTGATGAATAGCTACACAGACATTATGGAATAGTAGTCAACGATACAAAAAGGTGAAAATCTCGAATTTCGCTCTGACTTGGATCTAGTGCAAGAACCGGAGCACATGGTGCTAAGTGAAGCAAGTCAGGAGAAAGACAAACACCAAATCATCTCTGATATGTAGCATATAAAGTGACAGGCTTAGGGAACAGTCAGTGGCCAATGAAAACAAACACTTGGATCCTGCCAACAGAACTGAGTTGGCAAAGGGGATGAGGCAGAGCTAAGAGGGAGGAGGCAGAGGAGAAAGCGCTGAGGAAGGTTTGAGAAAGCACTTCCACGGTGGTGGAAGGTTTTGGGCACTTTGGCGGCAGAGGTGGAAATGGTAGAGTGATATATGATATATATGTTCTATGTTCAGGGCTTACCCCTGGCTCTGCATTCAGGGATCACTCCTGGAAATGCTCAGGGGACCATATGAGGTACTGGGGATCAAACCTGGATTGCTTGTGTCCAAGGCCTTGACCACTGTACTATCTCTCTGGCTCCTGTAGCAGAATACTAATATTATTTTAAACTATGTCACCTCAATTTAAAAAGGAAAGAAAAAAAGAAAGAAAGAAATGCAGAAAAAATGCAGAAAGAAATGCAGAAAGAAACGCAGAAAGAAAGAAAGAAAGAAAGAAAGAAAGAAAGAAAGAAAGAAAGAAAGAAAGAAAGAAAGAAAGAAAGAAAGAAGGAAGGAAGGAAGGAAGGAAGGAAGGAAGGAAGGAAGGAAGGAAGGAAGGAAGGAAGGAAGGAAGGAAGGAAGGAAGAGAAAGAAAGAAAGAAAGAAAGAAAGAAAGAAAGAAAGAAAGAAAGAAAGAAAGAAAGAAAGAAAGAAAGAAAGAAAGAAAGAAAGAAAGAAAGAAAGGAGAAAGAAAGAGGAGAGAGAAAGGAAGGAAGGAGGGAGGGAAGGAGGGAAGGAAGGAAAAGAAAAAAAGGAAAGAGGAAAAAAGAAGAAATGTGTATAGTTCCTGGCTTTTATTTATTAACCTGCCTTGGAAGAGGTTCTAAGTAAATTCTGTGTCCTACTTTCACAAAGCCTCTCCTCTCAGTTCTCGTCTCTCCTTTCTCTTTCATTATTTCTGTCCCCACTATCTGTAAAGACCTCCTAGTTTCCCACTAGTTTCAAAGATTCAGGGCCAGCAGCCTCACCTTTGAGCTTGTGAGAAATACACAAACAGAAGCCCTGGGTTTGATCTCTATTCCACATGACCCCCCAAGCACAGCCAGAGTGATTTCCGAACAGCAAGCTGGAAGTAACTCTGAGGAAAAAAAGGGGGAGAGGGAGCATTGCTATATATATATATATATGTATATATATATATATATACAGTATATGTACTATATGTATCTCAAATGTCATAATTATGGACTCTGTTTTTAGCATATAGTATGTTTTTCTGAAAGAAAGCTTGTATCAAGGTGTGGAAATAATTGCAGCTACTGATCTAGTGCAAAAACTTCTCAAACATTAAAATGCAGAGAAAAAAACTAGACTATCTTATTAAAAAGCAAATTCAAAAGATTTTGGGTGAGGCCTGAGAGTCTTCAAGACTTCACATTTGCTCTTTTATTTATTTATTTATTTATTTATTTATTTATTTATTTATTTTTTAGTGCTTGGTCCCTACCCAGTGGTACTCAGGGGACTGACCATATGTGTTGCCAGACATGTCTGCATGAAGACAGGTAACTTACCTCCTTTCTATGCCGTCTCTCCAGCCCCTACTGAGTGCTTTTACACTCACATAATCCATCAAATTCTAGAATTTGGGACAGTTGTCTTTTTGGTTTTGTTTGTGAAGGAGCCATACCTGGTGGTGCTCAGGAGTTACTCAGCTCCGGGTTTGACGGCCACTCCAGTGATGCTCAGGGGACTATGCAGTGCCAGGGATGAAACCCAGGGCTCCAGCATGCAATGCACACACTCATCCCTTAGAGCTATCTCTCCAACCCAACCTCCCCACCTCCCTGCCTCCAACGATATTTCTTCGGATGGGGTGTTGGGTCACACCCAGCTGCGCTCAGGGCTTACTCCTTCCCTAAGCTAGCACACTGATGACTCTTCTGACTCTGGACTGATTCCTGCTCTGTGCTGAGAGATCATTCCTGGATTCAAATGTTTCTTGGAATATAAAGTACATCTGAAGAAGAAAAGCTCATACTGTTTCTTAGCTCAAAAACTGCTCGTGCAAGTAGGGGAACTTAGCTGTAATGATACAGGAGCGTGTTACAGACACAAGGGCTTGATTACAACCTGGCCTCAGGAATGGAGTAGAACCAGAAAAATACCACTGCGAGTCGCCTCGTCTTTCATCCTCTCTCATCCGACCAGCTCCAGCTCGTTCCTTCCCGTACAGGGAGGTAAGGATGAGTGTCAAATGCACCTGAGTGTTCTGTTACTGGCCCATCAGCTGGACGGAGTTAAGATAATGCTCTCTCATCTCTATCTCTTCAAAATTCCAGAGCAGAAGTCCGGAAGGTGACCTAGAGGCTGAAAACATTTATAGGCACAAGTTTCAAACCCAGTGCCGCCCACAAACTCTGAAGCAATCCTCACAGTTTAATCCCAGGCCTGTGCAAGCACTGGGGGAAAACAAAATAAAACAAAGCAAATTCCCCAAGCAGAAAGATGATTGTTCCAGTATGGGTCAAGTTTTAGCCTCGATTGAGCAAGTGGTCAAAGGGGCCAGGATTATACCACTGTCACATGGTAGTCACCACAGAGACCTTGTTTGTGCTCTGGGTGTGGCAAAACTGATTTCAAGAAAATGGCTCAACCAGAATACAAAGACTATCCACAGAATGGGAAAGGATATTTACACAATACCCATCAGATAAGGGGTTGATATCAATGGTATATAAAGCACTGGTTGAGCTCTACAAGAAGAAAACATCCAACCCCATCAAAAAATGGGGCAAAGAAATGAACAGAAACTTTACCAAGGAAGAAATACGAATGGCCAAAAGGCACATGAAAAAGTGCTCTACATCACTAATCATCAGAGAGATGCAGATCAAAACAACCATGAGATACCACCTCACACCACAGAGACTAGCACACATCCAAAAGAACAAAAGCAACCGCTGTTGGAGAGGATGTGGGGAGAAAGGGACCCTTCTTCACTGCTGGTGGGAATGCCGACTGGTTCAGCCCTTCTGGAAAACAATTTGGACGACTCTCAAAAAATTAGATATTGAATTCCCATTTGACCCAGCAATACCACTGCTGGGAATATATCCCAGAGAATCAAAAAAGTACAATCGAAACAACATCTGCACATGTATGTTCATCGCAGCACTGTTTACAATAGCCAGAATCTGGAAAAAACCCGAATGCCCCAGAACGGATGACTGGTTGAGGAAACTTTGGTACATCTATACAATGGAATACTATGCAGCTGTTAGAAAAAAGGAGGTCAAGAATTTTGTAGTTAAGTGGATGGGCATGAAAAGTTTCATGCTGAGTGAAATGAGTCAGAAAGAGAGAGACAGACATAGAAAGATTGCACTCATCTATGGTATATAGAATAACAGAGTGGGAGACTAACACCCAAGAACTGTAGAAATAAGTACCAGGAGGTTGACTCCATGGCTTCGAGGCTGGCCTCACGTTCCGGGGAAAGGTCAACTCAGAGAAGCGATCATCAACCACATTGCAGTCGAAGGCCATGTGGGGGAAGGGAGTTGCGGGCTGAATGAGGGCTAGAGACTGAGCACAGCGGCCACTCAACACCTTTGTTGCAAACCACAACAGCTAATTAGAGAGAGAAAGCAGAAGGGAATGCCTTGCCACAGTGGCAGGGTGGGGCGGGGGGGGGGGGGGGGGGGGGAGATGGGATTGGGGAGGGTGGGAGGGACACTGGGTTTACGGGTGGTGGAGAATGGGCACTGGTGAAGGGATGGGTTCCCAAACTTTGTATGAGGGAAGTGTGAGCACAGAAGTGTATAAATCTGTAACTGTACCCTCACGGTGATTCTCTAATTAAAAATAAATAAATTAAAAAAAAAATAAAAGTAGAGAAGGAAAAATAAATATAAAATCAGAAACGCAATATGAAAAAAAAAAAAAAAAAGAAAATGGCTCAGGGGCTGAAGTGATAGTACAGCAGGTAGGGCGTTTGCCTTGCACACGGCCGACCAGGGTTCAATCCCCAGCATCCCATATGGTCCCCCCAAGCACCGCCAGGAGTAATTCCTGAGTGCATGAGCCAGGAGTAACCCCTGAGCATCGCTGGATGTGACCCAAAAAGCAAAAATTAATTAATTAATTATGTTTAAAAAAAGAAAAAAATGGCTCATACCCTCCAAAAGATGGGTATTGCTGAATGGGAGTGATAGCAATGCTGGTGGGGCGTTTGTCTGGCATGCAGCCAACCCCAGTTTAATCACCGGGATCCCCTATGGTCCCCGGAGCACCATCAGGAGTAATTCCTGAGTGCAGAGTCAGGAGTAACTAACCTCTTGAGCATTGCTGGGTGTGGTCTCTCCCACTCCCCAAAATATATATATATATATATATTTCTTTTTTTTCTTTCTTTTTTTTTTTTATTTGCTTTTTGGGTCACACCTGGCATGCACAGGGGTTACTCCTGGCTCTGCACTCAGGAATAACTCCTGGTGGTGCTCAGGGGACCATATGGGATGCTGGGATTTGAACCCTGGCCGGCCGCGTGCAAGGCAAACGCCCTACCCGCTGTGCTATCTGGCACCAGATCCCCAACACATCCCAGTCCCAGCTCCAGCCTCTCCTTAAATTAGCAACTTGATCAGTAGGGGCGCCGGTGGGTTTCCAGTACCCTGGTGTTCTGTACAGTCTGCGAGTGAGCTGCTCTGTGAGTGTGTGTGTGTGTGGGGGGGCTGGGGTCAGGTGGGGAGTGGTGTCTAACCCAGGGCCTCTCACCTGCTAGGCAAGTGTTAACCACTGAGTTCCGTCCCCAGCTCTAATCTCTTCAAGGTGCCAACTTTGTGTGCTGCCCAGAGAGTCTCTGAGCTGTGTAATCCTGGATTAATAGCTCTCTTCTAGCCTTTGTTTGGGGATCACATCCTTTGTACTCAGAGCTTACTCTTGACTCTGTGCTCAGGGACCACTCCTGGGGGGACTCAGTGACCATGAGGGATGGAACTCACATCTGTTAGTTATTCTCCTGCATCCCTTCTGATTGTTCACTGCAGTGCTGTAAGGTTTAGTATTATGTAAATGGTGGTGGGCTTAAGGCTGTAACATTGATTGCCTCAAACATAAAAATGAAAGCTACTGGGGCCAGCGGAGCGGACAACCTGGGTTCAATCCCCGGCATCCCATATGGTCCCCCAAGCACCGGTAGGAGTAATTTCTGAGTGCAGAGCCAGGAGTAACCCCTCAGCATTGCTGGGTGTGACCCAAAAAGAAAAAAAAAAAGAAAGCTACTATGAATCATGTAACCTCAGTCCAAACACACACACACGTAACTGTGAGGTTGGCTATGTAACTTTTCCTACTAAACTTAACAGCCAGCTGTGTGAAGCTACTATGGTCAAGAGAAACATTGTAAGAAGGGGCACGGGGGAGCAGAATAGTAGAAAGGGAGATTGCTTTGCCTGCAGCCGGCCAGGTTCCATCCAGGCACAGCATCCGGAACCCCATAACCGCCAGGAGTGACCCCCGCCGAACACACTGCCAGAGCTAAATCGTGAGCACAGCCCAGTGAGGCCAGGCTCTTCCCCCCACCCCCACCACCAAGGAAACCAAAACAAACAAAACATTAAAAGCATTGACATGCAGAGTTGAAAGGTGAGGTGAGGTGCTGGCACTCAGAGTGCCAGCACACCTAGTGCTCAATAAATAGCACCTATTGTCCGGCGGGGCTGTAATCGCCCACTTTCAGGCTCAACGGGCTCCAGGACCCTGGAGATGGTCCCGCTGTGAGTCACCCAGCTGGAGAGGGCCCCGCAGCCAGGAACCAGCTCCCCTGGGAGAGGTGGCGCGGAGTGACGCAGGTCTGGGTCACGAGAAACCTCGGCCCTGGGCCACACGTCTCTGGAGTCCTGGACGCCCCCCGCCCCCCATGAGCCTCCCCTCACGGCTCAGGCACCCCCCCCCCCCCACCGGCACCGAGGGATTTTCCCCCTGGGGTGGGTGGAGGGGAGCCGGCGAGGTCCAGCCAGGCGGGTTCCCAAGCTGCAAAAAGCCGTCGGCGGGCGGCCAGGTGGGGGCGAGGCGGGCGGGCGCATCCTCCTGGGAGCAGAGGGAGGATGGGGAGGAGAGGCGAGCCGGGCCAGCCCGAGGGGAGGCAGCCTGGGAAGCCTGGCGCCGGCCTGTTGAGACAGCTGAGCCAGCAGGCGTGGGCTCCGCGCCCGCCTCTCTGCCTGCACGCCCGGGTTTCAGCGCCTCCACCTTCATCCCCCTTCCCGGGTCCTTCCTCTCCTCGCTCCTGCGGGTCTGATAGATTCCTCCATGGGGCGGGTTGCTCCAAGTCTAGTGGGACACTAAGTGGCCTAAGTGGCCTTTCCTTGCTCACCTGGCAGGAGGGCGGCGTTGAAAATATCACCTTCCCCATGACATTTTCTGATTCATTAATGAAATGAATCTTGTCTCTGGGCTCAACGTGTGGACCAGAATTACCATTTCTCTGTCCCCATTCACCAGAATCACCCGGGAAACTTGGTGGGAGATAAATTCAATGCTGCCCCCGCCAAGGTTGAGTCCACACACATAAATAATCTGGGGCACTCTCTTGATTCTTCAGTGCCAATCTGTTTCTTGGTCAGATTTCTGTAATGATTTAAGGTCATTCTCTAGGATCCCCTTCCCAAAGCTGCCTTGATTACCAATGCCAAGCCCTGCTCCACACAGAGAAATTATTCTTCCTTCTCATTCCCACACTTCAGATTCATTTCAGCACATGTATCTGATGGGTGCTTGTCACCTACTGAGCACCTGAGTGCAAGTTTCTCAGGTGAGTGCAATTTGTGAGATGTGTCAGTCTTAGGAGGGAAGAGGTGGGAAGGAGTAGGGGAAAGTGGGGTCTGAACGGCACATCAAGTTCAAGTTCAATTGCAAGTTCAATCCCCAGCGCCCTCCATGTGGTCCCCTGAGCCAACCAGGAGTGATCCCTGCCTGAGTGCAGAGCCAGGACTAAGTCCTGAGCATTGTGGGGTGTGTAAAGAAAGAAAGAAGGAAAGAAAGAAACAAAGAAAGAAGAAGAGAAGGAAAGAAAGAAAGAAAGAAAGAAAGAAAGAAAGAAAGAAAGAAAGAAAGAAAGAAAGAAAGAAAGAAAGAAAGAAAGAAAGAAAGAAAGAAAGAAAGAAAAAGAAAAGGTTTTCTCCTTTCTCTGAGTGAAAGGCATAGAGATCAGAAGTTGATGAGGATTCTTGCTCTAATAGTTGGTCCAATGACTTCAAAAATTCATATAAATTAATACATTGCTTCTCAATATGTTTTAGGTTTCTAAGTAGAAATTAGTTTATTTATAGAGTCAATGTGACTCAGATGAAAAGAAGGAAAATACCCAGGTTCCCTGGGGTATTTGAAAATGGAGAATGAAAATTAAATTGTATAGAGACCAATTGATTCCCTTAAACAAAAACAAAAACAAACAAACCAAAAAATAAAAACCTCTGTTGGGTATGGAGATATAGTACAGCAAGTAGGGCACCTGTTTTGCATGTCTGGGGTTTGATTGCCCAGAACCTCATGTGGACCCCAGATCCTTGCCAGGCATGTTCCTTGAGCACTGAGCCAGGAGAAATCCCTGAGAACCTCCAGGAGTTTCCCCAAAACCAAATATAAAATTAAAAACTCTCAGGTACTTGAGAAATAGTACATTGGATGAGGTGTTTGCCTTGCATTAGGCCAACCTGGCTTCAATCCCCAGCACCCATATGGTTCCGAGCCCCACCCAGAGTGATCCCAATGCAGAGCCAGGAGTAAGCCCTGAGCACTGCCATGTGTGGCCCCAAAACAAAACAAAACAAAACAAACAACAACATCAAAAAAAAACCCAACCCAAAATATAATGGTGGAATGGTGGCGGGATTGGCAGTCAAATATTAAGTGTAATCAAATATTGTGAACTACTTTATAAAAATAAAATTTATTTTTAAAAAAGCCCAACTCAGCCCTTGATGATAAATATTTTTTGTCTCATGTAAGCTAAAAGAATTTTTATTTTAGTTATTTTTTTTTGTTTTGGGCCACATTTACCAATGCTCAGGGGTCACTCCTGGCTATGTGCATAGGAATCACTCCTGGCAGTGCTCAGGAGACCATATGGGATGCCTGGAATTAAACCTGTGTCAGCCACAAGTACAGCAAGCTCTCTACCCAGAGTACCATCACTCTAGCCCACTAATTTTGCATCTTAAGTAGGAACTGAATTTATGAAAGGCTCGTTTTGCATATAATCTGTGAACATATCATTATTCTATCCTTGATAAATCATGTGGACAGATGTTTCACATTGTTATGTTTAGACTCACTTTGTAGCCAAAGCAATAGTACAGTGAGTAGGACTGACCAGGCTTGATCCCCAGCATCCCATATGGTCCCCCTGAATACTACCAACAGTAATTCCTAAGAACAGAATCAGGAGTAACACCTGAGCATCACTGGGTGTGACCAAAAAGATTAAAAAAAAAAAAAGGACTCACTTTGTCTTGATTTAAACAGAGACAGATTTGATGTGTAAGTTCAAAAGCAATCTATGTAATTTCTTTCCTAGTATTGTCTTTGTGAATTCTAAGCTTCTTTACTTCTATGTATTTTTGTATTGGTATAAAAAATGAGTTTTGGACCAGAGAAATAGTACAGCGGGTAAGATGCTTGCCTTGCTTGCAGCTGACCAGGTTCGGTCCTTCGGTCCTGGCATCCCAGATGGTCTCCTGAGCTCTGCCAGGAGGGATTCCTGAGTACAGAGAGAGGAGAAAGCCCTGAGCACCGCCTGCTGTGACCCAAAAGCCAAACTACAGCAACGATGAAAATTCTCTTAGCTGCTCATGCCCAGAATTTCTTTGCCAAAGGAACATACATTCAGAAGGGAGTTTCCAAAGAATTTGGGGAACCCCTCTCTGTTCAGAAGAAGACAGAATAAAGACTGCAGGGCAGGACCAGGAAGAGGGCACAGGAACGGGAGCACACGCTTTGCATATGGGAGCCCTGGTTCTATCTGGGACACCTCCCTGAGAACCACACCTAGAGGCGCTCCAGAGCACTGCTCAGTGTGGTTGGGAAACAGAATCTTGGGAGCAAGAGAGATAATACAGGCATTAGGGCACCTTGTACATGGCTGACCCAGATTTAATTCCTGATTTAAACCCCATATTGCCCCCCAATCCTCCATCAGAACTCCTGATATACGACTCAAAAACAAAACAAAGCAAACAAACAAACAAAAGAATCTGGGACATAAAATTCCCCAGAGAGTGAAATGAAATACTTTTCACTTGTGAAGGATCTGAATGGACAATGGCCCCAAGAGGTTAGAGATGAACAAATGTTGGGCATGCCTATCTAAACGGAATACGAACAAAGAAATGCCAAGAAAGCAAGATTTCATATGTATGCAACATATGGTTTATTTTATTTGGGGCTCTTGGAGCCACCCCTGGCATGCTCAGAGCTACCCCCAGTTTGTGCTCAGGGGGTTGCTCCCAGGGATACCAGCAATAATCCTGGAGTCGGTTGCATGTGAGACACATGCTTTAACCCTTGTGCAATCTCTCTGTGACCCACATTTTAAACACTAACAGTTTATATGAGCCAGAATGATGGGAAATGGTACCTAGTGAGACTATTTGGCATAACATTTCCGAAGTTATTGGGCAGAGCTTGTAAAGTGTTCATGCTCTCTCTTCTCCTCCCCTCTACCAAAGACAGAGGAAGATCTGATCTGACATCAATCTGTTACTTTCTGATTATCTTTCCTAAAGATAGATCATTTAAGATACAAAACCAAACAGAACAACTGCAAAGCAAAGCAAGATATCTACAAAAAAGGACAAACCCCAAACCATCCATTACAAACAGTAATCCAATAATTATGTGTGACGTAGAATTATGAATTCTCCTCTTTGTGTGTGGACTAGGGAAAGACTGGGAACACCCTGAAAACAAGAAACTGACTGTTTGGGCGTTTATAGAACACTACTCATCCCTGCCCAATTATGTGCTCTCCAGGCTTTGTCCCCAGGGGCTGTGCTGGCACTGATGTTGTCTAGGGTGCAGCTCTCCCGCAATTCCTTCAGGAGAGCGCCCTGATTGAGTCCTTTGGGTCCCAAGCCTAGGGCCCAGCTTCTCGGGGTTAGAGCTGGCTTAGCGTGCCAGGTAAGTGTTGATGCCAGGTAAGTGTTGATGCCAGGTAAGTGTTGATGTCACGTGTTCTCTCTCTCTCTCTCTCTCTCTCTCTCTCTCTCTCTCTTTCACTCATTCACACACAACCAATCTATAGATTCATCGAAAACAGCATTGTTTCTAGACAGCAGATTATGTGTATCCACTGTGCAAAATCTCTCCCAGTGTTGGGGTAGTATTGGGGTACAGGGGCAGGAAAATCAGAAGGTTGCTTGGTGAGCTGCTTGTTTGAAGAAAAGGAAATGCAGTATTTTCTGCTACCATGAGGAGGCTATGCGATGTCCTGTTTATATAGGAAAGACCTTTCTCTAGTGAATTAAATGCTTTCGTTGATTAATTTGCTATCTTGATCCTGCTTCTTTTCCAAGTTTCTCTCTCTCTCCCCCCTTCTCCCCTCTCTCCCTCCCCCCTGTCTGTGTGTGAGTGTGTGTGTGTGTGTGTGTGTGTGTGTGAGAGAGAGAGAGAGAGAGAGAGAGAGAGCATCTGCGTGTGCATGCACAGGCGCGTGTCTGCACAAGCGTGCAGGATCAAACTTGGGGCCTCTACCATTGTACTATATCCCTGGCCCCTGTTCCTCTTTATTATTTATGTACTTTTACTGTTATTTGGACTTGGGACCATACTTGGTGGTGCTCAGGGGTCACTCCTTGGCTCAGTGACTGGGATCACTTCTGGTTGTACTGGAGGACCTTGTGGTACTGGGGATCACACTCAGGGATCACCCTTTTTTCTTTTTTCTATTTTTTTTTCTTTTTGCAGCACAGGCTGCAAAGCCTGTACTCCAGCCTGTCAGCCACCTCTCCACGCCAGTATTTCTCTCTAGTCCTATACTAAGTTCTTCCCCAGCTGGGGAGTTTCTTTCTATTTTTTTCTTCCTTTTCTTTTTTATTAGTGAATCACCGTGAGATACAGTTACAAACTTATGAACTTTCAGTCATACAATGGTTGTTTAATCATCCCTCCACCAGTGCCCATTCTCCTCCACTAATGTTCCCAGTATCCTTCCCACCACCCCACCCCAACCCCCACCACCCCACCGCACCTCTGCAGCAGGGCACTCCCCTTTGTCCTCTTTCCTTTTGGGTGTTGTGGTTTGCAATAGAGGTATTGAGTGACAATCATTAGTCTGTAGTCTACTTTCGGCACACATCTTTCAACCCGAACAGGTCCTCCCAATCTTTTTTACTTGGTGTTCCCTTCTTAGCTGGGGAGTTCATTTTCCTTCCTCTTCTACTTTCCAAATAAACTTTTCTACTTAAAAATTTTATTTTCTCTTTAATGCAGTTCTAGGTAGGGGATGTGCACTAAACTGCACTTGCTTTGCATGTGTGAGGCTTGAGTGTGATCCCTGGCACTGTTAGCAAATAAATAAAATATTGAATGCAGTGCCACTCTTAGCATAGGTGATTGATGGGCCCATTAGCTGGGCCAGTCATCACCCTTTCCCTGGGCATGTGGGTGGAGATTGCACTAGCGATCGATCTGTTACTCCTCAGAATTACTAAATCAGTCCCCAGCCTGCTAGGGGCGTGACTCGAGTGGCAGAGCACATGCACACACCTTGCACACATGAGGCCCTGCTCTGATCCCTGATTCTATACTTTCTCCACCGCAGGCACTGCCAGGTAGAGCCTTAGCACCCCTAGGGGTGTTCCCACAACAATAAAAAAGTTAATAACTTGGGGCTGGAGTGACCGTACAACAGGTATGGCTCTTGCCTTGCACATGGCCAACCCAAGTCCGATCTCCAATAACCATATGATCCCCTGAGCCCACCAGGAGTGATTCCTGAGCCCAGAGCCAGGAGCAGCCCCTGAGAACTGCTGGGTATGGCATAAAAACAAAAACAAGACAAAAAAGTTAATAAGTAAATAAATAAACTGGGGGGGGGTGTAGCTCAAAGAGTTGGCACTCAGCTTTGCACATAGGAGGTTTGATCCCTGGCACCCCCAAGCCCTGATCAGAAATAGACCCTGAGCATAGCCACGTGTGGTCCCCACACCGAAAATTAATGAATAAATCAGATTCCACTTCCTTAGCCGCTCAGCAAAAATGTAGTGGGTCATCTAAAAGATTCCCTATGTGGTTGGGTAAGTAGCACAAAGGGCTCAAAACACAAGCTACGCTGGTTCCATCCTCAGCATCACATGGTCCCCAGAGCAATGCACAAAACTAATCCCTGAACACTGCTTCATGTGGCCCCCAAAACCAGAAAAAGAAATATAAAAAGTTTCCTTTGTCAAAGGACAGTTGCTGAGCTGGGTTCGAGGAAAGTAACCCTGGGGAGAATATCACCAGGCTTTTTCTGACTCTGGGGTGATCTGCTCCCCTCACCTCAGTAGCGGGCTCACCCATGAGAGCGTTCCCCAGACTCCCGCTCCCTCAGACCAGGGGTCTTTGACATCCAGATCCTGTGGGACAGAGAGGGTCATTAGCCTCCAATCCCTCCAGTACAGGGTCCAGAGCGTCCCCTGCAGTCCTCCTTCAGGTTGGAAGAGGGCTGTTCCAGTAAACATGCCCCAAACACCCCTGAGGGTGAGTTTCCAGCAGGTTCTACTGGACAACCCCAGAGCAGCTTCTCTGCCGTCCACAGCCACATCCTCTCCACCCGAGTCTGGATCTTAGCCCAGGGACGGGGTAAGAGTGGGACCTTCTCTCTTAGATGCTCCAGCTCAGCCCCTAGGGAAGCTGCTTGCTCTTTTGTCTCTCACTCCTATATTCCTCAAGTCCTCTGGGCCTTGGAAGTACCCTCCACAGGTCTAAATAATTAATGCTGATACTTAGTCTTGATCATTAATATATGCTTCCCACCATTCTCAGTTTAAACTAGCTCTGAGGGGCCGAAGCAATAGTGCAGAGTGTAAGGCGACTGCCTTGCACATGGCCCACCCAGTTTCAATCCTCATCACCCCATAAGGTCCCCTGAGCACAGCCAGGAGTGATCTCTGGGTGTGAAGTCAGGAGGAAGCTCTGAGTACTGTTGGATGTGATCTAAAAAGTAAGAAAAAGAAAGAAAGAAGGAAAGAAAGAGAGAAAGAAAGAAAGAAAGAAAGAAAGAAAGAAAGAAAGAAAGAAAGAAAGAAAGAAAGAAAGAAAGAAGAGAGAGAGAGAGAGAGAGAGAAAGAAAGAAAGAAAGAAAGAAAGAAAGAAAGAAAGAAAGAAAGAAAGAAAGAAAGAAAGAAAGAAAGAAAGAAAGAAAGAAAGAAAGAAAGAAAGAAAGAGAGAGAGAAAGAAAGAAAGAGAGGGGCCGGAGCGATAGCACAGTGGGTAGGGCGTTCGCCTTGCATGCGGCCGACCCGGGTTCATCCCATATGGTCCCCCAAGCACCGCCAGGAGTAATCCCTGAGTGCAAAGCCAGGAGTAACCCCTGAGCATCGCTGGGTGTGACCCAAAAAGCAAAAAAAAAAAAAAAGAGAGAGAGAGAGAAAAAGAAAGAAAGAAAGAAAGAAAGAAAGAAAGAAAGAAAGAAAGAAAGAAAGAAAGAAAGAAAGAAAGAAAGAAAGAAAGAAAAAAGAGAGAGAGAAAGAAAGAGAAAGAGAGAGAGAAAGAAGGAGAGAGAAAGAAAGAGAGAAAGAGAAAAAAGAAAGAGAGAGAAAGAAAGAAAGAGAGAGAGGGAGAGAAAGAAAGAGAGAAAGAAAGAAAGAAAGAAAGAAAGAAAGAAAGAAAGAAAGAAAGAAAGAAAGAAAGAAAGAAAGAAAGAAAGAAAGAAAGAAAGAAAGAAAGAAAGAAAGAAAGAAAGAAAGAAAGACAAAGAAAGAGAGAGAGGAAAACTAGCTCTGGTGTGTTTCTGTAACTCACAACTAAGACTTGACTAATAAATAATATCTGATTCTTGGAGACACTGAGCTTCCTCTTAGTCTATAATTTCATTAGCCATTGAGAGGACATTGCCTTTAGGAATGTTGGAGCTGGAAGGGCTGGAGCGATAGCACAGCGGGTAGGGCCTTGCACGAGGCCGACCCGGGCTTGATTCCCAGCATCCCATATGGTCCCCCGAGCACTTCCAGGAGTAATTCCTGAGTGCAAAGCCAGGAGTAACCCCTGAGCATTGCTGGGTATGACCCAAAAAGCAAAAAAAAAAAAAAAAAAAAAAAAAGAATATTGGAGCTGGAGAGATAGCTCAGCGGGTATACCCCAGTACCCCATAAAGTCCCCTGAGCACTGCCAGGAGTGAGCCCTGAGTACAGAGCCAGGAATAACCCATAAGTATTGCTGGACGTGCTCCCCCAGAAGAATGTTATTTACAAAAGTGAAAATGAGAAATAACTTGAGTCCAGTGATAGGCATGTCACTGGGAAGAGTCCCATCTCTCAGCCATCATGCATGTGCTGCTCTGTTTCCATTTCCCTCCACAGCACCAAGCTTGTGAGCTGGTTTTCCTCCACTTCAATCTGTCCACTGCTCCCCACCCTGCTGGGAGCGCGGAGAGGCAGGTCCCTGCAGAATACTCATTCCTCTGCCTTCCAGCTCAGTCCTGCTAAGTGGGAGGTTCTGGAACGAGATCAGATGGCAGGTGGAGAGAGACGTCAGAATAATGATGCCCCTAATTCCTTCCCTGTCCAACGACCGTGAGACAATAGCTCGTTCCTGCACCTCCCGTTTGACCTTCTCTCTCCCACTGCTCCAGCTCCCACGGTTGCTCCGGGAGGACCTGAAGGGATGTTGCCTCCCACATCACGAGTCCTAAGAGCTTTGCCCTTACGTGTTCCTTTCGCCCTGCCGGCACCTTTTGAGTAATCTATTCATTAAGCACTTCAGTGACATTGATGAATAAACCATCTGTTTTCTGTAGAGGCCCTGGCTGGCTCCGGGGTGGGTAGGAAGCCTAGCAATTAAAATTCATTACAGGAGTTCGACCAGTCGCTGGGTGGCAATTAAGCATGGCCAGGGAAATGGCTCAAAAGGCTTGCATGCATGTTTACATCCAGGACGCCTAAGTTCGATTCCCAGCACTACATGGTCCCTTTCAACGCCAAGCCAGGTATGGTAAAGCAAAAAAATAGAAAGAGGGCCAGAGCGATAGCACAGCGGGTAGGGTGTTCGCCTTGCACGCGACCAACCTGAGTTCGATCCCCGGCATCCCATATGGTCCCCCAAGCACTGCCCCAGGAGTAATTCCTGAGTGCAAAGCCAGGAGTAACCCCTGAGCATTGCTGGGTATGACCCAAAAAGCAAAAAAAAAATAAATAAATAGAAAGAACAAGGGCCAGAAGATAGCTCAACAGAGTGAATGCAGGCCTTGCATACTAGAAATTTGGGTTCCATTTCCTGCACCATATGGTCCCCTGAGCACTGCTGGGGCAGACCCTGAGCACCATTTTGGGGGTTCAAAACAAAAAAAAAGTTAATGATAAAATAGGAGCCTTCAAGACTGGTTATTTGGATTATTTTTTCAGATGCTTGTTTGTTTTTTGTTTGGGGGCCACAACTAGCAATACTCAGGGGTTACTCCTGACTGTGCTCAGGAATTATTCCTGAAATTGCTCAAGGGACCAGATGGGATGCTGGGGATCGAACCCTGGTTGGCCGCAGGCAAGGCAAGCGCTCTATCACTCCAGGTCTCAGATTATTCTCTGGTTGGAGTCAGTGTTAATTGTCCCTGCTGAGCAGGTGGGAGTGCGGCAGGGGCTGTCTGCTGGGGAAGGTGTAGAGAAGCTGCAGCCCAGCTGAAGAGCCCCAGGTGGCGTGACTTAACTCTGCCACCACTGTGGTAACATGGCTAACTGAATTGTAGCAGGATGCGGTGGAATATTAATGATGATGACTGTGAATGTTTATAAGAATTTACATGAAACTATGAAATGAAGTCAGACGCGAAGCTTAGACATGCTCTTAATTAATGTTGCATCTACATAGGCACATATGTAATACACATGTAACTTATTTGGTTTTCCATTGCCTGGGATCAAATCCCAGAGCATCCTCAGGCACACAACTTCTTCTTTTTCTCCTCCTCCTCCTCCTCCTCCTCCTCCTTCTCTTTCTTCTTCCTCTTCTTTTTCTTCTTCCTTTCTTATTTCTTCTTCTCCTTGTCCTCCTTCTTCCTTTTTTCTTCTCTCTTCTCCCTCTCATTCTTCTTCCTCTTTCTCTTTCTTCAAGACCTCCTTCCTCTTTTTCTCTCCCCCTGTCTCTTTCCTCCTCCTTCTCCTCCTCCTTCTCTTCCTCCTCCTCTTCCTTCTCCTACTTCTCTCCTTCTACTGGCCCTCAAACCCAGGATTTTCTCTCTGTCTCTCTGTCTCTGTCTGTCTCTCTGTCTCTGTCTCTGTCTCTGTCTCTGTCTCTCTCTCTCTCTCTCTCTCTCTCTCTCTCACACACACACACACACACACACACAGCCCAAGTGCTCTACCACTAAGTTCCATCCCTGACCCTGTATTTTCCTCTACTATCCAATCTTTTCTACGATGCCCAGGATTCACTTGTGCATCCATCATCAGCTGGCTTGCTCCCGTGTTTGTGCTTACAGAGAACACGTCCATCAGGTTCTGCCTGCATTATCAGAAACAAACGAACTGATGCAGACAAGTGGCAGCCAAGGCACCTGCCTCCAGCTGGGCCCAGTGGCTGGCAGGAATCAGGACCCTCGGTCAAGAGCGCCCGCCCGCCTGAACTCTTCCCTGACAAGAGAGTGGCCAGCAGGGGCCATTCTCACAAGGGCTGTGGGCAGGAGCGGGGGTGCTGCCCCAGGGTCAGTTGAACTGTTTTGAGCTCTGACATGGAAGACAGTGGGGAGGGAGCTCTTTGTCTTCTGCTCAGGGGGTAAGTAGGGCCTCCTGCATTGGGCAGTGACCCACAAGTAGAGTCAGAACCAGCACTATCCCTGAGGCACACGTGGGGGACAGGTTCTTCCGGGGACAAGCAGACTCAGCGAGGTGTCCTGGGGATGTGGGGAAGCAAGAGGGCCGGTTTCAGCAGGCCTGCGGGACAGCTCTGGCATGGATGGGCCTGCTGGGCCCTTCCCGCTGCATGGACCACGGGCTCCCGTTCCATGCCTGTCTGCCGGTTCCTGCCTCACTCACCTTCGAAGTGTCTGTTTTGTTTTGATGTTTGGTTTGGGGGGCGTGTCCAGCAGTGCTCGGAGCTGACTCCCGGCTCTGCTCAGGAATCTCTCCTAGAGGGACTGAGGTGACCATATGGGGCGCCTCAGTGAGCAGCATGCAAGGCAAGAGTCTTAACCTCCGTGCTGGGGGTGGGGGCGGGGAAGGGGACATCCGTTCATGCAATGGGTGCTCACCTGGCGTTCTAACACACATGTCAGGCAGTTGGGCTGCTGGCAGGGGTGTAAATGACACGTAAGAACTCCTGAGGCAGGGAAATAGGCTGGAAGGAAGGGCTGGGTGCTCCCAAATTCTGTCTGTTTTGTTGTAGGAGAGAAAATACAGTGTTCTCTTTACCCTTCCACATTCTTGGCTAAGGTCCCTGTAATAAAAGGCAGATTATCTAGAACAAAGTAAACTGAAGTTTATGAACATCTCATAAATACATGGAGGGAGATACCCAGAGGAAAATGAGTAACTTCTCAAGCTGGATTAGAATTATTCAGAATTAAATATCATATTGATAGAGCTCCTCCGCCCCTCTCGGAGAGCCCGGCAAGCTACCGAGAGTATCCCGCCCACACGGCAGAGCCTGGCAAGCTCCCCGTGACGTATTTGATATGCCAAAAACAGTAGCAACAAGTCTCACAATGGAGGTGTTACTGGTGCTCACTCGAGCAAATCGGGTGAACAACGATGTGCTCACTCGATGAACAACGGGACGACAGTGCTGCAGTGCAGTGCATTAATAGAGCAAGGGGAGGCCTCTGAGAGGATAAGAAATGGTTTTAGTATAAGCCTTTTGAGGGGGCGGGGGTGCAGAAGGGCCAGACCCAGCGGTGCTCAGGGCTCACTCCTGACGTTCAGAGCATCAGGGACAGTGCTGGAGACCCAGCCCGCTCTGGCTGCAGGCAAGGCAAGCACCTTAACCTCTGTACCATCTTTCTGGGGGATAGCACAGGGGTTACAGAACTTGCCTTGCCTGCAGCCAATCCTGGTTGGATACAGAACCCTGAGTGCCACCAGGAGTGACTCCCAAGCACCGCAGGGTGTAGCCCAACTGCCCTCCCTCCAGAAAGATCCTTTACCTTGTACTAGCTTTCTGGCCTCAGAGTAAATGACCTTTTTTTTTTTTAAAAAAAAAAAAAGAGAGAGAGAGAAAGAAACGTTTCTTTATATTCTACAAATGAACACAATTTTTCTATGGATGTCCCTCTCTTTCTGACTCGTTTTACTCAGCATAAGACTCTCCATGCCCATCCATTTATAAGCGAATTTCATGACTTCATTGTTCCTATGGCTGTGTAGTATTCCACTGTCACTCTGGATAAGAACTGCATGTTGAAAGTAGGTAAATGAGCAAACATGATAACCTCCAGTAGCACTGTAGCACTGTCGTCCCGCTGTTCATCGATTTGCTCGAGCAGGCACCAGTAATGTCCCCCTTGTGAGACTTGTTGTTACTGTTTTTGGCATATTGAATACGCCACGGATAGCTTGCCAGGCTCTGCCATGCGGGCGGGATACTCTCGGTAGCTTGCCAGGCTCTTCGAGAGGGACGGAGGAATCGAACTCGGGTTGGCCATGTGCAAGGCAAATGCCCTACCCGCTGTGCTATCGCTCCAGTCCAAATTTCGAGTATCTGTTATAAATGATAATGCCCAAAAGGGAGAAGAGAGGAAAAAAAGGAAGGAGAAGAAGGAGGAGGAGGAGGAGGAGGAGGAAGAGCAGGAGGAAGAGGAGGAGGAGGAGAGGGAGAGGCTGAGGGAGAGGGAGAGGGAGGCGGGAGGGAAAGAAGGGGGGAGAGAGAGGGAGGGGGAGGGGAGGGGGAGGAGAGTGTCCGCCATAGAGGCATGCTGGGGTGGGGGAGGGGGATGGAAAAGAAACTGGAGACACTGGTGGTGGGAAATGTACACTGGTGAAGAATCGGGTGGTGGAACACTGTGTGACTGAAAACCAGTCATGAAGAGTTTTGTAGCTGTGTGTCTCATGGTGATTCAATTAAAATTTTTAAAAAGGAATATTTCGTAATCAATGGGAGAAGAGAGAGTTTGAGACAAAGTTTGCCTGGCTGCGTGTTGACTTCCCCTTCCCATGCCTGGAATCAAAGCCAGCCTTCCCTGGTGGGGACAGGGGGATGGATGACTGTCGGCTTCCTGTTGGCAGCTGGATCTTTCGCCGGGAAGGGGAATCCAGAGAACGCTCTCCCTGCACTGCTGTTTCCCAGCATCTGCCCCTCAAAGTCATCACTGGAGCAAATCCGCTGACTGGGCTGTCACCCATGTGCTGCCCTTCCCTCTGGTCAGTGATTTGGATTTCTCCTCCTCGGTGGCCTGATTTAGTCACCACCCACGAACAACAGCCAAAGCTGTGGCCAGAGCTTCACCCAGAGCCCAGCCCCCCTGCTGTGTGTCTGCCAATGCCAGGCTGGTCCCCGAGGGCCAACTCAGGATGGTTGGCTGGGGAAGAGGTCGCCGGGCCAGACCACCTGCACGGAACAGCTTTGCAACCTATGGGCCAGGTTTCCCTGCATCCTCCTTGTCCCTCTACCCACCCCCAGTGCTGCGGATTAAAAGCTGATCATTCTCCGGACAGAGCCCTGAGCTCTGGGGAACCCCAGCTGCCCGCCGGCCTCCCCCAGAGCTGAGCTGGTGCCTCTGGGAGGGGGCCGGGAAGATTCCTTTCCCCTCTGGACCTTCACTCCCTGCTTCCCAGTGACCAGTCTCAGCAGAGCAGAGCAGATCCTCTAAGCAGGAGGGACCACAGGATGGCGCTGTCACCTGTCTCCCAGGGAGAACTTAACTGGTGACCCTGATTGCTGGTCCCCTCTGCCCTCAAAGGCCCCTGCTTAACTTTGGGCCAAGACTCCACACGGGAAGGGATCACGGTTCTGTTTGCCTCCTTCTTTCCAACGGGTGTGCACAGTTGGCAGCACTGGGCTGAGGAGGTGCTGGGGGGAGGGGTGTTTCCTCTGGGACAGTGCTTTATGGACGCTTCCATGGCAGGGATCAAAGCTGGGGGTCCCACGTGCAAAGCAGCTGCTCCAGCCTTGGGGCTCTGTTTACATCCTTTTTTTTTTTTTTTTTCGGGTCACACCCAGCGATGCACAGGGGTCATTCCTGGCTCATGCACTCAGGAATTACTCCTGGTGCTGCTGGGGGACCATATGGGATACTGGGAATCAAACCCGGGTCGGCCGCACGCAAGGCAAACGTCCTACTCGCTGTGCTATCAATCCAGCCCCCTCTGTTTTCATCCTTGTCTGGAGGGGGCTCCTGAGAAGGCTTCTTCAATAGCAAAGCCACAGTCACCTGTGGATCTTGTTAAAATACGACACTCCTTAGTTCCAGTCTGGGACCTGGGGCTCCGCCCTGGGCGGCCGGATGTGAGGGGTGAGTCTGGTCCCAGGCTTGGGAGGTGTGCCCACTCTGGGAAGACTCTAAGAGCTCTGACATCAGAATGAATCACTTGGTACCAGCATCTTCGCCATGAAGTCACCTGTGCCCATGCGGCCCTGAGGGATGAGGCAAAGTCATTTTTGCTATGTTCTTTCTGTTTAATTGTTTGTTTTTTTGGTGAGGGGAGGGGCACCCATAGCTGGTGATGCTTAGGGCTATTTCTGGCTCTGTGCTCAGGAGTGACCCCTGGTGGTACTTGGGGAACATAAACAGTGCAGGAATCCCACCCGTGTCAAGTGTCACCATCACTAGCCGCAGGGAGGTACATTTTAAAATTTTTCTTTTATTTTCTTTTATTTTTTGTTTGGGGAGCCACACCCAGGAGTGCTAAGGCTTACTCCTGGCTCTGAGTTCAGGAATCATTCTTGGTGTGGCCAGGGATCTAACCTGTCAGCTTGCAAAGCAAGCTCCTTACCTACTGTACTATCTCTCCAGCCCCAAAGGGCAGTAGTTTTTTTTTTTCCTTTTGGGTCACACCCAGCAATGCTCAGGGATTAGTCCTGGCTCTGCACTCAGGAATTACTCCTGCTGGTGCTCGGGGACCATATGGGATGCTGGAAATTGAACCTGGGTCGGCCGAGTGCAAGGCAAACGCCCTACCCGCTCGCTGTGCTATCACTCCAGCCCTCAAGGGCAGCAGCTTTTTAAACGGACCATGTATGCCAAGTATACAACTGTGATTCGGGTTGAAATAAACTCACAAAGATAAAGAGTCTAGAAAATGACTCCAAGTGACTTCCAGGGTTCATTTACCTTAAAACAGTATTTTGGAGCGCTGGAGGGATGGCATAGGTGTTAAGGGCTTACCTTGCATGTGGCCATCCCAGTTCAATCCTGGTACCCTGTATGGTCCTCCAAGCCCACCAGTCGTGAACCCTGAGCACAAAGCCAGGAGTAAGCTCTGAGCACTGCCAGATGGGATCCAAAACCAAAATATTAAAATAAAAATTAACAAAACAAAACATTTACCTTGCATAAAATCACCCAGGTTCAATTCCTAGCACCGTACCTATGGTCTCCTGAGCCCTGCCAGGAGTGATCTCTGAGCACAGAGTGAGGAGAAAGCTCTGAGCACTGCCAGGTGTGCCCCCCCCCGCCCACCCAAGCCACCTACAACTCCCCAAAAGCAAATACAAAAGCTTTCTCAAGTACAGACAAATTTGTGTCTCTCATTGAACAGCCAATGATGTCCAAGACACTTTTAGTCATTAAAACTGGGGCGAGGGACTGGAGCAATAGCACAGCGGGTAGGGCATTTGCCTTGCACACGGCCGACTAGGGTTCGAATCCCAGCATCCCATATGGTCCCCTGAGCACCGCCAGGAGTAATTCCTGAGTGTAGAACCAGGAGTAACCCCCGTGCATCGCCGGGTGTGACCCAAAAAACAAAAGCAAAAAAAAAAAAAAACTGGGGCTAAAGATTGCTACTGGCATCTGATGGACAGTGGGTCGGGGAGCTGCTGAAGAATGATGAGGCCCACTGTGAGTGCTGCCACTCTTGAGAAAGCTTGCATTAAAAGTTGTTCTACAGGGGCTGGAGCGATAGCACAGCGGGTAGGGCATTTGCCTTGCACACGGCCGACCCAAGTTCGATTCCCAGCATCCCATATGGTCCCTTGAGCACTGCCAGGAGTTAATTCCTGAGTGCAGAGCCAGGAAGTAACCCCTGTGCATTGCCGAGTGTGACCCAAAAAGCCAAAAAAAAAAAAAAAAGAGTTGTTCTACATACTCAACTCTTTCAAGCCTGTCTTCTCCCTTGAATACAGGGGCTGGAGAGAAGACAGCCTGTAGGGCGCCTCCCTTGCATGCAGCTGACCCACTGGGTTCGTCCCAAACACAAAAACAACAAAGTAAAGGAAAATATGAGTAAGGAGGGGGGCGGGCGAGAATCTACTTCCGTAGATTCCATAAAATTCCGTAGAAGCCCATAAAATGCATGAGCGGATGTTTCATCACACAGTTAGACATGACGTTTGAGAGCTGGACACAGCGAGTCTTCCTTTGATGGACTATTCCAGCATGCCTGTGGCTGAGGTGGTGAGGACAGGGGTAGCACTCGCCTGGCTGTGAGCCGTGGGTCACAGGCTGTGATGCTCCCTGAGGTCTGCACCCCCTAGCTGTGGGCCTTGCTTACACCGGGCTTTCTGGAATGAGCACAGTTTTGATTGCTCACCAGGGGCCGCTGTAGTACATGCACATGCCAATGCAGGGTCACACTTCCTGGTCGAGGTGCCATCTCATCTTTTTCCGCTGTGGTGCCTGCCGGGCATCATATTACTCTTCTGTGGTGCTCACACACTCCTGGCCCCAGTGTGGCTGCCAATAGCTCGCGATGCCAAGGATGGAGGCAGCAGAGTTGCCTCTATTTTGTTGAGCACATGTGGGGCACCGAGGAGTTGAACTCATGACCTTTGGCTTGCAGGGAAGCTCTGTGTCCCTGTTCCTTACACTGTGGGCTGCAACTCCTTAGGGGGTCACATAACTGAATGTGTGGGGGAGGGGGTTGTTAGGGAAAACCTGAACGTTTGTTTTAAAATAAATTTCTTGGTTTTTAATTTTTTTAATATTGGGGTGATCCACACCTGGCGATGCTCAGAGGTTATTCCTGGCTCTATACTCAGGAATTATTCCCGACTGGTTCAGGAGACCCTATGGGGTGCTGGGGATTGAACCCTGGTTGGCGGCATGCAAGGCAAGTGCCTTACTGGCTGGACTATCTCTCCAGCCTCTAATTTTTTAATTTTTAATGGTTTGGGGCCACACCTGGCTGTGCTCGGGGCTTACCCCTGCCTCTGTGCTCAGAGATCATTCCTGGTGGTGCTCAAGAGACCTTATGGAGGGTTCGGGATGGAACCCAGATCGGCTGTGTGCAAGACAAGCAACTTAGCTACTGTACTATCTCTCTGGCCCAAAAAATAATTTGTTTATGATTTGTTATCAGTAAGTGTTTGGTTGCATATCTATTTTACGTAATTTATAGACCAGGGATTGAACGAAAATCTGTCTGGTAAAAAGAGGCTGACAGTGGGAAAAGTTGAAAAAGCCCTGCTTCAAGTCAGAACATAATTATTCCAGGATCTCCAAAACATAGTGGGGCAGGGAGAGTCAGGAGTAGAAAGAGACTCCCATCACAGCACTAGAAATTGAAATTTACATCATGGTGGCAGAAAACATCATGCCTTCCAAGGCACGATGCACAAATCTAACGCCTCTCAGACTTTACAAGTGGACGCACATGACTTAGGTACCACTGCCACCTGGTGGTAGGATTATAAACTAAAATATATATTAGGCTCACCTGGCAGTGTTCTCACGGTGCTGCTGGCTCAGTGCTCAGGAGCTACTGCCAGTGGGTCTCGGGGACCCTGTGGTGCCAGGGACGGAGCCCAGGCATCCTTCATGCAAAGCCTATACTTCTGGCCCGTGTTTCTGTTTTCACAAACAAACCCTTCATCTTTTGTCTCACCCTCACCCTGTTTGCCTCAGGAAATCTTGGTTCTGCTGTCAGTGTCCTCTGCTGTATTTCTTTTTATTTTTGACATGTTGGAGAATCAAACTCAAGGACTCTCCTGCTGAACTAGGTCCCCAGCCTTTCTCTGGTTTACTTTTCAAAGTTTATTTGCTATTCATCAGTCTTACAGTTTACAGAAAGGTAAAAATCATCCAATATTAGTCTTTTCTTTTGACTGGCTTTGCTTCGATAATTCCTTCAAACACCTTCCATTTCTATGGAAGGGAGTATTTCATCTTCTTTTTCTTTCTTTCTTTTTTTAAACAGTTGAATTGTATTGCATTGTATAAATAAACCATCTCTTCTTTCACCCAAATCTCTAGGAACAAGCACCTGGTTATATTCATATTTTATTTATTTATTCTTGGGTTTGGGGCCACACCTAGCAGGGCTTTCTCCTGGCTCCGCACTCAGAGATCACTCCTGGCAAGGCTCAGGGAACCATATGGAATGCTGGGAATCAAACCCACATTGGTTAGTACCCTCCCTTTTGTACTGATCTCTCCAGCCCTGTGTCCATATTTTAGTTTTAATAATGCTGTAATAGGGGCTGGAGCGATAGCACAGCGGGTAGGGCGTTTGCCTTGCACACGGCCGATCCGGGTTCGATCCTCGGCATCCCATGTGGTCCCCCAAGCACTGCCAGGAGTAATTCCTGAGTGCAAAGCCAGGAGTAACCCCTGAGCATTGCTGGGTGTGACCCAAAAAGCAAAAAAAAAATAATAATGCTGTAATTAATATTGGCATGAAGATTGTTTTTTGTGCTAGCACAGCAGGTAGGGCATTTTTCTTGCACGCGGTCGACCCAGGTTCGATTCCTCCATCCCTCTTGAAGAGCCTGGCAAGCTACCGAGAATATCTCGCCCGCACAGCAGAGCCTGGCAAGCTACCCGTGGCATATTCAATATGCCAAAAATAGTAACAACAGGTCTTACCTGGAGACGTTACTGGTGCCTGCTCTAACAAATCAGTGAGCACCGGATGACAGTGATACAGTGATATTTTCTATTTGCATCAAGGTCCCTCCGGGTACCACTCCTAGAAATACTTAGCAGTGCCAGATCAGTGTTCTGGTCTAGCTGTGCCAGGTATCATGGAGCAGGGGACAGGCAGGTGGTACTAAGGGTAGGACTCAGGGCCTTATGCATGCAAGGCCTATGCTCTTTGTGCTCTCTCCCAGGCCACCATGTTTTCTTATCCTTTGGATAAATACTCAGACATAGGATCACTGAATCATATGACAGTTGCATGTTTAGCCTTCTGAGAAAGTTCTGTACTGTCTTCCAAAGTTTCAATTTGCATTCTCCTTAACAGTACATGAAGGTTCTTTTCTCTCCACATTCCAGTTAAGATGTTTTACTTGTTTGTTTTTTTGTGTTGAACCACACCCAACAGTGCTAGGGCTTACTCCTCGCTCTGAACTCCAGGGCCACTGAGTGGGGCTTGGGGGACTATATGGGGTGCCAGGGATCACACCCAGGCTGGCTGCATGCAAAGTAAGTGCCTTATCTCACTATCACTCCAGCCCCAGAAACTGATTATTTTATTTTCATAAAGTTGTTCACAATAATTTATTACATTCAATATTCCAACACCAATCCCACCACCATTACACCTTCCAATGACCATTATTCCAAATTTTCCCACCACCCAGAAACTGATTTTTAAAGAACTTTCCTTCCCATCCAGTCTGTTGACTGACTGTGTCTATTTTTTGTCATTGCTTTGTTTGTCCATAGGAGTCGCTGTGCTTCTTGACTTAAAGACATGTTTGTTTTGCAAGTGTGTTCAGGTAGATGGGCTGATCTGTCCTTCATAACTAGCCTGGAAGTAAACCCTTCACCATCTGTTCCTATCTTCTGATCAGACACTTCATCTGTTTGAGCTCAACAACTGTGTCCCAGATCCTTCCTCTGGCGTTGCCTTAACCCCTGCACATTCTCTCTGATTCTTTGACTCCCATCTGTAGTGCTTCATGCCATAGATTTGGATAACTTGGTATTCTTTTTTATCTTCATATGTTTTCTGAAAAAAATTTTTTTTAGTTTAAGGTAGATTTTATTTTATTGCAAGTAAATTATAAATTATAAATTAATATTTGATTGAAATATCTTGTATCCTTATTTTTAAAAAATATTTATTTTTTAATTAGTGAATTACCGTGAGAGTAGTTACAGATTTACACATTTTCGTGCTTGTGTTTCCCTCATACAATGTTGTTCGAGAACCCATCCCTCCACCAGTGCCCATTCCCTCCCACCCCCCAATCCCATCTCCCCCCACCCCACCCTGCCTCTGTGGAGGGCATACCCTTTTGTTCTCTCTCTCTAATTGGGTGTTGTGGTTTGCAATAGGGATATTGAGTGGCCATGGTGTTCAGTCTCTAGTCTACTTTCAGCACGCATCTCCCTTCCCGCACGTGGTCTCCGACCACATTTTACTTGGTATTCCCTTCTCTATCTGAGCTGTCTTTTCCCCCAGCATGTGAGTCCAGCTTCCAATCCATGGAGCCAACCTCCTGGTACTTATGTCTACTATTCTTGGGTGTTAGTCTCCTACTCTGTTATTTTATATTCCACAGATGAGTACAATATTTCTATGTCTGTTTCTCTCTTTCTGACTCATTTCACTTAGCATGATACTTTCCATGTTGATCCAGTTATATGCAAAGTCCATTACTTCATTTTTTCTAACAGCTGCATAGTATTCCATTGTATAGATGTACCAAAGTTTCTTTAACAGTCATCTGTTCTAGGGCATTTGGGTTTGGGAGAGGATGTGGAGAGAAAGGGACCTTTCTACACTGCTGGTGGGAATGCCGACTAGTTCAGCCCTTTTGGAAAACAATATGAACGCTTCTCAAAAAGTTAGAAATTGAGCTCCCATTTGACCCAGCAATACCACTGCTGGGAATATATCCTGGAGAAGCAAAAAAGTATAGTCGAAATGACATCTGCACTTATATGTCCATCGCAGCACTGTTTACAATAGCCAGAATCTATTTTCTGAAATTTTAAAGTATCTATTTTTTCCTGTTGACCCAGTAGCTACTTGGGAGCAAAATGTTTCTTTTGTACATGTTTAAGATTTTTTTCTACCTTTTCTAATTTTTTAAAATTTATTTTCAGTTTGGGGGTCACACCTGGCAATGATCAGGGGTCAGTACTCCTGGCTCTGTGCTCAGGCATCACTTCTGGCAGGCTCAGAGGACCATATGGGATGCCAGGAATCAAACCTGGGTCAGCCCCATGCAAGGCAAGTGCCCTCCCCACTGTATGATTTTTCTGAGCCTGGTTTTCTAATTTTATAGCATTGTGTTCAGAAAACCATTGGCATGTTTCCAATCTTCACATATTTATTGATACTTGTTTTGTGTCCCAGTATATGGTCTACCCTTGAAAATGTTCTTTTTTAAAAAAATTTAATTTTCATAAGGTTGTTCACATTAACTGATTACATTCAATAGTTCAACACCAATCCCACCACCATTACACCTTCCCACCACCATTATTTCAAATTTTCCCACCACCATTCAAGCCTGCCTGCCAGGGGCAGATGTTAGATTATTTATTTTCTATCATGAGATGTCCCACGGCCACTTCTGGAATTCTAAAATTGTAAATGGCGGGGGTCCGGAGACATCTCTGTAGGGAGCTAATCCATTTTGAGATTCATTTGGGAGTCTCTGGAGGTGGCGCCCCTTGGCAGTGTGTGGGTGTGACAGGCGGGATCCCAAGTTGGGGGGAGACAGGAAGGGAAGGCCCATCTCCGCTTCTGCCCTGAGGCCTGGAGTCTTAGTCCCTGAACCAGCTTACCTGGTCTTTTCTTCTGGAAGCTGTGACCACGGGGAGTTTGTCTGGAGTGGCGGAAAGGGAACACCCACTCCATCTGAGGTGTCCCAGTGGAATTGGCTCTATACTGGGTCTGAAGAGATCTCCGGCGAGCTGTTGTCTTCCTAGATTCACCACTGAGTCTCGGGTTCAAGGCTGTTAGTGAGCTGAGATGGCCAAAAATGTTCTTTGAAGGGGTTGAAGACATAGAACAGAGAGAGAAGCATGGCTTTTCCCACATGGTTTTCTGAGCAGCACCACACCCTGAGGCCCTAGCACCGAGGACGGCCAAGTACTGCTGAGAGTGGGTCCTGGGCCCTCTTGAGAATTGCTTGGGAGACACACCCCTCAATAAGAAAATATTGAAGTCAAAAATATAGTGTAGGGTTCAGGTGCTTGCCTTGCCTGAATAGCTGACACTGGCTTGATATCTAGCACTCAACTTCCTCTCCCAACACCACCAAAAGCGATCCCTGAGCACAGAGCCAGGAGTAAGTCCTGAGCACTGCCAAGTGAAGAAAGAGAAAGAAAGAAAGAAAGAAAGAAAGAAAGAAAGAAAGAAAGAAAGAAAGAAAGAAAGAAAGAAAGAAAGAAAGAAAGAAAGAAAGAAAGAAAGAAAGAAAGAAAGAAAGAGGGGCTGGAGAGATAGCACAGCGGGGGTAGGGCGTTTGCCTTGCACGCGGCCGACCCGGGTTCAAATCCCAGCATTCCATATGGTCCCCTGAGCATGGCCAGGGGTAATTCCTGAGTGCAGAGCCAGGAGTAACCCCTGTGCATCGCCAGATGTGACCCAAAAAGCAAAAAAAAAGAAAGAAAGAAAGAGAGAGAAAGAAAGAGAAAGAGAGAAAGAAAGAGAAAGAAAGAAAGAAAGAAAGAAAGAAAGAAAGAAAGAAAGAAAGAAAGAAAGAAAGAAAGAAAGAAAGAAAGAAAGAAAGAAAGAAAGAAAGAAAGAAAGAAAGAAAGAAAGAAAAAGAAAGAGGAAGGAAGGAAGGAAGGAAGGAAGGAAGGAAGGAAGGAAGGAAGGAAGGAAGGAAGGAAGGAAGGAAGGAAGAAGGAGGGAGGGAAAAGAAAGGAGAGAAAGAAAGGAAAAGAGAGAGAAAGAGGGGCCAGAGAAATAGTAGAGCCGATAGGGCATTTGGCTGACCCAGGTTTGATTCTTGGCATTCCATAAGGTCCCCCAAGCCTGCAGGAGTTCTCCCTGAGTTCAGAGCCAAGAGAAACCCTTTAGCAGTACTGGGTGTGGTCCCCCAAAAGAAGAGTGATTTAAAAAAGAGAGAGAGAAGAAAAAAAATTAAAAAAATAAAAAAAATAAAAAAAAATAAAAAAGAGAGAGAGAGAGAAGAAAAGAGAGAGAAGAGTAAATGCATTGGAAAATGTGAACACAGTGTAAAGGTCTGGTGATGCTAGAGCAAGAGAACTGCAATTGGCATGCGGGCTGGGGAGGAGGAAACACGAGCAGGAACTGCGTGCAGCCACACTTCCCAGAGGACGTTAGCGGGGCACTGGGGGGATTGGCAGGCTGGGCAGGAGGCAGGGAGAGGCAGAGCACACCTGAGGCTTCACCTCTCACCTCTGAAGGAAGTATGGCGTAGTTCATCCCTCCACCCTGAGCCCAGACCTGGCCCTCCAGCTGCAGGGCCCAGTGCCAATGGCCACTGATGACATCCTGGGAAGAGCTGCTCGGACAGAGTGCCTAGCCCAAATGGACAGTGTAAGCAAGGGGAGGGAGCATGGTCCACCGAGCGCCTCTGGAGTGACCCCCAAGCACTGACTGGGGAGAATCCCCTGAGCTTCTGCCAGAGGTGCCCCCAAAACTGAAAGAGAGAAAAAAATAATTATGTTCTTTTGTAACTGTACTTTATGCATGTATTTGTGCACATACTTAATGCATATAGTTAAACTTTCCGCGTAACTGTGTGGTCTTTGCATTTCAGAAAGTAGCCATGGTGAGGCCAAAAGCCAGTAGACAGCCCGAGCAAGTTCAGGGTGTTGGTTGCTGTCTGCAGGCTGCTTCTCCACCAGACGCAGGAGCTGAGGTAGGCTCTCCTCTGGGTGGAGGAGATAAGCAGGTGTGGGGGCTCACTGAGTGAGGGCAACCTCCTGTGTAGCCCTAGTGCTCTCGGCGTCCTTGGCCTGAGGGCCATGCCCAGCTGTGCGTGGGTGGCTGGGTCATGCCTGGTGCTGTCAGACTCAGCTTTCACACACACGGCAACAGCGCTGCTAGAGGAGCCACATCGGTAGGTTCCCCAAAGGTGACGCCCAACAGCTCGAGTCGCCAAGTGTCCCCTCTAGTGCTCCAGCCAGGAGGCCATACAAGCTACTTGAGCAGAGGGACAGAAGCTTGTCTCTGTAGTCCTGGAGGTGTGGTCCTCAGGGGCAGGGCCCTCTGGAGGGCAGGCTGAGTGTCTCCAGGGAGGAGGGTCAGCACATTCCCACCACCAGGCCCTCCTCCGAGTCAGATTCCCCAAACAAGGGCATGAAACGCTGACGGCCACGGGGTTGTCCACAGGTGGAAGCGGAAGTGAGGAAAGCCAGGACACAGAGCTCAGCCTCAGAGGGGGCCCAGGACAGGCCGGGCGACAGAGCTGGCTACAGGCACACCATATGTGGTCCGCTCAGAGTAGATCGATAAGCAGGTAGGGGTGGTCCTTGCAGGAGGAAGGGTGGAGCCGGATGTGAGCAGAGGGGGCCGGGGAAGATGACCCAGGGGAGGCTGGCTGTGTCAGCCATGCCATCTGGCAGGCCCAGGTTTTGCTTGAGCTCAGCTCCTCCGCCTTAAACCAGACAGGGCTGAGGTGCCGGCTCCCATCAGCTGGGCTGGTGACTCAGACTGGGTGGGGTCACATCATCCAGGAGGGGCCCTAAAGCTGACTGCCGGCCCAGCCCCGAGTGTTAGCAGGTGACGTGACGCTGTGGGGGAGAAGCTAGTGATTCTCGGTTCAGCCCAGACACCTGTTGGAGGCCTTGACTCAAAAAACGGAGAAATCACTGACTCGGGGCCAAGGAGAAGGCTCCAAGGGCTGGAGCACAAGCCTGGCCTGCAGGGGCCTGCGGTCTCCTGCTTGGCACAGCACGCTGCCCCCCACAAGGCCTCATTGGGAGATATATTCCTGGCTCCCACCAGATCCCAGGCCGGGGCCATCTGTCCTCACAGAGCGGAGTGGCTTTGGGGCTTGGTCTGTCCGTCATTTCCTGCTCAGGGAGCTTCCCGGGCACGGCAGAGACGCCGCACCTCACAGGACCAACCGGCCCTTCTCCTCACAGGACACAGAGCTTCAGACCCAGAGAGCGGGAGGGGCGCACGGGGCCCCTCCGACCCCCAGTGGCTGGCTGGGAGCTGGGGGTGAGCTGGCCTGTGCCTCCTCGTTTGCTCTTTCCCACCCCCCCCCACCTCCCCACCTCCTGGCCATGCTGAGCCTTGGCCCGTTACAGTGCTGGGGTCAGAGCCACTTGCTGAGACACACTGTGCAAAGCCTGGGGCTTCTCCACAGGGTCCCTGCCTGCCCTCCCCAAGCCATCTGTCTCCCTCATCGGGACCTTCTCCTGCAGCGCTCTATCTCCTGCCCCTGCACCCAATCCTCAGCCTTCACCTTTGTCTCCATCTCCAAAGGGACATTCACTGAGCCTGAGAGACCAATTAAGTGTAAACTCCCTGCTTTGCCTCTGTCCTGGGTCAGCCTCTAGAGCTTGCACTCCGGCAGGCCCACCCGTGTGAATCGATCCTGCCTCTGGAGATTTGAGGGAGTGTTTGGTCCTCTGGGAGATATTCCTGGCTCCAGCCTGGTCCAGTCTGACCCGGCGACCATGCTGTACCGCCACGATTGAGCATGCAGGCTGGCTCCCACCGTCGGCCTCTGCCCGATGCCCGTCTTCCCCCAGGCTCCGCAGGACAAGTCCCCCACCTGGTCTCAGGTCTCTGCAGAAAGAAGTAGCCTCCTTTCCATCCCCCACTCTCCTCTCTTCCCTCAGTCTCCTCCACACACCACCTTCCTCCTGCATTTCTTCCTCCATCTCTCTTTCTCTCTCTCTCTTTCTCTCTCTCTTTCTCTCTCTCTCTTTTCCTACTGGAAGTTGGTTTCCGGGAAGAGAGGGCATCCCCCTGCTTTCTTCACAGGTGAGTCCCTGGTGAGGAGAATTGCACTGGGAACACAGTGGGCATGGGTGCCAATGTGCTGAGAGCACCGCCAAGCCAGGTTTCTATCCTGGGGCCCAGAATTCTCCCCCTGCACCTCGGGGCATCCCTGAGAGGCCGGAGTGGAGGAGAGCATAGAGCAAAGTGGGTTCTGGTTGGAGGGAGCAGCCTTGCTTCTTGGTCAGAGACTCCCGGGGCACTAGGACCCTGGCCGTTCCCTCTGGGTTGGGGAAACAGGGACTCTCTTGGGTCCTAGTATGATCCCACAGCACAGAGGGATCATGGGGAGGGAAACTGCATCCACTTCTGGGTCCTTCCCCCCATGCTGAGGATACAGGAGCAGGGGTGGAGGCTCTGCATGTTGGTCCGCGGCTCCCAGGTTCTTCGGTATTTTCAAGAACAAAAATATGGAGTAATAATGATGCTCAGACTCAGAGTTGGAAATAGAAAGGTTTGCTAAAAAGTAAAAGGGAGAGGGAAGGAAACTCCCCCAAATGGTGAGGAACTTAGCAGAGGACTAAGTTAATTATAGCTCGTTTTGTGTTACTTGAAGGGTGACAAGAATGTTACAGAAAACGCAGGGATCTGACAGTGGGCTGGCTGCTCTGGGTCTCCAGGTTACCTGTTTGACCTTGGGTGTTTGTCCATTATCTCTTGGTGTCCATGAGTCTAAGGCCCAGGACAAGAATCTATAACACTGGACAACTGCTAACTTCCCAGAGCCCAGGAAGTCTCAGGAAATCACCTGAGTGATCACTCCTGCAGTCAAAAATGGGACTGCTCACAGGAGCTGGTAAGGGGAAACTGAGGCTTCCTCTTTCACTGGACCATTCCTATCCTTGGGCCCACTATCCTTCCTGCCTCTCACCTAGATGCTTACTGTGGACCCCCATCTCCAGAAAGCTTTGTAACAGCACAGCAGAGCAGACAACCCTGGAGCACAGAAGGAACAGAAGGAGGGAGTCTTTGGGCAGGTGATAATGACGGACAGGTGGGGGTGAAGCTCTCCTTAGCTGGGCATCTCTAAACTGTTTCTCATCAAAGGGCTTAGAGGGGCAGGGGGTGTAGGCATTGCTGGCAGAGAGGAACGCATGCCCAGGGCTTGGCAGCCCTAAGTGTGGGTACAGGCAGGGTTGGGCGAGGTTGGGAGCCCACGTGGCAGGGTCTGGGACACCCGCAGAGGAGACTGGTCCTGGTCCCATGGATGGAGGTCAGCATAACAGCATTTGGGGCTGGGGTGACTTTTCGGGGTGTTCACTTTGGGGAGGTCACTTTGAGTCCTGTTATGGAACTGCCACATCAGACAGGATGGGGCAGGGGTAAACTTGGGTGCTGTTTAGGGGGGCTGGGGAGATAGATCAGAGGCCAGCAGCTCTGCATGTGCTGGATCCCAAGTACAACTCCAGTACCACAGGGAACCCCAAGCATCACCAAGGGTAGCAGTGTGGCCTCAGAGCTCTTCGGGGTGGGGTTGTCCTGGTGGTCCCCAGCATGCCAGGATCCAAGCTGCTCTGCATCCTCGCATGGAATCACATGGGCCAGCTGGCTGAGCACCGCCAGGACTGATGCACCAGACCCACCCCACCCCGACACTGCTTGAGAGCACCCCTGAAAGAAGTATTTCCAAGGCCTGGAACGATAGTACAGAGGGTAGGGCGCTTGCCTTGCACATGGCCAACTGGGGTTCAATCCCCGGCACTCCAAATTGTTCCCTGAGATCTACCAGCAGTAATTCCTGAGCACAGAGCCAGAAGTAACCCCTGAGTATTGTCGGATATTTCCCCCCCATCCACCCACCCCCCCAAAAAGAAGAAAAAGTATTTACAAAGCAGAAGCCATGTGCTTGACTGGAAACTATACGGGCCGAAGGATTGGCTTCAGTTCTCCCACAAGAAGGTAGCGGGACGCCAGTAGTGGCCGACAAGACTCCTGTCTTGCCACCCATTCCAGGCTTGTCTCACGCCCCCTCCACCCTCCACTGCACCAAGTGGCTCTATCCTCTGTCCCCCACATGCTCAGCCGGTCTGTGTGCCCAGGTTCTCCCCCACGGTGCACCCACTGTTCCACACGTATGTTCCACCCATATGTTCCTTACATATGTGAGGCCTGGCAGCCCTCACACTCAGCTCCGCTGACCTGGCAGGAGAGAGTGGTCAGTCCAGCATGGCTGCTCTGGAAGCACAGAGAGAGCCTCGTTATTTATTTATTTATTTGCTTTATGGGTCACACCCGGCAATGCACAGGGGTCACTCCTGGCTCTGCACTCAGTAATCACCCCTGGTGGTGCTCAGGGGACCATATGGGATGCTGGGAATTGAACCCGGGTCGGCCGAGTGCAAGGCAAACGCCCTACCCGCTGTGCTATTGCTCCAGCCCGAGAGCCTCATTTGGAGCCTCAAGTTCTGCTGCTCGTGCCACAGCTGTCACCCTCTGAAACACAAGCTCCTGGAGGGCAAGAACTGGGCCTGACTCATTCCTCGCTGTGGCCACTCGGCCTGCCGCCTGGCCCCTACCTACTTGTAAAACTCTTGGTGTCAGGAGACTAGAGCATCCCGGACACGCACCAGCCTGGGTTCAGTGGTCCCCTGAGAGTCCCAGCATTGCTGGGGTGGGCCAGGTATCCCCAGCACCCAGAGGCCAGCACCATCACATCCTCAGGCCCTTGGTCTGAACTGACAACCTGAATGGCTTGGTGGGGACCTGGGGCCTCCCAAGCACACTTGGAAGGCCCCTCCCCCCAAATATAAATTTAAATATAAGCCCTTGTGGGATGAACAAGTGAGATCTGAGTTAATAATGAAAGAGGTTGATGTGGGTGCTGTCCAGGAGCATGTGGATACAGGGATGGGGAGGGGGCCCAGATGATAAAGTTTGTTTTGGGAATGAATCTCAGAGGGGCCTTCCCAAGCAAAGGCATCTTTGGCGGGAGGGGAGGGAACAGAAGGTGGGCCTGCTTCCCCATTGGCTGCCCTTGGTGTATGTGTGTTTGGGCCATACCTGGTGGTGCTGGGGGCACCTGGGTCAGAGTCTGGGGGACCATGTGGGATTAGGAATTAAAGCTGGACTCCCTTCGGCCTTTTGAGCTATCACCCAGGCCCATGATTGTCCTCGTTTTTACCCTGGACTTGATTTATTAATTCTTTTGGCTCTTGTGCCACATACACCTGGCCTTGCTTGGGAGCTACTCTTGATACAATGCTCCAGGTTCACTCCCCAAAATTCTCAGGGGACACGTGCAGTGCTGGGACTCTAACCACGAACCAGCCTCGTGCAAAACATACACTCCATCTCTTCGACCTTTCTCCATGGCCTCTTTCTGAACATTTATTTAATTTGGAGGCTTTGGGGGGTGGGGGTGGGGTCACACCCACACCTGACTGTGCTCAGGGCTTATGCTTGGTTCTGCACTCAGTGATCACTCGTGGCCTATGGGGTGCCAGGGAGCAAACTCAAATCAGCTGCATACAAGGCAAGCACCCTACTACCTCTCAGCCTCCCCTCCCACGGATGTTAAAGGAGACAGAGGTCAAGCTTTTGGGTCCCTTGCCGAAGCCAGAGCTCTCAGCAGCCTTTCCTGCCACATTCAGAGAGGATGAAAGCCCCTGAGAAGGGAAGTGACAAAGCCTTCTGCTCCCTTCATTCCCCTCTCAGTCTCTGTGGGATCCTGGTTGACAGACACCAGAGAAGAAATGGAAAAAAAAAGCACAGAAATGACGGGCTGGAGCGATAGCACAGGGGGTAGGGCATTCGCCTTTCACGTGGCTGACCTGTGTTCGATTCCTCCGCCCCTCTCAGAGAGCCCAGCAAGCTACTGAGAGTATCGTGCCCACACAGCAGAGCCTGGCAAGCTACCCGTGGCGTATTGGATATGCCAAAAACACTAACAACACTTCTCACAATGAGAGATGTTACTGGTGCCCAGTCGAACAAATCGATGAGCAATGGGATGACAGTGACAATGAGTGGCAGAAACGACCCCCTTGAGCATCCTTGTGGGCCAGGGGCAGAGCCCACAGAGGCTCCTCAGGGAGCAGCTGTGTTGACTGAAGGACTCTGTTCATAGATACCCCACAATAGAACCCGATGGGTGTGCCTGCCCCAGCCCTGCAGGATGTGTGACTTCCTGCTGGGGCGGAAGAGGGGGGTGGACAGGACCTTGGTGACCTCCCTTCATGAGATAATCTTGTTTCAAGACAGAAAGTCATCCTTAAATATTTGTTCTGCCGGGCCATGCAGTGGGCTGGCAGCTGCCATCTGCCTGAGGCCTCCGTGTGTCCCTGCCCATTCCTGAGGGGTGGGACCAGCTGAGTCCCGCACCTATGACCAGGCCCGGCTGCAAGTCAGGGGCCACTGTGGGGCTATCTCGGTGACTGTGTGCTATTCCTAAGAAGTAATAAAACCAGTAAGACCAAGGCTGTAAACACAGGAAACAAGGCCTGATAAGACTCTCATCTGGCACCAGCAAGGGACCCAGAGAAGGCTGGGCGCCCCCCACCCTTGCCCCCCAGAGAGAAGCTCCCGAAGGAACAAAAGGCCAGAAAAGGAATTTCAAAGAAGGCCATTACCACTTCCAACTCAACCCTCTTGGCAACTGACCTAGCAACAAACTTTGACCCAGGTAGGAGCCCCACACGGGGGCAGGTTGGAGAAACCCTATAAAAGCCAGAACACCGTGAACAAAGGAAGGGCGTGCATATGTTCCCGAGCCCACCCACGTGCTGCTTGCGCCCACGTGCCTGAGCACATGTGTCGCCGCATCGCCCTTCTTGAGATATGTGCTTTCATGCTTCCATATCTCGGGCTGGGATGTGTGTAGGGGCTCTCCCTGCCTTTGGAAAAGCCCTCGTTCTCTCTTGAGTGCTTTACTCTGACTTTTTCTCCTTCCTAAAAAAATAAAAAACACCTCCAAATAAAATCTGTTTTTCACTTCAGGGCCTGGAGCAATAGCACAGCGACAGGGCTTTTGCCTTGCATGCGGCCGACTCGGGTTCGATTCCTCTGCCCCTCTCAGAGAGTCCAGCAAGCTACTGAAAGTATCTCGCCCGCACAGCAGAGCCTGGCAAGCTACCCATGGCATATTCGATATGCCGAAAACGGTGACAACAAGTCTCAAAATGGAGACATTACTGGTGCCCGCTCGAGCAAATTGATGAGCAGTGGGATGACAGTGACAGTGCTTGTCTACTCCTGAATTTCTTTTCTGTGAGGCAAGACGAGAACCCTGAAAGCCTGGGTAAGGTCTAGGACAGACTTTCTTTTCATTTTTTTTTTTTGCTTTTTGGGTCACACCCCAACGATGCTCAGGGTTACTCCTGGCTCTGCACTCAGGAATTACTCCTGGCAGTGCTTGGGGAACCATATGGGATGCTGGGAATAGAACCCGGGTCAGCCGCGTGCAAGGCAAACACCCTACCCGCTGTGCTATCGCTCCAGCCCCAAGGCTTTCTTTTCTTGCAAAGAGCAAATTCTCGCTCCAGCCTGAGTCCGCGGCTCTCGGAGAAATCGGGTGGTGATCAACTCCTGTGCTAGTCTACCAACCAGGAGTGGCTTGACAGCCCCCTGGTGGGGCTGGCTGAGGCTCTGGCCCGTGCCCAGCAGGGGCTCATCACAGACATTATCAGTCCTAGTCTTCCCAGAGGGTCCTGGGGTGGCAGAGGCTGATCGGAAGAAAAACAATCATCTCTCTTCTCCCTGCCTCACATAAGCCATCTGTGGGGACCCGCCAACTTCTCTCAGAGCCCCTAATCCTCCTCATCAGCTCTTTAAACAACATCCCTCGAGCTTGACATCTTCCCAAATAGAAAGCAGCCTTTCGAGACAAAACTAAACAGGCACAAGGAGAGATCTCGCTCAGTGGTCAGAAACCCAAATCAGGGTTTCTGAGCAAGGTACAGCGGGTAGGGCATTTGCCTTGCATGAGGCCGACCCAGGTTCAATTTCGGGCATCCCATATGGTCCTCCAAGCACCGCCAGGAGTAATTCCTGAGTGCAGAGCCAGGAGTAACCCTGAGCATCGTTGGGGTGTGACCCAAAAAGCAAAAAAAAAAAAAAAAAAGAGAGAGAGAGAGAGAGAGAAAGAAAAACCCAAATCAAACTTGGTACTGCCTGGTTCCCAGCATCTCAGGGGCCCCAAACAGCAACTCATTGTCCGGGCTCTGAATTTGCTTTGTTTTGGGGGTCACATCTAGTGATACTCAGCACTTACTCCAGGCTCTGCATCGGGGGTCACTTCTGCTGGGGTTTGGTGTACCATATGGGGTGCCAGGGATCACAGCTGGGTCAGTCACGTGCAAGACAAGCGCCCTACCCTCTCCAGCCCCACAGACTCTGAATGTGATCTATCCATCCTGCTTGGCTGAGTGTTGCCAGGAATGATTTGGTCAGAGGGGTGCCCACCGTTGTTTTGGAGTGATTGTGGGTCCTCCAAAATCAAGCCAACCAAAACACCACACTATTTGATAGAAATATTTCTTTGGTCTACTCCCTGCCGGTGCTCAGGGGTTTGGCCCCGTGGGGCTCTGGAGGCGTCCCACAGTGCTAGGAATTGAACTAAACCTGGGCCTTTCACATGTCAAGTATGTGTTGAGTTGAGGTACTCCCAGCGCTTGCTACAAACATTTCTAAGTGAGGTTCAGCATCTGATATTTGAAATTGTTCCCAGAAAATCTAATCTTCAGATCAAGCTGAAAAAATCACTGGTCTGAATGAATGAGATCCACATGTAAATAAAGTGGATATTTCTGTGTTTGTCTGGGGGCCTTACCTGGCAGTGCTCAGGCTCTGCACTTAGGAATTACTCCTGGTGGTCTCAGGGGATCATATGGGATTCCGGGGATCAAGCCTAGGTTGGCCATGTGCAAGACAAATGCCCTACCCACTGTACTGTCACTCTAGCCTCAAAGTGTTGCCATATATATTACTGTCACTGTCATCCCATTGCTCATTGATTTGCTCGAGCGGGCACCAGTAGCATCTCCATTTGGAGACTTGTTGTTACTGTTTTGGCATACCGAATACGCCACAGGCAGCTTGCCAGGCTCTGCCATGGGGGTGAGATACTCTCAGTAGCTTACTGGGCTCTCCGAGAGGGGTGGAGAATCGAACCCAGGTTGGCTGTGTGCAAGGCGAATGCCTTGCCTGCTGCGCTATCGCTCCGGTTATATATATATCACACATACATATATATGAAAAATTCTTTCAAGTTACTCATTTAGATGTGTCAAGTAAGGATGGGGGAGGTTTCGTCGATGATTGTGTCTGAGGAGAATCCTTTGTTAAGCCCATTGAGTGGATGTGTAACATGTGCCAAGTAAAGGACTTCTTCCTCTAACATGCTTAATCTGCCTCCTCCCCACCTCATCCGCGCCCATGGCAAAACAAGTTAAAAAAGAAGCTTCTCTGTCTGCACTCACACTTCATTTCATGCTCTACAAAATGTTTTCCAGCCTGTGCTCATGACTCTCTTCTTCACAGCAGCTTCAGCAGAGTCCAAATATTCATCCCCATCCACCACTCACTTGCTTCCCCACTCTTTTTGCTATTATTGCTGTTGTTTTGGGGCCATATCCAGGGTTGCTCAGTCCTTGGGATGTGGGGGCCACTTTCAATGGTATTCAGGGGACTATGCAGTGTCAGGGATCAAACCAGGGACTTCATGGGGCTGGAGCAATAGCACAGAGGGTAGGGCGTTTGCCTTGCACGCGCGGCCAACCCGGATTCGATTCTCAGCATCCCATATGGTCCCCTGAGCACCACCAGGAGTAATTCCTGAGTGCAAAACCAAGAATAGCCCCTGTGCATCGCCAGGTGTGACCCAAAAAGAAAAAAAACAACAACCAGGGACCTCTTGCATGCAAAGAATGTGTTCCAACCCAGTCAGCTCCTTCCAGGCCCTCTTTTCCTGTTCTTATTAGCCCTCTCTTTCTTTCTCTTCTCTGTTCTTTCCTTTCTTCCTCTCACCATGTGTATGTGTGTGCATGTGTTTTGATAACTCTCCTTCTCAAACTTTGGTACATCTATACAATGGAATACTATGCAGCTGTTAGAAAAAAGGAGGTCAAGAATTTTGTAGTCAAGTGGATGGGCATGAAAAGTTTCATGCTGAGTGAAATGAGTCAGAAAGAGAGAGACAGACATAGAAAGATTGCACTCATCTATGGTATATAGAATAACAGAGTGGGAGACTAACACCCAAGAACTGTAGAAATAAGTACCAGGAGGTTGACTCCATGGCTTCGAGGCTGGCCTCACGTTCCGGGGAAAGGTCAACTCAGAGAAGCGATCACCAACTACATTGTAGTCGAAGGCCATGTGGGGGAAGGGAGTTGCGGGCTGAATGAGGGCTAGAGACTGAGCACAGCGGCCACTCAACACCTTTATTGCAAACCACAACAGCTAATTAGAGAGAGAAAACAGAAGGGAATGCCTTGCCACAGTGGCAGGGTGGGGTGGGGGGGAGATGGGATTGGGGAGGGTGGGAGGGACACTGGGTTTACGGGTGGTGGAGAATGGGCACTGGTGAAGGGATGGGTTCCCAAACTTTGTATGAGGGAAGTATAAGCACAAAAGTGTATAAATCTGTAACTGTACCCTCACGGTGATTCTCTAATTAAAAATAAATAAATTTAAAATAAAATAAAATAAAATAAAATATTCACAACATCCAAAAAAAAAAAAAAGATAACTCTCCTTCTCCTTGCAATCCCTCTCCCTCTCGCTCACGCACTCATCATATGCAAGTCACATGGAGTCAGCTTTGTGAGTTGTCTGAACTTTTCCTCACTCTGGAAATCAGCCATCCCATGACCACCACCCCCTTGCAACTGTGCCACTGAATCCTGGCATCTGTGCCAAGAGCAAGCCCTTTCGGTATGCCAGGGTGCAGACTGACACCGAGGGACGCTCCCACCTGGCCCCAGATAAGAGAAGGGTGGGGACCAGCACTATAAACGGACCCGTCCTTCCCCTGGCCCAGATCCCAGGCAGCTCAGCCACATCAGCCCATGATGAGCATGGCCATGCGTCTTGGGATGGTGGTCCTGGCCTTCGCTGCCCTCCTTGTCATGGACAGGGGTGAGTGGGAGTAACTGCATCCTTTTTCTGTGGCTTGGTGGCAGTAGGTGAGCTTGGGGTGAGGACAGAAGCAGGGCTTGGGGCACCTCCTGAGGTCTTAGTTTTCTGCATAGACTCTTTTTTGAGGTTGGCGGGGAGAGCCTGGCTCATTGTTCAGGGGTCACTCTTGGCAGTTCTCGGGAACCATGTGGTGCCGAGGTTCCAACCTGGGCCTCCCACATGCAAAGACTGTGCCCCAGTTCTTTGGGTTATTTCTGCAGCCTCCTGCTTGTCCTTCCATCTGCAGCCTTCCATCACGGCAGGGAAAGCCCTGGGCTAGGAGAAAGGAAGCTTTGATTCAATTCTGGATTCTGGCCCAGAATTTTGAATAAAACCCTCCCTTCCTGGGGCCCTCATTTCTTCACCACCTGTGGAAGCAGAAGACTATCTACCCTATCTACCTTCTTCCCCCCGCCCCTGCCGCTTTTTGGGTCACACCTGGCAATGGTGAGGGGTGACTTCTGAGTCTGCACTCTAATTATTCCTGGTGGTGTTTGGGGGACCATATGGGATACCGGGGATCAAACCTGGGTTGGCCGTGTGCAAGGCAAATGTCCTACCTACTGTGCTATCTCTCCAGTCCGTCTGCCTCGTGTGGTTTTGAGATTCAGTCTTGTGAAAACACTAGCTGTCTGCTTGTCTTTATTGTTGAGTAGTAATCGCTTATAGGTAACATTGCTATCCATTGCTTATATGGTAGCAGAGTTTATTCACCCATTTTTCTGTCGAAGGACATTGGAGCCATTTCCAGTTGTAGCCATGATGTCACAGAAAGGCTGTAAGCAGTAGGCGGATGGGCGACATTTTCATCCTGATGCAAACACCAGGGGTAAACGCCAACCCTTGGAAGACAGGCAATTGCTACCTCCCTCCCTGGGGACTCTTGGAATAACCTCCCCAGCAAAGCTTAAGCCGTTGCGCCTTGAACCCCTCTAGAGATGGCACCTGTTCCACTCCTGCAGTACTTCCTTTATTGATACAAAGCTCCCACCCAGAGGAAATTCTGGAACCCACATCTGCTTCACTGCGGGCCCCAGGCAAAGATGGGCTCTGTTCTGTAAGGTTAAGAAGACCTTACTTCTTTCATTTTTTTCTAATAAGTGAATTAAATTTGTTTACATAGTAGTTAAAATCATCACTGTATCACTGTCATCCCATTGCTCATTGATTTGCTCGAGTGGGTGCCAGTCACGTCTCATTCGTCCCTGTCAAGTTCAGGGTCAGGGGAATGAATGAGGCCCATTATTAAAATCATATAACAATTAATTGTCACTTTTATCAATTTATTTTTCGATAAGAGCTTATAACTTCTTGAACTGGAGCCATAATTCAGAGGGTAGGGCATTTCCCTTGGAGGAGGGCGACCTGGGCTTGATCCGTGACCATATATGGTCCCCCGGGCACCTCCAGGAGGGATCCTAAGTGCAGAGCCAGAAGTAATCCATCAGAAACACTGGGTGAGGTCCCAAAATCCAACACCCCTCCAAAAACACAAAAAAACAAAAACACAAGACCTTATGACTCCCTTGGGCCCAGGATACTCCTTCAGGAAGCTTCTTGTCCCTGTCAAATTTTCCTAGACCCTCCACCCTACCCTGTGCTGTTAACTGTGGCTCCGCATCCACCCAGCATGCTCAGACATCACGTCCTATGAGTACTGGAAGAGCCATGGGTCGATCAGTATGTTTGGATAGAGCTGGCCCTGGAGCCTGACATCCATGTGCACATCCCAGCTTTGCCCTTACTCAACTGCCTTTGCCCGAATCTAGTCTATGGCTTGGCCGAGTTCCTCAGGAATCTGACTGTTGTTGGAAGGTAGCTTATGGGGAGTGCCCTGAGGAAGACAGATGAGAGGACTGTTGACTAGGGCACAGTGTCATAGAGGTCTCCAGGGACCCTAGTGGTGTGCTTTGACGCATGGGTGACAGGTGGTGGCATTCTAAGTAGGAGTGAGGGGTTTGGGTCATTGTACTCTATTTTACTGGCATTGGCTATGGGCTTTTTCCTGAGAGATGAGACCTTGGGTGACACAGCATGCACCCTCGCACCCTCGTGCCCTCCCTCCCTCCCTCCCTCCTTCCTTCCTTCCTTCCTTCCTTCCTTCCTTCCTTCCTTCCTTCCTTCCTTCCTTCCTTCCTTCCATCCTTTCTTCCCTCCCTCCATCCTTCCTTCCCTTTCTCCCTCCCTCCTCCCTTCTCCCTCCCTTCTCCCTCTCTCCCTCCCTTCTCCCCCCTCCCTCCCTCCCTCCCCTCCTTCCTTCCTTCCTTTTCTCTCTCCCTCCTCCCTTCTCCCTCTCCCCTCCCTCCCTCCCTCCCTCCCCTCCTTCCTTTTCTCCCTCCCTCCTCCCTTCTCCCTCTCCCTCCCTTCCCTCCTTCCCTCCTTCCCTCCTTCCTTCCTTCCTTCCTTCCTTCCTTCCTTCCTTCCTTCCTTCCTTCCTTCCTTCCCTCCCCTTCCCATTTTCAATTTGCAGCCACATCTGGAGATGCTGGGGTGACACACGACTTTTTTTTGGGGGGGTCACTTCCAGTGCTGCTCAGGGGTCTGCAGTGCTGAGAATCAAACCTGGGACCCCTGTAGGCAAAGTGTATGCTCAGCTTGTGCTACTGCCCTATGCTGAACTTTATTATTTTCTTTCTTTCTTTCTTTCTTTCTTTCTTTCTTTCTTTCTTTCTTTCTTTCTTTCTTTCTTTCTTTCTTTCTTTCTTCTTCCTTCCTTTTTCTTCCTTTCTTTCTTTCTTTCTTTCTTTCTTTCTTTCTTTCTTTCTTGTTTGGGGGCCACACCCGACTCAGGGGTTACTGAGTAACTGCGGGGTTATTCCTGGGTCTGCACTCAGGAATTACTCCTGGCAGTGCACGTGGGACCATATGGGATGCCAGAGATTGAACCCAGGTCAGCCGCACACAAGGCAACGCCCTACCCCCTGTACTATCGCTCCAGCCCCTCAACTGTTTTGTTGGCTTTCTGTTTGTTCAGTGTCACATCTGGGTCTGTGCTTAGAGGTCCTCTCTGGCAATATTTGGGGGACCCATCCGCAATACTGGAATTTGAACCGGTGCTCTGGCTTGCAGGCTAGGCAAGCAGCTTCATCTTCGTACTAGCCCTCCTCTGGAGGGATCCCCTTTATTTATTTTTTATTTTTTTTGCTTTTTTTTGGGGTCACACCCAGCGATGCTCAGGGGTTACTCCTGGCTCTGCACTCAGGAATCGCTCCTGGCAGTGCTCGGGGGACCATATGGGATGCCGGGGATCGAACCCGGGTCGGCCGCGTGCAAGGCAAACGCCCTACCCGCTGTGCTATCGCTCCGGCCCTGGAGGGATTCCCCTTTAGAAGCAGCCTTAGGGGCTGGAGAGATAATAAACCGGGTATGGCACTTGCCTTGTACATGGCCAAGCTGGTTTTAATCCCTGGCACCCATTTGGTCCCCTGGGCCCCAGCAGGAGTGATCCCTGAGTGCAGAACCAGGAGTACCACCAGGGGGGGGCAAAAAAAAAAAAAAACACAAACCCACTACAAAACAAAACAAAAAAAGATCCCCACCTGGAGCCTGAGTTGACATCTTATTTTTTATTGTTTCTTGTTTGTTTTTTCCCCCCCTTTCAGATGTGTCCGTGTCAGCAGGAAAGCTCGTTTTCTCGAGAATGGTAAGGCAGCCTCTGGTGATTCTGGCCTTCCCTTTGCAGAAGGAAGTCATGTCCATGGGCGGGGGAAGCAGCACTTCTGAGGGCTAGGTGGCGGAGGGTGGTCCTGAGTCCACCGGATGAGTCCTCCTAGGCCGAGCAGTGAGACCCCGCCCCCCACCCCACCCAGGTTCACTGGGACTCAACCCACCCCCTGCTTTGTACCCTGCACTCCCGTGAGGCTCAAACCCAAGAGGCGGGCCTAGAGCACTGAGTGCCCTGGGGGGAGTACGCCGCCCCCACCCCTGTCAGCAACATCCCCATCTCCGCTCTTCACTAGGGAGAGTGAACACGAGTTTCCCCTGGGCCCGGACTCTCCCTTGGTCCTGGAGCTGATGCCCGGGGCATCCTCAGGGAGTGGGTTTGGCCTCCTGGAGACCCTCAGCCCACCCTTCACATGCCCACCCTTCACATGCAGCTCACCCTTCACATGCGTAAATGAGGTCCCATCTGGCATCGAGAGCCCTAAGACATCACGGGCGTTATTCCAATAGTCCCGTGCATGAAGGTTTATTTATTTATTTATTTATTTTACTTTTTGGGTCACACCCAGCGATGCTCAGGGGTTACTCCTGGCTTTGCACTCAGGAACTACTCCTGGCGGTGCTTGGGGGACCATATGGGATGCCGGGGATCGAACCCGGGTCGGCCGCATGCAAGGCAAATGCCCTACCCGCTGTGCTATCGCTCCGGCCCCATGAAGGTTTATTCTTTACCGAGGAAACGAGACCGAGGGTAGGAACAAATGTGTTGACACACAGCTTATGGAGGGTGGCCTTACTTCTGCTCCTCCTCACCTTACCTCCTCACCCCACACCACCTTCTTCCTCGCCCCTCCCTGTCCCAAGCCTGCCTCGGTAGGTAGTGACCTTGACCTCTGGCCTTGAGGAGAGTCCTGAGCCCCATCCCATTCTCCACTTCTTCCCACACCCAGGACCTGCGAGGGTACGCTGTGGAGCCCCCGAAAGAGGGGCCTCCTGGGAGTGAGGGGGCAGCTCTGGAGCTGGGACAGCAGCCCGGGTTCTAGGCAGCCTCTGAAGAACATGAACCCCTGCCCAGGAGTGTGAGGGCATGACTCTGGTCCATGCACGATCCCAGGCTTGACCACAGGTCCACCCCTGGCTGTCCATCCCCAGGCCCCACGGACATATCCATACATACGTATCCAGTAGACCTGCCAGAAGCCCCGGGGGCTGGCTCCATGCCCACTGGGGCCTTTGTTTTCATTTGGGAGCTGCACCCAGTGGTGCCCAGGGATTGCTCCTGGTGGGCTCCAGAGACCATACGGGGTGCCGGGCATCAAACCTGGGTCAGCCACGTGCAAGACAAGCTCCCTGCCTGCTGTACTCAGGCCCCAGGGGCCACCCCTCCTCAGCTCTCCTCCAAGTAGGACCCCCAGATTCTTCCTTGCCGTCTCGAATCCCTGAGTGCTGTCCACCACCCACAGCCCGTCTGTGAACACATGGCGGAGTCTCCATCTTGTTCCCCATCAACCAACATGGTCTGTGGCACGAACGGGGTCACGTACGACAGTGAATGCCACCTCTGCTTGGCCCGGATGTAAGTTCAATCCCCAACTGTCCCTTCTGGCTCTCTTGGGTGGGCTCACCAATCTGAGAGGGGTGAGACCTGACTCGCTTGCTCCTTTCCCCACACTCAGCCTGACAGGCCTCCCACAGTGAATGCAAAGGGTTCATCAGAGAAATGCATGCTTCCCCACAGGATGGCAACTCGGTGACAGCGGCTGTGGGCAGAAACCCTGGGTTTGGTTATTTTTGTTTGTTTGTTTGTTTTTTGGTTTTGGGTCACACCCAGTGATGCACAGGGGTTACTCCTGGCTCATGCACTCAGAATTACTCCTGGCGGTGGTCAGGGGACCACATGGGATGCTGGGAATCGAACCCGGGTCAGCCAGGTGCAAGGCAAATGTGTGCTACCCACTGTGCTATTGCTCCAGCCCTGTTATTTGTTCATTTATTCCTCCAGTCAACAATGACCTATTATTGGATCATTATTAATAATGACGTGCTTGGCACAAGGGAGTGAGCAGAGCATAAGTCAGCGTCACTGGCCTCCTGGTGTAGACTCAGAATGAGAGGGAATAAATCTGTAACCAATCCCAACACAGACGAAAGGCTCAGCCAGGGCACTCCGGGGCACCCGGGGTAAGGGGAAGGACTAAGGCAGGGCAGCCTTCAGAGGGGAGGTGTAGAAATAAGCTACGGGGCCAGAGGTAGGGCAGGGATTAGGGTGTTGGCCTTGCATGTCGCTGAACACATCACAATTTCCACACTACTCGGTTTCCTGAGCATAAACTGGGACAAATCCACTCCCTCCCTGCCCCGAGAGGAAATTATTCAGGAAAGAGAAGGAAGAGGAATGGGGAAGGTAATTCCAAGTGCAGAAACAAGTTCGGAAAGCCCTCGAAAGTCAGTTTGTGTTTGAGGAGATCTACCATGTTGGATAAGCAGGAATATGAAGTTGAAAGGAGAGGGAGGGAGGTGGGCAGGGCTGGAGCACGGCCATGGTCCAGGGGAGCACCTCTTTGCCTCAAGTCTTCAGAGGCAGGACGCTCGAGCTGGCCACGGCTGAGATGGAAGGGCGCCCGGAAGCTGCCAAGCTCCCGAGGTGTGGGGCACCATCCTTACTCAGACAAAGGCTGACACGGGAGCCCCGTGGTGGTTACACGGGTGGGGAATGGGTGCGCTGGAGACCGGGAGGAGGCGCTTTGCAGCAGGTCTGTGGAGCTGAGCCTCCGGCTCCTACCAGCCAAGATGTGCCAGACCTGCACAAGCCAGTGCCCCGGCTAGACGCAGCTGGAGCCTCAAGGGACATCGAAACCCAGAAAGCGGAATGGGGGCTGGGGGAGGTATGAGGATGTTTCCAGGCCCCCCAGTCCCCTCCTGCTCTGTGCACAGCTGGGTGGGTGGGGCTCAGAGGGAGCCTGTGTGTGTGTGGGGGGGGAGCCTGGCCTCAGGGCACCAGGAGGGGGACAGTTCTTGAGGTGATTTCACCCTGTCTTCTGTGACCCTAGGAAAGCCAAAGAGGACATCCAGATCGTGAAGGACGGCCGATGCTGACTTCTAAGCAGCTATGCAGCTTCAAGATGGAGCAAAGTGGCGGGATGGGAGCGGGTGTGACTTGAAATAAAGATCCAGTCCGAGCCAGCCCAGTGGGCCGTGTCTTTGGGGGTTCTGGGGAGGCAGGGGTCTGCAGGGGTGGGTGTCCCCATCTCCTCCCCATTGCTGCTGTGCTCCTTAAATAACCCTGACACCTGTCCTGCTTAGATGTCTGGGGTGTCCAGAGCTGAGGCCAGCCCAGCGGCAGGCCTCTGCTCAGCACTCCTGCCAGCTCCCGCCCGGCCTGTCACTGGGGCCAGGAACCAGGGTGGGCGCAGGAAGGTGCTCAGAGGCGGAGCGTGTGTGTCAGTGTGGGTGTGGCTTCAGTGACCGGCACAGAGACAAAGGTCAGTACGTTCGGCTGTGGGTGTGCATGGGCCAATATCAGTCTTTTTTTTTGGGGGGGAGGGGTCACACCTGGTGATGCTCCTGGCTCTGCACTCAGGAATTACTCCTGGTGGTGCTTGGGGGACCATATGGGATATTGGGAATTGATCCCGGCTCGGCCGATTGCAAGGCAAATGCCCTACCCACTGTGCTATTGCTCCAGCTCCCAACATCAGCCTTGGGAGGGACCCACACCCCAAGTCTGTCTGTCTGTCTGTCTGTCTGTCTGTCTGTCTGTCTGTCTGTCTGTCTCTCTCTCTCTCTCTCTCTCTCTCTCTCTCTCTCTCTCTCTCACACACACACACACACACACACACACTCCCAAACATGGGGGACATTTAGGCAGGACACGCTATACTGCTGATACAACCCATGTTAAAATACTGGGTTAGGTCTGCGGTGGCCGACAACCTTCACTGTCCTGGTCCCCAAGTATCCCCGTGGCAGGTACCTCCAGCGCCTTTTGCTCTTTTGGATCAACTTCCAATGACTGTTAAACACATTTCTGTCTGATACAGCCACAGGGTCACACTGCACATGCATGCACTCACACAACCATCCACAGGAACACATTCCAAAAATCCCACTGATGCCTGCCCTCAGCCTGTGGCACATCCAATGCTCCTGATAAGTGTTGGAGGGTCGAGAGGGTAGAAGGGCCGGGCCAGGGCAGAGCAGGTTCCTGCGGACTCTGGGTCCTGCTCCAGAAGGAAGGTGGCGCAGGTGGGTCTGCTGAGCGACCAAGCTCCGGAACCTGGGCAGCAATCACTACTGATTCACGCATACAGAAACCCAGAGGCCACCCCGAGGCCCTTTTCATTGGCCACGAGACACACTTGTTTTCACCTACATGGTGAGGATGCTACAGCAAGACTGGCTGTAAGACCAAAAACCCAAGACAGTCCGTTTCTTTCACACATGGACTATGTTTTTGTGTTTGTTTGTTTCGGGGGGAGTTGGGGCACACACCTGCTGTGCTCAGGGTTCACTCCCAGCAGTGCTCTGGGAGAAGCCCAGATGTAGTCCTGGGGAATGAAGTCAGGCCAGCCATACGTAGGGCCAACACCAACTCTCTCCAGCCCACCTATTATGCCACACTCTATGCCCTTTTTACATGGTTTTTCACCCTCATCAGTTTCCATCTCAGGACTCAAGGCTCCAACTCCAGCCACTGTGGCTACATTCTGTGCCCTAGAGGTGAGGAAGGGCAAGGTTCCTTCCTCAGCTCTGTCGTGCGGAGATGGTATAACCTTCATCTCCCAGCCCATGTGAGGCTTAAACGACTACTACAACTACAGGCCTCAGAATAGCAGCCGGCACACACCCTCCAGGGATTTACTTGGAGGTGGGACACTCCATGCCTCAACCACAGACCCCGGCCTCCCTCACCTGCCCCACGCCAGCTTGAGAAAGGCCTCCTGAGACCTCCCGGCCGGGGCCAGGCAGGCTCACGGGGAGGTGAGCACAGGGCCTGTGAACCAGCAAGGAGGGCTGTGCTGGAACTAGACCTCAGCGCGTGTGCTGCGTGGACGTGGCCTGCAGGGACGCCCACTCACGCTCGGGAGACAATGCGCTCATCACAAGAGGCCTCGTGCCGCTGACCTCCGGGCCAAGGCGCCTTCTCCTGGGGCCAAGGAAAACACCCTAAAGACAAACGAGCCGGACAGACTGGGCCGCCGAGCACCGGGAGGAGACAGCACAGAGACACAGAAGAGGAGGGCCACTTCAGGCTGCAAAGGCGATTCTTGTTGACTGGGCACAGATGTGGGCATAGGAAAATGGGCAAGCATTCCCCAGCAGTCCTGGGGAATCAGTCTGGGGATTTCTGTTCCAGACGGGGCAGAGGAGGGGGTAGAGTTCTTCGGCGGGGGCCGAGCCTTGCCCCACTCACCATGCTTGTCTGAAGTCTGTGGACTATAGTCGCTCTGTTTCCTGGCAAATGGTCTGCTCCACTGTATCACACTCAGCTAGAAATGCCTACAAGACAAAGGGACAGTGAGGGTCCACCCATACTCGTCAACCTCCTCTGGGCCAGGCCCTCTGCAGCTGGCCTTCGGGGGCGCCCACAGGGTGCGCTGCCAGCAGGCTATGCTGGTGGGCAGGACCCCCTGGGCCCCATGCTTCCAGTGGGACTGGGGTTTCAATAATGCTCACGGGCAGGTTTCTCAGTCAGGGATATTCTCTGGGCACCTCGGGTGTGTGGAGGATCCATGGCATGAGACCAGGGGGCCAACCAGTAGGAAGGGGTGGCGGGCGGGAGAATAGGAAGGAAATAAGGTCGAAAAGGGGCCACATTAGGAAATAAGTTGAGAAGAACAGCTTGAGATAACACCCTTCCAAAGGGGAGAGGACAGGTCCTGTCTCGAGGCCACTGTGCTGCAAATGCAGGGTTAGAAGGGCCAGTCCATCTAGATGGTGCCTTCTGGAACCAACTGGGTCAGCCCCGCCTGCTCTCCAGGGAAGACCCCTAAACTGTCCCAATCCAAACAAACACAGGCACATGAAAGGACTCTTCCATTCTAGGCTAATGCAAAAAAACAAACAGTAAAGCCCGTGTCATACACATCTCAATCCTACTGTGAAAACACACACACACACACACACACACCTGCCACCCTCGACCCCACAACTCACCTGAATCTTAACCACCAAACTCTTCCTCTTCAGTCTACTGTCCTTGAAATTCTCTGGTAGAATCTATAGGAAGGTAATTCTCAGAGACAGTGGCAGGAGAAGGTCTCTGCCCATAGTACATCAAACAGGTCCCAGGGGACCATGAAATGAGATATGTTTTCAGGGTTCAATTCATTTCCAAGACTGGATTCTCCCAAGGCCCTTTCCCATGAATCTCCGCCCCTCCCAAAGCTCCTTTTGCTCTACACCCGGCCCATGGAGGCTACCCTGTGCCAAGGGCTCTGACCTGGCACTGTTTCCTACCTGTGGATTCTATGTCCTGGGCAGACCCTGTGCCCACAGTGGCTGGAAAGCACCTTCTACTTCTTTTTCACTACCTTGTCTCCCCGCCCCCTGCCCCCCAACAGAGTAGGCCATACTCAAGGAGGAGACATCGGTCTGGAGACACTGTCCAACACCTGTAAAAAGGGGCCTGGCATCAGCGGTTCCCAGTATGAGAACTGCCGGGTTCTGTACAGATAATGCGCTTAGTGGACACTCACAGGAGTTACACTGTGTTTCTCGGACCACAAGTACCTGGGAACACTTGGGTCCCAACCTCATGACAATTACAGAGCCTGCCAGCATAGAGAAGAAAATAATAATAATAATAATAATAAAAGCCTCATATTGGAGAGATGTGGAGTGACTAGAAATCGAGAATTGTCTTATCTTGCTGTGTACTCACCCGGGACCTATCAGGGGCCGGCAAAAGTACGGCTCAATATCCCGAGGTGATGGGGCAGCTCAGGTGAGCAGAACATTCACCCTAGAGCGAAGCTAAGTGAACTATAGCCAAGGGAAACTCATTCTTCTCCGCAGAGTAATTACCAGCGCATCAATCTCCTCCAAGATCTTCATAAATTGCTCGATTGTAGCTTTGACTCTCCTGCTGAGTTTGCAGAGAGCTTCGGCTCGTATATCTTTGACCAGAAAACCCTGTGGAGGAGGATTACACCATTGCAAGGGCCGTCGGGGCTGGATGAGAAACAACTAGTCGAGGCACTGACAAGGTGGGCACAGCACGCTGGGCCAGAGCTCAGACCAACAGCTTCAGCTCTTGGCAAAACCGAGAGAGAGGCTGGCCCGGAGTCAACCCAAGCACTGAGCCAGGCCCTCTGCATGGCCTCTGGGGGCTTGCAAATACCTGAGACCCTGCAAGCCAAGCAAGCGCGGTGGAGCCAGAAGCATGCAGCCCCCAGACAACAGCACACAGCAGGTGCTCAGGGCTCGGTGATGAGAGGGCCTGGGCTTGAAGCCCGGTTGCCACTGACTGGCTGATGACCTCCAGGAAGCTATTTATCTATAGCACGGTGCCCTTGATTTTTCCAAGGCATCATACAATATCATCCCAAAAGATCGCTGACTTCAGAAGGGGGAATATTTGTAGATGCTTAATTTAATTCACCACATAGATATGTGTCAACAAATGAGCAGCACTTGGCTGTGGGGAGAGCACGGACGCTGGGTCGCACTGCATGCTGGAGACCCAGAGGTCAATCCCTGGCACCATGCGGTCCCCCAAGCACTGCCCAGAGCAACCTCTGAGCAGCAAGTTGAAGTAGCACCTGGCACCTTTGGTGTGGCCCAAAACCAAAACCAAGTCACAAACACACATGTGATGACACTTATTCTTGTCCGTGTGTGGTGCCAAGGAATCGAATCCAGGGCCTCATACACGCAAGGTATGTGCTGTGCCAGCGAGCCAGAGGCCTGGCCCACAATACATAAATACTATTTTTTTTAAATCTGTTTTGTATTTGGGTCACACTGCCAATAACAGGTAGACAGCAGGTATTGCTAAGGATATTTATCAAACTCTAGAGTTAAAGATGCAGATTTGATTTGAGGGGAAAGCTTTCTCCGTACTAGCCAGCAATTCCAAATCAAAGAATTTATTAAGTACATAGTAAGTTTTGAGGACTGTGGTCACTTTTATCTGGGTGGGGGAAGTTACTCCCAGCAGTGCTCAGGGACCACAGGGGTCCTGGAGTGTGTGTGAGCAAACCTGGAGCTGGCATGAAGATATGCGTTCCACCCTTTAAACCACCTTCCCAGCGCAGTATGATTATTTTTGTAGGGAGAGTTATACCCAGTGATGCTCAGGATTTATTCTTGGCTCTGCACTCAGGAATTACTCCTGGTGGTGCTCGGGGGACCATCCAGAATGCCAGGGATCAAATCTGGGTCAGCCTTGTATAAGGTAAACACCCTACTCGCAGCACTATCACTCCAGCCCACATGATCATTTTTGATGACATAGGAAATGTTCAACTTTTTTATTCAACAGGAAAATAATTCACAAAGCAGTACAGCATTATAGCATTTTTCTTTTGTTTGATGGGGAGTGTGGGGGGAGGTGTGGGACACAGCTTGTGGTGCTCTGTACTAGGGGATCACATACAGTGCCAGGGATCAAACTGGTATCAGCTGCATGCAAGGCAAGCACCCCCTAGTATATTATATTCCCCAGCCAAAAAAGCCAATATTTTTTAAATGGAAAAACACATTTCACTCTTTAGTAGTTATAATAGATGAATTGAGCTTGGAGGTAATTCTTAGTTTCCCCCATATTCTTCATTTAACACCTGGAGCTGGGGATAAAGCTCAGCTAGAGCATGTCCTGTGTTGGGGAGGCTTTGAGTTTGAGCCCTGACACTGCAAACTCCCTGCTACCCCACCCACCATTACCACCAGGGGTGTCCCCCAACAACTAACAACCAACTCCCCCATGCAAATGTCCAAACTGTATACACTACTTGGACTGGAGCCATACCACAGCGGGTAGGGCGTTTGCCTTGCACGCAGCTGACCGGGATTTGATTTCTCCTTCCTTCTCGGAGAGCCTGGCAAGCTACTGAGAGTATCCCACCCACACAGCAGAGCCTGGCAAGCTACCCATGGTGTATTCAAGATGCCAAAAACAGTAACAAATCTCACAATGGAGATGTTACTGGTGCCCGCTAGAGCAAATCGATGAACAATGGAATGACAGTGACAGTGACAGTATACACTACTTGTGTAATTAAAACACAAGCATAGGGGCCGAAGCGATAGCACAGCGGGTAGGGCATTTGCCTTGCACGCGGCCGACCCGGGTTCGATCCCCGGCATCCCATATGGTCCCCCAAGCACTGCCAGGAGTAATTCCTGAGTGCAAAGCCAGGAGTAACCCCTGAGCATCGCTGGGTGTGACCCAAAAAGCAAAAAATTAAAAAAATTAAAAAATTAAAAAATAAAACACAAGCATAAAGACATTATAGTATGAAACAGTGGGGAAGGGGGGACCTATGTGTAGGGGCTACTCATCACCCGGTTGGTGATGGGGCTACTTAGTACCCCATTACCTACATACGGAATTGAGTAGAAAGGTCCCAGTATACTCTCTCACACAGAGTAGGCTCGACCTGGACCATCTCTGAAATGGAATGTACACTATCTTGCTAAGCACGTTATTGCAGGTGAGAATGAGAGACGCTACCTATGGCACAGCAGATGCATTTCTAAGGGAACAAGTGGATCCAGCAAGGGCTTGAAAGAGACAGTGACAGTGGCCAGAGCAATAGTACAGGAGGTAGGGCGCTGGTCTTACACACGGTTGACCTGGGTTCAATCCCCAGCACCCCATGTGGTGTCCCCAGCCGTCAGGAGTTAAGACCTGAGCACCAATGCGTGTGGTCCCAAAACCAACCAACCAACCAACCAAATAAAAAGTGACAGTGACAATGATCCTGAGAGCATACCCAGTATGTGTTTGGCTTAAACTACTTCGTTCAGTCCTGTAAGGGAGAGATACCATCGTTACTCCCTCTCTGAAGAAAAGGAACCTAAGACAAGGCAAACTTGCCCACAGTAACAGAAAGGGTCAGCATATAGATGCCACTGTAATGAATGAGTCTGACTAGAGAGGCTGGTCTGGAAACTGCAACTGTTAGAGCTCAACAAAGTCTGACAAGGTGGAAGGTCCAAGTCTGTCAAGAATTACCTGCTGGAGTCCAGTAAGGTCTTCATTCAGTCCTTCCAGCTGGCCAGATATCTTGTCCACAGACTTTTCCAAATCTTTCAACTTCTTTAGTTCCACCTCTTCTGGGTTGTTCTAAAATATTTAATAAAATGAAGTAAATGATAAGGAACAATAGCTTCCATCGGGAGTGGTGCGGGGGGGGGGGGGGAACAACATCTGACTACAATTTAGCTCATCCAAACAGAAAATAGTCTTCACAGGTCAGCTTTTTAGAAAATAGGTTGAGGGGAATATAGAAAAGGTTTTTATAAGATAAGGGCTGTTTTCTATCTACAAAGACTCTAGACTAGAGAGAAGGCATCAAGTAAATATGTGAAGGTATCACAGTCTAGATTCAAAAACATGAGCCTGGGCTGGAAAGATAATAGAGAAGTTAAAGCAGTTGCCTTGTACGCAGCTGCGCCTGGTTCAATACTTCGAATCCCAGTACTGCATACAGTCTCCTGCCACTGCCTGAGCACAGGAACTGCTGGGTGTGTACCCCTGCTCCCCACCCCACCACTTCCTGAGCAGAGTCACAAGAACTGCTAGGTGTGTACCTCTTGTCCCCCCAAAAGAGTTTTGAACCAATCCAGGTACTGGATTCTATTTTAGCTGATACCCATAGACAAAATACAGCCTGAAGCAAACATAGATTACAGTAAATATTTATGAAAAGTCCAGAAGAACAAGACAGGAGAAAAGTCTGCCATTCCTTTCAGTGGAATTCCTTCCTACATCCACCAATTGAGCTCTGCCATTAAATGTGATAATGATGGCGATGATGACCCTATTGACTGAATATTTCCCTCTATGCCAAGGTGCCATCCTAAGCACTTCAATGGTACTAGTGTTTTAAGTCCTACAGCAACCCAGTGAGGGGGGTACTGTTTGAGATGATGAAACTAAGGTTTAATGTATAGTAACATAAGGCTGTTACTTATGGGAGCTAGCAGAGCTGCTCTTCAATTTTTGTTTATTTATTTATTTGATGCCACATTTGGTGATGCCCCTTACTCTGAGCTCAGAAATTACTGCTGGAGGTGCTTGGAGTACCATATGGGGTGCCAGGCGTCAAGCCCAGGTTAGCCACATGCAAGGCAAATGCCCTACCTCTTTACTATGGCTCTGGCCTCTCCCAGAGCTTCTTAAACACAACTTTTCGGTTCTGACCACTGAACCCAGCACCATTCTCCCCAAGCTAAGGTACTGAAAGGGAAAAAAATCTAGAATAGTTCCATCTTTCACCTAACCAAACGGGTAGCCAGTAACAGCCGTTTCCTGCTCTGACCCTATTCAAATTGTTTGGCCCACGTTCTCTGGGCCAAAATCCTAAACCCATTTCTTTTTTAAATTTTGTTTGGGGACCACACCCAGTGGTGCTCAGGGCTTACTCCTGGTTTTGTGTTCAGGGGTCAGTTCTGGTGGGGCTTGGAGGACCCTATGCTCTGATAGGGACTGAACCGGGGTTGGGTGTGTGCAAGGCAAGCGCCTAACCTGCTGTACACTCACTCCTAAATGCATTTCTTAGAAGTCCCAACCTGGAGCAGACTTTGTTTTTGCTCATCTCTGCCTTCTCTCCACTAGGAATCAGTCATCTCTTTGAAGGCAATGGCAACTTCTTTTAGGGTCACACCCAGCGATACTCAGGCATTACTCCTGGCTCTGCACTCAGGGATTAGTCTTGGTGGTGCTCAGGGGACCATATGGGATGCCGGGGATCAAACTTGGGTCAGCTGCGTGCCAGGCAAACGGCCCTACCCGCTGTTCTATTACGCCGGTCCCTGAAGGAAACTTATGACCAACAATCCGACAGTGTCACATGAGGCCATGCCAAGATCCTCTCTCTTTACTCCAGGAGCTATCGTCTCTATTGTCTCTCTGTGACCAACTGGCTTTTTGTTACTCAGTTCTTTGTTTTTTGGAGGGGGATGTTCAGGGCCATCCTAAGGTGCTCAGGTGTGCTGCTTTCAAGGCAAGAGTCTTATCTGTACCTCAGCTCTTTGGGGGTAAACCTTTCTTTCCAGCCAAACACTTTAGTAAAAGGGGTGAAAGGAAAATGGCTCCAAAGGGGCTGGAGCGATAGCACAGCGGGTAGGGCATTTGCCTTGCATGCAGCCGGCCCAGGTTCGATTCCCAGCATCCCATATGGTCCCCTGAGCACTGCCAGGAGTGATTCCTGAGTGCAGAGCCAGGAGTGACCCCAAAAGCAAATAAATAAACAAATAAAATTTTAAAAAATTAAAAAAATTAAATCAGGAGATATTTGACATTTAAAAAAAATGGCTCCAAAATACTTGCTCGGAACATTCATCTTTCTAATCTTCCAGTTTTATTTATTTAATAAATTGCTCTCTTATAAATCCTCTTCCCAAGTGAGTAAAACCGGTCTCAGGCATGATTTGAACTGAATGGTATCTCCCCACCAAAACAAAAGCCACCTTACTGAGATAAGCCAAGCATTCCTGATCCCCAGAGCCAAAAGCCCTAACCAGCAGGAATAGAGGACACAGAACAATAAGACAGGCGCTATCATGAAACAAATGGAGGAAACGACATTGCTGTAGGGAGAGCTATTTCACTAATGATCACTGAATCTGGGCCCTCAGTTTGGCCTTTAAAATAGACATATAGCATGCTACAAGAAAAAAATGAAATCATGCAATGTGCAGCTATGTGGGTAAAACTGGAGGGATCTTGCTGAATGAATTCAGGCAGGTGATGTGGACAGATACAGAATGACCTCATTCACATGTGGGACATAGATAAGCATATTGAGGGAATAATAAATGGGCCAAAGAAACAAACTGTGAAGTGGTCTACAGAACTGAACCTAATTACCATGGTGGGGGTAACCCCGAGACAATGGTGGAGGGAAATGGACACTGCTGGGGGTGTGTGGCTGGACCATCATATGCATGAAACCCTATTACGGTGTTGTAAACCATGGTGACTAACGTAAAACTAAAGGGCCAGAAAGTCAGGGCTTGCGTTGCACACGGCTGACCTGGGTTTGTTACCCAGCATCCCACATGGTCCCCTGAGTACCTCCAAGATTAATTCCTGACTGCAGAACCAGGGGTAACCTCTGAGCACCACTGGGTGTGGCCCAACCCCCACCCAATAAACAAACAAATAAAAGGCCAGAGAGTACAGCTGGTAGGGCCCTTGCCTTGCATGTGGCTGACCCATGGTTGATCCCCTAGTACCACATGTGGTCCCCTGAGCCCCACCAGGAATGATTTTTGACTGCAGAGCCAGGAGTTAGCCTTGGAAAGCCCTGAGCACTGTTATGAAACCCTCCCTCCTCCACACTAAAAAACAAGAAGCCCCCCTCAAAATGCACCTATACTAAAATTAAAAAACAATACAGATTAGATACAGACCCCCTGCACTAGGATAATATTCATGAAGCACTCCATATACTTTTTTTTCCCCTTCTTTTTGAGTCACACCTGGCGATGCACAGGGGTTACTCCTGGCTCTGCACTCAGGAATTACCCCTGGCAGTGCTCAGGGGACCATATGGGATGCTGGGAATCAAACCCGGGTCAGCCGTGTGCAAGGCAAGTGCCCTACCCACTGTGCTATAGCTCCAGCCCCCACTTTTTAAATTAAAAAAAGGGGATAAGAGTGAAAAACAACAACAACAACAACAAAATAAAAGCATGTAGAAAAGACTTTAGTGATCTGACTGTAGTACTCTCGTTGGAAAAGCAATTTACCTTCTTCCCAATTAACATGACCCGGCATCCATCTTGAATTCCAGCTGCTGACAGCGGTTGTTCCAGATCCTTCAGAGATTTTCCTGAAAAAAAAAAGAATGGCACAACACTGAAAATAAGTTTTAGTGAGAGTATGAGAAAGACAAATGTTCATAAATGAGAGGAGAAGCTGGGGGCCAGGGCTATTAGTATAGAGGGCTGACACTTGCCTTGCACATGGCCAACCTGGGTTCAATCCTCCGCACCCCATACAGTCCCCATAGCCCCACTAGGAGTGATTCCTGAGTACAGAGCCAGGAGTAAGCCCTGAGATCTGCTGAATGTGGGCCAAAATCACACTGTCACATACACACTATCCTCCCATTGTTCATCGATTTGCTTGAGCGGGCACCAGTAACATCTCCATTATGAGACTTGTTGTTACTGTTTTTGGCATATCCAGTATGCCACAGGTAGCTTGCCAGGCTCGGCTATGAGGGCGGGATACTCTCAGTAGCTTGCCGGGCTCTCTGAGAGGGATGGAGGAATCGAACCCGGGTTGGCCACGTGCAAGGCAAACGCCCTACCGGCTGTGATATCGATCCAGCCCGGGCCCAAAACCAAAAAAAGGAAAAAGAAAGAATAGATTGGTACAACCTTTAAGAAACGTACCATGATCCAATACTCTCATTTCAGATACTTATCCTAAACAAGTAATGGGACATACGGCTGTAAAATAACCAATGCTTTTCAGTACAACCTTCATTACAAAGATTAATGACACATTGGAACCCTAAAGGTTTCTTAGAAATTAAAGTTCCTTTTAGCAGGAAACTTCTAAGCCACCATGTAGGTGATTCAGTGTCATAAAAAAAAAAAAAGGTCAGGTCTGGGATGTGGCCCTTCAGTACAGCACTTGCCATGCGTGCATGAGGCTGTGGGCTGGTCTGCGGGAACTGCCAAAAAAAAGGTTATAAAAACTGTCCAGTCAATGTCCCAGTTTTGCCAACTTACACACACACACACACACACACACACACACACACACACACACACACGAAGCCACACTCTGGGTACCAGGACCAAAACAAAAAGATAAAATGATAAAACAAAATATATTAAAATATTATGAGGGTTTTTATGTGGGAGAACATTATCTCCTTTATGCTTCCTTTTACTTTCAGATCTGGATTTCAATTATCTCTATAATCCTTTAAAAAAAAAAAAGAGGAAAGTAAGGAAGGGGCTGGAGACAGAACAGGGATAGGGCACTTGCCCTGCATGTGGTAGAGTCAGGTTCAATCCGAGGAACCCCATATGGGTCCCCTAGCCCCACCAGCAGCAATCACTAAGCATATAGCCAGGAGTAAGCCCGGAGTGGGGTGTGGCCCCAACCCCACCCCCCAAAAAAAAGATCAAAACGGAGTGGGGGAGTGTTGGGGTATACCAACAGTGCTCAAGGGGCCACAAGGGACCAGTATTGAACCAGGTCAACTGCATGTGAGGTAAAAGCCTAACCTCTGTCTTTTCTTTCTCTCTAGCCCCTATAATTTAGAAGAAGTTTTTAAAAAGGGAAGACAATCAATGGCTGAATAAATAGCAGTACTCCTACATTGTTTAAAATAAAAAAAGGAAATACAATGAGGCCGGAGTGATACCACAGCAGGGCACTTGCTTTACATGCGGCCGACACAGGTTGGATCCCTGGCACCCCATATGGTCCCCTGAGCATTGCAGAAGTCATTCCTGAGTGCAGAGCCAGAAGGAATCTGAGCATTGCCAGGTGTGACTCAAAACCAGTAATAATAATAAAAATAAAATAGTTAAATGAAAAATAAAAGGGAAAGACAAGGGGCCAGAGATACAGCTCCGCAGTGCAGTGCATGTGACACATGTATGAGACCCTGGGTTCAATCCCTGGTGCTTGCCCTCTAACTCCCCGCACCCCAAGAAAAAATAGAAGGAGTGGCTTCATGATCAGGAATTCTTATCACTAAACTCTTTATAGAGACTGGTATCGAGTGGAATAAATCTGGGCGCATCAGATAACTGGAAAAATTGGGTCCCCAAGAGAAAGGGTGGACGGAGGCTGCGGAAGGGCAGGAGAGTGGAATCTCGACTGGGCTGCACCATCAGCCCCCAAGTGTTCCTCTGCTGCACGGGGCCGAGCATTGGACACCTGGCACTGCCCATCCCGACTGCTGTTCTCACGGAGAAATCGGATGCTCACCAAGCAGAGACTACGAGCTCATCGGACTCCTAGTACAAAGGGTGAGGAAAAGTGGTGGTAGGTACTCCACGAACATCCAAGGATCCCACTCAGCCAGGGAAGACTACCTGCAAATTTCAGTCGGCCTTTCCTCTGCCTTCAATACTAACACCTGCCCAGGAGCTTGACTGTCTCAACAATGAAACCCACCAAATTTTAGCTGAAGAAACGAACAACTGAATACATCCAAAAAGGTGAACGAGAGAAGGACCAGAATGTGTGTGCTTGGCGTCTGAGCACTCTGAGTGCCACCCTCAGCCTCGCGTGGTCCCCCAGACACCACTAGGAAAGCCACCCTCGCCCCATGCCATCCCCACACACAAAATCACAAGAACTATTCCCCGTTTGAAAACCGAATTACAGCATTAGGCAAGGTTATATGGTTCTGGACCTACCCCTGAGCAACGAGAAACAAGGGCTCAAAGCTACAAGAAAAACACCTACCCTTAAATATGAGTTTCTGACAAGACACTGGGACCCCTGTGGCCTCTTCAACAACCTGGGCCAGGTCTCGGAGAACCGGTTCACTGCAACCCTCCTTGGGAGTGACGTGAAGGTTGTGCTTCTCATTGCCTGCGGAGAGCAAAGCATTGCACGGAAACTCTTTTCACAGAAACTGACTCTTCATTCGCCTTCCAGGACCGGTCCGTATGCTTCCTACCCCAAATGGCCTGCCCCCACACCTGCCAAGCGTTCCTATGGTGCCCCACGCAAGGCTTGCTTCTTATTATAACTGCACTAGTAAAGCTAAGCATTTGTCATGTGTGGGAGGGTTGTATTACTTCAGGCAACAACTTAACTTTCAGAACAAACATGAGATAGACACTACCTGTATCCCTGATTTCAACGATGAGCTGTGAGCTCTGTCTAGTTAAGATCTGTCTCTGGTAGAGTCCAAACCTGACATCATGTGAAAAGGCCGTACTTCCCACTCAAGTTTTCTGTCTCCCGTGTCTTCATCTCCCTTTACACTATGCTGTCTGCTCGTCTCCCCTGCTGTCATGGGCAGGAGACTGTTTTTCCTTCTAGTGCACTGGGTATAGCTGCACCTACACGGTTGGTGCACCATAAAAAAAAAAAGATAGACGGCGGCTGGAGAGATAGTACAATGGGTAAGTAGCACGTGGCTGACCTGGGTTTGATTCCCAGCAACCTATATGGTCCCCCAAGCATTGCCAAAAGTAATTTCTGACTGCAGAGCCAGGAGTAACCCCTGAGCATCACTGGGTATGGCCCAAAAACAAACAAAAAAAAAAAAAGGAAAAAAAGACTGATGAATGAATACAGTCCGCAGAAAATTTCTTTTTGGAGCTGCAGTGCTAATTCTTTTCCAGTAAGAGGCCTGTATCTTGTTCATGACTCCAAGCCTTGAGTCCGCTTAACAGCCAAGTGAAGTCAGCAGTGCTGGTGTTACCAGCCTACTTCATAAAGAAACCAGATGACTAGAAAGGAGGCATCCCAAGGTCACTCGAAAGGGTAGGATGGGGGCCAGAGAGTCCAGCCTTTAGTGCCGTGACTCACACGAGGCCAATCTGGGTTGGATCCCCGGTATCCTGTACAGTCCCCCAATGCTACCAAGAGTAACCCCTGAGTGTAGAGCCAGGCATGATACTTGAGCTCTGTCAGGAGTGATCCTAGTGCGGAGCCAGGAGTGATCCCTGAGCACAGGGTCAAAGTGATCCCTGGTTCTTGGTGGTGGAATATGTGCACTGGTGAAGGGATGGGTGTCCGAGCATTGTATAACTGAGACTTAAACCTGAAAGCTTTGTAACTTTCCACATGGTGATTCTATAAAAGAATAAAAAATTAAAAAATAATAATAAAAAAACAAAATACAGAAATTCAAAAAAAAAAAAAGAGTGATCCCTGGGCGGGGCTGGAGCAATAGCACAGCGGGTAGGGCATTTGCCTTGCACTGTGGCTGATCAGGGTTCCATTCCCAGCATCCCATATGGTCCCCTGAGCAGCGCCAGGGGTAATTCCTGAGTGCAGAGCCAGGAGTAACCCCTGTGCATAGCTGGGTCAAAAAAAAAAAAAAAGTGACCTCTGGGGTGAGAGCAATAGTACAGTGGGTAGGGCATTTGCCTTGCATGCAGCCCACCCGGGTTCAATCTCCAGCATCCCATATGGTCCCCCAAGCACCGCCAGGACTAATTCCTGAGTGCAGAGCCAAGAGTAATCCCTGAGCATCGCTGGGTGTGACCCAAAAAGCAAAAAAAAAAAAAAAAAAAAAGTGATGCCTGAGCTAGTTTGGAGTGATCCAGTGAGCTAGTTTGGAGTGCGGAGGCAGGAGGAATACCTGAGCATGGAGTCAAGAGTGATCCCTAAGCTCAGTCAGGAGTGATCCAGTGCGGAGCCAGGAGAGATGCACGTGCGGAGCTAGGAGTGATGCACCCCCCCACCCCCAGCGGTCCTGAGCATGAAGCTGGAATGATCCCCAAGCACCGATCAGTACTAACCCCTGAGCGCCGTCAGGAGTAATCCCTGAGCACTGAAGCAGGAGTGATCCCCGCGCACCGATAGGTTCTAGTCCCTGGGCACAGTCAGGCGTGATCCCGGGCCAGAGTGCGCTTCCGAGGCGCACGTGGCCGGAACCAGAGACCCGCCGGCCCTTGGCCGACCAGCCCGGCGCCCGCCCAGCCGCCCGCGCTCACTGTGGGTGACGGTCACGCTGAGGCCGGCTGCGGCCATCTCCCCGCTCCTGTCCCCCTCTTCGGTCAGGGTCACGTCTTCCGTCTGCGTCACCTCTTCCTTGAGGATCACCGCTTCGGTCTGGGTCACCTCTTCGCTCCGGGAGGTCTCTTCGCTCCACGACTGGACTTCTTCGCTCCGGGCCGTGCGAGGCCGGGCTTTCTTCTTCACCCGCGGACGGCGAGCGCCGGCGGGGGTGCTCCCGGGGGGCCGGACATTGCCGGCGGCCACACTCTGGACCGACGACCGCCGAGGAGACTGACAGTGCTGGGGCTGGAGCTCCGACGGGCGCGGCTCCCGGCCCGGCCGAGGGGCGCGCCGCCGGTGGCCCTGCAGCTGCCGGTCGCCTCGAAGTCTCCGCCCGGCGCCGTGCTCCGCCAGACCTGCGCCTGTTGACCGCCCAGCGATGGGAGCTGAGCCGTGCGCCCTTCGCAAGCCCGCCCCGCCGCCTGCCGTAGGCCCCCGCTCGGCCGCTGACCCGGGCTGCGCCCCGCCCTCCACTAGCCTACGTCCCGACCCTACACAGGCCCCGCCCCCTTGTTTCGCGGAAGCCGCCTGGGCCCCGCCCACCCCGCCCCGGCCCCCGGGCTGTGCCCCGCCCTCCACTAGCCTACGTCCCGCCCCTACACGGGCCCCGCCCTCTTGTTTCGCTGAAGCCGCCCTAGCAGGCCTCGCCCGCCCCGTGCAGGCCCCGCCTTACTCGCCTTAAGCCACGCCTCATTTCCGGCGCCGAGACCACGCCTCCGTTTGCTTCTCCCGCCTCCCTTCCCGTTCGCCTTCCACGGAAGAGCGAGCTCGTAGCTGAAAACCCGGAAAAGGCAGCCCCCGCAGGCACCGGGCGCTTGCGCGGTCGAGGCGGTGGGGCGGCGGGGGTGGGGGAGCGCCGGAAGTGGCCGCGGAGGTGCAGACGGCTCTCCTTCCGTTTGGGATTTGGCTCCTGTGTTTGGGTTCTCTTCGTGGCCGTCCGAGATGAACCGATTCTTCGGGAAAGCGAAACCCAAGGCGCCGCCGCCCAGCCTGACTGACTGCATTGGCACGGTGGGCGCTCGGCCCGGCGTCACGGGGCTGGGGGGCCGCGGGACGGACCCCGCCCACCCCGCGGCTCCAGCACCCCTCCCCCCGCCGCGGCTCTCGGTCCCTGTTCTCCCCACCTTTGTGCTCGTTTTCCCTCCCTGACGCCACAAACCCGGGACCCCCGCCCCCACCCAACCGATCACGGCCTCGCCCTGGCCGGCCCTGCCCTGCCCTGCGCTCTGCCTCAGCCCTTGGCCTTGACTCTCACCTGGTTCTCGTCGGACGCCCGCAGCCTCCGCTCAGCATCTTCTTACCCCAGCCCTGGACCTCGGTGCTCGAACGTTCCCGGGGCCCTCCTATTAACCCCCTCCCCACCCCCCCCACCCCCGTGGCGGGCTCAGCGTTGGGTTCTAGACTCTTCCACACCCTGGCTGCACTGGGGGTGCTGTTTGAGGGAGGGGCACCTCAGCTCTGGCCAGTGATTCTCGGGGTCTTCTCCAGCTCACCTCCACCCGATCCACCCAAGGGGAACCCTGGAATATCAGAGCCCGGGGCAGGGTTCATAGAGCTCATCAAGGCCCCCATAGTTTCTGGCTGGGGGGACCTGTTCCCCACCCGATGTCTTCATTTGAATCCCCTTTCCCTACATTTCATCCCCTCTGCCCTGTCATTTGTAAGTGTAATTTTTCTTTTCTTTTTTTAATCTTGGTTTTTGTTGCTTTGTAAGTGTTGTCATAACCACTGCTGCCTTTGACTTTTTATTTTTCCCTCCTTTAAGGTGGACAGCAGGGCAGAGTCCATTGACAAGAAGATTTCTCGCCTGGATGCCGAGCTGGTGAAGTATAAGGATCAGATCAAGAAAATGAGAGAAGGTCCTGCAAAGGTAAGGTGCCCCCAGGAGGGCTGTGGAGGGGCCATGGGCGGGCGTCTGGAACAGTGGGACAACAGTAAAGGCAGCTAGTGGTGGCACGTTGTCTGCATGAGACCCTGTCATGAACCATGCTCCCCAGCATGGTTCCTCAAGTAAAGCTTTTAAATGAAAAATAATAATAGTATTTCTCAGAGCCTTTTGGAGAACGGTTTCACATAATTTTGGATTTTATGTACTGATATATTTGACTGTTAAAAAAAACTAGTAAAGGTTGCCAAACAGAAAAAAAAGAACAAGACCCAGGGATAGTCTTCTATGAGAAATGCAGAAGAGATGCTTGCAGTCTGGTTGAGGAAGAAATGGGAGCATGGATCCTTCCCAGAGGAGGAGTTCACAGGAAAATGGAGGTGGAATTTGACCATGGAGACACTGATCACCTGTGGATAAGCGTGTCTGTCTATTGGGAATTTACCTTGTCTGTGGAGAAGGTCACAGTCTGCAGAGGGAGGACTGGGCTGGTCAGGCTAAGGGTGAAATAGACTGGTGAAGAAGTGTCTTGCCAGGGAATAGTACTGAACTAAGTATCTGGAGACCAGTGTTCTCATAATTCCAATACTTACTGCTAGTTGTGACCGATAAAATTACTTTTTTTTGGGTGGGGGGGTCATACCCAGCGGTACACAGGTGTTACTCCTGGCTCTGCACTCAGGAATTACTCCTGGTAGTGCTCGGGGGACCCTATGGGATGCTGGGAATCAAACCCAGGTTGGCCGCATGCAAGGCAAGTGCCCTACCCACTGTGCTATCACTCCATCCCCAATAAAATTACGTAATTTTCTTTTTCTGTCCATCAGGTAGGACATTGCGTGTTGTATTTGAATACTTGAACTGTGGATAAAACTTTTTTTCTCATCTCTTATTAATTCTGTGAGTTAGGGTAAGACACTGAATTGTTGAACCTCATTATTTCCATCTGTTAAAAGGAAAATAATAATCTGCTTTATAATGTAATTTTTTAAAAATTTTTATTAGTGAATCACCGTGGGATACAGTTACAAACTTATGATCTTTCATGTTTGTATTTGGTTTACATCCCTCCACCAGTGCCCATTCTCCTCCACCAACGTTCCCAATATTCCTCCCACCATCTCCCCCCTATCCCCCGCCTCTGCGCAGGGCATTCCCTTTTGTTCTCTCTCCTGTTGGATATTGTGGTTTGCAATAGAGGTATTGAGTGGCCATTATGTTCCGTCTATAGTCTACTTTTGGTACACAGCTTTCAACCCGAGTGGGTCCTTCCAACATTCTCTACTAGGTGTTCCCTTCTCTGTCTCTGCTGCCTTTTCCCCCAGCATGTGAAGCCAGTTTCCAAGCTGTGGGGCAGACCTCCTGGTTCTTATCTCTACTACTCTTGGGTGTTAGTGTCCCATTCTGCTACTTTATATTCCACATATGAGTGCGATCTTTCTATGTCTGCCGCTTTCTGACTCATTTCACTCAATATAATACTTTCCATGTTGATCCACTTATATGCAAATTTCATGGCTTCATCTTTTCTAACAGCTGCATAGTATTCCATTCTGTAGATGTACCAAATTTTCTTTAACCAGTCATCTGTTTTGGGGCACTCCGGTTTTTTTCAGATTTTCACTATTGTAAACAGTGCTGCAATAAACATAGAAATGCAGATGTAATTTCTACTATACTTTTTTGCCTCTCCGAAATATATTCCCAGAAGTGGTATCGCTGGGTCAAATGGGAGCTCAATTTCTGATTTTTTGAGAATCGTCCATATTGTTTTCCAAAAGGGCTGAACCAGTTGGCATTCCTACCAGCAGTGAAAGAGAGTCCCTTTCTTCCCACATCCGTGCCAACACAGGTTGCTTTTGTTTTTTTGGATATGGGTATAATGTAAATTTTAAGAATTTAATGTGACCTGCGTGGCACTAACATAGAAACATGTAGTAAACAGGTATTTTATATTGTCTGTGAAGTAATTCTGCTCTTCCTGTCTCATTGCAGAAGACAAAATTATTTAATAGTGTAGAAAGGGAAATAAGAGACTTTGCTCATCCATCTTAGTTTGATAGCTTGGGTAAAGTGTGGCCTGAGGTAGTGTGGCCTGAGGTTGAAAAGTTCATCTAGACTTGAAGAGGACATGGAAGTGTGAGCAAGATTGGTGGTCATGCAAATGTCCGTCTGAAAATCAATAGAAGAATGACTATGTGAAAAGAGCAGAGAGAACAAAGCGAGGTTGAAGATGCTCACACATGAGAGTTGGTTCGACCATTGTTAGTAATTTCAGAGGAATTTGGACATGTTGCATTTGCCATGTGGTCTGAATGTGCAAGAGAAGTGGGAACACTTTTCAGTACACTGAGATGTGGGAATGCAGAGAATCATGAGTCACAGCTTCTGGATTTGCTCTGGAATAAAGAATAATCAGGGAAAGATACTACTTTGCAGAAGAAAATATGGGAGGTTTCTTTTGCCGTGTGTGTATTTTCAACTTCGCATTAAAATTTGTTTTCCTCCATCCAGAACATGGTGAAGCAGAAAGCCTTGCGGGTTTTAAAGCAAAAGAGGATGTAAGTCACTGGCACACTCTTTTCTTTTACAGTTTTAACTTGTTAAAAGGAAAATAATGTCTGGGGAGATGGCCTCTTATTCTTTCTAGTCTTCACAATACTTTATAAGCACTCAGTGTTCAAATACAGATTTCTCTTAGATATTCAGATAGCTGGCTGGCTGTTTCTTCTCTCCCCCACCCCATTGTGTATAGCAAAATCTAAAAAGAACTTTTTTTTATGATGAAATTGTGCCTGTTCTCCCCAAGATAGTAGCTCTTAGTTGCATGTGGCTATTGAGCTCTTGAAATATGACTAGTTAAATGAGAGAAATAGTACAGCAGGTAAGGTGCTTGCCTTGCATGCTGCTGACCTGGGCTTGATCCCTGACACCCGAGCTTCATTAGGAGTGATCACTTAAGCGCAGAGCCAGGCGTAAGCCCCAAGTACCATTAGGCATGGCCCAAAAACAAAGAAATGAAAAGATAAAATAGGTTTTATTAGCAATAAAGAACTTGCCTATACATGTATGAGGCCCTGGGTTTTATCCTTGGAATTGCCCCTATTCCCCTCCAAAAAAAACCTTGAAGTTTTTATTTAATTATTACTTTGTGTTGTGTTGGGGCCACACCTGTCTGTGCTCAGGGATTACTCCTGGCTCTGTAATGGCTCTGCACTCAGGAATTACTCCTGGCAGTGTTCAAGGAACCATATGAGCCAGGATTGAACCCAGGTCAGCCGCATGCAAGGCAAACACCCTACCTATTGTACAGTTGCTCCGGCCCTGAGGTTTTTTTAATCTCAATTTAAGTTTAAATAGCCACATTGAAACTAGAAGTTCCTATATTGGACTACTCAGATGTATAGGATTTGGTTCTCCCTTTACTTAGAGTTTCCTTTATTTATTTAATTTTCTTTTTGGGTCACACCTAGTGATGTACAGGGATCACTTCTGAATTACTCCTGGCAGTGCTTGGGGGACCATATGGGATGCTGGGAATCCTGGGAATCAAACCCCAGTCAGCCACATGCATGCAAGGCAAACACCCTACTGGCTGTGCTCCAGCTCCACCTTTGTTTATTTTTTAGAAAAAAAAAAACAAACAAAACGAAACAGTTACACTCATAACACCTAGCATACTATGTTACATTTATACTCTAAGTATTTGTTCATTTACTTTTGGGTTTTAGACAACACTTGCCAGTGACTCTTAGGGCTTACACAAGTGCCCTACTTTATGTGCTATCTCTCTGACCCTATGCTCAGAGTACTTCAGAATTATATATCTAAAATAGACTTCTATAGTAGGGGCTGGAGCAATAGCACAGCAGGTAGGGCATTTGCCTTTCACGCAGCCGACCTGGGTTCGATTCCCAGCATCCCATATGGTCCCCTGAGCACTGCCAGGAGTAACTCCTGAGTGCAAAGCCAGGAGGTAACCCTTGTGCAATGCCAAGTGTGACCCAAAAAGAAAAAAATAAAAATAAAATAAAATAGACTTCTATAGTAAATGCCCCCAAAGAATCCTAGAGTTTAATGGGACACATTTTTGTCATTGGTAAAGTAAGAATTTTGAATATATTTTGAATATATTTCTCACACATTACAACAGATTTTAGGGTTCTTAATGTGCTGTAAATGACTTATGTTTCAGAAGAAACTGATAGTATCGATACTTATCACTGCTATGGACTGTCTCAACTGGTGAGATCTTTGTAGGATTTTGGAGGTCAGGATTAAGGAAACAAGAAAGTTGTTAGTACCTCTATTCCTACCTATTTTGGCTAAAAGGGCATCAGAGCCACACTTGGTAGTGCTCAAGGGTCACCAAAACTATACCCACTGATTTTTACAGGGGTCCACTTAATACTGGGGATCTACCCCCTTTGAACTACCTAACCTTTTGTAAAAATTCTGTTCAGGTTACTATGTGGTTGTTTGGTTAGTTCGTTTTTTTCTCCTACACCCTCTGCTACATGGTTGGAATGACCAGGAGTTGTACTTGCTTGCTTGTGGTGCTACTGCAGTTGTCTGGCTAGAGTACTACAGTTGGGGTACTTCCACACATGCTTGGAGTGTGTTCCAGGGGCCACATGCTGACTGTGTTGCTCACCCTCAAGTGCTTGCCACAGTGTTGACATCTTTTAATTGCAGTGTTCACCAGAGACCACAATCTTTGGGACTCCTGTATGCCTGGAAATCACTTGTGGCAGTGGGGCACACAGACAGCAGAGCCACCACTCACAATTGCTTGATGTGTGCTGCCAGCACTGGGGACCAAACTCTCAGCCTCACCCTTGCAGGGCAGGCACTTGAGCCACTTAGCCATCTCCCAAACTTTCACGTGACTTCTTATAGACATTTGATACCATTGTTGTTTTAGATTATACAAAATTTGAAAAAGAAACTTGGCTGATGTGAGACTATCAGAAATTGCTACAATACTGTGTGGAAAATAGCATAGCTAAAATACAAAGGCAAAAGGATTGGAAGGACACATCAAATGATGCTTACTCTAGAAGTTAAATTATTTTTGCCAGTTTTCCTACATATTTAATCTTTTGGACTAAGTTTAAGAGAAAATTCTTCTACTAAGCACTAGTGGTACTTCCTGAGAATTTCTCCGTGACTCATCTTTGCCATTCTCAATTGACTCTGAAAAGGTATGAGCAGCAGCGTGACAACCTCGCCCAGCAGTCATTTAACATGGAACAAGCCAATTACACCATCCAGTCGCTGAAGGACACCAAGACCACGGTACTCCCAAAGCACCCGTCCCATGATTGGGCTTTATAGTTTTACTCTTGTCTTCTTTTTGAATGGTTTGACCAACGTTGTGTTTTCAAAGGCATGATCTTCTTGCCTTTTTACAGGTTGATGCTATGAAAATGGGAGTAAAGGAAATGAAGAAAGCATATAAGCAAGTGAAAATTGACCAGATTGAGGTGAGTTGGCTTCTGAAAGCATGCCAGTGGAAATGTCTGTGACAGGCGGGGCATAAAGGAGGGAAGGAACATGAGGTCTGTGATTCATAGTAGAGTAACTTTGGGGAAGGGCACCCATGGGCTCATTGATAGAGCATGGAATTATTATGAAATTAGCTTGTGTATGGACACAGTGCCTGGCACATAACAATATACATAATTACATTGTACATTGCAATATACATTTGCAAAATAAGCACCTAACAAGTCTCCAATTTCCTACTTATTTTTGATTGGCTTCCTCAATTGGAAAATAATGATTTGTTACTGAAGATTTAGTTGTTCTTATTTGTAAGATACTTGTTTGGGGTTTCCTTTTTGTTTTTGGGTCACACCCATCAATGTTCTAGAGGTTACTCCTCAGGAGTAACCAGGAATTACTACACTCAGGTGGTGCTTTGGGGGACCATATGGGATGTCAGATATTGAACCCAGGTCAAATGTGTGCAAGGCAAGTGCCCTGCCGCTGTACTGTTTCTCCATCCCTGTAGTTTTCTTAATATCTCGTGATCTACTTGGTTTTTTGTAGGGGGATGGGGAGGGAGACTCAGTCTTGTCATTGGACCATACATAGTGATGTTCACAGGGTGGAGCTCCTGGTGGTTCTCAAAGGACCGTGCAGTGCCAGGGATAGAAGCCAGGCCTCTAGCATGCAAAGCAGGCACTCAGCCCTTTGAGCTCCCACTTTATCTACTTTTAGTATTAGGGTAATGGTGAATGATGGCCTCATTAAGGGATTTGTGTTCTTCCCCGCCTCCTAAAAAAAGAATGAGATAAATTATTGCTAATAATTAATTCCTTAAAACTTTTTTTTTTAAGTGATGTCTTTGCCTAGCTCCCAGCGTTGTCACAAGTGTTAAATGAGGCTAGTATTTAAACTGCTAAACACAATTCCTGGCATGGAGAGAGTTTGTTACTACAAACTTCTTTTAGATTTTTTTATAATGCCATTAAATCCCTAAAATTACCATCTCTTCCGGGACAGTGTTTGTTTTTCTGGGGCCAACACCCAGCTCTATGCCAAGGGTCTCTCTGGGCACTTTGCTGCGCTGGGAATCAAGCCAGGCCTCCTGCACGTGGATCATGTGCTTCCCCCTTGGAGCTGTCTCTGTTGCCCGTCCTTGTGTTTTAGATAAAGCAGTTCACTATAAGCCAAATGGAAGCTGGTCCTTGTGGGGGGCTTTATAGCCCTTTCAACTTGTGGTTATTTGCCTCCCGAACCTGTTTCCTCCTCTTTCTGTCCTTTTAATATCTTTCTTTCTCAGTGTGTGTCTTTGACTGGGCTATAGATTTTCAATTTTATTTTGTTTTCCTAAAAATTTGTGTTCTAATAAAACATTTGTATGGTTTTATGACTCTGTAAATTAAGTTTGAGGGCCACTCCCAGCTTCGTGCTTGGGGGTTGCTCCCATCAGTGCTGGGGGGCAGGGGGAGGGGACTACCGTGTGGTACCAGGGCTAGAAGGCCAGGCCTTCCACATGCAAAGCCTATGCTCCAGCCTATTGAGCTAGCTCTCAGGCCCCATGAGCTGTCATTTAAAAAATTTTGCACACGTGCATATGTTTGAGCATGAGCATGTGTCTGCACTTACATGTAGAAGTGTTCTGGTTTTTGGTTTTTGGTTCATACCTGGTGGTGCTCAGGGCTTACTCCTGGCTCTTTGCTCAGGGATGATTCCTGGTGGGACTCAGGGCACCTCATGGGGTGCAGGGATTGAGCCTGGTTTGGGTGTGTGCAGTGCAAGTGCCTTATCTGCTATACTATCTTTTCAGCTCCTTCCTGTCATTATTTTAGTTTCTGCATGTTATCTAGTACTTATACTTATTTATATTGTTTTTGTTTAGCAAGTATTGGATCTGCCAATTCTCCATTAGAAATTATTTTTTTTCCCTGTGTCTAGAGTATTTAATTCCTCATAATCGTATTCCTAAGTAATTTGGGGGAAATTGATAGGTAATAGTATAGATGTGCTTGATTTTTACTAACTTACCCTTATTTCCTCTCTCCCTTATTTATTTATTTTAAAGCTGGAACCTCTGGATATAGTACAAAGTTATATGTATATTGTGTAGTAGTTTGGTACTTGGAAGAAATGCATAAAAACAAAGTATTTTCTTTTTTTTCATTTTATTTTTGTTTGGGGACCATACTGGCAGTGATCGAAGGCTACTCCTGGCTTGTGACTTGGGAACCATTCGGGCCAAGGGGTCACACCTGCTTTCCTAAACGCAAAGCATATTCTTTAATCCATGGAACTGTCTCTCGCCCATATTTTCTTTATTTTCTTTCGGTATTTGAACCACACCTGTCATCAGGGCTTACTCCTAGGTCTGCACGCAGGGATTATTCCTGGTAGGTTCAGGGGACCATATGGGATGCCAGGGATCAAACTTGGATTAGTTGCATGCAAGGCAAGTGCCCTATGCATTATACTATCACTCGGCCCCCTCTTATTTCTTTTTAAATGTTTTTTTTAAGCCAAGGAGACACAAAGGGCTAGAATTTTTGCTTTGTATGTAGGAGTTCCCAGGTTCAATACAGAGGCCCACTGAACACCTCCATGAGTGGCCCTGAGCACTGTAAGGGGAACAGCCTTTGAGCATGGCTAGTGTGGACAACTGTATTTTTTTTTCTCCATTTTATTTTTCTGCCTTCCCAGCTTTTTTTTCTTTGTATTTTTATTCTCTAGCTGCTCAACTTTTATATTCCCCCCCCAAAAAAAAAATTTGACTTAGGGACCAGAAAGGAGTTCTCAAAGGTTTGGTGTAGCTCAAAAATATTGTCAAAGGTCAGTGGTACCTTCTTTCCCTCATAGTAGAATTTTCATCATATGAGGAACATGCTGTGCTTCTTATATAAAATACAGTGAAAGATAAATTGTGTGTGCTGGGGGCGGGGGTGGTGGCGGCAGGTAGCCACACCTGACTATGGACTATGCCAGGGTTACTGGCTTTGTCTTCAGATCACTCCTGGCAGTACTCAGGAGACACAGGGTAGGAATCTAACCCAGGACACACCTATACCGCAGGAGCCCTAACCACTATATTATTTCCCATCCCTTAACTTGGGGTTTTCAATTTTGATTTGTTTTTGACAGGCCTTCTCAGTAGTGCTGGGGGATACCAGGGTTCTCTCCTGCTGTGTGCAGAAGGCCAAGTGGTGAAAGGGAAAGAACTTAGGCCCCTGTGCTAACAGGCATATGCTCCAGCCCTTTCAGCTCTCGCTCTGGCCAGACTTGTTGAGATAACTCCATCAGTTCCCTTTCTTATACTTTCAGTAAAGAGATACTCAGAAGTTTCTCAGGCTGCCCTTTAGAGGAGCACTTGCTCAGAGTTGGATTGACGAAAATCACTGACTAGCTGAGAACTGAGGAATAAGAAGAAAAATAATAGTCCTGGGTAACAGATTGTTTGCTTCTCAGTGGCAGGGTTTTTGTTTTGTTTTGTTTTTTAATTCTGTTTCTGGGACAGAGAAGTAGAATAGAAGTTAAAGCACTTGCCTTTATTCAGTGTATCCTGTTTCAATCCTCAGCACCATGTATGGGTCCCTGAGGTCCACCAGGAAAGACTGAGATTAAGTGACTCTGTGATCCAAGAGTATCTCCCAAACACCAGTTGATGTGGCCCAAACCTCTCCCCTTTAAAAAAAATACAAAACATCTTGGTGGTGGAATATGAGCACTGGTGAAGGGATGGGTATTCGAGCATTGTATAACTGAGATTTAAACCTGAAAACTTTGTAACTTTGTAACTTTCCACAATAAAAAATTAAAAAAAAAAATAAATAAAAAATAAATAAATAAATAAATAAAAATACAAAACAAAACATGCTGCTTCTACGGTTCAAAGGAGGAGAAAAGTAGGGGTAAAAGGTAGAGAAAAATAGTAAGAAACGAATAAAAGCTTTGTTGTTTATTTCTGTAGGATCTACAAGACCAGCTAGAGGACATGATGGAAGATGCAAATGAAATTCAGGAAGCACTGGGTCGTAGTTATGGCACCCCAGAATTAGATGAAGATGACCTAGAAGCAGGTAAGTGGTGGAGAAAGTTCTCTGTTTGGCTTTAGAGTCTGAATGGTATAGTACCGTGGACCCTTTTTCTCAATGCTTGAAAAATTCCTGTACGGATTCCCTGGGCATTTGTTTAAGGTCCAGTCTTGGGGCAAGAGCTTTTGGTGGATACCTCAGCCTATTAGACCTTTGGTATCCACTATTAATTCTGGGACCATCAGCTAATAACCTGGTATTTCGTACCTGAACTTCTGCCTTTCCCAGCTATTTTGACTGTTCTTGTATTGTTTTCTGCTTGGAAACCTCTGTGTATAGTATCACTGTATCACTGTCATCCCGTTGATCATGGACTCTCGGGCCCAGTAACATCTCCATTCGTCCTAGTCCTGAGATTTTAGCAGCTTCTCTTTACTCATTCTTCTTAATGGTGCTGCACTAGAGGCTCTTTAGGGTCAGGGGATTGAGACCCATCATTGTTACTATATTTGGCATATGAATACGCCACGGGGAGCTTGCCAGGCTCTCTCTTGTGTGGGCTGTAAACTCTCTGTAGCTTGCCAAGTTCTCCAAGAGGGAGAACTAGGCTATCAGATGCTTCAGGGAGCTTGGTTTTATAGTCTCTGGATGTTGGCCATTGATGGGATTAGACAGCGCCGGGCGCAGTTTCTGGTTGTGACTGCCTAGCTACTGGAAAATGGGCAATCTGTGTGGAAGAGGCCCAGTCCCAATCCAAGCAGCCTTGGAGATCTCAGTCCTGGGTCCTACACACCTGGCTTTCTCTGCCAGTTCCTTCATGTGTGAGGCTTGTCTGGATGTGTGGAGAGTGGCCTTGAGCATAGTGTGTATGGTGTGTATAGTAAAGCAGATAAAAAAGCAGTAGTTTGTACTAAGCTTCAGTGTGTAGCTAGTCTATACCAAGCACTGTATTAGATGTGGGGGTATCCATGATACCTACATTTATGGGGTTTTGCTCACGGGTAGGATACTGCTTGTCACAAGTAATTAAAAGCATAAACTATTCGGACCAGAGAAATAGTACAGTGAGTAATACTCTCTTCCCTTGCGTGCAGCTGACCCAGGTTCAATCCCTGGTGTCCCGTCTGGTTCTCTGAGCACTGCTAGGAGTGATTCCTGAGTGCTGAGCCAGGAGTAAGTCCTGAGCATTACTGGGTGTGGCCAAAAACAAACAAAAGCATAACCTGTTGAGAATGAAAAGTGGGGGGACCTTTGAGCACATAGCCAGCAAATCTAACCTGGTAGTAAAGGACAATCACTGTTATCCAAAGGATGATAGGACTTAGCAGGGAGAAATGGGAAGGTTATTGAAGAGCCAGAAGGAAAGAAGACCACAGAAGCATTTTCTAAAGTCCAGGTAAGGAGAACATGGTGGCCAAGACCACCATGAGGTGTGAGAGCAGAAGCACAGAGAAAAGGACAGATTGAAGAAATTTGGGGAGGTTGAATATACCAGGCAATGACTGGAGGAAGAAGAGGCTGTCAGGGTATTTGTTGATTTCTAGTGAGTGACTTGGTAGATGACTGAATTTTTCTGTTATCTATGTGCTTCCTCTGTCATGTTACTGCTTTTTAAGTTCTCCTTCTCCCATTTATTTTCTTAGTTCCTATCTTTACCCTGATAAGACCTATTTTTCTTCTTGGTCACTTCCAACTCATTAACCATAGGCATTTTGTTTTTTTTTTAAGTTGTTCACAATAATTTATTACATTCAATATTCCAACACCAATTCCTCCACCATTACACCTTTCCACCACCAGTATTTCGAATTTTCTCAACCACCACCCAAGCCTGCCTCAATAGCAGGCTTTAAAGAATTTATTTTGTATGGCTTGTTACGAAAAATCCCCTGAAAATTATCAAAAAAGCTTCCTAAGCAGAAAGTGTGTGAAGGTTGTTTTATCTCAGCCTGGAGCCATGGAGTTAGTAAGAGATTTACTAACATGCATAGAATTATTTTTGGGTTTTTTGTTTTGTTTTGTTTTTGTTTTTGGGTCTACACTCGGTGATGCACAGGGGTCACTCCTGGCTCATGCACTCAGGAATTACTCCTGGCGGTGCTCGGGGGACCATATGGGATGCTGGGAATCGAACCCGGTCAGCTGCATGTAAGGCAAACGTCCTACCCACTGTGCTATCACTCCAGCCCCCATGCATAGAATTATTTTTAAAGCCCAATTTCACATAATGATCACTCAGTGTACAGTAATCGCATGCCTCCTTTCCCTGCCTTTTTTTCCATTTTATCAATAGCTAAAACATTTTGCATTTGTTTTTGTTAGATTTTCTAATTTAAATTGGTTCATTGAAAACTTGATTTACAGGGCTGGAGTGATAGTACAGCGGGTAGGGTGTTTGCCTTGCATGCGGCCGACCCAGGTTTGATTCCCAGCATCCCATATGGTCCCCTGAGCACCGCCAGGGGTGATTCCTGAGTGCAGAGCCAGGAATAACCCCTGTGCATCGCCGGATGTGACCCAAAAAGCAAAAAAAAAAAAAAAAAAAAAAGAAAAGAAAACTTGATTTACAAGACCCTGGTCTTTCAGAAGACTAGGGTCTTACATATCAGTAGGGAATGATTGGTTGATTTATTTTTATTTTTCATATATTTTACCACATCACTTCTCTTGGTAATTTGTGTTTGTTTTTGTTTTGGGTTCACACCCGACTAGGCTAGTAGGCTCAGTATTACTCCTAGCTCTGCACTCATGGATCATTCCCGGGGTGCTGGGAATCAAACTCAGGTGCTGGGGGATTGAGCTCAGGTTGGTTACATGCAAGGCAAGTGTCCTCTCACCACTATACTAGCACTCCAGTCCTTTCTTGCTAACTTCTGTAATGGTCGTCTTTTTTTTTAGAAGTAGGAATTCTTTTTTTTTGTTTTTTGATTTTTCATCTATTTACAAATGATTGTATTAACTTTCTTAATAAACAATGTATTAATATTCACCACCAGTTTTCTTCTATCATTTTTGAAACGTTGCTATTTCACTCGCAGAGTTGGATGCCCTGGGTGACGAGCTTTTGGCTGATGAAGACAGTTCTTACCTAGATGAAGCAGCATCTGCACCTGCAATTCCAGAAGGTGTTCCCACTGATACAAAGAATAAGGTGAACACTTTTTACATTTTACTTACAAGTTCTTATGCTTGACCACCAATCTGGACATGTAATTCAGTTAGAACAAGGAGAGAGCATCTTCATTGATAGCTTGGGATCCCTGGAAAGCCTGGTTTACCTGTACTCCACTGTGGGCAGACTGTAGAAATGGGGTCTCTGCAACTAGAAATGTTTTTACAGAGTTGCACTGGGTGCCAGTTACAGGTTTGAGATACTTTCTAGAAAAGCAGCAGCATGGATCATGCTAGTCAGCAGTGAAAAAGAAAGTTCCACTTTAGACACCCTGGTTGATTATAAAGTGATTTTTTTTAACTTAAAGTAGAAAGTTATATACTTAATGTATAAAAAATTAAGTACTCCCCTTAAAAAAAAAAACCCTTAAGACCACCCCACACATGTGCATTGGAGATCCTGACCACTCCAAAGTCTGAGATCCCCAATGTGGGAAAATTTTTTTTTAAAAATGAAATTGGAAAAGAAAGGTGGGATGTAGATAATTCCTTGGGTTCCTTATAGCTGATCTCTATGAAGTGCATCTTCCCTGACTTTGCTCCCTGCTATAGTCTTACCTTTCCATACTGCCCACCCATTCCCACCACACTAGCCACTCCTTGTTGAGGCATATATGTTATTTTCCTTATGGCACAATTGAAATAATACTTATTTTGCTTAATTTTGGTTTGGGGTTCACACCTGGCATTGCTCAGGGCTTACTCCTGGCCCTGTGCTCAGGGATCACTTTGGGTACTGGGAGTCAAACCCAGGTCAGCTGCAAAGCAAGCACCTTATGTGCTGTATTATCTTCTTGGCCTCTGAAATAATTATTAACTCCTATAGCCCATTTTTTCAATTCCCTGAAGCATATTTGTTATTTCCTCTTTCAGAAAATTTGCTGGGGTCAGGGAGTGGCTTAGCAGTAGAGCACATGCCTTGCTTATGTGAGGTCCTGGGTTCAACTCCCATAAAAAGAAAAATATAGAAAGGTTTACTGAGTTAAATGTGCTATTGAAATATGCTTCTTAATTGATGGTGGTATCACCTGGAAAGTTGTAGTAAAATATGGAGCTGACTGCCCTCAGGCCCTGCTCCTTCAGGAATTTGGTAGCTACAGAAGGTATTGGCTCTTTTTAAGAATCACAGTAAAATTGGGAATCTGGTGGCAGTGAATCACTCCTCAGCTTTTTGCCCTGGATCCTGCCAGTCTTGTTTATCTTGTTTCCTCTGAAGTTTTCTGTCTCTCATTCTTCTCATAATCTGCAAAGAATCACCCCTTTTGATCTTTTCCAGTTATTTTCTTTTCATCACTCCATTAACTTTACCTTTTACCCAAAAAGCTTATTTCTCACTGAGTAGGATTTTGGCTTTTATTGAATACAAACTTGAAAATGAGTTTTGGATACTGAATAGTCAAAATCACTTCTTTTGCCCAATTGTAAAATAGTGGCACTGAACATTGGTTACTTTTCACAGGATGGAGTCCTGGTGGATGAATTTGGATTGCCGCAGATTCCTGCTTCATAGACTTGGATCATTGAAGTACATCATGTAAAATAAACACTTACCTGGGACTAGGAAATATTTATCTTTCCAAATTTATAAATAGATTTCAGTTTTTTCCTTCCTTTGAAGGAGAGGTTAATTGCATTTATCTTTCTTTTTTCTTTTCTTCTTTTCCATTAAGAGACTTAACTCTTGGAAGATGTTTTCTTCATACTAAAATTTTAACGCTTGTTCTTATGAAAGCCTAATTTACTTAAAAGTATCATTGGCTATGTATGACTTTTCATTCATCAATAATTTGAAATAAAACCAAGGAAATGGGAATATTGAAATTCTGTTACAGTAATCTCATTTATCTGATTAATTGATGACAAAAGTGAGATTATTGGGATTCAGATATTGTGATTCAAAACCATTTTCTATTGTGGTATTATAGGTTGGTGAAAGTGATGGCCTTTTTTTGATGGATTTTATTGTGTCTTGTGAGTAAATCATTACTGTGCCCTATATTGGAATGGAATTATCACTACTGTATCATGAGTGGTTGTTTTTATTCTACAGTTCTATCAGTATTACAGTCTAACTTGTAATCAATAATGCATAATTCTTGATATTTAATGTATAGGACATTTATTTATACTCAATAAATATTTTTCAAAAGGATATAATTTTACTATCATTTAGTATCATTGCCCTACAGCCTCCACTGCAGAAGCCAAATTTAATACAATGTGTCAAGTCAGACTTAGAATTTCAATTTTAGCTGGTAGGGTTGTAATTTAAAGGAAAGAACAATCCAGCCAAGGGCCCTGGTCTATCAGCTGATGATGTTGAAGTACCCTACATTCCTCTTAAGTTTGTGTTTTCTTTCTTTTTCTCTTCTTTCTTTTTGTATCTTTCTTTTTCTCTTTCTTTCTCTCTCCCTTTCTTTCCTTCTTTCCTTCTTTCCTTCTTTTTTCTCTCTCTTCTCTTTCTTCCTTCCTTCCTTCCTTCCTTTCTTTCTTTCTTTCTTTCTTTCTTTCTGATTTTGGGTCACACCTGGCAATGCTCAGGGGTTACTCCTGGCTCTGCACTCAGGAATTACTCCTGGCAGTGCTCAGAGGACCATATGGGATGCTGGAAACCGAACCCGGGTCAGCCATGTGCAAGGCAAACACCCTACCTGCTGTGCTATTGCTCCAGCCCCAGTTTGTGTTTTCTTATCTGTAAAATCATACTTATCTCACAGGCTTTTGTGTGGAATAATCAAAGTAATCAGGGAAATGCTCAAAGGGTTGGAAAGCATAAGTTCGTCCTATTTTTTATTGTTGTGATGAGAAGCTTGAGGTAATAAGGCCAGAGAAAACCCAAGATGCAAGGCACGAGGCTGGAGAAGATTGTATAGGGGTTAAGGCACGTGCCTTGCATACAGCAGACCCCTGATTCAATCCCCAGCGCCATATATGGTCCACTGATCAGTGCCAGGGGTCATTTCTGAGCACAGAGCCAGGAATAGTCACTGAGCATCACTATGGCATGACCTTTGGGTCCTAAAATCCCATCCCCCCAAAAAAAATATTTAAAAAAAGCTGTGAGGCAGCATGATTGTGTCCCCAGGACACTCATCGCTAACTTCAAAACTTGGAGAGTCACTTTCTTTCAAATGTCCACATTTCTTCCTCTCATTTCTGTGAACAGTCAGTTCTGCCGATAAGCCCCACTTCTGCTCATTAGTTGAAGTTGGGTTCTTGTCATTTGCCATCAAGAGAACAAAATAATTCCTGGCAGCCTCTTTGGACCCTATTCCACCTTTCAATCTTACGCTCCAATAAATGCCCTTTGTTCCCCTGCATCCCTCCTATAGTCCTGACTCCTCATGCGTTCCACTTTATAAAGCTTCCTAAAAAACTAAATACACATATCTGCCAATTCTTGCTGTATTGAAAAAAGAAAAGACCAAAGGCCAGACCCCAGGCCCTGATCAGTCCATTCCAGTGGAGTGAAGGAACCAGAATAGACACTGTATCCCAGGCACCATCGGCCTGATCCTCACCATTACAAATGCCTTCACACATGGTCTCTGGTCAGTATTTCATTTAGCAACAAAATAGCGAAATCAAATGCAAATAATTATCTCCTTAGGTTGAAATCTATCAGCCCTGGGATTTTAGAGAGGAAAGAGGAGTTGGAATGATCCAACTGGAAAATAAAAGTTCAGCTTTGACCTCCTTGTCCATATCCAGTCACTTCCACTGGTGTTGAGGAAGCCCTGGGCCCCAGTGGCAGTTCTCGGCCAATCAGTATGGCAGTTCAGTGCCTGGACCTGAGGATGGATGTGATGCTGCTTGGACTGTGCAGTGCTAAGGATACCCTGGTCGCCCCAGAAGTGCTGCATCACACTCGGCAGTGCTCGGGGGCCTCCAGGGCCGCGTCCAGTGATGTTTGGGGACCATGTGGTTCCAGAAATCAAACTTACCACTAGACTTATCTCCTGACTTCTTATATTTTCTTTATCAATTGAATTTTTTAAAATATGGCTTTCTGGGTCCTACCGTCATAGATCTGGACAAAGTGTGCTCAGTTTTTTGGGGTTTTTTTGGTTTTGTTTTTCTTGCTTTTTGGGTCAGACCTGGAGATGCACAGGGGTGATTCCTGGCTCTGAACTCAGGAATTACTCCTGGCGGTGCCTGGGGGACCATATGGGATGCTGGGAATCGAACTTGGGTCGGCTGCGTGCAAGGCAAACGCCCTACCCTCTGTGCTATCACTCCAGCCCCACAGGTTTTTTTTTTTTAAAGCTCCATAGGTAGTCCAGATATGTAGCCAAAGTTGATTGAGTACTGCTGTCCTAAGGTGCCAAATCAGTATGAACACCTTTTCATGGACAAGCAGTCTGGGCTGTTGCTGTCAGTTTCTGAAATGAAGAGAATCGGCTATGATTGCTTTAAGGCAGAGTCCTCCTCCTGCATCCGTTTTTGGGAAGAGTTTATGGAGTACTGGTGTCAATTAGCATTTGGAAGAAGACTCTATTTAGTTGTTTTCTTTGACCTTGTCCAGCAGTGCTGACAGGCCACTGCTGCCTATCTCAGTGTTTGGGAGTCACTCTAGGTCCAGGTGTAGCTTGCAGGACCGTGTGGTACTGGGGATAAAATCTAGGGCTCCCATGAGTAAAATACTTTTGCCTTCCAGTTTATTGAACTCACTCTCTGATCCCAGTGTCAGTATTCTTTTTTTGAATACTTGGTTTGGTTGGGTGATTGGTTTCGGGGCCATACCTTGATAGTACTTGTGGGATACTCCCCGCTCAGTCTTTGCTCAAAGGTCACTCCTGTGTTTGGGATACCATCTCATGTTGGGGATCGAACCTGAGATCTTACATGTAAAGTATGAGCTCTACCTCAAGCTGTTTCTCCAACCTCAGTGTCGTTTTTTTGTGAACACTTGGTAGAATTCGCCTATGAAGTCATCTGAGCCTGGACTGGGTGAACTTTCATTTTTTTATTACTAATTCCATCTGTTGTTACAGTTCTGGTTTTGGTTTGGGAGCCATACCTGGCTATGCTCAGACCTTACTCCTGGCTCTGTGCTTAGGGATCACTCCTGGTGGGGCTCGAGGAACTATATATGGTACTAGAGATTGAAAGCAGGTCAGCTTCATGCAAGGCAAGCACCCAGCCCTCTTTACTATCTTCTCTCCAGGCTTTCCCCGATCATCTTTTTATATAGTTTCTTAGTAGGAAAAGAACTATTATGAAAAACTAAGATATGTAAGTTCTTAGGGGTTACTCCTGGCTCTGCACTCAGGAATCACTTCTGGCAGATTCAAGGGACCATATGAGATGCTGGAGATCAACTCTGATTGGCCATGTGCAAGGCAAAATAAGAAAGAGAGAGAGAGGGAGACAGAGAGAGAGAGAGAGGGTGTGTGTGAGAGAGAGAGAGAGAGAGAGAGAGAGAGACCACACCTAGCAGTGCTAAAGGCTTACTCCTGACTCTGTGCTCAGGGATCACTCCTGGCAGGCCTCAGGGTATTATATATGGTCAGGAATCAAATCTGGGTTGGTCACATCAGGGAAAGTGCCTTCGCTGCTCTCCTATCTTTCCATCCCCTTATTTTTTAAATCAATGTACTAATTTTTTTTTTGCTTTTTTTTTTTGGGTCACACCTGGCGATGCACAGGGGTTACTCCTGGCTTTGCACTCAGGAATTACCCCGGCCGTGCTCAGGGGACCATATGGGATGCTGGGATTTGAACCCGGGTCGGCCGCGTGCAAGGCAAACGCCCTACCCGCTGTGCTATCTCTCCAGCCCCAATGTACTAATTTTTAGAGTAGTTTTCAGTCACAACAGAATTGAGCAGAGTCTCACCACATATGTCCAGGCTCATAGGCATGACTTTTCCTACTATAGATAATTCATCAACCAACATGATTATCACCCAGAGTTCCTCCCCCCACCTTTTTTTGTGGGGGAGAAAAATACTGAAGGATTGAGAGGGTCTGCTTTCAGTTCAGTATTTGGGGGTCAACCCAAAGTCTATATTTTATGCTAGAGTTTATTTGCAATGCTACACATATTTTGGGTTTTGACTATCTAGTATCATACAGAACAGAATAATTTAATTGCCCTCCAAATACTCTTCTCTGCCTATTGATCTTTCCTGTCTCCTCAACACTGAGAAACCACTGTTCTCTGTCTCGCCTTTTTTAGACAGTTGGAATCATACAGCCTTTTCCAATTGGCTTTTCATTGGTGACATGCCTTTTTATGGTGAGTTTTTATGTCTGAAGTGTCCTCTGATCACTGCTTTCATTTCCATAATGGTAGTGTATTTTCTGAAGTACTGTTTGTATAGGAAAGGCAGACTACATGCTTGTGAACTAGCATCTGTCTCTGAGTTTTTTAAATAGAGGATTCTTTCACGCACCAGTTAAGAATCGATTGCCTTTTATCTCCAAAGATGTCTTTTGCCTGACATGTGGATTGGTTTGGGTCCTCTAGCTATCCTTTGCTAGCTGACAGGCTCTCTCCATAGATGACGCTATTTCGGGAAGAAAGGGTTTGGTTTCTGTTTGTCAATGTTTCCGTGAGGAGCTTCTGTGGTGTAGGCAACGTCTCTGGTGCCTGGCTCCTGCAACATAAGTGACTTCTTTGGCACCTGACTTTTTCAGAGTTGGGTGATCATTACCCAGAAAATTCTCTTGGGGCCTGTTCAGGGGGATTTGTTGTAGAGGGTCTTGTGTTGAGACTTCTCGAAATAGTTTTCCCTGACCTCCTCTCCAGCCAGGGTTTCTTGAAGCTTCCACCAGTACACCGCCACATTGGCTTCCTTGCCACTCGGTAAGTCATAGCTCAGCTGCTGAAGCAAGGTCTGCACATCAGCTCTGTGTTCCTGCTTTGCACACTTCATATCAAAGTGACAGGTTGTGGCTCTTCTTATATCGTTAATCCTGTTTTTTCGCCGCCCCCCCCCCCCAGGGCTGGTTGCCATTGATTTCATTAGTAGTCTCTTATTTGTTATTTTTTTTGCTTTTTGGGTCATACCCAGCAATGCTCAGGGGTTACTCCTGCTTCTGGACTCAGAAACTACTCCTGGCAGTGCTCAGGGGACCATATGGGATGCTGGGGATAGAACCCAGGTCAGTAGTGTGCAAGGCAAACGCCCTACCTGCTATACTATCACTCCAGTCCCATTACTAGTCTTTACCTCCAACCCCTGCTATTGTTAATATGAAGATTTTACCTAAGCCTTTTTTTTTTCTTTTTGGGTTCCACCTGGCAATGCACAGAGGTTACTCCTGGCTGCGCACTCAGGAACCACCCCTGGCGGTGCTCAGGGGACCATATGGGATGCTGGGATTCAAACCCAGGTCGACAGGTACAAGGCAAACGCCCTACCCGCTGTGCTATCACTCCAGCCCCTTACCTAAGCCTTTAACTAAATGAAACTTGTTTTAATTATCATAGGTCTCCTCTCTGATTGATCCCAGACTGATACAGTAGGAAGTTTATAAAGGTGACAGCTAAGATTATTTTTTAGGGCTGGAGCAATAGCACAGCGGGTAGGGTGTTTGCCTTGCACGCGGCCGACCCAGGTTCGATTCCCAGCATCCCATATGGTCCCCTGAGCAGCGCCAGGAGTAATTCCTGAGTGCAGAGCCAGGAGTAACCCCTGTGCATCGCCGGGTGTGACCCAAAAAACAAACAAACAAAAAAGATTTTTTAATGAACTGATCTGTCAACATGGAGGATTCATGTTCAATAAAGATCAAATGAACAGATTTAATAGACAGTTGGAATGTCTAAAACTAACAGTGAATTGATGACTACACTACACAAGAAACCATCAACAACAAAAAGAATGACCCCAATAGAAAAATGGGTAATGAGTACGAATAAGGAAAACAGAGAAAACTCAAATCATCATTAATGCCAGAGCTGTAGCTCAGTGGTAGAGTGCTTGTCTTGCATGTGTAAGGACCTAGGATTGATCTCTAGCACCACAAAAGAAAAGAAAATGGACCATATCTATGGGGGTGGTGAGATAGGTCAAAGGGCTAGTGCATTTGTTTTGCACGCATGCAGAAGGCCAGGTTCAATCCCTGGCACCTGATACCCCAAAAGTGACCCCTGAGCACTGCTAGATGTGGCCCACAAATCCAACCTCCCCCCCCAAAAACTCACTAAGTACTCCAACTCATTATTAAGAGATGCAAATCAAAATGAGATATCCATCATACCTGTTGGTTTGGGGGAAAAAATGCCAGAAGCTGAATAATGGTCGTATTTCACCTCCACCTCAGACTTTACCTTTCTTCCCCATTTGTTGCCACTCCATTCAAGGACACCACTATTTATATCGTTATAATAGAAAAATATAACATGGGGAGTCTGCCTATTTCTCTTTGCTCCCCAGTAATTAGCTGTTCCAGTGGAAGTAAGAGCAGTCTTTTTTTTTTCCTTTTTGGGTCATACCCAGAGATGCTCAGAGTTATTCCTGGCTCTGAACTCAGGAATTACTCCTGACGGTGCTTGGGAGACCATATGGGATGCCCGGGGACTAAATAAAGGTGAGCTGATGCAAGGCAAACTCCCTACCCACTGCACTATCACTCCAAACACCAAAAGCAATCTTTAACTGTAAGCCAGAAAAAATTTCTTTGTTCACAACATTTCATGGCTTCCTATTGCTCAGGGCCTTATCTGAGATTTGCTTCTGAATGGAAAAATTGTGTCACTGAGTTGGATAGAGCTAGACACAAACCTTTCTAAACAGACTTAATTTCCCACTCTTGGTAATAATGATTAAGCCAGACTTCTCAAATTCTGTCAATTATTGTCTTATTTAGCCCATGGAGGCAACAAATTGGGTAAAGGTATGAATTCTTGCAGGATATGGATGTTCCCACTGTTAGTCACCTCAGAAAAACATTATTAGACGAAAAAGAAGATATAGAAGGATTTCTTCTACCCTTTGGGTTCATAGTAGTTGGAGAGATTCTGGGATTTTCCACTGGTAAGGAGTGCACCAACATCCTGCCACAGGTAGGATTTCTGGGCTGTGTACAGACGTAAGGTCAATTTTAGGTTCTTTGTGTTTGATTTTGTTGTGCATTATAAGCAATTGTCTACATTGACCTTTTATTTATTTATTTATTTATTTATTTATTTATTTTGCTTTTTGGGTCACACCCAGCGATGCTCAGGGGTTATTCCTGGCTTTGCACTCAGGAATTACTTCTGGCGGTGCTTGGGGGACCATATGGGATGCCGGGGATAGAACCCAGGTCGGCCGCATGCAAGGCAATCGCCCTACCCGCTGTGCTATCGCTCCGGCCCTACATTGACCTTTTAATAGTTTGCATTAAAATTTTGTTGACTGTTACACCATGGTCTTTGCTGTGTCTTAGGGAATGAAGGGAGGTTCCTGTATCTTTGTGTGAGTGGTCAAGAGGTATTATGCAACCCAGATGAACCAGTTTGAGTTGCAAGAGTTGTTATACAAAATTCCAGAAGAGCAATGGTCTTGAGAAAGAGGATTGGCTTTGCAGCCAAGCAAGTTCTGCGTTAATTTTCAATCATAGCCGAAGTTTCCAAGAAATGTTGAGCTAAGTTGCTATTGGGTGAGGTGGGAAAGATGCTGTTTGAATGGATTTCTTGGACCTGGAGAGAAACCTCAATGGGCTGAGTATCTGCTTTGTAGAGAGGAGACCTGGTTTGATCCCTGGCACTGCATGGTTCCTCAGGACCCCAAGAATGGGTCCCCAGCACAGATCATGGAGCAGCGGCACTTTCTCAAACCTCCCACTCCCCACCAGCTAAAACACAAAACACAAATAACAGGTTTACTATCAACTCCCAAACTAGGCACTAAAGGAATTACCCCATAATAAAGGGGTCAGAGACAGGTATATTTCTAAAGCTTTAGTTGAGTGAGGTTGAGCCACATACCTGGGTTCGCATCCACTCAAGAACCTCAACCCCTTGAAACCATTTCTCTGGCATTGGTTACATTTTTAATTTCTGGAAATGACAAGGTAACAACTTAAAAACTAAGCTAAAACCTTGTTTTTCTCTCTTTTTTTTCCTTTTTACTATTAGCGAGACCTAATAGCGAACGCAGAGCCAGCAGTCACCCTGAGCACCGCCATGGATGGCGGATGACTCAAATCCCCCTCCCAAAACTGGTCAATTCTAGAAACAAAATATCGTTCCGGGCTGGGAAGGATGAGCTGGAGCCGAGAAGCAGGTTCCATCCCGCGTGTTTCAGTCCCTACCCCACCGTCTCGGTCTCCCAGCTTCTCTCCTAACTGGGAGTAGCCTCTGTGCACCGAGGCGTGGCCCCAACATCCAAAAAAACTCCAGACTTTCCTCTTGCTCAGCGTCCATCTTTTGTTGCATTGTCATCGTACCCCTTCCCGCCGTTTATCGCTTCTAATACATGGCTTGTTTTCTGATTTATCAGAGCTTTATGGACATTTCATTTCTTTTTTTTTTTCCCTCCGTCTGCTCTGCAGATCTTCTCCCCCGCACCTCCCGCCGCCCCCAAGATTTGCTTTTATTCCATGCTCAGTTTTATGTGGCCCACTTAATTCCTTGCAGCAGGAGCGTGGTGTCTGAACCGAAGTCAGCTAGATCAGGAAGAGGCCGGTCGGGCGGCAGGGCAAAAGGACAGCGGGGTTAAAGGACGCAGTGAATCGCGAAAAGGAAAAACAGTGATTGCGCAAATCCCGGCCACTCACCCCCCACCCCCACCCCCACCCCCACCTCCACCTCCTCCTTCTCTCCCAGCCGCCGCCGCCGCCACCGTCGCGCGTCTGACGTCACGGACGCGCCGTACGCTGGGCTCGGGGCGCGCCCGCTGCACCGTGGCCCTCTCCGGAGCGCGCCGATGAGAATTTTCTGGCGGCGCCGGAAGTCCGGGGCACGTGACCGGTGACAGCGCCTGGCGGAGCAGCTTGGCTCGCTGGCTGGCGGCGCCGCGGCCCGGGATGGCGGAGGCTCCTCCAGTGTCAGGTTAGGGCTGGCGCCGCCGGGCCCCTATGGGAGCAGGATCGGGGTAGGGGGTGGTCAGGGCGCCGAGGCCTCGGGCGGGTGGGGGCGCGCGCGAAGGGGGGGAGGAGGAGGAGGAGGAGGAGGAGGAGGAGGAGGGGGGGGATAGCGGCGGAGGGTGGGGGCTCGCTCGGGCCCGGCCGTGCGCGTCGTGTGTACTGAGATCCCCGCCCGTCTGGGCCCGCATCGGGCCCGGCGGGTTCGGGTGGCTTGTCCACCCCCACCCCGCCCCCCCACTTCCAATCCCGATTCCTGGGGGCCGCGGCCAGGCGGGGTTGGAACGCTGCTGCTTGAGGGGGTTACGCCCGTGGGCGCTGGAGGGGCTGGGGTGGGGGCGGGGTGGGGACGGCGCGGGCGGGCTCCGAGCCGCGCAGGCCTCGTGAGGCCCACGGGGAGTCGCTAAGGGAACCCCAGGGTTGGGGGGAGACTTCCGCCCCCCCTCCGCTCCCCTGCCCGGCCATTGGCCCGCGGCCGCGCCGCGCTCGCCTCCCCGTCCCCATCCCCATTTCCGGCGGGGCGTGCCCGCTAGCTGCGTGTTCCGAACTCTCCGGACGGCCCACCCGAAAGGAACGTCCGTGGCCTGGCGGCCTCGCTGCCCGCCCGCGACGCAGGCGCCGCCCCCCGCCCGCGAGGCCGCAGCGCGCGGCCCCCGGCCTGCACCCGCGCGGGCGCTGCCCCGTTACCCCGCGGCCCGCGGCCTTTCCCGGGCTCGCCTCCGAAAGGGAGTGCTCGTCGGGAAGGCACTGCCCGAGAAGCCAGCCTTGAAACACCGCTCGGCCGTCGGGACCCTCTTGATTCTAGCTCAGTCCATACGCCCCGGCCGGCCCTCTGGAGCGAAGCTTTTGTTGGAAGTTTTGGAAATTTTGGGGGGGAGGGGGAACTGATTCCTTTGTTCTTAAAAAAAAAAAAAAAAAGAGTATCACAGCCCACTCGCTTGATTTTTGTTGTTGTTTTGCCGTCGACTCTTTCTGAAAAAGCCGAGCAGGAATTTGGTTTTTTTGAGGTCTGGAAACATTTGGGAATTATTATTATTATTATTATTTTTAGTTTTGAGCTACTGTAACAAGCAGCTGTTAGGGCATCCGAATAGAGTAGCTGAGTGTGTTAGGGGCTGGATGTCGAGTAAAATGACTTCGTTGTTGTGAGTCTGGTTCAGAGTTGGAAAAAACATGGTGCGCCCACCGGTCGACCCTAGATCCGAGGAGATACTGAGTTCAGGGGGCAGTTGTAGCGGGTGGGGACTTTTTGCGGCTGCCATTACGGTATTCTCCCTTTCTCTTTCCCAGAGCTTTTCCTTTGGATCCGTTGTTCTTCCCATTTTCAGGCCCAGGGCTCTTAGCCATTGCTCCCTCCACCAGCGTTTCCAGCGTTGCTGGGTGGGGCTCATCATAGTTTTGGCCCCTGATGTTGTGCCCTCCACCCCATCTATTGAGGCAAAGTTCCCCCAATACGGAGACCTACCATCTCCCTTTCCTACGTTTTGTTCTGTTTTTGTCTTAGTTCCTATTATGTGTCTTTTTTTCATCATTTCTAGTCTACACCCTTGTACTCCCCTCCCCCCCTAGAGTTTAGTTCTCGTGTTTGCTCTTGTCCTTGAACAGCTGCCCGGTGCCGGGAACTTTCTGTCCAAGAGAATAGGCTCTAATGCCAGCTTTGTCTGTGGACTTTGTAGTCGGCCACTGGACTTCCCCCTGCTCTGCTCCACCCATCTGCTGGACAGCGCTCATACCGCCGTCTAGCATAGCTTCTGGGTACCACTTGTTCTTCAGTCATGCTTTGCTGTTGAGATAGTGTTTGCACTGAAGACTTTCAGCTAAGCTACTTAAAATAGTGCAGAAAATTAGTGCTTCGGGTGTGGTTTTCTAATATGGGTACTCTTGTTTCTTCATGATTTTTTGTTGGGGGGGCAGATGAAGGGGTCATCAGGTGGTGCACAGAGGCCATTTCTGCCAAGGAACTTGGGGGTTGCTGCTGTCCATGGGGGAGGTTGAACCAGGGCCTCCTGCATGTGAAGCACACACCTCTGGCCCTTCTTCCTCCTTGTTTTTGTGTTGTGGGCCTCACCCAGGGTGCTGCAAGAGGCTACTCCTGACTGCTTGAGGGTGTCAGGGATGCGAAGCATGTGCTGGGCCATCTCTGATGTCTCTGTGTCCATTCATTTCTCTTAGCCACACTTGGAGGTGCTTGAGGCTTAATTCTGGCTCTGTGCTCAGGGATCACTCTCGTTGAGATTCAGGGGACTATATGAGGTGCTGGGGAGTGAACCCTGATTGGCCCCATGCCAGGCAAGCACCTCACCCACTGTACTCTATCTCTGGCCCTTTTTTGTATTCCTTAGGGGTCTGCCCAAGGGCATTGCCTACTACCCCATGTGTAGTGGAACATTTACTGTAGATGAGGAAACGATGTTGCCTTGCTAGACTCTGGAATTGTATCAACTCCTTACTGCTCAGCACAAAGCACCCTCTTTGAGTCCTTTAGCAGGAGATACATAGATACATATGCATCCTCTGGGTGGGGGCAAACCCTGCAGTGCTTGGGGCTTACTCCTGACTTTCTGCTCAGGGATCACTTCTTGTGGGCTCAGGGGACCATATGGGACGTCTGGAGTCGAACCTGGATCAGCCACATGCAAGGCAAGCGCCCTAGCAGTTGTATCTCTCTCCAGCCCTACCAGGGTATTCTTGGCAACTTTTTTTTTTGGGGGGGGGTCACACCTGGCGATGCTCAGGGGTTACTCCTGGCTCTTCACTCAGGAATTACCCCTGGCGGTGCTCAGGGGACCATATGGGATGCTGGGATTAGAACCCTGGTCGGCCGCGTGCAAGGCAAACGCCCTACCCGCTGTGCTATTGCTCCAGGCCCCTCTTGGCAACTTTTAATGACCTTTTTTTTTTCTGTCCCAGTCTCCCTGCCCCCCACCCCTTTACTTTTTCAAGCTGTCATGTAGAGAATTAACTTCATGATACCCACTTGGGTCAGTCTTCCCACTCAGCATATAAGTGCATGTTTTTACTATATCCCGCCCCCCTCCCCCCGTCTTACTCAATTTATAAAAAAAATTTTGGGGGGGGGTCACCCCTGGAGATGCTCATGGATTACTCCTGGCTCTGCATTCAGAAATTACTCCTGGTGTGCTTGGGAAACCATATGGGTTGCGGGGGGATCGACCCGGGTTGGCCCCATGCAAGGCAAACGCCCTACCTGCTGTACTCTCACTTCAGCCCCTCTTGTTCAGTTCTTAAGTATATGTTTCTATGTACCCACTGCCCGACCATAACCAGTGTAAGAGGCCTCTGGAGTGGAATTGTCCATCTGTTTTGGAAGACCCCTGCTGTGGCGTTGGGCAGGTGATTTACTCTGATTTCTCATTAGGAATGGGAAAGAGTAAGAGAGCTAATGCATGTAAAGTGCCTGGACAAATGCATGGCACATGTTAAATACCTCATAAATGTTAGGGCTTAATCTTAAAATGTGAACCCACAAACTGTGCTGCACCCACCTGTGCTCGGGTCTGTGTGTTTCAGAAGTTCTCTAGTCCTAACAGTATTTATAAAACACCATTCCCCCCGCCCACTACTGAAAAGGAAATAATTGTGGCATGGTTTATTCACAATGAAGAATTATTTTACATTTTTTAACTTTTTAAAAATTTATTTTAAATGTTATTTTAATAAAGCTGTTCACAATAATTTATTATATTCAGTATTCCAACACCAATCCCACTATCATTACACCCTCCCACCACCATTATTTCCATTTTCCCAACCACCACCCAATCTTGCCCCAATAGCTAATTTGTTTAGCTGCCCCTAATTTATTTTGTATTGCTTGTTATGAGTAATGTGCTAAAAATGATCAAAAAAGGTTTCCTTAGAAGAAAGAGTGTGAAGATTGTTGTATCTCACACTGGAGCCATTAAGCCTTTGTATAAGAGATTACTAACATGTTGTTACAGGTTGAGCCTTATGTGCCAATTTTTTAAATTTTATTTTCATAAAGTTGTTCACAATAATTCATTACATTCAGTATTTCAGCACCAGTCCAACAACCATTACACCTTCCCACTACCATTATGTTGAATTGTCCCACCACCACCCAAGCCTGCCCCACAGACAGATGTTTATATCATATATAATTTATATATTATATGTTAATCATATAAATTATGTAATTTAAGTATTTTTTATCTATATCAATTGACTTCTACCTTACGCCCCATCAAATGTAAAGTAGAAGGTGTGCTACTCTTGGTATATCAGTGGCATAAATTATGAGATCTGTCACACAGCCATGATGCTTCTGGAATTCTAAAATTTTAAATAGGATGCTTGCGCTGAAGTTAAATTTTTTTAACTGGATGGTGATTTTAGGGTCTGGAGGCATCTCTGTAGTGTGTTGCTTTCTTCCTAGATTTATTTATTTAATTGTGAACTGGATCATGGCCATTATTGCGCATAAATGGCACCCAGAAGCAGTTCGTGGCTGTGACTGTCAGGAACCCGGGAAACACGGAGATGGGAGGAGGAGCCCATTCCTGACTGTGAGCCTGGAGATTTCAGTCACAAGTCCTGCATACCTGGCTTTTTCAGTGGACTCATTCTCATGTGTGGGGGGGGGCTCTGGATGAGCCCATGAATGTCCTTTGTGAGCTTGGCGGCAGTTGGGTTCTAGCGGGACGCACCAGCCCCCCTCTGAGGTGCCCTGATGAAACCAGCCTGGTGTGGGGTGGGAAACATCTCCAAGGTATGTGACTCCCTTTGAGATTCATGTGTGAGTCTGCTAATATTTTTTTTCTATTTTTTTTCTTTTTGGGTCACACCCAGCAATGCTCAGGGGTTACTCCTGGCTTTGCACCCAGGAATCACCCCTGGCAGTGCTTGGGGGACCATATGGGATGCCGGGGATCGAACCCGTGTCAGCCGAGTGCAAGGCAAACTCCCTCCCCGCTGTGCCATCGCTTCGGCCCCGAGTCTGCTAATATTTTTAATATTGGTTGCCTTCTACTTTACACCCCATCCAATGTGGTGTGCTATTCCTGGTACATCAGTGGTATATGCATATGCAACCTCACACTCCAGGAATTCTAAGATTTTAAATAAGATGGTAGAGCTGGAGTTAAATTTTTAACTGGATGGTGACTTTGGGGTCTGGAGGCATCTCTGCAGCTTGTTGATCTCTTCTGAGATTTATTTGTGACATAAATGGTGTTTTATAAATGAACCAGATCATGACTGGTTAAAGAGCGTATATGGTGCAGTTCTGTCAGCCTCCTGGAAGAACAGGGGGATGAGGGAAGACCACTCATCCCCAACTTTGTATGATCTGGAGATTTTGGTCACAAAATCCTCATACCTGAGTAAAACCATTTTAACCACTCGCATGTGTAACTAAATTGCTCTGTTATCCACAGCAACTATTAGTAATTGTTACTATCCTCATAACATTTATGAAAAATGGAGTAAAGTACCTTGCATGAAGATACTATAAGGGATGAGTAGGGACTTATCCCTCTGTCTTGTCGCTCCTAGGGATTCATAGTGTATTCTGTATGCTACACAAAGGTCTGTGTGTGTAGGTAAATCATGTCCTTTTTGCCCTTTCAGAACTGAGTTGACAGGACCCAGAAGCATCTTTGGGGTAAAAACTTTTTTGAAGGAGTGTGTGCTTCAATCTCAGGACTCTGAGATGTTGGGACCATATTTTTAGAGATATGTAGAAAATCTGAAGTATGTTTTGGGAAGGCAGGGGTGGGGGGAGCGTGCAGGGACTGATGTACTTACTGTGCTAAGTCCTCTCTTAATGAAAGTTTATTTAAGTGTAAGAATGCATTGAAACAACATGGTCTTTGGTAATAGATGCGGGAACTTGGATTAAAACATTAACGGAATGTCTCATAGATTGGAGGGTCACACTTTATTTATTTATTTATTTTTAAGAATTTTATTTTATTGAATCACCATGTGGAAAATTACAATGCTTTCAGGCTTAAGTCTCAGTTATACAATGCTGGAACAACCATCCATTCATTCACCCGTGCCCATATCCAACCACCAAAAAAAAAAAAACCAGCACACCTCCCATCCCGGCCCTCCCCCCCCCCCCCCCCCGCCATGTAACTGATAAATTTCACTTTACTTTCTATTTACTATGGTTACATTCAATATTTCAACACAAACCTCACTATTATTGTTAGGAGTACCCCACTAGTCAGATCTGTTGTGAAGAGATACGAGGTCGCGCGGCTGTGGTAGCAGCCTTGAGGTTTTGAATTTCTGTACTTTAGCAACAAAGTCCAGGGGGAGGGTCACACTTTAAACTGATTTTTGCTGATTTCCAAACTGTTCTTGATGTTACACATTATTACTGTGAAGTTTTGGAAGACACATGGACCCTTCAACATACCCCCACCCCGGGACTGTTTGCTGACCTTAAGCTTTTAAATAAAATAAGTTCATGTATAGGTAATGCCTAGTGACCCAGGTGAACATTTTTACTTAGCTCTTAGTTAGTAGTGGCTTATTGTGTGACTGCTTGGACATGGGATGATCAGTCTCCCACAAGACTCTGGAACCTCTCCCTTTCATAGGAAACAGGCCTCACTGAGAGTTCTGGTTTCATAGAGCTTATAGGACAATAACTTTTAGATAAGGCTTTTGTCTTTGGGGCAGCATGGGTAAAGATTACATTTTTTTACCCCCACTGGCAAGTCTGTTTCTTATGTTCTAGGTACGTTTAAATTCAATACGGACGCTGCTGAATTCATTCCCCAGGAGAGAAAAAATTCAGGTCTGCATCGTGGGACCCAGAGGCGACTAGATTCTAATAAGATTGGGAGAAGAAATTATACCTCTCCACCGCCCTGCCACCTTTCCAGACAGGTTCCTTACGATGAGGTCAGCGCTGTCCATCAGCACACTTACCACCCCTCGGGCAGCAAACCCAAGACCCAGCAGACTGCCTTCCATCCTGCTGCTTCTGGGAAATCGCTCAAGAGCCAGGCCCTTCAGAATCAACCTTGGCAGAAGCTGAGGAGTGAAAAGCAGCAGGTCCGAGTCAAGAGAACACAGAGTCTCACGGACCACACCTCAGATGTAGCCAGCTTAGAAAGTGGGTCCAGGCCAGAGAGTGGGAACCCCAGAGAGCAGAGCCCTTCTGAGAGTGAGAAGGAAATTGTCAGTGCAGACCCTCGGGGGGCAAAGCCCAAAAAAGCCACTTCGTTTGTATACAGCTATGGGAGAGGACCAAAAGTCAAGGGGAAAATCAAAGGTGAATGGGGTAACAGAATGCCTCTAAAACCTGAGGATGTTGGACCAGAAAATAACAAGCCAGTGGGGGTTATCCACCCCGATTCTTCAGATACGCCCTTTAGAAAAGGGGTACTAGATGGGTACGCAGCGAGACGCAATGAGCAGAGAAGGTACCCACAGAAAAGGCCTCCCTGGGAAGTGGAGGGGGCCAGGCCCCGGCCAGGCAGGAACCCTCCAAAACAGGAGAACCAGCGGCATGCAAGTGCAGGCCCCCGAAACAGCATGGCCCCCATTCCAAAGTACACTCTCAGCGACAGACCAGCAAAAACTGCCTGTGACAACGGGAACTTGGCCGTCATCAGCAAGCCTTCCAGAAGGGTTGACCCAGAAAAATGTGCCGGAAGGAGGCAGAATCCTCCAGCATTATCTCCTTTCCTCCGAGGCAAGCAGAACCATGTGCTGAAGAACGTGGAGACACACACAGGTAAGTCTGTGCAGATGGGAGAAGGAGATGTCTTGGTTTGTTTTTTTATTTTGCATTTTGAGTAAGTCAGATAGTCATACAATTTAGATACCAGAAAGTATTAAAAGGTGCAGAGTGATGAGCCAAAGAGGTAGTACAGTGTGGGAAGTACTTGCAGGTAGCCATCCAGGTTCAGTCCCTGGCACCCCATATGGTCCCCTGCAACCAGCCAGGAGTAAAACCTGAGCGTTGCCGGGTGGGGCTCAAAAAACAAACAGAAAAAGGTGTAGAGTTGAAAATCTGTCCTTGCGCAGTCATCTTCCTGGGTTCTGCTGCCACCCACTTCCCGTCCCGTTGATTTCATGTTTATGCATTGTAAGTGCAAATAAGGAATTTAGTGTGGGTTTATTTTGGTTTTTGTTGTGGTGATGTTTTTTGCAGTGCCGGATCAAACTCCCAAACTCCAGGCCTTATGCATGCAAGGCGAGTGCTGTGCCTGCTTAGCTGCAGCTGTTCCTAAACAATTTACTATCTTGAGCTTCTGTTCATTTTTTCCACCAGCATTTGTTTGCTTTGTTCTTTGGGCCACACCCAGTGGTGCTAAGGGCTTACTCCTTGCTCTGTGCTTAGGGATTGCTCTTGGTGATGGTCAGGGTGATCATATGTGATGCTAGGGCTGAAACCCAGGTCAACCACTTACAAGGCAAGCACCCTACCCACTGTACTATCTCTCCAGCCTTCTCCACTAGCATTCAAATATACTGAACTGTATCTCTCCACCACTTAGTCCTACTTACTGGTTCTCTTCACCTACAAATTCATCTTTTACTTACATTGAAATTTTCTGAAAAATATGGGTAAGCACTGTTCTGTGTGCTACAAATACATATTTGTGAGGGTTGGCACATGGGGATTGAACCACACCCAGCAGTGCTCAAGGGGCATTCCCTGGCTCTGTGCTCAAGAGTGACCCCTAGTGGACTGTGTATGTAGTACCTGGGATCAAACCAGGTTGGCTGCACGCAAGGTAAGCACCTTATTTCCTATACTCTTCTCTCCAGCCCTCCACTGGGAATATAACACTGATGGGATTTATTTTCTGGTGGGAAAGATGAACAGAAAACATTTAAATATGTAATATACCAGATAGTGATTTAGAGCTTAAAAAGAAATTCAGGTTAAAAAAAAAAAAAAAGACAACCCACCTGGCAGGGGCAGTCATTTAGATAGGTCTTTTTGAAGTGCACAAATGTGGCACGCTGCACTCCAGAGGGAGGACACATTTAGATTGGAGTGGGAAGGGTCTTTGTCAACAAGGTTGGTGGCCAGAAAGATGCTCAGAGAAGTCAAAGGGACTGGATTTGGTTCTAAGAAGATAAGCTGCAGGGAAGTGTAGAGAAAAGAGATAATTGGGCCAATTTTACTAATATTTTAAATCATCACCAAGACTGTGGAGAGCAGACTGTAAGGAGGCAAGAAGACATGTTAACAGACTAGTAGGGTGAGTCCAGTCAAGAATGGAGTCTTTGACTGAGAGGAGTGATCGAAGAGGTATGGTCACGGTGGATTTTGAACATAGTTGGAAAGTAAAAGGATTTGCAGACAGATTGCTTGTTGGATGCACAAGAATAAAACAAAGCCAAGGGTTTTGTGCCTGAGCAGTGCAGAGCAATTGAATATACTAACCCTGTGAGTTCTGGGAGAGAAAAGGGTGTTTTAAAAACAATGACACCTGGGGCTGGAGTGATAGCATAGCCGGTAGGGTGTTTGCCTTGCACGCGGCCAACCCGGGTTCGAATCCCAGCATCCCATATGGTCCCCTGAGCACCGCCAGGAGTAATTCCTGAGTGCAAAGCCAGGAGTAACCCCTGTGCATTGCCAGGTGTGACCCAAAAAGCAAAACAAAAAAAAACAAAAACAAAAAAAAAACAATGACACCTTCCACCCCAGCTGACCTTCATTACCCTTTTAGGTGGCACTTCATAAGTCCCTGAAGGATTATCCTTCTGATTACCCATTTGGCAGAATCCCATCCGAGTCAGTGTTTCATTCTACCTTTCCAGTTCCATCTGGGTAGCAGAAGGCTATTGCAGTAAATCTTGTAATAGCCTGGATTTGGTGCTGCTGTAATTACTGACCTTTTTGATTATCCTGTTTAAAACCATGTACTGTACCCAGAGAGCACACAGTGGTTAGGACACATGCTTTGTGTGCCCTGGTTCAATTCATAGCACCACATATCTCCCTTGAGCATCACCAGGTGCAGCCCTGGCAGCCCCTAGCTCTGCCCAGCATGGTCCTGGAGGCCACCACATAGCTCTGGGAGGCCTGGGTAATCCCCATCACTGCAGGCCCCGACAGCACTGCATTCTAAGGCCCCGGCATTGAAGTGCAATACAGTTGGCCAAGAATTGCCTTGTGTCAGGGCCTCCTGCACACTACTTAGGAGGCTCCCCAAATCGACCATATTTCTTCCACTACCAGCATTTCCTGCCTCCTTTATTATTCTTCATAAACCCACTACTTTATATTATATTCTAATTTTTTGTTTGTTTATTGGAGTCTTTCTGATATATACCCTCTTAACTTCCCTTTTTCTTTTATTTGTTTGATGAGTATCTATTCAGCACCTGGTATGTGTCAGGTACTAGAAATACTCCAGGCTGGAGAGATAGTTCAACTGGTTAGACATTTGCTCTGCACATGCCCAGCCCAGATTCAATCCCTGGCATCTCCCCAAGCCCTGCCAGGAGTGATTCCTGAGCACAGATCCAGGAGTAAACTCTGAGCACAGCTGGATGTGACCCAAAAATCAAGCAAACAAACAAACAAAAAATACTTAAGGCAAGACAGAAAACCTCTGGCCTCACCTCACAGAACTTAGTCTAAGGGTAGTCCATATTTCTTTTTTTTTTTGCCTTTTTGGGTCACACCCAGCAATGCACGGGAGGTACTCCTGGCTCATGCACTCAGGAATTACACCTGGCAGTGCTCAGACGATATAGGATGCTGGGAATCGAACCCAGGTCAGCCGCGTGCAAGGCAAATGCCCTAGCCGCTGTGCTATCACTCCAGCCCCCGGGTAGTCCATATTTCTTTCGACATTAAATTGGACAAAGTGCACATTTTCCCATTCTGGGGCCCCCCACATCTCTGCCTGAGATAATTTCTTTAAGGCATGCATTCTTCATCCTGGGAATTTGTCCACATCTCAGCTTGGGGTGTGTACTTGGCACTCTGTAGAGAAGCCTGTGTCCTCTCTAGAGTGCGTGACTCCCTTTTCTCTCCTTATATTTCCCAAATAAATGTGTCATCACTCTGTTCCTCCTTCCTCAAATTTTCTGTGATAGCAGGCGGCAAGCAAAAGAATACCTGGGCAGACTGACTTTTTCTCTTGATAAGAGCAAATTCCTCATTCCAACCTGAGTTCCAGCACTCCCTAAGAAATTGGGTGGTGGGATTGGACCAAGGGTTTCCCACGCGCAAAACATCTGCGCCAGCCGTTTAAGCCATCTCCCAGACTCCTCTGGCAGGAGTCTTAGGATGCTATGCCCTGGTCTCTCTTACTAGTGACCTTCCCGAGTCAGGGACTGTGTCTCCTTTATTCTGACAACCTTACCATAGATTGCTAGGGCCTGCAGTAGGCACCAAAGCGTTTTGTTTTGTTTTTTTCCCCATTGGCAGGGGAGTGGGGCACACCCAGCAGTGCTCAGGGCTTTCTCCTTGCTCTGTGCTCAGGATCACTCCTGGCCGGCCCAGGGGAACATATAAGATGCCAGGAATCAAACCCAGTACCCACGGTACTATCATCCCCTCTCACCCCCCAGTGTTTGGATTCTTCAGTGCATTTGAACTCATCTGTGTTGTGCTTGAAACAGGTTCTCTGATTGAGCAGCTGACAACAGAGAAATACGAGTGCATGGTGTGCTGTGAATTGGTGCGTGTCACAGCCCCAGTGTGGAGCTGCCAGAGCTGCTACCATGTGTTCCATCTGAGCTGTATCCAGAAGTGGGCCAGGTCTCCAGCCTCTCAAGCAGGTGAGTCACTTCCCTCTGCTGAGGGTTCGGGATATTCTCTTGCTTCTGGGCAGACAGAATACTCTTCTGAAGCTAGGAGGCAGTGCTGTTGTAGTCTGTTGAGCCTACCTTGGCAGCAGGAGTCCTGAGTTTGATTCCTGGTGCCACTGTGAATGCCCAGTGCAGTTCTGGCTGGCTGCTGTCTGAAATCCTAGTGCCACAGTGATTTCAGCTGCCGGTTCTGTCATGAGCTGCAGTCAAGTTTGTAATCCCAAGGCCAAGGAGATACTTGGTGGGCTGAGTGCTGGCCTTGCCTGCCGGAGGCCTGGCTTTAATCCCAGTGCTGCACGGTGCCCTGATCACTAGAAGTCACCCCCATGAACCAGAGTGATAGTACAGTGGGTAGGGTGCTTGCCTTGTATGGGACCTACCTGGGTCCACTACTTAATGGCCCTCGAGTGAGTGCAAAGACAGGACTAACCCTGAGCACCTCCAGGTATGGCCAAAAAAATTAATTACAAAGTGACATCACCACCCCCACCCCCTGCCGGCTACAGAGCCAGGAGTGAGCACTTTCAGGTGTGGCCCCAAAATAAGTTTGTGGTTCCCCAGACTTTGCAACAACAAAAGAGAAGGAAAAGAGGGAAATATTTAGTTCAACCATAATATTTGTCTTCAGGGAGGAAAAGTACATTGATCATATGCTTATATGATGAATATACTAATTGATATATTAATTCTCTTGATATAGTGATTGATACATTCAGAATATTCTGATTAGAGATGAGCAGTATTAAGCTATAGATCTTAACATAAGCCTAACAAGATTGAACTATTAAATATGTATTTATATGTAGTTTTTGGGTTGGGGCCATCCCCGGCAATGCTGAGGGATTACTCCTCTCTCAGCTCTCAGAGATCACTCCTGGTAGGCTTGGGTGACCATATGGGGTGCCAGGGATCAAATCTGGGTTTGCTAGCTCTCCGGTCCCTCTTATTTTTTTCAAGCCAAGGATCATATTTATCTTTTTTGCGGGGAGGAGAGGAGGGACACACCTGGTGGTGCTCAGGGGTTACTCCTGGATCTGTACTCAGAAATTACTCCTGGCGATTCTTAGGGGACCATAGGGAATACTGGATATTGAACCCAGGTCAGCCATTTGCAAGGCAAATGCCCTACCTGCTATACGCTCGGCCCCCATCGTTTTTTATCTTGACATTAGAAATAATAGCAATGCTCAGGGGTTACTCCTGGCTCTGCACCAGGAATCACTTCTGGTGGTGCTTGGGGGACCGTATGGGATGCTGGGAATTGAACCCGGATCGGCCACATGCAAGGCAAATGCTCTTCCCGCTGTGCTATCGCTCCAGCCCCTAGTAGCACATTCTTGGGCCTAGGAGGAGGCTTAAAAGACTGAGTGCATATATGTATGCCGGAGACCCACCTTCAGCCCTTGCCACATCAGTCTCCTGAGCACGGAATCTGAGTAGCCCAAACCTTGCCCTACCCCCTAAAAAAAGTAAAGTATAGTGCATTCTCACCACAAAATGAAATGATTACCATGTGATGTCATAGAGATGTTAGCTGATGCTCCTGTGGTAATCATGTTGCAGTGTTTGGATGTATCATACCAAAACATTGTATGTCTTAAACTTATCAGTGTGATATGTCAGTTGCAGCTCAGTTTTTAAAATACAGATAAAATGGATACAAACTTGATTCACTATGTCCAAAGTCCTTATGTCTGAATGCAGTACTTACGCCACATTAGAGCACCAAGGATTTGTTTCTTAAATGTCTGCTCTCCTTCATGTGCAAATTACTACTGTTGCTTCAATATTATGACTTCCTGGAGATTGAAAAAAATTTTTTTTAATTTCATGTGCTTTTGAAAGGAAATTAATTTGGTTTCCTCTCCTTGTTCTTGACAGATGGTCAGAGTGGTTGGCGGTGCCCGGCATGTCAGAATGTTTCTGCACACGTTCCTAATACCTACACTTGTTTCTGTGGTGAGTAGAGTCTCTTCCACTTCGTACCTTGTGCCTTAGTTCCCAGCATAGGAGAGGAGGGTTGCTGGGCAGTTACATTTATAAATTAGAAGAAGGTTTTTCCAAGGCCTCAGGAGAACATGGCCCAGCACTCAGCTGGCGTCACAGGCCTTTGTGCCGTCAGCAGACTGTTATGGAGATGTCTTTCTCCTGTAATGCTCATGTCTTTAGCTGTCCATTGTTGAGCAGAACTGATCTTATGGCAAAGGAGAAAACAGACATGGGCTCCTTCTCATTCCTGGCTGTTATAGCTGTGATACTCCAGATGGGAGCAGCATGAGTACACTCGTGTTGGAAGTGTATTTTAATTCAAGAATTCAGTCACTGGCCTTTTGTTTTTTTGGTAGTTTTTTTTTTTCTTTTTTGGGTCACACCTGGCAATGCTCAGGGGTTACTCCTGGCTCTGCACTCAGGAATTACTCCTGGCGGTGCTCAGGGGACCATATGGGATGCTGGGAATTGAACCTGCGTTGGCCACTTATAAGGCAAACGCCCTACCCGCTGTGCTATCACTCCAGCCCCAGTCATTGGTCTTTTTAATAAGATATTATATGTGAACCAACGTTATAAATGCTAAACCTTTTTCCTTCCTCTCCTTTCTATGAATAATTGTTTTTTTCATAGCTTAGTTCTTCTATATGTTGGGAAGACACTGCTGTGAACCAAATATTCATTCCTACTGCTAGGCTATTTCTTGGTCTTTGTGTCCCGGTGGATGCAGGGGACCATATGGGGTGCCAGAGATCAAACCCGAATTGGCTGTAAGACAGAGTGCCCTACCCACTATACTATCGCTCTGGCCCTTTTTATTCTCTTTTATTTTTTGTATGGGTTGTTGGTGACACACCAGATGGTGCTCAGGGCTTACTCCTGGCTCATGCTCAGGGATCACTTTAGGTGGGTCTTGGGGGTCTATACTGGGTGCCAGGGATTAAACCTGAGTCGGCTGCCTACAAAGCAAGCCCTTGGCATGCTGCCTTTTAATGGCTAACTTTCAACATGTTGTTGCTTTTTCAGGTCTTGTTTCATAACCATCTGCCTCACTCAATAAGTTACATTTTTTGCTTCTGTCCTCTTTATGTCACTGAAACCTTTAAGAAGTCATCAGTGATCCCTTTCTCACTGAATCCAGGGTATTTTATATATTCATAGTGGGGCTGCACAATAGCAATGGTTTTTTGTGGGTTTTTTTTTTGTTGTTGTTGTTGTTTTGCTTTTTGGGTCACATCAAGCAATGCACAGGGGTTACTCCTGGCTCATGCACTCAGGAATTACTCCTGGCAGTGCTCAGGGGACCATATGGGATGCTGGGAATCGAACCCGGGTCAGCTGTGTGCAAGGCAAACGCCCTACCTGCTGTGCTATTGCTCCAGCCCCGCAAGTAATGTTTTGACTTTTCCTTTTTTTCCTTTTTTTCTTGTTGTATGAGCTCCTTTCTCTAAATTGTTCATATTTTTTCCTTTCTTATTACTTTAACTCAGGATTTTCATTTAGAGTTGGTCATAGATCACTACTCTCGAGTCAATCTTTTGAACTCACCAGCATTCTAGACTGTTTTTCCCCTTTTTAAATTTGAATTCTTATCTATTGTGTCATTAAAGATCTGACCCCAGCAATGCTCTGCCAGGGGAAGCTGCTGCCAAAGCAAGCACAAGCTTCCTTCTTCCCCACTGGCACCCTTAACTTTCTTACATTTAGTTTCTTTTATGTTTTATTGTAAAAATTTGTTCTTTAAAAGATACAGATGATAAATTTTAGTTGAAGGAATTAATATTTTTGATGTAGTACTGCTGGTAAGGTAGAGATGAAACTAGAAGCAGGAGATCAGGGAAAATTGGACTAAGAGAAGAAATACCAAGGCTTGATTACCGTGTTTGAAAGGAATTTTAAACATAAAATATCACTGTGGAGTTTAAAATCTTGTGATGCCCTCCTGACAAGTTAGAATGAGACCCTAATAAAGTTGAAGAGATTGAAACAAAGGTGAAGATGGTGAGCAAGGGAAAATGGCATTAGGAAGCTAATAATGGCCTTATTTTGTCTGACGACTTTACCCTATTCTTCTCTTCTAGAGCCAATAACTTAATATACCTACTGAGAATTAGTAACGTGTCAGGCACCATTAAGAAACAGAAGGGACTAAAACTGCCTATTGACTTGCCAGAATTTATGGTCTTAAGAGTTAAGAACTAATTAACAGACTTGATGTTGTACTAGAGGTTCTCTAGGGTATCTTTGGTGTCAAGTTATGACTTGTGGCTACGATCAAGGGACAACTTTGTGAAGAATTGAACCAGGCTTAAAAGCTGGGTGAAGAGCCTGAATGGTAGTATAGGAGATAGGGCATTTGCCTTGCACATGGCCAACCTGGGTTTGATCCCTGGCATCCCTTATTGTCCCCTGAGCCCACCAGGAGTGATCCCTGAACACAAAACTAGGAATAAACCCTGAAAACCATCAGTTGTGGCCCCCAGAAAAGACTAAACAAAACTGGGTGAACCTTAACAGATAAAAAAGAACTGTTGAAGAGAAGAAGTAGCAAAAGTTTAAAGCCAAGAGGCCTTGGGTCCTTGTGAGGTGACGAAGTCATCCAGTTATGGAGCCCTGGATGTAGGAAGGTGGAGGATGGGAGACAACTGGGAAGATGACTTCTCGATGCTGGACTTAGATGTCAGGCCTTAGTTTAGCAGACTATTGGAAGCTACTTGGTCTTTCTGCTTTTGGGGCTGCACCCGGCAATGCTTAGGGCTTACTCCTAGCAGTACAGAAGGGAAAATAAGAGGTGTTGACAGTCAAACACAGATGGGATACGTGCAAGGCCACCACCCTATCTATTGTCCTATCACTCTGGCACTCACTTGGTTATTTTTATGAAGATAAACTGGTGGCAGAGAGAAGAGTAGTTAGGATCTACATATTTTAGGGATTTGTAATAACTCAAATAGAGATTAAGTCTATAATAAGTATTAGAGTGAACAAAGAAAGGAAGGGATGTAAGAGTTCAAAGATAGGGGCTGGAGCGATAGTACAGCGGGTAAGACACTTGCCTTGAACACAGCTGACCCAGGTTCGATCCCCAACATCCTATTTGGTTCCCCAAGCACCACCAGGAGTTATTCCTGAGTGCAGAGCCAGGAGTAACCTCCAAGCATTGCCAGGTATGGCCAAAAACAAAAAGTTCAAAGATCAAGGCAGATAGCCCACAGGGCTTTTGTGCATGCTTTGCATACTATAGGCCTGTGTTCAGTCCCCTGCATCATGTGGTCCCCTGTGTACAACTGGGAGCAACCCTTATGCACTGAGCTTAGAGCACTCCCTGAGCTCTATTGGGTGTGACCTCAAAACCAAAGGGGGTGGATTTCAAACATTAATAGAAATAAGTGACAATGGAAAATGGAGGAACATAAACCTTCTAAAATTTTGTTCCCTTGGAAACAGTTTTGTACTTTTTGGTAGAGGACAGAAAAAGGCAGGTGAAGAAGTGGTTTGGTGAGAAGAGTGAGTTCAGTTTAGAATGTTGAGTTGGAGAAGAAAGACATTCAGAGAGATGTGCAGCAGGCAGTTGAGAATAATTGAGAAGAGATCAAGACTTTAGAGTGGCAGTCAAATTAAGAGTAGTAGGTGAAGGGGCCAGAGAATTAGCTCAGTAAGCTGACCATGTGCTTTGCATGCCAGATGTCCAGGCTCAGACATTGCCAGAAGCAGCCTCCGTATACCACTGGGTGTGGCCCCCTCAACCAAAAAGAGTAGTAAATGAGACTAAAGTGGAATGGTAATGATTGGGCCAGAGCAATAGACTAGTGGGTAGGGTGCTTGCTTTGCTCTTACCTGACCCAGGTTCATTCCCCAGTGTCCAAGTGTGGTCCCCTGAGCACCTCCAAGAGTGATACCTGAGTTCAGGATGTGGCCCCCAAACCAAAAATAATAAGCAAAAAATAAAAAACCACAGAAAAGTAAGATTTCTGAAACTCAGAGTCAGAAAAGCTAAGGCCTAGGAGATTGGCTGTCATTTAGTAACCAGTGAGGACAGCTTCCTCAGGGGAGCTAATTTTGCACCTCTTTGTCACTCTTCCTGCCTCTGTGCTGAGTTCACAGAATGTACCCAGTCGAGACTTGCGAATTAAAGTTGATTACAAAACTAGGTCTTTTATGCTTCCTTCATAGCTTAAAAATAGGTGAGTTCCTACTATGCGAGTGATTTATGATCTGTCCATCTCTTTAACTGCCTCTCTTTCCCTATCTTAGATTAAATGTATCCACTAGTCAAAGTAACATTTTATTTTTTTAATATATGTTTTTTATTTTATAAAGTAGTTCACAGTATTTGATTACATTTAATATTTGAACACCTTCCATTACACCTTCCCACCACCATATTTCAGATGTTTCCATCCCAAACCCCAATCCCTGCCCCAAAGCAGAATCGAAATAATATATTTTATATTGTTTGTTATGGAAAACTGCTGAAAATGCTACAAAAAAGTATCCTTAGAGGAAAGAGTGTGAAGATTGTTGCATTTCACCCAGGCACCATTAAACCTTCTAATAAGAGATCACTAACATGTTGTTAAAGGTTGAGCCTTGTGTGCTTTCGTATATATATATATATATATATATATATATACGTATATATATGTATATATATGTATATATATATATATATACCTATTTTTAAAAATATGTATCTCCCTCTAAGATTGGTTGCCTCCTGCTTTGAACCCCATCATGTGTGGTGCAGAACTCTTGGAGTATAGTTACGGTGTGTGGTTTGAAGTGTCTAGGAATAGGTTCACTCATGGGTGAAGTTTGGCCCGAGTGTGTGGAGAGTGGCCGTGAGCGTGGTGGCAGTTGAGTTCTGGAGGTTTTCGTCTGCTGAGGCTGGGTCACTTGGGGCAGGGAGGGATCTCACCCGCCCTCCTCTGGGGTGCCTCTGGTGAAACAGCCTGGCACGGGTTCCGGCAGCATGGTTATGGTGAGTGTCATGTTATGCTCCCTCCGGGAGAGAACATGCAATCTGGATGGTGGCTGATGACGAGACTATCTGGCACCAGCCAGGGGTGGCTTCTGGGCATGACTGCTGAGTTTCCGGAGACGGGGATACGGGCAGAAGATCTCTGTTCCCGGTCCCCTTGAACCCAGAATTCTCAGTCACAAGTCCCGCATATCTGGGTTTTCTGGGGATTAACTCGTGGGTGAAGCCTGAGCATGTGCACAGCAGCCATGAGCATGGCGGCGGTTGAATTCCGGAGGTTTTTGGCTGCCGGGGCTAAAGTGACATTTTCTTAAGTGAAAAATTGTTTTTTAATCTGGTAATCCTGAAACTTTATCATACTCAGGCTTCTGGTATTGTATTCAGCTTTTACTTTTAGGATATGGGTTTATGTGTTTGTTGAGTGAATGAGAAGCACAGTACACTTTCATGTGCTCTAGCGACATTGTATCATTTGAATTCAAGTTGAAGACAGTATTGAGGCTTGTACCATCAATTCTCTGGTCTAATGTATTGCAGGCAAGGTGAAGAATCCAGAGTGGAGCAGAAATGAAATTCCACACAGTTGTGGTGAGGTTTGTAGAAGGAAGCAGCCTGGCCAGGACTGCCCACATTCCTGTAACCTGTAAGTTGGGATGCTACACCTTGGGGGTTTCTGGGTGGCACACATTGCTTATGGCTCTGAGTATACCCTTTTCATTAACATAACAGGAAGAAATAAAGGGCAGTATGGTCTCATGTTCTGAACATTTACTCTTTACCAGGCACTCAGCTGCTTTAACTCACGGAATCTATATGTTAGTCTGATACTTTGTAATTCTAGCCATTTTACAGATGAGCTTAGAAAGAACAAGCATCTATCCCAGGGTTATAGTGCTCTGACATGGCGGAGCCATGGAGAGGAGCCAGTGCCTTTCTTGCTATATTATCCTGTGACTTGTGAAAGGAAGTACCTCTAGTACTATCCAGGTCGAAGCGAATGGGTAGGGTAGACTTCTGCCCAAGGAAGGACAGTTGTGTTAGGTTCCTTGGGGCAGCGATGTAGTCTGAATGCTTGCCCAACAATAAGTAGCTGGCTTTGGAGTGTGCCCTATCATCTCTAAATAATAGAAGGAACACACAGTCTAGGAGAAACAGTTGATTAGTTACAGAAAACACATCTGAGAAAGGGTGTGTTTCTGGGTTTGAGTTACTTAACAGTTCAGAGTGTGCCCAATCAGCTCTCCATAATAAAAGGAGCACATAATCTTAGACAAACAGTTGGTTAGTTATTCTCTAAAGTAAGGGTAGAAGCAACAAAGCCTAGAGTTTTATGAATTACAAATGCTAGCACCTCTTAAGATGCTGGAGGCAGAACCTGGCACAGGGTAATTGGTCAGAAAATAGTAACCTGTGTTTTCACTAAGAGGAAATCGACATTGGAGTGTTTTGGCCTTTGTGGCAAGCTGTTTTTCTGCACTCTGCTCTCGGTAGGCCAAGACCAATTTTGGAACTACTTTTACCAGACCCCAAATAAAGCCAGTTTTCTTACTTGAGCCTTATTTTTATGGTTAAATATTCTAAGGTGATAATGCTATTGATTGTATATAAAAATCTTTCTTGTTGTTTTGGGCTACACTAGATAGTGCTTGAGTTATTCCTTGTTCTGTGCTCACAGGTCACTCTTAGCAGGGCTTTGTAGGATTATGTGTAGTACCAAGGATCAAGCCCAGGTCTTACCCACTGTACTCTCTCTCCAGCCTTATGAAAATATTATTGGTGGTCAGATAATCACGCAAAAGGCTGAAGCATATGCTTCGCATGAAGAAGCTCATTTTTGATCCCTGGCCTGCATGATCCCCTTAGCACCTTGACTTACTGTAACCCAACCCCCGACCTCTTCACCATAAAATAAAAACCACTGGGCCAGAGAGATAGTACAGGGGGCAGGGTACTTCCCTTGCATGGGATCAACGTGAGTTCAAAACTGGCACCCCATATTGTTCTCCAAGCCTATCAGGAATGAGCACATAGCCAGTTATGAAACCCATCCCCCCCCAAAAAAATATTGTTGGTATCTTTGTTAACTAACCATTTAACAAAGCTTAACCATTTAGAAAAATAGTTTTTTTTTTAACTTTTTTCTTTTTCACTACAATTTATTTATTTATTTATTTATTTATTTTATTGTATCACCATGTGGAAAGTTATAAAGCTTTCAGACTTATGTCTCAGTTATACAATGCTCGAACACCCGTCCCTTCACCAGTGCACATATTCCACCACCAAAAACCCCAGTATATCTCCCATCCCCCTATCCCCGCCTGCATAGCTGATAAATTTCACTTCACTTTCTCTTTACCTTGATTACATTCCATATTTCAACACAAAACTCAATATTGTTGCTGGAGTTTTCCCCCCAAAAAAACAGCCCTGCTGAAAAGGAAGCATTTGATAATTAGTTTTCCATTGCTGAGAATGAAGAGATATGAAGTCTCTTCATAGGTTTGGGATTTCTGTATTTTAGTATTTTAGTAGCTAAGTCCAGAGAGATTTATGTTAGAAATTGCATCATTTCTCTTCCTGGGGCAGTATGGAGCTATGGCTTAGTTCACAGTCTAGAGACACTTCTGCAAACAGCTGCTGGTACCAAAAGTAGTCTAGCTGGCCTCCGGATTGTGGTCGATCAGCTGCAGAGCGGCCACACAAACATGTGGTCACCCGGGTAGCATCTCCTCACTACAATTTTTTTTTTTTTTTTTTTTTTTTTTTTTGCTTTTTGGGTCACACCCAGCGATGCTCAGGGGTTACTCCTGGCTTTGCACTCAGGAACTACTCCTGGCGGTGCTTGGGGGACCATATGGGATGCCGGGGATCGAACCCGGGTCGGCCGCGTGCAAGGCAAACGCCCTACCCGCTGTGCTATCGCTCCGGCCCCTCCTCACTACAATTTTTTTAAACAGGTTTATTTATTGCCGTATGGTCAGTAGGACTCAATAGGGGGAGCTATATATAGGTTGGATACATGGATATGATTTATTCATTCAAGTCTTTTCTTTTGTAGACTCTGCCATCCTGGGCCTTGCCCGCCGTGCCCTGCCTTTATGACTAAAACCTGTGAATGTGGACGGACCAGGTAAGGATGGCATTGTACTCCAGAGATTCATTTTTCACATTGATTTTAAAGTTAATTTCTTCTTTCTTTTCTTTTTCACTCGCTTATCTCCCATGTTTATTTTTAACATAATTTTAATGTGAATTTCTAAAATGGATTTTTAAAACAAAAGATGAGAAGGTAGTTTTAAATAGATGGAAAGTGTGAAAAGTCCTTTTCTGTGAAGAGTAATTTTCTTGCTGACCCTAGTTATGTTTTACAGTCTTCTAAGAAGTTACAGGTTTGGAGCAATGCTACAGTGGCAAGGTGTTTGCCTTGCTCGTGACTGGCCTGGCTCAGTCCCTGCCCTGGGTCTGTGCTCAGGGATCACAGGCAGCGGGGCTCAGGACCATATAAGAGTTGGGATTGAACCCAGGTCTGCCCCTGCAATGCAAGTTCCCTTCTCATCTTACTGTCTCTCTGGCACCTGTACAGAATGCTTTGAAACATAATGTGTAGTAGAGGTGGACATAGGACATAGGAACTAAGGAACTAAAATAAGTCATCTTTCAGGAGAGTAGACTCTAAAATCTAAGCTGTTACTTGAGACATTTGTCTATAAACAGTGTTTCTCAACTGTGTTCTTTTTTTTTTTTTTTTTTTTTTTTGCTTTTTTGGGTCACTCCTGGTGATGCTCAGGGGTTACTCCTGGCTCTGCACTCAGGAATTACCCCAGGGGACCATATGGGATGCTGGGAATCGAACCCGGGTCGGCCGCGTGCAAGGCAAACGCCCTACCCGCTGTGCTATCACTCCAGCCCCCTCAACCGTGTTCTTGCCATGACTTCCTTCAGACCTTGTTTTCTTCATGCGGTCCCCTTGTCCTACCAGTTGTCCCACAGTCTCATATATACACATTCATACACACACACTTGCGGCTTATGTGAAGTGTCCTGAGGGCCCATAGCCGGCCATATCACCTCTGGTTGAGAAATGCTAGTGTGAAAGTTGCCGGCATCATAATCTTTCACTAATTGGTAGTCAGCAAAATTAGGATGTTTATTAGAACAAACTCAGGATGTTTATTAGAACAAACTCAGGATGTTTATTAGAACAAATGTTTGTTCTCCAGATGGGGATCTAGAATCACTTCCCCACCTGGAGTAATGACATGCAGTGTGTTGTTTATGTGTTAGGACCTCACAGAGTGTCAAGGACAGGCCCAGGACTAAGCCGTTGCTGTTTTCATGTGCATTGTGACTACACATCTCTGTAGTAACCCCGTTCCTGTCTGTAAGAGCCTGTGGGGGTTCTTTTCCCCTCCTGCGTGCTGCTTCTCAGGGCTCAGAGAAGTCTGACAGAACAGATACTTAGGAGGAGACTTCAGTTCCATGGTAGTCAGAAAAACAGGAGAGAGAATATAAGGGTGGGAAATTAGGAAAATGAAGGAGGAAAAAGAATAGAGAAGAGGCAAGTAATTGAGGAAGTAAGAGTTAGAGGGTAGAAACACAGGGAAATACTGGAAATGGACGAGAGAAAGGTTCCCTATGTCTGGGAGAGGATGGTTTGGGCTTCAGTGTTAATTTATTTGGTTGACAGATATTTCCAGTTAGCTTAGTGTAATGCTTCTTTATGATTGTCTTTACAGGCACACAGTTCGTTGTGGTCAGGCAGTCTCAGTCCACTGTTCTAACCCATGTGGGAATATTTTAAATTGTGGTCAACACCACTGTGCTGAGTTGTGCCATGGGGGACAGTGCCAGCCTTGCCGGAGCATATTGAATCAGGGTAAGTGTTGGTTCCGAGCTCGCCATCCCTGTGTACTCTCCTCAGCTGCTCTGCTTGTTGAGGCTCTCTGTGGAGTAGTTTATATCACCTTCTGTACTCTTCATTTCTGTGGCTTCTGATTTGTATTCTCATTTTAGCTCTCACACTTCCTTCTACTTTGCTGACTACCTGTGCCATCCTTTCTTTGAGCTCAGTAAATATCCTCAACATGATGTTGTCCCTAAAGGCCATTTCTGAGAGTTTACAGAGCTGTTCAGTGCTGGTGGAGTCTTTTCAGTCATTGAGCTAGGTGGGCCTCTTGGGCTTCTGCTGTGCTTCTGCTGGCTAATCTTCACTCCCCCAGAGGTCTCTGAGGGATTAGGCTATGAGTTGCTCTCTTCTTCCCTCCTGGTTTCAGCCAGTGATGGGAACTGTAAGTGTGAGTGCGAGACACATTGACTAGAGCTGTTATGTGGTGCAGGTGATGTGGAGGTAGGCCAGAAGAGGTTGTAGAGGTCTGCTCTGGAGTCTGCCAGGACCCAGCTGAAGTTGAGGGCAGTCCGCTTCTGTTTCCAAAAAGGCTCAAGGATGTCAGCCGGGAGATCAACCTCACCTGTAATGTTGGAGGAGCTAGCAGAGGCTCTGAGATGTTGCAGGTGGTCTGCTATGATGGCAGAGGTTGGGAATCATAACTTGTGTGCTTTCCTGTAATCTTGTTTATGGTTGCTTAAATGACCAGGATTACTTTGATTGCTCCATACTTTGGGAGGAAAGAACTGGAGACAGTGATGCTTAGATGATTTCATTACCCCTGACGCTGCTCCGAGGACTATATGAGATGCTGGGAATCAAACCCGGGTCGGCTGCATGCAAGGCAAACGCCCTACCCTCTGCTATTGCTCCAGCCCCTGGAGTAAATTTTTAAATGATGTAACTGAAAACCACCTAGAAAGCTCAAATAATCTTGAAAAAGAACTTTTTTCTTTTTGAGTCATACCCGGTGATGCACAGGGGTTACTCCTGGCTCATGCACTCAGGAATTCTTCCTGATGGTGCTCAGGGGACCATATGAGATACTGGGAATCGAACCCGGGTCGGCCGTGTGCAAGGCAAACACCCTACCCGCCGTACTATCACTCCAGCCCCCTAAGGAGGCATTTACAACTGTTTCACGAATATGGATGAAGAAAAAAATGAACCTCAATCCTTGTATCACACTACATAGAAATGTACATGGATCATGGGTTTAAATATAAACTAAAAATCAAAGTTTCTGGAAGAAACTCTTAGGAACATTCTTACGACAGAGAATGGCACACCAGAAAAAATAAGAATCCCATGGATGCCGGGAGAAGGAGACACATTCATTGCTGGTGGGAATGTCAACTGATCTAGCCCTTTTGGAAAACAATATAGACATTTTTCAAAATAAAAAGTCAAGGTTCCATATTACCCAGCAGTATCACTCCTGGGAATATACCCTAGGGGCCCAAAAACTACAGAAAAGCCATCTGCACTCTTGTGTACATTGCTGTATTATTCACAATTGTCAGAATCTGGAAACAACCCAGCCCAAGTGCCCAAGAACAGATTACTGGACAAAGAAACTATAGCACATTCGTGCTATGGAATGCTATGCAGTCAATAGGAAAAATGAAGTCATGAAATTTGTTTATACATGAATGAACATGGAGAGTGTCACGATGAGTGAAATGAGTCAGAGGAAGACAGACGTAGAATGAGCACACTCACTTGCGGGATATTTTAAATAAATAAACATGGTATAAGAATAATACCCAAAAACAGGGGCTGGACTGATAATACAGCGGGTAAGGGGTTTGCCTTGCACGCGGCCGATCCGGGTTCGATTCCCAGCATCCCATATGGTCCCCTGAGCACCACCAGGAGGAATTCCTGAGTTCATGAGCCAGGAGTAACCCTTGTGCATTGCTGGGTGTGACCCAAAAAGCAAATAACAATAATAATAATAACAATACCCAAAGACAGCAGAAGCGAGGGCCAGGAGGACCAGTCCATGGTAGAAGCTTGCTATAAGTTTTGGGGGAATGCATTTAGGACAGAGAAGGGTCCACTATGATAATGATAATTGGACATGATCGCTCTGAACAAGAAATTGAGTGCTGAAAGGAGGCAAAGTGATATATATGATAACCTTTCAGTGACAGTATTGCAAACTACGGTGCCTGAAGAGAGAAAAGAATAGTATCTGCTATAGAGACAGGCTACGGGGGGATAGTGGCAGGAGGAAAACTGGGGACATTGGTTGCAGGAAATGTTTGCTGGTCAGGAGATGTGTGTTGGGACATTCTGAAGCCCAATCATGAACCAAGTTGAAACTGTATCTCATGGTGATTCAAATTTAAAAAAACAAATTCCTACTAATAGGCAGAGAATTATTGGACAGGGCAATAAAAATACTGTTAAGTACCAGAGAGAAAACTTAAAATGCTAAAACATGCTTTGCATGTACAAAGTCCTGGATTTGATCCCACAGGCACTGAGCTGGGAGTAGCCCAGTCTCCATGAGCATGGCTTAAAACCAAAAATGAATTTAAGAGATAATATAGCAGGTAAGGCAGTTTGTTTACATGAGGCTGAGCTGGGTGTGTGATCTTCTGAGCACTGCCGTGTGTGCCCTCCCCCCCCCCCCCGTGTCCCCCATTAAAAAAAAAAATTCTGACCATAAGAAAGCAAAAATTACTAAGTGAGCTTTATAAAAATAAGACTTCTCTTTATCAAAGTACCCTACATGGGGGATTGGAGAAATAGCACAGCAGGTAGGGCATTGCCTTGCACGCGGCCAACCCGGGTTCGATTCCTCTGTCCCTCTCTGAGAGCCTGGCAAGCTACCAAGAGTATCCTGTCTGCATGGCAGAGCCTGGCAAGCTATCCGTGGTATATTCGATATGCCATAAACAGTAACAAATCTCACAATGGAGATGTTACTAGTGCCCGCTCGAGCAAATCAATGAACAACGGGACTACAGTGCTACCCTTAACAAAATGGATAGATGGAGTCAGGGATATATCTCAGCGGTTATTATGAGTCTCCCACATGTAAGACCCAGGGTTTGTTTCTTGATACCACTATCCCTCCTCCCCCCCCAATTTTTTTTTCAGTACTTGACAAACCTGTGAAAACTAATTAAACAGTGGGCAAAATGCCTGAATAGATAGATCACAGAAAAATATACATAAAATGTATGAAAGATGCTTAAACACTAGAGAAATATAAATTAAAACCACAAGAGTAAATTAGTGCAACTACTTTAGAATATAGTCTTCAAAAATTCCTTTTAAAAAAGTTTATTGTTATAACTGCCATGCTCTCAGCTGCTCTCCACAGGCTCAGACAAGCCTGAATCTGCTGTATAATCCTAAATTTCAGAATTCCAAGGTGGCTGCACAACCTCTCATGCTCTACACCACTGATGTACCAAGAGAACACATACAAGGGCTTAATGGCTCCAGGATGAAATAACAATCTTCACACATTTTCCCCTAAGGAAACTTTATTTTTAGGGGATTATTCATAACAAACAGTATAAAATTAATTGTTTTGGTTCTTCTCCGGGGAGCATGGTTTGGGATTTGGGGGGGAAACATTCGAAATATGGTGGTGGGATTGGTTGTTGGATATTAAATGTAATGAATTATTGTGAACAACTTTATAAAAAATAAAACAAAATTTTAAAAAGTTAATTGTGAGAATTTTGGGATGAGGAACAATGTAAGAATCTTCAGGATCACTAAGGAATAGAAAGTCAGTTCCAATGAAGAATTATTATCAAAGGAATCATTGCTTATAAGTTTCTAGAGTTGAGAAGCACATGCACTCAGATTCAAGAGACCTGAAAGGGCACCAGCCAGAAGAACTCAATCAAGACTCCAAGACACATTCTAATCAGAATGATGAAAGTCAAAAGATTAGAAATGGAATATTGAAAGCAGAAAGATAGAGAAGGAAACTATGTACAAAGGAGCATCCCTAGCACTTAAAAAGATTTATCAAGTGAGACCCAGTAGGCCAGAAAGAAATGGTGGATATAGTGAAAAAAAAACTTAATAAATTAATTTATTAGCAATTATTGGTGCTCACTAAGAACACCCTGCCCAGTAATTTGAAGAAACGATGCAGATTTGAAGAAACAATGCAGAGCTTCATGATAGCAGCAGCTCATAACCTTGATGAAGTTTGCAAGAAGCACTAAAGGGGTTTCTTTAGGTCAAGACAAATTTCACAAACACAAAAAAGATGACCAAAAACCTCCACGTCAATAATCTCACTAAACATCAATGGCCTAAGTGCATCAATTAGGAGGTCCAGAGTTTTACTTTAGAAAACTAAACCCAACTTTTATAAAAATTTGTTCATATATATATTTTATATATATATTTTATATGTATATATACCAAATTTTTATAAAAATTTGGTTTTTGGGCCATACCTGACAGTTGACTCTGTGCTCCTGCTGACTCTGTGCTCAGGAATCACTTCTGCCAGGGCTTGGGGTCGATGCTGGGACTCAGACTCAGGTTGGCCACGTATAAGACAAGGACCTTGCCTTCTGTAATCTGGAGCCAGCTTTCTGACTTCAACTCTTTCTGCTGCCTACAAGAGTCATCTTTGAACGGTCAAGTCAAACACAGGCTTCAAGTCAAATACAAAAAGAGTTTTTCAAGCAAACAGTTCCCTTTAAAAGGCTGGGTGATCATACTTATATCAGATAATGTAGACTTCAAGCCAATAATAGGGTGCCTGCCTTGTATGTGGCTGACCCAGGTTTGATCTGTGGCACCACATACGGGCCACCAAGCTCCTTCAGGAGCATTCTCTGAACTCAGAGCCAAAAATAAGCCCTGAGCTTATGGCCCAGAGCCCACTCCCCAAAATGTTGAGACAGGTGGTTAATTCTTGATGAACACAGGATATATATGTGTGTGGGTGTTATGTTATACATATATAACATGTTATATATGTGTGTTACATACACATAAATATGTGTACATAATGTATGTGCATATTATATACACATATACATATTAACAGGAAGAACTCATATTCTTTTTTTTTTTTTTTTTTGCTTTTTGGGTCACACCTGGCGATGCACAAGGGTCACTCCTGGCTCTGCACTCAGGAATTACCCCTGGCGGTGCTCAGGGGACCATATGGGATGCTGGGAATCGAACCCGGGTCGGCCGCGTGCAAGGCAAACGCCCTACCCGCTGTGCTATCACTCCAGCCCCCAAGAACTCATATTCTTAAACATTTTTTGCATCCAATGAGGGACTATCAAAATATTTAAAATAATTGCTAATGGGGCTGGAGCGATAGCACAGTGGGTAGGGTGTTTGCCTTGCATGCAGCCAACCTGTGTTCAATTCTTCCCTCCTTATCGGAGAGTGTAGCAAGCTATGGAGAGTATCCTGTCTGCAGGGCAGTGGCTTCTTCAATATGCCAAAAACAGTAACAAACAAGTCTCACAATGGCGAGGTTACTGTTGCCCACTCGAGCAAATCAGTGAACAAGGGGAGGACAGTGCTACAGTGCTAAGCTTGCAAGAAGATACTGACATCAACACAATAGTGGTTGGAGACTTCAGCACTGCTCTATCACCTCTAGATAGATAGACTATTTACTCTTTGCTATAGTAAAACTCAACAAGGAAATACTGACATTGAAAGGTTTTTCATCCCCCAAAAGTCGAATACACATTCTTCTCTAATGCATGTGGAACATTCTCCAAGATAGACCACATGCTGAGTCACAAAACGTACCTCCATAAAATCAAGATCAACTATTTTCTCAGGATCTCATGCATTGAAGCATAAGTTAATCACAAACAAATGTGAAAAGCCTCAAATGCTTGGAACCTAAACAACTCAGTACTGAAAAACCAGTGGGACAGAGAGGAAATTGAAAAAAAAGAACAAAAGGATTCCTGGAAACACAGTAAAGATAGAAGCTACCAGAAAATATATGGAACACAGCAAAAACAGCAAGGTTCTTTTTTATTTTGGTTTGTGTTTTGTTTTGGTTTGGGTTTTTTTTTTTTTGGGGGGGGGTCACACCTGGCAGTGCACAGGGGTTACTCTTGGCTCATGCACTCAGGAATTACTCCTTGCGGTGCTCGGGGGACGATATGGGATGCTGGGAATCGAACCTGGGTCAGCCGCATGCAAGACAAATGCCCTACGTGCTGTGCTAGCCCTACGTGCTGTGCTATCGCTCCAGCCCCAACAGCAAGGTACTATTAAGAAGAAAATTTGTAACAGTGCAAGTGTTCATTAGAAAGAATGTAAGGACTCACTGACCTAACTGCACAGCCTGAGAAACTGGTAGTGAAGGGAGGGGTACCTGGAGACTCAGAGCAGGGAGAAGGATGAAAATAATAATACTTAGAGCATAAGTGAATGAAATGAAACAGATAAATAAAGGCAGGATTTGAATCTTTGAAAAAATAAACAATATGGACAGTTAGCAAGACTCATTAGAGGGGGGGAAAAAGAGAAAAAACCCTAGTTAAACTTAAGTGGAAATGAAAGGGTCACCAGCAGTTACCATAGAAATTCAGCGGATCATCAGGAATTACTTCAGAAATCTTTATGACACAAAAGGGAGAACCTAAAAGAAAAGGATAAAAATTTGTTTTTGTTTTAGAGTCACACCTGGCATTGCTCAGGGCTTACCCCTGACTCTGCATTCAGGTATCACTCAAAGCAGAGCTTGGAGTAACATGTGGATTGAACCCAGGTCAGCCATGTATAAGATGTGTTGTGAGACAAATACTACACTGATAGAAGAGAACAGAGGGGCCGGAGCGATAGCACAGCGGGTAGGGCGTTAGCCTTGCACGCGGCCGACCCGGGTTCGATCCCCGGCATCCCATATGGTCCCCCAAGCACTGCCAGGAGTAATTCCTGAGTGCAAAGCCAGGAGTAACCCCTGAGCATTGCTGGGTGTGACCCAAAAAGAAAAAAAAAAAAAAAAGAGAAGAGAACAGACATCAACCAACAAAAGGAAATCTATAGACCTTTATCCCTGATGAACATAGATGCAAAGTTCCTCAACAAAATAACCAACAAATCTAGGAGTATATCAAAAGATCTGAGAATGGGGAGATAGGATAGTGGGTAGGCAAACCCAATTCAATACCTGGCATGCCATATGATCCCCTGAGCTCACCACGAGTGATTCCTTGGGCAAGAGCCATGAGTAAGCCCTGAGCATTACCTAGTGTGGCCCAAAAACAAGTAAAAGAAAGGTCAGTAGGATCCATGCCGGGGATGCAGGAATTGTTTTAATATGCAAAGAACAATCAACATACACCAGCATTTTTAAAAAAATGTAATCATATCAATAGATGCAGAAAAAGCATTTGACAAGATCTAACACCAATTTATGATAGAAACCCTCAATAAAAGTGAGTTGAAGGAACTTTCTGCAGTATGTTAAAGCCATTTACCACAAGCCCACAGCAGACATTGTACTCAATAGTGAAAAACTGGAAGTCTTCTCAAGATTAGACACAATATAAAGTTGCTCAACACTCAACACTACAGTTCGGCCTAGAAGTCCTTGCTGTGGAAATTAGGCAAGAAAGAGATCTTAAGGGCATCCAGATAGGAAAAGAAGAGTTCACACCGTATTTGTAGATGACATGTTGCAGTACTTGAAAAACCCATAAAAGCTCCATTTTAAAAAGCTCCTAGAAACAATAAACATATATAGTAAAGACATATAAAGTAAAGTGGCAGGCTGCAAAATCAGTACACAGAAATCCATGGCTTTTCTATGTGCAAATAATGAAATCGAAGAGAAACTTGAAACAACATTGCCACTTAATTTGTGCCTCAGAAAGTCAGGAGGCAAACTGACTTTTTGAACTAGGTAGGCAAACTCCTACCTAGGAGTCAGTTTAGCAAATGAAGTAAAAGACTATCACTGTGTCACTGTCATCCCATTGCTCATCAGTTTGCTTGAGCGGGCGCCAGTAATGTCTCATTCGTCCCTGTCACGTTCCGGGTCAGGGGAATGAGGCCCATTATTACTGTTTTTGGCATATCAAATATGCCACAGGTAGCTTGGTATGCTCTGCCTTTAGAATTCTGCATCTGTAGTAAAAAGAATACACGAAGCTACTGCTAAAAGAAATGAAAGAGGACACGAGGAGATGGAACTGTGCCCTGTTCACGGATTGGAAGGATTAATACTGTCAAAGCAGCAGTCTTGCCCGAAGCATCATAGAGATTCAGTGCACTCCGTGTAAAAATACCCATGATGCTTTTTAAAGATACAGAACAAACATTACTGAAATTTCTATGGAGTAATGGAGGATATGGAGCAATAACTAACACCTTGCCCCATCCCAAAGCATTCCTAGGAGTAAAGAAGCTGGGAAGGAAACTGTACTATAAAGTTGTAGTGATTCAAACAGCATGGTTCTGGAACTAGGATAGGCTCTCAGCTCAGTGCAGTAGAATCATGGTTTTCATCCAGAGTCTTATAGGTGTGATAGTGTGACCTCTTCATTGAGAATGTTGTAACTCGGGAGATAGTTCAGAGGGCACATAAACTTTGACCCCAGCACCACCCTCCTGGCATCATTGGGTGTAACCCTAATGGCCCCTAGCATTGTGTCCTTAAACTTGAGCACTGCTGGGAAGCTCCCCCAGTATTTAGAGCACTGCTTTACTTTAATGCCTTTTGGTGAGGGGTGTGCTGCAGAAGTACAATGAAATGTTGACATCTAAGAGGATTTTTGCATCTTCCTGTAGCAAAGCTTGTGGAGGGGGTTCTTGCCTCTCCTCCACTCCCTTCCTATAGTGAAGCTGGTTTTTCCTTTTCTTTTCCTCAGCTGTGTCTTTGTTTTTGTTTTTGTGCCACACTTAGTGATGCTCCAGGGTTACTCCTGACTGCACTGAGGAATTATTCCTGGTGGGGTTTGGGGACTATACGGGTTGTCTGGGATTGAACCCTGGTTGGTTGCATGCAAGACAAATACCCAACCCGCTTTGCTGTCACTCCAGGCCTGTCATGAAGCTCTTGGATGGTTCTCTCCTCTTCTCCGGTCTCCTCTCCCACCCCATTCATCACCCCGGCATGCACCTGGAGCAGGTGCTCCACTGTCGAGATACACTACCACCATTCTTCTGAGGTGTGGCTTTGAGCTGCTGCATCAAGTCTGATCAGCACTGATAATTAGCATTTTGTATGGTTTGGTGGTGGTGGTGTTTTTATTTGGACCATACTCATCCTTACAGGGGACCCTGTGGTGCTAAGAATTGAACCCAGGGCACCTGTAAGCAAGGCATGTGCTCAACCTGATGAGCTCTCTCCCTGCCACCCCTCTCTTTTTGTTGTTGCAAAGCCAGGGATGGAACCTGGTCTTTATTAGTACAAGGGAAGTGCTCTACCACTGAACCCCATCCCCAGCTCCTCACCTCACCCCATTTTATATATTATAATAGATTGAGTATTTTAAGAACTCACACAGGTTACTAATTTTTTGTTTTTGTGCCCTCAAGTATGCTACTGTGGCAGCACCGCCCGAGATGTACTGTGTGGAACAGACATAGGAAAATCTGATGGATTTGGGGACTTTGCCTGCTCAAAGATATGTGGCAAGTAAGATACATGCTTACTTAAAGATCTAAGGCTGCATAACGATAGGTGCTTATCTGTTAGAATGAAGCTGTATTTTATGCAAGTTATGTAACACTGTACTTATTCTCTTGACAGAGATTTGAAATGTGGGAGCCATACGTGTTCTCAAGTGTGCCATCCTCAGCCCTGCCAGCCATGCCCACGGCTTCCCTATTTGGTGCGCTACTGCCCTTGTGGACAAACTCCTCTCAGCCAGTTGCTCGAACATGGAAGTAGTGGTCGGAAATCATGCATGGATCCTGTCCCTTCGTGTGGAAAAGTGTGTGGCAAGCCTCTGTCTTGCGGATCCTCAGGTAACTAAAAAGCTGAAAGCTGCCTTTTAAATTCAGAATGCAAATCTTTGGCTATCTGACTTCTTGGGCAAAAATAATGTGAAATCCCAGTAAAAATATTTGAGGTTTTTGTTAATATTATAGTCAAATTTACGTGGGTCCTTTTTCTTCTCAAAATGTGAAAATTTGCATTTGTCAAAAAAATAATTTGTCCTTTTGATTCAGGTATTTTTTGCCAGTTCAGATCAATGGTGCTGAGCAGCTATATCAGGAAGGGTTATGACTTGTTTCGGTTGTCTTTAGCTAGTCTGAATGCTTAATAGCCTTTTTTTAAAAATCAAGATCCAGGGTTCAGCCAGTGGCTTTTCATATAAGAACATGTTAAATTAACTGTGTGACTAAGATGTTTAAGAACCAAAATTCTAGGTATGCTAAAACTTTAGTCATTCAGGCAACTTAAATACTATTCTTTATAGCTGAATTTCTCACCTCGGGGTGGCAGTTCATTTTGGATAGATATTTTTCTAAAATGTACATTTCCTCTGAAACAGGGTACTTTTTCCTTGTTGACTGGTCATCATTTTCCTGAGCCTTGTCATGAATGTACCTCCAGGTACAGGGATGCCTTTGGGGCATGATGAGGTTTCTCAGGCAAATTCCTCATAACACTTGAGCAGTTTTAATTGTCAATTTGTTGGACTGAAGTGATAGTACAGCGGGTAGGGCGTTTGCCCTACACAAGGCTGACTAAGGTTCGATCCCTACCATCCCCCAAGGGCCACTAGAAGTAATTCCTGAGTGTAGAGCCAGGAGTAACCCTTGAGCATCACTGGATGTGAGTCAAAAAGAAATAATAATAATAATAAGTAGTAGTAGTTTGTTAAACCATTTTTCTGGGGGTAGAGAGGGCTTTTTTTTTTTTTTGGGGGTCACACCTGGCAATGCACAGGAGTTACTCCTGGTTGTGCACTCAGGAATTACTCCTGACGGTGCTCAGGGGACCATATGGGATGCTGGGATTTGAACCAGAGTCGGCCACGTGCAAAGCAAATGCCCTACCCTCTGTGCTATCGCTCCAGCCCCGAGGGGGCTTTTTGGGTCACACCCAGAGATGCTCAGGGCTTACTCCTGGCTCTGTACTCAGGAATGACTCCTGGTGGTGCTCAGGGGATCCTATGGGATGCCGGGGATTGAACCCAGGTTGGCTGCGTGCAAGGCAAATGCCCTCTCCACTATGCTATCTCTGCGGCCCCCATTGTTAAAGCTTTTGTTTTTGTTTTGTATTGTTTTGGGGCCACACCTGGCTGTGTTTGGGGAATTGTATAGGATGTTGGGATCCAGCCTGGTCAGCTCTGTACAAGGCACGCCCCCTACCCGCCGAACTATCACTCTGGCTCCTTCTTACTCTTAAATTGAAGGTGCTAAATTTCTTTTGAGTGCAGCTGACAGGTCAGGGAGCTCCTTTCCTCCATGTAGTACCACCATGGACAGGAGGCACTAGCCCAGTAACAACAGGCAAGTGTGCAGGGATCTGTCATCCTTCATAGGGCAGAAGTTCTTGCTGAAAGAAGCAAGCCAGAAAAAAAACAAAGGCTACTGCTATACACCCAACTGCACCCAAAGTCATGGCTGAGACGTTTCCCAGGGAAGAGAAGGCTCATGAAAGAGACCTCCAGGGCTTCGGTTGTGACTCAGTGGTAAAATATCTGTCTTGTACACATTAGACCTGGACTCAGTCCCTAACACAGGAAGAAGAGGGCTCTATAGCACAGCCCCAAGGAGTTGGTTTTAATTTGAAACTATGTGGGAAAGTTCAAACTTAAGGACCTTTGAGAAAACTGTAGCTCTTCTTAATTAACCACCACTTTCGACCTACTAATTCACCGGAGACTGCCAGCCTTGGAAGGCAGTAACCTAGAGGAGCCCTCCTGGGATGGCCCTGTCTCAGTTACGCTGCTCACACCTCACGGGCCCTGATTGCTGAGCCCTTTATGCCAAAGGGTGTTGTTGAAAACAGTAGAACAATCAGCTAGCGATTAGGAAACCCTAAGGGCTATGCACTGCCAAGTGAGGCGACTGTATAACTGAGAGACTGAGATGGAGAGTCCCTGTTATCCCAGGGATATTTAAAAAAAAAAAAAAATTACAAGGTCAGCAAAAAGAGTAGGAGAAAACACAGGCAAAAACTTTCTATTTCCGGGGCCGGAGCGATAGCACAGCAGGTAGGGCGTTTGCCTTGCACGCGGCCGACCTGGGTTCGATCCCCGGCATCCCATATGGTCCCCCAAGCACTGCCAGGAGCAATTCCTGAGTGCAAAGCCAGAAGTAACCCCTGAGCATCGCTGGGTGTGACCCAAAAAGCAAAAAAAAAAAAAACTTTCTATTTCCTAAGAGTCACCTATGCTAGATTCATCAAAAGACTTAATTATTATGAATACGTTTTAAAAAATAAAAGGAGATAGTGATTGAAGAGATCCAGAAGGCGAAAGACTGTGTCTCACCCAAAGAGGATACCTATAAAGAGACAGAAGCAATAGAACCCAGTGAAGGGACTGAGGAGGTGGTTCAAAGGGCTGGAGCACATGCTTTGCATCTAGCTAGGAGCCTGGGTTTGATCCCTGACACCTTGGTCCCCTGAGCACCACTGAGGGTGACTGCCCCTCCCCCAACCCAACTCCACTGGGTATGGCAAAAAACAGCAATAGCAACAGTAAAGCTAAATAACTCATGGTACATTATGATCAACAACATCGAGTGAAAATGGAATGGGGAAGATCACTTTATGAAAATTTCTCTTTTCTCCATTAGTGCCATGTTCCTTCAGCTTTTTTCTCTTTATTCCAGTAAGTAGTTTTACTCCATTTTTTGGTCTCAATCTAATTAGGGGGGAAAGGACTAGTTGAAAGACCTTTTTCCAAGGAGATAGTTTAAAGGGCTGCAGTGCTTGCTCTGCATGTGTAAGTCCTGGGTTCGAGCCTCATCACTGCATGGCTCTCTAAGCACAGGGCCAAAAGCAGCCCCCAAGCCTCCATAGGTGTGGCTTAAAAACAGTTAATGGGAAATAATTCAATAAATAGAAAATAGATTGAAAATAAATTAATAGTGCCTTGAGACCTTTACATCTCTAATCTTTAATCATTTACAAAAGATAAGTAATGGAAGTACTGAAATGAGAAAAGAACAGAAAATACTAAAAAAAAATTGGTTGAAAATTTTTTAGTTCCTGAAAAATACATCCAAAAATACATCCAAGAAGCTATAAGAAGACTCTAGTGAAGTAAATTCAAAGAGATTCATACCTAAATAGTAAAGATGCCAGCGTCAGTGGCAAAGAGAGAGAGAGGGCAACAAGAGAGAAAGAGGGAACGTGTGTGTATGTAGGGAGGGGTGTCAAGGTCTCTTAAGCCACACAGCAACATTTAAAAGATTACAAAATAATGGAGAACAGAAGACAGAATAACCAATTAAAAATATGGAAAGAAATTAAATAAAAGACCAATCAAGAATTATACCCAGCAAAGCTGTCTCTCAGAAGGAAAAAAAAAAAAAAGAAGAAGATATAAGGCAGTTTGTTGCTAGCAAATTTACAATAAATATCTTCCTTTAGTATCGGAAGCAAATTAAACTGAAATCTAAATTTAAATCTAAATGAAAAAAATGAAAGAGTAATGACACTATAACTCCATATTTATTCTTGAAGATATTTTTATTTGTTCGCTTTTTGGGGGAGGGTCACACCTGGTAGTGAATGCTCAGGAGCTTACGCCTGGTTCTATACTCAGTGATCACTCCTGGTCAGTTCAGGGGACCATATGGAATCCTGGGGATTGAACCCTGGGTTGGCTACATGCAAGGCAAGTGCTATATCCACTCCATCCCCTAAATCTATATTCTTTGAAGTTAATTTTAAGATAAATATATCAAAAAATTTGTACATGCTTACATTGTCAGGCTTATAGCATGTTGAAATATACCTGACAGGGTCTGGAGCAATAGCACAGCGGGTAGGGCGTTTGCCTTGCACATAGCCGACCCGGATTTGCTTCCTCTGTCCTTGTTTGAGAGCCCAGCAAGCTACGGAGAGTATCCCGTCCGCGTAGCAAAGCCTGGCAAGCTACCCGTGGCGTATTCATTATGCCAAAAACAGTAACAAGTCTCACAATGGAGACGTTACTGGTGCCTGCTTGAACAAATCGATGAACAATGGGAGGACAGTGCTACAGTGCTACGTTGCTTTAAGTGTATGCTAGTTATTTACCGAGCTTTAATGGAAATTATATAAATGTAGTATTACTTTAATGTATTTTGCTGGGTTTATAACAGGGATCTAATTATATATAGCATATAGAAGAACACACACACACACACTCTTAAGTCATCTATATCTCACTGTAATTGGGTCAGTATAAATCTTTAATAGAAGGGCCAGAGAGATAGTACAGGTGTTATGGCATTTGCTTTGCATCCCGCCAATCATGGTTCCATTCCAGCACCACATTATGGTCCCCCCAAGTACCACCATAGGACACTCCTGAGCACAGAGTCAGGAATAGCCCCTGATTACCACCAGGCGTGGCCCATAATCAAATAAAGAAAAATCTAAAATAGAATCTGAAAGATTCTGATTGTAAGACCTAGCTAGAATAATCAGGAAATTACTTAAAAAATAAATAAAATGGTAAAAATCAAACCCAAAAAGCTGCATTAAAAGGGATTGGAGTGTAGTAAAATGGATGGGGTGCTTGCCTTGCACATGGCCTGGCCAGAGCAGGTTGAATTCCAACAATCCATACGGGTCCCCTTGGCACTACCAGGAATAATCCGTGAGCACTGCTGGATGTGATTCAGGAACCAAAAAGAAAAGGGGTTGGGGGGGCAATTAAACCAGGAAATATTTGCTAGGATATCAAGAAAGGAGGAATAAATTTAAAAAATATATATATATGATATATTGAAAACTAAAGGTAAGTGGAAGATAGGATCCCACTATGCTAGTATATAATAATGTTATTGTCAAAAGAGTAAATGATCAGTAATCGCAGATTGTCAGACTGAATTTTTTAAATCATTAACAGAAGACAAGGGAGACAGTTGAAAGTGCTGGAGCACGTTTTGCGTGCAGGAGCCCTGGTTCGTCTCCAGCACTGCTTGGTCTCCCTAGCTTGCTGCTGGGAATAGCCCCCAACACCTCTGAATGTGGCCAAACAAGTAGAAGAAGCAGGAACTGCTGCATGTGATTTGCAGGAACCAGACTGTAGAACTAAAGATACAATTGAGCTGAAAACAGAAGGACGGGGAAATACCTTCATGTCAGCAGCTGTCAGAAAGAGACTGGGGGCTGGGGCGGTAATAAAGTGAGTAGAACGCCTCCTGGCCCACGGCTAACCCAGTGATCCCCAGCACTCCATATGTTCCCCCAAAACCCGCCAGGAGTAATTTCTTTCTTTTTTTAATAATTTTTTTTCTCAGTTCTCCCCCACCAGGAGTGATTTCTTTTTTTTAATAATTTTTTTTTTCAATTTCCCTCTTACACTTTGTATAAACACTGGTTTACAAAGTTGTTCATGATGATTTGTTACAGTGTATTTCATTGTATTCCAATACCAGTCCGACTACCATTACACCTAAGCCTGCCCTCATACCAGGCCCTCACTTATTTAATGAATATTGTTTGTTATCAATAATTTGCTAAGAGAATGATCAAAAAAGTTTCCTTTAAAAAAAGTTAGTGAAGATTGTTGTGTCTTACTTTGCAGACATTAAGTCTTTGTATGAGAAATTATTAAGATGCTATTACAGGTTAAGCCTTCTGTTAATCAATTTTGTTAATCAAGATTTGTTGCCTTCTTCATTGTATCCCATTCAATCTGGTGTGATTTTCCTGGTTTACCAGTGTTGCAGAGTTGGGGGTGTCACACAGCCACAAATTCGGCCATGTACTCCAGGAAATCCAGAATTTTTAATGGGGTCGTGCAACTGGAGTTAAATTTTTTACTGGGTGGCAGCTTTGGGGTGTGCATAACTGCTAGGGCTCTGCAAGTACAGGGAGGTGGGAGAGGTAGCCCATCCCAACTTCCATGAAAGCCTGGAGATTTCAGTCACGAAACCAACATACCTGAGCTTGTCAGCAGATTAATTTCTGGGTGAAGCTCGTCCCGAGCATTAGGGTCCAGCCGGAAGAATGGCAGCAGTTGTGGAGTGTAGGAGATACAGCTGCCGGGGCTTGTTTGGGCGGGTCCTGGGCTGACTTGCCCATCAGGAGTAATTTCTAAGTGTAGAGCTGGAAGTAAGCCCTGAGCACTGCTGGGTATGGTCCAGAAACCAAAGCAAAATAAAAAAAGAAACTGAGTGATCGATCACTGAGGAAAGCTTTAAAGCAGGACTTGTGATGGGGAGACAGCTCAGTAGTCAAGGACACTCAGCTCCCCACATGGATCCTCAACACCACACAGCATCTGACCACCACTTGGGATAGTCTTGTTGCCCCCAGCACAGCAGGGCCCAAGCAAGACCATATTGGTGAGTTCTGGCATTCAGCTGTCTGGCCTGGTTGGCTGAGTATCACCAGAAATGACCCTTAGGTCTCCTCTTCACTGCTTTGGAGGCCCAGAAAAAGGAAAGGAAAAAACAAAAACAGAACTTGTTCTAAACTTAGAGTTGCAGAATGAATGGCTGGCCTCCAGACATTCAAAGCACTTGAGTCAGTGATATTACACATCGGAGTTTGTAATGTTTATAATTGGATGCTTTTAACACTTCAGTAAGGTCATTTTTGGCTACAGGGTTTTATATTTGTTTATTTGTTAGGAGTGGGGTGAGGTGGGGTGGTGGTGGTTTGCACCACGTCAGCAGTACTCAAGGCTCAGCTCTGACACTGTCATCACTCCTGGTAGGCTCAGGAAGATTTGGGACCAAAAAAAGTCACAGGATCTGTTACTTGACAAAGTAGCCTAGACTCCGAAACACATCTCAGTAACGCACACAGGGCCTATAAGGACCTGGCCTACAGCTGCTGGGAAAACAGGGACAGGCATTAGTGACAGCATTCTTACCTCCCCCTGATTCGGGAAGTCGTAGGGAGCAGTGGTGGAGACCAGTGAGGCTGGTACATTTGGGAGTTTGAAAATGTGTGGTTGCAATGTTCATTCCCATCTCTTTTTCATTTTTGCTCAAGATTTCATTCATACCTGCGAAAAACTCTGCCATGAGGGAGAATGTGGACCATGCTCTCGCACATCAGTTATTTCCTGCAGATGCTCTTTCAGAACAAAGGTAAATCCTAAACAATGCCAGGGTTGTTGATACCAGTGCCTTGTGCATTGATGATTATGAGAGAGTGCGAATCCGTACAAGCAGTGTTACTTCTGTCATACTCTATGTGATTGATTCTTCTAGCCAGTATATGGGCGTTGCAGGATGGGCCTTGATGGGTGGGACGGGCAGGGGGGGGTCTGTTTAGTTCTCAGGGATGAGAAACCAGTAACAGAGAAGGCCATTTACAATTGACCCTACCAGTTGTGATTATACTAGATCCTGGGAAAGGAGCACTGTTGTGAGAAGTTTAGAGGGAACATAGTCCCCAAGGTGGCCCTCGCTTCTGAGATCCACTGCAAGGATTTAGACCAGAGGTTGCCAAACTAATTTGGCATACTGCCTCCTTTTCAGGAAAAAAATTACTTAGTAGCCCCCACCCCTTGAAATCTGCCTTTTGTAAGCAAGCAAATAGCAACCTTCAATTGCACTTGAGGCTACTCCTTCCCTTCCTTCCCTGTCCCCATCATTATAGTGCCCCTCCCCACAACAGGGTGATATCCCCCACTTTGAGAAAACTGGTTCACAGTTACTGACTAGAGCAATTCACATGGTTGCCCTCACTGCCAGTCTAAGAGTCCCAGAAACCACCCTCAGAGGTTGATACTTCACTAGGCTCATCTGGTTAAAAGCACTTACATTCATGGCCAAGTTTATTACAGCAGAAGAACTCAGATTAAAATCAGTCCTAGAAGCATGTAATGCAGAGTTCAAGAAGTGCCAGATGGGAAGCTTCCAGTTGTTTCCTCCTCAAGGAGTTATAACAGCATTACTTTCTTTAGCTTCACTGTGTGACCAAATGCGTGTAGTATTGCTAGCCAGGGGGAAGGAGAGTATTCAAGCCGGGGTGGTCAGCATTTTCTGGGACTCTGTGGTACAGACAAAGTTGCTGCCCATGTAGCCGATCGTAGTTTCCAGTTGCTGTGAAGGTTTGTTACTACTATAGGACTCAAAACCCCTACCCTAAATCATGGCATAGGTCTCTACTTGTGGCTAGTGGCCACCTTAAGAGTATCCTATGTGGCCAGCCTTGTATTCTTAGTCATAATAGACCACCTGGTGACTCAAGGCCATAGGCAAACTTTGGCCCCATGCTCAGGCCGATATTCTAACTTCATAGAAGCTGATAGTAAAGGTCAGACTTCCCTTTGGGTAGTTCCTCAAAACAAAACTGTTGCCTGCTTTGTGCCCAGGACAGGCTCTGTTGTTTGTTGTCCCTAGTTTAGAACCAGGGCCTCACATATGCAAGGCAAGTGCTGTGCAGATGAGCTGCATCCTTCACCCCGGTTTATTAGATTAGTTCTATGAAAGGGTTCTCATTTTAAAAAAAGAGCAAACAATGTTAGTGTTGATTTGAATGTAATCTGAGTAGAAGAGTTCATATTGAGGCCAGGGTTGTAGTCAGTGGTAGAACATTTGCCTTGTATGTGTGTGTGAAGCCTTGAGTTTATTTGATTTCCCTGGCACCACAAAAGTAGTAATAATGGTAATAATAAAAGGATAAAAGGAAATCTTGGCCATTTTTCAAGTCTATATTCAAATGAGCCAGAAATACTTTCTTTGAAAGTACTAGGTGATTCAGCTTGTACAACCTAGTATTGATCGGTTCTTCTCTCTGACCCACTCTGATCTTTTTTAAGAACATCAGCCCCTGTTATGGTCAGTGCACATCTCAGGCAGAGTTCCAAACACCGGATCCTGTTGTTCCAGTTATTAAATACAGCCCAAAGTCTGAGTAGCAGCTAACTTGCAAATGATTCTGGGACTACCGTTCTTAAGTTAGGAGCTAGATTAATAGGTTAAGCATTAGAATAAATGGAAAAAGTATTAAGATTGTGTGTGTGTGTGTGTGTGTTTCTGAAAATTATCAGAGAGATTCCATAGAATACATGGGGTGAGGCCAGTAGAGATATTCTTACAAGTAGAAGGATTTTTTGTTTTTGTTTTTTTTTGTTCTTTCTTGTGTTTTTCAAATAGACATCTTATCCTATAATGCCAGGGAAGCTAACTGTTAATATGAATTCCATTGAGCCCTTTGACAAAATTAAAAATGTCTTCAAAATGCTAATAATCATCAGCTAGATTTTTTAAGGCATCTCCTTTATGATGGAAAATAAATAAACCATTTTCTAGATAAATAAACCATTTCTTTTTTAAAGCTACAAAGGTTGCTTTTATTTATTTATTTATTTACTTACTTATTTATTTTCTCTTTGGGTCGCACCCGGCATGCACAGGGGTTACTCCTGGCTTTACACTCAGGAAAGCAGTGCTCAGGGAAACCATATGGGATACTGGGAATCGAACCCAGGTCGGCCATGTGCAAGGCAAATGCCCTACCCACTGTGCTATCGCTCCAGCCCCAGTTGCTTTCTTTTAATCACTTTGGTGAAAGTCTTTGAGAAATGTGTGATGTGTCTTAATCTCCTTGTTATTGGAGCTTTTAGGCCATTCCCAGCATTGCTTGGGGGTCACTCCTAGTAGAACTCAGGGGACCATATGGAGTGCCAGGGATCAAATCCAGATCAGCTGCATTCAAGGCAGTCTCTGTCTCTGGTCCCAGCTCTGTCTTCCTCTTAACAAAGACTACTGTACTGACGTTATATTGGTAATTAATTTCTATTCAGAGGAATATATGGCAGCTCTGCCTTTCTCTGCAATCCTAGACACCACTGCAGCCTGTCATTTCCCTACAGTCCCATCTGTATCAGCTGGAGAACTCACTTAACTTCTGGAGTCACTTTTGTTTTACATCTTTACAAAGAAGTCTCTGCAGAGTATTTGAGGGGATTCTCTTATCGGACTTAGCCAACTCATGAATTTATCTAAAGCATCCTTCTAACCATGAAGCTTCAAGTTTTCAGATCTTTCCACTTCTATTATCAAGTCTAGTTTCTGTCCCTTTATTTCAAAGTTATTTTCACTAAGCTGGACTGTTCTTGTCTCCTTTGCTAGTGTCTGGATACCCAGCAATCTGTGACAGCAAAGCCAGGTTCAGATGTAGGGATTGGGCAGCTGCTCTCCTGCACATGGCTGACTTGCTAACCTTACTCAGGATCTGCCCTCAGCAGTTACATGGGACATACCCTTTGGGCCGTTCTGACATTGAAACCCCCTAAGGAAACTGTGAATGTCACAGAACTTCCTCAGTACAGTCTTCAGTGGAAACTGTTTCGAGGGCTCCTAGTGTGTAGCTCTTCATTATGAAGTGGCACCTGATTACCGTGTGTGTGCGTGTTGCGGGCGTGCGCGTGCGTGCACAGGCGCACACACACTTATACTTTTTTTTTTCCTTTTTGAGTCATGCTGGCAATGCTCAGGGGTTATTCTTGGCTCTGCACCCAAGAATTACTCCTGGCGGTCCTCGGGGGACCTTATGGGATGCTGGGAATCGAACCCGGGTCAGCTGTGTACAAGGCAAATGCCCTGCCCGCTATGCTATCACTCCAGCCCCACACGCTTATACTTTTTGTGACTTCTTTTTTCTCTACCATTACCAGGCTGTTATTTCTCTTTCCTTTGCAAAGCAGCCTCTCTTCACATTGAGATTTTGTAATTCTTAGTCTGCTGGGTTTGGAGACCTTCCCATAGGATTGTAATCATTGGATTTTTACAAAATGTTAGTTTGCCTGAGGCTTATTGTGAGCAAAACATGTTAATATAGGGACTCAGGTAAGATGAGTAAGGAGTAAGTAAGCAGTACAGAAAGTTTGGAATATACTTGTAACATTTTGCGTTGTACTGTGGTTGTGTTGTGTGATTTATTCCCAAATGATGGTTTCTTTTTCATTTTCCATAGGAGCTTCCATGTACCAGTCTCAAAAGTGAAGGTATGTCTGGGAAGAGGCTATGAGGAATTTCTGGTGTGAGTGTTGCCTATCTTGAATGTGGGTTTGGGTTGTCAAACTTTAAGATTTATGTATTTCATTAGATGCAGCTTTTACTTCAAAAAAAATCATAAGTTTGAATGCTAGTTAACAGTGCTAGGAAAACCAGCAGAAGTTTTCTATGTTTGCTGCTAAATGCTTAAGATCTTTCAGGTGGCATGTTGATGGGGTAAGTGAAAGCAGAACACATCTACTGAGATGAGCTTCTGTACAGGCTGCTCTGGTGTTCGACCCTCTGACATTTTTGTTAGGGAGCTGAGACCTGAACTAACGCCGCAGTAGCCTGCTGCAATCCCAAGACCTAGAATATTGTTTCTTTACTCATCCTAATATCTCACTTTATTAATTTTCTTTCTTTGTTTTGCATTCATCATTAAGTCTTTTGTTGAATCCATTTAAATCACCTTTTGGGGAAGTGAATGGTAGTGGTTTACCCAACTCTTCTTGGGTCAGGAAGAGAGTTATTTTGCTTAGGATACCTGTGACTCCAGTTTTTGGAAAACCAAAGGGACAGTTTACTCGGCAGCAAAGGGCTCGCGCTCCTTGCATAAGAGGGATTCCTGAGGCAGAGCCAGACGAGGTTGGGTAACTCCATGCTTGGTGATTCCAAATCAACAGTTCAACCTCACAATGATGTTCTCAGTTTTCCCTCGGGGGCCAGCTACAAAGACTCTTGACCCAGTAGCAACTAAAGGAAAGAGAGGGAGACTCTAAACTTCTCTTCCTTGTGAAGAGGAAGGGTAAGGCGGTGCTGAAAGGCTCTCCTTCCACCCTGCAGCATGCGCTCACGGGGCAGGAATGAGTTTGTGAACCCAGGGATGGCCTGAAACAGGCGTGAAGGGGCTGTTTGGGGCATGGCCAGAAGTATCTACCTCTAAACCACAACCAAACTTGCAATTATTGAAAACCTGAGAGGTACTACAACACACAGGGTGGTTGCTATGCACATGGCCAACCCAGGTTTGATCTCCAGCATCCCATGTGGTCACCTGAGCACCGCCAGGAGTAATCCCTGAGTATCACCGGGCAAAACAAATAGATACAAATTCAACTTGATTTTTGGGGCCAGGGGTGTGGCTTCAAGTCCCTGGGGCCCATCCCTGGCACTGCCTGTCCATCCGCACAATTAAAAGTAAACAATATCATTTGAGAGCTGTGAGTGGCACTCAGTGCTAGAGTATTTGCCTTATATGTTGCCTTGAGTTCATTGGGGCTCGCCAGAAACAAATTATAATTAGAAAAAAATTTAATAACTAATTTCTTGGTTTTGTTTTTGTTTTTTCAGTACCACCTGGGATCAAACCCAGGGTTTTCCACATGTTAGGCACATACTCTATCACTGAGCCATATCTCTGTCTGCAACTTTAATGTAAGCCATAAAAAATAGAACAGCAGAAAGTAAAACTACAGCCTTATCCTACTCTTCTCTCCTAATTCCACTCCCCTGACCTACCATCAGTAGTTTGTATGGTTCTGTAGCTTTCCCACCATTTTTTCTTTTTTATAGTTTAAAGCCAAACTAAGTTGGTAAGAAGTGAAATCATCGTGGTTTCCATTTTTATTCCCCTAATTGCTGATGGTGTTCAGCAACTTTTTATCAGTCCTTTGCCCTTTTGTTGCGGGGATGGGGAGGTCACACCTGTAGGTTGGGGGCTGTTCCTATCTTGGTGCTCAGGAATTGCTCACTGAAGTGCTCTCGGGATTATATAGTGTCAGAGATTAAACCAGAGGTCAGCCCCGTGCACAGGAAGTGTCTTACCTTCCTTTGCCCATGTTTAGTATCAGTTTGTTTATCTTTGGGGAGGTGATGTGCGGCTCAAGGAGCTGATGGGCCACTTCCAGCAGCGCTTGGTTCATGCGAATCAGGACCCAAACCAGCGGGGGTGCTCAGGCTCCCTGCAGTACCCAGGATGGATTTGGGGGCAGGTGAGAATTCTTCCCCTGAACCACCCATGCATCTGTAGAATTTGGGGGTTCTGTATCCCAGCCCTCTGCACTCTCTCCCCAGCTGCCTTCTCTTCGTTGTTAAGTGTTAGGAGGAAGGAGTTCTTTATGTACTTGGGGAGTCCTGGACCCTTCAGAGATCAGTTTTATACATCTTTTTCCCTGTTGGTCGTTGTCTTTTCACCTCTCTTGATGTTATCCTGTGATGTATAGAAGCTTTAATCACAGCAGGTCTGGTTAATGGTTTTTGCTTTGGTTCCTTAGTCTTTGGCACCTGAGCCATTTTTGAAAGTATCTGTCAAAGGATTGCCTAAAGTGGAATTTCCACCAAAAGTTTGTACTCCCATACACTAGGTATGAGAGGACTTTTTCCTTCACACTCTCGCCCATGCTATGTATTAGCCAATTTTTCTCTCCGTTTTCTATTTTCAAGGGTCTGACAAGTGAAAAGTGATATTTTAGTATGCATTTTTGTCATCACTGCTTACATTATTATATTTGTATTTCTTCAACCTATAGCTACTCAAGTATTTTTTTTGTACAAATGTTCATAGCCTTTGCCTTTTTTTTTTCCCCCCCTTCCTGTTTAATTGGCCTTGGCAGATGCTACATTTATGTGTGACAAGCGCTGTAACAAGAAGCGGTTGTGTGGACGGCATAAATGTAACGAGATCTGCTGTGTGGTAAGTGTTGCTGTCAGATTGTATTCATCCAGGCTGGCAAAAGCCACTGTCGGGAGGGCTGCCCAGATTCAGAAATCACTGGGCGGGTCCGTGGGGCTGGCAGCTGGGAAGAAGAAGACAGGCCTAAAACCTCAGGAGAGTGTGTGCTGACACCAGGGTGTGTGTATGTGTGTGGAGAGAAAGGAGAGAAAGAAGAGGTTGCTCGGGTGAAATCAGTGCTTTGTGTTTTATGTAGCGGGGGTGAGGGGGGTGGAGGGAAAGAGAGAAAAGGAGGAGACTCTGGTGGCCACTCCTGGAGGTGCTCGAGTGAAGCTGGTGCTTGTATTTTGTGGTAGTTTTGTGGCAGAGATGGAACACGAGGTGTCCACTGTGCAGGGTGTGTGCTTTCTCACCGGGGCCCTGACTCTGTGGTTCCTGATATGTTTGTCTTGACGGCTTGGGGGCAGCTCTGGGTAGAGCAGCTGCCCTGTACATGTCAGGCCCTTGGTTTGCTCCCCAGCGCCACACACAGTCAGGCCCTGGCATTGGACTATTGGACTGTCTGGGCCAGGAGTTGTTATAGTGACCCCTGTAACCTCTGAGCACTATTTGGGAGTCCTCTACCAAGAAAAGATTGGTTGACAAGGTGATTATTGACAAGATTGTGCAGTGGGGCTGGAGTGATAGCACAGTGGGTAGGGCGTTTGCCTTGCACGCGGCCGACCCGGGTTCGAATCCCAGCATCCCATATGGTCCCCTGAGCACCGCCAGGGGTGATTCCTGAGTGCATGAGCCAGGAGTGACCCCTGTGCATCGCCGGGTGTGACCCAAAAAGCAAAAAAAAAAAGATTGTGCAGTGTGTCGAGACTTATAGACAGTAACTGAAGACTTGAAGACTTCATCTTACAATTGAACTCTTCAGATCTAGGCACTTTCCCAGCTAACCTTGTCTCAGCTCCATCACCACCTACTCTGACTTTCTTGGAGGGGATGTAGGCATACCTGCTCAGGAATCACTTCTTGGCAGGACTCAGGGGACCATATATGGTCCGGGGATTGACCTGGGTCGGCTATGTACACGGCAAATGCCCTACCTGCTCAACTCTCTCTGACTCCAATTCCTGAGACATTTAAAAGCTAATCTAGTCCTCATTTTATCTGTGAGTGTGGAGAGATTTTTTAATCTTATAGTTATAGGAAATACAGAAATGGGGACAATGTAAACTGATATATACCTCTCTTCCTAGGATAAGGAGCATAAGTGTCCTTTGATTTGTGGGAGGAAACTTCGTTGTGGCCTTCATCGATGCGAAGAGCCTTGTCACCGTGGGAACTGCCAGACCTGCTGGCAAGCCAGTGAGTGTCTTCACTGAACAGTATAGCAAGGAATACTGCGGCATGCGTGTGTGAGAGGCACTGTATAAAGAGCTGGTGATCAATTCACACATAATGTATTTTGAGAGATCAGTTTGCTTAGATTGGTATGGACTACTGACTGGGAGAGAGGGTAACGAGGTGGGGGGGTGCTCCTGGGAATGCTTGGGGGGACCCTGTCACGCTGGGGATCAGACCAGGCCTCCCAGATGCAAAGCACGCGCTCAGCCTTTAGGCTGCTTCTCCAGCCCATAATGAACATTACGCCAAGCACAGCACTGTCATCCTTGAACATATCCAGTGACGTATAAGCAGCCATCTCTGGATCATTAATTAATTTAACTCCCTGCTTTTTAAGTATGGTTGACAAAGATTCTGTCCTTGGCAGCTTTCGCTTTATCTGAGCAGCAATTTTCAAATTCTTCGGTCTTAACTCACGTATATTCTCCTTTCTTAGTCAACAGACTATCCCTTAGCCTAGCTATTCATATTTATTGTGTGGTCAGTGTTAATAGGTCAGTGACTAACCTTAGTGGAAATCGGGCTAAAGAAATCTTTGTCAAAGGCACAATACACTCAGAGGTACAGCCTTCCTCGTTTCCTCAAAATCCTCAAAATCTTCTGTGGAGAGGCTGGAGCAATAGCACAGTGGGTAGGGCGTTTACCTTGTACGTGGACGATCCAGGTTCAATTCCCAGCATCCCATATGGTCCCCTGAGCACCACCAGGAGTAATTCCACAGTGCAGAGCCAGGAGTAAACCCTGTGCATCACCAGGTGTGACCCCTTTGCATCGCCAGGTGTGACCCAAAAAGCAAAAAAAAAAAAAAATGTGGAATCATAATTTCTGAGGCATCTGTGTATCCTTCTGCTTTTGTTTTGCCTCAGCAAACTTAGAGAAAGCAGCACCCCAGGAACATAATGAATGTTCCAACAGGATGCAGTTTGTTGAAGTTTTGTCAAAGGACTGGAGCCATGGCAGTTACTAACTTTGATAGCTCAGTCCCAATATTCTTCCAGGTTCACATTCTTAAAAATCATCAAAGACCCCCAAAGAGTTCTCATGTAAGTTATAAATATCATAGTTTCCTTGTTAGGAATTAAAACGAGATCAGCGATTTGCTGATCTTTTGGGGATGGGGGGGTAGTTGGTTGGGCCACATCTGGCGTTGCTCAGGGCTTACTCCTTGTTCTCTGTTCAGGAATTACTCCTGTTGGGCTCAAGGGACCGTATGGGATACAGAGTATAGAGCCCAGGTCAGCCATGTACAAGGCAAACACCTTACCCCTATACTATCGCTCTGGCCCCTGATCCATTTTTATAAAAATAGTAATATGCCCATGACATATAAACATGCATAGCAGTATTTTGATAACTCTTTCGGTAATTCTTCCGGGTGTTTTGTTTTGGTTTTTTTGGTGGTTTTTTTGGCCACACCCAGCTGTGCTTAAGGTGTAATCCTAATTCTGCTCATGGGTCAGTTTCCTGGTGATGCTTGGGTATCAATAATTATTTTCAAAACGTGAGACAGGAAGACGATGCCCAAAGACAGTTGGATTCTCACATCTGCCTCTCTTCAATCTGTTACCATATACTTGTCACATGTGATAAAAATATGGCCCCACGGGATAACTAGCTGAAAGAAGGAACAATATGTTTAACACTTCTCCATGAATCCTGGGGCAGTCGGGGGTAGAGTGTCTGCCTTCCTTGTCATCCAGACTGGGAGTCCGCCTGTTCCAGCACCAACTAACGTGCAGCCAAGCACGGTTGCTCAGTGCATACAGCCCCAGTCACCACTGAAGGAGAAGGGGAAAAGAAGGAGGCTTTCTGAAAATTGTGGATTTGGGAGGCCACACTCAGTGGTGCTTGGGGCTTACTCCTCGCTCTGTGCTCAGCGATCTCTCCTGGTGGGCGGGGGGGGGGGGGGGGGCGGCTTATGTCGTGCCAGGAATTGAACCAAGTTAGCTGCATGCAACGCAAGTGCCTTATTGCTCTGGCCCTAATTGTGGATTTTTGTCTTCAGATTTTTTTCTGGGGTGGGGAGTGGTCACCACATGCCTGGTTGTGGTGCTTGTTCTTGTCCTTGCCAGGGGTCACACGCCTTAGTTCTGGTGCTCACACCTGTTGTGGTTGCAGGACTGCCAGCATTTGCACTTTCTTCCCATGGTAATCTGCACATTGGTGGTTGTGGCATTTGTCAGGATCTCACGCCCTTACACGGGAGGTTTACATGTCTGAGTACAGTGTGACCAGAAGTCATTTATGGTGCCGGAGATCACAGACTTCAGAGTTGCCAGATCCCACAGCTGAGATGGTTTCCTGGACACTCAGTGGCACTAGGTTTGTTCTCTGGCCTTCTGTTCATACTGCACACAGTCTAATTCCACCCTGGAGACATTTCCCAGCCCTTTTCAGCTCAAACTCAACCATATTTATAGAAGGACTTGAGTTGATGTTTTTGTTTCTTATTTTCTGTCATGTTAAATAATTGGTTTCTCTTATGCATGCGTGTGTGTGTGTGTGTGTGTGTGTGTGTGTGTGTGTGTGTGTGTGTGTGTGTGTGTGTGAGAGAGAGAGAGAGATGTATGCTGGGAATTGAATCCAGGGCCTCAAGCATACACAGCAAGTCCTGTACCAGCAAACTATTCCAAGGCTTCCTTGTACTTTAAATGCATCTTTTTACTAATGTGTGATTTTTATAATATAATAACATTGATGGGCTGGAGCGATAGCACAGCGGGTAAGGCATTCGCCTTGCATGCGGCCAACCCAGGTTCAGTTCCTCCACCCCACACGGAGAGCCTGGAAAACTACCGAGAGTATCTTGCCCACACAGCAGTCTGGCAAGCTACCCATGGCATATTCAATATGCCAAAACTCACAAGTTTCACAATGGAGACGTTACTGGTGCCTGCTCGAGCAAATTGATGAACAACTGGATGACAGTGCTACAGTGAATAATATTGGTATCCTTTGGAAAATATTTATTCGTTGGGTTGTGGAGATTTTTGAAATGTTGATAAGGCCAGCATTTGAGAGTGGGCCCCCCTTACAGTCTCTGATAAAGTGGTTTGTTGTTATAACTGTCCTGTGTGAGCCCTTGGTTTGATTTAGTTTGTGAACCATCCCCACAGAACACAGAGCTATCTGTTTCGTTTCACCTGGATATTTCTAACATAATAGACATTAATTTATAAGAATTTTCTTTTTGTTGTTTTCTTTTGTTCTTCTGGGCCACACCTGGTGATGCTCAGGGCTAACTCCTGGCTCTGCACTGAGGAATTATTCCTGGCAGGCCTTGAGGTGCCTCGGGTCAAACTCAGGTCAGCCACATGCAAGGCAAGTGCTCTATCTGTTACACTATCACACTGACCTCATGTAAGAATTTTCTTGAGTGACTTCAGTGGCTCTAATGGCTTTTACTCCGATGTATATTTTTGTATGTGTGTTCATTATCTGAGGCTTCTAATCTCTTTTCTTTTTCTTAACCAGATTTTTTTTTTAAAGCCATAGCAGCATAACAGTCTGGAGAGACAGTGAATAGGGTTCTTGGGTTGTATGTGGCCAACCAAGGTTCAATCCCCAGCACTACATACAGAATGATCCCTGAGCAAAGAGATCCCCTCACCACCACTAGATGTGGCCAAAAAAAAAAAATCTTAAAAAAAAAATTTGTTTTGAGACTGGAGAGATAGTACAGTGGGCTAGTGGGCAGGGCTTATACAGAGCCGACCCAAATTCAGTTCCCGGAACACATAGGGTGCCCCCAGCCCCATCAGGAGTGATCCCTGAGTGCAGGGCCAAAAGGAAACCCAAGCACAACTGAGTGTGGCCCCCAAACAAACTAAATAGAAAGCTGTATCTAATGGGCAGAGTGTATCTCAGCAGCAGAGCACTTGCCTTGCTTATGTGAGGCCCTAGGTTCCATCCCTAGAACTACAAAAACATTTGCACACCCATATATGTGTGTGCGCGCACACACACACACACATGCACGCACACACGCATGCATGCATGCACACTAGCTTGATCTTTAGCAGAGCTTTTCTTGTTTTCTTAAAGACATATCTAAGAGTATCTTGGATGACTCATGGGCTTAGTATCTGTCACATACAGCAGTGAAAACTCTGCACACCTGTCTGTTCCTCTGTCACCAGCTCAACTTTAATGAAATTAAGTATCTTCTTAAGCAAAAACGCACCCTCCATCCCAAATTCTCTTCTAGAAATACAAGCCAAAAAATTACAAAAAAAAGAAAAAGAAAAGAAAACCAAGCACTAAACATCCCCGACTCACACAGGGTTGTTTTGTTTCCCGCACCGCTCCACCAGGTTTTGATGAATTAACCTGCCACTGTGGTGCGTCAGTGATCTACCCGCCAGTTCCCTGTGGCACCAGGCCCCCTGAATGTACCCAGACCTGCGCCCGAATTCATGAGTGTGACCATCCAGGTGGGTCCCGTCTCCTGTCTCCCCACCTCCCGCTGCTCACCCCAGCATTGAGGCTGCCGCCACTGCTGGGCGCCAGTGCTCTGAGCTTCCAGCCCAGGCCCAGGGACTGTTCTGTGACAGCGGGTGTCCCCGGGAGTGTCCCCCTTGCCTCGATCTTGGGCCAGGCACTCGCCCGTGAGCCTGAGAGGCCTGGCCGGGCCCATCTTCCAGGGACAACTCTTCTTTCTCAGAGGCCTCCACTTTGGATGCTGGTGTCAATGTTGAGCATCAGTTTTCACAAAATCAAAGTGATGAGGGTTTTTGTCGTTGTCAAAGCAATATATACTTATATAAAAAGAAAACAGGAAGCCAGCAGATAGGTATTAAATCACTTACATCATCCAAGAATTACTCCTTAATGTTTGTTAGAACCTTTTCCCAGGGGCAACAATCAGTATTTGCCCTTTTTTTCTCCTCCTACTGGATTTATTGTTTTATTACACTTTATTTTGTGTGTGTATGTGTGTGTAGTAGCAATCAGACCTAGGCCCTCACACCAGCCAGGCAAAGTGCTCTGCTGCTGAACCTCTGCCCTGAATTTACCCATTTTAACTAGCTCTTTTCCTCTCAGCTTACGATAATTTTAATCTCTGCTTACCAATGAGTATGTTCTTACAATACAGGTTTTGTTTCGGAGTCACACCCATCGGTACATTGGGGTGATTCCTGGCTGTGCTCAGGAGTGAGTCCTGGCTGCGCTCAGGGGTGTGGTACCTAGGTGGTACCGGGGATTTGAACCAGGGTCATGGGCTGTTGCAGCCAAGTTTTTAAGACAATGGAGTGGGTTTTGTTGCATAACATGGACTGTAATTTCCCAATATTTGTTTTCGGTTTTTCAATGATGGGCTGATATAGGCACTGGGCCAGGAGCAAGTCTGGCCATGTAATTCAGATTAACATAGACAACAAATTTTTATTTGTTAAAGTAAATAGAATAAAACAGAATTGAGCGGATTCACCATGAAGTGAAAGCCCTTCCCCTTCCTGGGTGCCCTTTGATGATCTCTTGGCTGTCTGAGGCCCTGCCGCAGTGACTGACTAGGCCAGTACCCCACCAGAGCTCACTCAGCCCCTCCTTTCCACTCACTCAGAGGGATATATGAGTTAACATCCAGAACTTGCTGGTTAATATCTAAAACTGAGAACTGAGCATGTTTTTTTGTTCAGCATTTACTCAGTTTTGGTTGTGTATTGTATATCCAAAGGGAGATTCAGAGGAAGGGGAAATCATCGCGTATGACCTTGAGGTTCTCCCTAAAAGGAAGAGGCTAGTACACATGACGTACACATGACTCAGCCATCATACAGAGGTAGACCAACTACCATTGCAGCACTGGGGAGTGTGGGAGAGCCTGGGTTCCCGAGGGAGAGTGCAGGGATTATGGGGCATACCCTGCATCCCGCTGGCCCCTGTTCAAATTCCAGGCACTACATACCATCCCTGAGCACCACCAGGGGTCACTCGAGCACAAAGCCAGGAGTAGCCCCTGAGTACTACAGGGTGTGGCCTGGCAAAGCAGCCTTTCCTGTAGGAGGGGAGTTTGGGTGAACTGCCTCGACTGAGAGTCAGGGAATCTACAGGTGTCCACCCGAGGGTCTTAGGTGCACTAGGCAGCAGGTGCCCGGCCACAAGTGAGCAGATCCTGTGGAAGGAAGAGCTCCACGCATGAGTGGAGCACACACAACATATGACCACACCACCACCGGCAAGGCAGGAACAGGAACACCACCTCCCTCTCTGTTCCTGTCTGTTACTAAAGCACTCCCGGCCCTAAATTGGAAAGTTTTATATCACGGGGCTGGCGGTGTTGTTCAGTGGTAGAGCGCTTGCCTTGCTTATGTGAGGCCTGGGATTCGATCCTTGGCATCACCACCACCATCCCCCCAAAAAAAAATTTGCTTTCATAACATGTATCATAGATTCTGTGGCTTTCTTTAAACGTTATTTCTATTTTTTTTGTTTTTCTGCAGTCTATCATTCTTGTCACAGTGAGGAGAAATGTCCCCCGTGTACTTTCCTAACTCAGAAATGGTGCATGGGCAAACATGAGGTAAGTTCTTGCCCCCAGAGTAGTCTTGTTTAGCCAGAGATTTATGAGAGAACTGCTTTGAGAGTTGTTGATCTCACCTTTTCTCAAAATCGATATTCTCCAAGAAGCAAGCAGTGGTTTGCTATTGCCGCTTTCCCGCCGAGTTTTTAATGATAGTGTTCAGAAAATTAAATGTGCTCTCCTCGCATAAGGATTCCAGGTTGATAAAAGCATCATTCACCCGTGCAGCCATCACTGCAGTCAAAGTGGAGAGCAGTTCATTCATTCTCCTCTGTGCTTACTCCCCCTCCCCACCCGCCCCCAGCAGTCTCCAGGAAGTAGCAGCTGAGGATTAGTGGCTGACCTGGTAGTTGTGCCTTTTCCAGAGTGTTCCACAGATGGAGTCACAGGGGAGGAACCGTTTTGAGTCTGTTCTGCCATCATCCTAATCTGGTTAAAAATCAAATGAAGCTCTGCCAGTAGTCCTATGCGACAGGGGTGCGTTCAGAGAAAATGTGTAAATGCACAAACTTGGGCATAGTTGCTTGCCTGGGAAGAGGTGTTCGAGCAAGACCATTGATGAATGGTGGTAAGCTCAGCCCCTCCAGCAGCCGTCCCTAAGCACACAGCCAGGAGTAAGCCCTGAGCGGGGTTTAGCCCAACAAGAAAAATCAAAAAAGGTGATAGGTGATGTGGGGAAGGGACAATGGAAGCGCTGCTTATGCTACATTAGCCCATTTCCCTGGTAAGTATTGATTGATTGGTTGTCATGCTGCCAAGCTGTTGATGCCACAGCAGTTGCAGTTGCTCTCCTTGACTTTGTGGGGTTTTGTGTTTGTTTTGGCAGGGAGGGGAATTCTCAAGGGGAGCTTAGACCCAGGATTTGCTGGCAGTTGTGGTTCTCGGCAATTTGCGCCTGTAGCTCAATGGAAAGGCCCACCAGGATTCAGTGCTGCCCAGTTCTAGGCCACCCATCGGTGCTGGGAGCCTCCAGGGTCACACCCAGCAATGCTCATCTCCCAGCCACTCCCAGCAGTGCTCGGGGGATCCCACAGTGCCGGGGATCGAGCCCGGGACTGCTGCATGGCCAACCTGTGCTCAGCACAGAGTGGAGCTGTGTTTTTCAGCCCTTGTCCTGGACTTTGGAGCTGCTTCAAGGTGGAAGTCATGTGACACTGAAGTCAAAGTACACTGCACTGGATGGACTCCTGCAAGAACTTTAGTGACGCTGCCAGGAGTCCCACAAGGGGCCAAAGAGATAGTACAGTGGGCAGGGCGTTTGCCTTGCATGAGGCTGACCCAGGTTCTATTCCCGGCACCCTGTATGGACCCCTGAACACCACAAGGAGTGATTTCCTGAGTTCAGAGCCAGGAGTAACTCTCATCATCACTGGCTGTGGCTCAACAAACAAAAGTTGGTCCCACGAAAGTAAAATTCCAGCATCTTTTTTTCTGGAGAGAAGAAACCGGAAAGTAGATGATTTTTCCAACAGAAAACAGACTGAGGGTTCTATGACCTGTTGCCTCTGACTTTACAGAATGACCAAGTTGTCTGAAGCAATGGAGATGTCAGTTTAGGGATAAGAGGAGAGTTGGGCTTATTCTAGACAGTCACCCTGCCCTGTGTGCAGTCTCAGGACCACAGGCCGGGAAGCCCCTGTCTCTGAGGGTTGATTGATCAACTCCGTGCTCTCACTGTTTGCACAGAAGAGAATGAATATCCTTTCCTAGTTGTTCATTAAATTTTCAAGTACTCTCTAGTTTCTGAGAGTCTTACCAAGTTAGAAGGCCTTAAGTCCCAAATTAGAGTTAGCTGTTCCCACCAATCTTTGGACCCACGCAAGCATTAAATAAAGTTTAGGGTTTTGTTTTTGTTTTTTTGGTCACACCTGGTAATGCTCAGGGGTTACTGAGCATCTGGCTCAGGAATTACTGCTGATGGTGCTGAAGGGACCATCTGGGATGCCAGGCATTGAACTCAGGTCAGCTGCATGCACGGCAAATGCTCTACCTGCTATACTATCGCTCTGACCCTAAAGTTCAGATTTTTTAAATAAGTTTAGAAATATTTTAAGTAAGAAGTTTCAGCTCACTCCAAAACACTCCCAGAGATGACGGTCTGGCCTCTTCTGTCTCCCAGTTACGCAGCAACATCCCCTGTCATCTGGCCGACATCTCCTGCGGACTGCCCTGCTGTGCCGACCTGCCCTGTGGGATGCACAAGTGTCAGAGACTCTGTCACAAAGGAGAGTGTCTCGTGGACGAGATCTGCAAGCAGCCCTGTACCAACCCCAGAACGGACTGCGGCCACCCGTGCATGGCGCCCTGCCACCCCGGCTCACCCTGCCCCACAACTATTTGCAAGGCCAAGGTGCGCATATCCTGGCCCCGGCTGGCCTCCACTGTTCCCCTGGGGTGATGAGTGATCCAAGCTGCCTGCAGGGGAGCAGACTGGTGCACTGCCCCCTGCCCCCGCCCCCTTCAAGGTGTTCCCCACTGCACCTGACCATGCACTCGCTCTCTCTCGTTAGGCTCACTCTTTAGTTACCAGATATGTCAGTGTTTGTTTTGTGTGAGAGATAGAGGTGGGTGCGTTCCAGGGTGACACCAGGGAGCCAGAGACTGTCCCCTACAGTTAGGTGAGAAAGATGCTAATGACTCACACAAGGAAGTGTGCTGGCCAGGCCTACCACCTGGAGAAGTCATTGCTCCCTTCAGGAGGGTCCTGCGCAGGGTGGGGGCGGGGGAGGGGCGGGGCCTTCACCTGGTCTGAGGAGCAAGCTAAGAGCAGAGGCACGAGGTGGAGTGTGGAGTTAGGCCTGGGTTAACTGTCTGCTCCAGGGATAAAGCCGCATTCTAGGCCTGCGCCTTCAGGCGGGGTCAGAGACACGAGTGGTTTTCAGAAAGGGCCCCTCAGCACTGCTCTCACTCTGTTCTCTGCCATGGCTTGTTTTCTTATTTCAGGTCGAGCTACAGTGTGAATGTGGGCGAAGGACAGAGATGGTGATTTGCTCCGAAGCATCCAGTACTTATCAAAGGTTAGTGGGCTACTTCGGTGTTAACCATTCGTGGGGCTAGGTCCAGAGCAAGCCTCTGCTTTCCGTGAGGTCCATGTAGCTTTTCTAAAAGTTGGAAGGTCTTACATGTTTTTCTCCTGTAGTTTCTTCTGGTTCAAAGAGAAAATAAGGCTTTACTTTACCTTCCTGAACTTCAATTTGTAAAGTGACTTTTCTTCTCCATTCCTCTCCCTCCTCTTGGTCTTACACCATCAGGTCAGAAGGGAGGATGCTTTGAAGTTGCCTTCTGCAGCATCCCACCAGTTGTGGTGACACTGAGTTCAAACCTTGTCCTGTGCTCGTCCCCCGGGGTGAAGGTTTCTGACCATTGTGTGAGGTGTCTCAGGACTCACGTGTCCTGCAGGCATCTGAGGTCAGAGGTGTAGTGGGTGGTGGTGTGTGTCACACTGGTCAGGGTGTGCCCGGGACTCAATTATGGCCGCAGCCATCAGAGTGGCCGAGTTGGTGGACTAGCCCAGGGGTTACAGCTTGGATGCTTTCAGGAAGCATGTGGAGTGGGCGATTCCTTGCTCGCTTTGCAGCTCCCCAAGTCTTTGTTGAGAAGATACAATATAAACACGTGGATACTTGGTGATCAGTGGGCCTCGGAGTCCCCAGGGATTGTCAGGTGGTGCGTTTACCTTGAAAGAGATCTTCTGTGTGAAGGAGATGCTCATGAAACTCCGATGTCATTTCTTTCATTTCTTTTCGTACTTTAGAATAGCTGCTATTTCCATGGCCTCCAAAATAACAGACATGCAACTTGGAGATTCTGTGGAGATCAGCAAGTTAATCACCAAAAAGGAACTTCACCAAGCCAAGTAATTATTTTTATCTTTGTTTTGGGGCCACACCATCAGTGCTCGGGGCTTACTCCTGGTTGGGCTCATCTGGGGTGCCAGGAATTGAACCCAGGTCCACTGTATACAAAGCAAGTGCCCCTACCCACTGTACTGTGTCTCCAGCCGCAAGCCAAGTAATTTCTTAAGCATAGAGCTGTGCCTTCTTTGTTTTCTCCTAAGTAAACTTAGTGTGTAGAGAACAGGAACTGTGCGTTTATCTCAGTGCCCTCGGTCAAGCCTTACCCTCATGGTTGATTTTCCAGAGACCATGTCTACTCCAACCCCGCAAGTCTGGTCACAGAAGAGCCTCATCCCAGACAATACCCACAGTGCTCAGACCAGCAGCCCACAGAACAGAACCAGAGTGGGGACTGAGCAGAGGGATAGAGGGGTGCGGGGCACACGCTAGTGCCTGGGCAGCGGGGGTTGCCTGGAGCCCATAGTTCAGGACCCTGACCTTTCCATGAAGGGGCTGCTTGCAACCAGTCTTGGGCCGGGACCTGCTCTCTTTCTAGGCTGACTTGCTTGGGACTTGGACCAGCTCTCCCTGGAGGAACTGTACCCTGACTTTTTATTTTTCCATTTGCTTCTCAAGGTTGGAGTGTGACGAGGAGTGTTTGGCCTTGGAAAGGAAAAAGTAAGTCGTTTCCATTACTCTTTACCTTCTGCTGCTCTGTGAAATTAATGGGAAAGAGCGGTAGCTCGGGCACCTGCTCTGAGTCTTTGGCTGCAGTAGGAGAGTTTGCGGAATGGGATTATCGAGAGTGGGAAGTATCTAAGGATAAATCACTTAGGCAATTTCAACATATTTCTGAAACGTGAGCAGGGTTTGGTTTCGGGCTGATACAGTGATCCCAAGCAGGAGCATACTTTCTTGGTGACTCAGACTTCCTGATGCCAGTGGAGATAAAGGGATTGAAAAGGCTAGTGACCTTTAGATTGAAATAGAGCCGCACCGAACAGATTAGCTATGTACATATCAGTGAGTCACCAGCATCCAGGTCCAGAAACAGAAACTGATCAGAATCCTGGCTTGAACCTCAGAAAGAGACAACCTCTGTCTGCCCTGCTTACGCATGAAATACGTTTTGTCGATTTTTGACCTTTGCATGAATGATAAAACAGTGTTGCTTATGTTATTTCTGCCGGCTATCTTCCATTACATGTGCAACATTAATTCCCATTGTCTCATTTAGCAGAAATGCTATTTGTTTTTACTTCTACCAGATTTTCTACTACCTCATGTATTATAGTTTATTTATATAGAGGCCAGAGCATAGTACAGCTGGTAGGGCTCTTGGCCTTGCACATGGCCAACCCGAGTTCAATCCCCAACATCTCATATGGGCCCCCAAGCCCACCAGGAGTAACCCTTAGTGCAGAGCCAGGAGTACCCTGAGCATCTCTAGGTATGGCAAGAAAACTGAAACAAAACGATACTTTATTTGTAAAATTTACTGTTAATAGTGGCCCCAAGGGGCTGGAGCGATAGCACAGCGGGTGGGGCATTTGCCTTGCACGCGGCCGACCCGGGTTCGATCCCCAGCATCCCATATGGTCCCCCAAGCACCGCCAGGAGTAATTCCTGAGTTCAAAGCCAGGAGTAACCCCTGAGCATCGCTGGGTGTGACCCAAAAAGAAAAGAAAAAAAATAGTGGCCCCAAAAGTAGTATAATAGTGGGTTAGCTGGTCCAAACTCCACTTGCAAAAAGTTTATGCTTACTGTTAATAAATATGTGTTATCAGTGTTGGTTTGTTAAAAATAATGTTCTGTTGAGAATGTTTTCTTTGCTTTATATATGTACTCATTTTATTGAACGTAAACTTAGAATTGCTAATTGATAGGTCACACAGATTTAATCAGTACTGCCAGTGTCCAAAGTGGTTGTACAGATTACAGTCCCAGGACAGGATCCTCACCCCTTAACTGGACTTCAGATTTGTCAGCAATTTTTTTTTTATTATTTTTTTATTTTTTACTTTTTGGGTCACACCCAGCGATGCACAGGGGTCACTCCTGGCTCATGCACTCAGGAATCACCCCTGGCGGTGCTCAGGGGACCATATGGGATGCTGGGATTCGAACCCGGGTCGGCCGCGTGCAAGGCAAACGCCCTACCCTCTGTGCTATCGCTCCAGCCCCTGTCAGCATTTTTTTTATTGTGATTCATTCTTGGGAATATAAAGTAGTATTAGTGAATGTCTAAATATTCCTCATGGTAGTGAGATTGGGCATCTTTTCAGGGTTTGGGGAGAGGGTCTCAAAGGAGGCACACCTGGCAGAGTTAAGGTGTTACTCCTGATTCTGTACTCAAGAATTACTCCTGATGGTCATTGGGGGACCATATGGGTTGCCAGGGATTGAACCTGGGTTTGCTGCATGCACAGCAAGTTCCCTACCCACTGGACTGTCTCTACAGCACCTGTTTATTGGCTGTTCCTATTCATGTCTTGCTTATTTTTTGTGTTGCTATTTTTTCATACTAATTAATAAAAGCTCATCATGGGTATTTTCTTTTAACATACAATGTTCCATTACCAACCCCACCGCCAGTATCAGCTCCCTCCACAAGTGTTCCCGAGTTCCCTCTCTCTTTATTTTAAATTGAATCTGTGTTGCTTTTATTCTCTCACATATATGCCTTCACTTTTCATGTTCTCAGTAATGTCTTTGTTAAATTTTTTGTTTGGTTGGTTTTTATGTTTTGAGGCCACACCTGGTGGTGCTCAGGACTTACTCTTGCCTCTGTGCTCAGGGTTCATGGGTGGGACCATATGTGTTGCCAGAAATCAGATCCAGGTTGGCTGTATGCAAGGCAAGTGCCCTCTCTGCAGTACCATCACTCTGGCCCAAGTTTGATTTATTTTATTTTTATAAAGTTGTTCAAAATAATTTATTGCATTCAATATTCCCAACACCAATCCCACCACCATTACACCATTACATTAGAATTTTACCATCCCCACCCAAGCCTGCCCCAAAAAGCAAGAGCAGGCCCTAAATAATTTATTTTGCATTGCTTATTATGAATGGACTGGAGCAATAGCACAACAGGTAGGGCATTTGCCTTGTACGCGGGTGACCTGGGTTCGATTCCTCCGACCCTCGGGGAGCCTGGCAAGCTATACCCATGGCGTATTCAATATGCCAAAAACAGTAACAAGTCTCACAATGGAGACGTTACTGGTGCCCGCTCGAGCAAATCGGTGAACAACAGGATGACACTGCTACAGTGCTTATTACGAATAATCCACTAAAAATGATCCCAAAAAGTTTCTTTGAAGGAAAGTGTGTGAAGATTGTTGTATCTCACCCTGGTGCCATTAAGCCCTTGTATAAGAGATTACTAACATGCTGTTACAGGTTGAGGCTTGTGTGTTATTTATTTATTTATTTATTCATTCATTCATTCATTTATTTTGAGGTGAGATCAGTTGCCTTTACACTCCATCCACTGTGATGTGCTGCTCTTGGTACATCAGTGGTGTAGTGTATGAGATGTCGCTTCAGGAATTCTAAAATTTTAAATAGGGTAATGCATCTGGAGTTAGATTTTTAAGTGGATGGTGACTTTGGGGTCTGGAGGGATCACTGCAGCTTGTTGGTCTCTTCTGAGATTTATTTGTGAGTCTCTGGATCTGGATCATGCCATTAAATGGCACCCGACTCCCAGGCTCTCAGAAGCACAGGGAGATGGAAAAGGTCGCCCATTCCTGATTCCGTGAGAGCCTGGAGATTTCAGTCACAAAACCCACTACCTGAGTTTTTCAGCTGATTCGTTCTCGTGGATAAGGTTGATCCTGAGCCTATGGAGATCTGGACCAATATTAATGTTGTCCAATTTGTTTTTTTCTTATGAAGAGCAACTTCGATGACCCATTGAAGAAATATGTGTTTATCCTGAGATATTATTTGTTCATATTACATTTTACTAATAGCATAATTAGTCAGTGGCATGAATGACTGTTGACTAGTGACATCATTTCACCTTTCACATTTATGTATGCAATCTACCTGGATTGGTTGTTTTTTCCCTTGATCTGAACAATGCTAAGATGTGCATTTCCCAGGACAGCCAGTAGGGCACTTGCCTTACACACAGCCAGCCCAGGTTCAATCCTTGGCATCCATATATTCCCCAAGCACCGCCAGGAGCAATTGCTGAGTGCAGAGCCAGCAGTACTCCCTGAGCAGCGCCTGATGTGGCCCCCCCAAAAAAACAAAAACAAAAATATTCATTTCCTGGTTTTCTGTAGTGACAGGTCTTTAACCAGCTATTCAGCTATGTGTGGACACCTCTGAGCTCTTTCTGTTCCATGGCACTAGTACCACACTGGCAGAACTTTTTCAAACAGGCTGGTATCTAGTCCTATGTCTCTTCCAACTTCAACGTTCTTCAAGATATTTTGGGCTGTTGTTTGCTTTTGGGCTGGAGCAATAGCACAGCAAGTAGGGCATTTGCCTTGCACACAGCCAACCCAGGTTCAATTCCTCCATCCCTCTCGGAGAGCCTAGCAAGCTATTGAGAGTATCCCGCCCACATGGCAGAGCCTGGCAAGCTACTGTGGCATACTACTATATGCCAAAAATAGTAACAACAAGTCTCACAATGGAAACATTACTGGTGCCCGCTTGAGCAAATCGATGAACAGACTACAGTGCTACAGTTGTTTGCTTTGGCAGATTGGCCTTTAGCTTTTCCATTTAAATTTTAGAACTAGCTTATTGATATTCACCCAGAAAATCCTACTGAACTGTGATTGAGTTGGTACTTGAATCATTTTGGGGAGATTTAGTGATTCTTTTTTATGCTTGATGAGCTACATTCTTCCACAGAGAAAGTCATCAGCATGAAGAAGGCCCCGAGCACCCTCTAGACCCCAGCCTTCTTCCACCAAAGAACCCAAGTGCCCGTGTCAGTCTGTGACTTTTTCAGACTCATCGAGACAAGCCATATCCTGCCCCACATTATCCTTTCCTTCAGTCTGCTCTACCAAAATGATTTCATGAAGGTGCAACCCTGGCCGCTGTTCTGTGCCGTGGAGTTGTTCCCCCCACCCCACCCCCTCCTGACGTGCTTCTCTCTGACTTGCAGGCAGTTAGCAGAGGCATTTCATATCAGCGACGATTCTGATCCTTTCAATGTACGATCTTCAGCATCAAAATTCAGTGAGAGTCTGAAAGAAGATGCCAGGTATGCAAGCTGGGAGCTTTCGGGCATATTCCGCACTCGGAGCTCACAAGAGCATCCAGCCTTTCGTGTGTCCCTGCTCATGCATGCTTCCCTGTGACTCACCAGTGGAATAAGAAGCCTTGTTTCGCCCCTCGGCCCGCTTGAAACCAGGGCAGTGTTTGTGGGGGCACTTGGCTTCCCTCTGAGGCTGGCTGGCCTGAATAGCAGGGCCTCGGCCTTGTCTGCCCTGTTCCCCCAGGCCTCAGTTGGGCATTCACAACTACTTGCCTCCGGTGGCCACTTCTTCTATTTTCTCTTTATTCTCTTCCCTCCTCCATTCCATCACAGCCAACCTTCTGTTATCTGACTGTTCCTGCCCACCGAAGTTTTTCTGCCCACTTTACAGGTCAATGGTGGGTGGAAGGAATTCTCCAAAGAACATACCGTGTGACGTTAACTGTGACAATCTGTCATTTTTAGGAAGGACTTAAAGTTTGTCAGTGAAGTTGAGAAGGAAATGGAAGCCCTCGTGGAAGCTGTGGACAAGGTTAAAATCAAAACATCCCACCGGACATGACTCTAGGACCAGCCCATCAATAATCAAGTTCCGGAAATGCTGCCAGTGTAGAGTAGTTGTAGGAACTACTCACCATTTCCCCCTGCCCTGGTGACATCCACGGAGGAAATCTTGTCCGAGCTCAGGAAAGACACCTGCAGTCAGAGTAGACGTAACTCGGATTCCTCACTTGCTGCCTTAGTGGCTGGGGAACTTGTGACACGAGTTTGATGCTGAGTATTGGGCACTTCAGGGGCTACTGCAGAGGACGGCACCTCTGAGGGGGTGTTGCCTGTTGGGACCCCTCAAGCTAGGTCAGAAAGGGAGCAGATCTCGTCCTTGAGGCAGCCCAGAGTATCACAGAGTGGCGGTCAGTCCATGAAGGAGGCAGGAGCAGCCCGTCCCTGAGCAGGGCCCCCTTCCCTCAGGGCCTGCGGAGAGCGGGAGGCAGCAGTGCGCGCTCCATCAGTGGGAGGCTGGCTTCCGGCCGCCCTCTCCTGCTCTCCTGTCCTCCCCTCTGTCCCCACGCCCAGTGGAGTCATGTGCTCTTCATTAAGAAGCCCGGGCAGATGTCTCTCTCTGCTTGGGTGTCTGTATCTATACACATGACTGTTTGAGTGCAGACCATATTTTTTATAAAAAGTGATCATTTCTGGGGCCAGAGAGAGAGAATACAGCAGAGAGGGCATTTGTCTTGCCTTGCATGCCGGCAATCCAGGTTCCACCCCACACACCCATGTGTGTTCCTCGACACTGCCAGCTGTGACTCCTGAACACAGCCAGAAGTGAGCTCAGCACAACTGGGTGTGGCCACCTCTTACAAAATTCATTTGTTAGGCCAAAGATATAGGTTAAGGGTAGAGGGCATTTGGCTTGCATGGAGTCGACCCCCCATTTGATTCCCTGCACTTGCTGTCCCCTGAGTATTGCTGGGAGTGAGCCCTGAACACAGCTGGCTATGGCCCAAAAACAAAAAAAAAATGATTTCTTTTTTATAATTTTATAAATTTTATAATTTATAAATCTTCAACTTATTTAGTCATTTCTTGGGACTGTCACTCACCTCCCATGTCTAACCCCCAGAAGAAACAATTCCGCGGTCTGCTTCAGTTGGGATTCACGTGCCCTTGGACCCTACTCCTGCCCAGCTGCTCTTTGGGTGCTCAGAGTGAGCGGAGGCCGTGATGGGGTCTTCATCCTCCCTGAGCGGGGGCCTGATAGCTCAGCCGCCACTCTCTGGCCCTCTGTTTCCAGAGTGCTTCATCCCTGTCAATTTCCCGCCCCTTGCAGGGAAAGACCGGTAAGAAGAGCCACTCGTTCCCGCCCATGAACAGAGACCACCGCCGCATCATCCACGACCTGGCCCAGGTGTACGGCCTGGAGAGTGTGAGCTACGACAGTGAGCCCAAACGCAACGTCGTGGTCACCGCGGTCAGGTGGGTGGGGCTGGCCGCCACGGGAGGATGGGCACTGTGAGTCAGCTGGACTTGGGAAGCAGGGCCGGCAGGATTCACGACCTCTGTTGCTTCAGGGACAGTTGTTTAGAGGTGAGCTAGAGTGGACACAGAGCCCGTAGGCCGTGTCTCGGTCCGCAAGGCAGACACACAGGACAGTCCATCAGCCTCACACCGGCCCATCAGGCCCCAGAGACCTGGCCTTGACGTCTGCCCCGTTTCCTTCTGCCCGCCTGACAGGACGGGAGGAGTGTGCTGAAGGACTCAGGACACCCGGGAGCAGGTTTGGTCCCCTTTGGGGTAAACTGAGGAAGTAGTGAGAGGCCGAGGTCAGTCAGAACCTGAGGGGTATAAGATGCAAGCAGGCAAGGAGCAGCTTAGTGCTGGTGGGCGCGGAGAGAAGGGCTCCGTGCAGGGGGCAGTGGCTGAGAAGTGACAGGGCCAGCCGTGGGCAGAGTCAGACCGTCCGGGTCGTGGGCTGGGTCTCCAACTGCCTGCTTGTCCCCGTGAGCACTTCTCACTATTGAGCGCTTTGTCTTGTGATTCTTACCAGAGGGAAGTCCCTGTGTCCTCCTTCCTCGCTGACCAGTGTTCTGGAAAGGGAAATGCAGTCCCGACCTCCACCGCCGATCCCTCACCACCGACATCAGACAGACAAGTAAGGCTCCGTCGCTGCTCCGCAGAGGCCCCGTCTGTCCGGCGCAGCCCCGTCCTTGGCGTGCCGTGCTCAGCTGCCTGCGTCCTGGCTAGGGCGTGGGACATGTTTATTCCTGCCAGAGGTGTCCTGACTGTGACATTTGTAATGCCCCCTAGCAGTCTCTGGACACAGGAAGGCCCATTCAGACTGGCCCCGCTGGGTGCCCCTCTAGGGCCATCGTGGGTTCACAGCTACTGCTCCAGAGACGGGGGGTGTTTGGGGGAGTTGGTAATCTGTTGGCTTCGTGACTCGCATCACCTTAGAAGAGAAAGCATGTGGTGCAGGGGGACAGGGTTTGTTGGACGCTGATGGGTGAGAGCAGGGGGCTGCTGTTCCTCCTTCCCTTCCTCTTGCTCCGCAGGGGCTCCCCACTTCTGAACTGCCTCCACTCAGGCCCTGCGAGGGTAGGTGGGACCGTTTGTCCGGTCGCCCCGCAAGTCAGCACCATCAGTGGCCCCTGGAGCTCGATGAAGGATAGTTGGGGGTGGGGCTGGGGGGTGGGGGGGCCCAGTTGGAGCCGTGTCAGTCCCCAGAACCATGTAGCCTGGAGCCCTGCAGCTGTGCCAGGGTGGGCAGATGGAGCAGCAGGGAGCCTGTGGGGCCCAACCTGCAGATTCCGGGCGCTCCTCAGTTTTGTGTAAAACATCACTGTGAGGGCTGGAGCAATAGGACAGCAGGCAAGGCGTTTGACTGTCATGGGTCCAACCCAGGTTCAATCCCCAGCATCCCATATTGTCCCCTGAGCCTGCTAGGAGTGACCCTGGAGTACAGAGCCAAGATTAAGCCCTTGGCACCGCTGGGTGTAGCCCAAACAAGAAAATAAGATTGACTGTGGAAAATGTTTAGAGCGAATAGTGACATAATGAGTCCCTGCGTTTGGTCGGATTCCAGTTTGCAGCTCCTGAGGTTCCCATTATCTTAACCAAAGGTTCCCAAACGGTCTTTCAGCTGCTGAGGCTTAACCTTCTGAAGAACTGAATCTGTTTCTCCTGACAAGGAAGAAAAAAAAAAAACCTGATCATTCTGTGTTTGCTTTGCAGGTATTCTGGGAACTGTAATTTGCAGAAAATATCCAAGGAGCCATTAATCGACTACTTTGATGTCCAGGACTAAAATCACGATAAAGGAGTGATTAGGTGTTGTCAGAGGCCCCTTTGCCAGCAGTTAAATCATGCTTGTTCTCAACTGCCTGGTGGTCTCACAGCCTCACATACTGTCTTGTACTGGTACACCCAAAGCATGAGTGTGTCCAAACCCCCGTGTCCTTTGTCCTGTCTGTATAAAGTATTTTAGTGTGGCTCGAGCCCTGATTGGACAGCCCCTGTTCCTCAGCCCTGGGTTAGCAGGGGCTCCTCACCCCGTCACTGTGATTGCAGGAAGGCCTGGGTGAGCACTGGACACACTAGAATTTTAACAGAAAGTGACTTTGGGGCACTTAGTCAGACCCCCGGCTGTCCTGTTCTTCCTCCTGAAAATGCCTGTGACGCATCAGCTGCGCCTCACTCGTACTGCAGAAATCATGTTCTTTGGGAAGACAGTGACCAGCCGTTGGCACGCCATTTCTGGAACCACCTGTGGTGTGTTAAACCCAGCTGTCGTGGCCACAGCTTGGGCTGGAAGTACTCCGAGGTCTGTCTCGCTGGACCCTTTGTGTGGCATCCGTCCCAGCCGTAGGAAAGGGCCAGGCTGCTCTGGAGAACCCCCGAGCGTTTCCTCTCCAGGGCAGTGCGTCTGTCTGGCGCTCGACTCAGTTCCTCAGGGCTGGAGCAGATCGCCTCCCGCAGGGCTTCAGAGCCCTCTGCTCTGTTAGACTAGCCCTGCTGGTCGAGGGAGAGTCTTACAAAGCGTGGCCCTTCCCCAGACCTGCCCCCCACCATCCTGCACCCTTGAGCACAGGGCTCTCTGTTCCCTTTGGAGGGTCTACTGACAGTCCAGACTGGCGGCTCCCTCAAGGCAGCTGTGTTGACGGTTACCGTTGGTCTGACTCTCCCACTCACCCTTTCGGCACGGAAACCTGACTTCCAGTCACGTCCTGCCCCAAAGCCAGCTCCCAGCCCCAGAAGGATCAGAACTGGGTGTGTTCTTAGGGATCAAACCTGGGGCCTCTTGCGTAAAGGCAGATGTTGTGCTGCCGAGTTAATCCCTGACCCATGCAGGGAAGAAGCCTGCCCCAGCCACCCTGCCCCAGTGCCACACAGGGAGGCCCGTGAGCTCCCACCTCGTCTTTCAACTTCGTGTTTAATGGAAGAACTTGGGGGGGTGAGGGGATGGGGTGAGGTCTTTGGATGCTCCAGAGGTGCACGGCTGCCCCCGGCAAGCGCCCTTGTAACATATTGTCCAAGAAAAGGTACCGGCCGCCTTGAGACCCAGCCTGACACTAGCACAGTGGGGAGTGGGTGTGGCCAATCCCGTGGGAACGCCCCTGCATAAGTGCGCAGAATCGAATTGGCCGGTCTGGCACAGATAGGCCTGACGTCTGTTATTAAAAAGCAAAACAGCAACCGAGATTGTCTGGTGCCATGCTGTGAAAGGGGCCGGTGCTCCTGGCTGCAGGGGGAGGGATTGGCGCAGGGGTGGCAGGGCTGGGCTCAGGGGCTGGGGGGAGGGAATGGATTGCCAGTGCAAGTTTTGGGCTTCGTAGCCTTCACCCCAGCCCTGCTGTCCCAGTTTGAGAGCCGGTGGAAAACACTTGAGTGAGTGCGACTGATTGTGACTTATAGCCTCCATGCCCCTGAAACACAAAGTAGCTTCTAGTCCAAATATTTTAATCACCCAGGGCCTTCTCAGCTCATGCTGGTAGGCAAGACAGGCAGCAGGCATTTGGAGACACACACACACACACACACACACACACACACACACACACGTTCTTCCACTCCGTGGCAGCAGGCATTTGCGCGCGCGCGCCACACACACACACACACGTTCTTCTACTCTGTCAGTATGAGAAACAGGATGGGGCCTCGAGAGCAAGAGGCTCAGCCAGCTGCCGCTGGGCCCACCCCAGTCAGGAATGTGGGAAAGAAGAGCCTTCAGGAAAGCAGAGACGGGCCCAGAGGTGAGCAGGGCGCTGGCCCCTGGCGTCACGAGTGGCTCCCCCACCCCTCAGAGCAAGGGGAAGCTGCTTCTCGTGGGTCTGCTGTGCTATGCACAGACCAGAGGCCTAGGCAAGCCTTCCTGTGAACATGGGCTCGAAAGCCTGTCCCTCTGCCCCTGCGTGGACAGCCGGGGGGCTCGGGCCTCACACTTGCACCCCAAGAACCACATGCACATTCCCCCCTCGTCTCCAGCCCCGCACTGGTTGGGACACAGGGCCAGAGCCTTCTGGAGAGCTCATCTCCGAGATAGCCCCTCACTGGCAGGGCTGCTCCGTGCGGGACCTGGGGGCCTCGGGGGCAGGGCCCAGGCCCTCCTGCTTGAGCACTGTCCCGTGCAGTTAACCAGCAGCAGACAAGGGGAGGCTGGAGAGAAGTGGAGTGCAGTCTCCATCGGAGACCTGAGGTGGAGGTTTGGAGATCTCTTCCCTAAGGTGGACCTGCCCCCATTTCACATCTTCTAAAACAGGCAGCCAGGGCCGGGCCAGAGCCCCTTCCCAGGGCTGCCTGTCTTTGAGGCCCCCCGGAGGAAAGTGACGCAAACACACGGCCCCTGAGTGGTGCCCGGGCCTGCAGGCCCCCATTCCTGACGGTGCCGCAAAGACCGGCCCTGGGCATCCCAGGGTTGGGAAACAGTCCTCGGAAAAGGGGGGTTGTCCTTCCCAGTGGCCCAGGCTCTCAGCCCAGACACCTTGAGGCTGTCCACTAAGACATGGCCTCCAGAGCACAGTGGGGAGCGTGTCGCCTTGCACACTGCCAGCCCAGGTTTGATCCTCGGCACTGCCTATGGTCCCCTGAAGCTCACCAGGGGTGACCCCTGAGCATAAGAATCGGGAGTTAGCTTTGACCACATCCAGGAATAAGCTGATCTCAGAACCAGCAGTCAGCCCTGAAAACCGCCAAGAGTAAATCCTGAGCACGGAGCCAGGAGTAGTAGCCATGACTACTCAGCCCCAGCACCAGTGGCCGTGACCCACACTCCCCAAAGGCCTGGGTGCCGGAACCCAGCTGAAGCAGGTACAGATACTTTCCATCGCCCTCTCGCTGAGCGCTTTGTTTCCGGGCTCGGGCCATCGGGTTGGTTTCTGCCATGCACTGCGCTGAGGCCTTGGAAAGTGGCAAAGAGACTCACGGGGCCACAGTGCAACGTCTGGAGCCTGCCCTGGACGGCCCATGGAGGAGCAGAGCCCTCGGTGCCGCCCTTCCCCCACCCACCACCCCAAGCTGTACACCAACAGGGCCGGCAAAGCCCTCATGCCTCCAGACTCCCAGGAATCCTGCTGACGTCTGCTTCCTCGGGGCCCCGTGCGTGCATCCACGCAGTAGGAAGCCCTTTGGGAAGGCTCATGACGAAGAGTGACTAGCTAGGGCCCAGCAGGCCAGTGCAATAGACCCTCCCCTAGGAGAAAGTGCCCTGGTTCCCACACAGCGTGACTGTCTCCCTAGTGGCCTCTGGGGGGCAGTAAGCACCCCTCACACCCAGAAAGCCCGGTATGGAGTGAGGCAGTTCTTGCACTTCGCTTCAGGAATGCTTTTCATTGAAAGCATTTCAGTCGGCGCTGGAGCGATAGTACAGCCGGTCGGGCACTCGGCCTGCACATGGAGTTCCTCTCCCACACCCCAGCTAGTCCCCCAGCCCCGCTAGTGGTGATCCCTGAGCAGAGCCAGGAGTAAGACCTGAGCATCGCTGGGTGTGACTCCAAAAAAGAACATAAAATATTTAAATAGGCTTGTAATCAGCATCCTATGTTTGCCAGTGCGTTATTCCTCCTTCTCTCTGATAGAGTAGGAATGGAAGGGTGGGGTGCCAGGCAAACTACTTAATCAAAAATTAACCTGCTCCGTTATTTAATCTCGACCGTCCCGAAGTGAAGCTGGGGACATTGGTGGAAGGAAATGGACACTTGTGAAGGGATTGGTGTTGGAGCATTGTATTCCTGAAACTTAGTTATGGCTTTGAAATGGCTTTGAAAATCACAGTGCCTCAAAATTAAAGAAATAGCTGAGAACCGGAGCCATAATACTGTGGGCAGAGCGTTTGCCTTGCATGCGGCTGACCTGGGTTAGATCCCCAGCATCGCATATGGTCCCTGAGCACCATTAGGAGTAATTCCTGAGTGCAGTGCCAGGAGTAACTCCTGAACACCGCCAGGTGTGACCCAAAAAGCAAAGAAAAAAATTTTTTAATTTAATTTCTTAAATAGGTTATGATAGCTGGGAGTGGGAGATAGAAGTTTGCAGCAGGGCAGAAGGGATCTTAGGGGCTTTCTTTGTGTCTCTTTGTGTATACCTGTCTGTTTCTATGTGTCTCTCTGTCTCTGTCTCTCTCTCTTTCTCTCTCCTCCCTCCCTCCCTCTCTGTCTCTCCTCACTTATGTATATAACAGATGGCAGGACATGTAGGACCTCATCCCTGCACACATGGCCAGAGACGAAGGAAGCCAGGACAAGGGCCCTCCGGGATACAGTCCTAGAGAGGCCCGCCCAGCGACAGATCACAGAGCAGCAGGGGACAAGGTGACAGGAGCTCTGGGCTCCAGCTCCAGACTCCTGATGACAAACGTGTACACTGGATAAAGAATGGTGTGGGGAAGAGCCAGTCATCACCCGGGGGGCACCTAGTCAGCAAGAGACTGGCCTTGTACCCCAGGGACCTGCACCCATCTACTTCACCCATACAATAAGCTTTAACTTCTTCAGCATCTGAGGATTTTTACTCTCTTTGATTTATTTTTTTTAATTTGGGGGCATGTCTGGCAATGCTTAGGGGTTACTCCTGCCTCTGTACTCAGGGATCCTTCCTAGCAGTGCTCCAGGGACCATATGGGATGCTGGGGATTAAACCCAGTTCAGCCTTGTGTGATGCAAATACCCTCCCAGCTGTGCTACCACCCCGGCTTCTGCGTCATGAGGGCAGGAATAAATCCACTTTAGTGCTAACACTTTCCTTTGACAAAGGGGGAAAACAAGCTGGACTGCTAGAAGAGACCTCCCACGTCTGTTCCCAGGGAAGGGCAGGGCATGGGAAGACTCCATATGAACGTAGACTCGAGGCCTCTACGTGAGCAAAGCCTGTGGTTCCCCAAGAATCAGCACTCTCTTTCCTCTTTCCAGCCCCAAACTCCAGGTTCTTGGAGCCAGATCTTTCTAGAGGTCAAGGTCTTTATCTGTGCATTGCAAAGGCTTGATGGTAGAAATGTCCTGAGCCCTTGAACTGCAAAGCCTTTCAGTGTACAGGGCAAGGGGTGAGAGAAAACAGCCCTGGGGCCCTTGAACTGTGAGGGCAGAGGCGGAGAAGCACAGATCTGGCTCATTCCTCACTAGACCGAGGTCAGCATTACCGGGAATTTGCCTGCAGGCCTGTCAGGGGAGAGGCTGGAGATGAACCTGAAGCCACAGCTGGTGCCAGAGTCTGGCTGGAGCCTGGAAGATGGCGAAGCAGTGATAAGGAGCAGCTGCATTCTGAACACACTTTGCAGATAACACCTCTGGGATTTGCTGACAGCTGGGAAGGGGGGTGTCTCCGAGAGGGAGGGAAGTGGCCAGGGAGGACTTCAAAGCCTTGGGCATGGCTGTGCCATTTCCTGAGATAAGAGTGTGGGAGGAGCCGGCCTGGGGACCCAGCATCTGCCAGGTAGGCGGGGGACGAGGCAGTCACAGCCTGACCGGGATGGGATTGAGATCTAATTTGGGGTAGCATTTAAAGGCTGCTGAGAGCATGTGGGGAGGAGGAGAGACAAGTGGTACAGGGCAGTGATTTTCCACCTCACGGCTGAGAGCCCCTGCACCCAAAACACAAAACCCCAAACTATCTGTACCTCTGAAGCTCCTTGATGGGCGTGTGCTACCGCCCCCACCCCCCACCGACCACCCTCCCCACCCCTGCTAGGCTCAGTCGGGATTCCACAAGAGGAATCCTGAACCAGTGAGGACCACGTGGGTCTAGGCCAGCACAGGGGTCCAGAAGGGCTCCAAGACTCTGCCCAGGACTTAGGGCTTCATCTGGGTGCCAGGATGCCCTGGCTCTGAGCGCCGTCTTCTCTCAACCCCGCCAGCACCCAGGTCCTCCCACAGGGTCCAGACTATCCCTCATCCCCTAGTGACCTCAGCACACCCCCTCCAGCACCCACAGTCCTTGCCCCTGAGTATCCCCTAAGGGGAAGCCTGCCTGTCCATTCTGAAGTCTCTCTCTCCTCTGGGCCTCAAGCTACAAATTTATAAATGACTCAGGGGTTTCCTGACCAACCTGCCAGGCGGTTTGGTTGCTTATTTGGGTCTGGGGGGGAGGGAGGTTGTTTTTAGTTTGTTTTAAAATGCTTTACTTGGGGCTGGAGTGATAGCACAGCGGGTAGGGCGTTTGCCTTGCACGCGGCCAACCCGGGTTCGAATCCCAGCATCCCACATGGTCCCCTGAGCACCGCCAGGGGTGATTCCTGAGTGCATGAGCCAGGAGTGAGCCCTGTGCATCGCCGGGTGTGACCCAAAAAGCAAAAAAAATAAAAAATAAAATAAAATGCTTTACTTGAGGGGGGGGTGGAGCTATAGTACAGCAGGTGGGGAACTTGATTTGTACATAGCCAACTGAGACTCAATCCCCAGCACCCCAAATGGTGCCCTTGACCATCGCCAGGAGTGATCCCCGAGAGCAGAGCTGGGAGGAAACCCTGAGCAGCACTGGGTGTGGCCCCCAAAACAACTTTACTATGGATCAGAGTGACAGCACAGTGGGCTGGGCGCTGGTCTTGCACACAGCCAACCCATATTTGATCCCCACCACCCGGTCATCCTAAGCACTGCCAGGTGTGATCCCTGAGTATAGAGCCAGTAAGCCCTGAGCATCGCTGGGTGTTAGTCAAAAACAACAAAAGCTTTACTGTTACCTACCAGTATAATATTATGCGACTTTACAGACGGGAACCCGAGTACGGAGATTAAGGCTCTTGACTTGCCTGTGGCTGACCCCTGGCACCACACATGACCCCCTGAGCATAGCCAAAGATTACTCCTGCACACAGAGAGGGGAATAGCTCCTGTTATGGGGTGTGACCCAAAAACAATTTTTTTTTTTTAAAGGGATTAAGGGGGCTGGAGCGATAGCACAGCGGGTAGGGCGTTTGCCTTGCACGCAGCCCATCCGGGTTCGATTCCCAGCATCCCACATGGTCCCCCAGCACTGCCAGGAGTAATTCCTGAGTGCAGAGCCAGGAGTAACCCCTGTGCGCTGCTGGGTGTGACCCAAAAAAGAAAAAATAAATAAATAAAAAGGGACTAAGGGAATGACTCAAAGGGCTGCCACACAGCTTTATAGTGAGAAGCCCAACCCCCAGCACCGCATGGTCCCTAGAGAATCACCAGGACCAAACCCCCCAAAGCCAAACAACAAGGGTTAGGGCACTAACTTGGTGGGCTGGAGCATGTGCGTTACACACGGCAGCCCTACAGCCATTCCTGCACCAAGAGACAGTGTAGGGTTAAGGCCCTTGCCCTTGCGTGCAACCAACTCTGGTTCAACCCCTGAGCACCTTCAGGTGTGCCCCCAAAATTTCAGAGCTGGGAATGTAGCCCAGCATAGAGCACTTACCTTGCATATGTGAGGCGCTGGGTTTGAGCTCTGGCACCACACACACACACACACACACACACACACACACACACACACACACACACACGAAGTAACCAGGGTTTTCATCCATGGGGGGTGGCATACTTCAGGAACTGCCAGTGGAGAACCCTGAGCAATACCAAAGCCTAGAGCACCACCAGACGTGGCCCCAAAAACTAATAAAAGTAAAAACAGGGCCGGAGCAATAGTACAGCGGGTGCGTGGGGTGCTTGCCTTGCATGCAGCGACTGGGATTTGATCCCCAGCATCCCCCAAGCACCACCGGGAGTAATTCCTGAGCATCGCCCGGCGTGACCTCAAAACAAAACAACCACAAAAATGCTGCCCGCCTGCACGCTCCTCCCAACCTACCTCCCAGCTCTCGCCCCCTAATAAAGCACCATCGTTTCCCTCTTTTTTCCTTTTATTTGACTGTGCTGAGATGTGGGTTGGCACCAGCGCCCCCCTCCCCCCCATGGCTACTGCCATTCAGACCACTGCATCTGTCTGCCGGAGACCTCAAGATTGTGGTTCCTTCCCTTTCACCCCTTGCGGTGAGTTCACAGAAACCCCCCTCCTCATTCTCTCCCAGAGGCGCTCCAGTTCCCAGGCCCAGAGGAGTTGGAAGATTCTCTCTGCTCCAACCTCTGGGCAGAGTGGCAGAACCGCCAAACTGAGGGGGAGCATCACCCAGAAAGCAAATGCAAGCCTGGGTGGAGGGGCCCACCAAGGCGGGGGCTCCTTGAGGGGACAGGGCTTGCTTTATTGCACTGGGTGGACTCACAGGCAATGCACTTAAAACCGCTCGAGGTGGATGGAGTCCTGGAACTGCTCAGATTCTCTGCTGCGGCTGCTGGGGGACGCGAGGTTGGGAGTCTTGTTCTCGGTGCTGCCCAAGTTGTTATTTTTTGGGTTCTGAGGAATCCAGAGGCCGATGAAGGCGAGGTAGGTGATGGCGCCCAAGTAGGCGCCCAGGGGGGGCGCCACCACGGGCACCCACCACCAGTTCCTGGCACTGCGGAGAGAGGCAGGGCCCCCCTGAGAGAGGTTGGCCTGGGGCCGTCGGCAGCCAGCTCACACCCACAAGGGTTCGGAGGGTCTCCAAGGACCGGGCACCCACCCAAGCTCAGGCCCCTGCTCAGTGGCTCAGTCTAATTCTGAGGGTGCAGGATGAGAGAGGAGGCAGGGACAGGAGCAGCAGGAGCTGAATAGAGCAGTGCTGGGCTGAGCCCTTGGACCCCCGGAGAGAGAGGGACGCTGCCGGCATGCCCCCCCCCCCACCCCTCTGCTGCAGAGAGCCCACTGAGGACCCGGGGAGGCACCTGAAGACCTCTTTGCCCCAGCCTGCAATGAAGGTGAAGAAGCGAGGAGCCAGATCCCGCGCCGGGTTGATGGCGTAGCCCGTGTTCATGCCCAGGGACACGCCCAGGATCACCACGAGGATGCCGATGAGCAGGGCCTGGGTCCCCTCGGGCGCGGGGCTGTTATTCTTGTCCCCGATGGCCAAGATGCACATCTGGAGGAGTCCCGTCAGTACCATCTGGAGGGCAGACACCGTGGCGGCCGGGCAGACACAGACCCCGGGTCCTTGCCATGGAAGGGTGGCCTCCCCCCTCCCCCGCCCCCTATTCCCCCGTCCCCGGGAGGGGCCTCTCCTCTGGGCCACTGACCTCGTCGATGAAGCCCCTCCACAGCGACATGCGATCAGGAAGGTATGTGGCGAAAATGCTAGCAGTGGCCTGGGGCCCCGTCACTGTGAGGTGTGGCCCCGAGTATTCCGCGATGGCTGCTGTGGGGACAAGAGGCCTCAGAAGGAAAGCGGGGCACCGGGCCAGAGAGCCCCACGGGGCTGGGGATCCTGCCGCGTGCGCGGGACTCCAACCCAGTCCTGGGATCTCACACGGTCCCCCAAGCCCTGCCAGGAGGGTCCCTGAGCACAGCTGGAAGAATCCCAAACCCTCACTCCCCTGCCCCCCAGAAAAGGGCTATTCTGGGAATGGAACCGTGTAAAGATATTCCATTAAAGATGGAATAGTGTAAAGCTATTCCATAAAGAAATATATAAAAGTAATATAATAATACAGTTATATAAGATGTTATATAATAATTTTACTGATTATGTATTACATTTAATTAATTTAATATAAATTAACTATGTATTATATTAATCCGCTATACATATATTGGATTAAATATAATACATAGTTTTTTGTTTTTTGGGTTTTTTTTTGCTTTTTGGGTCACACCCAGCGATGCTCAGGAGTTACTCCTGGCTTTGCACTCAGGAATTGCTCCTGGCTGTGCTTGGGGGACCATATGGGATGCCGGGAATCGAACCCAGGTTGGCCTCGTGCAAGGCAAACGCCCTACCCGCTGTGCTATCGCTCCGGCCCCACATAGTTAATTTATATTAAATTAATATACACATATTGGATTTTTTATTTTATTATATTTAACTCAATATGTGTACAATATACACAGATTGGATTAAGTATAATATAACTGTCATCCCGTTGCTCATCAATTTGTTCAAGCGGGCACCAGTAACATCTCTCATTGAGAGACTTATTGTTACTGTTTTTGGCATATCCAATACGCCACGGGTAGCTTGCCAGGCTCTGCTGCGCGGGCTCGATACTCTCAGTAGCTTGTCGGGCTCTCTGAGAGGGGGGAGGAATCGAACTTGGGTCTGCCACGTGAAAGGCAAAAGCCCAACCGCTGTGCTATCGGTCCAGCAGGATAATATAACTATAATACATAAATATAATAAAAGTATAAAATGATTTCTGTAAGAAATATTTTTATTATATTGTAATATTTTATATTACTATTGTTATAAACAATGAAGTATTTATTAATTACTGTACTGTTTATTAATTATATTAAATATATTACATATGTATTGATGTTACTATTGTAATATTTTATATTATTATAAACAATAAGCTATTTATTAAGAATTTTTCCATTGCTATTATAAAATTTATCATTTTACTATTACTATTATAAATAATAAATTGTTGTTTATTATTATATTACTTATATTACAGAAACAGCTTACAGACTTTGGGGGGACACCCCACAGTGCTCAGGGCTTACTCTGCACTCAGGGATCACTCCTAGAGGTGCTCTGGGACCCTAGGGGCTGCCAGGGATGGGGCCCACCCAAGGCCAGCGCTGCTCCACCGCTCCCGCCCCAGACCCCAGACATTCTCCTAGGCCAAGAGGACAGGGTGGACGGCCCCCCCAACTGTGTGGAGACCCAGGGTCGGCCGTCCCCGGGCAGGGCACTCACTCCAGAAGAGACCGTAAATGGTGGCAGCTGCCATGAAGGCCCCGAGGAACTGGCCCGACACGTAGATGGGAAACTTCTTCCAGGACATGCGGCCTAGAGCGCACTGCGTGAAGGTCACAGCCGAGTTCATGTGGGCCCCTGTGGGACGGAGAACAGGGACTGTCACTATTGCCAGAAGCTGGCAGGGAGGGGTCCCCCACTTCATCTGCACCAGCATCCCCCTGTGAAGAGCACGTCCACAGCATCCCCATGCAGGGAGGGGAGGGCCTGAGCTGCAAAGTCTGAGCTTGGCTCAGCTGACATATAAGCACGGGTCCATCCCACACTGGGTCTGGATGAAAACAAGGATACAATCAAGCCCGACTCCCCGGGAGAGGACCAGAGGGACCCGAGGGGTTGGCAGCACTAGGACAGCTTGTCTGAGAGCTGCTGTGGCCATAGGCATCTGGCCGTGACAGCTGAGAGCTTCACTGTGACAGAACGCATTTCATTAAGAAACCAGTTTTAGAGCTGGAGCGATAGCACAGCGGGTAGAGCGTTTGCCTTGCACGCGGTTGACCCGGGTTCGATCCCTGGCATCCCATATGGTCCCCCGAGCACCGCCAGGAGTAATTCCTGAGTGCAGAGCCATGAGTAACTCCTGTGCATCACCGGGTGTGACCCAAAAAGCAAAAAAAAAAAAACCAAAAACCAGTTTTACGCTCTCCACCTCTGTCCCGACCTTAGTCATAGAGGCCAGACCTCCACTGGGGGAAGGAAAAGGAAGAGGAAAAAAGCATGGTGGGCTCGGGGCTGGGAGCTCAGCGGATAGGAGCGCACTGCAGCCTGTGGGGCCCCTGGTAGCAAGGACTCTGGCGGGGGACGGCGGGCAGCGCTGCCCGGTTCATTGCTGCTCGCCTCTCGCAGCCCGGGACGGACCCCAGAAACCCAGAGCATCCCTGGAGAGGCCACCACTAAAATCATGTTTTATCAATTTCTGCAAGTGGCTGGAGAAACAGCCAGAGAGCTCGCATGTCTGAGGTCCTGGGCTCCGGGGGTTCTGGGGAGCCAGCTCTGAGGACTGGGCACCCGCTCTGCCTGACGGAGGTCAGGTGTGGTCCCCAGCACTGCTGGGAGCAACCTCAAGCACTGAGGTTGCTGAATTATGAATAATTATGAATAAACATACGGGGTTAAGGAGCCAGGAAGAACTCCTGAGAACTGCCGGTGTGCCCCTCCCCCCAAAAATAAAATTTTAGAAATGAGGAGAAGGCTCCTGCAGGATCTAGGTAGGGATCGTTAGAGGAAAGGGGCATAGCGGGTCCTCCCTCTGGGGCCAGCTGGCGCATGGGAAGAAGCGGGAGGGCCACGCGGTCACTCAGGGCACTGCCAGGCAGGGTCTGGACACACTCACCAGAGACGCCGCCCGCTATGTAGACCCCCATGGTGACTCCGAAGCCAAACCCCAAGTTGACGCCGAGGTAGCTTCCCATAGAACCTCCTAGGACCATGTGGGCCACACTCCCAAGGCCAAACACCTGCAAGGAGAGGTCTCTGATGGGGCCTGGGCCAGAGCCCCCCGCAGGGCTGGTCCCATGCTGAGCTCAGGGCCCCCAACCCCTGCCAGTGGCCTCCCATCCCCCCTCCCACTGCCCCGATCTTTCCAGAGACTTTCCTCCTTATGATCCGACCCCACCCCCACCCCGGAGACCCCTCAGCCTGTTCTGAGAGCACTGGGGGCTGCTGGAGGGAGGAGTAGTTATAAGGATCCGGGTAGCCTCATCCGCCCTAGTTTAGCGGAGAGAGCGGGGCTTCTGGTGACAACGGAACTTGTCTCTCGGGCCAGCAAGGCTGAAGGATGTTTCTTCCAAGGACTGACTAAGGTCCTGCCTGAATTCCGCTGGGAAGACTTCCCCCATCCTTGCCTCCCTGAGCCCCCCCCCCACCCCGTGCCCTCCACCTCAGTCTCAGGAGCAGGGATAGGGTGGGGGGAACCTCTGACCTCTTGCCCTCAGCAACAAACCCATTCTCAGGGCTCCCATTCGAGTCAGTTATACCACTTCTAACCTCTAACCCAAGCACAAAAACACTCACGCAGAAGGACACACACACACACCTAGGCTCACTACTGCTCCAAGCATAGCAGTCGGGGTACGGAAACAACCCAGGCATCCGACAGCACTTGGAGGCACCAAGAAGCTGAGGTGGGAATACGCGACCGAACACAGTGCTGCTACTAGGCAGGGATGCAGTTCGCAAAACTTAGATGGAACTGCAGGTACGGGGCTGAGTGTAACAAGCCAGACGCAGGAGGGCAATAGAGGGTGAGCTCACTTATCGGTGATATCAAGAGAAACCAAGCAAGGGTGTGGACGATATCAGCCGTCATAAACTTTGGACACTGACATGCAGACCTGAGATCATGTCTGGTTGTGGCGGGGAGAGAACAAATAGACTGATGGTGACAACACGGGGACATGGACCAGGGTCTGGGCCCTTGGTACAAGGAAGGTCACAGTATGAATAAAGCCCTGTCTCCAACAAATAAAGGAAAGAGAAGGGGAGGGAACAAAAGTGGGACTGGAGGTGACATTGGGACGGGAGGTGGAGGGTCAGGGGTCTGATTAATACCATCAGTGTAAATCTACCATAACCCCAATACATAAAACATAGCACTGCACTGTAGCACTGTCGTCCTGTTGTCCATCGATTTGCTTGAGTGGGCACCTGTAATGTCTCCATTGTGATACTTATTGTTACTATTTTGGGCATATCAAATATGCCACAGGTAGCTTGCCAGGCTCTGCTGTGCGGGGGAGATACTCTGGGTAGCTTGCCGGGCTCTCTGAGAGGGACAGAGGAATCGAACCTGGGTCGGCTGCATGCAAGACAAACGCCCTACCCGCTGTGCTATCGCTCCAGTCCAGTCTCCCTGCCTTGGCAACCCTGGACCCTCCTCCCTAGGCCGCCTCTGCAGCAGTCTCTGTCTCCCGGGTTCCCTCCTCCCCCTCACAGCCTCCTCTGCTCTGCAGAGCCCACCCACAGTCTTCATCGGTCTCGGGAACACAGATGCTCAGCAGGCTCCGGTCTCGCTCCCTTTGAGGGCTCATCCCAAGGGCCACTCCTTGGTCTTCCTATGCCTTTGGTTTCACATCCCTCCCCGTGCGTGAAAATACCCAAACCCTCTGCCTGGGAGCCAGATCTCTATTTCCAAAGTCCCCTGGGCTTCCACCGGCTGTGTCGAAAGCTCCCTACCTCCCGGGAACTGTAACCCTCATCTTTTGTCCCCCCTTTTAGCTGGCCCAGCTAGAAACGTGGAAGTCTCACATGGGAACTGTTCTTTCTCTTCCCTGTCCCCTGCCCCGCCAGTTCTGCTTACAATCTCCCCAGATATGACTCAGCATCCTTCTTGCCACACAAATGACCTGCCACCTCAAAGGCATTGTATATTTTGTTCAAACATTCGCTTGCCTCCCTCCTTTCCAGGATAAAGTTCAAGTTCAGAAGGTCATTCTTTAAGACCGTCCATAACACCACACTGACTCAGTTTCATATCTGTCCCATGACTATATTTTTTCTTTTTCATTTCGTATATTTTATGGCTCCCCCAGGTTTTCTATGTTCAGCAGTACTGTTACCTTGAAATAGTGATAAGGGGTTGGAGCCATAGCACAGCGGGTAGGGCATTTGCCTTGCACGCGGTGGACCCAGGTTTGATTCCCAGGATCCCATATGGTACCCTGAGCACCGCCTGGGGTAATTCCTGAGTGCAGAGCCATGAGTAACCCCTGTGCATCGCCAAGTGTGACCCAAAAAGCAAAAAAAAAAAAAATAGTGATAAGCTCTTACTACATGCCGGGCTCTGGTAAACAAGCCACCTCCTTTAGTCAGCTTATGCTACTGTCCACCCTCCGGACAACTCCGGTGACGGTGGTGGAAAGTATTGGGAAGCCGGCTAGCCACCTCTGCCAGACCACCACAAACGTGTTTCAAGGGGAAAGTGCACCCCATATGGTCCCCTGAGCACCGCCAGGAGTAATTCCTGAGTGCATGAGCCAGGAGTAACCCCTATGCAAAAAAAAAAAAGTGGGGGCACACATAGGTGGGGTTGAACATTGTCATAACAACAGAGGTAAAGTCCCTCCTTCAGGGGAAGTTCTAGGGGATTAACTCAAGGATAAAATCTCATCTGGGGGTTCAGCACTCCAGATTACTAGGAGATCCGCTCAAGGGCAGGATTCTATCCAGGGCATATGGCTTTATCCTTTCCTCAGCTAGAAATCCATTTAAGCAATCATAATAAATTTACTTCTTATAATATTTCCAGTCATTTTGTATGAACACAGTGAGAGATACATTAAGCTTAAAGGTTGGCTCTTCCTGGGGACATCTCGTTATGTATTCCAGACTACAGTCCTCACACCAGTTTACTCTTTCCTAACCCCAGCAGGGTCCCTATTCAGTTAACTTCTTTTTGGGTCATGACAGAGTTTGTCCCATGATCATGCTCGTAACTTATTATACTTATGGTGCTTAGCTTGTCCCCTTTCGATGCCAGGGTAGCTTACAGCTTGCCCTGGGTCCATCCAGTCCCTTCATCGGGACCCTCCTTTTGGGGTGTTAGGAAGTAAGAGCAGCTGAGGTTTAAGTCAGATAAGCATGATGGATGCCCAGGGAGTAAATATTATTTCGGAGTCAATTAACTTCCATGTTATAAAAGCATAGCATCAACTGTCTTCCTGTGTCTATACAAAAAGGATGTTACTAAACCATGCAAGTGACATAAGGCAAAGAGAAAAGCAATATAGGATTATTAGTGCTTGATGGAATTGGGTGTGCCTCAGGGGCACTGTTGAGGGAGTAACTCGATAAACTTAAATTCCCCGAGGGAGGAGCAAGGACAACCCAATGCTATCCCACAGCAAACCACCAAACTAAGTTCCCCGTGGACTGGGCTTTCTCGGGTTCCTGGGATGTTGTCCTCACTGAAATACCCGCTTGCAGAGGCCCTCCTGAATGACCGATAGTCTTCAGCTCATGATCAGCTGGTACCTCCTTTGAAACATCCATGTGCCCCAACATGTCACTGAGAGACCGAGACATGTCCAGGCTGCCAGGAATTCATCTAGATCTGCATGACCTAACATGATAGCTATTATCTACATGACTTTCCTGCTCTTGATATGTGGCTAGTCCAAGCTGAGAACCACTGTAAGTGGACAGGTCAGCCCAGATTCCAAAGGAAATCTCTGTAGGAAAAGGGGCACTCAAAATGTTGAGATGTTTATGTTGGAGCCAGAGAGAAAAGGGGCTCGGACCATGTTTCGAGGGCGCGGAGGGCCTGGTTGCTCAGGCGCCACTGGAGTGACCCTCCATCCCCCAAGCACAGAGCCCAGAGTAGACCCTGAGCACTGTCAGGTGAGATCCAAAAGACAAAATCAGACTACTGAAAAGAAGCTGGTGTTGATTTCATGCTGGTACTATTTCAGCAACATGGGTTAACTATAATAGGTATGAAAAATTAACTTCACCCTCACTTGTTTTTTTCATTTGCAAAAACATTCCTTTATCGCATTATGAAAGTTTCAGTTACCCAGTGGTTCAATAACTGTGTGGATCACATCTTGATCAACACTAAAAGTCTAATTTCCATAACCTCTTTAATGTGGTTGCTTATATATATATATATATACACACACACATATATACATATATATATCACTGTATCACTGTCACTGTCATCCCGTTGCTCATCGATTTGCTTGAGTGGGCACCAGTAACGTCTCCATTGTGAGACTTGTTGTTATTGTTTTTGGCATATCGAATACACCACAATAGCTTGCCAGGCTCTTCAAGAGGGGTGGAGGAATCGAACCCAGGTCGACTGCGTACAAGACAAACACCCTACCCACTGTGCTATCACTCCACCCCATTAAGATATTAAAATGTTTATATCTTGGGGCTGGAGAGATAGCAGAGCGGGTAGGGCGTTTGCCTTGCACACGGCCGACCCGGGTTCAAATCCCAGCATCCCATATGGTCCCCTGAGCATGGCCAGGGGTAATTCCTGAGTGCAGAGCCAGGAGTAACCCCTGTGCATCGCCAGGTGTGACCCAAAAAGCAAAAAATAAATAAATAAATAAATACAATAAAATGTTTATATCTAAAGTGAAGTTACACTAGTCGTTTCTCCATCCTTTTATTATCTCCTAATTATTTATCATTATATATATAGTCTTTGAACCACAACCACAGGTACTTGGGATACTCCCTGCTCAGTGCTTGAGGAGGCAGGGAAGATCCCTTCTAGCAGTGCTGAGGACCTGAGCTGCAGGGCTCAAACCAGGCCTCCTGCACACAGGCATGCATTTCAGTCTGTTGAGCATCTCCCCAGCGCTAGAAAAAAACAACTGTTGCGCTGTTTTGGGAGCAAGTCCCATACTTATGCTCAGGAGCTGCTCCTAGCTTGTTGCTGGGGACTGCACGTCACTCCTGGCGATGCTCAGGGACCAAGAGGTACCAGGACTGAACTCCTGCATGCAAAGCCTGCCTGATGCTTTTCTCTGTTACACTGGAAACGAAGACGTTTTCTGATTTAAAAAAGACAACTAAAGAGGGGCTGTAGTGATAGCACAGTGGGTAGGGCGTTTGCCTTGCACACGGCCGACTCGGGTTCGATCCCCAGCATCCCATATGGTCCTCTGAGCACAGCCAGGAGTAATTCCTGAGTGCAGAGCCAGGAGCAACCCCTGTGCATCGCCAGGTGTGACCCAAAAATAAAAAAAGACAACTGAAGAGATAGCACAGGTGATAAGGCATTTGCCTCGCATCCCTCTGACCCTGGCTCAAATCCACAACACCACATGTGGTCCCCTGTGCACTGGCAGGGGCACTCCTGAACCCAGAGCCAGGCATGTCACTGCCAGGTGTGACCCAAACCAAAAAGTGAAAAATGATAATAAAATGTGAAATCACCTGCAGGGAGGAGCCTGAGCTATTATTGTATGGTGGGTAGCACACTTGCCTCGCACGCAGCTGACCGGGTTCGATCCCCACATCCCATATGGTCCCCCGAGCACCACCAGGGGTGATTCCTGAGTGGGTGGGAAGCCAGGAGTAACCCCGAGCATTGCCAGGTGTGACTCAAAAAATCAAAAACCCCAAAATAAAAATTAATAAACAAAAATTACATGGTGGGGGGAGAGGCAGCTCAAAGGATTAAGGGCAAGCTGACACACATGAGGCCTGGGTTCTAACCCCACCCCGCACTACTATCCCTGGGACCCCGAAATACAAATATGAGAGATGAGAGAAACCACTGAGTGTGGCCCAAAAATAAAACAAAAAAATTAAATAAGGGCAGGAGAGAAAGAACTCAAGGGGTTGAAGGCACATTTGCATGTAGGAGGCACAGCTACAATCCCTAGCTTCTTGGTATCACCTTAAGCACCCCAGAGCACAAAGCAGGACACACACACACACACACACACACACACACACACACACACTCATGCATGTACACACCACACACACCACATGCCTGTACACATACACCACGTGCTCACACAAACATACATATACACAAACACTCATACACACACCACACACACCACATGCTTGTACACATACACCACATGTGGGGCTGGAGCGATAGTACAGCGGGTAGGGCGTTTGCCTTGCACGTGACTGACCCGGGTTCAATTCCCAGCATCCCATATGGTCCCCTGAGTACCGCCAGGAGTAATTCCTGAGTGCAAAGCCAGGAGTAACCCCTGTGCATCGCCAGGTGTGACCCAAAAAGAAAAAAATTTTTAAAAAACCTACACCTCATGCTCACACACACAACACACACACACACACACACACACACACATACATAAAAACACTCATACACGGACCACAAGCCTATATGCATACACCACACACACACACATACAGTATAGAGCAGGTTTGGGGAAATCTGAGAAAAAGTGGACAAGTCCAGCTCGGGATGAGGTAGTGAGTGGCAGGGCAGGGAAAGGGGGCCCAGAAGCCAGCCAGCCTGAGGGAGGAGACAGCAGGAGGGAACTGGGACACGCGGGCTTGGGGAACAGAGACAGGCCAGACACCCAGGACGCACAGGACCGAAGCAGGCGCTGAAGCTCTGTCTCCGAACAGAAGTTCCCAACGGTTTGCTAAAGCCACGAGAAAGTGACAAGGCCCCCAAAGATCCGCTGAGTGTTGGGGGTGGAGAGACAGGAACGTGGGTGAGGTGCTTGCCCCGCAGGCGGCCGACCCGGGTTTGATTCCCGGGTTTGATTCCTCTCAGGGGTGATTGCTGAGTAACCCCTGAGCATCACCAGGTGTGGCTCCAAAACAAAACAACAACAACAACAACAACCACAGCGACCAAGATCTCCTGTGTCAGGCCAGCATTGCAGCCCAGGGACATTCTCCGCTCAGATCACATGTGTTGAAGCAAATAAATGTGATTTTGACTGCCAGAAGCTTCTGCTTCTCTTGAAACCTTAGTCATTCGGGCAGAGCCGGCCTGCACCGGGCCCAGCATGGCATGGCCAAGTGGGGTGGCGGCAGCCAGGTCCCCGAGAGCTCAGCACCCCACAGTTAGCAACTACACACCCGCCCCTCTCCCCGTCCCCTGGCCAGTTCTCGGCCCTGTGGCCTGAGTGGCACCCCACCCTCAGGGAACCACAGGGGAGCCCCAGTCCGAGGGAGACACCCCAGAGTTTGCAGGAGGAGACCCAGCAGGACCTTCCCTGCACCCGTCCTCGGCTGTAAAGGGGGCCCAAGGTCACACTCACTTTCCTAGAAATACCTTTACCCTGATGACTCACTGCACTTTCCATAAACAGAAGAAGCTACCCCCACCCACCCCGCCACTTGGCACCAGGCTGACAACTATAAACAACAACAACAACGACACGATTGTCCTCATGAGTTCAAACCTTAAAATTCTTTCACAGGTGTCACTTCCCTTCCATCCCCACAGAAAATCGGCTGGACAGATGTTTCTGTTCTCACTCAGCAGATGGAGAAATTGAGGTTCAAAGAAGGGTCTGGGACTCCCCATGACCTGAAACTACCCCTCAGTTTGGGGGAAGAGTTAACAAGCCAGGTTGTGAGAAATTCTGCCATCGGGCTAGAGAGAGAGTAGAGCGGGTAAGGTGCTTGCCTTGCACTCAGCCAACCCCGGTTTGAACCTGGGTCCGATCCCCGGCACCACATATGGTTCCCCGAGCACCACCAGGAGTGATCCCTGAGCGCAGAGCCAGGAGTAAGTCCTGAGAACCACCGGGTGTGGCCTAAAAACAAACAAACAAAAGATTAAAGCCAGTCCAGTTATTGGGGCCTGAGAGCACAGTGGGTAGGGCCTTGCCTTGCATGCAGCCGACCCAGGTTCGATTCATGGCACCCTTGTATAGTCCCCTGAGCCCCACCAGGAGTGGTCCCCTGAGAACAGATCCAGAAGTAAACCCTGAGCATCACTGGCATCTCGGGGTGTGACCCAAAACTGAACTGGGGCTGGAGTGATAGCACAGCGGGTAGGGCGTTTGCCTTGCATGCGGCCGACCCGGGTTCGATCCCCAGCATCCCATATGGTCCCCTGAGCATCGCCAGGAGTAATTCCTGAGTGCAGATCCAGGAGTAACCCCTGTGCATCGCCAGGTGTGACCCAAAAAGCAAAAAAACAAAAAACAAAACAAAAGTGAACAAACAAAAACCAGTCCAGTCCAATGTGCTATTTTGACCCTTCACCTCTTGGCCAACAGGGTGAAGATATTTCCAGAAATGGGCAGGGAGTTCTTGCTTGTTTGTTTGTCTGTTTGGGGGGAGGCATCACACCTGGTGGTGCTCAGGGCTTACTCCTGGCTCTGCACTCAAGGTTCACTCCTGGAGGTGCCCAGGCAGCCCTCTGGGGTGCCAGGGATCAAACTGGCCTCAGCGGAGTGCAAGGCAAGTGCCTTAAGCCTGTGCTAATCCCTGCCCCAAAGTGCTTTTCCTCATGGAGTCTCTGGTTCCCACTCTGTGAAGTGTGGGAACTGGCGTGCCTCTCCTCACAGGGTTATCAGGAGGATTTGGGGAGAAGCAGCCAGTAAAGGACTTGGCAGGTCACGGTGTGGTGCACAGCCATCGCTCGGTGAGAATCTCAGTGAGAGGACGGAAGAGGCAGGCACGGCGCAGTGGCTAAAGCTGCAGGCTTGCAGCACGGAGCTGAGACCTCGGTTCCTGGCGCTGCCGCATGTGCCAAATTGCAGTCCTGGTACCTCGGCCCATGGAGCTGGCAGCCCTGCTGTGAGCCCCGGAGCCACCCACGATTTCCAGCCACACCACGGCCACATGTGGGTGATCCCCTGTGAGCAGCACAGCTGAAAGAAATGTGTGTCTCCCTGCTCGCTGGAGGCCCTCCCTTCATCTCCAGCACCACCACAGAGAGGCTCTGCCCTGGAAATCGATTTCCTTTCAACGGGCAAGCAGAAAGCGCTGCTTTCCCCTACACACACACACACACACACACACACACACACACACACACACACACACACACACACACACATTTCACACCTTAGGGACTGTCATGCAGGGATCATTAGAGAGCCCCGTGGGAAGCGAGGTGCGGGGTGGTCTCACCTGCTCTGGGAAACACTGGGCAAAAGCAAACAACTGAAAAATGATTTTTTTGTTTTGTTTTTGGATCATACCCGGTGATGCACAGGGGTTACTCCTGGCTCATGCACTCAAGAATTACTTCTGGCAGTGCTCGGGGACCGTATGGGATGCTAGGAATCGAACCCGGGTTGGCCGAGTGCAAGGTAAATGCCCTACCCGCTGTGCTATCGCTCCAACCCCTGAAAAGTGAGTTTTTGAGGGCTGGATAGAAGAGCGAGCAACAAGATGTAAGACTGTGCCTTACACGTGGCCAAGCCCAGTTGAATCCTACACGGCACCCAGCCTCCGCGCACCACCAAGGTCACTCCTGAGAACAGAGGCAGGAATAGCCCCCAAGCACCACTGGTCATGAGTCCCAAAGGAAAACGAACCAATAAACTCCCCTCAGACCCAAGTATGTAGACACAAAAGCACCTCGGCTTGGGTGCAAAAAAGCACAGTAGAAATGACATCTGCACCTATGTTCACTGCAGCACTGTTCACAGTAGCCAGAATCTGGAAAAAACCCGATTGCCCGAGAACAGACGACTGGTTAAAGAAACTTTGGTACATCTACACTATGCAAGCTATTAGAAAAGATGAAGTCATGAAATTTGCTTATAAGTGGATGAATATGGAGAGTATCATTCTAAGTGAAATGAGTTGGAAAGAGAGGGACAGACATAGAATGACTGCACTCATTTGTGGAGTATAAAATAACATAATCTGAGACTAATACCCAAGAACAGTAGAGACAAGGGCCAGAAAGATTGCTCCATAGTTGGAAGCCTGCCTCATGAGCAGGGGGAGAAGGCAGCTGGGATAGAGAAGGGATCACTAAGTCAATGACGGTTGGAGGGATCGTTCGGGATGGGAGATGTGTGCTGAAAGTAGATAAAGGACCAAATGTGATAGCCTCTCAGTATCTGTATTGCAAACCATAATGCTCCAAGTTAAGAGAGAGTGTGGGGGAAGTTGTCTGCCATAGAGGCAGGGGGAGGATTGGAAAGGGGGGATGGTATACAGGGGACATTGGTAGTGGAGAATGTGCACTGATGGAGGGATGGGTGTTTGATCACTGTATGATTGAAACTCAAACATGAAAGCTTGTAACTCTATCTCACGGTGATTCAATTAAAAAAAATGTTTTTTAATTTAAAAAAAAAAGCACCTCGCCTTGGAGGCAGCCCGCGGTGAGCTCCCGTACAAGCCACAGCACCGTCATCCCCCCCCCCCCCCGAACTGCAACCCAGCACCGCAACCCTGCGTGCGTGTGACCACACACCTCCAACCCCATCTGCAGCGGAGGGAAGGGGGTGGGGAAATCATTAATAAGGAGAAATGCAGGCGTGGGCGGCGTCTTCCCCGAGAGCTCTGAGGAAGCAGCCTCTGGCCTCCAGGCCTCCGGGTTCCAAGGTTTAACAGCCCTCAGGGACTGGAATGTTTTGTCATAAATGAATTACTTTGGCCCGGAGTGAGGCGGGACAGGAACCAGCAGCTGTCCACAAAGCGGAGAGGAGGGTGAACAGCGCCAGCCGGCAGACTGGGAGCCCCTGAGCACTCTCGCCCTGTTGGCCAGGGGCCAGCAGCGTCCCCCTGGGGTGCCCGGTGCGGGGCTCGTGGCCCTCACCCCAGGCTGTCAGCCCTCAGTGCCCACTTACAGGCAGGGCAGCCTGAGATCTGCCCAGCTCCGGGAGCTGTGGAAGCGCAGTAGGCGGGAGCAGAGCGGGCGTTCCGCCCAGACCCCAGGGCAGCGCGCCTCAGAACCCACCGCCAGGAAGTCTGGGGGGCGCCCGAGTGAGCTAGGGACTCAGCGGCAGGATAAGGACCCAGCTGCCCAGTGTCCCTGGACTCCAAGGGCCCCCTCACTACACTGGGACGAAACGGATGCAGACACGCTCACTACACCCCCCCACACACACGTACACACCCCTTCACACTCACACACACTCACATATGCACTCACACTCAGACACATCCTTTTGTCTTCTTCTTTTTGTGTGTAGTTTTTGGGGGGCCACACCGGGCTGTGCCCAGGGCTTACTCCCGGCTCTCCTGCACTCCGGGATCACTCCTGATGGGCCGGGGGAACAGATGGGTGCTGCAGATGGAACCCGGGTGGGCCACAGGCAGGGCAAACATTCCACCCGCTGTACTGTGGCTCGGCCCTCGGACACTCCCCCCCACACTCACACCCACTCTTACACACTCACAACCCTACACACACACACACACACACACACACACACACACACACACACACACACAAGGGGCCACACTCGTGCTCGGCGCACGCTGCCCCCAGCCCAGCAAGCTCCCGCCCCCTCCCGGAGACGGCCCCCGCCCTCCCCAAGAAGCCTGCAGGGCTAGGGCTAAAGGGCCGGGCGGACAGGGCTAGCTGGGCAGCCTCTGGCCCGAGTGGCTGTTGGGGTTTCAGGTGCTGAGCGGTGCTCTCTGTCCGGGAGTCACTTCTGGCAGTGCTCAGGGGACTGTGTGGTGTCAGGAGTAAAACCTGGGGCTTCCAGCACACAAGCTTGTTCTCCAGCCTGATGCTCTCTCAGCCCCAAGGGGGCCTTTGTCACGGTCCCTGCTGACAGCCAAAGAGCAGGGACCTGCTCCGAGCATGCTGTCTCTGGACCACAGAGCTCACCACTTCCTCTTTGGGGAGACACCCTAAACCCCGCTCTCTCGGTCCTTCCTTTCTCCAGCCCCTATGGGTTCTCTCTCTCTCTCTCTCTCTCTCTCTCTCTCTCTCTCTCTCTCTCTCTCTCCCCTCCCTCCCTCTCTCCCTCTCTCTGTCTCTCTCTGTCTCTCCCTCTCTGTATCTCTCTCTGACACTCTCTATGTGTGTCTCCCTCTGTATCTCTGTATCTCTGTCTCTCTCTCTCTCCCACTCCTTCTCTGATTCTGTCTCCCCTTCTCTGTCTCTGTCTCTATGTGTCTTTCCCTCTGTATCTTCATCTCTCTATCCCACACTCTCTCTCTGTCTCCCTTTCTCTGTCTCTCTGTCTCTCCCTCTCTGTATCTCGCTCTGTCTCTGTGTCTCTGTCTCTGTCTCTCTCATTCTTCATGACTGTCTTCCTATCTCTATCTCCCTCTCTCTCTCTCTCTCTCTCTCTCTCTCTGTCTCTCTTTCTCTCTGTCTCTCTCTGTCTTGGGGGTCTTCTTCTGAAATACTGCTCGTACACCTGCAATGCTCAGGGCTTACTTACTCCTGGCTCTGTATTGAAGAGTCACTCTCGGAGGAGCTGAAGGGAGCGTATGGCCACATGCAGGAAGAGTGTCCACCTGCTGTGTGATCTCTCCTGTCCCAGCACGTTACTCTCTTCAACTCCAATCCCTGACATCCAACCACCCCAAGATTCCCCCACAAACACACATCCAGCACGCAGAGTTCACCTGCTCCTATCCAAACTGAGCCCCTCCAGTAACGGTGCGGGGACCCCCCCCTCCGTCAGAACGCACAGCTGGGCACATGCCCACACCTCTGCCCGACTCCACCTTCTTGCGCTTCCTTCTCCAGGCCTGGCCCGGGCACCGCTGTCTGCCTCGGTCATTGCACTCACCCTTGTCAGCCGCCGCCTCCTCTGGCCTTGGCGTTTCTGCTGAGCTTCTGGACTACATCCACAATCTCCTCTGACTCTGAAACTCCCTGCGGGAAGCCTTCCAGGACTTCCCCTGGGCCTGGGCATCCATCCTCGGGCCCCACTTTCAGTGTTCGATTTGTCTCTTGACACTTGATTTCCCTTCTCCCCACTTCTGTCCCTGCCCCGACCTGCCATCGGCTCATGGTTTCATGGTGCCTCCTGTATTAGGAGCTTTTTGTCCTCAAAAATGCTCTGCAAGCAACACTGTGCTTCCTTTCGCTTTCCTTCACTTCTCCCTCAGAGGCCTGGACATCCCTGGCCCTGGGGCTGGAGGGGTGTGTGTGTGGCGGGGGGAGATGTCAGTCTCGGACAGCCTCCTCAAGACCCATTCTTGCAATGTTCGTGCCCCTTCCACCTCGCCCACCCGTCCTGTCCCACTGACCCACTCACCATCATGGTGTAGGTGCTTAAGAACTCAGCCAGAAATTCCCGCACCGGCTTCTTCTGAAACACTCTTTGTACCGCCTGCAGGAAAGGGGACGAGCCGAGCTTGCCCCCGCGGGCGGACCTGAAACAGCGGCACAAACCCATGGTCAGAATGAGGCGTTGGTGCCGCCCGTGAGCCCTTCCACGCGGGCCGGGTTAATGGGTAACCCGGCAGGTTCCCGCACACACTCCCCGAGCCCAGGGCATGTGGGACGACCGGGCTCAGACACGCCCGCCCGAGAGTCACAGGGGCAGGAGGGGCCGCTGGGGGTCACTGGCAAGCCAGGCGTCCTCCTCCTGGGGCTGAGGCGTGAGTGAGTGTCCCGGGTGGAGCCGTGAGCCTCTACGGGGGGGAGGGGGACGCGACGGGGAGCCGCGGTCAGCTGCCGTCCATCCGGCTACAGGGGCGGGAGCCAGAGGCCTGCGGGGCACAGACGGGGCATCGGGCCAGGGCTGGAAGCAGCCCCCCACGCTGCAGGCAGCACCGCTCCCGGCCTCTGAAACCAGCGCTCAGACAGGCGGCAGCTTCTGCCAAAGCTGAAGGCATCTGCCAAGGGCACCAGTCCCTGGAGGCAGGCCCACCCGGACAGACAGACAGACAGACGCCTGGGAGTGAGCAGAACAGCACAGGCAGACAGGACACGCGCTGGGTCCCACTCCCTGCCTCGCCTCGGTGCCAGCACGGTGCCAGGGACTCGGCGGGAAAGGGGAGATTCCTCTGAGGGCAGCACCCCGGGAGCTCCAAAACTCCCCTCACACACACACATACACACATACCCCACTCCCGGGCTGTCGCTCCCAGACACCGGAGTGTGGCTGGATCAATATTTGGCTAATAAACCATGGGGTTGGGTGGATGGAGAGAGGGAGGGAGATCAAAGTGAGTGTGGGGGGTGGGTGTAAGGTCAGGTTTGGGGGAGCAGGAGTTCAGTGGCTCTCGACCTGGAAGAAGCCTACTGACGCCTCTACGTGAGACCTCAGTGCTGGTCAGGACCGGTGACCCCTCCTCCTCTACTGAGCCCCTTCAATGCCCTCCCTCTCCTAGGGACCCTCTCTCCCCGCCCCTGCCTAGAGTCCCTACATCCCAACCCTCACAGCAGGCAAGACCACGTGGAGGGAAGGGTGCCACGGACCTACCTCCCCCCGCCACTTTTCAGGCTGAGACTGCTCAGATGTCCCTCACCCTATTCCCGGCACCGTGTATACCCCCAGAGAAGCAAAGCCAAGGCTGACTCTGGTACCCGGGTGGGCAGTCGTCTGGACCATCCACTGCCTGCCGTCCACTCCAGGTGGACAGTCACCAGAAGGGAAGCAGCTGGATCAATATTTGGCTAGTAAAGCGCAGGTCTGGATGGAGGGAGAGAGGGAGAGAGATCAGCCTGAGTTTGGGGCATCGTTGTCTGGTGTGGGAGGGCGGGCGCAGGGCCGGGGCTGGGAAAGGAGGGCTTCAGCGGCTGGGGAGGCGGAAGATGGCTGCAGACAGTCCGGCCCAGGTTCATCCCCTGGCCTCCCATACGAGCCCCCGAGCCAGCCAGGAGTGGTCCCTGAGTGCAGATCCAGGAGTGAGCCCTGAGCACCGGCCGGGTGTGACCCCCAAACAAAAGAAATACATAGGGGCTGGAGTGATATAGCACAGCGGGTAGGGCAAGTTTGCCTTGCATGCAGCCAACCCAGGTTTGATTCCCAGCATCCCATATGGTCCCCTGAGCACTGCCAGGGGTAATTCCTGAGTGCAGAGCCAGGAGTAACCCCTGTGCATCGCCGGGTATGACCCAAAAGCGCTGTAGCACTGTAGCACTATCGTCCTGTTGTTCCTCCATGTGCTCAAGTGGGCACCAGTAACGTCTCCATTGTGAGACTTGTTGTTACTGTTTTTGGCATATCGAATATGCCATGGGGAGCTTGCCAGGCTCTGCCATGCGGGCAGGATACTCTCGGTAACTTGCCGGGCTCTCCAAGAGGGACAGAGTAATTGAACCCTGGTCGGCCGTGTGCAAGGCAAATGCCCTACCTGCTGTGCTATCACTCCAGTCCATGACCCAAAAAGAAAAAAAAGAGAAATACATAAAAATAATAGAAGGCTGGAGGCTCAGTGGTAGAGCTCATGGCTTCCACGTGTGGGAGTCCCGGGCTCTGTCCCTGACATCTTGCAGGCCCAGGCCCTCTGAGTCCTGCCCTGCAGGCAGTGAGCGCCACAAAAGTAGAGAGGATTGAGTGACAGCACAGTGGGGAGAGAGCAGCCTGAGTGATAGCACAGGGGGGAAAGCGTTTGCCTTGCACGCTGCTGACCCAGGTTGGGGGGAGGGGGTGGGGACAGGGGGATGGGCATCCCATATGGTGCAAGCTGACCCCGTGAGGTGCACGCTGGGGGTGGAGATGAGTACTGGGTACCGGGATGATCCAGGCAACTGGGACTGTGAGGTGTGTGGGAGGCTGGACAGACTGACCCGGGAGAAGAGAGAGAACAGTGCCAGGAGGGCAAAGGGACACGGGGCCACATAGGCCCATAGACAGAGTCTGCTGTTTTGTTTTGTTTTCTTTGGGGGTGTTGGGCCATACTCAGCAGTGCTCAGGGCTTACTCCTGACTCAGTGCTCAGGGATCACACCTGGCAGGATTCGGGGAACCATACGGGATGCGGGGAGTCAAAGCAGCGTCATCCGCTTGCACGGTAAGTGCCTGATCCTCTGTACTATTTCCCCAGCCCCCAAAGAGTCTGGAGTCTGGACTCCCCCTGCAGGGCCATGGGCCGGGTGGAGGGCTGGCACGGGAGACCAGCTCTCTAGAGGCTGGGGAGGAGGAGGGGAGGGAAGACTCCCCCTTCACACAGGCTGAAGAGGGAGTCGCCCTTGCCCGAAGGGTGCAGCTGGCTGGCAGCAAGACCATCAAACTGAGTGTCTCGGGGTTTGATCAGAGACCCTGGAGTGGAGAATGAGTGAGTCAGGCATGGCCCCAGAGCCGGCTAGAGCCACAGAATGCCACAAGAGGCACCAGAGAGAAGCTGCAAGCCTGGGCCTTGGTGTCAGGAGCCCACCAGGCAGGGGATCGAGGTCAGGGATGCTGCTGAGACACACGGGAGGGTCTCTGCATCACTGATGTTGGGTGAGTCTCCGTCCTCCAGAGAAGTCAAGGAAAAGGTATAGAAGGAGGCCCAGAGTTGACAAACCAAGGAAAAGTCAATTTGACAATTACCTTAGTGATAGCTACTAAACAAGGAACCAAACAGGGAACTCAACAACCAATTCTTTTCTTTTTCCTTTTTCTGTTATGGTGGGGGGCCACTCCCAGCGGTGCTTAGTTCTTCCTTCAGTATCTGCACTTAGGGATCAGTGTTCAGGGGATAACATGGGGTTCCAGGGGTCCAATCTTGGTCAGCTGTGCAAGTGTCTCACTTGCTGTAGTGTCTCTCTGGCACAGAAACCCCTCCAAAGTATGTTTCAGGGGGATCCCTGAACACCATTAGGAATGATCCCTGAGCATACTGCAGAGAAGAAAAGAGAAGGGGAGGGAAGAGGGAGGACAGAAAGAAAGAGAGGAAAGAAAGAAAGAAAGAAAGAAAGAAAGAAAGAAAGAAAGAAAGAAAGAAAGAAAGAAAGAAAGAAAGAAAGAAAGAAAGAAAGAAAGAAAGAAAGAAAGAAAGAAAGAAAGAAAGAAAGGAAGGAAGGAAGGAAGGAAGAAAGGAAGAAAAGAAAGAAAGAAGGAAAGAAAGAAAGAAAAGAAGGAAGAGAAGGAGAGAGAGAAAGAAGGAAGGAAGAGGAGAGAGAGAGAAAGAAAGAGGGATGGAGAAAGGAAGGAAGAGGGATGGAGGAAGGAAGGAAGGAAGGAAGGAAGGAAGGAAGGAAGGAAGGAAGGAAGGAAGGAAGGAAGGAAGGAAGGAAGGAGAAAAAGAGAAAGAGCAAAAGAAAGAAAAAGAGAAAGGGAAAGAAAGAAAAAGAAAAAGATAAGGGAGGGAGGAGGAAAACGGGAAGGAAGGGAAGGAAGGAAAAAGAAGAAAGAAAGAAAGAAAGAAAGAAAGAAAGAAAGAAAGAAAGAAAGAAAGAAAGAAAGAAAGAAAGAAAGAAAGAAAGAAAGAAAGAAAGAAAGAAAGAAAGAAAGAAAGAAAGGAAGAAAAGAAGGAAGGAAGGAAGGAAGGAAGGAAGGAAGGAAGGAAGGAAGGAAGGAAGGAAGGAAGGAAGGAAGGAAGGAAGGAAGGAAGGAAGGAAGGAAGGAAGGAAGGAAGGAAGGAAGAGAGAAAAAAAGAGAGAAAGAAAGAGAGAAAGTCAGCTAGCCTGGGAGTGCAGCCTTGGAGAGGTTGGGGCTGGAGAGCTAGCAGGGCGGATAGTGCATTTGCCTTGCATGCAGCCGACCTGGGTTTAATCCTGGACGTCCCCTGGGGTCCCCTAGCACTGCCAGGAGTAAATCCCCAGCAAGCCCTGAGCACTGGCTGGGTGAGCGGGAAAGGCTGTGAGTGGGGCGGGAGGGCGCAGAGGGTGGGCGTGGGCTGAGCTGGAGGGATGGGGACTCACCTCCTGCTCCTGTTTCTTTGACTCATTGAGACAGACGTTCCGAGCGGTCTGGACACTGTGGAGGCCAAGAGAGGTCACTAAGGTTGGGAGGCGAAACTTACCTCCACATTGTCACCAGGCCTCAGTCCCTCTAGCAGAGTCTTGAGGGAGACAACGCCCACCAGAGCCAACGCCTCGCACAGCTGAGCTGGCAAGATAAGGGCAGGGCTGCCTGTGCTCCAGCCAATAGGCAGAGGCCCAGCAACCTGCCTTCCTCCGCCGGCCCGCCTTCAAGACCCCTGAGCTGGGAAACCAGAGTCTTGAGAGGAAATACCCAGAGCACAGACCCTTCCTCGGGAACCAGAGGGAGACCCCAAATAACAATATCATAATATAATAATAGTATCGAAATGGTCCCAAGGCGGCAGTCCAGCCTCAGACAGTGGACAGGAGTTCCACATCACGAGCCAGTTACCGCTCTCCCTAAATGCAACCCTCTTGCTGCTGGCCTTCCAGGGGCCCCTTCCTGCATCCATGTGCACACACGAACATACAAACATACGTGCACACTCCTGCACACGCAAACACGCAGACAGGTGCACACAAACACATATACCTACCCATGCACATGCAAACACAGACATGTGCACACACATGTATACATTCATGCATGCACAGATGTGTGCACACACAACATGAAAGCACACGTGCACACAAACATGTGTGCACAATGAGGCCTGAAAGCTTCCTTTGACCCCCGCCCCGGTCACAGAACAAAGCTGCCCTTCCCCTTGCCCGAACACCTCCCAGCCGCCCCTCTGCCCAGTGGTTCCCGTCACCCCCATTTCCCGCCCTGGCGGCCTCCCTGTTCTCTAGTCAGGTCCCGGCCCCCCAAGTCCCATCCCTGGCGTGCTGACCGTAGGAGCCTCTGGCTGAATCTGAGCCCTTTCAGGAGGGAACTTGGGGGGAGCAGCCTTGCTCGCAGGCCTGCGGGGGCCCCCTCTCTCTGACCAGACCCCCCTTCCTGTTTGGGCTCCATGTGCTGCTCTCTCTCTCTCTCTCTCTCTCTCTCTCTCTCTCTCTCTCTCTGTCCCTCGCCATGCTCAGTGGACAGGCCAGCTCAGCTCCGCTCCCTGCTCTTCGCTCCACTGCCGGTCTCTCTGCCTAGGCTCATAGGGGGAAACTGAGGCAGGATGAGTCACAGGGCACTTGGGCCTACATCAGAGCAGACACTAGAGACTTTCTACTCCCAGAGAGGGTCCCCTCCTCAGCTCCCACAGTCACCGCCTTCCCGTGTGGGCCCCAGGCCCGCCCCGGTGGCCCTGTCCCAGCCGCACATGGAGGGACTCACCCTGCGGAGCCAACGGGTTCCTCCCGGCACGCACCACAGGGACTCGTCAGTGGGTCCCGGTCTTGCTCCTCTGACTGTCCCCTGCTGGGCTCGCATCCCGGGCCAGGCACTCTGCTGTCCCTCTGCCCGCCCCCCACCCCAGCCTGGGTCTCGGCCCCCCCCAACCCCCAGCGCTGTTCCTGCTCCTCCAGGGAAGAGGTTAGTGGGGCAGGGGTTTGGCCACTGGAGCCGCGTGCAGACGCGCTGCCCAAAATAACCTCCAGCCGCGCCTGCCAGCGCCGCCGCCCGCAGCAGGGCCCGGAGGAAGCCCTGGTGGGGTCAGCCGCTGAGTTCCGCCAGGGCCGCCTGGTCCCAGAGGAAGGGCCTGTGCTTCCAGTCAGGAGTCCAGCAGGAGCCAGGGCAAGTTCTCACGGGCCCCAAAGCTGGGGAGCGACCCAGCAGGGAGTGGGAACGGAGACTGATATGGGTGGTGTGATCCGGGAGGGGCCCTGGCCAGCCTCGGAAACGTCATTCTGGAGGATGACGGAGGGACTCAGGCCCTGGGCCTCCCCCGCTGCCTCCAGTTCAGGGAAGAGAAGAATCATAAGTGATGTGGGGTGTGTGGCGGGGGAGAGGAGGCGGTAGGGGTGGATCACACCCATCAGAGCTCAGGGTGTACTCCTGGCTCTGTGCTCAGGACTCACTCCCGGCTCAGGGGACCCTATGCAGTGCTGGGGATTGAGCCTGGGTTGGCCTTCCCGGCTCTCCTATGTCTCTGGCTCCCCCCAGATGATATTTTGTAAGGAAACCCCAGTCTGTGCGGGAGCCGGTCAGGCCTTCCCCTCAAGGGGTGCCTCGTTGTTTTGGTTAGGGGACCACACCCAGCGGTGCTCAGGGTTTACTCCTGGCTCTGCGTTCAGGGATCACTCCTGGACGTGTTCCCGAGACCGTGTGGGGCACCGGGGATGGAACCTGGATTGGTCCCGCGCAAGGCAAGCGCCCTCCCCGCTGTGCCATCTCTCCAGCACCGGGGCTCAGACTTTGAGAACCCCCAGGGGAGAGACAGATGGGGAACTCCGGGAAGTCCTTAGGGCGGGCCCCTGCAGAGGAGCCGAAAAGGGTTTGGTGGTTGCTCGGGCCCAGGGAGCCAGGGTGGACCCGCTGCGGGCGGAAAGGACTCCAGAGCCAAGGGCCTGGCGGGGTCTACAAGGAGGGGCAGTTTGGGACTGCAATGGAAGGCTTGGTGCTGAGGCTTGCGGGAGCACAGATGAAGGCGGGGCTGCTGGGGCCGGAGCAAGCGAGCACCCTGGGTGGGGTGGGGGTTGGCGCGCTGTAAGTCACTGTGTGGGTTTGTGCTGCGCTGGCCGGCGCCTGCGCTAAGAGAACTGTCCTCTAGAGGGCGCCAACAGACCGGCCTGGAACTGGACCTGCACTCAAGTTCCCCCCATGGGAGAGGAGGCGTGGGGGGGCCCTGGAGGGTCTGTCCTTCCGAACCCAGCTCTTCTCCCAGGCCCGCCTGGCCGAGGCCCTGCTCCTGCTTCCCCTGTGTGGGTGGGCTCCAGGGGGCTTCCCTGTCTCAGAGGAAGAGGGGGTGGGGGCTTGAGCAGAGTTGCTGGCTTTGGGCGGGTGAGGGAGGGGGCAGGGTCAGTGCCCATCCCCTGGATAAGGAGGCGCTGGCAGAGGCTGGAGCCCCAGAGGTGGAGGAGACGCACCTGGTTTGTCCCTGGAAGTCTCGAGAGAGTAGGTAACTGTGATTAGGGGGACGAAGGGAGCCGGCGCTGTGCCAGCCTAAGCGGGGGGCCTCCGAGATGGGCAGGGGGAGGAGAGATTGGAAGCTATTTGCTTGGGGAGGGGGGCTGGGGGGGCACACCCAACTGAGTTCAGCGCTTCCTCCTGGCACTGTGCTCAGGGAGCACTCCTGGTGGGGTTCAGGGCACAATAGTGGGTGCTGGGGATCAAACTCAGGTCTGTCCTGTGCCCGGCCGGTGCCCTACCAGATGAAGCCAGTGAAGCCCAGTGGTTTGTGAGTGGACCGGAATACTCTGGAAATGAGGAGTAGCCAGCAGGGAGAAGTTTCCACCCTCGGCACCCCATATAGTCCCCCGAGCCCCGCCAAGGTGTAGCCCTAGTGTAGAGTCAGGAGTAAACACACCAGGTGTGACTCAAAAACAAACAGAAAAGTATCTTAGGTTCAAGCTCTACAGTTCAGCCCTATGTGCGAGCACCTTGCACATAGCTGACCGGGGTTGGATCCCCGGCATCCCATATGGTCCCCCGTGCTCTGTTAGGGGTAATTCTTGAGTGCAGAGCCAAGAGTAACCCCTGAGCAAACGCCCTACCCGCTGTGCTATCGCTCCGGCCCGAGCCTACTTTATTTTCTAAACATAATGTGCTACGAACATTTAGCTCTTCTTTCAAAATTGCGGGAGAGATCATACGGGGAGTAAGGTGTTTTCCTCGCCCACAGTCAACAGTCAACTCTGGTTCGACCCCCAGCATCACACATGGCTCCCAAGCACCACCAGGAGTGATCCCTGAGCACAGGAAATGTAACTCCTGAACACAGTTGCTTGTGGCCCCAACTCCCTCCCCAAATTAGTTTTTTTATGATAATTTTGTCTGCAATACACCATTTTTTTTTTGCTTTTATTTGGGTCACATCCGGCAATGCACAGGGGTTACTCCTGGCTCTTCGCTCCAGAATTACTCCTGGCAGTGCTTGGGGGACCCTAGAGGACGCTAGGAATCGAACCCAGGTCGGCCGAGTGCAAGGCAAACGCCCTACCCGCTGTGCTATCGCTCCAGCCCCTGCAATACACTTTTCTTTACAGATGAACGGTTGGAAATAACCCGGTGCTCATCAATCTTATTTCTTACTACATTAAAAATCTTACAATGTGTACTGATGGTTGGAGACATTAATATTTAACTGAACTGAAAATTTAAATATGTATGAACACATAGCCAAACAAGTCGAGCAGATATAATGTCTATCACTGGAATGAAAAACATTTTTTAAATAGGAAACAGGGGCCCAAGAGATAGTAGAGGGTTTAAAGCAGTCGCCTTGCATGCGGTCAACCCTGGGTCATTCCTCAGCACCAACGGGTTCTCTTGAGCATGGCTGGAATGCCCGGGGGACTGGGTAGAACCCGGTCAGAGCAGTGCTGCATTCCCAGGCTCTCAGACTGAGCCACTGGCCAGGTCAGCTGAGAATCACTGGAGCTCCTGAGCACTGGGGGAGACTCCCCCCACATTCTCAGAATAGAAAACACACACAAAGTCTCAGATTCGGAGCTGGAGCAGTAGTACTGTGGGTAGGACTTGCCTTGCAGGCAGTCAACCTGGGTTTGATCCTTGGCACCACAAACAGTGCCCTGAGCATCAGCAGAAGTAATTGCTGAGCACAGAGCCAGGAATTATCCCTTAGCATTGCCCAGTGTGACAAAAGAGAGAAAGAGAGAGATAGAGACAGAGACAGAGAGACAGAAAGAGATAGACACACAGAGAGAGGGAGAGAAAGAGAGAGAGAGAACACAAAATATCTCAGATTCAGGGCTGGAGAGATAGTACAGTGGGGAGGGCACTGTCTAGCACACAGCTCACTCAAGTTACATCCCTGACATCCCATGTATTTCCCCAAACATTACCGGGAGTGATCCCTAAGTGCAGAGTCAGAAGTAAGCCCTGAGCACCACTGGGTATGGCTCCAAAACAAACAAATTTAGCACTGTCGTAGCACTGTTGTCCCATTGTTAATCGATTTGCTGGATCGGGCACCAGTAATGTCTCCATTGTAAGACTTCTTGTTACTGTTTTTGTCATATTGAATACACCATGGGGTAGTTTGCCAGGCTCTGCCATGCAGGTGGGATACTCTCAGTAGCTTACCGGGCTCTCCGAGAGGGATGGAGGAATCGAACCCAGGTGGGCCGCTTGCAAGGCAAACGCCCTACCCGTGTGCTATTTGTTTTGTTATTCAACAAATTTTTTTTAAATCTCAGATCCTTTCTTTTTATTTATTTATTTATTTTTTTGCTTCTTGGGTCACACCCGGCGATGCACAGGAGTTACTCCTGGCTCTGCACTCAGGAATTACTCCTGGCGGTGCTCAGGGGACCATATGGGATGCTGGGAATCGAACCCGGGTCGGCCGCGTGCAAGGCAAACGCCCTCCCCACTGTGCTATTGCTCCAGCCCCTCTTTTTATTTTTTAATTCTTTTTTTTTTTACCTAAGATGCAAATAAATCAAAAGAACATTTAAAAATCCTCTTCCTTCCATGACAATGACCAGTATTTTGGCAAGATACTTTTTTTATTTTGCTTTTTGGGTCACACCCAGCAATACACAGGGGTCACTCCTGGCTCATGCACTCAGGAATCACCCCTGGCGGTGCTCAGGGGACCATATGGGATGCTGGGAATTGAACTCGGGTCGGCCTCATGCAAGGCAAACACCCTACCCGCTGTGCTATCACTCCAGCCCCTTGGCAAGATACTTTCACAATGATTTTCTGTATGCGGAGGGTGTGCAGGGCTGGAACAAAGCACCTCACACGGGGAAGGCCAGCGCTCGGCCACTGAGCTTTACCCTCAGCACCAGTAGGTTTTCTTTTGTTTTTGTATATTTGTCGGGGGTGGGGGCACACCCAGTGATGCCCAGGGGTTATTCCTGGCTCTGCGGTTGGGGATCACTCCTAGCGGTGCTCAGGAGACCATATGGGGTGGAACCCAGTTGGCCACATGCAGACAAAACCCTATGCTAATGCTCTGCCCCCAGAAGGGGCAAATTCCTATCCAAATCCCTCTCCGGGGTTTACACAGAAGCACAGCCCCTCCTCTTGCCAACAGTGAGGGATGAAACTTGAGCAACATGTTTAAGTCCTCTTTTGCTCGTTTACTCTCTTCCAGTGACTGGTCTATATCTAAACCGTGGACATGATTGTGCAGCACAGAATCGTCTCCGGTTTTATGGACATCTGTACGTGCAAGACGCGTGCTCTACCACTCGAGCTGCCTCCTGGCCCAATTAGAGGACTGAGGAGATTTTACTTGATTTTATTTTTAGTTTGGGTTTTGAAGTCACATTATGCTTTGCTCAGGGACTACTCCTGCTTCTGTGCTCAGGGGTCACTCCTGGCTGTGCAACACAGGGGATCATAGGCAACACCAGAGATCAAACCAGAGCTAGCCACATGCAGCTCTTTTTTTTTTTTTTTAATAAAATAGATTCTATTTGGACGATTTTGAGGCAAGGAGGGAGAGAAAGGGAAAGAGAGAAGACAGACTTCTCTAAAGGCGGAGAGAGAGCCCCAGTACACATTTCAAGGGGGGGGGAGATGCGGGCAACACATGTGCTTGGGCACCACATGTACTTAGCCATGTGAACACAAGCAGCATATGTGATTCATGCACTTTTGAAACCTTGCACTATTTCCTTGGTATAGAATTGACACCCCACCAGCTCCCAAAAAAAAAACTAGAGTCCAGAGCAATAGCACAGTGAAGAGCATTTGCCTTGCAAGCATCTGACTCGGGTTTAATCCCCGGCACCCCACATGGTCCCTGAGCCTTCCAGGAGTGATTCCTGGGTACAGAAGCAGGAGCAGTCCCTGAGCAAAGTGTGATGTGACTCCAAAACCCTGAAGCATCTGAAGATGCTGAAGATGCTAAGACCTGAAGCATCTCCAAGTGTCGTCCAGCACCCCCCACCACCAAAAATGGGGGCTGGCCAGAGCAGTAGTACCGATAAGGTGCTTGTCTAGCTTGTGGCTGTCCTAGCTTGATCCCCAGCACCCAAAGGGTCCCCTGAACCCTGCCAGGAGAGATCCCTGAGCACAGGGCCAGGAGTAAGCCTTGAGCGTTACCGGGTGTGCCCCAGCCCTCTGAATAAAAACAGCTGGGGAAATTTCAGAGTGCCCAACTCTCTAAGACAAACATCATGGGGTACACACAATGGGCAGAAATTAGGAATGTATAGGCAAATTGAAAAATTTAAGGGCTGGCATTTAACCCCAAAGCATCTTCTCAAGCAAGGAGCCAGATTTCCAGCCAGGGCTCTCTAACGGCCAAAGAGCCAGAGCAGCGGGTGGGACACTTGCCTTCAAGGACTCTTGCAAGCTGGACTGAGCAGGGAAGGCTTCCGAGAGGAAGGGGCATTGGTTGACAGAACTCGGAGATAACCCTAAAGAAAACCAATCACGTGAGAGCTTTCGCCTTTATTTTTGTTTTGTTTGGAGCTCCTCTGCACACAGCTCAGAGTTGCTCTCACCTTGGTGCTTTTGGTGGGCGGGTGAGGAAGCTCAGGAGACCAGAAGAGCCGGGGATCAAACCTAGATTGCCCCTGCCCTGAAGCAAATATACTAACCCTTAAGCCCTCTCCTATTCATGCCTTTGTGTGGTTGTGAGCGCACTTGCTCATGGGCAGGTGTGTGTGTGTGTGTGTGTGTGTGTGTGAGTCTGTGTATAAGGGCAGGTATATATGTAAGTATCTATAAATCTGAGTGTGTGTGTTTGTACAGACAGGTGTGTGGATGTGAGTGTGTGTGCACAGGAAGGTGTGTGTATGCATGTGTGAATGTGTGTATAAATGCACAGGCAAGTAAGTGTGTGTACACAGGTAGGTGGTGTGTGTAGATGTGCATGTGTGTATGCATAGACAGATGTGTGTATGGATGTGAGTGTGTGGATGTAAGCATGTATGAGCACAGGCAGGTGTGTGTGTATGTGAGTGTGTGTGTGCCTGGGCAGGTGTGTATGGATGTGAGCATGTGTGTGCATGAGCAAGTGTGTGTGGATGTGAGCGTGGACATGCACGGGTAGGTATGTGTATTGAGTGTGTGTGTGCATAGGCAGGTGTGTGTGGATGTGAGCATGTGTGTATACAGGCAGGTGTTTGTGTATATGAGCATGTGTGTGTATGGGCAGGTGTGTGTGGGTGTGAATGTGTGTGTGCACAGGCAGGTATGTGTATTGAGTGTGTGTGTGCATAGGCAGGTGTGTGTGGATGTGAGCATGTGTGTATACAGGCAGGTGTTTGTGTATATGAGCGTGTGTGTGTATGGGCAGGTGTGTGTGGGTGTGAATGTGTGTGTGCATGGGCAGGTGCATGTGGGTGTGAGCATGTGTGTGCATGGGCAGGTGTGTGTGGATGTGAGTGTGTGTGTGCGTGGCAGATGTGGGGGGTATGAAGCATTGTGTTCACACACAGGTGTGTGTATATGAGCGTGTGTGTGTATGGGCAGGTGTGTGTGAGTGTGAATGTGTGTGTGCATGGGCAGGTGCATGTGGGTGTGAGCATGTGTGTGCATGGGCAGGTGTGTGTGGATATGAGTGTGTGTGTGCGTGGCAGATGTGGGGGGTATGAAGCATTGTGTGCACACCAGGTGTGTGTATATGAGCGTGTGTGTGCACAGGCAGGTGTGTGGGGGTGTGAGCATGTGTGTGCATGGGCAGGTGTGTGTATATGAGCGTGTGTGCATGGAGAGGTGTGTGTGCATGTGAGGTGTGTGTGCACGGGCAGGTGTGGGTGGGTGTGAGCATGTGTGTGCATGGGGAGGTATGTGTGGATGTGAGTGTGTGTGTGCATGTCAGATGTGTTTGAGTGTGAAGCATTGTGTGCACACCAGGTGTGTGTATATGAGCGTGTGTGTACACGGGCAGGTGTGGGGGTGTGAGCATGTGTGTGCACGGGCAGGTGTGTGTGTGTGAGCGTGTGTGTGCATGGACAGGTGTGTGTGTATATGAGTGTGTGTACATGGACAGGTGTGTGTGCATGTGAGGTATGTGTGCACGGGCAGGTGTGGGTGGGTGTGAGTGTGTGTGTGCATGGGAAGGTGTGTGTGTCATAGACCCTGTGCAGTCTCAGCTGTGCAGACCTGTGTTGCACTGTCCCCGGCACCAGGCGCCTGCGCTCATTGCCCGGGTTAATGTTTGCCCGTCTGCGTCACCGAGGGACGTGCTCTATCTCATCTGTGCAGGGGCTGCCGCCTGGAACTAGGGGCTCGGGGTGGGCCGGAGCCCCGGAGCCCATCAGCTCCCCCAGGGCAAGCAGCTTTTCTCTGCCTGCTCCTTCCCGGTCTGAGGAAGGAGGCAGGGCGAGCCCCCAGCCCATCTCTCTGGGGTTCCCCGTCTGGCTACACTCCACTTGGGAGCTGGGGCTCCCCAAAGCGGGCAGCCTCCCTGTCCCTCCAGAGGGCATCGGCAGTTGACCCTGAAACAGCCCCCGCCCTCATCTCTGCCCAAATCCAGGGTCTCCCACACACATCACACACTTGTTCCATGAGGACAAACAGCACAGATGCAGAAAGGAGCAGCTCCACGAGGCCACACAGCCAATAGGCACAGTGTGTGTGTCTGTGTGTCTGTGTGAGTTTGTGTGTCTGCCTGTATCTGTGTGTCTGTGTCTGTGTGTCTGTGTATCTGTGTATTTATGTGTATGTCTGTGTGTGTCTGTGTGAGTCTGTGTGTCTGTGTGTATCTGTGTGTGTATTTGTGTGTGTCTGTGTGTGTATTTGTGTTTTACCACTTTCCCAGGTTCACAGGACCCCCGGGGTGCTGTGGCCTGCGCAGTCTCTGGGCCTCTTTCAGGTCAAAGGTGGGTAGAACGTGGAGCTCCGGGCGAGGCCCTCAGCAGAGCTGCCCCTCTGCAGACCTGGGGCTCCCTCCTACTCCTCTCTGGGGGTCCGTCCTACTGGGGAGCTACATTCTGACTTTCAAGGTCCTCTGCCTTCAGGGGCCCCAAGTTGGATCCCCCAGTGCCTCCCACATGGTCCCACGGCTCTGCTGTCTGGAACCCTGAGAACTGGTCAATCTCCAGAGACCTCAGCCTCTCGGCCAGGGGTGTGTGAGCACCGGGACCAAAGCAGGCGCACACCCCCAACCCCAGCAGTAAGTGCCTCAGAGACCCACAACTGCATGTGTCCCTGTCATCGGAAGACCCGATGGCAGGAGATCATCAGAGGGAATAAGAAAATTCGATTTTAAAACACGAGTAGAGGCTGGAGTGATAGCACAGCGGGGAAGGGTGTTTGCCTTGCACTTGGCTGACCCAGGTTTGATCCCCAGCATCCCATATGGTCCCCTGAGTACCACCAGGAGTAATTCCTGAGTGCAGAGCCAGGAGTAACCCCTGTGCATCGCTGGGTGTGACCCAAAATGCAAAAAAATAAATAAAATATGAATAAAGTAGGGGCTGGAGCAATAGCATGGTATGGCCAAAAGAACCACTATAAATATAATATATATAAATATATACATGCATATACATATCAGCAAAGTAGAGCATGCATGAACCTTTACTTAAATATCATCTTATTCTAAAGTCATCTGTGTGCTGGCAGCCCTCTGTTTTGGGCCCTTTTTTGGGGAGGGCCACACCCAATGATGCTCAGGAGTTACTCCTGGTTCTACACTCAGAAATTACTCCTGGAGATGCTCGGGGGACCCTATGGGATGTCAAAGATTGAACCCGGGTTGGCCACATGCAAGGCAGACACCCTACCCACTGTTCTATCACTCTGGCCCCTTATCCATATTTTTTAGGACATATTTTATTTTCTTTTTTAGAAGAAATCCCAGCCATTGTGTCACTTCACTCCTTCATTCTTCTACAGTCATCTCTGATACATAATCACTATGTAAGAGACTGAACAATCCATGGAATTGTCAAATACCCTCAAAAGGATGAGGGCTTTTTCCACATGAATGTGTTGGTTGGTTGGAGTCAGGATGGCAACAAAATGACACGTTCTTCTTCCCTTCGGGAAGTTGGGTGTGGCACACCCCTGCTCGAGACTGCTCCCAGCTCTGTGCCGAGCTGCGGGCCATGGGCTCGGCACACTAGGCTCTCTGTCCCGGACAGGGCAACACGTGACCGGATTCTGCATGCTCTTGAACATGAGCGGTTCCCCTTCCGCCAGCTCAGTGGCCATGCTTTGTTGAGCGCATGTGGTTTTCTACAGAATGCCCGTTTCCTGGCCTCTCCTTGCTGCCTATTAGCATCATTTCATTTTGGTGGGGGGATGGGGATAGAGGAAGCCTCCCTAGGGGCTTACTCCAGGCTCTTCAGGGGACCATATGGGGAGCCAGGGACTGAACCCAACTTGGCCACGAGGCAGGCAAGTGCCCCACATGTTGTGCTATTGCTCCAGCTCCTGGTCACTGTCACTGTCATTGTCATACTGTTGCTCATCGAATTGTTCAAGCGGGCGCAAGTAATATCTCTCATTGTGAGACTCATTGTTACTGTTTTTGGCATATCCAATACACCACGGGTAGCTTGCCAGGCTCTGCCGTGTGGGCGTGATACTCTCGGTAGCTTGCCGGGCTCTCCGAGAGGGGTGGAGGAATTGAACACGGGTTGGCTGCGTGCAAGGCGAGCGCCCAACCACTGTGCTATCGCTCCAGCCCCCAGCTCCTGGTATCATTTTTTATTTATTTACTTACTTACTTATTTTATTTTGGCTTTCTGGGTCACACCTGGCGATGCACAGGCTTACTCCTGGCTCTGCACTCAGAAACACTCCTGGTGGTGCTCAAGGGACCATATGGGATGCCAGGGATCGAGCCTGAGTCAGCCGAACCCGAGTCAGCCGCGTTCAAGGCAAACATGCTCCCCACTGAGCTATCCTCTCGCTCCCATCCCTCCTGGCATCACTGAACTTTGCCTCTATCCCCGTGTTTCTGAGAATATGCAGGAAGTTTGCCCAGCGGCGGGGTTTGTGTGGGTTCAGTGGCAGGCAGGGGGGACACTTTGCAGACAGAGCCGTGCGTGCTGCAGAGTCCCATCAGAGGTAGACTGTCCGGTTGCCCTGGCCAATCGGCGGTTTCAGGGTGCTAGTTTCATGCCTCCACTGCCAAATTTCTTGCCAACAGTTTAACTTCTGGTTTTATCTTTTAATGTCTTGGTGGAGGAGGGCGCCTGGGAGGGAGGGTGTTGGGCCATATCTAGCAGTGCAGAGGGTCCATTCCTGCTCTGTGCTCAGGAGAGACCCCTGATAGTGCTCAGGGACCATAAGTGATGAATCACCATATGTGATTCAATGACCAAGACTGGTGGAGCACTTTTTTTTTCTTTTTTGGGTCACACCCGGCGATGCACAGGGGTTACTCTTGGCTCATGCACTCAGGAATTACTCCTAGAGGTGCTCAGGGGACCATATGGGATGCTGGGAATCAAACCCAGGTCGGCTGCATGCAAGGTAAATGCCCTCCCTGCTGTGCTATGGCTCCAGCCCCACAAGAAAGTCTTTAACTTTGGTATCCTCTCTCCAGCCCTCATCTTTTGATTTCTAATTCAAACTCAAAATATTCCCATTCTAAAGCATTTTGTTATTTTATTTTTTGTTTTGTTTTGGGGGGGGTCACACCCAGCGGTGCTAAGGGGTTACTCCTGACTCTGCATCCAGGAATTAGTGCTGGCATGTTCAGGGGGCCATAGGGGATGCTGGGGATCAAAGCCAGGTTGGCCACATGCAAAGCAAATGTTTTACCCGCTGTACTATCTCTCCAGTCCAGTGTTTCAGTTTTCTCTATTTGCAGCGCCTAGATTGGAACCAGAAACCCACACATGCAAGGCATACCCTCTATTCGCAAGCCACATCCCTAATCCCTCATCCTAAAACATTTTATGTGTATGTGTGTGTGTGTGTGTGTGAGTGAAGTAAATTGTTTTATTCGGAAATATGAAAAAGAGGCCCGAGAGGCCGTACAGAAGGTAAAGCGCTTACCTTACGTGCAGCTGTTTCAGCCAGTCCCAGCACCACAGATGTTTCTCCGAGCGCTGCCAGAGATCACTCCTGAGCACAGAGCCAGGGACAGTCCTTGAGCACTGCTGGGTGGGACCCAACCTCCCCGACCACAAAACCAGAAATATGACAAGAGAGAAAGACCCGGGGGGGGGGGGGCAGGGAGGGATTCCCAGTGGGCTGGAGCACGTGCTTTGCTTACTGGAGCCTGGGTTCGATCCCCGCCACTGCCTGGTCTCCTGAGCACCACCATTGTGACTTCGGACCCCCAAGCTGAGAGTAGCTGAGAGCACCACAAGGGCGTACCACCCCAGGAGGCAGGGGGGGGGGAAGGTGGGCTGGAGAGATAGAACAATGGGTGGGGTGGGTGGGGCATTAGCCTTGCATTCGGCCAACCTGGGTTTGATCCCCAGCATCCCATACGGCCTCCCGAGCACCACCAGGAGTAATTTCTGTTTTTTCAATCTTTCTTTTTATTTTTTTTTTACATGGAATACAAATAAAGGTTTATTGTATAAAACTAAAGCCATACACATTTTCAACCTCAAAAGACTAGGTAATTTTAACTCCACAAAAATTTCACTTTTCCAAAAGAACAAAAGCAACCGCTGTTGGAGAGGATGTGGGGAGAAAGGGACCCTTCTACACTGCTGGTGGGAATGCCGGCTAGTTCAGCCCTTTTGGAAAACCGTATGGACGACTCTCAGAAAACTAGAGGTTGAGCTCCCATTTGACCCAGCAATACCACTGCTGGGAATATATCCCAGAGAGGCAAAAAAGTACAATCGAAACAACATCTGCACATGTATGTTCATCGCAGCACTGTTTACAATAGCCAGAATCTGGAAAAAACCCGAATGCCCCAAAACGGATGACTGGTTGAGGAAACTTTGGTACATCTATACAATGGAATACTATGCAGCTGTTAGAAGAAAGGAAGTCAAGAATTTTGTAGTTAAGTGGATGGGCATGAAAAGTTTCATGCTGAGTGAAATGAGTCAGAAAGAGAGAGACAGACATAGAAAGACTGCACTCATCTATGGTATATAGAATATCAGAGTGGGAGACTAATACCCAAGAACCGTAGAAATAAGTACCAGGAGGTTGACCCCATGGCTTCGCGGCTGGCCTCACGTTCCGGGGAAAGGGCAACTCAGAGAAGCGATCACCAACTACACTGTAGTTGAAGGCCATGTGGGGGAAGGGAGTTGCGGGCTGAATGAGGGCTAGAGACTGAGCACAGCGGCCACTCAACACCTTTATTGCAAACCACAACAGCTAATTAGAGAGAGAGAACAGAAGGGAATGCCCTGCCACAGTGGCAGGGTGGGGTGGGGGGGAGATGGGAGTGGGGAGGGTGGGAGGGACGCCGGGTTTACGGGTGGTGGAGAATGGGCACCGGTGAAGGGATGGGTTCCCGAACTTTGTATGAGGGAAGTATAAGCACAAAAGTGTATAAATCTGTAACTGTACCCTCACGGTGATTCTCTAATTAAAAATAAATAAATTATAAAAAAAAAAAAATTTCACTTTTCCTTCCTCGTCCATCTCCAATTATCACAATGCCCAGGGTAAATGTTATCAAAAAACAAAACAAAACAAAAAAAACCCACTATAAATAACACCGAGTCCTTTAAAGACAATAATCTCAAATGTTATTTCTTGGCATAGGTAATCTTCATGGCATGGGATGGTGTGATCTTAAATCCCTGTAAGGCATCCCGGGCAGCTCCAGCCTGACCATCATTTTCAAATTCAACAAAAGCAATGTCATGTCTTCCAGGTACCAAACGTACTTCTTTAAAACCAGGGAATTGATTAAACAGCATGGATAACATCATCTCATTAGTCTCTTCTGGTAAATTATTAAGGAATAAAATATAGTTTGGAGGGTAATCAGGAACCTGAGGATTTTGTGCTGAATTTCCTTGGGTATTGGCTGAATTTGGTGTTCCCAGACCAGGCTTCTTGTTTGCAATTGCTGCAGTCTGCTCCACAGTTTTGGCTTTTTTCTTTTCTTTTTTCTTTTCTTTGTCAGCAAATGTGCCACGCATCTTGGATATTATATCAGAATCTGTTTTTGCATACTGGATTCGCATTGGTTTACCATAAAATGGAAATCCTTGTAACTGCCTTAAGGCATTAGTGGATGAACCAAGCTCCTTAAATATAACAAAAGCTTGTCCCCTCATCTTCATGGTCTTTAGAGCCACAATATCTACCACATGGCCAAACTGAGAAAACAGGGCATACAGGGATCTCTTTAGTTCTTCTTTTTTAATTTTGTCATTCATATTATTGATATAAATTGTGTGATTTGGTCTGATATCCATATTTGAGTCAAACTTTTCAAGCACCGGAAGACGGCGGACGGCGCGCGGGGCGGAAGCGGGACGGCCGGCCTCAATCTTTCTTTTTAATTTTATTGAATCACTGTGGGATAGTTACAAGCCTTCATGTTTGTTTGTTTTTGTTTTTGGGTCACACCCGGCGATGCACAGGGGTTACTCCTGGCTCTTCACTCAGGAATTACCCTGGCGGTGCTCAGGGGACCATATGGGATGCTGGGATTAGAACCCGGGTCGGCCACGTGCAAGGCAAACGCCCTACCCACTGTGCTATCACTCCAGCCCCACAAGCCTTCATGTTTGGGTTACAATCACACAATGATCAAACACCCATGCCTCCAGTTCACATTCCCCACCACCAATATCCCCGGTATACCCCCCCTTTCCCACCTTCTCCCTGCCTCCATGGCAGACAATATTCCCCATACTCTCTCTCTACTTTTGGGCATTATGGCTTGCAACACAAACTCTGAGAGGTCATCATGTTTTGTTCATTATCTACTTTCGGCATGCATCTCCCATTCCGACTGATTCCTTCAGCCATCATTTTCTTAGTGATCCCTCTCTATTCCATCTGCCTTCTCCCCTCCGCTCATGAAGCAGGCTTCCAGCTATGGGGCAGTCCTCCTGGCCCTTGTATCTACTGTCCTTGGGTGTCAGCGTCATGTGATGCTATTCTATACACCAGGAGTAATTTCTGAGTGCAGACCTACCTTTAGGATCGCTGGGTGTGATCCAAAAAAAAAAAGGTTAAAAAAGAGAGATTATGCAACCCCAAACTGGGATATGAGTAAGTCCAGAATAAAGCATACCTCATATTAAAACTTTTTTAGGCCTCACCTGGCCATACTCTGTCTTACCCCTGGCTCTGTGCTCAGGGATCACTACTGGTGAGCTCGGAACCACATGGGGTGCCAGGGATGGAACCCAAGTCAGCCACCTGTAAGGCAAGTGTCCTACCCATAGTATTCTCTCTCTGGCCTCAGACTAAATCATTTTAAAGGAGCTACAGATTGGCTGGAGCATGTGCTCTGCATGTGGGAGATCTAGGAGATCCCTCAAACATTGATAGGAATGGTCCCCACTCCATGTTATCAGAAGGAGGAGGAGGAGGAGGAGGGGGAGGAGAGGGAGGAGGAGGAGGAGGAGGAGGAGAGGGAGGAGGAGGAGGAGGAGGAAGAGGAGGGGGAGGAGAGGGAGGAGGAGGAGGAGGAGGAGAAGGAGAAGGAGAAGGAGGAGGAGGAGGAGGAGGGGGAGGAGAAGGAGAAGGAGGAGGAGGAGGAGGAGGGGGAGGAGAGGGAGGAGGAGGAGGAGGAGGAGAAGGAGAAGGAGGACGAGGAAGAGGAGAAGGAGAAGAAGGAGGAGGAGGAGGAGGAGAAGGAGAAGGAGAAGGAGAAGGAGAAGGAGAAGGAGAAGGAGGAGAAGGAGAAGGAGGAGGAGGAGGAGGAGGAGAAGGAGAAGGAGAAGGAGAAGGAGAAGGAGAGGAGAAGGAGAAGGAGAAGGAGGAGAAGCTTTAAGTAACAATTTCCTGTAGGAAAGAGTTTTATAAAGGTGGGGTTTCAGGTGCTGGGTGCACTGGAGCAAAGAAGAAAGTGGATATCAGATTTAAGGGGGCCAAAGAGATGGCTGAATGGGCTGAGCACAGGCTTTGCATTTGGGAGTCCAGAGTTCCATCTCCAGCACCTCATGGTACTCTGAACACTGCCAGGAGTGACCCCCAAGCACAGAGCTGGGAGGACCCCCCTGAGTGTTGTCAGGAGAGCCCCTCCCCTCAATAAAAGAAGGAAAAGCAAAGATAAAGAGAGACTTATGGGGCTGGAGTGATAGCATAGCGGGGAGGGCATTTGCCTTGCACGAGGCCGACCCGGGTTCAAATCCCAGCATCCCATATGGTCCCCTGAGCACCGCCGGGGGTGATTCCTGAGTGCAGAGCCAGGAGTAACCCCTGTGCATCGCCAGGTATGACCCAAACCCCCCCCCCAAAAAAAAAAAAAGAGAGAGACTTATGAGGGGCTGGAACTATAGCAGAGCGGGTAGGGCGTTTGCCTTGTGGGCAGCCGACCCAGGTTCAATCCCTGGCATCCCATATGGTCCCCTGAGCACCACCAGGAGTGATTCCTGAGTGCAGAGCCAGGAGTAGCCCCTGTGCAGCACAAAAAAAAAACCCAAAAAAAAAAAAAGAAAGACTTATGAGAAGGTAAGGAACGTGGCTCAAGTGGTAGGTTGAGCATATACCTAGCACGTGCGAGGCCTGAGTTTGATCCCCGGCACTGCATGACCCCCACGTCTAGGACCTCAGACGCCATCTTTGGGTGCGTCCTAGAGTCTGGTGTGGCCATTACTTTAAAAAGAAAAAAAAAGCCATATGAGAAGGATGCAAGAGCGAGTAAGGTGTGTCTAGGGAGCGCTGGAACATTTGGGGCCTGGCCGGGTGCCTGCGTCTGAGGGTGGTGAAGTCTTGGTTATTTGGCGGGGTGCGGTGGGGGTGTCCCGCCACCCAGGCGATGAGCTGCGGCTGGTAGATGAGACGTTCCAGCCAGACAGACCCTAGGCAGGGAGCATGGATCCAGTTCTGCTTCCTCATTAGCACAAAGAGTCTGAGCAAGCTATTCCCCAGGTGTCTTCATGGCGGAGGATTAGCGGTGGAGAGAACTAATCCTCACCTGGCAGGGCTGATGGGAGCCAAGATGGAGCGGGGAAGGGGTGTGGCAAGTGACAGGTAGAGAGGAGCCCTCAGAGGTGCAAGGACGCCTGTGTAAGGAGGGGTACACTGGGGGAGAGGTAGTACAGTGGGGAGGGCACTTGCCGGGGGCGGCACTCAGCTGACCCAGGTTGACCCCCACATGGTCCCCTGAGCCCCGCCTGGAGTAAGCCCTGAGCACAGAAGCAGGAGCAACCCCTGACCACAGCCAGATGTGCTCTCCATCTGGAAAAAATAAAGAAGTTGGATCCTGCACTCCCATCCCTCCTGCCCTGGCTGCCTGACGCCTGATGCCAAGATCCCACTGGAAGGGTTGGGGGTGGGCACACGCCCCACGCCCCCCCATCAGCAGTAAGACGGACGCCCAGTGCGTCCCTCCCAGCCCTTCCTCTTCCATCCTGGCCTCTCACTCAGCTCCTGAACTTGACTCCTTCCCACTTCCCCCCGGGGGCCGGGGGCGGGGCTGCCCTGGGCACCTGCTATCTCTGGCTCCATCAATGCCAAGCAGCGGCTCAATGAGCCTGGGGGACCCAGGTGTGACAGGGCCTGGGTGGGGGCAGCCTCCTGAGGACACGCTAGCCTGACCACGTCCGCCTGCAAAACACACACTGCCCCGGGTGAGGGAACCCCGCTGGGAGAGAAGCAGAGTTGCCAGGGAGTCAGAGGGGACAGCGGGTAGGACTGCAGGGGGGTTGGGTCTGGGGTATCCCGGGTAACTCAAGGCCCCCAGAGGCTGGGCCCAGACCTGGGTGCGCCTCACACCGGCACCTGTTCTAGCCTGTTTGCTCCGCTCTGCCTCCTCTCAGCCACTACCCCAGCACCCCCTTGGCCTCTTGCTCGCTTTCTGCCGAAGCCGAGCCTACCATTTTGGGAGGGAGGGGCGGGGGCCCTCAACCCCTCCCACCACACCCTCTCCCCTCTGCCCCCCTCCTCAAAATGTCCAGCCACAGCCTTTGGGCGACAGGGAGGGATGAGACTGGGCATTAGCTCCCCCTGCTGGAGGCCCCACGTAACTCCAGCCCCTCAGCCCCCCACCCCTCACCCCTTCCCTGCCGGGCTCCCCTCCTCTGACAGCATGCCCTCCAAGGAATCCCTCTTACAGGTCAGCTGGGCCTCTCAGTTGGGTTTATGGACTTGGCTGATGGCTGTTGGCTCTATCAGCTTCCAGCCCCAGGAGAATTCCTGAAACACAAGAGAGCCCGAGGGAGGAGGCGTGGAGGAGGGGGTTGCCCGAGTCTGGGAAAGAGGGAAAGATGTGTGGGCTTCCCCCTCAGTCCTGGAGACACTGATGCTCACCCCCCCACACACAGGCAAAAAGGGGTTTGGAAGGGAGGACAGACGGAGGGACACTTCCCCAGACTCATGGCGGGCAGGCCTTGACCTGCAGTGTTGTTTGTTTCCTTTGAAGCTCAGTCCAGGAATTCTGAACACCTCTGTCTGCTGGGACGGGCCTGTGGGGCAGAGGGCAGGTGGCAGAGACCTACCTTTCTCTCTCTGTCTCTGTCTCTGTCTCTCTCTATTTCTTTTTTTTGGGGGGGGTGCTTTTTGGGTCACACCCGGCGATACACAGGGATTAATCTCTGGCTCCGCATTCAGGAATTACTCCTGGTGGTGCTCGGGGGACCATATGGGATGCTGGGAATCGAACCCGGGTCAGCCACATGCAAGACAAATGCCCTACCCATTGTGCTATCGCTCCAGCCCCTCTCTACTTCTTTCTTCCTTTTTTCTTTCCTTCCTTCCTTGTTTTTTCTTTCTCTCTTTCTTTGTCTTTCTTTTTTCTACCTTTCTTCTTTTTGTTTTTTGATTTTTGTTTCTTATATATGGGTGCACTAGAGGGATAGCACAGCAGGTACGGCATTTGCCTTGCACACGGCCAACCCGGGTTCTATTCCTCTGTCCCTCTCAGAGAGCCCGGCAAGCTATCGAGAGTATCCCGCCCACACGGCAGAGCCTGGCAAGCTCCCCATGGCATATTCAATATGCCAAAAACAGTAACAACAAGTCTCACAATGGAGACGTTACTGGTGCCCGCTCGAGCAAATCGATGAACAACAGGACGACAGTGCTACAGAGCTACTGATTTTTGGGTCAGACCCGGCAATGCTCAGGGATTACTCCTGGCTCTGCACTCAGGAATTACTCCTGGTGGTACTCAGGGGACCATATGGGATGCTGGGAATAGAACCCGGGTCAGCCGCATGCAAGGCAAACACCCTACCTACCTGCTGCGCTATCGCTCCAGCCCCTCTACCTTTCTTCTTTTCTTTTCTTTCTTTCTCTTTCTCCTTCCTTCTTTCCTTTTTTCTTTCTCTCTTTTTTATTTTTCTTTCTGTCTCCCCTTCCTTTCTTCCTTCCTTCCTTCCTTCCTTCCTTCCTTCCTTCCTTCCTTCCTTCCTTCCTTCCTTCCTTCCTACTGTTGGGGCCACACCCAGTGGATGTTCTGGGCTTACTCCTGGCTCTGTGCTCAGGAGACTAGATGTGGTGCCGGGGTCAGCTACGTGCACGCCGGGCTCCTAACCCCCTGCCCTGTCTCTCCGGCACCCACACTGAGATCTTTATCCACCACCCAACAGCACAGGGGTTGTCTCTGCCCACTGTCAGGAGATCCTGCTGCCTAATATTCCAAACCCCTCTGGGGAGGCGGAACCTACTTCCCCCCAAACGCAAACGCTAGTTGGCTCAGACACTCAGAGCCTCAAGAGGCCCCTCGGGTGGGCTGTGGGCACTGCCGGCTCCTGCTCAGCAGCTTCTTGGGGCCACTCTAGGCAGCAGCCCCGATCCTGGGGCATGGAGGGAGGTGCCAGCCTGCACCAGCGCCTTGGCTGTGCCCCGCACTGCAGCCCAGGACATCCCAGCAGACCAGACCACCGGAGCACCTCAGGTCCTTGAGAGAGAGAGAGCCACAGCCTTGCCCCGCCCGAGTTTGGGGGGGAGGGTATCCGTGCCCAGATGGGAGCCAGCCTTCGGGGAGAGGCTTAGGAAAGCTGCTACAGCTCTGTCAGCCATCAAGGAGCTGTCCCCGCAGAGCCCCCAGTGACCTCCCAGAGCTGACGCGCCCCCTCCCCACCACCAGGAGATACCCCTGCCAGGTACAAGCCGGCTCCAAGCAGAGCTGTCTGTGGCCGCCTCCAGCCCCTGCACCCGGCACCACGCACCCCTTCCATGCCCGCCGCCCCCCTCCATGAGGGCACTTCCGGGCCCATATGCGTGCACGGCCAAATAGGAGGACCTCCCCTCTTCTGCATGGGGCATGTCCTGGCCCCGGAGGGAGCCGCTCCACCCCACGGCCCTGGGAGTGATTCAGCGAGCGGCCAACTCGTGGGACCTGCTGATCCAGCGGGATGGGAAGCCTCAAGCTGACAGCAGTGGCTTCAGGGGACCAACACCCTGCGTGGGGCCCGCCCGCCTGCACTGCCTCCAGCACCCCCAGCCCTCTATTTCCACCCGTATCCTGTCCACACCCTCCCCTGGGACCCATGCCACAAAGGAACCTCGACTCCTTTCCCACTGGCATCCAGGGCACAGCGTCTATCCACCTGTCTCCTCTGGGGCTCACCTCCCGAGTGTGCCCGTGTCTGGGCCAGCGCACACTTCTCTGCCTCGGAGCTCTGAAACTGAGCTGCAGCCTGTTGGCGCCCCGGGGACACCTGCCCGCTCTCCTCACCCCTGTGCAGGCCCAAGTGTTTCCCCAGGAGCCCTCCTGCTCCCCCACCGACTTCCATCATTTTAAAAAATTATTATCATTATTTTTAATTGAATCACCATGAGATACACATTGATACTGTTGTTCATGATTGGGTTTTAGCTATACAACATTCCAACACCAACGTTCCCAGTTTCCCTCTGGCAAGACTGACTCTTTTTCCCCAGCCTGACTCCTCTCTGTCTGTCTCTGTCTCTGTCTGTCTCTCTCTCTCTATCTATCTCTCTCTCTCCCTCCCTCCATCCTCTTGGCTTTCAGTCTCTGAAGCCAGGCGCTTCATTCTGGGACTAGGCAAGCCGAGTCTGTCTGTTCTTTCCCTCTCCTTCCTGTACCCCCAATTGGAATCGTATCCCCAAGACTTGGAATTTCCTGAGGATGGACAGAGGCAGCCAACACCCACAGGGAATCAGGGAGCCTGGGTCCCCCATGGGGGTAGCTTACCAGATGCAAGGAGCTAGGAAAGCCCCCACAGAGACAGACAAACAGACAGACACACACACACAGAGCATCTTTATACCCCATTCACCACCATACCCCAAGTTCTGCTATTTGTTTTCTGAGTATCCCGCCTGCACGGCAGAGCCTGGCAAGCTACCTGTGGCGTATTCGATATGCCAAATACAGTAACAAGTCTCACAATGGAGACATTACTGGTGCCCGCTGAAGCAAATCGATGAACAATGGGATGACAGTGCTACGGTGCTACAGTTGTTATTGGGGGTGAGGATGGGGTTTGGGTTTGCGGGCCACACCTGGCAGTGCTCAGAGGCTATACTTGGTTCTATGCGCAGGGATCAGTCATGGCTTGGCGTCTGAGTGGAGGGACCTTATGTGGTGTCAGGGATAGAACTGGGGCCGGTTGTGTGCAAGACGAGAGCCTTACTTCCTGGACTTTCTCTCTGGCCCAGGTGCTGCCGTTGGAATGTCCTCTCACTCCTCCTGGAAGGCACACGTCTCTGTAAGCCCACGGCCAATGGGGGATGTTTTTTAAAACAAGCATCTTATACCAGGAGTAGCACACCACATTGGATGGTATGGACAGTAGAAGGCAACTGATCTCTATTAAGAAATATTAATACACAAGGCTAATTAACCTGTAACAGCATGTTAGTAATCTCTTATACCGGGGCGTAATGGCACCATGGTGAGAGACAACAATCTTCACAGACTTTCTTCTAAGGAAATCTTTTTTGATCATTTTTAGCCAATTATTCAACAAGCCATACAAAATAAATTATGTATGGCCGGCTATTGGTTCAGGCTTGGGTGGTGGTTGGAAAAATTGGAAATAAAGGTGGTGGGAAGGTGTAATAATGGTCAGATTGGTGTTGAAATTATTTTCCTTTTTTTTTTTTTTTTTTGCTTTTTGGGTCACACCCAGCAATGATCAGGGGTTACTCCTGGCTCTGCACTCAGGAATTACTCCTGGTGCTGCTTGGGGGACCATACGGGATGCCAGGGATTGAACCCCGGTCAGCCACATGCAAAACAAACACCCTACCCACTGTACAGCCCTGGTGTTGAAATATTGAGTGTGATAAATCATCGTGAGCAACTGCATAAAAATAAAATAAAATTGAAAAAAAAACACAGAATAAAATATAAATAAATAAATAAATAAATAAATAAAAGTCTCTCTAGCCATCTCTATAGCTTGAAAATATAACATACAGTGGTTCGGAGCATGTCTTTGGCCCAGCTCACGGATACATGCTTTGCTGCGTGTGGGAGGCGGGAGTTCAGCCCCGGCCACTACTGGAATATCCGCATCCCCGGCAGAAGTGACCCCAGCACAGAGTCAGTAGCAACCTCTGAGCATCGTCAGGTGTGGCCCCAAAACAACAGCAAAAGTAATGAGAGTGGCCTTTGAAGCCAGACTCGGGGGTTCAAATTCCCAGCTAGCTATTCCATCTCTTCATGTCTTGGTTTCCACATTTGTCAGGAGGAGATACTGGGAGCCACCTCGTGAAGGGTAGGGTGACTGCTGAACAAGTTGATCACACACACAAGGTGTTTTGTGGGCCAGAAGGGGGGCAGGGGGATGCCCATGGCAAGGCTCGCTTCAGGATTTATAATCTTGCGTGGCTCCCCTTGGCATAATACACAGCCCCTTCCCCCGCACTGGCGAGACCCCTCACATGTGTGCCAGAGTTCAGTTACCTCCTCGCACATTACCTCAAATACCTGGACACCTTTTGACCCTTCGACCCTCTACTCTGAACTCCCTACCCCACGGTATGCTAGTAAATGCCTAACAACTGGCTTTCCGGATAAGGTGTGTGTCTGTGTATTTACAGAAGTTTACTAAGAATTTCACAGACGGAAAGCTGTAAATTTTACAGTTGTAAACTTCACTCAGATAAAGTTTATTATGAAATGTATTCCTATAATAGAGCCCCAATTACAAATAATACCAAAATAGGTGGAGCGCTTTTTTTTTTTTTTAATTCTACATTTTCTGGGCTCAGTAACTCCCCAGAATGCGTTCTTTGGTTTCTGTCAACCCTTCTCTCTGGAGCCAGCCTTCAGCTGCAGTTCGTCCAGGATTTGATGAAAGCAGACCATGAACCTCTGAGTACTGTGTGATTCCACGTTCACATTACAGATTAACAGGCACAGTGGTAACATAAAGCCAGTTGGAATTTTTATTTATATTAAAGAGCAAGACAAAAGTAAAAGAATAAAGACAAGTTGAAACCACTCATTTTCGGAAGATAAATTCTTTTTGCTGACACTTTGTAAAGAATGTTTGCTCTTTGTGTTATTCAGAATGTGATGTAATGCCCATAAGACATGACAAACTCTTAAACTTGATCTGCATTCCTAACTTATTCTTTGGAACGGGGGTGGAGGCCTGCGGTCCACACCTGGCAGTGCTTAGGGCTTATTCCTGGCTCTGGGCTCAGGGATCACTCTTCGTTCAGGGGCTGGGGTACCATATATAGGGTGTTGGGGATCATGCCAGAGTCTGCTGCATACAAGGCAAGGGTCTTAACGATCTCTCCAAGCCCCCATCTTAATTTTTTTTTTTTTTTTGCTTTTTGGGTCCACCTGGTGATGCTCAGGGGTTACTCCTGGCTCTGCACTCAGGAATTACCTCTGGCGGGGTTCAGGGGACCTTATGGAATGCTGGGAATCAAACCCAGGTCGGCCACATACAAGGCAAATGCCCTACCCACTGTACTACTGCTCCAGCCCAATTTTTTAATGGCTTACATAATTGTATGCTTAGATAGTGTGATTTTTGACAAAGTTGTTGGCAAAATTCCTGAAAGCTTAACAGTTCACTCTTCTAAGCCAATTGCAAGGTCCCCTCCAACGCCCACCCCCCGGCAATGACTGACTCCCCCTTCAGAAGCAGGCTGGGCCCTGGTGCACGTGTCCCTCAGTCCTAAGGGCTTCCCCCCACTAAAGCCTGGGCCTCCTCACTGACTTCCTGACCCCATTTCCTGAGGAGGAAAATGAGTACAAGAACCAGATCCCCAGGGGGCAGGCGGGCAGGTGCCTTGGAATCTGGCCAGGGGACTCCCCCCCAAGGCAAAGGAACAGGCTAAGAGGAACATGAGGAGGGTTCTGGGGCCCCAGGGTCAGAAGATCAGAATGCTCCTTAGTTGTCCCGGGGCCTTGGGTGGGGAAGGTCACATCAGGTCATCCGCCACTCTGCCCTGAGCCGCCCAGACCCCCTTATCCTCAGATTCAGCCCCAATCACCTGGGTTTGCCCTCAGGGTTCAGGACTTCAGAAGGCACTTGCAAGGGACTCCCTAGTCACTGGTCACTGTATCAGGGGACACTTGGCCTCGGCTGGGCAGGACCAAGGGCAATTTCCCTTTTCAAAGGGGAACGGCTGAAGCTGGAGCTGACAGTGCCTGCCCTCGCCAGCCTCTGCGGCGGTGAACCCCCCAAACCTGGCCCACTCCCCACCTACCCCTTGCCCTGGCTCTGCCCCTCTGCACGGGAACGGCCGCTGGGCTTCTCCCTCCCTCTCTGGAAGCTGCCCACATCCCAGCAACCTGGCGTCTAACCGGCTCTCATGACAGGACCCCTGCCACTGAGAGCTGCCCGGTCTCCCACCCTAGGATGCACCCCCCCCACCCAAAACCCGAGGGGATGCTCTGCATCTCCCACCCCACGCCACCCCCACAGCTCTCACCTAGCACCTGTCTATGCAGTTCCTAGAGATGGTGGCCAAACCAGGCATCCGGCTGGCTCGGGGCTGCCTCTCTCATCCCTGAGCTTTGCCTGGGACCCACCCTGCACGCCCGTCAGCATAGCGTGTGCACACACACACACACACACACACACACACACACACACACACACACACACACACACAGCACACACGCACGCACACACACACCCTGTCCAGGGCCCAGCTCCACCGTCCACCTGTCCAGACTCGCTTTCTGTCCTGCAGGCGGACACACCCAGCCCAGCCAGGCCCCGTGCTAGAATGTCTCACTCGGGTCAGGGGAGAAGCAGGAAGAGGGAGCCTGAGGAAGCCTGAGGGGCTTATCGTCCCATCACGCCCCTGCCTGCGTCCCTTCCCCACCCTGGAAAATTCCACCCAGAACCTCAGACTTAGGTTAGCAAACACCTCAGTGCTGGACGTGGGGGGCCAAAGGGGGCCCTGGCAGGGGTTGAAGGCTGTGGATCCTGAGAGCTGGCCCTGGCCCCTGGCGGAGAGCATGAAGACAAACTATTCCCAGGGCCCGACCCTGCCCGAAGCATCCATCCAGCACAGGGCGGCCACCAGCAAAGAGGGGAAGAGTCCCAGGTGGGCCCTGGCCCTGCAGAGGACCCCTGGGCCTGCAGGGTTCTGGGAAATCCAGGGGGCCTCTGAAACCCCAGCTCGGAGCTGGGGGGAGGACACAGAACAGCTGGCCTGGAACCGGGGGAACTTACCAGCAGCACATTAAATGGGGTGGGGGAGGAGTTGTTCTCTCCCACCCGAGCCAGCCCAACAGCAGAGCAGAGAACTTCGGAACATGAACAGTGGGACTGGAGTGATAGCACAGCGAGGAGGACGTTTGCCTTGCATGTGACCGACCCGGGTTCGATCCCTGGCATCCCATATGGTCCCCTGAGCACCACCAGGAGTAATTCCTGAGTGCAGAGCCAGGAGTAACCCCTGTGCATTGCTGGGTGTGACCCAAAAATAATAATAAAAAATAAAAACCAGAACCTAAACACTGGACAGGGTGTAGGTACTTGCCTTTCCCACGCCTACCACATGGCCCTCCAGAGCACAGAGCTGGGAATAGCACCCCCGGCACCACTGGATGTGACCCAAGCGCCCCCCCCCCCCCCCAATCAAACCAGACTAGGGCAGGGAGATCTCTTACAGGGGTGGAGAACAAGCTTTGCAGGAGGGAGGCCCCGTCCAGCTGCCGGCACTGCACAGCCCCTCCAGTATCACCAGGAGAAACCCCTAAGCCCCGCTGGGTATGGCCCCCACACAAAATCTGAAACCTGACTCAAAGTTGAAGCTAGCCTGTTTCTGTTACCTTCGCCAACAACCCTCATCAATGCCAGGAATGAAATTCTCCTTGTGGATGGTGGCAGGCGAGGAGGGGGGTAGGGGAGTGGTACTTGCCCTGTTCCCTTGAGTCTCATTGCTGCTCCCCAAATCATATCCACGCCCCAAATCCCTGCCTGTCACGCCCATATATATTATTTTTATTTTTATATATTATTTTTAATCATAAGACAAATTTATCTCCTTTGGAGAATTTTCAGATCCTTTTAGGACATTTCCTGAATGTCTACTTCTTTACTTTTTTTGGAGGGGGGTCACACCCAGCAATACTCAGGGGTTATTGCCGGTTGGCTGCATGCAAGGCAAATGCCCTACCTGCTGTACTATTGCTTGAGCACTGAATGTCTACTTCTGAGCATCTTTTTTTTTTTTTTTTACTTTTGCTTTTTGGACCATACCCAGTGGTACTCGGGAGCGTACTTCCAGCTCAGTGCTCTGGGGTGACACCTGGTGGTGCTCAGGGATCCGAGGGGGGTCTTTCTGCATGCAAAGCATGTGCCCCTGCTTGCAAGGCATGTGCTCCAGCCTATTTAGACATCTCTCGGCCCATATCTATGAACATCTGAAGAAGGATTAACCAGGGCTGGCAGAGTTCAACTCGGAAAGCCTCATATGTGCCAGGTCCTGAGTTCAATCTCTGACACCACAAAACCTCTATTCCACAAGGGTACCACCTATGGAGCTTTGGTGACCTTGAACACTGCTGGTTATGCACACATTTTTAAAAGGCTATATTTGGGCTGGAGAGATAGTACAGCGGGGAGGATGCTTGCCTTGCACACAGCTGACTCGGGTTCAATCCCTACCATCTATAGGGTCCTTTGAGCAACACCAGGAGTGGTCCCTGCCTTGAGCACAGTGCCAGGAGTAACTCCCGAGCATCACCAGGGGTGACCCAAAAGCAAACTAAATAAATAAAATTAAAAAGGCAGGTAGATAGCTCCACGGGCCAGAATGCACCCTTTGCATATGTGAGTCCCAAGCTTGATAGCCAAGCACCACAGGGTCCCACAAGTACCACTGGCAGGGATTCTAAGCACGAAGCTGATCTTAACTACCCCACCCCCACCCTGGCACCACTATGCGTGATCCAAAAAGCAGAAAAAAGGACAAAAGCAGTATTAATGAGCTCTTTCACAAATACTTTTTTTTTTCCCCCACTGGTACTGGGACTGGATTCGCCAAGTGACAGAGGCCCGGGGCTGGATAATAGCACAGCGGGTAGGGCGTTTGCCTTGCACTCGGCCGACCCGGGTTCGATTCCCAGCATCCCATTCCTGAGTGCAGAGACAGGAGTAACCCCTGTACACCGCTGGGTCTGACCAAAAAAAAAAAAAAGTGACAGAAGCCCAGAACTGGAGGATTCCATGCAAATAAGAAACCACAGCACCCATTATAAAGGAAGCAACAAGCCCAGAGGGCTATAAGAGGAGAGAGGAAAAGCACCCAGCCGAGCTCAGGGGCAAGGCATCAGGGAAGCCTTCCTGGAGGAAAAGCCGTCTACCTGTTTGCTTTGTTTGCTTTTCACAGTGCCGGGGATTGAACTCAGGGCTCATGCATGCAAGGCATGCACTTTACCACTGAGCCACATCCCCAGGCTCCAACGCCAACCAGCCAACCACTGAAAGGTAAGGAGGAGTAAGCCAGGCCAAGGGTGTGGGCAGAACGGGTCATTTCCCCTAGAGAAGGGACAGTTCAAAAGCAAAGGAGCAGAGGGAGTCTAGAGAGTGTGTGGGTGCGTGGCTGTCCGGGTGGCTCTCTGAGAAGGTGTCTGAGAAAGCACGCGTGCGTGTGTGGCCGCGGTCACACGGAGGTGCAGAGAGAGCCCGAGAGAGAGTGCCTGCCTGCGTGGCTGCTGCAGCCTCAGAGAGGTCAGCCTGGGCCGGAGGGGGAGCTGCCCTGGGCTTGCTCCGAGAGGGACGGAGAGCTCCAAGGGTTGTGTCCAGGGAGTGGCGGGGCAGATTAGTGCATTCGGGAGCTCGGGTGGCTGGAGCTGGGCAGGCACACATCTGGGGTGGGAAGAGCAAGGGCGAAGCAGAGAAACTGGTTAGGAATCAGCTGCAGTCAGGAAGGCAAGACTTGATGGTGGCTGGGACAAAGGTTGTCACATGAGGGGCGGGAAGAGAGACTGAGTGGAAGGGCTGGGGCCTCGGAGGGTTGGGGAAGGAGAGATTATGGGGGCGCAGGAGCAGAAGCCCTGGGAGGCTCCCGGTTTCCGTGGGGTGGTTCCGCTCCCTGAGCAGAGCGGGATACGCTGCCATCAAGACTCCGTCCCTGCCACCGTAAGACCAATAAAATGACAAAATAATAAAATAGTAAGGCCCATCAAAGAACAGGCGAGAACTATAATAAAAATAAATTGCTCACAAGTCAGACACAACATAATGCCTATTAATACTTTTTATCCTTTAATCATTCTAAGTCCTCTGCTGTCATAACTGTAAAACGATTCCATATAAGCCTATTTGTATAATTCACTTTTTAACCAGTGTTATGATGATGGAACAGTCATCTCATCAGAGCCAGGATTTTTTCATAAGGAAAAAACAAAGGATGCTTTCTTGAATCTATCCTCTCTCCTTGGATAGCTTCCATAGCTTCTTTCCAACTTTTAAATGTTACTTTTGTTCCCAAATATACATTTATATGTCAATGTTTCAATGGCATTGTAACATGGCAGTAAAGATCATTAAGCAAAAACGTTTTCTACAAATCGAATTCTTTTCCAAGAGAGGTTCTCAGAAATAAAATCGCTGGGGTCCAAAGAGATAGTACAGCGATAAGGTACTTGCCTTGCATGCTGCTGGTCTGGGTTCAATCCTGGGCACCCCATCTGGTCCCTAAAACTCCACCAGGAATAATCCCTGAGCCCCATCTAGAGTAAGCCCTGAGTACCACCAGGTGAAGCCCCCAAAACTAAAAAATAAATAGAAGAGGGAATGAAATGAAATTACTGGGGAAGTGACTATGAGAAATCCCCAGATTTTGTTGGTTTGTTTCCTTGCTTGGGGGTGTCCCAGACGGTGCACAGAGGCCCAGGGACCCCACCAGTGATTCGCAACCAACTGGGCTGTTGGTGCAATGCTGGGCCCCCAGAACGTGGTGCTGCTCCCGTCCTGCAGGGCTAGGGCCACACTTGGCGGTGCTCAGGGACCTCCAGGGCTGCACCTGGAAGTACTCAGGGGCACCTGTGGTGCTGGAATAGAACCCGGGCAGGGCACGATCTGTACCCTAGCCACTGTGCTATCTCCTGGCCCCCATTTGTCTGTTTTCTTTTTAACTCCTCCCCATCTCTTCCTTCCCTTCTTTGCTGTTACTGTTGTTGCTGATGATGTTATCGTTGTAATGACCAGGTTTCATACACACCACACACACGCACACACACATGCACATACACACACACATGACATATACATACACACACATGCACACACATACACACACATGCACACACATACACACATATGCACATATACATACACACATACACACACACACACACACATACCTGGCTATGGCGCTCATGCATTTTTTGCCCAGGTGCTCCCAGGAGGAATGGAGCCATGCTCCACGTTTGTGGAAGTCCCCCTTCCTGGCCGTGGCTCTCACACCTGTTTGCAGCCGCTGTGTTCACCAGGAGTCACACCCCTTTCTGAGGTGCTCACACGTGGCTGGCTGTGCTGGGGGTCTCAGACCACAGAGCTGGTCCAGGCAGACAGACAGCTCCACGGGCTGGAGCACGGGCTCTGTGTGCAGGAGCCTCAGGTTTGGTCGCCAGCATTGCACAGTCTGCCAGCACGGGTGGGAGGGCCACCCCCCCACACCACCCCTGTCCCCGCCGCCAAACACTGAGCCAGGAATAAGGCCCCCAGCACACGGGGAGTGGCACCTCTGCAATCCAGATTCAGAAACAGCGGGACAAACAAGACTATGCTCCAGCACCCATGGAGCACGGGGGACTTAGCCCATGACCACAGGCTTGTACAGCAGGAGTGCTAAGCCCTCTCCTAGTCCTCTGATCTATTTTATTCTTCTAGTTTTTGTTAGGAGGGAGGGTGCCACATCCAGCCATGCTCAGCGTATACTCCTGGTTCTTTGCACAGGGACCACTCTTGGTGGGCTTGGGAGACCATCTGGGGTGCCAGGGATCAAACCCAGGTCAACCACTGGGCAGGTAAACATCCCACCTGCTGTGCTATCTCTCTGGTCCCCTCCAGATTTTCTTTTAGATTATAAAAAAAAAAAACCCTAAAAAAAACTAGTTGTGCTGGCGATGCTCAAGGGTTACTCCTGACTCTGCACTCAGGAATTACTCTTGGCAGTTCTCGGAATATTAAGGATCAAACCCAGGTTGGCAGTGTGCTAGGCAAACGCCCTACCCACCCACCGTACTGTTGCTCCCGCCCAATCCAGATTTATTTGAATTCATTTTTGTTTCTGTTTTGTTTTTAGGTCGCACCCAACATTGTTCAGGGGCTTTACCTGGCTCTTTTTGCTCAGGTGTTCAAGGATTTGAACTGGGGTGGGTCACTGGTGAAGCTTTGCCTCTTTACAATCTCTCTAGCCCTCTTTTAATCTTGTTTTTATATATTTATCTCTTAAAAACAATCAGTTATGGGGGGCCAGGGCAATAGTATAGTAGGTAGTTGCCTTGCCTGTGACTGACCTGAGTTCGATTTCTGGCATCCCATACGGTTCGGGTGTGGCTCCTCAACCGTAATATTTTTAAAATCAGTTTTCTTTCTTTCTTTTTTTTTCTTTTTGGGTCACACCCAGCGATGCACAGGGATTACTCCTGGCTTTGCACTCAGGAATTACTCCTGGTGGTGCTCAGGGACCATATGGGATGCTGGGAATTGAACCCAGGTCGGCCGCGTGCAAGACAAACGCCCTACCCGCTGTGCTATTGCTCCAGCCCCTAAAATCAGTTTTCTGCTGTAAGTGAGGAATCTAATTTTTGCTTTCCAGACATCAGAAGAAAGACTTCTCCGGGTACACCCATCCTCTTCCACACCAGCTTCTCAGCCTTCCTTGGAGAGCAGAGAGATGAAATCAACAGGCACCATCATGATCCCGGGCACTTTGCCCTAATTACAAGAAAGCGTTTTTTTCTTGTTCTGTGAGTAACTGACTTTATGTGCCCTACTTTCTGATGAGTAACTGAAAATGTCCTTCTTTGCTTGAACTTTGCCAGGGGGCTTGTGCCAAACAAGTTTAAAAAGCCCTTGAAATGCTTAAAAGCCAATAAAATTGAGGGGAATGCCAGAAACACAACAGGAAATGAGCAAGTTAATATGTCTAAGATACTTAGCACAGTTTCTAACACTCTTAAATTCTCAATAAACAGAGACCAGAGGGATAATACAGGGATTAAGGCCCTTGCCTTGCCCATAGACGATCTGGGTTCTATCCCAGGTACCTCATAAGTTTCCCTGAGTAGCAGCAGGGGGTCACACTTGAGCACAGAGTCAAGAATCATCTGAGTACCACCAGAGACAGCCCAAAGCTCGCGCACACACACACACACACACTGTGCTGGGCACTGTGGATCCAGAAGTGACCAAGACAGACACAGATTTCCTATGGATTCTGTCTGATGGGCAAAAGCCTTAAATACAGATTAGATTTAATAAATAAATAAATAAACACGGCTACTCCAGACATAAATAAATGTCACGTGCTGAGGCCCAGAAGAGTGTACCATGGTGGGAGAGGTATTTGTCGGAGGGGACATTAGGAATTCTGAAAAGGGAAAAAGCAATCTATAGGACTCAAGAAATTTTCATTTATTTATTTATTTTGGATTTTTTGGTCACATCTGGTGATGCTCAGGGGTTACTCCTGGCTCTGCACTCAGGAATTACTCCTGGCATTGCTCAGGGGACCATAGGGGATACCAGGGATTATCGAACCCAGGTGGGACACATGCAAGGCAAATACCTTACCTGCTTTTACTATTGCTCCGGTCCCAGAATTCAAGAAAACTTTAGATCTAGACTGGGTAAAAGTCAGCACTAGACATCACAGGTAGAAAAGACTAAAGGCCTGGCCTGGCCTTCACCCACCACTGCTCCTTCTATCCGTGGCACCTGGCCCAAGGGCCCAGCCAGAGTCAAAGGTAAAGTTCTGACAGCAAAGCTCGGGTGCCTGGGAGGAGAGGGGGAAGGAAGCCAGCGGCTGGAAAGATAGGGGCGACTCCAGCACTGGAGGAAAACCCCGGCTGGTATCTTGATGAGCCGCTGGAGATAAGGAGGCTGCAGATGACGGAGAGGAAGGAAGTGGAAGCGGAGGCGGGAATGGAGCCGCCAGGGATGGGGCTGGGGCAGAGGAGGCGGCTGATGAAGACGGGGTTGGTTCAGGTAAGGATAGCCCAGGGCATGGGGCTGGAACCTTGGCGTGGGCAATGCTGGAGAAACTGGGGCAGCGATGGCCCAGTGTGTATCACGGTGGTTCAATAAAAAGGGGGGGAAAGAAGAAAATTAGCAAACTCTACTCTAACAGCCCTAAGATGGTCTGGCCTGGGGTTTCTCAGTCTTTTCCCAATGGTGGCCCCTTTCCAATTGTGTTTCCTTCCAGTGTTCCCCCTGCCCCACCAGCTAGCTCCCTAGTCTCATGCTGTGGGGTTGCATTCACAGGCTTTTTCAATTGTGGCCCTCCTGGAATATCCTGGGGGCCCCCGGCTAAGAGAAACTGGTCTAGAAATCCCAAGACCAAAACTGCACGGTCTGTCACAGATATGGTCTCGGAGCTGAGATTTGGGGACACACATCAGAAGGGAGTAAACAAGCGTGGGGACTGGGCCCTAGTATTGAACCACTCCCAGCTGGCCGGCTCCCTCCAGGAGTGGCCCTCAGGTCCTCTGAGCACTGCTTGGGAGCCCCCAAACACACACACACTTAAGATCATATGCCAAGGTCCAGGGGCACAGCTCAGTGGTAGAGCTCATATTTTGCAAATACGAGGCCCCAGGATCATATCCAGGAAACCACAAAAGAAAAGAGAAAATGCAATGTCCCAAAACACAAGTGCTTTGAACTCTGACCACCCCCACCTCCCCAAAAAAGGAGTTGTAAATCTCTACTCAATACATTTTTTTTTCTAACTGGGATATGGAAGCCTTTGGGGGGGGGCAGGGGGGAGGGTGGTCACACCCGGCGATGCACAGGGGTTACTCCTGGCTCTGCACTCAGGAATTACTCCTGGTGGTGCTCAGGGCAAGGCAAACACCCTACCCACTGTGCTATTGCTCCAGGCCAGGATATGAAAGCCATATAAAAAAAAAGTTATGGGGGTCGGTCGGGACGGTAGAATCTACTCAAGCAACTAACTTTCTAAGACAGCTAAGTCACTTAAAATACAGGCCACAAGGTCATGTCACCTAGTTGAACTGTAGTCTTGCTGACTAGTCACCGAGTACCTCATTCATACTTAATCTTTTTTTGCCCAACTTTTCAAGTGAATACAATTTGCATCTATAAAGAAAATAAAAGGGGCTGGAGCAATAGCACAGCGGGGAGAGCGTTTGCCTTGCATGTGGCCGACCCAGGTTCGATCCCCAGCATCCCATATGGTTCCCCAAGCAGAGCCAGGAGTAATTCCTGAGTGCAGAGCCATGAGTAACCACTGTACATTGCAGGGGAAATAAAAGAAAGAAAAGTGAGAGGGAAACTGCGTAACTTCCTTGAGCACAGTGGAACTGGGTTTGATCCCAGGCACTATCTATGGGCCCCAAAACCCTACCTGGATTGTGAGCTTGATCACAGAGCCAGGAGTAAGCCCTGAAAAAAAAGGGTGGGAGGGGCTAAAGCGATAGCACAGTGGGTAGGGTGTTTGCCTTGCACACGGCTGACCTGGGTTCGATTCCCAGCATCCCATATGGTCCCCTGAGCACTGCCAGGGAGTAATTCCTGAATGAGCCAGAAGTAACCCCTGTGCATCGCTGAGTGTGACCCAAAAAGCAGAGAAAAAAATGGTGGGGGGAGGAAAGGGGCTGCAGATGAACAGAGGAGGTAAGACACTTTTCTTACATGTGGCCAACCCCATTTCGATCCTTGACACAGCATATGAGTCCCTACCCCAGCCCCCACCCCCAGAGCACCGCCAGGGGTCACTCCCGGGCACGGAGCCAAGAGGAGCCCTGGAGCACTGCTGGACTGGCCCGACCACACTCCACCCAGAATGAAAGAGACGCTGGTTGTGATAAGGGGTGATAGTGAGGGTGACAAGTGAGTGATGGGTTGGAGATGAGTGATGACAGTGAAGGTGACCCAGAGAGGACAGGAAGTGGGGGTGGTGATGATGTATGTCTCTGCTGGTAGCCTGGGAGAGCCCTGTCCCCTCCCCTGGTTCTGTTGCAATACCAGAACCGTCTTCTAGGCCGCTGGTCCGTGACTCAGTTACACGCGTTAGCCCAGCCGCAGATAAGATCTCCAGCACCACCACATCCCTTCTGAGCCCAGCCCATCGAGGCATGGAAACTTGGTGTCTGGTAGGCCCGCGTTTCCAGGTCCCCAGTACGGCCAGGGGACAGGACTCAGCTCCGCCCCCCACACCCTCTGCTCCACAGGCCCAACCAGGAAGTGAGAGGTTACGCCCCAGCAGTCTGCCTTCACACAGGACCCCTACAGGAGTGTAGGATCTCTGATGCTCAATCATAACCATTCCTGAGAAGAGGTAAAAGAAAGTTGGGCTTCAGGCAATCATGGGAAGTGGGTATTACTGGCACACCCTCGGCCCAGATAAATCCGGAGCTGCTGAGCACAAAATGGACTCTCTGCTCCTAAAGACTTTGATTCCAGAGGTCTTCTAACCCATTTTGGCATCCAGAGCAGCTTCTTACAGCAATGCACTGGGACTGTGAGCTGGGCTACAACTCCACGCTGCCCGGGGATGGATCTTTCCTCTCCACCCTGTTTTTCTGCATGGAAAATGGCAGCGGCAGCAATATCCACATGGCGAGAGTCACCTTCTAAGACTCCTAACCCAGAGGTATACGGTTTTTACAGTTTGGGGCTCATAGGCAATCATGGGAAGTGGGTGTTACCGCACGCCCTCGGCCCAGATAAATCCGGAGCTGCTGAGTGCAAAACGAACCCTCTGCTCCTGAAGACTTTGATTCCAGAGGCCTTGTAACCCATTCTGACATCCAGAGCAGCTTCTGACAGCACTGCACTGGGACTGTGAGCTGGGCTATGCAATTTCTGGCAGAATTTTCCCTGGACTTTATGCAGAAATCCAAAACCGCATGGCCGCTGCAGCGGCCACACGACATAACATCTCTTAATTGTCAGCAATGTGAAACAGTTCCTTTTTAGCAGGTCTGACTTTGGGGGGAAACTCCAAACAATAACAGTGAGTTTTTTGTTGAAATATTGAAGGTAATCAAAGTAGCAGCCATTTCTCTAGACTGTGAATAAGCAATAGCCCCACGCCGGCCGAGAAGAGGAAATATCCCTCTTTCCCGGTTGTTTCCCATTTTCGGGGAGAAACGCGGCGTGGCATCCACCATACTATGAGGCGCGGGAAGGGGGATGAGAAAAAAAAAAGGAAAAGGAAAAAGAAAAAAAAAGAGTTATGTACTTGGACCAGTGGGACTACATATCTCCTCATTCTAAGCAATGGAAAACTAATTATCAAATGCTTCCTTGGTAGTAGGGCTGTCTTTCTTGGGGGGAAACTCCAACAATAGTTAGCTTTGTGTTGAAATATGGAATGTAATCAAGGTAAAGAGAAAATGAAGTGAAATTTATCAGTTATGCATTTGGGGGTGGGGGGGCGGAGGCGGGAAGTATACTGGGGTTTTTGGTGGTGGAATATGGGCACTGGTGAAGGGATGGGTGTTTGAATATTGTATAACTGAGACATAAACCTGAGAACTTTGTAACTTTTCACATGGTGATTCAATAAAAAAAATTAAAAAATTTTAAAAACTAAAAAAAAAGAAAGGTGGGCTTCAAAGGGGTGGGGCTGGTGTTGGTGCACTCACATCTCTTCATCCCAACTATATTTACTTGTGGGGGACCGGGAAAAGGAGAACTTAGCCATTTCCCCAGACAGGGAGTGCCCACCAAGATATTGTATTATGTAACAGACATCCCGTACCAAGGGCAAGACCCACAAAGATGACAGGCATATCATGTTCCAGTCTGCTGATCCCCCTTACGCAAGTGCCCCGAGAATGCCCTGCGTGATCCACCCTGGCCCCCTCGCAAAAGCCTTGCCCCTCAGCCTATATATTCTGTATACTTTCCTTCAATAAACGAGACCTTGACAACAGTTCCTTGCTTGGTCTCCCTCTTCTTTCTCGCCCTTGCTATTTCAGGTAGCGCCTCTTCAGACCCTGGAATAACTTAGTCCCGCGGGACGGGACATTTACTGAGCCCTTTGCAGTGTAACTGAGGGTCTAGCTTTTCCTACCAGGCCCATGGCACCTTGTCTCATGAAACCTCATTCTGGGAGACAGGCAAGGCAGACAAGGGCAATCTCCCTCCAAAGGCGGGGCCTTTCCTTTGGATGAGATGGGGCAAACATTTTTTTAAAACTTAGGGAGTAGGACAAGCGATTCGATTCTTCCACCCCTCTCGGAGAGCGTGGCAAGCCACCGAGAGTACTGAGCCCGCTCGGCAGAGCCTGGCAAGCTACCCGTGCGTATTGGACATGTCAAAAACAGTAACAATAAATCTCTCAATGAGAGACGTTACTGGTGCCCGCTCGAACAAATCGATGAGCAACGGGATGACAGTGACAGTGACAGGGAGTAGGAGGGGCCGAAGTGATAGTACAGCAGGTAGGAAGGATGCTTGCTTTGCACATAGCTGACCCGGGTACAATCCCCGGCATCCCATATGGTCCCTTGAGCACGGCCAGGAGCAAACCCTGAGCATTGCTGGGTGTGGCCCCAAAAGCAAAACAAAACAAACTTGAGGAGCAGGAGGAAGTCCCAAGTACTGAAACAAAAGTAGCCCCCTGAATGCCATCTGAGGTAGCCCCAAAACAAGCAAAATTAATTTTTAAGAAATAAAACCTGGGGCCTGGGGCAATAGCACAGCGGGTAGGGCGTTTGCCCTGCATGCGGCCGACCCAGGTTCAAATCCCAGCATCCCATATGGTCCCCTGAGCACTGCCAGGAGTAATTCCTGAGGGCAGAGCCAGGAGTAACCCCTGTGCATTGCCGGGTGCGACTCAAAATGAAAAAAAAGAAAGAAAGAAAGAAAGAAAGAAAGAAAGAAAGAAAGAAAGAAAGAAAGAAAGAAAGAAAGAAAGAAAGAAAGAAAGAAAGAAAGAAAGAAAGAAAGAAAGAAAGAAAGAAAGAAAGAAAGAAAGAAAGAAAGAAAGAAAGAAAGAAAGAAAGAAAGAAAGAAAGAAAGAAAGAAAGAAAGAAAGAAAGAAAGAAAGAAAGAAAACCTGTTGTGGCTGGAGCGATAGTACAATGGGTAGGGTATTTTGCCTTGCACACAGCCGACCTGGGTTCAATCCCCGGCATCCCATATGGTCCCCCAAGCACAGCCAAGAGTAATTCTTGAGTACAGAGCCAGGAGTAAGCCCTGAGCATCGATGGGTGTGACCCAAAAGGCAATAAAAAAAAAAAGAAGAAGAAGAAGAAGAAAGAAAGAAAGAAAACCTGAGGAGATAATAGAACTAGAGTTTTGATGTTGAGCGTGGTCAGTCTGGAGAGATAGCACAGAGGGCAGGGTATTTGCCTGCACGGGGCCGACCCGGGTTCGATTCCTCCATTCCTCTCGGAGAGCCCGGCAATCTACCAAGAGTATCCGGCCCGCACAGCAGAGCCTGGCAAGCTACCCGTGGCGTATTCAATATGCCAAAAACAGTAACAATGAGTCTCACAATGAAGACGTTACTGGTGTCTGCTCGAGCAAATCGATGAGCAATCAGACAACAGTGCTACAGACAGTGGTCAGTCTAATATCGTGGTATGAAATTTCATAGCACTGAAAACCACTGACAAGAATCCAGAGTGATAGAACAGTAGGTGGGATGTTTGCCTTGCATGCAGCAAAGACAGACTTGATCCCCGGGATCCTGAGCCCTTCCAGGAGTGATCCCCGAGTGCAGAGCCAGGAGCAAGGCCTAAGCATAGTTGCATGTGGTCCCAAAGAGAGGATTGATCTCTGGCATGACATATGGTCCCAAGAACCCACCAGGAGCAATCCCTGAGCACTGCCACTCCTATGTACCACCACCACCCACCCACCTACCCAAAAAAAGAGAAGATAGGGGTAGAAATGAAGAAACAAAGGGAGGAGGAGAAATTCCTTTTCATGTCTTTTTTTTTTTTTTAACTGAGTTAGTTAAAAAAAAAAAATGAGGGCTGGAGCTATAGCACATCGGGTAGGGCGTTTGCCTTGCATGTGACTGACCTGGGTTCAATTCCTTCGTCCCTCTCAGAGAGCCTGGCAAGCTACCGAGAGTATCCCACCTGCATGGCAGAGCCTGGCAAGCTACCCATGGCATATGCGATATGCCAAAAACAGTCACAACAAGTCTCACAATGGAGACGTTACTGGCACCCGCTCAAGCAAATTGATGAGCAACGGGATGACAAGGATACAGTGATACAATGTTTTTTTTTTAACTGACTGCACATACCCTACACGCTCAAGTTGGATCTCAGATAACCTGTCCTAAGCAGCGTTTTCGGTGCCTCCAACAGGGCAATCTCCTGCTGGTACATTCTATTTTACTTTATTTTTTTCTTCTTTTGGTTTTTGGACAACACCCAGTGGTGCTCAGAGCTAAATCCTAGCTCTGCACTCAGGGATCACCTCTGGTGAGACTCAGAGGGCCAGAGGGTGGCATGCAAGGCAAGTGCCCTATGCTGTACCATCTCTGGCTCTCTCTCCTCTCCCCTCTCTCTTTTCCAGCTTTGTGACCTTAATTAACCCTTTGCCGAGGGTCAGGACTGTGTTTAGCAGTAGAGCTTATGCTTTGCATGTATGAGAACCTTGGGTTCAATACCCAACACCACCGGGGGGGGGAGGGAAGCACAGCACATTTTTATTGAGATATAGTTCATAAACCATCACATTTGCCCCTCTAAGTATCCATTTCCATTTAGCACAGTCGATTTGATTTAATAAGCAGATAACATTTTCTTATTAATACTTTTCCCCCCTTGCCATTAAATCTGAATTTCTAGATCTCTCAGTCACCAATGTTGAGAAGCATGTCGTTGATATTTTCTTCCATGGGTGTCATACTTTCAGGTCTCGTTCTGTTATTTTCTTGTTTGGGAGGCCACACGTGGCAGCACTCAAGGGCTACTTACACATGGTGCTTCAGGGTCATTCCCAGAGGTTCTCAGAGGGTCGGGTGTGCGGGGGATTGAATCCAGGGCCTCTTACAAGCTTTGCATGTGCACAAGCCCTTTGAACTACAGGCCCTGGTTTTGAGTTTTACCCAAAAAGTATTAGGCACTTATCTTGCCTGCATTTCACTGGGTTCCATCTCCAGCATCCCATCTGGTCCCCTGAGCATTGCCAGGAGTGATTCCTGAGTGCAGAGTCAGGAGTAACCCCTGAGTACCACTGAGTATGCATCCCCACCCCCCAAAGAAGTTTTTGATTAATTTTTTTTGAATGAAAGAAATATTTTGACCATGCCCAGGTACTTAGAGGCTATTCTGACTTGGTGCCCAGGAGTGACCCCTGGTAGTGCTCAGTGGACAGACTGTGGTGCCGGAGATTTGAACTGGGATCAGCAACATGCACATTAAGTGCCTTAACCCCTGCATTCTCTCTTTCTGGCCCCTTGAGTTAATTTTGTAGGGGCTGCACCTGGTAGTGCTCAAGGCATACTCTTGGTTCTGCACTCAGGGATCACTCCTGGTGGTGCTCAGGGGACCATAAGGGGTGCCAGGAATCAAATTCAGGTTGGCCAGGTGCAAGGAAAAGAGCTCTAACCGCTATACTACCTCTCCAGCCTCTTGAACTAAATTTGTGATCTTTAGTATAAAATAGTGGTTTGGTTTTATTCTTTCAAAAATGGCAGTCCAGTTTCATCAACATAATTATTGGAAAGACGTTTTCTCCATGATATATTCTTGGCTCTTTTGTCACAAATTAGCTGTCTCTAAATGTATGAGTTATTTCTGGATTTGAAGTTGTTTTATGGATCTCTGTCTCTCTTTTTTTTGTTTTTTGTTTTGGGGCCACACCCAGCGACACTCCTGGCTTACTCCTGGCTCTGCCCTCAGATGCACAGGGAGCTGCGGTGCTCAGGAAACCATATGGGATGCTGAGGATCGAACACGGGTCAGTCACGTGCAAGAAAACAGCCTATCCACTGCACTATTGCTCCAGCCCCAACAACAAATTTTTTAAATTCTGTGAGTCCAGGGATGTGACTCAGGTAAACGTCTATGCCCTGCATGCAATGACATTGCGAGTTAGATCCCCAGTATGTAGGGGAAAAAATTCTGAGCATCCAATAAACCACCAAAAAGAAAAAGCAGTGGCCAGAGCAAACAGTAGAACCAGTAGAGCATTTGCCTTACACACTGACTCGGGTTCAATCCCGACCATCCAATATGGTCCTCTGAGCACCATCAGGAGTGATTCCTGAGTATAGATCCAGGAGTAACCCCTGAGCATTGCCGGTTTGGGCAAAAAGAATATGTATATATATATATATATATATATATATATATATATATATATATATATATATATATATATATACTGGGTCCAGAGTGATAGAACAGCGGGTAAGGCATTTGTCTTGTACATGGCCAACTAAGGTTTAATCCCTCCACCCCATACAGTCCCCCAAACAGGAGTGATTCCTGAATGTAGAGCCAAGACTAACCCCTGAGCATTGCTAGGAGTGACCCAAAACAAACAGAAAGATATTGGCTCACACGTCTGACAATGAATTGTTACGCTATGTATAAGGAACTTTTTTTAAAAGGGAGCCAGAGAGATAGTACAGAGGGTAGAGTGCTGCCTTGCACATGGCCAACTTGGATTTGATTCCCATCACCCCACATAGTCCTGTCAGTACAGCCACGAGCAACCTCTGAAGAGAGAGTTCCGAGTATTCCCCAAGGACCACCAAGAGTGGCTGCAAAACCAAAAGTCAACCAAATAAAATACACCCCACTTTTTGGGGTTTTATTTTTGGTTTTGGTTGGTTAGTTTTGGGCCACACACTGCAATGCTCAAGGGTTATTCCTGGCTCTGTATCACTGTCATGTCATTGCTCATCGATTTGCTCAACTGGGCACCAGTAACATCTCCATTGTGAGCCTTGTTGTTACTGTTTTTGGCAAATCAAATACGTCAAGGGGAGCTTGCCAGGAATTAGACCTGGCAATGCTCAGAGGACCATATGGGCTGTCCAGGATTGGACCTGGGTCAGCTGCGTGCAAGGCAATCACCCTACCCACTGTCCTATCACTCTGGACCCTGTTTTTGTTTTGGGGCCCTACCTGGCTTTGCTCAGGGTTTACTCCTGGCTCTGCACTCAGGGATCACTGCTGGAAGGCTCAAAGATCATTTGGGGTGCTGAAGATTGAACTGAGTCAGTAGTGAGCAAGGCAAGTGTCCTATCAACTACACTATTGCTTGGCCCCAAAACAAATTTCAAACCACTTGCTCAGAAAACCTGGGATTTGCAGTGCCAGGTATCAAACCCAGGGCCTCACACATGCAAGGCAATTGCTCGACTGACTCACATTCCTGGCACTAAAAACCTGGGCTTTAACATCAAAAACTAAATAAAAAGGGTGAAGAGATAGAACAGGCATTAAAGTGCTTGCCTTGCCACAGCTAACCCCGTTCAATCCCCAGCACTGCATATGGCCCCCTGAGCACTTCCAGGAGTGACCCCTGAGCGCAGAGCCAGGGGTAAGCCCTGAGCAAAGCCAGGTACTATGCAACCCCCATAAAAAAAAAGACTAAATAAAGGCTTCCTGACCCCACACTACATTCTGACCCCTTTGATTTTGGAGGAATACCATCTCTCTCTCTCTCTCCCCCCCTCTCTCTCTCCCTCTCTCTCATTGAGGGGGGCCATGCCAGTGGTGTTCAGGACTTACTCCTGGCCTTGCACTTAAGGACCACTCCTAGCAGTGCTCTGGGGACCAAATGGATTGCCGGGGATGGAATCTGGGTCAGCCACATGCAGAGCAAGTCGAAGTTCATTACCTGCTCTACTATTGCTCAGGCCCCTCTATACCTCTTCTTAGCCCCTGACACACACACACACACACACACACACACACACACACACATATACACACACACTCACACATATACTCACACTCACTCACACTCGCACACACTCACACTCTCACACTCACACACTCACACACACTTGCACACACTCACATACTTACACACACTCACTCATACACTCACACACACTTACACACACACTCACACACACATACTCTCCCTCTCTCTCTCTCTCTCTCTCTCACACACACACACACACACACACACACACACACACACTTCCAGCTAGACTCAACACAGAGCTATGGGGCTTTGATATGGGTATAAGTGGTGGGTGAGCCCCTGGGAGCGACACACATGAACGTGCCTGGCTGTGAGTGCGTGAGCCTCCGCACAAAGGCAGCGTCCTGCAAGAGCATGAGTGCACGGGAGTGTAGCTAAGTCTGTGCGTGTGCGCCATGCCTGAGAGTATGGGTGCAAGTGTCGTGGGAACAGCTGAGTGTGGGGTGAACGAGGGTGAGGGAGTGGACACTTGTGGCTGTGTGAGCATCACACTCCCCTTCCCTCACCACCCACTGTGGGTACACCCTCCCATGTATGGGGGCTCAAGTGCCCCTCCAGGTGCTGGGAGCCAAAATGTCAGTATAGCCTGACCTTCAATTAAGAACCCAACCCTTTTTTAAAAAAATGTCCTGGGGCTGGAGCAATAGCACAGCGGGTAGGGCGTTTGCCTTGCATGCAGCCGACCCAGGTTCAATTCCCAGCATCCCATATGGTCCCCTGAGCGAGCACCGCCAGGAGTAATTCCTGAGTGAAGAGCCAGGAGTAACCCCTGAGCATTGCCAGGTGTGACCCAAAAAGAAAAAAAATGTTCTTACATTAAGAAATTAACCTCTTCTCAGAAAAATGTTAAAACACATAGTGTAAAGTTTCTGAGAAACGCCCGAGATACGTTTCTGTGGCCTCTGTCAGGGTTTGCACCCTATGTCACTGAAAATGTGCATGTATTGTTACTTCCCCATCTTGCATACTACCTCATGTAATCAATTATAAAAAACTAGCTTGAGAGAAATAAAGAGCTTTTGCCTTTTCTTGTTTGCTTGATCAAAGCCCTGTCTTGCTCCCATTCTTCTCTCTCTCTTTTACCACTCGCACACCCTCTCCCGGTTACCCATGTTGACTACACCCGCGGGACATCCAGGGACTGTAGAAGGTGACTCCCAGCAGTCCCACCCACCCTGGGTATGCCAAAGGAAAGCCTGTCCACAGGTGAGGGGGGGAGCCTGTGTGTCAGCCGCATGGCGATTGGGTCAGCCGCACGCAGAGCAAGCGCCTTGCCCGCTGTACTATTGCTTAGCCTTTTAAGCCCCCGCTGCTCTCTCCTCTCTCTCCCTCTCTCTCCTCCCTCTGTCCCTTTCCCCTCCTCATGCTGCATGTGTGCCCCTGGGCTCCCCAGTTAAAGGCTGCTTCCACCAGCAAAGAGCTTCCTGGGGCTGGGGTCTGCAGCCTCCCCGCACTGCCCACCTTTGGGCAAGCCTCCAGTGCAGTCTGCTCTGGCCGGACCCTGCCAGGGACCCCGAGACGACAGATGAGGCTGGCTCCCGGCCACAGACGGCGTCTCTGCATGGACAGGAGTGGCGGACAACATGTAGATGATTCTCTCGCCAGATTCCTCTCTTCCCTTGCTCACACCCCCAACACCACCCCCCCCCCGCCACACACACACACACACACACACACACACACACACACACACACACACACAAGCCTGGAAGTGAGGAAGCGTGGCAAGTGCCACCACTGCTCTTGGGGGCTGGAAGGAGAGAGGCAGAGGCTTAAGGATGGTGGGCAAAGGCACAGCATCTGGGCCAGGTGTCTGTGGCAGTCTTCGGGCTGGAAGTCTCTGGAAGCATGTGGAGGGATATTTGTGCACCTGACCTTATGCAGCTGAAGGAGGGGTTAGTCCACTTGTTATTATTATTATTATTTTTTGTTTTGTTTTGGTGCTCAGGGCTTATTCCTGGCTCTGCACTCAGGGCTCTGCATTCAAGAGGTCATATGAATCATATGAAGCATCAGGGATCGAACCCAGATTGGCTGCATGCAAGGCAGGTGTGCCCTACCCGTTGTGCAATCACTCCAGCCCCAAGGTGAGCCCACTCTCAGCCCAACCGCTGACCAGGAACCCCTCCTGCCCTGTGACCATCACAGGGATGGGCGGGGACAGCCACACTGGAACCTCCCACAGTGCTGGCACTCCCGGTGTACTGAGCTGGAAAAGGCCCTCAGCGTTGTCTTTTCAGACCATTCTTTTTTTACTGGGGTGAGGGAGATGCTCACCCGGGAGTGCTCAAGTGCTCCCTCCCCCCGGCTCAGTGCTGGGGGGGGGGCCACACACACACACTGCCAGCATCAGAGCCAGCTGCCCACATGGGACACATGCGCTGAGCCCTCTCTCAGGCCCGTGTCCCAGAGCACGGGGACTCTTCCTGGCCGGGTGCTGGGGGATCGGGCATTGAACCTGGGGCTCCCGCCTGCAGAGCCTGTGCTCCAGCCCCAGGTGCTGTCGCCCATCCCTCTCAGCCACTTTGAAGCTGAAGCTGGTGGACGGCAGCAGACAGGAGAGACAGGCCGCGAGGATCCTGCCCGACAAGGTGAGGACACAGACTGGGACTGATTCTCTCCCTCCTCCCGAACACCGTATGTCCGACCCCTGCCCCCTAGTTCATCACCACACCTGTGCTCAAGCCCACCAGCCCCCCAGAGCTTCCCCAAGAGGGGGTGCTTCCCCTGACGACCCCAGGGAAGAGTCAGTGGGAAAGGGGCCATCGAGCCCACCCACTCTCCGAGAGACTATGGGGGGATGAGGCTGGACTCCCCCTTTCCCCAGGCACACACACTCTCCCCCGCCACCATCAAGATCCTGCAACCCGGGGCTGGAGCGATAGCACAGCGGGTAGGGCGTTTGCCTTGCACGCGGCCGACCCGGGTTCGATTCCCAGCATCCCATATGATCCCCCAGCACCGCCAGGAGTAATTCCTGAGTGTAGAGCCAGGAGTAAGCCCTGTGCATCGCTGGGTGTGACCCGAAAAGCAAAAAAAAAAAAAAAATTCTTTAAGCTCCTGCAGCCTGACCAAGGTGCAGTCCACTAGGGACCTGGTTCCAGGGGCCAGAGCAAGACTATAGCCGGTAGGGTGCTTGCCGCCTTGTACACGGCCAACCCGGGCTCGATCCCCAGCACCCCATAGGGTTTCCCAAGGCCCCACCAGCAGTGATCCCTGAGCACAGAGTCAGGAGTGAGACACAAGCGGCACCACTGGGTAGAGCCCCCCAGAGAGACAAGCCACCTGTCTCCACATTCTCCCAAAGCAGCAGCATGAGACAGACCCCTGAGCCTCAAACCTTCGTCCTGTCGGTGCTCAGGGCGCTCGAGGGGTTAAGTCACTTAATCCTCCACTGACCTAACCTGACCTTCCCAGCCCTTCACAGAGGAAGAAACTGAGGATCCCAGTGGTGTGTTCACCCTCCCCCACCCCCAGCCACTGGGAGAAGTAGCACAATCTGAGGACCTCAAGGAAGACAGGGCAGAAGGGGGAGGGGTTAGATAGACACAGGCTTAAGGGGCCCCAGGCCCACAGGAATGGCCCCGGGAGAGGCGGACTGCTCGACAGAGGACCATGCTATCCCCACAAAGGCAGACCCTGCCCCGGCCCTGGGTCCCCAGCTCAGCCTGCCATTCCGCAAGCCCAGTGAGAGGTCAGAGGGCAAGTTGGGGGCTTCCAAGAAAGCAGCCCTTTGGGATCTGCTCCCGGGCCCAGAGCAGGCCAGAGACGTGGGGCAAAGGGAGACACACACACACACACATACACACACACACAGACACGCACGCACGCACGCACGCACACACACACATGCCCTGGCCGCGGGTGGAGAGACCTGTGTGGAACCCAGTGTGCAACCCTCGCCAGAGCCAGGCTCCCAGAGCTGTGGCACAGCTGGCGAGGGCCGCGGGCATGGGAAGCCGGGATGGGGGACAGAGGACGAAGCCCGACTCCAGGCACGGCTGCCCTGCTGCGGTGACCCTGACTGAGACTGCCTCAGTTTCCCCATCCCATAAAGACGAGGGGTGGCACTCCAGGACCAGCCCACGCCCTTCCCTCTCGTCAGCCTGGCATGGAAGACTGAGTCCCTGAGAGTGAAGCCCGGAAGGAGGACCCCAGTGGCTCAGCAACCGCGCCCCATTCAGCCTTGCCAGCCAGCCCTGCCCCCATGAGGCATGTCCCCCCACCCACCCCCTGCCCCATGGGCAGGGACCAGGCCCCACCCAGGCCCCTCCTTCCCCGCCAGCCCCCCCTCCACCCAGGGCCATCTCTGACCTCTGGGGTCCTCATATGTGGTTGAAGACAAGCTGTCCTCTCCCTTCCCACCCCACCCAACACTACCTCACCCAAGTTTCCCCAAGCCTGGGGGGGGCCGCACCCAGGTTTTCAGACAAACAAAATCATGGCAGAAGAGAGGAGGAAGCTGGTTACCTGGTTACTGGGAATTAAGGAGGAGGCGAGCGGGCCGGGCAAGCTCCGCTCTGCTCGCGGGGCCCAGGGCGCACGCGGTGTTCCCTTGGAGGCACACAGGACCCGCCAAGCGCCAGTGGACAGACGGTCTGCCCCTCTGCCCTGCAGCCCCTCTGCTCCGTGTCTGGGGTCTCCATCTGCCCCTCCCCCAACGCCTCCCCCAGCCAGGCACAGCAAATCCTGCAGGCCAGACCCGGCCCACCCCCGAACACACACACACACACACACACACACACACCCTCAGGAAACCGAGAATTCTAGGAAGGAATCCAGGCAGAAGAGGGGGTTGGATTTTGTGACCTTTAAGAAACAGCCTTCAGGGGCCAGGGGCCAGCGTGATAAAGCAGTGGGCAGAGGGCGCTGGCCAGCCCTGTTTTATCACGCCGCTTTATCACGCTGGCCATGAGTTTGATAACCGGCTTCCCAAATGGTCCCCCCTGAGCCTGCCTGGAGTCGTTGCTCAGCACAGAGCCAGGAGTCACTCCTGAGCACCACCAGTGTGGCGCCCCCACCCCCAACACACACACACACACACACACACACACAGACACGCACACACGCACGCACTCATACACACACAAGCAAAAGGACAGAAACAGCAGCTTCCAGCTGTCACCCACCCCCTGCCTCGGCAGTCAGTCCTGCCTGTGTGTCACTGCTGAGTCCTTCTCCCGTCTCCTCATCCTTCCCCAGGTCACAGACGAGGAAACTGGAGACCAGCGCAGGAAAATGACACCCCAAGCTCATGCGCCCCGAGAAGTTTGGACAGGGCCGGGGATCCAGCTCCAGCTAGGGGTGAATCGCCACACCATCCCCCCCTACCCCCCCACCACCCCACTTTATCCCCCGTGTCCAGGATGGCTGGCCCACCCAAGAGGAAGGAACAGTGGGCACACAGGGGCTAAGGGGGCTGGGGGTGCCGGGGGTGGGGGAAGCGGGATTCGGCAGGGACTGGTGTGACTGCAATGAAACTTGCGGTGGCATTCCCTTCCCTTCCCGAGAGCTGCCTCCCGCCCCCCCCCCACGTCACCAGCTGGTGGGGGGGGTGGCCGCCCCACCTACCCCCAGGCCTGGGAAGGAGCCGCTCCCTTTGCTTCAAGTCCCTCCAACATTCCAGACACACCTCTTGGGAGCCAGGGACCTGGAGGGAGTAATGTGTAAAGACCTGAGCTGAAGCGGCCTTCTCCCTCCTCTCTCTCCCCACACAGTCTCTCTTGGCTGTGTGGCCCTGCACTCATCACCCACCCTCTCTGGGCCACAGTCTCCTCCTCCTCCTCCTCTTCCTCCTCCTCCGTCACTTGGTGTGGAGCAAGGGCCGGCTCAGCCCCTGCACACCCTGAGTCTCCGAAGGAGTTAAGTCCGAGGGAGGTGGGGGCCACCTTCCCTTTAAGCCTCCGTGAAACTTGAGGAGGATCCTGAAGAAAGGAGAAGGTGTTAGAAGAGGCACGTGATTTCCCCGACTGAGAGTCTGGGCTCAGGTGTACTGGGGCCCCTGGCGTCCGGAGCAGCCCAACCCCCAGCCTCCATAAACGCCCTAGACAAAGGAAGCAAAGCAGCGGGGGAGGGATCAGGGCCCCGCTGGGAACGTTAGTTAAGTAGGGTAGAAAAGAGCAGGGATGACTTCCTTGAGGACGCCTTCTGATAGTACAGAGCAGGTAGGGTGTTTGCCTTGCATGTGGCAGACCCGGGTTCAATCCCTGACATCCCATATGGTCCCCCGAGCACCGTCAGGAGTAATTCCTGAGAGCAGAGGCAGGAATTACCCCTGAGTATCACTGGGTAGGACCCCAACCCCTCCTCCCCCCCAAAAAAAAATTTAAAAGAAACGAACAGAGATGCGAGTGGGAGGATCTTGGAGCAAAGGTGCAGAGTTGGGAAAGCACGGAACACCCAAAGTGACCCCCGAGGGGCTGGAGCAATAGTACAGCAGGTAGGGCATTTGTCTTGCACGCGGCTGACCCGGGTTCGATTCCCAACCATCCCATATGGTCCCCCGAGCACTGCCAGGAGTAATTCCTGAGTGCAGAGCCAGGAGTAACCCTTGTGCATTGCCGGGTGTGATCCAAAAAGCAAAAATAAAAAGTGCCACCACACCCCCCCCCTCCACCCCACCCCAGACGAAGCACTGTGAGTGAACAGGGCAAGAGCCTGACCCTGGAGCAGTTGCAGGAGAAACCAAGAGTCTGGGATTGCCTTGGGCCAGCAGAGAGAATCTGAGAGTGAGGTCTGCTTGCATCAGGGCTTTCCAAAAGGAGCCCTCTGGGGCTGGGGCTGATAGCACAGAGGGTGGGGCAGTTGTCTTGCATAAGGCTGACCTGGATTTGATCCCCGGCACCCCATCTGGTCCCCTGAGCCCGCCTCCAGGAGCGATCCCTGGGCACAACCGGGAGGGGCCCAAAAACAAAAGGAAAAAAATAAAAATCATACAAAAAATTGCTCTCTGGAGAGATAGCTGAGCACACACTGCACGTGGGAACCCCCGTCCAAGCCCCAGCGCCAAACGGCCGCTCCCCAGCAGCACTGCACAGGCTCCCCTCAGAGCCCAGAGCCAGGTGGGTGCAGCCTCCGAGGGAAAAAAGACCCCTCTGGTCGCTGTAAGGACCTAGGCGGGCAGGCGGGCAGGGAGACCACTAACTGGGCGTGGGTGAAACTAGTCACAGTGTTCGTCTGCTTGATTACCTCCTGCTCCGGGAGCTCACCGCCTCATGGGATCACAAAGCCTCCCCTGCGGGAATGTGCTTTCCTGGCTGTTGGAGATGGGCAGAGGCGGAGCTCAAGTGGAGACAGCCCCCTGGGGGTCCCCACCACCATCACCACATCCCCCGTGCCCTGGACTTGTCAGAGCTCCAGCTGGACACTGAGGAGTGAGGGTTTCTTTTCCTTTGGGCTGGTTTTGGAGCCACTGTCAGCGTGGTGGGGTCGGAGGTACAGACCACACAGTGTGGGCAGAGGGTGGGAGTGCGGGGAGGGGGTGTCGGACCCCGGCCCCTTGAGCTCAGGGTCCAGCTTCCCTGAATATCCGATCAACCCCAGGAAAACAGCAGCGTAAGCCAAGAGACACACGCATGAGGGGCTGTTTGAGGCATATGTTTTATTGTTGTTTTTTTTTAATATATATATATATAAAAGGCAAAAGAGTACATATACTGAGTGAACGGTGAGAGGAGTGAAACCCTTCTGGAAGCAGTTTCCACACCTCCACGCCTACAACTGTGACATCTGGTATACATATACATATATATATGCTTTTGTTTTGTTTTTTTTTTAAAAAAAAAAAAAGAGCAAACATGAAACTTATGACCTAGACTTGACTCCAGCCCCTCGTGCCTATCTTGCGCTAGAAACATGGCTCTACTTAGGGGTGGCCACCTCGAGCCAGGCTGGACAGTGGACCTCGAAGCTCTCCCCAGCCCTCCCACCCCACCTCCCTCAAAGCTTAGAAGACAGGGCAGCACGCCTCGCCTCAAGACCCCCCACTCCCGCCTCCTCCTCTTCCTCCTCCTGGGGCATCTTCCTCTCTCACATACAGACAACCCCCCTCTCTCCTGCCTCTGGGATGCCTCCCCTCCCCCCAACCTGCCACTAAATCCTGTCCACTCTGTCCTTGATCCTAAACAGCTGCAAATCCACAAACTTGCTCCTCTCACACACGCATCCATAAACCTGCTCCCTGTGTTGATGCCACCACTGTGTCCCATCCCCCACTCCACCCCGCCACCCAGGGCTTAGCTTAGCCGCAGGGTCCTGAAGGGGGGGCTGTCCAGCAGGGCGGGGCTTCCGAGCCCAGGAGGGGAGCCGTGAAGGGGGCTTCAGGGAGCAGCCCCTGCAGAGTCAGTTGTATGCTCGAGGGCAAGGGGGAGGGGTGTGGCGGGGAGGGGCCAGATGGGCGGGGTGGGGGGTTGGGGGGGTCCATGGAGGTGGGGGGTGCGCTCTATTCCTTGTGTTTCACGTGGGCCAGCTTCACGTTCTCCTCCTCCGCCGAGGGGGGCGGTGGCTCCAGGTGGCAGCCGATCATGAGCTGGTACACAAAGACGCCGGCGATGGAGCCCAGCAGCGGAGAGACGATGGGGACCCACCACCAGTGGCGGCCCGTCCTGGGGGACAGACACAGGCGGTCACGGAGGGAAGACGGGGGTGGCAGGGCCGGGGGGTGCCGTGGGGCCGGCTGGGGGTGCAACTCACGTGAAGACCTCGGAGCCCCAGCCGGCGATGGCGGTGAAGAGGCGCGGGCCGAAGTCGCGGGCAGGGTTGACGGCGTAGCCAGAGTTGAAGCCCATGGAGGTGCCGATGACCAGGACCACCAGGCCCACGGTGAAGGCCTCCAGGCCCCGGGGCACAGGGTTGTTGTAGGGGTCCACGATGGCCAGCACGCACACAATGAGGGAGGCGGTGCCAATGAACTGCAGAGTGGAGAGAAGGGGGTGAAGAGCACGCCCCCACACAGCCTCCTGCCCCACCTCTGGCTTCCCTCCAGCTGTGTTTGGGGGATCCGCCTCCCTGGTGCTCAGGCAACTGCATGGGGTGCCGGGGATGGAATCAGGGTCGGCCATATGTGAGGTGAGCACTGTACCCCTGAACTCTTATCTACAGCCTCTTCCCTCCACCTTCCAGCTTAGGTTGTGCTGTGGCAATAGAATTTTCATGGGCACGGGGCTGGAGCAATAGCACAACAGGTAGGGTGTTTGCCTTGTATGCGGCCGACCCGGGTTCGATTCCCAGCATCCCATATCATCCCCTGAGCACCGCCAGGAGTAATTCCTGAGTGCAGAACCAGGAGTAACCCCTGTGCATCGCCGTGTGACCCAGAAAGCAAATAAATAAATAAATAATTTTCATGGGCAGAAGGACCCTGCCAGAAGTTGTGATTGGCCTTTTTCCTTAACACCATCCTCCGTGACTTGGACATAGGTGTCCCCCAATTCTGAGAAACCCTGCTCCAGGCCAGGAATCACCTCCGCCAGCCAGCCCAGAGACACGCCCTCCCAGAGCCCTGCACAGTCCACGGCCCCGGCCCATACCTGGTCGAAGAAACCATTGACCATGTCCAAGTGTCCAGAGGGGTAGGTGGCAAAGATGCCAGCTGTGCCGTTGGGACCCGAGACGATAAGCTCATTGTTGGCAAAGGCCCAGATGGCATCTGGTGACAGATGAGGAGTCGGTCAGGGCACAGACCTGAGTCCGGCTCCCACCCTCACCCACCCAGGCCTCTTGGGTCTGCGGAGTCACTGCCCAGGTGACAAGGAGGAACGGGGTGGAGGGCCTGAGACTTCGGGTTGCCCAACTCGTTCCCTCCCCTGGATCCCCTCTACCCTGGGCCCCTGCGTAAACGTGAGTCATGAGCCGGAGGCCAGGGCAGGGCCCAGCCGTCTGTCATCAGGAGGCCCCGTGCCAGCAGCTCCCCAACAGGGGAGGGGGGGGCAAGGGCAGGGCGCACTCACCATAGTAGAGCCCAAAGACGATGCCCGCGCCCAGGAAGGCCCCCAGCGTCTGAGCCAGGGCATAGACGGGCAGCTTGATCCACGGTTCTCGGGCCAGGAAGCACATGGCGAAGGTCACGGCTGGGTTGAGGTGGGCTCCTGAGCAGAGAAGAGGTGGGATGGATCAGCCACGGCAGCCAGGGGGGCCCCCCTGCCCTGGGCATAAGGAGGGAGGTTCCAAAGGCAGCAGCCGGACAGTGTAACAGGCCGACGGGAATCCTCACTGGTTCTACCGAGATTGGGCTGGAAGGCGGGGGGAGGCAGGAAGGAGGTGGGAGTGCGGGGTGGGGGGGGGGGACTTGACTCTTGCCCAGGGCACAGCCCTGGGGGTTATGGGCTAAGGCCTTACCTGACACCTGGCCCGAGACCAGGATGGCCAGCGTGACGGCAAAGCCGAAGGCCAGGTTGATGGTGAGGAAGCCCCCGTGGGTGCCCCGGCTGAGCACGACCTGGGCCACGGAGCCACAGCCGAACATCTGAGCAGGGAGAAGAGAACAAGAGAGGCCCCCGCGTCAGGCCCCGCGGAGCCAAGCCACGCACACGCCACGGGGCAGGGGCGGAGGGCCGGGAGGGCTTCCACTGGCCGCCCAGAGTGGGGCCCTTCCCGGACGGGAACTGGAACGCGCCCTGCTCCAAAGGTCCTCCGACCCCCAAAGTCCCGGCTCCCCTGAACTGGGCCCTGGAGAAGGGCCTCCAGCAGAGGCAACTCCGAGCCCGGAAGGTGCTAGAACTACCATGATGGCGTCTCTCGAAGCCCGCAGGCTGCGGATAGCGCAACACTTTCTCCGCACCCTTGCTCCGGGCCCAGAGACGCCTCGGCTGGGCTCTCACTCACCCCCAGGTGGCCGTCGGGGTGGTGGTGGTGGGGAGGGGGCTACACCCGAAGTTTGGTGGAAGCTGCCTCTCGGGAAACTGGAGACCCCAGGCACTGGCTCTGCCACACGCCCTGTCGGCAGGCTCACCGACCTCCAGAGTTTCCTATCTCCCCAGGCCCCCCGCCCAGACAGGAGGTGCTGGGCCGGCCAGTGAGATAGTACAGCGGGTAGGCGCTTGCCTTGCACGTGGTTGATTCAGGTTCTAGCCCCAGCACCCTGAGTACCCCCAGGTGCAACCCTTGGTGTAGATTCATACCCCTGAACACAGCTAGGTATGCCCCCCGCCCCAAAAAAGACAGGAGGCGCTAAATGCTGAGATCTATGTGGCACCCGAGCCTTCGCTGGGTGGAGGCATGGTGGAAGTAGAAAGACGGGTCTAAGCTTTACTCCAGGGACTAAGGTCCACGACATAGCCTGTTTCCCGGGTTCAAGTGTAAAAGTGTTTCTGTCCCAGCTCTACAGGGCTGATGTCCTGGGCCTCCTGGAGGGGCCCCTTAAGCATCTTGGGCCCCTGCCCCCCTCTCCTGTCCCACTACCCTTAATAAAGGATTTTACAAGTCCCCAGCGTGCTAAGGGCCTGTGCGCCGTGAAGGGCCGGTGTGGTGGGCGACAAGGATTCTGGTTACGGCCTCTCGGCAAGGCCAGTAGTGAGTGGCAGCACGGATCAGGACAAGGGTGTCCGACCAGGTGAAAGCGAAGATCAGAGATTGGGGGGTGGTGAGGGACAAGCACCTGGGGGTCTGGGGCACCCTGCCTGGCCTGGCAGGTCCTGGCCTCAGTATGGCCCTGCCCGAGGCCCAGCCTGGCACGCTCCCAGGAGGCCTTGGAGGGAGAAACTGTCAGAGCCAGTTCCACCACCTTGCAGCTAATCTTCCTCTTCCTCGCCCTCCTCCCCGCCACCCTTCCTCCAGATTTTCCAGATACCCCAGAGAAAAAGGGGCTTCCCCGGCGCCCCCACCAGCCCGGATTCTGGCACAGCAGACTCTGCACCCCCTCCGAAACCGAGGCCGCCAGTGTACCTCCCGGTGCTGGACCCCCGATGGAGGGGCCTTCCAGAGGGGGCCCCACCTCAGGGCAGCCCTGGAAGTGTTCTGACACCCGATGCCGCACCCCCACCTGGATGCAAACACCTCCACCAACCTAACACCCAGCTCCTGCGGTCTAGGATAAGCCGGGAAGGGTCCTCCTCCTCGGAGGCCTCAGGGCTCAGCGGGAGACAGTTGTAGAAGATCAGGGGAGACTCCAGAGGGACCCCCATGACGGATAAGAAAGACCCTTTCTCCCTGCTGCGGGTGAGTCATGAGCCTGCTCAAGATTCTGAGGCAGGAAGGTAACAAGTAATGTGTGTGTGTGTGTGTGTGTGTGTGTGTGTGTGTGTGTGTGTGTGTGTGTGTACACGCGAGTGCACGCACGCACACACACACACACACTGTTCCTTCCTGGCCAGGAGGAGAGAAAGGCTGCAGTGAGGGGGTGAGGGAAAGGTCACTTGTCCTTTGAGGAGCGGTGGGTCAAGTACCCTGCTCAGCTTCTGCCTGTCCTGTTTCTGGAGAGGAGTGTCGGCTCTCCTGCTCCCTTTTGGGGTGAGCCACTCCAGCTGCCGTTACATGGAGGGCAGGGGTTGGGGGAGGGAGGCTGGCTGGTCTCTATCAGGGAGGACGGGGGCTGGGACAAGACAAAGTAAGTTGGGCTGGAGACACAGCACCGAGGTCTAAGGCATTGCCTTTGCGTGTGGCTGACCGGGATTCGGTCCCCAGCACACCATATGGCCGCCCACCCCCACCCCGGAGCCCTACCAGGGGTGATCCCTGAGCACAGAGCCAGGAGTAAGCACCACCAGGTGTGGCCCCCAAAGCCAAAAAAAAAAAAAAAGTTAAAAGACAAAGTTAACCCAGCCACTGCCAAGGACCAAAGCAAGCCGGCAGCGGGAACATGGTGTAAGCTGGAAACCGGCGTCACGGGGACAGGAAACACAGCCCACAACCGGTGTGGGGGGTCAGAGCCAGGGCGGCCAGGACTGACCGCGGGTGGAACTGGAGCGGGCAGGAGCGCCTAGCTGTGAGTATCCCTCTCCCCTCCCAGAGCCGGGGGGCACCACCGGGAGCCGGGAGCGAGGAACTCGGAGCTGGTGCCCCGAGCTGTGTTGGCAGCGTCTGTGGGCAGACACCCACAGGCCCGGGTACTGCCAGCAGGACAGGAACAGCTGCAGCTGCCCTTGCCTTCCCCACTTTGCCAGCAGCACCCCGGGGGCCTCTGCCCTCTGCCCACCCCACCGCGCGCGCTGCCGGCCCGTGGCTGGAACTTTTGGACTTTCTCAAGCTTAATGATTCTTTAAGAGCCGGCATCGGGGACCCAGGTCCCCGTATCGATGCTTGGTTCCGTTGCCTGGGCCCCGGGGGACTCTGGGTGGTGCGAGGCCTCGGAGACCTGGGAGTCGGGGGGCCACACACAGGCTGACTGTCCTCTCTCTTCCCAGGTGAGCGGGTCAGGGGCTGGAAAGGTCAGGGACCAGCGCTGTCTGTCCCCGAGGCATGACAACTGTCCCTCTGTGCTCCGAGCTGTCATTAACGCTGGTAGCGCTGGGGAATGTGGCCACCCCCCACCCCAGGATGGGGTCAGACCTAGGAGAGCGGGAACGACCAGGAAAGTGGGGAGTGAGGGCGGCAGGAGGACCGGGCAGGCGTCCGGGCGCCCCGCACTCACCACGAGGATGAGGGTCCCCAGGCACTCGGCCAGCGCCTGGCGCAGCAGGCGGTAGCGGATGTGCAGCATCTCTCCGCAGCGGGACACCAGCTCCCTCTGACGACCCATGGTGGCGGGGACGCGGGGACGGCGGGACGGCGGGGTAGGCGCGCAGGGAAGCTGCAGTGCCGCGAGCCGCGGGCGGCGCCCTTTATAGCGCGGGACGCCCCGCCCGCCCAGTCCCGGGGCAGGAGTGGGCGGTCACCGCCCCCCACACACCTGGGCAGGCAGGCGGGGCGGGGCCGGCAAGGCGGGGAGGACTTTGCAGGCTAGCGGTGTCCCCGGGGTTCGGAGCGTTTCAGGCCAGGGGGGTTGGACACAGAGGGGACAAGGGAGCAGCCCTGGAGACCCCTCCCCAGGCGGGCCAGGGGCGGGGGGGGGGGATTACAGGAAGGGGGGATCCCTCTGAGGAGGTGGCTGGAGGACAGAGGCCTGGTGCTGGCCCTCCCCTGTTCCCTGGGTCCCCCTCCTAATACAATGAGTAGTCTGCGTCCCCTGCCCTGGGCCCTGGACAGTTCTGTCCATCTGGGATTGTGGCCACACACAGTGGTTGTCCCATGCGGGGTGTTCCTCATGCCTGCACACACGTGTTGGGACACGGTGTGTGTAGCTATGCCCCTCCCACGTGGACGGGACATGGCAGGTGTAGCTATGTCCATCACATGTGGACAGGACACAGCAGGTATAGCTATGCCTTTCCCGTGTGGATGTGACACTGTGGGTGTAACCATGCCCATCACACGTGGACGGGACACGGCGGGAGTAACTACGACCGTCATACGTGGACAGGACACGGCGGGAGTAACTACGCCCGTCACATGTGGACGGGACACAGAGGGTGTAACTACATGTGGACGGGACATGGCGTACGGGACATGGCGGGTGTAACTACTCCCATCACACGTGGACAGGACACGGCGGGTGAAGCTGCACCCGTCACACGTGGGCCCGCGTGCGGCCTGCACATGGCCCTGGAGGCTGAGCTGAGCTGCAGTTGTTCTGACACGCCGCCTTGCTGCCTGCTTGCCAATAGGTGGATTCCAGCTGTTTTTTTAACCCGTCCCTCTCCCGCCCTGCAGAGCCCCAATCCCTCAGAGACTTTAAGACGGGATCGGAGAAACACTCGAAGGTCTGGGTCCAGGCTTTGCTGGCCAAGGCCCGCTTCCATCGGCTCCCATCCTGGGTCAGTCCCAGGCACCAGGTACCGTATGGTTTCCCAGAGCACTGCCAAGACTAGCACCCAAAGCACAGAGCCAGGAGTAACCCCAGAGCACTGCCAGGTGTGGCCTGAAAGGAGAGAGAGAGAGAGAGAGAGAGACGGAGAGGGAGGCGGGGGGAGAGAGGGAGAGAGATAGGGAGAGTGAGGAGGAGAGAGAGGGGGAGAGAGGGTAAAAAAGAGGGAGAGAGAAGGAGAGAGAGGGAGAGTGGGAGAGAGAGAGAGGGAAGCTGGGGTCTGAGAAAGAGCTCAGGGTTCTGAGCACGTGATTTGCAACACAAAAGGCCTGGTTTTGTCCCAGCACCTGGTTAAATTCTGAAGGTGTTGACTCTGTTCAGCTCTGCTGTGCTGAAAAAATTAAAAAACCAGACCCAGAGCGATAGCACAGCAGGTAGGGAGTTTGCCTTGCATGCGGCAGACCCAGGTTCAATCCCCAGCATCCCATATGGTCCCCCAAGTACCGCCAAAAATAATTCCTAAGTGCAGAGCCAGGAGTAACCCCTGAGCATTGCTGGGTGTGACTCCAAAACACAAAAACAAAACAAAAGATCAAGAAACCAAGTCCTGATGATCTCTGCCCTCAACGAACGTGGAGCAAATAGGGCCCTCGGCCCCAGTCTCCACCGCAGGATCACCAGGGGAGATGGAAGAAACCACTTTTTCCAGGACAGATTAAGTCCAGGTGAGTGAAGGGCCCTGGGGATTTTCCCTTGAGAGACGGTTGTCAGAAATGAGGGCTCCGGGGTGACTCACGCCCACAGCGATGGGGTTTGGCACACGGGTTGGCGAACTCACACACAAGCAGTGCGTGTGTGCGCCCCCCAGGCTGGCGGCCCCCTTTGCTCACGTGCTCGAGGCTTTCAGGCTCACGCACGCAGGCAGCCCACACACCGGGGCTCACGCCCTTGGGCCCCCACAGGCTGGGAGGCCCCACGGTGAATCAGGGAACCATCACCGAGTGTGACTCAAAGCAGAACCCCAGACTCCTGGTGCCAGAACCCAGATTATGGGAATGGAAGAACCCGCCACCGCCAGGCTGCCTGGGAAAGGGTCCCCCACAACCTTCAAAGGGAGTGGGAAACCCCCGCCCCCAGCCCCTCAGCCTGGGCCTGCCTGGACCAGAGCCCGCCCTGGCCTGGGACTCAGGGCAGAGCAGAAAGCCAGCAGCCATGTACCCGCGGGCCCTAAGCTTGCTCAGCTCTCACAGTTCAGGCTTGCTGGCACAGGAGGGGCTGGTCACACACATGCACGCACACACACTCACACAGGCACACATACCTACTCTCACACAGACTCACTCTCCCATGTACACAGACACACACACAGACACTCACACTAACACTCTCACACCGTCTCTGTATTTCAGCGCTTGTCAGTGGCATTTACTCACACACACACACACATATACACACACATACACACATACACACACACGTGCTCATCATGAACCTCCCTAGAACTCTGAGGCCGTAGGTCACCACAGAGCATCTTTGGGATTCCCTCTGATGGATCCAGTTCCTGCTGAGGTGCAGAGATTGGGTCCCAATGCCCCCAGCCCCCAAATCAAGGACGCTACCTTCAGGACCGTGATCCCTGCTTCCCCCAGACTGAGCCGTCTCCAGAGGCAGCAGCACCGTGTCCATCAGTGTGTACCTGTGTCCGCCAATGTGCATGCACGCGCATCAGAGTGGGTCAGGGTTGGTGCTGAGAAGGTTTTTTTCTTTCTTTTTTATGGGGGGGTCACACCTGGCTGTGCTCAGGGGTTACTCCTACCTCTGTGCTCAGGAATCACTCCCGACAGGGCTCGGGGTGCCAGGGGTCCAGCCTAGGTCAGCTGTGTGCAAGGCAAGCGCCCTACCTGCTATACTATCTCTCCAGTACCCCTGAGAAGATTAGTTGGTTTTATTTTATTTATTTTTGCTTTTTAGGGGTCACGCCCGGCAATGCACAGGGGTTACTCCTGGCTCTGTACTCAGGAATTACTCTTGGCCGTGCTCAGGGGACCATATGGGATGCTGGGATTAGAACCCAGGTCGACCGCGTGCAAGGCAAACGCCCTACCCACTGTGCTATCGCTCCAGTCCCAATTAGTTAGTTTTAATAGGAGCCATATCCAGCTTTTTGGTCCTGAGCCCGTGATCCCGGGCTACACAGGAACAAAGTGCAGGAACAATGCCAGAGATCCAACTCAGGACCTCTAGCACTCCAGCGCATGTGCACGCCTCAAGGGTGAGCTCCCTCCCTGGTCCTGTCTTCCTGCTTCTCCAGAGGCCTCAGATACCCTGCGCAGGGGAGGCTGAGCCCTCCCTAAATCCACAGAGAGGAAGAGGAGTCAGGGCATGAGGAAGCTGCCGCAGAAGCTCCAGACAGTAGCGGCGCCTCATAGCTCGGCTCTGGTGAGGAAGGATTTTGGGGGAGCGGGCTGGCTGCATCATTCTCACTGCAGTCAGTGTGACAGGCACCCCCTGGACTGAGAGGCAGAGCAGGCTTGGCATCCCCACCCACGGGGAGTCAGGCTGCATGCACGCCTGAAGGCAACCCGCCTGAGCAGTCCAGAAGGCAAGACAGCGGGGCCCGCCGCTGCCCAGGGCTCCCGGAGCAAGGCCTGCACCTCACCCCAGCGGGCGGGCAGGGGGCTGGCCCAGGAAAGGGCCTTGCAGGCCTGCCACACTGCAGGAAGCTGGGCCATTTTGAGGTCAGAGCCAGGGGGAGTGGGTTGCCCGGCAAGGGAAGGGCTAAGGATGCAAGTCCCAGCCCGCTGGACCCAAGGGGCAGGCCAAGGGCCCTCGATGGGGTGAGGGCTGCACACCCTTCACTTCCTGCCCCCCAGAGCCTTTCTTGCTGGAGTGACAGCAGCCTGAACCGGCAGAGGAGACATGGGCCAGCGTGGAAATAAAGAAAATAAAATGTTCTAAAGCCACTCCCCTCCCCAAGCCTCCCTGAACACGACAACCTTTCCCAGAGTATTGGGGTGGGTGGTGGGATAGAGGGGAGGGGAAGATCAAACCAGACCTTCAGACTTTGTGTTTATTTTGTTTCCCCCCCCCCATTCCTGAGGGACAGACCTAGCAATGCTTCCCCTGGGTCTGTGCTGGAAAATCACTCCCAGTGGTGCCAGGAGGACCATGAGACATCGGGGACCAAGCCAGGATCAGTCACATGCAAGGCAAGCTCCCGAAAGCCTGCGCTGTCTGTCTTGGGATCTCACTTTACTCTAACACCTGGCAGTGTCCATCGCTCACTGGAGGTGCTGGGGGGGATGCCCAGGCAGTTATGGGGGGGATGAAACCCAAGACACCTGCATGCAAAGCATGCCCTGGGCTTGTTGAACTATCTCTAGGGCCCAAACCTTTAAACATCTCCTTCTTTTGCCGTGGGGGTGGGGGTTTGGGACCAGGGGTGGGGGGAGCACTCCTGGCTGTGCTCAGGGCTGACTCCTGGCTCTGCACTCAGGGATCACTTCTGGCAGTACTGGGTGGGGGAACCTTCTGGCAGCGCTGGGTCAGGGGGACCTTCTGGTAGTGCCGGGTGCAAAGCAAGCTCGCTACCGCTTCCGTGCATCATACATCGTCACTCTGGGCCCCTTCAGACATTTTCAAGGTGGAAAGATAAATTTTTCTTTCCTCCCACCCACAAAACTAGCCCAGCTGGGGGTTCACTTTATCCCTTTCAAAGCGCTGGTGCTGGGGGCTGGCACCTGCTGAGGCCTCACAGGGGGGTGGTGCTGAGACCCTACTGGGGTGGGAAGGAAGATGAGGAGGGCAGAGGGCGGGGAGTCATCGCAGAGGTGCGGGGGGTGGGGGCCAGAGCACGGGAACCGTCGGGCCACCGGGCCCAAGCTCCTCTCCTTGCACGTGCCTTGCTCCGTCCTCAGTCCTGCTCCAAGCCTGCCTCAAGGCCTCGGGAACTGGGGGCTAGCTCGGACAGGGATGGGGAGTGGAGAGCTGAGATGAATCACCCTGTTATGAGCGTCCCCAGACTGGGGGGCGGGTAAGCGCTCCTCCCCCTGCGCCAATACACTCCCCCCCTGTCTGCAGATAGGGAATGCGGTGGCCGCAATGACACGCCCGGCCAGCACACCCGCCTGCAGGACCTGGAGAAAAGCCACCTGCAGACCCCTATCCCGGGGGCTCTGTATTCACCTTCTGTGTCCTTGAGTTGCCCTCGGCAACCTTTGCGGACAGCAGAGGGTCTTGGCAAGGAAGCAGAGGCTGGGACAAAAACTAGCCCTGTGACTGAGGGACAGAGAGTCATCGCAGATGGCTGACGGCGGGGGCTGTCATCCCGGGGGGAGAGGGGATGGGCCACACCAGGCAGTGTTCAGGGGTCTCTCCCAGCAGTGCTTTGGCGGGGGTCACACAGCGACAGGAGTGGCACCCCAATGTCCCATGTGCGAGACACGAGCCCAGCCCATCGAGTCATCTCCACAGCCCCCCGAGCCCTCTTGCATACCCAGAGTCTGAGCTCCAGCCTGGCTCACCCACTCAGTGCTCAGGTCACTGAGATGGCATCTGTCTCAGTCTCTGCACCAGCCACCCAGAGGGTTTAGCTGGTGCCTCTCTGTCACTGTGCCCCTCTGCCCAGGGCTTCTGAAAAGAATGTACAGAGAATAGGGTGCATGCAGGGCCCTGCTGGGAAGGAGGGGAGGAGGGAAGGAAGGAAGAAAGGAAGGAAGGAAGGAAGGAAGGAAGGAAGGAAGGAAGGAAGGAAGGAAGGAAGGAAGGAAGGAAGGAAGGAAGGAAGGAAGGAAGGAAGGAAGGAAGGAAGGAAGGTTATGGCCCTGAGCACTGCTGGGTGAGACCCAAACCCCTCTCCTACCCATCAAGAAAACTGAAGCTAGAGAGATGATATGGTGGGGAGGGCACTTGCCTTGCCCCTGACCAACCTGGGTTTCATCCCCAACAATGTATATGGACCCCCCAGAACTACTGGGAGTGATCCCTGAGCACAAAGCCAGGCATAAGCCCTGAGCACAGTCTGGTGTGGCCCCAAATGAAACAAAACACGTGCAAAACAAGATTATGGAAGTTTTAGGCTTTGAAAACTGATTACTAAGGGGCTAGAGAGATTGTACAGCAGGTCTGGCACTTGCCTTGCGCGTGGTTGACCTGATTTGGATCTCTGGTACCTTACATGGTCCCCTGAGCACCACCAGGAGTGATCCCTGAGTGCAGAGCCAGGAGTAAGCCCTGAGCATCGCTAAGTGTGGCCCCAAACCAACTGAACAGTTAGTACAGTGGATAGGGCACTTGCCTTGTACACGGTTAACTCCTGCTTCAATGCTTTGCACCCCTAAGATGGTTCCCTAAAGCCCCTGAGCACAGAACCAGGGTTTGCCCTGAGCACCGCCAGATGCAGGGCAAACAAAACAAAACAAAAAAGTATTTTTAAACCATAAAATACACTGTATTGCCTAGTCAACATAGAAGGATAGAAGGAAAGAAAGAATTGTTTCCAAGGTTTCATTCTGCCTTTTCAGTTTGGGGGCCACACCCAGCAGTGCTCAGGGGTTACTTTTGACTCTGCACTCATGAATTAGTCCTATCAGGCTCAGGAATCATGAGGTGCCAGGGAGTGAACCCGGGTCTGCCACGTGCAAAGCATATACCCTACCCACTGTACTAATGTAGCTCCTACTGCATTCGTTTTTTCATTTTGGGGCCACCCCAGGTGATGCTTGGGGGCTACTCCTGGATCTGTGCTCAGGAGGACCCTTGGAAATGTTTAAAAGACCATCTGTAGTGCAGGGAATTCAAACCAGGATGCAAGGCAAGTACCTCGACCCCCGCACTGACCTCTCGAGTCCCCAAACTGCATTCTTATGAGAGCTGCATTCCCCCGCCGTTGACCCCCGTGGGCATCGCTGCCTGACCTTGCCATGGGTGTCCACTGAGGTCTCTGCACACATGTGAGCCCAGTGAGTCTGTGCGTGCATGTACGTGTCTGAGGAGATCTGTACGTGGATTTCTGTGCGCCTGGGTCGGTGTTTACAAAAGCGTGAGATAGAAGACGAGGGTGTGGAGGGGAGTCTGGAAATGATGTCTGGACTTGGGCCTGGCCCACTGCAGCCTGGGAGGGAGAGCGAGTGACTTGGAGCTGACACAAACCAGGACAGGCCTAAGGGGTGTGGTTGGCTCTGGCCCACACTTCAAGGATCAGATTCCTTGATTCCCTGGTCTTGCTGATTCCCCATATCACTTGTCACTGGCAGGAAAGTTTGTGGTACCAGGATGAGGTACCAGTGTGGTCAGACAGAGGTGGAGATGGGAAGGAAAACACAAGAAACACTTCCAGTGGCGGGGCGGGGGTGAGGGGTAAGGGGCTAGAGAGATAGTATAGTGAGTAAGGGACTTGCCTTGCACATGGCCACTGTAAATTCAATCCCTGGCTTCCCATATGGTTCCCCGGAGCCTGCCGGGAGTAACCCCTGAGCACCTCCAGGTGTGGCCTTAAAAGAAAATAAAGAAAAAGGGGCTGGAGTGATAGCACAGCAGGTAGGGTGTTTGCCTTGCACGCGGCCGACCCGGGTTCGATTCCCAGCATCCCACATGGTCCCCTGAGCACCGCCAGGAGTAATTCCTGAGTGCAGAGCCAGGGGTTAAGCCCTGTGCATCGCCAGGTGTGACCCAAAAAGCAAAAAAAAAAAAAAAATTCTTGGGAGGGCAGAGTGCAATACGGAGAGCTTCCTGGAGAAGGCTCTGGCCTAGGGACTAGGGGGTGGATTTGCCAAGATGGAGACACCTGGGGTTAGACCTTGGGAGGAATAGCAGCCCTTGTGGTTTTGGGTTGGGGTTTTGTTTCTTGATTTTTTTCTTAGCCACACCCAGTGGTGCTCAGGGCTTACACCTGGCTCTGTGCTCAGCATCCCTCCTGCAGGGCTGGAGGAACCATATGTAATGCCGGGACTCAAACCCAGGTCGGCTGTTTAGCAAGGCCGGAGTCTTACCCACTGTACTGTTTCTCCCGCCCCTCTACTTGCCAATTTGTTGTTGTTGTTGTTGTTGGACCACACCTGGCGCTGCTCAGGGGTTACTCTGGCTCTGCCCTTGGGAATTACTCCTGTTCAGGCTCAAGGGTCGGTTTGGGATCCCTGAGATCGAAAGCAAGTCGGCTGAGTGCAAGGCCAGCACCACAGCCGCCGCCCAAGCCCTCCGTTTGCTGTTTAAAAGGTTCTCTTGGACGTGCCTTGTCTGTGCAAGGCTGTGGGTTGGGTTGCTGGCGCTACGAGCCCCCCAGATCCCACCTGCCTGGCCCTTGAGGCTCCCGAGCACCTGAAAGGTCCCTCAGGAGACTGGAGCGGGAGGAGACGCTGATGCAGGCGTGGGACAGCGGCTGTTGGGAGGGAAGAGACTTGAGTTTTAGGAGACAGAATGGGCTGGTTGGCAGGAAGCCCAGGCTGGAAGCGGGCAGCGTCGTGGGGTAGCCTGTGGGCTGACCCGAGGCTGCCAGGGCAGCTGAAAGGCTTCGGTCCCCAGTAGGTGGGGCCGGGTGGGGAAGGAGACGCTGCACCTGGTCCCAGGAAGTGGGTCCCCATCCCTTCCCCTCAGCCCAGCCCCGCCTGTCCCTAATTACAGGTCGGCCACGAGCTGCCTGCCCCAGGAGCAAGGGGAATGCACGAGTTCTGCTCATGTGTCAGCAGAGGTCCCCCAGGCTCTCCAAGCCGGGCTCAGCGGGAACTCACTGGGGCCCGGGGAGACCCTGAAGCAGCGGGTGCTGGTGGTGGTGGTGGTGGTGGGAAAGACTAGGATGCCGAGCTCCATCCTTATCCAGACAACCTGCTGCTGAAAGTGGGCAGAGGCTGGCACCCACCTCCTTACCCCCCCTCCCGCCCCCAGCCAGCACCCAGCCAGATCGTAGGCAACTTCCAGCTCTCTCCTGAGGGGCTGTCGAGGGGGTGTCCTGCAGTTTAGAAGGAGACGAGAGCCGAGTCCTGCTTTGAAGGAGCCTCCAGTCTGGGGGAGGGGGAGGTTGAAATGTGAGCAGGGGCACCAGAGCGGTGGTACGGTAGGTAGGGCGTTTGCCTTGCACGTGGCTGACCCAGATTCAATCCCTTCCCGGCATCCCTTATGGTTCCCCAAACACCGCCAGGAGTGATCCCTGAGCACAGAGCTAGGAGTAAGCCCTGAGTCCTGCTGGGTGTGGCCCCAAATATAAATGAATAAATAAATGTGAGGTGTGGGGGGCAGTGGGCGGAGAGAGAGGGCAGGGCGCGCCCAGCATGCGGCTGACCCAGGTTCGATGCCCCTTCTGGTTTCCCAAGCCCAGCAAGTGATCCCTGAGCACAGAGCCAGGGCAGATGAGCCCTGAGCACAGCTGGGTGTGTCCCTAACACCAGAATGAAAAAAATGAATAAACTTGGATGGGGCTGCACCCAAGCGCTCTAACTCCCGCCTGCCTCCCACGTCTGACCCCTGTCCCTCTGACGGCCGCTGCTAACACTGCATCTGACTGCCTTAGGCAGAGGGACAGGGGCCAGGCTGGCCGGCAGCCCAGAGGGTGGGGTGGGGTGGGCGATGAGGGAGCCAGGCTCCTCTTGGCTCCCTGCCCTTCTGCAGTGATCTGGAGCTCAGCACTTCACCGCCCCTCCACACTCCACCCCTGAACCCCAGGAGAATCCAGGCTCAGCTGCAAGAGGCTTGGCTAGAGTCAGGGCACACACACACACACACACACACACACACACACACACACACACTCTGAGTCTCTATACACACACACTCTGAGTCTCTATATACACACACACACACACACACACACACTCTGAGGCTCAGCTGCAAGAGCTTTGGCTAGAGTCAGGGCACACACACACACTCTGAGTCTCTATACACACACACTCTGAGTCTATACACACACACACACTGAGTCTCTATACACACACACACACTGAGTCTCTATACACACACACACACACACACGCACACACACTGAGTCTCTACTGCTCCACTGGCCTATGGCCATGTGATTCTGGTCAGGTTCTTACCCTCTCTGACCCTCTGAAAGGGCTGCAGCAAACGGCTCACCCAAACTGAATGAGTATTTTGCATGCAAGAGAGCCAGGTTCCAACCCAGGCACTATATAGTTCCCTATACATGGCCAGGGATGACTCCTGAGCACTGCCTAGTGTGCCCCAATTCCCTTTCCAGTAAAAAAAAAAAAAAGTTATATCTTGGGTCAGAGTCATAGTACAGCAGGTAGGGTGTTTGCCGTGCAAGCAGCAGAGCCAGGTTCCATCCCTGGCATCCATAATCTCCTGAGCATCACCAGGAGAAATTCCTGAGTGCAGAGAGAGCCAGGAGTAACCCCTGAGCATTGCCAGGTGTGGACCTGCTCTCCTCCCCAAAATCAAAAGTTTCTCTTGTCCCTTCCCCTCCAGGATCTGAAGTGTAAGAGGGAAGTGGGTTTGGGACTAGGGACCCCCTTATTTCTCAGAGTGACCGAACCACCACCCCAACACACTCCCCGCTCACTCGGCAGGGGCTGGGGGACAGGCTGGTTTTCCAAAGGGAGGAAGAGGTGACTCACGTGCCCCAGGCCTCCCCTCCCCTTTATCGCTCGCCCAGACTAATCTGTGACTCAGAGCGATTCCCGGCTCTTGGAGGTGGGGGTTACAGGTATATTTCTTGGCGGGGTGGGGCTCAAACTCCTGCAAGGATCTGACATCATAGGTCAGGAGCAGAGCAGTCCTTGGGACGTCACGGAACATACCCCACGACGAGACCCCTGAAGTTTGAGGTCTTGCTATTTCTTTCTTTCTTTCTTTCTTTCTTTCTTTCTTTCTTTCTTTCTTTCTTTCTTTCTTTCTTTCTTTCTTTCTTTCTTTCTTTCTTTCTTTCTTTCTTTCTTTCTTTCTTCTTTCTTTCTTTTTTTTTTTTTCGCTTTTTGGGCCACACCCGGCGATGCACAGACTCCTGGCTCTGCACTCAGGAATTAACCCTGGTGGTGCTCAGAGAACCACATGGGATGCTGGGAATCGAACCTGGGTCGGCCGTGTGCAAGGCAAACGCCCTACCCACTGTGCTATCACTCCAGCCCCGGGGTCTTGCTCTTTCTTCCCCAAAGTAAGGAGCTGGGAACTGGGGAGATGGTAGGGGAGAAACTTGCCTTGCTTGTGGCTCACCCCGGTTCAGTATTGGCATTGCATTTGATTCCCTGAACCCCGTCAGGAGTGGTCTCAGACACAGAGCCAGGGGTAAGCCTTGAGGACCCCCTCCCAGGTGTGACCCCAAAATTAAAACAAAAGGAGCTGGTTGGTTCAAGTCTCAGTGCTACATCATGGTTCCTATAGCACTGTCAGGAGGGACCCCAAGCACAGAGCCAGTTTTATCTGAGATAAAGATAAAACTTTTTTTATCTGAGAGAAGAAAAAAAAAAGAGCTCGGCAGAGTAAAATAAGGATCATCAGTTAAAAGGATTCTGGTTTAAGTGGCCAGAGATATAGTACAGCAGGCAGAACACTTGTCTTGCTCACAGATGACCCAGGTTCAATCCCCGGCATCCCATACAGCCCCCTGAGCCCTGCCAGGAGTGAGTCCTGACTGCAGAGCCAGGAGTAAGCTCTGAACATCACCAGGTGTGGCTTCTCCTTCCTATCTCCCCCCACTAAAAAAAAAAAAATCCTGGGTTAGAGGGGATCAGCTCCCTCTCCGCAAGCAGGACCCTTCAAGAATCCACTGACCAGAGCTGGCTGAGAGCTTAGGATGGGGCCCCCGGGCATGGAGCTGTTCCAGGAAGGTGTCATCTAAAGCCACAGGTTCTAGGAAACCCATGTTCAGGTTTTGCGTTCAGGAGCCTCCTCTGGAACCACAGGTTCCCCAAACAATGCTGGGAGTGACCCACCTGAGCACTGGGCCGTTGGAGCACTGCCAGGTGTGGCCCCAAAGCCCAGAGTAAATAAGGTTATAGGGAGGCAGGGCCAGGTGATGGCTCACAGGGCTGAGGCAGGCTTTGTGTGTGTGGGGTTCTGGGTTTCATCCCTGGCCTCACGTGGTCCTCTGCGCACTACCAAGAACAGTGCTGGGAGTAGCCCCTGAGCACAGCAAAAAAATAATCAAATCAGACAGAAAAAGGGGGCTGGAGCGATAGCACAGCGGGTAGGGCGTTTGCTTTGCACGTGGCCGACCCGGGTTCGATTCCCAGCATCCCATATGGTCCCCTGAGCACCACCAGAGGTAAATTCCTGAGTGCATGAGCCAGGAGTAACCCTTGAGCATCGCCAGATGTGACCCAGAAAGCAGAAAAAGCAAACAACAACAACAAAAACAACAACAAAAGACAGACAGAAAGAAGGGTAAGAGAGCACATGATTTGCAGGCTGGACGCTCAGCTCGACGACAGCAGTCAGGAGCAGCCCCTCGCACCCTCTGGGTGTTGGCCCCCAGACTAGTAGGAAGATTCCTCTCTTTGACCTGATTTGTTCTTCGAAACTAGTAGAACTTTTTTTTCCTTTTTCTGTGCAGGGCGCTGGGGCGGGGAAGCACAGCCAGCTGTGCCCAGGGCTTTCTCCAACTCTGCTCGGGCATCATTCCTGGCGTGCTTGGACAGGGTGCCTAGGGTCCAACCCAGGCGAGCCACTTGCCAGGCGAGCACCTCGCCTGCTGTCCTATCTCCTGGGCCTCCTCGGCACAACTCGCTTCCCAGAGAAACTCAGCGCTCAAGGTCAAAACCGGCACAGGTACTTGTGTAAACAGGTGGCCTTCACCCTCACGCCGGGCCCTCCTTGCCCACCTGATGGCTGGTGCAGACGTCCCTGTCTCTAGGGGCCCATGTCCCTGCACCCGCTGGCTCGCCGGGAAGGGCCCCTCTGGGCCGCTCTCCTTGCCTCTCCCCTGCTCAGGCCCCACACCCGCGGCCCTGCTCCCCCCCGGTGCCATCTCAGACCACACCTGCCTCCATCTGGGAGAAAAAACCTTCCATCAACAGGCTGGAGTGGTGACTTGAGGGCCTGAAACTGAAGCCGGAGCTCGCTCCACCCCACCCCATCTTTCAGAGAGGGCGCAGGGAGCACGGGAAGGAGCCTCCGCTGTGCTCACCCCTCAGGCACCCGAGACAGCCGTGATCCTGCCCATTACGACTCACTCCCCCGCAGTGTTTGGAGAACTATGCAGTGCCGGGGACCGAGCCCAGGGCGCCTCCAAAGCCTAGGAAACCACTTCCTGTGCCGCAGTGAGAGGCAGGAGGCCGCCTGGCAAGGGGGAGCGCCTCAGGGGGCACACAGGGAGGGGCAGAGCTGGCCACACACCTCAGGGAGCCACCGGGGGTCCAGTCTCCGGGGCCAGATCCTGAACCCTCCCCGCACAGCCTTCGGAAGTGGACAGGTGACCCAGTGACTGGCGGGAACCCCAAGGGCCTTGGCTGATGGGGGTGGTGCCGCCCTGCCCCTCCTCCGTCGTTGCTGTAGCTGCTGCTGCTGCCGCCGAGACCGGGGGTCCCACACACACTCGGTCAGCTTGTGTTTCTACCGCAGCATTTCCTGGGGGCCGCACCCAGCAGCTGCTCACACACAACTGGACGAGATGGGCTGTGGGCATCTCAAGCAGCGGGACTGCTGGAAGCACTTGGGGCTGCTTATGGGTGGTACCGGGGGGTAGACCTTGTAGCCTCACACTAGGAAGGCCGCTGCTTCGTGAGTCACTGAGACCTTCCCCAGGGCCCTGCAACAAGAGGGTCGGAAACCCACCCTGGGGAGACCCACCCTGGGGAGACAGAGAGAGGTTAAGGCACTTACTTGCCTTGCAGGTGGCCAACCCCGGTCTAATCCCTGGCACCGTGCACGGTCCCCTGAGCACCAGGCATCACTCCTGAGTACAGACCCAGGAACACGCGCAAGCATTGCCAGGTGTGGCCCAACACCCCCAGTGTCCCCCCCCCCAAAAAAAAAGGCTAACAGGTTGGGACAGAGGGTGGAGCTGCGCCCCACCGGTGGCTCATCGCCCTGAGGACGCTGCCCAAGCCAGGCATCAAAGTCCCTCCACAAACGGGCCGGGGCTCTGCCCAACCTGTTTTCTCCTTTGGAAAATGAGGATAATTAAAAGTGCTTACTTCAGACCCTGGGATCACTGTTGATCAGATGCTCATACGTAAGATATGTAAATGTGGTGTGTGTGTGTGTTTCTTTTGGGGCCCCACCCAGTGGAGCTCGGACACCATGCGATGCTGGGGACACCACCTGGGACCTTCGCGTGCAAAGCTGGGCGCCTCGGCCGTCTCCCCAGCCCAAGGCACGTAAGGAACAGTACGCAGCCCCCGTGGGCACTCAGAAAAGCAGCGCCATCGGGGTCCCTCCCAGGCTTTCTCGCGCCTTCACAGCCCACTCATGCGGGACAGAGCACGCAGGACGAGCCCCTTTCAGCGCAGCCGCACCTGACTGGTGGGGTTGGGGCCCTGCCAGGGCTCTCTGCCCTTCTGCACACACACCCCCGCCCCCCATCGAAGCACGGTTTAAATGCCAGGAAATCTCCCTTCCAACGTGCTCCTGCCCTCCCCCCCGAAGCACCAACACTGAGGAGACGCCGTTCAGCCCCTGGGGGAAAATAAGGCAGACCAGGCAGACTCGGGGAGCAGAGGGACTTCATTGGGAATCAGCTGGAGGCCCCTGGAGCATCTGCTGCCGCTGCCGAGAGCAGAGGGAAGGCGGCAGGCGAGTGCGCCAGGGTTTCAGGAGGGGAAGCGCCTCAGGCTGGGGGCGAGGGCAGGTCTGAGGAGGAGGCACCTTTAGAGCTGAGTCTGGGAAAACAGCCCAGATTAGGGGAGACGCAGAAGGGAGAGGCTGCCGGAAGGGGGTGTGGGCTGGGCCGGGAGGGCTGGCGTCCTCCCCTGCCCCCGGGCACCGGGTGCCCGCTCACTTATGCACCCCCACCGTGGGCGGGATGCCAGAGGTGGACGCAGAAGGGATGCCCACCTGTCTCCCCTCGGCCCCTTTCCTGTCCCCTGTGCTTTTTGCACGTGCCAGCCTGGGCACCGGGGCGCCCATAAGAGAGTCAGTCCTGTGCCCCTTCCTCCCCACAGGGCCCCTTGGCCCTGCTGTCGGCGGGGACAGTGAGCCCGGAGAAAGTGCCCACTGGACATGGGCCCCGTGGGCGGGCCTGCCTCGGGTTCTCGTGGAGACACAGCCACCCGCCATGTGGGCAACACACCCACTCCTGAATGCAGCGAGGCGGACACAGAAGGCAGAGCCCGGCCTGGGGCTGAAGGACAGACGATGGACGGACGGACGGACGGAGGAGCGCCCGGCCTCGGAACCAGCTCCCACAGGGTGCAGTCTGGGCTGCTGGGGCTCCGGCCCCCCGGCCAAGGTTCCTGTGCCAGTGTGGAGGCGGCCAGCCGGCTCTGACGTGGGCTGGGGGGGGCGGGCTTGGGTCCCGTGGCCTGTCCTTAGTAGCCAGTTCCCGGGGCTGAGGCGGTCACACCGTCCACCGCTCACTCCGGGCCTCCACAGCCTGCACCAGCCCTTCGCCCAGGACGGCAAAGTCCTCCAGGATGGCCTCCACGTTGGGCACCAGCACCAGCTCCTCGCCGCGGCGCTCCGCCATGCGCCCCTTCGTGCTGGATGCCTATGGACACGCGCCAGAGCTGACCACCACATACCCCGGGGACAGCCACGAAGGCCGGCACGCTCCACGCCCAGGGCCCTGCAGTCTCACCCCTCTACACACACACACACACACACACACACAGAGGAGGCACTTGGGCTATACCTTGAAGGGCTGTGGGGACAGCCACGAAGGCGGCCGGCACGCCTAGGGCCCTGTGGTCTCACCCCCCTACAACACACACACACACACACACACACACACACACACACACAAACACACACACACAGAGGCACTTGGGCTATACCTTGAAGGGCTGGGGCTGGAAGCCAGTGGGCTTCCAGAGGACGCCGATCACTGTCCCGCCATGCTGGTCATAGAAGAAAAGGGCCAAGTCCCCGAAGGCTTCCTGGAAGGGGCAGCACAGGGACCAGGTGACGGGAGTCCTCGCATAGGGAAGGACCAACACCCCAGAGAGCAAAATCAACCATCACGGCGGGGAGGAGAAGGGGGAGGGCACGCGCTTGGCAGCCCCCCGGACCCACCCTGAGTTGTGCCAGGTAGAGCTGCGGGGGGTCGTAGCCCAGCACGGGCATCAGGGAGGGAGGCCCTGGCTTGCTGAGCAGCCCGCGGCAGAAGGAGGCGGCCGGCGGGTCCACGGCCTGGCGGTGCCGCGGGACGTGGCGGGCGGACAGGCGGATGAGCACGTCGTACATGTCCAAGGGGGGCCGGAACACCGTCTAGGGGGGCGGGGGAGAGACCATGGGAGCGCACAGCGCCACCCCCCGCCCCCTCTCCCCCCTCAGCCTCCCATCTCAGCCCCCCAAATCCAGACTTTGGGCTCGAGAGCCGCTCGGGGTCGGGGGCTCACCCTGATGTCCCCAGGCCCCCGGGGGTCCATCAGCTGCTTCTCCAGGACAGAGAGGGACTCCGCCGCCAGGACCACCAGCTGCTGTAGGATCTGGGGGGGAGGGGCGGACATGAGAGGTCAGACCCAACCCTGGGTTTCTGCCTTGGCGGGGACACACACACACACACACACACACACACACACACACACACACAGAGTAAGGTGGGGGGGAGGCGTGAACCTGGGCCGAGGGGCCATCCTGCGTCCACACAGAGCCTTTGCGGTCCTGGGGGGTGACGATGACCATGACGGGGAGCTGGGTGCGAGCTGCCAGGAAGTCGCTTCGGATCTCCACCTGCTCCTCGGCTGGGGGCGAGGGGGTGGGGGTGGGGGTGTCCTGGGTCGGCCAGGCCCCGCACCCCAGCCCCCCCACCCTTAACCCCGGGGATTTTCCAGTGTCCCTCCCCGCCGAGTGACAGAGGTGACGAAAGGGACACCTCACTAGCCTCAGCTGGGTGCGGCGTTCGACACCCAGCCTGGGCCCAGAGACAGAATTTTCCACTGCCTGGCACCCCAGCTGGGTTTCCGGGCCTGCACAAGCCCCGACCTGCCCCTGGCCCCCTCCCCACGCCCACACACCTGGGGAATTAGGAAGGCGACACCTTCCCCGGGCCGGGCCGGGAGGTCCTCATGTTACGGCCAGACATCCCGTCTCCCAGTGCCCCGAGAGTGCAGCTGCCGTCCAGGGCCTGCCCTGGGCCCTGCGCCCGCCTCCTCGCCGGGGCTCAGCGCCCTGGAGACTCTTCTTTCTCCTTCACAGCCCCACAGTGGGGACCCCCCCCCATACCATTCCAGAATCCACACTGCCCACTTCCTCCTGCACATTCCCACCCGAGGCGACCCCGGGAAGCTGCAGGGGAAGCCTGGCCTGCTCGCCCTGCGGCCCGACCTCAGCCCGCCAGCCACCGCTTACCTTTGAGGTCGCCGTTGAGGTTGACAATGAGGGGGTTGTTCTTCCAGTCAAAGGTGGACACCAGGGAAAGGAAGCGCAGGAAGCCCACCTGTGGGGAGCTGAGTGGAAGGAGGCGGGGAGGAGGGGGTGTCTAGGACGCAGCCGCATACCCCCTCAACCCCAGACTCGAGGGACGTGGGCTAGGCTGGGGTGAGGGCCCACATCCAGAAGCCCTCCGGAGAGTCACCTCCCCCACCCCCACTGACGGGCCAACCCTCCCTGGGTGAAGAGGCAGAGCGGGCCAGAGAGATGGCCCAATGGGCAGAGCACCTGCTGCACGTGCACGAGGCCTGGGTTCTACCACCCTATCTACCACACAGCCAGGTGGGTCTCCTATAACTGCCTTTAAAAAAAAAAAACCAACAACACCGGTGGAGAGCATCACCTGGGTGGGGTGAAGGGCTCGGGGTGCAGGAAGAGGGCGGCGGCCACCAGGTCCAGACTCTCGTCCGTGAACCCGTCCCCCAGGAGCTGGGCACGCACCCAGCGCTTGGCCAGCCGGGCCACCCCCGAGAAGGCGGGGTGCTGCTGCTGGAGCCTGTGGGGGCAGAGTGGGAGCCGCCGTGAGCCTCGGGGCCGGGTGCCCAGAGGGAGCTCTAGAGCCCCCCACACCACTGTCCCAGCCCCGGCCAGGAGGGGCTCCCGAGCAGCCCCCTCCCACGGCAGGACGGGCTCGGAGAGCCAGGCCAGGGCAGGCGGGGTGGGGGGAGGTCCTGGGCCAAAGGGACACGGCAGGGCCCGAGTTCAAGGCCCGGTCTGACTCCAAATTCTTGCGACACCCAGCCCCCCCCCGCTGAGGGCCAGGGCGGGCGTGGCCGCACCCGTGCAAGGCGCTAGTGAGCAGGGGCAGGTGCCGCGTGGCCCTCTCCAGGCGCAGGGAGGCCGGCGTGTCCCTCAGCGAGATCATGCCCTCGGGGCTGCGCATCTCCCGCAGGATCTGGGGCTCCTTCTGGTAGGCCACGTGGACCCGGAACACGAACCCGTCCTGGGGGGGAGCGTGGGAGGGAGGGATGCATCAGCCACTGGGGGGGGGTCAGGTCAGCCCCCAAGGGACACACAAGCCCCCGGGTTGGGGGTCAGGTCAGCCCTGAGGTGGGGGGATGATCAGTCCTCAAGGGACGGGTCAGCCCCCCGAGGGACGCAGCGCTCCTGGCGCCCGAGCGCGGGGGAGCGTATGGGTCCCCACACCGCATCGCCGACCTTGAGGACGTCCGTGTGCTCCGCCGCCGGCCGGCACTGCAGCCCGTGCTGCTGTCGCAGCAGCTCCGCCAGGCGCAGCTGGAAGGCGGCGCGGACCCGCCGGATGGCCTCGGCGTCCTGGGGCCACTGGCCACTGCCCTCCAGGTGACAGACCACTGGGAAGAGGAGGGACGCCGCTGGCGAGCCGAGGCCGGGAGTGGGGAGGTCCCCGCTCAGGGCCCCCCGCCCGCTGCCGAGAGCCCCTCACCGGTCAGGGGCTCCACGTAGGCTGGACAGGGCTTGTCGGGCCGGGGCAGGAGGGAGGAGCTGTCAGGCAGGCGCTTGTAGAAGGAGGCAGCCGGGTACACGGGGGTCGGGGGGAAGACCTGGGCGGGAGAAGGGGGGGAACAGGGCATTAGGAAGGGGCCGGAGGGGTGGGAGGAGGGGGCGCCCGGGGCTGAAGGGACTCACCTCTGTGTAGCGCAGCACTGGGTGGGCGCCCTGCACCGCAGACACCGTCAGGGGCAGCTCCTTCAGCCCCCACAGCAGGTGGCTGAGGTCATCGTAGCAGCGCACGGCGGCGACCAGGGCCTCCTCGCCCGTGCTGGAGGTCTGGGATGGAGGACAGAGGCCAGGCTCCAGCTGGGCTCCACCAGCCGGACAGGCGCCCCCTCTGCTGGCCACGCTGGGAAGTGCAGCCTGCCCGAGGGGCTCAGGGCTCCCCGCTTAGCCCACACGCCTGGTCATCGCCTGTCGTCTATGATCCTGAGCCTGGACCCCCACCCTGAGCCCGCGCTCTTACCTCTTTGGGGCTCTGGATTAGGCCATCCAAGAAGCCCCCCACGTAGTGGACACAGCTCTCTGGGATGTCAGCGTGGCTGAAAGGAAGGAACAGAAGCATGGGGGCGTCAGCCGCTCCCCCACGGTTCCCCAGCCCCAGCCGCCTCCGGGCAGCCGCGGCCCTGGCACTCACAGGGCCAGGAGGTGGGTGACCACCTGGTGGGGAATGAGGCGCTTCTGGGCCACGGAGGCGGCCTCCCACACCACTGCTTCCCGGATGGCCCCGTCCTGGAACCGCCGCAGCTCCGAGCGGGACCCCCAGAACTGGCGGAAGTCGGCGGCCTGCGGAGAGAGGCGAGAGCCGGCCCGGCCCGGCGGGTCTCAGAGAGCTCCCCGGCAGGCCCCCGCCCTGGGGGGCACAGGCGGAAGGGGGGGACGTCCTGACTCCCTCCTCGTCCTCACCTCAGGCCGGTCGGCCTCCGGGCCCAGCTCGAGCACGCTGGTGAGGCCCTCAGGCCGCAGGAGCAGGCCCAGGCTCAGACTCCCCGAGTCTCGGTGCTTCGGCGGGTCCTGGCTGATGTCCCACTGCGGGGAGTGGAAAGGGCCGAGCTCAGGCCCGGAAGGCCACTTTCTGGCGAGACGAACCGTCTGTCCTGTTATCCCGGAGGCAACCGCCCCCCAACCCCCACTGAGCTCACCTCTAAGACAGGGGGCCGAGAGTGGGCCAGCAGACGCAGCCGAGCCCCCAGACCCTGCTCCAGGAGGGCGGAGAGAGGCCCCAAGGCGGCTGACACGTAGTCCCCACCGTGGTCCTGCAGCTCCGGCCACAGCTTCAGCCGGTGACACGCTGCCTGCAGCCGACTCAGAGGACGGAGACTGGGGGGAAAGGGAGGGGTGGAAATCAGGTACCACGGGTCCCCATCTGAGAACCTGCCTGCCCAGGGCCACTGGTTCCAACACGCAGTCGCCCAACACTTACTGCAGGACGTGGTCAAAAGCCCGGATGAGGGGCTTCGGCGTCATCAGCAGCAGCTGGAAGCTGTCGTCAGCTTTGCTGTCCAGCAGTGCCATGGACAACTGGGCCTCGTGCTGCACCTGGGGCGGAGAGGCAGGAAGGGGGCTCCGTGACTGCGGCCACCGTCCCCGCATGGACCGAGGGCTCAGACCCAGGAGCAAGCCTGCCCGGAGCTCCCTGGAGAGCAGAGCCCAGGACAGCCGGTACCTGGCGGTAAGTGGCAGCGGTGACATCGGCGCAGAGGTTGAGCCGGCCGGAGGGGTCCAGGAAGACCACGGGGAAGGCCTGCTGGAAGTCGGCCAGGGCCGGCTTGGAGGGGCAGAGAGAGAGCAGGAGGGTTTAGGCGGGGGCTCTCCCCCGCGCCCCCCTGCCCGGACCCAGCGCAGCCCCACTCACCAGGGAGGGATCAGAGCGGAGACACAGGCTGAGGCCGCTGACCGTGAGGTCCGTGGTGCCTGAGAGACGCACAGGAGGACGCATGCGCGTGTCAGACTGTAACCCCGCCCAGGCAAGGGGCCCCCACCACCCTCTCCCGCCAGCAAGGGGGCAGCCACTGCCCAGCTCCAGGCTTTGGGGGGCTGGGGGGCGGGGGTGGGCCAGAAACTGAACAGTCTCAAACTGGCTGCCGCACGGGGATTCCCAGGAAGGGCAGCAGAAGCCTGGGGTGGGCGGGGGCCCTCCCAAATTCTGTGTCCAGCTGCCTCACCCAGGAACTGCAAGACGCTTCTCAACACCTGGTAGCCGCTCATGGTGGCGTGGATCTTGCGTGTGGACACCAGGAAGGCGACCAGCATGGAGACGAGGAAGCCGCTGAAGCCGCCCAGGCCCTGGCAGGAGGCAGGCGGGGGCGGGAGGTCAGGGCTCAGAGACCCCCTTGCCCCGCAACCCCTCGGGCCACACGTAGCTGGTCGGACACGCCCACCCTGACCCCCTCACTCACCCGGTCCAGGTCGCGCTGCCGCAGCCAGACCTTCAGGAGGGCCACCCCGTCCTGCAGGCCCGGGGCCGAGCCCAGCACGGCCGACAACAGTCGCACATGGGCCTCGAGGCTGACGTCCTGCAGGATCCACGAGTTATAGTGGGGTGTGGGGGGCTCGGGGCCGCCTGGGAGAGAGCGCGGAAGTCACAGGGGAAGTCCGCCAGTGCCCCCCGATGTCCCGCCCCACCCGGGCTCCGCTCCCGGCTGTGCTTACCGTCCTCCGGACTCTGCCCGCGGTACCAGGCAGAGCGCACGTTGTTCTTAGAAGGCAACAGGCGGCACGGGCGGAAGAAGTCGGGAGGCGGGCAGGGGTGCAGCCGGACGGTGACCAGGCGCGCCTCCTTCCCTGGCAGGGGGAGGTGGAACTGAGCCCCTTGCGGCTGCAGGGGGTCCCGGCACTACCCCCACTTCTGTGTGGACCACACCCCGGGGTACTCAGGGCAGGGGTCCCTCTCAGTGGTGCTAGGGGACCATACACAGTCACAGGGACCCACCTGGGGCCGGCCACAGATTCAGGCCAGTGCCTTCCTCGGGCCCCAGCACCCCTCTTTCCTGCCATCTCCCCTATCTCGCGGGTCTGCAGCCCCAGGGTCTCCCTGACAAGGCTGTGCCCCCAAACTGCTCCCACATGGATGCCAGGAGATGCCGCCCACCACTTGGCCGGAGCAGCAGCGAGGGCTTCAGGTGGCAGCCACTGGGATAGGCAAAACGGACGCAGCCGAAGAGGGGGTCCCGGGCCAGGTGGTGAGCCAAATGGGCCAGGTAGAGGGCGCGCTTGCGGAAGTAGCGCTGGTTCAGCCCGTCCTTGTCCTGCAGGATCTCCTGGATGAAACAGGTGACAGATACATGAGGGGGCGGTAGGGGGGAGGAGGCAGGGGGACACAAGACAAGAGAGAGCTGCAGTTGAACAAACCCCGGGCATGCTTCCTGACCCAGGTCAGAACTTCCTCCCAGGGGCCAGAGAGACAGCCCAGTGGGGAGGGCTCTTGCCTTGATGCGGCTGACCTGGGTTCAACTTGGCATCTCACAAGGTCCCCTCACCCAACCAGGAGGGATCCCTGAGCAGAGTCAGGAGTAAGCCGTGAACACTGCCAGGTGTGCCCCCAGGCACATCACACAACACACACACACACACACACACACACACACACACACACACACACACACACACACACACACTTAAAAAAAAAAAATCACTTCCCAGCTCCCAGAGTGTCAAGGAGCAGTGTCTGGCCCACAGGCGTGTCTCAGCTGCCCTCTGACTAACACAGTGCCCTTTTGATCTAGAATTCAGGTTTATTTCTTTTTAATTTACTCTTTAATTAGTGAGTCACCATGAGGGTACAGATACAGATTTACACATTTTCGAGCTTGTTTTTCCCTCATTCAATGTTCGCAAACACATCCCTCCACCAGTGCCCATTCTCCACCACCAATACACCCAGTAACCCTCTGACCCTAGAATTCAGTTTTAATTCCAGGTTTGATCCCCGGTCCCCCCAGATGGCCCCCCTGAGCCTGCCAGGAATAATCCCTGAGCACGGAGCCAGAACTAAGTCCTCGAGCACCACTGAGTATTACTCTACTCCCCCTCCCCCCAAAAAATAGAATTCAATGCTGTTTTCTTTGGTTTTAGGGCCAACCTAGTGGCACTCAGCGCCCACTCCTGCCTCTGCACCCAGGAATCCCTCCTGGTGGGGTCTGAGGGAACCACAGGTGGTGCCAGAGCTGGAACCCGGGTCAGCATCGTGCAAGGCAAACACCTTACCCACGGTACTATCTCTCCAGCCCTAGACTTCAGGAGCACAGAGTCTTCCAAGCGGGCAATACCACCCTGGGGGTTCTGGAACAATCCAAACAATCCAGGGGGGGTGGCTGGGGCAGCCCTGAATGCAGCAGGCAGGGGCAGGGTGAGATTATTATTTTTCCACTGAAAGATTCCCAGGAGCGGGAGTGGGGCAGAGCAATAGTATAACAGGAGGGCGTTTGCCTTTCATGCGGCCAACCTGGACCCGACCCCCGGCATCCCATAGGGTCCTCTGAGCCCCGCCAGGAGTGAGCCCTGAGCACTGAGCACAGAGCCAGGTGTGCCACTTCCCTATTCCCCCACAAAAAAATAAATAAAAAGGAGCTGGAGCAATAGCACAGCGGGTAGGGCGTTTGCCTTGCACGCGGCCAACCCAGGTTCGAATCCCAGCATCCCATATGGTCCCCTGAGCACCGCCAGAAGTAATTCCTGAGTGCAGAGCCAGGAGTAACCCCACCCCTGTGCATTGCCGGTGTGACCCAAAAAGAAAAAAAAAATAATAAAAAATTTTAAAAAAAGAGCTCCAGGGAGGCTCTGGAGGATTATTTTTTCTGAAAAGGGGCAATACACCATATAAGTTCTAGGAATCTCTGCTCTGGCGAGTGGTGTGTGGTGACATCACAGGGACCCTCGATAGTTGTAGCTGGTGAAGTGCCAGGAAACCCTTCGCCCACCCCCCATCCCAGACCCCAGTCTCACCTTGGGCATGGTCAATGCCACGTCCACGTTGATGTCAGGTCGGATGCAGGTACCCAGGAGGTAGCTGCCGACAACCGTGACCTGGGCGGGGGGCAGGAAGCGGAAACGGCCTTTCACAGCGTATGGCACTTGTTGGAGGGGAACTCGGACTCCAGCCGGGAGCCAGTCCTGGTCAGTCAGCTGTCGGGACAGAGAAAGGGACACACGGTGACTCGTCAGCCTCCCTAGCCTGGCCCCTCTTACCTCCTCGACAGCTCCAGCTCAACAGCTGGTGTGGCTGGAGCCAAGCCTCTCCCTTTCCCGCCAGCCACATCTGGGCATTCCGTACAAACTGCTCCAGTCAGAGACATTTAACCCACCTTGACTCACCTGTGTTCAGAATACCCACTTTGGGGCTGGAGAGATAGTACAGTGGGGAAGGCACTTGCCTTCATGAAGCCAACCCAGGTTCAATCCCCAGCACCCCATATGGTCCTTGTGCCGAGTAATCCCTGGGTGCAACGCTAGGAGTAAGCCCTGAGCACCGCCAGGTATGGTTCCCCTGCATCCCCCACCCCCCAAAAATAAAACATTTTGAGGGCCAGAGAGATGAAATAGTACAGCAGGTAAGGCCTTGCACACAGCTGACCCAAGCTCAATCCCCAGCACCCCGTATGGTGCCCAGTGTTGCCAGGAGTGACCCTTGGATGCAGAACCAGGTGTAAGCCCTGGGTATCACTCAACGTGGCCCAAAATGTCAACCAAAAAGATAGAGGCGCATACGCCGTTTGAGCCCACGTGCTGCTTGCACCCGCGTGGCCGAGCACATATGTCACCCACATCTCCTCTCTTGAAGGTGTACTTTCATGCTTTCATGTCTAATGTTGGGACGTGTGTAGGGGCTCGCTCCACCCCGTGGAGAAGCCCGGGTTCTCTCTTGAGCACGTTACTCTCCACTCTCTCCCACTTTCTCTTCCTCCTTCCCTTCAAAACCTCCATATAAAATTCGTTTTACTGAGAAAGAGTGAGAGAGAAAGAGAGAGGGAGGGAGTAAGAGAGAGAGTGAGAGAGGGAGGGAGAGAGAGAGAGAGAGAGAGTGAGAGAGGGAGGGAGAGAGAGAGAGAGAGAGTGAGAGAGAGAGAGAGAGGCGCAAGTACCCATCTTAGGGGTCAGCAAGTTAATGTAACAGATAAGGTGCTTGTTTTGCATGTAGCTAACCCAGGTTTGATCCCAAGCACCCCAGATGGTCCCCTAAACACCACCACCTGAGCACTGTGGTGCAGCTCAAAAACAAATAAACAGGGGGCTGGAGTGATAGCACAGCGGGTAGGGCGTTTGCCTTGCACGCTGCCGACCTGGGTTCGATTCCCAGCATCCCATATGGTCCCCTGAGCACTGCCAGGAGTGATTCCTGAGTGCAGAGCCAGGAGTGACCCCTGTGCATCGCTAGGTGTGACCCCAAAAGCAAAAAATAAAAATAAAAAAATAAAAAATAAGCAAAAAGTATACCCATTTACCCATTTCAGGCTGGAGAGACAGCTCAGTGCAGGAGGTAAGAAAAGCACCTGCATGCAGCCAACCTACATTTGATCTGGGACTGCAATATGATACCATACGCCCTGCCAGGAGGACCCTTGAGCACAGAACCAGTAATAAGCCTTCAGCACTGACTGCCCTCCCACATCCAAAAACCAAAGCAGACCAAAACAAAAAAACAGATCTACTTTGGGGACTTGAGAGATCGCTTAATGAGCTAAGCACGAGACCCACATTTTGTTCTCTTTTTGCTTTTTTGGGCAGGGGTCACTCCTGGCAGGGCTCAGTGGTCCAAATGTGGTGCTGGGGATTTAACCTCAGGTCAAGCACAAGCAAGGTATGTGCCCTACCCACTGTACTATCTCTCTAACCCACGGCTCAGGTCTGATCCCAGGTACATAACCTCCCAAGAACACCCCGGAGTGGCCCCAAAATTAAAAATGAAATCTACCTCAGGCTTGGGGGCTGGAGCAATAGCACAACAGGTAGGGCGTTTGCTTTGCATGCGGCCAAGCCAGGTTGGATTCCCAGCATCCCATATGGTCCCCTGAGCACCGCCAGGAGTAATTCCTGAGTGCATGAGCCAGGAGTAACCCCTGTGCATCGCCAGGTGTGACCCAATAAGAAAAAAAAAAAAAAAGAAATCTACCTCAGGCCAAGGAGATAGCTCAAAGGGTTAGGGCAAAAAATGTTTTGCATGTGGAAGCCCTGGTTTTGACTCCCAATACCACCTGCTCCTTTAAGCGTCACCAAGAGCAACCTCCCAGCACTGAGTGGGCAGTTGCCTCTGGGCGCTGCAGGGAGTGGCCCAAAACAAACACAGAAAAGACACAGAAAAATCACTCCTATCCTTCAGTATCCCCACCATCAATTCCTTTACTTCATCCTACTCCTTCCTTTTTCTGTGATGCGAGACACTGAACAGCATGTTTATTTTGTTTTGAGGGCCACATCCAGTAATGCTCAGGAGTTACTCCGGGCTCTGCGCTGAGGAATCACTCCTTGGCAGTACACGACCATATGGGATGCCAGGGATCGAACCTGGGTCAGCCGCATGCAAGGCAAGTGCTTTACCAGCTATGCTATTACCCGGGTCCCACCACCTAACAACACTGCCCAACAGTCTACCAGTTAAATTTCTTATCGAGTGCCCATCATCCCAACACTAGAAGACAAACAAAATTTCTGATGTAGCCTAAGCACACAACTGCAAAGCACATTAATGTTCACTGAATGAATAAACACGTGATTAGCCCATTTCCAACAGGGAGACTGAGTTCCCAAGCACCTAAGCTCTTCTAAAGACTAGAGTCCCTGTTTCAGATGCGCCCCCCCCCCCTCGACCACGGCCCTCTGCTGGGCTTTCCAGTTCTTTAGGCCACCTGATTACCTCTGTCTCAGAGGTCGAGGGCACTTTCATGACCCGCTGTTTGATCTCCTGGAGGAAAGCATCAATCCGCGCTTTCTTCTTGTCTGACAGTCTCACTTCCTTTAGCAGTTCCTCCACCTGTAAGCATGGGAAGGACTGTCTCAGCCCCCAGGTCCCGGACCCACCCCTCTAAGCCAAGCCCCCTTGTGCCCCAAGAGTACCTGTAAGCGAAGCAAGCTGGAGTGGAACAGGTTCTCAGTCTCCCGAAGGTGATTCAGCTCCTCGTTGGTGGGCTCCTTGTACAGCTCTTCACGGCTCAGCTTCACCGGTTGCAAGAGACCCTCTGCTGGGCACTCAGTCGCGACACGCTTCTTTGAGGTGCCCTTCAGTCCTTCTTTGACTGTGCCTTCTGGAACTGGCTCCATCGCCTGCCACCAGTGAAGAGGGCGAAGCATGTATGTTCACAGATGTCCAGCATTCAATGTTAAAACAGCCACCATGATAGGATATAGTTATACAAAAGATTCACTCCTGGGGCTGGAGCAATAGCACAGCGGGTAAGGTATTTGCCTTGCACACAGCCGACCTGGGTTCGATTCCCAGCATCCCATATGATCCACCAAGCACTGCCAGGAGTAATTCCTGAGTGCAGAACCAGGAGTAACCCCTGTGCATCGCTAAGTGTGACCCAAAAAGGAAAAAAAAAAAAAGCTTCACTCCTGGGCCAATAGCTCCAAAGACCTAAGCATATGCTTTTCATGCAGGAGGTACAAAGTTTCATCCCCCCATCCCCTACCCTGGCGCCTGAGCACGGAGTTGGGAATAACCCCTAAGCACTGCTATGTATGGGCCAAGAATTAGAGGCGGGGGGGGGGGAACAAAGACAAAAAAATAATCTCTATGCGATCACAAGCCTTCACCCTGACAGTCCTGGGTCCTGACCCGGGAGAGCTTCACTAGAAGTGCAGAAGGGCCATCACGTGCCCAACGTCACTGAGAGGAGCACAGAAAGTGGCACAAGAGGAACATGCCCAGGTCAGAATGACCTGGAAGTCATTCCTGGAATGACCCAGCCACGGGAGTGCCTGGAAGGTGCAGGGCTGACAAAAGCAGCTCACTAGGCTCACTACCGTTTGTCCATCCAAACGGTACACCAGATTCTACACTCCATAGTAAGCCCTGCCTCTGCGTCCTAGGCAGGGAGGATCGGGAGACCCCACGAGCTGTCAGCCTCGCCTCCCAGCCACATTTCGTGCCCTCCTTCCTCCCCGCGGGCTCACCCACCTCCAGCGCCCCAGAAGCACCACGATGCTGCTCCCCCGCTGGCGCCGGGCCCATCCCTCCTCCGGGTCCCGGTCTAGCGCTCGAATTTAGGATTTCAAGTCCAAGTGCTGATACAACTTCTTCCCACGTCGGCAGGTCGGCCGGAACGCCCTTCGCAAGTCTCACCCAACGAAACTCCGCAAGCACTTAACTGCCCCCAAAGATTTCGCTCCAATTCCCGGCAGAAGCGCAGGAAAGCCGCGTGCAGTGTATCTCCGCCCAGCTCCCATGCCATTGGATAAATGCCAAACAGCTCCTCCTCCGATTGGTCGCCGTCACTTTCCGGGACCGCCCCCTGTGAAGGCGGGGCCAAAAGGGGAAGTCTTCTTTTTACGACCCCTTTGCGACGCAAGACCGGAAGCCTGACGGTAGCTTAGCGGTCACTTCCGTTTCGTCACTTCCTCCGCTTGGGCTGAAAGAGAAAGGGTGGAGTTTGGTGTGTTAAGTCTAGACGGTTTATTTACTTGGGTAGATTCTTTTGCTCTTTTTCCCTGACAAGGCAAGTATCAAAGAACTTGCCTTGTCAGTTCTCCCGAAATTCATTCACTCATCGCTTGTCTGCGCTGTCAAGATTAGTACGAGTACATCATCTGTCGAAATTATTTTTAACTTCGCCAGTGCAAGGCTATTGCCCTAGCTGGTGTTACTATATCTCTAGTCCCAATCCTTGAATTCTCTCCAGGGACTCCTAAGTAGTGCCCAGGGGATGATGCTTCCTGTGGTTCTCAGCCAGTCTGGCCAATGGTTCAATGACAGGGTCCAAGGGTGAAGTGATTAAAGGACAGCGCCAGCGATTATCCAGCCATCCCAGTGATGACCCGGCGACCCCAGAGATGCATCTAGTGATGTTCAGGGTTTGCCACATGTAATTAAACTGACCATCTGGTATATTAGACCCGTAGAACTAACTCCTTCAATAGCTGGAAATGTGTACCCTTTCACGAGCATCTCATTTCCCTACAAGCAAATCTCGTTCTAGTCTATTTCTATTTTGACTTTCTAGAGTCTACATTTAATTGAAATCATGCAGTACTGGTCTATGTCGTCTGACATTTTTTGTTTTTGTTTGGGAATTATATCCAAAGGTGCGTAGGATTTACTCATGGTTCAGGGATCCTAGTAGGACTTTAGGAACCATATGCTGTGCTGAGAATTGAACCTGGATCAGTATCATAAAAGGCAAACGGTCTACCTGTTGCACTATATCTCTGGACTTGTCTGATTTGTTTTATTTAGAAAAAATGCCCACAGTGTTCATCCATATTAGAAATGGCAGGATTTTTCTTCTTCTGGTTGAAGAAAATATTCTTTTTTCCCCCCTGTATTTACTGTATTTTATTTTATTTTTAACTTATAATTTTTTGAAAAAAATTTCATTTTGTTAATTATTGGTCTCATGTTATGTTCTTTTTTTATATCCCACAAATGAGTTTAATCATTCTCTGTCTGTCTCTCTCCTCACTCATGCATGAGGCTCGGCCAGAGTGTGTGGAAAGTGGCCTGGAGCATGGTGGCAGTGGGTAGTGGAGATGGGCTGGGTCCCTGGCATCATAAAGGGAAATATATATATCCCTCTGGGAGAGCATCCTGCCCACACAGTAGAGCCTGGCAAACTCCCCCTGGTATATTTAATATGCCAAATACAGTAACAATAACAGGTCTCATTTCCCTGATGCTGAAAAGAGCCCCCAATCATTGGGAAAAATGAGTAAGGATAGGTTGCTAAAATCTCAGGGCTGGGACGAATGGAGATGTTATGGCGTCCACTCGAGTAAATCAATGAACAACGGAATGATGGTGATGATGATGATGATAGTGATTGTTTTGGTGGTTTTTTTTTTTGACAGTGATAGTTAATGATGGTTTCCTGGAGGTTTCTGAGCTGTACCCAGGAAATCTCAGTGCTTCCTCCTGGCTCATTACTTGGAGGGTCTCTCACAGTGATACTTAGGGGATCGTGAGCTTCAAGAGATTGAGCCTGGGCCTCTTCTGTGCAAAGCATATGCTCCAGCCCTTTGAGCTAACTCCCCAGCTTATAATTAATTATGCTTTTTCGGGGGAAAGTAAGGCTAAGGGTGTGCAAAACCTGCTATGCTAAGAAGGGCTTACTTCTGCACTCAATGAATTACTCCTGGTGGGGTTTCAGTGACCATATGTGTTGTTGGGGACTGAATCCAGGTCAGCTGTGTGCAAGGCAAGCATCTTACCCACTGTAATGTCTCTCATGCCCCTTGTTCTACTTGTAAAAATATTTGTTTTGAACTTAATCCTATACTAAATTTCGCCCAAATGAGGGAATTTCCTTCCCCTTTCCGTCTTCTTCTTTTTTTCTTTTCTTTCTTTTTTTTTGTCTTTTTGGGCCACATCCAGAAATGCTTAGAAATTATTCCTGACAGTGCTCAGGGGACCATATAGGATGCCAGGGATCTAACCTGTATCAGCTGCGTGAAAGCAGATGCCATCCCCACTGTATTAGCACTCCAGTCTCCCCTCCTACTTTCTAATAAAGCTTTATATTAAAAAATTATTGTTTGGGGCCGGAGCGATAGCACAGCGGGTAGGGCGTTTGCCTTGCACGCGGCCGACCTGGGTTTGATCCCCGGCATCCCATACGGTACCCCAAGCACCGCCAGGAGTAATTCCTGAGTGCAAAGCCAGGAATAACCCCTGAGCATCGCTGGGTGTGACCCAAAAAGCAAAAAAAAAATAAAATAAAAAATTATTGTTTGTGGTAATTGAGTAATTGAGCCCAGATCTCATGCATGCAAAGCAAGTGCTTTACTGCTGAACCCCACACCCCAAGTTTCTTCATTTTTTCCTTTCTTCTTTTTTTTGGTGGAGGTCATGGGGATTCACAACTAGCTTTGTTCAGGGTTTACTCCTGTACTTACTCGGAAAACAGTGCTCAGAGATCACTCTTTGTGGTGCTTTGGGGACCATATTTGGTCCCAGGAATCAAATCTGGGTTGGCCATGTGCAAAGCAAACACCTTACCCACTGTACTATATCTTCAGCCCCTAAGTTTTTTGGGGGGCGGGGTTGGCTTTTTTGAGTCACACTAGGCAACATTCAGGTGTTACTTTTGGTTCTGCTCTCAGGAATTACTCCTGGTGGTGCTCAGGGGACCCTATGGAATGCCAGGGATCGAACCTGGTTTGGTCATGTGCAAGGCAAATGCCCTACCTGCTGTACTATTGCTCTGACTCAAGGAGCTCCTAAGTTTTGTAGGGTTTTTTTTATTTTCTGGGTCACACCCAGCAACGCTCAGGGCTTACTCCTGGCTCTGCACTCAGGAATTACTCCTGGCGGTGCTCAGGGGACTATATGGGATGCTGGAGATCGAACCCGGGTTGGTTACAAGCAAAGCAAACACCCTACCCACTGTACTATTGCTCCAGCCCCAGGAGCTCCTAAGTTCTAAAGCATGATTTGAGTTTGATGTGACCAAGAGGAAGTACTGCTGAAGTATTTCGTATTGAATGACATTTATTCCATGCTGGATGACACTTAAGTCAAAAGTTAAGTCCCCTGCTCAGTACCAAGGACAGAGAAATAAATGATATGATGATTACAAACCAGTAACCTGGAAATATGCTCCTACTTTCAAGTCTCCTAAATTGATCTTTTTTTTTTTCAATTAATTTTAGCGTAACCTCAAAGTTTTCTTTGGCACCTGCTTTGTCACCATTTTTTACTTTTTAGTGTTTGAGCTACACCCAAATGTGCTCAGGGCTTACTCCTGGGTCTCTACTTACAGGTTACTTCAGGTGGTACTTGGGGCCCCATATGTGGTTTCGGAATCAAACCCGGATTGGCAGCCCATAAGACAAGATCACCACTACGTGTACTATCTCTCCAGTTCCCTTGCCTTCAATTTAAGTTCATCTACCATATTTTCGATCTTAAACTCCCCCTTTTAAAAAATTCCTTTATTTTAATTATGTGTTTTGGAGGCCCACCCAACAATGTTCAGAGGCTATTCCCATCATTGTGTTCAAAGATTATTTGGAGCTGGGATTCAAATCCAGGTCTCATGCATGCAAAGCATATACTCCAGGCCTTTGAGCCGTCTCCCCTGGGTCTCTCTCTTTTCATAGGCTTTATTTATGTTCATCAAAATTTACAATGTTATTTTGCCTACTAATTATGGGTTTTGTGTTTGTCTTGGCCTATACGACTTAAGCTCCACATGGACAATAGCCAATTCTTTCTTTTCTCTATTGTTTTTGTTTTGGGACTGCACATAGCAATGCACAGGGGTTGCTCCTGGCTCTTCCCTCAGTAATTACTGCTGGTAGTGCTCTGGGGATGCCAGTAATTGTTCCAGGTCCATCATGCGCAAGGCAAGCGCCTTACCTACTGTGCTCTCTCTTCAGGTCATGGACCCAGCTATTTCCGTATTTATTATTTATTCACTCCTATATCCCTGACATTTAGCACAAGTCCTGCCACTTAACAAACTTTCAGTAAATATTCAATGAATGAAAGCATGCATGAATGTTCTTTCTCAAGAGCTTCTTAGAGTCTGACAGAAAAATGTCAATAAATACTTTGACTATAGCCTTGGGGGTGATACAGTATGCACAAACTGCGGTGGGTACTTCAAACTAAGAATACATTACAGAATAGTGGTTAAGAGCAGTCACTCTAAAGAGAGAGGCAGGGCTTAATGGGCTGGTGCACGTGTTTTGCATGCCAAAGGCTCTGAGTTTGATCCCTGGCACTGCTTGGTCCCCTGAGCGCTTCTGGGGCCTATCTGAGCACCACCAAACCAAACAAAACAAAGAGCAGTCACACTACAGAAGGGTGGCCAAGGGGCTGGAGCAATAGCACAGCGGGTAGAGCATTTCCCTTGCACGCAGCCAACCTGGGTTCGATTCCCAGCATCCCATATGGTCCCCTGAGCACTGCCAGAGGTAATTCCTAAGTGCATGAGCCAGGAGTAAGCCCTGTGCATCACTGGGTGTGATCCAAAAAGAAAAAAAAAAGGGTGGCCCAGATTCAACTCCAGACTCTATTTACTAAGTGCATAATCTTGAGTGGGCTGGAGCGATAGCACAGCAGGTAGGGCATTTGCCTTGCACGTTGCCGACTGGGTTCAATTCCTCCATCCCTCTCGGAGAGCCCAGCAACGCTACCGAGAGTATCCTGCCCGCACGGCAGAGCCTGGCAAGCTACCCGTGCATATTGGATACGCCAAAAACAGTAACAATAAGTCTCACAATGGAGACGTTAGTGGTGCCCACTCAAGCAAATCAATGAACAACGGGACAACAGTGCTACAGTGCTATGATCTTGGGTAGGCTTTATTTGGGGGGGGGGGCTGAGGAGAGGCACACCCAGCAGTGCTCAAGGGTTACTCCTGGCACAGCACTCAGGTATCACTCCTGACATGCTCAGAGGACCATATGGGATGCTGAAGATCAAACCTGGGATGGCCTTGCTGGGTGCAAGGCAAACTCCCTACCCACTCCAACCCTGATATTGGGTACTTTTCCTTTTCTTTTTGGTTTTTGGGCCCCACCAGTGGTGCTCAGGGCTTACTCTTGGCTATGCATTCACCCAAGTCGTCTGCATGCAAGACCTGTCATGCTATCTTTCCAGTCTCCTTGGGTAGTTTACTTGAGTTCTCTTTAGATTCAGTAAAATCAGTTTTCTAGTAATGACCATGTTATGGATTTTTGTGAGAACTAAGTGAAATCCCGTATGTAAAGAGCCTCTCACATACCGACACACATTGAATGGTAGCTATTATTTTGGGATTTTTTTCGAGGAGGGCCACATCTGGCCTGGTGGTGCTTTAGGTTTGTACCCTGTCAGTGTTTGGGGGATCAAAACTGGGTACTTTTGTGTTCAACTTGTTGAACTATATCACTGGTACCCAAGACTGTAGTTTTTTCTTTCCTTTATTTTTTTGGCCACACCTGGCTGTGCCTAGTGGTGCTGGGGGAGACCATATGGGGTGTCAAGGATTGAATTCAGTTTTGCTGCATGTATGGTAAGCGTCTTACCTGCTGTATTTTATCTCTAGTTGAAGATTGTGGTTTCTTTTTTTTCTTTTTTGGTCACACCGGCGATGCACAGGGGTTACTCCTGGCTCTGCACTCAGGAATCACCCCTGGCGGTGCTCAGGGGACCGTATGGAATGCTGGGAATCGAACCCGGGTCGGCCGCATGCAGGGCAAACGCCCTACCCGTTATACTATTGCTCCAGCCCCAGATTGTGGTTTTTTTTTTTTTTTTTGCTTTTTGGGCCACACCCAGCAATGCACAGGGGTCACTCCTGGCTCATGCACTCAGGAATCACCCCTGGCGGTGCTCAGGGGACCGTATGGGATGCTGGAATTCGAACCTGGGTCGGCCACATGCAAGGCAAATGCCCTACCCGCTGTGCTATCACTCCAGCCCCAGATTGTGGTTTCTTAAAGAGACTTACAGGTATTATCATATGCAGAATGAAAGAAGTTTGGTCCCTTAAAAAGACTAATGCTGGGGGGCTGGAGCAATAGCACAGAAGGTAGGGTGTTGGCCTACCCGGGTTCGAATCCGGAAAAAAAAAAAAAAAGACCAATGCTGGGACCAGAGAGATAGTACCACAGGTAAGGCACTTGCCTTGCACACAGTTGATCCCCATAGTGCCCTAAGCACCTCTAGTAGCCAGGAAAAAGTACTGAGAACCATACAGTGTGTGGCCCCACAACAAAATTAGAAATAACTGAGCTCACCAGGGAAAGGGCGCTGTGGGGGGGTGAGTTGAAGTGGGGGGACACTGGTAAAGGTTGAAACATATGCATGAAACCCCATTCAGGAACAATGTTGTAAATCAGGCTGCCTAAAATTCAAATAAAAGGAGCCTGAGCAATAGTACAGAGGTAGGGCACTTTCCTCATATGCAGCTTTCCTGGGTTGTATCCTTGGCATCCAACATGGTCTTCTGAGTACTGCTAGGAGTGATCCCTGAGCAATGCCAGCTCTGGCCCCCAAAACAAAGAAACAAAGATAAATTTTTTTTTTTTTTTTTGCTTTTTGGGTCACACCTGGCGATGCACAGGGGTTACTCCTGGCTCTGCACTCAGGAATTATCCCTGGCCGTGCTCAGGGGACCATATGGGATACTGGGATTTGAACCCGGGTCGGCCGCGTGCAAGGCAAACGCCCTACCCTCTGTGCTATATCTCCAGTCCCACAAAGATAAAATTTTTTAAAAAGGGGCTGGAGCAATAGCACAGCGAGTAGGTCCCCTGAGCACCGCCAGGGATAATTCCTGAGTGCAGAGCCAGGAGTAACCCCTGTGCATCGCTGGGTGTGACCCCAAAAGCAAAAATAAATCACTTTCATCACTTGTCATCCCATTGATCTTCGATTTGCTTGAACGGGCGCCAATAACGTATCCGTTTGTCCCTGTCTCATGCTAGGGTAGCCCAATGATATCTGCTCTCTGCAAGAACAGGAAGACCCTCAAACCGTTCATTCAGGGTTTTTTTTTTTTTTTTTTTTGCTTTTTGGGTCACACCCAGCGATGCTCAGGGGTTACTCCTGGCTCTGCACTCAGGAATTACTCCTGGCAGTGCTCGGGGGACCACATGGGATGCTGGGGATCGAACCCGGGTCGGCCGCGTGCAAGGCAAACGCCCTCCCCGATGTGCTATCACCCCTGCCCTCATTCAGGGTTTTGACGAAGAAGTCTGACTATCTCGTTGGTGGGAGGCCATGCGGTCTTTTGACGTCCCGTGGAATCCAGTCGGTAACAGCTCTAGTTCAGCAGTCGTCTCTGAATCGCATTACATGTCCAGCCCATCTGATTTTTGATTTTCTGATTATTTTCTTTAAAAAAAAATCAGATAAATAAATAAATGAATGAATGAATGAATAAAACCAGAATTAACCCCCTAAAAATATCCTGCCTCTCATTTATCTACTAAGATTTTTGTAACTTCTGGAAGAAAGGCAATCAGTTCTTCAAAACATCCTGGTTGGAGTTATAGATACTGTACAGAGGGTAAATGTTTTGTTGTCTTTACCACCAGAGGGCACCAATCAGTTAAGTCAATCTCTGTCATTATTATGAAACAACATGAGCAAATTTCAGGAAGCTGTTTCTGACACTGATTCCTCCAACAAATATGTTTTGAGGACCTACTGCAGTAGCTTACATATGGCTGTGAACTGTTGTCTTATAGACGCTATCGCCCAGAGGGTGCTGCCTTAACCCACGCTGACCCAGGTTCAATCCTGGGCACCGCACAAGGCCCCCTCCAAGCCCTACAAGGAGTGATTCCTGAGTGCAGGGCCAAGAGTAAATCCTGAGTACCACTGAGTGTGGTGTCCAATTCAAAAACAATAACAACAACAAACACAATCCATGGTGCCAGGGAGATAGTACAGTGGGGAGGGTACTTGCCTTGCACACAGTCAAGCTAGGTTCTATCCCCAGCACCCTGACCACTGCCACGGGTGATTCCTGCATACAGAGCCAGGCTAAGCCCCAAGAAAAAGCCAGATGTAAAAAATTTATATATATGTAATGTCTCACAATGGAGACGTTACTGGTGCCCACTCGAGCAAATCGATGAACAGTGCTACAGTGCTATATTATCTTAAGCAACTCCTCTGTCTTACATCTTGGGGGGTGTGGGGCTGTGGAGAAGAGGTTGGAGGATTCCATTTTAGAGTGTTTCTTAGTGTTTTTTTTTTTTTTTTTGCTTTTGTTATTGTTTGGCTACTCCAGCGGTGCTCAGGGCTTTCTCCTAACTCTGCGCTCAGGGGACCATACGGGGTGCTGGGATGGAATCCGGCTCAGCCACACGCAGGACAAGTGCCCTATCTGCTGCAAAGCCACTCCAGCCCTAGTTGTTTTTATCAATAGTCCTGCTTATCCCACCCCTACCCCACCCCTTCAATGTGGTGGCTGGAACCCAGGGCATCACTCAAGCGAGCAAGTAGGTACTGAGCCCTATCTACCACTGAACCATATCCTGGGCCTGGTCTTGGCTACAAGCCCAAGAGAACAATTAGTTAGTGTCTGTTTTGTGTCAGACCGACCGTGAGCTGGTGGTTTAGAAACGGGCTGAATGACACAACTGCAATCTACCAACAGTCTTACCACCTAGGACAGAAAAGCATGACAAAAGACCTATGGAATTCTAGTTCGATGGAGAATGAAGTACACAGCCCATTAACACAGTAGGTCATGAGTCTCTCCAAACAGGTATGCATTTCTTAGTCATTCAGTCTAGGGTCACAGCAACTGTGGTTATTCACTCAGTTGTGAGCTGATTTGATCCCAGGAAACAGTTTCTGGTGTGGGTGCCAGGTACATGTTCCAGGGAGTTACAGGAGGGATTTACCCACCTTGTGGGTCAGGGTGGGGCTGTGCTGAGTTTATGTGGGTGAGATGCTTTGAAGATGAACTTTCAGCCTATTTGTCTACTCATAGCCTTGTTATTAAAGGTGTCAACACCATCTCCCACATTTCCAGGTCAGCAATCTGCTTGTCCTTAAATTGAGAGGTGGTGGAGGGGAAGTCCGAACCAGTCCGACACCATCATTTGGGGGAGGAGGTGCTGTCAGGTTGAAATCACTCCCTGGCTTCTGAGGTAAGCTCTAATGCCAGTGGAATTTGATCTCCTAGAGAGTAGATTTGAAAACTGCGTTCTTTGCAACTCAGCGACCTCTGAGAAATAGCACAATAACAACAAAATGCAGGGGGCCTTCAGAGCGCACTGGGTGCATGACTTTCTTCCCTGGAGTACAGTCTGGGACAGAGGCATAAGAGAGATCCTATCACCATTAAGTCATGTTGGTATTATGGGCCCTTGACATTAGTTTTGTAATCCCCTTCCTTCCCAAAACATTGTAAGGGCCAGGCCTTGGATGTGGTTTGGTGACAGAGTGCCTTCCTTACATGTTTGAATCTCTGGGTTTGATTCCTGGCAATACGTGTGAGCACACACACACACACACACACACACACACACACACACACACACACACACACATACACAGCAACATTAAAGCTTCCAGTTAGAGGCCAGAGTGATAATACAGCAGGCAGGATGCTTGTCTTGTACACAGTCAACCCAGATTTGATCCTCAGCTCCCCATAGAGTCCTCTGAGCCTCACCGGAAGCCTCACCTCTCTGAATGCAGAGCCAGGAGTAAGCCCTGAGCACTGCTGGGTGTGCCTCCAAAACTATAACCAAAACAACAACAACAGCAAGACAACTGTCAGGTCGTCAAAAACAAGAATCATCACCGTCAAGTAGAGCCTAACAAAGACATGAAGACTATGTGGTGTCCCAGATGGGATTCTGGCACAGAAATGAAAGGACATTATGTAAGATGGAAATAACAGGGAAAATTGGGTGAAAGGTATATATGGGAAATTTTGTACTATCTTAGTTTAAATTTTTTACCTTTGGGGTGACACCTGGACTTCCAGGGGTTACTCCTGGCTGTGTTCAGGGAACCATATGGGATGCTGGGGATTAAACTGGTGTTGACCAAGTGCAAGGCAAGCACCCTAAACTGGTATACTATCACTCTGCCTCCTCAATTAAAAAAAAAATATATATATATATAAAACTAAAATGTGTAAGATGTAAGTGGTACAGTTCCTACTTGGTTCTTGCCTTGCATGTTTGAAGCACTGGGCTTCATTCCTGGCACCATGAAAAAAAAAGCTGCTGAAAATAGAAAAAAAAAATCTATTAAAAATAGATGGTGATAGGAACCAGAGAAGAACTTGCCTTGCATGTGGTTGACCCCAATGTGAACAACCCACTAAGTGCAGAGCTGAGTATGGCCCCTGAGCACTGCTGGGTGCCCCTCCACCCCCCATGCTTGAGAGGTGGTGTTCTGAGTACAGCTACACTTTAGTTTTTCTTTTCTTTCAAGTTCCTAGGACCAGGAATGTAGTTCTTGGTAGTGTATTTGCCTCACATGTGTGAGACCCTGGATTCCAACCCTGGCACCAAAGAGTTAAAACACACACACACACACACACACACACACACACACCAAAACCCCATTTAATAAGGATCATTTACCATGTGCTAGATGCTATATATAGAGTTCCTATTTAGTCTTTACAATTGTTAGGTATAATTAACCCTTGAAGGAAGATGATGAAAAGGAAGCTGTATTGTAAACGATGGAGTCATTCGTTGTGATCCCCAAATTCAGAGTATGTTGGAGTCTCCCCTTATGATTCTTCCCTAGCAAACGTTTAAGCAGTTCCCCCCGCCCCTCCCTCCTCAGCATTGATCTATCCTCGCAAAAGTTCTCAGCTCAGGAGGTCAAATTTCAACCAGCAAACGCATTTCAGCTGATCAAAGGGTAAACTGAGGGAAAGCCAGAACATTCGCCCAAAGCTTGGAGGAGGAGAGCAAGTCACTCGGGGTGTCTGTATTATTTCCTTATCCCCCCCAACTTCCTCTTTGTAGTTCAGAAGAGAAGGGAAGTTCAGATGGGTCAACCCTCACCCCCTCACCCATCCTCCGAGAACACATAGTCATTGAGGGCAGGGCAAGACGTGCAGGGAGGACGTCGTGGGGGTGGGGTGGGGTGGGCTCTGGATCTCACCAAGTGGATGAGACCTCCCCCTACCCTCACCCCCGCCCCTCCTTGTCTTGCACAAACCAGGCCAAACCTCCACTGGGTGCAGGGATGGCAGATTGTCCTGGGGAGGGGCCTGCAGAGGCCCCAGATGGTGGAGGCTAGCGGGGGAGGGGAGAGGGAGGGCGCCAAGCGCACTTGGGCCGCAGGGCTTTTCCCCCGGGCGTGCACCGCGGCGTCCAGCCGCACCACGTTCACGGGCCAAGCTCGGGATCCTTCCCCACCCCCTCCTCCCCCACAATCCGGCAGCCGCTGGGGCCTTTAAGCGCCGGTGCGTGTGTGTGCTTGTGCGTGTGTGTGTGTGTGTGTGCTGGTGCGTGCGTGTGCGTGTGTGTGAGTTTGGGGGAGGGGGGCGGGGGGGGACACGTGTCGGCGTCACAAAGCGCAGACACAGCGCCAGGCGGGCGGCGGGGAGGAGGCGGGGAGGTGGGAGGAGGCGGAGGCGCAGGGACGGGGAGGGCGGGGGAGGGCGGGGCGCGCGCAGGCGCCGTGGGGCCGCCGAGCGCACCCCCCCACCCCCTCCCCGCGCCCTGTCCCGGCGCGAGTCCCTCCTCCCTCCTCCCTCCTCCTCCTCCTCCTCCTCCTCCTCCCCGTCTCCCTCCCTCCCTCCCTTCTTCTCTCGGCTCCGTCGCTCCCGCGGCGCGCGGCGCTCTCGCTCGCCTCCTCCGCCGCCGCTGCCGCCGCCGCCGCCGCCGCCGCCGCGCCCCTCCCCCGCGCAGCCGCCGCTGCTGCCGCGAGCCCCCCGCCCCCCGCCCCGCGGCCCCCCGAGCGGGAGCGAGAAGGAGAGGGCGAGCGGGAGAGCGAGCGCGCAGTCCCGGGCCGGCCCGGCCCCCCTCGCCTGCTCCCCGCCGCCGTCCTCCGTGCGCCCCCCACACCCCGCCGCGGCCAAGTGGAGGCCCCCTCCGGGGGGGGCAGGCCCCGAATCCCCCGAAGTCGCCGCGGCCCCCCGCGCCCGGGAGGAGGAGGAGGAGGAGGAGGACGGGCCGGGCCCGGGCCGGCGCACGGTCGCTCGGGGCCCGGCGCCGAGGGAGGGGCCTGGTGCGGGGCCGGCGGCCGGAGCGTGGGGGCGAGCACGGGGGCCCGGCGGCGCCGCCGCGATGGCCCAGCAGCAGATGACCAGCTCGCAGAAGGCCCTGATGCTCGAGCTGAAATCGCTGCAGGAGGAGCCGGTGGAGGGCTTCCGGATCACGCTGGTGGACGAGTCCGACCTCTACAACTGGGAGGTGGCCATCTTCGGGCCCCCCAACACCCTCTACGAAGGCGGCTACTTCAAGGTACCCCCTGCCCCCGCCGCGGCCGCCACCCCCCGCACCCCGATCCGGCGCCGCCCGCCCCGGGCCCCGCTTGCCCCGGGCCGCCCCGGCCGGCCCCGGCGCGAGCCAAGGCCCCGGCGGCGCCCACCCCCGGCCCGGCCGGCCGCGCTCCCCCGACGCCTTTCCTTTGTCCAGGGGGGGCGGCGCGGCGCCCCGGCTCGGCCCGGGCCCCCCCGGAGGCGGCGGGGCGGGAGGCCCAGGGCCGCCTTTGTGTTGCGGGCCCGGCCCGCGCCTCCCGAGAGGGGGGTCCGGCCTCGCCGCGCCGTCTGGAACTGCCCCAGAGGGCAGGGTGACCTGCAGCCTCCCGGGCTTGGACCTCCGCTGTTATTTTTTTGGGGGGTGGGGTGGGGGTGGGGGCGAGGGCCTGGTGGGGGAGGAAGGATGGTCGCCTGTCATGCCCCCGGCTGCCTAGTGGTGTGACCCGAGCCGGGCTTTGCGGGGTGGTGGTGGTGGTGGTGGTGCCCGGGCTGCGCGCGTGCCTTAAGGGGCTGCTTCCTCCTCGGCGTCTCCCCCACCTCACCCCACCCCGTGGGCACTCACGAAGCGGGACCCTTGGGTGCCCGCACACGCACGCACGCACACACACACACACACACACGAGGGGGTTGCCTGCGTGTTCTTGCTATTGTCCACTTGGGGGGAACTTGCATTTTAGCCCGCTCCCCCACGAGTGTGTCCTCATCTTCTTTTAGTGCTCAGTTTCCAAAAATGCCCTTTGTCCTCACCCTGCCACCAACTTCACGGCCTCGCCTCGTCCCCACCCCCGCGGAGAAGTATCCGGAGTTGGGGGGGGGGGACCGGCCCTGGGTAGGGGCGTTGAGAGTTTGCCGCTCTGGGGGGTTGCAGGGAGTGGGGGGCACTGGGGAGGGACGACACGACGCTGTTTGGGTCCGGGTGGTCTCCTAGGTGGAAGGAGCTGCGCCGAGCCGCTGTGAATTGAGTACGACGATCCCTTAGTGACCGTGGACCCGAGGTTTTTCCAAAATTTCAGACTAGTAAGAAGGATTATTTCAGATTCAAGGTATTTAAATTAAAACAGACAAACAAACTCCAAAAAACCCCTCCGAGATGGAGAATTTTGGTGACGTTGAGGATATTGTTTTGTTTCCCTGTTGTTTACCGTTTTTGAGGGACCAAGTCGCAGATTAAAAAAAACTTGAGAGTTCGATGTAAGTTGTGGTGTCCAGGGACCAAACCTGGGGCCTCACTCCCGCAAGGGAAATGGCTCGAGAGCCCAGCCACACGTCTGGCCTTGAACTTTGGATATTTTATTATATACTGGGGGCAGAGACCCAAAAAAATGAATTCTTTCAGGAAACCATTACATTTTGCTTTTTTTTTTCCTCTTCCAAAATTAAATAAAATAGAGCGGTGAGTCAATCTTTGTTTTGAAGGGAGGGGCTATCTTGGCAAAAGTTTTAAATCAGCATCTTAGTCATGTAGTAATGATGTGTATTTTTAGGACTGTCCCATTACTTTTTTCTTTACCAGTTTTAAGGTAGAAGCATTCGTTTCATGCTTGATGTTGGGTCAGCTTGGCAGAAAATGTAATGGGGGAATGTCAGATCTGTTTCTGGGATGGTGGTTGACTACCTAGTAAAATGTGAGAGGATTGTGGAAGAGCTGTACTCTTGTCTACTGTATGCTTCATGTTTTCTTTGTTCTTTTTTTCCTCCTTTATCCAGCACAGTATTTATTTTTTTTTTTTTTGCTTTTTGGGTCACACCTGGCGATGCACAGGGGTTACTCCTGGCTCTGCACTCAGGAATCACTCCTGGCGGTGCTCAGGGGACCATATGGGATGCTGGGCTTTGAACCCGGGTCAGTTTCATGCAAGGCAAACGCCCTACCCGCTGTGCTATCGCTCCAGCCCCTATCCAGCACACTATTGGGGTATCATTCCCACTGGATACGGGGGACCCTGTTGTGGCTGTTATTGAGTTGGGGCCTCCTGCATGCAAAGCACTCGCTCCAGCGGTTGAGCGCTCTCTCTCTGTCTCTGTCTCTCTCTGTCTCTGTCTCTCTCAGCTCTCTCTGATCCTGTGTAGCTTCATCGTTTATGGTCACAGCGTCGATGGAGGTACTTAAAATCTCTAAACATTCGAGTAATTAGTGACAGATTGGAAAAGGAATCGCCATATCTACGATGAAGGCTATTACTCTTATCAAATATTTATAGACAGTAGAAAAATGTGCGTGCCTGGCCCCCAAACCAAAAATAACGATGACAAGGGAGCAGAGAGATAGTGCAGAGGTAACACACTCGCCTTACATGCCACCGAGCCTGGGTCTTATCCCCAGCACGTATGTGATCCCTGAGCACCTCGGAGGTGTGACTCAAAAGCAGTAACAAAGAAACTGTGAAAGGAAATAGTGGGTCACAGATTGTAGGATTTTTGTTTAAGTAATGGGAAAAGAGTGTGGAGAGAAACTCCTCATTAGGTAAATACTAAAGGGGCCTCTGTAGCATACACTTTATTTTTGGGTCTTTGGGCTGTGCTCGGTGTGCTCAGGGCTTGCTCCTGTCTGCTCAGGTGGCTGGCATTATGTGGCAGGTGCCAAACCCGGGTTGGCTGCATGCAAGGCAAATTCCTTATCCCTGTGCTATCTCTGTGTCTCTAGCATGCTCTTAATTTAAAGGCATTTCAATTTCATTTCTATTTAAAAAGGTTTTTAATTTTTTTTTTTTTTGGCTGTACTCACCAGTGCTCAGTTTGTAAGCACTTGGGCAATCATGTGCAGTGCTGGGATTGAACCCGGGTCAGCTGTGTGCAAGGCTAAACGCTTTACCATGTACTATGCCCTGTTCCCAACCCCAATCTCTTTCTTTCTTTCTTTCTTTCTTTCTTTCTTTCTTTCTTTCTTTCTTTCTTTCTTTCTTTCTTTCTTTCTTTCTTTCTTTCTTTCTTTCTTTCTTTCTTTCTTTCTTTCTTTCTTTCTTTCGTTTTTTGCTTTTTTGGGTCACACCTGGCAATGCACAGGGGTTACTCCTGGCTCTGCACTCAGGAATTACCCCTGGCCGTGCTCAGGGGACCATATGGGATGCTGGGATTTGAACCTGGGTCGGCCTCGTGCAAGGCAAACGCCCTACCCGCTGTGCTATCTCTCCAGCCCGCTTTCCTTCTTTCTTTCCTTCTTTCTCTTTCCTCTTCCTTCCTCCCTCCCTCCCTCCCTCCCTCCCTTTCTCCCTCCCTCTCTTTTTTTTTTTTTTTAATTTTTGGGTCACACCTGGCATTGCTCAGGGGTTACCTCTGGCTCATGCACTCAGGAATTACACCTAGTGGTTGCTCAGGGGACCTGGAAATTGAACCCGGGTTGGCCGCATGCAAGGCAAACGCCCTACCCACTGTGCTATCGCTCCAGCCCCTCTATAAGGCTTTTGTGACATGTACAGAATGTTTGAAAATTCCTAAGTAGGTTTTATGTTTTAATTTTGTTCAGTAACATTTTCTTCCCCACTGTATGGGCTTTTGTCCTAAAAGTTTTCCACTGGAGGGAGAGATTTATGGTCATGAAGAGTTAACTACATTACACTGGTGATAGGTCTAAAAACCATTGTTTTTTATTTTACTGCTTTTGTTGTAAAACAAGGCTTTTAGTGTGTTCCATTACAGCTGCAGTTAGAAGTTGGCACAGGGCTTTCTTTCTTTTTTTTTTTTTCCTGGTTTTTGAGCCACACCCTGCAGTGCTCAGGGATTACTCCTGGTTTTGCAGTCCTTGGGGTTCAGGGGACCATATGGGATACTGGGGATTGAACCTGGGTCGGCTGTGTGCAAGGCAAGCGCCTTAGCTGCTGTACTTTCACTTGGACCTAGCACAGGGCTTTCTTTACCACGCATAAAGTAACATTTACTGTAATTTCTTGTTAAATTTTTAAATTTGCATATTAGTTTCTGTAGGTTGTGATTCTTAACATTCTTATAATGTCTAACTTTTACATATTATTAGACTAATAACTGATTTTTTTCTCTCCATGATTTGATTCCAAACCAATTAAAAAAACTTGGGGGGAGTTTTTTGGGCTATACCCAGAGATGCTTGGAGGCATCTTGCAGCTTGGACTCAGGGTTGCTCAGGGGGACATTGGTAGCCCCTGTAGAGTAAGCCCCTTAGCCCTGTACTGGCTCTTCAGGCCAGACTTCAGTCTGTTTTGACTATGATAACCAGTTATAATGGAGATTTGTGAGATTTGTATTTCACAAAAAAAGTTTTTTAAGTGAATCACCGTGAGATACAGTTAAAGACTTACAGACTTTCATGATTACGTTTCAGTCATGCAATAATCAAGTACCCATCCCTCCACCAGTGCCCATTCTCCATCACCAATGATCCCAGTATCCCTCCCGCCACCCCTACCCCTTGCCACCCCCTGCCTCTGTGGCAGGCACATTCCCTTTTTCTCTCTCTCTCTTTGGGTGTTAGTATTTATTTAATTTATTTGTTTGTTTGTTTATTTATTGCTTTTTGGGTCACACCTGGCGATGCACAGGGGCTACTCCTGTCTCTGCACTCAGGAATTACTCCTGGCGGTGCTTGGGGGACCATATGGGATGCTGGGAATAGAACCCTGGTCGGCCACGTGCAAGGCAAATGCCCTACCCACTGTGCTATCGATGCTCCAGCTCCATGGGTGTTAGTATTTAAAAAAAAAAAATAAATTAAACCAATTTTGCAGTTCTTGAAAAAATATTTTGAAGCTCTTTGATTCTGTGTTTGGGGGAGGGGGACCACACCTGGCTGTGCTCAGGGCTTTTATTCCTGGCACTGTGCCTTGGAATCAGTCACTCCTTAGCAGGACTCTGGGGACCGTAGATGTGGTGCTGTCAAATGTGGGTCGACAGCATGTAGGGAAGTGCCCACACAGAAACGAAAAATGAAGAGTGCCTCTTCAATAATGCCCATAACATAAAAGTGTAAATGAGGTCTGGGCAGATGGAACAATGGGTAGGACACTGGCACATGGCCTACCCGGGTTTGTCCCCACAACCTAATTAGTCCTTGATAGTGGTCACCCTGAGCACTGAGTCAGTCCTGAGTAACTCAGGTGTGGCCCCCCCCCAAACAAAAAACAAAAGTGTAAATGATACAGAAGACCCGGATTGGTGAGAGAGTGTAGAAAGTGTGATACTTGCCTTGCAAGTGCTGGGTTTGTTCCTGGTACCAATAGGGTCTCCAAGTACCACTAAGAATGATACCTGAGCACTGGGCCAGGAGAAAGCCTTGAGCACAGCTAGGTGTGACCAAAAAACAAAAAACACCAGCCTCCATAAAAAGACACAGAAGCAAAGTATTGAGTTAACTTTCTATTGTTCTGGTTTTAGTCATTTAGACTGGAAATGAAGTATAGATGTGTCCTTTTTATTTTTAGACCACACCTGGTGGTGCTGGGGAGAACCACGTGGGGCCAGGGATTGAATCCTGGGGCTCAGTCATCTCTTGCCCCACTCTTTCGTTTTTGGGAACCGATTATTTGGGAAGTATTACATATTAAAAAATTTCCTTAATAGCTGCTTTGTAAGATTTAACACTCATTCTCTTAAACTTGCCTATAGTCATGTTGAAAAATAAGATACAAGGATTGTCTTTATTTGTTTTGAATAAATGAACCTATTTGTCACCAGTTTTCTTTCCTTTTTTTTTTTACCCTCCTTTTAAGATTTTTGTGTGTGGTTTTGGGGCCACACCCGCCAGTGCTCAGGGCTGACTCCTGGCTCCGTGTTCAGGGATCATTTTGGCCAACTCTGGGGATCAGAGCTGTCTGCAAGGCAGTCACCCTCTGCCTGTTCTGTAGCTTCGGCCTCTCCTTTTCTTTCATTTTTTATTTTGGGGCTACACCCAGCAGTGCCCAGGGCATACTCCTGGCTCTGTGCTCAGGGATTGCTTCTGGCAGGCCCTGGGGACCATAGGGAATGCCAGAGATCAAACCCAGGTTGGTTGGCTGTGTGGAAAGCAAGCACCCTACCTGCTGTACTATTGTTCTTTTTTAAAAAAAATTTTTAATTTAAAAAAAAATTTTAATTTTTTTTTACCCTTTGGGTCACACCCAGCAATGCTCAGGGGTTACTCCTGGCTCTGCACTCAGGAATTACCCCTGGCGGTGCTCAGGGAACCATATGGGATGCTGGGAATTGAACCCGGGTCCGCCGCATGCAAGGCAAATGCCCTATCCGCTGTGCTATCGCTCCAGCTCCATATTGCTCTTCTTGTCCTCACTTTCTATCCCTCAGAAACATCAAACTCCCTTCTTGCTGATAATGTACTTCAGCTTACAATATACTCTTATTTTATGATTGTCATTTAATTTCTTGTTGTTTTTTTCTTCTTCTTCCTGGTTTTTGGGCCATATCTGGAGATGATTAGGGGTTTACTCCTGGTTTTGTACTTGGGAATCACTCCTGGTGATGCTCGGGGGACCATATTAGATGCCAGGGATCAAACCTGGGTTGGTTCTGTGCAAGTCATGTGCCTTGCTGACTCAACTGTCTCTTAGGCCTTGTAAATTCTGGTGTTTTGGCCATGCTGGCATTGCTGCTGTACAGTTAGGGATCACTCCCAGTGCTTAGGGATTAACGCCTGGAGAGGCTGAAACCGTATGTGGTACCAGGGGATCTCGAGCCTGGGTCAGCTGCATGTGCAAGGCAAATGCCCTGTCTGCTGTGCTATCACTTTGGCTACTAGAAAGTTGTTGAAGGACCAGAGGGATTGCTCAATGGGTTGAGTGCATACTTTGTATGTGGGAGGCCCAGGTTCAAACTCCATCACTCCATGGTCCACCAAGCATTGCCCAGAAGAAGTCCCAGAGCGCTAAGCCAGTAGTAGATGTTGAGCACTGCTGGGTGTGACAAACCCAACCCCCCAAAACCCAGTTGACCTCTGCTCTCTGGTCACTGCCTACCTGGTCTCCTGCCCCCTCCACCCCCCAACACATACACCCAGTCCCCAGCAATCACTGCCATGGCCCTGTTGGGCCAGAGCAGCATTGCATCACAGGCCCGGACACGGAACCATATGGCCTGGATTTTCAAGTATTGTGGGATAGCCCCCAGCCCCCTAAATATTGTTTGGGAGGTTCCCCCTCCTCAAAATATAATGATGACTTGTTTACTTTTATCTGGGAAATTTGGGTCGTCCTGTAAAAAACGCATTTGAAGTGTTTATTCACTTTTGGAGTTTTAAGCCACCCCTGGTGGTGCTTGGGCCATTCCTGGCTGTGCTCAGGGGGTCATATGTGATGCCAGTGATTGAACCAGGCTTGGCTAAAGCTGCCACATGCAAAACAGTGCCTTACATCCTGACTGTCATCTTTTGGGTCCCTGCATTTTTATTTTAAATTTGAAAAAAAAAATTACTGGTTTTGGGCCACACCCAGCAGTGCTCAGGCTTCACTCCTGGCAGGGCTGGGAGGAGACCACTGGGGTGGTGGGGATTGAACTTGGGTCTGTTGCTGCAAAGCAGACACACCTTACCCACTCTGTATTATCTCTGGCCCCTGGGCCCCTGCATTTTCAGAGAGTCAATTCTTAGAAGCCCTGTTGCAGAGCATTTGGATAGGCAATGTAAATAAATTTTTAACATTATTAAAGTAGCACTGTTAATTGAAAATGAAGACTTCTTTTTTTTCCTCCTTGGTGAGGGGGGCAAGTTTGGGGCAAGTTTGAGCCATACCTGCCCGTTCTCAGGGTTTATTTCTGGCTCTGCTCAGGGATCCCTCCCGGTGCTCCTTGGGGACTCTATGTAGCACCGTATATAGTACTGCAGATTAAACCTGGGTTAGCTGTGCACTAGGCACATGCCTCACTTCTGTCCTGTACCTCAGCCCTGAAAATAAAGTTTTATAGTGAGTCTCTCACTTAAAAATTTTTCATTTGATGGGAACCAGAGATGAATGAAATTCAGCAGTAGAGCACTTGCCTCACGGATGTGAGCTCTCTGGGTTCAGTCCCCTCCCTCATAGGACTTTTAGCTACTTATTTGTTTTGGGTTGCAGATGCTCAGGGGTTGCTCCTGGCTCTGCACTCAGGAATCACTTCTGGTGCTCAGGGACCATATGGCCTGCCGGGGATAGAACCTGTGTCAGCTGTGTTCAAGGCAAACATACCAGCCACTGTACTATCTCTCCGGCCTCCTAACTTTTAAATTTTTATTTTTAAATTTTTTAAATTATTTTAAAATTATTTATTAATTTTTTTTTTTTTTTTTTTTTTTTGCTTTTTGGATCACACCTGGAGATGCACAGGGGTTACTCCTGGCTCTGCACTCAGGAATTACCCCTGGCGGTGCTCAGGGGACCATATGGGATGCTGGGAATTGAACCCGGGTCGGCTGCTTGCAAGGCAAACGCCCTACCCACTGTCCTATCGTTACAGCCCCTAACTTTTAAGTTTTTTTAATTTTTAAAATTAAACCAATTAAACCAATTTTTTAAATTGAATCACTGTGAGATAGACCCCTACAAAGCTGTTCATGATTAGGTTTCAGTCACACAGTGTTCAACACCCATCCCTTCACCAGTGTACATTTCCCAATACCACCAATGTCCCTAGGTTCCTTCCCGTTACCCCCACCCCGCAGCCTATCTCTGGCAGGTGCATCTCTCTCTCTCTCTCTCTGTCTCTCTCTCTCTCTTCCTCTTCCTCTTCCCCCCTTCTCTTCCTCCTCCTCCTCCTCACCCACCTCCCACTCCATCCTGCCCCTAACTTTTTTTTTTGAAGTTGTAATGAGTGCTGAATAAACTGAAGCAACATTTTATATAGGAACAGCTAATGTTCAGTGGTTTAAGATACTAAATGCCATTTCAGGTTTTTCATTTTTTATTTTTTTGAGAAACCATACCTGGCTGTGCGCAGAGCTTTACTCCTGGCTCTGTGCTCAGGGATCACTCCTGGTAGGGCTCGGGGACTACATGGGTGCTGGGAACAAACCTGGGTCTGATGCAAGGCAAACACTATCACCACTGTACCATCTCTCTGGCCCTTCTGTTTTATTTTTATTTTTTACTTTTTCCCCGTTTTGTTTTTCTTTGTTTTTTTTTCTTTTTGTTGTTGTTTTTGGCTCACACCTGGTGATGCACAGGGTTTACTCCTGGCTCATGGACTCAGGAATTACTCCTGGCGGTGCTTGGGGGACCATCTGGGATGCTGGGAATCAACCGGGTCATCCTCATGCAAGGCAAACGCCCCACCTGCTGTGCAGCCTCTCTCCGTTTATTTTTTTTAATTTTTATTATTATTATTTGCTTTTTGGGTCACCTGGCGATGCACAGGGGTTACTCCTGGCTCTGCACTCAGGAATCACCCCTGGCGGTGCTCAGGGGACCATATGGGATGCTGGGAATCGAACCTGGGTCGGCCGCGTGCAAGGCAAATGCTCTACCCACTGTGCCATCGCTCCAGCCCCCCCTCTCTGTTTATTTTTAATATCAAATATAGCACATTGATATTCAAGAGACTATGATTTAATCCTGTTAAATTGATTTCAGATGCATATTCTAGATTATACCTTATCTGAAAATAGGAAGTTTCTTAAAACCCGTAAAGTCTCACAGTTAGCATCAGCCAGGGGGCACTTGTGACCTAGTTGTGAGAAGTCCTTCCTTTAAAATCTGATAGTCTTCTTTTTTTTCTTCTTCTTTTTGTGAAGCAAAGTAGTTTTTAATGAATGAAACTGGGCTGTGAGAGGAGAGGAAGAGGGGGATTAAATGTGCCCCAGAGAGAACACAGGCTTCTCCGGAGTGGAAATAAGCAAAGAAACAGACAAGCAAGCGAGATACGTGCTCGAGTGATGTCGAACACGGGCTTGAAGAGCAAGCCTCTATATTTCAGTTTCTATTTATTTTAGTTTTTTGGGTCACATCTGGAGGTGCTGGAAGACGGTTCCCAGCTTGGTGCTCGGGGGTTTCTTCTGGCAGTGCTTGGGAGACTGTGGTGTTCGGAAACGTGGGAAGCATGAGCTCCAAATCACGGCGCTGCATCACTCGAAGTTGTTATTTTTCCAAGTGATGTTTCACGATTCATCTGTTTTGTGTGGTGTGGGTTCCCCTGGAGTGCTCAGGGGCCCTGAGGTCCTTTCCATGGGTGCTCAGCAAACCGTGTTGAGGTATTGTTTAATGCAGGGCCTGCGGGTGAACTGCTTAGGGCCCTCGGTGTCACCTGGGAGGTGTCCGAAGACTCCAGGCCCACCCAGTGGTGCTTGGGGGTGGGGGGGGAACCGTATATTAGAGATCAGGCCAGCCTCATGTATGGCGTGGCGTTAACCCCTCTAATAAGTCTCTGGTAAGTCTTAAGTATCAGTATCGTTTTAGACTTTATAAAGTAAGGATTTAAAACATTTTTTTGGTCCCACCCAAAGGTGTTTAGGAGTTATTCCTGGTTCTGTTCTAAGGGATCACTCCTGGCAGGCTTGGGGGACCGTATGGCCCAGCGCTACATTTTATATGGAGTCAGGGAAGATATTCAGATGTTAACTTTAGAGCATCTGTAAATCATTATCATAAAAATGTCTCTATACCTGAAAGCTTTGTAACTTTCCACATGGTGAATCAATAAAAGAATTAAAAAAAATAAAAAAATAATAAAAGCTCAAAAAAAAAAATGTCTCTGTGCAGGACCAGGGATTCGGCTCAGAGAGCTGGAGTGTATGTTTTGCTTTGATCCCTGGCACTGCTTGTCCCCAGAGCAGCATTGGGGATGACCCCAGACCGTGAGCCAGGAGCAGCCCTTGAATACTGCTAGGTGTTGCCCCCAAACAAAATAAATAACAGCAACAAAAACAGGTATAGACTTTATGATACCGAAATTAGAGGTGTACGTGCTATTGACCCAATGGTAAATGGCAGTTAACATTAAAATATTTCAAACTTTAAAATTTGAAATTAGAGCATTTGTCAACAGCCGTAATCTGTCATGGTGAGATGGTCTGTTGCTGACGCTGGAAGAGAGTACTGTGGGAAGGGCACTTGCTCTGCATGCAGCCTACCCGGGTTGGATTCCTGGCACCAAATGCGGTGTCCCAAGCCCTGCCGGGAGGAATCCCTGGGCCCTGCTCAGGAGCACTGCTGAATGTGACTGACCCCCATGCCCCCCAGTAAAAATCCCAACAACAAAGTTCTTTTTTTTTTTAATTAATTATTATTATTTTTTATTTTATCACCATGTGGAAAGTTACAGAGTTCTCAGGTTTATCTCTCAGTTATACCGTATTCAAACACCATCCCTTCACCAGTGCCAATATTCCACCACCAAAATCCCCGGTATACCCCCCGCCCCCCACTCCAACTGTATAACTGATGAATTTCACTTCATTTTCTCTTCACCTTGATTACGTTCCATATTTCAACACAAAACTCACTATTCCAACAACAAAGTTCTTATGCATCTTAAAAACTTAGCTGTCTCAGTAGCATAATAAGATTCTAGAAGGGCTTAGAAAACAGAACTCCATCTTTTTTTTTTTTTTTTTTTTTAATTTTTGGGTCACACCCAGCAATGCTTAGGGGTTACTCCTGGCTCTGCACTCAGGAATTACTCCTGACGGTGCTCAGGGGACCATATGGGATGCTGGGAATCGAACCTGGGTCAGCCGCGTGCAAGGCAAACGCCTTACCCACTGTGCTATCGCTCCAGTTCCCAGAACTCCATCTCGCTGAAAGATTTTGTTTTGGGGCCACACCGGGAACTTGGGGGTTCCTCTTGGCTCAGCACTCAGGAATTAATCCTAGTGGTGCATACTATAGTAGGTAGGGGGCTCAGGTCCCGAAAGATCACATTTAAAAGCTGTCCATCTGGTGCCAGTTAAGCTTTTTAATTTGAATTACTGTTGTGAACCTATTGTCAAGGTATGAAGAATAAGCAGTTATAACATGCTTAAACATTGAGGCCTTATGTAATTATGCATGCAGTTTTTTTTTAATACAATGTAGGTATTCTTAGCTAATACATATTGTTTATGATGTGCTACTAGCTAGTTCTGTTTATTTAGAGGTTTGGTGCCACACCCAGCAGTGCTCATGACTGTTCCTGCCTCTGCTCAGGAGTTAACCTCTGGTAGCGTGTGGGGGATCACCCACTTCCCAGAATCAAATTGGGTTCCCTACACTACATTATATAAATTATCCTACAGTGCTCCTGTTAGTAATTATTTCTATCCCACCCGCACAACAGAACCTGGCAAGCTCCTCGTAGTATATTCGATAATGCCAAAAACAGTAACAAGTCTCACAATGGAGACGTTACTGGTGCCCGCTCGAGCAGATCGATGAGCAAGGGGACGACAGTGCTATATAAAGAGAAACTAAGTCACACTCCTTAAGAGGTCAAGCTGCTTTCCAGTACTACAATCTTTATATAGAATATCTCATATAATATTATCATATAGTATCAGAGAGTTATTATTCTTTATATAAAGAGAAACTAAGTCACATACTTCCCTAAGGTCTTCAGAAAGTTGTAATATGAAGTGATAGCACACTGTTCGCTTGAAAAACCAGTATTTTGTTACTGACATGTTTGATCACTTAGGATAATACTTAGGATATATAAGTGGAGTTTTAAGAAAATTAAGTTCAGGGCCTGGGTATATATAGTTCAACGCTGGAGTAATTACATTGAGGTCCTGTGTTTGGTCCCTGGTACTGCAAAAAAAGAAAATCCAATTTGTGGAGAATTTTATAAAAATGATTTAAAATTTTACAAAAGGTGTCTGGAGACATGTATGACATTAGGCACTTGCCTTGTGTGCAACTGATCCTGGTTTGATCCCAGGCACTACATATGATCCCCTGAATTCCAGGAGTGAGCCCAAATTTTTGTTTAAGCTTAAAGTCTTGGGGCCGGATAGATAGTACTATGGATAGAGCCTTCACCTTTCATGAGGCTGACCAGAGCTTAATCCCCAGCATTGCATATAGTCCCCAGACCTCCCTCGCCCCCCTCCCCTAGAGTAACTCCTGAGTGCAGAGCCAGGGATAAGACCTGTACACTGCTGGGTGTGGCCCTCAAACAACAATAACAACAAAAAAGTTAAAGGTCACAAGGGTCATCATCTGTTCCCCCTTATTATGGGGAGATATTTTAATGATGACTTCCATTTATGCCTCTTAAATTTACTGGAACAATTAATTCCATTTGATCTTGGACTTGAATTTGAGAATGAGAAATTACTGTAAAAGGATTTTTATTGATTCATTCGATAAAAGCTATATTATACTTCAAGGGGACAGCGGGATGGTGCTGGTGTTGTTACATGTCAATCTGGGGTCTGAGAGAATGCAGGGGACTTGCCTTGCACACAACCAACCCAGGTTTGATCCTTGGCATCCCAGATGGTCTCCTGAGCCTGCCGTGGGTGGTAACTGAGTGCAGAGCCAGGAATAAGTCCTGAGCAGATGGGACGCTGTGAATTGAACCTGAATCAGCGGTGTGCAAGGCAAACTCCCTACCCCACTGTACTCTCTCCTGAGGCTCTCAGCTATGTATGTAATGCAAGGGAGTAAAATTGATTAATGAAATATAATACACAGGTACATCTTGACAGCTGACTTTACTTGAGGGGAAGAATGGGGAGCAAAGGGTAGAAGAGATTTAGGGGAAGTAACAGCTGCTAAATTAAAAGAAAAATGGTGCAAGGAGATAGTTTACAGGATTGGTTCTCATAATGCTTAGCACTATGTGGTTCCCTTAGCACTGCCAGGAGCAGTTCTTGTGTACCAAATTGGGAGTAGCCCCGAAACAACACTGGATGTGGCCTAAGAACTTGAGAAAAAAATAAAAGGAACCCACCACCACCACCACCACCAAAAATTATAGGAGTTGGGAGATTATACAATGGGATCTAGCACATGTTTTTTTCTCTTGGGGCTTCTGGGTTCAGTCTGGCACTGCCTGGTCCCCTGAGCACTGTTAAGAGTGACCCCAAGCATTGCCCCTAAAGTAGTGCCTGCGCACTGCTGGGTCTGGCTCCAAACCAGAAATTGAAATTAACGAAACATCTGAAATGACAGTGGGAGGATGATAGGAGTTAAATTTCTTTTGTTTGGACGTTTAGCCACAACTGTTGGTACTTAGGGGTCACTCCTGAAGGCACTCTGGTTACCATAAGTAGTGTCAGGGATTAAACCTGGGTCAGCCACATGCAAGGCAAGTGCCTGACCCACTGTACTCTCTCTTCAGCATCCTCCCCCCACTTTTTTTTTTTTTTTTTGGTGAGGCCACACCCAGTGGTGCTCAGGGATCACTCCAGGTGGGTTTGGGGACTATATGGAGTGCTGAGGATTGAACTCAGATTGGCCGCATTAAAATTTTTAATACAGTATTGAATTATGGTTTTAAAATATGATGATGCCAACTTTTTTTTTTCTTTTTGGGTCACACCCGGCAATGCCCTTCCCGCTGTGCTATCGCTCCAGCCCCTGATGCCAACTTTTATGGAATATTTCCCAGCAGAAGATACCAGGCCCAGCTGTGTGACACTCAGCCTGGCAGTCCGTGTTGTTTGGACTTGGCAATTTTGGGAGCTGTTGGGGCCCTGTTGGGTTATAGCCAGCTGTGTTTGGGGAGCCATGTACCAGGGATCAAACTGGAAGCCTCTGCATGCAAGGCATGTGTCCTAGGCCTCTGTGACATCTCCCTGACTGCCAGGCACTTGGGGAGGCCAGAGAACTTTCAGTTTTGAGCTTTCGTTTAGATTCTAGCTTTCAGTTGAGTTTGTTAAATGGCATTCTTTGGGTGTTTTATAGCAGTTTCAGACCCATGCTGTAATTTCCATGAGGGATGTTATTTGGGTCACATCTGGCTGTGCTCTGGGATCACTTCTGTCAGTGCTCATGGGACTGTTCTCCGTCCTGGAGATTGCGCTAAGAACAGCAGCAAGCAAGACAAAGTGCCTGCACCCTCTGTGCTATTTCTCTGATCTACAGATTTTTTTTTTAATCTTTTCTCCATTTGGATTTCCATCTTTGATATTTCTTATGATCTTTCCTCTTTTGATACACACCTAGCAATGCATGCGGTAGTTGGGGTACACTAGGGCCACATTTGTGTTGGTTGGGAGGCAAAGTGCATTCAGCACCTGGGATTGAACCTGGGACCTCACCTAGGCCAGTTATACACTATACCATTTTGTGTGTGTGTGTGTGTGTGTGTGTGTGTGTGTGTGTGTGTGTGTGTGTGTGTGTGTGTGTTTGCTTTTTGGATCACACCCGGCGATGCACAGGGGTTACTCCTGGCTCTGCACTCAGGAATCACCCCTGGAGGTGCTCAGGCGACCATATGGGATGCTGGGGATCGAATCAGGGTCGGCCTCGTTCAAGGCAAACCTGCTGTGCTGTTGCTCCAGCCCCTACACTATACCATTTGAACTACATCCCTCCTGGTCACCTTAATCTTGGATTTTGTTTTTTGTTTCTTTGTTTTGTTTTGGTGCCATGCCTGGTCATGTCTGGGCTTATTCCACTGCAGTCTGGAATTACTTCTGGCAGTGCTCGGGGGACCATATGAGATGCCGGAGATTGAACCTGGGATGGTCGCATGCAGGGCAAATGTCTTACTCACTGTACTGTTACCCTGGACCCATCCCCTTGATTTCATAATTCTTTAGTTACTTTGCCATATTTCGTGCCTGGGCAACTGATGCTTAATTTGGACAAATCCCATAAAATAATTTGTATTGTGTGGCTCACTCAGGATACATAGTAATTCAGATAGTAAACATGGAATGATTGCTACCTTGTTTAAAATAATCATGGCTCATTTATTATGTTGAGAATTGGCAGTTATGAAAGCCTGGGTAATATGTTGTAATACTTTATAGAAACAGTGAATTGTGTAATCTTTGGTTTTGGATCCATACCTGGTTCTGCGCAGGGCTTACTCCTGATCTGTGCTCAGTGAAAACTCCTAGCAGTGCTGGGGGGGATCGTACGTGGTGCTCAGGATCGAATCATGGCCGTACATGCATGGCCAAATGCCTCACATCCTGGACAGTTTTTGGATCAAGAAAAAGAATGACAGGATAGAAACATCCAAAATACAGTGGTGGGAAGGTGTAATTGTGGTGGGATTGGTGTTCAAATATTAAATGTCATCAAATATTGTAAACTACTTTATAAAAATAAAGTTAAATTAAAAGAAAAAATGATTTATTTTCATTTATTTTTGGCTTTTTTTTTGGGGGGGGGTCACACCTGGCGATGCACAGGGGTTACTCCTGGCTCACGCACCCAAGAATTACTCCTGGCAGTGCTTGGGGGACCATATGGGATGCTGGGAATCAAATCTGGGTCAGCCGTGTGCAAGGCAAACATCCTACCGCTGTGCTATCACTCTAGCTCCTATTTTCTTTTTTTTTTTTTCTTTTTGGATCACTCCTGGCGGTGCTCAGGGGACCATATGGGATGCTGGGAATCTAACCCGGGTCAGCCTCGTGCAAGGCAAACGCCCTACCCGTGTGCTATTGCTCCAGCCCCTATTTTCATTTATTTTTGACTTTTGGGCTAGTCCTGGTGATAACTCAGGGGCTTACTCCTGGTTCTGCACTCAGGAATTACTCCTGGTGGTGCTTGGTGGACCATATGCTTGCTGAGTGCATCCTGTCGGCTGAGTGCAAGGCAAGTATCTGCTATGCTATCGCTCCAGCCCCCCAGAAGAGTGATTTAAAATTTTGGTAACAGTACCATTCTTATTTTTCTTTTTTTCTAGTGACCTGGTTTGAACCCAGGTCAGGCGCGTGCTCTTAAGTCACTGAGCTACCTAGCCTCTTTCTTAGGAAATAGTTTTGTTTTGATTTAGTTTGGGGCCATACCCAGCGGTGTTCAGGGCTTACTCAGGATCACTCCTAGCTGGCTTGTGAGCTACATAGTTTACCTGGATTCATCCTCCACATCCTGTATAGCCCTACATACTCGCCAGGAGTGATCCCTGAGTGCAGCGCCAGGAATAAGCCCTGAACACTGCCTGGTGTGGCCCAAAAACAAAACAAAACGTTCTTTCTTTCTTTTTTTTTTTTTTTTGCTTTTTGGGTCACACCTGGAGATGCACAGGAGTTTCTCCTGGCTCTGCATTCAGGAACCACTCCTGGCAGTGCTCAGGGGACCATATGGGATGCTGGGAATTGAACCCGGGTTGGCCACGTGCAAGTCAAATGTCCTACCGGCTGTGCTATTGCTCCAGCCCCAAAACAAAAATTCTTAATGGAAGAGTCCCTAGGTTTTAACCTAAGTTCTACCTAAACACCAGATCCTCACTTAAACATTCTCTGTCTTACAAATTTTTTGTCATCTTTATTTAAATACTGAAATGCGATTAACCAGTTCCAAAGAACTCACAGGTAGAAAGTGAAGAAATATTACTTTTTAAATCTGTTTTCGAGGGGTGGGAAGATTTGGGCTACACCTGGCAGTGCTCAGGTCTTTTAATCCTGGGTCAGCACTCAGGAATCACTTCCGACAGGCGTGGGGGGGACCCTGTGGGATTCCAGGAATGGAGCCCAAATTGAGCACAGAGCCAGGAATAAGCTCAAGAACCATTGGTTTCGTCAAAACGAAAAGTACTGTGGCTGTGTGCAAAGCAAGCACCTTACCTGTACTTACCTGTATTATTGCTTTGAACTGAAGACGCCTTTTTAAAAAAAAACACCTTTAAGACTTTAAAATGAAAATAGTTTCTGAATTTTGAATGGGTAAATCATGACTTTAAATCCCTCCCCCCCACACTTTTTTAATTGGTAGATGTGGAATAAATTATTTATTTTGCTTTTTGGATCACACCTGGCAATGCACAGGGGTTACTCTTGGCTCTGCAGTCAGGAATTACTCCTGGAAGTGCTCAGGGGACCATATGGGATGCTGGGATTTGAACCTGGGTTGGCCACGTGCAAGGCAAACACCCTACCCACTGTGCTATCGCTCCAGCCCCTGGAATAAATTATTTAAAGAAGTTCTTCAAATAAGAAATTCACTGTATCACTGTTATTCTATTGCTCATCGATTTGCTCGAGCGAGCACCAGTAACGTCTCCATTGTGAGACTTGTTACTGTTTTTGGCATATCTAATACATCACAGGTAGTTTGCCAGGCTCTGCCATGCGGGCGAGATACTCTCGGTAGCTTGCCGGGCTCTCTGAGAGGGGCAGAGTAATCGAACCTGGGTCAGCAGCGTGCAAGGCAAACGCCCTGCCTGCTGTGCTATAACTCCAACCTTAAAAAGAAAAAGAAACATTCAACTCACTACTTTCCCTTCCACAACTGCTGCTGCTTCTCTAAATCTGATTCAATCACAGTATTTCTTAATCTCTGTGGTATAACAATCCAGTTACAAAAAAAAAAAAAAAACAACAAACCTTAGAGCTAATTTCAACACTCTCAATTCTTAAATTTCCAAATAAAAATGCTCAGTTTCAATTTATGAACTATCCCTTAAGTTCATCTATTTCTCTTCGCATGAAGTTCTTGTACAGTATGGCACTACCGAGACAGTATCTGCATTCCAGGGCTTCCTACTCTTGCATAAAGTAAAATCTCCAAATACAGTATAAGACTTCTCGAGTCTGAAGTACTACCTCTACTTATCATCAATTACTAAGTTCTACTATTGCATAAATTTTTTTTTGTTTTTGTTTTTGCTTTTTGGGTCACACCCAGCGATGCTCAGGGGTTACTCCTGGTTCTGCACTCAGGAATTGCTCCTGGCAGTGCTTGGGGGACCATATGGGATGCCGGGGATTGAACCCAGGTCGGCCGCGTGCAAGGCAAACGCCCTACCCGCTGTGCTATCGCTCCGGACCCCTATTGCATAAAATTTTGAAATAATTGCTCCATTTCAGAAACAGAGTTGGAGCCATCAAGATGCCTGGTCCAACAGTCACCTCACCACCAGGGTTTTTGTAGGAATGAATGACTTGTGTGCTCTATACTGTCTCCCAGGTTTCATTCCTTCTTGCTTCTTCCTCTTCCCCAAACTTCTGCGCGCTTTCTAGCAGTTACTCTATAGTTTTGAGGCTGGAGTGATAGCACAGCGGGTAGGGCGTTTGCCTTGCACGCGGCCGACCCGGGTTCAAATCCCAGCATCCCATATGGTCCCCTGAGCACCGCCAGGGGTGATTCCTGAGTGCAGAGCCAGGAGTGACCCCTGTGCATTGCTGGGTGTGACCCAAAAAGCAAAAAACAAAAAACAAACAGTTACTCTATAGTTTTCTATTTACTTAACTAGGAAATATTTCCAACTAGTGGTCATGGAGATAAGCAGCTCAGTAATTTACGTACAGAACGACAGTTCAGGGGCTAAGGCAGTTCAGCCTACCTCCAACCAAGGTTTGATCCCCAGCACTGTATACTCCCCTGATTATTTAAAGAAATTGCTCATCAATCGTTTTGAACAGGAACTGAGTGGTGAAAGTAGGTAAAGGGATATACATGATCACCTTTCAGTATTTTTTTTTTGCAAACCTTAAGGCCTGAAAGGAGGGAGGGAGAAAGGGGGGGGGAGAGAGGCAAGGAGGGAGGGTGTGAGAAAGAAAGGAAAGAAAGAAGGAAAGAAGGAAAGAAGGAAGGAAAGAAGGAAAAGAAGAAAGGTGCCTGCCATAAAGGCAGTTCTAGGGGAGGGGGAGGTAGGGAATCTGGGGACATTGGTGGTAGGAAATGTACACTGGTGAAGCAATGGGTGTTGGAAGAACATTATATGACTGAAACCTAATCATGAACAACTTTGTAACTATCTCACTGTGATCTAGATCCAGTTAAAAAAAATTAAAATAGTTTCTTAAGTGCAAAAATTGGAAAAGTGACACAAGAATTTTTTGGCAGAGGAGGACTGTGGGGTGGATTTAGGCCACCTCTAACAGTGCTCAGTACTTACTCCTGCTTCTGATTTCAGGGGACCGTAGGCGATGCAAGGAATAAAATCTGGATTGGCTGCATGCAAGGCAGATGCCTTTTCAGCTGTACTATGTCTGTGGTTCCATGCCTATCTTTGCCATTTTTAATGTTTCGGCGGTGCTCAGAATTGAGCCCAGGACTTATATATGCAAGACAGTTATTCTACCACTAAACTGTATATATTCTGTCCCTTTTTTTGCTTGCGCTGATATTTTCATCATTGTGTTTTGTTGACATTAAAGACAAACTGTAAATTTTACTCCGTCTTTCCTTAAGTATTTCTTTTGTAGTCGCCCACCCTAGACTGGACACCATGTCCTATCATGAAAGTCTGGCAGTCAACATTTAATTTTTTGGGGGGCGGGGGGGTCATACCTGGCAGTGCACAGGGGTTATTCTTGGTTCATGCACTCAGGAATTACTCCTTGTGGTGCTCGGGGGACCATATGAGATGCTGGGAATCGAACCTGGGTTGGCCATGTGCAAGGCAAACACCCTACTCGCTGTGCTATCACTCCAGTACCCAACATTCAGTTTTTATCATTTCTTTTTCCTCTTTCCACATTATATCTCCTCCTCCTCCTCCTTCTTCTCCTTCTGCTCCTCCTCCTTCTCCTCCTCCTCCTGTTCCTCCTGCTCCTGTGATGCTCAGGGATTACTCCTGTCTCTGCACTCAGGAATTACTCTTTTTTTTTTTTTTTTTTGGGTCACACCTGGCGATGCACAGGGGTTACTCCTGGCTCTGTGCTCAGGAATTACTCCTGGTGGTGCTCAGGGGACCATATGGGATGCTGGGAATTGAACCCGGGTCGGCCTCGTGCAAGGCAAACACCCTACCCGCTGTGCTATTGCTCCAGCCCCTCAGAAATTACTCTTGACTGCTCCGGGATCCATATGGGATTCTGGGGATCGAACTCAGGGGATCGAACTGGGGTCGGCCATGTGCAAGGCAAATGCCCTTCTGACTGTATCATGCTCTGGCTCCTATCCAGTTATTTTTAATGCTCTTATCTCTGGCATTTGGAACCCTCCTTTCCACTCTTAATGCCACCATGTAAGTTCACACTCAGTTGTCACTCACTTGTACTGTGATAGCTCTTTGCTCTTTTATGCCCTTCCTGTCTACATGACCACCAGAATAACCTCTTAAAGCTCTGATCCCCGGCAGTAGTCAAGAGCTCAATGACTTAGACTGCCTTCCTTGCAATCTTAAAGTGAAGGTGAATTCTCAGTGTTGCTGTGTATGCCCAGTGAGGTTCATACGGCTTCTGCTATTTGTGCATGGCAACTGCTGACTGGGATCCCTGGCTCTGCGCCCCTGTTGCTTTTTGGGTCACACCTGGTGATGCACAGGGGTTACACTGAGGAATTACCCCTGGTGGTGTTCGGGACCATATGGGATGCTGGGAATTGAACTTGGGTCGGTGGCGTCTGCGCCCCTGTTGGGTGTGTGAACTCTGTAACTAAAGGGGCGTGGTCCCCGGTGAGCACCATCAGCCAAGAAGTGTGATTCTTGGCAAGCCCTACAGCCAGAATATGCTCAAGAATTACAGCTGAAAGAGTGCAGCCCCCAGGAAATGCAATGTCCACAGATATTTTGGCACTATAACCAGATGTTTGTGCGACGTCCCCCATGCCCCTCATTGCAGCATGGAAGGGAAGGGACATGGAGGGAAGTGCAAAGATTTTTTTTTTTACTTTTTGGGTCACACGCGGCGATGCACACGGGTCACTCCTGGCTCTGCACTCAGGAATTACCCCTGGTGGTGCTTGGGGGACCATATGGGATGCTGGGAATCGAACTCAGGTCGGCCGTGTGCCAAGGCAAACGCCCTACCCGCTGTGCTATCACTCCAGCCCCACAGAAATTACTCCTGGTGGTGCTCAGGACCATATGGGGTGCCAGGATTGAACCCACATCAACCACAGTGCAAGGAAAACTCCCTACCTGTGTACTATTGCTTTGGCCCCCTACCTATAACCTTTTGAAATAACTTACATGTTTTATTTTGTTTACAAATTCTGTTAATTTGTCCAACAAAGCTGTTCTGTTCTATACATTCTTTTTTTTTTTCTTTTTGGGTCACACCCAGCGATGCACAGGGGCTACTCCTGGCTTTGCACTCAGGAATTACTCCTGGTGGTGCTCGGGGGACCATATGGGATGCTGGGAATCGAACCTGGGTTGGCCGTATGCAAGGCAAACGCCCTCGCCGCTGTGCTATTGCTCCAGTCCCTGTTATATACGTTCTTACACCATCACTTGAGGTTCCACTTCAGGTTATACTGAATTACGTTTATTGAGGTTTGAAAATATTCTTTCATGTGGTTATTTCACATAGTCATATATATATAGAGGCTTACTTCAAACTCTCCGTATTGACTGCTCAAGTAAACAACTGAACTGAGAAGTAATAGTCAATATTTATTGTCATTTAGAGACAAGAAAACTTTGCATGAAATAATTTGCCTTGTTAATTGACTTAATGTTATTCCTACTATTCTCAACTCTCTTGAACAGCTGTTCTCTCTGAAAGGCTAATTTTTTTCCCTTTGTTTTTGAGCCACACTTAACAGTGCTCAGGGCTTACTCCTGGCTCTTCACTCAGGGATCACTCCTGATGGACTTGGGGGATCATTTGTGATGCTGGGGATCAACCCCAGGTCAGCTGTCTGCACTGAAAGCACCCTACCCACTGTACTAGCACTCTGGCCCTGAAGGGTTAATCTTAAAGTTTTCTCTGGATGTGTTTTGTTGACTACTGCAAATCAAATAGGATTTAATTAAGTCTTCATCAGCAAATGGCTTTCCTTGTGAGGCTAACAAATGAGCTACTCACAAACTTAGTTCAGTTGCTTTTTTTTTTTAGTTTATGAAGAAATTCTGTGCTGAGAACACGCCATTTAAAAGTTTATAATTTTTCTGACAATTGCTTTTTCTGAGTTGGGAATTACTGTAATGAGTGATGTTTGATATTTTCTATGCATATTATATGTAGTCATTTAGCATAATTATAGTTTTCATTGCATAATATTTTGCCTAATTTGTAACAAAACATACTTCATGTGTCTTAGTTTGTTACATTTGAGTGCAGTTATCTCTTTTTTTGTTTCTGTTTTTAGAGCACACCTGGCAGGGCTCAGGACTTACTCCTAGTTCTGTGCTCAGGGGCCACTCCTGGTGCTCTCAGGGGACATATGGGGTGCTGGGCATCAAGCCTGGGTTGGCCAAGTGCAGGGCAAGTGCCCTACTGCTGTACTAGCACTCCAGCCTGTTTTCTCTTTTTCTTGTTTCTTTTGTTTTGGTTTTTTTTTTGGGGTCACACCTGGCAATGCTCAGGGATCACTCCTGGTTCTGCGCTCAGGAATCACTCCTGCCAGTGCTCAGGGGACCATATGGAATCCTGGGAATCAAACCTGGGTAGGCCGTGTGCAAGGCCGTGTACAAGGCAAACAAACGCCCTACCCGCTGTGCTATCGCTCCAGCCCCCCTTTTTCTTGTTTTGATAATAATGGCTTAAGTACTGATAAATTGTCTAAGGTACAAAATATATGTGACACTCAGAGTGCTGTTGGTTATAAATATATCATTGCAATTTGTAGTGAGCCGTGTATCAGTGTACAGCTGTGAGGGTACCATGTACAGTTTTTGGTGGGGAGGGGCCGCACACCTGGTGGTGCTCAGGGCTTACTCTTGGTGCTTTGCTGGGGGACTGATTTGGTATCAGGGATCCATTGGAGGTTGGCCATTTTCAAAGCAATCTTAACCCCCCTGTACTGTTCTCTATTGACCCCCTCCCTCCCCCCCCCACCTTTTTTTTTTGGGTCACACCCATCGATACATAGTGATTTCTTCTGACTCTGCACTCAGGAGTCACTCCTGGTGGTGCTCCAGGGACTATATGGAATGCAAGGGACCGGACCTAGGTTGACTGTGTATAGGTCAAGTGCCCTCCCTGCCGTACTAACATTCAGGCCCCATTCCCCCCTTTTGTTTTCAAGTAAATCGTTTTATCAAGAGATAATACCAATTTTTTTTTAAATTTTATCGATTTACTGTGAGATAGGTACAAGCTTTCATGTCTGAGTTACAATCATACAATGATCAAACACCATCCCTCCACCAGTGCACATTCCCCACTACCAATATCCTCAGTATACCCCCCCTTTCACACCCTCCCCCTGCCTCCATGGCAGACAATATTCCCCGTACTCTCTCTACTTTTGGGCATTATGGTTTGCAATGCAGACTCAGAGAGGCTAGATGATACCAATTCTGAGGAGAGTGTAGGATTCTCCAGATAAAGGGCATGACAAGAAAGATCAAAAGAAAAATTCAGAGTCTGAAATGTGAAAGGGTGGGAAGGTAACCCAGGGGCACTTGGATATTTATAACATCATTTGTGGGGTCATACAGTACAGGCAGACAGCTGGTGAGAAGCACACATGTCTGTTCCATCTCATCCCACCAACAAGTCCACGTGATTTAGTGGGCTTTATATGGCTCATGACAAGATGTTACTCACCCCTGCCCTAAAAAGGAGGACATAGGCAGTCCCATGATGGGAGTTTGGTCGCATTTGTAGCTAACCTGTCATGTTACTGTGAAAACAGTTAACAGAGAGAAGGAACTGGAGAGCTGATAGAGCGGATAAGGTGCTTGCCTTGCATATAGCTTGCCAGGGTTTAATCCCTAGCACTCCATGTCCAACCAGTAAGGCACTTGCCTTGCATACAGCCTGCCAGGGTTTAATCCTCACAACTCCATATGGTCCCTTCATCCCGCGAGGAGTGATTCCTGAGCCCAGCCAGGCATAATCCAAAGTATACAAAAACACTCAGCAGAGAAGTGTTAATTTAGAGCCAGAAGCAATCAGTGGATAGTGCGCTTGTCTTGCACACAGCTGACCTGGATTTGATCCCTGGCATTCCATATGGTTCCCAGAGCACTGCCAGGAGTGATTCCTGAGCATAAAGCCAGGAGTAAGTCTTGAGCACAACCAGGGGTGGCCTAGAAAACAAAAACAGAAAAGAAGTGTTAAATCGGACGATTCCCCCAAATCTCCTGTGGACATCGATATTTGCTTTTTGTTTTTGTTCTTTGTTTTGGGGCTGCTCTTGATGGTGCTTGGGGCCTGTTCTGGTGGTGCTTGGGGACCATGTGGGACCGGGGATTAAACCCAGAGCTCCTGCCTGTGAAGTGTGAGTTCCAACACTTGTGAGCTATCTTCCACTAAAGTTTGCATTTTATATCTATTGCCATGTGTCACAAATCTTCCTTCCTTCCTGAAATAGTTCATGTATCAGTGTATTTTGGTTTCTGAGCTGCTCTCAGCTGTGCTTAAGACTTAATCCTGGTTCTGTGTCCAGGGATCTCCTGGTGATGCTCAGGGGACAATATGGGGTGCTGGGAATTGAACCCAGATAGGCCATGTGCAAGTCAAATGCCCTACCCCTGTACTGTCGCTCCAACCCCTGTATTATTGCTCCAACCCCTGTATTTATTTGTTGAATCACCTTGAGATACACAAAGTTGTTCATGTGCTGGGGATCGAACCTGGGTCAGACACATACCAGGCAAGCACCCTATCCACTGTACTATCTCTCTAGCCCCAGTTAACATTTCTTCATTTTGCCTATTAGTGTTTTTTGCAATAGTGGGGTGAGAACATTTAAAATTTACTCTTTGTTGCTTATTTATTTTGGTTTTAAGGTCACAACCTCCGGTACTTAAGGACTACTCCCACGGGTACTTAAAACTGCATGGAACTGGGATTTGAACCTGGGTCTCCTGCGGGCAGAGCATGTGTACTTGTTTTTTGAGCTATCTCCTTGGCTCCCTTCGTAACTTTAGAGTGTATAGAATGGGACCTGGAGGAACAGCAGAGTGGTTGAGAGCCTACCTGCCTAAACTGCCGGTCTCAGCTCAATATAATGTGGAGGGAAGTAACATGAAAAATTTTGCAACATTGAAGCTGAAGCCTTTTTCTTTTTTTTTTTTCCCGCTTTTTGTGTCACAACCAGAGATGCTCAGGGGTTTGCTCCTGGCTCTGCAAGCATTATTCAGGAATGACTCCTGATGTTGCTCGGGGACCATATGGGATGCTGGGGATCGAACCCAGGTTGGCTGCATGCAAGGCAAATGCCCTACCCACCGTGCTATCACTCCGGCCCCATCTTGTATATCTTACAGCAGTTCCTGACTTATTACTTGTGAGTGTCCACATGTTCAGTGGTCAAAAACCTCTTGGCCTTCCTAGCAGAGGAAAAAAGAGATGGGGATATAGACTGATGGTCAAAATGGCCCATTTAATGCAGTGCTGTTAGCATACTGATAGCACATTGAGGGGATCCAAGGAGTAGGACCTCACTTGGTGTGATTGATCATTTACAGAGCTAAAGAGTTTCATTGGAGGCCGTTCTCTCGGGGGATTAACTCAAGGAGACACTCTGTCTCCCAGGAACAGCCATATTGCTTTTTTCTTTCCCTTGCTCTACTAGTAAATATTAAACAATTAAGTTTACTTCTTCTTAGTACTTACAGTTATTTGGATAAACAGAGTAAGAGATATAGATTTTAAAACTTAGTTCTCTGGGTTCCAAAGGCAAGCATAAATCCAAAGACTTAAGTTTTCAAAAGGCTGTTTCAGCTTGTCCTTCCCTATGGGGGTCCTGTCTTTTTTTTTTTTTTTCTTTTTTGGGTCATACCCAGCAATGCACAGGGGTTACTCCTGGCTCGTGCGCTCAGGAATTAACTCCTGGCGGTGCTCGGGGGACCATATGGGATGCTGAGAATCGAACCCGGGTCTTCTGCGTGCAAGGCAAACGCCCTACCCACTGTGCTATTGCTCCAGCCCCCGGGGGTCCTGTCTCTTAAGTCTTGCATCAAGACCATGCTTTTATGCTTTCTAGACGGTCCCATTTTGATACCAGGGTAGCTTTGCCACTCACCCCGGGCCCATCCAAGTCCCATGTGAGGACCTCCCTTTTGGGGTTTTAGAACTATGGCGACAGAAGCCTGAGTCAAGCAATATTACAGATGCCCAGGAGTGGATATATTTCAGAGTCAGTTAACTCTCAAATATTAGAAGCATAGCAGTAACGGTCTTTCTGTGTTTAATCAGAGAGCATTGCTCTATAGTAAAATATGAAAAAGTTATAAGGGAAATAGAAAAGCAAGTAATTCACTACAAATACAAAGTCCAGAATCAACAGAAGTTTTTGACTTTTAAGTAACTGAGGCTGAATTGGGGATTTTGACAATGAGAGGTAAGGTGCAAAGGAAAGAGGGTGATCCCTCGGGGACTTGGGGTGCTCACAAGAGCACTTTAAGCTTCTCTGGGGGAAGGAAAAGGAGCAGTTCACTGATGAAACCTAAAACACTTAGGGTTAATATCCAGCAATTATTGATACATACAAAGCTAAGTTGAGGCTGAGGTTACACAGATTAATTTACATTCCTGATTCCGTAACTTTGTTCTGTCTTAGCTGTAATTTGCTCTGGCTCTTGAAACTGGTATCTCTATACTGAGTGAGGTTTCTCAGAAAATTTGGTAAGAGGATTAGGTTGACTCCTAGTACTAGAATTCTGTAGTACTACCACAGAATATAGCCTGTGGAAGAAACACTGTCCATGGCAATCAGAAACTGTTCACTTTTAGAGCTAGAACTTAGGAGGTAGAGTTTCGGGATGCGCAGTGGCATTTAGGCTGGAGGAAAGAGGTTGGAGCCCAATAATTAGATCATTCAAAATACCAGGTTCCAGGAGGATATATATATTTTCACATTTTAAATTTTTTGCTCTTTGGGTCACACCCGGTGATGTTCAGGGCTTATTCCTAGATCTGCACTCAGGAATTACTCCTGGCAGTGTGCGGGGGACCATATGGGATGCTGGGGATCGAACCCAGGTTGGTTGCATACAAGGCAAACTCCCCACTGTGCTATCACTCCGGCCCCAGGGGTATATTGTTAGAATTTTTCCTGGAAATTAGAAATGCACTGATTGTGTGGGTATTAAACTAGCATGTTACAAGAATTAAGATAAAAACTGGGCCTGAGACAAATAGCTATTCATTTTTCAGTCACCTGTCGTGACTCTTCATCTTATGAGTCTAGACCAGTTTTGCTCTTATACCAGCTAGACATGGGGTACTGAACTCATGGTTGATGTGCCCTTCGCAATATCATCTTTGATATGTTTTCTCTGATATCACTGACCTGCCTATCTGGATTCCTGACTTCTATTGTTAGCCTCTTAATATTTTGCCATCCCCTCTAAATCCTGAGCCAGGTTCAGGTTTCTGTCTCTACCTGCCTCCCTCCTTTTCTCCCTCTCCACACCTGGTGATGCTCAGGGCTTACTCTTGGCTCTGCACTTAGGGTTAACTTCTGGCAGTGTTCCGGGGACCATATAGGGTGCTGGGGATCAAATCTGGGGATAGAATCTGGGTGGACAGGTGCAAGGCAAATGTGTGCTACCTGCTGTGTACTGTTGCTTCATCCCTACTTCATTCTTTTTAATGGAATTTAATTCTTTTTTTTTTTCTTTTTGGGCCACACCCAGCAATGCTCAGGGGTTACTCCTGGCTTTGCACTCAGGAATTACTTCTGGCAGTGCTTGGGGGACCATATGGGATGCCGGGGATCGAACCCGGGTCGGCCGCGTGCAAGGCAAACGCCCTACCCACTGTGCTATCGCTCCGGCCCCTGGAATTTAATTCTTGCTTATAAAAATAATTTAAAATATATAGCTTTGAAAGTAAAAAATGTATAAATCTTATGATAAGGCTTTTTTTTTTTGCCACACCTGGCTGTGATCACCATTGGGAGGCCCTATCCCCCAAATTAGGACTTTCTTCAGGCTTATTCCTCTCGGGACTCAGGACAGTATGGGATACTGAGGATCAAACCCAGGTTGGCTGTGTAAGGCAAGAGGCCTTACCTGCTTTACTGTAGCACTGGCACTAGCTCTTAATTTTTTTAAGAGGTGTCACATAATCTTAATTGGTCTTATTACTGATTAGGTTTAAACATCTTTAATTACTTAGAGTTCTTCCAGGCGTCTATAAAATTATTCTTCCTCTTTATAATTATTATTTTGTGGGGAACTAGTTTGAAACTACATACTTAATTTCTATTCAGCTTTTAATTTATTTATGATGGACTCAGTTTACTATTTAAAAAATTAGGCAATTGTGTTTTGCATCCAGAAAATTTGCATTAAGTATATTATATTGATATAATATTATCAGTTTATTTTAATATTTAGCAGTATTATATGTCACTGTCATCCCATTGCTCATCGATTTGTTCGAGCAGGCACCAGTAACGTCTCTCATTGAGAGACTTATTGTTACTGTTTTTTGCATATCCAATACACCATGGGTAGCTTGCCAGGCTCTGCCGTGCGGGCTCCATACTCTCAGTAGCTTGCCGGGCTCTCCAAGAGGGGCGGAGGAATCGAACACAGGTTGGCCGAGTGAAAGGCGAAAGCCCAACCACTGTGCTATCTCTCCAGCCCATAATATATGTATAATATTAGAGCATGCCTTTTCCCTCCCCCCTCGGTCCTCTCTCTCTCCCAGCTAGGTGTGACCCAGGTATTCCTGGCACTGCAGGGCCTGAGCACATTGTCTTCTCAGATGTGATCACAGCTTAGTGGGCAGATACTTTTTGGGTGATCTCTGGACCTTGCCCCATCCCCCAAAATAAAAACAAGATAAAAATGTGGAAGGCTGTATTTCCAAATAATCAGGATGATTAGTGGGTGGTAAAGAAAACTTCCACCAGAAGGAGACCAAACAGTTTAATCAGACGGAACCTGAATCAGTGTTACCCTCTTGCTGGTCTGCGGTACTCGGGATCCGGCTGCTTGATCCAAGTCTGACCAAATTTTGGTCATGGTTTGGTGCCACCTGGTGGTATTGTCCACTTCAATATAACTGTAAACAGGGGGAGGGGAGGGCTGGAGAATAGCACAGTGGGTAGACAGAACATGCCTTGCACATGGCTGACCCAGATTGGATCCCCAGCATCCCATATAGTTCCCCGTTTCAGAGCCAGGAGTAAACCCTGAGCATCACTGGGTGTGGCCCCCAAACCAAACCAACAAAAAGCAAGCTAAAACATAGACACACACACACACACACACACACACACACACACACACACCCCACACACACCACACCACACCACACCACACCACACCACACCACACATTGGGTGTCTGTTTTTTTTTTTTTTTTTTGGTTTTTGGGTCACACCTGGCGATGCACAGGGGTTACTCCTGGCTCTGCACTCAGGAATTACTCCTGGCGGTGCTCAGGGGACCATATGGGATGCTGGGATTTGAACCCGGGTCGGCCGCGTGCAAGGCAAACGCCCTACCCGCTATGCTATCACTCCAGCCCCGGGTGTCTGTTTTTGAGGGCCGAACCACATGGTACCATGGATCAAGCAGGGCATCACTTTGTGCCAAGCATGTGATCCAGCCCTTTGTGTTCTCGCTCCAGCCCAGGCATAGTTGATGGCAGTTTCTTTCTTCTTTTTGTTTTTCCCCCTTCTTGGCTTTTGAGCCACAACTGGCAGTGCTCAGGGATCACCTGTGATGGTTTTGGGAAGCCATCCCTTATGCTGGGGATTGAACCTGGCTTGGCTGCAGGCTTTGTGCAGCACAAGGGCTTTGCCTGCTGTAGTGTCTGTTCTCCCCGACACTGTTTGGGAGAGTGGCCCCACAGAAACCAAGAAACAGTGAGACTCAGTTCTTCTCCTCTTTGCTTTCTAACAGACCGGCTTTTGCTTTTCTTTGTGTGTGGCGGGGGAGGGTGAAGGGTGGGCACTCGTGGCTGTGCTCATGGGCTCAGGGGACCATATGTGGTGACAAGGGTTGACCCTCGCAAGGCAAGTTTCCTAGCTTCTGTACCTGCTGTGCTCCTTCCAGCCCCTAGGCCTGTTTTTCTTTCCAAGATCTCATCCATTTCTTTGTCCAAGGCAGAGGTGAATGAGTCGATGTGTTTATATTTTTGATGATTTTTATTTTTTCCTTATAAAAATCTCATGTTCTGGCCAAATATACATGAAAATTTGATGAAAGCTAAATGAAAATAGTTAAGATGGAAGACTCATCTATCTCAGGAACAAAGGAAAGCATATTACGTAGTCATTCGATACAGGGACTGTTTTTATAGCACTTAAAATTTTTTTTCAGATTTTTTTTTTTTTGGCCACACCCAGCAGCGCTCAGGGCTTATTCCTGGCTCTGTCTTCAGAGATCACTGCTGTAGGCTTGGGGAGCCATATGGGTGCAAGGCAAGCTTCCTACCTATGGTACTATATAGCTCCTCCCCAGGTACAATTTTTTTTAGAGGCCTACTGCCTGGTCTTGTTTTGGGTGTGTTTCTTATTCTGGATAGCATTCTTTCAAGGTCTTGTGATTTTTTTTTTTTTTTTGCTGTGGTGGTGGTGGTGGTGTGTGTGTGGGGAGGGGGGTCATATCTATTGGTGCTTGGGGCTGCCCCGACTCTGTATTCTGGGGTCATACCCAGTGGTACTGGGAGGAACCATGCCATGCTAGAGATAGAACCTGGGCCTGTTAAGTTCAAACCATGTCCCTGGCCTGTTGATCTCTCTCTGGCTCTCTCTAATTCATTTTGAAGCTCTCTCTAATTCATTTTGAAGATTCTAAAGGGCATGCTATCCCATTATAAAGAATTAGTTTTCCTGGCACTATTTACCATTCTTCTTCCCTACATTATTTTCTTATGTCAATAAGATTCCTGTAGGTATATAAGTCCCAATACTGTTTTCTGAGTTCTCAATTCTCTTGATCAGAGTTCTCATTTCCTTTTCTTTTGTTCTTTCTTTTTCTTTTCTTTTTTTTTTTTTAAAGGGGAGGGAGCAACATCTGATGGTCTTGGGGCTTATTCCTGGCTCTCTGCTCAGAGATTATTCCCAGTAGACTTGGGGGCTGGGGCCAGGGGGAACCACATGGGATACCCGGATTAAACCCGGTCAGCTGTGTGCAAAGCAAGAGTGCTACCCCCTTTACAGTAGCTCTGGTCCCAACCCAACTCTTCTCAGTAACAGTATTGTGAGTCATAGTGTCTAAAATGAAAAGAAGTAAATAGGGGCCGGAGCGATAGCATAGCGGGTAGGGCGTTTGCCTTGCACGCGGCCGACCTGGGTTCGATCCCCGGCATCCCATTTGGTCCCCCAAGCACTGCCAGGAGTAATTCCTGAGTGCAAAGCCAGGAGTAACCCCTGAGCATCGCTGGGTGTGACCCAAAAAGCAAAAAAAAAAAAGAAGTAAATAATATTTTTGTTTGTTTTTTTGGACCACATCTGGCAATGCTCCTGGCTCTGCACTCAGGTCACTCCTGGCAGTGCTCGGGGACCATATGGGATGCAAGGAATTGAACACAGGTTGGCTGCATGCAAGTCAAGTGCACCACCCGCTGTACTGTCTCTATCCTCAGTACAGCGGGTAGGACGCTTGTCTTGTACAAAGCTGACTGGGTTTGATATGTGGGATGCAAGGAATTGAACCCGTGTTGGCTGCATGCAAGGCAAGCGCCCTGCCTGCTGCACTACCTCTTTGGTCCCTGATATTCTTATCTCTGTTGTTTCTCTCCCCACCCGGAGGCCAGTTTATTAATAGTTTCCTAATTCACTGTTTTGGTGTTTTAAAGGGTTCTAGAATATTTGTACTAGACCTGCAAAACTATCCATTTTTTAAAAAGAGTTTTGAGTAACCAGTTACAATGCTATTAATGGGTTCCCCATCCCCCATTTTATTTAAAATCTGTGGTTTACAAAGTTGTGCATGATTTTATTCACTATTCAGTATTCCAACAAAACCCTACCACCACTGTCACTTTTCCTCCACCACTGTCTCCATATTCCCAACCACCCCTCAAGCCCGTCACCATAGCAGGCCCTAAATAATTTATTTTATATTGCTTATTACTGCTAAATGGCTAATGGAATAATTAAAAAAAAATACTTCAAAAAGAAAATCTGTGAAAATTGTTGTTTCACCACAGGGACATTAAGTCCTTGCGTGAGGGTTTACTGAGCTTTTGTTGCTTAGTTGAGCCGACTGTGTTAGTGTTTTTGTTAGTGAGCTGAGTTAGCTTCTGCGTTATATTCCCACCCAGTCTGGTGTGTTCCTATTGGGATATTAGTACTGTAGAGTTTGGAGATGTCACGTGGCTGTGCCGTCCAGAAAATCCAGACTGTTTAACTGGGCAGTGAGCGTCCACGGCAGCGGTAGTGGAACTTGGGTGTGGCTTCTGGAAGTACTGGGAGGTGGGGGGAGGTAACCCACCCCAACTCCTGGAAGGCCTGGAGTTTTCAGCCAGAACGTCTCGTGTACCTGAAATTTTCAGCTGTTTGGAATCTTAGTGGAGCTCAGTTGTGACGCAGTGGAGTCCTGCCAAGGACACACGTCAGCGGCTGTCAGGGTGTGAGTGTGGCTTCGGGGGCTTTGGCAGGGCGGCTCGGCCTGGCCCCTCTGGAGAATGCCCTGGAGGTCTCAGCTGGGGACCGGTGTATCTCAGAAATTTTTGCAGTTAGTTGATCTTTTCAAGATTTAATTATGAGTTTTTGCAGCAGGGCTGGTAGATGAGTGTACATGGCATCAGTGGAATGTGTGTCTGTTGTCTCTTTTTTGAGCCTGTAACATCATACTCTGGGCTGGAGTAGTAGAACAGTGGGTAAGGCATTTGGCTTGTACGTGGCCAACCTGGGTTTGATCCCTGGAACCCCGTTTGGTTCCCCAAGCACCACCAGAAGTGATTCCCTGATCTGCTGCATGTAGCCCCCAAGCAAAAAATAAAACCAAACCCCCCAAAACAAATCATTCTCATTTTATTAATATTTTATTATTGATGGGGCAGTTTTCTTTTTCTTTTTTTTTGCTTTTTGGGTCACACCTGGCAATGTACAGGGCTCACTCCTGGAAATACAGGAATTACTCCTGGCGGTGTTTGGGGGACCATTTGGGATGCTGGGAATCGAACCAGTGTCGGCCGCGTATAAGGCAAACGCCCTACCCGCTGTGCTGTCTCTCCAGCCCCACAACTTTATTTCTTGTTGATTCTCTTTCCCACCTCAGAGTTGTCTCAGTCTCTCTCTTTCCCCCCCCCCCTTTTCTAAGGGGTTACTCTTGGTTCTGCACTCAGGAGTTACTCCTGGTGGTGCTCGGGGGACCACATGGGATGCCAGGCATTAAACCTAGGTCAGCCGCATGCAAGGCAAACACCCTACTCACTGGACTATCACTCTGGCTCCTAGTTTCTTTCCTTTCTTAGAAAAATTTAGAATATGTTTCTTGAATTAAACAAAAGACAGATGGCAATATCCATTGGGACTTTTATGTTGAATTTATAGATTAATTTGGTGGAAAATTGATATGGAATCTTATTTTTCTAAATACCTTTTTCAATTCTTTATTCTCTAAAGGATTAATTATTTTGTCTGGGGACCTTACCATACTCGTGGACTATTCACTGTTCTGAGGGTCTGGGAGAAGCATGCAGTGCCAGGGATTGAACCCGGTCTTTCTGCACGCCATCCTCTATCCTCTTTGATCTCTCTCCAGTCCTTCGTAGAATGATTCCTTACTGCTGTTGTGAATTGCATTGCTGCTCCCCCCCCTGTATTTATATATGTATACATATTTTTGAGATTTATTTGAAAGTAACCATCCTAAAGGATCATTTCCCTGATGATTAGTACTGTAGCACTGTCATCCCATTGTTCATTGATTTGCTCTAGCGGGCACCAGTAACATCTTCATTGTGATATTTGTTACTGTTTCTTTTCTTTTTTTTGGGGTCACACCTGGTGATGCTCAGGGGTTACTCCTGGCTCTGCACTCAGGAATTACTCCTGGCAGTGCTCAGGGGACCATATGGGATGCTGGGAATTGAACCCGGGTCGGCTGCGTGCAAGGCAAACGCTCTACCCGCTGTGCTATCACTCCAGCCCCTTGTTACTGTTTCTGGCCATGGGGAGCTTGCCAGGCTCTGCCGTGTGGAAGGGATACTCTCGGTAGCTTGCCGGACTCTCCAAGAGGGACGAGGAATTGAACCTGGGTTGGCCGTGTGCAGCGCCCTACCCGCTGTGCTATTATTGCTCCAGCCCTCCCTGATGATTAGTGATGTTAATCTTTCATTTTCAGTATTATTTGTATTTGGTTATTTGTATGTTTTCTTCTGAGTCTTTTGAGGTTGTTTGCCCACTTTTGTCATCTTTTGGGGGGGGGTTTGGGCCACACATGGCGATGCTAAGGGCTTACTCTTGGCTCTGCACTCAGACTCCTTGAAGTGTTCAGGGGATCATATGGAATGCTGGGGATTGAACCCGAATTTGACCTCATGAAAGGCAAACTCCCTGCTCGCTGTGCTGTTGCTCTTCTATTTCTTTTTAAAAAACCTTTTGATATAATTTCTGTAAGCTAATAATAATAGCAACAATAATAGGGGATAATAAATAACCTCCTGGCAGTGCTCTCAGGTCTTATGTGATGCCCCGGGATCCTTCTTGGTATTCAAACCAGGGTTGACTGCACGCAAAGCAAGTACATTATCTGCCATACCGAGAGTATCCCGCCCACACGGCAGAGCCTGGCAAGCTCCCCGTGGCATATTTGATATGTCAAAAACAGTAGCAAGTCTCACAGTGGAGACGTTACTGGTGCCTGCTCAAGCAAATCAATGAACATCGGGATGATAGTGCTACAGACAGTGCTACTGTCTCTCCAGACCCTAAATTAATTTTTTTATATTGTAAAATTTGCAAAATATCTGCTCTGTTGTTCCTGTTTTTCTTTTTTCGATTTTTGAGCCACACCCTGTGGCACTTAGGGCTTACCTGGCTCTGGGCTCAGGGAGTTACTCTGGTGATGCTGAGTAGGACCAGGATCACTGGGGCCGGCCATATGGAACGCAAGCGCCTTAACCCCCAGGAATCTCCCCACTCTACCTCCTTCCCCCACCCCCTTTCTTCAAAAATCCTTGGGAATTTATGTGTTTGGTTGAAGGTTTCTCCTCAGTGGTGCTCAGGGACCCAGGAGCCACCCCCCACCCCCGCCTTGTACTTGGTCTAGTGTTAGGGACCTGACAGTCCCGGACTTGGGCCTGATGATGCGGTTGGTCCCTGAAGTGCTGGCGGGGAGCAAGGTCATCTCTTTGGTTTAAACACGCACTGTGTTTAAACCAAAATTAGTATTGACCAGTAATTTTAGGTTAAGTATTATTTTTATACCTGCAATAAGCAACACTTGAAAAATCATATTTCAGTATTATAAAAGTTATATTTAGCTTTGCATGTGTGAGTGAATCATCTCGGCTAATTGGTGAAATTGTTAATCTCTTACGCTTTAATATATGAAACCTGACGGGTGGCTCAGGATTACTTCGTGAGACCTGAGGTTCTAAGAAATTATCTCTCATTTCTTTATGTTTAGGTCATAAAAACTTGGCTTTTCATGTGTTTTATTCTACTCGGGTTCTGACTTTGTTAGGTACTAATTCTGGTCACTGAGAGTATTGTTGAAACTCTGTGTATATGGTAGAAGCCAAAAACCTTTCCAGTTCCGCAGATGCACTCTCCATTTATTTGTAGTATGTTTTTTTTTTTTTTTTTTTTTTTTTGCTTTTTTGGGTCACACCTGGCGATGCACAGGGGTTACTCCTGGCTCTGCACTCAGGAATTACCCCTGGCGGTGCTCAGGGGACCATATGGGATGCTGGGATTCGAACCTGGGTTGGCCGCGTGCAAGGCAAACGCCCTACCCGCTGTGCTATCACTCCAGCCCCTGTAGTATGTTTTTTCTTTTGTGTATTAAGCCTCAGGCTGCAGTGCTCATGGCCACCTCCCAACTGTGCACTTGAAGAATTGCTTCTGGGGGTAATTCAGGGAACCCTGCCAGGACCAGGGACCAAACGGAGGCTTCTGTGTGCAGAGCATGTGTTCCAGCCTATTGAGTTATCTTTCTGGCTGTAGCATTCAGTAGCAAATGATAACAGTGCTATTCTGCTTCTGTTTTTGTTTGTTTGGGGCCCACACCTGGCAGTACTCAGGTCTTACCCCTGGCGCTAAGCTCAGGGGTCACTCCTGGTGGTGGTGCTCTGGGGACCAATGGGTGTGCCAGAGATCAAACCCGGGTTGGCCATGTTTGAGACAAGTACCCTACCTGCCGTACCATCACTCCAGTCCCAAGCATAGAATATTTAGTAACACTTTGCCCTTAATGATTTTTGCTACTGTACCTTTATCTAAATGAAGCCTCTGAAGATCACAATTGTTACTCCTTAAATTCATACTTGCTTGAAATCAATTTTCACAGTCTTGGTTGTATAGCATCAGACTTTCATTTTTTGATTTGCTAGGTACATATAACACATTTTCTTTTTTTTTGGGGGGGGTGGGGGGTCACACCCGGCGATTCACAGGGGTTACTCCTGGCTCTGCACTCAGGAATCACTCCTGATGGTGCTTGGGGACCATATGGGATGCTGGGAATCAAACCTGGGTCGGCCACATGCAAGGCAAACAAACGCCCTACCTGCTGTGCTATTGCTCCAGCCCCTTGACACACTTTATTTATTTATTTATTTATTTATTTATTTATTTATTTATTTATTTTTGCTTTTTTTTGGGGGGGGGTCACACCCTGCGATGCACAGGGGTCACTCATGGCTCTGCACTCAGGAATTACCCCTGGTGGTGCTCAGGGGACCATATGGGATGCTGGGAATCGAATCCGGGTCATCGCGTGCAAGGCAGACGCCCTACCTGCTGTACTATCGCTTCAGCCCCAAGACATTTTTCTTTAGGGGATAGTGTGTTAAGGAGTTAATTCAGTGTTTATTTTTTAGTGATTCTATTCAGTGATTAGTGTTAATTGGACTTAGTTGCAATTTTAATGAAGATCTCTATGAGAATTTTTTTATTTTTTTGAAGAAAATGACATGTTAAACTTTTATTAGTAGTAATTATTGATGAATAAAGAAATTAAAAACCTTTTCAAGTAGGTTTCTTTTTCACATGATGCCCATTGGAGGTCTCCTTTCTCTGAAAACAACTTCATTGTGTGATAATTGATACGATAAACATAGCTGGGTTAGGGATTTACTTCTTTTTTAAAATCCTTTGTCATAACTACTTTAGTTAGACCTTCCCTTACCCTTGATAACTGGTGAGCTAATTTACCTCCCTCACTTATCATACTTATTAAATATTATATCTCATTATGTTAGCCTCCTGCTTCACAGTCTGTTGTGTGTTCCCTGGAGGTTAGGCGGGCGTGCAGAAGGTAGTATAGAGGCAGATTGCTATTCCTTTTCTTGCTTTCATAAGCCTGATGGTTGGCATATTTCTCTGCGGCATATTTCTTGTGCTTGGTAGAATTAAATGAATCATCCTCTTTTTTTTTTCTGGTATACACAAAAACATTATCCTGTATTTCACTGGATATTTTTATTTCTTGGGGCTGCATATGGTGGTACTGAGGCTGTCCAAGTGTCATGGTGCTTAGGGGCCACTCCTAGTGGTGCAGGGTATCAAATCCCAGGCTTTTACATGTAGAATCCGGCCTTTTATTGTTTTGTTTTTCTTTTTTTGGGTCACAGCCGGCGATGCTCAGGAGTTACTTACGGCTCTGCACTCAGGAATCACTCCTGGCGGTACTCAGGGGATGCTGGGGATTGAACCCGGGTTGGCTTCGTGCAAGGCAAACACACTACCTGCTGTGCTATCGCTCCAGCCCCAGAATCAGGTCTTTTAAGCCTAATCCCTTGGCTGTAATTTGTGTGAGGATTTAGGACCACTCCTGATGGTGCTCAGGGAGGGTCATTCCTGCTGGAGACATAATCCATATGCAGTACCAGGGTCCGCCACATGCAAGGCATGTCCCTTAACCTCTGTACTACAGTCTCAGGCCTCTTACCCTGTAGTTTCTTTTTTTCCTTTTTTTATGGTTTGATTTTGGTTTCTGGGGCCGCACCTAATTGTACTGACTGGGGCCCGGGCTACTTCCATCTCTGTGCACTGGGATCACTTTTGCCTGTATTGGGGGAAGCGAGCAGTGGTTAAGGCACGCTAAACTCGCTGAGCTATCTCCTAACCCTGGCCCTCTATTAAAATTTTTTTTGCTCTCTCTGGGATGTGGTTCTGACTCAGTGATATAGCACTTGCCTTGAATCAGTGAGGCCCTGGGTTCAATCTTGAAGAATTGCAAACAACAGCAACAGTTACCTGCTCATTTTGCATACAGTTTGGGTTTCTATCTAGGTTTTTTCTCAGAGCCCTAGGGGATCCATAACAAGGCTGCGGGATGGTGTATATTAGTCCCTTTTGGTTTGATTGCCCGTTTTACTATAGATGGGCCTGACTTTATGCCTTTGTTTAGAAGCACTTTTTGAATAGGGATATTAGCTTTTTGATACGAAGTTCTAAATATTTCTCCTCCCTGGTGGTTTGGCTTTAACCATATTTATGAGATGTTTTGATATTACATGGGATTGTTTTATTGTCATGTTAAAATGAAGCTCATCACTTTCTTGGTAAGAGGGGGAAGAGCACCTCCCAAGAAATAAGTGCTCAGGAGGGCCAGGGACCCTTCTCAGAGATCATTGGTTAACCTGACCAGTGGTTTATTTATTTTATTTTATTATTTTTTTTAGATTTTATTTTCACAAGGTTGTTCACATTAATTGATTACATTCAATATTTCAACACCAACCCCAGCACCGTTATACCTTCCCACATCGGCACTGCTTGGACTCTGTGGGACCAGAGATGACCAGGGCCGCTGCGGGGCCTCGAGGGCTACATCTTCTGATGCTGAGGAGCCACGTGGTGCTGAGAATCAACCAGGGTGGGCCACATGCAAGACAAATTTCTTAACAACCCTGTACTATTTCTCTGGCTCCATCAATAGCTTATTTCAGGCTCTTTAAACCTTTGGTATCATATCTAAAGCTTCTAGATAGAATAAAAAATAGAGAGAGGAAAATTCCATAACATTGGAATGTTATTCTCTTTACCTTTTTTTCGGTGGGAGGGTCTGCACACCAGTGACAGGGACTGCTCTCACATCAGAGCTCCGGGGCCATGTCCCAGGGGTCAGACCTATGTCTCCTATATGCAGAGTATGCGCTCAGCCTGTGGAACTATATCTCCAGTCCTTTCCCTTAATTTCCATTTTGCAGTCATTGTTACTCTACAGAAATGCAACTTTTTCCACTTTGTAACTGAATTTTGGATATTGATTTTTACATACGGTAACATTCTAAATTAGTCTGTCCGAACAGTTTTTGCTTAGTGCAGATTCTGCCAGGTTTTTCTACTTCTAAGATCATGTTGTCTGGAAACAGGAATCATTTTACTTCTTCATTTCCAATTTGGATGACTTTCATTTTTTTTTAATTAATTCTTCTTGTTTGGGGGCCACACGTGGCTCTGCACTCAGGAGTCACTCCTGGCGATGCTGGGGGCACCACATGGGTCTCCAGAGCCCGAGCCAGGTTGGCCTTGTGCGAGACAGACGCTCTGCCCTCTGCACCATTGCTCCGATCCTTCTTTTTCTTTTCTCTTTACTGTCTAGAACTTCCAGAATATACTCCCTGTGCTTTCCTGAAGAAGCTTTAAAGCTTTTAGTTTGGCATCTAGGTCATTTGTAAATGCTGTGAGACATAGATCCATATTGTTTTTATGTGGCTATCACTTCTCCATTACCATTTATTGAGAAGACTAGTAAACTTTTTTTCTCCGTTGAATTCTAGTTTTGCCCTTGTTGTAAAAGAGAGTCTTCTATAAACATGTTTATTTCTTTGTTTTGTCTTGTTTTTGCTTTTTGGGTCACACCCAGCGATGCAAAGGGGTTACCTCCTGGCTCTGCACTCAGGAATTACTCCTGGCGGTGCTCAGGGGACCATATAGGATGCTGGAATTGAACCGGGTCGGCCATGTGCAAGGCAAATGCCCTACTCGCTGTGCTATCGCTCCAGCCCCTAAACAGGTTTATTTCTTGACATTATTCTATTGCATTTGTCCATCTAGCTTTATGCCAGTAATAATCTTAACTCTGATAAGCCTTAAAATAGTGTGTCCAGAGTCCAGAAAGAGCAAATAGTAGGTCAGGTGCTTGACTTGCACATGGCTGACCTGGATTTAGCCCCCAGCACCACATATGGTCGCTTGAGCACCACCATGAGTAATCCCTGAGCACAGAGCCAGCGCCAGGAGTAACTTCTGAGTTCTGCTGGGTGTGGCCAGACCCCATTCCCTTCCCCGCCTCATCAAAAAAAAAAGTGTCAAACTTTTGCTATTCTGTGTCCTTTGTATTTCTACATAAGCTTTATTACCTGCTTGTCAGTTTTCCCAAGAAAGTGAACTGGTGTTTTTTTTTTTTTATTAGAATTTCATTCAGTCTGTAGGTCAGTAAGAGTACAGCCGGCATTGTGATAATGAGTCAGTCTTTGTATGTGTCTTTTTTTTTTTTTCATCCTTCTATAGATTATTTTTTGTTTATGGCTGTGCTTGCATGCTCTGTGCTCAGGGATCACTCCCGGGGGTACTCAGGGACCATAGGTGGTGCAGGGGGCAGACCAGGGTTGGCTGCATATCAAGCAGGTACTATCACTCCGTCCTGTCCTATATGGAGTTTTTAGTGTGCGGATCATACATATCTTCTTGTAAATTTATTCCTAAGCAACGTTTTTCCAGTTTTAATGGAACTAATAAGAAGTTGAATACAGTTTGGTGCATGACCATCTTCACCTGGCGCTACCCTCTCCCGCCTGCCTCCTCCCTCTGACAGCCTCCGGTTCTCTGTATCTGTGAGGAAGGAAGTTTTCACATAATGAATCATCATAGAGTATTTGTCTTTGAATTTCACTTACACAGTGCTTTGTAAATTTCACCCATATTGTCACAAAAAGCCTACTTTCAGGGACCATAGAGGGTACATAGGATAGGGCACTTGTCTTGTATGCAGCCAATATGGGCTTGATCCCAGGCAGCCCATATGGTCCCTTAAGCCCTGCCAGGAGTGATCTTTGAGCACAGAACCAGGAGTAAATCCTGAGCACTGCGGAGTATGGCCCAAAGCCAAAAGGCTGGTATTTTAAAAAATATCTAATTATATTACATATATATGTTTGAATCACATACCTCTCATTTATCCATTTATCTGTTGATGGATAGTTTGGTTATCTGTATGTCTTGCCTATGGCAATGCTGTCCTTTTTTTGTTTAATAAACCCCTCTCCTTTTTAATTTTGTTGTTGTTGTTGTTGTTGTTGTGATATTGGGACTCACTAGATTGTGGTGTGGTTGGGGTTCAGCGTTTGTGGGGATCCCAACATTGCCTCTGAGATAGCACTGGACCATGAGGGGTGGTGCTCAGAATCAAACTCATGGCCTCATGAATGCAAATCAGGCACTCTGCTACTGGGTCACATAGCCCTAGGCTCATGCAGTATTTATGTTGTATTCAACTTTTTTAAGTGAAAAAATATACTAGAATATTGTTACATATAGTTGATTTTAAAACAGAAACTTTTTTTTTACCAGCTTAAGAATATGGTTATAAAAGCATTAACATTATGCTTTTGTTGTTGTTGTTCTTTTGTGTTTTTTGGGGCCACATCTGGTGGTATTCAGGGCTGACTTCTGGCTTTATGCACAGGGATCAATTCTGGCAGGGCTCCGGGGACCGTATGCTATCTGGGGATCAAACCCTGGTTGGCTGTGTTCAAGTCAAGTGCCCTACCCACTGTACTCTCTCCAACCCACATTCATAATACTGATGTGCAAAGTACTGTAGCCAGAGTGCCAAAGACCCTCCACCACTTCCCCTCAGCTTTCTCTCACCATAGTTGGTACTCTGGACTTGGTAATTCATGGCCAGGGTTTGTTTTGTTACCACAGATGAGTGAGGGTTTCCGGCATTTGTCTTCCCTCTGACTGACTTGGCTTTAACATGAAGCCCCCCTGTACTGTCTCTCTGGCCTCTTACTATCATTATTATTATTATTATTATTTATTTATTTATTTTTTTTTAAAAGGCTTTTGGTCACACCTCATGGTGCTCTGCGGTAGCAAACATTCTGCGATGTTTGTTTCTGGCTCTGTGCTTAGTAATCACTCCTGGAGAGCTCAGGGGACCATATGGGATGCTGGGGATTGAACCTGGATTAGCTGAGTGCAAGACAAATGCCCTCTCTGTTGTATTATCACTCTGGCCCAATCTTACTGTTTTTTTTTTTCCTTTTTGGGTCATACCCGGCAATGCTCAGGGGTTACTCCTGGCTTATGCATTGAGGAATCACACCTGGCAGTGCTCGGGGGACCTGTGGGGTGCTGGGAATTGAGCCTGAGATGGCTGCATGCAAGGCAAACGCCCTACGCGTTGTGCCATCGCTCCAGCCCCCACAGTTGTTCTTACTTCCCTGTTACATGACTGTTGCCTTTCCTGGACTTGTCTTCTAAAAATCCTCCCCTGTCGATCTTTTTTTTTTTTTTTCTTTTTGGGTCACACCCGGCGATGCACAGGGTCACTCCTGGCTCATGCACTCAGGAATTACTCCTGGCGGTGCTCAGGGGACCATATGGGATGCTGGGATTCGAACCCGGGTTGGCCGCGTGCAAGGCAAACGCCCTACCCGCTGTGCTATCTCTCCAGCCCCCTCCCCTGTCGATACTGTTCCAGTGAGCAGGGGTTGCAGAGATGCCTTGTTGTAGTGCTTGCACAGTTGGGTGTGTTACTTAACCAGGGGTTGCACATCAGGTTGTGGTCTTCCTGCTGTCCACGTCTGTGCTTGCTTGCAGGTGGGTGTAGCACTCCTTTTTACTTGCAGTACATGTTCACCTCCTTTGTTGGAGTGGCATTCTTTTTTTTTTTTTTTTTTTTTTGCCTTTTGGGTCACACCCGGTGATGGACAGGGGTTACTCCTGGCCCACGTACTCAGGAATTACTCCTGGTGGTGCTAAGGGGACCATATGGGATGCTGGGAATCGAACCCGGGTCGGCCGCATGCAAGGCAAATGCCCTACTCGCCTTGCTATTGCTCCAGCCCCTGGCATCCTTATTTTTGGAGGAGGGGGGAGTTCACCTGGAGATGCTCTGGGTTTACTCTTGGCTTTTTTAACTCAGGAGTTATTCCCGGCGGTGCTCAGGGGCCATATGGGATGCTGGGGATCAAACCCCGAGAAGCTGCATGCAAGGCAAATGTGCTATCACTCCAGCCCTGAAGTGGCATTCTTTAGTTAAGGTGTTAACACATTCTTCTTGTAGGGGGTCACACTCCTGGCTACAGTGCTCACACATGTTTTCTGTTAGCCTGGAGGTCACACCCGTTTAATTACTGTCTTTGTACACATGTGGCTGCATTGTGCCTCTGAGTTACAGACTATAGAGCTTTCTGGAACTAACACTGTGAGATGCTAGAGCTGTCTGAAATAAGCACAACGACCATGCCTTGGTGCTGAGGTCAAACTGATGGCCTCTTGCTTGCACAGCAACTTCTTCAGCTACTGAAATATCTCCTGTCCCCCACCCTTATATTTCATCTTTTTTTTTTTCTATTTGGCATCTTCTGCTTTACTATTATTATGTCACTATTTTTTGGGCTACACCCAGTAGTGCTCAGGGGTCACTCCTGGGTCTGCACTCAGGAATCACTCCTGGCAGGCTCAGGGGACCGTATGGAATGTTGGGGGATCAAACTCTTGACCAGCTGCCAGCAGAGCAAGCGCCCTACCCACTGTACTACCTCCCCACCCCCACGGGGCCGCCTTCCCCTGCGCTTTGGGGCCGGAGCAGTAGTACAGCAGGTAGGGCGTTTGCCTTCCTCTGCACTTCTCCCTGTCTTCTGTCTTCGAATTCTTAATTTCTGTCTTACATTCTCTTTGCCATCCTAGCTTCCTAGCTCAATGTTTGGTTTTTGTTTGTTTGTTTATTTCTGTTTTTCTGGGTCACACCTGGCAGTGCTCAGGGTTTATTTCTGGCTCTGCACTCAGGAATCTCTCTGTGTACTTTGGGGGTACTGTACGATGCTGGGGACCAAGCCTGGGTCGTCTGCATGCGAGGCAAGCACTTTATCTGCTGTAATGTCTCTCCAGCTCCTTTAACTTAGTTCCTCTAAGACACCTTATTTTTTTGTCATTTGGATATTACCCCCTTTTGGTGGGGGGAGGGTTTATTTTTTTGATCCCCTCTGCAAAGCATGTGCACAGCCCTTTGAGCCATATTGTTGTACGTATATATTTTTTGTACGTACATATTTGTGTGGTTTTAAGATTTTTATAGGCTGAAATGCTAGTGCAGCAGAAGAGCATTTGCCTTGCACGCGACTGACTGGGTTTGATCCCCGGCATTCCATATGGTCTCCCGAGCACTGCCAGGAGTAATTCCTGAGTGCAGAGCCACGAGTAACCATTGAGCATCACCAGGTGTGACACAAAAAGACAAAAAACAAAACGAAACAAGACTTTTGGGGAAGTAACAAAAGCCCAAATGTGTTTTCTACTATTCCATTTAGCCTTAACCTAGCTGATGGTACCTTGCGTTCTTTTAGCACTTATTTTGGGAATGAAAGGCTCATTTTCCAAGCTAGATGCAAATATATTTTTTTTTTTTTTGTGGTGGGGCAGTGTGCTGTACCCATTGGTGCTCAGGGATCGTTCCTGCACAGTGCTCAGGGGACATATGCTTGTTCAGCTATTTTTAAGTGCCTTCCCCACTATATTATCTCTCTGGTCCCTTAGAAGAAACTTTAAAAAATTTTTTTTTGATTAAAATAAAACCAGAGGACTAGCAACATAAATGTTCTTAATTCTAATATTAAAATGCCTGAAATTTACATTTTACAGTTCAGTAAGTGTACATGTACAGCGCATATATAATCTTTATTTGTATTAAGCTCTAATAATTAATAAATTAAACTTTCTGCTTGGGATTTTTAATCAGTAGAGATGCTTAATTTCTTGAGTTTGAAAGCCTGTAGCATGTATTTTAGTCATCACTACAGATAGCTGGTTACATTATTCTTCATGAACTGTTTATATGTGCACAGGATTTCAACTTTTAAAACTTGTACTGGCTGTTGGCAGAATCTTAACTTGAGCAAGTTAATAAAAAAACATGTTTTGCTTGCTTTTGCTGTCAGGTTGGAGACATATCCTATAGCAGATGTGGGCTGATGACATAGCAGAAACACCCAGCAGTGGGAGTGTCCTCATTTCACTCCGGCACCAGGAACTGATCCAAATGCAACAGGAAAACACTCAGCCCAGCTATTACCAAGTATAGTTGTGTTTAGGACTGGGATACTTTTTTTTTTTAAAATTGGGGCCTGGGGAGGCACACCCGGGGGTACTCAGGGCTTAGTGTTGGCTCTGTACTCAGGGGTCACTCTTGGCAGTTTGGGGGGCCCCTGGGGTGCTGGGGATTAAACCCAGGTCACAGGATTCAAGGCAAGCCCCTTATCCTCTATTTCTCTGGTCCAGGGATACTTTTCCTTACCGTATTTATTTGCTTGTTAGTAGCCAAATGTAGCAGGAATAATTGGCGTGCATTTCATTATTATTTGTTTTTGTTTTTTCATGACAAATTTCATATGAAAATAAATGACAAAAATTGATGCTGCACATTGGGAGGTTTTCAAAAAATTTCTTTTTCCTTTTTGGGTCACACCCAGCAATGCACAGGGGTCACTCATCGAACCCGGGTCAGCCACGTGCAATGTAAATCCAGCCCCAAGTCAAGAAAACTTTTTTTTTTTGCTTTTTGGGTCACAGTTGTCATGATGCACAGGGGTCACTCCTGGCTCTGCACTCAGGAATTACTCCTGGCGGTGCTCAGGGGACCATATGGGATGCTGGGAATCGAACCTGGGTCGGTCACGTGCAAGGCAAACGCCCTACCCACTGTGCTATCACTCCAGCCCCCAAGAAAATTTTTGAGAACAATTAAGAAGTAAGAATGGGCAGAAAGACATCAGGAAGTAAAACAGTCCAAGAAAACAAAGTAACAAACAGGAAAACACTTATCTTAGACACTAGTCAGACACTTACCATAGTTTGAAGATAGTCTGTTCTTCAATAGGTCATAGCATTTGTGGCATTTTGGGGAGGGGCCACACCTAGCGATGCTCATGGGTTAGTTCTGGTTCTGCACACAGGAATCAGCCCTGGCAGTGCTTAGGGGACAATATGGGATGCCAGAGATTGAACCCAGGTCAGCCGCATGCAAGGCATACTCCCAATCTGCTGTGCTGTCTCTTCAGCCCAGACATTTGTGACATTTTATAACAATTATGAAATGAAGTGATATAGATAAGGCCTAGTCCAGTGTTTCTACTCGGTAAGACTTTATTTTGTTATTATTGTTGTTTTGGGGCAAATCTGGCAGTGTTCAGGGCTTACTACTGGCTCTGTACCTAGAAATTATTGCTGGTGGTGCTTGGGGGACCATATGGGACAACAGGGATTGAACCCTGATCAGCTGGGTGCAAAGCAAATGCCATACCTGCTGTACTATTTCTGTGATCCCTGAGCATTGCCATTTTGATGATGTTAATACTCCCAGTCCATGATCAGGGAATGTGTTTTCATTTCCTTGTGTCCCCTCTTTTATTTCTTTAAGTAGTGTTTTGTAGTTTTCTTTGTTTAGGTCTTTAGTTAAACCTAGTACATGATTATCTAAGGCATAGTTATGAATGGGATTGTTTTTTAAATTTCTCTCCTATTTCTCTATTTGCATATAGGAAAACCATGGACTTTGTGGGTTGATTTTTGTAGCCTGTCACTTTACTAAATAAGTTTATTGTTTCTAGGAGCTTTTTAATAGATATTAGGGTTTTCTAAATACAGAATCATACCATCCGCAGATAGACTTCACTTCTTCCTTTCCTTTCTGAATGCCCTTAATGTCTTGTTCTTACCAATTACTGTGGCAAGTACTTCAAGTACTATATTGAATAGAAGTGCGAGTTTGTCTTACGCTTAATTTTTAAGGGAAATCTTTTCGTTTTCCCCCATTGAGTATAGTCGTGCTTGCTGTGGGGTTTTGGTAAATGACTTTGACTATGTGAGGAAAGCTCTTCAGTTCTCATTATATTGAGAGTTTTTATTATGAATGGGTGCTGGATCTTGTCAAATGGCTATTGATATAATTATATGATTTTATTTTTTCTTGTATTGATATGGCTGGAGTGATAGCACAGCGGTAGGGCATTCACCTTTCACGCGGTCAACCCATGTTCGATTCCTCCGTCCCTCGAGGAGAGCCTGGCAAGCTACCGAGAGTATTGTGCCCGCACGGCAGAGCCTGGCAAGCTACCTGTGGCATACTGGATATGCCAAACACAGTAACAATAAGTCTCACAATGAGAGACGTTACTGGTGCCCGCTCGAACAAATCGATGACCAACGGGATGACAGTGACAGTGATATGGTGGATTGCGTTAATTGACTTGCTTATGTTAAACCATCCATACATCTCTGGGATGAATCCCACTTGGTCATGGTGTATCTTTTTGATGAGCTGTTGGATTTGATTTTCTAATATTTTATAGAAGATCTTTGCATTTGTGTTCGTAGGGAATATCAGTCTTTAATTGTTTTTTGTGCTATCTCTGCTTTTGGTATCTGCTTTTGGTAATATTTGCTTCATAAAAACTGGGAGTGTTTCTGTTTCTTCAGTTTCCTGAAAGAGCCTGGAAAGGGTTGGCAGTAGCTCTTCTTTAAAGGTTTGGAAAAAGACTCACCGGGGGGCTGGAGCCATAGTACAGTGGGTAGGGCATTTGCCTTGCACATGACTGACCTGGGTTTGATCCTCAGCATCCCATATGGTCCCCTGAGCACCGCCAGGAGTAATTTCTGAGTGCAGAGCCAGGACTAACCCCTGTGCATCGCTAGGTGTGATCCAAAAAGCAAAAAACAAAACAAAACAGCTCACCAGTGAATCTGGGCATGGGCATTTGTTTTGGGGGATTCAAAGATTCTTGCTTATCAGATTTTAGTAGACCAATAGATAAATGAAATCAATCCACCTCTCTAATTGTTTCTGTTTATTTTGGGGTCATTGTTGGCAGTGCTCAGGGCTATTCCTGACTGTGCCCTCAGAAATTTCTCCTGGCATTGCTCGGGGGGCCAGATGGGATACGGGGGATCTCGAACCCAGGTGGGCTGCATGGGAAGCAGGCGCCCTACTTACTGCACTAGCTCTCCTTTTCAGTATTTGAGCCTAAACAAACAAGCAAACAAAAAGCCTACAAGCTGCTTGTTGCTTCCCTAGAGCTGACTGCTGGTCTTATTTAAGGTTTTGAGAAGTGTGGAATTTAGATATTGGTGGATTTTTCACAGCTCGGATGGGCTGCTGTTCAGAAGTGTGTTTGTTAAAAGTGTGTGCCCATTTGGCTTTCAAAAGCAAGGGACTCTCACTGACTGGCTTCCCAGAATCACAAGGTGAGTTGTTGAAGTGAGTTTTAAATTTGTTTGGAGGGGCAGAGAGGAGGTCAACAAGCTGAACACCTGGGTTTGGTCCGGGCTCAGAGCCAGGAGTAGCCTCTCAAGATCCCTGTGTAGGATGTGTCCCCACCCCCTCGCCCTATTGGCCCTTGGTACTTAGCTATAGAACTGTCAAGTACTAATGACGTAGGAGGTTTTTTTGTTTGCCTTTGGCTTTTTGGGTTGCACCTGTCAATGCTCAGGGGTTACTCCTAGCTCTGAGGAATTACCCCTGGTTGTGCTCAAGAACCAGATGGGATGCTGGGGATCGAACCCAGGTCTGCCATGTGCAAGGCAATTAAATGTCCTGCTCGCTGTACTATTGCTCTGGCCCCTAATTAAGCAGTTTTAAGTGGGCCGGCTGGCATCATGACTACGGAATTATCACTTGTTTTGCTACCAGTATATGAACTACTCTTGATTTGTGAGATCAGGCTTATTCAGGTCTTCACTGCTCTTAGTGATTCTTCATCTTCTCCCCCTCCCCTGTTACTGGGCACTGAACCCCAGTCTCATACGCTGTGCCACTGTGCCACATCCACTGCCACTTGATTGTTCCGAAAGATGAAGGTTGATCTCTTTTCCTTGAAAGTGGGGTCTGATTTACAATCCAGGTGTTCTTAAGCATATGCATTCTTTCATCCAAAGGGAGAGTTGTTTTCCTGACATTTTTAAATTTGTCCCTATTTATTTGAAATGTTACCTTCACTCTAAATAATTATATTCTAGGCCATTGTTTCCTCTTGTAATTATAACTTCGTAGCATGTGTTTCTGTCTGCTAGGCTAAATTCCCTCCGTGTTACTCGGGGGAGAGTTTAGGCCACACCACTGGTGCTCAGGGGCTATTCTTTTTTTTTTTTTTTTTTTTTTTTTTTTTTTTTTTTTCTTTTTGGGTCACACCTGGCGATGCACAGGGGTTACTCCTGGCTATGCACTCAGGAATCACCCCTGGCCGTGCTCAGGGGACCATATGGGATGCTGGGATTTGAACCCGGGTCGGCCGCGTGCAAGGCAAACGCCCTACCCGCTGTGCTATCTCTCCAGCCCCTCAGGGGCTATTCTTGGCTCTGGGCTGCCAGACTTCTCTCTGGCAGTGCTCAGACAGCCGTATGTGGGGATCGAACATATGGTTCGATCAGTTGCTTGCAAGGCAGGTGCTTCACCTCCCGTCCTATTTCTCAGACCCCCAAATATTTGATATATGTTTTATCAAAACAATATCATTTTCAAAGATTTTCTTTCACCTGAACTTTATAATCACCTTACCATGTTCCATCATTCACTTGGCTAATCCTGGCATTTAGAGGCCTAGAAATACTGTTCATTGGCATAGAATTTGCCTTGAAATCATGAGCTTGTTGAGTTTGGTCCCTGGAGTTGCCTCACATGCTAAGTGCAGGTGGCGTTGCCTTTGGTGATTCCCTCATCATCAGGGTGCCGTCTCTGATGCATAGTGTGTTCCACCTCTTCATGGCAGCAGTAATACTATCAGTACCCATAAGAGAGCAAAGTGGGAGAAATAGTGGTATTTCAGCCATAATGATATGATTATTTTGGTTATATGAGGCATTTTGGCAATTTTAAAGTAGTAACTTGTATGGTCAAGGATGTTGAGAAGTGTCACTTCCCAAGTGGTGAGAATATAAATTGGTGCAGCCACTGTGAGTCTATAGAGATTGCTTTAAAAATAAAAATGGAAATACATGATTTAACATTATCACTACTGAGTACTTACGAGGATATGAAACTTCTAATTCAAAAAGGTACTTGCATCTCGTGTTCATAGTATCTGTATTCACAGTAGCCAGACCTGAAATCAGCCTGACTGCCCTTTAGCTAATTACTTGAACCCACAGCAGTTATACTCAATGGAATACTGTTCTGCTGTTTATGCATAGTGATTGGAATGTGAAATTTTCTTTGTTTGTTTTTGGGCCACACCTGGCAATGCCCAGGGGTTTCTCTTGGCTCTGTGCTCATGAATCACTCCTGGCAGTGCTGAAGGGACCATGTGGGATAGTGGGCATCGAATCTGGGTTGGCCACGTGCAAGGCAAGTGCCGTACTTGTTGTACTATTTCTCCAGCCTCAAGGAATTTGAAATGTTTTTTTTGTGTGTGTGCTTTTTGGGTCACACCTGGTGATGCTCAGGGATTCCTCCTGGCTCTGCACTCAGGAATCACTCCTGGCAGTGCTCGGGGACCATATGGGATGCCAGAGATCGAACCTGGGTTGGCCGTGTGCAAGGCAAACGCCCTACCTGCTGTGCTATTGCTCCAGCCCCAAGGAATTTGAGATTTTAATGTTGTGAAATAAGTAAAAAAAAAAATTCCTATTTCATTCATATATTGAAGATAAATCAACAGATGAACTGAAAAGAAAACAACACAGCTCCCATGCTTGGTGAAAATTATGGTTATTAAATGGAAAAGATAGGTAGGCAAGAGGAATGGATAATTTACATTAAAATAAAAATAATTATGATTGTTAAGACTTTCAGAAAGCTGATTCCATTAAGATTGAGTTCTTCAGTTTTCTAAGAATCTTTCAAGTTGACTAGTTTTCTAAAGCTGGTATTAAGAGGAGCTGAGTGAAAGAGATAAAGTAGTAAAAATGCATTATCTGTTCAAGGTCTCTTTAGTTTGAAAAGTCTGTTGTTTTTTTCTCAGTATATACTTGCTGGGACTGGAGCGATGGTTCAGTGCAGAGACCCGCATTGCATGGTCTCTCAAGCACAAGAGCTGTTAATACCACCTGGATATGGCCCCCAAAACAAAACAACAAACAAAACACTTAATGATGGGGTTGGGGGGGCCGGGTGGGGTGGGGGGTTTGGTCCCAAGGCTTTATATATCAAAGCATGTTCCTAATCCCCTATATATATGTATATGAATATGTATATGTATATATATTGCTCTTTGGGTCACACGTGGCGATGCACAGAGGTCACTCCTGGCAGTGCTCAGGGGACCATATGGGATGCTGGGAATCGAACCCGGGTCAGTCGTGTGCAAGGGAAACGCCCTACCCGCTGTGCTATCGCTCCAGCCCCTCCCCCCTAAACCTCAATGTTTTTGTTGTTGGTTGGTGGGTGCTCCTAAGCAGTGCTCATGGGGCAGCCCCCTGAGACCTCTGGGATGTTGCCCGCAAAACATACAGAACAGAACAAAAGCATATATATTACTGAGCTTGTGCTTTACTGCTGAGCAACATCTCTAGCCCCGCTGATCTTTGGGAAAATGATGGTTCAGTATTTGAAGATTGTCTATTCGGCTTTTTTCTTTTCTCTCTCTCTCCCATTATTAGATTGTCGGGAGACCACCACAGGGATTAGCTACTTCTTCCACCATATCCTGTCAGGCATGACGCGAACATGACCTAGCACCTGTGAGACTAAACTTTGATCACTTTGTTCAGATGGTGGTTGCCAGGTTTCTCCACTGCAAAGTTATTATTTTTTCCTTCCCATACTCTATTCTTAGGAATGAGTCATTAAGTCAAGCCCACACTCATGGGAAGGGAATTTAATTCCACCTCCTGAATGGGATATATCTACATACATTATCTGAAGTACTGCTTAAGGAAGATTTGTCCCTTCTTATAGTTTTCATTTTATATGTAACGTTAAATTAATATGCACACTCATTTTTTATATTTTGATTTATCAATTGCGATGAGTTTCAGTTTTGATCATTAGGAGCCATCTTAGATTGACTCCTGTATTTCTGACTTGCCTCTTTTTTTTCCTTACTCATTTCTTAACTTTGAAGTGTCACAAGGTGATTCAGGCTCCTTGTTTATTTTTGTTTGTTTGGGGGCCACACCCTGCTGTGCACAGGGCTTACTCTCGGCTCTGTGCTCAGGGGTCACTCCGGCAGTGCCCTGGAGACCATATGCAGTGTGGGAGTCAGTTGTGCTGTTGAAAGCAAGGGCTTTATAAAGCCTCAGTATTAGCTCTACACCCTGATCTAGGCTCCTTTCGTATTTCTTCTGTATCAGATCTAGAATCAGCATTCTTCCAGAGAGTGCCTTGGTTACTTTTGTTTGAGAATGAGGTTTAGAAATCAGTATACAAAGAGCTGCACTTTTTGCGGGCAGTAGTGGTAGGACAGCAGGTGGTAGAACGTTTACTTTGTGCATGGTTGACCTGGGTTCGATCTCTGACATCCCTGATGGACCCCGGAGACCTGCCCGGAGTAAGCCCTGAGCACTGGGTTGACAACAAAAAAAGAAAAACACAAAAACTTGAAATTGCTACTGAGATACAATTCCTTATTTTTTGTCTTTTGAGCTGTCTACCCCCGCAGTGTTGAGTTACAGCTCCCTGCTGAATTGTTTGGAGGGGGTACCATGAAGTCGCCCTAGCCTACTGCTTGCAAGCTTGTGCACGAGGGCTTTGGACTGTCTCTCTGGCGCATGCATATGACTGCTTTGAAATGAGAGATCTTATTAATTTCAGTGTCCATATACGATTCACTCATTTAATAATACACATTGTATCTAGTTTATTCATTAAGTCATGAAGCTATCACCACAATCAGTTTCAAAGCATTTCTCATTCAAAATTTGTATCATTTAGCTACACCTCTATTTCCTTCCAGTTTTATCCTCCCCTCCTGTCCTAGGTAACAGTTCATCTTTTCTGGACATGATCTTCTTGTGACTGGATTCTTTTTACATGTCTAATGTTTTTGAGATTCATTCATATTGTAGCATTTATCAGTCCTTTTGCTCGCCTTCTGTGCTAAGTAATATTACAATGTGTGCATAGATAGATCACATTTTGTTTGTTCATTGCTCAAATACTTGGCTTTTTGTATTTTCTGCGCTTTGGCTCTTAGACTTCTGTGGATATTTGAGTACAACTTCAACATAATATTTTCAGTTCTCTGAGACACATACCTAGTAATGAGCTTGCTAGATTAACTTGGGAACTGTTTGTTCTATTCAGACTAGTAGTTCTCAAAGTGGCAGCATCATTTTATTCTCCAACTAGCAATGTTTGAAGTGTTAAACTTTTCAGACATACAAACTTAATCTTATTCTTTAAAAAATTGGGGGTGGGGGGCGGAGAGATGATAAAGGTGTTGAAGGTGCTCGCTTGCGTACAGCTCACCTGAGTTTGATCCTTAGCACCACAAGGGGCCCCCTGAGTAGCCCCAGGATGATACCTGAGCACAGAGCCAGGAGTAAGCCCTGTGCACAACCCCCATATGACGTGTCTCCCCAACTTTTTTGTGTTTTTCTTTCATTAATTTACTTTTGGGGCCTCTCAAGCAGTGTGCAGTGCTTTGGGCTTCCCGGCTGCGGAGTTTAAATCAGTGGTACTAGGGGTTGAACCTGACTGAGTCAGCGCTTCCTTGATATTCCCATCCTGTCTCCTCTTTGACCCTTTACCTTTTCCCCCCCCCCCCCCGAATCACTAGCTCAGATCTGCTATTTATGCTATCATGTTTTTCCCATTTCTTTCATTGTATTTGCAGTGCCATTGTATTTGCAGTTCTTTAAACATATTTTAATATAGATGATTTAAAAACCTCATGTAGGGGCTGGAAAGACAGTAAGAGACTTGTTTTGCACGCAGCTAACTTGGCTTAGATTCCCAATACCACATATGGCCCCCTGAGCCCTACCAGGAGTGATCCCTGAGCACAGAGCCAGAAGGAAGCCCTGACCACAGGTGGATGTGACCCAAAAAGCAAAACAAAATCTTTATCTTGTCCTCCAGGTTTTTATTACTCCCAGCTGGCCTCCCCCAATATGGGCCACATTTTTTTTGTGTGTGTGTGTTAAATATTTTTTTGAAAGTAGATACCTTTAAAGCATATAATGTGGCAATGGGATATTTTTAATTAATTTCTTTTTATTCAGTTACTGTGAGTTACAAAGCTACCAAGCAATTCCTGAATGAGTTTCAGGCCTACACTGTTTCCTTCAAGGTGTCCACTTGCTTCCACCACTGTCCCCGGTTTCTCTCCTGCCCCCCTCGCCCCAGCCTGCTGACCAGTAGACGCTTTGTACCTCCTTTCAGCAATCCTTTCTCCTCCAGAGTGACCACCCTCCCCACCAGGGTTGTATTTACTGCCCTCTCTGGGCATTTGTTACTCCCCCTGGTTTTCTCAGCATAGGACAGATCATGCCAAGTGGATCCCTCTCCCCCTGACTCATTTCGCTGACTCGATCCTTTCCAGATGGAGCCGCAGTGGCATGACTCCATCTCTCTCTATGTCCCAGTTGTCGTATTCCATTGTTATGTGGACCACAGTTTCTTCATCCAGTCATCTCTTGGACACAGCAGGATATTTTTGTTGCTGTTTGTGATTGTTTCCTTGCTTAGTGATATTCATGACCTGCTTCTGTAATCCATCTGTAGTATTTGTTTGGTCACATATGATCATGTGTTATCTGTGTTACGTATAAAGGCTCTACGTGGCTAACATAGCACTTGGTTAGATCTTCTTGGTTTCCTTAAGCCAGTAACTTGCATGGTTATAAAAACTTTGGTTATGAGTACAAACCACATTTTTTTTTAAATGGCTGCAAGAAGTTTGTGTGCCTTATTCGGGCATGCCTTTAATACTCCCCACTTGTGTGCATCTACATGCCTCAGATTTCTTTTTTTTAACTTTTTTTTTTTCTTTTTGGGTTACACCCGGCAATGCACAGGGGTTACCTCCTGGCTTTACACTCAGGAGTTACTCCTGGCGGTGCTCAGGGGACCATATGGGATTCTGGGAATCGAACCCGGGTCGGCCGCGTGCATGGCAAACGCCCTACCCACTGTGCTATTGCTCCAGCCCCAACATGCCTCAGATTTCTTTCAGAAGGCATACGTCTGACCTTTATTTTTTTTAATTTTAAAAAATTTTACTGATTTGGGGCTGGAGCAATAGCACAACAGGTAGGGCGTTTGCCTTGCACGCGGCCGACCCGGGTTCGATTCCCAGTATCCCATATGGTCCCCTGTGCATTGCCAGGTGTGACCCAAAAAAAGCCAAAAAAAAAAGCCAAAAAAAATTTTACTGATTTTTAATTTTTTATAATTTTGGCAAGCTACCTGTAGCGAGGGATGGAGTGATAGCACAGTGGATAGGGCATTTGCCTTGCACGCGGCTGACCCGGGTTTGATTCCTCTGCCCTTCTCGGAGAGCCCGGCAAGCTACCTAGAGTATCTCACCTGCACGACAGAGCCTGGCAAGCTACCTGTGGCATATTCGATATGCCAAAGACAGTAACAAGAGTCTCAGTGGAGATGTTACTGGTGCCCTCTCGGGCAAATCTGTGAACAACGGGACTACAGTGCTACAGTGCCCTTTTAGATTCTTAAGAATTGCTAGATTCCTTGGAAGCATCTTATTTCCCAACCTTACGTACTTTGGTGGGGGGTGGGCAGTTTGGGCCACACCCAGCAGGTATCAAGGGTTATTCCTGGCTCTGTGCTCAGGGATCACTCCTGATGGGTGTGAGGACCATATGCGTTGCTCGGGGTTTAATTTGGGTCAGCCATGTTGCAAGGCAAATGCCCAACCCACTGTAATATTGCTTTGGTCCCCCCCATTTTTTTATTCTGTTGCTTGACCTAATTGACAGATTTGAAGGGATACAGTTGCCTGTTGCAGTTTTCAATAACCCCTTTGGAAAATTATTTTTACATTGACAGAGTCTAAATCAGGTCAGATATTGCCATTGTTTCAAATGACTGTCAGGCCTACTTCAAGTGTTGGTCATGACCCCATGTGGAGTCATACAACTGTAGGTGTGAAAATTTTATTTAAAATTTTGTTATTTATTACTAAATGTTTGGTTACATATTCCTGGGGCTGTGCAAAAAATTCTTCAAAACTCTTTAACTTTTTAAACCTAAAGGACAATGATTAAAATCAAGTAATGACAATTCCTTGAAAGCTTGCTTTGAATAAGTTCCAGTCCATTCTGTCCATCCATCACTTGGTTGGCTGTTCTGTTTTTGTTCTTACAGGGGCCACTTCGGGCCGGGGCGTGCTGTGCTGGGACTGAACTCAGAGTTGTTATTTAGTTTTTATTTTCCTTTCCCTTTGCTCTGGTTGCAGTCCATCTGAGCTGTTACTGATAAGGCTATCTTGACTGCCGAGCAGGGCATGAGCTATGACTAGTTAAAAAAAACACCAGGATGTTCACTATTCTTACTAATGGTCAGCTTTTTTAGTTTCTAGAATTTTGAAGTGGTTGGCTTTTAGAATTAGGCCAGTTTCCTGGTTGGTTTTATTGAAGAAAGAATTTTTGGGAGTCTTGATTATGATTTTTCCTAGTGTCTTTAACTTATTTGCTCTTGGCTTTTCCTATCACTTCCTCATTCCTGTTGATTGGTTCTGATTCTGTTAGATAAGACCTTTTCTGAATTTCTTTTTGTTTTATTTTGCTTGGTTTGCTTGTTCTTGAACATAACACCTGGTGACGCTCAAGGGGTTACTCCTGGCTCTGCACTCAGGGGTTACTCCTGGTGGTGTTTGGGGACCATATGGAATGCTGGGGATGGAACCTTGGTTGGCCCTCATGCAAGGCAAGTGCCTTCCCTGCTGTGTTACTGCGCCCCGGCCCCTGGGTTTATTTGTGTTGAAATACAGGAGGCTGCTGAGGACTATAACTTTACTGGTATTTATAACAGCACGGGGAGGAAAACAACCCAGGAATCCCCAAATAAAAAAGTAGGGTTGTGTTTTGTGCAGGCCCTCATGAGTAGTACCCAGGGGACCCAGGAGCCACTTGGAGAGCTTCTCTGTGGATGTCCAGTGATGCCGCATCCACCTGTGCTTGAGGGCTTTTAGGGATACACCCATAGTACTTGGGTGGGGGTGCGGGAGGTCATATAGTATCTGGATCAAACCAAGGTCATGTGCCCTAACTCCCCACCCCTGTACTGTCTCCCCTGCGGTATATGAGCTACTTCATTCCAATAGTCTATTCTATAGAAGGGAGTTTGTTTCACTGGGATATAATTAGATAGACGAAGTACTTACAATCGTATTTACTGGCATTCTTTTTCCCTTTCCAGGCACATATTAAATTTCCTATTGACTACCCATATTCACCACCTACCTTCAGATTCTTGACCAAAATGTGGCACCCCAACATTTATGAGGTAAGACATATCTATCAAATTTCTCTGAAGATATATATTTTTAGATACAGTCCTTTAAAAAGAAAATTACCCTGTATATCTGTCTATTGTGATAGTGTGTAGCTGCAAAGGAGCATTCATGAATTTATCAGTTGGAAATCCCTGCATCTAAAGGAGACTCTTCACTTCAGCTCAAAGGAATTACGTGACAGTGCTGAGGCATACGGAGTGTATTTATTTCTCCAAGCCAAAAGGGAATACTCCAGTGGGGGGACATTAGACTATAAGGGCAATAACTGGATATTCCAAGATGGCAATCCACATTTGGGCGAATTTTTATGACTTCTGCGGACAGGTTATGATGTGGGTCCCAGGTAAACTGGGGAAAGAGTGGGTTATGATTTTTAAAAGTATTTGTCTTACAAGGCAAATTGGAGGGAGAGGGGTTATGGTTTAAAATGTACTTGTTTGGTTCCCCCTCCCTGCCCCACTCAGGGTGTGTGTGTATGGAGGGGGGTGTTAAATTTTTTTTTAAAAAGCACACTTTTGTTGCTGCCTTGACTACACAATTTGGAAGCTGTGACACTCCCTAAAAAGGACTTTTGCACTTACTTGATTAATGTCGAGAGTTACTAAGAATTTCTAGTATTTAATTATTAAAAATACAACAGTTTCAGTAGATCCTGATGTAGTTGTTCAGGTTGAGGTAGTTTTGTGTAATACCCATATTATAGTTAATGTTAGTTCCAGGCTCTAGTCCATTGCTACTCAATTGCTAAAAATTTAAAAACTCATTGCTTTTGGCTTTTGGGTCATGCCTGGCCGTACTCTCAGGGTCTGCTCTCAGGTCAGTGTTTGGAGTCACTCCGGCAGTGCTCAGGGGACTTTGTGGTGGAAATCAAACCTTGACCTACTGCACACAAAGCGTATATTCCAGCTTGTTAAATGCTTGTGCATCTGGCTCCAGTGCATGTGTATTTTTCAAAAATTGCTAGTCTTTCAGGGCCCGAGAGAAAGTACCTTTCGTGTGGCTGTTCTGGGTTTGATCCCTAGCACTCCAGGTCCCACTAAGAGCAACCCCTGAGTACAGACCCAGGAGTAAACCTGAACACAGCTGGGTGTGGCCCCAAAACAAAACAAAAAAATCACTTTTCTTATAGTTAATAAGATTTATTTGTGTATATTCTTTTGAATTTTTTTTGGGGGGGCGGGTGGGAGCACAAAACCAATGATGCTCAGGTGTTACTCCTGGCTCTGCATTTAGGACTTACTCCTAGCAGTGCTTAGGGGACCAAACAGGATGCCAGGAATTGGACCTGGGTTGGCTGTACGCAGGGAAAGCACCCTGCCTGCTATACTGTCATTCTGGCCCCTATTTGTATGCCTATTCTTGAACTTCACAGCAAGGGCCACCTGTTGCTGTGATCAGAGATTTAGTTTTGGGTGTAACCAAATTCATATACGTATTCAAATACATATAGGATGGGGTTTTCTCCCTCCCCCCCAAGAGAAACTAAATGAAAAAGGAGTCAAAACAGTGAAAGCAAATGTATAGCTGGGTCATTAAACCAAACTCTGCCCTCCCTCCCTCCCTCCCTCCCACATTCTTTTCATCCTCACTCCCTTCGTGCCCACTTTTCTCCCTGCCTCCCTGTCTATGCTTGGGGAATCATGTGGTGGTGAGGGTTGCACCCTGGGCTCACGAATCTCCAACCCTTAGAGTCTCTCCCTGACCCTTCACTTTATTTCTTACTTATTAGGTAGGATCCTATTTAGTTTTGCCTCTTAAGACTTAGCACTGGATTGTTTCAAAATTAATTACTTAAACTCATAATTAAATTTCAGCAGTAATACATACATATATTTTGGGGTGGTGGTGGCAGGGGCCACATCCGGTGATGCTTAGGGGTTATTACTGATTCAGCACTTAGGAATTCCTCTGGGGTGGGGGTGGGGGCATGTGAGCTGTCAGTGTCAAACCCTGGTGTGTTGCGTGCAAGGCAGATGTCTTACCCATTACATGATCTCTCTAGCTCCTAATGCATGCATAGATTAAAGGAAATTCTTTTCATTCTGTTTTTATTTTAAAAAATAATGGGTCCAGAGGGATAGTATAGGGGTTAAAGCAGATATGTCAGTGTGCGGCTGACCCAGTTTTATCCCCCAGACCACATGATCCTTCAAGTATTGCCACGGTTTTCCCAACGACACCGGGGCGCCGGACGGAGAAGGCGCAGAGTTCCTGCCTTCTCCAGATGGAGTCCCTGTGGCACTGAGCTGCTTCTAACATGGCTCCGGTTTGTGGGACTGGGATATCTCGCCAAACCGCGCCACCTTTTTTGTCCTCATCCTTCTCCCCTCTCGGCAGCATGGCGACCACCACTGTTTAGTGCCAGTTGGACAGAGAGGTAGGAGCTTGCAATGATGGGACGCATGGGGAATCTCGCAATGTAGGGGGGCAGAACCGGCCCTGCTTCTTGCCCTAATGAGACCCCAGTGGCTTCCCACAAACAGCTCCCTTGCTCCTGAACAGCCATGATCCCAGAGGTACACAAACCAATCTCGGAATGCAGCGGCTGCTGGCAGGAATACCTCTGGTCTTAATACCAGAATCCCAAAACTGGGCGGCCAATTTCTTGACCGTGCAACATCATATGCTCATTGTTATCAACAATAGAAAACATACAATCTAATGATGCCATTCTGACAGGTCTGACTGTTGGGGGGAAAACTCCAAATAATGATAGTGAGGTTTTGGTCAAAAATGGAATATTATCATAGCAGTGAGAGAGTTAATTGAAAATCATCTGCCACATAGGTAGAGGGGGAGAGGGAGGGGAGGGTGTCAGGGGTTCTTGGTGGTGGATCATGTGCACTGGTGAAGGGATGGGTGTTTGATCATTGTATGACTGAGACTTGATCCTGAAAGCCCTGTAACTGTTCTCACGGTGTCTCAATTAAAAAGCATAAAATCAAAAAAAAAAAAAAAGTATTGCCGCGGTTTTCTTGGAGCCCTTGAGCACTACCGTGGTGGTCCAAGTAGTTCTTGGCACCACAGGATCTGAGCACCACTGTATCCTCAGGCCTACATAGTAGACCACTGTCTTGGTTGACCAAAGATCTCTGGGAGTGGCCACAGGGTCACCTGAGTCCTGCTTGGGAGGTGCCTCACAAAAAGAAGAAAAAGTGATGTTATAATTAGAAATTAAATTTAGTCAAAGACACTTTAAGACACTCTCCACGTAAATTGACTTGCTGTTATGCACTTTGGGTATGAATTCAGAATTTAGCAGAGTTTAACTTTTGAGGACCATGTCGCTTTTTTGTGGTCCTAGAGATTGGAATTCATGATTGTTAATCGTAATAGTCTTGGGGGAGGTGTTCTGCTGACCCACATATGTTGTTGCTTATAGCAGATACAGAGGACTTCAATGTTAAATTGCTTATAGTCACCAGAATGTTTATTGAAGAGTTGTTTATAATAGAACTGGGAGAAAGAGGGAAGGAATGGTGATTAAAAACGGTAAAACAAAAAATACAGATTTTTATTAAAATGCTGAAATATAAAAATTAATGCATTATTGCCATATTAATTTTGTGATCATTAAAAAATTATAAAGTATTGTTGGCAGAAAATAATTTGTCAGTTTATAAGCCACACAAGCTTTCCATAGTTTTTGTTTTTAGGCCACACCTGATAGTACTCAGGGATCACTCCTGGAGTTCTTCGGGGGCCATTATGGGGTGCTGGGAATTGAACCCAGGTCTGCCATGTGCAAGGCAAGCACCCTACCTGCTGCACTGTGTCTCCAGCCCTGCCTTAGTTTTTGTTTGTTTTTGGGGGGCGACAGCTGGTGATGCTCCAGGCCTGTCCTGGTTCAGTGGTCGGGCATCACTCTTTAGAGTGATCGGGGGCCGTATGCGTGCTGGGATTGAACCCGGGTCTGCTCCATGCAAGGCAAGTGCCTTCGCCCCATACTGTGTCTCCAGATCTCAGTCAAGTTTTGTTGAATATACCTGTAAATGTACCACTGCAGCTCCAAAAGTTAAGTCATTTGAGTGACTTTTATTCTTTTTAACATTCCTGTTATAGTTGATATGTTTGGAAGTTTAATAATTTCAGAGGCAGATTGGAGAACAGTATACATTTATTTTCATCAATAATCAGACTGCACATTCTCCTCCTGCCTCCCAGTGTGTTTACAGGAGCTCAAAAATACTTTCTGGCCTAAGTGTTCATGTGTGCTCATCAGTAGACGACCATTGAATCGCATTTGCTTAACAATTGGTATACTAAAATGAGATTTTTCACTGTAAACTTCACAAGTATGTTAATTCATAATTTTAGTGCTCTTCAGCATTCAACACTTATTAATGGACTAATTTGTAGCTGAGGTTCTCCAAAACTGAGTAGAAAATATGTGAAGATTTTTAATATGTTCCTCTCAGTTCTGGAGAATTACAGAACACAGTGTGATACTTTATTTAAAAAATAAGGAAGATGATGAGTTACTTTGAAAGGTGTATATAAATATTTTTCTATATAATGCTCACATATAGGTCGAACCCTGGGACTCAGGTAGAGGAAGTGTTTTTTGTCGTTGCTTTTGGCAGTGCTGAGAGTCTCGTCCTGGCTCTGTGCTTCAGTGCCATGTGGCGCTGGGGGTGCCCCTGGCTTCACAGTGAGTTGAGCAATCTTTCCGGCCCGTAGGTTCTGTCATAATTCTAGACCCAGATGTTTCTCAAAGACATTACGTAAATCTCGTGACCATCACCACCGTAAGGCTGTACTCGTTTGGCTGCTATACATACGTTAGGACATGATGTTTTAAATATTATTGTTTTAATAATTTAAAAGACTTTTTTAAAAAAAGACCTTGTTTTTGTTTTGTATTTTTGGCACCCCAGTGTGCACAGGCTCGAGAGACCATGTTATGGGGATAGAGGAACCAAGGTCAAAGCATTTGCTTCCATCCCTTTGAGTTGCCTCCTGCTGCCTTTGAGGCCCAATCAGCTGTTTTTTAAACTTACTGGGTAATATTAAGAGATCTTTTCCAATAAAACTGCCATTTACTTATTTTATTTGTTTATTTGCTGTCCCCTGGGTCAAAGCCAAGGACTCACTTTAATGATATTTTTTCAGCAATCTGAGCATCTCTTAGCCAGTCAAGTTGACACACGCACAAAAATAACCTCCACAGAGCCTGGGGAGACTGCTCAAAGGGCAGAGGGCATGCCTTGTTTGCCTGAGGCTCTGAATTCTGTTTCAGGCACCGGGAAACCCAACCACAGGACTTAACAGCACTGCCACACGTACCTGGTGTGCTCCCCACTGTGAGTCCTGCACTGCCCAGTGAGAGTGCTCTGATACTGCCAGGCACACCTCCCTGAAAATAATGGAAACAACCACAGATAATTTTTTTTGTAATCATTCCTCCTCTGGTATTCACGTTTTGGACTTTCTGCAAACATTATTAATTTATTATTTTACTGGAGATCCATTTGAGTTCTTGAAGTAGCAGCATATTTTGTAGTACGGGTCTACTCCTTTTTATTTGATAACGCTGTAAATTTCGTTAGCATGCGTGGTTATGTTCCTTTGTTTAACGTATTTCCCATTCTTCTTGATTAAATTTGAATTTCATTGGTAGAAGCATCTCTGAAGTTCTGTACTATTTTTGTGATTTCTTGGAGAATATTTATTTTTTTCTGGATTTTAGGTCATAATCAGGGGGAACATGTGACGCTAGAAATTAACTCCATCGCTCCAGCAGGCAGTGCATGTGTTCCGGCCCATTGCCTCAGCTTCTCCCTGGCCCTGTGGGAATTAAATTTGTTTTTGTTTTTGGAACACACTCGGCAATGCTCAGGGCTTACTCTGGCTCTGCACTCAGAATTACTCCTGGCAGGCTCAGGGTCTCGTGGGATGCTGAGGATTGAACCAGGGTTGGCTGTGTGCAAGGCAAGCACCCTACCCATTGTATTCTCCAGCCCTCAAATTTGCCCCCATTTTTATCCTTTTCAGAGCTGGACACTGGTTTGCAACTTTATGACAACTTGGATTTTTATGTTGTTTAATAGATTTATGAAACTTTTGTATTTGCTCTAACTTGAAGAGGACTATCTTTCTTTTCTTTCTTGTTTTTAGTTTGTTACACCTGGTGATACTCAAGGTTTACTCCTGGCACCACCAGAGTGATCCCTCAGGGACTATAGAAGGTGCTGGGAATTGAACCCATGTCAGCTATTGGCTGGTACAGTTGCCCTATCTCCTGTACCATCTCTTTGACCCTGATATACTTTATAACCTCCATTCTGGAGGCATAGAAGTAACCCCCCTTTTTAATTTGCTTTATTCACGTCTCCCCCCTTTTCTTTGTTATTGCTGGGGACACACACAGATGTGGTTTGGGCTGCACGTTCGATGTTGGAATTTGGGCCAATCCAGTGGTACTTAGGGTTACGCTTAGCTTGGCATGTAGAGCTTGCTCTCAGCGGTGTTTGGGGGCTTGTGTGGTGCCGGGTATCAAACCTGAGGCTCTAAGCATTCTCCCAGCTGTCTCTTCATCCCCTGGGCTGCACTTCTTATTTGTGATTACACAGTTCTTCTGGAACTCTCACAGGTGTGCACACATACTTGCTAGGACTTACACATCCCCCCCCCCCTTTTAAAAAAAAAAAAGAATCATAGTGAGATACACAGTTACAAAGTTTATGAATCAGTTTCAGTCATACAATATTCCAGCACCTGCTTGCACATCTTTTGGTGATGCCCTGTGTGTTCTTCACAAACACTTGGCTGTGGTGTGGTCGGAAATCACTCTCAGTGCTGAGGATCACAGAGAGCAAGTTTGAATTCAGACAACAGAATTGCCAGAGTTGTGCTTGGCATATGTGATGGTGCCAGGGGTTGAACTCCTACCATGCGCTCGCAGGGCAAGTCTTCTAAGCCACTGATCTGTCTTTTCAGGTCCCCCCAACTCTTTTCATTTTAAAGATAATTGTAGGCCAAATTCACATACATAAATGCATTTAAAATGAAAAGTTAAGTGACTTTAGTAAATATATTCCTAGTGCTATGCAGTTCCCGCCTGTATTTGTTTAGTGGTTTCATGACTACAATGCACTCATGAATAATGCCTTCTCATTCTCCTTCCCCCGCCGCCCCGGTCTCAGACAGCCACATTTCTTCTAGATTGTGTACGTATCCATTCTGGGTATTTGGGATAAGTGGAACCATAGAACTTTCGGTCTGGTTTCCATTCAGCATAATATTCTGGGGCTTTAATTCATGTTGCTTCATGTATTTATAAACATCACTCCTCTTGAAAGTCAAATACAGGGCCAGAGAGACTACAGGAGATCAGGTGTTTGCTTACCATGCATGTGGCTGACCCCAGTTCAGTCCCTGGTACCTACTGTACATGGTTCTCTTGAGGACCTGAGGAGAGATCCTTGAGCACAGAACCAGTTTATTTACTTTTTTATCTTTTTATCTGTTTTTTTTGCTTTATGGGTCACACCTGGTGATGCACAGGGATTACTCCTGGGCAGTGCTCAGGGGACCATATGGGATGCTGGGAATCGAACCTGGGTCAGCTGCGTGCAAGGCAAACGCCCTACCCTCTTACCCTCTGTGCTGTTGCTCCAGCACCTGATCTGTTTTTTTATTTTTTTGGGGGGGTCACACCCGGTGATGCACAGGGGTCACTCCTGGCTCATGCACTCAGGAATTACCCCTGGTGGTGCTCAGGGGACTATATGGGATGCTGGGATTCGAACCCGGGTCGGCCACGTGCAAAGCAAACACCCTACCCGCTGTGCTATCACTCCATCCCCCTTTTGATCTGCTTTTATCTTTTGATCGATCACTTTAATTCTGTTCATCATTTGAATCTGTAAATAGTGCTGCTGTGACCATTCATATTCAGGTGCTTTTAAAGTACCTGTTATTTTTATTTTTTATATTTATTTATTTATTTATTTTCTTTCTCTTTTGGGTTATACCCGGTGGTGGTGCTCTGCACTCAGGAATTACTCCTGGCAGTGCTTGGGGGACTATATGGGATGCCCGGGATTGAACCCAGGTCGGCTGCGTGCAAGGCAAACGCCCTCCCCATGTTCTATCGCTCCAGCCCCTGAAGTACCTGTTTGACTACCTTTCACTGCTTTTTAGTTTTCTATACCTGGGAGTTGAAACTCAGTGTCAGATATTTAGCTTTTTTGAGGAATTGCCGAGGTGTTCTCCAGCAGTCGCATTCCTTCACAGTCCCTCCAGTGATGTATACATGAACTCTAATTTCTCTAGATGCTCACCTAACTTCTTGTTATTTTCCATTGTGTTAATTACAGCCATCCTAAGGCATTTATGAAATACCTCATTGTCATTCAGAAATGTATTTTCCTAGTGACTAATGATGTTAGATGTTCTTTCGTGTGCTTATTGTGTCCATTTGTATATCTGCTTTGAAGTAATGTAAAATCTTGCCTATTTTTTAATCAACTGGGTTTTATTGTGTGTGTGTAGTACAAGTTCTCCATATATTCTGGGTGTGCTATTATTTTGTTTGATTTGTATATGTGTATGTGTGTGTTCATGTGTGTTCCTTCACTCCCTTGTTCCCTCCTGAAGTGCCTGGGATTAAAGCCACAACATCACACGTGCAGGCAGTTGATGTCTTGCTCAGCTACACACCCAGCCTCATAGTGTTTGCTCTTATTTTTAAGATTTTATGCTTTTAGCTCTCAGATCTTTTCCTTTTTGAGTTTATTTTGCATGAGGCATTCTGCTTCTTTATGAAAAATCTAGTCACCTCTTATCATTGAAGAGACTGTTCTTTCCCCATTTAACAGACTTACAGCACTCTGTTCAAAAATCAGTTTTTAACTGGCATATGAGTTTATTTTTTCTTAAATAGGCTTTCAGTTTCTATTCCCGTGGTCTGTATGTCTTATTATGCCTGTACTAAACTTTTTCCTAACTGTACTTTTATACTAAAAGGGAATCGAATATTTTTATACTAAGTTTTGAAATCAGGAAATGTGAGTCCTCCGTGTTTGGTTTGCTTTGGGTTATTGTAGGCTCCTGTATATTTTAGAATCAGTTTTGGGGCTGAAGAGATGGTACAGCCAGGTAGGGCACTTACCTTTTGCTTGGCTAGCCCGTGTTTAATCCCATTATTCTATATTGTTCCCTGAGCACAGAGCAAGGAGTAAGCCCCAAGCACTGTCAGGTGTGACAACTTGCTCCTCCTTCCTTCTTCCCTCCCCTTTTCTACTTGTTCCTAGTCTCAAATATCACACTATTATTATCTCTCCATCCCCTAAATTTGTGTTGTTTAGAGAACACTATTTTGCAGTAGCAATATAAGACATATACAACTACCCCATCATATTTTTTTTGCCATTTATGATAGCTTGTTTCTCTGAATAAAAACTCATGCCTAAGTTTCCATAAAGTGCACTCACACAAGTCTCCTGTCAAAAGCTTCTTCGGTGTGCTGAAGAGAGAGTGCAGGGTTTAAGACTCTTGTATTGTACATACTTCCTCGGTTTGATGCCCAGCCACCGGGAGTTTCTTTGTGTCTCCATGCTCCCCCCTCTAAAATGTCCTTAATCACCAAGTCTTTGATTCTTCTTTTACATCAACTCCCATGTCAATTCCCATGTGTCCTAAGCCCAGCTAATACCTTGCTTCTGTGGTGCTCCCCCTTTACCTTCCTCATAGCATCTAATACAGCTTCCGTATTGGAGTTTCAGAATTTAGTGTTGGTATTGTTTCATTTAATTTTTTTTTCAATTGGGGCCACATCCAGCAATGCTCAGGGGTTACTCCTGGCTCTGCACTCAGGAATTACTTCTGGTGCTCAGGGGATCTTATGGGGTGCTAAGGATTGAACCTGGGCAGGGTGCATGCAAGGCAAATGCCCTGTACTATACTATTGCTCCAGCTCCCTGGGATTGATTTTATTGCAATTTTACTCTCCTTTAACAAATATTCAATTATTGGGGCCAGAGCAATAGTACGGCAGTATGGTTCTTGCCTTCCCAGCAGCTGACCTGAATTCAGTCCCTGACACATCATATGGTCCCCTAGCCCTGCCAGGAGAGTTCCCTGAAAGCAGAGCCCGGAGCAAGCCCTTAGCTTACTGCTGGGTTGGCTCAAAACAAAATTAAAATGTTCTATTATCCTGGTATGATGTTGGTATGATGATGTTGCGCCTTTTTATGTTTCCATTTGGGTTGTATGTGCAAAATTTTGTACCTTTTAATTTTTGGTGGTGACAGGCATGGAACTAAAGGCCTCACATATGGAAAGAGAGGGCTCTACTACTGAGCTTCTCCCCAAAATTATTGCACTTTTTTGTTGTAGATGTGTTCCGTTTTGTTTTTTCTCCTTGGGTGGGAGTATACACAATGATGCTCCTGGACCACGTGCTGCTGGGGATGGAGCCACGGTCTTTGGCACACAAAACATGTGCACTAACCCCAGGAACCATTTCTTTGGCCCAGTACATGTGACAACACCAAAAGTTTGGATCTTTTATTTATTTTTTTGTTTCCTTTTGTTTGGGGCCACACCTGGCGATGCTCAAGGGTTACTCTTGGCTCTGCACTCAGGAATTACTCCTGGTGGTGTTCAGGGGACCATAATGGGTACCAGGGATCGAACCTGGGTCGACCATGTGCAAGGCAAGTGCCTTACCTGCTGTGCTATCTCTCCAGCCCCTTGTCTTTTATTTTAGACCCAGTAATAAGCAATTATATTTATCCGTGTGCTTATTTGTTTGTCTGTGGATTTTTGGGCACATCTGGAAGTACTCAGGGACACTCCCAACTCTGTGCTCCGGGGCAGCCATGCAGTGCCTGGCATCAGACTAGAGTTGGCCTCAGATAAGACAAATGCCTTCCCCCTAAGTTAAATGCATTTATGGATTAGGGTCTTTAATTTTAAATGTCTCTGTCACTGTCATCCTGTTGTTCATCGGTTTGCTCGAGCGGGCTCCAGTAACGTCTCCAGTTACTTTACCAGTAAAGTAATGTGAGACTTGTTCTTACTGTTTTTGGCATATCGAATACGCCTCGGATAGCTTGCCAGGCTCTGCTGTGCAGGCGGGATACTCTTGGTAGCTTGCCAGGCTCTCCGAGAGGGGCAGAGAAATCAAACCCAGGTCGTCTGCGTTCAAGGCAAACGCCCTACCCGCTGTGCTATCACTCCAGCCCAGTTTTAAATGTATAAACCAAAATACTATATTCATAGTGGTAAGCTATTCAGTACCTATACTTGGGAAGTTAGAACTAAGTTGCTGTGAGGCCTGTATTGTGTAAGTATGTATATACTTGGTTTTCCAACCACACCTGTCAGTGCTGTGAGATTGTGTGGTGCCAGGGATGAACACAGGGCTCTCATGTGCTGAACATGTGTTTCAGCCTCATGAGCCATTTTCCTGGCCCCTGAATAGGTAGATACTCAGTTTATATTCATGATAGTTATTGAAACTAGTAATGATAGTGAAGATGGGTAAGGTTAGCTATTCTTATTTTAGTACAGTGTATTGTTTTTAAGCTATGAAGTATTATCTTTGTAAGTCAAAATGAATGTAATATAAAAATGATGAATTCTTTAAGTTGGATTCCAAATATAAAGAAAAGGCAGAATTATTTATCACTTGATAAGTTTGTGGAAACAGTGGAAACTTTGATATAAAATATTTTGATTACTTACTGTGATATTTATGTTCCATAGAATGGAGATGTATGCATTTCAATTCTTCACCCACCTGTAGATGATCCTCAAAGTGGAGAACTGCCCTCTGAAAGGTGGAATCCTACCCAGAATGTCAGGTAAGCAATTGTACAAGAAGTAGTTCAGATTTTAAGTAGTCTTTGCAGATGGGGGTGGAGGGTAGAGTTGCACCTGCAAATGCTGAGGTCTTACTCCTTCCTGGCTCACGGATCATTCTTGGCAGGTTCGGGGGACCATAAGGGATGCTTGAGTTGGAACCCAGGGTGGCCGTGTGCAAGACAAATGCCTTATCCACTGTACTACCCCTCTGGCCCCTATCTTTTAACTAGTACAAAATAATCCATTATTCATGTGGTCTTCAGCTAGAGTTTTAAGAGCGGCCAGCATGTATCATTTTGAAAAGTTGTATTTATAAAACAGGAACACATATAACAGCATTTCTCTGTGGAATTTTGCTACCTTATATATCCTTCCTCTTATATGATCTAAGTTCTACTCTACTTTTGAAGGATCCCATTTTCTTGGTTTTTTTGTATTGGTTGCTTTATTGAAGAATAAATCTTAGTCTTTAAAAACTTAAAAATGACTTTATATACTGCTTTTGAAAGACCTTTCTTTGCCTGTGTTTTTTTCATGTGTGTATGCTTCTGATTTGGAAGGCTTTTCATATTAAGATTTTCTTTCATCATTCTTCTTTTAGATCGATCTAGATAAATTCAGTCATCTGCTTAAAGTAGTGGTCTGTGTATCGAGATTGGTTTACATACTCCTTAAAAGAATTTTGGATTGCATTGTTTTTTGCCCCACCCATCATGTTTAGGGAGAGACTACACTCTCACCCCCTCATGCTTTGGGGTACTCTGTGGTGGTTAGGGGACTATGTGGCGTTGGGATCGAACTCTGGTTTCCTGCATGAAACGTGTGCATAGCCTGTTGCGCCATCTCTTTGGCCCTTAGGTTTGTATAGTTTTGCTTTTGGCTTTTGAACACACCTGGCGGTAGTCAAGGTGCTGAGCTCAAGAGAGGAGTGAGCCCTGAAGGTCTGTATGTGGTGCGAGGCTGGAGCTTCATCTGCCACATGCATGGCAAAAAGAAAAAAAAAACAAAACAGGAATTACTCCTGGCGGTTAGGGGACCATATGGGATGCTGGGAATTGAACCCGGGTCGACCACGTGCAAGGCAAATGCTCTACGTGCTGTGCTATCACTCCAGCACCCCCCCTTTTTTTTTTTTTTTTTTCTTTTTGGATCACACCCAGCGATGCACAGGGGTTACTCCTGGCTCTGCACTCACGAATTACCCCTGGCGGTGCTCAGGGGACCATATGGGATGCTGGGAATTGAACCCAGGTCGGCCGAGTGCAAGGCAAACGCCCTACCCACTGTGCTATTGCTCCAGCCCCTTTCTTTTTTTTTTTTTTTACTTTTTTTTTCTCCAGCCCCTTTTAAAAAAAATTTTTTTTTTAAATAACAGTTTAAGTTTTCAGAAAATTTGTGGAGAAGGTACAGAGTTATATACCTTGCACTTAATCAATTTTCATTATTATTAATACCTAACTGTAGTATGATTATAATTGCTGGACCTGTACTGATCCATTGTTAACTAGAGTCCATATCTTTCACATATCACTACTTCTTACATAATAGCTTTTTTTCTTCTCGAGAAGCTCATGTGTGTCACATTATATTTAATAGGCTTATCTTCTTGGGCAAACTGGACATTTTCTTAGCCTTTGTCTTTGATGATCTTCACAATTTTTGAGAAGTACTGATCACTTAATATTAAGTTAATATTCATGTTCATCTCCTGGCAGATACTCTTATTTTCAGGGTTTTGCCATTGAAAAAATAATATTTTGTCTTTGAAAGGAAGTCATAGGTGCAGCCTGTGTTTAAGGAATGGTAAATTAATACTTTCTTAACATTAGATGTATAATTTTTTAAAATTCTTTTGCCCAAGATATCAACCTATTTGTCTCATTTAATTTTGTCTTTTTTTTTTTTTGCTTTTTGGGTCACACCCAGCGATGCTCAGGGGTTACTCCTGGCTTTGCACTCAGGAATTACTCCTGGCAGTGCTTGGGGGACCATATGGGATGCCGGGGATCGAACCCAGGTCGGCCGCATGCAAGGCAAACGCCCTACCCTCTGCTATCTCTATGGCCCCTAATTTTGTCATTTTTAATTATTGGAAATCTAGGAATTAAGTCAGGATCTCGACTTCTGTCCAGAATAAGGATTTTTTAGCTTTCTGATTCACACAGCATTTAATTTTAATTTTGTTTATTTCTGGTTTGGGCTGAAGAGGTAGCACAGCGGGTAGGGTGTTTGCCTTCCACTCGCCCAACCCGGGTTTGATTTTCTCCGCCCCTCTCGGAGAGCCCAGCAGGCTACCGAGAATATCCTGCCCGCATGGCAGAGCCTGGCAAGCTACCCATGGCGTATTCAATATGCCAAAAATAGTAACAACAAAAATAGTAACACAATGGAAATGTTACTGGTGCCCACTCAAGCAAATGGATGAACTATGGGAGGAGAGTGCTACAGTGCTCATTTCTGGTTTGGGGGCCGTAGCCAGTGGTGCTCAAGGCTTACTCTTTTTTTTTGCTTTTTGGGTCACACACAGCGATGCTCAGGGGTCACTCCTGGCTCTGCACTCAGGAATTACCCCTGGCCATGCTCGGGGGACCATATGGGATGCTGGGAATCGAACCCGGGTTGGCCGCATGCAAGGCAAACGCCCTACCCGCTGTGCTATTGCTCCAGCCCACAAGGCTTACTCTTGGCTCTGCACTCAGCAGTTACTCTCGGTAGTGCTTGGGATCGAACCCACCCACTGTACCAGGATTTTTTTTTTTAGGCCATATTTGGGCAGTGCCCACTCACTCTGCACCATTCCCCACATTGAATTGGGGGCTTTGACATAGAAAGTTTGGCCCGACAGTGCCTAGGGTTTTCTCTTTACCTCCCTCCTCCTCACCTCCCTTGCACATCACACACACATACCCCTCGCCCCCCCCTTTTGTCTTTGGTCTTTGGGCCACTGTGTCCAGCTTTGCTCTCAGGGCTTATGCTTGACTGTGCTGAGGAATCCTAGTGGGACTTGGGATCATATGGATTGCGGGGACCTCACCCAGGTCAGTTCCATGCAGGGAGAGGCCCGCCCCGCCACGCTGTCTCTCATCTCCCTGGCCCTTGCACAACATTTTTTTTTTAACCAAGATATTCCTACTTTCCAGGTAATTTATGCCAGCGTCTATTTACAGCATACACATCACTGTGGATTACACTGTGATTACTCATTCTTTTGGAAACCTTTTTCAAGTTAATGTATTTGGAAAGGATTAAGAAAATAAACTGTGGATTTTACATATCTTGTCAGTAAATTTTGTAAATTAGAAAAATGCAGGCTCATTTTCAGTTCAGATTAGCGTATCGGAGTACCGTGCCATGACAGCCATCACACTTCTGTATTGTGATTTTTGTGTAGATGATACATGGAGCCTTGTCATGTATATTTTGTCTGAAGTATAGTCATCACATGTCTCATTTACTGTTACATTTTTATTCATTTTTATAATCAGATCGAATTAGTGAGTTTGTTTCATGTAAATATAGTTACAGCACTCCAGTCTATGTGTATCTGAATTTGTTATGTTCCTCTACATATTAAAATACTATGCTTGCTGGTCCTCAGAAGGAACTATGGCTCAGTGCTCAGGAGTCTCTCCTAGCAGCGTTCAGAGGGCCGTGTAGTATGGACATCAAACCTGGACCTCTTGCATGCAAAGCACATGCATCATTCTGTGGGGTTATCTTTCTGCCTCCAAAGTATTCTCTTTTAAAAATCATCACTGTGTGCTTTTGACAAAATTACTTAAGAGGGGCTGGCGCAGTAGTCCAGTGGGTATGGTGCTGGCCTTGCATGTGGCAGGTCCAGGTTGGATTCCCAGCATCCCATATGGTCCCTCAAGCACCACCACGGGTGATTCCTGAGTGCAGAGTAGAACCAGGAGTGATTCTTGAGCAGAGCCAAGTATGGTCTCCTCCAGAACCAAACAAAGTTACTTAAGAAACAGGAAAAATGACCAACTCTATTTGTAAATTCTTGTTTGTATCCCTTATATTTTGGACTGGAGCAATGTCAGAGCTGGTAGGGCGTTTGCTTTGCACTCGCCCAACCTGGGTTTGATTTCCTCCGTCCCTCTCGGAGAGCCCGGCAAGCTACCAAGACTATCCCGCCCGCACGGCAGAGCCTGGCAAGCTACCTGTGGCATATTCAATATGCCAAAAACAGTAACAACAAGTCTCACAATGGAGACGTCACTGGTGCCCGCTCAAGCAAATCGATGAAGAATGGGACAACAGTGCTACAGTGCTACCCCTTATATTTTAATATCAGCCAGCATACCATAAGGATAATTGGGGTGTGGGGAAAGTATGTGTGTGTTTTTCTCCTTTGTGACTGATTTGATCACGGGGCGGGGTGGGGGGGTCAGGGGGTGTCCCTCACGATTGATTATAGTGCTTGGAAGTATGATCGCAGGGCTTAGTCTCTGGCCAAGATGGGCGCACACACCAGGCCCTGTGCTGCGGTGCTGGGGGTCCCAAACAGGCTTCTAAAATTCTTTGTGCTTTTTTGCTCCCATCCCCACCCCAGAATTTTTATGTGACTTTGGGTGATATGTAGATACATAAAACAGGTGTACATATTGAACATTGACTTCATCATAAATAATTTTCATCACAAAGAATTTTGTTTTAAAATTAATTTTTTTAACATTGGAACCCCTATGTTCAGTTACATGACTGAAGCTAGGTATTACTAGAGCTTTATAATATTTAAACCTGACATTAGATTTTATAGGCAAGTTTTATTATTACCAAGCTACTTAAATTCTCCAAGCCTTTTACCTAATCAGTATATTATGGTTGATTTTTCTCTCAGTAGGTTGTTGATGGGATTAAATGAATTATATGTGTCAAGCTCCTAAAAACTGTGTTAAGTAGTTAACTTAGGTTGCTACTGTTGTTTATTTTTTTTTCTTTTTGGGTCACACCCGGCGACACACAGGGGTCACTCCTGGCTCATGCACTCAGAAATTACCCCTAGCGATGCTCAGGGGACCATATGGGATGCTGGGATTCAAACCGGGTCGGCCTCGTGCAAGGCAAACGCCCTACCCATCCCTGCTACTGCTATCACTCTCCCTGCTACTGTTATTTTTAGATGTTCTTTTAGATTTGGGCAGAGGACCAGATGTGAAATGATTGCTTGCTATGTCCTAGCAAAGAAATGTACTGTTTTGGAGGGCCAACATTCAGTGGTGGTCAGTGGGGGCAGGGTGAGCCCACTTCTGGTGTGGTGTCAGGGTGTCTCTCTCAGTGCTGCCGTGAACCCACTCATTTCTGGGAACTGAATCTTGGGCTGCATCAAGCACATATGCTGCAGCCCCTGAGCTATTTTCTTGTTTTATTTTGATTGTGCTGGTAACCAAACCCATGGCCTCACCTAAGAAAGCCTATGCTCCGTTGCTCAGCTAGATATCTCTGTCTATCTTGTTTGTTTTTTTTTTAAACTTGTTGGTGGGGGGTGTGGTTTGGGTCACGACAGCCAACGATGCTCAGGGGTTAGTCCTGGCTCTGCACTCAGGAATCACTCCTGGTGGTGCCCTGGGAACCATATAGGATGCTGGGGATTAAACCCAGATCAGGGATCAAACCCGGGTCACTGCACACAAAGCAGTTGCCCTACCCACTGTACTATCACTCTGGCCCCTTGTTTGTGTTTTTAACCACAGCTGGCGGTGCTCAGGGGTCACTCATGGTGGACTCAGAGGAGCGTGTGAGGTGCCAGGGATTAAACCCTGGCCAGGCACTTGCAAGGCAACCGCCCTACCTGCTGTGCTATTGCTCCAGCCCCTGTCTTGTTTCTAATTAGGGTCTTCTCAGTGCTACTTGCACGGGAGAGCTCCATGCACATTAAAGAGAATGCTTAAAAGATGGGCGTGTTTTTGAGAGAAGCATATTATTTTACTTATATGTCAAGTGAACTGTAAAGGATTTTTATATTTTAGATGATTTCTTGAAAATTTGGGCCGAAATATAAGGGTTTTTTCCTTTTTTAAATTTCGGGGGTGGGGAGGAGTTGTTTGGACCACACTGGACAGCATCAGGGTTTTGCTGACTGCTCGGATCACTCTCGCACCAGCTCTCTGTCCCCTTTTTGCTATGATTTTGGCACTTGTGCTTTAGGACTGGTGGTAACCCGAATAGCACTAAGCTATTCTCAGTTTCAGTGGTTGAAATGTTGAATAAGATGCTTAGCACTACTCTCAGGCTCTGAGAAACGTGCTTCCTAGCGTTTTTAGATATAGACTCGAGACTTTCATCATTGCTTTTTGGTGCTGCCTGGCTGGAATATCCATAGTCATTACTCAGGGGAATTCAAGACTATTTACTGCTTCTCCATAAATATACACAGTACTCTGTACTTTATCTGCTTGGCTTATAATATTATGAACATTTTTTATTTAAGACTGGCTTTATTTTTCCTTTAACTCAGTCCTTTGGAGGAAGCGGATTCCTTTCACGCTAATCTTCCTAAGACTTTTTTTTTTTGCTTTGCGGGTCACACCCGGCGATGCACAGGGATTACTCTTGGCTTTACATTCAGGAATTACTCCTGACAGTGCTGGGGGACCATATGGGATGCTGGGAATCAAACCTGGGTCAGCCACGTGCAAGACAAACGCCCTACCCGCTGTGCTATCGCTCTGGCCCCATTCCTAAGACTACTTTTGTTTGTTTGTTTTGTTTTTTTGGGGGGTTCACACCGTGATGCACAAGAGTTACTCCTGGCTCATGCACTCAGGAATTACTCTTGGAGGTGCTCGGGCGACCACATGGGATGCTGGGAATCAAACCCCGGTTGGCTGCGTGCAAGGCAAACTCCCTACCTGCTATGCTACCACTCCAGTCACTCATACTTGTTTTGATTTACTGGTTTCATAGGCAAAACTAATTACCTTCAAATTGCCTTTTCATTTTTAATATTCTTTCCTTTTGAATTGGATATCATTAATTCTCTTCTTGGACCTTTTGTCTCTTCTAGCTTCGTGCAATCATAGAATATTTTTCAGTGTACTGATTTTGGAAGTAGAAGAATGAATGAAAGGTGTTGGTTTTTGTGAATTTATTTGGGGGACAGTTCCTGGATGCTTTGTTGACACCTCGTGGTATCCAGAACTTTGGAGAGAAGTGGAGAAAGCACTGTCTAATTGTCTAATGAGTAGATAGGGAGGGATTTTCCCTTTACCTCTGTTTTTTTTTGTTTTGTTTTGTTTTTTGCTTTTTTCAGTCACACCTGGAGATGCACAGGGATTATTCCTGGCTCAGCACTCAGGAATTACTCCTGGCGGTGCTTGGGGGACCATATGAGATGCTGGGAATGGAACCTGGGTCGGCCGCCTGCAAGGCAAACGCCCTGTCCGTTGTGCTACCGCTCCAGCCCCTACCTCTGTTTCAATTTGTCATGAATGAAGGGGTTCTTAAACTAATAAATCGAACATTTCCTTTTCAAGTCATTTTTGGCAATGAAATATCAAGGGATAAAATGAGAAGTGTGTGAGATTTTCCTTAAGTTGACTTTCTTACTTGATCCTCTGGATTCAGCAGTTGTTTGGTTTGATTTTCTAGAATTCCATGCACAGTTTATGAATAGCTTCTAGTAAGCAGCCGTGAAGGTGGCAGAGATTCAGTTCAGCGTGTGGTGGAGAATGTGTGTGTGTGTGTGTGTGTGTGTGTGTGTGTGTGTGTGTCTTTTAAAAGCTACTTGTTTTGACTGAGGGGGCACTCTGGTGGAAGATGTGTTGTTGGAACACTGCAGGAGCCCTGCCTGTCATCAACAGTATTATAAAATTACGGTGTTAAAATCAAGCAACAAAAACCGTAACAAAGTTTGAAAAAAAAAAAACTTCTGAATTTATTTTTATTTATTGGGGGATGGGTCACCCCAGCTGTGCTCAGTGCTTATTCCTGGCTCTATGCTCAGGATCACTCCTGACAGTGCTTGTTTGGGGGACCATTTGCGGTCCTGGGGATCAAACCATGTTTGGTTGTGTGAACAAATTCCTGAATTCCTGTTCAGTCTCTCAGGCCTCTAAATCAGTTTGTACCGCAAGACCTAGTGAATAGAATTGGCCGAAGGGGAAAGCAAGAGAAGGGTTCTGCAGTTGCAGGGACTGGGTAGCAGCCTTAGCAGATCAGTAGCGGAGGGTCAGCAGTTCTCCTGCCCTTTCTTGGCGGGGCTTGGGGCAGTTCACGCCAGGCAGGGCTCAGGACCTACTTTGGCTCTGTGCTCAGGGCACTATATGGGATGCTGAGGTTCGAACCCAGGTTGACCTCAAGAAGGGCAAATGCCCTACCCACTGTGCTGTCTCTCCAGCCCGTTCTCCTCTTAAGGTAAGCCTAGCGTACTTTTCAGATGAAGAGATCCGTAGTCCTCTACAGAGATGCTCATGATTGATTTTTCAGAGGGAAAAGGTTCTTCATGGAATCAGGTCTTCTGGAGTGGGCAGAGAGTGAAGCCTGAGCAGGGGACCCCGATGCTGCCACATGCATGTGATTAGGAGACATAGTCTGTGTCTCCTAATCTGTGTCTCCTTCCTAGTGGAAGAAGCAAAATAAGCCTTAGCCCACGCTCTGCTTTTTACCAGTGACAGCTTTCACATTGTGAATTCTTGGAATATGAGTTCATAACTGCTTTCTCAAAGGTGCCATTCCCAGAACTATCTGCTGAGCCTGCTGTAGGTGTAAAGGTGATCTTGGGAGGTAGGAGAGATAGGGGAAGGCACTCGCCTTGCCTGTGACTGACCTGGGTTCAACCCCTAGCGCCCCATATGGTCCTCCGAGCCTGCTGGGAGTGATTCTGGGTACAGAGCCAGGAGTAAATCCAGAGCACAGTTGGCTGTAGTCGAAAAACCAGGGGGAAAAGAAAATGGTATTTACCTGTCTAGTCATCTCTGCAACTCACTTAAAAGCAGAGAGAGCTAGGAACTGCTTCCGTAATTGACATTAGCAGAGCAATCAGGGTCCGGGGAGACGACCCTGCCATTCTTCCGTCAACGGTAAACCCCATGTTTGTTCAGTACGATTTTGTTCTTTCATGTCTGCGTATTGAGATCACTGCACTTACAGTTTCATTATGTGGAAGTAGTAATGTAGTTTTTTGTGTTTGAATTTTTCTTTTTAAGTCATCATGTGTTGCATATGTGTTTTAAAATCTGAGATCCTCATTCATTGAAACTCTGTGTTCAGAGTCAGTAGCAGGCCCAAGATTGCTACAGGAATTGTTACAATTGTTAGCTGCTTGACCAGCATAAAGAAAAACTAATTGTAACACATATCCTGTTAAGCTACCACATTTCTTAGTCATAACAGTTTTGGGGGGCATAATATCCTCTTTAATTTCTCCCAAATGAAAACATGTAATGTGGTCTGGGTCTTGACTGACAAGGTCTTCAGTGATCATCTTGTGATCAGTCCACATCAACGACAAGGTTTGGGTAGAAACCCAGAGCCAGTAGTGCTGGTAGGAATAGTATGAAGGACAATATTTAGTTCAGTTCAATTACTTTAGGTCTACGGAATCTAAATCATTCTCTTCATCACCACCTCCCTGTGAAAAATGCCAGTATCTGTCTTGTAAAATTCCCAGCTTGGACTGGAGTGATAGCACAGCGGGTAGGGTGTTTGCCTTTCACGCGACTGACCCAGGTTCAGTTCCTCCATCCCTCTTGGAGAGCCTGGCAAGCTACCAAGAATATCCCGCCCTCACGGCACAGCCTGGCAAGCTACCCGTGGCGTATTCGATATGCCAAAAACAGTAACAAGAAGTCTCACAATAGAGATGTTACTGGTGCCCGCTCGAGCAAATTGGTGAATGTCGGGACTACAGTGCCCAGCGGGAGGCACGCTCATGTGTCTCTTCATAACGTGCCAGAGTCACTTTCCTATTCTCCCTGATAAAAGTTTTCCTTTTGGTGACATAATATGGCAGATCCATCTTGTTGACAAATGGTGAAAAGGGACAAATGCAATTCACTCTTTGGAGTCACTTATTCTATTTTCTCTCTTAGATATTTTTTTTTAGTTTTTGTTTCTCCACCCCCTTCACTTGACCTTCAACATATAGAGTGAACATGATACAGTTTCAGAATTTACTAAGTTAGCTATTTGCTACTTTCTCTTTTCTTTCTTTGTGGATGTGAAACATTTGTGTGTTGGTGGGCGGGTGGGGCAATGATTATTTGGTCATTTTCTTTTGGTGTTTACAGACTTCACTTTTTCCCCTACCCTCTTGGGTTTTGTGTTACACCTGGCAATGCTCAGGGCTCACTCCTGGCTCAGAACTCAGGGATCACTCATGGTGGTGGTCAGGGGACCATATGGGATGTCAGGAATCGAACCCGGGTCAGCTCTGTGCAAGGCCAGTGGCCTGCCTGGCCTTCATTTGCCCAGACTTTGTTTTTATGCAAAAGGAAGTCACCAAACCATCTTTAACAAAGATTCTAAAGCAAGCAAAAGGACCTCAAATAGTGAGCTCAAGAAAAAAACAATGTAAAATGGCTGCTTTTTGTCTGTATTTTCTTCTCAGCATTTTTCTGTTTTTGGCCCCAGTACTCTGTTCTGAAAACTTCACTGTTGTTCCTTGTCTTTGCTTACTGTGGGTGAGAGGAGTACATTTATTTCTAGGAGCCTCTATAATTCTGGGAGTACAATAAACTTAAGACTTAATAACTCCTTGTTTCTCATTTTTTATTTCAAAAACTTAGGTCTCGGGGCTGGAGTGATAGCACAGCGGGTAGGGCGTTTGCCTTGCACGCGGCCGACCCGGGTTCGAATCCCAGCATCCCATATGGTCCCCCGAGCACCGCCAGGAGTATTTCCTGAGTGCATGAGCCAGGAGTGACCCCTGTGCATCGCCGGGTGTGACCCAAAAAGCAAAAAAAAAAAAAAAAAAAAAAAAAAACTTAGGTCTCTTTTTTATTCTAATAGACATTACAACTGGGCGGCTGGATTTGAACAACTAGATCTACTCACGCAGACTTACACCAGAGAAGTCAAATTATTTATGGTAAATAGGATGGACCCTCAGGCTATTCTAATCCTAGAAATTTAAGTTTAGGTTTCACAAGATTGTATAGAGGACAAACGCAATACCATATTTCTACTAAAACCCAACAGAAGATTAGAGTGTATATACATATACATATACATATACATATATATGGGTGTGTATATATGTAATACATATATGTGTATACATATATAAACAAACATATATATGTGTGTGTGTGTGTATATATATATATATATATATATATATATATATATGTTTTCCTCGCCCTTTTTCTTTTGGTGGTGCAGAAGAAAACAGTTGGTTTTTTGTTTTTTTTTTGCTTTGTTTTTTTGCTTTTTGGGTCACACCCGAGGATACTCAGGGGTTACTCCTGACTCTGCACGCAGGAATTACTCCTGGAAGTGCTCAGGGGATCATATGGGATGCTGGGAATCTAACCTGGGTCAGCCACGTGCAAGGCAAATGCCCTACCCGCTGTGCTATCGCTCCAGCCCCAGGAAAACAGTTTTTTAATGAACTTTAGTGGACTTTAGTAACTTTAATTAGAAAAAATTAATCTGATAGTTTTGTATTTAGTCTTTTTTTCCTCCTTTCGCCTATTGTCACCTATTGTTAAACCTAACTTCCTTTTTATTGTTGGGACAAAATAAAATAAGTGGACAAAGATTTTTTTTAAACATTCACTAAAACTAACACAGATGGCAGCAAAATAAACCAGGGGGGTTAACTATTGTATTAACTCCAGATTTCAGTTGTTTTGTACATTCTACAATATTGGGTATTTCCATCCTAAAAACAATCTCATTTGTTTATAGACTTTACAGGGGCCAGAGTGATAGTACAGTGGGCTGGGCGCTTGCCTTGCACGTGCCTGACCAGATTGAATTCTTTGCGTCTGAGGCTGCCAGAAGTGACCCTTGACCGCAGAGCCAGGAGTAAACCCTGAGCACCACTGAGTGTGCAGTGCCCCCAACTCCCCTCTAGAAAGGATATAAAGACACTACAGAGTTGTTCACCGTGCCACAGATGTAATGCCAGTATTACGAGTTTTGGTATAAGTGATAGACAAACGGTATGTAACATTGCTGAGCCTTTCAAATGTAGTAAACTCTGAACACTCTGGGCCCCACCTCCCCAGCTTCGAGAAGAAATCCATCTGCACTCCGCCCGTCTCCCATCTACACTGTACAGGCTGGAAATGACTGAATAGGATATGACGTAAGAGTTTTGTTGGGAGTCTTCGCTAAGGAAAGACTTTCAGCCATGGGCACAGGCAGATCGTTGAGCAGTCAGCCAGCTCCCCCGAGTTTAAACCCACAGCTTTCCATGCTGCCCTTCCTTCCCAGGTGCCGCTGAGTGCAGCCCTGGAGTCCACTGCCGGGGGGGCCCTGGTGGCTTCCGGCACCACTAAGGCCAAGCAGTGGCGGGTGTCCTAGCTGTGACCCTGGTCGGCCTGTATCACCAGGACTTGCCCCTGAGCCTCCCTGAGCACTGTTTTGGAGACCTTTCCCCTCTCCCCTCAAAGAAAAAAAAATCTAAATTCTGTTTTGGCATTACTCGGCAGGCTCTCAGACTGGCTGAACAGTAGTCACTGGCTCTACCACTCCTTACTCTCACACGTATCAGTCCAGTCAAAAGTAACAGCAGACCGTGTGCAGACCACTCATGGCATGAGCCTGAGAGTTCAGTCCCCAGGGCTGCTCCACCTGTTGAACAAGCTTCCAGTGGCACTCTCTGCTGTTTGGGACCCCAGGGCCACAGCAGAGTAGGGGCTGCCCAGTCTTCACAGTGAAGACAGACGACAAGAAGATGGAAATGATTTTCGCCCCGAGGAATAGCCTAGGGGCTTGGAGCATCTGCCTTGCTAGAGGATGGTCCTGAGTTCAGAAGCTGGGTCTTCCGTATGTGCGGTGGCGGGCGGTTGAGAACAAGCACCGCACCGCTTCCCGCTCCATCCCTCACGCTCACCCAGGGAAGTGCCGGGGGAGTTTCAGACTGAGGAGAGCCTGCAGGCCCCTGCACAGTACAGACCTCCCTTTCCACCACCCCCTCGGGGTGGCCATCCAGCAGACCCTGCGTCCCTCTGCTCAGTGTGGAGAATGGTCCCCGCCACCCGATCCCTCACGGAGCTGAGGAGCCAGACTAGGAATTGCTCTTTGCCAGAAAAGGAAGTCCACAGTTCTTACCCTGGCGTTCCAGGTCTGTTGCCTTCCCTCACAGAAAAGAATTTCAGGAGGAGATGAATAGTGCAGCAAACAGTTTTGCTTGGGAGATTATGAGGAAGGAAAAGGAGAGCTGGGCATGCACACCTCAGGTGGAGTGGCGGGCCACTGCCAGAATGGGGAGGCATGCGGCTTGCCCTCTCGGATGTGGTTTTAGGGCTGGCTCCCAAACTGCCCCCACATGGGGCTTTCTGTGGGGAGGAGAGTCTACAGCTATGGTGTTGTCAAGGGGAAGAGTGTGAAACTTTTGGTGTCTACCTTCGTGTCCTTCGCATAACTCTTGTGATACATGATTTTCTATACTGAGGTAAATTCCTTCTTAATGAATTTCCATTTCACTAAGAGGCTTCATCAAAAAGGATGGCCAGTTTTGTTGAGTGCTTTTTCTGTACCTCTTGATATGATCATATGGTCTCGGAGATGGTGTGTTTTGTTTTTGGGTTTTGGGCCACACTGGATGGTACTTAGGGGTTGCTTCCAGCTCAGTGCTTAGGGATCACTCCTGACAGGCTCAGGAACTGAATGGGGTACCAGGGATCAAATGCAGGTTGGCTACATGCAAGGCTAGTGCCCTGCCTGCTGTACTGTTGCTCCAGTCCCTGATCATACGGTGTTTGTCTTTCCTTGTATTAATGTGGCTCATCTTGTAAACTCTGACTCTGTACACTAAATGACTCTTGCATTCCTTGGACAAATCCCACATAACTATGGCGGGTGAGGCTTTTCCTGTATTAACCGAATTTGGTTCACCAGGGTTTTGTTGGAGGGACACAGATGCGCACACTCGGGCCTGCCTGGTCATACGCAGGGAACCGTGTGATTTCAGGGACAGAGCATAGAACTTTGATGTGAAGAGTCTAATGTTCTTTAGCACTTGGAGCTGTCTTGTTGGCTCCTTAAGCAACTTTCTTATTTTTGCTTTTTGTGGCGGAGGTGGAGTGACCCTTCCCAAACCATGTTCAGGGGCCAGGTGCAACTCTGGCAATGTTTGGCCATCTTAGCCTGCGGTTCAGTGTTGGAGCCAGAGAATAGGGTTCTGCAAGGACCCTGCAGATGCCAGGGACCGCGGGAGTCACCCCAGTAGTACTGGGGGGCCATGTGCTGGGATCACAGCCATGGACCCACCTGCTGTACTGTCTGCCCAGCTATGAAGCAGCTTTTCTTTTTTTTTTTCTTCATTTTCTTTTTTGGTCATACTCAGCAATGCCCAGGAGTTACTCTGCACTCAGGAATTACCCCTGGTGGTGCTCGAGGGGCCATTTGGGATGCCGGGGATGGAACCCGGCTTGGCCTCTTGTAAGGCAAATGCTCTATCCACTGTCCTATCGCTCTAGCCAGAAGCAGCTTCTCTTTATGGGATTTCTGCCATTTTTTTTTCCTTCTGGTATTTTATGTCAGTCTATTTGTGTGATGTGTTTCTTAGAATCTGTTACTGAAGAAATTCAGTAGGACTTATTTTTGGCAGGTGGCTAGAGAGAGCTTAATAGTCTACACTCTCAAGGAGCCTGCAGTGGACGAGGGTGTGGAGGAGCCACACCTGGCGGTGCCTAGGGGTTACTCCTGTCTCTATGCCCAGGTGGACTTGGGGCACGTGCAAGGCGAGGGCCCTGCTCTCACTCTGGCCCCAGACCCCTGGTGAGTCTTGTCGTGCCTGCGGGAGTTCAGCAAGATTGCTGAGAGCTGCTCAGGTCCTGGAGTTCGGGCTGTGCCGAGAGCCACGGGGGGCCAGGAGTCAAGCCTCAATAATGCCAATGCTATTGTTATGAAAGAGGCGTTCGGATTTTCTTTTTTAACACTGGGACTCAACCCCCTGCTTCAGATATGTGAAGCAAGTGTTGTCTGCTGAACACTTCCCCAGCCTTAGTTCCTCTAGTATACGGAGTGAGTTGAAGTAAATGAAAAAGTTTTCTATGAAAGATGCTATTATTCTTTTTTTCTTTTTTCTTTTTTGGGTCACACCCAGCGATGCTCAGGGGTCATTCCTGGCTCATGCACTCAGGAATCACTCCTGGTGGTGCTCGGGGAACCTTATGGGATGCTGGGAATCGAACCCAGGTCGGCTGTGTGCAAGGCAAACACCCAACCCACTGGGCTATTGCTCCAGCCCCTGAAAGATGCTATTATTCTTAATCTAATAATAAGAGGTGTGTGTGTGTGTGTGTGTGTGTGTGTGTGTGTGTGTCCATAATGAATGAAAGTGCCTTTCCCATAATTTTGTGTAATCACACACAGAAACTTTACTCTTTAAAAAAAGGTTTCATCAAGCATCTCATTTCCTTTGTTCCCTCCCTTTATTTTTGTCTCAGGGCTGGAGCAGAAGGCTATTTTGTAGCACAATATATAGCTCCAATTTTTCCTTTTTTGTACAATCGCACAGTTTGGGGTGTGTTAATATATAGTGTTACATGTTGTGGGGAAAAACCTGGAGATAATTTGGAACCTCTAATTTTTAGAGCCTGTTGTGGTTTGGGTTATATTATTTAATGGAAATTTTGTTCTCTGATTAAAGCATCATTATCTTTTTCTCACTGGATAAAAATTGCATGTTTAGCGTACATATGAGCCCTGTGAGATTCAGGGATAGTATGTAAATGGCTCGTTGTGATGAACCCAGCATCTCTCTTGGTACCACTGGCACATAGTAGGTGCTTAGTAAATGTTTTTGAATAAAGTTATTATTTAGAGACTCATTCTTCCTTACGAAGGCTTTAGTTCTTGCTTTCTTGCCCTCTCCTGTTTATTAATTCTGTCTTTTAGGACATATGAAAAGGAAATACATTTTTTTGTGTGTATGTGTTTGAAAAAAAAATTATTTATTGAGTCACCGTGAAAAAAATACAAAGCTTTGAGGTTTAAGTCTCAGTCATATAATGATTGAACCCCCATCTCTTCACCAGTGCACATGTTCCATCACCGAGAACCCCAATATACCCCCTCCCACCCCCTCCACCTGAGTAGCTAATGATCTTCACTTTATTCTCTCTATACTTTTAAATACGTTCAATATTTCAATAGAGCACTTACTATTATTGTTTGGAATTTCCCCCCCAACAATCAGGCCTGCTGAAAGGCATCATTTAATTTGCTTTCCATTGCTGAGAATGAAGACTCTATGAGCTCGTGCGGCCGCAAGAGTGGCCGCGCAGTTTTGGATTTCTGATATTTTAGCTCAGTTCACAGTCTAGATACATTTCTGTAAGAAGCCGCTCTGGGTGCCAAAATGGGTTAGAAGACCTCTCGGATCATAGTCTTTAGGAGCGGAAGGTCCGTTTCGCACACGGCAGCTCCACATTTTATCTGGGTGGAGAGCGTGCCGGTAACGCCCCCCCAGCCCATGATCGCCTACGAGCCACGTCACTGCAAACTCATACCTCTGGGTTGGGAGTCTTAGGAGATAGCTTTCGCCACGTGGGTGTTGCAGCCACCACCATCTTCCTCGCAGAAAGACAGGGTAGAGAGGGAACATCCCTCCCCAGGCGGCACGGGGTTGTAACACAGCTCACAGTCTAGATGCATTTCTGTAAGTAGCCGCTCTGGGTGCCAAAATGGGTTAGAAGACCTCTCGGATCATAGTCTTTAGGAGCAGAGGCGAAAGGAAATCCATTTGTGTATAATGTTATTCAGACCTAACCAGCTGTTACTAGAGGTGTGAGCTAGCATCATTTTTAACCTTTCCCGTGGAAAGATTGCCTTAATACTAAATATTTCTTGCCTTTTCCTAGCCCATGTAATTTGTAAAATATGAGCTACGTGAAATTACTTTTAAAACATTGCTTGAGCTTGCAGACCTCTTTTTCTTTTTCTTTTTCTCCGAAACATAACATGTAGCCAAGTTATAACAGTGCTTTTTAGTTACTTTTTCTTGCTGTGTGGCTTTCATTGCTAAACTCACAGATTTCTCCCATTTCATATCTCTGAATTAGTTTATTCTTAGCCTAGCCAACTTGGTAGTAGAGAGAGAATTTTAGGATATTCTATTTCCATTCCCCTAAGGTCTCAAAGACAATATAAAAAGCATAATGTGGAGTCAGGGATGTGGCTCCAGGGTTAGAGCACCTGCCTTGTATAATCAAAGCCCTGCGTTTAACCCCCCAGCACTAATTGAAACCCCCACACCCCCCAGAAGATGTGGCTCTTCTGCACCCACTGGGATTGGGCCCCAAAATAAAATATAAGAAAGCGTGATACTTCAAACCTTGGGAATATGAGTGTTCATAAATGACCCTTTTTTCCCTGCTCCTAGGACTATCCTGTTAAGTGTAATCTCACTGCTCAATGAACCCAACACCTTCTCCCCAGCCAACGTGGATGCTTCGGTTATGTTCAGGAAATGGAGGGACAGTAAAGGAAAAGACAAAGAATATGCTGAAATCATTAGGTAAGGTTATTTGTTTTGTCTTCCATGTGATTACTTCTTACAGAACCAAAATCAATTCTAGAACCGTGGTTTTCAACCACAGATCTGCGGACTGGTGCTAGTTGGCAGGTGTGTAATGGTTGAAAACCCAACCGGAGAGATAGTATAGATGGTGAGGCACTTGCTTTGGTCTCAGTACCACAGATACTTCCCAAGCAGCGCTAAGAGTAAGGCCTGAGCAAAGCTGATGTGGGTCAAAAACAGGGAAAAAAAAAAAGAGGGGGCTGGAGTGATAGCACAGCGAGTAGGGCTTTTGCCTTGCACGTGGCCGACCCGGGTTCAAATCCCAGCATCCCATATGGTCCCCTGAGCACCGCCAGGGGTGATTCCTGAGTGCATGAGCCAGGAGTGACCCCTGTGCATTGCTGGGTTTGACCCAAAAAGCACACACACACAAAAAAGACCAAAATAAGGTTGAAAACCTCTATTCTAGAACCAGACTCAAAGCTTCACTTCCCCTTTTTTTTTCTTTCTTTGGTCACACCCAGTGATGCACAGGGGCTACTCCTGGCTCTGCACTCAGGAATTACTCCTGGCGGTGCTGGAGGGACCATAGGGGATGCCGGGGATCGAACCAGGTCGGCCGAGTGCAAGGCAAACGCTCTATCCACTGTGCTGTTGCTCCAGCCCCAAATCTTCACTTCTCTGAGATTTATAGTGTTTGAGGAGATATTCTGCCTGAGCCCGAGAACTTGACTCGGAGGGGGCGCACAGTAGAAGACAGTGTTGCAGCAGGTCTGTTTACTAGGAACCAGAATTTTCAGGTTTCGAGTTAGTCATGTTTACAGATGCTCCTGTGTCCTTTTAGGGAACTTGTTTTGGACTTTAACGTGTCCAGTAAGAGTAACAAACATCCAAGGTATTCTAGACATTCCAAGTATTTCTGTTTTCTGAGGAAAAGTCCTGTTGTGTTTTTTTTTTTCTTTTTGGGTCACACCCAGCGATGCTCAGGGGTTACTCCTGGCTTTGCACTCAGGAATTACTCCTGGCGGTGCTTGGGGGACCATATGGGATGCCGGGGATTGAACACGGGTCGGCCGCGTGCAAGGCAAACGCCCTACCCGCTGTGCTATCGCTCCGGCCCCAAGTCCTGTTGTTTTTTTGCCTTTTTACCATGGGAGCATTTTGTAGATGTCATCAGCCACACCAGTCTAAGGTTAGAGCCCTAGAATAGATATCAGTGGGCTTGAATCTACAGTTTGCTTTTTCAGGACTATTTTTTTTCACCACTGTAAACAGGGGAAAAGTGGTAGGCAACTTAGGGCTCAGCCATTCATTGTATCTTATGTAGCAGGACATAAAGTTCATCGCACTATCTGAAAATTGGTTATAAGTAAAAAGAATAAATTTTTTAAAAAAGTAACAGCCTTTAGATTATTAAATTTATTTATAAGTTTATAATAAGTTGATGAATTTATTTATAAGTTTATAAATTTATTAACTTTTATAAATGATTAAACTTTTTGGCTTTCTAAAAAAAAATTGGTTATAAAATTGCAAAGCTTCCATACCAACTAATGCTATTACAGTTTCACACCACAGAAATAAGAGCCCTCACGACAGCTCCAACACATTATGGTACTAGAATTCATGCAAATAGAAAATCTTTCTATAGATCTGATCCTTTTGGTACCTTGTGATATGAAAAGATAAACATGGTGCAGAGGGACAGAGAGATAGTGTAGCCAGTAAGATGCTTTCCTTGCACACAGCCAATCCCAGTTAGTCCCTGGCACTGCCTGGGGTCCCCCAAGCACAGCCAGGGTCCATAAAGCAACACATGACAAAGTGCAGGGGGTATATGTCATCTGATGGCTAAATAATATATAGGTCACATTCTTGAAGTAGTTGCCCACTGGACTGAGTCATCTTTCAGGCCCTCCTTAGTCCATAATTCATATAATGAGATTACCAGAGGGTCAAAATACAGGTGATCCCTAGATTTTTTTGCCAGCAACCTAAGTAGCTGGTATATGCCAAAAAGATGGAAGATCATTAAATAAAGAAAAGTTTAAAGGACAAGAGTGGTCTAAGGGCTGAGAGGTGGAAACAGGATTGCAGCCTGACCTTCAAGGCACTTTCGTAGGTGAAGAATGCATGAATATTTCCAGAGTTTTGTATTGTTTGTATTTCTTAAGGATTTCTTTATTTCATTCTTTAAATCTGTGTGTTTTTATTTGTTATACACCAACTTTGCCAAGTCCTTTGCCAGGTCATTAAGAGTTAGTCTTTCTCCTTAGCAAGCTTTTCTAAACAACTGACCAACCATCTGATATTGTGAGTGTAACTACAGAAGCAGAAATAAGATATAGTGGGAGGAATATGTAATACTTGGATTCCCAGGAGAGATGCTGCCCTTTTTTCAGGTAAAGTGGGAAGGAAAAAATCCTTAAGGGATAACAGCATGCATGTCAAGAGAATTGTAAGTAGCTCCATAATATTACCTGCATATAAATTCTGGCTGATAAAGTAATGGGAATCTAAGAGGGCTTAGGATGTCTTGGAAGACATCGATACTAACAGTACTTGGTCCTTAATCTTGGTGGTGGTGGGATTTTCAGAAAGATTTCAGAAAGGCGTGCTGGAGATGCAGGTCAGTGGTAGAGAGCACTTAGTGGGGCCTGCATTTGTGGGGCACCCAGCAGCCCCCTCGCACGCCTCAGATGACTTTTAGGAAAGCAAAGATCATATTTGAGTATTCACAAAAACATTGGTGCTACGAAACGAAGATTCAACTGAGGTGGGAATGAAGAAACAGCTTTAACAATGGGTAGGCTTTGGAGTGAGGGTTATAATTTTTAGGAACTGGTAACACTTAGAAGAAAAGTGGGCAAAGCTTAATGACAAGGGCAGATTTGCTGAGTTTCAGGGTTCCTGTCGAACATGGGCATGGGAATAGCAAAATGGCTTCAGTAAGGTCTAGAGTTCACAGGCTGTTGATTTGAGAGCCGTGCATCGGAAGGAAACTTTAGGAATGGAGAGATGACCCATGGAGAATGCTGGGTGAGGAGCCAGCCAGGCTCCCGAACTCCTGGGAAACAGCAGGCCTGGCAAAGCAAGTCGGGAAGAGTGAGAGGGGAATGTCTGGTTTGAGGCAGGCGTGAGGAGGGTCAGAACAGTGGCGGCATGGTGTTCACAGTTCTGTCCATGCCAGACTGTTCCAGGCATTGGAGCAGTAGACATGACCAAGAGACAAGTTCTCTGCTTTGGGATTCCCAGTTGGGGATGGAAGGGTGACAGAAAAATGAATAGTTGAAAATCATAGCGAGGAAGTAGGACAGTGTGAAACATGATGGCTGTGAACTGGGTTGTCAGAATAGGCCTCCTGTGTTGGCGTTTAAAATCAGAGCTGAGTGACAGGTACCCACGTGTCATATAGGTGGGGAGGGTGGCCTGAATATTCTCGGTGGGGGAGGGGGGCAGCCTCACGGAGTAATTGGAGAATGAAAAGTGAGTCATAAAAAATATTGGTGTCCAAAAAAATATTTGGATCTTAAAATAAGTATAGATAGGATTATTAAATAATTGTTGGGCTTTTTAATTATGAGTTCAGTATAAGACAACTTAAATGGCGGGGGGAGAACAACGCAGGGGATTTCCCGACATAGCAGCCTTTGAGATCCACTCCTTCACACTCCCTTCAGAAGATCAGTGCTGACGGTGTGAGAGCCTTTGGAATATATAGCAAAGGGGATCTACTCAATGTTTTCCAGCAGGCCTGGAAACCAGAAACAGGTTGAGAAACAGAAACTTACTTAAACTCTCCTTCCTTCAGGAAACAGGTCTCAGCCACTAAGGCCGAAGCAGAAAAGGATGGAGTGAAGGTCCCCACAACCCTGGCAGAATACTGCATCAAAACTAAAGTGCCTTCCAATGACAACAGTTCAGATTTGCTTTATGACGACTTGTATGACGACGACATTGATGACGAAGACGAGGAGGAGGAAGATGCCGACTGTTATGATGATGACGATTCTGGGAATGAGGAGTCGTGACGTGCTCGTCCCAGGCCCCTGTACTGCCCTGCCATCTCAGGCCAACGGGAGGGGAGCCGGCGGGGACCCTGGCAGTGGCCCCGCAGCAGAAACCTATCACAGGGGGTGGGGAAAACAAACACGGCTCCTGCTGACTCCCTTTATGGATCTCAGTTCGCTCCTTTTCATGGACCTCTTACTGGAGAGAAAGCCTCCTCCACAGAATGTCTGAATTCTCGCATTCTTGACCCTTCCATCACTGTATTGATTTTTTTTTTCTTCTTCTTTAAACTCAAACTTGCGCCTCACTTCATCTCTACAAAGTGTTCACAGCAAAACACGTTTGGCCTGTTTTTAGATTCTTGAAGAATTAAATAGTCTTTCATCAAGATGTTCAATGTGTGTAAGGCTGGGAACCCCTTGAGAGTTCACAAGTGCTGCAGATTCTGGGTAGCAAAATAAAATGGAAAAAAAATCCAGAAAACCTCCACAAAACAAAAAAAAAATTTTTTTTTTTTTTGCCAAGGTTTAGCTGCTCATTAACATTAGTGTGTGTGCATTTGTTCAGCCCTATGGTGGTGAATTGTTTCTTTCCCTTCTTAAGGCTGGGGTATAGTGGGCAGCAGGGACTCTGTGCTACGCCTGATGAGATACGTTCCTAAGGCACAGAACCCCTTCAGCTTCCAGGACTCACCCTCACTCGGAGGCCTCAGCTTCTCTGAGGAGAATAATCAGATTTTGTTTTTTGAAATCGATTGGGATCTAAAGCCTGAATAAATATTCATACTTTACATAGAACTGAGCACTTGATTGCTATTTATTTTAAAGAGAGTTATATATCTCCCTCCCCACCCACCCCGCCCCCTACAGTGGGGAGAGTGGGGGATTTATGTGTGTGTGTGGAATTTCAGTGATGGGAGCAAATTCTTTTTTTGTTTTTAAATCACTATTGTAATTTTGGTTGATGCTGCTGGGGGAATCAAAAGTCAGAATTACTGGTGACCACTGTTGGAAGAGAAACATCTATTTTATATACTTGACATGGCCTTTCCCCCTCAAAGAGACACTTTTCACCATGAGGATTTTAAGTAGCCAGTTTTAATGAGCATTAATGCGAGGTGCATGTGTTGAGATCTTGGTTCTCATTGAGCTGCTTATATACAGTAACTTGGGTTGCAAGTCATCAACGACCAGTTCCCATTCCTCACTGGATGTGACTTGGACATTTTTCTTTCTTTCCAGTGTACTCTCGAGTGGAAGCAGAAGGTGTGTGTGGCGCTTTCCCTGGGTTGCTCTGGTTTTCCTGGCAGGACTGAGGAATTTACTCTGGGTAGTGTCTGGGCAGTGCTAGATCTTCCTTGCCATGCATTTGGTGCAGCTTCATCTCCCCAGTTTCAATCATGTTTCTTCAGCCTTCACAAACCAGGGACTTCAGAACGCCAGTTCATAGGCGGGTAGAATCCTTTCCGTGGAGAAAATATCACTATCGTGTAAAAATCATGGACTCCAGAGGGAGAATACAGCAGATTGACTGCAGTCCTACTTCACGTCCCCGTGCGCTGGTTTGAACTCGAACCGGAGAGTTGACTGGGAACAGGGCAGGCTAGACCCTCAACTAGAGCAGTGACTCCGTGTTCCGCCTTCCTTTCTGATCTCAGGGTTTTCATTCGCTTTTCCAAGCTCTCCAAACAAGCTGACTAATTCCCAGCAGCCCTCTCTGGCCTCTAAAGTCTGGTCTAGTGTTAGTGGGAATGGTTGAACACGCCGCGATTCGCACGGGTCAGTGTTGAACCTGGTCCAGTCCCCGTGGGATCAGGGCTCTCTGTCTCTCGTGATGCCAGTCAGTTCCTAAACTCTGGAAGCAAGTCTTTGTGAAAAATACTGACTGGCAGACTCTGTGGAGAGATTTAAACTCCAGGTTTCTCAATACTTCCAGATAACCTGCAGCTCTTTGGGAGCCCCAAGTGTCTTGTAGTGCTTCGACGACCCCATCCCGACGTTTACCGCCAGTAGGTTGGAACCCTCAAACTCTCTCCCCCTACTGCTAGAGCAGTTCTCTCCAGGGCAGGCCGGGCATCTTGGCGTTGTGGGAGGTGCTGCACTGCTCAGCTCTGTCCCATGGGCCCTGTTGGCCTCTGTCGTGTGTTGACTCAGGGAGCCAGAGAGTCAGGTGGAGGTGATGCCGCTCCCCCTTCAGGCTGGGCTTGCCAGCGGGAAGAGTACAATCAGTTCCGGAAAGGACTGGGGTGTGTGGATTTGCTAGCAGGTAGACGGATTATAGCTCACTTACAAAACCCAGATGCTGGTTTCGGAGCTCTGGCCCTGAGAACATACGTACTGTGGCAAAACTTGAGTATGTCGTTTTTTTTTTTCTTCTTAGAAGTGGAGGTCTCAGGCTCAGGCCAGAACCTTGTGAGTATACTTGTGCTAATTATTTGGTGTAACATGAACTCAAAATCCTCTATTTTTAGTTCCCTTTGGTTCTAATGGAGTCTCTGGATTCTTCAGGTGTGCTTATCTTGAGGTTGGGTGGAGAAAGTATATCATGATTCCCTTGTTGCTTTCTCAAAGTCTTCCCCCCCTCTTTCTCTATCATTCCAGAGTTCTTTTCCATTAGACAAACATTTTTATAGGCCCTTCTTTCTTCCCTGGTAATTATTTGCTGGTTTCCTATGTTTGGGACATATTACAGTAGAAGTTGAAGGGGAAAACGTGTAGTTCTCCACTGAAATTAACTCTCCATGCCTCCCATCCTGATAAACAAGGTTTACATTTACAAAAAAGTTTCAGATGCAATTTTCAACTATTCCGAAACCAGCAGGATATACCTGACTTTTAATAGTTTTCTTAGCTAAAATTATAGATGTTTTTCTTCAGTTTAACTTATAAGATGATCTCTGATGCATTTTGTGTTGACTTCCCCTTTAGTGGTTTATTTTGTCTTTTTTCTGCCCATATGTCTACTAATAAAATGTGAAATAAAATATACCTGTATTGCTACTTCCCCATGGGATGACCCTTTTTTTTTCCTCCCCGTGTTAAAAGTTTCATTCTCAGTATTTCTGCTATTCCTCACATACTAATGCTGGAAAGAAAAACAACCATGCAGAAAGTCCTGCCGACCTTCCTTTTAAGACCTCTAACTCCCTTGAATATTCCTGATCTCTATTCCTAACCCTTATCTGTAAGATTGCTAACAACTGTGCAACGGATAGGGCACCATCGGCAGGCATGAAGGGACAAGTGCTTGGTTGTGTCTGTGCTGTTTAGTAGTTCAGATACTTACATTTTTCCCTAGCAAGGATCCCAAGTCCCGGGTTAACATTCGTCCAGTGAAATCACTAACTCGAGAGACCTGCTTATCTTACGTGGTCTGAAGGGAGCCACATGTATGCAGCTCCTCTAGTCCCTGCTTTCTGCTGGACGCCATGCCCCCTGCTGGGAGCACAGAGGAGCTGGATCAGAACAGAGTGTGCATGCTGGCTCGGCAGTTCCTTGGGACATTTCCAGAGCAAATGACTCCCTGCTCATCTACCTAGCGCCCTCAGCTATCGATACCAGGCTGGGTTGGTGAAGAGCCGATTCTTTCTCAGGCCTAGGTGCTCAGAGCCGATTCTTTCTCAAGCCTCTTGCTCAGGTGTGTCAGTGTAATTTTTTTGATAAGCCCTGGTGGCAAGAAACCTGAAAGATCCCAGCCTCTCCCACCCTGTGTACTCTGACTCTGACAGACACAGCTTCTGCCCTATTGGGTCGGCTGTCTCATTTACCTTGGCTCACTCTGGGTGCCAGAGAAGCATCTTGAAATGCCCACAAGCCGCCCGGTGACACCCAGGGTGCTCAGAAGTGTAATGAATACCGCCCGCCACCTGCCCAGAGCTGCGGCTCCGTAGTCAGACCACACCGACGCCGGACATGCTCTCAGAACTTTATTAGGTGGAGTCTGGGCAAATGAGAAAACTCCTGAAGCAGTCGCCCAGCTGCTTCAGGACAGTGGAACAGAGGAGCCTTGGAGATGTGCCCTCACTGAGTGAAAGCAGAGCTTTGATTTTTTTTTTTAATTCTTTTTTTAAAAAAGCTGGACTGGCTGGACCTCTCTCTGAGCAAGAGTCAGATTATTTTTAAAACGGTCAACCAGAGGAAGGCAAGTCTCAGGACAAGACCAGGTGTGGAAGTCCCTGCTACCCATGAAGACAGACAGGTGCCGGTTTTGTTGGGACAGAGATCTCTGCTATTCCCAGATCAAGATTCGGTGGGAGAGAAACACCAAGTGACAAAACGACCAGTTTCTCCAAAAGAGAGGGATAAAGTAATTACACAGGGAAGGAAACGCAAATAATGGTTACAAGGAAGGTGAGATAAGTCGTGATTCTTCATTGGTACCTGGCCCCACCCCCCCACTCCCTTGACCAGTCCTTCCAGACTCTGCCCGGGCAGCCTGCGGGCACGGGGCTCTGCGGAAGGCCGAAGGCGGGAGGGAAGGGGCTAATTCTGCTACAGCGCAAGGGGCCTGAGTGGGGACAGCAGACGTCAGAGTGGCGGCCGCACCCCCACTCCCCCGAGACCTCTATCACATTTACAAATACATACATAAATACATTACATACAAGAGCGAGTCTGGGAGGCAGGCTCTCCACAGAGGCGCGGCTGACACAGTTACATGTCTCAGGAATCTAGGAGGGGGGGCTGGGCTCCCAGAAAAGGGCTCCAAGTGTTTTCTCCTGCCCAGGGTGGGCTTGCCCTCGCCCACCCCACTCTTCGGGTTCAGTTTGTCCAGTACGGAGAGTTGCCATAGGCGGGCTTAGAGGCTTGCGACTTTGGCTGCAGGGAGCTGGGCTGGCTGCGCTGAGGGGCGCCACTCTGCGGAGAGAAGCGAGCAGTCAGGGGTGCAGCAGAGGCCCCGGCGCGGGGCAGGGCCGCCTCTGTCCCTGGGCTCACCTGGGCATCCTGTGGCAGGTGGTGGTGTAACAGCTGCGAGTGGGGCTGCTGGTGTGCAGGCAGGATGTGCAAGAACGGGGGTGGGGCGTAGCCCGGGGCTGTGCCGGGGGCCAGGGGCCCCGGGGAGCCCAAGGCTGAGGGCAGGCTGAAGGGTGGAGGGGTCCCTGCGTGAAATCCCTGCTTGTCGAAGGTCTGCAGGACAGAGAGCAGAGTGAGGGCTCGGCTGCTCCGCGTCCCTGCCCTTCTGCAGCCCCGCCGTGCCCTTACCTGGGTCTTACTGTAGACAGAACCAGCCATATCGGGCAGGCCAGGGGTGCTTGAAGACACGGATCCACCTGGGTGGGGGAGGGGGGCAGTTATCCCTGCAACCCCAGGCCCTTGCAGGCAGCCAACACCGGCGGGGTACACGAGGTGCCGTGCGGGGTCACTCGGGGAGAAACGCTACCTTTGCCCGGCCCAGAGCCTGTAGACTTGTTCTGTGGCTGGGACGAGCCACCGTAGCCGCCCTTGGTGTAATCTCCGGCTGCTGTCCCCTGGGTCAGGTCGTCATAGCCTAGCGTGGCAAGTGCAAGTGTGAGCAGCCAAGCCTCTGCTGCCCGCCAGAGCGCATCCCCGCGAGCTCGGCCCGTACCTGTGGTGTAGCTGTGCTGGCCATAGCCGCCGGCCTGCTGGAAGGGGCTGGCGGCAGTACCGAGGTTCACACCAGGCTGCTTGGCCGAGGCTGGAGGGACCTGGAGGGGAGCACGTGAGGCCGTGAAGCCGAGGGACAAGCAGGCGGCGGGGGGAGGGGGGGTTGTGGTTAGGTGTGGCAGACCAGCACCACTCGCCGCACCCACAAAGGGGAGCCTCACTGCTCCAAGGGAGACTCGAGCAGGACCCGCGCCCCGACACCTGCTCCCTGCAACGCCCAGCCGCCGCCAATACTCACAAACACAGTAGGCCCATACTGGAAGGCGCTGGGCACACCGCTGTAGTAGGGGAGGCCCGCGTAGCTGTAGCCGGGCGGCAGCGCGGGGCTCAGGAAAGGCTGCTGGGCCGTGTGGTGGGCCTGGGAGGGGCTCTGCTGCGGCTGGGCCAGGGTGGTGGGGGGCGCGGGGGACGCAGAATCACCGCGGCCAAACTTGGCGACGTCACCTAGAAGGGGAGGAGCACAGAGACTCCAGCCACAGCCTAGCCAGGCTGCTCTGGGGACACAACCCCCTCTCGGGACCCCCCACTCCTTGGCCCAGAGAAACCCGCTAACCTGAATAAGGGTTATTAGCAAGGCTCCCGTCTCGGCTGGCAAGGGCTGCAGGCGTCGCAAAGGGGATCCCGTAGTAATCCTGGAAGCAGGTGGAGCAGTGAGGGGGTCTCAGTCTGCAGAGCGGCCTCGGGGCCCTCCCAGGCACTCCAGGCAGCACCCGAGGCCCAGGATAAGCCCAATTGGGGGCCAGCCCCTCTAGACGACAGCACCCACACAGTGCAAAGTCGGGGGCAAAGGGATCACCAAGTCAGGAGGCACAGCCAGACCCGCCAATCCCACCCAGACATGGCACCCCAGCCTCTGTGCTGAGGAACACACCCACCAAGCCCAGGCACAGCCGCACTGGGGAGCAGAGACCACTCCAGACCCCACCTCCAGAGGAGGACTAGATTCAAATTAGGACACAGAGCACTTCTGCCCAGCAGGGGGAGCCCTTCCACAGGAGAGAAACCCAGAGCCAGGGGGGCTGGGGAGTCCTGGGAGGGGGGGAAGCCCTCCCGGGCTCTGACTCAGGGCAGAGTGACCAGGAAGCGCCCAGAGCTGGGATCCCATTCGGCCACTTCTGATGCCCTGGACGCAGAAACAAGAATGTGGATACCCTCCTCAGCCTCTGCAGGACCAGGGCCACGCACTGAGTTCCCGCCTGGAGCAGTGTGGCTCAGCATCTCTAGAGGCCAAGTTCTCATGTGCCCACCCCAGCACCCTCTAGGCATCAGTGGGGGGCACGGGCTGCCCTGCTGCCCTCCCAAACCTGGGAGCCCGTGTGAAGGGAAGGCTGTCCCAAGCGGGGTTTCTCGGGACCCCTGTTCTTAGACCCTGCGACCCTGCTCTCAGGCTTCGCCCGAGAAGGTGGGGGGAGGCATGTGGGACTCAGGGGCAGCCCGAAAGCCCCACGGCTGCAGAGGGAAAGGCACCATGTTCAGCAGGAAACGCGGCCTGATGGGACCCCAATCCTGGGACCCCTGGGTGCTCCTGGCACAGCTGCCAAACGAGAAGCAGCTTCCTCGGAGGGGTGCCGAGGGGGGGTCCCCAAGCGGAGGGCCCCGCGGATGCCACCCACCGCACCCTCCTCACCACTGGCAGCCGGGACTGCAGCATCTGGAGCTCATCATAGCCGTAGATCTGTGGGGGGACCAAAATGGGGTCAGGGACCACCACTCCCAGGGGAGCCCAGGCAGGCGGTGGGGAGATGCCGATAACCGAGGGGCACCGCACTCTCCAGGGGCTCACCGGGTAGGCAGGAAGCAGCCCTCCGGGGCCCACGAGGTACTGGTTATGCAGCAGCGGTGGCACCCCCTGAGGCAAGTTGGGGGGCGCTTTGCCTGAGGAAGCAAAGACACACCGTCACGTGCCTGGCCCAGGGGAAGCCGAGAGCTCAGACCGGGCCACAGCGCACCCCATGGGCCCCCGCTGACCCTCGGCGAGTCCCACCTGCCCCAGCCACGCTCGCCGGCCCCAGCTGGCCGCGCCTGCATTGCTCCCAGGGCGGGCAAGAGGGACAGACTCACCCACCTGAGGTCACCAAGGGCGTGGCCCTGGCACTGCTGCTCGGGGCACCCCCAGGGGGCCCCCCCAGGCAGATGCTGTTGGCGCTGACGCTACTGGGCAGGCTGAGCCCTGTGGAGGTGGCGCTCGAGGCAGAGGTGGCGGCCGTGGAGAAGGTGGCAGCAGGTTGCAGGGCGGAGGCGCTCTCCACGCTGGCGTGCTGCGGGGCCAAGGGACAGCAGCTCAAGGGCAGGCACTGAGGGGGTGGGGGCCTGGGACGGGCGAGGGGGATGACTGGACCTCAGGCCTGCAGCTCCTTCTGTGGAGGCACCTGACACTGCAGCCAATTCAGACCCCCAGAGCTGAGCGTCAGACTAGGGCGTCAGGACAAAGCCTGGTGAAGCCACCTTCAAGCCCGCACCCCCTGCTGCCCGAGCAAACCTCAGCTCAGGAGCTGGAGCAGCTGGGGTCATGGGTGGGCCTCAGAGGACGGAGCGGGTGTGGGGGGAGGACTTGGCAGCTGGGACAAGAGGGGTCTTAGTATGACAAGGGGGCTGCGATTACGGGAAGGAGATCTCCAGGGGTGGCGCTGAGTCACGATGAGGCCTCCATAGGGACACGCCCAGGCCGGGCCGGGCCGGGCCGGAGGGGCATAGCACCAGAGGCCCAGAGGGGAGAGGCAGCAACCTCCCGGCACAGCGTGGGAACCAAGCGGCAGCCCAGAAACCCCTGGGGAAATTGGGGGTCAGAAACCCGAAAAGCAGAGGCCGGAGCGGTAGCACAACAGGTAGGGCATTGGCCTTGCACTCGCCAACCCGGGTTCAATCTCCAGCATCCCATATGGACCCCCGAGCACCACCAGGAGTGATTCCTGAGTGCAGAGCCAGGAGTAAGCCCTGAGCATCGCCGGGTGTGACCCAAAAAGTAAAAAGGAAAAAAAAAAATAATCAAAACCCCGAGAAGGGCTGGCAGCTGTCCCCATGTACCCCCCAGACTGGGCCGGGTCACACCCCTGAGCCCTGGCTTCAGGGCTTGCCAGTCCAAAGCATTCAGCAAGGAGTTGCCCCCCCCCCCCGTGGAGAGCAGCAGGGGGCTGAGACCCCCCCCCACAGCCCAGCAAAGTGGGACAGGGACAGCGTTGCCCTCACACCTGGCTCCGACCACCAGAGAAACGAGCCCCTGCTGCGGGGGAGCCTGAGAACCCAGCGCAGATGTGTTTCCTCGAGAGCGTGGTGGGCGGACAGCCCCATGCCACAGGCAAATGCTTCAGTCGCCTGCCCGAGGGCCAGGGCCCCGGCATCAGGGACAAATGCACAGATGGACTCTCCCACAGGCCCCCGTCCCTTCCTGTCTGTACTTGCATGGCTGCAAGCTCTGAGGCTCATCTAAGCGTGAGCATACGGATTTTTAGCAGAGCCCTGGCTCGAGGAAGCAGAGAGTGAACTTCCCTCTATTAAGTTTGCAAATGCCGGAAAAACTAAAGCGGCCCCAGCAAGGCAGAGTCTCCTGCTACACAGAGCATGCTCACCTGCTTTGTCGTTTTTTTAAGACTAAGCTCGGCAGTGCTCGGGGCTTAGTTTCTGGCTCTGCTCTCAGGAATCACTGCTCTTCCCTGACTCCCGTGAGCTGCTGAGGAACTCACCACCTCTCCCAGCCCTGCCACTACGCTCAAATCTGCAGGTGTGAATGGCAGCAAGGAGGACGTCCTCCAAGGTGCCTGGGAACCACGGTCCTGCACCCTGCACCCCACACCCGGAGGCCAGCTCAGGCCGCCCACACCCACACAAGCCTGGAGCCGCGCGGCCAGAGGACTCGCCGAGCCCCAGGACACTCACTGTGTGCGCCGTGCTGGACGAGAGGCCGCTCTGGTGGCTGCAGGGGAAAGGAGACAAGACAGCGTCACAGCCCATCCCGCCCAGTGCTCCCAGGGGCCTGTGGGGAGCACCCCCAGCCCTCGAAGGGAAGCTCCAGCCACGCACGCTCTCTGGGACTGCCTGGACCCTGGGTTCTGACAGGCAGAAATGACTTGGAGGCCACTGCCATGAGGACCCCCTCACCGAGGCCTGGAAACGCCTTTTCCAGAGCCAGCCTTGGTCAACCACCACCACCCGCTCTTTAGACTGTAGCTTTCTCAGCTGACCCCCTGCCCCCAGCCTGCCCCGTGAGAAGGCGCTTTCTGCGCCCGACCTCCCACACCACCATCAGAACCCGAAACCCCAGCAAACCCTGCGTGAGAGTGAGACACGCTTGCTTCCCTGTGGCGGGGAACCAGCACGCGGAAGACACAGGGCCAGATTTACTGGGGTGTGCACCCTGTTTTCCTATGTGCCATTAGTGACCTGTGAATTTCTGAAACGGGGCAAGCGCAGTGCTGGGAGGAGCCCAGGTGCGGAACGCCATGCCCTCCGCAGGGCCCGGGAAGCACAGCGGACACCCGAGGGCCCAGCACGTCATGACACTCCGTGCTCCTGGCCCATCACCCAAGCCCCACACGCTGCGACCACCTCACAACACCCCGTACCTGCTGAGCTGGGAGAGTGGACCACTGGACAGGTCACCCGGCTGGGGCAGGGAGGGCAAAGTGGCCGTGTGCGGGGCTGCGGGGGGCAGGAGGGAGCTGCAGGAGGTGGTGCTGGGCAGGGAGCCCACGGAGGCCAGGGCGGAGGGAGGCTCCGTCCCCTTGGGAGCCGCAACGGACGAAGCTGCTGTAAGAAACGAATCTGTTCATCACAGAGCCTACGTGGAGTCCCCAGAAGCCGCTCAGCATCCAGGATATGCCCGGGTGAGTTACAGGAGTTCTTTCTCCGTCACGTCCGACACCCGGAAGCAACCTGCTCCAGTGGTCGGAACCCCAGGGTTGTGTGGGGCGCCCCCCCCAAGACGAGGCCACTGCTTCTTAGAGCGGGAGCAGCAGCACAGCAGGTGGAGAGCCCTGAGCCCCGCTGGGGGGCTGGGGTGGCCCCCGAGACAACAGAACAAAAGCAAAAGCAAACCGGGGGCTAGCTGAGCAGGCGGGGCCCACGGAGGCCCAGAGGGCCGAGGAGCCACCGTCCCTGGACTCTGGAGTCAGAGCTGCCTCAGGTGGGTGGGGAAGAACATGCACCACGGTCGTCACCCCTCTCTGGAGCTCGGAGCCTGGCCGGAACAGGCCGACCGAGCTTTCCCAAGGCCTCAGGTGCAAGTACTCGTTCCTACTCCAGGAAAGACTCAGTTCAATGTTGTCCACACATACACTTCAGATATGTGCTTGGAAAGAAGGCATCATTGTCTTTCCCAGGAAAGAAGCAGAACGAGCCTTTGCTCTCTGCCAGGAATCCTGAGGAACCGATGGGCAAAACACACAACTCGGGAGGGCCCCCGCCCGCAGCTCAAGGGCCACAGGCACCTCACAGTCCCCTGAGAACAGCCAGGTATGGCCCCAAACTTAAAAGTGGGGCCAGAGGTAGTGTTTAAAGTGCTTATCTTGCACACAGTTGTCCCAAGCTGGATCCCAATACCGACATACGGTCCCTGAGCCCCACCGGCAGTGAGCACTGTGTGCAGAGTCAAGAGCACAGCCGGGTGTGGCCGCAAAACAAAACTAAAACAAAAAAAGTTACCAGAGAGCAATGGGGGCGAGGTGAAACAAGGGTATTTTTGCAGAATACTTTTTGTTTGATTTGACCGGCCATGCAAAGGAAGTTAACTGATAGTACTTACTGTCTAGTGTTGGCTGACTTCGACTACCAACATGTCCATTCTAGAAGAAAAAACAGCAAATCCACAAAAAAAATCAAAGAAATGGCAGCCTCAATGATTTTACACTGCAATTAAGCCACAAAAAATATGAACCACAACATTGAACGAGGACTGTCAGCCTATTTTTATTTCGCCCTTGAATGAACGATGTAATGCACCTTCACAATTTTAACAGACTGCAAGACACCGACATTACTGGAAACCTTCTGGGTGTGTAGGGAAGGGCTGAGGACACCACAGAAGCACCGAAACAATCCGGTATATGGGCTGTTGGGATCGAACCCGGGCCAGTTGCATGCCAGGCAAGCACCCTACTCACTGGACTGCTACCCCCCAGCCCCCACCATAGTACTACCTGAAAGAAGGCCCTGAAAACCCCACTCACCGTGACGGGCCCCGAGACGGCCTCGGCCGGACTCATGGCGCTTTGGCACGGGACCCTGCTGGGCACGGGGCTGGGGCTGTAGGTGGAGGCGGCGTTGGCGGGGCTGCCGGCCACACTGGACGGGGTGATGACGGGGGTCGTGCAGGTGGAGCTCTGCACTGCGCTGGTCATTGGTATGGAGGTGTTCAAAGAATCACTTTGGAGGAAAAAGGCACACACTGGTCACTTTATATGGCTTCACGAAACAGAATTTTGGTCTCTTGATCTAAATTGTTTTTTAAAAAATATTATGACAAATATACACCACTAAACGGAGTAAAGACGATTTTAAAAGACTCAAGCAATCTCCACGCCACAAAACATGATCCGTATCATAGAAGGGAAGGCACTTTGCATAAGGCTGACCGCGCTCGATCCCTGGAACCCCATGTGGTCCCCAGAGCCCCAGCAGGAGTGATGACGGAGCACAAAGCCAGGAATACCCCCAGGCGTCGACAGCCCCCACTCCCAACACAAAACAGGCTACTGAACGGCGCAGAAGCACCTGCCTCGGAAGGCTGAGAGGCCCCACCCCCCATGCACCAATCACCACCCCTCTGGGGCCCCAAGGCCACAATAAGGTGCAACCCTAGCTGCACCGAGCATCAGAGCACCATACCCACATGTGTGCAGCTCCGGGGCATGAACTGAAAGAGAAAAAAGGAAGAAGAACCCAGAGGTCCGAGCCCTGTCCGAGGAAGGGGACAGAGAAGGGCGGGGGCTCAGGGCTCGAGAGAGGCTACAGCAAGTCAGGCACTTGCCCTGCTTGCGGCCAAACCGAGTTCAAGCCCCAGCACCACCAAGGATGCCCCTGAGCCCAGTGGGTGTGCCTTCACCCCCTTTCAACAAAACAGAAAAAACAAAACCCAGATCAATACCCATCACATCTCCTGAGACCATCAGGAACAACCCAGACAAAGCACCACCAGGGGGATCCCCACCCCATTGATATTTGCCAGATGTTTTTCAGACTATTTATTTTGCCTTACTCTTTAAAAAAAAAAAAAAAATTTGCACTGACTCAGATTGTGTGGCTTACAATACTGTTAACAGTAGCTTCTTTCATCCCTCCCTCCCTCCACCCTCCCTCCCTCCCTCTCCTCTCCTTTCTGTCACACATACACAGACACACAGACACACACACACACACACACATACACACACTTAAAAGGAAAAGAACTACACAAAATACCATGTTTGGGCTTTGGACAGTGGGAAAAAATACATATAATTATCTAAACCCAGACCTACGGCTCGACGTGGCAGACATGCCCAGCCCAGACTGGAGGTCAAGTCCGGGCAAGGCCCCAGATGCCGCCAGTGGCCCCTGGCATGGCTGCGTGTGGCCCCTAAAATAATCTGATCAAAGATCTCTCTTGTACCTTTACTAGGCAGATCTCCCACTGAATGGCAGTGTCAGCAATGACATCTCTCAGGCACCGCCACGTCAGACACCAGGCGTGCCAGCAGCCGTGTCACTGAGAGGGCCACCCCAGAGCAAGTCTGAGGGTTCCCGGACCGTTAGGAAGAACGTAAGACAGAGGCCTGGACTGTCCCCCTGCAAAGGCTGGGAAGCTCCTGGCACCCAATACTCCCAGAAGCAGGAATCAAAACATCATGTGTCCATCCATGAATGAGGGGACACAAAGGCACCACATCTGCATGTTGGCATCCAGAGAGGACACGGATGCAGGCCACACGTGAGGGCCGGGGAAGGCTCTCTGGCGGGAGGAGCCAGACGCACAGCGACCACCTACCACGTGCACCCATGGTCAGGTGCCATGGTCAGGACAGACAGACAGAGGACTGGCTGCCAGGAGAGGAGGGGAGGGAACTGGCAGGCACAGCTTCTGGGAGGGCGATGGGAGAAAAGTGGCAAAACTAGCCGGGTGAGGAACCTGCACGAACCCGTTGTGAGTTCCTAGGTTCTGTTTTGTTTTCCTTTGTCCGGTGAAAAAAGCGAGCGATCGTGTACCTTAGAGACTTGGAATACAAGCTGATAGGAATCTGGCTACTGTTTTCACTGCTTGTTGCTGATCCAAATTCAGCAAGAGAAGTTTCTGATCCAAATTCCAGGGCACCAAACTGTACATTTAACCCAGTGACATCTGCTGAGCCAGGCATTTCGACAGCAGAAGCCGGGATCTGGAAAAGAAAAGACCTTCAGGGACCCAGGCACTCGTGGCAGGGCAGGCTAAGGGCAAGCAAGGAAAGAAGAAGCTGAAAGGAAGGAAAAAGGGGTATGACTTCCCTCCCTCCCTTTTTGGGTCACACCCGGCAATGCTCAGGCATTACTCCTGGCTCATGCACTCAGGAATTACTCCTCACAGTGCTCCGGGGACCATATGGGATGCTGGAAATTACAAACACAGTACCACTGTGCTATCGCTCCAGCCCCGGGTATGACTTTTAAGAGCAAGAGAGGACAAAAGATCAAAGTGAAATTAAAAGTTAACAGGAGACGGTCAGAGTTCAGCAAGGAGGGCGCTTACCTTGCAGGCCCTAGACATAAGCTCGACCCCGTGTGCCCTTGTGGTATCAAGAGCTCCACAATGAATAATGCCTGTGCTCGGAGCCAGGAGTGAGCGTGTGCGTTGCTGGCTGTGCTCCCCCCCCACCCATAGTGCTACCCATTGCTTCAAGAACAATGGGGCCAATGGGGCTGGAGTGATATAGTACAGCGGGTAGGGCGTTTCCTTGCATGTGGCTGACCCAGGTTCGATTCCCAGCATCCCGTATGGTTCTCTGAGCACCACCAGGAGTGATTCCTGAGTGCAGAGCCAAGAGTAACCCCTGTGCATTGCTGGGTGTGACCCAAAAAGCAAAAAAAAAAAGGGGGGGGGGACTGCGGGTGCAGGGTCAAAATGAGAGCGATCACCTTGATCTGGGGCGCACAGCCCAATACCCTAGGCCCTATCAGGCCCTCTGACCAGCCCGAGACACTGAAGCACTGATCTCCCTCTCCTCGTGAACCCATTCCCTCTGACCCTGGCCCAGGAAGCAGCCACGCCTGAGCCATGAGCTCGTACTGGGAACCCGCACCAGAGCAGTCAGACTCACAGACCCCACCCAACGAGGGATGTGAGGCCGTGGCCCCCACCCCTCTGGGATGTCCAGGCATATCCCCCTCTCCAGAGGGGTGACCGGCCATGTCCCCCCTCCCCAGAGGGGTGTCCCCTCTCCCCACGCTGTGCCCCGGCCCCGGGGGGGATGGGAGGGTGAGACCGACCTTCGAGGTGGGAGGCAGCCGCCGCTTCGGGAGCTTGATGTGCTTGGGCGGCGGCGGGTGGGGGGAGACCGCCATGTTGCCCACGGCCATGGCGGGGAGCCGCAGGAGCTTGTTCACAGTGGAGGGCCTGTCGTGGGGGGCCGCCTCTCGGAGCTTGGCCTGGGGCGGGAAGGACTCCAGCCCAGGAGGAGGCCCAGTGACCGCCGGAGTCTGGTGCTGCTGCCGCTGGCTCAGCTGGCTGAGAACGGGAGACGGCTCAGGCTGAGACTTGAAGTCTGTCAACGACAGGGACAGAGGCGAGGAGGACAGAGGTGACCAAGGTGCAGGCCGGGGGGGGCCTCCGAGCATCACACACTGAAGGGGGCAGTCACCACATTTCTGAGACTCATTTCAGCTCTTGTCTGCCTGGGCCGCTGCAGGCCGTGCGCGCTGGGATGGCTCCTGGCGGGCCAACATGCACGGCGGGGAGCGAACTCGGTGGGCGGTGTGCGAGGAGGGGGCTGCCCCTGCCCTCCTGGCTCTCTGGCCCTCTGCTCTTGTGCTCACTTCGTGACGAGAGACCATAAATCCCCCAAACAGAGGGTCTGGACACACAGTACAGGGGCCGCACCCCTCTGACCTCAGCTGGACCCTGCACCAGGAGAGCCTGGGACGGAGCCCCCGCCTACAGAGTAAGATCACCCTCCACACTGTCGCCACGCTCACGCCGCAGAGCCACGAGGCTCCGTGCTGTGCATCTACCTGTTCCTACTTACCTGTGTGGGTGGGACAAACACACGGTGCCGGGCACCCAACACGGCCCCCAGCATGCAAAGCCCGTGCTCCTCTCTGTGAACTGCCTCGGTGCCTGGGGACGCCATGTGACACCCAGTGCCCCCACGTCCCCAAGCTTCCTCTCACAGCGTTTGGCTTCCAGATTTATTGGGGCGGAGAGGGGGATCTCCTCAGCAGTGCTCAGGAGTGCAGGGCCGATGCCTAAACTGACGCCAGCGATCTTTGGCCCTGACAGCTGCGTGCGCCACAGACCCCGGGGCACACAAGGCACGTGCTCTGACCCCAAGATGTTGCCGCAGGCCCGGAAGCTGCCCCCCTTCCATGAGCCATAATAATCCAGTGCACAGAAGGATCGTTTTAAAAGATCATGGAGGCCAGAGCGATAATACAGCTGGTAGGGCACAGCTGACCTGGGTTCGATCCCCGGCACCCCAGATGGTCTCCCAAGCACCAAGAGGAGCAAACCCTGAGTTCAGAGTCAGGAGCAACCCCTCAGCATCACCAGGAGTGGCCCCAAAACCAAGAGAAGAAATAAATGAAAGATCAGTACTTGGGCCAGAGAGATAGTACAGCAGGTAAGGCACTTGGCTTTGCACACAGCTGACCCAGGTTTGAAACCTGGCACCCCATATGGCCCCGCAAGCACTGCCAGGAGCGATCCCTGAGTGCAAAACCAGGAGTGACCCCTGAGCATTTGCTGGGTGTGACCCAAAAATCAAATGAAAAACAAAACAAAAATATCAGTTCTGTATTAGTGGACTTTTAAATTTTATAATCTCTTGCTACTTTTTTTTAAATGGGGGGAATGGGGGACAGTGCTGGCAGTGAAAGTTTTATCTAAGGTATTTTGCTCAAGTTCAAGCGTACCTACCTGCAGGATCAAACATAACAAATTTCTTGTTCACAGAACACACTATATTTTCAGTTCTAACAAACACTTCAAAGCTCCTACTCAGAGCATGCATGTTCTTTAACAGGCTCTAATATCAAACTCTGGTCTCTCCTAGTTTGGTGGAAAACGGTCTCAAGGATGCAAATTAGCAAAAGCCCAGTTAAGCTTGGCCCGTGAGCCCTGGCCTGACATCCTGACCTATACTGATTTTCAAAGGCACTGGCAGGTTCCTGGAGTTTTACTTACTTTATATTAAGGACGTTGGTTGGCTGGCTCTGTCTCTACTGTGATTTAAAAAAATATTTTCTAGTGTATCTGTTTTGATTATGGTATTTCCTGTTATAATTAGAAAGCTTCACCCTCAGAAAATCATTCCACATTCACAGTTTCTAGATTCACCTGGTACACTGGTTCAGAGTGGGAATTATTGGTCCAACTTCATTCATTAGCCAGATACAGCAACAGGACATGTTTCACCACTGATATGAAATGCTGCATCTCACATAAAGGGGACTCGACAGCGGGACAGAGTGAGTACAACAGGCTGGAGCACATGCTTTGCAGGCAGGAGGCCTAGATTTAATTTCAGGCATCATATGGTCCCTCATGTACTGCCATAAACGACCCCCGAGCACTGAACCAGGAGTAGCCTTGAGCACTACACTAAGTGTAACCTGCAGAACAAAAACAAACAATAAAAGTACAAGAGTTGGCAACAACTCTTGGTCTAAAGAGTCAGCTAGTTAATGTTACAGGGTCTTTTTCTGGCTTTTTGGGTCACACCCGGTGATGCTCAGGGTAACTCCTGGCTCTGCACTCAGGAATTAATCCTGGCAGTGCTCGGGGGACCATATGGGATGCCGGGGATTGAACCCGGATCGGCCGCATACAAGGCAAACGCCCTACCTGCTGTGCTATCACTCGGGCCCCTAGTGAATATGACAGGTTTTGAAGTGCATCTGTTAGGAAAGGCTCTGTAGACGGAACAAATGAGACCGTAGGTGATTTGCCCGTGTGCCAATATAACAGATGGTGGGCCTGACTGAAGGATGGTCAGAATCTCATCATTCATTAGTACGTGGGCAGAAAAAAAAGTCACCACTGGATGTGCAGAGCTGCTGTCTGCAGCGCTACTTGGAACACCGAACCTGGCCAGAGCCTGGGGTTGTGGCGTGCTGGTACACTGCAGGCAAAGGATGCCCACACTCCCATTCAGGAGTACTCAATTGCCGGGCCACAGAGCAGGGACAGTCCCCAGGACTTCCTGCCGGTCCCAGGAGAAGTTAACTGCTACTTCAACTGAGAGAGGTTCTCAACTACCAATACAAAAAAAAAAGTCAGGGGCTGGAGCGATAGCACAGCGGGTAGGGCGTTTGTCTTGCAGGCGGCCAACCTGGGTTCGATTCCCAGCATCCCATATGGTCCCCTGAGCACCACCAGGAGTGATTCCTGAGTGCAGAGCCAGGAATGACCCTTGTGCATCGCCGGGTGTCACCCCCCCCCCAAAAAAAAATGGTCAAAGTCTCACTGCCCACAGCATTCACACACTCAGGTGTCTGCCTAATCTGCACTGGCTTTGCCATGCAATGACTGGGCATATATGTAATCACCACCGGAACATTTAAAAAAAAAAAAAAAAAAGGAATTCTGGGGTCAGAGATAGCTCAGTGGGTTGAGCACAGGCCTTACAAGCAGAAGGCCAGAGTTCAATACCAGATCACAGGGTTCCCCGAGCATGTCAGGAAGCAACCCCTATGCACTATCGAGTATGCTCCCTTCCTTCAACTAAAAATGTCAAAAATAAAGTTTTTTGAAACTCCAGACACTGAGTACTCAGTAACAGTGGATACTTTCAACACTGTGAGCCATTTCATTTAGCTGAGAAAAGTTTCCCTGTCTCTTAACAAGCCCTAAATATAAGCCAGTCCAGAGAGTCAACTCTGTTTAAAGAAATCCCCGCTCCTCCTTAATACAGTCTAGCCTGGCTATGTTAATGAAACACCGCACTTTAAGGCCATCCGCCTATAGTAAGGTACTTTAGAAAACAACCAAGTTACACAGGTCTTTTCTTCAAATCACAAATCACAGAAAGTACAACTGGACTAAATCACGGTGCATGCATAAACTATTAGAAGCAAGCAACCAGATAAATACCCGAGGGTCTGGCTAAAAATGCTGTCCAGACCACCCAATTCTGACAGAGCTAAAAAAAAAAAAGAGAGAGGAAAAAAAATTCCCACCAGCAAGTGTGTATCCTATTACTTGGGTAACTTTATTATACTTTCTTTTTAGTTTGTTTTGTTTGTGGACCACACCTGGCAGTGCTCAGGACTTGGGGGCCACAGGGGATGCCAGGGATCAAACATGGGTCGGCTGTGTTCAATACCAGTGCCTACCCACTGTACTATTGCTCTGCCCTCTGCTTTACCATACCCTCTGCAAAGCAAAAATTACCATGACAGTGATAATATCCAGTGAAGTCAATTATATAATACAAAGCGAAGTGAGAAGGCAGGGATGTGGCTCATCGGGAGGAAGGGAGAGAGAGACAAAGCTGACTATACTCAGACACTTCATAAGAATTTCCTCTAAAAAGGAAACCTCCCTGACCAGCTCTGTGTGCATTCATGGGTCCGTGTCCGGGGCTTTCTCTTTTATGCACAGACGAGGCACTCACCAAAATGATTCAGGACTGAAGACTGGGGGGCAGAGGCTTTGAGGTCCCAAGAAGAAGTGGTCGTGGCGGGGCTTGAACTGTTCTGTGGTGAATTTGGGGTGGTGGTAAACTGGCCCAAACTCGGAGCTTTCAACTGGTCCAGAATCTGGGAGTTGGTGATTTTGGCCATTTCTGAAGGCGTGAGCTCTCCAAATCCTGAACCGAGGACGGACGACTTTAAAAGAAAAAGACAAGACAATCCCTCAGCATTACAGATTTTTCTATCCCAGGTTTTAAAACACACCAGGTATTTCAATAAAGATTTATTTGTTTGTTTGCTTGTATTTTACAAACTATAAGACTATCTGAATTAGCAAAGACCATCTGAATAAATGCTAAATGAAAATAACTCTGCAGGGGCCAGAGAGATAGTGCAGTGGTTAAGGACCTTGCCTTTCACAGTCAAATACATTCTGATTCCCAGCACCACAACTGGTCCCCTGAGCACTGCCACGAATAGCAATGCTCAGAGGACCAGATGAAAAGAAAATGACGACCCAAAAGAACTGACTAACTGAACCCAGTAATCCTTCAATAAGTAAAGGGAAAGGGTATCTTTTCTCTGACTTTTAAGTAATTGGTTTGATCTTATCATGTCCCTAGTTCAAAATCAAAATACTACCCTCTTTTAAACTATAGAGGAATAACATGAAATAAATAATGGCTTGAGAACCAGCATTTCTCTGTGTGGAACAGAGACATCTCTGATGGTTAGAATGGATCCTGTGACACCGGGGGGAAAGGCTTTGTCGCCTTGTAAGTACGTGGTGAGCAATCCTGGGAGCTCTGTGTAAAGAGCCTAACTGGGCGGCAGCCTGTTACCATCACTTGATAGATCAACAAATCACAAAAGAGATCACTAGAACAGGACCTACTGGGGGGGCCAAAGCGATAGTACAGAGGGTAGTGTTGCTTGCCTTGCAAGTAGCCAGCCTGGATATGATCCCCCAACACCCCAGATGTTCTCCTGAGCCCTGCCAGAAGTGATCCCTGAGCACAGAGCCCGTACAAAGCCCTGCGCATCACAGGGTGTGGCAAAAAGGGAGAAAACAAAACAAAACACAAAAACAAAAACAGGACTGATGTGAAATGTTTTATCCCTTACATAGGCAGACCAAAAGGTGATGACTACCGCCCCAGCTAATAGCGTCACCATAGAGCAAGATAAAGAGAAGAGAGACCTACAACTACCTGTTTGTGTGGATCAACTGCAGTTTTACATACTAAAGTCACTGAATCCTGGAAAGGTAAGTTCTTTGTCAAAAGAAACTTGCCAGGAGTTGGGAGAGGCAGCTCAGAGGCACCGTGCAGGCCTTGAGCGGGGTCGGTTTTTGGCATCACACATGCATTCATGGCTTACCAGAAAAATTTCATTAAGTCAGAACCAGATATGACCTATTTCCTCAATAGGTAGAGCCACAACATTGGAATAAATACTATCGCCATTATCAAAGCAGAGAGTACTTCAGTTGTTCTCAAACAAACAAAAACCTGAATTTTCCATTATGTGCAAATGAGGGGTTGTGGGAGATCCTGCATCCAGGTCACAGACCTGTGCCCGCTTCACTCTGGGGACTTTGCTCTTGGCACCCATGAACCTTTCTCAACTAACTAAAGATCCGCTCAAAGCCAGTCAAGCCGGCTTACTCTACAAAGGCCTCATAAATCATTCTCTTCTGGTCTTTTCCTCTATTACCTCCATCTTGCTTTTACTTATTTTTTATCAAGGACATGCGCTGCACAGTACGAAGTAATCTCCGAGTCAGTGACTACCACCTTGTCCCAGGCTAGTACTGAGCAGAGATGGCCAAGGATGCCAGGATGAAGGCACCTGCCCAGTACCACAGGGTCCCCTGAGCCCTGTTGCGAGCAATCCCCCTGAGCAGAGCCAGGAGTGGACCTGAGCACTGCTAAGTGTGGTCCCAAACCCTCCCCGCCCCCCCCCAAAAAACCCACTTTACATAAAATTTCACACTACCATCTGTGAGTTTCAGTCAATGGGGCACTTTGAAAACATGTGTCTTAGAGTACACAGTGCATAAAGTGCAAGAAGCATACACATGGCCCAAATCAGACAATCTGACTTGGTCTTCTGTAGACTCTAGCATTATTTTATCCTCACTTTACTAAAGCTCCCCACACTGATTGCAAAGGCACACTCGGATTGGGCGCTACTGCTCCATGGACTAAACAAGCAATTCTCACACCAGCTTCTAAGGGAGATTTCGTGGATTTTTTGGGTGGGTCTATTATTTTCTTGAGGGAGGTGGGCAGGAGTGGCACAGTTCAGGTGAATAGCTTGTTCAAGGCATTTTTGATGAAAAGCAAGACACCTGAATGTCACTGGTTTAAAAATAATAATTAAAATTTAAAAAAAAAACCCTTAAGTCCCATGGATGCTCTGAGGGACTTGGCCAAGACTCCAGCAGGTCTGCAAGACATGATCGCAGTGACCAGCCACAGGAGGAAAAAGTCAAAGTCAGAGGGCTCACAATGCTCTCGAGACAGAGAGGGCACCATGCCTGGACAAAACGCAGCCTCGAGCACCGACACCAACCCCAACAGTCCAGATCAGAACAGGCAAGCCCCGGAGACAGCCACACTCGACACAGCCTGAGTGCGCAGGGTGAAGGCAGCCACGGCATGACTGCATGGACGTTCCCCTGTTTTATCAGGGTAGAGCAAAAGGCAGGGAGCAAAATCCAGTCACAAGAAAACCCTTTTGTTGGAGCCAACCCAAGTCCAATCCCCGACAACCACATGGTCCCCCAAGTCCCACCAGGGCTGATCCCTGAGCACAGAGGAGGAGAGAGCCGTGAGCCCCAGTCAGGTGTGGCACAAAACCCAGCACCAAACACTTTTTCTCAACTGCAGGTTCAGGTAAAACGCATACAGGATAAGTCAGGTCATGCAATGGGCCTGTGTATCCAGTCCTGTCAGGATACACATCTGTGTGGGTTCCCTCGGTGATTCTGCAGCTACAGTTTTTTTTTTTCACTTTCTATGCTGCAGCCTTAAGTCCCACCAGCCTATCTTCACATCCCTAACTGACAGTGGCTAAAAAATTCGCCTTGATCCAAGCTCAATTCTCAGGGTAAGTCAGCGTCTGACTGACACAGCAGGTGAAATATTCAACGAAAACACACCCAAATGATAAGGGTCAGCTACAAAGTTGTGATACTTTAAGAAAAATAGCTTAATTTTGTGAAATAAATAATGCAAAATAATCATTAAAAACAAAAACAAACTTCAGCACCTTGGCAGATTTGACAGAACTGCTTCTGCATGGTGTTGCAAGCCAACAATGACAAACATTTGCATTTTGATAAAGTAAAAAACAAATCAGAAATTTAACATCTTCAGAATAACAGACTTTGAGACAAAATCTAAGAAAACTTCATTAATAAAAAAAGATGCCTGGGTGACTATGACTGAAGAGATTTCAACTAATCATAATTTTTTTTGGGGGGTAGGGGGGTTCGATCTTCGTCCAGGAAACTCAGGAGTTTATTTCCACATGGCATCATCAGATATGTGCTTGGAAATGATCGCATCATTGTTTCCCGGACGGGCTGAGATCTACTGCAGAAGTTTTGACTTTCAGGAAACAACGGTAAGTCATGTGTCACTCTAGAATACATTTTTCTTGTACTGAAATAAAAGTGAGTTTACCAGACTCTGAGAAGGGTAGGAGTTGACAGCGGTGGAGCTGCCAGTCCCTGGTGCCATCTGATTGCTGTGCTGAGAGTTTGTGAAGACAAGGGCTTGGCCAAAGCCCTTTTGTTGGGATGTTTCAAAGGAGTTGACTTCGGAAGCTTGACTGTGAGGAACGGGCTTCTGGAGCAAGGCTACTAGATCAATGCTAAGCAGACAAAAAGCAAATGAGGAACGAGTCATAAGCAAATCTTACCAACAAATGAATCTGAGAGATGAGTCTAAATAAAGTAAATTCATGCTAAAAATTAGCTAATTAGTGGGGAAAACTTTAAAAAATGGAGTTTAAGGAAGCCAAAAGGAGGCATCAATCATGTATGGTGGAGGGGATACACACACATACACACACACAGGCACGGAGACTGAAGCAGAGCTTTGCAAACGAAAAGGTGCACCGAGAACCTTCTATGGAAATGGCACAAGGACAACTGGTCTAAAGACCTAGAGCAAAAAAGCTGAGACCACTTTCTCTAGTCAGTCTCCTTTCTCTTGGACCATCCTCCCTCTCATTTCTGGAAAGCCAATGTTCCCAAAAGGACTGATTCATATTCTCAGGCAATGAGGCAACCCTGGTGATAACAGATCACTCGGCAGTTTCATATTTACTGCAAATATTGCTGCAAGTTTTGCATTCTACTCTATAACATTCATGTGTCTAAAAATCACATTGAGTATTTTTTTTTTAATGGGAGTGGGGAGAGAGAGGAATACACAGCATATTAAATAATATTAAATACTCAACTAACTAGCACCCTTATAACACCCCCGGGAAGGCAAATATTTTAATTTGAGATAGATGGTCTAAAGTCTAGGGAAAAAATACTATTGTCCTGATACGTAAGCTACCCAACACGTGAATCAGAGAGTAACTCTGCTCCACAAGCCCCAAACAGTACCTAGCTCCCCTTATATGGCAGTTTGTTCCCTCACACCTTCCCTCACCCTCAGTTTGCAGTGGGCATCAGTAGTCCGTATCTAGGCTCACGCTTAAACCTGAGTTCCTAGCCCTGAGCTCCTCTCCTCATCCTCAGCTTCCCTCGAAGCAAGCTGGAGCTGCAGACCAGCATTCTGGGCCCGAGATGACATCTGGCCTGCAGATGCAGAGATACTAACCCAAGGCAGTTAGGCGCATCACACGTGAGTCACCTCAAAAGTTTCATTACTACAAAAAAAGGGAGCTCTGCTCTGTACGTTAGTAAGCTACATGAGAAACAGCACAGCAGCAAGTATACTGGAGTCCGAATACACCAGGCCCACTTCGAACAAAGTCCTTTCAGATTCTCAAGTAACAGATATGATCTTTCCATTAAGAAATTCTGAGCAATCACTAAAGAACACTCTGCAAGAAATAACCTCTGATGAGTCTTATTTCCTAGTAAGTCTTATAATCATCTCCTTTAACACGAGAATGCGCAGGGTAGGTGCCAGTCTGCTTTCATTCCTCAGGTCTTGTTCATTAGACCACTGGTTTTAAAACCATGAAGGTTTTTAAGTTATTCTAAAATGCAAAGAAATGCTTTCAAATAAAATTATTCTGTATCATCTCAGAAGATGTCTAATTTTTCAGTAAGTTAAAACTAGTAAGGTTCATATAAAGTAAGAAATTTGTATTAGATTCATCTATTTTTAAAAAGGTTTAAAAGAAAGAACACCATTAACTAGGTGTAGCATAATCTCTGCCACAAAAATAAAATAGCAACTGATATACTAATTCATCAGTAGATACAACTCTGAAATGATGGACTGTCAGGTATCAGATAGGTTAAGGATAAAATTAAGCCTTAGATGGAAAAGGTAAAAAGAGAAACAAGAATGTTTACTAAAGCTAGAAAATGCTATTATGCTTAGAGTAACATCAAAAGGTATTGGGGAGATTTACCTTTGCCCGGGTGTGACATGATTCTCCGCTGGAACAGATGAAGCAGTGAAGACCTTTGTTTCAGAAAGCTTTTTAGAAAAAAAAAAGGGGGGGAGTAAAATTATTCATACTGTTTAAGCACCAGTACTCTGATAGGCAAAAGGTCATCTACAGTGAAGTAGTGTTTCTGTGGCCAGAGAGAGTACAGCATGCAGGCACCTGCCTTACACTTGCCGTCCCAGTTTCATTCCCCAGGACTCCATATGTTCCCCTGAGCCCCAACAGGAGTGATCCCTGAGCACTGCCAGGATGTTGCCCAAAAGGCAAAACAAAAATGTTTCAAAAAATATTTGTTTGTGTTTTTGGGCCTCACCCAGCAACGCTTGGGGGTTTCTCTTGGCTCTGCACTCAGCAATTACTTCTGGCGGTACTCAGGGACCATAAAGGGATGCCGGGAATCAAACCTGAATTAGTCATCTGCAAGGCAAATGCCCTACCTGCTGTACCGTAGGCTCTGCACCCCCCCAAAAAAAGTTTTTAATCATTTCTTAATGAGGGGTGGGATCCATATGGTCCCCCTTTGAGGTCCTAGAATTTATTCCAAGTGGACCATGAGTGATAATCAAAAGACTGGCAGGCAACGACATGAGTTAAGAGAATACAGAGGGAAGTAAGAAGCAGTAAAGGAAACAGGAGTGACCAAGAGAAGACTGAGAAACAGTCTACAGGGAAAGAACAAGTGATCATACTAATTATTGAAAGATGAAGGTAATTTCAGATCTATATTACCCAAAGTGGGTGACCCACGGGACAAGAGAATCATTCAGGAGACAGCAGCACCCCCAGTCCAACTGGGGCACTTTTTAGTATTTGCTTGAAGAAGGTACATTTCCAGGGGGGTGCTGAGTGATTTCTTTTTTGAAAAGGAGGCAGCAGGCCAAGTAAGTCTGGGTGTCTGTGTTAGACTGCAAAGTCCACAACAAAAATCCACAATCGAGAGATAACACTGTGACGCCCAACAGACTTCACATCCTAGTCCATCAGTTCATCTGCCATTACACCCAAAAAGAATACCGCTTAAAAACAAGCACCAACTTACAAACAAGAGTAGAGAAATATGAACAGGAAAAGGAATCGTTTTCTTTTCTCACACAGATGTATTATTTATTGCAGTGACCTATTCGATCATTTCATTTTTCATGGCCTTCTGTGCTGTTTTGGGGGTGCTCAGGGGCCACAGCCAGTGGCAGTCAAGGTTATTTCTAGTTTTTGGCTCAGGAGCGAGGCCTGATAGTGCAGGGAAATGAACACAAGACGCTGCTACAGAACCGAACCTGGACTGGCTTCATGCTAGGCAAGCCCTTTACCTCCTGCACTCTCCTCTCTCCTCTCTTCCTCTCTCTATTCCTCTCTGTGAGAACATCTGTGCGGCCTCCAGCAGACACCGATCCATCCTGAGACCTCGCCTGACACACAGCAAACCCTGTGTAGCACGGAGCCAGCCATCATGACATTTAATGTTCAGATGAAAAATAGGAAAGCTGCCTTGTCCAAGGTCAACACAGCTAGAATTGGACAGAGGTCTTTTTCCTCCCAACCCCCTGCTTGATTTTCTGACCTGCCTGCTGACCCAGAAAACAAGCAGAAAAAAAGTAAACCTTCTAACCTGTGAAGAGTTTCCCCTACAATCACTTAGCAAAGAATTCTAGTACTACAAAATCAAAGCATTTCTAAAAGGGTGACTAGTCGTTGTTTTAATTTGAGTACGTGGGTTTTCAAAAGCTGTAAAAACATAAAACCGGGCTGGAATCATAGAATAGTGGGTAGGGCATTTGCCTAGCACACGGCCGACCCAGGATCGATCCCCGGCATCCATATGGTCCCCAGAGCACCACCAGGATTAATTTCTGAGCGCAGAGCCAAAAGTTACCCCTGAGCATCACTGGGTGTAAAGCTACTATGAATACATTTCCAGGCGCTGCTTATCCCACAAGGTGGGGGAGAAGGAGAAGAAGAATAACTCTTTCAAACTGATTTCTCATTAGTTTACAATATAACATAATATCAATGGTGAAGCTTATCATTCCCACCTGAGTGCAATATTAATTACACCTACTACAAAGTTCCCATGCCAAACAACTCCCAAAAGGCCAATTCCTTCCAACCCCACCCCTATGGGAGTCACCAGTTTTCATTCACCTAGTTAATTTCATTGCCCTTTTCTTTTTCAACTTTATTTGTCTTACTACTTTGCATTCCACATGAGTCGAACTATCTAGATTCTTTCACTGCCTTACTGCATTCAGCAAAATCTCACATTTCATCCATTTGGCTCCAAATGATCTTTTTTTAAAAATCTTGTACTAGAATAGGCTCCTCAGTATAATATGTGAAGTTAGTCCATTTCTATCACTGCAGTTACTTTAGCATACCTGGTTCCCCTCACTTCTGCAATATCATGCAGAGTTAGAGATCTGGTTTGTGCAATTTCACCTTTTTGTTATCAGCAGAGTAGTATACACAACATGGAGTATACACAACTTCCTTATCCAGTCACCTGTCAATGGGCCTTAACGCTGATCCCTGCCTATGTGAATAATGCTCTGAACACCAGGTGAAAGTCATTTCGGATTAGTGTTTTCATATCCTTCAGATAAATGGAGAGGAGTATATCCACATCTGCGTCTTTTGAACCAAGAAGTCTCCACACTATTTTCCACAGAGGCCACACCAATTTCCATTCCCAGCAGTGGGCTAAGATTCCTTCCTCATCACATGCTCACCAACATTAGCTGTGGCCAGCTGTGGGGAGGGAGGGGGTAGGAAATGGGACACTGGTGGAGGGTAGATGTTGAATCACTGTATGATTGATACCAAGTAGGTTTGTAACGGTGACTCAATTAAAAAAATTTAAATAATGCACAGTGGTAGGGCGTTTGCCCTGCACGTGGGCAATCCGGGTTCGATTCCTCCGCCCCTCTTGGAGAGCCTGGCAAGCTACCGAGAGTATCTCGCCCGCACGGCAGAGCCTGGCAAGCTACCGTGGGTAATTCAATATGCCAAACACAGTAACAAGTCTCAAAATGGAGCCATTACTGGTGCCCGCTCAAGCAAATCAATGAGCAACAGGATGTCAGTGGTGGTACAGTGGTAAAAAAAATCATTAGTTGTGGGCTGGAGCAATAGCACAGCGGGTAGGGCGTTTGCCTTGCACGCGGCCGACCCGGGTTCGATTCCCAGCATCCCATATGGTCCCCTGAGCACCGCCAGGGGTAATTCCTGAGTGCAGAGCCAGGAGTGACCCCTGTGCATCGCCAGGTATGACCCAAAAAGCAAAAAAAAAAATCATTAGTTGTAGCCGTTCTCAAGATGTGAGAATGTGGTTTTGATTTGCACACCAATGACGCTGGATGTTTTTTCATGTGTACTCTGGCAAAGGGTCTATTCTGGCCCACTGCCCACTGTTTCATGTAAGGTAAAGTACCTACGGGTTTGCACTCTCAGGTCCCCTGTACCACTGATACCCATAAATGATTAAATTCATCTAGTATGGCTTAACACTTTTACAAGGAATACTTAGCCAGGTGACAGAAAACCTTATGGTTATGGTTAGTGTATGTAGTATGTGGTACTAAATAATCCCAATCAGTAGCTTCCTTCTTTTGCCTAACCAGAAAGTATGTTTGGTTGTTTTAGGGGAAAATAACCAACCAGGAACATCCTGAGGAGCAATGCTCAGGGGTCACTTGAGCAAAGAACTCAAAGGAAGGGAAGGAAGCCTAAGTAAAAACAAATTTCTTGAATGCACAAAAGTGAAGGGGAAGTGCTCAAGGCTAGGTCACTCTGTGCGGTTTTCCCCATTAATACGTTTAGCCTCTCTGTCCTCTCCATCCCTGTGTGCTGGACCCACCACGTACACACTTCTGTTCTGAACCGTGCAGGTCAGAAAGACAATCATATAAACTATGGTACTTAATCAGTCGTCTTGATTTCTTATTTAGGTTAAACATTTGCTTTTAAAGCCCTACTTGTGTTGGGGGCCGAGAGAGCTGAAAAGGATAGTATGTTCCCTGTGCATGCACAAGATCCGAGTTTGACCCCAGCACTGCATGGCCCCCCAAGCAATGGGAAGTAGCCTCTGAGCACCAGGTGTAGCCCCCAACAAAAAACTAGGACTACCTTATGTTGAACTCAGAGGACAGTGAAGATCTTTAAAATAAAAAAATGGGGGGGGGGGGGGACGTGGCCATGGACGGTGACACACAGGGGTAAGCTCTGATGCCTGAGAATCAGCAGGTAAATGGGACCTGTCCGTAAGGCTTTCTTCACAGTACACATGCCCCACCCCCGCAACCAAGAGAGAGACGGGGGACAGCTTACATCTTCAGTCCAGTCTTCTGTCGTCCATTCCTCCACAGAGTTTTTCCAGGCCCCTGTTGAGACGCGGCATGGATTACAGTTTAAAACCAGAGTCAAATATCATCTCCCTCCCAGTGTACTGCACACCAGCAATTTAGTTTACTATTTAAAAAGTAAGAGACCCCCTACTCTCAAAACCTGGCTACAGGGGTCCTCATCAGCTCCAAACAAACCTCAAAACTGACATTGTTTCAAAAGAGCATCCAGGGACTGGAGACAGTATAGCAGGTAAGGCATTTGGCCTTGCACGTGGCCCACCCAGGTTCCATCTGGGGCATCCCATGTAGCCCCCCAACCCTGCCCCCACATGAAAAGCAATGCCAAGAATGATTCCTGAGTGCAGAGAGCCAGGACTACATTATATTGCTGGGTGTGGACCACCCCCCTGCCCCCACTCCAAAATCAATAGACTTTCCTGGTAATTCTGCACTGAGATCAAGTCCAAGCACGGCACAAAACACATTTCATTAGAGGACATTTCTAGTAATAAAGGAAGGCTGAAACAACATTTAATTGATGGAAAAACTGATCTAAATCCTAATTTGAGGTAAATCACTAAAGTATTGAATTTAGAGAGGTATTCTTTCTGTATTAGTTCCACCAAATAGAATCCTAAACTAACATTAAGCCTACTTATATAAAATAGGTACAGTTTGGTGGCTCTTTTTGTTGGGGGGGAGGGGGAGGGGGAGTTGGGTCACACCCAGTGATGCACAGGGGTTACCCTTGGCGGTGCTTGGGGGATCATATGGGATGCTGGGAATAGAACTCAGGCCAGCCGCGTGCAAGGCAAACGCCTTACCAGCTGTGCTATCACTCCAGCCTGGTACACAGGTTTGCTCAATCCATACAGAATGGAAAAGGAAAGGACTTTAATTAAATTAAAAATTTAAGAAGTAGGGGCTGGGGTCACAGTTCAGGGTTCAGGACTCATGCCTTATATCAAAGGTCAGAGTTCAGTACCCAGCACTGCATGCCACCTCACCACCTCTTACCCCACCCTGCCATGCACCAGGACCTCACGGCATCACATGACAGGGCTAGTCCAACAAACATCACTGGGAGTGGGTCCAAATACTAGTAGTGCCCCAAAGGTTAAGACATTTCCTCCCCTAAATTTGTAAGTAGTAAGATACACATTATATAAAACTCCCTACTTTAATCCTTATTACAAAAAAATATGAATTTCATTGGTATTAAGTCAAAGCATAATTGGGGCTGGAGAGCTAGTACAGCAGGTAGGGTGCTTGCCTTGCATGCCAGCTGACTTAGGTTTGTTTCCCGGCACCCCATATGGTCTCCCAGCACCACCAGGAGTGACCCCTGAGTGCAAAGACAGGAGTAACCCCTGAGCATAGTCAGGTGTGGCCCCAACCACCCCCACCAAAAAAAAAAAAAGTTAAGACACAATTCCTTATGGGCTGGAGCAATAGTTTAATGCCTATAGTGTGCACCTTACATGTGGCTGACCCAGGGTCAAGGCCCAGAATCAGAGGGATCCTCAAGCCCCACCTCAGATCCCTGAGCAGAGCCAGGGTTAAGCCCTGAGCACCACCAGGTGGGGCAAAAAAAAAAAAGGGAAAAACACCGGATCACAAAGAATATAGGGTCACGTTTGAATCCCATAATCCCATTGTTTGCTGCTTTGATTTTGGAGCCACGTTAGTGGTGCTCAGGGGTCACTCCTGGCAGTGCTCAGTAGACTACATATGTGGTGCCAGGGATCGTAGCAGGGATGAGTATCTTTACCTCTGCACTATCTCTCCAGCCCCCCAAACCTATTTTTAAAATGTTCAATTTCAGGGCCCAGAGAAATAGCACATGGATGAGTTGAATTTGATCCACAGCACCCTCTATGGTCCCCAGAAACTCCCCCCGCCCCCCCACGGAGTGATTCCAGACAGGAGAGCCAGGAGTAATCTTGAGCATCAATCACTGGGTGTGGCCCACAGAGTGAGTGATTCCAGACAGGAGAGTCAGGAGTAATCCTTGAGCATCAATCACTGGGTGTGGCCCCAAATTTTATATATTTTATATGTATGTGTGTCTGTATGTTATTTTTTAAGGAGGGTTGTTAAAATTCAGGCACTTTGTCCTACAAATGCTGGACAAAGATACGGGTAGCTTTTAATACATTATTTTTAGCTTTAAATTTAAAAAATCTGTGTGTTCACTTTAATATTAATCTACCATGATGACAGCAAAAGCAAGCAGAAATATTTGGAGCATTCAAAGGGCTGACTATGTGCCTTGTGTTAAGTGTGGCCCTGAGTTCAATGACATGCTCGCCACCACCCTCAACACCAAAGGTCTAAGCCTGGAGCCCCAGGAAGGCCTCTCGGCTGGTGCCCTTCAAAAAAGTTATCACAAAAACTGGGGCTGAAGCAATAGTCCAGCAACAGGGTGCCTATCACACAGTACCCATCACTCACAGCTGACCGGGGCTTGATCCCAGGCACCTTCTATGGTCCCCCAGCCCTGCCAGGAGTGATCCCTGAGCACAGAGCCCGAAATAAATCCTGAATACTGCTAGGTGTGGCCCAAAAAACAAAACAAGACAGCATAAAGTTAACATGTCGAGAAAATGGAAACAATAACATATAGTTCTGTGGCCCCTTTGAAGGACAACCTGTTAATCATTTTCATAATCAAAAGTGATCAATACTTAATACATATTACAAAAAAATTAACAAATTTTATTAGCTAGTCTGGATCATATCAGAATATATATAAAGCATGTTACAGGATTCTTAACTAAGAAAATTTTTTTAATTAAATACTAACTCATACCTTTGAGTCCATATGAGTTTTTGTTTGGCAGGTCCTGAGTTATATTTTGAGCATCCGATGCCAGTTCTATGGATCAACACAAAATACTTTTTAAGAAATCAAAATGCTCACTACAAGAGAAACTGGTCAGAAAACATAGAAAGCACGAAGAAGTACATGCTTGGCACTTATGGGGAAGGAAATGTACTCTAACACACAGTGACATAAGTTACCATAGTAGTTCCATTTAAGTGTATCATCCAGTTGGCACTGAGAGTTCTTTATACATTCTCTTCCAGCCCTTTTTCAAACTGGGGTTTCAGAAATATCCCCTCCTACAGGCTGGAGTGATACAACAGCATGGAGGGCACTTGCTCTGCACATTAGCTAACCTAGGTTCAATCTCTGGCATCCTATATGGTCCCCTCAGCCCACCAGGAGTGATCGCTGAGTGCAGAGCCAGGAGTAAGCCCTGAGCACCACCAGGTGTGGCCCCCAAAATAAAACAATAAATATTTTCTCCTAATCTATGCCTTGTCCTTTAATACCTCTTCATTCCCTTTCCAAAATGACTATATTCTTTTATGACTCTAATTTACTGTGTCCTTTACTGAGAAATCTTTGCCTAGCTCAAAAGTATTTTCCGTTTGCCCCTGTTTTCCTCAGAAGTTGTAACTGAAAATTTTAAATTTAGGGACTAGGAAAAGGTTACCATGCAGGAGCCCCATGTTAAAACGGACGTACAGGGGCTGGAGTGATAGCACAGCGGGTAGGGCGTTTGCCTTGCACGCAGCCGACCCGGGTTCGATTCCCAGCATCCCATATGGTCCCCTGAGCACCGCCAGGAGTAATTCCTGAGTACAGAGCCAAGAGTAACCCCTGTGCATTGCCAGGTGTGACCCATAAAGCAAAAAATAAATAAATAATAAATAAAATAAAGCGGACGTACAAGTGAGAACTGGGGCTTCTCCTGAGTGGAAGGAGCAAGCTAAGAAACAGAGACGGCAAGTGAGATACACATTCAAGGGAGACCACGGGCCTGAAGGGCAGCCTGCTCTAAACGTCTTTCAATAAAAAACATTTTTGCTTCACAAATATAAAGACTTTACATTTAGAACTATTATCCACTTGTATTTTTAATTACTGTTTCAATTATTGTTTTTTTCTGAATATGTGGCATTTGCACTGGAGCAATAGCACAGCAGGTACGGCGTTTGGTTGCATGTGGCCGACCCGGGTTCGATTCTTCACCCCTCTCGGAGAGCCCAGCAAGCTACCGAGAGTATGCCACCCGCATGGCAGAGCCTGGCAAGCCACCTGTGGCGTATTGAATATGCCAAAAACAGTAACAGTCTCACAATGGAGACGATACGGGTGCCCGCCCGAGCAAACCGATGAACAACGGGACGACAGTGCTACAGTGCCACGTGTTGCACTGTCTTGGAACCTCTGTCCAAAATCAATTCACCATGCATTTGTCTATGGATAAATCTCTGGCTCTGGACCTGCTATTGAGTAATTGCTGTCCCCGTGCTTTTGTCAGCGCCACACTCTGATTACTGTAACTTTAGATAGGTAAGTTCTTGAAATCAAGGCATTTAGTCTCTGAGCCTCATTGTTCTCGCTACGCGAATTCTTTTACTCTCTATACAAATGTATGACTGAACAAATTCTAAGAGAAAGGAAGAAAAAAGAAAAGGACTGGAGCGATAGTACAACAGGTATGGTGTTTGCCCTGCACATGTCCAACCCGGGTTCGACCCCCCAGCACCCTATGCGGGATATCCCTCATGGGAGAGACTCATGCTGCTGGACCCACTAGGACATGTGGAGCAGTGCCAGGAGCCAACCCACAGCCTCACGCCAGTAAGGCAGCCACTGTGCCGCTAAGCTACATCTCTAGGTTTGGATGTTTGTTTTTTTAAAGCAACTATTATATTTGAAGGAGAGAATGAGGGGGAGTTTGAGAAAAAGGAAGGAAGACGGAGGGGAGAGAGAGAAACAAGAGAGGAAGAGGGAAGAGGGGGAACCAGAGACTAAACTCTACCACTTGATCTGTGATTCACCGCTTGAGCTATCTGCCCAGACAGTGTTAAGTGTTGGACCCAGGGACTCACCCACGCAAGGCAAGTGCACATCCTTGGCCCCTAGATTTGCACTTGTTGAGGCTACTATCAATCTTTCTCTTACCTCTATTCTGGTTGTTGAAAGTATGCCAAGATGAAACCTCTGTTACAGAATTATCTACTGAATTTGCATGGGATCTCTTTTGAAACTCCCTTATTCATTCTATGACTGGTTAATGCTGTCACCAGAAATGGTGGGTTTTCCTTCCCTTTCCTAATCCCTCTCATTTCCAGTGCTTATTGACTGGTCAGGGCGTCCACCACAGACGTGACGAGACACACTCAGAGGCACTGATACACTGAGTGGAGGCACCGTGAGCTTACTCCAGACAAGGAAAACCTAACAAGTCATCACTAACCATAACTGCTCTATGGTTTAGAAATATCCTTTTCTTTTTTTTTTTCTTTTTTTTTGCTTTTCGGGTCACACCCGGCGATGCTCAGGGGTTACTCCTGGCTTTGCACTCAGGAATTACTCCTGGCGGTGCTTGGGGGACCATATGGGATGCCGGGGATCGAACCCGGGTCGGCCGCATGCAAGGCAAACGCCCTACCCGCTGTGCTATCGCTCTGGCCCCGAAATATCCTTTTCTATTTAAAAAGAATTTCCTTGGGGCCGGAGCGATAGCACAGCGGGTAGGGCGTTTGCCTTGCACGCAGCAGACCCGGGTTCGATCTCCGGCATCCCATATGGTCCCCCAAGCACCGCCAGGAGTAATTCCTGAGTGCAAAGCCAGGAGTAACCCCTGAGCATCGCCGGGTGTGACCCGAAAAGCAAAAAAAAATAAATAAAATAAAAGAATTTCCTTGTAATATAAGTTTGCTGGGTTATTTCAAAAATCAAGAATGTGATGTGTTATCTAATGTTTCTCTTATTGAAATGATGAATTTTCTCCTTTATCCTGATAAAGGTAATACTAGTTTTGCTATGAGGTTCATTAATATATTGTATAGATATATAAATATGTCAAATCAATATGTTAAATTTATAAAATGTTACTCACCAAGTGTATGATTTGATATATATTTGCCAGAGCAATAGCACGGCCGTTAAGGAACTGGCCTTGCACACAGCAGAGTACAAAAAGAACCCCCCAATAAAAACATGTTTTGTTGTTTTTTTCTTTAATTTATAAAAACGTGTAATCTAATCAGGTTTACTAGGAGGGGCAGGGGGTGTGGCAGCGACATGGTGGTACATGTGGCATTCCCAGCGGCACTCAAGGATCACTCCTGGCAGTGTTCAGGGAACCATATAGGGCCAGGAATTGAACCTGGTTTGCCCCATGCAAGGCAAGCGTTTTAACCAACACCTTCTCTCCAGACCCTCTCCAACAAGTTTTGACTCAGCTGTTTCTCCCATAACCTGGCAGAATATCCTGCCTCGTGTTACTTAATACGCCACATAGCACCCACTGCAGGACAACTGGTTGCTTCCAGGTTTTGGCTTTTATTAGTATCTTTGAACATCTGTGGAGATTCTTCTTGTTCCATTTTCCTGCATGTTTCTAAACCAGAGATGGCTGTTTAATTTCAACAATTCAGAGCCATTAACCAGGACCACCTCAGCCAGGACACTTGGAGGGGAAAAGGGGACCTTCCTGGCCCCGTGTGGCTGCAGCAGTGAGCACAGGCCCGGGACTAGGTAAAGATGCTTGCACATTCCAGGACCAGCGATCCCGGGCCACAAACCAGAGCTGTGGTGCCCACACGGGCTCCAGCGCCAACTTGTGTACACTGCGGCGGTGCAGGGTGCACACACCGGCTCTGGGCTGGGGCTGTAGAGTCTGTTCTCGGCCACCCAACGGAGCCACATCCCCAAGCCAAGGCCGCTGGTTATCCGTAAATATTAAACTCGAATGCCAAGTTTAAATTTAACCAAGCCTTACTCTCTTTTCCAGGATCTTGGTGTAAGAGTTTTACATCTGTCTTGAAGAGTCAGAATGAGCTGAAGCACGAAGAATGTGTTGCAATAAAGTAGCCGCGATCTTTTAATAGCACCACGATCGGCTACAATAGCTTGCTTCTCGTTCTTCCCTGCACAGGTGTCACAGAAGTTATCGATGGGATGAAACTATGATAACTTTTGCTGACCTCTCTAGCAGAGCCCTTGATTTCTATTTCACTGACTGCGTCTGTGGCACAGTCCTATTTTTGACGAGGGCTGATGTGTTTTTGGAAGTATGGTTTGTGATAATTGATGAAGCTATACTTTGGGGGAAAGGTGACTATAATTCATTATGTGTCATATTATGCTATAAATATACTCTCAATGCATATCATTATTAACAAGCCTTCAAATGAGCACTATTAACTACACCAGGGACTGAGGGCTGGAGGAGCAACACGGAGAGGAAGGTGCTGCCTTACACACGGCCAGCCTGGGTTCAATCTACAGCATCCCAAATGGTCCCCTGGGCCCAGTCAGGAGTGATCCTTGCGTGCAGAGCCGGGAATAAGCCCTGAGCATCACCAGGTGTGGACCCAAAAATAAACAAATACATTGAGGCAGAAATAAAAAACAACATAAGGTGCATACCGCACATGTGGCCAACTGTGACTCAACCCCCTCTCCCCAGTCAACAGCATCTCTGGGGCAACCCTCGGGGCCCCAGGAAATTACCTGGAGGGATCCCGGCTCCTGAACAAACCCATCCAAGCTACCACTTTATCCAGCAAATTCCCCGGGCCCATCCTCCAGAGGAATGGAGAATACAAATTTCTGGCAACTACAATAGTATCCTTTCCTAACTCTCCTTCTAATTAGTATTATTAAAATTCTATACGTCTTTGACGCACCAAAATTTGAGTGTGGGTTTGTACTTACTTAGACTGATAACAGCATCTTTCTTGGAATGCAGGTGGAAAAAGAAAAATCAAATACCACGACATCATAAAATGATTAAATTAGAGATTTTGGAGGAAAAACAAGCTGATAGTCTCAGAGGTACAACAACAGCCTGTTTTTCATTCTCCATCAGCACGTTACAATGCCACCTTTGAAATTAACAATAGGGGCCAGATCGATAGTACAGCAAGTAGGACATTTGCCTTGCACACGGTGAACCAAAGTTCAATCCTCAGCATCCCATATGGTCCCCAGAGCACCACCAGGTGTAATTCCTGAGTGCAGAGTCAGGAGTAAGCCTGGCACTTCAGCAGGTGTGACCCAAAAGAGGGGTGGGGGTGGGGGAAGTTAAGGGTAAACATATTAAGCATAGAGAGACTGCTTGGGTTAAGGTACTTGCCTTACCCTGGTGCAATCCCCATGCCATCCCCCACAGGGCACTACTCGGGTCAGCTCTGGATGCCTCCAGAGTGGCCTGCGTGATGCCCCACACCAAAGAGCCTGAGCAGCACCACCCCCTCAGCCCCCACATTGAGCTGCTGGCCCAGCAAGGGACCCGGGGGCCTCCCAAGCTTAGAGTCTGAGACACCCCCAAAACAAAAACAAGGCTCAAGATGCAAACGGAATGTCCAGCCAAGGGGCTGATTCCAAGCGCGCACACGCACACACCAGAGGTTTGGGCTGATTCCAAGCGCGCGCGCACACACACACACACACACACACACACACACACACACACACACACACACACACACACACACACACACACACACACACACACACACACACACACACACACACACACACACACACACACACACACACACACACACACACACACACACACCACACCCCCCCCCCCCCAGAGGTTTGGGCCTCACCCTGCTGTGCTCGGGGATCACTCCTGGCAGGGCTCAGAGGACCACATGTGGTGCAAGAGCCTTACTTGCCGGGTACTATCTCTCTGGCCCCAGAGGTGTGTGTAAGAGTTTCTTACACACACCTCTGACAAGAAGAGCTACTTACCAGTTCCCTCAACTGCCCCATTCTGAGCGGCTTCTCTCACTACGGGCTTCGCCACACAGCCATCCACAGGGGGAGAATCCGAATAGTCCGCAGGATTAAAGGTCCTGGAAGTAGAAATAAAGGATAAAAGTAAATGACGCAACCAGCAAAGGCTCAAAATCAGCTGTACATCGTCTTCTCCCATAATCAGCTATACATCGTCTTCTCCCATATAAGCCCAATCCCCTTCAGAGTCCAAGTAAGACACGGCCTCTGCCTCTTTAACTAGAGGCCAACAGGATGCAGACCCTCTGAAGAACAGTGGTTTCTAGGGACTTCCACACACTGGCACAGGGCGGCCGTCTCCCCAAGGGCCTATCTCTGGACCTGGACCTGGTGTGGGCCCTCCAGGCCAAATGAGGGCCAGTGGATGGTGCCTCCGGAAAATGCACCTACACATTAGCAAGCAATCGGTCTTTTCTTCCTGTGTCAGAGCGTGAGCTTGGCTTTGAGCCTGCTTGCTTGTTCTGGGTCCACACGCAGTTGTGTTCACAATGTACTTCTGGCTCTCTGTGCTCAGGAGACAACATGGGGCCCGGGGATCAAACCGGGGTCAGACATGCAAGGCAAGTGCCTTGCCCCACTGTACTATCACTCCAGCCCAACAAAGGAGACAATTTTAAAACTTTACCCTACCTTTACAAGAGAGAGAGAGGAGAGAGGGAGAGAGGGAAAGGGGGAGGGGGAGAGGGGAGGGGAGGGGAGAGGGGAGAGAGAGAAACTAGACACTAGAATACACACCGATATAAGCACCCAGAGATGTGGTTTAAGCACTTAAAGAAAAAAAAAGCGGGGGGTAGAGATACCACAGGGTGCAATCCCCAGCAACACATATGATCCCCCGAGAACCATCAGGACTGACCTGAGTACAAAGCCAGAACTAAGACCCCAGTGTGGTCCGGAAATTGAATAGACCATACACATACACACCCCCACAAAAAGAAATAAATTCACATTCCAGATTTTGAATTTCAGAAGTTGCTTCCTATACATAAGCCATGTAACCTCTATGAGAGTCATTTCTTTAATTTTAATTTTGAACAATTTACCCTCTCAGTGTCACTGTCACTGTCATCCCGTTGCTCATCTATTTGCTCGAGTGGGCAACAGTAACGTCTCCATTGTGAGACTTGTTACTGTTTTTGGCATATCGAATATGCCACAGGTAGCTTGCCAGGCTCTGCCGTGCGGGTAGGATACTCTCGGTAGCTTGCCAGGCTCTCAGGTGAGAGGGACGGAGGAATCGAACCTGGGTCAGCCGCGTGCAAGGCAAAAGCCCTACCCGCAGTGCTATAGCTCCATGAAGACTAAACTAACTTGTGCTTTATAAAGCATTAATATAGGGCTATGACACTAGTAGATACTCAATAAAATTCAATTTATTTTTTAAAAACAAAACTCACAAGGGACCACTTGAAGCCAATGTTCATACCACTTTGCTCCCTGATTTTATTTATTTATTTAGGGTTCTGAGCCATACCTGGAAATGCTCAGGGGTTACTCCTGACTCTGCACCAAGGAATCACTCATGCTGTTGCTCAGGGGACCAATATGAAATGCCAGGAATCAGACCTGGGTCCGCTATGGGCAAGGCAAATGTGCTACACACTGTACTATCACTCCAGCCCCTCTGCTTGTACTGTTATCCTTATTTCGTCTACTGACAATCAGGTAGGAAAGAGATGCCTTGGAGGTAGCCCGTAGGAGGCAATCACGGGGCTGGAGTGATAGCACAGCCGGTAGGGCGTTTGCCTTGCACGAGGCGATGTGGGTTGATTCCCAGCATCCCATATGGTCCCCCCAGCACCGCCAGGAGTAATCCCGGAGTATAGAGACAGGACTGTGCATCACTGTGTGTGACCCGAAAACAAACAAACAAAAAAAACTCTAGGAGGCAATCACAAGAACACTGCTGCTCAAAATCAGAGTGACAAAGGGCTCAGCCTTATCTACATAGGCATGGGTAATCTAACATTACTACAAGCTCTGGGCCAGAGACACAACACAAGGGTAAGGCCTGCTTAACCCCCCTCACCTCACAATGGTCCTCTGACCCTCCTAGGAGTCACTCCTAAGCAGTGGCTATGGCCACTGCCACCTGCCCTCCTCCCAAAAAAGTTACTAAAAACTTTAACTTTCGGGACAGGAGAGATAATAGAGTGAACAGGGTGCTTGCCTTGCACAAGCCTATATGGCCCCAAGAGTGACCCTTGAGCAGAGCCAGGAGTAAGCCCTGAGCCACCACCAGGTGTGGCCTCACAACAAAAACAAACAAACAAAACTCCCTTTAACATTCTCTAAAAATCTAGAAAAAGACAAATGTTTTGTAAAGTAAAAGAACCAGGATACAAAGAATAAACAATGCCACCTATGTAATAGTTTGCTCACCTTCATTATTACATTTCAGGGGGAAGGAGAACAGTCATTTTCACAGAAACTCACTATTCACTTATCAATCTAGAGAACTGATGGAGTCACAGCATCCTCTTAATGCAGGGGTTTGCAACTCGGGGTGGTTGCACACCTCCCTCTCGGGGAACATTTGCCACTGTCTGGAGACAGTTTTAGCTGTCACAACTCGAGGCAGGGAGAGGTGAGGGGTGTTACTAGCCATTCTGTAACACAAAGTTACACCCAAAGAAACTGCTCTGCAAGCTAGAATTGTCAGCAAAGACGAAGGCTCTAAGGCCTACTGCAACGTAAGCATCACTGGTTCTCTCTCTCTCTCTCTCTCTCTCTCTCTCTCTCTCAGCTGCAGGTCAAGGCGGGGGACTCACACGCAAGGAAAGGCAGGTGGAGCTCAGGGACACACCCTCAGCTACCTCAGTCACCTCACCCCTCAAGAACTTAGACAGTTTTCTAAATTATCAGGAACCAAAGTAACCGCTTGGAAACGGAATAGGTATAAAGACTGTATTACAGCTGAGACTTACCCCATGCCCTGGGTTGAGAATCTTCCCGCTCCTCTTCCTCGGCCACGTCCAAATCCTTCAAAAAAAAAAAAAATTTCTTTTAATAGTACTATAGAATAATACAACTGGGTCCTACGAGATGTTAGTTTTACACACACCTGCCCAGACACCGGAGTCACCACAGCTGACTATACGACATTTCCACCCAGGGCAGCTAGTCTACGGGTCTCTTCTGAGAGCCACCAGCACACACAGCCACTGATCTCAGGGGGAGAAAGGAATTCTGCTCAGACTTTTGCTACCCATGTGGCAGCTGACACAGCAGGTTACATTAGAAAATATTCTAGGCCTTTCTGAATCTCAGCAAGCGCAAACATGGGAACATAAGCCCTAAAATTAAATTTAAAGGGAAGAGAAGAATGCTTAATATTATTTTTAATTTTTGATATCAGAATTTGGCCCAAAAACAAATCAGGCCATCTGCACGTAAATATTAACCAAGTAACATTTTTAAAGCCTAACCAGCTAACCTGTAACATTCTTTTTTTTTTTTTTTCCTTTTTGGGTCAGACCTGGCTATGCACAGGGACTACTCCTGGCTCATGCACTCAGTAATGCACTTCCATTACTCCTGGCAGTGCTCAGGGGACATATGGGATGCTGGGAATCGAACCCGGGCCGGCAGCATGCAAGGCAAACACCCTACCCACTATGCTATCACTCCAGCCCCTAGCCTATAACATTATTGCAGTGTCTCATACTATGGCCCTACACCATTATCTGTGACATATAGCTGTCATCCAGCAGTTCAAAAAAAAATTAAAAAACTGCACCTCAAATGTGAGGCAATGAAGGCGGAGTGCATTGTGTTATTACTGCCAAAAACTAGAGCCAAAATTTAACCATGAGAAGACTTCAGATTAATAATGGAGACACTATAAAAAAAAAAAAGTTCATTTTGAAATGTCAAGGTCAAAAAAAACCAGAATTTCCAAACTGATATATTACTCTTTTCAGTTTGGGGGGCCTACACCTCTCAGTGCTCAGGGCTTACTCCTGACTCTGTACTCAGGGATCATCCATGGCGATGCTCAGGCGACCCTATGTGATGCCCGTGACTGAACCCAGGTCAGCTGCACACCAAGGCGGGTGCTCTACCCACTGTACTAGTTCTCCGGCCCTGATGATGGTTCGTGACATGGAGATAAAAGCAACATGGGAGCTGGTATGGAAACTTCTGAACTAGACACAGAACCAGAGAAATTTTTCCTTTATTAATAAAACAGTTCAGGAATATTATTTAGAAAAAAAAATCTTCTATGTGGCCTGTACGTTGCATCAATAGTTTTTTTTTTTTTTTTGAGGCGGGGTGTACAGGGCTTACTCCTGGCTCTGTGCTCAGGGATCACACCTGTAAGTGGCGGGGAAGCATATGGGGCATCAGAAATCAAACCGGGGCATATGGGGCATCAGAAATCATACCCCCAAACCTCACCAAGAGTGCTCCCTGAGTACAGAGCCAGGAGTTAAGTCCTGAGCACTGCTAGGTGTGGACCACCACGCCCTCTAAAGCAAAGCAACAACAAAAAATAAATTCAGCATAAACTGACAAGAAAAGCATCACTGTGAGTGCCCCACCTCATTAAGACACAGTAAAAATTAGTAAGCAAGAAAACAGTTCTATTCTTTTTGTCATTTTCTATTTTCAAAATTTCTCTCAATGTGGGCACTTTGAGATCCACGGCCAAAATGCCAGGAATGCATGCACACACATCAATCTTAGTTATCCTTCTTTTACTTAATTACTATCTCTGGCCTCTCAAAAGACCTGAAAAAACTTGGTGAATTAAGTCTTTATATAACAAATTTTTATAAAGAGATATGTTGAAGGCCGGAGCAATAGCATAGCGGGGAGGACCTTTGCCTTGCACATGGCTGACCCAGGCTTGAGCCGTAGCATCCAATGTAGATCTAATATAGACCCCCAAGCACCACCAGGAGTGATTTCTGAGTGCAGAGCCAAGAGTAACCCCTGAGCATTGCTGGGTGTGACCCAAAAAGCAAATGGAAAAAAAAGAACGGTATGTTGCTTAAAACAGTTATGAAAATGAAAAGTTCAATGAACTGAAATACATGTTTTGCGGTCCCCAGGCGTGACTCCCAAATCCTGTCAGGAACATCCCTGAGCAATATCAAGGTATGGCCCCAAAATAGGGGCAAGGGGGTAGAAAATAATGCAAATGACTATAGAAGGGCTTAATGGTCCCTGGGTGAAATATAAGAATCTTCACACTCTTCCCTCAAAGGAAACTTTTTTGAGCATTTTCAGCGGTTTTTAATAACCAACAATACAAAATAATACACAATTTCGGTTCTGTTTGGGGGCAGGGGTTGGGGTTCGGGGCAGAAACATCCGAAATATGTGGTGGAAGGCATAATGGTGGTGGTGTTCAAATATTAAATGTAATATTAAATGTAATCAAATATTGTGAAGTACTTTATAAAGTAAAAAAAAAAATTTAAATAATAAGAATGCAAGTACAAACCACTGTCCTGCACAACTATTCGATCACTACTAAGCTTATTTCTGAATATTCACTATGCAAAATGATTATTTTAATGCAAATTGGGTACTGAATTAGTGATTTCCCCTCTTCTTGGTTTTAGACATTAAACAATTCAAAGAAAACTTCAAAACACAGAACACTGCTCTTCAACAGGCTCCATAAACATAACCACATGTGTTATGATAGAAAAATTATATCCCAAAAACATTTATATAAAGGGTCAGTGAGAGTATAGTGGGTAAAGCTTTCGGAGTTCCATCCCATATGACCACTCCTCCCCACCCAAGCACCACCAGGAGTGACTGAGTGCAAAGCTAGGATCAAGCCCTGAGCATCACCAGTGTGGCTGAAAACAACAACGACAACAACAACAAACACAAATATTAAGAGAAAAGACTTGGGTCCGAGCTACAACTAGCACAGGGGTTATGGAGCCTGCCGTGCACACAGCTGAGCCAGGCTGGCACTAATGCAGTACTCCTGAAGCTCCCCCTCCCAGCACTGCCAGGACTGATCCCTGAACATCGAGCCTATGGAAATAGCCCAGAACACTGCTGGGTATGACCCCAAAATATTTTTTTTTTAAAGGAGGGGTCCAACTTAATTAGTCTAACTGGGTTAAAGTCAGCTTGCAGGGTCAAGGGACAGCACGGTGGTCAAGCACCTGAGGGTCTCAAGTTAGACCCCGACACTGTGCAGAGCACAACCTTGCAGCTGGTGAGAGTGGTGGCACAGTCAAGTATGTGACTCCCCAAGCCACCACAGCTACAAGGTGAGGAGGGTGCCGAGAATCTGCGTTAGACACTACTACATCACACCCTTCCTTAAGGGGGAGAATGAGGCAACAAGCAAATAACCAGAATCTGACTCACGCTGACATCTTCCCTTCTGTCCAGATCCCAAAGAATCTGGACTCCGTGAAAACTAGTTCGGACCTTGACCTTGAGCAAGGTTTCTGCCCCTGGAAGGTCTGAATTCTCTTGTACGCAAGCAATACAGCAGAGCTGTGCTGAGAGGGTTTTGGTGCAGGAAAGTGAATGCAAGTAGATAAAAATTACTTGCAAGCTGCCCTGAGAGGACACAATAAAGCACTCAGTAAATGTTAGAGAAAAACATTCCTTAAATAGGTAACACTGAAGAGCAGGGCAAATATCACAAATACATTTCATTACAGCACTAGCACGCCCTGCACACGCTGAAGAGACAACGCAATACCCAAAGCTCCCCTAAGCACACCATGCCTGCCAAGAGAATCACAGTGTGGGAGTACACACACTGCAGTCCCCTGCAATTCTAAGAAATCTTTTACAAACTACACATAAAAACAAAAACATGCTAAGAATTATGTTAAGAATGCTGGAAACCGGGGCTCACATCTCTAGCACTGTGTGGTCCCTCAAGCACTGCCAGAAAACTCCTGAGCACAAAGTCAGGAGTCACCCACGGGCATAGAACAGGAAAATAGCCAGAAAATAGCATCAGAACTCCCAAACCAAGCAACAGGGAAAGAACTGCAGTCACCATCAAACTCAGATAAACTGAAAGGAACTAAGGTAGTCACTAACCTAAACACCATCTTGAGACTTGAAGTACCTTAAGATGCAAAGCAACATAAAATACACACAACCACTTAGGCCTATCTTGAAGACTCAAGACTTAGGAAGCAGGAAGATAGCCTCAAGTGGTAGAGCACATGACTGGTATGCAAGGCCCTGAGTTCTATCCTGAGGACCAGATGTCTCTCACCCCAGTACCAAAGGGTACAGGTCCAGGAGCCCCAGAGTAGCCCTGGATGGTCCCCACCAAGCACTGCCCACTAGGCCAGGAACTGCTGGGCTCCTTAACCCCCAGGTTAAGATCTATTTAAAATAGGAGTCTTAGACCTTAAGGGGTTGGGGGCAGTTTGGATCTGACTTTAACGTTTTTATGCTATGTGTGATGCCAGGGGTCAAATCTCAGGTCTCATTTATACAAGAACCCAATTTTTATTTTATGTTTTGAGGGTTGTTTTTTGTTTTGTTTTGTTTTTCTGGGGGGGGGTCATACCTGGAGGTGCTCAGGACTTGTTCCTGGCTCTGTGCTCAGTGATCACTCCTGTCAGGGCTCGGAGACCATATGGGCTGTGTCAGGGATTATACCTGGTTCAATGAACCATCGCTCTAGTCCCAAAAAGCCAATTACTAAAGCTAATTTACATTTACAGACAATATGAAAAAAGAATGAGATAAATGATAAGAAAAGACAAATGCAGGATACCAAACTTGACACTTTACTAGACAAAGGACATGGAGTCTTAAATCTTAAAGGGGGAAAAAGTTTGAATCTGATTTTAACATTTTTGTATTGTGTGTCTTGAAAACTCAAGACTTAAGAGCCAGGAACGATTGATAAAGAAAAAAAAGGAGAAACTATAAATAAGAATTCCTCTAGATTCCCAAGAATATACATGATGTGGGGTTGGTTAGACAGTACAGGTGATGAGAACATGCTCCATCACCACCCTGCTTTGGTTCCCCGCATAACACATGGTCCCCTGAGCATCTCCAGAGGTTATTCCTGAGTACAGAGCCAGGGATAGCCCCTGAGCACCTCAGGGTTTGTCCCAAAATCCCCAAAAGAGCCAAAGTATATAACGTACAATCCTGATTCCATGAAAAGACATTTTTATTTTAATAATCACAAAGTCAGGACCAATATGGCTCAAAGGATGAAAATGCTTTTTTAGTTTGGTTTTGAAGCCACAACAGGCAGTGGTCAGGGGACTAAATAGGGTGCTGACCCTAAGGTTGAAATCAAAGTTAGCCGCATGCAAGGCAAACACCTAATGTACTCTAGCTCCAGTACCTGAAAAAATGCTTGGAATGCCAAAGAGCCAGGTTAGATCCCTGGCACTACATGGCCCTGAGCATCATCTGATGTGGCCAAAAACAAAACAAAAAGCTCTCACTATTACAAGGTTGATCTTTTCCAGATCTTAACTGCACTGAAAAATAAAAACCAAATGAAGGTAGCTCTTACACTGTATCAAAACACATTGTGCATATATTATGTATCTTATTTGATAATGGTGAGATTCTATTATACCACCACATCTCTGACATGGTCTGATGACGTCCAAAATTAATAAATTTTAAGAAATAATCATTGGAGAGTGATAATACAATCGATAGAGCACCTGCCTTGCATGTGGTTCCACCCAGGTTCAATCCCCAGCATTTCCTATGGTACCCCAAGCCTGTCAAATGTGATCCCCGAGCACAGAACCAGGAGTAAGTCCTGAGCACCATCAGCTATGACCCAAAAACAAAAATTAGAAAGAAAAGAAACAGTGATCAGTGTGAAGTCCTGGGTTTAATCCCTGTGACCACCACCCAGAAGAAAAAAAAAAAAGAAAAAAATTATCAGAAAACAATGGAACAGTCAAATAATAACTTTAAACCAGTGTAACATGACTAGAACACATGCTAAATCCAACATAAAAAAAAAGTTAGTAATAAATCTTTGATTAGAGCTTCTCATAATCATATAAAGGATTTTCTCCACTCATTTTAAAAGAGTAGTTTTCCTCAGAACCACATAATCCTAACTTCATCCTTTGGCATCGAAACCATCCTTGCCATGACTTTAAGTGTTCAGCAGGGCGGACACCAGCCATGACACTCTCCTTCGGTAAAAACCTCCTTCCCCTTTATTCTGTCTTACCTCTACCACGAGCTCGCTTGCCACGGTCTGAAGGTTTGTCCCCTTGACTGCAATCAATTCCATTCTCTTCGCCTCTAACTGAGGAAGAAAAGAGCAACTCTAGTACATAATCACACCAGCCAAGGATAGAGACCAAAAAAAGGGCTAAAATTTACTCAAAGGGTTCAAGAAACAGGAAAAAACAAGGTCATGCATGATACAAAAACAGTATCATACAAAAAGAAAAAAAAAATTGCACTAAAGACACTCAAAGGGCTGGAGTGATAGTACAGAAGGTAAGGCATTCGCCTTGCATGTGGCCAAACCGGGCTTGGTCACCGGCATCCCATACTGTGTCCCGAGCACCAACAGAGTGATCCCTGAGTGCAGAGCCAGGAGTAACCCTTCAGCATCAGCAGATGTGGTCCAAAAACAAAACAAAACAAACAAACAAAAAAAAAACACACTCAAAAAAGAAATGACAGCTGATCTTGTTTAATGTATAGACTTAAACTCGGGAATAACATCACTGTTTCTTCTCTTTGGCTGTGCTCTCCTCTAAAGTAAGTCTGCTTCAAAAGACCACCTTCAAAGTCCAGCAGGTAAAACAACCTGGGCTCAATCCCTGGCACCCCACATAGTTCCCTGCATCCCATCGTGAGTGATCCCTAAGCATAGAGCCAGGAGTAAGCCCTGACACAGTGTGGCCAAATAAACACACACACACAAAAAGAAAAGAAAAGCAAAAAACGAAAAATAAATGACCTTCTTTTTAAGACGTGGGAGACGGCTCATAGGGAAGGAGTCCTGTGTTTGAACTCTGGCATCACATCGTCCCCTAAGAAAGACTGCCAGCTGTGGCTCAAAAACAGCCCAACAACAAAAAACTACCTTTATTATACAAGTATGCAATATACTAAAGAATTTATTCATTATATTCAAATCCTGGAAATGCACTGGAAAAAAGAAAAGTAAATACTGAGTCTTTGAAAAAATTAGTATTAAGGAGTTCGTCCAGGATGAATGACAGTACTGTACATTACTGTACAGTAGCAGCTGCCCTGCAACTCTTTCCGTCCTTAACTCCCAGTGTGGCCATCCAGACCATAGTTAAATTTGTCCAAACCTCCCTATAACCCCCATTGTAACATCCTTAGGACAATACTAAAATGTTGTTTTACTGGTACATCAACTATCTCCCCTAAAAGACAAGTCAGGGGCCAGAGAGACAGTATAACAGGTGGGGCATTAGCCATGCACGCGGCCGACCTGAGTTCAATCTGCAGCATCCCATATGGTGCCCCGAGCACTGCAGGAGTAATTCCTGAGTGCAGAGCCAGGAGTAACCCCTGAACATTGCCAGGTGTGGCCAAAAAATAAAGTCAACTTTCCTTCTATTTTCTTTTCACCTTTTCTTTTAATTTAACCCTTGCCTATATCCTGAGTATCTCTGTAAGTGGAGAATAACCATTTTATCTATTAGTGAATGAGAAATCATCCGCCACAAAAGGTGTGCCTTATCTCTAGCGGAGCTGTCTTTAGACTCAAAAACTCAACTACACTACCTGCTTTGGAATTTTATGAATTACGACTGTGATGAGCTACATAGCTGAAACCCTCCAGAAGAAAGAACTGCAACAGCAAATACTGCATAGAGGAGGAGGACTTTCCAGCACTCCCTGGGGAAAGCTGGAGGCCAGTGGGAATTAACGCACGTTCAGAGAGCCGAAGGGATGGGGAAAGTCTGCACTTACACTCTCGGGGGGCGCGGCTGCTGCCTCTTCCTTTCCGGTTCCCGCCTCTCCCTCGGCTCCCTTCCCTCTCGTTCCTCTTCTCTCGATTCTCTTTGTTTTCTGAACCTTCTTTTCCAAAATTCTTCTTCTTCCCCCCTACAGTCTCCCATGAAGTCTAGCAAAGATAAGAGTCGCGGTCAGAGTGGTCATCTCGGCGAGGCCTGGCGTGCAGGCTGTGCGCATGTCTCTGACAGCGGGGTGGGCAACGGCAGCACAGGAAACAGAGCTCAGGGGCTACCGTAAGTCACAGTCCCCCTCCCCCCAAGTTGTAGTATCTGGCAAATAACACTTAGGCGTGTATTTTTTTTCCAAACTATTGAAAATTTCAACGTCAAAGATCTGTTCACATTACTTACGTCTCTCCCTTTACTTCCTGTCTTCCACTTGTGATGCCAAGACAAATCATATATATGATGGAAATATATACTAGGTGTATATATTGCTGAGAAAAAGCCTCGAATGTGACTGAGCAAAACAATATCAACTGGGGTATTTTACTGGAAAATTCCCCAAACTGGCTCAGCTGCTTCTATTTAGTTCTTGATAATTATTTTGACAGGAAATTTCACAGGAAATTTGAAGGTATTCAACCCCCAAATAACAGCAGTAACTGGTTTTTTTTTTTTTTTTTTTGCTTTTTGGGTCACACCCAGCAATGCTCAGGGGTTACTCCTGGCTTTGCACTCAGAAATTACTCCTGGCAGTGCTTGGGGGACCATATGGAATGCCGGGGATCGAACCCGGGTCGGCCTCGTGCTAGGCAAACGCCCTACCCGCTATGCTATAGCTCCGGCCCCAACAGCAGTAACTGTTTTAAGGGTTGGTTTTTTTTTTTTTAATCTTAAAAATATAACATCAACCGCAGGTCCTGTACCATCATACCACTGGAACCTAATAATCGAAAATTAAACATATAGGGGCTGGAGAGATAGCACAGTGGGTAGGGCGTTTGCCTTGCACGCGGCCGACCCGGGTTCAAATCCCAGCATCCCATATGGTCCCCTGAGCACGGCCAGGGGTAATTCCTGAGTGCAGAGCCAGGAGTAACCCCTGTGCATCGCCAGGTGTGACCCAAAAAGCCAAAAAATCCCAACAACAACAACAAAAAAAATTAAACATATAGCAGAATAATTTCCCAAACAATGAAAGTGAGATCTAAAACACTTTTGTTTTAATCAGGGCCCCTTCTGCTTGTCCTGCAGGGCCCAGCGCCACTCAGGGCCATGGGCAACAGTGCTCAGGGAAGACACATGTGGTGCTGGGGAATGATGAGGGGCCTCGGCCTGTGAAGTGGACACTCATCATCCGCTTAGAGCTACCTCCCCAGCTCCTCACAATACATGTCTTAAAATATTTGGTATCAAAATCTGATGAACTCATATATTTAGTTATATAAAGAATGACTGAATATTAAACAAAAAACAAACTAAACAAAGTATTTCCCACCTAAGACTTGATCAAGAATTTTTGTTTAGGGGCTGGAGACTAGTACAGCAGGTAAGGCACTTGGCTTACACGCAGCTGACGTGGGTTTGATCCCCGGCAGCACCACCCACACAGGGTCCCAAGCCCGCCAGGAGTGATTCCCTGAGTACCACTGGGTGGCACAAAAAAAAGACACATTTTTTTTTGTTTTGGTTTTTATGCCACACCCCACACCCAGGAGCAAGATGGAGAGAGAGTGGAAGAGAGACAATGAAGGTTGGAGAAAAAGAGAGAGAGAGAGAAGGAGAGAGGGAGAGGGAGAGAAGGAGGGAGGGAGGTACATATGAATCCCTATACATATATGTTGAAAATGTCAGTAGTAATTACCAAAATGAGGATATTTAGCCATTTTATCTTTCTAGATTGTTCTCTGAATGGGGGGAGGGGGACGGACAAATGCTTATCTATTGCAGGAGGATGGGATGGGGAAGCGATATAATGTTACAAGTTTATTATGTTCACTAATGTCAATAAACAGGACAAAAAAAATTCTAAATGTCCTAGCAAATGTATACACAGTAAAATCAGCACAAAGTGCACATATACAGTTTATAACATCTTTCCACAGCCAGGTCTAAGTTGCTCATTCCTCATGAAGGGACAGAGTCTATTGAAAACATCAGAAAGAGAAATGTCTTTCCCCATTTCACTCAGCAAAAAATACCTTTCAACCAAGTATCAGCCTGTGAACACTACAAAGACTAACAGTAACAATCTGCGAGGATACGGGCACACAGCCTTCAGGGCACAGTCATACACTAACTATCAATGGGAGACCCCAAGTCCCGAGAGGGGTCATGGAGGTGCTTGCTCAGCAGTGGCCCCTGGCAGTACTGGGGAAAGATCTGTGGTGCGGCGCTGTGCACTGGGGGGAGCCCAGAGCCCGGCAGGCTCCTGCACTCCCAGCACCATCTCTCCAGCCCACTCGCAGTCTTCCTGCAAGCACGCACACGGGCTTTCAAAGTGAACCCAGCTTTATTACAGAAAGGTTTCACTGAACTTCATCAACTCTGTCATCCTTATTTACAACATGTGCAGTGAAACATCAAATGAGTAACTCGAAAACAGCTTTCTAGCTGAATCGGACAGGGGTTAAAGCGGTGCAACCCACTGACCCTGGTACCCTGTGCACCCCTCGGGCTCCCTCTTGAGTAGAGCCAGGAAAAAGTCCTAAAGCACCTTTGGGTGTGGGTCAAACTCCTCCCCCAGAAAGAAGAAAATTCACCTTCAAGACTACATCATTTAGGGCCGGAGATAATACAGCAGGTAGGGCCCTTGCCTTCCACACGGCTGACCGTGGTTCAATCCCCAGCACCCCATACGGCTGGTCGCCCGACCCCATCGGGAGTGATCTCGGAGCACAGAGGAGGGATAAGCCCTGGACATCACCAGATGTGACCCAAAAACAAAATCAAAGAGACTATCATTCAAACTCCCATTCCCTTGGGGCCAGAAGAATAGTACAGCAGGGAGGGAATTTGCCTTGCATGCGGCCTCCCCAGGTTCCATCGCTGGCATCCCATGTGGTCTCCCAAGCACTGCCAGGAGTAATTCGGAGTGCTGAGCCAGGAGTAAACACCGAATATATCAGGTGTGACTCATAAAGACAGAAAAAAAAAAAAGAAAAGAAAAAAAAAAAACCCAAACTCTTGCTGCCACCCTTTCATATGTCGAGAACTACACAACAAATTACTAGAGTACATTCAAGCAAAGAACTGATACTTCCAAAATGAGTTTACCACTCAAAAAAGCATTATCATGAAATGAAAAGCATGATAATGAACAACATTCTTCTATGTGATAGCTACTCTGACATTTTAAAAAAAAAAGACCCAAGCTCATCTTCAAAAATACCAAAATGAATTAAAATAAGTAACAAAAATAAACAAATGGGCAGGAGAGAGCTCGATGTGCTGGAGCACAGGCCTGGCGTGCGGGGGGCCCAGTACTATCCTTGGCACCACATGGTCCCCTGAGCACAGCCAGGAGTCACCCCCAAATAGTTAAAGCATCATGGACAATTCCACTTTGAAAAATAACAATTTTTTTTTTCAGAGAATTCCAACACAAAATAAGATGAGCCCACAGGGACTTTTGTTTTCACATCACATTTTATCTTTTGGTGCCAGAAATCCAACCCAAGGCCCTATCTGTGCCAAGCATGTGCTCTAGTACTGAACTGCATCCCTCGACCTTCAGGCTTACCTGCTACTAGCAACACTACATTCTCTTATCAACCCTGTTCCAAGGAACTACATTCCAGTCAAGGGAAGATTTTTCCTGAGAGGTTAGGCTCTGCTATGGCAGACAAGCTGGTAATAAACAAGGAAAAGCAACAGGAAGATGAGAAATGCCACAGAGACTTTCACCAACTCTACGTCTCTGCCACAGCCTTCTGTCCTCACTTCCAAACAAGCATCTCTAATCTGGTGTTTGCATTCCCAGTTAAAAGTCCCCACTGTGTGATTCTTAAATTTAAGAGGTATACAAAGAGATGTTTCTTGTATGCAATTACTGGTCTAGTTTATACCTCATACTCATACTTTCATATTCAATTCCAAGTGAGGAGATGAAGTTAAATCCCAATGAAGGGAAGAAAGGAGAGAGAGGAGAGAGGAGGGAGAAGAGAGAGAGCAGAGAGCAGAGAGAGAGAGAGAGAGAGAGAGAGAGAGAGAGAAATGACTCAAAAATCTAACCAACCAGCAGAGAAAGGGAATGAAAAGAAAGGCAACAGATGTTATCTGGGTCCATCTCTACCCACAAAAGAAAATCATCCATCCATTTAGCTATCTGAAACTATTTCAGATAAATAATTATGGCAATTTGATTTCTCTTTTTTAAATGAAGACAGCAGTCAAGTTCTTCAGTTCATTTTGAAATTTGAGCCATTCTATGCTGTGTCCATTAGCAACAAGACAAACATATTCCTTAAAATACATCCCTGAATGCCAGCAAACAAAACTATTTTGATTCATCATTTAACACGACATACTTTCCGAACAAACTAACATATCTGGTAGTTTATCATGTGGTCTAATGGAATTTTGTCATACTTGGTGAAATGTCTTGTCTGATTATCTTTTATAATTAAAAGTTATTTTGCTTTGTTTATCCCTCCCCTCCTCTTTACACTAAATACGCATATACATATACACATATACATATATTAAATCACCATTTCCTTTTCAGCTTGTCTGTTTAGTTTCATGTCTGTCCCATTAATAAAGCTATTCCCCAAAATGAGAACCTGCTTAAGCCTCAAAGTGGAAAAGGTCTTTATTTCTTGATGTTCATCTCTGCACCCCTTTTAAAATTGTCATTATTTGTTTTAATCTCCTCTTATATGATCTCCTTAATTTAAAAATACAAATAAATACAATTAGGATCACCCAAGAAATTAAAAATCAGGGTGACAAACTGTACTCCTAGCTGCATCCTTTCTAAAAATAAAGGATGAGTTCCAGTTTGCCTGCATACTCCTCAACAATGTTGAAAAGCAATGTTAGGGCTGGAGTGATAGCACAGCGGGTAGGGCGTTTGCCTTGCACGAGGCCGACCCAGGTTCGATTCCCAGCATCCCATATGGTCCCCCAAGCACTGCCAGGAGTAATTCCTGAGTGCATGAGCTAGGAGTAACCCCTGTGCATCACTGGCTGTGACCCAAAAAGCCAAAAAAAGGCAATGTTAAAAAACAAATGTTTGGGGCCGGAGCGATAGCACAGCGGGTAGGGCGTTGGCCTTGCACGCGGCTGACCCAGGTTCAATCCCCGGCATCCCATATGGTCCCCCAAGCACCGCCAGGAGTAATTCCTGAGTGCAGAGCCAGGAGTAACCCCTGAGCATCGCTGGGTGCGACCCAAAAAGCAAAAAAAAAACAAAAAAAAAAATGTTTATCTATTCTATATATGCCATTTGAAATTTGTGTCTGCAGAATATTCACGTGTAAGCAAATAGTATACCAGCAAATCCTGTTTTTCTGTGAGTTGAGGAATGTAAGGAGGAGTAAGAGGTGACAACTGAGATGAAGACACATGAGCAGTGGAGCCAAAAGGAGTTTCTCAGGAGGTGAAAATGTCCATAGGCCCAGAGAATTTTGGAAATTGTTTAAGGTTGGAGTAGACGGCCAAGTTTTCTTTCAAGTTTTCAGATTCTACAACTTCATAAAGAAACATACATAACAAAAGCAGACATTTCATGTTAATTTTCTTTCTTTTTTTTGCTTTTTTGGGTCACACCTGGCGATGCACAGGGGTTACTCCTGGCTCTGCACTCAGGAATTACCCCTGGCCGTGCTCAGGGGACCATATGGGATGCTGGGATTTGAACCAGGGTCGGCCGCGTGCAAGGCAAATGCCCTACCCGCTGTGCTATCTCTCCAGCCCCTCATGTTAATATTCTTAATAAAATTAAATATATATATGTGTGTATATCTATATCTATCTATCTATCTATCTATCTATCTATCTATCTATCTATCTATCTATATATATACACACACAGAATGGCACCCATAATGACCCCTAGCCCTACCCCCAATATGGTGAGGTTGAAAGTGCAATACAGAAGAAAGGAATCTTGGCACATCAAGTCAACAATGTTGCTAATACTCACTGTGTCTGAGCTTCCTTCCAGCAATATATTGATAGCTTTGTTCACATCTCCATTACAGTCATGGAGGGCCACTATGCATTCATCCTGGTTTTTTCCCGTTACTTCCATAAGCTGTTGAAATAACCAGACAAATAGTTAGCAGAAACCAAGAATAGCTTGATAGCTATAGCTATAATAGCCTGACATTATATCTGAGATCCTTCTCTATAGAACAGCCCAGATAGCCTCTTCTAGACCTCATGTTTACCTGACTGGGGAGGGAGGAGCCACCCCATGAATTTTAACCAACAGTAACATATGCAAACAACAAATTAACCGTCTTTCAAGTTGGCCCGATATCCAAGTTTTCATTAACACCACACACACTTGTGTATACCAGCATTCTCAGAATGCTCCAGTCCAGATATAACAACACAAACGTAGCTCAATGGAATAGCCTCCCCAAATCTGTACTCCTCAAATGTTATGCTGCACTATGCTTTCAAAAGACAAAGTGTGATTGTGTGACCATCATGAGCAAAACATGCAAGACAACTGCTTTACAGGAAATAGCATTCCCTACATGGGGCATCACTGCCTGGAGCAAAACGCTCCACAGACAGACAAAGCTTGTAACAAACACTCCAAGATCTCAAAATCCAAGGTCAGCAACTATACTAAACTCACTTCAAGACAAACTTCTCCCCCCCCCCACCTCTTTTTTTTGTGTGTGTGTCACACCTGAAGATGCACAGGGGTTAACTCCTGGCTCATGCACTCAGGAATCACTCCAGGCGGTGTTCAGGGGACCATATGGGATGCTGGGAATAGAACCCGGGTCAACCGCGCACAAGGCAAAAGCCCCACCCGCTGTGCTATCACTCCAGCCCCACCCCCCTTTCTTAAGGAGCTATGTTAAGAGAAATCAGAACTGTCCCTAATATATTCCCTTTTTTTCCCCCCAGCTTTTTGGGTCACACCCGGCAATGCACAGGGGTTACTCCTGGCTCTGCACTCAGGAATTACCCCTGGCGGTGCTCAGGGGACCATATGGGATGCTGGGAATCGAACACGGGTTAGCTGCGTGCAAGGCTGTGCTATTGCTCCAGCCAGATATGGTCCCTTTAATAAGGGACTGAATGATTTAACATCCCCATTACTAGAATTAATCACAAATTCGGCACAACATTGACTTCTTTAAGCAAGCAAATGCATGGCCTACATGGTTTGAGTTTTTAGGGTTTTGCTTTTTGTTTTGTTTTTGCTCTTGTTTGGGGGGGTTGATGGGGGAAAAGGTCCCAAGCAGTGACCAAGGAGCCCATGCAAAGAAAGCAGAGGTGAAGGTGGAACTTAGCAAGAGAGAGCTTGTCTTGCATGTATGAGGTGAGGTCCTGGGCTCAGTCCCCAGCATGTCAGAGTCATTCCTCTGGACAGAAGGCAGCTCAACAGGGTGGAGTACGCGCTCTACCGGCAGGTTTGATGCCCGGCTCTGTGTGGTACCGGGCACCACCAGGAGTGAAGACCAAGCACCAAATTAAGAAAGAAATGGAACAGAGACCAATGAACTCAAACCCTTAGACTCTGATGGCAGAAGTGAAGTGACAGGAGGATAAGGGGTGAGGCAGAACGAGGTGATGAGGCCGAGGGACAGTCATGGGGGGGTAGGGCTGGTACATAATGCCTCATACAGAAACACTAACACCACTGTGTACCCTGTTACATCAACATGTTACATCATGTTTGTATTTTTAAGTAAGTGCTTTCAACACAGGTACAGATGAGGTTAATGTGTCTCTGCAGATGTCCGGCTGGGTGTCCACAAATCACCCTTGTGAGTCTGCCAAGGTCCTGTAGCACAGAGCACGAAGACACTGAGTCTCCTCACACTCATCATCAAGAATGAGTAAATTCAAGGGCCAATTAGTTGAAACTAAAGCAGAAAGTATTAGCGTCCTTAGTTGGTGTGACAGCATTTCAAGTAAAAGAATTTTTTAAATAATTATTACTTTGTTGTTTTAGGGCCACACCCAGTGATACTCAAGGGTTACTCCTCGCTCTGCACTCAGGAATCATTCCTGGCAGGCTCGAGGGACCATACAGGATGCCAGAGATGGAACCGGGGTTGGCTTATGTGCAAGGCAAGCACCCTACCCACTGTGCTATCTCTCCAGCCCCTACCGCTCCCCCACAATTTTTTATTATTATTATTGTTATTATATTTTCCTTTGGGGTCACACCAGACATTGCACAGGGGTCACTCCTGGCTCATGCATTCAGGAATTACTCCTGGCGATGCTCGGGGGACCATATGGGATGCTGGGAATCGAACCCAGGTTGGCTGTGTGCAAGGCAAACACCCTACCCGCTGTGCTGTGCTATCACTCCAGCCCCTATTATTATTTTTTATGGCTTTGGGTCAAAGATAAAAGTAGAGGGGTTAAGTGGCTCGCCTTTCACGTAGCCAAACCAGTTCAGTTCCCAAAACCAAGGCTTATGGCTCCCCGAGTGATCCCGGAGCAGTAAGCCCTGAGCACGGTGGGATATGGCCCCATTATCCCTCCTACCCCACACACACATAAAAAAGTCAGCTTCCTTAAAACACCTGATTAAGGGGCCTGGGACACATGCACAGGTCCCCTGAGTACGATCCCTGGGACCCAGCACTGCTGGGGTCTGAACAGAATGACCTATGTACCAAACCCGAGCACTGAACTATTCAGTCCAGTTGGCCAGGAATAGCCCAGAATGGCCCCCCAGACCACATGAGAACCGCCCGGTAGGCTTGATTAATTAAATCTCTACTTGAAACTATCTTCTTTGCGGGGCCAGAAAGACACCACAAGCGGTTACAGTGCTTGGCTTACATCCCGCAAGCTCAGGTCCAAGTCCCTGGCGCTGCTTACGGGCTCACAAGCACTGTCAGGGGTCCCTCCCGAGCACAGAGCCAAAAACAGACCCTGAGACCTCTGGGTATGGAAAAGAAAAAAAAGGTAAGGGGGAAAAAAACTTATCGTTGAGGGAGACACTCCCAGCAAGGTTCAGGCATCCGGGGCCTCTCTGCGGTGCGAGGGACATAGTCAGCCCCACAGTGCAAACTATGAAATTAGTCTTCCAGGCACAATTAAAAACAGATTATAGGGGGCTAGAGTGATAGTACAGTGGGTAGGGCATCTGCCTTGCACGCAGCTGACCCGGGTTTTATTCCCAGCACCCCATATGGTCCCCCAGGAGTGATTCCTGAGTGCAGAGACACAAGTAACCCATGAGCATCGCCCAGTGTGACCAAAAAAACCCAAACAAACAAACAAACAAACAAACCCACCAGATTATAGGGACCAGAGTTATAGTACAGTGGGTAGGGCACTTGCCTTGTACACAGTCAACCTGGGTTCAATACCCAGCATCCCATAAGGTCCCCTCGAGCACCACCAGGAGTAATTTCTGAGTGCAGAGCTAGAAGTAGCTCCTGAATCACCAGGTGTGACCCAAAAGCACATATAAAGAACAGATTGTAGGGCCACAAAGATAATACAGTGGTTAAGGTGCTTCCTTCGCTTCCTAGCTATGTTGGTTTGAATCCTTGGCATCACACCTTAGCACTGTTGGCTATGGCCCAAACCCCTCCCCCAAGCCTCCAAGAGATGGGGGGGTGGGGAGAAATGGCTCAAAGGGCTGACGGACATGCTTTCGCTGTTCGATCCCACGCACCTCAGGAACTCCCAAGCAACACACCCCCAAAGCCCCGGCACCACACGCCACCACTCCACCAGGGGTACCAGTCCCCAAGCACAAGGACCAACCAAGCAGCACCCCATCTCTGGGCTGAGCAAAGAACCATCAGACTCAGACAGGGCTGAGAATAGCTGGGGGTGGCCTAGGAACTCAGGCACTACTGGGAGCCCCCAGCCCCCCACCAAATAAAAGAGATTGCAAGATCAACAGAAACCCTTGCCAGAAACATACCTGCTTAACTTTTGCTTCAAATTCTGAGTCATTTTTATCAAAGATCACTTGAGCGAGACGCATCTGTTCAGCTGTTGCCTGGAAAACACAAAACTGCTGTTGAAAGATCTGAGCCCAAAAAACATAATTAGATGCCAAAGTTCAGTGCAAATGGCCAGCTCTCAGGTCCTATAGTACTTGGTAAGAAAAACACTGATTAACTAAAAGAAAACAAAAGGAACTCTGAATGTAGATTTCTCAGATACAGCCTGCTCCCCTAAGGTAACTAATCATCAAATTACCTAGTATGAAGAGCCCATTCTTTGCTTCCTTTTCAGGGCAAAAAAAAACCCTACTCCGTGTTTCCCAGCAAATTTACCTTCTTCCCCAAAGCAGAAAGCGCCCGACTATACCTAAAGGTACCACCACACAGGCCCTCTGGGAAGAACCAAGGTCGCCTACCCTGGGAACACTGGGAGGATAAACAAAGACGCGTTCATCTTCACTGACCATGGGACTCACGCCAACTGGGGGGGGAGGGGGTGGCAGCAGCAGTACAGAGATCGACTAACCAGCCTCTCTCAAAAAAAAAGCGGGGAGGGGGGGGGAAGAACAGAAAGCAGCAGAAACAATAGAGAAAAACTAGAAACTTTGCTGTCCAAAAAAAAGCAAAAGGTTATGGTATTCTGATCAGTTCTGAAAAGAAAAAGCTATTACTTATCTAAACGAAAATCCAAGCTGGGAATTTTACACAATCACTGACCTTGATTTCTTACAAACTGCGGACATGTTGGAAGGGATACTAAGAATTATATACATACTAAGATTTTGAGGGTCCAGGAGAGTGGCTCAAAGGGCTGAAAGCACCTGCACTACACCCAGGCGCCCCAGGCTGATCCCCATCTCCCTGAGATTCCCTGAGCACCATCAGGTGTGACCTCCCGCAAGAACAAGAACTTGACTGGAGCAAGTGACCTTGAAATGACTGGAATTTTTCAACTAAAACTGGGCAATAAAGACCAGAGAGACGGCTCCAAGTGCTGAAACCGGAGTTTGCATGCAGGACAGGCCTAGATTCAATCCCGAACACCTCACAGCCCCAAAGCACTGAGTGTAGGCAGTAGGACATGAGTCTGTGTTTGTGTAAAGGAACAAACTTGCACCCGAGAAATATAAACTTAAGAGGGTAATAAGACAAAATGGGGCTAGAGCAATAGCACATCGGGTAGGGTGTTTGCCTTGCACGTGGTCAACCCAGGTTCGATTCCCAGCATCCCATATGGCCCCCTGAGCACTGCCAGGAGTGATTCCTGAGCGCAAAGCCATGAGTAACCCCTGTGCATCGCCAAGTGTGACCCAAAAAGTAAAAAAAAAAAAAAAAAGACAAAATGTAGGGGATGAGAGCAATAGTACAGCACGTAGGGCATTTGCCTTGCATGCAACCGACCTGGGTTCAACCCCCAGCATCTCATATGGTCCTCCAAGTACCACCAGGAAGAATTCCTGAGTGCAGAACCAGGAGTAATCCCTGAGCATCGCTGGGTATGACCCATAAAGAAAAAAAATAAATAAAATGAAAGTAAAAATAAAATTTAAAAAAATGGACAAAATATAGGGGGTGGAGAGACAGCACAGCAAGTAGGGTACTTCCTTGCATGTGGCCGACCCAGGTTCTATCCCCAAATCCCATACGGTTCCTCTAGCCCCGCTAATAGTGATAGTGATCACTAAGTGCAGAGCCAGGAATAACACCCAAGCACTGACAGGTGTGGCCAAAAATCAAAAAATAAATAAGACAAAATATTACAAAAAACTCTTACACAGCTCAGGATAAATATGCCTATGTGACCGACCCGTATCTAGATACATAAAAAAAAAAAGAAAAAAATATGATGAAACAAAAGAGGCAGTATGTTAAAAATCTGATTGAAAAAAACCTAGGGCCACAACTCTTCTGCTTCACTAATAATCTCTGCAGAGACATCAAGCCTCAAAAATCCCAGGTACTGCCGGTGTTCAGGCAGAAACTCCGGAGTCTTCTCAGGGTGGGGGAGGGCAGCCTCCTCCTCCCCATCCACTTTGGGAAGCCGAGGCAGCCGGACCCAATCTCACGACCCACCACCCACCCTGCTCTTCAGGTTCACAACTAAATCCGGATGAGATGGGCAAGCTTTGGGGGTGGTTGGGGAATGAGACACTGGTGATGGGAAGGTAACTCCGGTGGTGGGATTGATGCTAGAACACTGAAAGGCCGTAACAACTGTAACAACTTTATAAACTGTGATGTTTAAACAAAGTATTTTATTTAATGTGTACTATGTACCTTTGTATAGGGGCTAGAGAGAGTACAGCGGGTAAGGTACTTGCCTTGCACACAGCTAACCCAGGTTCAATCCTCAGCATCCCACAGAGTCACCTAAGCCCTGCCAGGAGAGATCCATAATCCCTGAGCGCAGAGTTAGGAGTAAAGCCTGAGCACTGCCAGGTGAGGCACCAAAAAGAAAAAGAAGAAAGTGATCAGTAGTTCTCAATCTTTTAGTAACTGAATCTGTGAAAACAGGAGAAATGAGGATTATATACACAGCACCAACTTCTTGCTGCCACATGCAATCCTCCGGCGCCCAGCATTTCGTGTATTAAACAGAGCAACTGTTCCCGCACCACAAGGAAACCCTTCCGACCACTGCTCTGCACGGACTCCGGCAAGCGTTCCTTCAGCAAGGCCAAAACTCAGCGAGTGACAGTACGTGACAGCACTAAGGTGACAGCGATCCCTCCTAGAGCAACCCGGTGAAGAGAAAGCACCCGGCACTCGGCGTGGCATCACTAGCTGCAGGAGGCGGGCGGCGGCACGGGCAAGGGTGTCTGTGCAGCGGAGGGACAGGAACACCGGGAAGGCTGGCCAGGCTGGGAACAGCAGCTCTGGAAAGGCTCTGACGAGCCGGGCAAACGTGCCAGGACTGCAGAAAATGTTACAGAAACTGAGGTAGTAAACGTCAAACTGAGAACTTCCCAGTGACTCTGATAAAGACACCACTGGAGGTAGAATAAAACCTGAGCAACATAAAGGAAGGGGAAGAAAACAAAGGGGAAAACTGATGGGGGGGCACCAAAGAATCTTGAAAAGCGAGCCTGCAACACTTCACAAGAATGATACACCGCTGTGGAACTGCAAAAGCCGCTGTGAGCCATGTTGCCTTCTGTAGTCCAAGGAAACTCATTTCATATAAAAATGAACCCTACAGCCAGCTGCGAGATACCCCAAAAGGCTGGGAAGTGTGCTCTCCATGTAGGAGGCCTGGGTCTGACCCCAAGCAAGACATGGTCACCCCCATGCCCGAAAAATAAAGCCCCAAAATCTCATACTGAGAACACTGATAGAGAAACAGATATTGATGATGCACATCTCGTGATGTAGGAAAGAACTTCAACAGATCTAAGGTTCCACATTCAGGTTCCAATGATCAAAGTGTATAGTATATATACACACATATATGTACATATCTGTGGGGGGGGGGCACTGGGAGCTTCCACACCCAGATGTTCACTGGGCTTATTCCTAGCTCTGCACTCAAGGATTATCTATGGCAGATCAGGGGTTACTCCTGGCCCTGCACTCAGGGTTTACTCCTGGCAATGTTCAGGGGACCATATGGATGCTTGGGACTGAATCTGGGTTGGCGACATGCAGGGCAAGTGCCCTTACCCACTATACTATCTCCCCAGACCCTGAATTTTCACTTTGGTAGTGTTTTACCCACACATTTCTAAATAATGACTATAATGTCACTATTCATTACCATTTATAAGATAAGTACCAATTACTAATTTATTCAGAGAGCTTTTAACATAAATACCATGACTCAAATAATCTTTGCAATTCTCTTCAGTGACATCATCTGCTTCCTTGCTAAGGAGTATAAACCATATGTTGACATAACTTCTGAAAGCACAGCTGATGCACTTAGCAGCTGCTTAAAAAGTACGAGCTTGCAATACTCATGCAGTATATTAAGAAAACATAAAGCATTTTTGGACAGAATATTAAATAATTTTTTTTTGCTGGCTAATCCACAAAAGAAAAGTCACTGGGGCTAAGGAGATAGTACAGGAGGTAGGGCACTTGCCTAGCATGCAGCTGACCTGACTTTAATCCCTGGCACCCCATACGGTCCACGGAGCCCATGAGGAGTGATCCCTGAATGCAGAGCCAGGAAGAGGAGGAAGAAGAGGAGGAGGAAGAGGAAGGAGAGGAGGAGGAGGAGGAGGAAAGGGAGGGGGAGGGGGAGGAGGAGATTACTTTAAATATTCAATCAACACAGCACCAAATAATAAAGCATTGATTTGGAAGCTGCCAGGCTGCGCTCTAGAAAGTATCAGAAGAGGGATGTACAGCTGGTGAAGTAAGAGGAATCTAAATTCTAGATAATCCTAAATTAAGCAAAGTTCGCACACCCTCCACAACAACAAACATTTAATGACATCCGCCACACAACTGCCATGATGGGGTGCGTGCTGCCAAAGAAAACAGCATTCCTCACTTCTTTTGGATCTCTCCTCCGCTCCCTTGGCTTACATGAGCTCAGCTCCTTTCACAATGAAGAATGTGTTGATAGCTCTTATAATAAAGCCAAATGCGGTTCTCTTTTGATGTGCCACCCAAAATAGTTGGGAAAAATACAATCAAGTCGAAGCCAGAAAGAGAGTACAGGGGTAAAGGCTCTTGCATTGCACACGCAGACACGGTTCAATTCCTGGCGCTGCACATGCCCTCCGCGGGCACTGTCAGGTGTGGCCCACTGGCCTGTAATGAAAGTAACGATAATCATCCTTAATGAGCGCCTACGGAATGACTCAGGAGCAGAATGTGCCTGCCTTACAAGCCTGAGCCCGTGGGTCCCACGGCCTATGCTGCCCTGACGTGCAGAAATGTGGCTCTTGCGAGCGCTGCCTGGGACCCTGATGAGAGTGTGAGCCCTGGAACCGTCAGGTGTGTGAGTGCATCTCCATCTACAGTCTGTGATCCTCTCCCCACAAACACAAACTTAGAGCCCACAGCCACACCCCTCGCATGAATACCCCAATAAAAATGAGTGTAGTGCCAGAGGGTCTTCGGGCAAGCACCACAGGAACCAGGTGCAACCCTTGGAGAGCACCGAGTGCAAGCAATGCCCGCCCCCGCCAGGCATCCCAACAGTAACAGTAGCAGCAGCAGCAGCGGGGAGAAGGCCAAGGAAGGGGCAGACAGAAAGATGCTCCACGTCTTAAAATCTGAACACCTGCAGGACAGACAGTGTATGATGAATCAAGGACAGACTATCACTCCTGTGGCATTTCTGCTTCAAGTGCAAAAATCAAGCAAGCCAAAACTGGGAACCCGTCAATGAAAAACTTGGCTCATATTCTTCAAATACGTCATGAAAGAAAGGAAATTCCACATGACAGAGACCAAAGAAAACTGATACCTGAATCCAGAATGTGATTAATGAGCTTCTGACCAAGCAGGCTCAGGGGAGGGTAATACCTCCTAGGCTATATCCCCAGCACCCACTGGCCACCACGGCCACTGGAAGCACTGCTGGGCACTGACCCCACAATTATTTTTGAGGGTAAAAAAGGCATTATGGGGACAAACAAAAAAAAAATGAATATGGCCCAGGCCCATAAATTCAAAGTTAGGAAGCTGCACTCAGAAGGGAAAAATTTCACCTGCAGGTCAGGATCCCCCAAAGAGTTAATGCAACCCTGTATTTCTACACTTCATCCTATTTTACAGAGAGGATACACTGACAGTAGAATTCTAGTCACCTATCCAAAAAAAAAAAAAAAAACTGCAGCATTGTCATCCCATTGTTCCTCGATGTGCTCAAGGAGTACCAGTAACGTCTCCATTGTGAGACTTCTTGTTACTGTTTTTGGCATATCGAATACATCACAGGTAGCTTGCCAGGCTCTGCTGTGGGAGTGGGATACTCTTGGTAGCTTGCCGGGCTCTCTGAGAGGGATGGAGGAAATATCAAACCCGGGTCAGCCGCATGCAAGACAAACGCCCTACCCACTGTGCTATCACTCCAGAACTCCAAAAGACAACATGCCATAAATAAATAAATAAATAAATAAACAAACCACCTCCAGAGTGCAAATGTCCGAATAGTAAAGCAACACAGAACCCCAGCACGCTTAATGAACCAAAACGGTATCCCTAAATGCTCAACCAGTAATAACCAGCTAGTTACATGACCTCTCTGATAAGAACTTTAGAGAAGAAATGATGAGGTTACTTAGGAGCTCAAGGAAACAATGGGACAATCAGTAAAACCCAAAAGGATCTTGGGACCAAAGTTTGATTCCGAGCATCTCGTATGGTCCCCCAAGCACTGCCAGGAGTAATTCCTGAGTGTATGAGCCAGCAGTAACCCCTGTAAACTGCCGGGTGTGACCCAAAAAGGAGAAGAAAAAAAAAATCTGTGAAATGAGTTCACCGGAAGGCCTCAGCAGCAGAGGAACAGCAGATGGGACAAAGTGAGCTCCAGGATGAGGTGTGCAACACCTCCACACAACAGCAGAAGAGGGGAGGGAAAAAAATATGCAAAATAATTGAACATCAGACTAGAGAACTCTGGGATGATTATTAAAGAGGAACAATATAAGAATCATCAAGGTGCCAGAGGACAGGAAGGCAATCCTGAAGAGAAATCACAGTCCAAGACAACATCGAGGACAAATTCCCAGAGCTGAAGAACACATGCTCCCAGATGAAAGGGCAGAAGAGCACCAGCTAAAAAAATCGGAGCACTAGTTCAGCAGGTAGGGTGCTTGCCTTATATGCAGCCAACCAGGGTTCAATCCCCAGGTACGCGTAGTCCTGTACTACGAGTGATCCCTGAGTACAGAGCCAGAATAAGTCCTTAGCACCGCCGGGTGTGCCCTCACCTCCGAAGCCCCTCAAAAATATAATGAAATAAAATTAAAACAAAGAAGGTCCAGAGATGTAACACAGTGGAGGAGTACGTGCTGTGTGTATCAGGCCCCCTGCTTCATTCCCTGCAACAAAAATAAATTAAAAATTAAAATGCAGGCACATATGCTGCCCAAGCCCATGTGCTTCTTGCACCTACATGGCCAAGCACATTTGGGGCCCTCAACTCCCCTCCTGAGATGTGTACTTTCATGCTTTCATGTCTAATGTTGGGGTGTGTGTAGGGGCTCCCTCTCCGGCCCTGGAGAAAGCCTGCGCTCTCTCAAGCACATTACTCTCTACTTTCTCACTCTCTTTCCCTACTCCCCTTCAAAAACCTCCAAATAAAATGTTTTATTTAAAAAAAAAATAGATAAGTAAAAAATGTGGATGCATCCTCTTCTGGAGTTATTTATACCTCAATCTGTACAATTCTTTTCTGTCACTTAATCAGGTGCCATTGGCTCTCTCCCTGGAGAAGACCATGGGGTGCTCGCACCCTCCTCCCTCTGTGCACCTCTCTCTCTCTCCTCTTCTAAAATAAAACTATTTTACTTGGAAAGACAAAAAAAGAAACATCCATCAAAGTACTGAAGGGTAGGTGAGGGGAATGGGGCAGAGGATGAGAGTGCAGGTGTGGCATTCAGAAGCCTGCATTCAATCTCCAGCCCACGGGGGGCCCCACGCACAGTGCTGCAAGTAGTCACTGGTTGTGGCTCAAAAACCAAAATGAAATAAAGTATTGAAAGACAAAGAAGCACCACAGGTGTTAACATTCTCAAATTTCAGGGGGAACTTTGTCTATTTTCTCCTTTGTAGAAGAGGGAAATATTGTACTATTATTTATTATTTCCTATTCTTGTCTACAAAAGAAATCATGTTAACATCAGCAGGGTTGCTTCAAGATATTTAGGAAGGACTTTAAGAATGAATATTTAGAGCCAGCAGGTAGGGCACTTGCCTTGCACATGGCTGACCTAGGTTCGATCCCCCCAGCACCCACTATGGTCCCCTGAGCTCCACCTGCCGAGTGTAAGCCCTGAGCACCACAGAGTACAACCCTCCTCCCCTTCCCCTCACCCCCCAAAAAAAGACAGTTCTCCACGGACACTGACTTTTTAATCTGAAAAGGAAGTTGAGGGAGTGCTAGGTAGCAAAGCAATAGTACAAGGGAAGGGTGCTCGTCTTGCATCAGACAACGCAGGTTCAATCTCCGGCATCCCATTTGGTTCCCTGAGCACCACCAGGAGTGACCCCTGAGCACAGAGGCAGAAGTAAGCCCTGAGCATAGCCAGGTGTGATGCAAAAAACCAGTCAACAGAAGCGAGTAGGCCAAATAAGGTTGGGAACCTCTGACTGAGATGCTAATAAGCAACAGGGAAAGTTCAAGTATTAAATAGTTAAAGAACATCACAGGGGACTGGAGCGATAGCACAGCGGGTAAGGCTTTTGCCTTGCATGTGGCCGATCCGGGTTCAATTCCCAGCATCCCGTATAATAATCCCCCGAGCACCACCAGGAGTAACCCTTGTGCATCGCCGGGTGTGACCCAAAAAGCAAAAAAAAAAAAAAAAAAGAACATCACAGTATATCCAACCATACCGGAATCAATGGCATTTCCTACTTCCTATTATATAGGATCTACTTTTTTTTTTTTTTGGGAGGGGGGCAGTACTGAGGTTTCCTAAAAGGAATCATTAAAACACTTGTGCACCCTAATTTCCCAAATACCAAACACCAGGCAAGGGTGCCACCCAAACACACCTGTATTACTTGCTTCTGCAGCTGTGCGGACTGTGTAGCTGAGATCTGTGTTTTCTCTCGAGCACCTCGGGAACGGTCGCCACTCAGCGAAGTCATCATATACAGTATGTACAGAAGAACGCGTGTGCAAAATAGAAAATCTGCAGAAAAACAGGGGGAAAATGTTGAAGTTACAATAAAAGACAAGGATAAAATTCTGGGGTTACACAAAAGCTCTACAGATCTAGAATACAAATTCTCTAGAATGAGGATTCTCAGTGTTTTCCTACCAGCTTAAAACTAACTTTGATACAATTTAAATGTTTACTTAACATCTATTTCTAGAATATCTATTTACACTCGTACTTTTAGCAATTCTATGTAAAAAAATCATAAATATCATTAACTTTATAGTCACCAATCATTTTATTTGGTGGGTGGTAGTTTAGGGGCCACTCCTAGCTGTGCTCAGCGCTTACTCCTGGCTCTGTGCTCAAGGGATCACTCCTGTCAGTGCTTGGGGACCATATGTGGTACTGAGGATGAACCCAGGGTAGCAACGCGCAAGGAGTGTCCTACCCACTTTACTATCACTCCAGTCCCCCGCAATCACTTTAACGCAACACGTAGCTGCCACTTCCTATTAGAGGCTGCAGTTCTAATTACCGATGCCCTTCGTTGCTGCTATTCAAACTTTAAGGGAACACTGCCTGGTCAAGATCTTACCTGGCAATAAATAATTCTACTCAAAATATGGTATGAATGTGATGCTCAGTTGCAAAATATACCTCTACACAAAATCTACCTATGAACAATAAACCGATTATTTTCCTTTATTCAACAAGCAATTTATTGACTAACTACTAAGGGCCAAGTATATAACCAATTATTTATTAAATACCATCAAAACATGATTAAAGAGGCTGGTGGTGACAGTGGGTAAAGCAGTTGCCTTGCACATGGCAAAGCTGGGACTGATCCCCAATACTCGACATGGTCCTGGGGCCCCACCAGAGCAATCCCTGAGCCAAAGCCAGGAGTAAACCCTGAACACTGCATACAGTGTGGCTTAAAAACCAAAATCATTTTTTTTTAATAAATGGATGCTGGAGAGATAGTACAGCGGCTAAGGCATTTGCCTTGCATAGCAGCTGACCTGGGTTCAATCCCCAACATCCCATATGGTCCCCTAGGCACTGCCAGAATTGATTCCTGAGTGCAGAGCCAGAAGCAACCTGAGCATCGCCAGGAATGGCACACCAAAATGTCACATTTTTAATTCTGAGAAACAAAACTGTAGGAGTACAGGATACAGATTAGTGATCGCCAGGGACTAGGAAATAAGAGCTATAACACAAGAGGAGCCCAGAAAACAGAAGTGGAAGAAGAGACAAATAGCTGCAAGCCAGAAATCCATGGCGGGGTGTATGCTGGGACCCCTGGCAGAGAGACGGCCCGAAGGGCTGAGAGCAGCAAGCCCCGGGCCTAATCCCCCGCACCACAGTCCCAGTTCTGTGCTCAGGAGTACCCCCCAAGCACCACCAAATGTGGGTTTCTTCTCCCCACCAAAAAAGTCATGTCTGTGGGCTTTTTTGCAGGGAGGGGGTTGTTTTATTTTCTGCTTCACCCTCCTGAGCTCAGGAGTCAAATGCAGTGCTGGGAATCAAACCTGGGTTGGTCGTGTGAAAAGCAAGTGCCCTGTATCTTTTGAGCTCTTTACTCCTCGATATTTTTGTTTTTGTTTTGGGGCCACACCCAGAGGTGCTCAGGGCTTCCTCCTGGCTCTGAAGTCAGTGACTTCTCTTGGCGGTATTGGGGACCATATGCGAGAGATGACAGAGACTGAAACCCGGCAAGGTGTGTACCCTACCTCCTGTACTATCACTCCAGCCCTCGGTACCCATATTTATAGAAATATTGTTACAATAAATACAACAAAATGAGAGCTTTTATTCCCTACAGGAGTGCCATCTGGTGATAAAAATATGCATGTACTAAAATACAAGTCAGCTTAGCTGACTGGAAGCTACTACTGAGGTTTGAATTCACAAGAATTATTTTAAGCCTTTACAACCTTGTTATTCCACTCAAACATTCTGATGTAACATAACACAAGTCCTCGCTTGCCAATCAGAAAACACAAAATTTTAGAAATTCACTCGATCAATGTAAGCTCAAATACTTGCAGCTTTAATTCTTTCGTTTTTGGCCCATATCTGGCGGTGCTCAAGGCTTACTCCTGGCAGGCTCAGGGGACCATAAGGGATGCTGAGGATCTAACCTAGGTAGGCTGTGTGCAAGACACGGGTCTTACCTGCTGCATTACTGCTCTCAAACACTTTTATAAGGCGCTGGTCTTACATGAGAGCCACCCCTGGGGTGGGGAACAACTCATGTGGGATGCTGGGGATGGAACCCAGGCTGGCTGTGTGCAAGGCAAGGGCCCTTCCCACTGTACCATGGCTCTGGCCCTACGGATAAAAAACTTTATAAAGTGACATCATCAAAGCCCCCTAACATATTCCTAAGGATGCTTGCTTGCTTTCATACCACGTTCCTTTCTGTCAACGTGGCTCTTTACTCTTAACACCGAAATGTCAAAATAGGTAAATTCCTTCTTGCAGAATATGTCTTAGGGGACCAGAGACACAGGAAGAGGACGTAGAGCACACAGCTGACCCCAGTTCAGTTCCCATTACCCCATAAGGTCCCCTGACCCGACCAGGAGTGATCCCAGAGCACAGTCAGGAGTAAGCCCTGAGCATTACTGAATATGGCCCAACCCCACCCACCCCCCACCCAAAAACAAGAAACAAGGAAACAAAACCACCAGCACCTGGAGGGGACCGGGAGTGGGCTCAGTGGCTAAAGTGCTCGCCTTAAAGAGTGGGCGGGGCAGATGGGCAGAATGAGAGCCAGGCAGCTCAGCGACTGCTCCCTAAGCCACAGGCACAGTGCCCAGCCCCACCAGAGTCAGGATGCGAACGCCACACCCGGAGGCTATGAACCGAGAAACACAACTAAACATTGTGTAAATACCACACTTCAGCGAGGATGACCCCCCAGCAAACACTCGAAGCCAGTGTGCGAGAACCAGGACCCAGCCTCTTCTGTGCAATCTCCCGGTCATCAAAACAACATTTTAAAAAAAAAAAAAGAGGGAGGGGGGAGCCCACACCTCTCGACTAACATCCTGTCACATGGGGACCTTCTACATCCTCTTTTCTGGAAACAGCAACGTGCTGTCCCAGGCGCACTTCCGCAAACACACACCCACGTACCGAGCCAGAGGACCGCGGTGTGTGTGCGAGATCCATCCCTCTATCACTCTGCCCTGCGGAGTTCTACCACCCGAAACAGATTCCAAGTGAATTCTTAGAATAGAAACACACAAGGGCAAGAGATTCTAAAAATAACCTTGCAGGAACTCCTACATATCTCAGGGTCTGGCGCAGCAAGTAGCTCCACGGTACTTCCATTTGTTGAACCAAATGTTTAAATCCGTGCTTAACTCACCTCATTCACCAAAAAAAAAAAAATACAAAAACAGGATGTGTCAGACTTAAGACATGGAAGAACTGCTAATGCATTTTTTAACCTCTTTAAGAACAAAAATCATTAAAGCATCACATAAAGCCTCCTGGATTGCTTTGTTCTACCACTAAGCTACATACCTACCCTCTTCACCCCACCTCCTCTCTGATTATTTAAAATACGAAATGATCTATATTGGGGGCTGGAGCAATAGCACAGCGGGTAGGGCGTTTGCCTTGCACACGGCCGACCCGGGTTCGGTTCCCAGCATCCCATATGGTCCCCCGAGCACCGCCAGGAGTAATTCCTGAGTGCATGAGCCAGGAGTAACCCCTGTGCGTTGCCGGGTGTGACCCAAAAAGCAAAAAAAAAAAAGATCTATATTATTTGTCATTAGAAAAGTGAAAGAGGGGCAAAGCAGAGCAATGGTAAAAAAGATAGGGCACGAGCCTTGTAGGCGCTGACCCGGGTTCAATGCCAGCATCCCTGTGGTCCCTCAAGCTCCACCAGGAGTGATCCCTGAGTGCAAATCCAGGAGTGAAACACAGCTGGATGTGCCCTTCCCAAACCCAAAAAATGTGAACCAGATGAATAAACCAAATTGGTTATACTCCCCACCGGCCACGCTATCACTCTATCACTCCAATAACTTTTCCAAAGAAATAGCAAAAGCTCGGCAGAGCCTGGCAAGCTACCTGTGGCCTATTCAGTAACAAGTCTCACAATGGAGACGTTTTTGGTGCCCGCTCGAGCAAATCAATGAACAACTGGACAACAGTGCAACAGTGCTACAGCAAAAGCTGCATTTTCAAGTTATTCTTGAGTTTAAAACAAAATGTTTAACAGCCACCAGTACACCTACAAAATCTTGCACACTGAGATCTCTCCAGGCCCCTGGAGGTGCCCAATTCCCCTGGGGCATCTCAGATGGAGCGGATGTGCCCTCCCTGCCTGCTCCAGATGAAACCCCAGCGGCCAAGAGCTTCCAGAAACAAGGCCCCGGTATGCAGGTTCCAGGGCTGAGACTCCAGACCGCGTGGCTGCAGGGGAGACAGGCCATCCGTTCCTGTCTCTCTGGGCTTGGGGTCCTAGAGATCACGCCCACCATCTGCCCCCAGGCACCATCTCAGTGCACCAACTGCCCTGGTCCAGAGGTTCCCAAGTGAATCCCAAAATGGGTTGGCGCCCTACAGAGATATCTGTGGACCCCAACCATTTACAATTTTAGAATTCCGTAAGCGACCTCTCATGATATTCAAATTGAGAATTAGACAATAAATTATCTAGCATTTGCCCCTTGCAAGCAGGTTCGAATGGTGGTGGGAAGAGTTGAGCAACTGTAACGCCCAAAGTAGAGAGAGTATGGGGGAAATTTTCTGCCACAGAGGCAGGGGGAGAGCTGGGATGGGGGGCGGGATACTGGGGACATTGGTGGGGGAAAATGTGCACTGGTGGAGGGAGGGTGTTTTATCATTGTATTGCTAAAGCTCAAACATGAAAGTTTTGTAACTCTTTGTGACTGATTCAATTTTTTTTTAAGTTTACACATGCAAATACCACAAATCATCATTAAAAAGCACTAATTTTAAGGCAAAACTGTATTTGAGGAAACTATCTTTAAACCATGCACTGGGGCTTACTTAAGGAGTAAGACAGGGAGCAGGGTGTTTGTCTTGCAAATGGCTGACTCAGGCTCAATCACTGGCATTCCATTGGTCCCCCAGCACTGCCAGGAGTGATTCCTGAGTGCAGAGCCAGGAGTATGGCCCCCAAAAACCAAAACAATAAATAAATTTTTTAAATTGTAATTAAAATTTAAAATAAAAAATAAAAACCACATACTATCATACCTTAAAAGCAAAACAAGAGCACTTTGCCATCATTGTGAAGCTGATAACAAATTGAGAGGAAGTGTGAAAACACCTGAAGGGTTTAAGATGGTATCAGAGTAGTAGCATTCGCAGGCAGCTCTAAGACCAGGATTTGAACACAATGGCACACAACTTCACATTCCAGAAACAGCAAAATGCGCTTGTTTCAAACAGAACAAAATCAATCCAGACAATCTGGAAACTTAGTCAGCTAAGAACTCAATTATTAAAAGCAGAACATAGGGCTCTGCGTGACAATACAAGTTAGGGCGTCTTCCTTGCATGAGGCCCACCCAGACAACATCCCCAGCACGCCATAAGGGCTCCTGAGCACTGCCAGGAGTGATCCCCGAGCGTAGAGCCAGAAGTAAGCCCTGAGCATAGCCCAAAAACCAAAGCCAAAAGTAGAACAGAATAGAGGGCAGGACACAGGCTCCGAGGAACCTCATCCAGGAATGAATCTGCTGAAAAACCCAGGTATGCAGATGTTGTGACTGAAATCTCCAGGCTCTCAGAGTTGAGGATGGGCGACCTCTCCCCATCTCCCTATGCTTCCGGGAGCCTGGCAATCACACCCATAAACTGCCTCTGGTGCCATATAAGCTCATTAACAGACCATGATCCAGAGACTCACAAATAAATCTCAGAAGAGATCAGCAAGCTGTAGAGATGCTTCAGGACCCCAAAGTCAGCATCTAGCTGACTTTAACTCCAGCTGAATCACCCCATCAAAATTTTAGAAATCCTGGAGCGCACGGGTGCAAACGCTGTGATAGCTCAAACTCTACACCACTGATGTACCAGGAGCAGCACACCACACTGGATGGAATGTATAGTAGAAGGTAACCAATATCGACTAAGAAAATATAAACACACAAGGCTACTGACCTGCAACGACATGTCAGTAATCTCTTATGCAAGGACTTAATGGTTCCTGAGTGAACCATTCTTCACACACCTTCTTCTAAGGAAATCTGCTTTGATCATTTTTATCAAATTAATCCTAACAAGCAATACAAAATAAATCATAAAGGGTATGCTATTGGGGGCGAGTTTGGGTGGTGGTTGGAAAAATTGGAAATAATGGTGGTGGGAAGGTGTAATGGTGATGGCATTGGTGCTGAATATTGAATATAATAAATTATTGTGAACAACTACAGAAACAAAATTGTGTGTACATACACACACACACACACACACACACACATATATACACATGGCAGGAGACATAGCCCAGGGTTTAGGCATTCACTAGCCTTGCATGAGGCGATCCCCGCATCACATGGTCCCTACCACAGAGCCAGGAGTAGCTTCTGAACAGAACCAGGTATAGCCCAAACTCCCCTCAAAAAAAATAAATAATATTACATTCAAGAAGTTTCCACCAGGAGCCGAAAAGCCAGGGCAGTGGGTAGGGTGTTTCGTCTTGTATGCGACTAATCTAGTTTTGATCCCAGAACCCCATATGGTCCCCCAAACCCTGCCAGGAGTGATCCCTGAGTATAAAGTCAGGGTGAGGAAGCCCTGAGCTCAGCCAGGTGTGGCACAAAAACTAAAAAACAAAACAAAACCCAAAGAGGAAAAGAAAAGAAATGAAATCACTGAGTCAGTAACAGTCAGAAGTACGCAGATATTTGTTTGGGTTTGATTCTAAGCACCACTATGGTCCCCTGAGCCCTGCCAGGAGGATCCCAGAGTGCAGTCAAGAGTAAGCCCTGAGCACCACCAGATGTGGCTCCAAAACAAAAAATTGTAAAACTACTGAGAAGTGGAAGAAACAATATCAGCTAGAGTTCCATCACGCCCCCAAATAACCAAACTAAGCCACAGTTGGGTGCATCTATATTCTCCCAGTGTTTTGTTTTACTGCAGCATTGTGACACACTAGAAAGCCTGAGTAATGCATTAAGCTGTACATTAACATAACAACTACCAAATGAAAGCACACCTCAGTTGCACTATTCTACTCAAGAAATCTGTATTAGGAGAACATGAATGAAATAGGAGCCAACTTTTTGGGTTTGGGAGAGGGGCCACACCCAGCGGTGTGGGGGTTGGGGGACCAAATGTGGTGGACTGAACCTGGGACAGATGCACACAAGCCAAGCACCTTACCCGCTGTACGATCTCTCCAGCCCTTAGCCAATTATTTTTGTTTGACTTTATTTTGTGGGAGAGTGGCAGTGGCTCGAGCCCATTCCTCCTGCTTACAGTCCCTTTACACCATCTCTCTGGCTCCTGAAGCTTTTTTGTTTTTAGCTTTTGGGCCACACCTGGTGGTACTCAGGGCTGACTCCCAGCTCTGCACTCTTAGCAGTGTTTGGGGACCATACGGAATGCTAGGAATCAAACCAGGGTGTGGCCGCAGGCAAGGCAAGTGCTCTACCCGCTGTGCTGTCTCCCCAGGCTCAGGCCCAGGCACATTAACGCCTTCTAATAGGCAACATACATACTTTTCTCCCTAGCAAATACAGTAAACATAAATTTTTTCTGGGTATTTGTCAGTTATTGTAATCATGTGACAGGAAACTGGTCTAAATTTATTCTAATTCCAAGACCATACCTAGAAACTTGTTGTCCTAAATCTACTAACATTGCCATAGTTTGTTTTCTCCTCAGACTCATCAAAAGTGGCATTTGTGTATGCATCTACACAGCTCTGAAATGCTTAGAATGGCCACTTCCAAAACTAAATTCTGGAGGATAAAGGGATAGGACAGCAGGTAGGGTATTTTTCTTGCACAGTGCCGGGCAGATTGATCCCTGACATTTCTTTTATCTCCAAGCAACGCCAGAAGTAACCCTTAAGCAATGCCGGGTGTAGCCCTAAAACAAAACATAAATTCTGAGCCCACCGAAATGGCCACCTCTCAAACTGTTTCCTTATCATTCATTTTTAAAATCATCTGGTTTGTTTTTAATTACTATTCGATCCTTTAGAGGGAAAACAGGAGGAAACTTTCCATCCCAAGCCTTATGCAGAGGAAGCCCTCAAAAAGTTCTTGATTTTCAGCAGGCTGCAGAATAATTCCTATGCTAGTTTGCGTGACAGACAACTTCACTGCATGTAAGAAAGGAAGGGAAGGAGGAAGGAGAAAGGAGAAAGGGAGAAAAGGGACCAGTTGGGAAAATGAAGGGAGGGGGGAGGGGAGAGCGAGGATGGAAAAGAATCTATTATCTGTATATTAATAAAAAGTGATAAATTGCAGGGGCTGGAGCAATAGCACAGCGGGTATGGCGTTTGCCTTGCACACGGCCGACCCAGGTTCAATTCCCAGCATCCCATATGGTCCCCTGAGCACCGCCAGGGGTGATTCCTGAGTGCAAAGCCAGGAGTAACCCCTGTGCATTGCCAGGTGTGACCCCCCCAAAAAAAGCAAAAAAAAAAAAAAAGTGATAAATTGCAAAATGAATAGTCTCAACCAGAGCTAAATGCAGCTCTTTCCAACCATGTTCCGCTATATGAAATCTCTCCCTACCTACTTCAGAGATTCTAGGACAGAGAGACTAGTACAGGACAGACTTCACATTACTAACAGTGACCTTTGTCATGATTGATGCTTTCATACATTGCAGTGCTTCACACCCTCACTCACTCACACTGTCAGGCCAGATTAACGCCTGACTGGATGCTTGTGTCACGGCTTCCCAGCTAGCTCAAGGAAGGGGCTACGAGCCAGACGTGACCAGCTTCTTTAACTTGCTAACTTTTAGAAAGGGGAAAGAAGGCAGGTATCTGTCAAAACTATTAACTGCCATCCGTGATTGCTGTAAATTTCCGCATTTTACTATTACTTTATAATCATGAGCATTTTAATAAATTCACTTTTTTTTTTTTTTTTTTTTTGCTTTTTGGGTCACACCTGGCGATGCACAGGGGTTACTCCTGGCTCTGCACTCAGGAATTACCCCTGGCCGTGCTCAGGGGACCATATGGGATGCTGGGATTTGAACCCGGGTCGGCCGCGTGCAAGGCAAACGCCCTACCCGCTGTGCTATCTCTCCAGCCCCAATAAATTCACTTTTTGAAATTAAAAACTAACCTCCCTTCCTCCCCATGCGTAGCAATTTGAATCGAGTCTTCTAGTCACACTGCATTGATCACAACCTCTAACCTAAAACATGGCCATTGCCTGAAACTTAGAAAAAGTCAGAACAGATCTCACCAGCAGAGAAAGAGCCCAGCCTCACGTCTCCAAAAGGACATGATACCGCTGACTCTTCCCAGGTAGACTAGGCTGGGCTGAGAAAAATGGGGGCCTCTGGGGATGGGCAGATTCCCTTCTGCTCAAGGGCACAATCGCCTGTGACCACAGCTCAGCCCCACAACTGAACCTCACCAAACTGCCAAGCCACCCAACAGTTCCAGATCTATCGCTGCTCCTGGACACCTCCAAATTTCACAGGAGTGCCGGCCCCCTGAGAACATAGCAACTCTGACTGGTAAGTTGCACAGAAGACCACCACACTCCCTGAGCCTAAACAGCAACACAGAAGGTGCAACTGGAACCAACCAGCACAGCAGACCCTCAGACACTGACTTCAGTAATATCACTATTGGGTGTAATGATTATCACAAACGGACTCATTAATCTAAGTTGGTTTTTTTTTTTTTGCTTTTTGGGTCACACCCGATGATGCACAGGGGTCACTACTGGCTCTGCAATCAGGAATTATCCCTGGCAGTGCTCGGGGAACCATATGGGATGCTGAGAATCGAACCCGGGTTGGCCGCGTGCAAGGTAAAAGCCCTACCCGCTGTGCTATCGCTCCAGCCCCCATTGATCTAAGTTTTAGTAATTCCATTTGCCTTTGTGTTAGAACAAACAATATGAAGTAAATTTGTGCTGCAAGGGGGTAGGTTAGGGTAGTGGGTGGGAAACTGAGGACACTGGTGGAGGGAAGGGCACCCCAATGGGGGGAGTGGTGATGTTGGAACACTTAATGCCTGAAACAACTGTATTATGAAAAACCTAGCAAAGGATAGTGTTAAACCTTAAAAAAAATTTTTTTTTAATTTTTTTTTAAAGTCAGGACAACACTGAACACAGAAATATTAACCACCACCAAAGTTTGAGAGAAAAAAAATTCAGGAAATATTCAATAGGGCAGGAGAGATAGTACAGCGGATAGGACGTTTGCCTTGCATGCAGGGGACCTGGGTTTGATCCCTGGCAACTCATATGCCTGCCCCCTCCCCCCCTCCCCAGCAACACCAGGACTAATTCCTGCGTGCAGAGCCAGGAGTAAGCCCTGGGCATAGCCAGGTGTGGCCCAAAAGCCAAAAAGAAAGAGAGAGAGAAGCCAGAGTGATAGTACAGCGGCAGGAAGAGTGCTTGCCTTGCAAAACATAAACAAACAAACAACAACAAAAAAAAGAAGCGGAAGAAAGAAAAAAGAAATATCCCATATATTACAATGCAAAATGTTACCTCAAATGTCTTAATCCGTTCACAGGTACAGTGGCATCTCTGCTAACCACTCACATTCAGAACACTGTAAATTACTGCTGAATATGATTCAATACCAACTTTATTTTCACACCAGACAAAACTCTACAATTCATTTCTTACTGAAGCTGACCTATTTTAAGGCATTCTCATTTTTCTATTTCTGCATCTATGCACAAACCACTTAACCTTCTGGCCCCCAAGTATTATTTGGCAACAGATTGATTCAGGTTCAGATACACATTAAGCTATTCCGAGACAGCTATGACCATGTCTACTAAACCCCACCCCTAACCCACCCCCACCCCCAGAAAAGGACTTTTTTCAATGTTCACAGTTGTATTCCTGTTCCTTCCTTATTGCTGATGTAGCCACGATGAGCAGGGCTGTCGGGGATACAGGTCAGCAGTGGTGTCTGCACACGTGGTGCTGGCCTGCTGTGGGGGGTGCGGCAGTTCCAGCTGTAAGGTTCACAGGGGTCCCTGCAGGGTTTGCACATGCTCACTTCCTGGCCCTGGTACTCACCTTGCTTTGTTTGCCAAGCTCTCAGGAGGATCACACCCCTTTGTGGCACCCACCCACACGAGGCTGCATGAGGCCAGATATCACTGGAGGGGCCACAACTGCAGGAAGCTGAGCTGAGCTGCCGGAAACACGCTAGAACTCGGGAGGAGGGATGGGGGGGGGGACACACGACCGTTTGCAAGACCATACGTTTGCAAAAGATGGGGATCATTCTTAGCCATCGCATCTGTCCATCCCGGCCCCCAATACTTTTTTTTTTCGTTACAGTTCATCAATTTCCCCCACGGATCTAGGATATAAAGTCTTGAAGGATTTGCTTTGTTGCTATTGTGGGGGCCACAACCAGCACTGCACGGGGACCAGGCAGCTGGGTCAGCAGTGCTCAGCTTAGGTGGCCAGTAAGGTGCTTGGTGGTCAGCTGTACTGGCAGGGGGAGGTGTCCACCAGTGTCACACCTCCTGTGCTGCTGAGGGAAATGCAGTGTCATGAGCACGGGGGCCGACACAGGAGGCAAAGCTGAGCTCAAACCATGACCCACAACCCCAAAACCCCAGTCTGAGTTTTGTTGGTTTGGCTGGCGGGGTGGGGGGATACGCAATGTCAAGAACTGAACCAAAGCTGAGCACACAACCAGGAATAAGCCCTGAGTACCTCAGGTGTGTTCCCATTCCCAACCCCCAAAAAGAGACTTATTTAGGAACTGTTTTGCCACTATTATTGAGAAAATATTCCACATTATTTTCCTTCTCACAAGTACATAAACCTACTCGACACTTATTTACCTCAAAGCACGGGGAAATGAACGGGCTAGAGAGCAAGTACCAGGGTTAAGGCACCCAACTCACAAGTGGCTGACCCTAGTTCAAAACACACACACTGGAGCGATAGCACAGTGTGTAGGGCGTTTGCCTTGCACGAGGTCAACCCAGGTTCGATTCCCAGCATCCCATATGGTCCCCTGAGCACCGCTAGGAGTGATTCCTGAGTGCAGAGCCAGGAGTAACCCCTGAGCATCACCAGGTGTGACCCAAAAAAGCAAACACACACACACGCGCACACACGCGCACACACACACGCGCACACACGCACACACACGCACACACACGCACACACACGCACACACACGCACACACACGCACACACACGCACACACTACTGCAATGACCAAAAACCAAAGCTTTGCTTTGGGGGCCACACCTAGCAGTGCTCAGAGGCTTACTCCCAGCTCTCGCCCCGGAGTGACCCCTGGAGGTGCTCAGGGGACCCTACTGGTGCAGGGAATCCAACCAGAGTCACTACAGGCAAGGCATGTGCATTAGCCCCTATACCATCTCTCAGGCCCTAATAATAATAATAATAATAATAATAATAATAATAATAAATTGTTATAAAAACAGTACAGATCAGGGACAGAATATAACTTAGCAGTAGCACATTGGCCTTGCCTATGTGAGGCCCTAGATTCAACTGCTGGCACCACCAAGAAAAAAAAAAAACTAACACACAGAAGCGGGTCAGGGGTGCTTAAATTACCCTTCAAGCACTCTTCAAAACCACACGCTCACATAAGTAGTGACTACTGAAGTTGTATTTCCTGAAAAGACGACTCGCTGATTCCATATCCTCATTAAGTAATCTCCGTAAGTTTCAGTCTGGTGCCTGTCACCATTACCGGTCCAACATACAGGATAAATGCTTTCCTCAAACAACCAGGCTGTCTCGTAATTGTCAAATCTCTTCTGTTCACATTCTCTGACCTGCTCAGTCCCCCAAATCCTGCCAGGAGTGATCCATGAGCATACAGCCAAGAATAAGATCTGAGCACCGCCTGGTAGCCCAAAGGAAAAGAGAAACAGGAATAAGAGGCCAGAGAGAGGTCTAGAAAGGCATTTTGCCTTGCATGTAACTAACCAGGGTGTCATCCCCAGCACCACATACGACCCCCAGGTCCCAATCAAAGTAATCCCAGAGCACAGAGTCTGTTTTACCGCAGAGTAGTAAACCCTGAATAATGCCACATGTGCCCTAAAATTCAAGAAGCAAAGAACAGGAATGTGAGCCGACCCGAGATAAACACAGGTTCAAGGCCCCATCCCGGCTTCCACCTGCATATCCATCCCGGCTTCCTCATGCAGGGGTGCAAAACCCCAGCCTTATGTACAAATGTGGACATTGTTTGGCTTATCAGCTAGTGCTTGGCTGTACTCCCAGACAGTAGTTCCGATAGGTAAAGCAACACTGTCGTGTAAGGGCACAGGTTAGGAAGTCATAAGGAACCAGATTCCACAAATTACAACTCTAGGTAACCTTGAATAAGTACTTTAATGCTCTCTCAAACCTGGAAGACCAAACACTGATTATACTGCAAATGTTTAGCTTAAACCCTAATAGCTATTGAAATAGTAATGAACTATAGGATTAAGATACTATAATCCTTCCCCTCTGTGGATTCTGTTTGCTCCAAAAAGTCAAGTCCAGTTATTTAAATCACTCGAGCCTACTTGGGGGCCAGAAGGGGTCAGGGATCAAACCCAGCGCTCACACACGCAAGGCACGCACTCTGCCACTAAACCAACACCCTGGCCCTGAAGACAGCCCTTACAAAGGGACGATCTGGTCAAAGGTATTCTGCATATGAAGAGCTGTATGTAGTGAGCTGCAAAACTATCACCACAGGCCGACTGTCACTCCAGTAATATCCTTTGTGAACACTGGTCATTTTATTTCATCATTCCCCAGCTGTCCAGATTCAATCCACAAATTAGTTCAGGGTATCAAGCTACATCCCATCACAGTAGTCTTTTGATAAAAGAAGATTAAACACCGGAACACTTAAATGCCTCAAATTAGGGCCACAGATAGTACAGATGGTAAGCAACTTGCCTTGCATGCCGCCAAACCAGCTCAATTCCCAGCACTGCTTGGACCCCTGAGCACAGAACCCCGGGACTATAGGTGTGGCCAAAGCCCCAACAAAGTAAATAGACAATTCATACTTTAAAAGGAAAAAAAGGCTGGGGTAGAGGGCAGGGAAATAGTAGAGTTTAAGGCAGCTAGCTGCCTTGCATGCAAATCCCCAGGATCACTGATGGTCCTCCAAGCACCACCAAGAGTGATCTCTGAACACAGGGCCAGGAGTGAGCCCTGCACACGGCCAGGAGTGGCCCAAAAGTAAAAGAAAAAAGAGATTAACTCTTTTGTGGTAATAAGTAACAGCCTATTTCCTGAATAAGTCTTGTCTGGGCATTCTGGGGCTTTGTTTTGGGGCATCACCCAGCAGTGCTCAAAGTTTACTCCTGGTGGGGCTTAGGGGATGATATGTAGTGAGTGCCAGCTAGAGCCAGGCCAGCTGCACGCAAAGCAAGAAGAGCCTTAAGCCCTGCACTGTCTCTAGTCCTTCACCAACATGTTCTGCCCACCCAAGGAGCCACAGAGATTGCTGTGCAGCATGCCCTGGTACTTCCCCACCATTGTTTCAGCACTCCCAACCACAAGGAACTAAAGCCGCTAGGCTGGCGCCATGGCTCAAAGGGCTGGGCCTTACATGTAGGAGGCCCAGGTTCGATCCGTGGCACTGCACGGTCTCCTGAACACCACGAGCAGTAACCACCCCCCAGCACAGAACCAGAAGTCCTCTTCTGAGCACCACAGTGAGATGTGACCCACACATTAAGAAAATCATTTTTCTTTTTTCCTTGGATCAGTATTGGGTCCTTTCGGCCACACCCGGTGCTGCCCAGCTAAGCGGGAGCACAGCTCGGGCTGCGGTGGACCAACCCGGAGAAAGCCCCAGCAGAGCTGGGAGTGGCCTCTGAACACAACTTGGTGTGACCTAAAAAAAACAAAATAAATAGGAACTGGAGATAGTACAGAAGGCAGCCTGACCGAGTTCCATCCCCAGCATCCCTTATGGTCCCCCAAGCCTACCGGGAATGATCCCTAAACGAAGAGCCCGAAGTAACCCCCAGCACCTCACAGTGCGGGCCAAAAATTAAAACTCCGTTTGGAGCTGATGATGTAGCTCAGTATATGTTACAACCACCAAATAATAAGTAAATGAATAAAAGTTAATTTTGTTACTTTTTCAAGCTGCCAGAGGTTACAACTACCAATCAAGGTGACACATTAAGTGTCTTCAAAATAGCAGATTCCAATAAAACTCAGTTAGGGGGCTCGAGCCATAATACAAGCCATAATACGGGGGTAGGGCGCTTGCCTTGCATGCAGCCAACCTGAGTTCGATCCCTAACATCCCAGACGGTCCCCGTAGCAGCACCAGGAGTAATTCCTGAGCGCAGAGTCAGGAGTAACCCCTGAGTCCTTTGCTGGGTGAAAAACCAAAACAAATAAAAACTGAATTAGGAACACAAAAACTTAAGTTTTGTTTGTATGGTGCTGGGGATGTCACCCAGGCCTTACCTACATTCCTGGCTCTCGAGGTCTCAAGTGAGGAAGACAGTCAGTCACCAAGCCCTGCCTCAACCTTCCCGTCTCTCCCAACAGTAACCCCCGCTCTGGCGGCAAGGTTGGTGCCCTACTGGAATGCAGGCTCTCGGAGAACAGACTCGGCTCACTGCCCCGCCAATAACAGTCCCTGACACCAGCTCCCTGACACTGTCTGCAAGCAGACAGTTTTACCTAACAGCAGCAGCAGCATTAATGGGGCCTGGGACCTAACCAGGGTTCACCTGCTTTCCAAATACTGCACAGGCCCATCAGAGGAGCATACTACCCACCGTTTTTAATCAATGTTACTGCTCATCCCCACACATGGAAAAGGTCTTTCATTAATGTTGCAAGATCTGGAGTCTGTGTAGCAGTAACAGGATACCCCTATCAGTTTCAGTCTTTCAGCTGGTCCCAGAAACTTACACTTCCACCACAATGAACAGCAATTAGCAGAGTTAAAACATAACTAATAGCGCTGGCTGCCTGCTCACTGGATGAGCTGATCAGGCAGAAACAATGGATACAAATACCAGAAAACATGGGGCTGAAGAGTTAGTACAGCAGGTAGGGGATGAACCCTGCAAGCATCTGACCAAGGTCCAGTCCCACCCACCTATTTGGTGCCCCATGTGGTCCCCCAAACCCCACCAAAAGTGATCTCTGAGGGGCTAGAGCAATAGTACAGCGGGGAGGGCGTTTGCCTTGCACGCGGCCAATCCGGGTTTGATTCCCAGCATCCCATATGGTCCCCCGAGCACTACCAGGAGTAATTCCTGAGTGCAGAGCCAGGAGTAATCCCTGAGCATTGCCGGGTGTGATCCAAAAAGGAAAAAATATAATAAAGAAAAACAAGAGTGATCTCTGAGCACCACTGATGTGACCCAAACCACCACTCCCACCCTCCACACCCCCTTCCCAAAAAAGGGGGGAGAAAATAGACGCTCTACCTCAGTGGTCTGCCTGCATCTCAACCCAAACACCACTCTCAGCTCGCTCCCCTCCAGAGAAGCCCCAGTTCACACAAAATTCTGTCTCTTCCCCAGCCCGTCGGCCCCCTACCTCCGTATTTCTCTAAATAAAATTATTTGACCGATTGTCACCTCCTGAAATCCGTTCCTGTGCCTGAAGACAACACACCTGGAAACCTAGAAAACCAGGGCAAGGACTGCTTCTGGTTGGCTGCAGCATGCTATGAGTGGACCAATGAGGCACACGGCAAGGAGCTGCAGTCTGAGCGCTCAGCCCAGCAACTCGCCAGCAACTGAATTCGGCCCCCAGCGGAGTGGACTAGGAGGATTCTTTCCCACTGAAACCTTGAGAGGAGACTGTAGCTTGGGCATACTTGACAGTGAAAGGAAAGAAATGAAGGAAGAAAGAGAGGGAGGGAGAGAGAGAGGGAGGGAAGGAAGGAAGGAAGGAAGGAAGGAAGGAAGGAAGGAAGGAAGGAAGGAAGGAAGGAAGGAAGGAAGGAAGGAAGGGAAGGAGGTAGGAAGGAAGGGAAGGAGGTAGGAAGGAAGGAAGGAAGGAAGGAAGGAAGGAAGGAAGGAAGGAAGGAAGGAAGGAAGGAAGGAAGGAAGGAAGGAAGGAAGGGAGGGAGGGAGGGAGGGTGGGAGAGGTAAGGGAGGGAGGGAGGGAGGGAGAGGTAAGGGAGGGAGGGAGGGAGAGGTAAGGGAGGGAGGGAGGGAGGGAGGGAGACAGAGACATTTAAGGGGCCCACGCCAGTTCCCACCCTACCACCACCCTACCAAGCACTACCAGGGCTCATTCCCCAGAGTATAAGGCCAACCACCACTGCGACAGTCTAAAACTACCCTCCTTGTATGTGATAAATAAAAATAAGTACCAGATTATTTTTTAATGAGATCAAATAAGTACTGGGCACCCAAGAGACTGTACCTGTGGCTAATCCCAGTTTGATTCCCAGGTCCAGTTAGTTCCTCCAACATCACCAGGTGCAGCCCTGGAGGGTCCCCCAGAATCTCACTAAATCCCAAGAAAGAGCCCTGAACCCTGGGTCCCCTGAGCTCACTCCTGGGCTACTCTGCTCCACCCTTGCAGCCTGGCAGTGCTGGAAACTAGAAACAGCCCAGTGGCGCAACAGCCAATAGTGCTAGGGGTGGGGGGCTGCCAGAGTTGGAGCTCAGGGCCGTCATGCACCTCACCCTGGGAGTACTCTCCCACTCCAAACTTGGATATGGGGAAGGGGCCCCCAGCTGAGCTCAGGGGGCCGAGGGGGGCACACCCAGCAACAGCAGGTCAAAGAGACCTAGGAGCTCAATGCTGGACCCATCTGGGAAGTGCCACCCAGATCCAAACAAGCAGGGGGCCACCCGAGCCACTCCCAGTGGCATCAGGATCAAACTCCGGTCACTGAGCAGTGAGTACTGGGTGTGGCACCAAAAGAAAAAGAAGTACAAAACATGCAGCATCTCTTGAGAAAGTATCAAGCAAACAAGCCACATACACAAAAAAAGTAGGAAATCTCAGTATAAGCAGTTTGCATTATAACTGTCAAAACAAAACCTGATTAATTGATTCTTGGACTTGAAACACAAGGATTTCATCCCTACTTATTTGAAAGTTGGGTCAAAATTATTTTAAAGCCAAGCCAGGAGATGACTCAAGGGCTGGAGCACATCTTGGGGAGCAGCAGCCCTGGGCCCCACCCCAGCACTGCAGATCACTTTCCGGTGTGGCACTCCCCCCAGACTCATTTCAAAAACCTTTCTCTAGTCTACGGCCATACCACCCTGAACACGCCCGATCTCGTCAAAGACCTTTCTCTAAAACTACCACAGGCTGGGCCAGAGCAACAGTACAGTGAGTAGGGAGGGCATGTCACTGACCTGGGTTCAATCCCCAGAACCACATAGCTTCTCCCCCAAGCACTACCTGGGGGGATCTGTGAGCACCATCAGGTGTGGCCCAAAAACAAAACAAAAACACAACCACCACAGGCTTACACAGTGATGGTGATGCTCCTTTAACTCTCCCCTTTTTTTGTCTTCTTCATATTACATCTCCACTTTTTTTTGGCGGGGGGCAGGGGAAAGTGAGGGGGAGGCATTACCTTGGTCCTTGCTTCCAGCTGCAATCAAGAGTGTGTGTGGCATTAGGGATCAAACCCCAGACCCTGCATGCAAAGTACATGCTTTAGCCCTTTACACTATATCCCTGGCTACGTAATTCTTAAGTTTTTTGCTGTTTGGGAGCTACTCCCAGCAGTGCTCTGCACTCTGGGATCACTCACGTTTTCTTTTTGGCTTTTTTTTGGGGGGGCGGGGGAGGTCTCTGCACTCAAAAATTACCCCTAGTGGTGCTTGTTGGACCATATGGGATGCTGGGGATTGAACCCAGGTTGGCCACTTACAAGGCGGAACACCTGACCCGCTGTATATCGCTCTGGCCCCTGGGATCACTCACTGAAGAGCTCAAGAGACAATCTGAAGTGCCCCCTGGCACAGGCAAGGCCAAGTACCCTACCTGTACTCTCTAGCCCAGTGATCCTCAGCTCTTAAAAGACACTCCATTTGGGCAGGAGATGGGGCTCACTGGTAAGCGCCACATGCAGCACATGTGACACCTGGGTCTGATTCCCACCACCAAGAAAAGTTATAAAGGACACTCCATTTACTCAAACTATCAACAAAATGCTGATAAACACGGACATACAGGCTCCCTAATGAGAAATAAAATGCTTGTAAGCAGAGGAACATCACCGTCTGCAAAATCAGGCAAACTTCTTTTAAGCAGACATTAGCAACCCTTTATAATACACTTAACTGAAAGGGGTAAAAAGTCATTAAGAAGGCTTAAAATAAGTTAACACTGAGGCTGGAGGAGCCAGAGTAATAGTACAGCAGGTAGTGCGTTTATCTTGAACATGGCAGGCCCAGGTTGATATTCGGCATCCCTTATGGTCCCCTGAGCACTGCCAGGAGTAATTCCTGAGTGCAGAGCCAAGAGTAACCCCTAAGCATCGCCAGGTGTAGCCCATAAACAAAATATAAACAAAAAAGTCCAAGCTGGGGGCATTGGTGGTGGAAAATGTCCAATAGTAAAGAGCCAGAGAGTGTAGCAGCAGGTAAGATGCTTGCCTTGCATGAGGCCAACCTGTGTTCAATTCCCAGGTTCCCCAAGCATCACAAGGAGTGATTTTTGACTGCAGAGTAAGGAGTAACCGCTGAGCATCTCTGCGTGTGCTCCCACACCAATGCTCCAATAAAAAAAAAAAAAACTTTCAGTGATAAGGGGGCTAGAGCGATAGCACAGAGGTAGGGCGTCCGCCTTTCACGCGGCTGACCTGTGTTCAATTCCTCTGCCCCTCTCGGAGAGCCTGGCAAGCTACTGAGTATCGCACCCGCACGGCAGAGCCTGGCAAGCTACCCATGGCGTATTGGATATGCCAAAAACAGTAACAATAAGTCTCACATTGAGAGATGTTACTGATGCCCGCTCAAACAAATAGATGAGCAACGGGATGACAGTGACAGTGATAAGGCTTAAACTTGAACCCTTTCTTCAAACCTTCAAGCCTGGTTTACACTTTCTACATGTAGTTGACACTTAAGAGGGCTCTTAAGCAGATAGTAAGTGATCAGTTCCTATCCACACACCATCACAGGCTGAGAGCACATTCTTCGGGTTCACCTATAGTTTCTCCCCAGTTCCAAAGTCCTTCCTGGGGAGCACAGAACTGGCAGCACCAATTCCCGGGAAAGGGAAGCAGACTAGGTGTTATTGTTTCTCGGGCCTTTCCTAAAGCAGCTCCATGTGACTACTACCGGTCCAGCCCACATTTAAAGAGAGAGGCCCGAGGAAACCAGAGCAACAGGAAACTGGCAAGAGAGGCAATTACAACCCTTTCCCATGGCCTCATTCCCGTACCACCACTTCCACTTCTAGTCACTTTTCAAGCAAGGCAAAAACTTCCCTTCTCTGGATCTTTAAGGCCTGAGCTCAGAAGCCATAGGGAGAGGCCAACAGGTAACAGCCAGGACAAGGGTGGGGGTGGGGGCATGGGGGGAGGGGGTCAGCAAGGGAATCCCACCATACATGGTGAACAAGAAGTCAGGAGGGAAACACCAGAAGTAGAATCTTCCAGAAAACTAGTCCCTTCTATTTAATCAGAGAAACACTCTAGACAATGGGCAGAAGGCCCAAGCCAAAGGCCCCTGCTAGCAGGTAAGAGATTTGGGACCGTTGGAAGAACCCATAAGCTCCAGAATGGAAGTGATTCCCTTTACAGAAAGAGGAAGTACCAATCCAGCAACCCAATGCTTAGATACATAAAAGAGTTTAGGTGGTATTATAAACATCCATGATATAAAGCATTGACACCAAACGTCCTTAGGAATACACAATTCAGGGCACAATGCTGGCAAACCCCTGGGTTTTAATGAAAAAAAAAAAAAAAAACCACAGGGTGGGACTGGAGCAATAGTAAAAGAGGCAGGATGCTTGCCTTGCACACTGCTGCCCCAGGTTTGATCCCGGGCACCCCAAATGGTCCCCTGAGCAACAAAAAGATTAATTCCTTAGTGCAGAGATAGGAATAACCCCTAAGCATTGCCAGATGGGTGAACCAAAAACAAAACTCAAAGTGCTGTAGGGTAAGGGGGTCAGAGCGAGAGCACAGCAGGTAGGGCTCCTGGCTCCTGCCTACCGCACAGCTGACCCAGTTTCCATCCCTGACACCATACAGGCTCTCAAGCCACGCCAGGAATGGTCTCTGAGAGAAGAGCAAGGCTAAGTTCTTAGAACAGCCAGATGTGGCCCCAAAACAACAACAAAAAACAGTAATAAAACAAAAAGTGATGGGGGGAGGGGTGCTGGAGCAACACTACAGAAGACAAGGTTCTTGCCCTGCACAGGGCTGACCCAGCTTCTATTGCTGGCACCGCATATGGTCCCCTAAGCACTGCCAGGAATGATTCCTGAGCACTGAGCCAGGAGTAAGCCCCAAGCACTTCAGGTATAGCTCAAAATAGAGTGCTCTGGAGCGGGGAGACGGCACAAATGGCTAGAGGACAGGCTTTGCTGGAGGACAGGCTGTCTAGAGACCCTGCCCCCCTCCCATTCCAACCCCTGAACAGGATGGTCCTAGATGATCCCCCAGAACTCTGCTGTTGGGATCCTTACCAGGTGGGGCTCCCACCAAAAAAAAAAAAAAGTTGCCAGGTGGAAGAGAATATAAAGGAACTAAGTCCACCCAAGAAGTTAACTCCCTGCCCTTGAAATAAAAGAGGATCTTTGGAGACCTTAAAAAGCTCTCTGTCAAGGGAGTCCAGGTGAAGACGGTAAGTGTAAATACTCAATGCACACCATATGCTTGTATCTTAGCAGAAACTGTATCCAAAGGAGGTGGGAGCGAGCTACAGGATTATGTCAAACAGGAAATAACAGGAATGGGGATGGGCTCAACTCCTAGAGAGAAAGAGGCTAAGAGACCAGAGTGTCGGCACTTGAGAGGCCCGGGCACCGAGCCAGATTTGAAAACCCAGGTGAAAAGGTGGGAAAGCCAAGCGGGAAAGTGATTCGGAGGCAAAGAAACACTGCGAGGCAATAATGCTTCGATGAAAGCCAACTATTCTGAATATGTGGAACCGCGCGTCAGCTTACAAAGCGCTCTCAAAGCGACAAGAAAAGCAAAGAACGGAGATAAAACCAGGCAGAACCTGGGACTGGAAAAAAAAAAAAAGAACACAACTGAGTCCCAAGAGCTTGAGAACCCAAAAAAGAAAAGAAAGAAAAGAAAAGAACAGAGAAGAGAAAGCAAGCCTTCCCTGATGGGGGGGAGGGGGCGGAGGGGGGGAACAAGTAAGGCTGGAACTCCGCCTCGGGGTAGCGCAGAAGTTGGGCTCTTCGGGAGGATCCAGCGCCGGGACCAGGAACGGGCGTGCAAGTGAGAAGGCGGTGAGGACGCAGAGCGACAGCGTGGCGCGGGAGCTCGAGCGGACAGGCAGGGAGGGACAGAGGTGGGAGAGAAAACCACACCCTCCAGGGCAGAAGCCCGAAGATGGAGGGGGGGTGGGGAGGGAAGGAGCCCCCTGGGGCTGGGTGGGGCCGGGCCAACTAGGGCCGGGAGGCGGTAGGAAGCAGCAGCGGGCCGGCGGCGGCGGAGAGGAGGAGGCGCCCGCCGCCGGGGCCTGGGCTGGGCGAGAGGAGCACCGCGGGCGCGGCGGAGCTCGGCCCGGTCCGCACGGGTGGGCGCTGGGGCGAGGGAGGTTGCCTCGAAGGGAAAAAGAGCGGAATCCCCCGGACGAGGAAGCACACGCTGCGGGGCTCGGGGCCCTTCGGCCGGGGGGCAGGAGGAGGAGGAGGAGGAGGAGGAAGAGGAGGAGGAGGGTGCCAATTTACCGCTGCTGTTCTCGCTGGACTCGGGACCCGCCGCCGCCGCCGCCGCTCGTTACCTGCCAATGTGCCTCTTACAAAGCGGCGGCGGCGGCAGAGGCGGCCCGGCCCGTCACGTGACCGTGGCGTCACGGGGGAAGGCGGAGTCATCACCCGTCGCGGGCGCGCGGCTCCTCGGCCCCGCCCCGCAGAGGGGCGCGTCGCTTCCTCTCGCGTCCCCACGTTCTCGAGGAGGCGGGAAGCGGGGTGCAGGGGAGGGGAGGTGGCCGGGAAATGGGAAGAGGAAGTAAGAAGGGCGCTTTGATTGGCTTCCACACGCTCGGGGTGATCACGGGTCGCCCCCTACACCCTCCCCTACCGCCACCACCACCACTATATTGAAGATGCCCCCAAACTGTAACTCGTAGTCACACTCTGATGACCTCACCAGGCAGCACAAATCGCTCGCTCGCCTGTTTGCCCCGCCCCCCCGCTTGTCACGTGCTGAGGTCCCACCACTCAGGCCACGTCTACCGGTCCGTGGCACGAGAAAACTACAACTCCCAGCATGCTGCACGGCCCAAGAGCCCACAGCGGCGGCCAGGGCCCCGCCGGCTCAGAGCGGGGACGTCCGTGCCTTAGGGTCCTAGGGATGGCCGAAACGGAAAGCCGACTGGGCTAGCTGCTAAAACTCCTACCCGCGGGGGTCGCCTGCCAGGCGGTTGAGCGTGGTTCCTGCTGGGAGGTGTAGTCCGGGCGGGGAGAGGGGTTTCCGCGCCCACATTCCCGGGCTCGTGCTCCGCCCCGCCCCCCTGCGCGGGAAAACGCCAACGGCCAGCTCGCCCGGGTACCGGCGGCCGGGCGCTGCGGGGCCGGTGCGCGGAGTTGGGGGGGGGGCGGGGGGGCAAGGGGGGGTGGGGGCGAACCTCGCGACTTCAGGACTTCAGCCTGGGTAGAGGCGGGGTCGAGTTTTTGCATTCCCAAGCCCCGCCTGGTGTAAAGCACATTTCTCAAATGCCTACTCGATGTCCGCATTTTACACAACCATTTTTATTAAATCCTAGCAGCCCTTGGAATCGGGGCGGGGGGGGTTGTTTCAGTTACACGGATAAAAAGAAAGGCTTTAAGAGATCCTGTTGTTTATCTAGCTGAAAACATGCGAGCTGAATTTTCTAAACAATGCTGCCTTCCGCTTAAGATCTGACCTGTTCTAACTCCAGGAATGAGAGAGTGGGCGGTAATGGTTTCTGACTGTATCTGGTGTTCTATAGAGTTTACTCGCCTGTTTGATCCTAAGCTGATACATAACGTGGACTTTGGAGGTCGCTTTTGGGATTGGGGGCAGGGGCAGCTGCCTTCAACTCAGTTCTAACTTTCCTTTGTCTTAGTTCTATCTCACCAGATCGTGAAAATTAAGTGAGATTACTATGTAAAGTACTTGCCCGCACATAAGTACTGTTATTTATTTTCATATCCTTTGGGTACAACAGGTGTGAGAAAAGGGAATTGGATTTTATCAAGAGTGATCCGTGAACACAGAACCAGGTGTGAGTTGCCCTCATCCGACCAAAAAAAAAAGGAGCCTAGCATGAACCCAATTCGGTTTTTGTTTGTTTGTTTTGTTGTGTTTTTTTTGGGGGGGGTTGGGGAGGCGGGTTGTTTTGGTTTGGGACTTTTTTGGGTTACATCTGGTGATGCGGTGATGCTTAGCGGGTTACTCCTTGTTCTGCACTCAAGAGTTACTGCTGGTGGTGCTCAGGGGACCATACGGGTGCCGAGGATTGAATTTGGGTCGGCGGCATGCAAGGCAAACAAACACTAAGGAATTTACTCCGGCTCCATGAGCCTGATTCGGCTTCAAATCTGGCACCATATGGTGGCCTGAGTATGGCGAGGTGCAGTTCTGGAGACCCCCAGCTCTGCTGGGTTCTCTTCCATAATCTCCCACACCACAGGGTATGAGCTGCACCCCTCTTGCACGGAACCACCTACCTGGTTGGCAGAAAATCACAATGTCCAGACCTCCTGAACACCACTACTGAGGAGAGTGTCCCTCAAAAGAAAGAGGAGGGGGCTGGAGAGAATACACAGCGGGTAGGGCGTTTGCCTTGCACGCGGCCGACCCGGGTTCAAATCCCAGCATCCTATATGGTCCCCTAAGCACAGCCAGGGGTAATTCCTGAGTGCAGAGCGAGGAGTAACCCCTGTGCATCGCCAGGTGTGACCCAAAAAGCAAAAAAAAAAAAAAAAAAAAAAAGAGGAGGGCAGGAGCTGGAGTGCAGCCTGTAGCCCTACTTGCCTTGCAAGCGGCTGTCCCTGGTTCGATCCCCGGACCCATGGAATTGATCACCTCTGGAAGCAGTTCCTGAGTGTAGACCCAGGAGTAACCTGAGCATCTCCAGATGTGGCCCAAAAGCCTAAAAAGAAGTGGGGGCATTAAAACCTCACAACTAGGGGCTGGAGCGATAGCACATCGGGTAGGGCGTTTGCCTTGCACGTGGCCGACCCAGGTTCGATTCCCAGCATCCCATATGGCCCCCTGAGCACCGCCAGGAGTAATTCCTGAGTGCAGAGCCAGGAGTAACTCCTGTGCATCGCCAGGTGTGACCCAAAAAGAAAAAAAAAAACCTCACAACTGGATATCATTATGTTTGGGGCAGAGGGGTTTCAACTCAGTCTAGCTTTCTTCTGTCTTAGCTCAATCACCCAGTCTGACTGCTCTGAGACGCACAGTGTGGCTCTGAGACACTGAAATCAGTGTCAGATGCTGTGACTGCAAAGACCACTGTCCCTTTCACCGGTTTTTATTTAATGGCCTTAGGACACATAATGGAATGGAAAATCAACTGTCACTGTATCACTGTCATCCTGTTGTTCATCGATTTGTTCAAGCGGGCGCCAGTAACATCTCCGTTCGTCCTAGCCCTGAGATTTTAGTAGCCTCTCTACTCATCCTTCCCAACGGTGCCACATTGGAGGTTCTTTCAGGGTCAGGCGAATGAGACCCATCATTGTTACTGTTTTTGGCATATCAAATATGCCACGGGGAGCTTGCCAGGCTCTGCTATTTGGGCAGGATACTCTCAGTAGCTTGCCGGGTTCTCCGAGAGGGAGAACTAGACAGTAAGAGGTCGCTCGGTTGAGTGCTTCTGGGAGATTTGCTTTATAGTCTCTGGATGTTGGCCGTTGAAGGGATTACACGGCGCCAGAGGGCAGTTTGTGGGTGTGACCACTTACTGGAAAAAGGGGAATCTGGGTGGAGGAGGCTTGGAGATCTCAGCCTCGGTCCCGCACACCTGAGTTCCTCTGCCAGTTCCTTCATGCGTGAGGCTCGTCCAAACATGTGGAGAGGGGCCTTGAGCATGGCTGTGGGTGGGTTCTGGAGGTCTTCGGCTACCGGGGCTCTGCTCAGGGCACGGGGGAAACTCAGTACTTAGGAGAAATTCTCAGGAGCCAGGGTGTTTGGGTTGGATTGGGGCTTAGATGCTCAGGAGCTACTTGCTCATTTCTGGTGAGGGGGGAGAAAGACTGGGCTCACTCCAAGCAGTGCCAGAGGCCACCTCCCAAGTGCAAAACTTGTACCATTAGTAAGCCTTTGAGCTACCCCTCAGCCAGCTTGAGCGGTTTTGTTTGATACTTACTTTCCGGGTTGTTTCTGTTTGTGGGCCGATTGCTCCTGGCAGTGCTCTGGGGGCCACTTGGCCTCAGGGACCAAATACAAGGCCTCTGGCATCAAGTTTATTGCCACCCCTCACACTCTTTTTCTTTTTTGTTCATTTTTGGGTCACACCTAGCACTGCTCAGAGCATAGTCCTGGCTCTGTGTTCAGGGACCACTCCTGGCAGGGCTGCAGAGCCCATCTGTGGTGCAGGGAATTAAAGGCAAGTGCTTTTACCCACTGTGGGAGCTCTTTAGCCCCCAGAAGGCTGAAAGGATCACATATGGTCCCATAAGACCTACCTGGAGCGACCCCTGAACATAGGGCCAGGAGTAAATTCTAAGCACCCAATGGGTGCGACTCAAAATGAAAAACAAAATAAAAAAATATAGATATTCCAGGCAAGGAAATTAAGTGAACAATGGGAAGAGGGGAAATAAATAAACAGAAGGCTGGTTGAAAAACCAGTTGGGCTGAGAGGCTGGAGCAATAGTACAGTGGGTCTGGTGTTTGACTTGCACACGGCAGATTTGGGTTTGATCCCCAGAACCCCATACGGCCCCCCAAGTTCCATCACTGAGTGCCGAGCCAGGAGTAAGCCCTGAGTACTATTGTGTGTAGCCCCAAAACAAAGAAAATCAGTTTGACTGGAAGGAGGGTCTCTGGGGATTGCCTTAGTGGAAAATAGTTGGAGGTCAAAAGCATCTGGTCGGGTTATGTTTTAAACGCTGGACTAAGGAATTTATTTCCTCCCAGCAGGAATCCTTGTTTCTAGAGGAATTGGCATGTCTGTAGGGTTTCTAGAAACAAAAACATCCCCTTAGGGACGCTGAAGAATTAGAGTCTTGTTGCAGGGAATGACAGGTGGAGGGGTATAGATCCCAGGCCAAAAATGCCGCCCCTCCCCCCAACTCCTCTGCTAATAACTCCTCTGCAATCCTACCCACTTGAGGACTGGCTGGTTGAGGTCACCGCAAAAGGCGAGCATTTCCACTGAGCATTCATCTTGCACGTCAGTTTGAGCTACTGAGTAAGTGTCGGCACAACTCTCCTGTTGCTTCCAAGGGCAGAAGACCATCCACGAAGCAGCAGTCACCAGCAGAAGTTTGCTGAGGTGCACATGAGCATCACCCCCAGCTGCAGGAGAACTTTCCTCCCACAGCCCAGCAGGGTGGGAAGGAGGGGGCTTAACAACCTGTTCTGACATTCCTGCAGCCAAAAACTAATCTCCCAGCAGCCCGGGTCCTATTCCGGGCCAAAGATAGTTCACTGAGGCCTTTTACAGGGACAGAATGGCCACACCTGTTGGCTTCTTCAAGTCGGATCAAATGCCTTTTGGTTGAAGGACAAAACCCACAGTGCCTCTCGCCATTTCTCATCCCGCTGCCCTGGGGAAATTGTGAAGTAGGTCATGGAGCTGGGTTTTGACTTCTGAGCTCATAACTTCAGCTTCCGTGCAGGCAAGAAAACACCAATCTCTTTTTCAAAGAGGAACTGAAGTCCCTAGATGAACTGCTAGGCTCGCCTCAGTGATGATTGTCCAGGAATAAGTGCTTGAAGTGTCTGTTTGTGCTTTTGTTTCTGTATTAGGGTCATACCCAACAGTGCTTGAAATTGCCCCCAGTGGTGCTGGTAAACCATGTGGTACCCAGGGATCAAACCCGGGGCTAAGCATGGGCCCCACCATTTTGAGTCATCTCCCTGGCCCCATCATAAATGCTTGAAACTATATTAGGAGATGATGTGAAGTCATAAATTCATTTCTTCAGGATCTTTATAATCTAGCAAAGGAAACACATCTACATTCTTTATTTTTTCCAGCTTTATTGAACTAGAAGCAGCCCATATACCATGGTCTAAATGTAAGGCATACAGTGGGATATTAAAATTAAAATTTTGTATTTTTTTGGTTTTTGGGCCACACTGGCAGTGCTGAAGGGTAACTCCTGGTTTTGCACTCAGTACACTATCACTCCTATTTTATACCTATAAATCATACTCAAATTTGATCTTGACCAAGAGTTAGAGAGATTGTACAGAGGATAGAGTATTTGCCTTGCACATGACCAACCTGAGTTTGATATTCAGAATGCCATATCATCCCCAGAGTCCACCAGGAGTGATTCTTGAATGCAGAGCCAGGAGTTACCCCTGATCACTGCCAGGTGTGGCCCCAAAATAAAATTTAAATTTTTAAAAATAAAGGGTTGGAGCGATAGCATAGCGGGTAGGGCGTTTGCCTTGCACACGACTGACCCGGGTTCAATTTCCAGAATCCCATATGATCCCCCAAGCACCGCCAGGAGTAATTCCTGAATGCAGGAGCCAGGAGTAACCCTTGAGCATCGCCAGGTGTGACCCAAAAAGTAAAGATAAATAAATAAAAATAAAATAGTGATGGGGCTGGAGTCATAGCACAGCGGGTAGGGCGTTTGCCTTGCACTCGGCCAACTTGGGTTCGAATCCCAGCATCCCATATGATCCCCTGAGCACTGCCAGGAGTAATTCCTGAGTGCATGAGCCAGGAGTGACCCCTGTGCGTCGCCGGGTGTGACCCAAAAATTAAAAAAAAATAATAAAAAATAACAATAAAATAGTGACTTATTTATGACTATTTGTTGTTTTAGGGTCATACCTAGAGGTGTTCAGGGACAAATCCTAGCTTGGTGCTTGGGGGTTACCCTGGAGCCGGTGCTCCAGGGAGATTATGGTGCTTGGGATAGAACCCAGGGTTTCCACATGAAAAGCTCATGCTTTAGGTCTTTGAACTAGCTCCTAGTACTGTGGAGTTTGCTAATTTTGTCTATACCATGAGGAATCAAACCCAGGATTCAAAGTAAGTGTTCAACCTCCCTGATACACTGCTGGGTGTGACCCCCAAAATAAAATAAAGGCTTTTTCTTTACCTCCTGTGTGGATCATGGCCAAACCTGGTTCAACCCATGTAGCCACATATGGTTCCTCAAGTCCCACCAGAAATGATCCTTGATCACAGAGCCAAGAGTGAGCCCTGAACACTAAGCCCTGAGTGTGGTTCCCCCTCCACCCCAAACGAAAAACAAGTCCAGGGTGGGGAAGGAGAGTGGGACTATCCATAAGTCATCATTTCAGTCATCCTCCACAATGCTATATAATCACTTACTTTTTTTTTCTGGTTTTGTTGTTTTGGTTTTTGAACCAGACAGGTGATGTTCAGGGATTACTCCTGGCTCTACACTCAGGAATCAGTTCTGGCAGGCATGGGGGATTATCTGGGATGCTGGGGATAGAACCTGGGTTAGCCATGTGCAAGGCAAGTACCTGCTGTACTAGTACTATAGCCCCTGTTATTAATATTTTAAATTCACTGTCACTGTCATCCCGTTGATCATGGATTTGCTCGAGCGGGCCCAGTAACATCACCATTTGTCCCAGCCCTGAGATTTTAGCAGCCTCTCTTTACTCGTCCTTCCCAACAGTGCCACATTGGAGGCTCAGGGGAATGAGACCCATCATTGTTACTATTTTTGACATATGAATACGCCACAGGGAGCTTGCCAGGCTCTTCTGTGTGGGTAGGAAACTCTCAGTAGCTTGCCAGGTTCTCCTAGAGGAAGAACTAGGCTATAAGATTTCGCTTCCGGGAGCTTGGTTTTATAGTCTCTGGATGTTGGCCATTGATGGGATTACACGACTGCCAGGGGCAGTTTGTGGGTGTTGCTGCCAGCTACTGGAAAATGGGGGATCTGGGTGGAGGAGGCCCAGTACCAATCCAAGCAGGCTTGGAGATCTCAGCCCCAGGTTCCGCACACCTGGGTTCCTCTGCTGGTTCCTTCATGCGTGAGGGTCGTGAAAACATTTTAAATTAAATTTCTTTATTTTCTTTTTGGTTTCCAGGCCACAAATAGCTGTGGTCAAGACTTATTCCTGCCTCTGAATTCAGGGATCGCTATTGGTGGGGCTTGGGGGATCATATATGGTGCTGAGAATCAAACCGAGGTTGGCTGCATGCAAGGCAAACGCTTTACCCCTGTACAATCTCTTGGCCCTGTGACCCCTTTAAAACTGACAAAGATAGAAGCAGGGAGAGTGACCAATAGGCCGAGCACATGTTTTGAATGCAGGAATCCTGGGTCCAATAACCCGGCACTCATGGTACCCTGAGCATTGCAGAGTGTGACCCCTGAGTACTGGTACTGGAGTAGCATCTGAGCACCACCAGGTATGGCAAAAGAAAAAAAAAACCTGCCCTAGAGATTTTAGGTGTTCATCCCCAATTTACTTCTTTTATCCAACTTGCTCCTAGATTTCTTTAGACAAGACATCCATTTTTTGGTTTGGTTTGGGAGCCTCACCTGATGATGCTTGGGCTGATTCCTGGCTCTGAACTCAGGGATCACTGCTGGTGCGCTCAAGGGACCATGTGATATTCTGGGAATATAACCCCAGTCTGCTCCATGCAAGGCAAGTGCCCTACCCACTGTACGATCTCTCTGGCCCCAACAAGTTATGGAGTCTTAGCAGCCAATCAGCTAGTGCCAAGCCCCTGCCTTTACCCTCCCAAAATCAATTTAGTCAGGCTTTTTCTGTTCTAAGAAACATTTTTCTGTTCTAAGCATTATTTCCATGGACTTACAGTCCAGTTAGACAGTCCCAGTGCAGAAGTGGGGAGGAAAGATGAAGACAGATCAGAAATGATACAAGGCCATCGGTGAACCCTCTGGGCACTTTGGTGGTGATGAGGTCCAATAGCTTTGGACATCAAAACCATAAGCATGAATTTATTGTTGACTCATTGGCTAAACTCCAATGCATTTTTTAAAACAAAAGAAAAAGGAAAACCTGGGTAATGTTAGAGCTGGAATATAGGGGCTGATGAGAGTGAACTGCTAAATGCTCAGGATTTTCCTGTCTTAAAAAATTCAAATTACATCAACAGAATGATAGTACAGAGGGTAGGTGGTTTGCCTTCCATGCGACCAACCCAGTTTCGAGTCCCGGCATCCCATATGGTTCCCCATGCACCGCCAGGAATATTTTCTGAGTGAGTGCAGAGTCAAGAATAAACCCTGAGCATTGCTGGATGTGGCCTAAGGAAAAAAAAATTCAAATTCCAGGGGCCAGAGCAATAGTACAGTGGGCAGGGCATTTGCTGGCCCAGGTTTGATCCTTGACATACCCTAGGATCAAACACCGAGTCATCCAGGAGTGAACCCTAAGCACAGAGCCAGGAGAAAGCCCTGAATGCAGCCGAGTGTGGCCCAACAATAACAACAACAACAACAAATTAATTAATTTTTAAAATTTCCAGTTACAGGGACTGGAGAGATAGTACAGTTTGGTAGAGCACTTGCCTTGCACACAGCTGACCTGGTTTAGATTCCCCAGCATCCATATGGTCCCCTGAGCACCTTCAGGAATGATACCTGAGCACGGAGCAGTAGTAACCCCTGAGCATTGCTGGTTTTTTTTGGGTGACCCAAAACCTAAAAAAAAAAAACCCTCAAATTACTAAACTAAAAAAATAAAATAAGTGATAACAAAAATACTCAAATTCGGGGCTGAAGCAATAGTCTAGCAGGTAGACTCCCTACAGGCACTCACCTGGCACACCACCAACCCGGGTTTGATCCCTGGCACCACATATGGTGCCCCGAGTCCACCAGGAATGATCCCTGAGCACAGAGTCAAGAGTAAGTCCTGAGCACCATCAGTGGTGATCCAAAATTTAAAACAAAACAACAACAACAACAACAAAACCCCTCAAATTTATTGTTTTCTAGGAGTTTAGGTATTATATATGATATTATAGCTGTATGGTACAAAAACTATGTAATGGTGTACTACTACTACTGTGAATTTCTTCCTACCTACTGCTCTGTAGTATCATATTCCAAGTCTGAAATAATCCATGGGAAGCCAGCATATTCAGGGCTGGGAGACAGCTCAGAAGGCTATTGCATGCTTTAGATGCCACAGGCCAGGCACTGCATGGTCTCCTGAGCAGTGGAGTGAGTGACCACCCAACCCTATTGTGCTGGGAATTGCCCCTGGGCACTGTGAGTGTGACCCCCAATACCCAAAATAAATAAATTAGTACATATATATATATCACTGTATCACTGTCATCCCGTTGTTCATCGATTTGCTCGAGCAGGTGTCAGTAACTTCTCCATTCGTCCCTGTCGCGTGCTAGTGTAGCCCAATGGCATATTGGGGGCTCATTCAGGGTCAGGAGATTGAGGACCATCGTTGTTACTGTTTTTGGCATATCAAGTATGCCACGGGGAGCTTGCCAGGCTCTGCCCTGTGGGCGGGATAGCTCTCGGTAGTTTGCTGGGCTCTCTGAGAGGGACGGAGGCTTTTGGGACGGCCTCTAATTGCCTTTACAGGCGTTCCCAGTCTACCAAATGTATACACACCTGCCTTCGTCTCTGGGCAGCACCTGGGACATCTGTGACCTCAGGTTGATCGCAGGTTGAGGTTGACAGAGTACGCCTAGAGGTTGTTGAGCTATATTTGTTAACTTATTTTTTTTTTTATTGAACCACTTTGAGATACACCACAAAGTTTTTCATGATTGGGTTTCAGTCATACTATGTTCCAATACCGGTCTCTTCATGAGTGTACACTTCCCACCAACAAGGTTCTCAGTTTCCCTCCCACTCCCCACCTCATTAGTATATATTTTTAAAGTAGAGCAGCAGGGGCCAGAGTGCTAATACAGAGGGTAGGTTGCTTGCCTTGCACACAGCCAATCTGGGTTCAATCCCAAGCACCCCATATGGTCCCCTGAATCATCCAGGAGTAATCCCTGAGCCAGGAGTAAGCCCTGAGCGCAGTCTGGTGTGGCCCAAAAAAAAACAAAAAAGGAGGGGTGTAGTTCATATAACAGAATTCAACAAATGCTACAAATTAGAACTTGTTTATTTTAAAATTTTTACTGTCAGGGAGGGTGATGTTCAGAGCCACACCAGATATGCGCCAGGCTTACTCCTAGTCCTATGTTCAGGGGTGATTTCTGGAGTACTCAGGGGACTATAAGTGGTACAAGGGATTAGACTGGGGTCAGTGTCATGTAAAGGTAAATGCTTTAACCCCTTTACTAGCTCGCCTGCCCTTATTTTGGTTTTTTGTTCTGTTTTGTTTTGTTTTATCTTGGGGGGGGTCACACCCGGCGATGCACAGGGGTTACTCCTGGCTCTGCACTCAGGAATTACTCCTGGCGGTGCTCAGGGGACCATACGAGATGCTGGGATTCGAACCTGGGTCGGCCCCCTGCAAGGCAAACGCCCTACCGCTGTGCCCCTCCAGCCCCTCCTGCCCTTATTCTGTTTGTTGACTGGCCTTAAGAAAATGGTGGGAGATGGGGACGATACTCAAAGGGCTGGAACCCATTATTTACATGCAGGAGATTTGGAGTGATAATAAGTGAGTAGAGCATTTGCCTTGCATGCAGCTAAATGGGTTCAATCCCCGGCATCCCATTAGGTCCAAATGACTGACAGGAGTAATTCCTGAGTGCAAAGCCAGGAGTAACCCCTGAGCATCACAGGTGTGACCTAAAAAGCAAAAAAGAAATTGTTCATGATTAAAAAAAAAATCATCATGAGGGGCTGGAGCGATAGCACAGCGGGTAGGGCATTTGCCTTGCATGCGGCCAACCCGGGTTCGAATCCCAGCATCCCATATGGTCCCTGAGCACCACCAGGGGTAATTCCTGAGTGAAGAGCCAGGAGTAACCCCTGTGCATCGCCGGGTGTAACCCAAAAAAACAAAAACAAAAAAAAAATCATCATGAAAAAAATTTTTTGCAGAGGTTCAGGTTTGACCCTTGGCACCACACAGTTCCCTGAGCACTTCCAGGGAACTGACTCTGGGTGTTGCCCCCAACCCCAACAACGAAAGGGGAAAAAATGGTAGAGAAAATGTTAATAGTGCAGATAAAATTTGAAAAATGTCATTTCTAGTAAATGAGTATACATAGTGAATAATGTAAAACTTTCCAGTAGTTAGGGGCTGGAGCAATATCACAGCGGGTAGGGCATTTGCCTTGTACGCGGCCGACCCGGGTTCGAATCCCAGCATCCCACATGGTCTCCCAAGCACCACCAAGAGTAATTCCTGAGTGCAGAGCCAGGAGTAACCCCTGTGCATCACCGGGTGTGACCCCTCCCCCAAAAAAAGCAAAAAAAAAAAAAGGATAAATAAAACCTTTCCAGTATCTAAAAGCTATCCTTCAGTGATGAATGAATGAATGAGTGAAGTTCCTGAATGCTCACCTTACTGGATTGTATAAATAAGAAATATCTGGCCCCTGGATCCTTACACAGGACTTCTAAAACATTTGTGATTCTCTGGGTGAAAGATTATCTTTTATTATTCAGAACAAGCTCATTCCTGAGCCAGAGAGATAGCAGAGTGGACAAGGTGCTTGTCTAGTGAGTGACCAACCTACATTGATACCGGGCACCCCATATAGTCCCTTAAGCCCTACCAGGAGTGATCCCTGAGCACAGAGCCAGGAGTAAGCCCGAGCACTGCCAGGTCTGCTCCCAAAACAAAACAAAACAAAAGAACAAACCCTTTCCTGCCTGAGTGTATGCTAATAAGATGGCTTGGGTGGGCTCTCTATGCAACCTCAGGATCCCCTGATTAAACCTCTGTTTGTGGGGGCCCAGAGCCATCGTACAGGGCCCTCTGGTAGGACCCTTTCTTGCATGGGGCCAACTGGAGTTTGACCCCTGGTATATTCCATATGATTGCCTGAGCCCTTCTAGGACTAATTCCTTAGTGCAGAGCCAGGAGTAAGCCCTGAGCACAATTTTGGTGAAGCCCAAAAACAGTGAGAAGAGAAGGGAAGGGGAGGGGAGGGGAGGGGAGGGAGGAGAGGGGATGGAAGAGAAAGAGATCTGATTTTCTAGCTTTATGCCTGCCAGGGAAGGGAAGGGAAGGGAAGGGAGGGGAGGGGAGGGGAGGGGAGGGAAGAGAGAGAGATCTGATTTTCTAGTTTTATGCCTGCCCTGGATTAGAGTAGGAACTTTCTGCCCTTCCCACCCAACTCAGGGATAGGCGGAGTACACCCGGTTGCATCCACCTCAGCGCCCCCCAACCCCGGCCCCATGCATACCTCCTCTTCTGGTTCATCTGTATTCTTTATGAAATCCCTTGTAATAAACTGGTAGCACTGTAGCACTGTGTCCTGTTGCTCATCGATTTGCTCGAGTGGGCACCAGTAACATCACCATTGTGAGACTTGTTACTGTTTTTGGCATATTGAATATGCCACGGGTAGCTTGCCAGGTTCTGCTGTGCGGGCAGGATACTCTCAGTAGCTTGCCAGGCTCTCTGAGAGGGGCGGAGGAATAGAACCCGGGTCGGTCCTGTGCAAGGCAAATGCCCTACCTGCTGTGCTATCGCTCCAGTATGTTAATAAATATTTCCTGAGTTGCATGAATTGTTCTAAGAAATGATAGAGTCCAAGGAAGGAGTTCTGAGAACCTCTGGTTTCTATCTGGTTCATCAAGGTCTGGGGAGAGATCTCCATGGACTGGAGCACATACTTTACCTGCAGGAGGCTCAGGTTATCCCTGACACTGCACAGCCCCTGGGCACCACCAGGATTAAAAAAAAAAAAAAAAAGATTTATGATTTGTCAATTGTCTTACACATCATTTAAAAAAAAATTTTTTTTGGCCACACCCAGCAGTGTTCAAGGGTTCTCTCCTAGCTCTGTGTTCAGGGATCACTCCAGGGGGGGTTGGGAGCCATGTGGGGTGCTGGGGATCAAACTGGGTTGTCTTGTGCAAGGCAAGTACCTGACCCACTGTACTATCTCTGTGGCTCTTAACACATACTTTATATCAGTCAAGTTTATAAATAAATTGTGTATATGTATACATGTGAATTTATTTTTGTGCGGGGGTGGGGGGCGCGGGGGGGGGAGGGAAGTGGTTCTGGTGACACTCAGGGATTACTCCTGGTTCTGTGCTTGAGGGATGCTCTCAGCTGTGCTGGGGAACCTTATGTTGCTCTAGGCTTAAGCTGATGTTTGCTGTATGTGATGCAAATGCCTTAATCCCTGTACTATCTTGACAGCCCCATCCATTCATCTTCTGCAATCTCTGCAATTGTTCTCTCTCTCTCTCTCTCTCTCTCTCTCTCTCTCTCTCTCTCTCTCTCTGTCTCAGAGGCCATCTGGCAGTGCTCAGGGCTTTCTCCTGGCTCTACAGTGCTCAGGGATTACTCCTGATGGGTCTGGGAGACCATGTGGGGTGCCAAGAATTGAACCTGGGTTGACTGTTTATAAGGCGAGCTCTCTACCAACGACTATTACTGTTATTCCAAATTAAAATAAGTTCATTTATTTTTAAGTTAATTTGTTTCTGTTTCCTCCCCTTTACTCCCCATTGTTTTTGTTGTTGATGCTATGGCGACTGGTTGTTGGGCTCAGACACTAGCTAGTGTGTTCGCAAAAGGTTCATACCGGGTTGATGTAAACACTCAGCCACAGTGCTCACAAAGGTTTGCACACCTTCCAGTTATGGTGCTTGCTTGCACAGCCGGGACTGCGGACAGTAGAGCAGCTAGGCTCTTACCCAGTGCGTATGCTCACAGTCACCGTGGGCCTGCATTTGCTTCTGAGGGCTTGTTTAGTCACTGATTTTGATCCTGATGTACTCAGGATCGACTGAGGAGCTAGTACTTGAGGATAACCTGCTCCAGAGTGATCCCTGGTGCTGCCCAGAGGACCATATGTGGTGCTGGAAATGGAACTGGGCCACACGCATGGCAGGAACTTTAAACCTTTTTTTTCTGGCCTGAGAGCTAATCCTCAAGTTATCAGCATACCAAAGGGGAGCATCAGCCAGTTAACAGACAACATAATGTGAGGCTTAAGGAACAGGAAGAAATCAGAGAGCAGGGAGGGCCTGGGATTAGTTAATCTTGGGAAAGTGTGCTATTTTTGATGGACTGTCAGAGAAGATCCCTATAATAAGCTAACAACCACCAAGGTGTGAAAAAAAATAATCAAGTAATATCCAATGGAGCTAGAGAGATAATACAGCAGGTAGGGCACTTGCCTTGTACTCAGTTGACCCGAGTTTGATCCCCAGCATCCCATATGGTCCCCTAAGTACTACCAGGAGTGATTCCTGAGGGAAGAGCCAGGAGTAAACCCTGAGCAGCGCTGGATGTGGCCAGAAGACAAACAAACAAACAAAAAGTCCAAGCAGAGACAGTGAATCAATCATGGGAAGAGAGACTCAAGGTGGGAATGGACTCTGTGTGTCTGGGGACAGACCAGGGCCAGTTTGACTAGCGTTGGTAAGCCAGCTGAAAGCCATAAACTGAGATCCAAGACCTGGAGGGGGCATGTAGGGAGGAGCCCAAGTGGTAGAGCTTGATCCCTAGCACCACACGCCCATGCCTTCCAGCATCACTGGGTGGGGCTCTGTAATTTATCTATTTTGGTTTTGGGGCCACACCTAGCTATGCTCAGAGTTTATTCCTGATTCTGCACTCCGGGATCATGTCTGGCAGAGTCTAGGGGACCATGAGCGGTGCTGGGGATCACACCCAGGTTGGCCACAAAGAAGGCCAGAGCTTTACCCTCTCTACTATGTCTCCAGTCCCTGTGGCTCCTGTAAAGCTGACAATCGCGGGACTAGAGAGAGAGAGAGCGCTCAATAAGATGAGCACAGGCTTTGCAAGCAGGAAGCCTGGGCTCAATCCCAGGCACTCCTGGTACCCTGACCACTGCTGGGAGTGACCCCTGAGCAGTGAGCCTGGAGTAGCCTCTAGCATCTCCCAGTATGGTCCCACCGAAGAAAACCCAAAATTCATTTGCACACCCACCACCACCACCCCTCAAATTTAAACAATAACAACAAAACCCTAACAGACACAGAAATGGCCTGGTAGGCTTAGGGGTTTGAGTTCTGTTTTATTGAAGACACTCAGTAGTGGAGAGTTTAACAGAGAGCTGTGTCATCACCTGGCCTATTTTTATAAGCTCACTTAGGGCAGCTTTGCAAAGGGCTGCAGTGGGTGGGGCAAAAGAAAAAAAAAAGTGGAGACCAGTCAGGAGCCGAGAGATGCTTGGCTTGGACCCGGGAGGCAGTAGTCGGGAAGAATGGGCTGATGAGAAAAAGGAAGATTGGAGCCAGAGAGTTAGTTCAGTGGGGAGGGGGCTTGCCTTGCACGTGGCTGACCAGGTTCAATCCTCGGCATCCCAAATGATTCCCCCCAGCTTTCGAGGAGTGATCCCTGAGTGCAGAGTCAGGAGTAACCCCTGAGAACGGCCAGGTGTGGAAAAAAAAAAACACTAAATAAATGCATCACATTTTTTAAATGGGAGATTTTACGTATGTTGCAAAGCCTACCTCACTGGAAGAATGAAGGGTTTGGCTCTCAAAGGAAAAAAAGTGAATGGAGGGGCTGGATCAATAGCACAGAAGGTAGGGCGTTTGCCTTGCACACAGCCAACCCCGGTTCGATTCCCAGCATCCCATATGGTCCCCCGAGCACCGCCAGGAGTAACTCCTGAGTGCATGAGCCAGGAGTAACCCCTGAGCATCGCTGGGTGTGACCCCAAAAGCAAAAATAAATAAATAAATAAATAAATACATTGAGGATGACTTCTTGGGCCTGAGCATCTGTGAGGCTGAAATTCCATTTCCTTGAAAGAAACCAGAGGGGCCAGAGAGACAGACAGGAGGGAGGCACTCGCCTGGCACAGGGCTGGCCCTGGTCCAGTTTCCTGTGTCATCTAAAGTCCACTTCTACCCCACCCCCATCTCCAAATGAAAAAGAAATCAGAAAGTGGATGAGAGTGTGTAGGTCAGGAACCATGGTGGAATTTATTGGTAAGACGCTCCAATGAATGTCTGGTGTAATGGAAATGTTCTGTGCCCTATTTTAGGTGGCGGCCATCTGTGGATAACTGTCCAAATTCAAGGCGCTGTGGGGCCTGGGCCTGGGATCTGCTCGGTGGTAGAGCACAGGCTTCCCGTGTATGAGGCCCTGGACTTGATCACTGGCACAAAAATAAAAGCAAAACCAAACAATGGCTCATTAAGTTTATTGTGTTTTGTTTTGGTTGGGGGCCATACCCAGCAGTGCTCAGGGCTTACTCCTAGCTCTCCATTCAAGAATTATTCCTGGCAGTGCTCTGGTCACCATCTGGGGCTCCAGGATCAAACCCAGGTTGGCAATGTGCAAGGCCAGTGTCCTACTCATCACACTATCTCTCCGGCCCCATCAGTGAGTTTTTTTTTGTTGTTATTCCTTTTTGTTGCTAGGGATTAAACCCAGGGCTTCACATCCAGGAAACCTGCCCCTCTACCTCTGAACTATATTATCCCTGGCCCCAATGAACCGAATATTTAAGATCGCTGCGTTTTGTTTATATAAGTTGTACCTAAACACACACACAGAGACATACCCTGCCCCGGAATGATCATTTATGGGGGAAATGAAACAAAAGAGGGACTATATTCCAGCCCTTCAAGCCGAGGGCCCACCCTCTCGAAAAGAAAAAAAAAAGCAGGTTTATTTATTTATTTTTATTGTTTGTTCACTTGGGGCCACACAGAAGTCCTCAGGGCTTACTCCTGGCTCTGCACTGAGAGGTCACTCCTGGCAGGCTTGTGGGAACCATATGGGGTGCAGGGATTGAAGCTGGGTCGGCTGTGTGCCAAGTAAGTGCCCTACCTGCTGTACTATCGCTCCAGCTCCTATAAGTCATCTTTGATGTTTCTTCCTGCTCTAGGAATCTTAGGGCTATTGATGGCTCTAGTTCAAAAGAAATGACAGCCTGCCTTCTAGGTTTTAAATATTGTTCCTAAGGGCACACTTATAAGGAGGGGTCAGAAAGATACTACAATGAGGAGGGCACTTGCCTTGCACGTGGTTGACCCCGGTTAGATCCCCAGCACCTCATATGGTCCCCTGAGCATCGAGAGGAGTGATCCCTGAGCACAGAACCAAGAGTAAGCCCTGAGCACAGCCAGGTGTGGCCCAACACCCCCAAAACAGAAAAAAAAAATCACAAGTTCATGGCACCTGTGTAGTACAAGACAGGTAGTAACTTGTCCAAAGTGTCAAGTTAAAGTGAAAGGTCAACATTGATTTCGCTCTAGAGAAACTTCTGTGAGCCCAGCAGACTCCAACAGGGAGCACTCTCCCTCTCACTGGCCACTCTGGGTGCTGCCCACCAGGAGCCTTGGTTTCATTTCTGATTCCCCCCGTTAATAGGTCTATCAGAAATGACTTTTTCTTTTCTTTTTCTTTTTTTATTTTATTTATTTATTTTTGCTTTGTGTGTGTGTGCGTGTGTGTGTGTGTGTGTGTGTGTGAGACACCTGGCGATGCACAGGGGTTACTCTTGGCTCTGCACTCAGGAATTATTCCTGGCATTGCTCAGGGGACCATATGGGATGCTGGGAATCGAACTCGGGTCAGCCGAGTGCCAGGCAAATCCCCTACTCGCTGTGCTATTGCTCCAGCCCCCTCTTTTTCTTTTAAATGGAGCAACACAGAGACATAGATAGAAGCAAACATACAGAGGCAACCTAGATTAATAGAAACAAAAACCAATCACCACCAGCAAGGATTTTTTTTTACTTACTTTTTTTTTTCTTTTTTGGGGTCACACCTGTCGATGCACAGGGTTTAGCCCTGGTTCTGCACTCAGGAATTACCCCTGGCATTGCTCAGGGGACCATATGGGATGCTGGGAATCGAACCTGGATTGGCCACATGCAAGGTAAACACCCTACCCGCTGTGCTATTGCTCCAGCCCCCTTGTTTTTATTTTTTTGGTCTTGAGGGCCACACTCGGCACTGCTCAGGGCATACTTTTAGGTCTGTGCTCAGGGATCACTTCTGGTGTAGCTAGGGGAACAACATGGGGTACCGAGGATCAAATCTGAGTTCACTGCATGCAAGGCAGGCATCCTACCCGAGCTACTATGTCTCGGGCCCCTTTCCTACAATTTCTAACAAGACAAATGACGCTGAGCTGAATCCTCACAATTCCCACCACTGGGTGTGCCCTGCCCCCACCTCCCAATAATACAAGAGGGTAAAATATATATACACGCTACACCAAGGGAAACTTTTCATACCAGTTATTTAGGGAAGGAGGGGATATTCCCAAACATTGCTCTGTGGGTTACTCAAGTAATATTCAGGGGTTACTCATGTGACACTGAGTCTGGTACTGCTCAAGCCTGCCAGGAGCCACCAGTCTTCCCCATCCTTCCTTCTCCTGGCGTTCAGGGACCATGCATGCTAGGAACTGAACCCAGGGCCACTGCATGCCAGACATGTGCTCTAGCCCTCTGACGCCCTCCTGGGTCCTCCCCACTAAATTTTTTTAGTGTTGTTTTGGGGTCACACCTGGCAGTTTTCAGGATGACTCTTGTCTATGAGCTAGAGGGTCATTCCTGGAGGTGCTCAGGGGACCATATGGGGTGTGAGGATAGACCACATGCAAGGCAAGTGCCTTACCTGGCCCCTTCCTACCAATTCTTTTATTTGTTTTTTTGTTTTTTGGACACGCCTGATGGTGCTCAGGGTCTTTTCCTGGTTCTGTACTCAGGGACCAGCCCTTGGAGGGGCTCTGAGGGCCATACTGCAGTAACAAGGATCCAACCCCCATGAGCCATGTGCAAGACGAGTGCCCTACCCACTGTACTATCTCTCTGGGCCCCAGCTCTCTACCAATTCTCTCTACCAATTCTTTTTTTTGTTTGTTTTTTGCTTTTTGGGTCACACCCAGCGATGCACAGGGGTTACTCCCGGCTCTGTACTCAGGAATTACCCCTGGCGGTGCTCAGGGGACCATATGGGATGCTGGGATTCGAACCTGGGTTGGCTGCGTGCAAGGCAAACACCCTGCCCACTGTGCTATAGCTCCAGCCCCTCTCTACCAATTCTTACCTCCAGGGTAATACCACAAACTCATCCACCCAATGCCCATGGAATCATTCTAAATATTCTCCCACTCAGGCACCTGTTTCCCTACCTCACGCCTAAGCACTATGAAGTCTCCCGGACCTCAGAGCGATCCCCAAGCACCTTCCTCACGCTGTGGCATCTCGTGCTGGAGGCATCAAGGCTGAGAGAGGCGTCTCAGCTGTCTGCGTCTCACAGAGCATAGAGGAGGGACAGGGAGATGTGAGGAGTGATTCATATTGGCTCTGTGGTCTGAGTCTCACCCATAGTCTCCAAAGGGACACATGGATAACTACAGAGCGTAGGCTAAGAGAAAGGCAAGGAGATATGGTGGTGGCCAGTGGGACACTTGATCCCTGCTGGGCCCAGGGGGACACCGGGGGGGGGGGGGCGGGTGGGAGCAGAGAATGTACAGAAGTCGCCTCTGGGCAGGGGTTTGCAGAGCCCCAACTCTTAGGGAGGTGGATAAAGAATCCCACGATGGAGAAAAAGTCATCTTGCATGTGCTTCTTCTCCCGCCTCATGTTCTCCACTGACTGCCTGACCCTCAGCAGAAGGTACGGGACAAAGAAACCTGTTGACCAGACACCAACCCTGGGCCCGAGCAGGGCGGAAAGCAGATCTGTAGGGGGGCAAGTATGCACCACTGGGGGCCGGAGTGATGGAACAGCAGGTAGGGCGCTTGTCTTGCACACAGCCGGCCTGAGTTCAACCCTCCGTACCCCATCTGGTCCCTGGAACACCGCCAGGAGTGATTCCTGAGTGCAGAGTTAGGAGCAAGCCCTGAGCATTGCTGGGTGCGGACTGAAAGAGAGAAGGAAGGAAGAGAGGAGACAGAGAAAGGATGCACGCACCGTCATCAAGTTCTCCATTGAAATTTCTTACAAACTTGTGATTGCCCCCGACTGTGGACTGAAAAGGAGGAAGGCACAGGCCTGCCAGGACCCTAAGACCTGCAGGACAGGCAAGAGCCCCTGGCTCTGGTCCTGGGATACTGGTGAGAGGCAGAAGACCGGCTGGGTGGAAGGAAGTTTCCCGGGGCTGTAGTGTTGGCTCGGCCCAACCCTGACTCACCTATATTTGGTGGAATTAGGAAAGCTGCTGAGGCCCTGCCTCAAGGAACCTGGAGTACGGAGGAGACCAGGGATGGCGACTGACCGAAATGGGCCGGGGAGACCCTCCCATGGGCACCTAGAGAGCAGTCAGAGATACTCACTCTAGGACAGACCCAGAGGGGCTGGGGCCTGCGTCCTCGGGTCTGCAAGGGAGCTCGGGGGAGTCTGGGAGGCCATCTCCTTCCTCAGAGTAAAGATATCCTTCCGGGGCTCCTCACAGACTTTTATTTCATGCTGGGGCCTCACCCGGCAAGTTGTTAGGATTCTCTCCTACAGTGCTCAGGGTTCACTCCTGACAGTGAGCAACTGAAGCAGAATCGACCTCCTGCAAGACCCTGACTCTGCCCACCACTGCCGCCGCCGCCTCCTCCTCCTCCTCCTCCTCCTCCTCCTCCTCCCCACTGCCGCCTCCTCCTCCTCCTCCTCCTCCTCCTCCTCCTCCTCCTCCTCCTCCTCCTCCTCCTCCTCCTCCTCCTCCTCCTCCTCCTCCTCCTCCTCCTCCTCCTCCTCCTCCTCCTCCTCCTCCTCCTCCTCCTCCTCCTCCTCCTCCTCCTCCTCCTCCTCCTCCTCCTCCTCCTCCTCCTCCCTCTGACACCGGCTGACACCCAAGGAGTCTGGGGTGGAGTCAGGACTCAGAAGCAAGTCAAACCAGTTTCTGCAGGTCCCCACAGGCCCTGGGAGGAAGAGCCCCCCACCCCCCACCCCAGGAAACCATTGTCCCCAAGGTTAGCCACAGTCAGTTACACAGGGTCACAAGAGAGATGCGGGAGCGGAAACACCTCAGGGAGCACACGGATCAGCCCCTGAGTCCACACCCCGGTGGGAGGAGGGGCGGGGGGGGGGCGGCGAGGGGAGCGGGAAGCCTGTGCCAGGGGTCTGCCTCAGCGGCCTCGCAGGGCACCTGCTTCTGCAGCCCCGCCCGCCTTGCTCCAGTTCCAGGCCTCACGGAGTTCTCAGGTTTCTCTGAGAAGAGCCTCTGTCCCTCGTCCCACCCTCCACCCACAAGCCCAGCTCTCTGCAGGGTCGTTCGGGTTCCCTGTGTCCTGGGGAAAGGTCGCCCAGGGCTGCTGCCCCTGGGCACTCACTCAGAGGAGGGCGGAAGAGGCTCCTGCGGGGGGGCCAGGGGGTGGACTTGGCACTTGGACTCCAGCGGGTGCCCACCCACGCCAGCCTGGCAGCCCGCAGGCACAGTGCTGGGGCCCGGAGTTTAAGGGATCCTGCTGTCTCGCTGGGATTGTGAAATCTCAACAGATGGCTCCAGCCCTGGGGACCCCTTAAGAGAACTTTCCAACAGTTGTGCTGTATTTCAAAGCATTCCACACCCCTTATCACAGAGGCTGGCAATCGGTGGAGAATTCAAACAGCCTACAGTCAAACAAGAGCTTAATGATTAGAGAAAATATCTAACTAGGCACATCAACCTCACATCCAGGGCTCTCTCCAGAGGCTTCCTTATTTTGGGAGGGTTTTGGGGGAGGGGTGGTTCTACCCTGGGGGGCTCAGGGGTGCTGGGATCAGATTCGGTACTGGGGATCAAACACAGGTATCACACGTGCTTTTTTTAAAAAGTGATTTATGTTATTTATATTGTGTTTATTTTATGTTTAGGGTTTGGGGCCACACCCAGCAATGCTCAGGGATTACTTCTGGCTCTGGACTCAGGGGTTTCTCCTGGCAGGCTCGGGGGACCAATGGGCTTCTGAGGATTAAACCCAGGTCGCCTAGATCAGCTTTGTGCAAGGCAAGTGCCCTACCGCTGTACTAGAGCTCCAGCCCCTAGTTTATTTTTTAATTTTAATTTAATTTTATTTTAGGTACCGTGATTTATAAAATTGTTATATAAGGCAAGTGTCTTAACCCTGTACTATCTCTCTGGCCCCTCCAAGTTGCTTTCTACCCAGCTCCTTCAACTGAAGGTATTTCTCAAATTTGGAGAAACAGTGGCCACATCCTGTTCCTGGCAAGATCTATCAGATTTTATATGCACTTAATTTCTCAACGTATACACACTCTGAGAAATTGTGTTATATAGATATGTACATATATATATGTAGTGTGTGTGTGTGTGTGTGAGGGGGCTTGCTGGGGATTGAACTGTGCTCACGGCTGACTCCTGGCTTTGTGTTCATGGATTACTTCTGGTGGGACTTCAAAGACCATATGGCATATGTGGGATCAAACCCAGGTCCTAGCATGAAAAACCAAGTGCTCTACCCTCTGTACTATTTCTCCAGCCCCAGTACATATATTTTTGTAATTTGATTGTCTTTTGTTTTTGTCCTTGGTCACACCCAGAAATGCTCAGTGTTTACTCCTGACTCTGCACTCAGGAATCACTCCTGGCGGTGCTCAGGGGACCATATGGAATGCTGGGAATCGAACCCGGGTCAGCCACAGTACAAGGCAAGAACCCTGCTTTTTTTTTTTTTTTTTTTTGCTTTTTGGGTCACACCTGGCGATGCACAGGGGTTACTCCTGGCTCTGCACTCAGGAATCACCCCTGGCAGTGCTCAGGGGACCATATGGGATGCTGGGAATTGAACTCAGGTCGGCCTCCTGCAAGGCAAACGCCCTACCCGCTGTGCTATTGCTCCAGCCCCCCTACCTGCTTTTTGTTGTTGTTGTTTTGTTTACTATCTCTCTGGCCCCAGTACATACCCTTTTTATAATCTGAATCTGCATAAAAATTGACAAGGAAGATTGGGTCAGGGATGGGTTCTCGGAAGAGATCATAAACATCCCCCACCGCCATCACTTCCCAAACAAACAGAACAGAAAGTCTCCTCCGAAGACTGCGGTTCCAGGGCCCGGAGAGCGCTAGGGGCTGGAATATGGGCCCTGCACGTGGGAGGCCCGATTGGATCCCCAGCACCGCGTGGTCCCCAGCACCACGTGGTCCGCCGCAGCACCACCAGGAATGATCAGCCAGTCCCAAGCTCCTGGCCAGGAGAGCTCCTGAGCACTGCCAGATGTCTTTGCCTCAAATAAGTAGAAACAAAATGAAAGAAACATAGGCTGCTATTCCAGCTCTCCCTTCCCCCTGCGGAAGAAAAACAAGTTTTGTATCTTAGATCGCACTCCACATCCAGTTCACGTATTCAGGGGTGGTGCCTCCAGAGGCAGACAGTAAATTCTGGCTCCCCCTACCGGGTGTAGAGTGAACTCACTGGACCAGAGTGATTTACCACCCGCCAGGGCCAGCTGCTTGGGAGTCAAGTGTCTTACCCGCTGTATTAACTCTTGTGCCCCAAATTTATTTATTTGTTGTTATTATTATTATTATGATTATCATCATCATCATTATCATTATTATCATTATTTTGCTTTTTGGATCACACCCGGTGATGCTCATGCACTCAGGAATTACTCCTGGTGGTACTCGCGGGACCATATGGGATGCTGGGAATTGAACCCGGGTCTGCCACGTGCAAGGCAAACGCCCTACCCGCTGTGCTATCGCTCCAGCCCCATTCAGCCCAATATTTTAATTTCTACTTTGGAAATTAAAGGAGGCTTAGGAAACTATTAGGGTTTTTTAATTTGTTTGTTTTCTTTTCTAGTATTTTTTGTTTGGTAGAGGGCATACCCAGAAATGTTCAGGACTGCTCCCGACTGTCTGCTCTGGAGTGATCAGCTCAGAGAACCATTTTCAGGCTGGGGATTGAGCCAGGATAAAGTAGAGGACAAAGTAAGTGCCTAACCACGGTATTTTGTCTGGCCCCAGTTCCCAACAATTTAGTTGGAGGGGGCCCACATCCAGCTGTACTCAGGGCTTACTCCTGGCTCTGCACTCAGGAATCGCTCCTGATGGTGCTGTTCTTGGTGGACCTTATGGGATGCCAGGGATTGAATCTGGGTTAGCTGCCTACAAGGTGTAGTAGTATCTGGCCCAATTTCCAGAATTAAAAAAAAAAAACTATCTCTGTATGGTTTGGGACTACACCCAGCAGTGCTCAGGGGTTCCTTCAGGTTCTGCACTTAGGTGGTGCTTGGGGAACCAGATGCAGTGCTGGGGACAGAAGCAGGGTTTTCTGTGTATAAGGCAAGTGCCTTAACCCTGTACCTAAAAAAAAAAAGACAACTTCTTCTTTGTTTGTTTTTGAGCCACACCTGGTTGTGGTTAGGGCTTACTCATGGTCTTTGCTCAGGGATCATTCCTGGTGGGACTCTGGGTACCGTATGGCAGGCCAAGGATCGAACTCACCTCAACAGCATGCAAAGCAAGTGCTTTACCTACTGTACTATCTCTCTGGCCCCCATAAATTCCAGTTTTTTGTTTTTACTAATCCATGCTATGCTGTCTGTCATACATCTATCTTTGCACACTTACCTAGAATGTTTCCAAAAGTTCTCAGAAATAAAACCACAGGGTTGGAAAATACAATCAATATGTTTTGACACAATAAATGCTATTTTGATAGGATGGGTTTCTACTAAGGATCATAGTCAGCAGTTAAAATAAATCAGCAACCTGGGAAAGGTAAAGTCAAACATTTATTTGATGATGCACACACACCCTCATCTTTGATTCATGCATCCTTCTATCCTTAGGGATTCTTCTTCTACCCTGGCTGGCAAATCCAGGTCTGTAGGGACAGATTGCATAGCAGGGCAGGTTTAGGTCTCTGAGGATTTGCAAGCAGGACCCTGGTTTGCTCCCCAGCACAACATGATCCCTATTATCTCTCTCCTGCTACCAAGGGAACTCCAGGGATCCTCTTCTGGTTGTAACTGAGCATCTCTGATAGTGCTCTGGGCTGGGGACATGGTTCTAGAGGCCACTAGGGAACTCATGGGAGGCGAGCCTTTGTTTTCCTCCTGTCCACAGGCCAAGAAACACAAGGCACACACACATAGCACACACACGCAGCACACACACACAGCACACACATATAGCACACACACACACACAGCACACACACACAGCACACACATATAGCAAACACACACACACACAGCACACACATATAGCAAACACACACACACACACACACACACACACACACACACACACACACACACACACACACACCCCAAGGAACACACAGCATGGAGGCAGGACCACACCCGGAGCTGCCCCGGCTCCACCCAGCAGTGCCGGGGAACCACGTGAGGCCAGGATCAAACTTGGGACCCCGTACATACAAGACATGTGCTCCAGTCCTTTGAACTATTCCCTGGCCCCACATTGAATTTTGGCTTTTACAGATCTGATTTCCTGCAGTGCCAGGGACTGAACCCAGGGTTTCACGCATGCAAAGTAAGGGCTCCACTGTTGAGTTACATCTTCAGCCCCACATTTACAAATCTTTTAAATTTTTTTTTTTCTTTCTGTCCACACTTGTGGTGCTCAGGGGTTATTCCTGGTTCTATGCTTTGTAATTGCTCCAGAGGGTCTGGGGACATTCAGTATCAGGGATTGAGCCTGGGCCCTTCTTTCTAAGCATTTAGCTTTCCGCATTTAGCAATTTCACTGGCCCACTTTTTTGTTGTTGGTTTGGGGGGCCGCACCTAGTAATGCTCAGGGATTACTCCTGTCAGTGCTCAGAGGACCGTATGTAGGGTGCCAGGAATCCAACACAGGTAAGATGCATGCAAGGCAAAAGCGTTATCCACTATACATTCTCTCCATCCTCCAAAGAAAATATATATATTTTTTATCTTGGTGGGGTTTTTTTTTGGTGGGGGGGTCACACATCTTAAGGGTACCTAGTAATGGCTGGGGGACCCTATGAGTTTCCAAGGACTGAATCAGTGTTGTAGTGTTGGTGATATATAAAAACAAGTGCCTTTGCCCTTGTACTATCTCTCTGGCTCATGCTTGGTTTTGTTTTTCATTTTGGACTATACACAGTGGTACTCAGGGGATATTCCTGGTTCATTCCTGGGAGTGCTCAGAGTATCATATGAGGTGCTAGGGATCAAACCTGGGCCTCCTGCATGCAAAGCGTGCACTCAGTCTATTGAATTATCTTCTTGCACCTCCCTGCAAAATTTCTGTGATTTTATAGAAACTACTGAAAATTCTTTCTTGAGGAGGATGGGGTACAGCACACCCAGTGATGTTCAGGGGTTATTCCTTGCTCTGCACTCAGGAATTACTCCTGGTGGTGGTTGGGGACAATATGGGATGCTGGGGATCAAACTAGATGGGCCGTGTACAAGGTAAGTGCCCTGCCCACTGTACCATCACTCTTGCCCACAAACCTGATTTTTTTTAAAAGTCTTTATTAAAGGAAAGGGAAAGGAGGGCAGAGAAGCTTCCAGGTTATGGGTGCTTTTCCTAAAGATTCCCTCAGAGGTCACATTCTATTTTTCTCTTTTTTTTTCAATTTTACTTATTTATTTGGTCTTTTTGGCTCACACCCAGCAATGCTCAGGGGTTACTCCTGGCTCAGCACTTAGTAATTATTCCTGGTGTTTCTCGGGCTACTGTATGGGGTGCTGAGAATCAAACCTGTGTTGACCAGATGCAAGGCAAGAGCCCTACCTGCTGTGCTATCTGGTCCCCCACAAACCTTTAAAAAATTACTATTACCTTATATTTTGAGGCCACGCCTAATAGTGCTCAGGTATTATTACAGGTTCTGCAAATCATTCCTGGAGGTGCTCAGGGAGCCCTACAGGGTACCAGGGATCTAACTGGTGTTGGTTGTGTGCCAAGCAAACTCCTTAAGCCATGCTATCTCTCTGGCCCTGCATAATCTGCTTGAGATCAGGAATCAGTTCTTATTCTTTAAATTTCCTGTATCAGTGCAGTTGTGATGTTAAGAATCTAGAGATAAAGTACAGCAGGTAGGGTGTTTGTTTCACAGGTGGCCAACCTGGTTTTGATTCTTGGCATCCCATATGGTCCCCTGAGCACCAACAGGAGTGATTCCTGAGTGCAGAGCCAGGAGTAATTCCTGAGCATTGCCAGGTGTGGCCCAGAAACAAAACAAACAAACCAAAAAAGAATCCAAGACATCAGGGGGCAGGGATGTGACTTAAAGGTAGAGCACTTGCAGGCTGGAGCGATAGCACAGCAGGTAGGGTGTTTGCCTTGTACCCGGCTGACCCGGGTTCGATTCCCAGCATCCCATATGGTCCCCCGGGTACCGCCAGGAGTAGTTCCTGAGTGCAGAGCCAGGAGTAGCCCCTGAACATCACCAAGGGTGACCCCCCCCAAAAAAAGACAGAGCACTTGCCCTGTATGTGTGAGATACTGGGTCTGATCTTTGGCACTCATAAAACAAAACAAAACAAAACAAAAACAACCAGGGAGTCAAATCTAATTTTTTCTCTTATTTTTTTAGGGGTGGGGTGGGGTTTGGGACCTGAACTCCTCATTGAGTAAGATGTAACAAAATAAACAAGAACTGATGTCCAGGGAGGGAAAACAATGTTGAAAGCCAAATGGCTCCAAGCGGCAGAGCCAGGAAGAGAACCACATCTGTCTGAGGCCATGCTTACACTCACCAGCTGGCCCGTGGGAGCAGTTTGTGATTCCTTACAGGGAAGAGTTATAGATACATTTATATATATATATGTAAATATATATATAAATGTATATAAATATATATATATAAATGTATCTATATCTATATCTATATATTTTTTGCCACACCCAGAGATGCTCAGGGGTTACTCATGGTTCTGCACTCAGGAATTACTCCTAGCGGTGTCGAACCCGGGTCGGCTTTGTGCAAAGCAAACGCCCTATTTGCTGTACTATCTAAAAGCAATAGAGTTAATCAGGTAATGCAACTTCCCACCTCCTCCAGCACCACTGCTCCCCCTCAGCTCATGGTAGAAGCGTAAGAGCTGGTCGGTGGAGCAATACGCTTGTTTCTGGACCACACCTGGGCATGTCGCTCCCTGTGGTGCTGAGGGGGGAACCTCATGATTTGGGGGCTCCCTAGTCAAAGCACGTGCTCCGGCCTCTGTGCCACTTCCCCAGCCCAATTTTACATATTTAGCTGAAGTGACTAGAGGGGCAGAGGAGAACATGTTTGTGGTGGACATGTGGAATATTTCTTAGGTGAAGAACAAATTGTTGGATAACATTGGGTTGTCCTTGCTCCACCTGCAGGGAGCTTAGTTTTATTGAGCTACTTCCACAACAGTGCCCCTGAGGCACACCCAATTCCATCAGGCACTGATAATCCTATATTGCTTTTCTCTTTCCTTTATGTCATTTGCATGCCTGATTCAGCAATATCCTTTTTGTACAGACCCAGGAAGACAGTTGATGCTATGCTTCTGTAACATGGGAATTAATTGACTCCAAGTAATATTTCCTCCTGGGCATCCATCATATTTACTTAAGCCTCTTGCCTTTACTTCCTAACACCGCCAATAGGAGGGCCCCAGAGAGGGACAAGGATCTACCCAAGGCAAGCTGTAAGATATCCTGGCATCAGAAAGGGACAAGCTAAGTGCCATAACAAGTATAATAAGTTAAGAGCATGGTCATGGAACAAACTCTGTCATGACCCAAAAGAAGTAAGTGAATAAGGACCTGGCCTGAGGACTGTGGTCTGGAATATATAGTGAGATGTCTCCAGGAAGAGCCAAACTTTTTTTTTTTTTTGAGGGGTCACACCCGGTGATGCTCAGGGGTTACTCCTGGCTCTACACTCAGGAATTACTCCTGGAGGTGCTTGGGGGACCATATGGAATGCCAGGGATCGAATCCGAGTCGGGTGCTTGCAAAGCAAATGCCTTACCCTCTGTACTATCATCCCGGCCGCCCCCCAAGCCCCCAAAACCTTTTGACCTTGGATTTGAACAATGTTCCCAGTACACTGTTCTGTGCAATCAGCAATGTGTTGGATTTTTGTCTGTTTTTTCCTTTAGTTTTTGTTTTTGGGTCACACCCAGAAGTGCTCAGGACTTAGGACTTAACTCCTTACTGTGCACTCAGGGATCACTCTTGATGGGGCTTGGGAGGCCATATGGGATGATGGGGATCAAACCCAGGACAAGGCAATCACCATGCCTGCTGTTCTATTGCTCCAACCCCCAATTATTATTATTGTTGTTACTGCTCGCAACACCTAGTGGTATTTGGGGCTACTCCTGGCTCAGTGTTTGGAGATGATTTCCGGTGGTGCTCGGGGTACCTCGAAACGCTGGGGATGGAACCCAGGCCTCCTGCACACAAAGCATGTGCTCAGACCATTGAACCATCTTTCTGGCCTTTCCAGTTTGGGCCTTGGTAAACAAAGGCGCATCACTGTAATTCCCAGTACCTCATCAAGTGAAGGAAGATGCAGCTACGAGTGAGTGAAGTTTATTTTCTTTTAGATGGGAGTTTATCATTTGTTTTCCTCCTGTCCACAGAACTAGAATGTTAATTACAGCTCTGAATACTGCTTAACAAGAAGAGCAGTAAACATGTGACTCTGAGCTCAGCTAATGAGTATTATTATCCTTTAAAAATTCTGACTTTGGCAATTATACACTAATCAAGAGGAGTGTTCAGATGTGATGCTCAACCTAGGGGGAAGTGGAAAGGACAGCTCATACCTTTGTGTTGGAGAGCTGAATCCTAGAAGAGCTTCCAACCCCATCCTGAGCACTTCACATCATACCTCCTCAGCTTTCTCTTCTTTCTCTCGTGTGCATAGGGCCACTCCCAATGGTGCTCAGGGAAACATATGGGGCCAGGGCTCGAACCCAGGGCTCCTGGATGCTAAACATTTGCACATTTGCTCTAGTCGTTTGAACCATTTCCTTTTTTTTTTTTTTGCTTTTTGGGTTACACCTGGCAATGCACAGGGGTTACTACTGGCTCATGCACTCAGGAATTACTCCTGGCAGTGTTCAGGGGACCATACGGGACGCTGGGAATCGAACCCGGCTTGGCTGCATGCAAGGCCAACCCTGACTTTGTACCCCCTCTCTCTGGCTTAGTTTTGGTGTTAGTGGTCCCAGAATTAACAGCCCACCTTTCTAGTTCCCAAATCTTCCAACCCTCTTAGCAAATTCACGTGAAATGAGATGTGGGTAAAAGCAAGCAAACAGCCTGCCTTTGCCTCCCATATTATCACCTCCTGGACACTTATCAGCTGAAAAGAAAAACAAAACAAAATAAAACCTGCAGGAGCAGGGACAGAAAGTGGGTAAGGCCTTGAATGTAACATATCCAGGTTCGATCCCGAGCACCACATGTGGTTTCCAGAGCCTTGCCAGGAGTGATCCCTGCATGCAGAGTCAGGGGTAAGCCCTGAGCATCACTGGGTGTGGCTCCTAAGAACTAAGGGGAAAAAGTCCTCTTGGATCATAAACCGACTCTTGGATAAAAGACTGCCCACCCCCAGCCCAGGTTATATATCTGGCCCCCTGGCTTTCCATTCTGGCTTTCCATTTTGGGTTACATATTCTAGAAATTGGCTGCTGGATGAGGCCTGGGCCAGGAGCTTTCAGCTTTATGAAGAATGATGAGGGTCAGATTAATGCTAATTGCTTTTGGGAGGGGCGGGGAGGAGGAACCTAGAGCATAACTGAGGTTCCAAAGCCATCTGCAAAAGTACCCAAACAATTGTCAGGATGTAGCTGACAGCAGCGCGCGCTTCATATGGATCAGGCCCTGGGTTCCATCAACAGCAACAACAAAAAGACCCAAGGCACGACGGGAGGAGTCACTAAATCCCTTGGAAGGAGCCATGTGGTACGAGGAACAAGGTCGCTCTTTCATGAGCCGGGAGTGGGGACGGCTGGCAGGAAAGGGAGGGACCCCATAAAACCCACAAAGCTTCTCTATCATACCCGCCTGGCGCTCAAGCCTGGATGGAAAGCTGGAGCGAGGCCAAGATTCCGTGGCGGCCAGCGGCCCAAGCCCAGCCCACTCCACATCCCGCCACACTCCTCCGGGCGTGTGCCCGTGAACACAAGCTCCACAGTCACCACAGACCTGAGGCTGTGAAGCCAAGAAGTCCATCTCTGTGTTACTCTGCATTTCTCAGAAACGGGTTTGGTACCGGAATGTTTTGCAAACACCACTCGTTGCTTCCTGGACGGGGGACTAGAGAGAACCTCAGCTCCGAGAGGCCAACTCCAGTCCCCCTCCCATCGGACGCCTTCCCTGGGAGGCGCTGCCCGGCCCTTTCAACTCCTCTCACCTCCCCTTCCTGTTCAGACTGTTGAGGTGAGTCCCCGTGAGTCACGCTCCGACTGTCTCGGCAGGTGCAGAGGGCAGTTGTCTCTGACCTGCTCGGCCGGGGAGCAAAGCGTCATGTGACAGAGGGACGGGCACTGCCTCGTCTGTGGCCCAGCCCCGCTGCTCCAGAAAAGTCCGAGTGAGAGGGTATGATTCAGCCTCCTGCTTGGACAACCCCCAGGAGAGCACCTCGCACTGTGGTCACTGCGTCTTCATGAGAGGCACTCGACCTTTGGTTCCAACTTAAAAAGCACATGTACATTATGATGTGTCATTTGTAAATGCATGATGCTTAAGAATCTGCTGTTCCCCAGCTCCATGCTCCCACTCTGTCACCCCACAGAAACACCACTCGACATCCACTGGGTCACTGTGCTCAGGTCCACTGAAGTTCAGATAAGGACTAAAGCCCTTACTTCCTAGGGACTGGAGTGATAGCACAGCAGGTAGGGCGTTTGTCTTGCACGCGGCTGACCTGGGTTCGATTCCCAGCATCCCATATGGTCTCCTGAGCACCGCCAGGGGTGATTCCTGAGTGTAAAGCCAGGAGTAACCCCTGTGCATTGCCAGGTGTGACCCAAAAAGAAAAAAAAAAAAAAGCCCTTACTTCCTTGTTTTTGTCTCCATTGTAATTTTTTTCCATTTTTTATTAAGGCACCATGGTGTACAAAATTATTCACGATTTTCAGGCATACAATGTTCAAGTGCCCTGCCTGTTGTACTTTTTTTTGGTTATACCCAGCGATGCTCAGGGGTTACTCCTGGCTCTGCACTCAGGAATTACTCCTGGCAGTGCTCAGGGGACCATATGGGATGCTGGGAATCAAACCCAGGCTGGCCACATGCAAGGCAAACGCCCTACCCGCTGTTATCACTCTGGCCCCACCTCTCCATTTTTATTTTTGGTTTGGGGGCCGCATCCTGCATTTTGGGCCAGATAGAATAGCTATTCTGGATTGTTCTGAGTTCAGGAGTCACCCCTTTTGGTGCTCAAGGGACCATATGTGGTGCTGGGGATGCAAGCCGTGGGTCAGCCATGTGATAACCATGGGTCTTCGCCCTCGTACTGTCTCTGGTCCTAGTTAGATTTTTAAAATTCCCTTGTCCAGCGGACATGAATCCACAGATGACGGTTTCCAGCAGCTCCGGATCCTCTCCGTGGTCCTGTGTGCTTCTCCACGGAGGCAGGCGGGTGCCTTTCTCTAATCCCCACATCACATGTTGAAGTTGTGATGGCCGGGTCGGGGTGCTGGGGGGAACTCGTGCTGCCCGGGGCGCTCACACAATTTGGGGCTGTGTTCAGCCAGTGGTGCACTCCTGACACGATGCTACCACACATTCTGGTGGTGCTCACACATTGGCTCCCTTTTATCGGGGGCAGGCGCGCAGGACATGGCTCTCACGGCTCCGGGAACCATGTGCAGCGCCCTGAAGTGACTGGCGCTGGGAGCACGCATCTGCCTTACTCCTCCACTACCACTACTCCTGCGCACTCTCTCTGGCCTTGGAATCCTTTTTCTGTGTTTGGAGGTCACACCCGGTGATGCTCAGGGGTTACTCCTGGCGGTTCATGGGGAACCGTATGGTACACTGGGAATGGAACCCTGCAGGTCTACATGCAAGGAAAGCGCCCTACCCACTGTACTCTCTCCCCAGCCTTGGCTTCCCTTTTCCTCTCATTTCCCTTTACTCATTTCAGGACGCCATTTTATTACTGTTTTGAGTGCTTAATATACCCAGAATGAACACAAGTTCTCTTGCCCTTTCCAACAGTGTCTGTGGTCACATGTGAGGGGCGTTCTCTGTCAAGTGCCCACTCCCTTCATGTCTACATCACCACCTTGCTGTAGATCCCACGTACGTGGCTAAAGAAACAAGCCCCACATTTTCCAGGAGTCCTGGAGAACATACAGCACATGCCTCTCCTCTTTCCCTTCCTGTTGGTCATTTTGGTAATTTGCTGAAAGACAGCTGTTAGGTCAAAAGTCACCTTTAAGGAAAAATACAAGGGGCTGGAGAGATAGCACAGCAGGTAGGGCATTTGCCTTGCACGTGGCTGACCTGGGTTTGCTTCCCAGCATCCCATATGGTCCCCCAGCACTGCCGGAGTAATTCCTGAGTGCAGAGCCAGGAGGAACCCATGTGCATCGTCAGGTGTGACCCAAAAACAAAAAACTTCCCAAGAACCTCAATATTGGAGATAGAGAAAACAGACTGTCGAGCAGGCCAGAGGCCCAGGTTCAATCTCCAGCATCACGATGTCCTCCCAGCCATGAACAGCCCCTAGGCAGCTAACCAGAGTATGTGGCCTCCCAAAACACAAAATCAAAACAAAAGGAAACACAAAGCAGCATACAAAGAACTCTGGGGCTGAAGCAATAGCACAGTGGGTAGGGGTAGGGCGTCTGACCCAGGTTTCCCAGCATCCCACATGGTCTCCTGGGCACTGAGTGCATGAGCCAGAAGTAACCCCTGTGCATCGCCGGATGTTGCCCCCCCCCGCAAAAAAAAAAAAAAAAAAGAACTCCAAAGAAGAGGCCCAAAGTACAAAAGCCCTTTTGAGAAGAGTGGGGGGGAAAGAGAAAAGAAAATGGGAGGGAGCTGGTTCGACAGTACAGCATGCAGGGCATTGCCTTGCACCCAGACAACCTGGGTCCAATCCCTGGCGCACCCCTAGGAGTGAGCCCGAAGCACAGCTGGGTGTGCTCCCCAAACAAAAGAAAACCATGGTTCTCTGGGGGTATCACTGGCCTGCCCGGGGCCCAGAGCACTGGTTTCGGGTGTCTGAAGCGGGCAGGTGCTGGTATGCGGACTTGATCTATTTTTACTCTGGGGGAGCTCGAGAGCCACTTCTGTGCCAAGCGATTCCTCACTCCTCAACGAGCTGACCGCCCAATCGGCCTGTTGGGGCCTTTGCCCTGCTGCTTCTTGGCTTCGTACACTCATTCACACCACCGTGCACTGGAATAATATTTATTATTATTATTTTTACTTGCCAAAAAAGTCAAGTGTGCTACATTTTTAAGAACAAAATCTCCAAAACAATCAAAATCCATTTACCCATCACAGAAGAGGGGCTGGCAACAGTACAAAACACCCTACTTAAGATCTTTTTTTTTTTTAATATACAAGTCAGTTTAAAATGATAGAAGTTCTGTGAGAACTAAGAGATCTACAGCCTGTAGTGTAATCATAGAAAACAATTAAGACAATTAAAAGATCTAAAGCATCCAGCATTTCGCTTCATTCCCTGTGTATAGCACCTACTTCTCTAGGTTAGAAGATGCAAGTTCTAGAGTCTATGCGAGTCTATGCCTTGTACCACACCGAGGCAGGGCCAACTCTCTCCCCCCACCCTCGCTCCCCGCTCCCTCCTGCCCCACCCTCCCCCCCACCCCCCCCCTGCCCATCATCAAGACACTCTTAAAAAACACAACCCAACCCTCCCACTCACACCCTGCAGGACTCAGTCTGACCCTGGCCCTGGCCAGGAAAGGGCTGGTTGTTGGCAGCAGCAGTTCCAGCTCAGAATGGGGGAGAAATGGGTGGGTGAAAAAACAGCTGTTCTCTGCAACATGATGCGAAGAAAGCAAGGGATAGCTGGACATCAAGGTCAGCTGGTGGCCGGCAAGTTTCAAAAAAAAAAAAAAAACCAAACCAACTCCTTAGATGCCACAGCTGGAGGGAGGGAGGAGGTAGGAAGCACACAGACGCTTTGACAGGCTGTTGGCCCGTGGGCACCCCCAACCCCCCGCAACTCCTGAGCTGACAGAGGGGACAGCAGGCTTCACAACGCCCCGCCCTCCCCCATCCTGATGCACTAAGAAAACAGACGTTCCACACGTGGAGCACTCGCAACACAGAGGTACAGCCCCCGTGCACCCCCACCCTCCCACCCTCCCAGACTGAGCCCTGCTTAGGAAAGAAAAGCAAAACCCACTGACTGGGCAGAGGAGGGGAAGGTCCCGAGGGCTGCCGGGGGGTGGCTCCCAGCAGGTCTAGACACCCCTCTGCCCCCTGCAGCACAGATGTAGTGTGATGGGAGGGGAGGGAGGGGAGGAGGGGGTCACTGGGGGGCACGGGAAACAGATGCAGACATGGTCCCTGCAGGGGCTACACAGACGGGGAGACAGGCAGGGCGGGAACCACTTTTTGGAAGCCTGCAGTCTAATGCAAAGGGTCTTTCTGGTGGGGAAATGCTGCCTTTCTACTTTCATTTCCTATCATCAGTGCTGTTAGGTTCAGAAAAAAACAAAACGAAAATCCCGAAAAACACCCAAGGTAAAGATTAAGTCCTACAGCTGGACTCTGTAAATAGAGTTGTTTCTTTTATAAATATTTTAATTACAAGTAACCCTCACTCCAGGTCATCTCAGTAACACACGGCACTCACAGGCACACACACAGGTTCACACGCGCACACGCAGCCGCCGGACTTTCACGGAAAGCCTGACAGCGACTGGAGAATTAGAAAGGAGCCCCACCTCCCCCGGGGAAGGCCGGTGAGGAGGACGCGTCGGCTGAGGGGGGCCAGGAAGACAAGTAAAGAAAAAAAGAAGAAGGAAATAAAAGGGATTCGACAGCAACATTTGGTTGAGAAGTCAGGAAAAAAAAAAAAAGTCAAGGAAAATGCAGATTGCCAAAAAAATGGGAAAGGGGACCCAAAAAGCGTTCAGAATCCAGCACAGCGCTTCTTCCTGTCAGGTGCCTAAACCACGTGGGTGACTGGAGTCCCCACTAAAGCGAGGGCCTCACACAATTGGGGGGAGGGGGAAAAAAAAAAAGAAAGAGAAATAAGGAAACGGAGGGGGGAGGTTAGTGTAAATCTCTGCATTTTTGGGGCGAGTTAGTCGTCATTAACTCCAGAGCCCGGCATAGTTGCCGTGGAGCCCTGAAGGGAGGGGACCTCCTGCCACAAAGAGTTTCGTGCCGGACGAGTCGTAGCAGTGGGTGTAAACAGCATTAGGGAAGAAATCAATGTCCGAGAAGTAATTCCTCCAGGTTTCATCATGATTCTACGGGAAGAGAAGGAGACTTGGGTTAGTACCACGAGGCCAGGGGGCAGGGAGTGGGAACGGCCCGACAGAGGGCCGGAACCGTGTCAGGAAGCAGGCGGGAGCTCAGGCCAGCGCAAGGGGCAGAGCACGTGCACCGCGCACAGCAGGCGCGGCTCAGCCGCGGCACCACACGCTCCCCTCGGCCCCTCTGGGCGCAATCCCCAAGCACTTGCCGGTGGGTCCCCAAATCAAACAACGACTAGAAGACAATGATGCTCTTGGGGCCTGGAGACTCAAATTTTCCAACTGAACCACCAGGAGGCAGTGACTGTCTGGAGTATGGCTACAGGGGCCGGAGACATGGTGCGCCCACCCTGCATGCAGCCGACCCGGGTTCAATCCCTGGCATCCCACAGAGTCCCCCTGATCCGTCTGAGACCTTCCAGGAGTGATCCTTGAGCAGAACCAGGAACAAGCCCTGAGCACCAACGGGTGTGGCTCAAAACCAAAACACAGTAATAACTTTTTTTTTTTTTTTTTTGCTTTTTGCAAGGCAAACACCCTACCCGCTGTGCTATCTCTCCAGCCCAACACAGTAATAACTTACACAATTCTCAGGGCAGGCAGAACCAAACTCTATTATTATTTTTTTTGGGGGGGGAGGGCAGCGGGTGGTCTCCTGGTAATGCTCAGGAGCTGACAGCATGGAACTGATGACTTGGTGCTGCTTGGGTCCAGCAACACCAAAGCGACTAGGGTTACCCTAGTGGTGCTTGAGGGCCCAAATGGGGTGCTGGGGAATCAAACATGGGTTGGCCGTGTGCAAGGTCCAGCCTGCTGCACTCTCTCTCCAGCCCAGGAACCAAATTCTCTTTTTTTTCTTTTTTTTCCCTTTTTGGATCACACCCAGCTTTGCTCAGGGGGTTATTCCTGACTCTGCACTCAGGAATAACTTCTGGCGGTTCCTGGGGGACCATATGGGATGCTGGGAATTGAACCCGGGTTGGCTGCGTGCAAGGCAAAAGCCCTATCCGCTGTGCTATCGCTCCAGCCCTAGAATCAAATTCTTTACTAAATTCACTGGCAGCCTCAGAAGGTTCCTTCTCCTCCTTGCCCTGTCATCATTTTGGTGAGATTCTGGGTCAACAAGTACATCTTACTAAGCCACAATTTTTTTCTTTCTTTCTTGGGTTTTGGACCAAACTCGGCAATGCTCAGGGGCTCACACCTGACTCAGTGCTCAGCGACTACTCCTGGCAGGCCATACAGGGTGCCAACTCCGAGCGCCCTGTCCACTGTGCCATTTCTCTGGCTTGCTGGGGCCACGGTTTTCTTACAGAAATGCAAAAACACAAGAGCAGAGTTGAGGGAAAGTGTTTTCCTCTGCTCCTAGAGACTCCAAGTGAAGAAGCCTGTGGCAGGCAGTGGGTGAGCGGCAGTGCGAGGGGTGGGCAGGACAAAGGGAGCCTTCGGCCGCTGTGGGGCTGAGGCCACTCACCAGCCAGCCTTTGCCGGTGGTTAGTCTCAGGTTCTCCCCTGTGAGTTTGGGCTTGGACCCGTAGGCCGAGAACCGCTCCTCCAGGAACCTCTGCGCTCGGATGTCGTAGAACAGCAGGGAGCCCTGGCCCGTGCCCACGGTGATGATGTGCTCGTAGAAGCTCACGGAGCGGATTCCTGCGGGAGAGAAGCAGGGCGTGAGGTGCAGGGAAGGTCTGGAGGGAGAGCTTCCTGGGCAGCCACACGGCACCTCGGACACCAGGCCGTGTCTCCCCCACGGCAGACGTCACTGACGAATCAGCCACAGACTCACGGGGACCTGCCCTTGTCGCAACTCCCCCTTTCCAGCCCCCCCCCCCCGCCTCCCATCCCTAATGCTGTCCCCACATGCCTTTGCTCTGCACCTCCTTGCCTCTCTGACTCACTCTCGAGTCACCGCTCCTAACTCGAAGCTCTTGGCTATTGAACGTCTCCAACCCAGGAGCCAGGGAGATGGCGGCTCACAGGGCTAATGTGTCCTGCATGTAGGCAGCCAGGGTTCAAGGCCGGGCATTCCACAGTCTCCCCTGAGCCCCGCTGCAAGCTATGCTGGAGCACTGTGCTGAGTGTGGCCCCACAATCTTCTCCCCTCACCCAGATTTTTTTTTTTTTTTTGGCTATTTGGGTCACACCTGGCGATGCACAGGGGTTACTCCTGGCTCTGCACTCAGGAATTACCCCTGGCCGTGCTCAGGGGACCATATGGGATGCTGGGATTCGAACCCGGGTCGACCGCGTGCAAGGCAAACGCCCTACCCGCTATGCTATCTCTCCAGCCCCCCCTCACCCAGATTTTTAACTTGTGCCTACACTAGGGATGTTTCGCACATTCAGAAACATTCAACACTGCCTCAATAAGGATCTCCTTTCATTGGGCCCCAAACTGCTATCCTGAGGCCAGAGAGAGCGCACAGGAGATGGCACTTGCCTTCCATGCTGCTGCTTTGGCTGTGAACCTGGTCTGACCCCCAGCACTGCATATAGTCCCCAGAGCACTGCCACAAATAAGTCCGAGTGTTAATGCAAACAAAACAAAAAGCAGGACCCTAAGACTATTCTGCTTTAGTTAGTTAGTTAGTTAGTTACTTAGTTAGTCTTTTCGGGTCACACCCTGCAATGAATGCTCAGGGGTTATTCCTGGCTCTGCATTCAGGGATCACTCCTGGCAGTGCTTGGAGGACCATATGGGATGCCAGGGATCGAACCCAGGTCAGCCAGCCATGTGAGAGGCAAACGGCCATGTGAGAGGCAAACAGCCTACCTGCTGTACTATCGCTCCGGCCCCAGACTATTCTGTTTTAAAACATGATCTTCCTTTGTTGTACTTTTGTTGGTTTTTGGACCATACCCAGCAGTGCTTGGGGCTTACTCCTGGCTCTTCACTCAGGGATCACTCCTGGTGGTGGGGTAGAGGGAAGAAAGGGAATTTTTGGTTAATAAGTTAGTGGAGGGCGAGCGATACAGCTCAGGGGTGAAGAGCACCTTGTATGCCTCGCACACAGAACTGAGGTCAATCCCCAGCACAGCAACAGAAAGGAAAAAAAGTTTTCAGGGGCAGGAGGAAGTACAGGGGTTAGAAAAAAGGTTGTGGGGGTCAGAAGTATACAGGTGAGAGTCCTTGCCTTGCACAAAGCTGACACCAGTTTAATCCCTGGAACCACACACAGTGTCCCAAGCACAGGTGAGACCAAAAGCACATACAGTGTCCCAAGCACAGGTGAGACCAAAAGCACATACAGTGTCCCAAGCACAGGTGAGACCAAAAGCACATACAGTGTCCCAAGCCAGGTGAGACCAAAAGCACATACAGTGTCCCAAGCACAGGTGAGACTAAAACCACATATAGTGTCCCAAGCCAGGTGAGACCAAAACCACATATAGTGTCCCAAGCCAGGTGAGACCAAACCCACATATAGTGTCCCAAGCAGAGGTGAGACTAAAACCACATATAGTGTCCCAAGCCAGGTGAGACCAAAACCCCCTCACAACCTCCTCAGAAGAGGAAGTATGAAGCTGGATGATCTGAATTCTTGTCCCTGGCTTTCCCGACAAGATGCATGATACTGTGTCTGTTATCTCATCACCATGGGTCATAAGTCTCCACTACTATACACATCAATTCTACCTTTCTCTACCCATTTCTACGCCCCCTGCCTCTCACCAAGGACTATTTGCAAAATGAAATGTGCCAGATAAACGTATCCTGGAGAAAAATACTATGTCTGGCACACCTGCAGTGAGAGCTGAACCCCCCCCCGCCCCCCATGCCTAGCCGAGGGACCCTGACACACATACACACACCGTACACACTTGAAGTGTACAACGAGGTTTTGTTTTTTTTTACAACTCGAGGTTTTAACACGCTACATCATTCACAGCACCAACACCATCACAACTGCGAACACTGATCTTCACCCCACGAAGTTTCCTCTGGCCCCCTTTAAAACTCCGCGTACCGGGGCCCAAGCAATAGTATAATGGGGAGGGCATTTGCCTTGCACGTGGCCGACCCAGGTTCAATCCTCGGTGTCCCATATGGTCCTCTGAGCACCACCAGGAGTAATTCCTGAGTGCAGAGACAGGAGGAACCCCTGAGCACCACTGGGTCTGACCCAAAAAAGATAAACGAAACAAAACAAAACTCTGCACACCATCCTTAGTAAGAAATGAAATTTAAGCCTCAGGCAGTTCACCGGATTGAAAAAAAAAAAAAAAAGCACAAACTGAGGCCAGAATGATAGGACAGCAGGGAGGGCAGACACTTGCCTTGCATCCAACTGGCCCTACTTTGATCCCCGGCATCCCAGATGGTCCCCTGAGCACCACCAGGAGTAATTCCTGAGTACAGAGCCAGGAGTATGTGGCCCCCAAACCCACCCCACCCCACCCATCCACGGGAAAGGAAGTAGGTTCTGACCAATGTCCTGCCTGTCCGCTCTCCTCTCCCCAATGGCATGTGTAGCCACACATTCCTCTGGGTTGTCTCAAACGCCCCTCCTGTGCCAGCACACACCCACCTGGCTCCACCCAGGTCCCACCCCCAGAACTGAGGGTCAGCATTCACATGCCGTGAGCCCGAGAGGAGCCCGAGAGGAGCGGCGGGACGCTTACCACTGCCTCTTTCCCTGGAGCACACAGACTTCACGTTGCCCGACGGCTGCCGTGGGTCCAAGAAGGAGACGTGGGCTTGGGAGCCCACGGCATACACGGACCACTCGCTACCATAGGCCAGACACACATTCTCGCGGCAGTACGGCAGTTTGGTGGACAGGAGCTGAAAACAGACAGAGGTGCTGCCGTGGACGCTGCCCTTTGTTGCTGCGGTGGCGGTGGGGGCCAGAGGGCTCCCCCCACAGGGCTGGGCCAGGGCCTTGGCTAGCGGTGCTCAGGGGTTCTGAGGCACCGGGGACGAGACTCAACCCACAGGCTCAGAAGGCGTTAAGGCTTATTATGTTCTACCACTTGAACAGGTCCTAGAACATTTTCCTGTTTAGGTTTTTGGGCCACCCCCAACGAAGCTTTCAGGGGCCGGGACGACAACTTGGGTCAGCCGCTGTAACCCCTGCAGTCTCTCGGCCCGCAGAGCAGTGGAGTTCCGCTTTTCCATGATTCTTTTGGGAGCACTGCTCCACAACACCCACTTCTGTGGGCTTTCTCCACGTGGGGGCCACACAGAGTGAGGAATAAAGAGAAACCTCCATGGAGGAAGCCAGGCCCCACTCCACTCCCAGGCATTGGAGAAAAAAAGAGGGTGAGTTAAGACACACCACGATGTGGGCACTGGGCCGGGGAGAGGGCCCAAACTATTTTATGCGTGAACCCCAGGCTCCATCCCCAGCACCCACAGTCCCCCTGTACTGCTGAGCGTGACCCCCTCCAACAGCAAACCAAAGGACTAAAGACTTTTTTTTTTTTTTTTTACTTTTTGGGTCATACCCGGCAATACACAGGGGTTACTCCTGGCTCTGCACTCAGGAAATACTCCTGGCGGTGCTCGGGGGACCATATGGGATGCTGGGAATCGAACCCGGGTTGGCCGCATGCAAGGCAAATGCCCTACCCGCTGTGTTATCACTCCAGCCCCAGGACTAAAGACTTGAGAAGCATGTCAAAACTCCAAAGTCCACGCGCTGTGCAGTCATATGCTTGGACTCTTGCAAACTGGGGCTTTACAAATAAGAATGAAAAGAACTGAGCCAGAAAGGTAGCAGAGTGACAATGGGCAGAGCGCTTGCCTTGCATGTGGCTGACCCAGGTTTGATCCCCAGCATTCCATATGGTCCCTGAGTCCTACCAGGAGTCATTCCTGAGTTAACAGGGCCAGGAGTAAGCCCTGAGCACCACTGGGGATGGCCACCCATCATCCCCCAACAAAAAAACTCTGGGAGGATGGAAGCATTTTAATGATAAGGTGCAATCTCAGGCAAAACCATTCTGTCCCATTCACCTCACCTTAGACAGTGTGTTTTCCGCTTTCCAGAGATGAAAGTAGCCGTCCAGAGACACCGCTCCCAACTCCTACGGGAGCAACAACAGCTGGGTTAGCATCCATCTGAAGCAGGAGTGCGCACTAAAGCCTAGGCAGAGCAGACCTTGACGCCTGGCAGCCCGTCCCTTGCCTAGGGCAGGGGTGGGGTGGGGTGGGGGGAGAACCTGTGGGGAACTGCCCGTCCACAGTGCACCCCTGGCTGCTTCTTACAAGCAGAGCAACGAGTCCACAGGGGAGTGATGACACGGACATCCTGCACCAGTCCTCCCTACACAGCCACGGCACGACATCCTGCTGGGAGTCCGGCCACAGCACAGACACTGCAGAGAGGACAGGTCTCGGCCCGGGAGCAACTGGACAGGGAGGCGGGAGTGGGGGTGTTGGATGGGAAGCACTAAGTCTACCCTGCATCGCGAATACAGACGGGAGATAGGGTGTGGCCTCGTCTCATTCTGAAGAGAAGTGTCCACTTCCTCGGTTGGCTCTGGGTCCCCACCCCAGCCCTGGACTGGCCACTGACTCCATGTCCAGTTAAGACCCACCGGTACCATGGGAAAGAAACAGTAAGAGACGAAGTAAAACCAAAAAACAGCCCTGAAGGGCAAAAGCTGACTGCTTTCAGGGATGTATGAAAATCACACCGAAAATAGAGCAACGGTAACAGCATGTGCAAATCAGAGTCAAATCAGAGTCGCCCCGGGGAAACGGAGACTGCCAGCTGGGGATTCTGAGTTCAGCTCCGACCCCTCAGCCTAGACGTGCCTGGGTGTCAGCACCAGTCTAAGCAGCAAGCTGACCTTGGGAGTGCGTGTCCCGAGAAAGGGCAGGAAGTGAAAGCGGGGGGGGGGGGGGGTGTGCTCGGGGGTGTGGGGAGGGAATGGCAGGTCTGGGGGCCTCGAGGCTGCTCTGCCAGTCTCCTACCTTGTTCTTGTTGTTGAAGGCCAGAGCCCGGACTTTGCAGTTGTCAGGGTTCGTGTCTTCTTTGGGGATGTCCTTTAAGGCCTTATGCGTGATGTGAGCGTAGTCGGGGACTTGGGACTCGTGTCTCGCGTCACTTCTGGTCAGCACGTCGTCGGTCACTTCCCAGAGCCCCATAGAACCATCACGTGAGCCTGCAGAGCAAGGGAAGGCCGGGTGTTAGTTGGCACGGTCACATCTCCCCAGACCACTACCAGAGAAGTCCAGGGGACCATATGGGATGCTGGGGAACAAACCCAGGTCGGCCACGTACAAGGCAAACACCCTACCCACTGTACTATCACTCTCACCCCCAAAACCTTAACATCTTTGATTGTTTGGTCTCCCGATAGTGCCTGGAGGCCCAGGGGTCCCACCCAGGGATTACCCAATCAACCAGGTCAGTGGTTCAATGTGAGGGTCTGAGGTGCTGGAGGTACTCAGGCCATCCCAGTGGGGCTCCAAGGCCTCCAGGATTACAGCTGTAATGCTCAGGGGACCACGTGGTGCTGGGGACCAAACCAGGGCCAGAATACACCCTACCCGTCATATTACCTCTCCTGTCCCCCGACCCTCAGTTTTTCCTGAATATATTGCTCGTGGTAAACTAAGAGGGTACCATCTTTTTGAGTCTGTGGGGACTGAACTCAGGAGCTTCATACACTCTAGTCACGAGCTCACTCACTGGGTAACATCCCCAACTCTGGACAAGCTCTTATTATTTAGCTATTTTAAAATTTTGTTTGTTTGTTTTCTGGGTCACACCTGACAACTACTCAGGGATTACTCCTGGCTCTGTAGTCAGGAATTATTCCTGTTGGTGCTTGGGGGAGGGGGAGCCATATGGGATGCCAAGCAGGTTGGCTGCATGCAAGACAAGTGCCCTGCCTTCTGTACCATCATTCTGGCCCCTATTGAGTTATATTTCTTTCTTTTTTTTTTTTTTTTTTGCTTTTTGGGTCACACCCGGCAATGCACAGGGGTTCCTCCTGGCTCTGCACTCAGGAATTACCCCTGGCGGTGCTCAGGGGACCACATGGGATGCTGGGAATCGAACCTGGGTCGGCCGCGTGCAAGGCAAACGCCCTCCCCGCTGTGCTATCGCTCCAGCCTGAGTTATATTTCTATAACTTTATTTATTCAAAAGTTTGGGCCACACTCAGCATTGCTCAGGGCTTCACACCCAGCATTGCTCAGGGCCTATGCCTGGCTCAGTGCTCAGAAATCACTGCTTGGCAGGGCAGGGTTTTGGGGACCATATGGGGTGCCAGGCCTGAAACCTGGGAAGGCTGCATGTAAGGCAAATACTCCACCCGCTGTACTCTCTGGTCCCTCATTCATTCACCCATTCATTCCAATCAGCGCTCTAGAGGCCTGGGTCTACTCTTGGTGATACTCAATTAGGATGGATGTCTCAATGCTCACCCCAACCATCTGGTACTGCTTGAGCCCAGCAATGCTGGGGTAGGGGCAGAGGGTGGTCACTAAACTTGAGTCCCCATGCATCATAAGGTATGTACGCCTGACCAATAAGCCATTTCCTGGCCCCACAGGACCATCCTCTAAAGTACAACTGGAAATCTGTGGCAAAATCCAGGAACATCTATGGTCGTAAAACAGTACCAAGAACAACTTAAAAAAAAAGTGCTTCTAAATTCCTGTCCAGCAGTTATCTGCCAACTCTCCTTTGAGACCAGAAGGTGGCCTTTCCATATGGCAAAGCTCTTGAATGCTTCAGAAATTATCAAACATGGGAAAAGATATCATCTACTTTGTTGGCATCATACAGCTTAGGGGCAGGCTTTCAAAGCAGAGGGTTCATCAGGTGTGAAATCTAGAAAAAGGCCAGAGAAAAGGCACATCTGGAGAATTATGCATGGTTTATTGTGCAAGAAAAAAATTTTTAAAGTTAAGCTACACAAGTTTTATTAAGAAAAATGTCAAGCATACTAAAGGTTGAGTTTCCCAACAGATTGTTTATTTATACCTATATTCTATTGATTAGCTAGATCCCGTATCTATTTCTCTGTCCACCCTGCTATCGAAGCCCATTTCTACCACGTAGGCAGGGGCTCCTCCTGGCTCTGTGCTCACAGGTCGCCCTGGCGGTGCTCAAGGGACCATGCGGTGTCCGGGCATGAACCCGAGCCTCCTGCATGCAAAGCTGTGCTTGGCCCACTGGAGTATCTCTTCGGCCCCTCTTTTTCTTTTCCTTTTTTGTTTTTGGTTTTTTTTGGGTCACACCCGGTGATGCACAGGGTTTACTCCTGGCTCTGCACTCAGGAATTACTCCTGGCGGTGCTCGGGGGACCATATGGGATGCTGGGAATCGAACCCGGGTCGGCCGCGTGCAAGGCAAACGCCCTACCTGCTGTGCTATTGCTCCAGCCCCTCTTTTCCTTTTTTGGTTTAGGTGCCACACACGGCTCAGTGACTGAGGGTCACTCGTGGCTGTGCTCATGGTCTCGGGCTCCTCCGTGGACAGCACGTGCTCCAGTCCCATGAGTCCTCCTCAGTCCTTACTTGACTGAGTTTGTCCTTTTGCCCACTTTCTTTCTTTCCTTTTTTTTTTTTCTGGCCACTTTCAATTGCCTTACAAAGAAGCCAAATGAATACTTATATTCCTTTAGATTTGTTAGTTCTGACTTTGAAATCGAATCAGATTCAGATCCTAGGTTCAATCCGTCTCTGTTTTCATTATCTGTGTGGCCTTTGGCCAATTATGGTATCATTTCATAATCTAATTATTTTGAGAAGTAAATATTTTGTATGAGATACATATTTAATGATGATTATTCTTTTCTCTTATTCCTGGCAGTGATGGGAATCAAAATGCACTCATGCAAGTTATTTACCTCCCTGGCCCTATTATGATCATTTTTTTTAAAATTTGGGAATCTAGAATTAGGGGGGGTTCTATCTCTACATAAGGGTATCCAGCAAAACTGGTTGGAAGAACTCCTTTTCAAGCTGCTGTGGAAATCCAGAAAACATTTGTTTTCAATCTCTCTGTTGTCTTTTCTACAATTATTTCTGTAGTTTTAGACTGCTTTACACTGGAAGGAAAATTTCCCAATCTTATAGAGCTCTTCACAATCAACAAGAAACAAATCTCGGGGCTGGAGGTACGTCACAGGGGTCAAGGCACTTGCCTTGCATGCAGCCAAGCCCAGTCTGATCCCCGGTACTGCATCTGGTTCCCCTGAACACTGTCAGGAAGAAACCCTGAACACAGCCCCAAATAAGAAACAAAAGCCCCAAACAAACAAAACCTCTGAGACACAGAAAAGAATTACTCCTAATACTTTGTAGAGCACATCAACTTTTTCAGAAGGGCTCCTGAGGGGGTCCTGGGTATGGCTCAGTGAGAGGGCTTGCTTTGCATGTGTGAGGCACTGATTCCATCCTTGGTACCACACACACACACAAAAATTAAATAAAAAACCTTAATGATCATTATCTTTCCCCCCATACACAAAAAGCTGAGGCTGGCTGCTGCCTGCATGACTAATAAATATAGCGTGCCAGCACCTCCACTGTCCAGACCAGTAATATACACAGGAAGTGACTTGTTCAAAGTCAGGTGGTAATCCAAAACAGGAAACAAGATCTTTGTCCCATGGCTGACGGTCTATTACTGGGCTGCTGCAATCATACAACTGTCTCTTCTCTGTTCTCTGCCATCCCCTCCCTGCCACACCAAAGGCGCCCTACAAAAGGGTAATTTTACCAGATACTGCCATAGTATCACTGATCCAAGCAATGGAAAAGATCCAGTCCTTGTGTCCATCCTTGAGCGAGGGAGCGACAGACAGGAACAGCGAGGGGAAAAAAACAACAGATTAGTAAAATAAGGATCACAACAGACTCCCGCTAATCCTACAAGTCTGGTGAAAATATTGTTGTGAAAAGACCAACTTTATTCCCTGACTCATGGTTCCATGATATTTTGTCTTTTTTTTTTTTTTGGTTTTTGGGTCACACCCAGCAATGCACAGGAATCTCTGCACTCAGGAATCACCCCTGGCGGTGCTCAGGGGACCATATGGGATGCTGGGAATCGAACCCGGGTCGGCCTTGTGCAAGGCAAACGCCCTCCCCGCTGTGCTATCGCTCCAGTCCCCATGTCCCACGATATTTTGTATCCACATGAGTTCAAAGCTGGAATGCCACTGGCATTCCTGTGGGCATGAGACACGAGGTGGAGGGTGCCGAATTCTGGCTTTCTATCTCCGATGTCTTACAGATCTGGGGCTCCTACATGCAGCCACCCACCCCCCACCTACCCCTCCAACCTTGTCCTACACGCCCACCCTTGCTCCTGACCACAACAGCTGTGCCCGCACTCTGCTTCTTTGCTTCCCCTTCTGTCGGGAATGTCTGGAACTCTCTTCCTCCAGACATCACGATGACTTGCACCCTCATTTCCCATTTCCGTAAAGCCTCCCTGCTTAAATATTGAATTTTCACTTGCTTTGGGGCACGGAGGGTACCCAGGGATATTCCTGGCATAGTGCTCGGGGGTCAGTCTCAGCAGTGTCCGGGAACCATGTAATGCTGGCCGTACTGCTCTTCGAGCTATCGCCCTCAAACACCACACTTATCTATGAAGTCCTCTGTGGCTACCCTCTAAATAGAATTTTTCCTGCACTTTTTGTTTTGGGGCCACACCCAGTGATGCTCAGGGATCACTCTTGGTGGTGCTCGGGAGACAGGCATGTGGTGTCAGAATTGGAGTCAGCTAAGCTCAAAGCAAATACCTTTCCCTCCATCTTTCAGCCCCTCTGACATAGAGTTCTAATCCAACAATGGCCTCTCTTTCTTCAGACCAAAGGCTTTTCCACTTACAACTCCTCTTTGCCCAAGAGATGCAACATAGCGGAGTGCCACTCTGATTCATCATGCAGTTGACTCTGAATTAACTGCTGATGTGTTCAGAAACCTTTTTCTGTTGCCAAAGATTTCACAACCCTCCCAAGCAGTAACTGAACTCCGTATGTAATCATGAACCCCAGTTTAAGAAGCTAAGTTTAGAGGGTCAGAGAGAGTAAGTAAGGGGGCTAAGGTGCTTGGCTATCATGCAGCCAGTCTTGGCTCAAATTCTTATGCCACATATGACCCCCCTAAACACTGTCATCAATCAATATCTTGAGTATTTCCAGATGTGACCCAAATGCCCGGCAAAAACAGAGAAGCTAAACATTAGACTGCTTTCATTATTGTTGTTGTTTTTATTATTATTATTGATTTTGGGCCAGCGACACCCTGTGATGCTCAGGAATTACTCCTGGCAATGCCTGGGAGACTATATAGGACACTGGGGATGGAACTCAGGTTGGCAGCATGCAAGACAAATGCCTGACCTGCTGCACTACCTCTCCAACCCAGCTTTTACTATTCCTTTTGCTTTTGAGGTGCCAGGAATTAAGTCCAGTGTCGCACAGAAAAAAGGCAATCACTATACCATTGAGCGACATCATCCCTGTGATACTTTTATTATGGGGGCCACATCCCGTGATGCTCAGGGGTTACTCCTGGCTCTGCACTCAGGATACATTCCTGACGGTCTTCTGGGGACCATATGGGATACAAGGGATAGAACCCGGCTCTGCTGTGTGCAAGGCAAACACCCTACCTGCTGTACTATTACTCCAATCTAATACTATTTTTTCAGGGAGGGAGCGGGGAATGTATCAGACTGATTTATTGCTGGTAAAAACATACTGGCTGAGGGGCCGGAGAGATAATTTAAGGAATGAGGGGACAGGCTTTGCTCGAAGGAAGCCTGGGCTTAATCCCTGGCACCACATGATCCTCTGAGCACCAGAGGCGTGACCTTAAGCTAGAAGTCGTCTCAGAGCAGTGCTGGGTCTGCCCTCCCCATCCAAAGTGAAACAAAAAATCAAAATCAAAATCTATCAGGGGCTAGAGAGATATTACAGTGGATAAGGCACTTGCCTCAAATGCAGCCCACCCGGGTCTGATCGCCAGCACTGCACCTGCACCCCGCTAGGAATGATCCCGGAGTGCAGAGCCAGGAGGAAACACTGAGCATCACAGGGCGTGTCCCACAAAAAAACAAACAACAACCAGAAAACGCAGTTGCTATACCTCCTTCCACAATAGGGGTTTACGTGCTGTAGGCACTGAGACCCCAATGTCTGCAGCAATGCTTGGCCACGAAGGCCCAGCAAACAGCTGCTGAACAAATGAGCTGTTCCCTTCTGCCCGCGCTATGTGCCGTGGCACACGTGTAAACGAGCACCGGTGAGTTCCACACCAAATTGAGGCTGCTTGCCTCTTTATCAAACTCAGGCTCCATGTCAACGGACCTGATACGAGTCCCGTGGCAGGAGTCCAGTCCCACGCCACTATCTCGCTCACCGCACTCCTCCCCTCCCCCTCAACCTCTGGAGGAGTCAGCAGAAATCCAGAGGGAACGATCCTTACCCAGGGGTTCACATTTCAGGCTGGGGTTTAAAACAGACTGCCACACACCACAGCAGTGGGGAAACTTACATCTCCCACACACACGGGGTCTAGTGTAGGCAGCCGGTAGATGGCGAGACTGTTGGGGTTGTCGCCTCCCGTGGCCAGCAGTGTGCGAGAGGGGTTCAGCTCGATGGCATGGATACCACAGCCCTGCTGGGTCACACCTCCAGGCTCTCGATCCTTCAGAATGGGAATCTTGGTGATCTGGCTTGTCTGGACATCCACTACAAAGAGCTACGAGGGAAAGGAACACAGAAGCTGAACTCCGTGATGGGGCTAAAGCTCAGCAGACACAAGCATGCAGAAACACAAATTCCACTACAGGCACAATGCTGGGAATGATTAGATGCACAGTCAGGAGTATTAGTCAAATAAAAGACAATGAGAAGATTAATAAGAAAATATAGCAGAAAGAGGTAAAATATCGTCTGGATGACACAGATTATAGGTAGCAGTAATTCTACCTGGGATTCAAGGGTGCTGTAGAAGACGTACGTCAGACTTAAGGACTAAGAACTTAATTTAAGGTTTTTTGCCAGTTAGGGCATATTTCATACATCTCATTCTTACTTGTCCAAGCACAGACATTTATCAAGAAAAACACAATTCCCAGAATGTATCAAAACCATTACTAAACAGTCCTAAACCACAGGTACAAGCACAACCAAAGCAATGCAACATCTCAGAGGGCAAGGCAGTGAAGTGTGCAAGCATCATGGCCAGGTGCACATGGGACCCTGGGTCACTGCAGCAGTAAGAAGGGAAAGGGAAGGAATTTTTTTTTTTTTTTTGCTTTTTGGGTCACACCTGGCGATGCACAGGGGTTACTCCTGGCTCTCCACTCAGGAATCACTCCTGGCGGTGCTCAGGGGACCATATGAGATGCTGGGAATAGAACCCGGGTCGGCCGCGTGCAAGGCAAACGCCCTACCCGCTGTGCTATCGCTCCAGCCCCAGTGAAGGAAATTTTTGAAGGAAAAAAAAAAAAAAGAGTAAGAAGGGCTGGAGTGATAGCACAGCAGGTAGGGCGTTTGCCCTGTACTCGGCCGAATCAGGTTCGATTCCCAGCATCCCATATGGTCCCCTGAGCGCCACCAGAGGTAATTCCTGAGTGCATGAGCCAGGGGTAACCCCTGTGCATCACCGGGTGTGAACCAAAAAGTAAAAAATAAATAAATAAATAAAATAAAACACCAAAAACAAAACAAAAAAAAAAACAAAGAGTAAGAAATAAAGAAAACGGGAGATGTGACTTTTGCTGACACAAAAATGGCGCAGCTCCACGACTGATCTTGGAGAGACGCCACAGCTGCGTCAGCCCAGGTAGGTCGGCTCCTGGCCCAGATCTCTGGAGCCTTCTTGGGATGGGGGCAGGCCGAGTCCCGGCCCTGGCAAAGGGCCCAGCACTCCACTCACACCTGACTCCCACAGCATATGTAACGGCCCAGCTGAGACAGCAAGCTGCTGAACCAGCACAGCCCCACAGCTCCTGGAGCACACGGCCGCACACCTCCAGGTTTCAAGTCCCAACAGCCCAGTGGGAACAGAGTAAACTGGACAGGAAAGATGCACAGAAGTCCACTCAGCTCAACGAACAAAAACAATACACAGAAGGCTCAACTAGCACCGAACAGCTCAGTCAATCCTCAGACAATAACTTTAAGCAAAGTATTCAATATACGGGGTTAACTGGGGGTGGGGGGCACTGGGGACACTGGTGGAGGGCGGGTCATGCTGGTGGTAGGACTGGTGGTGGAACATTGAATACTTGAGACAACTGCATTATGAGCACTTTGTAAATCAGGGTGTTGGAAGTTTCACACTTTTTTTTTTTTTTTTAAAATGTAAGGTATAGCACCTCCTGACTTTGTAGTAGTCAAAACAGCATGGTACTGGGGCTGGAGTGATAGCACAGCGGGTAGGGGATTTGCCTTGCACGCGGCTGACCTGGGTTCGAATCCCAGCATCCCATATGGTCCCCTGAGCACCGCCAGGGGTGATTCCTGAGTGCATTAGCCAGGAGTAACCCCTGTGCATTGCCGGGTGTGATCCAAAAAAAAAAAAAAACAAACAAACAAAAAAGCATGGTACTGGAATAAGAAGAGGCTGACTGATCAATGAATGAGAACTGCAAGCAAAGAGATAAACCCTCAAATCTTAGGGCAACTGATCTATGGCAAAGGAGCTAGGTATATGAAATGGAGCAAGGGAAGTCTTCCCACAAAGGTGCTGGGAAAACTGGAGAACTATAAAAATAAATAAATTATTTATTTATTTATTTATTTTTAATCCAATATTATTTTATTTTTTACAAATTTGTTGGCTTGGGGGCCACACCCGGTGATGCTCAGGCTTACTTCTGGCTCTGTGCTCAGGGCTTGGGAGGCTACATGGGGTGCCAGAGGTTGGACCTGAAGGGGCCTCCTACAATGCCGGAGCTCCACATGCCGCACTATGTCGCCAGCCCCTCACTGCAATTTTCAAAAGCCCTATCAGAGGGAAGTAGAGGCAGATTTGGCTGCAGAGAAGAAAAAATAAAATAAATTTTAAAAATATATACATATTTTTGGGTAACATTGGCTTGTCCTTGCTCCTCCCACAGGGAGCTTAGGTTTGTTGAGTTCCTCCCACCATAGCGCTCCCAAGGCACACCCAATTCCATCTTACACAGACGTTTGTGCAAAGGAATTATGTTTTCGGGTCACATCCAGAATTGCGCAGGACTTACTCCTGGCTTTGGGCTCAGGGATGATGCCTAGCAGGGTTTGGGGGACCACATGGGAGATGCTAGGGATCAAACTCGAGTTGGCTGTGTGCAAGGCAAGCAGCCCACCTGCTGTGCCATCATTCTTTCAAAGTATCAAAGACTTCAAGATTAGACCAGAACCCACAAAATACGTAGTGGCAAATACAAATAAAGGCAGAATGCTGCAGGCTTTAGACCTCAAAGGCATTTTCAATTCTTTGATTCTATTAGCAAAGATAATAGGAACAAAAATAAATGGGAAGACATCAAACTAAAATGGTTTTGCCATCCATGAGGCAAAACATTCAATCTGGAGAGGGAGGTAGTGCCGAAGCATGGTAAAGTGTTATGTATGACACATGCTGTATACCGTCCACTGAGACCCCTGAGCTAACAGCCTGGAGAAGCCCCTGGAGCACTGCTAGTCACAGCCCCCAAATGTGCTTTTTTTTTTAAAGAAAAGGATTAATTGGGGGCTGGAGCGATAGTACAGCGGGTAGGGCGTTTGCCTTGCATGCGGCCGATCTGGGTTCGATTCCCAGCTCCCCGCATCTCATATGGTCCCCTGAGCACCGCCAGGAGTAATTCCTGAGTGCAGAGCCAGGAGTAACCCCTGTGCATCGCCGGGTGTGACCCAAAAAGAAAAAAAAAAAAGGATTAATTATATACTGTGTCTAACTTTTTAAAATACTTTTTTTTTTCCTTTTTGGGTCACACCTGGCGATGCACAGGGGTTACTCCTGGCTCTGCACTCAGGAATTACTCCTGGCAGTGCTCAGGGGACCATATGGGATGCTGGGATTTGAACCCGGGTCGGCCGCGTGCAAGGCAAACGCCCTACCCGCTGTGCTATCTCTCCAGCCCCACTTTTTAAAATACTTTTTAAAAAACATTTTGGGGCTGTGACAGTGGACTGGAGTGACAGCACAGCGGGTTGGGTGTTTACCTTGCACGCGGCCGACGTGGGTTCGATTCCTTAGTCCCTCTTGGAGAGCCCGGCAAGCTACCGAGAGTATCCCGCCCGCATGGCAGAGCCTGGCAAGCTACCCGTGGTGTATTCGATATGCCAAAAACAGTAACAGCTCACAATAAAGACATTACTGGTGCCCGCTTAAGCAAATCGATGAACAACGGGATGACAGTGACAGACATAACAGTAAAATAAAAGACATGTGGAGAGTCAAGTCTACTGAAGAAGACAAGCTGAAATCAAAGTCAAAGTAGTTGCCAGAACTGAGAAGATGGGGACAAGCGAAGGAGACAGCGTGAAATAAAAATGGTCAAACAACCTTGGTCATTCAAGTATTAATGTGACAACTGCAATTTCCCTTTTAGGGATTTATGTTAAGGAAGTAAAGATGAGTGAACAGATTTAAGTAAATGCAACTTTTTTTTTTTCTTTTTGGGTCACATCCAGTGATGCACAGGGGTTACTCCTGGCTCTGCACTCAGGAATTACTCCTGGCAGTGCTCAGGGGACCATATGGGATGCTGGGAATCGAACCCGGGTCGGCCACGTGCAAGGCAATCGCCCTACCCGCTGTGCTATCGCTCCAGCCCCAATGCAACTTTTTTAAAAATAAAAAATTTTAAGCTATTTTTCTGGTTTGGGGGGCCACACCCAGCTGTGCTCAGGGTTTACTCCTGGCTGAGTGCTCAAGGATCGCTCCTAGCAGGGCTCAGGGGACCATATGGGGTGCCTGGGATCAGAACCCAGGTTTGGTGCATGCAAAGCAAGCGCCCCGCCCTGCCCGCTGTTCTTATTTCTCACTGTTCTTGTTCTCTCTCAGGCCCTAAAATGCAACATTTTTAAATGAGCGAAACGGCACAGAAGGTTGGGAAGTCACACAGCAGACAGCCTCAGAAAGAACAAAGGAATAATAAAGAAGATCAACAAACACCAAAATGTGCCTGTGCTAAATCCATGGGGAAAAAAGACTGCCAGGATACTGAAATAGCAAACGTGCACAGTTTTCAGCCCCAAGCCATCTGCTAGGGCAGTGGCCTGAAAGTAAAGGACAAGTGGCCTGAGATCGCAGCGCTCCCGCACTGTGAGCTCAGAAGCAGCACCATGGATCCTAGCAGGAGCGGGCTTTCTCCTGAGCCAGAGAGACAGAGACCCCTACTGGTAACCGTCCGGGCTCCAGTCCTGCTGCACACAGTCCTGTTAGGGACAAACTCCAACAACCAGCCAAGAATACCGGCCGTTAACCCTAATTCTTACTCATTCTCCTCCCCCGAGGAAGTCCAAAGGGTCGTCCTAGACCTCTGTACAGTTCAGAACATTCCTATCCCTACCGGCTGGTCCTCTCAATGCCCTGAGTCACCGTGTCCTCGTTGCTCCCTTCCCAAGTTTCATCTACAGCAGATGACAGTCCTGTCACCTCTTCAAAGGCTCAACACAGGGCTGGAGAGACAGCACAATGGGCAGTGCACTTGCCTTGCACACGGCCGACCAGGTTCATTCCTGGCATCCCGTATGGTCCCCCAAGTCTCCCCAGGAGGGACATCTTCAGTCCAGAGCCAGGAGTGAGCCCTGAGGACAGAGTGTGTCTCCAAAACAAAACTGGCAAAATACTAATACACTCTGTCCAGGGCCAAAGAGACAGCACAGGGTTAAGCTGCCTGCCTTGCACGAGCCTTATCTGGTTCTGTCCTGGCACCACATGTGGTTACCTGAGCACTTCCAGGACTGGCCCTGAATAATGGCAGTGACAGGAACAACAATCTATCCACTGAAAGAACTGTGGATCAGTGTCATACCGACCCCAGGGTTGGGCGGCATTCAGGGGGCCGCTCCTGGTACAGTGTGTGAGGACCATGTGGTGCTAGGAACCGAACCCAGGAAGGAATGTGGCACACAAAGCCTGCGCTCCAGCCCTTCACGATGTCATCTTCTGTGGGGGGTGTTTGGGGTCACACCTAGTGGTCTGCTCTGTGCTTGGGGTCACCTGGCAGTACTTGGATCATACGGGATGGCAGAATCAAACCCGGGTTGGCCACTAGGCAAAGTGCCTTCCTTCCCGGCTACACCATCTCCTTTGCCCATTGTTGTCACTTTTAACTGTACACTCCCCAGGATACACAAAACAATAGACGGACACCACAGTGATTATAAATAACTGGCCTGGGGTTGGAGCGGTAATAAAGCAGGTAAAGCATCATCTGCCTTGCACATGCATGTGGCTGACCTGGGTTCGAGCCCCAGCATCCCATATGGTCGCCTGAGCACCACCAGGAGTAATTCCTGAGTGCAGAGCCAGAAGGAACTCCTGAGCATCGCCGGGTGTGACCCCCAAAGCAAAATAAATAAATAAAGGAGTTGGTCATCTCCAGAGATCTTACCAATTGTGTCCCCCTCCCCCAGCAGTAGGAAACATGCCCTGCATGTATGAAGCAGGGGCACTGCCCCCGCCTTGCTTCGTCTTGCTGAGGCAGCCCTGCATCTTCCCCACTACAACCTTTTGAAGCTTTGAGTCAATCCACCAAGCTCGCCCACTCATCAAAGCAATCTTCTAAACAAAGAAATCTATGCTTACGAGGAATTCCAGCGGGAAACACTTCTTTTGCTGTCAACACAAAAGAAGTCTAAACAGGAGGTGGGGGACTGAGAAGCACACTGAAATAGGAATAGGTGAGAGAAAAGTATGGGAAAAGGAATCCGAGCAACATGGCAGTAGATGGGAGCCAGGACAGGAACCTGGGAAGAAGCCCCAGAGGAGAGAGGGCGGCTGCAGAAACACACCATGGAAATCATTTCAGCCTGCCCCACTTCCTGTCCAGTTAAGCCATGGATCAGTTTGGCCATCCTCTTACTTTTCAGTAAGTCCACTACCATAAATTGAGAACTCTTTGAGACAGAGAGGAGAGGGACTGTATTTAAAACAAAGAAAAGAGAAGACAACAGGGCTGGAGCAATAGCACAACAGGGCATCTGCCTTGCACGCGGCCAACCTGGGTTCAAATCCCAGCATCCTATATGGTACCCTGAGCACCGCCAGGGGTGATTCCTGAGTGCAGAGCCAGGAGTAACCACTGTGTAATGCCAGGTGTGACCCAAAAACAAAAACAAAAACAAAAAGAGAAGACAACAGCATACAAAGATATCAAGAATGTCAAACAGGGGCCAGAGTGATAGTAAAGTGGGGAGAGTGTTTGTCTTGCATGTGGCCAACCTGAGTTCAATCCCCGGCATCCCATATGGTCCCCCAAGCACCAGCAGGAGTAATTCCTGAGTGCAGAGCTAGGAGTAACCCCTGAGTATTGCTGGGTGTGGCCCAAAAAGCCAAAAAAAAAAATCAAACAAGTGGCAAGGAGTACAAAAGATCTTTGAGGGTACAAAAAAAAAAAGAGAGAGGGAGAGGGAGAAGGAGAGGGAGAGGGAGCGAATAGGCGGGAAAAACAGTACAACAGGTAGGGTACTTGCTTGTATGAGCACGGCCAGGAGTGATCCCTGAGCACAGAGCCAGGAATTAAATTCTTAGCACCGTTGGGTGTGTCTCAAAACCAAAAGAACAAACACAAAGAAGCCTGGGGGTCCTGCAGATAGTTTAGGGCTGTGAAGGATTATATACCTAACCCTGGCCACAGATGACTACCCTGGCACACGGCCGCATAGCAGCACTGGGTGTGGTTCTGATGGTTCCTGGTACCACAAGGCCTAAGAATCTGGCGAAGTGGGAAGGATCACAAGTGGCCTGTCGGCCCCATCAACAGCCCTTGGGAGCTCCCGGGCCCCTCAGCAAGGATAACTGCAAATTCTCTCTTCTAGTTTATTCCGCTAGTCAAGTTTCTGTTTAGTCTCCAATCATGTTTATGCACAATTGTGCTACTTTATGAATAGCAGGTAGAATTTTATGCCTCACTATACTTAATGTAATATGTTTTGTATGTGATCAGTCTTCACATTATGTTAACGCAAATATCTGTACAGTATCACGCAGATTTTATTCACCAAAAATAAGTTCAGTATTCCCCTATTGTCAGCATTTAGAGAAAATGATTTTCAACGATTATTGTGTTTAAAAAGCTCTTCTTAGGAGCTGGAGTGATAGCAAAGCGGATAGGGCGTTTGCCTTGCACGCAGCCGACCTGGGTTCAATTCCCAGCATCCCATATGGTCCCCTGAGCACTGCCAGGAGTAATTCCTGAGTGCAGAGCCAGGAGTAACCCCTGAGCATCATCGGGTGTGACCCAAAAAGCAAAAATGAAATTAAAAAAGTAAAAAGCTTTTCTTCTCAGGGGCAGGGATATGGCTCAGTGTTTGGAGAAGTACACACCTAATGCCTGTGAGGCCCTGGGTTCAACTGCCCAGCGCTGCAAAAAATAAAAATGAAGTAAAAGTTAAATTAAATTAAAAAACAAGACAAAAACAAATTGGGAAAAAAAAAACACTAACAACAAACCACACCCACTGTCCCTCTGGTAAAATTTCCTAGCCTGAAAACATTAGGACAAAGAGCACAACAGCCGTAGGTTTGGGTTTTTTTCCAGGGGAAGGGGGGAGGGGGGTTTGGTTTTGAAATCATCCACCAGGTGATACTCAGGAATTACTCCTGGGAGTGCTCAGGGAACCATATGGGATGCCAGGGATCAAACCTGGGTTGGCAAGTACTTTACCTGCTGTACTATCGCTCCAGCCCCAATATTTCTAGGTTCTTTATTCAAAAACGTATGTACCAGGCTTTTTTTGTTGTTGTTGTTCTTCTGTTTTGCTTTGTTTTTGGCCATACCTGGCAATACTCAGGTGTTACTTCTGGCTCTGTGCTCAAGTATCACTCCTGGCGGTGCTTAAGGGACCACACATAGGATGCCGGAGGTCAAATCTTAAGTTAAGCCTCATGCAAGGCAAGCGCCCTACCTGTTGTACTACCACTATGGGCCCTGTTCCAGGCTTTTGGAACATAACTGTCGAACTTCTTCCAGGAAGAGTTTAGACACAGATAATGTACACCTCTTCTGCTTCAGAACTGCATACTACTTTAATGTGTGTTTGCTTCAGCAGCTCAGATACTAATTTGTACACGAAAATATGTCTTGCTTTTATCTATATTCCTTCTGTAACGAAATGAAATACAACCCAGTAGTTGGCTAATTATACTTCCTCGTATGTCAGGATGATTTTGTTTTTGTTTGGGAGACATACCTGGCAGCGCTCCAGGTCTACTCCCGATCCTGCGTGTGGCTGCTCCCTGTAATCGTATGCCTAAGAGAGTGCAGAGCTGGGGACTGAACCTGGGTCTCCTGCGTGCAAAGCAACCTGGAGAGCGCTTTCTAGTCCCAAATAAATGGATTTTGTTTGGTTTGGGGTTGGGCCAGCACTCATTAAACCCCCAGATCCTGGCTCTGGACTTGGGGGTCGATCCTGGCGGTGCTCAGGGGACCACCTGGGGTGCTGGGGATGGAACCCAGTGGGCTGCATGCAAGCCAAGTGCCCTACCCACCGTACTGTCACTCAGCCCCAAGTTTTTAAATGTCTAAGTTATTTGGGATGTGAGTGACACATGACATGCTTTAATGTGTGCTTGCTTACACAGCTCGGATACTAACTTGTACACAGAAATATGTCTCCTTTTTATCTGGCCCCCGTTCCAGAGGGGTAGTACAACAGGTAGGGTGCTTGTCTTGCATGAGGCCAATCTGGATTTGATCCCTGGCATCCTGTGATGACAAAAGAAGTCATCTGGGAATTGTGAAATGCTCACTGTCTTAAGTGTATCTGAATTTGGCCAGAAACACAGCTACAGCTTAGAGTGACCTGAAGATTGTCAATTCCTTCTCCCTCTTCCACAGACCCATGTTCTAGGTACCATGAGAAGGAACGTTCTATTCCTCAGGACTAGTTGACACAGACTACTCTCCCCATTTTAAAGGTGAAAGAAGGTACACGGGTTTAGTCCGGGCTTGGTTTCTTATTAGCTTTGTACCAGAGGACAAGTGAAACCTCTTCTCCTAAGCCTTTCTTCTAATTTTAAAATGGGGGGAGAAGTATACGTATCTTTGTATCCATATACACAACATAAAAATTCTTTCACTGCAGCCGAGGATGTGATTCAGAGGTAAGAGAGCTGGCCTTACATGTGTAAGGGCCTGGGTTTGATCTCCAGCACTGGAAAAGAAAAAATTTCCTTGGGCCAGAGTGATAGTACAGCGAGTATGGTTCCTGCCCTACATGTGGCCAACCCAGGTTTGATTCCCAGCCACCCAATTGGTCCCCCAAGCCTGACGTGAGTAATTTCCGAGTGCAGAACCAGGAGTAATCCCTGACTACTGCCAGGTGCGGTTCAAAAAAAAAAAAATCTGTATCAAACTTGTTTGGTATTAATGGGAATATTTCTGATACATTTACTTATTAACTTCAGGCTGCAGCCAAACACTTGGAAACTAATGGACTCAGCTAAAATCTGACCACTGTTTTTCTCCAAAAATAGTGGACAAATCTTTTGCCTTGTCTCTGGAGATCAGAATAGGCAAATAAGAAAAATAATTATTTGTCAAGAGCTTCTTCAAAATGTAGAAATAAGATTTAATTACATTCTACTAGCTACTGGGCCAGAGCAATAGCACAGCAGGGAGGGCATTTGCTTTGCGTTCCATATGGTCTTCTGAGCACTGCCAGGAGTGATTCCTGAGTGCAGAGCCAGGAGTAACCCCTGAGCATTGCTGAGTGTGACCCAAACAACAACAACAACAACAATAATACTCTACCAGCTACTGAACGGATATTAATCAAAACGCCTTCCAGATCTGTGAATCTTATGTTTCACCTGTTCCTTCAGTGTGATTTAGAAAGTGTATAGAGGAGTCAAAGAACTGGGCTAGATTTAATAAGCTGGGAAAAAGAGGACTGTCATTGGGGCAACAGCACACAGGGGAGGGCACTTGCCTTGCACGTGGCTGAGGTTCAATCCCCAGCACCCCTGAATTTGGCCAGGAGTGATCCCCAAGAACAGAGCCAGGAGTAAGCCCTGAGCACTGCCAGGTGTAGCCCCCAGAAACAAAATCCAAAATATTAACAAAAACTGCCTTGGGGACTGGAGCGCACTCAACAGACTACGTGCGTGTTCTGCTGTAGAAGCTCGGGTTCGTGCCCATCAGGTCTCTCCAGCTAGATGAAAAACAAAACCACCCCCCAACACACCCCGGAGAAGAGAAATAGCTCAAGGATGAGAACAAGGGCCAAAGGTGAGTGGCCCTGAGTTCAACTCCTGACGCTGCACAAATACCACACCCCTACCCCACGATAGCCCCACCCTTACACTGCTGACCAAGTACCACACTGCCAGCCCGCACTGTGCTGCTGGAGCACGGCTGCAGTGGCCCCAAGGACCCCCCCAACACCACTGGGTGTGGTTCTGCATACAGGGGCCAGAGCAATAGTATAGTGAATAGGACGCTTGCTTTGCACACAGGCAACCTGGGTTCAATCCCCAGCACCCCTTAGGGTCCCCCACAAGCCTATCAGGAGTGCTCCCTAAGCACAAAGCACCACATGGTGTGGTTCCCCCACCAAAGAAATTAAAACAGGGGCTGGAGCAATAGCACAGCGGGTAGGGCATTTGTCTTGCACGTGGCTGACCTGGGTTCGGTTCCTAGCATCCCATAGGGTCCCCTGAGCACCGCCAGGGGTGATTCCTGAGTGCAGAGCCAGGAATGACCCCTGTGCATCGCCGGGTGTGGCCCAAAAAGCAAAAACTAAATAAATAAATAAATATTAAAAAAATAAAAAATAAAAACAAAAAACACCTCTGCATACATTATTGCTCTTCCTATTAGTACTCTTCTCAAACTACCTCTAAAAATATCCTCTCTTGAACTTTTTTTGGTGCTCTCCTGATTTCCCTGTTCTCCCTGAAGTTCTCGCTCTCAGAATGCAAGCGTTTGCCAAGATTCTGTCCTTGGCTTCTTTCAATGTCAACGGTCGCTCCCCTTACTTGGCTTACAAGTTTCACGTTGAAAACAGAATGACACCTATGGAATGCTTCCCATACTGCCCTCCTCGCTGTGTACAGAAAATGCACATATAATGATGAGTTCCAACTTCAGAGCAAGTTTGCCAGATTTGTTTGTTTCTGGGCCACATCTGGCCAAGCTTAGGCATTACCCTCGGCGGGGCTTGGGGAATCACGTGCAGCTGCCAAGGGATCAAACGTGGGCTCGACAACTTGCAAGGCAAGCTCCCTACCCGTTGTACTATCTCTCTAGCCCTAACAAACTTCTTTTCCCCCTTTGCGTGGCACAGGGGTAAGGAGGTTAGGGGGTACATTCAGAGGTGCTCAGGCTCAGGAACTGGGAGGGATGAAGGGGAGAGTCTGCACTGGGGACTGAACACAGGATCCTGTAAATGTGTACTTGAGCTATCTCTAGAACCTGATGAAACGTCCTCCCCTACGGTTACAGAGCAATTCCAACAATCCCATGAACATGCCCTGCTCTCAAACCACCAACTTCCATCTTGACCTCTCTCTCCTCAAATTCAACCAACGGAAAGTGTAAAGCTAAACTCATTTTCTCTTGGAATCTGCTCAGTAGTTGCCCTGCTCTCTGTCCTTCACTCAGGCTGAAGACATCAGTATCCACTGGGTCTTAATCCTCTGAAGGGATTAAATCTGAGCTATGCATCAGCTATGGAGTCTGCGCAAACCCAGTGTTCTCCTTTGAACATGTATCTTGTATTTTGCTTGCCTGATTCTTTGTATCCTTGGCTTGCTGAGTTTTCCACTTGGGAGAAGTCAGTGTTCTCCTTTCTCTCCCCACACAGCTTTCTAAATAAGTTTCATTCAATTTTTGCTTTGGGGCCACACCCAGCAGTGCTGAGGGCTTACTCTTGGCTCTGCATTTAGGGATCACTTTTGCAGGGCTCAGGGGACCATATGGGTGCGGGGGGGGGGGGGGGGCGCGGGGGGAGAGGCAAGGATTGCAAGCCCCTTACCTGCTGTACTATCGCTCCAGCCCATCATTCAATAAAAACTACTCTGCTTGGGAAGGGGAGAGGGGATGATAGCTTCTGTAGAAGTGGCTGACCCGGGTTCAATTCGTGGCATCCCATATGGTCCCTTGTGCACTGCCAGAAATAATTCCTGAGCACAGAGTCAGGAGTAATCCCCGAGCAGTCACAAACCAAAAACTAACCCAAAATTTAAAAATTCGAGAATTAAAAAGGATAGTTCTGTCTCTTCAAACATTACCTTTCTGCCATTATCCCAATTTTGCCTGCCAGCTACACCACAGCACTGAACCACTTTTCATTGTTCTCTCTAAAGCATCACTTCAACCACAGCACTCCTTCCTTAAAATCGTTGGGCCCAGGGCTGGAGTGATAATACGGTGGACAGGGCATTTGCCTTGCACACAGTCCACCTGGGTTCAATCCCCAGCATCCCAGATGATCCCCCGAGCGCCTCCAGGAGTTCAGAGCCAGGAGTAAGTTCTGAGCACCGCTGGGTGTGACCCTTAAAACAAAACAAAACAAATCTCATGGGCCCTTTCTCCATTCCCAACAAAATAGTATCTTAGACACTTAAGTCTCCCAAAATTTGATTCTAATATATCTTTCCAGTCTTAATCTTACAACTGTATTCCAGGCACACGAAGGTCAAGTCACACCAGATTCTCAAATATTCTAAATAAATGGTTGATAATGTTTTCTCACCAAGATTCTCAATTCTTCTTTAAGAAGGAAAAAGAGGGCTAGGGGGATCACTTAACAGGCTAAACTCATGCCTGGCAGCCAGGAGGCTGGAATTTGTCCCCGGGGACTGCAAGGTCCATTGAGCATAGCTAAGAGTGAGCCCTAAGTACAGAACTAATGCTGGGTGTGGCCCCCAAATCCCAAAATAAACAAATAAATAAAAAGGAAAGAGAGACAGGGAGATGGCTCAAAGGGCTGAATCCTGCTTATGAGAGCCCAGATTCAATCCCTAGCACTACCAGTCCCCATGACATGGCCAGGAGTGATCCCTGAGCACAGTGCCAGGACTATTGCCCCTCCCCTACAGTACTACTGGGTGACTCCCTGGTAGAACACAGGGCCTTGTGTTCTAACCCTGACACTTCATATGGTTCCCTGTGCACCGCCAGAAATGATCCCTGAGCACAGAGCCAGGAGGAAGCCTTCAGCCGCCGGGTGTGGCCCCAAAACAAAACAAAATTATTCCTTAACCATTATTCTCCTTGGAAAATAGGGTCACTAACATCAAGCAGCAGGAGACTGATTCATTCAGCCACATCTGTCAAAAGCTATGATGTTGTATGAACTATGATGCTGGACACGGTGAGAAGAATAAATTCCCTCAAATGGGAGATTCTTTTTTTTTTTCACTCCAGAGGACAATGACAGTCCTCTGATACCACTGAGTGGAGTCCTGAGACACCAGGAAAGGGAAGTTTGTAGTCGCGTGCCACCACATACTTAGCTATGAAAATTTGCTTTCTATATATGACAAATAGCTTTCAACAGAAGAGGAAATGAAAGCTTGGACCCAACCAATATGGTTTTATGTTCTTCCGTAGAATCAAGTTCTTTTTTTTTTTTTTTTGCTTTTTGGGTCACACCTGGCGGTGATGCAGAATTACTCCTAGTGGTGCTCAGGAGACCATATGGGATGCTGGGAATCGGACCCAGGTGAGCCGCATGCAAGACAAATGCCCTACCCAGTGTACTATCGCTCCAGCCCCACAAGTTAAGATCTTTACTTGGGTCCTGTGTAAGCAAAACACTTCTAGCACTTTGAAGACCTTTTTGGGGGGGTGAGGAAGGGGTAGAGATTCTCAGGGGTTACTCCTGGCAATGTTTGAAGACCATATGGGATGCTGGGAATTGAACCAGGGTCGGCCGTGTACAAGGCAAATGCCCCACCTGCTGTTTACCTCTCTAGCCCCTTTAAGATTTTCTTGATGGAAAGTAACCTTCTCTTGAGCTAAAATACGTTTCTGATCAGTATAAACTTCCCCAGCCATTGTGACACTGCCTGTGTATCCACACAGCCTGCACTGGGCCTCTGGCTCATCTCTTCTCACAGCTTATCTCAAGGAACCTCTCTCGTCTCACCTGCCATTCCTTTGACTTCAATGCCATCAAATACAAACACAGAGTGACTTCATTTCATCAGTGCATTTACAGGCTGGCTTGTGTCGTACTGGTCACACAGCTTACTGATAAGTATTTTCCTTTGTTCGTTTGAGTCAAGTGCTTTAACTATCATCTATGTCATCATGTGGAAAAAAGCCCTTCTACTGAAGCCATCTGGAACAATAGCACTTGTTCCAGGGCATTTGCCTTGCAGGCGGCCGACCCAAGTTCGATTCCTCCATCCCTATCGGAGAGCCCAGCAAGCTACCAAAAGTGTTCCGCTCTCACGGCAGAGCCTGGCAAGCTACCCATGGCGTATTCGATATGCCAAAAATAATAACAAGTCTCACAAGGGAGACGTTACTGGTGCCCGCTCGAGCAAATCGATGAACGGGATGACAGTGCTACAGTGCTACTGAAGCCATACTTAATTTCTCTCTGTGCTGAATCTGTTTTAGGTCACTTTACAAAGAGTAAACATTCCCTCCTGCAATATACCACCAGATACACACTCCTTAAATCTGTATACATTTTTCTGATTCTATTCCCAAAGAACACTGGCCTTATTCATTATCTTTGGCTAAATGCTCTTTTAAGTACTCCCACGTATGTCCTAATCTAACATAGGCTGTCACTACTGTGCATCCTGGACAAGGCCCTGGACAAGTCGTCCCACTGAGGCTGACATACAAAGGCAATCAAGGGCTGGGGAGACCGGTCACTTTATACATACACCTTGGGTTCCATCTCTGGGACCACACACAGACACACACATCTAGATGACGCTGCGCCAAAGCGACATGCACAGCAGGTTCAATCACCTGGTCCCCGGAGCCCTGCTAGGAGTGATCTCTGAGTACAAAGCCAGGAGTTAGCCCTGACCACTGCTGGGTGTGGCCCCCAAAACAAGCAAACAAAAAACTGGTGAAACACCTTCTACAAGCAGTAGCATATTCAGATGGCAAGAAGTCCAAAGAAAAACTCCCTTGGAAACTGATCAGAAATGAGTCAAGGAGCTCTTGAAAGAGGCAGAAGTTACCAACACCAGGAGGGCATGGAGAGGAGAATAAGGTGAACACTTCTCAAAGAACAAGAAGCAGGAGTCTAGAATATGCAGAGCCACGGAACTAACACCTATGAGAAAATTCACACCTGTATCCCCCGCCCCTCTCCACTTACCGTGTTACATTTCGTGCCACACACCACTTGTCTATGATTCAACCACTGAGATGCAAACACTTTGTTAAGGGTCCCAAGGTGAAACTCTCTCTCCTTCAGGAGACTAGGAAGTCGCTGTGCAGCATATCCATGCAGCACCCGAGAGTAGTTGCTTTCATCCTGGAGCCTGACTTCACGGTTCTTCAGGTAGGAGACCAAGGATCGCTTCACCGGGGGGAGCCTTTTCCTTTTGTGAAGTGAGTGATCCCAGCCAAACTGCAAAGCAACATTGGAAATCAGGGCTTCTGGCTACACGAGTTCAAAAACAAGAGAGCCCACTATACTAAGAAACCCTTAAGGCCTCATCCCGCAGGATTTACCTTCAACAGAAAGGCATATGCAATAGAACAGGAATTTCAAGCTACGAAACCCAGTTTTAACTCTTCTAAAACTGAAAAGCTCCTAACAGGAAAACAACAAGGGTTGAAAATCAGGGAACGGAAGCAAAAAGGAGCCAAGGTTTCATAGGCCTTTTAGGTGTGAAGGACTCAGATCACCTAAAGAGATCCTTGACAGGAATGAGAATGAGGGGCTGAGCGATGACCTTACCAGTCTGGTTTGCATCTCTATCTAGTTCTGTTCTCTCTCTCTGAGTACTCCTAGGGTAAGCATGGAAGGTGGAGCCCCTAAAGAGCCAAGCGGGGTTCCCAGGCTGCACTTTATCAAAGCCATCAAGCCCCACCAACGGGCACTCACACAATTTGAAAATCAAAACACCAGCCTGAAGAGACAGCAGAGCTGGTAAGGGGCTAAGCTGTGCGCGCTGGCCAACCCAGGTTGATCTGGGGTCTTGCATATGATCTCCCCCAAGTCCGGCCAGGAGCGATCCCTGAGTGCAGAGCCTGATATAAGTTGCAAGTATCGCTGGTGTGGTCCCAAAACCGGAAAAGAAAAGGGGAGAGGTACTGAAAATGCATTCAACTTCCAAAGAGTGACAGACGGGTGATACCTATTATCTCTTGGAGTGGTGTTAGTGGTGGTGGGGGAGGGTTCCCACGCGCCCAAACTCTCAGCTCAAGCTTGGGTATCCCTTGGGAGACCTCCACGGGAGGCGGAGGGGGAGAGAGGGGGAACACAAGCACCCCAGCCCAGCCCCCGGGGCCACACGCTCCCTCGTATCTTCCGAGACATTTTGTTCCCAATTCCCTTCGACTTAGGATGCCCCTTCCTCCAACTCCCCCAATTCTGGTGGTCTCTTCCAAGCCTCTGGGCGGGCTGCACTGCTCCAGCACCAATATGCTATCTGCTGAGTTACCCTTGGGCCCTTCACCCGCTCCGGCCTAACTGCTTCCCCGGTCAGCCCCTCTCCCAGAGCACATCCCCAAACCTAGGAGCCGGCGCCCTGCTCCAATATTCCAGCCCCCGGATCGATGCGGACACGCTTCTCCCTCTCCGGGCGGGGGAGGGGTGTGAGAGTGGATCTCGGGCTCCTCGCGGGGTCCAGCCTCACCTGCGGGCCATGAGCGTCGCTCCCAGCTCCCGGCGAGGCAGGCGCTTTCCGCTTCCTGCTAACTGCTTTCCGGGCCATAGTGGGCAGCGCCGCCGCGGCCCCGCAGCCACATGGGGCTTCGCGGGAAGCGAGGGGTTGCAAGGCGTCGGGTCATATACTGGGCCCCGGGGCCGCGCGCCCGGGTACGCCCGGCCCGGAAAATGGCCCAGACGCCGGGCGGCAGGGAAAATAAATAAGATAAAATAAAGGGGGTGAGGTGGGGGGGAAGAGGCAGGCAGGAGGGAATGAGGAGGGGCAGATCGGAGGGCTGGAAAAGGGAGAGGGACGAGGGGAAGAGGCAGCAAGCAGCGGCAGCGCTGTCGGACACCGTCTGGAAAGGACGGCGAGCGGCGAGAACCAAAACACCCCCTCCCCCCTCGCCCGCCGCCGTCACCCTCGCGCAGGCGCACTGGGCCGCGCGTCGCCAAGGAGACGGCGGGGCTAAGAGGGGCGGGGCCCGGAGGGGCGGTGTTCGGAGGGGCGGGGCCTGGAGGGGCGGTGTCTGGAGGGGCGGGGCTTAGGGTTTCGGGGCGCGTCCTCCGCTGGGGCTGAGCGGCTACGGGGACCCCTTCTCACCGGTCGGCGGGCGGCCGCTGGAGGTGGGCGAGGGGGTACCGACCGAACCAGGCTCCTGGCCGCCAACCTCGGTCACCCGGCAACCGGTTTGCAGGCACCCGGAAGTGAGAGCGTCACCCGGCTCGGGGTGGGGAGAAGTCCGGCCCCGTACGCGCCGGTAGCCAAGGCTGTCATTGGTTCCCTTTCTTGGGTGGCACTTCCCTGAGCCTATCACAATCGGGGCCGCGGCGCTGAGGGCGGGCGCGACGGGAGGAGGCGGACACCGCCTCCTGGCTGTACTTCACCGGGCCCGGGCCCTGGCCATTGCCCATGGTTTGTACCTGCTGTCTTCCCCCATGTCCATGGAGCCCCCTGGGACTCTATTCTTCAGGTTCCTTCCAGCTCCGCTGGCCTCCCCCAACTGTCCTGTCCGGCAGCAGCTCCCTTAAGCTTCCTGGAACCCGTTGGATACTGTGATTTAGGAACTAGGTGTCACTCCAAAATGCATGTTTGCCGTGCTACCCCAAAGGAGAAGCTGGGATACCTTGTGTCAGATGGTCTGCTCTCTCCCTTCGGGTAGATGGGGGATATGCGTAAGACAGTGGTTCACTGACTTGTCAGATCAACTAGGGTTGGCATTGGTCACCAGATAAGTGGACTTCTTTAGATGCATAGTTGCCTTTGTTTTCGGATGATCTTTTAGGATTATGAGTGTCAATCTCTCCACTTATTTGGAGTTTTCTGTTGTTTTGTTTCTGGGTCACACCTGGAGATGCTCAGGGCTTACTCCTGGCTCTGCTCAGGGATCACTCCTGGCAAGGCTCGGAGGACAATATTTGATTTCAGAAATCGAATGTGGGTTGATCAAGTACAAAGGCAAGTGCGCTACCCACCACCATACTATCTCTCTGGCCCCTAGCCTCCACTTTCATGGGGCAGAGAAACCCATCCAGGAAGCCGTATGCCCTTGTTCAGGATTGACGGACCTTCAGATATTAGTGCCCGGTTACCTGCTGGTCCCTTCAAGGCTTCAGGCCTCATACCTCCAAGGAGCTCTGTTGGCCCATCTGCAGTTCTGCTTACAAGATTTGGATTTGTTTTCCAAGCCGAACCAAAGACCAGATTGAGATAGGGTCCTCTGCCATCCCAAATTGGCACCACCACTGACCCCTAATACCACTTTGGGAAAGGCAGCCCCATCTTACTTGGTCAGGCCAATCCCTTCAGAGATATACACATTGAAGGGATTAGAAGTGGGTCCACTGCTTGTCTTGAGCCTGTAGTTCTGGTTCTATCTTGCCTCACAATGCCCTGCATGACCCAGGGGGGGGGCCCAGTGGGTAAGAGCCTGACACTCCTGAGAATCTCTAGGCTCCTGCAGGGCTGTGCTTGGATCCTGGAGGCCTCTGCCCAGAACAGAAGCAGCAGGCTCATCCTGGATATCCCTTCACTTTAACTTGGTGCTGGAAATTATCCCGGAATGCTTATCTCAGGAGAACTCACAGCTTCTTCAGAATCAAATAGATGAGGATTCACTTGCAAATGGACACTTTACAGTTGCTTTCTCTCCCCTACTCTTCCCTTCTCTAGTGATGTGTGATGACTAGGGGAAGCACACACACTTGATTTTGGTGCTAGAATCTTTTAGTTGCAAGGCTTATCTTGGTGGAGACCCCACATTAGATGGCAGTGTGCAGTGTGTGTGTGTGTGTGTGTGTGTGTGTGTGTGTGTGTGTGTGTGTACGTGCATGCTCGAGAGCATGTGTGCAAGGGGAGGGAGGGGATTGCATTCTTTTCTTCTTTTTTGGTTTGTTTTTGCTTGAACCACACACAGCCATGCTCAGGGATTACTCCTGGCTCTGCACTCAGAATTACTCCTGGCAGTGCTCAGAGGACCGACCATATGGGATACCAGCGATTGAACTCAGGTTGACTATGTGCAAAGCAAAAGCCCTACCTGCTTTACTATATCTCCAGCTGCATCTCTTTTCTTTTGTTTGTTTTATTTTAGGGCCACACACAGCAGTAGTCAGGACTTACTCCTGGCAGTGCTCAGGGGCCCTTATTTCGTACTAGGTCCTGCCCACTGTACTATCTTTATGGCCCTGTGATAACATTCCTTTATTCTTGGTGCCAGCACATAACCTGCTATAGTGAGGCTGTGAGCTACTGATGTACTCACACATGTGCTCGCTGGGGTGGGTCCCCCTGGCTGCAGCACACATCTTGCTGTGCTCACTGAAGCTACAGCCTTTAGTTGCAGTGCTGCGCACACCTGGCAAGGTGTGGCTGGAAATGGTTTATAGTACCAGGGGCCTAAGGCAACAGAACTGCCAGGTTCCAGGCTTGGCACATGGTGAATTCACTGGGAATTAAACTCATGGCCCCATGCTTGCCAGTCAGATGCCACCACAATCGTTTTATTTTTTTTTACTTATTTTTCTAGTTTTGCAGCATTACCCAGCAGTACTCAAGTGTACCCCTGGCTTCCATATTTAGTCAGTCCAGACACTACTTAGGTGACCATGTGGTGCTGGGGATCGAGCTGGGGTCACCTGAATGAAAGTCAAAGTGTCTTAACTCCTACACTATCTCTCTGGCCCAACAATTACTTTTTTTTTTTTTTTTTTGCTTTTTGGGTCATACCCAGCGATGCACAGGGGTTACTCCTGGCTCTGCACTCAGGAATTATCCCTGGCGGTGCTCAGGGGACCATATGGGATGCTGGGGATCGAACCCGGGTCGGCCACATTCAAGGCAAACGCCCTACCTGCTGTGCTATCGCTCCAGCCCCAATTACTTTTTTTTATTATGTATTTATTTTTGGCTTTGGGGCTCAGGGGTTACTCCTGGCTCTGTAGTCAGGAATTACTCCTGGCAGTGCTCGGAGGTCCATATGGGATGCCAGGGATAGAACCGGGTCAGCCACATTCAAGGCAAATGCCCTGCCTGCTGTACTACCGCTCTAGCCCCAACAATTGTGGGTTTTTTTTGTTTGTTTCAAAAGAGTTTTGATATTATTTGTTGGGGGGGGGTTGACCATGCCCAGTGATATTCAGAGATTATTCCTGGCTCTGTGCTCAGGAATCACTCCTAGCACCATATGGGCTCATGGGACCATCTGGGATGCCAGGAACTGAACAGAGGTTGGTCATATGGAAGTCATCCCTGATCACTGCCAGTTGTGGCCTCAAAGCCAAAAATAAAGAAAAGTATGGGACTTTCAGTAACTGTGGCAACTGGAAGAGATGTGCAGGTACCGCATGGCAGAGGCACGACGCTTAGAGAGGGGGTATACATGCAGCCTGGTGACCTCCCACCCCCATTGGCATAACCAAACTGTATGCAAGCACAGTCAGCTAAAAGGAGGGCCAGCCCTGTGAGCACTGTTGTGTGTGCACTTGTGGTCCCCAGTCATCATAGCAACAGAGAAAAACATCAACAGGGGCTCCTCCAACCTCCTATAGTTTCCTAATTTGCTACAGTGGCTTAAAGAAGTCAGGGAAATGCCCCACTACAAGGAGCAGTAATCAAGTATACAAATGAACATCTGGAGAAAGAGGTAAATAGCATGGGCTGAGTCCAGAGGGGACTCACAGCACAGGAGCTTCTGTTCCTGGGGCTTGAGTGGAGGCACGTGGCTGGTGCATGTGTTCACCAGCTTAGAAATCTCTAAAGCCCATAGTTTATGGAGATTCTGCCAGACATGATGGATTCGATCATTAGCCTCTGGGAGGTTGGGTGTGGGGCGGAAAGTTCTAACCCTCTAATCATATGGTGTTTCCTCTGGCCACCAGGTCCCCAGCCTGAAGCTATCTGGGTCACCCTATTAACTCGAATTCAAGTATGATTGAGAGGCTTTTCAGTAATAAAAATTCTCTCTTGGGGGCTGAAGTGTTAGTACAGTGGGTAAAGGCACTTGCCTTGCACGTTGTTGCCTGTCCGATCCTCTGCAGCCCACCTGGTCTGGCAAGCCCACCAGGAGTGATCCCTGAGGGCAGAGCCAGGAGTAAGCCCTGAGCCCTGCAGGGTGTGGCCAAAACACAAAAACAAAACAGAATAGCCTGACTCAAAGTCTATCTGGATTCCCCACTGTCCAGGAGGGAAGAACACCCACTGATCTCTCCTTCTTGGTGGTTACAAAAGAACAGCAAACATCCTGTACTCAGCAGGGATTAGGGCCAGCTGCTAATTGTTACAAAAGACCCCACACTAGAACTCTCAGAAGGTTCTTGTCAGCCCATCCAAAAGTCTAACAAATGGCCTAAAACCAAGATTATGCTCCTTGCTACATCCTCTAGTGCCCCACCCCCATCCCAGGTACAAACGGTGGAGCACACTTTGGTATTGTCCCTTGGTTGTAGACCCAAGTCATGTTTCCTCTCCTTGAACCAATGCTTTCCTGATGACATTATAGCCTTTCTCGCCTGCCTTCCTTTTTGGTTTTGGGGTCACATCATGTCTTCTTCATATTCAAACAGAGGGCTGTGTACCCAAAGGACATCAGGCAATGCATATGGTGAAGGAGGCCAGAGAGAGCAGAAGGAAAACTAGGTGTCAGAAAAGAAAGAGGACCAGAGAGAATGCCATGCACAGGTGGAGCTGAGCTCACCTGTGTCAGGTGGCAGGCAGCATCAAGGATAGAGAGGATTAGAGGAGGGCCAGGGTGGCTGAAGCTGAGATCAGGTAGGGAAGAAGGGGGTGGGGAGTGAGGGGGGCGGGGTCGGGGGGAGAATTGGGCTATGACAGTGCCTGGAGTCACATAAGAACCGGATCATGCAGCATCTCCCAGGTTCAAAGAAGGAATTTACCTGTCCTCAAAGAGCAAGAAATAGAAGACACTGAAGAAAGTTAGCCTGGACATGAGAATGGGGCTGACCTGATCAAGTTTGCATTCAAAAAGTATCATGTCAAGTGAAATGAGTCAGAAGGAGAGGGACAGACATAGAATGAGTGCGCTCATTTGTGGAATATAAAGTAACATCATAGATTAACACCTAAGGGCAGTAGAGATAAGAGCCAGGAGGATCACACCACGGCCTGGAAACCAGCGTCACATGCTGGGGGTAAGGGCAGTGGGGATAGAGAAGGAATCACTAGGTAAATGATGGTTGGAGCGATGGCTCAGGATGGGAGATGTGTGCTGAAAGTAGACTATGGACCAAACACAATGGCCTTTTAGTACCTGTATTGCAAACCATAACACCCAAAAGGAGAGAGAATAAGAGGGAACGTGCCTGCCACAGGGGCAGGAGGTGGGATGAGGTGGGGATGGCGGAAGGGATACTGGGAGCAGTGGTGGTGGAGAATGGGCACTGGTGGAGGGATGGGTGCTCGATCATTGTATGTAATCATTGTACTCAGTAATCATTGTATTACTGAAATGTAATCATTTTCATAAATGATGATTTCGTAAATGATTAATGATTTTGTCATCATTAATCATAAACGTGAACATTTGTAAGTCTGTAATTGTATCTCACAGTGATTCAATTGGAGGGATGGCTCAGGATGGGAGATGTGTGCTGAAAGTAGACTATGAACGTTGAATTCTGTTTAATAAACTCAGTAGTTCCTCTTGTTGATTTGCGAAGATTCCTCAGAACAAGCAAAGCAGATGTTGTCACAATTCCCTGCCTAACTCTGCCTTTCTACATTGGCATTGACTAATGATCCTAGCTAGCACAGGGCGCAGAAGGATAGCATTTCTATTAGAAAAAAGGATTTGGGTTCTACACTTATAAAACCAGACCAAAAAAAAAATACAGACAGAAACATGGATGACACAGGAGGTGGAGGGCCTGAATAATAATAATATCTTCCATAATTGCTTTCTGATGCCGCAGAGATGCTAGGTGGTCTCTGAGGAACAGGAGTGGAAATGTTTTACCACTGTGAAAATATTTTTCAGATCCTGAAGCATCAATTAATAAAAATGGGAGTTACTGAGCCAGAGTTATAGTCCAGCGGATAGGGTGGGATGTTTGCCTTGCTAATTCTTAAAGGGCGTAGGGTATTTCAGGGAAAAGATGCTGGCTTCGATTAGAAGGATGGAGACACTAGTAAAGGTTCCCCAATAGCCCATATTTCAGTTGGTAATGGGCCCACTTCCAAATTTAGCTGGCCATTTGGTAGTTGGTTGTACTCCATTTTTTATTTGTTTATTTGTTTTGTTTTGGGGCCACTCCCAGCAGTACTCAGGGGTTACTCCTGGCTCTGCACCTAGCTCAATAGCTCCTGGTGGGCTTGGGAGAGCATATGGGATGCTGGGGATCAAACCCGGGTCAGCTGCAATCAAGTCAAGTGCCTTACCTACTGGACTATCACCCGGGGCCCATCCATTTTTAACCCCTCTCGCAGTCTGAGAAGGTGACTAAATTGAAGTCAAAAGGGAAGTGAGCCAAATTACATCAGCCACTTGTAGGTCACACCTTTACTAGGAAGCTGCTTGCAATCTTTCTGGAATGTAATGACTGCAAGTCATCTTTGACCTCTGGCCAGTGGAGTGGAGTGCAGTAACACAATGGACAGACTGAATGAATTCCTGGGGGAGTATCAGGGCACAGCCCCAGACCACACGTGGTCTACCTGTCCAGACATTTTCCTGCAATAAACAGAAGCTCTTTCTTCTTCTCTTTCTTTTTTTAATTGAATCAAGGTGAATTACAAAGTTACAAAATATTTATAATTGCATTTCAGGCATATATAGTTACAACAATCCCTTCACCAAGGCCACTCCCCCCAGGATGTCTCTAGTTTCCATCCCACCCTCCATCCTGCCTCTGTGGCGGGGCACTTTTCTCCTCCCCCATTGGCCTACCGCTCCCTTCTCCAGTTTACTCTCCCACCCTGCTCCAGAAGCAAGCTTCCTATTATAGACCGGTTCTCCTAAGGAATTTCTTTCTCTCTCTCTCTCTCTCTCTCTCTCTCTCTCTCTCTCTTTCTTTCTTTCTCTCTCTCTCTTTCTTTCTCTCTCTCTTTCTTTCTTTCTTTCTTTCTTTCTTTCTTTCTTTCTTTCTTTCTTTCTTTCTTTCTTTCTTTCTTTCTTTCTTTCCTTCTTTCTTTCTTTTTACTTTCTTTCTTCCTTTCTTTTTTCTTTCTTTTTCTCTTTCTTTCTTTCTCTCTTTCTTCCTTCCTTTCTCTCTTTCTTCTTTCTTTTTTCTTTCTTTTTCTCTTTCTTTCTTTTCTTTTTTTTTCTTTTCTTATATTTTTTTGCTTTTTTTTTTAAGAAATTTTTTTTTTGCTTTTTTTGGGGGGGGGGGTCACACCTGGCAATGCACAGGGGTTACTCCTGGCTCATGCACTCAGGAATTACTCCTTGCACTCAGGAATTACTCCTGGCGGTGCTCAGGGGACCATATGGGATGCTGGGAATTGAACCCGGGTCAGCCGCGTGCAAGGCAAACGCCTTACCCGCTGTGCTATTGCTCCAGCCTCTTTTTCTCTTTCTTTCTTTCTTTCTTTCTTTCTTTCTTTCTTTCTTTCTTTCTTTCTTTCTTTCTTTCTTTCTTTCTTTCTTTCTTTCTTTCTCTTTCTTCCTTCCTTTCTCTCTTCCTTTCTCCCTTCCTTCCTTCCTTTCTTTCTTTCTTTCTTTCTTTCTTTCTTTCTTTCTTTCTTTCTTTCTTTCTTTCTCTCTTTCTTCCTTCCTTTCTCTCTTTCTTTCCTTTTTGGGTCATACCCAGCGATGCTCAGGAGTTACTCCTAGCTCTGTACTCAGGAATTACTCCTGGCCTCCTGGCATTGCTCGGGGACCATATGGGATGCCAGGGATCAAACTTGGGGCAGCAGCATGCAAGGCAAACACTCTCCCCTCTGTACCATCACTCCAGCCCCCGAAGTTTCTTTATATCCCACAAATGAGAGAGATCATTCTGGGTCTGTTCCTCTCCCTTTAACTGATTTCACTCAACATGGTACTCTCCAGATCTAGCTATGTTGGAACATATTACATGACTCTCTCTTTTCTTAAGGCTGCGTAGTATATGTACTCATTGTGTATATGTACCATAGCTTCTTTATCTAGTGATTGAAACAAAAGCTTTTTTTTTTTCTTTTTGGGTCACACCTGGCGATGCACAGGGATTACTCCTGGCTTTGCACTAAGGGATTATTCCTGGCAGTGCTCAGGGGACCATATGGGATGCTGGGAATTGAACCCAGGTTGACCGCGTGCAAGGCAAACACCCTACCCACTGTGCTGTTGCTCCAGCTCCAAAACAGAAGCTCTTGATGAAGCCACTGAGAACTTTTCTCTTCTTCTAGTCAATAACCAACTAAAGCAGAAAGAAGAGAAGAAAGGCAAGCAGCAAGCAGATTTGACTTTACTTCCCAAGTCAAATCCTGCCTATGCTTTTTCCCTTCCCTCTTTTCTCTTTTTCCCTTCCCTCCCTCACTTATTGTACACACACACACACACACACACACACACACACACACACACACACACACACACACACACACACACACACACACACCCAGCTCCGTAGCCCAATTCCAGATCTTTACTTCTCAGTTTTTTCTACGTTGTTTGATGTAGTCTGAACTCCAGTGAACAGCTCTAAGGATGGACACTGGCTCAGCCCTCTGAGGCTTTTCTCTGATCCCAGGGAGGCAGCAGGCACCTGAGCCTGCAGTGAACAGTGGCACCTCCTCAGTCACCGTGGCAGAAAAATACACAGACCTTTTTTGGTACAATCAAATGCAGAAGGCCTAGAGTAGTGGTGTGTTTCTGAGAAATGATCTTTCTTTCCATAAATGGAAATTTATTGGAGGAGATTTTCAACACAGGAATTGCCAAAGCCCTTCGTTCCCTATTTCCACACTAACTTCTAGTTTCTCCACATGACTTTGCAGGGATTACACACACTGTTTTGCTCTTCGCAGTGGTCAGGCTTCTAGTAGAGAAACCTGATTTTACTCTTTACCATCAATTTATGCGCTTTTGCTAGAGGACTCAAGTATTGAATATAAATCCCAGGTTGTGGATCAAGCTGTGGAGGTATTGGGGGAAGGGCTTTCATAATGCTGGGGTTACTATAGCAGATCATTAGATTAGGGAGAGAAAGATTAGTTTAGGGAGAGAGTGACCCGGGAAATGGCAGGAAATGGCTCAAAGAACTGAGCCTGTGCTATTTTTAGTTTTTTAGGGTTTGGTTTTTTTTTGCTTTTTTTGTGGGGGGTCACACCCTGAAATGCTCAGGGGTTACTCCTGGCTCTTTACTCAGGAATTACTCCTGATGGTGCTCAGGGGACCACATGGGATGCTGGGGATTAAACTCGGGTCAGCTGCATGCAAGGCAAGCGCCCTACCCGCTGTACTATCACTCCAGCCCCTGAGCCTGTGCTTTGTATGGGAATGCCCTGGCTTCAATCCCAGCCTTGCGTAGTCCACCAGACACTGTCAGGAGTGGCCCCTAAACACTGATCCAGGAGTATTCTTTGAACATTGAGCCACTCCACCCTCAATTTTCAGGGACGGGAAGTCTCAGTGACTAGAGCACATGCCTCATTATATGAGACCCTGGACTCAGTCTCCAGGGCCACACACAAAAAATGTTTTTGTTGCTGTTGCTTTGTTTTGGGGGCTGCATCCAGGGGTGCTCCGGGCTTGCTCCTGCTTCTGCACTCAGGGATCACTAGGGAAACTATATGGGGTACGGAGGGATGGAACCCAGGTTGGCAGCATGCAAGGCAAATGCCATACCTGTTATACTATCTCTCCCACCCCACACAAAATATTACAAAATCTTCCTTACACACCCTTTTCTTCCATTTGCCCTGTAGCTGTTGGGAAGAACAGCTTCTGTATATACTGGGAGTATTAAAAGCTTTCAGGTCACTGTGTTCCCCAAGTGTCACCCATTTGGTTGTGTGCTCACTCACTGGGGCTTGAATTCTCCACTTGTGGTGCTTGAACACATTGGCTTGTAGTGTCACAAGTACCATACCTGACATACTGGCAGTGCTGAGAATCGAACTCTTGGACTCATGACTTTCAGCCAGGTACTTTATCACGAAGCCACATGAACCATGAAGGCTCATTTAAAAAAAATGTTTTCTTCCCAAAAGCAGTTGACATTTTCGGTGTTCACCATACCTATTTTGGGAGGGCAGAGCACAACTGATAGTGCTCAGGGGCCACACCAGGTAGCACTCGGGACGCAATGTGGTGCTGCAGAGGGGGGTTGAACCTGGGACACCTGAGTATAAAACGTACTTTCTAGACCTTAAATCCATCTCCCACACACAATTTATACAATCTTAGTTTCAGTTCATCTTGACTCTGTTGTTTATGTCCACTGGTTTGTTTTTGTTTTATTCTATCTGCTCATCAATTTTATATCCTTATATTGCACACCTGGGTGAAATATTCTAATGCCTGGCTTTTTCCCTTGACTTATTTCACTTCTCATAAGTCCCTTGAGTTACTTCCATTTTTCTGTGAACAACAAATTTCATCTTTCCTTAATACCCAAGTAGTAATGTGTGTGTTTAAGCACCACATATTTCTTTATCCAGTCATCTGTCAATGGGCACTTGGGTTGTTTTCATACCTTAGCTGTAAATAGTGCTGCAATAAGGAGATAGCTTTTTGTGTTAATATTTTTCTATTTTTGTGATAGAGACCCCAAAGAGGAATTGCTGGATCAGATGGTAGTTCTATTTTTAGCTTCTTGAGAAAACCTCATACTGTTTCCAAATCTGTTGCGCCAATTTATGTTCCCACCCACAGAGCAGGAGAACTCCTTTTTCTGCACACATTTGTTGTATGTTTGGATGGAAGCATACACTCTACTAGGTGTGAGGTGGTATCTTATTGTGGTTTTGATTAGTATTTCCTGGTGAATGATAAACATCTTTTCATGTGCCCACTGGCCATGTGAATATTTTCTCTCTTTTCTTTGAGGGACGGGCACATTTGGCTGTGCTCAGTGCTCACTCTTGGCTCTGCGCTCAGAGCTTACTCCTGGTGTGGAGTGGAGGACCATAAAATACAGGCTGTATGGGATATGTCGGGATCAAACTTGGGTCTGTGACAGGCAAGGAAAAGACCCAACTCTCTGCTCTATCTTTTCAGCCTCTATTTGACCATATGAGGTGTATTTTTTATTTTTCAGTTTGGGGGCCACACCCAGCAGTGCTCAGTACCTACTCCTGACTCTGTGCTCAGGGATCCCTCTTGGCAGGGCTCAGGGGATCATAGGGGATGTTGGGAATCAAACCCAGGGCAACGCATGCAAGACAAATGGCCTACCTGCTGTTCTATCATTCTGGCTAAACACAGTCCCCTTTTGAATGTTTTCTTCTGAGGAGTGTCTGTTCAAATCTTCTGTCCACTGTTTTTTTTTTTTTTTTTTTTTGCTTTTTGGGTCACATCCAGTGATGCACAGGGGTTACTCCTGGCTCTGCACTCAGGAATTACTCCTGGCAGTGCTCAGGGGACCATATGGGATGCTGGGAATCGAACCTGGGTCGGCCACATGCAAGGTAAACGCCTTACCCACTGTGCTATTGCTCCAGCCCCTACTTTTGTTTTTTGTTCGGTTTTGTATATTGGGAGCACACCTGGCTATATTCTAAAGCTATTCCTGCTGTTTAGGGGTGACCCTTGGTGGTTCTTAGGGGACTAGGGATTGAACTCAGCCTCATATTTTCAAGGCAGGAACATTAACCATCAAGCATCTCCAGGCTCTCTAATTGTATGAGTTTTTTGCGGGGAGGAGGGGGCGTGGTGTTGAGCCACACCTGACTGTACTCAATATTCCTCCTAGCTCTGTGGTCAGGGGTCACTCCTGGTGGTTCTCGGGGAACCATATGGGGTGCTCAGGATCAAACCCAAGGTTGGCAGTATGCAATGTAAGTGCCCTATCTGTTATACTATCTCTCTGGCTCTATGTATGAATTCTTTATATATCTTGGATATTAACTATTTATGAAATAATATCTTATAAATATACTTCATGGAATAGTGTCCTGTTGTTTGATCTATACATATTTTCTTTTGCCGTCTGCAAGCATTTCAATTTATTCATGTATTTGGGGGAAAGTTTGGGCTACAGCAGTGTTCAGGGATTATTCCTGGCTCTGTGCTCAGGGATCACTCCTGGTGGGACCTAGGGGACTTTATGGGGTGAAGGGATCAAAACCAGTTTGGCCACATGCAAGGAAAGTGCCCGACCTGCCGTATCAATTTAATGTAGTCCTAATTGTCTTTGCTTCCATTCCCCTTGCCTTTGCAATCCTGTCCCCAGAGATATCTCTAATGCTGATGTCATGGAATGTTTTGCCTGTTATCTTCTATGTACTCTGTGGTTTCTGATCTTCCATCCCTTCTATTTTGCCCCCTTTCCCTTCGGCTATTGTTATTGCTCCTGTAATGACCAGGCCCTGCACATGCTTGGTGCTGGTACTTGTACACAAGCTGTGATGCTAACTTATTTCACAGGGGTGCTTTCACTCATCTGATTGCACACTTGGTCACGGTCACAGAACTAGGGTTGCACACTTTTAAGACAATTTTTATTTTATTTTTATAGTTATTCACCCTGATTTACTACATGCAGTATTCCAACACCAATCCCACCACCATTACACCTTCCCACCACCATTATTTCCAATTTTCCCACCACCACCCAAGCCTACCCCAAAGGCAGACCCTACATAATTTATTTTGTATTGCTTGTTATGAATAATTTGCTAAAAATGATCAAAAATGATTTCCTTAGAAGAAAGTCTGGAAGGTTGTTGTATCTCACCCTGGAGCCATTCAGCCCTTGTATAAGGTATTACTAACATGTTGTTACAGGCTAAGACTTATGTGTTAGTATTTTCTTAATTGAGATTGGTTGCCGTCTACTTTACATCCCATCCAATGTGGTGTGTTACTCCTGGTATATTAGTGGTGTAGTGTATGAGATGTCACACTCCAGGAATTCTAAAAATTTTTTTCTTTTTGAGTCACACCCGGCAGTGCACAGGGGTTGCTCCTGGCTCTGCACTCAGGAATTACTCTGGTGGTGCTTAGGGAATCGAACCCGGGTCGGCCGTGTGCAAGACAAACGCCCTACCTGCTGTGCTATCACTCCAGCCCCAATTCTAAAATTTTGAATGGGGTGATACAGCTAGAGTTTTTTAACAAAATGGTGACTTTGGGGTCCGGAAACATCTCTGCAGCTTGTTAATCTCTTTTAAGATTTATTTATGAGTCTCTGGATCATGGCTGGTTAATGAGCTTATATGGTGCCAGAGGCAGTTCATGAGTGTGACTGCCAGGCTTCCGGAAGAATATGGGGATGTGGGGAGGTTGCCCATCCCCAACTCCAGGAGAACCTGAAGATTTCAATCACAAAATCTTCATGCCTGAATTTTTTAGCATATTCATCCTGGATGAGGCTCATCCAGAGCCTGTGGAGTACAGCCATGAACATGGTGGTGATTGGATTCTGGAAGGTGTGGGATGCTCAGGCTCTGTTTGGGCAGGTGGTGGGATCTCCCTCCACCCTTAGAGGTGCTCCAGATGAGACTCAGCCTGGTATGGGATCTGGAGGCATCTCAGTTGCACACTTTTTGTTTTGTTTTGATTTGGGTCATACCCTGTGATGCTTGGGGGTTAACATCCACCTCTGTGTTAAAGAATAGTTCCTGACTGTGCTTGGAGAATTGCACAGTGCAGGGACCTGAACCCAGGACTCCTACATTTTAAATTTATTATTATTTTGTTTGTTTGCTTTTAATTTATTTATTGGGTCACACACAGCACTTTGCTCTGAGCTCGAGGATCACTCCTGACAGTGACTGGGGACCATATGGGGTGATGGGGATTAAACCTGGGTTAGCCACATGCAAGGCAAATGCTGTAACTCCTGTTCTATATCTTATGCCCTGACCTCAGCTCACACAGTTCTCCCCAGGGATCACCCTCCTGGCTGTGGTGCTGTCACACCTTTGGTTGCAGTGCTTGCACATACCTGGCCAATCACTCGCTCTCAATAGCAGAGCAGCTAGGATCACATCTGTGTATGTGGAAGGCACATAGCACCAAACTTATGCCTACCAGGCCTCTCACTGATTTATTTAATTTTTGTTTGTTTGATTTTGGGTCACACCAGGCTATGCTCAGGGCTTACTCTTGGATCTGTGCTCAAGAATCAGTCCTGGCACTGTTAGGGGACCCTAGGGGGGTGCTGGAAATCAAAGCTGGGTCTGGCACATGCAAAGCAAGCACTCTTGCTTTGCACTATTCCTCTGAAACCTCTCTGATCTATTTTAAATTAAATTTTATATATGGGACTAGAGAACAATGTAACTTTACTTTTTCACATGGCAGTCCAGAAAATACCAGAGATTGAAGATACTTTCCTTTCTCCAGTGTATGGTGATAGTTTCTTTGCCATAAAGTGCCAATTTATATGTAAATTTATTTCTGGGATTCTGATCCTAGCTCATTGACCCATATATCTATTTTCAGCATTATTTCAACACCAGGGTAACCCCCAGCAGTGCATGAGGTGATTCCTATTGCAATGCTCAGGAGCTGGTACTGGAAGTGCCCAGGGAATCATGTGGTAACAGTGATCAAATCTGGAGCTCCTATGTGCTAAGTCCTTTGAACTCCAGTCTTCACGTATCTATTTTTATCCTCCTACCATACAGCTTTCAGTAGTGCCATTTTATAATATAAATGAAGTATTCCCTAATACTGTAGCACAGTCTTTTTTTTTTTTTTTTGGCTTTTGGGTCGCACCCGGTGATGCACAGGGGTTATTCCTGGGTCTGCACTCAGGAATTACTCCTGGCTGTGCTCGAGGGACCATATGGGATGCTGGGAATCAAACCCAGGTCGGCGCGTTCAAGGCAAACTCCCTACCCGCTGTGCTATCGCTCCAGCCCCAACTGTAGCCCTGTCTTTATCTTTCTTACTTTTTTTAACCCATGAGATTACATTAGTTATTTGAAGTCTTTTTTTTTTTTTTGCTTTTTGGGTCACACCCGGCGATGTACAGGGGTCACTCCTGGCTCATGCACTCAGGAATCTCCCCTGGCGGTGCTCAGGGGACCATATGGGATGCTGGGATTCGAACCAGGGTTGGCCGCGTGCAAGGCAAACTGTGCTATCGCTTCAGCCCAGTTATTTAAAGTCTTTTATGATTCACATAAGCATCAGTAATTCTGATTCTATGTCTTTAAGAAACATCATTGGTTATTACAGAAATTAAGACTCTTGCCTTGCACACAGCCAAACTGGAAAATAAATAAGCACTGCATAAGGTTACCTGAGCACAGAGCCAGAATTAAGCCCTGAGAATCATAGGCACTGACTCAAAATAACACATAAAGAATATCACTGGAATATTGATTAGGGTTGATTAAATCTGTGTAATTTAAATGCTTTTGGCAAAATGGTGGATTTTGACTATTAATTCTTTTAAAATGTACATGGATAGGGAGGGGCTTAGGGAGCCTCACCTAAGCATGTACCATCAATAAAGTACTCTGTACCCCACAAAAGAAATGTTCATGGGATATCTTTCCATCTCAGTTTCTTGTTTAAGGTACAGCCCTTAATAAGAAGCAATAGAAGAGAAGATGGGGTCAGGGACGGGGTCAGATCAGAATGCCTGGTATGTGTAAGACTCTGGATTCAATTCTTGGCAACTTGATAACAGGAATAACTGAAAAAAAAAAAGAAGGGAAGGAAAAGACATTCTTTTTGGCTTCATTTGCTGTGTAAATAAAGCAAATACATGTCTCCAGTTGTTTTGTGAAATTATGGCCCAATGATTCACATCATTCAAAATCTGCTTCAGTCCACACTCACTGATTTCTAAAATCATTGCATGATTCAGCCCAACTTCCTTGTTCTGGGAGTAAGCATCTAGAATGAGGGACTTAGTCATACATTTGCTTGTTCATTTTGGGGTCACACTCAGAGATTCTTAGAGCTTACTCCTGTCTCTGTACTCAGGGATCACTCCTGGTGGTACTCAGGGTACTATATGGGATGCCAGGGATTGAACCTGGGTCAGCTGCTCGCAAGGCAAATGCCTTAACTTCAGTATTATCTCTATGCCCCTGCCCTTAGTCATTTTATGATAGAAAAGAAAAATGAGCAGGAGAGATGATTCAATGCATGCTGGATGCAAGCTCTGAGTATGATCCTCCAATCCCCACCGGAAATTACCTCCAAACAAAGAGCTGGGAGTAGCCCCTGAGCACCCAAACCAACCAACCAAATATGTGAAAGAATGATTAGGGGAGAAAATAGATAAAGCCTTACCCTATACTATTTTATAATTATTAATTCTTTTATTTTGGGTCACACTAGGTGGTGTCCTCATGGCATTGAGGGAAGCATGTGGTTCTGGGAATCAAATCTGGGGCCCCAGCCCTGCTGGGTCCCCTGAGCACTGCTTGGGTCACTGAGCACTGCCAGGTGTGGCTAAAAATATCCCTAAACACAAAATAAATTAAGGGGCTAGAGCGATAGCACAGCAGGTAGGGCATTTGCCTTGCACGCAGCTGACCCAGGTTCAATTCCCAGCATTTCATATGGTCCCCTGAGCAATGCCAGGGGTGATTCCTGAGTGCAGATCCAGGAGTAACCCCTGTGCATCGCCGGGTGTGACCCAAAAAGCAAAAAATTAAAAATTAAAAAATAACAATACTGGCTGGACAGATAGTAGAGGTTAAGGTGCTTACATCGCATCATTTTGACTCTCTCTTTTTTTAATTGAATCACCATGTGGAAAGTTACAAAGCTTTCAGGCTTAAGTCTCAGTTATACAATGCTCGAACACCCATCCCTTCACCAGTGCACATATTCCACCACCAAGAATCACAGTATACCTCCCCACTACCCCCAACCCCCTCTGACTCATTTTAATTTTCAGCACCTCATGTGTCCCTAGAGCCATGTCAGTGTTCATTCCTGAGCACAGAGCTAAGTGTAAGCCCTGAGCACCACTAGCTCCAACCTCCAAACAGGAAAAAAAAATCCACTATCAGAGCACTTTTATGCTAGGCCTTTAAAAAATACTCAAAAGTAGAGTCCAGGAATTAAGGCATGTGTTCTCCATGTGCCTGAACCTAGTTTGATCCCTGACACCACATAGTCCTTCAAGCACTGCCAGGGTGGCTGTGATAATGCTGGGAACTACAGATCCAAGTTGCACTGCATCTTCAGGCCAGAGCATTCAACAGTCCAGCCTGATTGATTGAAAATTAGCAGGAGTAGCCCCCAAGTTGCCTCAACTCTCCCCCCATATAAAACCCTCTGAGAAGTTAACACTAGCATCATCATTCTATGGAAGAGGAAGCCAAGCAAATAGCAAGAGCCACAGAGAAAATGAGCAGCAGAGGCGGGAATATAACCTTCCTCCAACTCTCAGTCCCCTCCATCATATCTCCATCACCTCTATCGTGGTGAGATCTATATTCACAAAGGTCCATGAACATTAATTACTAAAGTTTATTCTAAGCACAGGGTGTGGTTCTGTGCAATGATTTCTGGACCCAATTCCAGTATAGATGGGCTTCCTCATACCAACAAGCAAATCACTATGTCCAGGAATTTAACTCATTTCTGATTGAACCAGGTGATGACATCTGGTTCCACAGACTAAGCCTCAGAGCTACAAGACTCACCCCATGGCTGCCTGACCTTCACATACAGTTCAGGTTCTCTTGGCCGACCTACTATTCCCTCTGCTCCCTCTGTCCCTGCCACCCCCCCTCCTTGGGTCTTAGTAGAGAAGCTCAGGTAACTCGAGGCAACATTTTCTTATTACTTTCCTGCTATTATGGGAGGGTATCTGGAATTCAGAAATAGTGAGTTGCAAGTGATAAACTTGACAAGGTAAGTTAAGTGGAAAGGGACCCTGTTTTCATGCCCTCTACGGCTTTGAAATTACCCACATCCTCCACATTCTTTACTATCTGGAGCTCTCCAAATCTTGGTCTTTTTCTTGGGGGGGGGCTTTGGGGTTTGGGAGGTGGAGATGAGTCAGTGAAGCTCAGGGATTAGTCCTGACTCTGTGCTTGGGGATTGAACTGGGGTTGGCAACATGCAAGCCTTACCTCATGTACTATCTCTCTGATTCTCCTTTTTTTTTTTTATTTCTTTTTGGGTCACACCCAGCGATGCTCAGGGGTTACTCCTGGCTCTGCACTCAGGAATTACTTTCTGGCGGTGCTTGGGGGACCATATGGAAATCCGGGAATAGAACCCAGGTCGGCTGCGTGCAAGGCAAACAGCATACCCACTGTACTATTGCTCCGGCCCCTCTGACTCTCCTTCTTGGTGGTTTTGTGTTTTTGAGTCCCCATCCTACAGTGCTTACTCAGGGATTACTCCTGGTTGTGTGTTTAGGGATCATTCAGCAGACCATTCGTGGTGCTGGGGATCAAACCAGGATTAGCTAAATTATGGCAGGTACTATATTGCCAGCCCTCCTTTTGAGTTTTGGATTATGCTGTTGTTTGGGGGCCACCCCCGGCATTATTCAGAGCTTACTCCTGACTCTGAGCTCAGGGATGACTCCTTAGGAGACCTTGTGTGGTGCTGGGGATAGCCCAGGTTGGCTGCTTATAAAGCAAGCACTTTAGCCCCTGTACTATGTCTCTGGTTCTCCTTTGGGATTTTATCTTTTTTTTTTTTTATTGTTTTGTTGTTTTGTTTTTGGCCACACCTGGCTGTGCTCAGGGCTTACTCCTACTTCTATACCCAGGGATTACTCCTAGTGGTACTTGGGAGATCATACAGGGTGCTGAGAATAGAACCTGCGGTAACTGAGTCAACCTCCAGGCCAACTCCCTGATTCAGAGATAGAATGAGTTGGGACTGAAAGTTGAAGGCTGCCAATCATAAAAAAAAAGGTTGGGGGCTGGAGTGATAGCACAGCGGGTAGGGCATTTGCCTTGCACGCGGCCGACCCGGGTTCAAATCCCAGCATCCCATATGGTCCCCTGAGCACCACCAGGGGTGATTCCTGAGTGCAGAGCCAGGAGTGACCCCTGTGCATTGCTAGGTGTGACCCAAAAAGCAAAAAAAAAAAAAAAAAAAGGTTGGTCTTTGGGAACCAGCCCCTATCTTTGGGGGGTATCCTAAAGTCACCTTATTAACATAAGACATTTTATTTATTGGTTTTGGGGACACATCTGACTGTGCTCGGGGCTCACTCCTGTCTCTGCGTTCAAGGATTACCCATAGTGGGATTTAAGGGACCCTGTGGGGTGCCAGGGATTGAACCCAGGTCAGCCACATGCAAGGTTGTACTACTGCCTGGCCCCAACAAAAGACACTTTGAACACTCCCAACTCTTTGGAAATTGTTTGGGTACATATGAACCAAGGAACCATAAATGAAAGTCAAATATATGTAAGAGCTATATTGGGGAGTCCGAGTTGGTGGCTCAAAGAGTAGTGTGTATACTCTCCTCTCAGGAGGCTTCGAGTTGATGCCCGGCACCATACAGTTCCCCCAATCAATGTCCAAGTGACCCCAAAACAAACAAAAAAACCCCCTATTTTAGCCATCTGACTAAATTTGTATCATTTCTGTTTTCTGGGCCACACCTGGTGGTGCACAGGACTTATTCCTGTGCGGCTTGCAAACCATATGTGGTGCCAGGAATTCTTATTATCTTAGCTGTGCTAGCTGTGTGCCAGGCAAGCAACACTGTACTATTTCTCCAGCCATGTTTTTTTTTTTTTGCTTTTTGGGTCACACCTGGCAATGCTCAGGGGTTACTCCTGGCTTTGCTCTCAGAAATTACTCCTGGAGGTGCTCAGGGGACCATATGGGATGCTGGGAATCGAACCTGGGTCAGCGCGTGCAAAGCAAACGCCTTACCCGCTGTGCTATCGCTCCAGCCCTGTATTTTTTTTTTCTTATAAGTCACAACATTTCACTGAAATGAAGTAACTCATCCCTTGGGTCCTTTGTGAAGTCCCTCTCAGGCCAGAGCCTTGGGGCATGTCCCACGCTGAACCCCACTCTGTGCAGTTAGAACCAGTGACTGACAAACACCCCCTCAGCCTTAAGCAGTTCCCGGTGGGCTCAGACTCACTCCTGCAGATTCATGGGGCTCCACATTACTGAGTATGTTGATAATGGTGCTTTTCTACTATTAATGGGGAGTCAGCTAAAATGATCTGTAAGAATCAATGAGAAAATTTTCTGGCGGCAGCGAAGAGATCATATTTCAGCCAATTCTCCTTAGTATATGAGTCAGATGGAGGGGGGCGGGGCGAGAAGAAGAGGCAAGGATGAAACACAATTCAGGGAACCATAGAAGAGGGAGATGAGAATCCTAGTGCTTCTGGGAAATAATATTAAGTGGTAGCATGCTGCTCTACAAAGTGCCATTCATTTTTCAAGTTCTCTCCTTTCCCCCCTCTTCCCCTCCCCCTCCTTCCCTCTTTCCCTCCTTCTCTCCCTTCTTCCTTCCTTCCTTCCTTCCTTCCTTCCTTCCTTCCTTCCTTCCTTCCTTCCTTCCTTCCTTCCTTCCTTCCTTCCTTCCTCCCTCCCTCCCACCCTTCCTCCTCCCTTCTCAATCTGTAAGGGGATTCTCCCCCCCTTCCCTCACACCTTATGGTGCTCAGGATTTACTCCTGGCTCTCCGCTCAGGGATCACTTCCGGTGAGCTCAGGGACTACATGGGGTCGGGGATTGAACCGAGGTAAACAGTTCAAGGCAAGCACTCTTACCTGCTGTGTTATCGCTCCAGCCCTGTGAAGGGATTTTTAACCGTTGGGGATTAATTTTCTCTCATTACTTGGAAGACCCTCTGTGCTCTGGTTTGACACAGGAGTCCTCCCTGTTCTCACAAAGAAACCACATGCTAATCTGGCCTGTTCTCCCTTTCTCGGAACCTTCCCCAGTCCCTGTCCCCTACCATCTGGCTAAAGGATCACTTTCATCAGAGAATAGAACTGGGTGAGGAGCCATACGGGAAAAGCCTCCCCACCCCGGCTCTGTCCCTGATGCCCTGGGGACTGGCAAACATCGGCTGACCATTTGGCATCCACTTGGCCATCAGCCCAAGTCCGAGAACTGCATCTGGGCGGAAACTGATTCTGGCTGAAGGGGTGATTCTCTCCCCCACCCCACCGCACGCCCAGGAAGACACTGCAGCTTTATCTGCCTTTTGCAGACCTGACTTTCATTCAAGCCTGAGTCATCAGGGTGAGCAGGGAATATTTCTACTGCACTTAAATGCAGGTTAATAAATTGCAGGCTTCTAGTTATGACAGCATATTGATCTGGCTAAAATTTATTCTCTATATGGAAAATTCATGAGGGAAAAACAGATTCTGGGGGTGGATCGATAGCACAGCGGGTAGGCCATATGCCTTGCATGCGACTGACCTGGGCTCGATCCCCAGCACCCCATATGGTCCCCCAAGCCTGCCAGGAGTGATCCCTGAGCAAAGAGCCAGGCGTTAAGTCCTGAGCACTGCCAGGTGTGACCCAAAAACAAAACAAAGAAATAAACAAAAAGATTCTTTTGGAATGTTGCTATTTAGAATGAGGCTAACCATGGGTTGTCTGGTTAGGAGCAGAGGAAGTTGCTTTAGGTTGTCCTTCTTTTTCTTTCTTCTCTCATTTTACTTCCACTGAACAGCCATTTCCCTTGAACGCTTCTACTCCAACCTATATACCCAAGAATATGGCTAAGAAGGAAAAGGGAGCTAAAGGTGAGGGCACGAGCAGAAGGAAGGAAGAAAATTGCCTCTTGGGCTGACGTGATAGCACGGCGGGTAGGGCGTCTGCCTTGCATGCGGCCAACCCTGGTTCCATTCCCAGAATCCCATATGATCCCCCCAAGCACCGCCAGGAGTAACCCCTGAGCATCGCCGGGTATGACCCAAAAAGAAAAAAAAAAGTTGCCTCAAAGGGTACCTGTTTTTCTTTCTTCTTTTTTAATTTTATTTTTTAAAACTTGTTCACAATCGGGGGCTGGAGCAATAAATAGTACAGCGGGTAGGATGTTTGCCTCGCACGTGGCCAACCTGGGTTCGATTCCCAGCATCCCATATGGTCCCAAGAGCACCGCCACGGGTAATTCCTGAGTGCAGAGCCAGGAGTAACCCCTGAGTATTGCTGGGTGTGACCAAAAAAACAAAAAAAAAAAATAAAAGAAAAGTTGTTCACAACAATTTATTACATTCAATATTCCAACACCAATCCTACCACCATTATTTTGAGTTTTCTTACCACCACCCAAGCAGGTCCTAAATAATTTATTTTGTATTGCTTGTTATGAATAATCTGCCAAAAATGATTCAAAAAATTTTTCTTAGAGGAAAGTGTATGAAGGTTATTGTATCTCACCCTGGAGTTGTTTAAGCCCTTGTATAAGAGATTACTAACATGTTACAGGTTGAACCTTTGATTGCTAATCCACACACACACATATTTTGATTGAGATGAGATCTGTTGCCTTCTTCTTTACACTCCATCAAATGTGGCAAGCTACCCTTGTGGGTACCTGTATTTCTATCAATTTCTCTAGCTTGTCTATCACTGTTAACACTACAAACTATCACACTGTTCTTTCAGAATAGCTTCCAGAAACTCCCTTGCCCACTTTTTTTTTAAAAACTTTCCACACTGGAATAAGCCACAATTCTTCTCTCTGTTCAGAATTCAGGGTTAGTCTGGTTCTGTCCATTAGGTGGACCTTTACTCCCCGCTTTGTGTTGCTTTGGGGCCATGCAGTTCTAGGGACCAAATCTGGGACCCCAAGTGAACCGTGTTCCAGTCTGTCTCTACCTTCTGGGCCCCTTTAAGAAATTTTTAATCATCAGGGTTGGTACAGTGTTTAGGGTGCTTGCTGGGTTTGATCCCTAGCACCCCCAACCCCACCCCACTCCCTGCCAATGCCCCACCTAGAATAATCTTTCATTGCAGATCCAGGAGGAAGTACTGAATACCGGTGGGTGTGACCCTCCTCCCCCCAAAAAATAGCAAAAAAAATTAAAGAGAGAAATGTTAACTGATCACAGGATTATTTTGAGGAGATATATACGTGAAAGACTAACACACGTAAAGTTGTAGTGGAATTTATTGCTTTTTCCTGTTCTAGAATTTTATTTTCTTCTCTAGTAGCACCTTTGATTTGTTTGGGAGAATGACCTTTGTTTGGGAGAATGACCTTTCCCCATTCTAGATTTTTTTTGGTGGGGGGGTGGTTTATATCCTGCAGTGCTTTGGAGCTACTCTATTTCTTTTTCTTTTTTTTTTTCCAGTGAGTGCTTTTATATGCCAGGTACACTTGAAATTATTCTGTCCACTTGGAACTTTCATTCTAGAGGGCATATATATATATATATATATATATATATATATATATATATATACACACACACCAACATGTATCACTTCATTTGTATCACTTGTCATCCCGTTGGTCTTCAATTTACTTGAGTGGGTGCCAGTAACGTCTCCATTTGTCCCTGTCGCATGCTAGTGTAGCCCAATGATATCTGCTCAGGTACACATAGCTGCTGCATTCAGAGATGTTCGTTCCATTGAGAGCAAATGGGGCTTCAGGGGCTAGTTTGTTTCTCATAAACATTGTTTTGCTGAGATTCAGCGGCAGTCCGACCTTTCCACACTAGCAGTCAAAGTCGGCCAGCATTTGTGCTGCTTGGCTAATGTTTGGTGTTATGAGAATGATGTCATCAGCGAAGCGGAGGTGGTATAGTTGCCGATCGTCTATCTTCACTCCCATTCCTTCCCATTCCAATCAGCGCATGATGTTCTCGAGGGTGGCACTGAAGAGTTTCAGTGAAATGGTGTCACCCTGCCAAACCCCTCTCTTTATGTCAATGATCACTTCCTTGTAGAATGGTGAGATCCTGGTGGTGAATCCGTAATGCAGCTTGAGGAGGATCTTGATGCACTGAGTTTGAACACCCTGTTTGGCTAAGGCTTCGATGACTGCTTCAGTCTCAATAGAATCGAAGGCCTTCTTTAAATCAATGAACGTGGGGCTGGAGCAATAGCATAGCGGGTACGGCATTTGCCCTGCACGCGGCCGACCCAGGTTCAATTCCCAGCATCTATTATGGTCTCCTGAGCACCGCCAGGAGTGATTCCTGAGTGTAGAGCCAGGAGTAACCCCTGTGCATCTCCAGGTATGACCCAAAAAGCAAAACAACAACAACAACAACAACAACAAAAATAAATCAATGAATGTTAGATAGAGTGGCATCTTGAACTTTCGTGAAACATCAATGAGTTTGGTCACTATGTGGGTATAGTTAATGGTGCTGAATCCTTTTCAGAACCCGGCTTGCTCACATGGTTGTCCTTTGTCTAGTGTTCTGCCTACACCAACATAAATCACATCACACCAACATGTAATGTCACTGTCACTGTCACTGTCATCCCGTTGCTCATCGATTTGTTCGAGCGGGCACCAGTAATGTCTCTCATTGAGAGACTTATTGTTACTGTTTTTGGCATATCCGATACGCAGGGGTAGCTTGCCAGGCTCTGCCACGCAGGCTCGATACTCTCGGTAGCTTGCCGGGCTCTCTGAGAGGGGCGGAGGAATCAAACTCAGATTGGCCCAAGTGAAAGGCGAACGCCCAACCGCTGTGCTATGACATCTATATGATGTATACATATTATATGGAATATAAGATATAGAAATTTAATTGACATATTTATATATTATATACGTTACACAGTACATAATAATTTTAAGTGAACCATTCTTTTCTAATAGTTTTATAAGTTCTTAGTAAAACCTTGGGGCCTGAGTGATAGCATAGTGGGTAGGGCACTTTGCCTTGCACGCGGCCGACCCGGGTTCGATCCCCGGCATCCCATATGGTCCCCCAAGCACCGCCAGGAGTAATTCCTGAGTGCAAAGCCAGGAGTAACACCTGAGCCTTGCTGGGTGTGACCCAAAAAGAAAAAAAATTTTAAAAATAAAATAAAATCTTTATGTAGATCACTGTATCACTGTATCACTGTCATCCCATTGCTCATCAATTTGCTCGAGCGGGCACCAGTAATGTCTCCACTCATTCCTGTCGCATTCAGGGGAATCCATTACTGTTACTGTTACTGTTTTTGGCATATCGAATACTCTACAGGTAGCTTGCCAGGCTCTGCCTTTGATATTCTGCATTACTCTCTTCCCAGACCTTTGTTTTATAGTCTCTGGATCTTGGCCGTTGATGAGATTACATGGCACTGGGGGCAGTTTGTGGGTGTGGGTGCCAAGCTACTGGAAATCTGGGGATCTTCGGGGAGGAGGCCCAGTCTGAGCAGGCTTGGAGATCTCAGCCATGGGTCCTGCATACCTGAGTTCCTTTGTTGGTTTCCTCATGGGTGAGGCTTGTCTGGGCGTGTGGAGAGTGGCCTTGGGGGCTACTCTATTGCTGGTGGTACTCAGAGAACCATGTGGTGTGGTGTCAGTGATTAAACTGGGCCTGGCCACATGCAAGGCAAGTACTGCTTAAACTTGTACTATCTCTCCTTTCCTTGCATATTTTAAAGTTGGATCTATCAATGCCTTATTGTCTCGATGAACCATGACTCAGTTTCTGCCAGACACATCCTTTCTTACACTCTGAGTCCTTTAAAGAGTGAAACAAGAATGGGGAGCAGGGTGATAGTACAGCAGGTAGGGCGCTTATTTTGCACGTGACCCACTCGGGTTCAACCCTGGCTCCCATAGGGTTTCCCAAGCCCCTCAGGAGTGATCCCTGAGCATAGAGTCAGAAGTAAGTCCCAAGCACTGCTAGGCGTGGCCCCAAACCAAAACAGAGTGAAGCAAGAATGAGAAATTACTTCTGCTGATTCATTCCAGTTGTAACTGCGGGGGAGGAGGAGAAATTTCCTCCATCTTCTTGGATTCTCTGAGTCTGGTGGATCATGCCACATATCAAGTGGAATTCCAGAATCACTGCTGTTGGGATCCCAGATATCAAAACAGGGAGTGCCATTTCAGTGGATCAATACCAACTCTGTGAGCACTGCAACCAAATGCACGTGACCCTCCCAGTCACAGCTACACAGAAAAAGGGGTGAGGGAGCCCTGTCTCGGTGTCTAGAGAGACACCCTTCCTCCTGTACTCTCTCTCTGCCTCTTCTTTCCCCGTTGTTTTAAAGGTTTTTTTTGGCGGGCAGCTCCAGAAATTGAACCCAGGGCCTCACACACATGCAAGACAGTGCTCTAGCACAGAGAGACATCCCACTTTCTTCTTCTTATTTGTTTGTTTGGGGACTACACCTGGGAATGCTTAGGGCTTAATCCTAGCTCTGTGCTCAAGGGGTAATATGTGATGCCAGGGCAATCCTGAATCCGGTTCAAGCATCCTGCTGGCTCTGCTCTCTCCCCCACCCCTCTCTCTCACCCTAGTTTAAACATCTTGGGAGGCCTATTCTGATCTTTTTGTTTTTTGGGGGTTTTTTTTTTGGCTTTCAGGGATCACATCCGGCTATGCACAGAGGTTACTCCTGGCTCTGCACTCAGGAACCCCAGTGCTTGGGCCTTTTTTTTTTTTTTTTTTTTTGCTTTTTCGGTCATACCCAGCAATGCACAGTGGTCACTTCTGGCTCATGCACTCAGGAATCACCCCTGGGGGTGCTCAGGGGACCATATGGGATGCTGGGATTTGAACCCAGGTCGGCCGAGTGCAAGGCAAACGCCCTACCCGCTGTGCTATCACTCCAGCCCCCAGGAGGGCCTATTCTGATTGGGAAGTTTATCCTTCATTATCCTGGAGAGACTGTCAAATAGTTCTTGCCATCTAGACTCCTGAAGCCAGCTGACTCCTGTCTTTTTTCTTTCTTTCTTTTTCCTTTTTTAAAAAAACTTATTTAAACATCATGGTTCGCAAAGTTGTTCATGGGGGCGGAGCAATGAACGACTGGGGACCGGGGTTCCATCCCAGGCATTACATTCCAACCCCTGAGCATCCCCAGGTGTGACCCAAAAATCCAAAACAAAAACAAATACAGAGTAGCTCATAATACAGTTGTTTGCACTTTTTTTTTTCTTTTTAGGTCATACCTGGCGATGCACAGGGGTTACTCCTGGCTCATGCACTCAGAAATTACTCCTGGTGGTGCTCGGGGTCCATATGGGATGCTGGGAATCGAACCCAGGTTGGCCGCATACAAGGAAAACGCTAGGCTATCTATCGCTCCAGCCCATTTGCACCTTTTGAGGGAACACCAATTCCACCACTTAAGTGATCTTCTGCTTGAGTGACCTTCCTTGAGTGACCTTCCCTCTACCATTGTTCCCATTTTTCCAACCACCCCCAAGCCTGCCCCCTTGGCAACCACACAATAACTTGTTTTATGTTGCTTTTTACAACCAAGTGCCTAAAGGAATTACCAAAAATACTTCAGAGAAAATTTGTGAAAATTGTTGTATTACCACAGGGTTGTTTGTCTTTCCAGGACCTGGTGACTCAGGTGTTGTTTCATGATGATCAGCATTCTTTTCTCGGTGGGGTGGGCCACACCCAGAAGCTCAGGGGCTTCTCCAGGCTCTGTGCTAGGGGAACACTCTGTGCTAGGTGCCTGAGGGGTCACCTGCATGCAAGGCAAGGCTTTCTCTCTCTGGTTCCTGTAAGTTTTTTGTTCTGTTTTGTTTTTTGGGGGCTCACACCTTGTGATGCTCAGGGCTTACTCCTGACTTTGCACTCAGGAATCACCCCTGGAGGTGCTCAGGGATCAAACCTTGTCCATTGCATGCAAGGTAAATGCCCTACCCACTGTACTAGTGCTCTGCCCACCCACCCACCCCACCCCCATAAGCTTTTTTGTTTTGCCAACCACACTTGGCATTGCTCAGGGGTTACTCCTAGCTCTGTGCTCAGAAATCACTCCTGGTGGGTATCGAGGAAACACGTGGATGCTAGGGATGGAACCCAATTGGCTGTGTCAAAGCGAGGGTCCTACCCACTGTACTATCACTCTGGCTCCTCCTATAAGTATTCTTATGCCCCTCCAGTGACTTTCTAGTTTTATATCACATTAGCCACTCAGGTTTTTTTTTTTAGCTTGTTTTGTTTGGGGGCCACACCCAGCTGTGCTTACCCTACCTGTTGTCCTGCTGTTCTGTTGCTCTGGCCCCTATTTCTTTAGCATTTTTGTTTGTTTGTTTTGTTTTGGGGCCACACCCGGCTGCGCTCAGGACTTACTCCTGGTTCTGCATGGGATTCTGGAGATCAAGCCCGAGTTGGCTGTGTGCTAGGCAAACACCCAACCTGCTGTACTATCTCTCCGGCCCTATTTCTTTAGCTTTTAAAAAATTTATTTTTTCTGGGGCTTGAGAGATAGTACAGCGGATTAGGTGCTTGGCTTGTGTGACTGATCCAACCAGGGATCAATCTCCGGCATCCCATATGGTTCTCTGAGCACTGCTAGGAGTAATTCCTGAGTGCAGAGCCAGGAGTGACCCCTGAGCATTGCCAGGTATGATTAACAATTTAAAACACACACACACACACACAATGCCAACAAACAAGCAAACAAAAATAAGCAAAAAAATTAATTTCTGATCTTCCTTTCCTTTCCCTTCCCCATTGTTATCGCTGTGTTGCGGGGGTCTCAGCACACCTGGTTGTGATGCTCCCGCACTAAGCAGTGGTACTAGGTGGGACATGCATTCTTTATTGGTGGTGCTTGTGCACAATTTAAGTTGTGGTACTGACTGGGGGCTGCACCCCTTTAGTTGTGGGGCTCACACATAGCTGTGGCACAGTTAGAAGTTGCTTGTAGTGCTGGGAAGGTACAGCTGTCAGGAGCCACGGTCATATTTGGTATGTGGAGTGGGGCTGGGGATTGAACTTGAGGTCTTACACCTGCATTGCAGAGGTTCCTAGCTACTGAGCTCTTTCCCAAGCCCCAGTGTTGTTTTCTTTTTTAATTTTGGGACACACCTGGCTGTGTTCAGAGATTATTTTCCTGGCAGGGCTCTGGGGACCATATGGGGTGCCGGGTATTGAACCCAGGTGGGCTGTGTGCAAGGCAGGCTCCCAACCCTCCCGTCCTCAGTTAACTTTTTTAATTTGCCACCTCAGACTCCTAATTGCAGCAGGGATGCTCGATCAATGTTAGTTCTCTTTTCTCTGCCTTCCTACTTCCAACAATTCCCCATACTCTCCTTTCTCCCCCGCACTCAGACTATTCTGGTATTTAAGGACAAACTAAGCAGTGGGTTTCCACTCCATTTAGGTTGGAATTATGTCTAGACTAACGTTAATGCTGATGCTATCCAGCTCGTCAGTTCTTCACTTAAAGCATGCAGAATTTTGCAGCATTTCAAGAGTTTAGCATTATTCATCTGTGTGTGTAGGTGTCACCACCTCCACCATCATATAAAGATTTCTCTCATTTTTGGGCTATAAAGTAACACAGTAAAGGAATGACAAATGGCTAAAGGCAGCAGAATTAGAGATTTTGTCTATAGAACCGAGCTTACCTAGGGAGGGGGTGGATGGGAGGAAGGGTCCCTGGAACGTTGGTAGAGGTTAAGTGGGTACTCTGATGGTGGTGGCTGAAATGTTAGAATGATGTATGCATGGAAGGATTATCCAGCAGTATTGTAAATCGCAGTTGTTCATAAAAAATTAAGCAGGCCAGGGCTGGAGAGATAGTACAGGGGTAAGTCACTAATCTTGCATCCCTCTGCCTCTGGTCTGAATCCCCGGCACTGCATACAGTCCCCTGAGCACCACCTGGAATCAATCCTGAGCATAGAGCTAGCCCCTGAGTATCACTGGGCGTGAACTACTAAGCATTCACGAGCACTGCACTCATAGCACTAACTCAAGTGTCTAACCCTGAGGGTGCTGCAACCAAATGTGCGACTTGACTCCTTGAGCACTGCCATAAAATGTGCTCGAGCACCCCTCTCTCTCCACGGCAAGCCCCGAGCAATGTGCTAACAATCAAGTGTGTGACCCCCAGCCATTGAAAAAGCAAATTGCAAAGGGAAGGGGAAAATAGAAGAAAAATGAAAAATATCTCAGTCTTGTCCATGACCTACCAAGGCTGCATGATTCTGCCTCATGCAGCCTTGGTAGGCCACTTCCTCACTTCCTTCTCTTCCTTTGTTTGATTTTGGGCCGCACCAAGCAGTACTCGGGAGACCATATGGGATGTGGGGCAACTGAACCCGGGTCAGGTGTGTCCAAAGCAAACATCCTATCTGCTGCACTATCTCCTTGCCCCTGTGGTCACTTCCTTAATCTCATTCCCTTCCCCTGGCATCCTTGCTTGTGGCTCTGCACCAGCTTGACCTTGCTGCTTCTCTAATTTGCCAGCCACACTTTTTCCCTCAGACCTTTGCACTTGAGTGTTCTCGTAGTGTTTCCTTCCTCACTCTCTCATGACCTCCTAGTGGACGCAAAAAAGGTACTTGTTGAATTAATGAATGGTTAGGCTTCAATAAAGTGAATATCCAAACGGTAATATCAAGTTGCTAATATGGAATGAGCTCCAAAATGAAATATACAGTAAAAAAGAGAGGAGAGAGAGAGACACACAGAGAGAGACAGAGAGAGAGAGAGAGAGAGAGAGAGAGAGAGAGAGAGAGAGAGAGAGAAAGGGGAAAAGGAAAGGATAGTAAGTAGTAAGACATAAACTTCCTAAACTTACTAAAAGGATAGTAAGTAGTTGGACATAAAAAAGACAGAAAAAACTTTGAGGAGCTGCAGTGATAGCCCATCGGGTAGGGTGTTTGCCTTGCACATAGCCAACCCAGGTTCAATTCCCAGCATCCCATATGATCCTCCAGCATCACCAGGAGTAATTCCTGAGTGCAGAGCCAGGAGTAACCCCTGTGCATCGCTGGGTGTGACGCCCCAAAAAAACAAAAAAAAATTGAATCGCAGCAAATTACAAAGTTATAAAGATACTCATGATTGAGTTTCAGATGTACAATGTTCCAACACCAATCCCTTCACCAGTGTCCAACCGCAGCTCACCAACATCCCCAGTTGTACTATCTTCCTGCCCCCAGCCTGCCTCTGCCCCTCTACCACAGTCCTAGTGTTCCCTTCCCTAACTTACCTCCCAACTGCCCTCCGCCCTGCCCCAATGGTAAGCTTCCTACTAAGGACCAATTCTGCTCTTTGTTTTTATTATCTTTGGGCATTTGATCTTCCTCTACTATGTTTCTTCATATCCTGCATAACAGTGAGATAGATCATTCTGTTTCTTCTCCCTCACACTGATTTTACTCAGCATGTTACTCCAGATCCATCCATGGATATCAGCAAATTACATAACTTCATCTTTTCTCATGGTCCTGTAGATGTGTCATAGCTTCTTTATTCAGTCATCTGTTCTTGGACACTTGTGTTGTTCCCATAGTCTGGCTATTGAGAATAATGATAAGCTTCCATTTGTGTAAGAGATGTGTTTTGGGGAAGAGGGGGAAAGAGATGACTGTTTTGAAAATTTACAAAGGAAATTAATAACATTGACTGGTTGTCTAATAGTCTCGGTAGGCAAGAGATTGGCTTCACTAAATATTTTTGTACTATATCATTTTTCTTGGGGACCACACCTGGCAGTGCTCAGGGTTTACTACTGGGTGTGCACTAAGGGATAATTCCTTAATATACTTAGGGGACCATTTGGGGTGCTGGGGATCTAACAGTGGCTGGCTGTATGCAAGGCAGCCTTACCCACTGTACCATCTTTCCGGCCCCTGCACTACATAATTTCAAAATCAAGGAGAAAACTCCTTCAGTAAATACCAGTATTCAAAAATTTAGTGAAGGAGGTCAAAGAGTTAGTGCAGAATTAAGAAAGTTTACCTTGCATGCAGCTGACCTCAATCCATGGCATCACATGTGGTCTCTCAAGTACCACCGGGAGTGATCTCTGAGTAGAGCCAGGATGTGTTGGCCACACGCAAGGTGAGTGCTTTACCTGCTGTACTGTCTTTCTGTGCTTTCTGAATTCCGGGGGGATATTTTTTCTGACTACAGAATCCTAGGTTGCTGCTCAGCACCTTATCAAAGCCATTCCACTGTCTACTTTGCTTAATAAAAACAAATACCCTAGCTTATTACTATTCCTCCATCCCCTAAAATTATTTAATTGGCTTTTGGATCATAGCTGGCAGTGCTCAGGGCTTACTCTTGTCTCTGTGCTCAGGGATAACTCCTGGCAGAACTTGGGACCACAAAGGATGCCAGGGATTGAACCTGGGGCTGATCTCAAGGCAAACACCCTACCTGCTGTACTATAAACTATGGCCCTCAGAATGATGAATTTTAATGAACTAATTTTGGATTTTGAGCCAAGCCCAGAGGTGCTCAGGGGCTACTCCTGGCTCTATATTCATTTTGTTGAGCAGTGCCAGGGGGCCATATGTGCAGTGCCAGGCACGCAAACAAGGGTCAGTAGTAGGTACCTTACCCATTGTGTTGTCTTTCCAAGCACTGGTCTGCTTTTTTTTTTCTGCTATTGCTGTTGTTGGGGGCCATATCTGTCAGTGTTCAGGGTTTACTATTAGTAGTGCTAGAAGGACCATCTGAGATGCTGGGGACCGAACCCAGGTTGGCTGCGTGAAAGGCAAGCGTCCTACCTGCTCAACTATCTCTCCAATTCCCTAGCCTGTATTTTAAACTTTCTTCTTCTCCTTCTCCTCTCTTCCCCTTCTTTTGGGGGAGGTGCACACCCAGTGATACTCAGGGGTCACTCACTCCTAGTGGTGCTTGGGGGCCCACATCCAGTGCCAGGGATTGAACTTGAATCAGTCACTGCAAATACCCTATTCCTGTACTAGTTCTCTCTCTCTGCCCCTCCCAGTTTGAATGTTAGGTGAACTTCTCTGGAGAGTGTTCAAAGGGGTGGCTTGATGGAAGCTGAACTTCCTCCAGTCCTGAGTAAGCTCAGTCAGCTGACAGTACTCACAGTGAGTCACCTTGTGATCAAACTTGAGTCAGATGCCTTTGAATCTTCTTGATTAGGCATCTACTTTGACCCATAGAGACTACAGACTCTTAGCACAAATTAAGTGTCTAGCCTGCTCTTCAAACAAAAAGATATCCTGAACGCCAATAATTTCTAATCATGCAAAGCTGCACCCTCGGATTGTCTCCCTGCTTCCCTACTAACAGGGCTGGCCTGAAAAATCTCAAGACTGCCGAAGGAATTTGTTTGCTCTTCTCTATAGCCGACTATAGGCTATTGACCGTCTTTCTCAGTTTCGTTACTAAAAAGGGCAGACAGGGCTACAGAGACAACTCAACTCTCTTGAGCATACACTGCATAGTTTCATTCTCAGCACTGCACAATCCCCGAGGCACCTCCAGAAGTGACCTCCAAAAGAAGGAGTAAACTCCTGAGCACCAGAAAGAGAGGCACTGTAGCACTGTCATCTCATCCTGTTGTTCACTGATTTGCTCGAGCGGGCACCATTAACGTCTCCATTATGAGACTTGTTACTGTTTTTGGCATATCGAATACACCATGGGGAGCTTGCCAGGCTCTGCCGTGTGGGCGGGATACTCTCAGTAGCTTGCTGGGCTCTTTGAGCAGGATGGAGGAATCGAACCCAGGTCAGCCATGTGTAAGGCAAATGCCCTACCTGCTGTGCTATCACTGCAGCCCCAGAAAAAAAGGTACCCCCCAAAAGAGAAAGAAAAAAGAAAGGCACCCCCCCAAAAAAAATGTAAGAAAGGTAATACAATTGTGAATTCTTCTATCCCTCTCTATCTGTATTTCTTGTAAGTCTAGCGTGTCTTTCTCAAGGATCTGAATGCCATTCCTTTGAAGTGAAATCATCAGAAAGACCGGGCTTCCTCTCTAGTCTCCTTGGGAGTACAGAATCCTAACTTCCTTCAGCGTCAACTAACAAACATTGCTGGCTTAATTGACATATACAGTGACCAACCCACTGTCATTTTTTTTTTCAATGGTCTGATTCAGCTTAAGTTCCCCACCTTCTGCCCTCCGTTTGAATTTAAAAATACCAAGTCCCCTCTATCCCAAGAGACACTGAGTTCAGTTTCTTCCGGCCTTGTTTTCCCATTGCAATTGTATATTACGGGGAAAAGTTAGTCCTTACTCCTTTATTTTGCTCTTCAGGTTAAACCCAGCGGTGCTCAGGACTTACTCCTGGCTCTGTGCTCAGGAATCACTCCTGCAGGGGCTCAGGGGACTAAATGGGATGCGGTGATTGAATCTGGATAGGCCACCTGCCAGGCAAGTGCACTATGTGCTGTACCATTACTCCAGTCCCTGTCCTTAGAGCTTTAGCTAGTGTCTGGCTTTGTTTCCATTTGACAAGTTCTTTGCCTCTGCTCTGGACTTTCACCAATTCACATGTATCCTCTAGCCTCAGACACAATGGGCCCACTGTGCTCATTTCCAGTTCTCTTCCACCATGCAGCGTACTTTCTTCTCTGGCACGCCGCCTTAGGAATTCCATCTGTCTCAATCGATCCAGATTTGATCTCTGCTTCCTCAGCTCACCAAGACCGCTGTGTTCTGCTTGGTTTCCCTACCCTGAGCTAAAGTCTGGGAAGTATCTTTAGGTAAAAAGTCAAAGTGTGGTGGAGCTCATCTTTACATTCCTCTCGAAGGTCTCAGTCCTAAACCTTTTTTTTTTTTTTTTTTGCTTTTTGGGTCACACCGGCAATGCACAGGGGTCATTCCTGGCTCATGCACTCAGGAATTACCCCTGGTGGTGCTCAGGGGACCATATGGGATGCTGGGATTCGAACCCGGGTTGGCCGCGTGCAAGGCAAATGCCCTACCCGCTGTGCTATCGCTCCAGCCCCAGTCCTAAACCTTTTGTTAGCTCTGTGTCCGAAAATACCTTGTTCTATTTTCTTTGGGGTGAGAGGGGCACACTTGGTGGTGCTCAGGGGTAATTGCTGGTTATGTTCTCAAGAATCACTCTTGGTGGGCTTAGGGGACCATATAGAATGCCAGGTATTAAACCTAGTTCAGCTGCATGCAAGACAAGTGTTCTACCCACTATAAATCTTTCCAGCCCCTAATATATATGTATATATTTTGCTTTTTGGGTCACACCCGGCAATGCACAGGGGTTACTCCTGGCTCTGCACTCAGGAATCACCCCTGGCTGTGCTCAGGGGACTATATGGGATGCTGGGAATCGAACCCAGGTCAGCCGAGTGCAAGGCAAACGCCATACCCGCTGTGCTATTGCTCCAGCCCTCCAGCCCCTAATTTTAATTTTTATAAGAACCACACTCAGAGGTGCTTGGGGGTTTGGGCATTGCCAGGAATTGAATCCAGGGCCTTACCTCTGCCAGGCACGTGCTCTATTTGATTTTGTTTTTGGTCATACTCTGTTGTATGGAGGGCTTATTCCTGGCTCGGGAAACCATATGGCATGCCAGGACTCAAACCTGGGTTGGCCACATGTAAGGCAAGGTACCCTACTTGCTATACTATCTCTAGCCCCAATAATATTATTTTTAATGGCTGCAAAATAATTGTGTTTAGATTTATCCAGTTAATTCTCTATTACGGGACACTGATGTTGCTGCATGACTTAAAGAAAAACAAAACAGTGACATCAAGCCTTGGACTCACAGCAGCAATTCAAACTTTGCTGACCTGGCATGAGAGTCACTTCTCGCGCTCATACTTATGTAGGTATACGGAAATTTCATTTCCAGTGTCAAAGTGACCTTTTAGATCTCACACACTAGCTTAGGAATCAGAGGAAAACACCTGGCATCCATTCTAATGGTGAAAACAAAACCATCAACACCATCTGTCCATTTTTCCTTCCATAAGAGTGTCCTTGGAAGGAAAAAAAAATGCATCAAGGAGAACCAATATACCAAACACATGTTCCTTCCCAATTTCTTTCATTTTGGGGGGCCCACACCCTGTGGTGCTCAGGGTTACTCCTAGCTCTGTGCTCAGGAATTACTCTTGGCAGTGAGGGATCATATGGGTGTCATGGATCAAATTTGGAAAATTTGGGTCGGTTGCATTCAAGGCAGGGGCCTTACCCACTGTACTGTCTCTCCTGGCCAGGTCTTTTCCAATTTCTAAGTTCATACTACCTCTTAAACATGAGTTTACAGCTACATTATTTTTTCCGTTAATATGTTGGTGAATCTTTGGTCTTTCCATGTCTGTCAGTAAGGGACCTCTCCGAACGGGGCTCTTTCTTCTTCAGCAATTCTCTCTCTCTTCTCACAAAGCAGATCTTGACTTTTGTGGAGTCTACTTCCTGAAAGTTGTTCAAGTTCATCTACTGTCCATCCTCCCCGGTTCTAGTTCTGGTAAGATTCTTCTAATTAGTGCAGAAGTCTACCATGGTGTTTTCAATATGTTTTTAGCTATTTTTGTGGGGCTGGGGTACCTGCTCTGTAGTGTTTGGGGGCCTTCAGGGCTACATCCAGCAGTGCTGGTGGAGCATATGTGATTTTGGAGATTGGAGCCAGTGCCGGGCATATGCAAAGCATGTGCTCTACTACTTGAACCACAACCCTTACTCACCACTTTAACTCACAGAATGAAAGGCTTGGCTCAGCTCACCACAACTGCTAAATAGTTTCTATGGCTTCTTCATAACCTCTTGAATTAAGCAGGCAAAAAAGCCGAGAATGGAGGATTTGCTCATCTCTTCAACTCTGACTCTTTCTGTAATGCTCACCTCCTCTCACTGTCAATCAAAGCTGCTGCCGCCTTCAAAATACAAATATTATCTTCTTTGAAACTCTGAAGAAAAAACAGGACTGGAGTAGACAAGGGTACTCTGAATGAGTAGAGACGCATCTCTTTCCCAGTCCATTTGGGTTTTTAATTTTTTTGGTTTGTTTTTTCTTATGGGCCACACCCGGCGGTTTACTCCTGGCTCTATACACTTAGGAATCACTCCTGGCAGTGCTTGGAGGATCATGGGGACGGGGAGGGGTGTGTGTGTCAGGGATTGAAGCCGGGTCTGCCTTGGCAAGGCAAAAGCACTACCCGCTGTACTATCACTCCAGTCCCCCATTATCATTCTTTCACTGGAGTTATCTTATCAGACTTCTCTCCCATTAATTAGAAACTTTGGGAAACAAATCCCCGCAGGCATCTGATTCCAGGAGACTTTCAAAAACTATGAAAGGCAGTCAGGGTTTGGGATTAGATTGCTCCCCAATAGTCTAAATTTGTAGACTGTGAGTTGACTGAGAGGGTGCTCTAGAGGTCACCTTTCAGCCGATCCATTTAAAAACGGGGAAAGTAAGCACCAGGTTACTGACCCGGGACCAAAGTCAGCTTTCCTCATTCCTAAGCACCACTCGGTGGTTAAGAAGACTCCGTGGGTCCCTTCGTGATGCAGAGGCTTGGCTTCCCGCCTTGGCAGCTCACTCTCCCGATACCCTCCCGCCTTCCCGGCCCAAATCTCAACGCTATATTTCCTTCGGGGTCAGTCGGTCTCCTTCCATCCCAACCGTGCAACGCGCCTCCCGGGCCGGCGAGTACGACAGGAGCAGAGTCGCGTGACGTCACTTTCAGCTCCTCCCATTGGCCCGGGCGGGTGGAGCGCGGCGCGCTGACGTCAGACGCACCGGGGGCGGAGCCACGCGGGGCAGGAGGCGGGGGCGGGGTGTGTGTGTGGGGGGGAAAGTAGGGTTTCAACATGGCGCCTGTGGTACTGGCGGCGGCTACGGTGACGGCCCGGCCCGGGGCGGACAGAGTTGGAGGCGGTGGCGTTTGCTCTCCTTAGGGGGCGTCTTCGGGAGCTCCGCGGGACGCAGGCCGGAGAGGCCGCCCGGCGCCAGCACCTTCCGGCTCCTGGGGCGGCGGCGGCGGCGGCGGCATCGGCGTCCAGGTGAGGGGGGCCTCCCTCCGGGGGGGAGGGGCGGAGGGGCGGAGCCACCGGGGGGAGGGGGCCTGCCCCCGGCGTGGACGCCGCCGTCCGAGCCGGAGCCCCTCGCTCCTCGGCCCCGGGGGCGGGGGGCGCGCGGGAGCCCGAGTCGGGGGGACGGCGGGGACCCCGGCCGGCCCGAGAGGAAGGGAGCTGGGACGGAGCTAGGGGATGTCGGGGCGCGCCCGCCCGCCGCGGTGAAGGTGAGTCTGGAGTCGGGGCGGCGAGCTGCGCAGGTGTAGCCAGAGAGGTGTGTGTGTGTGTGGGGTGGGGTGGGGTGGGGGGAACCCTGCCCGGGCCCAGGGAGCCTTGGCGGGGTCGGGCTGGGGGGTGGGTCTCGGACAGGGTCATCTCCAGGTCCCGCTGGGTCCCGCTGGCCCTTGGCCTCTTTTGTTCGGGTATCGAGGTGGAGATTCAGCCTGGGCCTCCCAATCAGCCCCCCCAGACCCCAGACCCTTGCTTGGGGGTGGGGTGGGGAACAGAAGAGTCGTTAGCTAGTTCCTGTGTTTTGGCTGGGCTGGGAGCGCTCCCCCTTGACCTTTGTGCCATCGCATCCTTCCACCCGATTCCAGAGTAACCAGCCTCTCTTGAAAGTGAAAAAAAAAAATCACATCTGATTTTAAGCGGAAATAAAAGTCGGGGAGGTTTGAGACACTGGCGACTGCAGCCGCGGACAGTTGCAAGAACATTTGATGATTGAGTTCACTATGAAGTATTATCTGTCTGTTCTTCGCCTCACGTGGCGCGGCAGCCCCGGCTCTAAATTACGGGTGTTGGGAGACTTCGAAGGGTCGATGCGATGGACCGTTCTGGTGGAGTTTTTGTCAAGATTTAACGGTGGGAGAAACGGGGCATTTAGTTTTTTATTGCTAGCTCGCTTACTCGCTCGCTCGCTCGCTCTTCCTGATTTATGTACCAAACTAGTTGAAATGAAAGTTTCTGTATTACAGTAAAGAATGTGAAATGTTTAGAATTTAAAGGGAATTTCATTGTCTGCATTAACTTATTTTTTAAGGTGGAATCTTAGAAATTAAAATTTTGTTCCTGACCTGCCCTATTCTTGATGCTCTTTATGCAGCATTTATTTGTGTTGCATTAAGAATGTTTTCCATATTCTTGGGGCAGGGAGATAGTTCAGAGAGCTGGAGCATGTCTTTTGCATGCATGAAGCTCAGAGTTTCATCCTTTGCTATGGCATGGCCTCTGAGAGCTACTGAGAATGCCCCCCACCTTTGATCCAGGCTGGGGAATGCCTTCCCTTCACCCATAAAAAAGGAATGGCAAATGGAATGCTTTGCTAGGACTGCCTTTTTCACTGCCCATCAGTTAACCCACTAACTTGCTGTGGCCTCATTGGAAGAACATGTTAGTTTAGAAATGAAGACAGGAAGAAAGTGAAAGTGGAAGAAATTGCTACACCCTTTTCTTAGTATTGAATTAATATTTTGTATGTATCTGAAAGACTTTATTTTTCTTTTGATTTTGAAGAAGATCAGACCAGTATCCTGACTTGATGAATGTTAATCATGTAGTCCTCATCAGTGATTGATCATTCAGTTTCTTTCTTTTTTCTTTTCCTTTTTGGGCCATACCTGGTGGTGCTCAGAGCTTACTCCAGGCTCTGCACTCTTCTGAAATTACTCCTGGCGGTGCAGGGGTGGGGCTGGGTGGGGACATCATATAGGGTCAAAGGGGGTGTGTGTGCCTGGGATTGGGTCAGCCTCCTTCAAGGCTAACATCCAACCTGCAATCTATCTTTCTAGTTCCTCTCACCTATTTTTGTAAATTGACCCTGATAAGGTATTTAAAATGACGATTTCTGCAATTTAAATCATTGACTGAAGTTCTGAGTTGGGTTGGAGAGAGAACTCACCTGGATGAGCACATTTTTTGCCTGCAAAGGTTCAATTTAAATTCCAGCACCACAAGGTTCCGCGTGCAGCGTTGGAAGTGGCCCCAAGGACAGAGCCAGAAGTAGCCCTGCAGTGGTGCAGGGTGTGGCTCCAAAGCAAAACAGAGAAGGAACAGAAAAACCCCAGTGGGGCTGGAGTGATAGTCGAGAGGGCAAGGCACTTGCCTTGTGTGCAGCCCATCTGGTTTTGATCCCTGGCATCAGATATGGTTTCCTGAGTTCTGCCAGGATCATGTAGGGCCTGCGCACAGTTAGGTGTGGCCCCAAGCCCCAAAACAACCAAACATGGAACCACAAATAAAATTCTTGAGTACTTTTAACATTACCGAGGTTTTATTAGCCCAGATATCAGTATTGTAAGTTTTTCCTCTTTATATCTTGAACGTTTTTATATTTTTCAAATGTGGGTTGTCTAAATCCTCCCTACCCAGTAAACCAAGTGCCACAAAAACCAAAACAAAAATAAAGCAGACCCCCCAAACCATTCTTTTTGTTGTTGTTGTTTAACTTTTGGGCCCCGTCTGGCAGTGGCAGAACATTCCTGGTTCTGTACTCAGGGATCACTCCTGTTAGGGCTCAGTGAGCCATACCAGATGCCAGCGATTAAACCTGGATTGGCCGCTTGCAAGACAAGTACTTTACCTGCTGTCCTGTATCTTGGTCCCACAACCTCTGAATTTGTCTATCAATATCTTCAGTCAAGCAATTTTCTTTAGACACTCTTTAAGAAATACAGAAAACGGTAAGTAGTGCTTAAAGTATATTCTCTCTCTATATTTTTGTTTTGTTATTGGTTTTTGGGGCACACCTCGTGGTGTTCAGGGCTTACTCCTGGCTCTTCACTCAGGGATCACTTCTAGCCGGACATGGGGGACCATACAGCATGCTGGGAATTAAACCTTGGTCAGCATGTGCAAGGCAAGTGCCCTTCCTTCTGTACTGTCGCTGTGGCCCCAATGTTCTGTAATTCTTAAGATTAAGAAATGAATTTAAACTTGAAAATCAACTTTAGTTTTTCCTAATATGGAATACTTTCTTCTAGTATGGAAATCACTGCTTTTAGATGCTGAAGAAAAGTAAAACTTTATTTACATTACCATAATATAATTGGTAGGAAAGAGCCTTGTAAAATTTTTTGGGGGATAGAGCCTTCTTGTTTAAAGAAGAGTAAGCTAAGCAGATTACTGCTCTCCCAAAATGTACAGAGGAGTTTTTTTGATGATTTTCCTGTGAATTTCAGGGACTGGCGTGATAGTCCAGTGGGTAAGTCACTTGCTTTGCTTGCACCTGACCGAGGTTCAATCCGTGTCACTCTGTGTGGTCCCCAGAGCCCAGCCAGAAGTGATACCTGAGTGTAGAGCTAGGAATACGCCCTGACATTTGTGAGTGTAGTCTAAAAACAAACAAAAAGTGTTAAAATTTCAGGCTTAAGAAATTTTAGGTGAGGAACACAAATGGAATGTGGCTCAAAGTGGTATGTTCCCTGAGTACCATCTGTTGTGGCTTTGGTGACCCCCAGCACTACTAGCGCTGTCGTAGCAAGTATCATAGTACTGGCCTATTATGTATGCTAATAAACTCTGGAACTCACTCAGTCCTTCTAGTTTCATTGGGCAGCTGGGTTGTGCAAGATGTTTGTTGAAAAAACATGATCGGATATTGAAGGATTGGTTATGTTGAAGAAACAGAGATTAAGGGTTAGTGATATGGTTATAAAAAAAAAGTAGAGTTTGGGGTCTGGAGAGTTAGTACAGTGGGTAAGGTGTTTGCCTTTGTACTTGGCTGTCCTGGGTTTGTTCTCCAGCATCCCACCTGGATGATCCCAAACCCCACCATGAATAATCCCTGAGCACAGAGCCAGGAGTAAGTTATGAACTTACCAACACCAAAACCTCCTCCCCCCCCAAAAAAAAGTCTGAATTTTAACCCACTTTCGTCTGATTTCAATGCTCGAGTTGCTCCTGTTAGTTACTCCATTTTGCCCCTCAGGTGACCATTCCAGTTATGAAGTAAGTTTATGCTAACTTTTAAATTCTGTGTTTGTTTCATCATTTTGATTTTGTTCCTTACGTTTTGGGGCCTATACCTAGCAGTGAAGTACTGTTCTTAAAATAATGCCATTGGAGTTTTCTTTTTTGTGTGCTTGGGAATGAACCTAGGGGCTAATAGGTTTGAAGTATGTGGGGTTACTATTCAGCTACTACATCCATAGCCCCAGTAATGCCATTTAACACTATTTTTGTTCAAATATCAAGTGTATCTCTAACAATAAGTAGTTGATTAAAAATTGTAGCCATTATATCATCAGCATTCTAGGAGGAAATGAATACCTGAATATTTTGTATTTGACAAAATAAACTGGCTAAACTGGGTGATGACCTAAAAAGTTTTCTTGCATTGTTGAGTTGGGTTCAACTCAGCAAGCCAGCGTGAAGGGCCAACTCTGTTTGGCTTGTGTTCTCAATTCTGGTTTGGTCATTATCAGTTGCTTAATGCTTACCAAACACTTCCATTGTTTGAGTCATTGAATTGGCTCATGGTAATTGTGAATCTTACTGAGTCAATAGCCAGTAATGTGTTTTGGTTGCTTTACTTCCTTTTGGTACAGCCAGACTTCTAATTTTTTTTCTAATCTATGTTGATTTGTAGTATCAGTGGTGTTTTGATTAGCTCTTCCTAGGATTAGAGCATCTTTTCAACCATTCACAGGTCAGTCCTGTTCAGTGAATTATATTCAGGTTTTTACTTTATTTTTTGGCTTAGGGGCATACTTGTGGTACTCTGGGGCTACTCCTATTGCTTGGGGATTGCTCTTGGTGTTGCTTGGCAGGGGACCATGTGATGCTTGGGTGCTAGGAACTGAGCTGCCTTGGAATGCAGAACATGTACTGTGGCCTTTTCAGCTACCCAAGTACTTGTTAATTTATGGGCTGCAGATATCCTGTCCCAAGTTATGACTATTTTTTTGTTTGTTTTTTGGCCCACACCCAGCAGTGCTTGGGGATCATTCCAGGAGGTCCTGAGGGAGCTGCACAGTGCCAGAAATCAAACCCAGGACTCCCACATGCAAAGCATGTGCTCCAGCCCTTTGATCCATCCCCTGGTCTTCTAATATGTGACTTCTCTTTTCATCCTTTTTTTTTTTCTTTTATTTTTGAACCCAAGCCTTACTGTATTCTATTTCTGACCCTGTGTTCTATTTCTGACCCTCTGCTTTGTTTGTTTGTTTGTTTTTAGGCCATTTCTAGAAGCGCTCTGGCCACACTTGGCTCTGCTTTGGGGACACGTCTGAAGGTGCTGGGGGACTGTATGCAGTGCCAAGATTTAAACCACTGTTGCAGCCATATGCAAAGCAAGTACCTTAGCTTCTCTACTATCTCTCTGGTCCCTGCATATATATATCTATTTTTTAAAAAATTTTTTATTAGAGAATCACTGTGATGTACAGTTACAAACTTAGGAACTTTTGTGTTTGCATTTCACTCATACAGTGATCGTTTTCCCATCCCTCCACCAGTGCCCATTCACCTCCACCAATGATCCCAGTATCCCTCTCACCACCCCTACCCCATCCCCCACCACCCCACCCTGCCTCTGGGGCAGGGCATTCCCTTTTGTTCTCTCTCTTTGTATCTATTTAGTTTTTATTTAGAATAAATTTTGGGCTGTTCCTGGACCACTGTTGGCTCTATACTTAGTGGTCAGTCCTTGTGCTGGGGGACTGCATGAGGTATTGGGGTGGAACTAGGGTCAGTCATGTGCATGGCAAGCACCTTAACTCCTGTACAATATCTCTGGCCCCTACCTCAGGGGAATTTTATAATTTAAAGCATTTTGGGTTTTATTTTTCTGCTTTGGCAAAAAGTGTGCAAACACTAAGAGTACAGGTCAGAATTGGACATACGTATTTATAAATAAACATCCCAGCTGTGCTGGAGGCCTTGGTGGTGCTGGAGATGGGGTTCCCTCTAGGTCTACACCCAGAAATATGCAGGCGACTGTGTGGTGATTCATTGGCGAGACGGGCCATTTTCAGTATCACACAGGTTTGTTTTTGTGTGGTCTTCTCACTTGCTTCTTGTTTCTTGTAAATTAGTGGTTAGGAGTTTGACTTTCTCTGTTTTGTTCAGGGTTGAGGGGGAGCAGTGTCACTAGACGGTCCTGTGTATTTTCTTAGTATCACAGCAGGAGTCCATATGAGTGGTTGTGCACCTTTAGCGATTCTGGTTGTTTTTGGATAGTTATAGCCCAATTCTTTCATTATAAAGTTCCCTATTAGCTTTCTTTCTTTGGATGGCGGTGGCTCATACCTGTGGTACTCAGGGGTCACACCTGGCTCTGCTCAGAGACCAGGCCTGGAGGTGCTTGGTGTAAAACAGCCAGGATTGCCAGGCAAGTGCCTTAACCTTTGTTCATTTCTCTGGCTCACCTGCACCTACTAGTTTAGAATCCATTAATAATATTTATACTTATTTATATAGGAACCCATTAATATTTACACTTACTTGGATCACTTAATTAGAAGTGGTAGGACATTTTATTTCTGTCATATTAATGCTTATTAGGTGTCAGTCATCGGTAGTGAAATCTCTAGGCAATGTAGTTTCTACCAGGAGTACATGCTAAATACTTGTTTGCTGTTTGAACATTTGTTTATGTTTTTTTGGGCGGACTACATCTGCTTTGCTTGCAGTGTTAACTCCCAGCTCTGTGCTCATGGGGACCCTGTAGGACCTGGGTTCAAACTTGGGCCTTCCCACACCCAAACATGCTTTCAGCTCTTTGAGGTATTTCTCCAGCCCTATTTAAACTCTTTTCATTTAAAATTTTGTTTTTTTTTAGTTTTTGGGTCACACTCAGCTCAAATGCTGTCCTATGTCCTAGCACATTGCCCGGGGGGTTTCCTTGTGATCCTTGGGAGTGGGGGGACCATGTTGCGCTGGAGAACAAACCTGGGATTCCCCAATGCAAAGAGTGTAGACCTTTGACCTATCTCTGGCCCTACCGGCTTTATGGTTTTAGATTTTCAAAGTCCACAATCCACTTTGATGTAATCACATTCTAACTTTGTATGTGATGGGAGGTACATGTGAGATGTGCTCAGGGATTATTCCTGGCAGTGTTCGTGCAACCATATGTGGTGCTGGGGAATAAAACTAGATCAACAGGCCATGCAGGCGCCCTAACCCCTGTACCATCTCTCTGGCCCCCCTTTTAATTTTTCAATACATAATAAATGTAAATAAATAAAAATGAACCTGTAAAATAAAAAATTGTATTACCCTTTGACATTTTTAGTTGTTAACAACTGGGGTCGCAACCCCTTGGTCCCAGTGCCCTTGTACTTGGTTGTGGAGCCTGGAGGGTATTGCATATGACTGCTGGGGTTCACACTCTTTAATTGTGGTGCTTATATACATTATTTTGTTTTTGTTTTTGTTTCTTTGAGTCTTACCTGGTGGTGCTCTGGGGCTACTCCTGACTCTGTGCTCAAGGGACTGGGCGGTGCTGGGACTTGGACTGGGCCTCCAGCATGCCAGCCCTGCTCTCAGCTAGATGAGCTCTGTCTCTGCCCTCAGACATGTCTGATGGTGCTGCTCTTGGGGCTGGCATGTTGGGTCAAAGTGCTTGCTTGTTTTGGTGTTTGTGTGGGTTGTAACTTAAGCTGCACACTTGGTCAGTGATGACTTCCATTCTCTTTTTACTTTTTTTTCTTTTTGGGTCACACCTGGCAATGCACAGGGGTTACTCCTGGCTCTGCACTCAGGAATTACTCCTGGCGGTACTCAGGGGACATGTGGGATGCTGGGAATCGAACCTGGGTTGGCCATATGCAAGGCAAACGCCCTACCCGCTGTGCTATTGCTCCAGCCCCAAGTTTGCTATTTTCTTTTGCCTGCTCAACTCTACTGTTGCTTTCTTCTAGTGAATTTATCATTTTATTTTTTGTGCAAGGGTTGGGGGTGGAGGTTTGGGGGAGGGCACACTCAGCATGCTCAGGGGTTATTTCTGGCTCTGTACTTAGGAATTATTCCTAGTGTGTGGGACTTGGGGAACAATATGGAATTTGAACCCGGGATGGCAGTGTGCAAGGCAAGCACCCTACCTGTTATACTATTGCTTTAGTCCCTAGTAACTTTTTAGTTTTAGAATTTCTACTTGATACCTTTTTATAATTTCCATCTTTATTGATAGTCTCGTTTTGCCCTTTCATTGTTTTCCAGACATCTTAGTTTTATCTTTTCCCATGATCTTTTTGAATATGTTTAAAATAATTACTGCTCAGTTGTGTGTGTGTCTGTGTGTCTGTATGTGTCTGTGTGTGCGTGCACGCACTCAAAGCCATTCTTGATGTGGGACCAAGAATGAGGGACCAGGCAGGCAGTGCCTGAGGTAGACGTGAGGCTCCAGCATGTAGAATATGTGCTCCAGCCCTTTGAGATGTCTTCCCCAGCCTTACTTCAAAGTTTTGATTTGTAGATAGGATGTTTGGAACTTCTCAGGGACAGCCTCAATTAGTTTATATTGTTTCCCTGGAAAAGACATGTTTTCATCTTTATTTACTTTGTGAGTTTACTTCTGGTGTTCATGTGTAAAACTTCGTTTTATTTTTATTAATTTTTTTTTTTTTGGTACCACACCCAGGAATGACTAGGGCTTACTTCTAACTCTGCTACAAGGATTGCTCAGGGAACCACATATGGTGCTGGGAATTGAACCTGGGATAACTGTGTGCAAACAAGTACTTTACTCTTTTCTTTTACTATCTCTCTGGCATAGAAAATTGGATTTTAAACTTAAAAAAAAAATTTTTTTTTTCCAGTTCTGGGGAACAAATTCTGATCCTTGAACAGGGAAGCATGTGCTTTTCTCTGAACTACATTCCTGTCCCCAAACTGAAAAGTTACATAATTCTGGAAATAAAGATTCTTTGAAGCCCTTTCCAAGGATTTGCTGTTTTTATTTTGGTTATTGAAGGCTATAGTCATCTGTTTGTTTAGTGACTTTGCAAAGTCATTTTTGCAAAGACAATTTGTTATTTGCTGGTGTTATGATCTCTGTTCACTAGCTGTGTTCAGCTAGTGTTTTTTCAGAGATTTCCTTGAATGCCAAGGAGACAGATTTATTCACTGAGACTTGTTCTGAGCCTACAGATGAACTCAGAGTGAACACATACAGTCACTCCAGGTTATTTGCACATTTATCTTACCCTGGCACACTCTGTCTCTAAGTTCTGTCCTGTACACAGCTGCTTTATAAATCCTTTGCTTTAAGGTATTAGGTGATTTTTTATATTTGAATTGTAGTTCCCTGCCCCAGGCAGTTGAGGATTGTTAGTTTATTTTGCAGGGTATTCCTTCTTCCTTCTCTTTATTGTTCTCTTTTCCTGTGAACAGGGTTCTAGAGCATTTGGTGATGATGTTTGCACATCTGGTGCCTGCTGGAGGTTTGCCACACTGTTTACAGTGCTCTGCACACTTGTGTGTTTGTGTGTGTGTTGGGGAGTGGGTACTGGGGATCAAACCCAGGTCTCATGCATGAATGGCATGCAGTTGGCTACAAAGCAGCATCCCTGGCCTGTCTTGCCTGTCTTGCACATTCATAATTGCTCACATGCTCTTTGGTTGTAATGCTTGCCAGGATCACACACTTTATTGTTCTCGTGCATGTTTAATTGCAGTGCTCACCAGGGCACTCTAGTGGTTCTTGCACATATTTGGTTATGACGCAGTTCCACCTTGTCTCTTGTGACATTGGGACCCCAAATGGCAGTGCCACTGGGATTGGACTCAGCATGTGGGATGGTGCTAAGGATCTAAGTGCAGACTCTTTATTACAGATACATGTGTATATACACACTGACATATTTTTTGGAGGGTTTATTTTGTTTTGGGGTCATACTCAGCGATGCTCAAGACTTAACTTCTAGTTCTGTGCTCGGGAATTTACTCCTGATGGTACTCGGGGCCATATGGGATGCTGGGATTGAACCTGGGTTTGCTGTGTGCAGAGCAAGCACCCTCTCTGGTATACAGTTCCTCCAGTTCCTGATTTTATTTCTTTTTCTTCTTTCTTTTCTTTTTTTCTATGCTGGCAAGTTTTGGTAGTCTTAGAGAATAACCTGGAAATTTGGAATCATTCATTCAACAGATACTTAATAAATGTTATTTAAAAGTACTGTTAGATACTGTGGTAAAAAGATGCGATTCTCGTCTTTTGAATTTAAAGCTTGGTATATAAGACAAGGTAATAAACAAATCCTGCAGGAGATTGAGAGTTCCTGCAAGTGGTAGAACACCTCTCTTATCCCCTACAAAATCCTGAGTTTCATCCCAGCAGCCCTGATGGCCCCCCGAGCGCCATTGGTTAGTTCACATGTGAATATCAGTGGGAGTGGCCACTGGAAAACAACAGTAAGACTACAAACTGCAAAGCTACGCATGTTTTTATTTATATGTTGAAATAGTTTATCTTTTGTTTACTTATTTTGGTTGGGGCCTATACCTGGCGATGCTCGGGGTTACTCCTGGTTCTGCATGTCAAAATTACTTCTGGCGGTGCTCGAGAACCATATGGGGTGCTGGGGATTGAACCTGTGTTGGCTGTGTACAAGGCAAGCAAGTGCTGTATGATCACTTCAGCCCCTAGTTTAAAAACAAAAGTAGTCTTTCAGAGATTTGATAGAACTTTATAAACCAGGTCTTAGGTTCTACTCCCAGCATTGCCTGAAAACACACACACACACACACACACATACACACACACACACACACACACACACACGAGAACAAAAGATTTTTTTTTTTTCTTTTTGGGTCACACCCAGCAATGCTCAGGGGTTACTCCTGGCTTTGCACTCAGAAATTACTCCTGGCAGTGCTTGGGGGACCATATGGGATGCCGGGGATCGAACCCGGGTTGGCCGCGTGCAAGGCAAACGCCCTACCCGCTGTGTTATCGCTCTGGCCCCGAGAACAAAAGATTTGATCGAACTTTAAATAGCATCTATTCTGGTATTTATTTTAACGTTAAATTATTTCATTTACTATGAAAATAACAGTCCTATATCTCTTAATTTGTCAACGTTCCTTTGAAGTTGACATCTTTATATTGCTTGTTCCCTGGGACTGCATAGTGTTCCCTTGTGGGCATGAGTTCTCCAGCTTGGTGAGCTAGTCTCTGTTACGTCTTTGTTTCTACGAGAAAAATTCAGATTTCACATGACTGGTGGAATGAGGTAATCCAATTGAATATGAAAGTACTAGAAGAAGAGAGATTATATTTATTTCTCTTGGGTTGGAATGATAGCCTTTAGTATGATAGTGTTTTTGTGTATTTTCAAATTTGCCAGTTATTGTGTTAGCTACTTATAGATTGAAATAGTGTTACTAGAGTCAAACAGTAGCTTTCTTTTATTTTTAAACAGTAGCATTTCTTAAAAAAAGATATATGTGGCTGTGGGTTGTTTTCTTATTGTGAGTCATAGATTCAAGTGATTACATGTATTTATGTGCTCTAATAACTAAGACTGAAGACGTGTAGTATCTTTCTTTTATGTGCACAAACACACACACCCCCACACACCACTGAAGTCTCTAGTTACAGAAGAATCTGCCAATACTCTTAATTTTGAAAAGATCAACAAATAATTTACTCCACACCTGTTTTAATAAAGAAACTCTGGATGCTTAAATCTATCTGTAGTAACATACTGAAATATTATATTGCTTTTGTTTGTTTGTTTGTTTTTGCTTTTTGGGTCACACCCAGCAATGCACAGAGGTTACTCCTGGCTCATCACTCAGGAATTACTCCTGGCGGCACTCGTGGGACCATATGGGATGCTGGGAATCGAACCTGGGTCGCCACATGCAAGGCAAACGCCCTACCTGCTGTGCTATCGCTCCAGCCCCTATATTGCTTTTTAATATTTGAGTTTGGTGGGGAAGTTTGGTTGGCAAGCTTTTGAGTTTAGTTTCACATACTTGTAATTTTTGTTTTTGTTTTATCTTGGGGCCACATCCAGTGGTTCTTAGGGCTTACTCCTAGCTTTGCAGTCAGGGATCACTCCTGGCTGGGGGAACGTACTGGGTGTTGGGGATTGGACCTGGGTCAGCTGTGTGCAGGACAGACACTCTGCTTGCTTTACTATCTCTCTGACCCCCAACATAATAGTAACTTTCTTTTCTTGTGGGGACCACACACAGTGGTGCTGGAATGGGGGGGGGGGCATATAGTGTCAGAGAGAAAACCCAGGGCTTGTGCATGGCAAGGCTTGTATGTGCTCTGCTACTCGAGCCACACCCTGTTTTCGGAATGGTGATGTGAGAATGGGAAGGGGAAAATGGGAACATTCACGTAGTTACCCTCGGGCTAGCTCTTGGCCTTGTGAAAGGGCTGGGTCTTGCCAGGATACTTGCTTTCTTTCTCCTGTTGCTCTGCTGTGTTTTCCTTCCCCTGCTCTCCTCACTTTTCCTGTTTTCCTTTCCTTATCTAGCTCTTCTTCCTCTCTGTGCTTTCTCTGTCTTATTTTATTCCATCTATTTTTGTTCTGGGATGTCTTTTAGTCAGTGATTGAGATTTTATGTTATCAGGATTTCCCCATGAAATGATTTCATACATTATAGCATTTAAACTGAAGTGGCATTGAACTGGTTAAAAAGAACATTGTTCAAAATAGAAATTCAAACTGGAACTTATCATTGCTGTAAAGTTCCTGGTTGTGTCAGGTATTTAGACATTTTACTAGTTTTATTTAATTTATTTATTTATTTATTTATTTTTTGCTTTTTGGGTCACACCCAGCGATGCTCAGGGCTCACTCCTGGCTCTGCACTCAGGAATCACCCCTGGCTGTGCTCAGGGGACCATATGGGATGCTGGGAATCGAACCTGGGTTGGCCGCGTGCAAGGCAAACGCCCTACCCGCTGTGCTATCACTCCAGCCCCCTTTTTACTAGTTTTAAATTTAAGAATATGTATCCCTCCCTCCATCCTTCCCTCCTCTTTATTTTTGGGGGTAGGGGTAGGTTGTGTCACACCCCACTGTGCTCAGGACTTACTCCTGGCTTTATGCTCAGACATCATACCTGGTGGGGCAAAAAGCGGTAGGGTTCTTGCCTTGTACTGTGGCTGACCCGGGTTCGATTCCTAGCATTCCGTATGGTCCCCTGAACATCGCCAGGAGTGATGCCTGAGTGCAAGAGCCAGGAGTTAGTCCTGAACACCTCCAGGTGTGACACCGCCCCACCCACACCTGGCAGTGCTTAGGGCTTATTCCTGACCCCGAATTTAGGGATCAGTCCTGGTGGGGCTCAGTCCCTGAGCACCAAGTTGAGAGTAGTGTCCAGAGCACTAATGGATGTGGCCTCCCCTCCAAAAGCTCTGATTATTAAATTGATTAATTAATTAACCTGTCACATCTAGTGGTGCTTGAGGATTCTGGAGTACAGGGGATTAGACATCACTACACATAGTCCCATTGGGCTCTCCCTAGCCCCTCATTATTTTGTGTGATATCTTTGTCACTTACTTTGCATCTACTGACTGCAAAAATTTCAGTCTTACCCATTGTACTCTCTAGCCCCAAATCTTAATAACTATAGTTAATTGCTAGTATACACGATCTTTATTTGCTTAACACTATAACAGTGCTGGGAACTGGGCCTCACACATTTAGGACAAGTTCTCTCTTACCGAACTGCAGCTCCACTTTCTCTTAACCTGTTATTGACATCTTTGTAACTTATTTCAGAAGATATTAGTAATTGTTTTTCTTTCTTTTTCTTTTTTGCTTTTTGTAGTACTAGAGTTTAAACCCAGGGCCTCACATATGGATGGCAATTGCTCTGCTGCTAAGTTTTGTTCCTGGCCTGTAATTTTTACCTTTTGATAGTTTATGTATAAATTGGTCAATGGTTAATTTTATTAAATGAATGTATTATTTTTTCAAAACATGCACATTTCAGAAATGTATGATATATCTCTATCTCTAGAAAATATATTACTTTTCCAGTTGTTGTCATTCCTGGGGGTTCTGGGGCTCCGTATGGTACCTTACCTGGTATGGAACCCAAGGCCTCACTTTCAAGACCTGTAACACCCCATGAACTGCATCTCTGTTTTTTTTTTTTTTTTTTAATTTGGCGGCTGAAAACTCTGAAGACTGTCAATCCTGAAACCTTTGGCCTGTGCTTTTCCCTCCCCTATAATTTTGATTTTCTTACAGTTATTTGTTTATTTTTTTAATGTTGTGTCTAAGAACTGTTTCTTTGTTTTTCAGGTTCTAAATGGCTTCTAAGAAGTTGGGTGCAGATTTTCATGGTGAGTGGATTGTTAATACCATACTTTGGGTTATAATTGAATTAGAGAATTCAAAATCTGCTAGTATTGTTTGGACTTTTTTGTTAAATGAATAGCTTAAAGAAAACAAGATTTCTAACAATGTATCATGTATGTATACATATGTGTGTATACATACACACATATATAAACATATATTCCAAAGAACTTAACTTTATGTCATTTTGTTTAAGAAGTTTTTATTGTTTGATTTTGGGGGCTGAACCTATAGTTTGTTTTTGGGTCATGCCAGGTGGTGGTCAGGGCTTATTCCTGGCTGGAAGATATGCTCAGGGATCATTTCCTGGTGGGGCTCTGGGGTACTGGGGATCAACCTGGGTTGACTGTGTGCAAGACAAGTGCCCTACCCACTATATTATCTCTCTGGACCCAAATAACATCTTAAAAGGATTTTGAAACTGAAATTCCATGTAAAAACCATGTCAGGAATTACTTGTTCGATGGAGTGGGTCATGTGTTGGTATGCTCTTGGGTTTGGGACACATCTGGCAGTGCTCAGGGCTTATTCCTGGCTCTGTGCTCAGGAATCATTCCTGATAGTGCTTGAGGGACCATTTGTGGTTCCAGAGATTGAATTGGGATTTACTGAGCGCGAGGCAAGTAGTGTCTTAACTGCTGTACTTTTTTTTTGGTTTGATTTTTGTTTTGGGGCACATCTGGCAGTACTCAGGGCTTACTACTGGTTCTGCATTGAAGAATCACTCCTGGCGGTGCTCAGGGAACCATATGGGGTGCTGATCAGACCCGGATTTGCTGTGTGCAAGGCAAGCAACCTACCCACCGGTAGCTCCTTTTTAATAAAGGGAAAATAAGTTAGACCCCAGATTATGGGTTTTAGTTAAACAGACAAGACAGTGATGATTATAATTTAAAGTTTTCTGATAATAAAAACTTGATTTTTAAGGACTTCAGATCTTTACATTCTTAATCAAACTTTATGATTATGTTTTTGTTTTTGGGCCACATCTAGAGGTGCTCAGTTTGCTCTTCACTCTGTGCTCAGGGGTCACTTTTGGCGGGTTGAGGGACCATATGGAGTGCCAGGGATCCAATTCAGGTCGGCTGTATGCAAGGCTGATGTCCTACCTGCTATACTAGCTCTCTGCTCCCAAATTTTATTGTTAAATAAAATGTACTCGTACAGAATTTGAAAGATTTTTTGACTTTTTTTTGTTTTATTTAACAGGACTATATTTGCTGAGTTTCTACTTGAATTTCATTGGCTTTAGTTTTGTTTTTAAAGACTCTTTTGAATTTAATTTTTTATATCATATTCTTTTTATTATATTTTTTAACATCTGATTTTCAATGATGTTTGTAATACATTGTTTCAGGCATGCAGTGTTTCTCACTAACCCTTCCACCAGTCTGACCTTCCCTCCACCAATGTCCCCAGTTTCCCTCCCTCCCTCTGCAAGCCTGCCCCCTGAGCAGGCACATAACAGATTTACTTTATGTTGCTTGCTACAACAAAAGGGCCAAATAGAATTATCAGAAAATGAATGATAAAAAGTCAGTTTGTGAGTACCTCACAATAGTGTTAGAGAAATCATTGTCTGGAGATGTGGTGAGCTGGTTGGTGCTGGGTGAACCTTCTGTGTTCCTGCTTTCCACTCACTGAGCTTGGTGGGCTTCTGTGCAGCTGTCCTGCCAAAGTTGCTGTGCTGCTCTTCCGTGAAGTTTGGAGGAGTTGTCACAGGGCCCCTGTGGAGCTGGAGGAAGCCTGGTCTGGAAGTCTGGTGCTGCCTGTTCTTTAAAAGACCTGGGTTTTCAGGACTGAAATTAGAAAGCTAACAATGTAAGGCGATTTGCGCCAGAGAGATAGTACAGCGTGTATGGCATTGCCTTGCATGTAGCCAAACTGGGTTTGATTCCCAGTACTCCATTTAGTCCCCTGAGCCCTGCCAGGAGTGATGCATGAGTGCAGGAGCCAGGAGTTAGCCCTGAACACCTCCAGGTGTGATAACCGCCCCACCCCCCCAACAAAACTAAACTAAACTCTCAGTCTGTTATCTTCTTCTGTAAATAGACTTTCTTTCTTTTTTTTTTTTATTGCGGGTCACACCCAGCGATGCTCAGGGGTTACTCCTGGCTCTGCACTCAGGAATTACTCCTGGCAGTGCTGGAGGACCATATGGGATGCCGGGGATCGGCCAGGTACAAGGCAAATGCCCAACCTGCTGTACTATCACTCCGGCCCCCAGACTTGCTTTCTTAAGCTACTTGTGTAGTGTATACAATGAGGCCAAATGGCCCCACCCCCACCTCCACCCCCACCCCACCCCCAGCTATGCTTGCTGCTTGATCTTTCTGCTAAAGTGGTGGCTAGAATCATAGAATTGAGAGGTCTGTATCTGTAATTCAGGGAGTGTCTGATAGACATAGCCTCTCTATAAGTCTCAGAATTCTTCTCTGCTAGTTAACTATCTGAGTGTGTCATTAACGGTCAGTACTTGGGGGGGGGGGAGAGAGAGAGAGAGTGAGTGTGTGTGTGTGTGTAAAATTGTTCTAGGGCTTTTGGCACTGTGAGCTGGAAGGTAGCAGTCACTTTTGTGACTAAATAAAAGAAATACTTTTTTTCCCCTATTATGGTGTTTGGGCCATATCTGTGGGTGCCTGGGGTTACACCCAGTTCTGTGCTCAGGGACTGTGCCTGACAGTGCTATAGTGCTGGGTCAAGCCTGGTCCTCCTTGTATATGCTTGTACATGCAGAGCATGCACTCAGCCTCTGGAGCTCTCTTCCCCCTCGCCCCCTTTTTTTTTGCTATTTGAAAATTTCAGGTGACTGTATCTTATATTATGCCATCTTTTGATTTGTATTTGAGTACATTCAAGTTCATTCTATTCATGTTTGAATATTCAGCTGTTATTAATAGCCACATATCTCTAAATAACAAAACGAGATATAAACAGTTACTTCCCAAAGACATTTTTTAAAATGTCCTTAGGAAAATGGTAAACTCTTGACTTAATTTAATCGAGGCCTTTCTTGGAGACTGATGGCTTTAAAAAGAAAACTCTTTAAAAACTAATTTTTTTTCAGTTGTTTCATCTAAGAAAAAATATTTATTTATTTATTTTTTGGGTCACACCCTGCGATGCTCAGGGGTTGGTTACTCCTGGGCTCGCTCTGCACTCAGGAATTACTCCTGGCAGTGCTGGGGGACCATATGGGATGCTGGGGATTGAACCCAGGTCGGCTGCGTGCAAGGCAAACACCCTACCTGCTGTACTATGGCTCATACCCCGAAAATATATATTTTTGACATGATTTTTAAAGGATTTAAGAAAATGTTTTAAAGATTAATGTGTTGGGGCCGGAGCAATAATACAGCGGGTAGGGCACTTGCTTTGCATGCAGCTGACACAGGTTCAGTCCCTGGTATCCCATATGGTCCCCCAAGTATCACTGGGAGTGATTCCTGGGAGTAAGCCAGGAGTAACCCCTAAGCATCGCCAGATGGGACACCACCCCAAACTAATTGTTTTTTTTTGAAGGGGGGGCGCTCACACCTGGCACTGCTCAGGGATCATATGTAGTGCCAAGGATCAAACCCCTGGCACTACATATGTCTGGTTGGTCTCTTTCAAGGCAAGCACCCTGCCAGCTGTACCAGTGTTCTGGCCCCCAGATTAATTTTTTTATACCTAGATGAATGTCTTGAGATTCTAGTTTGTAGAAAGCAAGTCTTAATAATAGGACCCACCAAAAAAGGAAACTGTTTTTGAGAGTCCAAGCTCTTCCATTTCTGACTAACTAGCCTCTAGAAAGAGTTATTTTGCACTTGACTTTATTGTTATTATTTTTTTTAATAGGAAGCCTATTCAGTGAGACTTGGAACTCGGGGGCTACTCCTGGCTTTTCTAACCTGATGGTGCCTCAGGCCCAGCAGTTCAGCACTACTTGGAGCCCAGACATTCTGGGGAGCCCAGGGCTAACCGAATGTCGTTGGGGTCATGTGATTCGGGGCTCAGTCTCAGAGCCAGAGGTTGGGAATGTGCTCCACATCTTTGAGCTCTTCCCATTTAGTCTAATTCTGTTAAATAGGTACGAAATATTTTTTTCTAATTGAGTAATAGAAAATGGCAGTTTATTTTAGTTTGTCTTGAAAGTTGATTTTTTACTGCTTTATAGTATAACATAGAGAAATTGACCACCAGTTAATCATTTTTCTCCTGGATTCAATATGCCACCCCCTTGACAACTCATCTGCCTCCTTTCAAGGCTTTTTCTTTCATTTCAACATTTTTTTGGGGAAGGGGCCGAGTACTTCACCTCATGGTGCTCGGCTACTCCTGGTGCTTGTTGTGGGTTGTACCTGACAGTGCTCAGGGATTGAACCCGGGCCTCCTGCATGAGGAGCATGTGGTGTGGCCCATTGAGCTTTGTCCAACCCTGTTTAGAACATTTCAGTTTGATACGCCTTATTTGGTTTTCAGTGTATCCTGCTTTAAATTTGCTAAATCTTGGGCCTGTGAGTTGATTTTTTTTTTTTTTAAATCACTTTGGAAAACTGGCAGCCTTTCTCTTCTCTCTTCTTTTTGTCTCTTTTGAGACTCTGAATATGCAAGAGGCTGTTTGGTACTCTTCTGAGATCTCTCTCTCTCTCTCTCTCTCTCTCTCTCTCTCTCTCTCTCTCTCTCTCTCTCTCTCTCTCTCTCTCTCTCTCTCTCTCTCTCTCTCTTCCCCTACCGCCCCCCTCTATTTTGGGCCACATCCAGCTGTGCTCAGGGCTTATCCACTATATTCAGCCCCCTGTTCTGAGATCTCTTGAAGACCCTATTCCCTCTCTTTTTTTCTCTTTATTTTTCAGTTTAGTTTTTTTTTTTTGAACTACCTTCAATTCTGATTATTTTTATTGGGGGGGGGGTGGGTGTGCACCCAGCTGTGTCCATGGGTTTACTCCTGGCTCTACGCTCAGGGATCACTCTTGATGGGACTTGGGGGACCATATCGGGTGCTGGGAATTGAATACAGGTCAGTGTTGTGCAGTGCAAGTGCCCTACCCACTGTACTGTCCTTCTGGTTCTCAGTTCTGGTTTCCTGTCTTTTGTTTCTTTGCCCCTACATTTCTGTCTACTGAAATTTCACATCTGCACATACTTCACATCTCCACCTTCTTTTTTTTTTTTGGCAATGCTCGGGTTACACCAGGCTCTGCACTCAGGAATTACTCCTGGAAGGGCTCAGGGGACCACATGGGATGTTGGGGATCGAGCCTGGGTCTGCTATGTGCAAAGCAAATGCCATAACCACTGTCCTATCACGCATCCCCAATCTTCACCTTTTCCACGGGAGCCTTTAGTAGTTCCTAGTGTAGTGGGTTTGGAGCTCTGACCGGAATCTCGGCCCTGTCCAGGCTTGTGTCTGATGACTGGTTTCTGACGATGACATGTTCTTGCCTTGTGTCTTAGTCTTCATTGAGTGCCAGGCATTTTATGAAAAAGGTGGATTTATAGGTTACCTGGCTTGTTTTGTTAAGAGTGCAACATTTTTCCTCCCCCCAACTCTGCACTCAGGATCACTTCTGGCAGGGCTCGGGGGACCGTGTGGGATGCCAGGGATCAACCCTGTGTCAGCTGCAGGCAAGACAAGACCTCTGCTGTACTATCTCTTCAGCACCCTCCTTTTAAAAAATGTTTTACTTTTATTTTTTTTGGTTTTTTTTGGCAACTCCTGGCAGTGCGCTGGACTCACTCTTTGCTCTGTGCTTAGGAATCACTCCTGGTGGGCTTGGGAACCATAGTGGATAGCTGGGATAGAACTCAGGCTGGCTGGGTTTTTTTCTTTTATTTTTGGGCTATGCCTGGTCATGCTTAGGGCTCACTCTTGGCTTTGTGCTTAGGGATCACTCCTGCTGGGTTCAGTGGGACCACATGGGGTGCTAGGGATTGAACCTGTATGGGCTGCATGCAAGGCAAGTTTAACCTGCTGTACTATTGCTCTGGCCCCTATTTAATTTTTTTTTAGTTAAAAAATATTTCAGGTCATACTTAGTAGTGCTCAGGGCCTACTCCTGTCTCTCCACTGAGTGATCACTCCTGGTGGGGCTCAGAGGATCTTATGGGTTGCTGGGGATGGCACCCAGATTGGCCATGTGCAATACAATCTCCCTACCTGCTGTACTGTTGCCCTGGCCCTTTATTTCCACTTTTATTTCAAGAAGAAGGGTGTTCCTAGTTCTACCCAATGGCACTTGCTTTATGGTCAGGAGTAATTCCTGGCATTTCTCAGGGAACCATCTGTAGTGCCAGGAATATGAACCAGGGTTGGCTGAATACAAGTCAAAATCTTTAACTGCTGTACTATCTCCCTAGAACCCTCGTTATAGTTTGTCATCTTTCATCCCTATCTGCTTCTCCCAGTAATCAACCCAGTTTGCTTATTTTCTGCTTACAAGTGTTCAAAGATGACCATGGAATGTTAGGTAATTTACCCTTGACATGGTCTTTTTTAGTGAAATGAAACTTAAGGAATATAGATATTTTTAAGCCACATCTGGTGGTGCTCAGTGCGTAGCCCTGGTTCTGCATTCAGGGATCACTCCTGGCAGCACTGGGACTGGAACCCATGGAGGCCAAGCACCCTGCCCACTGGACTGTCTCCAGAAACTGCTTTTAAAGCAGGAACTGTAACAGGTGGTAATGAAGCGAAAGCAGCAGTTACTTAAAGGTGTTCTACCTCACATTGTCTTTTCCTAAACTAGGACCTTGCCCCACTTACATATCTTATTTTAATTTTATTTATTTAAAATTTAATGTTTTATTTAATTTTAAGTTGTAATCTATTTCATATGTTTTTCTCATGTCCTTATTGTAGGTAGTTTCCAGCCCTTCCAAGCCCATCCTATCACCAGTGTACAACAGAAATGCTTATTTTAGAAAATTTTATTAGTATTAATAACAATAGGCTCTCTTACATTTTTGTGTGTATATATACGTATATATACTTGTATTTTATAGAAAGCACTTTTTCAAGATACTTAAAAATTTCTAAGAAGAATTTTTTTTTTTTTTTTTTTTGCTTTTTGGGTCACACCTGGCGATGCACAGGGGTTGCTCCTGGCTCTGCACTCAGGAATCACTCCTGGCGGTGCTCAGGGGACCATATGGGATGCTGGGAATCGAACCCGGGTCGGCCGCGTGCAAGGCAAACGCCCTACCCACTGTGCTATTGCTCCAGCCCAAAAATTTCTAAGAAGAATTTTGTGATTGCTGACTTCTTTATCAAGAAGTCTTTCTATTACTCCTTTGAAAATGTTGATTTCAGTTTTGTTTTCAGTTAATCAGCACTAGCTGAATCATGAATCTAATTTTCAGTATGGAATGGGAGAATTAAGATTAAATGGGCAGGATTTTAATCTCGTAACCAACACTTTACTTTATTGGCAAGCAGTGATGAAACCCAGTTTATATATATTTGATACTTGATACATTCTGTGACGTCTAGAACCTTAAACATGTGCTTGCATTTTGCTTGAACACTTCTTAAAAAGCAACTGCATGACAGGTCTCATTGTTTCAGGTAGCTGAATTTTAATTGACTAAAGATAAGGGTGAAATTAAATATAAAAGTATAAAACCAAATTGCCTTTATTTTTTAATTTATTTATATTTATGCCACAGCCAGTGGTGCTCAGGGGTTACTCTTGGTTCTGAACTCAGGGATCACTAGAGGGTTCAGGGGACCATATGGGATGCTGGGGATAAAACCTGGGTCAGCTACATGCAAGGCACAAGCCCTATTAGCTGTTCTTTTTCTCTCTCCTTTTTTTTTGGGGGGGTCACCCCTGGCAATGCTCAGGGACTACTTCTGGCTGTGCTCAGGAATTACTCCTGGCAGTGCTTGGGGGACCATACGGATGCCCAGGGTTGAACCTGGGTTGGCTGCATGCAAGGCAACTGCCCTCCCTGCTGTCCTATCGCTCTGGCCCTGGCTGTACTTTCTCTTTAGCTCCTATTTTTAAGTTATTTATTGGGCAGATTTCATCTCTTATGCTGAGTTTGGGGACTATAGATAAATACTTTGTGAGATCAGAGTGATAGCACAGGGTTAAGGTGCTGGCTTTGCGGGTAGGTGGGTGACCTTTGTTCTATCCCTGCCACCACATACGTTTTTCTGAGCACTTCCAGGAGTGATTCCTGAGCACAGAGCCAGGAAGACTAGACCCTGAGCACCGTCATGCGTGACTCTGAAATTAAAAAAAAAAAAGTATCCTGTTGAATGGAAACTCTCAACTCGTTGCTCACTGTTTCTCTGGCAATGGGTGTTTGAGGAAACACACTATTAATGCAGAGTGGTATTATCTGGTCTGCATTAATCAGTCTATATTCAGAGTGGTGTGAGCTGAGATTGAGAAGGGAAGTTGTTCTAAACTTTCTTTTATTTTTCTTGTTGGGTCATACCCAGCGATGCACAGGGAGTTACTCCTGGCTCTGCACTCAGGAATTACACCTAGCAGTGCACAGGGGACCATATGGGATGCTGGGAATCGAACCTGGGTCGGCTGAGTGCAAGGCAAACGCTCTACCCGCTGTGCTATCACTCCAGCCCCGTCCCTAAACTTTCTTAAAGAGCTAGAAATAAGCAAGTAAGCATCTTCAGTTGAGAACACAGCACATGTAAAGATATGGCCAATTTAGAAGCTTCCTAGAGCATCCCTAACTGTAGCCAGTCTTCAGAAAATAGATGAAACACAGTTGTGAATTTAAATTGTCAAGTAAGAGATAGTTAAACTGTTACTGTATTTTTTCATGATGTATGGGAAGGAGAAGCCCCTTCCTTCCAGGGTGGAGAAGGCCTCTGCCTGACGGAGTCTCAGGTGTGAGGTGTACCAATGAGTCGTTTCTAGTACCCAGGGGATGGGAATGAAGCTACAGGTCTTCGGATTTATGGGAGTGATGATTTTATGGGGAATGGGAATGGTGACAAGATCATGATTTTTGTCTTGATTTGATAGTCTTGATCTCTAGAGTGTTCTGAAGGGAAGGAGTTTTAATGGAGAGGTGTCATCATCTTAAGAAAATACAGAAGTGTGAGGGCCGGAATTAAGCCTTCGTTTAAACTGCTAATACCCAAAAAGTAAAAATCATTTTTGTAACTGTGTTTAATTCTCCACAATGATTTTGCTGGACATTAGCCCCAAACCTGGTCCAGTAGAGAAGCTGCCATTTGGGATATATAGCTAGTGGGACACATGAGAGACAGTCATTTTGTCTGCTGGCCCATAAATACTGATGCCATCTGTCTGGTTTGTCTACAGATTTTTCGCTTACGATAGGCATGAACTTTTAGGGAGGTAAAAGAGCTGTCTCTTGAATAACTCAATTACCGTTTCTTTCCTTGTTCTTGCTCAAATTTCCTTTTCCCCTGAGTGTTGTGCTTCGTAACTATTTCCACATCTGCTTCATGCTGTGGTCTTTCTGAAGCACTGAGTAGGGCAGGAAATGCGGCTCTGTGGGAGAGCACTTAGTATGCAAGTGTGAGACCTTTGGGGTCAGTTCCTGGCACCACCAGGGTGGCCTCTGGACACTGCCGGGTGTGATGCCCACCCCACCAAAACAGACAGAAATACAGAGTTTGTATAAATTATTTGTATAAACTAAAAAAAAAATTAGTCTTTGAAAATAGAGGGATCCTAATCAAAGAGATTCTTTTTTGGGGACAACTGTCATCAATTGAGTGATTTTTAGCAGGTGGTTAATGTGTTCTGGGTAATGCTTGTACATTTATCAGAGAATAAAGCAACTTAAATGCTTGGCTGTAGGGAGCTTATATTATACTGGGTAAGAGAGTCTATGTAGTTAAAAACGGAATTAAACATGGCTAGAGAGATTGTACAGCAGGAAAGGTATTTGTCTTTGCATGGGACCAACCTGCGTTTGATCCCCAGCACCCGTATGTTCGCTTGAGCCCCGCCAGGAGTGATCCCTGTATACAGAGCCAGGAGTAATTTCTGAGCACCGCTAATGTGGCCCCAAAACAAAACAAACAAAAAAAAGTGAATCAAACATTATGCTAACATAGTGGGTAGGACGTTTGCCTTGCATGCAGCCCACCTGGGTTCGATACCTTCGTCACTCTCGGAGATCCCAGCAAGCTACCGAGAGTATCTCGCCCACACGGCAGAGCCTGGCAAGCTACCCGTGGTGTATTTGATATGCCAAAAACAAAGCAAGAAGTCTCACAATGGAGACATTACTGGTGCCCGCTTGAGCAAATCGATGAACAGCGGAACGTCATAGTGCGACAGTACTACAGTGTTAGGAGGTAATAAGTACTATTTTGGGGAAAATAGTTGCAAACATAGGAATACTGAAGTGAGGTTAGGGTAGTAATTTTATTTTTGTCTTGGACTAGACACAGCAGTGCTCCTGACTTGGTGCTCAGGGGAGTGCTGGGGATTGAGCCTGGGCTTTCTGCACGCAAAGCAGGTGCTGTAACCCTTAGAACTATTGCCCTGGCCCGTGAGCTGGTCATTTTTAAGTACAGTAAGCCTTGGCAAGAAAGTGGCTTTTGAGCCAAGACTTGAAGGAGGTGAATAAATGAAAACATGAGTATCATAGAGGAGAGTCTAGATTGCAGAATGGCCAGTGCAGACTCTCTGAGGAGAGTGACTGTCATAGGTAAACAACAGAAGCACTGTGACTGGTGCGGGGCATCAGGAGATAACTGATGCAGGTTGAGGGGGGAGTGGTAGTGGGTAATGTTAGGGAAACCTTTAGGCCACTTGGAGCACTTCGCCTTACACTGAGACAAAAACCCTTGGTGTAACTAAACCCTGACAAGATCTTGTAGCCGCATTAGGGTTTCCTTCTTAGAGATCTAGGGTTAGAAGGTAAGAGAAGGAGCACTAACTTCTAGTTTTAGGCTCGCATAAAGTAATATGTACCCTCTAGGTATAGTAGCAAAAGAAATGACAGTCATTTGCTGATATTTTCTACTTTATTTTTGATTGTAGGGACTTTCAGTTACCTTGATGATGTCCCATTTAAGATAGGAGACAAATTCAAAGCGCCAGCTAAAGTTGGTCTACCTATTGGCTTCTCCTTGCCTGATTGTTTGCAGGTTGTCAGAGAAGTACAGGTAAGTGGTCATTTTTAGTTAAAGTTTAGTGCATATAAGAATTTAAAGAGTAAGCATTTAATGTGTAGTAGACTAGAATGAAGCCTTCTCCTCTCCTGTATGTGTGTCTTACTTCTGTTCCTGCTTGACATTGCGTCTCTCTCTCTCTCACTCACTTTTAGGTTTGTATCTCTGTTACAGAGCTTGTGTAATTTGTCAGGTTGTATGTATTCCTGAGATTCTGTGACCTTCCCTAAACCCCTGGTGCCCAGCTGGCTGGCTTATCAGTACACTTCTTTGCTTTCTGTTAATTCCCAGTATCTTCCAGAACCTGAAGAGAATGTGAGATATTTTTCTCTCTACCCTTGCCACTGTTGCCGTTTACTTTACTCCTATCTTAGTTTTTACCTGTGCTATTGCCTTGCTCCCTCTGCTTGCAGCACTCCCCTGTTTCCAAATAAAACATTTTAATTACCACATACCTGCTAAAAAACTTAATTGCAGTTCTCCAGTCTTTGTGGAATCTAGTCTAGACAGAAGGTTATGGTAAACCCCCTTAGCTCATCAGATCCTCCAAGTTCTCTCCAAACCAAGTTAGTCCTAGTTTGTTGAATATGTGTTATTTCCTGTCTGCACAGTGCTTTTTTCTTTTTTGGGGGGGCCACACCCAGCTTTGCGCTCAGGGATTACTTCTGGTGGTGCTTGGGGGACCATGTGGGGTTCCGGGGATTGAACCTGGGTTGACTGTGTGCAAGGCAAGTGCCTTTCCCACTGTACTATCTTTCTAGCTCCTGTGCTTTTTCTCATGAGCACCATAAATTAATATACTGTACATGAATATTGTACGTCATGTACATGAATATCGGATTTGAATGTTAACTATTCATTTGAATGTACATGAATGTTGTTCTTCAGTTGAATATTCTTCTCTTTCTTGCCATACTTAGAATGGTCTTCCAGTTAAACTGGACTGTTCATCCCCCTAGAGGAGTGTTCCCCAAAGGAGGTGATGATTGTGGGGGCATAGTCCTTGGGTGGCGGCAGTGGTAGCCACAGGTGCAGTGAGGGTTCACTTTCTGTTTGCTTAAAGAAGGTAGATTGCCAGGGATGCCAAGTGCCTTTTTTTTTCTTCTTTTATGAAAGGGGGATGATACGCCATATAAGCTGGGGAACCTCTGGTCCAGACTGCTTAAGTGCCAAATTCTCAACAGCTTCTTTCTTAGTCTCTTGTCTTTAAAAGTTCAGTTACATATAACTGTATAGAGCTATGTTATATGACTTTCTCCCTTCAGAACATGTTTATTGAATACCTGCTCATCAGATCATGGTTATTGAATACCTGCAGATGAGCAGTGGTCTGCTAGGACTGAGGATAAATAACTTAATTAGTCCTCTTGGAGCTCAGAAATGAGAGAAGTCACATAGAAAAATCTATATACTAGTTACTGAAACCCTCTTATTTTTTTAATTGAGTCACCATCAGATAGACCCTTACAAAGCTGTTCATGATTAAGTTTCAACGAAGATTCATGATAGGTTTCTAACACCCATGTCTCCACCAATGTACATTTCCCAGAACCAGTGTCCCCAGTTTCCCTCCCATCACCCCCACCACCCCCCCAGTGGAATACTTCTTTTGTGACTTAACATTCTTCCTGGCAAAGAAGTTTGTTTCTGAGAGGTTCATTAAGACATAATCATATTACTCTACAAAGTTTCCTTTTTTTTTAATCTTCCAGCATGTTTTCCATACAGTAAGTAAACAGAGTGGGAGAACTTCAGTAATTTTTTATGGGGTATGACTGTTCTGTATGAGTAAACACTGTTCTTTGTCATTTACTGAGAAACTTGAAAAATAAAACTTCTTTTTGGGCTCTCCCAAACTTGGAGACTGCCCTAGAGGTCAAAGTAGTCTTCACACCATGGCTGCACATTTAAAGAATGTCACAATTCTGTGAGGGGTAATTTCTGTAGTATAACATTGATTGCGGTTACAGAGAAGTAGCTTTTAGTATATTTCAGAGTGATCTCATTACCATCTAATGATGATTATATCAGAACTTTTCTCTCCCTTCCTTCCTCCCTGCCTCTCCTTCCCCCCTCTCTCCTTCCTTCCTTCCTTCCTTCCTGTCTTTCTCCTTCCTTCCTTCCTTCCTTCCTTCCTTCCTTCCTTCCTTCCTTCCTTCCTTCCTTCCTTCCTTCCTTCCTTCCTTCCTTCCTTCCTTCCTTCCTTCCTGTCTTTCTTTCTCCTTCCTTCCTTCCTTCCTTCCTTCCTTCCTTCCTTCCTTCCTTCCTTCCTTCCTTCCTTCCTTCCTTCCTTCCTTCCCTCCCTCCCTCCCTCCCTCCCTCCCTCCCTCCCCTATGATACTCAGGGTTTACTCCTGGCTTTGTACTCAGAAATCATCCCTGGTCATGTTTGGGTAATAGGGATCAAACCCTGGTTGGCTGTGTGTAAGGCAGGCACCTTACTTGCTGTACTACGCTCCAGCCCCAGTATAAGACATTTTTATTTAAAAAGAAATCTAGTGTCCATCACTAGCCGATTACTATTGATTGCCCACCACTTCCTGCTTTTGCCTCTGATTTGCTTATTTGGGACATATTGTATAGATGAAATGATAGAACATAGAGATTTTGTGACTGGCTTATTTCATTTGGAAGAGTGTTTTCAAGATGTATCCTTGTAAGAATGAAGACCTCCATTTTAACTTAAACCACTCTGTTGATGCTACCCATCTCTTAGCTGTTCATCTGTTGGAATCTTTTGTCTCTTTTTCTGCTAGTTTCCATTTAGTGAGCATAATAAATAATGCTCTGTGAACATTTACATAAAATTTTTTTGTGTGGAGACAAGAGACAGGCCCTCAGTTTTCTTCTGGGGCAAATATATATATGTATCATATATGTATCACTGTAGCACTGTCATCTCTTTGCTCATCGATTTGCTCGAGCGGGCACCAGTAACGTCTCCATTGTGAGACTTGTTGTTACTGTTTTTGGCTATTGAATGTGCCATGGGTAGCTTGCAAAGGCTCTGCTGTGTGGGCGGGATACTCTCAGCTTGCCGGGCTCTCCAACAAGGGTGGAGGAATCGAACCCAGGTCGGCTGCTTGCAAGGTAAACATCCTACCCGCTGTGCTAATGCTCCAGCCCTTTGTATATGTATTAGTATGTGTATATGTGTGTGTGTGTGTGTGTGTGTGTATGCGTATGCTATTATATATTCCTTTATATATGTATAATTCAAGTAGAATTGCTGAACCATATTATCTGTTTTTATCCTTTTGAGGAATTGCTAGATTGTTCTCAAAAGTGACTACTGTTTTTTTGTTTGTTTGTTTTTGGGTCACACCTGGCGATGCACAGGGGTTACTCCTGGCTTATGCACTCAGGAATTACTCCTGGCGGTGCTCGGGGGACCATATGGGATGCTGGGAATCGAACCCGGGTCAGCTGTGTGCAAGGCAAATGCCCTACCCGCTGTGCTATCACTCCAGCCCCCAAAGTGACTACCGTTTTATAGTCTCCAGCATCGCTTGAAGTTTCCGACTTCTCTACATCTTGCCAACTCCTATTATTATCTGCCTTGTTTTAGTTTAACTTTTGTTTGTGCCTAGGAGTTACTCTTGGCAGTGCTCATAGGTGGTATAGGGATTAAACCTGGATCAGCTGAATGCCTTACCTGCTGTTCTCTCTGTTTCGCACACTGTTATTTTATAGCTAACCCTTGAACAATGCAGGGCTTAGGAGCTAAGTAAAAACTCTGAGTAGAATTACAGTTGGCCCTCCATCCACATTGAAATTGGTCGACTCTGTCAGAACCCATGGGTGTTGAATGCCTATAGAGTGAACCCCTGTGGTTTTGCTGTGCATTTCCCCAACTACTAATGATGTTGAACACGTTTGCCTGGGTCTTTCTCGGGGTAGGAGAGTAGTGCGCCACACCTATAGATGCTCAGGGGCTGTTCTTGGCTTTGTGCTTAGGAATGACCACTGGCAAAACTTGGGGGACTCCAAGTGGTACCAGGGACATTAACTGGGATCCGTTGGATGCCAGGCAAGCAACTTAATTAACCCATGTCCTAGCTCTCTGACCTCTTGCCTGGCAAGTTTTAATTTTTATGTTTTTGGCTTCCAGGCCACACCTGGCTGTGGTCAGCACTGGGGGGGGATCTAGCTGGGGAGTGCAGGTGTCCTGCACACACAGACTCCTCAGCTCTTTGAACCCTCTCCCTGGCCCAGTAACTTGATCAACAGATACGCAGTAGCTACTTTTCTACTTCCACGATATTATTAGCAGCATGGTTAAAAATCTCCATCTTCTTAGTTGTCATATTACTCACCATTTAGTTCGTTTATTCAGAGAAGTTATTTTGAATCCCACATCGTTGCTGTTTTAGGCTTTGCTGAGAAATTTCTAGTTATTTGATCAGTGTGGAATACTGAGTTGGTGGTACTGTGCTCACCTCCCTCCCAGCACCCCATAGAGCCCAATCAGTGTGGTCTGAGCTCCATCTCTGGGCTGCTGGTGAGGCGTCTTTGTTCTCTGATTACACATACCGCCCTTAGATTTCCCGCTGCCCTGGGTTTTCCGTGGGGGCTTTGACAGGCCCCTGCTCTATTCAGAAATAACGCCAGCCTGGAGCTCTAGGCTGGCTGCTGGGAGCTTCGAGGTGTTCAGGATTTGCCCTCACATGACAAAAGCACACTTGTTTTCTCAGCTAATAATCTGCCGAAGTGAGATGTAAGTCTGTTAGCCCTTGTTACCCGTGAAAGCTTTCTAGAAAACTTCGATTTCAGGGGCTGCCGGTGACCACAGAACCAGTGGGAAGCCCTGAGTGTCACTGCTGAGAGCAGGCTCTGGTGTCACTAGTTCTTGGACTGGCATTGCCATGGACTAGCTATGCAACTGTACGGAGCTCTTAAACTCTCGGAATCTTCATTTCCTCGCCTATAAATGGGAATGATAACTTTCCTTTTTTTTTTTTTTTTAAAGTAAAAAGTTTTTATTTTAAGGCTTTTAGGAAGGGGGAGGAGAGAGAGAAAAACAACATGCGTAAGAGAGAACGTGGGCTTCTCCAAAGGTGGAGAACATGGGCACCACATGTGCTTGGCCATGTGGGCACAGGGAGCCATGGGCTCGGGCAGCATATGTGCCGGGGATAATAACTTTCAAAGGTTGCTCTTAAGGCTTCAATAAAATAATGCCTTTATACTCTGGTTCTTGGCACTCATCAGTGTTAGGTGCTGTTATCTGTTATTTGATGTCATACACAGACCACATTCTTATTTTTTTACTGTAATATTTCTGTTACTTTTTTTCTGGTGATTTCCCCCTATATTCCAAGTAATCATTATTAGTTAGGTAATTTAAAAACAAAAGTTCAGTAAAGGTTTTATTAAAAAATAAAAGAAATTTCCAGTTGTGTTTATAGGCAGTAGGGAGTTGATTACTGCTTTTTTGGTAGAGGAAGCAGTTGCAAAATCGTATTTCCTCCTCAGTTAGAAACCCAGTGCTGCTGGGACCAGACAGATAGTACAGCAGGTAGGTGTTACCCTTGCATGTAGCCGACTGAGGTTTGATCCCTAGCATCCCATATGGTCCTCTGAGCACCACCAGGAGTAATGACTGAGCACAGAGCCAGGAGTAACTCCTGTGCACATTGCCTGGTGTGCCTCCAAACCCATGCACACACGCGTGTACCCTGCTTTTTTGCTATTTTCATTAGTGGTAGAAAGAAAACTCTGCCTTTCAATCCTCCATGTCTTTCTGGGACTAGCAGTTGGCTCAGAAATGTAAAGGAAAAAAGGGAAAAACTTACTCTGTGTGTGTGTGTGTGTGTGTGTGTGTGTGTGTGTGTGTGTGTGTGTGTGTGTGTGTGTGTGTGTGTGTGTACAAGCTTACTCTGTGTGTATGTGTGTGTTGGCTCAAAAATGTAAAGGAAAGGGGGCTGGAGCAATAGCACAGCGGGTAGGGCATTTGCCTTGCACGCGGCCGACCCGGGTTCGATTCCCAGCATCCCATATGGTCCCCTGAGCACCTCCAGGGGTAATTCCTGAGTGTAGAGCCAGGAGTAATCCCTGTGCATCGCCGGGTGTGACCCAAAAAGCAAAAAAAAAAAAAAAAAATGTAAAGGAAAAAGCTTACTGTGTGTGTGTTTCTATGATCCAACTCAGACACTGCCCTTTGAGCTGCCAACCCAGCCCTTAAGTGACCTTCTTGACATGGGTATTTCCAGGCTTCTCTTCCGTTGTTTGAGGCTAATAGACTTGTGGGTGATCACAGGCTTTTTATTGTTTCTTCTGCTTTTACAGTCTCTTGAGAGACCTGCATCTTTCCTCTCTTTTTCACTTTTTACTCTTCCCATATCATAGCACCAACCTTGCTAGGTGCACAAAAGCATCATTTAGTTTTGGTGCTTTAGGATGAATGCCAAAGGCTTGGTTTTCCCCTGGAATTTAATTTTTTGTCTTAGGTATCTGGTGTAATATTTTCAACAATGCAAGTGACATTTTAGCAAATTATGCTGTGAATCTTCATGCAATTTGTACTGTAAAATCTTAAGTTTGTTTCTCAATTGCTTAGTATACAGGTTTTCTGTGTTTAGCATATAACCTGGAGACTGTACCTTAATAGATCACTCTCCAATCAGACTTCTTGAGATCACACCTGGACTTTACCACTCATCAGCTTCATAGCATTGGTCAGAGCCTTGATAACATGACTCTCACAGAAGCATCGACTTTAAAGGTTGTTGAGAAAATCACAAGGCTTAGATATGAAAGAGCTGCAAGTCCTGAGCAAATGCAAATGCCTCTTAAGTGCCTAAGGCTGTCATCATTGAATGCAGGAACTATTTAGAGGGGACAAGAGGCCCTTAAAGGGCCTGAAGTCATGTTGCTGTCCCAGGAGCCTTGTGGTAATGTTGGGAAAGTTCAGAGAAAGAGTAGGGCAAAAATGGGCTCACCTGAGTTCAGAATCAGAGGGTAAAGAGGACTGCATAGAATCTCCCAGAGTAGGTGATGCCATCTCTGGGGGCAATGCTGGGGGCGGGGGGATTGTGGCCTTCCGTGCAGTTGGGGAGGGGGGCGCCTCAACAAGGTAGATGTTTCCAGGGGCTGCTGAGTAACGTTTTTGTCTGGAGAGGGGGTGGGAGCCCAGTCTATTTGGAGCCTGGTTCTGAGGAAGGAAAGGGCCTTCAGGAAGGCTTCCAGGAGGAGGCAGCCTTGGCCGAAGAATTCTAGGAGGAAAGTGGCCCTAGTGGAGGGAAGCCAGGGAGGTGAAGGGGCTGCTTTGCCTAGTGTTCGGGAAAGGTGGCGGACGTGCATTCAGTCACTGGGGAGGCCGGCTGGAGCCGTTTGCTTCAGGTGTCTGAGGTGATAGGAGCCTTCCTGAGTGGGCTCCGCCCACAGCCGTAAATGCTGCCAGGCCCACTTCCCTTCTTGTGCCAGTGCCCGGGGCAGGGAGGGGCAGCCGCTTGGCTCCAGACCGTCTCTGCTTTCTCTCTGCAGTATGACTTCTCCTTGGAAAAGAAGACCATTGAGTGGGCTGAAGATGTTAAGAAGATCCAAGAAGCTCAGCAGGAAGCAGAACGCAGGGCCGAGGAAGCAGAGGCTACGGTGAATCCCCAGAGCGGCCCAGAGGGCGACAGCAAATTCTCCAAGACCCCCAGCACAGCCACAATGCCGCCCCCCATCAACCCGATCCTCGCCAGCTTACAGCACAACAGTATCCTCACCCCTACCCGGGTCAGCAGCAGCGCCACGAAGCAGAAAGTCCTCAGCCCTCCCCACACGAAGGCAGATTTCAACCCCGCCGACTTTGAGTGCGAAGAAGACCCGTTTGATAATCTGGAGTTGAAGACTATTGACGAGAAAGAAGAGCTGCGCAATATCCTGGTCGGAACCACTGGACCCATTATGGCTCAGTTATTGGACACTAACTTGCCCCGGGGCAGCTCCGGGTCCGTGTTACAGGACGAGGAGGTCCTGGCGTCCCTGGAGCAGGCCACCCTTGATTTCAAGCCTCTTCACAAACCTAACGGCTTTATAACCTTACCCCAGTTGGGCAGCTGTGAGAAGATGTCGCTGTCTTCCAAAGGCCCCCTGCCCCCCATCCCCGCAGTGAGCAATATCAAATCCCTCTCCTTTCCCAAACTGGACTCTGATGACAGCGGGCAGAAGACAGCCAAGCTGGCGAGCACTTTCCACAGCACATCCTGCCTCCGAGACGGCCCGTTCCCGAGTTCCCGGAAACCTTCCACCCAAAGCAGTGCCAGTGAGCTCAACGGGCATCACACCCGGGGGCTTTCCGCTTTGAACTTGGACAGTGGCACCGAGGTGCCCGCCCTGCCTGCCTCTGATCTCATCTCCCAGATGCCTTCCCTCTCTGTCTTGTCTGTGTGCACAGAAGAATCATCACCTCCAAAAACAGGTCCCACGGTGAGTCTCCCACGTCCCCCTCAGCCCGAGCCTCACAGGGGCCCCGGTTCCACCCAGGAGCGGCCACCCTCTTCTTCCAACCACATTGGTCTTGCTTGGTTTTTTGTTTTTTGTTGTTGTTTTTTGGGTCATAACCGGCGATGCACAGGGGACACTCCTGGCCCTGCACTCATGAATTACCCTTGGCAGTGCTCAGGGGACCATATGGGATGCTGGGAATCGAACCCAGGTCGGTGGCGTGCAAGGCAAATGCCCTACCCGCTGTGCTATCACTCCAGCCCCAACATTGGTCTTGCTTGGATGAGGCACGAATGTCGTTCGGGTGACTTTCCCAAGGACGGGGATTGACCTAGTGTGAGTCAAGCTCCCAGTGACCTTTCTTCCTCCGCTTAAGGTTGCTGCGAATCTTCGTTCCGTCTTCCCCTGGCCTGCCTCCGTTTCGCTTAGTGCTGCACTGAGCATGGTTCTTCTCTGTGCCACGGTGGAATAAGGGGGCTCCAGACTGAGTATGGCCTTAGTTATTTTCTTTCTTTCTTTCTGGGCCACACCTTGCGGTGCCCAGGGCTTCCAGCTGGCTCTGTGCTCAGGGGTCACTCCTTAGTGGGCCGTGGAGACCATATGTGGAGTCAGGGAGCCAACCTGGGGTTTTCTCCGTGCAAGGCAGGTGTCCTACCTTCTGTACTGTCTCTCTGACCTGTAAATGTCATTTTAAACAATTCTACAATTTCTGTTTTTGCTTGCTGAGAATTTTACAGTGGAACCAGTAGCTCAATGGTATAACACTTGCCTTGTTTGTGGAAGGCCCTGGGGTTTGAGCCCCACCACAGAAAAAAAAACAAAAACCTGGAATTTGGAGTTATTGTTGCGGGTATGTAGGAAGGCGCATCCCAAAGGAAATACGGTCTTGTCACCCTGGTGCAGAGATCCAGGGGTCCCTTTATTTCCACATTTGGGCTTAGCTCCCTGTGTTTGAGCAGCACAGGCTGCATTTCCTGGCCCAGGAATCCAGACGTCCAAGAATCTTGCTGCAGCAGCAGATTTTGTTTATTTCAGAGTTTTCTTCTTTAAGCGTAACTTCCATTTTATTTTTCCCTGGAAGATAGGTTTTCTTTAGTCCTTCAGGCCTAGTGCTTTCACCTTTGTGAAGGCTGTCTTGGGGTGCTGGGGCAGACGCTGCAGGTGTCGTTGGGGCGGGCGGAGTTGCGGCAGGGCACGAGGATGGTTCCTTCCCCCCTGCGAGTGGCGAAGCCCACACAGGCTGTGCGGGTGCCCAAGACTCTCCAGAAAAAGCTCCTGGCACTGCGGCCTCCGCCTGTTTCCATCCACACACTTCTCTCAGGCACTTGTCCACAGCAGTTGCAGGGGACAGGACCTTTCTGCTCGCCCATTGTCCTGTCCTTGGTCATCTGGGAAGCAAGGACCTGAGACCTCCAGGTTTTACCAGTGACCATGTACACACGTGCCATCAGAGCAGGAGAGAAGCCGGGCTGGGCTTGCCCTCATGCTCAGCCCCAGGTGAGCCTTCGGGCACAAGGGCCCGGGCAGCCCCTCCCTCCGGCACTGCTCCTGGCAGCCTGTAAACTTCCGTGAACCTTGGCTTAGATACGTGCCACAGTGCAGCTTAGCGTTATCTCCTAGGAATGGGCTTCCGCCTCATTCCTCCCAGGCAGATGTGGGGAGACTCCTCTTGGTGACTCATTGCAAGCTGCAGAGAAACCTGGGAAGGAGAAGGGAACCTCGGCTAACACCCATCCCGCCCAGTGTGTTTGTAGACACACACACACACACACACACACGTACGCTTGCATGCATGCATACTTATACTTTCCCTCTCCTCACACTTCTCCCCTCTTCCCTCTGTCCTCTCTCCAGTAACCACATAAGAGACTGAGTCACTACAGTAGTGGGTCTTCCTCAATGCTGAGCACTCATTTGGAATTGAACTCATTCTTTTTCTTTTGTTTTTGGTCTACACCTAGTGGTGCTCAGGGATCATTCCTGGCAATGCACAGGTTACCACAGATGGCCAGGAATGGAATCAGGGTCACACATGCAAGGCAAGCGCCCTTCTGAGCTCTATCCCTGAACTATTTTTTTTTCTTTTTTGGAGGTGGGGCAGGCACACCCTTCAACGCTCAGGGGTTACTCCTGGCTCTGTACTCAGGAATTACTTCTTGTGATACTGGGTGGGGGGGGTTATGGGGTGCTGGGCATCAAACCCGGCTGGCCAGCATGCAAGTGCCCTACCCGCTTTACTATCTGGGCTTTTATTCCCTTGTTAATGAACTGTTTCCCTCTTCCCTTTGTCATCGCTGTGACAGTCACGTCACACATACGCTTGGAGTGTTGCTTACCCCTTAGAGCTTGTCAGAGCCGTATATGTCTCTGGGATGCTTGCTGGGATGCACGCTTTAGTTGTAGAGTTAGCCACAGAGCCTGATGAACGCATGGACCATTGTGGCACCAGGTCCCAGACAGTGGGGCTGCCAGGACCGTGCTTGGCACCAGTAGGCAGCATCAAGGATCCAGCTCCGGGGGGGTGGGGGTGAGGTCGCTCCAGCACCTCACAGGGTTTCTAGAATTTGGCCCTTGTTGGCTGTTGAAAGCTCAGTGTTTGGGTTTCACTTTCAGACTTTAACTTTCATAGTCTATGGTTTTTGTGTAAACTAACCTTCAAAGTTGAGAGGCCCGTGGGATCACCTCGGAGGGTCAGTCTTGTCGGGCCACGTTCCTCTGACCCCAGCACAGAGTCCGCTGCAGCGCTGCTTTCTGGATTCTAGGAAATAGTGCCAGCTTGCTTCTTGGTTGTATTTTTTAACATAGTGAACTTCTAAGTTGTTGTTCAGATCTGGGCTTTTTTTTTGGGGGGATGGGGGGCTGGTGTAGGGATCACACCCCGCGCTTCCCTCATGCGAAGTATCTGCTGCTGGGGAGCCCCCTCCCCCCCTGCTTTACCACTCACAAAGTCTGCCTTCCTTCCTACACTTTAAAAATAAACTGGAGGGCACAAAGAAGATAGTATGCTGCTCTCAGATTCAAACCCCTGGCACCGCATTTGGTCCCCCAAACACCACCAGGGGGTTATACTTGAGCACAAAGCCAGGAGCAGCCTCAGCATGGCAGATGTGGCCCAACCTCCCGGCCCCTTCTCCCTCAGGAAACAAAAGGTGGGGTGGATTTTAAAGATGGGGCCAGGGAGGTGGCTCAGCAGCAGGTCACTCGCCTTGTGTGTGGGAGGCCCTGGGTTCAGTCTCTGGAACTGTGAATATTTTTTCCACGGCATTACTCCCTTTGGGAAGAGAAAGCACTGATCAAAGCAGGCAAATCTCACTGACGTAGCCTTCCGGTCAGTGAGTTGTCGCTCTGCCCCGGAACCACGTGTGATCTTTCCTTGATTCTGGCAGATTGGAAAATCACCAGTGGTGGCCCTTGTTGGGTCACTGTGGAAGGCAGGGCCTGCCAGTCCTCTCAGCGTAGGCTCGGCTCAGGTTAACATCTGGTGTTCTGCTTGTCTATTGCATAATTCTTAGATCTTTAAAAATTCTTTCTCTGGAGTTCCTGCTGGACATCCTTGACTGTTTTCCTAATTTTCTGTCCTTTTCTATTTCCTTCCTGTTTTATTTTCTCGGCTCTCACCTTCATTATCTTAAAACTTTTTTTAAAAAATCAACCTTTTAAATAAAATTTTACTTTATCATATTCTGAAAATTCATGTTCTTAGTTTTGTCTTTTTTTGCTTTTTGGGTCACACCTGGTGATGCACAGGGGTTACTCCTGGCTCTGCACTCAGGAATTACTCCTGGCGGTGCTCAGGGGACCATATGGGATGCTGGGAATTGAACCCGGGTTGACCACCTGCAAGGCAAATGCCCTACCCACTGTGCTATCACTCTAGTCCCGGTTTTGTCTCTTAGTTTGATCTGCCTCCCCTCCCCCCAGGCCTCTTTATTTGGCTGAAAAACATCTGAAGCATAAAACTGCATCACAGTCAGCACCAGTACCACTGCTCTGAAACACCCTTGTATTTGGAACTAACTACAAGTGTCTTCTTTTTTGTTTTTTTTAAACTTCTTTAACTGTTTATCTTGTATATAATTTTTTAAAAATTCAATCATAGTGATACTGTTAACAGTTGTTGATGAGGGGGTTTGATGCCTTGTGTTTGGTGACTGGTTTTCTTTTCATGTCTTGAAATTGAGAAGGGAATCATGGACTGAGAAGGCGCGCCCGTGTTGGGCATGCTGGCATCAGCTGCGTCTGTCGGTTTGGGGGGCGCTGCAGAAGCTCCAGCTTCTCCTCAGGATTCTGCCAAAGGGCTAAGAAGATTGGGGACGGCCCTCATGGACTTTCTGACTCTGTTTTGGTCCTTGCACCTAACTCTTTTCTAGTTGTCTTTTTTTGGATGGTCCAGGGAGGGAGTGGGGTGTGTCCGTGTGTGTGTTCTGGGGTGAGATGGGCAGAGGGTGCAGAGTGGGCCTGGAGGCCCGTGGCCAGTGCTGTGGTTCCTCAGATGGCTGCGCAGAGCGTGTGGGTCTGCTAAACTGTCGGCTACAGTCTTCCTCAGCACACCCTCCCCTTACTGTGTCTGCCGCCTTTCCCCTGTCCCCCTGGAGCTGGTGACCTTGCTCCCACGGGGCCAGGTCTGAGGACTCCAGTGAGCGGCTGTGGTGCGGGAGGCCGTGAGGAAGAGTGTCAGCATGGCCGTCTCTGCAGCGGTCAGGCTGGAACCAGGAGCTGGGTGCAGGATTGCCCGGGCCAGCACGGCTGCCTCAGAGAGCCCCCGTTCCAGTCCCCTCCCGCTAATGGCTCCATGTCACAAACGCCGCCCCTCCAGCACCTTCAAGAGAAGTTGTGACAGGACTGGATAGTACAGTGGCTGGGGTTTGACCCCAGGCAGCCCACCTAGAGCCGAGCTAACATGTGGAGTCACAGGAGCCACCCTGCTTCCCTGCCCAAACTCCCTGAGCAGAGCACGACAAAGTTCTGCTAGTGCCCCCCTGACTATCACATCTTTTGTTGCTGTCTTGTTTCATGGACCACGGCCGGCCTGGGCCACGGTGGGGACCACCTGTCTTCTGCTTTCAGGACAGGTCTTGATTTTGTGATTTCTCTCTCACCAGGTCACACCTCCTAATTTCTTAATGTCACAAGTGCCCAATGCCCCCAGCTGTCCCCAGGCTTGTTCTGAACTGCAGACACTGTCACCCAGTGAGCAGCAGTGTGTGGAGACGGTCGTCAACATGGGCTACTCGTACGAGTGTGTCCTGAGAGCCATGAAGAAGAAAGGCGAGAATATCGAGCAGGTAAGGGGTCCCAGGCTCCCGAGGGGCTGCTGTGGGGACTGTTCCCCAGGCTCCCGTCTCACACCACCTGAGGGAGCGCTCGAGGATGGACTCCCAAACAGTCTGGTGCCCCGAGTCTTGGCACAGGCTCGAGCTGTTTCCTTGGCAGCGTCTCCTGCCGCAGCTGTGGCAGGAGCCCCTTTGCAAAGGGCCAGTTAGAAAGGGGACTGCCCGACGCTGCAGCTCTCACTGGGGAGCCACAGCTTGGGACTCTCGGCACGCAGCCCCGTCCCGTGCAGCTCAGAGCGGGGTGCGAGACGTCACCCTCGCTGGTCTGTGGTGAGCGCCTGGGACGCAGAAAAACCAGCATTGCGCTGAGGGCTCAAGCCTGTTTTCTTTCCCCAGATTCTCGACTATCTCTTTGCACATGGACAGCTCTGTGAGAAGGGCTTCGACCCTCTCTTAGTGGAAGAGGCTCTGGAAATGCACCAGTGTTCGGAGGAGAAGGTAGGAACCCTCTGGAAAGGAGAGACAGGTCTGTGCGCTCTGGGCTTTTCTTCCCGGAGACTTGCAGGCAGGACTTGGGTGAAACATGGAATCTTCGTGCCCGGTTGCGTGTAGCAGTTGGGATGTGTTTGGCTCGGGTGATGCGTTAGGATGGAGACCGACCAGAACAGGGAGACGATGGGGATAACTGGAGATTTGAGGCACTTGGTTCCCGCTTCTAGGGGGGATGTTTTGCCATGGTGGGGCCTGGGGGAGGCTCAGGACTACTGGGGCAGACGTGGCTCCTGACGGGTGATGAGCTCAGCACCAGACACACCTTCGACCAGGCTTAGGAAGACCCCTCAGAGTTGCAGGCTCCCCTGGAGCCCCTAGAGGTGTCCCTGCACCAGGCAGGGCTGTGCAGTGGGGCCACATTTCTGTTTTCTCTCTTGTCCTCTAGATGATGGAGTTTCTTCAGTTAATGAGCAAATTCAAGGAAATGGGCTTTGAACTGAAGGACATTAAGGAAGCTCTCCTGCTGCACAACAATGACCAGGACAATGCTCTGGAAGACCTCATGGCTCGGGCGGGCGCCAGCTGAGACCAGGCCCGCCACAGCCCTGCCACGGAACCACCCCTGCAGGCGCCTTCCAGAGCCCAGCTGTGGGGAAGGAGAACGGGCGCACTTCTGGATAGTCTTTTTTTTGGGGGGGTGGGTGGAAGACTGCTCATCAGTCTGTGAGCCTAGGCCCTGAGCTGGGGAGGAAGTGGGGGAGATTGGGGCCTGCGAGTGCCCCCTAGAACTTACTGGCTTCTTTCACATTAAATGCATTTGTATTTGAGAAGTGTCCTTCCCACCTTGGCCCCCAGGAGGCATCCCGGGTTTCCTCAGCCGAAACCTGGCCTAGCTGCCAAGGGAGCTGGGGAGAAGGGGTGGGAGGGCCAGACTCAGTGCTGCTTTGGGGCGAGATGCTTCTCTCCCGGACACTGGGGAACTGAGCTCGAACCCAAGTTGAGTGCAATTGAAAGGTTCCGCCAGGGTTTTCTTTCTTTCCCCCTTTTAAACAGTCTTTAGTGTTACACTGGTTCTGCAAGTCTCTGAGGTGCAGAGTGCCTGTTCTCCCAGGGGCTCCCAAGTTTGCCTCTTCTGCCAGGCAGTCACCAATGCTTTCCTGCCCCAGCCTAGGCCACAACCCCAGCTACCCAGGGTACCTGGGTCCCCCTGCTCTAGGAAGCAGCTGTCAGTTGAATAAATTGGCCGCTTCCTAGCCCTGAGGCAGGGGCACTGGCCTCGATGTAGTCGCCCAGCACTAACTGCACCTCAGTTCTCCTCGGAGGACAGCCTCTCTCTCCACCCCCGCTCCAGGACGACACGAGTAACAGCTAGTCAGTAGAGATTGGTCTCTTCGGTTTGTTTTGTATTATGTTGTACATCATTAAAGATCTAAATACAAAGGATATACAGTCTTGATGAATCTAAAGTAATTTGCTAACTATTTTGATTCTTCAGAGAGAACTACTAATAAAAATATAAAAGGTATGGCCTGCTGTGATCATTTTCTTCCGACCAGGGACTGTGCCTCTGGGAGCGGGGATGTGACTGGGGGGTGGTGGGCACTTCCCTGTGGGCCTCTGCTGGAGCAGGACGGGGGCACCTACCGCTTCTCTGGTGTTTCAGTAGTTCGTTCTCAGACCGTGGGACCCAGGAGCTGCCCACTGCTCTGCGCTGGGTTCTGGTTTGCAGAGGCGGGCCCAGATGAGGGTCTGTTTAAACTGACTTGAATAACCGGGCCAGGACAGATTGATCACTCCTGCAGGACTGTGGAGGTGGGATGGGCTGAGCCTTCGGGAACATCCAGAAATGAGGAAGTTCCTTCTCCTGTGAGAAGCATTGGTCGCCATGTGCTCTGCATTAGACAGGACTGGATTCAAACTGCTTCGCCAGCCTCAGTGGCGCTGCAGTAACTGATAAAGTACTTCACCGTTAGTTTCTTGTCCTATGATGATTCAGTCCCCATCTCTAGTGCTTATAGCTGGCTCCTGCAGAGCCTTTGGGCCAGGAAACGGGAGAGGCCGCCCTCTAGTGGTCAGATAGGGCATTGCTGAAGTGTACAAAGAAGGGTCTCCCGAGTTTGAGAAACCAGTTTAGTCCCCCCGTTGCCCTTTAACTTAGCCCTCCTTTAATTTTTAATTCTTTAAATATTTTAATTTATTTTCTGGTTTTTGGCCACATCCAGCAATGCTCAGGGCTCTGCACTCAGGAATTAATTCAGACTGTGCTCGGTTTTAGCCCTCCTTTAAAACCTTAAAAATTGGGGCTGCAGCAATATAGTACAACAGGTAGGGCACTTGCATTGCATGTGGCTGACCTGGGTTTGGTGCCTGGCATCCTGTATGTTCCCAGTCCTGTCAGGAGTGATTTCTCAGTGCAAAGCCAGGAGTGAGCCCTGAGTATTGCTGGGTGTGCCCTGCCTTACCCTCCTCCACCCCAAAACAAAGCAACCTTGAAAAGTTACTCTTGGCTTGAAGGAAATGAAAGCATCACACCAGGATGGGTCTAGAGCTGTGTCACGTGACTCTCAGTTTGACCGAGAGCCTTGGGAAGTGAAGTTTTGTTTTTTGGCAGGGTGTCGGGGATTGCACCGAGAGCCTCTGACATTCAGGCTACATGTTCCATCACTGAGCCACATCCTGACCCTGCTTTGTATTCTGATCTTGAGCTTCCTAAGAAGATACATAACCAAGTAGAACTCAGACGAAGGGCTCGTTGTGTGAGGGCAGAATTCTGTATTCGCACATCACACTGCTGGCCAGGGCCCTGGAGAGGTGGGCTGGCCAAAATAGGCTGAGAGGGGACCTGCTTTGGATTCTCCCATGGCTAAATACCCTATAAGGGTTTGTGGTGGACGAGGAGTCAGCCAGGAATTGAGGGACCACGGGAGCCAGGAGGGCTGGGTATGTGTGACTGGCTGAGGGTCCCAGAGATGGGACGGGCACATGGCAGGGATGCGGGCGCCCTCTGCTGTCTCAACACGGGGTTGCATAGCGGTGGGGAACCAAGGGAGGCTGCTTCACACCTGCTGCCGGTTCCAGACACTTCAAGGTTTATTGACATTCTCAGAAGGAAACCGATTCACCCGCGCCCTGCCCACACTCGGCACCCTCCGCAGGTCTGGAGTAAGGCACAGAATTAGCTTTCTATAGAGCATAGCGTGCTCTTCAGCTAGTAACCTCTAGCTTACCACCGAGCACCCCCAATTCTGATTCCCAAATTAGGAGGGGGTTGATTATTACCACGGACAAAGGGTAAGACTCCCTCTGCCTGAGGAAAGGGCTGGCCTTGCTCTGCATCTCACAGCGCTGCTCCTGCTTGGTGCTGCAGGCTGGCTGCATCCCCAGGCTCCTGCCTCCCCCCGTTGGTCTGTCCAGCCTAAGATACCACCGTCCTCTTGGGGGCTGTGGGCAGCCTGTGGCAGGCCAGGTACAGCTGCAGCTGGCTCCTCAGGCTCTGGATGCACTTGGATTTCAGAGCCATGATTTCATCCAACTGGACCACAAAGTCTTCGAAATCCTGAGGAAGGAAACGGGACAAATGCCGGGTGGGTTTTCTCGGCTGTTGGGAAGGTTTCGGAGCTCAGCCCCTCCCCTGGGCTAGTCCCAGTGGTGCGGCAGTGGGGGTGTCTCTGGATGGAGACACTGGACGGAGAGGACAGGCAGAGCGGAGGGCCTGGGGAGAAGACCTTGGCCTTCAGGTGTTAAGTCCCCGGCCGGCCCAGGGAGGGCCCCACCAGCCATTTGGGAGACAACTGCGAAGGACAGGCTGAAATTCCCCAGCCTGTGGTCCTCACACCCCCAGGCCTCGGTGCAGGGGCCTTTGGGGGGGGTCCCACGGCCTCAGCAGACAGGTCCCATACAGAGCCACGGCCTGGCGGGGCCAACACTCTGGCCAAGGGAGTCTGACGGCCCTCGGGGGCCCAGACAAAGCCACTTACGTGGGGAGCCAGGCGGCTCATCAGCGTCTCCTCCTTGAAGCTCAGCTCGGCCATCTCATCCAGCTGCTCCTGGTGAGCTCGGATGACCACCTGTCTGGAACCCCAAAGGAACGCCGTCATCCTCTCGGCCTCCCATCCAGGAAGGGGGGCTTCCTGGGGGCAAGAGCTGTTTCTAGGCCAAGCGCTCCCTCTGCCAAAGCAGCCTGGGTGGCAGCGGTCTGTCGGCCGGCCGCCTCCCCTCCTCTCCCAGCCTCGCCCGGACACCAGCAAGACACAACAAGCAAGAGCCTAGGGGAGAGATGGCTCTGGGCGCTGCCCAGCTTCCCTGCAGGGGGCTCAGGGCTTGGGCACCGTGCCATCGGCGCACTCAACTGCAGTCTCCCCATTTCCCCAGAGCAGAGGGGCTTGGCAAGCAGTGGGGCGGTGGCCTTTGGTTGCCCCTACCCCTTGTTCCGGGCCCCCAGCATCACTAGCCCAGACAGTATCAGGCTGATGCGCTGGCCTTGCACGTGCCATCACACGGGTCCCTGAGCAGCACCAGGGAGTGGGCCCCAGGCACTGGTAGGTGTGCCCACTGCCCCCACCAAGAATAAAGCCACGTGACCCCCGGGGCAAAGGGGGGTACGGGTCCTTGTGCACCCTTCATCAGTCATGGCCCCAGCCCAAGTGCAGCAGCTACCAAGTCACCTCCCAGCTTCCCCCAGGGCACGGGGGCCACAGCAGGTCCCCCCTGCCCGCCTCCTCCTCCTCCTCCCGCTTCACAGGCTGCCTGTCCTCTCCTACTGGAAAGAGCTGCACAACCCAAGCTGCCGGGTTGGGACAGGCTTGCAGACGGGACAGATCCTTCCAGCACTCTAATTTCGCTGGGCTGAGGTGCCACAGGCCCGTCTCAGAGCGCTTTACGGAGTGTTCTATTGGGGAGGCGGGGGGGGGCTGGTTTCTGGAAGAAGACTCGCCTCACATCAGTGCAGCTGAGGTCCCTCTCCCTCTCCCTCTCCCCTCCCCACCTCTCTGGGAGAGTGAACTTACTGCGCATGTTCCAGGGAGGGCCGAGGAAGGGTTCCGGTGCTCCTGGGAGCACGGGTGCAGGCCAGCGGAGAGCCTGGTCTCGCCAAACTCCTGGGGACCAGTTCCTGTTGGAGCCACATAGGGTCCTCACCGAAGCAGGGTGACCTGATGCAGTCTGAGGACACGCCCTGTTCCCGCCAGCTGCGCCCTGCGGGGCACACGCTCTCCTGGACCCATGGCGGCAGGGCCTGCTCCCCACTTCCTGCGGGCAGGCTAGACCCTCGGGGAGGGAGGCTGGCGAAGGGTGTTCCTGGGAAGCCCCCAGAGCTGCCCACTTCCGTCTCCTCCACATCAGCATCGTAGTGCTCGCTTGCCACGAGCTCCTGGGGAAAGGGCATCGTCTCCCGGCTCTGCCCAGTGGCCCCGAGGTCAGCCTCCCTGGCAGGGGGTTGGTGGCGGATGGGGGACGGGGACAGAGCGGGAAGCTCGGCCCCAGGTTTGTTGTCAGGAGGGGACGAGGAGAGCCACAGGGACCCCGTGGCCCGGGGCACTGGCAGGACTTCCTCCTGGTCCTCCGAAGACGCGATGTGGTCCTCTGGGTGTCCCCCTGTGTCTGCAGTCAGGAGACTGTGTGTCGCCCCGCTCTGGGCGCGCTGCCGCACGGGAGAAGCCCCCTCATCGTCAGGATTCTCCAGCAGAGACACGGTGAGGGGAGCCATCAGCCCAGAGGCGTTCTCTGAGCAGGAGCCGAGCTCCCCTCTGGAACCTTCTCCCGGGGAAGAGTCGCTCGCCAGCACTGCTCTGGCCGCTGGAGCGGGGCTGTCCTCGCAGGCCTCTCTCGGAGAGGTGCTGGCTCGGTCCCGCTGGTCTGGGGATCCCGACGTGGCCATGTGGGACAGTGAGAGGGAGAAACTGTCCTCGTCCAGGGTCTCATGAGGCTGCTCGGCCCCGAAGGTGTCCTCTGTGGGGGCAGCAGCGGGGGTGCCTTCGCCTGTGCGGCTGTGCCCCGGGGCCCCCTGGGGGCAGCTCGGCTTCTCTACCGGGGTGCCCCTGGAAGGCGGCCCTGAGGAGGGGGCGTGCCAGTCCCAGGGCGCCTCCCCGGGCTCGAGTGCGGCTCCTCTGGGGCTCCTGGGGCCCCAGCAGTCCAGCCAGGCGCCCTCTGGCCTGGGGCTGAACGACAGACCCTGTGGCCACCGCCGGCCGGCCAGCGGGCCCTGTGGCCCGGGCTCGCTCTGGTGGAGGAAGAAGGAGTCTCTGCTCTTGTCCCGGGGCTCCTGCTTGGGGCCCCTCTGGCTGGACAAGTGGGAGAAGGAGTCTTCACTGAAGTCGCTGTCGTCGGGCTCGTCGGCGGGGGTGCCCTCGGGGCTCTCGGGGTAGCGGGCGGCGGGCGGGGAGGGGGCGCGGGGGTGCAGGGGGCCCGCCTGGGCGCGGTACTGGCACAGGAGCTGCTCCAGGGGCTGGTAGTGCAGCTTCTGCTGCAGGAGGGGCGGCCGCTGGAACTGCTGGTGGTAGAGGCGCAGGTGGGCCTCCCTCTCCTGCTGCGGGGGCACGCGCGGCGGGGCCTGGCCGCAGGACTGCTCGCTCCGGAACACCAGCTGCTTCTGCACCGGCCGCACGGGCTGCACCTTGCGGCCCTTGGCGGGCAGCTTCCCTGGCGCCGGGCCGCGCCAGCTGGGGGCTCCTGGGAGGCTCCTCCCGGGGCAGGGCGGCGGCGACTCCTCGGCCTTCTTTTGGGGGAGCTGTCCGCCGCGCGCGGGGGCTTTGCCAGGGCTGCCGTGAAGGCTCCCCTCCGGCAGAGGACTCGCTCTGGGGCCGCCTCTTTTCCCAGGGGCCTTTGGGACAGCAGCGAAAGGCACGTTGGGAGGGTGACTGGCCAGGGGCGGGGCCTTCCCTCTGGTGGAGCCGGAGGCCACTGTGAGGGGTGGCTGCAGGCCCAGCTTGACTTTTTTGGGGGAACACTTGTCCCCTGGCAGGGCCCCGGGGGAGCTCTGGATTCGTTTTGGAGACATGCTCCCGGATGTCCGACTCCGGCTGGACACAGCGGAGCAACACTTCATGCCTTTCTTGAGTTCTTTGACCCTGCAAAGGACAGAGGCTGGTGAGGAGGGTTCCCTGCCACTCGGGGCCTGCTTTCCTAAGCCCGTGGAGCAAGGCATGACAACGGTTTGGAGTCTGAGCTCCCCGGGGAAGAACAAGGAACTGGAGAGAGTCAGCAGGAACTAGCCCTCTTTAGCTGAGCCAGGGGCCACAAGCACTGACAGCCTGGGACACCCCCCCCCCGCCCCCGCACGTGGGGGCAGGCTGGGGGCAGGCAGGCGAAGGGTCCACTCAGGAGCCCCGTCTCCTGATGACCTGCTCTCAGGCTTTCCTGGAAAACCTTCCCTCACGGCCGCTGGGCACTTCAGGGAACAAAAGCCTGTTGAGAGAAGCAGCCACTTGGGGGAAGTGAAGTGTCTACTCATTGCCAGGGCTTCCCACCTGAAGCACAAACAGTGGCAAATTCTTTTTCTTTATTTTTTGGTTTGTTTTTGGGCCATACGCAGCAGTGCTCAGGACCTGCAGGGATCCTTCAGGAATCACTCCTGGCAGTCTCAGCGGGGACCATATGTGGTGCCAGGGATTGAACCCAGGTCGGCCACCTGCAAGGTCGGCACCTTGCCCACTGTACTACTGCTCCAGCCCCAAACAATTCTTGATTGCTGGATTGCTGGATCCGACCCTAGTTACCTAGTCACCAGTTACCGGTACCCACCACTCATCCCACAGCAGTACTCTCCGCCAGAGGTTTCCAGACATCACCACGTGTCCCAGTGGCCCAAGCACCCCTCCAAGGAACGTAGAGAACCTCGCTTGACTCCGTAAGGGAATCAGCAAGCACAGAACCTCTAGCATTCATCAGGTCTGCGCTAGGCCTGTCAGAGTTCCACGCCACAGTATTTTTCACTCTGTGATACACAAAACCCCGTAAGAACACATAAGACTTTTGAATAACAAAGAGACATCAAGGAAAGGTGTGGCTTTCCGGTGCTTTGCAGTTTGCCTTTACATTCCCTGGGAGGAAGCAGCCTTTCTGCCTGGGTCTCTGAGAAAAGACCCTGTCCAGTGTTTCGGTTTTAACCCAATCCTGAGTTGTAAATGCTCCCTCTAGCTACTTCTGAAAACCAAGGCGATCAGACACAGACACTTGATTTAAATCTTTTCGATCTGAGAGGAAAGGCAGGCTGGTGGCAGCGCTAAGCAGAGTGTCACAGGGCATGGTTACAGAGGACAGGTGAAGCTTGAGAGACTCAGCAGGGCATTTGTTCAAGAACAGACAGAGGTGCCCCGGCAATTCCAGATTGTTCTAGGCTACTTCTTGTGACAGAACCTAAACATTTTACACTAAGAGAAAAGCACCAATGTTTCTCCTACTAAATGATTCCAGAAGCCAGAGGGCTAGAAAGAATCTTTTTGTTTTAAGGTCAGACCCCCAGGGTTCGGGGACCATATGGTTCTGGGGATGGAAACCAGCCCCCCACAAACAAAGCATGCCCTCAGTCCTTTGAGCTACCCCAGCCCCAGTCAGAACCTTAAAGTGATTTGGTCACCGATGTCTCCCAAATGTACTCACCCTATTACAAAATCACTCCTGCCACTGAATTCTCCTGCCACAAACTGGGATTCAGCTAGAACTTCATTCATTTATTTAATTTGGTTCAGGGCCCCAGTGGCTGTGCTTAGGGCTTACTCCTGGCTCTGTGCTCAGGGATTACATAGGGCTCAGTTGCTGGGTCAGCTTCATGCAAGGCAAGTGCCCTGACCGCTGGACTATTGGCCCAGCCCCCTCTTCACATTCCATCATATAACAAGGGAAGCCTCCTGGAGGAAGTCTGTGTGGGCGCCTATCAGTACTCTGCTGTGGAAGTTAACACTGTGAGAGTGGTCCTGATGTGCCAGGTGTGGGGCTGGCCCCTTCTCCTACGTCCCCTCACTGATTCCACACCACAGTCACAGGAAGTGGGCGTTCTCGGAGAAGAAAACCATGCCGTGAGAACTCAAGAACCTGGGGCTGGAGAGGCAGCTCTAAGGTTCAAGTTTTCAAGTTCCAGCCCTTCTTAAAGACTCAACTTATTCTCTGCCACACTCTGGGCTGGTCTCCTCAGGAGCTAACAGCTCTGAGTCCACCTGACTGTGACAATCAATCAAGGCTGAGGCTCACGCAGAGAAAACCCCAGTGAACCTTCTGCTCCAGAGAGACATTTCATCTCCTTGCACCAGTCAGGGCCACTGACGGAGGAGCTGTCTCCGGACACTAACGGAATGACCGGACCCCATTCTTCCCATCACTGACCCCACACCCCGATCACAGCAGGGTCCCAGCCCCCAGGATGGACGCCCCAGCCCAGTGACTCACCGGTCAGCATAGCGCAAAGTATTCAGGGTGTGTTCGGTGGCCATGTGGCTGGGTGAGATGTTGGCAATCATGCAGGTTTTGGCATCACCGATGAAAGAGTCCTTGAGGACCTGTCCGGAAGAGGAGAAGGCGGGTCAGCAGAGTCAGTCTGCTAAGGGGCATCATAATTCCTTACTATATGCAGGGAGTATATCGTGCCTACCATAAAAAAGCAATTTGCAAAAGAAGAAATAAAAATGATCAATAAGCATATGAAACTTTACTAATCAAAGAATAAAGTAAATCATGAAAAATGAGCATTTTTTAGCCACAGGGTGAGGCTGACTAAAATCCCATCCTGGAGAGGGTCTGAGGGGTGGGTCTGAGGGGTGAGTCTGAGGAGGAGGGTCTGAGAGGAGGGTCTGAGGGGAGGGTCTGAGGGGAAGGTCTGAGGGGAAGGTCTGAGGGGAGGGTCTGAGAGGAGGGTCTGAGGGGAGAGACTGAGAGGAAGGTCTGAGGGGAGGGTCTGAGGGGAAGGTCTGAGGGGAAGGTCTGAGGGGAGGGTCTGAGGGGTGGGTCTGAGGGGTGGGTCTGAGGGGTGGGTCTGAGGGGGAGGGTCTGAGGGGAAGGTCTGAGGGGAGGGTCTGAGGGGAGGGTCTGAGGGGAGGGCCTGAGGGGAGGGTCTGAGAGGAGGGTCTGAGGGGAAGGTCTGAGGGGAGGATTTGAGGGAAGGGTCTGAGGGGAGAGTGAGGGGAGGGTGGGGGAGAGTCTGAGAGGAACGTGAGGGGAGGACAGCTCTTCAAAAGGTTTGCCCACTTACCTCACCAGCCTGGAATTAGTAGTTTTTCAAAATTAATTAGGGACATATTATCTGGGAATGAGAAATGTGTTTTGGAAAATAATAGGGTCGTTGTCAGAATCAAGATCAGCCTCCTATCCGAAGGATTTCCTAGGGTCAGGGGCCTAGGTCAGACGTTCGCCTGACATGTGTGAGGCTCTTCAGGCCCCAGATTACCAAAAACCATTAAAGACCCAAAGGGGCCACAGAGGTGGCACAGTGGGTAAGGCCTGGCATGCATTTGACTTGAGTTCAATCCCAAGAGCCTCCGGACTGATCCCTGAGCACAGAGCCAGAAATCAGCCCTGAGCACACAATGTGGTCCAAAAACGAGGAGGGAGGTGGGGGAGGCAGGCCTGGGCTGCTGACTGAAATCATGTTCAAGAAGACACACTCTATGCCACAGATCAGTTTTTTTATTTTTTTCCCCACAGATCAGTTCTGACTAGCTACACGAACTTTTGCCCTCTGCTCTGCAGTGCAGCTCTCCCAGCGGCCCCGAGTGACCCCTGTCAAAGCACAGAGACCCCGGCCTGGAGCGCACACTGCAGGCCGACTCCCGGGCGGAGTGGGGAGCCCCACAGTCAGATGTCCTTAGAGGCTGATCTGACAGCAGACAAGGTTTTCCATTAAAAATGCAGCACGTTTCATGACAGAAAGACAGAAGGGAAAAAAATGACCTGGTTCCACCACTCAGAATAATTAGTTAACATTTGCATAATTTTCTGTACAGTTTTTTCTCATTTCATAATTTAAATTATAAAAACAGCAAGTGATCACACCTTACATGAATTTATAATGTTAGAATTCCACCTCTGCCTTCATTTATTATTCACTGCATGTCTCCTATATGAACTGCTTCTTTTGCATCTTACTAGACTATTCTCCTCCATGTGACTACGTATATGTGAAGGAAAAAAAAGTTTAAAATTTCAAAAGAGGGGCTGGGAAGACAGTAAGGCTGACCTAAATTCATTCCCAACACCAAGCCCACCAGAAGTGATCCCAGAACTGCAGAGCCAAGAATAAGTCCTGAGGAATGGCCTCCCCGGCCCCACTCCTTCAAAAAAGTGTAAAAATCACAAAGGAATAGGGCAGAGACATACTGCAGGGATTAAGGTGCATAACTTGCATGTCTCTGACCCCAGCTTCATCCTCCGCACCACATGGTCCCTGGGCATTGCTGGGTGAAGCCCAGGAGCCCTGGGGACCACTGATACAACCCTGAAGGCCACAGGCACCAAGGGAGGGGGGCAGGTAATCCCTGGTACCCCAGGGCAGCATCAGATCCTCAGGTCCTTCCCACCGGTTTTGAGGTCACAACCAGCAATGCCCAGGGTTTACCCCTGGCTCTGCACTCAGGAATCATTCCTAGTGGTACTCGGAGGACCATATGGGATGCCGGGGAGATCGAGCCTGGGCTGGCCCTGTGCAAGGCAAATGCCCTACCCGCTGTACTATCGCTCTGGCCACATCCTCAGGTCCTTGCAGTGAACTACCATCAGGATAACTGAGAATCACCAGGAGGGAAGCCTGGGCCTCTTAGACAATACTTAAGGAGTAAATTTTTTTTTTTTTTTAATCACACCCAGCAATGCTCAGGGGTTACTACTGGCTCTGTACTCAGGAATCACTCCTGGCAGTACTCAGGGGACCATATGGGATGCTGGGAATTGAACCCGGGTCAGCTATGTGCAAGGCAAACACCCTACCTTCTGTACTATCGCTCCAGCCCCAGGAGTAAATTTTTTCTAAAAAGTAAATTAGAAAAAAAATCACAAAGGCAGGACTGGAGAGATAACACAGCACGTAGGGTACTATGAAGCTGACCCAGGTTCAATCCCCAGAGTCCCATATGGTTCCCAAACTCTGCCAGGAGTGATCTCTGAGTGCTGAGCCAGGAGTAAGCCCTGAGCACAGCTAGGTGTGATCCCCCCAAACAACAACAAATCACAAGGCAGGGAGTAGAGACAGCTCAACGGGCCAGAAACGTGCTCTGGACTCTGGCACCAACCACATGGTTCCCTGAGCACTGCTGAGAGTGGCCCAAAACCAAATAAATAATCAAAAACACCCAAACCAAACCAAGACAAATCACGTAGGCAGTGATGACACTCCTCTAGCTAGTATTCTCACATCACCAGACAGCTCAGCCATCTTTTCCATCAGTGCATGTCAGAAACCAATCTTGCTCTTTATAAATGCAAGGTTTTATCTCAAAACACTGATCTAATTATGTCTTACAGTCAAGAAAATACCAATGACAGTGCTACTACCTCCTTCAAAAGCTCAGAGACTGGGCTGGAGTAGTAGTACAGCGGGTAGGGTGCTGGCTTTGCACATGACTGACCTGGGTTTAATCCCCAGCACCCCATACGGTCTCCCAAGCTCCATGAGGAGTGATTCCTGAGTGCAGAGCCAGGAGTAAACTCTGAGCACTACTGGTATGACCCCCCAAACCAAACGAAAACAACAAAAACAGAGACCTTACTCAATCAAGTTTTCTTTTCACTGGAACTAAGAAACTTTGGGAAGGGGTCAGGCTGGAGCTGTTGCCTGCAGAGCACCCTGAGCTCAGATGCCTCAGTCCCTGAAGCAATGGACTACCCTTGCTCCGAACCCCAACACCATGCCTGGAATCAATGCTGCCTTGCTGGCTGGCACCGGATGTTCTGTAAAAGGAGGAACCGATGAGTGAGAGCGCAGAGCTCCCCTGGGATTTTACCTGAGTTAATTTACTTTGCCGGAATGGAGTGTGGGTGTGCTCCTGATCCAGTGCTCGGATGCATTCCTTCAGCTGCAGAGAGGGAGAACAACAAGCACATCAGCTATTGAATATTAAGCACAACGAGCCACAGGCTGGAGTTTCTTAAAAACTTCACACTCAGGTAAGCCTCCCAAAGGAAATCAACAAGGATGCCTTAGGAGCTTCCTGTCGATAAAGAAAATCCTAGACTAGAAAACCTTGTCCTACTTCAGCTGTGCCAAACTTAGCATTTGTGGCCCAATGGTTAGCCCTGGAATGGGAACAGACCCACTCAAGGTCTGTCCTTTAGCCCCTGAGTCCAAGCTTAGAGCTCTCCGCTCTCACTCTCTTCCCAATCACCCCCGATCCCACCCTACACACACACACACTACTACTGAGTGTACAGGCAACAGCAGATTAGTCAGAAGTGGGCAGGAGGAATTCCAGAGTCAGAACTGGGAAGAAACTGAGAAATCCCCTACGTCTTGGCCCTTTCAACCCCCATTTTATGTACTAGGAGAGGAGCGTTTGGACTCTACCTAGCACTGCTCAGAGGCTACTCCTGGCTCTGAACTTGGGGAACCAGATGTGGTGTGGACTGAACGAGGGTCTGCAGAGTGCCAGGCAAGTGCTTTAACTTCTGTACTATCTCTCTGGGTCCCTCATCTCCACTTTAATTATTTTTGGTTTGCGGTCACACCTGGCAATGTTCAGGACTTACTCCTGGCTCTGCAATCAGGGATCATTCCTGGCAGGGCTTAAGGACCATATGGGATGCCAAGAATCAAACCTGCAAGGCAAGATCCCTACCCACTGTACTATTGCTCTGGCCCCAGTGATTATTACTTAACATTACTAATTCAGGAGGTCATTAGGCCTATATACTGAGTAGAGAAAATAAAGTACACTAATGTTACTAGGGACTGGAGTGATAGCACAGAGGGTAGGGTGTTTGCCTTGCATGTGGCCGACCTGGGTTCGATTCCTTTGTCCCTCTTGGAGAGCCCGGCAAGCTACCGAGAATGTCCCGCCCGCACGGCAGAGCCTGGCAAGCTCCCCGTAGCGTATTCGATATGCCAAAAACAGTAACAAGTCTCACAATGGAGACATTACTGGTGCCCGCTTGAGCAAATCGATGAACAAGGGGACGACAGTGCTACAGTGCAATGTTACTAGACTAAGAATTCTAGCACAGGGGCCAGAGTGATAGTCCAGCGGGGAGGGTGTTTGCCTTGCACACAGACGACCCGGGTTCAATCCCCAGCATCCCCTGTGGTTTCCCGAGCATCGCCAGGAGTAATTCCCGAGTGTAGAGCCAGGAATAATGCCTGAGCATTGCTGGGTGTGACCCAAAAAGAAAAAAAAAAAAGGAATTCTAGCATAAAAGAGAAATAAAAATTTCTACAGAGATTTCAATAAAAGTCCTGAAATCTTAATTTTGAATTAATTCATTAGTAATCCATTTATTAATCATTAAAGTTGATATATTTTTCTCTTTCAAAATATACAGGGGGTGGGGAGTCTAGGTGGGGAAGGGAACACTCGGACACTATTTGAGGGAAACTGACACTCGGGTGGAGAGTACAGTATTGAAACGTTTTATGTATGAAACTTTGCTGTCATTATTAAGCTTGCCCTGTGTGCACCGACCTAGGTTTGAGCCCTGGCAGCAAATCTGGTCCCCTTAGCAGACAGAGTGCAGAGCCAGGAGTGACCCCTGATCAGGCATCACTGGGTGTGGCCCCAGAACAAAAAAGAACCAAAAAAGAAAATGTTGAAGATGAGTCAGGAGCACAAGGACATTACCAAAAACTAGCAGGGGCGAATAAAGATGATACAGGAATATGCCTGAAAAGGCTTCCACTGGCTAAAGCTATGCTGTTTACAGTCAGCCTGGGGTTTGACTTATTCCAGCGACACGCCATTTGATTACCCTACCTTGATAGTATGATTTAAAATTAGGGGGATGAATACTTCCCACCCTCTTTTTTCCTCAGAATTGCTTTGGCTTTTTGTGGAGTTTTATGGCTCCACACACATTTAAAAGATGTGCAATTTAAACAGGAAAAAAGAATATCATTACGCCGAATTTATAATCGTATGAACAAAAAACTGACTCATGCTGGAAATGACAGAATAAAGGGAAAGAATAAAGCATTTATCTCATCTTCTCTGCTATTTCAGGAAAATCAGAAAATTGAGGGTAATTATTTCCAGATAATAAATACGAAAGGAATATCAGACTTGGATAGGACTGGATAGTAAAGAGATTAGGCTTTTGCATGTGGCCAAGCCCCTTTCAAGTCCCTGGCACCACACTTGGTTCCCTGACCACCATCAGATTGAACTCTGAGCACAGAGCCACGGAGAGCCCCTGAGCACCCCCACCCCCACCCCCAAAGAGAACTAGAGTGTCAATGTTTTGGGTGTGTGGTGCCTATGTGAGCTCATGTGCAGGACCACTAAGGCAGAGGGTGTTGTGTGGCCCCCCCAGAAAACACCGCAACTAAGTGTGTGTGCAACATCCAGTCGATACAACAATGAAGGAAAGGGAAGGGGGGGTGTGTGGGGGGAAGACACTTGAAAAACACAGAAACCAGATGAAATGAATCTTAATCACATTCTTTGGTTAACTTGATACACCCCAAAATACTATCAGCATGTAGTCAATATTAAAAAGTAATGAGATGGCTTTTGTTTTTGTTTCGGAGACACACTTAGTGGTGCTCAGGGGTTACTTCCTGGCTCTGCACGCAGGAAGTACTCCTGGCAGTGCTCAGAGGGATCATATGGGATGCCGGGGATCGAACTTGGGTCAGTCACCTTTAAGGCAAACGCCCTATTCACTGTACTATGGCTTCAGCCCGTCCGATGTTTTTGTAAGCTCAAGGTTTCAGACAACTTACAGCCAAAAGACTCTGGTTTATTTCGGCACCTTCCATCTTTGTCTGTCTGTCTGAGTCCCTGGCATCTGCTGCTCTTTCACTGCCAGCCAAGTCGATAAAAGAGATCCTAGAGAGAAGACACAGCAGGGATGACTTCTCTGGGACATGGACTGACTTCTCTCTCGGTCAGTATTTTGTGACTGCAGGAAGAAATTAATACTGGCCCATCCTCAGGAAACAAAAAACATTATTGTCAGCCTTCCAGAAGTACGGCAAGATTCTGATCTGTCAGCTGTGGCAGGCACTGTTCACTCAGGCACTTCCGTTGGGTTTCCATCATTTGTGAGAACGCATGACTGAAATTAATAAAAACATTCTTCCCATAAGGCTAAATGACCACAATGCAAATCACTTAGGTGACCACTTAGATAATTAAATAGAAACTTTTGTGGGCTGCTTTCCAGCCCCCCCGCCCCCCAAAGAAGAAAGAAAGAAAAGACTCATTACTCAGAGGTGTGATAGGCTCATCCATCAGCCTGGCAGAGTTTGCTAAGATAGCACCAGAAGAGCAGTGAATGGATCCAATTGTCTTATGGCTTCTTTCAAGAAGGATGGATTAATTTTCTTTCTTTTTCTTTTTTCTTTTTTTTTTTTTTTGCCTGTACACTCTCTGAGAAGTGTTTCCTGCTATTCTTCTGCTGACACTGTGTTTCACGTTAGCAGTAATCAATGTCCCTTTTAATAACTTAGGGTTGACCAACAATAGGTCATTACTTCATTGTTAATCAGCGGATGGCACTTTCGTCCAGTGATTTATTTCAGGGCTAACAACTCTACTCCGGATCCCTGAAATAAAGAACTCCATGGCGGCAGGGAGTCCTGCTGTGGATAACATGTATTTCAAAGACACATTAGGGAAAGACGGACAATGCAATTCCCTGCGTATTCCCAGCTCACCTGCCAAACGTCCTCTTGGCTGAATCCTTGATCTGTATCTGGATGACAGCATGGGAGCGGGAGGAGTCGGCATTAACTCCAGTGGCCCCGGTGCTCCGCTCCTTGCTGCCTTTCAGGATCACCTGAAGAGAAAAGCCACAGGGTGACTTCCCCATGGAGTAAACAAAGCCCTCTGGCTCCAAAGAACTGGCTACAAGCAGGAGAGGCTAGATAGATATATAACTTTGTCAGTACACTCTTAGTTTTTCTCCCCCTCCATGTGGAAAGCTGCCGAAACACTAAATCATGTGGAATAAGTACCCAACAGCAATGAAACAATGTGGAATACTAATCTTGGGAGAGAACATTCAATAGCTCAAGAGCTAATTTACTTCTTGATCTCATATGCTCTTTTTAATATCTTTGATGGATTTAACCTGACTGAAATCCCCAGGGCATAACTTGGCTCCAAAGCAAAGTCCCATAATCCCCATCTATCTTAGTAACTGAAACAAAGGACCGAAAAGTGCATCATGGAATGACTGATCACACCCACCTGTTCTACCAGAATGCTGTCATAACGACAGCCAGGCCTGATGCGTAGGAACATGAAAGTGATGAGTTATCACAATTTTCATAAGCTCATAATTTCCCTTGAGACCAGTGCCCCTCCAAACTGGAATTGAAAAAAAAAAAGTGGGTCCCTCAGGAGATGGGTATGGGAGAAAGGACTGAACTCTGGTCACTGGGAGCAGTCACATAGTCACACATCCTCAACATGGGTAGAGGGAGAAAGTGCTGTTTACTGAGGTTCAAGAAGGTAAAGAGGGGCTGGAGTGATAGCACAGCGGGTAGGGCGTTTGCCTTGCACGAGGCCGACCCAGGTTCAAATCCCAGCATCCCATATGGTCCCCTGAGCACCGCCAGGGCTAATTCCTGAGTGCATGAGCCAGGAATGACCCCTGTGCATTGCCGGGTGTGACCCAAAAAGAAAAAAAAAAAAAAAGAAGGTAAAGAACATTAGATATATTATTTGAGAGTCAGAGAGATGGCATAGGGGGCAAGGTGCTTGTATACGGCTGCCCTGGTTTGACCCCTGGCACCACATGAACCCCCAGCATCACTAGATAGAGTATTGGAGATCCCTGAGCATCACCTGGTTCGGCCTGGATAATATCCCCGAACCACAAGGCCTAAGCAGCACCACATCCTCAGGCCCTAGCATTAAACTGTGAGCCTAGTTAGTAGTGGCTCCTGGGTCCCTAGGTCCCACTAGGAGCATCCCCAATATATATTGAGGGCCAGAGAGATGGCTCAATGGGCTGGGCAGCATATAGGTATATATGTCCAGCCACATGCAAGACCCTGAGTTTGATGCCTGGCACCATGAGATTCCCTAAGCACTGCTGGGTGAGCCCTGGTGGTCCCTGAGCATTCCCAGGCCAGACATCACGGAGGGTGCCTCTCCCCAGCACTACCGGGTGTAGCCCCTATAAAGGTATTATTTGGCAGAATCTGCACAACAGCTTAATGTGAGATAAGTGTGATTATTATGAACAGCTGACAGATGAGGAATACTTAGAGGCTGATACTCACCAACAAATGTAATATGACAGTCAAATTCTACCAAGTAAGGCACTTAATGACAAATTTAGTTATTTTGCAGCAAATTACAATATGGATGTGGTATTTCATTTTTCCTCAATCTCTCAGAGTTTTAATCTGACCATAGTAAACAGAGCCTAATTTGCGAATTAAGTGTCCAAAGAGTCAAACTCCAACAGGAGGCTAAGCTAACAATTCAACAAGAGGCAGGTTACTTTCTAAGAAATTCTGACAACTAGGCGCCCTCTGCCACTTCTGTTGAGACCTAGGAAAGCTCAGAGAAGCCTGAGGGCCCAACTATCAAGGAACTCTAGGGACTGGCAGGAATTCAAATGATGGCCTTGAGGTTCACCCCCCAGGGAAGTTCGAGGAGGGTGGCTTCTGGGGTTCTATTCTAAAGTTCTGCATAGCATTTTCACTACACCATGTTGTACTCGGTACCCGTGAGTGCTCAGAAAATCTACTGGAGGGGCAGACTTTCCTGACAAACTACCTTCTGGGGAAGGCAGAAGGGAATTTCTGGCCTTTGGTTCAGTTTCCTGAACTTCAGTAATGGCCTGCGATCACTATGTCTTTCAAAAACTGGTAAAAACCAGTTAAGGGGCTGGAGCAATAGCACAGCGGGTAGGGCATCTGCCTTGCATGCGGCCGACCCAGGTTCGATCCCCAGCATCCCATATGGTCCCCTGAGCACTGCCAGGAGTAATTCCTGAGTGCAGAACCAGGAGTAACCCCTGTGCATCGCCAGATGTAACCCCCCCCAAAAAAAAGCAAAAAAAAAAAATTACCAGTCAAACTCTGAAAAGAATCATACAAACCTTTTCTATAAATGACAATCAACTCAAGTAAGCAGAGAGGGAAATATGTGAATTTAGATTGAATGTAGATAGCATCTTGGTTGTGTGAACTTTTGCAAATCACTTGACTTTTTTAAGAAATTGAGGTGCGGGGGCTGGAGTAATAGCACAGTGGGTAGGGTGTTTGCCTTGCAAGCGGCAGACCTGGGTTCGATTCCCAGCATCCCATATGGTCCCCCCAGCACCGCCAGAAGTAATTCCTGAGTGCAGAGCCAGGAGTAACCCCTGAGCATCACTGGGTGTGACCCAAAAAGAAAAAAAAAAAAGAAGAGAGAAATAGAGGTGAATTTCTTACCTCTGAAATAGTACTGTCATTGGTTATATTTACAGAGAAACTCTAAAAGATACATGTAAAGAACTTAGAACCATGATAAATACCCATACCTTTTTATTTTGTAATGTTTTGGGCAATACCTGGCACTGCTCAGGGCTTACTCCTGACTCTGTGCGCAGAGAGCACTCTTGGGGGAGCTTGGGGAACCATATAGGGTGCTGGAGATCAAACCCCAGTCTGTCACATGCAAGTCAAGTGCCCTATGTGCTGTATTATTGCTCTGGCCCCTCGATACTTAAAAAAAAACCAGGGCCGGAGCGATAGCACAGCGGGTAGGGCATTTGCCTTGCACGCGGCCGACCCGGGTTCGATCCCCGGCATCCCATATGGTCCCCCAAGCACTGCCAGGAGTAATTTCTGAGTGCAAAGCCAGGAGTAACCCCTGAGCATCGCTGGGTGTGACCCAAAAAGCAAAAAAAATAAAATAAATAAAAAATAAAATAAAATAAATAAAATAAACCAAAAAACTAAAGAACAAACATCTTTGTTCCCCAAACTTAAACTATTTCTTTTCACAAATGTAAAATAATCAAAGAGTTTCATGGGGAAATAAAGCTTTAAAGATCAACATAGGGGGCTGGAGCAATAGCACAGTGGGTAGGGCGTTTGCCTTGCAGGTGGCCAACCCGGGTTCGATTTCCAGCATCCCATATGGTCCCCTGAGCACCGCCAGGGGTGATTCCTGAGTGCAGAGCCAGGAGTAACCCTTGTGCATCACCGGGTGTGACCCAAAAAGAAAAAAAAAAATCAACATAGGCTTTCCTAGTGCCAGGGGAGAAAAGAAAGGAGGAAAGGAGGCAGTGAAAGAGGCAAGGAAAGAGGGAGGGAGGGAAGGGAAGAAGGGAAGGGAGGGAGGGAGGGAGGGAAGGAAGGAAGGAAGGAAGGAAGGAAGGAAGGAAGGAAGGAAGGAAGGAAGGAAGGAAAGAAAGAAGGAAGGAAGGAAGGAGGAAGGGAGGAAGAAAGGAAGGAGGAAGGGAGGAAGGAAGGAGACCTAATTTACTGGGGGGGGGGGCTGCTACAAGGCTAGGGTTTAGCCAAATATACAAAATCACCTTGAGAATCACTAGTCCTCCTACCCTTCTTCTCACTGTCTCCCCTTCTCAAATTCTCCTCTGGTAACTGGAGAAATCTCCATCCTTTAGACAAAATGTGTTAGTGAACTGGAGATCTACTACAATAGAAAGCAAAGACAGCTGCTGAATTCTGTGGCACTGAAAAACATTCAGGAACTTAACAAGAGTAGGAGACAGGGGGCTGGACAGGTAGTGCGGGGGTTAAGACGCATGTCTAGCATGTAGCTGGCCTGGTTTGACCCCTGGCACCATCCAGCTCCCCCAGCATCGCTGGGTGTAGCCTGGCCAGGGTGGCCAGGGAATCCTCAGGCCTTGGCTGAGAGCTGCTGGAACAGGTCTTCCCATATTCCCCTTCCCTCTCCCCTGCCAAAAAAAGGATATGGCAAACTGAGCTAGCATCAATCTAAACATTTTACATTCCTGATCTTCTTTCCTTCTCTATCACCTAACCCAATCATCTACTGTCATCGACAAACTTCAGGTTCAGAATGATACAGGAAAGATTCAAGGACACTCGGTGCTGGGACTCAGCTCTGTCTGCTCAGAAGGTGTCACCCACCAAGCGTCAAGCACAAACAGCAAAGGGCTCCGAGCACTTCTGCAGCTTAGGCACAGAGATAACTAACGTCTAGTCCAGAGGAAGCTCTTGCTCTTTAGAGCCAAGGCAAAACTCAGAACACAAAACAGATTCATTAGAAATCTGGGAATGGGTACCTTTCCATACAGGAAATGTCTGCAAGAATGATTTACAAAACCTGACAAGGGGCTGGAGCAATAGCACAGCGGGTAGGGCGTTTGCCTTGCATGTGGCCGACCCGGGTTCGATTCCCAACATCCCATATGGTCCCCTGAGCACCGCCGGGGGTGATTCCTGAGTGCAGAGCCAGGAATGACCCCTGTGCATCGCCAGGTGTGACCCAAAAAGAAAAAAAAAAAACCTGACAAATCATTACAACAACTGGTGATAAAATGCCACCAATTTCCAGAGAGAGAGAATCTCAATTCCAAATCTGGGAACAGTGAGGAGTCAGTAAGGGCCCCTGGTAAAGGCAGGGAAATCCTGGTCTGCCCCCTAAGAACGGGTCATAACTACCCCCAACCTGGAAGGAGAGCTTCCTGGGGAAGCACAGGCCTGGGAGCAGGAAGCCGAGGGTCGGGCAGGCAGGCAACCCTGGCCCTGTGTGAGGCTGAGGGCGATTTGTGAGGACAACAGAGAAAGATAGCACCTGAGGGTGACACTTGAGCAAACCCAGAGGCGATACCTGAGTAAGCATGATACCTGAGAAAAGGTGAAAGGGTGACACCTAGGTTAGTGCTGTTGTTTCAACTCAATAAATGTTGATGAGGGTAGCTGGGTCAGATCTCACATCGCCTGAATTGATCTTGACTTTCCACCTTGGTCTGGGCTGTCTGCCGTCTTGTCCAACCTTCTCTGAAGTACAGACTGAGGGTATCAGTGGCAAGGATATAATTATATATTGATAAGAAACATCTGTCACCTACTTCCCCAGGCAGCTCTCCTTGGGCTGGAGCAGAGCCCTAAGCTCTGCCAGGGCAGAGGGTTGATTTGCCCCGGCTAAGCACAATTGCGCTAAGGATAAAGGACTCCTACTCGAGTTTGCACCTTTCCCATCCAATTGGACCAGTTTCCCATCACCGAGTCTTCAGGTGGACCACTTTCTTCCAGCCAAATAAAGGAATGGCTGGAGGAAGCTGGGACCCCAAGAAACAGGTGTGTGAGAAAGAATCTCGTTACAACTCCATAGCAGGGGGCTGGGCAGGTTAAAACCAGCTTCGGTCTCAGGGAGCCCCCACAGCCCTGCCCACACACTTCAGTGCCTGTTTTTACAATCTCGGCCAAGAGAATTCTAGGCTCTAAAGTGACCCTCGAAAACAGCCACACTCAAAAGCTGGGGCTGTAGCAATAGCACAGCGGGTAGGGCGTTTGCCTTGCATGCGGCGGACCCGGGTTCAATTCCCAGCATCCCATATGGTCCCCTGAGCACCACCAGGGGTGATTCCTGAGTGCAGAGTCAGGAGTAACCACTGAGCATCGCCAGGTGTGACCCCCAAAAAAAAGTAAACCCCCCCCCAATAAAACAAAAGCTATCTGAGACCTGAGAACTGAGGAGTCTGAAAAATCACAGAAATAAGAGGTCGCAGTCCTTAAGCAAAATGTATTTGTTCCATGAAAAACAAAGTTAAGAAAAATTCCATATCAAAGGTGTGCCACCCTGTCTTTTCCCACGCCACATGCAAGGGCGATGCTGCTCTAGGTGGGTCTTGTCAATTACCCAGCCCACCCTTGGCGTTTCTCTCCGCCTCTACCTAGGCATGCCAAATATACTAGAAGAAAGACCAGGAGGGCTGTATGCTAGCATTGCCTGGAGATTTTTAAAAATAATACCAACTTTGGAACTGGAGAGATAGTACAGTGGGTAGGGCATTTGCCTTGCAGCACCCACTCAGATTCAATCCCTGGCACCTCATTTGGTCCCCTGAGTATTACTCCAGGAGTAATTCCTGAGAGCAGGGTAATTCCTGAGTAACTTCTGAGCATTGCCGGGTGTGACCAAAGTCCATTCCTTCTCCCCACCACCCCCCACTTCCAAAACAATACCAACTTTTAATGTTGTGAATAGAAATGTAAAAAAAAAAAAAGCATTTTGACTGTTCTTATATATATATATATAAAAAAAAAAGTATGACCCAAAAATGCTATACTTAGGCATATACTAAAAAAACAAACAAAAGACCAGAAAACAAACCCATACAAAAATGTGTCCCTAAGCTTTATACACACTTTAAATGTGTCACTGTAGCTTTATACACACCAACCAAACAGTGGCAAATGCCTAAAGGCCCATCAGGAGATGAAATGTGGCATATCTACACAACAGATTACTCAGCGGTAAAAAGAAAGAATTGCTGAGACATGCTACAAGGTGGATGAAACTTTAAAATATGACAGGGGACTGGACAGAGAGTAAAGGAGTTAAGGTACTTGACTTGCACTACCTGAGGTGCCAATTCTTTTTTTTTTTGGTGATGGGGCACACCAGTGGTGTTCAGGACTTACTCCTAGCTCGGTGCTCAATGATCATTCCTGGTGGGCTCTAGGAACCATAGGGGGTGCCGGAGATCAAATTTGGGCCGGCCGCATACAAGGCAAAATGCCTTACCTGCTGTACTATCTCTCAGGTCCCACCAGCTCAATTCTTGGTAGTGCATACGGCATTCCCCTGAATGCCAACAGGAGTGGTCCCTGAGCACAGAGCCAGGAATAAGCCCTGAGCACTGCTGAATGTGGCCCCCAAACAAGCATACAATGCTAGGAGGGCTGGGGAGAGAGAGCTCAAATGGCTAAGGATTATGCCTGGCCTGTAGAGGCACCAAGCTCAACTCCTAAACCACTGCAGAACACCACTGGGTGGCCTGGGTAGCCCCTAAGACTGCCCAGTGTGACCCTAGTGGTCCCACAGTGACAATCCCAGGCCCAAACACTGAACCATCAGCCTAGATATCCAGGTACAACCAGCTTGGTGCAGGAGTAGCCTTCAGGAACCTGCACACTTCACCAAACATCACCAGGAAAAAATGGTAGGAACTGGGATGTAGCTCAGTGCTAAAGCTTATTTATTTATTTATTTATTTTTGGCAGGGTGGGGGCGGAAGGGGTTTGGGCCACACCTGGAGCTGTTCAGGGACTATTTCTTGTTTAGTGCTCAGGAGTGACTCCTGGCAGTACTCAGGGGACCATATGTGGAGCTGAGAATTAGAATCAGGATCATGGCAGCCACATGCAAAGCAGGTGCATTACCTTCTATGCCATCTCCAGTCCCTGCACATGTGAGGTCCCGAGTTCAATTCCTGGAAACACACACACACACACACACACACACACACACACACACACACACACACACACACACACACACACACACACACACACACACACACACACACACACACACACACACACACAGAGCCAGACCCAAAGGTTGCATGTTGTATGATTCCATTTGTCTGGTATAATGACTAGGCAAATTCTTGGAAGCGCGCGCGCACACACACACACACACACACATACACACACACACGAAGCCAGACCAAAGGTTGCATGTTGTTGTCTGGTATAATAAGAGTAGGCAAATTCTTGGAAACAGAAATCTGCAATTGCCAGACCTTGGAGACAAGAGATGTAGGGAATAACTGCTGGTAGTAAAGAATTTTCTTTTTGGGTGATGAAAATGTTTTGCAATTTGTTTTGATGACTGCATACTTTACGCAGACATTAAGGAAATCTCTGATTTGCATATTTCAATTTAAAATTATTTTTTGGTTTTTCCACTGAGTGCTCCGAGCACTCTGCAGCCACTGCTGGCAGTACTTGGCTACACCGTACAGGCCAGTTGGTTCAATGCTCATGTCCAGTGACATGGTGCTGTAAAACCATCATGCAGGGGTCCAACGGGGTCACATCCAGCAGTACTCAGGGAACCGTGTGGTGGTGGGTACTATAGATTTGTGACCTCTGCATGCCAGACATGACCTTAAGTATCTCCAGACCCTTAAATTATTTGGGTCTTTTGGGGGTGGGGGAGTTCGTGGGGGCACCTGGCAATGCTCAGTAGTTACTACTGACTCTGCACTCAGGAATTACTCCTGGTGTTGCTCCGAGGACCATATGGGACGGCAGGGATGGAATCCAGTTTGGCTGCGTGCAGAGCAAATGCCCTACCCACTGTATTGTATACAATTCTCCTGACCAGAATTGTATATTTTAAAAGGATAGATGTTATAGAATTTAAGCTACATTTCAACTTTAAATTACAATACTACTCATATCTGGATCTCTCCCCAGTGAGAAATTTTTATTTAACTGATGTTATGGAGACTCAAATAAGCATTAAAAGATCTTAAGATGAAGTAAAAAAAGACAAGAAAGAAAATGAGACAACACATTTATGACACAGAAGACTATTATGTCCATAATACACAAATCAGTAAGAAAAAGACAGATAACCCACCAATACAGAGAAGACCTGAAATGGCATCTCCAAAAGCAGAAATCCCGAAGACTAAGAATATGAAAAATGATTCAATTTCATTCTCAATTAGCAAAGTGCAAATTAAAACCACAATACAATTAAGGTCATATCCTGACTGAAAAAAAAAAAATCTATCACTAGGAAGTGTGGGGAAGCTGAGAGCAATGGAATGGCTCCTACCCCAGGTGGAGGAGTTTATATCACTTAGGAAAACAGTTGGCATCACTGAGGAAAGACGAAAATATGCAAGGCCTCTGACCAAATTATTTTACAATTAGACACATCTCATTCTAGAGCACTCATGCGCTGTGTCCTGAAAAACCCAAAAAGAAACATATTATTTATAAGAAAGCTCAGCTAGAAACAAAAGCCCATGAACAGTAGAATGGACAAATTGTGGTCTATCCATATGACAAAAATGGAAACGGTAGCGTATGCAAAAGATGTAAATGAAACTAAATAAAACTCAAAGTAATGAGCAAAAGTACCCAATCACAAAATAATGCAATTCTATCCTAACAGTTAATGAATAGGTGAAAACTAAGTTATATGATGCATAGATGAATGTATCTGTGGCAAAACTATAGTAAAGAACAAGGAATTTCTTTTGTGACCAAGATAAATTGGTGACAAAACAGGGAGTATGACCGGGAAGTTGTACAGGGAGCCTGTGGGGTGCTGCAGTGTTCTACGTCTTTAGCTGGGTGGCTGATTTTGAGGGTGCTTTCTTTTTATTAAACTGCACACACTTAGGTTTTATGCAGTTTCCTTTACAGTCTGTTTTTCCCAATTAAAAAGGTAAAATTATTATTTGTTGGTGCGGTGGTTTGGGGCTTGGTGATATTTAGGGGCTATTCCTGACTCTGAGCTCAAAGATCACTCCTGGTGGTGCTCAGGGACCATATGGGGAGCCGGGATTAAATCAGCACTGTCCATGTGCAAGGCAAGCATCACACCTGTACTATCTCTCCAGCCCCTTATTTTATTTTTTTTCCTTATTTTATTTTTTAAGTAAGAAAAAGAACTTATATGTATAATGTAAAATCAGGATCGAGGGTCACTGTATTAAAGGAAGGTTCGTCAGGAATATAGCTGTACATAAGTTAATAATTACTCCGAACAAGAAAAAAGTCCACCCTACTCTATTAACTCTGGATAGATATCTCAGCAGGCAGTTTAGTCAGTAAGTTAGCGGGGTCTTTATTTAATTTGGGTTTTGAGGAGAGCCACATCCTGCTGTGCTTAGGAGTTACTCCTGGTTCTGCACTCAGGGATCACTCTCAGTGGTGTTCAGGGGACCTACGTAGGGGACTTCAGGGGACCTGCATGGTTTCCCAAATACCACCTGGAGTAACTCCCAAGTATGAAGCTGAGTAGTCTGAACATTGCAAGCGGTTGTTAAACCAAAACACGTATCTTTTTTTTTTTAAGTTTTTGGGCCATACCCATTGACACACAGGAGTTACTCCTGGCTCTACACTCAGAAATTATTCCTGGCAATACTCAGAGGACCATATGGGGTGCCGGGGATCAAACCCGGGTTGACTGTGTGCAAGGCACATTGCCCTACCCGCTGCACATTACTCTGGCTGCAAACCACATATCATATTTAATATCTTTACAGGCAAAAGATGTGGTTTCCTTGCATGTGTGTAATTAAATTCACAGAAACAAAACAAACTGGCAGCTACTAGAGACTGTAGGAAGAAGGAAATAAGTTATTATTATTTAGTGGGTAGAGCATTTCAGATTTGCATGAAAAAGTTCTGTTCCACAACAACAATATACTTAAAACTGCTGGGCTGTACATTTGAAAATAGAACATTTGAAAAATGGCAAATTGTGTGTTTTTAAACTGAATTGGAAGTGCTGGAGAGAGTTCAGTGGGAATGGCTCTTGTCTTGCATCCACTGGCCTGTTTGATCACAGCATTGCAAATGGTCCCCTAAGTACTACAAGGAGTAAGCTCTGAGCACCTCCAGGTGTACCCCTCCCTCTAAAGAAAAGAAAAGTTACAAATAAAACAAAAGAGAAAAATGATTTCTCCCTAGCAGCATCTCCCAGAACCCACTAGCACAAAGATATATGTTAGCGGCCTTTGAAAGTGGCCCCTGAGTATCATTTCAGGCACTGGGTCCTCCCTTGTGCCCTGCCTACCCTATCTCGGCACTGGAACAACAGCCCTGTAGAAAGTCAGGTCGGCCTCACGAAGGACTTGCAACGTACCGTGTGGAGTGTGGGGTGCTTGCCTCTGCTCTGCCTAAAGCCGTAGGACAGCAAAGTGGATTCTTTTCTTCCACTTAGGCTACTTAGTGGGACGATTAAGACGTTGCCCCGGCCAGAGAGACAGTACAGGAGTTAAGTGCTTGCTTTGCACCAACTCTCCATGGCTTGATCCCTGGTATTCACGATGGTTCACGGTGCACCAACAGGCGTCATCCCTGAGCACAGAGCCAGGAGTGAGTCCCGAGCACTGCTGGGTGTGGTGCCCTCCCCTAACACTACACCAAAATCAAAGACACACAAAAGAAGGGAGTAGGTTACCTCTAAGAGGAGCTCCACGCTGTCCACCTGCAGCTCCCGCAGACCCACGATCTGCACCACGTGCTTGCTGTCTTCTCTCGCGAAGAGCCTGGCAAGGCAAGAACAAGGCTGGCGCGGCTGAGGCGGACTTCGCTTCCGCCTGCCCCAGAAACCATTCTACCACTACCTCCTCTCGCAGTACTCTTTGCCTGGAATTGAGATAGATGCTCCCCACCAACTCCCCCACTTACGGAAACCAGTCCTGGGCTTCAGGTACGGTTCTTGATTACCACCAGCATTTGGTGATGAATCTGCATTTTTGGTTACATTTCAAAAAATGGGCATTTCTGGGTTTGATCTGGGTTTGATCTCTGGCACCTCAAAGAATGAGCAATATCACTTAGACCTGTGTCAGTCAATGCACAGTGTGCTTCTGGCTGCCGTGACTGATTCGGGAGGAGATATGGGATATCTGCTGCTCCAATCAAAATAAAATTCTTTTCTCAGGTGGACTGGTGCCTGGGAATGAGGGGTGCTCTCTTTTGGGAAATGAAAACATGTCAGAAAAGTAAGAACTATTTTGTATTCACAAGAGAGACAGTTTGGGAATGAAGCTCACACCATAGACCTGAGAGATGCAAAGAAACTGGCCCCTGGGCCAGAGAGCGCTCCAAGGACTGAGCACGTTTTGCATGTGGGAGGCCTGGGTTCAACCCTCCACATGGTCCTCTAAGCACCCTAGGGGAGCAATCCTCAAATAGGCTGTGACCCCTCCACCTGGAAAAGAAAAAAGTAGAAAAGAAAAGAAACTGGGCTTTTGAGAGTCTGGAGTAAACAGACTCGGGCCTGGCAGTTCTCTAGGATTTCTAGTTATATGAGTCAATGACTTTCCTAAATGCTTTTGCCAGTAAGCAATTAAACTGGGGTTTTGTTTTATTTGCAATGTAAACAGTCCTGATATATTTTCTAAGGGAGTAAGAGCTGGTGCTGCAGCTGAAAGCCTCAGGCCAGCGCTCTTCAACATGCTTACCCTTGCAGACTGGCACCTGTCCTGCACGCCGACCCAAGGACCAACAGTTAGAATCAAGGTGGCTTTTAGCTTTTTAACACAGCAGACTGCACTAACCCATGGACCAATGGTTAAAGACCACTTAGGCCTACATGTAAGGTAATGAATGATTATAGTCTACCTGCAACATTAAACCAAATCAATTAAACCAAATCAATTAAGGGGCATGTAGTGAATATTGTGAATTTTTCTTTCCTTCCATCTACACTGCATCCAAGTTTCCAAATTTTTACAGAAGAATTGGAGGGAAACAGCCTCAGATGCCCCCAGACCTTCCAGAAGACAAACTGTGGGAACAGTTAAGCTTCTGGTCTAGGAGCCCTCGTGTCATGCTCTGAAAGGAAGTCCTAGACATGCCTCCGAGGCCCATCACCTGCGCTTGCCCCAGAAAGTTTCCTAAGAATAGCCTTATGTGTACCACTAGATTTTTAAATCCTCTAGGAAGAGTTTTTCTATCACTTTCTATGCAAGGGTATAGAAACAAATTATTTTCTGCTTTAGAAACTAACCTGAAGTGCTGGAGTGGTAGTACAGCAGGTAGCCTTATCCACAGCTGACCCGGGTTCAATCCCTGGCACCCCATATGGTCCAGGAATATTCCCTGAGCACAGAGCCAAGAGTAAATCCTGAGCACCGCCAGCACAGCCCCAAAATTAAATTAGCCAGGTTGGGTGGGGGGGAAGCCTAATTTGGGCTAGGGAGATAGCCTGGAACACATGCTTTGTGTAGTGTAGATGGAGGGGAAAATATTTAACGATATTCACTACATGCTCCTTAATTGACTTGGTTTAGTTGATTTGTTTTAATGTTGCTGGTAGACTGTAATCATTCATCACCTTAGATGTAGGCCCAGGTTTGATTGCCAGCACATGGTCTGCTGAGCATTATTGGGAGTGACCCAGGGAGTGGCCCTAGAGCACTGACCTGGGAGTAGCCCCTGAACACTGCCAGAAGTAGTCCAAAAGAATAAAAGAAATGAATTTGAAGGGGCCCATGGGACATCTCAGCGGCTTGGAGAGCTTTCAAGTGGGAGGTCGTGAGTTTGACCCCAACAGTGCTGAGGACCGCTGGACTACCCTAGTGGTGCTCAGGGGTCTGCAGGGGATACCTCGGGATGCTTGGGGGAGTTCACGGCTACTGAGCATCCAACAGCTGAACATCCGACCGTCCCTTCATAAAAACAACTATTAAGCTCTCCCAGGCCGCTCCCTGCCCCACACACAATAATGGTTTTTATTCTCATGGCAAGTATAATGCAAAGGAAATGGTCATTCTAAAGGCAAGGATTCCTAGTAAGGGCACTGGGGCAGAAAGGAAAACTGTGACTCGGCTAACCTGAGTCTTCAAATCCAACACAGAAAGTAAGAAAAAGAGGCCACTCTTACTCAAGTCACTGCAACTAGCATCTTCCTGTTTTTGGCCTGTGCGTCAGGACTGAATGCTGAACATCTGCACAGCCTCTCAATTGTGGCAAACCCAAAGATCCCAGTGGGCTCACCAGTGATGCCACTTAAAGTAGTGCCCGTAAAGGATGGTGGTGACCCTACTGACCTGTAGCGTCTCCCCTCTCCCGCCCCTGCGATCTATCCCTCCCCTACTCCAGTGCCTCCTTACAGGTGGACCTAGTACGTGCTTTCGGAGAATGCCTCCGGTGCCTGGAGTCTACAGAGGCGCTCTACCTATTTGGTTTCCCCGTCATGCCCTCCTCCTTTCTACCTGAAGTGGCTGCTTCTAAAATGTTTTCACATCAGGTCAGTTTAGGATTAATAAATTATCACAAGGTTAATTTATGTTAATAAATGACAATCATTTATCCTTCCACCTCTCCTCCTTCTCTCCTCCCTATTTGCTAAGGCAGGCCCTCAACACCATCAACTCAGCTGACTCCTACTAGTTAAAAGTGTTACTTTCAGGGGCCAGAGTGATAGTACAGCAGGTAGAACATTTTCCTTGCATGTGGCCCTCCCAGGTTCAATCCCCAGCATCTCACAAGATCCCCTGAGCACCACCTGGAGTAATTTCTTAATGCAGAACCAGGAGTAACTCTTGAGCATCGCCAGATGTGACCCAATCCTCCCATCTTCCTCACCACATACAATAGGGATTTAAACTTTTTAAAAGTTAAAAATCTAATGTGCTTGAGTGTTTGATCACTATATGACTGAGATGCAAACACGAAAGCTTTGTAACTGTTCTCACGGTGATTCAATAAATAAATAAAAAATAAATAAATAATGGGGCTGGAGCGATAGTACAGTGGGTAAGGGTGCTTGCCTTGCACGTGACCGACCTGGGTTCGATTCCCAGCATTCCATATGGTCCCCTGAGCACTGCCAGGGATATTCCTGAGTGCAGAGCCAGGAGTGACCCCTGTGCATTGCCAGGTGTGACCCAAAAAACAAACAAACAAATAGATAAAAAGAGAAAAAAATCAAATCAAACTTCCTCCCCAAAAATGATTATTATTGACTCTCGGGCCGGGGGGCCATACCAGCGTGCATTCCGCCGAGATTCGACCCAGGTGGCCACACTTTTGTGCGGCCGCTTTGCTGCTGATCGACCATGATCTGGAGGCCAGCTAGGCTACTTTTGGTCCCAGCAACTGCTTGCAGCTATGTCTCTAGACTGTGAACTAAGCCATTGCCCCACACTGCCCCAGGAAGGGAAAGGATGCGATTTCTAACATAATTCTCCCTGGGCTTAATTACTAAAATACAGAAATCCTAAACCGCGAAGCCTCTATTGCGGCTGCACAACTTCATATCTCTTCATTCTCAGCAATGGAAAACTAATTATCAAATGCTTCCTTGTCAGTAGGGCCATTTTTTGGGGGGGGAACTCCAACAGCAATAGTGAGTTTTGTGTTGAAATATGGAATGTAATCAAGGTAAAGAGAAAATGAAGTGAAATTTATCAGCTACGCAGGTGGGGGTGAGGGGGTGGGGGTGGGAGGTGTACTGGGGTTTTTGGTGGTGGAATATGGGCACTGGTGAAGGGACGGGTGTTCAAGCATTGTATAACTGAGACTTAAGCCTGAGAACTTTGTAACTTTCCACATGGTGATTCAATAAAATAAATAATTTTAAAAAAAGATTATTATTTCCTTATTCTGACAATACAATTTTTTTAAAAAAATTAACCAAAATAAGGGGCTGGAGCGATAGCACAGTGGGGAGGGCGTTTGCCTTGCACGTGGCAAACCCAGGTTCAAGTCCCAGCATCCCATATGGTCCCCTGAGCACCGCCAGGAGTAATTCCTGAGTGAGAGCCAGGAGAAACTCTGTGCATCACCGGGTGTGACCCCCCCCTCAAAAAAACTAACCAAAATAAATCTTCAAAGGCACTTTATATTATGGCTTAGAGTTTCCTTTCACTTTTAATTAATTTGAAATAAATTTAAATTGCTTCACACTAAAAAAAATTTTTAAATCTAATGTGAAGATTTTCCTTTTACATATTTCAGAAAGTCATCATTAAGTTTACCCTAAGATTGAGAGAAAAAAATGAAGAGAATGTGGGAAACAGCTTATCGTTCTTCCACTGTAATAACAGTTCAAAAGAATTAGGAATAAGACCTAAGTACTTGTTGATTTTCTGATTTCCTGAAAATGATCTTTTTTCACAGACTAAAATAAAAGGGACAGTTTTTTGATATACACAAGGATATCAATCATTTACAAAATACTAATGAAAGTCTATTTACATTTTTCTCTAGCTGAAATGACAATTAAAAAAATATGCACCTTGAACTCAAGGGGACTCCTGCCACTGTCACTGTCATCCCATTGCTCATCGATTTGTTCGAGCGGGCACCAATAACGTCTCTCATTGAGAGACTTATTGTTACTGTTTTTGGCATATCCAATACGCACGGGTAGCTTGCCAGGCTCTGCCGCGCGGGCTCGATACCCTCGGTAGCTTGCCGAGCTCTCCGAGAGGGGCAGAGAAATCGAACTCGGGCTGGCCGCGTGAAAGGCAAATGCCCAACCGCTGTGCTATCGCTCCAGCCCAAGGGGACTCCATTTCACAAAAAAAGGTGTTATCATAACCAAAGCCTCTTGTCAAATCCCATGATTCGGTGAGAATCTGGCTTAACCCAAAAGCGAACAGGTTTGCAGTTCCCCGCTTATGTCCAGTACCTTTTCCTTCTATTTAGGAGATCATAAAGCTGCCCGCAGTAGATCTCATAGAAGCTGATCCACACAAAGAGACGCCTTCGTGGCTGGGACACTTCTAGTTGTCTGAAGATATCTTTGGCGGCCAGAGCATATAGTCCTGGGTTCTGGTGAGTTCCTATCATGGTATAGGTCTTTCCGGCACCTGTCTGTCCATATGCAAAGCAAGTGGCGTTGCCTCTGAGGAAAGAATCACTGAATCAGTTATATAAACCGAGAATGCTAATCTACACATAGATTTGTAATGTATTTTAATTTGGTGGGGGCTGGGGGTGGTAGAGTGGCAGCAAATAGAGATATTTGACTCAGCAGGGTAAGTCAATGTTAGCGCCTTTTGTCTTTTTTGGGGGGTGGAAGGGCAGGGGGTTTGGGCCACTCTTGACCATGCTCAGGGGTTACTCCTGGCTCTGCATTCAGGTATCACTCCTGGCAGTTCTCGGAGGTCCTATGGAATAATGGGAATGGAACCCAGGTTGGCCATGTGTAAGGCAAATGCCTTACCTGCTGTACTATCACTCCAGCCCCAGGAAGATTCTGTATTAATCCTGAAGGATAAATTTGACAAGAGAAGTAACAGAATTAAATATAAGAAATAATAAGATTGGTACTTGAGGATAGAAGGTAAGGTGCTTGTCACATAAGGTCCTCTGAGCACTGCCAGGAGTGATCCTTGAGCACAGAAAAAAAAAAAACACAGGAGAAATCCCTGAGCACTGCTGGGTGTGGCCCCCAAACAAAAATCAAACAAAAATAGTAAGATCATATGATACACAAGACCGGAATTACCTACTCTTATCAATATTCAGGAAGCACAGAAATGAAATCAGTTAAGCAAAATATCTAAGGAGGGATTCGTGAAAAGTCTTCTCTCGGGATTTGTTTCTAAGATCCCTTCTAGCCTGATGTTCTATGATTTTAGGTGAGAGTCATGAAGCTTGCACATGTCTGTACCCCTTGTAGGCTAAGCAACTGCAGACTAAGAGGTAGAAAGGACATCTGGGAGACCTGTCGAGAACAGTTTGATTTAGAAGGTGTTGGGGACCAAGAATATTGAGTGCTGTGGGACTCAACAATGCAATGTTAAATAGTAGGCAGGTAAGTAACCATTGCAGACTTCAACAGGAATCACACAAGCTAATAATAAAAAGTGCCACTTGCAGAAAGAAAAAAAATTGTACAGATACATAAGTAGAGGAAGGCAGGAGACAGCTGAAGACACAGAAAGATCTGAAACTAGATCCAAAGAAGTAATAATACAGCAAGAACAAAGAAACCAAGGAAGTTTGAAATCAGGAGATAAGATCTAATGGGATTTAAGCTATTTAGGGCAGAGACCAGGTTACTTTTCTACCTATTTAACTACTACTTGTCTTAAAAATCCTGAATCCCAGAATTATGGTCAGTTGAGTATAAAGCACAACTAGGAAGAGAATTACAGGGGTCTGGAGTGATACAGCAGGTAGGGCGCTAGCTTCACACGTGGCAGACCAGAGTTCGATTTCTGGCACCCCACTTAGTCCCAGGAGTTCCACAGGAGTGATCCCTGAGCACAGCCAGAAGAAAGTCCTGAGAACTGCTGGGTATGGCCCAATTTATAATATATATTTGTGCATCTCAATATATAAATCATGTCTCATTTTTTAAAAAAGTTAGGCTGGAGCAATAATACAGCAGGTATGGCACTTGCTTTGCAAGCAGCTGACCTGGGTTTGATCCCCAGCATCCCTTATAATCCTCTGAGCACTGCCAGGAGTGATCCCCCCCAGCCCCCACCAAATGTTTTTAGGTCATTTTTAAAACATAAAAGTCAAAAAGCAGGCCGGAGAAGTATATCTAATAGCTAGGAGGTCTGGTTACTTCTGGGCACTGCATGTTCCTTAAGCATCCCCGGGAGCGACCCCTGGCACTGATCCAGGTGTAGTTCCCAAGCAGTAGAAGGTGTGGCTCCAGTGAAACCAAAATCAACTCTGAAATCAGTGACTCTAGTAGGCTATTTAGCATTTTCTACTCGTACATGCTTATTTCTTTCTTCTTCACAGGAAGAAGTCCTTGTGAAATTGTTTAAATCAAAGATGCATCCATGAAATAATCATTTATCTATTCCATTTCAATTAAAAAATTAACTGAGATATAGTGCTAGAGTATGTAATTCCTATTGCCACAAGTTCAACTAACTATAACCACATAAACTTCCTTATTCTGAGGACTTGTTTAAAGCACTTAATTTCCCCACAAAGCAAAGAAAATTATAGTAGAAAAGGAAATTCTGCTGAACATCTTTGAATATTTGGTAAATCCTACACAAAGGAACAATAAACTTTCCAAGAATCTAACCTCATTAGATGAAACAAAATTTATATTTAGTTTAAATAACCGAAAACTATTAAGTGATGTTTATCAAGGATATTATGACGTTCAGAAAACAGAAAGCAAGAGAAGCAAATGGTTACTATCATACCCATTGAAAATATGCTGGATGAGTGGGTGAGTAGTCTTCATATATACATCTCGATTGGTACAAGATTCACCAAAGACTTCATCAAAATAAAAAACATGCTGAAAAAGAAATTTGATATTGATATTGATACAAAGATACATTTTATGGATTTTTAAATCCCTATTCTAACTAATGATAAATAACAAATACTATACTTTTTAATATTAACTGTGACAAACTTGTAAATAAGTAGTCAATAGCTCTCAATTGACAGGGCCTTCTTTTTAAGATCTCTATAGACATGTTCTTAGAATGAAGAAACTCCTGGCTCTGCGCTCAGAAATCACTCTCAGCAGGCTTCAGTGACTGTAAGGGATGCCAAGCAATGAAACCAAGTTGGCTGTGTGTAAGGCAAGCAACTGTATTATCTCTTTGGGCCCCTGCATAGCCCAAAGAGATAAAATATTTTTTTAAATATTTAAAAAATTCCAAATACATTTATTGCTCAGCTGGTTGCAAGTACATTGCAAAAGGCAGTTCATGAACTCCAAAGATAAAGTCATCACCATTACTTTACCAATGTGAAATGTAGGCAAGTACAGAAATAGTGAACTATAACGTAAAAAACAAACAAACAAACAAACAAAACCCTTGAGATAAAGGCCATGTGCAATTCAAAGGAAAAACATTCATTTTGGGGCTAGAGAGACGGTACAGTCTGTCAGGTGTTTGCCTTGCACATTGGATTCTTGGCATCCCAGAGTCAGAAGTAACCCCTGAGCATTACTGGGTGTGGCCCAAGAAACAAAACAAAAAAGAAAAGTGAAATAGAAGATTAGGACAATAAATTAGTTCTATGTTGTACAAGGTTTGGAATATCAGCCTTAAAGGATAGAATGAGTTTCTTACTTACTTTAAGCAACAGTATGAAAACAGTTTAAAGGATTTTTTTTGCAAAGAAATAAAAATGGTTCTGAGTCTTTTTTTTTTTTTCTGTTCTTGCTGTGTGGGGACACAGCTGGCAGTATTCTTGGGGACGCAGTGCTAAGGATGGAACCCAGGGCCTCACAAATGGAAGGCATGTGCTCTACCCCTTGAGCCATTTCTCCTGCCTGTTCTGAGATTTTTAACTGGAAAATTAATCTGGTTTTACACAGATTGGCATAGGGATACTAGATTCAGTGGTGAGGGGAAAAAGGTCTAAATTAAATAACAATGGAAATAAAGAGACAGATGCATGAGAAATTTGGCAACTGGCTAGATATGGGGAGCTATGGAGAGAAAAGAGTCTAAGATTACTCCCAAATGGAAAAGTCTGGTAATCAGGAAAAGAGAAATAGGAGACCCCATTAAATTGGGTCTGGAAAGCATTAGTTCAGCAGCCATAATTATTTATGTAATTTGGAGGCTTATCATTTTTGGCAGCACAACTGTTTCTGTAAGAAATTCTAATAATTTCCAGTCTGACTGTAGCACGATAAAGGCAGTCCAAACACAATGAATAAGGGTGATCTTCTGCTACCTCTTGGGCCTGCTTTAAACAGCCACTTAGGAACCAGAGATAGCACAGGGGTTCAGGCTTCTGCCTTGAATGTGGCTGACCTGGTTTGACCCCCTGAGCACTGTCAGGAGTGGCCTCTGAGGAACAGGGGTGTGAACTCGCCAATAAATATATATCCACTTAAAGACAAACTGTATGGACATATAAATGCCCATAGAGATAAATATCCACTTAAAGACAAACTGAATGGACAAGTCCAGAAAACATGCTTGTGACATTTAATATAGGTCACTCTATCTCATTTGTGGTTGGTTTTTTTAATAATTTATTATTGTTTTATTAGTGAATCACCATGAGGGTACAGTTACAAATTTACATATTTTCGGGCTTGTGTTTCAGTCATACAGTGCTGGGGTGTTTTTGGTACCATAGTAATGTGAGTTTATTAGGTCAATCTGAGAATAAATTGGTCACAATGTTTAAGAGCCCTAACTTTCATTTTTTTGTTTTGGGGTCACATCCAGCATGCTCAAGGGTGAGTCTGGAACTGTATGTGATGCTGGGAATCAAATCCAGGTTAGCTAAGATCAGAGCAACAACTTTACCTGCTGTACTAGCACTACAGCCTCTAAGTTTTCACTTTTTTGTTTTTGTTTTTACTTTTAGGTCACACCTGGCGATGCGCAGGGGTTACTCCTGGCTCATGCACTCAGGAGTTACGCCTGATGGTGCTTGGGGGACCATTATGGGATGCCAGGAATCGAACCCAGGTTGGCTGTGTGCAAGGCAAATGCCCTACCTGCTGTGCTATTGCTCCAGCCCCAAGTTTTCATTTTTTATATAAAAGTAACACATCTACTCACAACATAAAATTATAAACATAAAAAAGAAATTGAAAATAAAATTATAAATCTTACTACTGAAATAATCATTGTTGAATCTTTGATATATTCTAGTACCAACTTTCTTTTCTGTATATATTTTAAAGGAAGTGGATGGTTCCTTTTGGCCAGAACTGTCATCTTCAAGTCAACTGTCAAAATGACCAACACAAAGGCAAAGAAAGCAATTCCCTACCCTCTATCCCTGCTACATGTTCTCTAGATCTTTTAGGAAACTTTTGTTCCTTTTGGCCACATAGGATTTACAAGAAAGGCGTTATTATGGGCAGTGATCACAAAGGACTGTCCCACAAATGTTCTGTGGCAGAACCGGAAGTAATCTACAGTGAGTACCTAGTGTCAAGTACTGTCAACAAATGGGCAAGTCTCTCACCAAGCAAATTCATGTTCGTATTGCGCATATAAGAAAATCTAAAAAAAAAAAAAAAAAAAAAAAAAGGGCTGGAGCGATAGCACAGCGGGTAGGGCGTTTGCCTTGCACGCGGCCGACCCGGGTTCGAATCCCAGCATCCCATATGGTCCCCTGAGCACCGCCAGGGGTGATTCCTGAGTGCATGAGCCAGGAGTGACCCCTGTGCATCGCCGGGTGTGACCCAAAAACCAAAAAAAAAAAAAAAGAAAGAAAATCTAAGAGTTGAAAGAGCTTCCTGAATCATGTGAAAGAAAATGATCAGGAAAAAGAGGAAGACAAAGAGAAAGGTACCTGGGTTCTGTTAAGTATCAGCCTGCTCCGCCCACAGAAGTTCACTGTGCGACCCGTGGACAGGAGCTTCAGTGGCCGGAACCCATGCCCTGTGAATTCACTGCATGAGAGGTGTTTTTTAAAAAAAAGTAAAACCTCTGGACTACCAAAAACAGAAAGAAACTGGAATAAAACATATGCAGTTTTATTTTACTTTTCACTTATATTGATATAAAATTTAGTAGTTAATACAATTAATACATAAGATCATACAGTAATATGACTGTGTAGGATAACAAAAAACTTGAAGGGATAGGATAACTAGGATAATTCATAAAACGAACACATAGTTTACTCTTTCAATTCCTAAATAAGGTTTAAAATAAACTCAAAGAACCTAGGTTCACTATTTGCTAGGAACCACCCTTTTCTTCTTTGTAGCCCAATACTTTTATATTATAGCATTGACAGGTAAAGACTTTGACCTATGAGAGCAAAGGTCCAAAGTTCAAATAGCAGAGAAAGTACTAGAAAAACTACAGTGTTCAATAAGTATTGACCAATGGTAATGACAAAGAAACAAGGTTATTGTGTTTTGGGAGAATGGAAAAATACAAAGATAAGATGATGCCTCTTTGAGGGAATTACTGTGACAGAACCATCATTAAGGAAGTCTTCGGTAGATGGTGATTGGATCGGGCTATTACTGTGGCTCTAAGTAGCCACGGAACTAGATAGCATTACAACTAATTGGTCATTTAGGCCATCTTCAAAATAAATACCTCCCACCTAACCCTAATAGATTGTGCATTGATCAGCAGTCGATAAAGCTGTTAAAGTTACTGGGTTGGTAGTACAGTGGCCTAGTAATTTAGTGTCTATAGAAAGACTGAGTGGATTACTGAGAATGTCACTGTGAAACATAATTTTAGTACCAACAAAAAAGAAGAACAATTCAGATATAAAAGAGGGGAGATGTTAACAATTTGACTTTCACATTTAACAATTTATTCTAACAGAGTAAACTCTAAGCTCACTAAAATTATTAGCACTCCAAATTACTTACTGCTTTTTTTCTCTCACAGTCAATGTGTTGAGATAAGGGGTGGGGGGGGAGGCGGGGGGAAGGAGGGGGCAGGAGGGAGGGAGAGGGAGAGAGAAAGATAGGATGAACTTAAGAATTTATGGAGATAGAGGCCGGAGTGATAAGTTCAGCAGGTAGGGTATTTGTTTGCCTTGCATGCAATCAACCCAGGTTTGATCCCCTGCACCCCATATGTCCCCTAAGCCATGCCTAGAGTGATCCCTGAGCACAGAACCAGGAGTCAGCCCTTGAGTACTGCTGGGTATGGCTCAAAACAAACAAAAGTAACAAAAAAGATGTATGGAGATACGTTTATGAATTCCTAAAGTTCTGAATTCCCAAATCTTTGTTTTTTTTTTTTTTTTTTTTTTTGCTTTTTGGGTCACACCTGGCGATGCACAGGGGTTACTCCTGGCTCTGCACTCAGGAACCACCCCTGGCGGTGCTCAGGGGACCATATGGGATGCTGGAATTTGAACCCGGGTCGGCCGCGTGCAAGGCAAACGCCCTACCCGCTGTGCTATCACTCCAGCCCCTCTTTGTTTTGTTTTTAGTGAAGCAAGATACTTTTTAACTGAATGAAATCTATTTAGAAAGATATGAGGGGAGAGAAGGAGGACATGTTCAAGAGAATATGGGCTTCTCCAATGGTAAAAGTGAGCAAAGAGACATGAGACAAGCAAGTGAGATACATATTCAAGGGAGACACAGGCTTAAAGAACAAGCCTGAATCCCCAAATCTGAACATCTGGTGGATGTTAAACCATCTGTTTTAGATTATCTGCAGTTGCTTCACATTTTAGGAGCACCTAAATTATGTTATCTCTCATCTAGGGTTCTGCTAATTCCATCTCAGGCTGCAGAGTTATTGCAAGGGCATCTTCCTATCAGCTTGGAAAAAGTTTTTCCATAACAAATCCTTTCTCCTTGAACTCTTCTTGATCGTTTGGGCAGGGAATGAAAACATTTTTAATGTGTCTGAGCTGTTAAGTGTTTTACTTAAACTTTTATATGTAGGATATGAAATCATATCCCTGGATTATAGTTATCCACAGCAAGAGCTACCTTTCATGAAGTGGCCTGCTCAAGAGGCCAGTTTCCACCAAATTAAGTCTAAACCTAAACTGAGCTGAGAATCAAAGAATAAACTGGTTGGCAACCTTGGACCTTGCTGCTCAAAAATCACAAAACTCTCACAAAACTCCACACTCACCTTGAGCAGAGAAACTCATACTATGGACGGGCATGAATTGAGTCAATGGAACCATCTGATAATCACTCTGGGACACAAGCTGTGACTGATCTAATCCTTAGGGATTAGTCTAGCTAAACTCATTATTAAAATTATTTTTCTCCCCTGGGGGCTAGAGTGATAGCACAGCGGGTAGGGCGTTTGCCTTGCACACAGTCGACCCAGGTTCGATTCCCAGCATCCTACATGGTCCCCTGAGCACCGCCAGGAGTGATTCCTGAGTGCATCGCCAGGTGTGACCCAAAAAGCAAAAAAAAAAAAAAAAAAAAAATTTCTCTCCCCTCATTTCCGCTATCCCCTTTTGCTGAGTATGTATAATTAAATACATGTAAAGTGTGATGCAATTTTTTGTTTTGTTTTGCTTTTTGGGTCACACCCAGAAATGCTCAGGGGTTACTTACTCCTGGTTCTGCACTCAGAATTACTAATGGCGGTGCTCTGGGAACCATATAGGATGCGGGAATCGAACCCGGGTTGGCCGAGTGCAAGGCAAACGCCCTACACGCTATGCTATCACTCCAGCCCTGTGATGCAGTTTTATTATAAAACAGTAGAAGAATTCCATTTCTGTTTCCCCTTTGCACTATATGTTTCTCAAATGAAGGTTCAGGTATTACTGATTTAACACAGTGAGTTTCACATCAGGAACGAATGCCACTGCCTAAAATGAGATGCTGAACTTTAGAGTGAGTACGCTTCTACTCAAACAAACGAAAAACCTGATACACACAGTAATATATGTTGCAAACACAAAAAAAGAGAATCATACCTGCAGAATGTATTGTGTGAGGTCAACTGCTTCCTTCTTTTCATGAACAAGTAGAGTTTCTTTGTCTTCTACGGTGATGATATTAATTTCTCCACGACGTACCTCTCTTATGCCTAGAGGTCGTTTCCGAACACACACTCTGATTTTCTCCAACTCAGTCCAAGGATTCTCTTTCTCTGAGGTGTCAGGTCTGATACACAATTATAAGTGAGTGGACTTTAATTCTTAATAGAATAAGACCACTAAAATATCAAATTATCAGTCCATCTTATTATATATTAGGTATAATACAGGTAAGGTTATATATTAAAGTGTTGAAAATAGGGGTCAGAGTGATAGCACAGTGGGTAGGTGTTTCCCTTGCACATGGCTGACCCGGGTTCGATCCCCAGCATCCCACATGGTCCCCTGAGCACAACCACAAGTAATTCCTGAGTGCAGAGCCAGGAGAAACCCTTGAGCGCCTCCAGGTGTGCGCCCCCGCAATGTGTTTACAATAAAAAGTTATTTTATTAGTGAAATTCTGATTACATCTATCTTCATCCCTACACAACACTCGCTATTTTGTCCTGCAAAACAAACAAGAAAACAAACTTGAGTATTTCATTTTAGGTGTGGTCTACCTAAAGGCTAATAACGATGGGGCCGGAGAGATACAGCGGGTGCTTGTGCTGCACATGGCTGGCCACGGTTCAATCCTCGGCATCCCATATGGTCCCTCAAGCCCACCAGGAATGATTCCTGAGTGCAGAGCCAGAAGTAATTCTTGGGCTGGGTATGGCCCAAAAACTAAAAAAGAAAAAAATAATAATAATGATGCTCCTTGCCTTTTTTTCCTTTTCAGCCATAGCAGGTGGTACTTAGGGGGTTAACTCTGCAATGTTCAAGCCTGGACTTCCCACATGCATTGCATATGCCTTAGTTCTTTCTGCTATATCTCTGGCCCAAATGCTCTTTCTTTATTCTTTCTTGCATTTCTTTTGCATTTCTGTCCCCAATACTCTAATCCACAAACTCAAACGCCCCTCCAAGGCCTTCACAAGACCCAAACCCATGTCTCTGGCTTCCTTTCAATTATCTGGCACATTTGACTATTCTCTTGGCCATTTAATCTAATTTCACCCTCCCTCCTCCACATGGCCTGTGTTTCCTAAATATCTCAAATTGCATCCCTGGCAAGAATAGTCACATGATGGTGTTTGCAGTCATCTTTTAATTAAGGATCAGTCGGGGCTGGAGCAATAGCACAGCGGCAGGGCATTTGCCTTGCACGCAGCTGACCCAGGTTCAATTCCCAGCATCCCATATGGACCTGCGAGCACCGCCAGGAGTAATTCCTGAGTGCATGAGCCAGGAGTAACCCCTGTGCATTGCTGGGTGTGACCCAAAAAGCAAAAAAAAAAAATATAATAGTAAGGATCAATGTCTTTGACCCACATACTAAAAATTTTTTAGCAAGGAGACTAGAGTGATAATATAGGGGTTCAATGCACAGTACCCCATATGCTCCTCTGAGGCCTGCCATGAGTGATTTCTGAGTGCAGAGCCCAGGAGTAAGGCTTGAATACCGCTGGATGTGGTCCCTCCTCCACAAAAAAAGTTTTAGCAAGACAAATTATTCATGTCCTTTACACTTTAGAATTTGATTGATGGTTCCTAACGTAACTTTCACAAAAGATTTTACACAAGATATTTCACCATATAATTGTTTAATTTCAATATTCTGAGTTCAATAGGCTGGAAAAATACTTCTTGCCAGGATCTATCTAAATTAGTAAAAAGTAGCAAGTTGAAGTTGTAATATAATACATAAAGTACTCAGGGCATTCAAAGCATGCTTTTGTTTTTCTAGTATATTTTTTGAGGTTAGTATGGCAATGTCATTTTTTTTTTGCTTTTTTTTTTTTAGGTCATACCCGGCGATGCACAGGGATTACTCATGGCTTTGCACTCAGGAATAACTCCTGGCGGTGCTGGGGGACCATATGGGATGCTAGGAGTCGAACCCGAGTTGGTCACCTGCAATGTAAACGCTCTACCCACTGTACTATTGCTCCAGCCCCAAGTGTGGCAATATCTTACCAATTACTAAATCTGGAAGATTAAGGGCTGGAGAAATAACTCAATGGGCTGGAGCATGTGCCCAGCATGCAGGAGGCTGGGTCTGACCCCTGACACTGCATGGTCCCCCAAGTACCATCAGAGGGGCCGGAGCGATAGCACAGCGGGTAGGGCGTTTGCCTTGCACGCGGCCGACCCGGGTTCGATCCCCGGCATCCCATATGGTCCCCCAAGCACTGCCAGGAGTAATTCCTGAGTGCAAAGCCAGGAGTAACCCCTGAGCATCGCTGGGTGTAAAAAATAAAAAAAAACCAAGTACCATCAGAAAAGTCTGCCCTGGGCCAGAGTGATAACACAAAGAGAAGGACACTTGCCTAGCACACGGCCAACCCAGGCTCAATCCCCAGCATCCCATATGGTCCCTCAAGAACCTCCAGGAGTATTTCCTGAGCGCAGAGCCAGGAGTAACCCCTGAGTATCACCAGGTGTGAACCAAAAAGCTATGGGGCAGGGGAGAAAGAAAGAAAGAAAGAAAGAAAGAAAGAAAGAAAGAAAGAAAGAAAGAAAGAAAGAAAGAAAGAAAGAAAGAAAGAAAGAAAGAAAGAAAGAAAGAAAGAAAGAAAGAAAGAAAGGAAAGGAAGAAAGGAAGAAAGGAAGAAAGGAAGAAAGGAAGAAAGGAAGAAAGGAAGAAAGAAAGAAAGAAAGAAAGAAAGAAAGAAAGAAAGAAAGAAAGAAAGAAAGAAAGAAAGAAAGAAAGAAAGAAAGAAAGAAAGAAAGAAAGACATCTCACACCACAGAGACTGGCACACATTCAAAAGAACAAAAGCAACCAGTGCTGGCGTGGACGTGGGAAAAAAGGGATGCTCTTTCACTGTTGGTGGGAATGCCACTGGTCCAGCCTTCCTGGAAAATATGGACAGTCCTTCAAAAACTAGAAATTGAGCTTCCATATGACTCCGCAATACCACTTCTGGGAATATATCCCAAGGATGCAAAAAAGCACAGTAGAAATGACATCTGTACCTACATGTTCATTACAACTCTGTTCACAATAGCCAAAATCTGGAAACAACCCAAGTGCCCTAGAATAGATGACTGGTTAAAGAAACTTTGGTACATCTACACAATGGAATACTATGCAGCTGTTAGGAGAGGTGAAGTTATGAAATTTGCTTATAAATGGATAGACATGGAGAGTATCATGTTAAGTGAAATGAGTCAGAAAGAGAGGGACAGACATAGAAGGATTGCACTCATTTGTGGAGTATAGAATAACATCACTTGAGGCTGACACCCAACGACAGTAAATATAAGGGCCAGGAGGACTGCCCCATAGCCACAAGTCAGCTTCATGAGCGGAGGGGAGAAGGCAGATGTAATAGAGAAGGGATCACTAAGAAAATGATGGCTGGAGGAATCAGGATAGGAGATGTGTACCGAAAGTAGATAATGGACCAAACATGATGACCTCTCAGTGTCTGTGTTGCAAGCCATAATGCCCAAAAGTAGAGAGAGAGTATGGGGAGTATTGTCTGCCATGGAGGAAGGGGGAGCGTGGGAAAGGGGGGGTATACTGGGGATATTGGTGGTGGGGAATGTGCACTGGTGTTTGATCATTGTGTGATTGTAACCCAAACATGAAAGCTTGTAACCATTTCACAGTGATTCAATACATTAAAAAAAAAGAAAGAGATAATTTTTCATTTCAGTGCTATTTATCATTTGCATTATAACCCTTGTGTGATTACGATTTATTGAAGCATTTTTCTATGTTTACACATTGGGTTGTTTTGAGTTTTTACCTGTTATCAGCCACATGATTTATATTTTTTAAAACATACTGTGTGAGTCAGTAGTTTTACTGTCACTGTACAGAGGAAAAAGATTTAAAATATTGCTACTTGAGTAAGTTATTGTTTCTCCTTTCTCTCTATACCCAATTACTAATTAACTGCTTTCATTTTTCTCTTAATTATTCCTTTGTTCTTATTTTGATTTATATATATATCCTGGATTTTTCTCTTCTTATCTAATATTATTTGGTGTTCTATTTTTTTATTATAGAACAAAAAGTAAGATATTCCTAAATTCTAAAGGGTTGAATACAATAAAGTGTGTTATTTGGCTTATACTTGTTTATAAAGCAGGCACTTAAATAACTTTTTGTTCTATGTCATTTCAATATAACATTGATAAAAGCAATTTATTCTAAAAAAAAAAAAAGAGAAAGAAAAAGAAGAAAAAGAAAAATTTCCCCAGCAGTGCCAGAATGACTTTGACTTCAAGGATGGAGCAGGGACTAGCTCCTGAGCACGAGTGGATGTGGCCCCCACCCCACCCAAAAAAAAAAAAAAACAGACAAAAACAAAAACATTTCTGGTTTAATGTTCTATCTTCCCTAAAATAAACTTATCTGATGAGAAAAGAGTTAAGACAGCTAGACTTGGGCTGCAGAGATAGTATAGCAGGCTGAGCATTTGCCTTGCACACAGCCAGCACAGGTTTGATCCCCAGCATCCCACATCGTCCCTTGAGCCCCACCAGGAATGATGAGAGAGAGAGACAGAGAGAGAGAGAGAGAGAGACAGAGAGAGACTACTTTCTTCCACTTTCCTTTTAATGTTTTTTTTTTTTTTAATTCTTTCCCAGCATGCTCAGAAGACTACGACATGCTCAGGATCAAATCCAGCCTCCTTGGGGCTGGAGCAATAGGACAGCAGGTAGGGTGTTTGCCTTGTATGCGGCCGACCAGGGTTCAATCCTCGGCATCCCATATGGTGCACTGAGCAGCGCCAGGAGTAATTCCTGAGTGCAGAGCCAGGAGTAACCCCTGAGCATCACTGTGTGTGGCCAAAAAGAAAAAACAAAAACAAATCCAGGCCACCTGCATACAAAGCACACACCCAGTCATTGAACTCTCTCTCTCTGGCCCTCCATTTTTCTAACATGATCAAGAATGGAAACAGTGAGATAGAGGCTAGCGAGAGCCTATAGGCTGGAGCACACATTCTGCATGCAGGAAGCCCAGAGACAATCCCTGAGACTGCATGGTTCCTGAACATTGCCAAGGGCAAGCCCAGAGCCACCAGTCAGCAGTAGCCCATAAGCACCTCTCGGTGCACATCCACCCACCTCAAAAAAGAGAGGGGAACACGGACAGAAAAGATCAGAAGGCGCCATAAACAGCCTATTCTCTGAGTTCTGCATATAAGCTCTTCTCTTGCCCATGTACCTGTTTCTCTTTCCACTCTCCTACCCTGAACCTAAGAGCCTCCAGATATCCTAATTATCTGCATATCTATAACTGGCTTTGGCAAAGGAGATACTTAGTATCTGCCAAGTAAATGAAAAAGCAATATTTAAATTAAACATTCATGCTATCCAAAGAAACACTGCAAAGTGCATCTTTATATTTATAAATAATTCCAACTTTATTTTAGGTGTAGTTTAATCACTGTATCACTGTCATCCCGTTGCTCATCGATTTGCTCGAGCAGGCACCAGTAACGTCTCCATTGTGAGACTTGTTGTTACTGTTTTTGGCATATCGAATATGCTACGGGTAGCTTGCCAGGCTCCGCCGTGCGGGCAAGATACTCTCGGTAGCTTGCCAGGCTGTCCAAGAGGGGTGGAGGAATCGAACCCGGGTTGGCCGTGTACAAGGCAAATGCCCTACCTGCTGTGCTATTGCTTCAGCCCATTGTTTAATAAAAGGTTGTAATTTCCAAGAAAATATTTACTCATCCACCACTGAACTAATTGGTGGTAAGCAACAATACTGGCTTTGATAGTGAAGGAATGATCTGTTCTCTAGGAGTGAAAACACACATTGTGTCTTAGCAAAACTTGAAATGAGAAAAGAAAACTATATATGCTCAGTCCTCTGCTAAACCAAACAAACTTTTCAGTGACTATAAAATTCAGCTACGTGGGCTTGAGTGCTCAGTACAGCAGGTAGGGTGCTTGATTTGCACGTGTCCAATCTGGGTTTGATCACCAGCATCCTGTATGGTCCCCCAAACCCTTCAGGAGTAACTCCTGAACACCGCTGCATGTGATCCCAAAATCAAAAATAAATAAGTAAATAAAATTCAGTTATGTATTTCAAACTACTTATTTTACCTTCAAAATCATGTTTTTTTTCTTTTTTCTAAACAACTGGGTAGAAATCACGTCCTCTGAAACCTTAGCCAACATAAAATCAGATATAAATACCATGTTTTACAGTATGAATAACAGCCTTAAAAAAAAAACTACAACCGTGGCTTAAGAATATATCTTGTTTCTCTTTAACTCACATCTAAACTCTCTGTACAGCAAAAGGAGCAACATATATTACTTTTAAAAGGTCATATTTAGGGGCTGGAGAGATAGCACAGCGGGTAGGGCGTTTGCCTTGCACTCGGCCGACCCGTGTTCGATTCCCAGCATCCCATATGGTCCCCTGAGCACGGCCAGGGGTAATTCCTGAGTGCAGAGCCAGGAGTAACCCCTGTGCATCGCCAGGTGTGACCCAAAAAGCAAAAAAATAAAATAAAATAAAATAAAATAAAATAAAATAAAAGGTCATATTTCCATCATGCCATTGTTAATATTAGAAATAATTTGATAGTTCACCTTTTAGGGACCTTATTTTAAATCCTAACTTGAAGCACTAGGTGAAACTAACTTGGTGTCACTTTGATTCTCAAACTCCACCAAAAGTATCTTTTTTGCCTTGGGAGAAAGGGGATACTCACACCAGTGGTGCTCAGGAATTACTCCTGGCCCTTGCACTCAGGGACCATTCCCAGCGGGGTTTGGGGACCATATGTGGTACTGGGTACTGAATTCAAGTCAGGCACAATTGTCTTACTCTCTGCAATCATTGTTCTTTTAAGGCAACAACTGTAGAAAGCCATCAAAATTAGGGCCATATATCAAAGTATACACGTAAAAGTACCTTCTCCAATGACCTACTTAATTCAACTAATGCTCTTTGTTTAAAACTAGGTTTTATGTCTCCTTTTTGTTTAAATAAATTTGATAGTTTTTAAAAACTCTGAATTTTATAATTTTTTTTTTTTTTTTGCAGAACACCAGTTTACTATTTTCCCTTCACGGATGGATTAGCTGTATCATTTTACACTAATAAATAATAGAAATAGGTCTGCTGGAAGAATAGCAGAACTTGCCAAGTGGCAGCTGCTTTATGTACATGAACAATATCATCTTTCTCCCATCTGGAAGGTCCCACTTTCTTACCCCTCCACCACGGTGTTTCTGTGAATAAGGAAGAGTTGCTCTCTCCTGTCACAGAGAGACCTGCCCTGGTCTAAGGCTACACAATCCTCAAATACAATATAATTAAATTATTACCTGATACAAGAATGAGGGATTCCATAGTTATATCCTGTAACATGAGAGACTCTCTGAATAATGGGAATATCACCGTCTCCCGGTATTGGAGAAAAGTCATTTGCTGAAAAGAGGGAAGAAGGTGTCTCTGTTTGCACACAGGAACCAGCAGCCGTGGCATTCAGAAATCCTGTTTTTATATGGTACTGGGAATCATCAGGGAGCATGTGCTCCAACACTTTGAGGTAACTAGACTTCTGTTCGTTTGCAGAAAAGTCTGATAAGTTGCACATTTCAAACCCATTGGTGCTAGTTTTGTCGTTGCTGTCAGCAGGAGACTCAAACTGTAGTTGCCTTCGAGGGCCAGGTCTGGGTTTCTGAGACTCGGTTTGTAGACTACTTGTCTGAAGATGGTCTGGGCTACTGGCTGCTCTATCTTCTTCCTGCATAATCTTAATGATTTTGATAAGCTGGAAGAGACGTTTGCGATCATTCATATCATGGACTCCCAATCTGGAATAGTCCTTCATCGTAACCTTGGCTAATTCCTCTATTTTCTGAAGGCCAACGGCGGTAAAATGAGGATAATACTGTGCAAGTTCAGCTTCACAGAGACATTCATACAACCACGATGCCATGTTTGTGAACAGATTTCTGTAAGCTGGAGAGAAAAAAAAAAAGGACACTTGAAATAGTTTATATAGTTCAATCATTCCTTTAAACAATGAAAATTATGAAACATGTAGAAAATTTCACTAATATACTAAGTTGCTAACAAATATATTGTATTCTGAAAGATTAAATAGCAGAGCACATAAGAAAAGATACTTATGAAACATTTGTAGTAATTGTAGGTATAACCTACACATCTTCTTAATAAAGTGATCTTAGATTGTATATTCAGTAAATGCACATACACATAACTAAAGTCACTTACTTATTTCTGGGGAGTTCCTTCCAATCTGCAGTGTCTACTTAACACATGCCATAAACTACTGAAATCTTTTCCCCACCACTGTAGTAGGACTAATTTTAGATGTCCAAGTTAATGTCAAGGCATGTTGCACAACTGTTTCCCATATTAATGAACAAAGGCTTAAGAACTCTTTGAGAATGGAAAGCAGAACTAAGCAGCAAACCAGCGAGGATTACAACTGTGTAAGGCAGAGGAAATCACATTGATATCTGACAAATATTATTAAAAATTGAATAGAGTTGCAAAAATATTCTTGTTAATTCAGAATCTACTAATTCAGAATTCCAGATAGTCTAAAAAGTACAGTCATTTGTAGAAGTTTAGATATGAATAAGTTACTTAGGAAATAATATTAAGGTTCAGGATTTTATTTTGGGGTGACACCTGGCAGTACTCAGGGCTTACTTCTGGCCCTGTGCTCAGGAATCACATCTGGTGGGTTCAGGGGACTATGCAGAGCCGGAGCTCAAACTTGGGTCAGGGCTCTTGCTTTGCATTTGGCCAACCTGAGTTTGATCTCTGGCATCCCTTATGGTGCCCAGAATCCCACCAGGCATGACCCCTGAGCATAGAGCCCAAAATAAGCCCTGAGGAGAACTGCTGGATGTGGCCCCAAAGCCAAATAAATAACAATAAATGACTACAATTTGCTCAAGATCTTTCCACATCCCTCTGCCTGCTAAATCATTTATGCCACTCTTGCAAGACAGCTTAATAGTTATTTCTCTTCCACCTCACCTTTCTCAACCCTTTTTGTCTTGCAGTCTCTTCTCTGATTTTACCACCCAGCATCCTAGGCAATAGTTGTTAAACAGTTGTTAAACCAAGTCACCAATCCCTATCCTTCTGATTCCTCTACATGGAATTCCTGTCTCCTCAGGAAAAAATCTATTTAGTTACTGACATGTTTCTACATAAGCGGGCAGCATGCTGCCTTTCTAAGCCATATAGTTAGCTTATATTCTTTTGTTTTGTTATTATATCTGTCCTACATTCCATTTTATAAAGGTCCAGGCCCTCACCCCTTCTGGAAGAAACATCAGTATCATTCTTGGAGCTTAACAGTATAGACATAATACAGAGTTCCATGTCTATGAAGAAAAATAATTTCTCACTGTTTGAGAAAGAGCACCTAAAAAGCTCCTCCAGGTGATAATGATTGTACCCCCACACACACTGATCTATAGCTATCATAATTACAACCACAAACAGCAATGCACTGATCCAGCAATTCCACGTATAAAAGTAATCCTGCAGTCTCCCAGAGATATTATATCCAAGAACAATAATGTATACAAAGGTTTTCATGGTAGCACTGTTGCAAGGACAACAAAAAAAATAGGGACTAGTTATATAAATCATGATAAACCATTAAATAGAATACACATCAATTACAAAGATTAAGAAAGCCTGGAATATAGTTCAATGTGATTCACATATATGAGGCCTTAGGTTGAATTACCAGAAAAAAAAATAACTCAACAGATTATTGAAAGAAAAGAAAGCTGTCCTACATATTGTCAGGTGACTAAAACAAAGTAACAATTTGTATAGTACAGGGATTGTTAAAGAGAAAGAGATAAGCAGATGCAGAGATCTATCATAGATCGATTATCAGGCATAAAATACCTTTGACAGTAAGTACGCACTAAAACATACTGCTCTCAGGGGAGAGCTCATTGTGGAGGGCAAGCATAGGAAAATTATTTTAATCTTACCAATAAAGGCCAGTAATGCCTTTCCTATTGCTTCTATTGCTGTCTATCACCCAGAACAGTTGGTTTTTAATTTTGAACCATGTGATCGGTTACTACTGAAAATAACTATTTCTATTTCCATCTATCTCCCTCCTACCTTCCTAACCTCTCCAAACAGACCCAACACAATTTCTTGGTTCTAATTTGGTGTTTTTCCCTCTAGTTTTTACTTTCCATTTACTTTCATTCTTCTTCTTTTCCCTACCATTTTATAGCCTGAAAAATTCAACACGGGTGAGAGCTACCAGAAACACCTCAAATTATGTGTTTGAGGGGCTGGAGCGATAGCACAGTGGGTATGGCGTTTGCCTTGCACACGGCCGGCCCAGGTTCGATTCCCAGCATCCCATATGGTCCCCCAGCACTGCCAGGAGTAATTCCTGAGTGTAGAGGCAGGAGTAAGCCCTGTGCATCGCTGGGTGTGACCCGAAAAGCAAAAAAAAAAAATTATGTGTTTGACTTAAACTGATAAAAGTAACCAAAAATTACTGTTTTAAATTACTCCTACTGTTGCCAAATTTTTCATGACCCCCCCAATTCCATCACAATTTAGACTCAGTTTAAGAAGTTAGGTGACAGTGTACGTGTACAACATAGTGAGTTTTGACAATTATATGCCTGTGAGACCACCATAATTAAAATACAGAATATTTCCATCACCGTCAATTCCTAATGCCTCTTTGCATTCCATCCTTCCCACTGGCCCTTGGTGACAACTGCTTTTGCCTGTATTCATTTGTATTAAATTGTTTAATATGTAGTTATACAGTATATTCTATTTTGTTTCTGTCATTTTTCATTAGCCCGATTTTGAGGTTTATGTGTGATACATATACTGTGCCCTCATTTTATTTAGAAGAATGAATTAGTGAGCAGCTTCAGGCACAGAGTTCTCAAGCGGCGATTCTAAGATGGGAACTTAGGTCTTCTCGTGGCAAGTGGTCCCATACTCTTTCCGCTATTCCATGTTGCACACAGTCCACCAGCCGCGTGATGGGCTAGATCTCTACCCTGCTCAGCAGATTGGATGCTTTCTGCAGATCTGGGCTGCCGCATGGAATCTCTCACAGCTGCCATCCTAGAAAATGCCCTGCAAATCAGCAAAATTCACAGGCCAGGGCCAGATGAACAGGTTTTTGCATGCAAGACCCACTCATATTCAGTGCCACAAGTATGCCGAGCTCTCCTTTGTGACAAATTCAGACTGCCAGGTCCCAGCTGTCAGAGTAATGATCAGAAATAGAGTCTTGGAAAAAATCCAGCTGGCAGAAATTCAAGCTTTCTTGTCCTGGTGGCAGAGAAAATAAACTGGAAGTGAAATACACGCACAAGGAAATTTATTCACATTCCAGGATGTGGATAAGCTCCAACTATTTAACATGCTCCCTCAAACTCTCCATTTATCTACCTAAACTATGTAACTCTACCCACCTAAATTGCTTGAAACTGAACTGGGAATACAATAACTCTTAGTCATTTAGCTGTGTAACCTTAGGCAAAGTCACTTAGTTTCTCTGAGTTTCATTTCCCTCTTTCAACAAGACCTTTATGTAAAACTAATTTGAAAACTGTAAAGTGCTCTATAAGGATGAGGCTATGCCCTTCTATTCACTTTGATCTCTGTGTCTGGCATATAGGTAGGTTTGGCTGCCTGGCTTACTAAAAGCAAAAATAAATACCATATGGAAGACTTTTAAATTATTAATGAAAAACTCAATATATAACACAGAATTAAAAGGTTAAGGGACTGAAAATACTAAAGTAGATATATTTGCAAAATATGTTCATAGTAATACTATGTGTCATTACTATAATACGCATCTACTAGCTTAAGATGAGTTTTTATTGACTATTATATAAGTACTTTTCTCTCCATCACTGTAGAGAGTTGCCATAAATGCCTGATTATCAATTATAATATTAGATGATAGTACATATCAAAAGACCAACACATGGGCTGGAGAGATAGTTCAGCAGGTAGAGGGTTTGTCTTTCATGTGGCCAACCTAAGTTGGATCCCCAGGACTCAATATTGTTCTTGAGCTCCACTAGGAGAGATTCCTGAGCACAGAACCAGGAGTAAGCTCTGAGCTACGCTGCATGTGGCCCAAAAACAAACAAAAATGACCAACACTCAATGTAAATCATATGTATATGGGCTCTTAATTTTGTTTTGGTCAACTTTACCAAGGAGTAATTTATGTACAATAAACTAGACCCATTTTAAGAGTGTAGCTAGGAATTGGAGCAATATTACAGGAGGTAGGGCTCTTGTCTCGCATGCAGCCAACCTGGGCTCGATCCCCAGCATCCCAGACGGTCCCCTGAGCATCTCCAGGAGTAATTCCTGAGTGCACAGCTAGGAGCAATCCCTGGGCATCGCTGGGTGTGGCCTAAAAACAAACCAAAAATAAAATTTAAGAGTATAGTTATATGAATTCTGACAATGTAACCACATCAATCAAAATACAAACACTTCTAGAAGCTTGCCATGTCTTTGGCAATCAATCCTCTCCTCTATGCTGGGCCCCAGGTAATCACCGACCTGCTTTCTGTCATCATAGATAGGTTTTACTTTCTAGAATTTCACATAAAATAAAATCATATAGTGCCACTGCTATTTCAATCTATATAACACATGGAAACTGAATAGGGGAAACCTACTTTGCATGATTTCTCCTTAAACCGTTCGCTGGAGACAAGTTAAAATGAGTACACTGATATTTCATACATTTTCCCCCCCACCAAGTCAAATGTGTCACCTAATAAAGACATGTTGGTGGTGCTGCTGCTGCTTTGGGGCCACACACTGCTGGGCTCAGGGGATGATATGGGGTATCAGGAATCAACCCCAGGTAGACCATGTGCAAGGTAAGCAACTTACCCGCCATACCATCTCTCCATCCCCAGCAGGTACAATGTCATTAAAAATCTAAAGAAAATATCAGATTCTGCTATTGCCTATTTATAAGACTATCAAAATTTTCAATAGTTTTAATAAAAGTTTTGGATCATGGATCACAGCTTAGTCTTCAGTCCCTGTTCTCCCTTCAACATGTAACTACCTCACTTGCTTGTCTGGATATTTCTTTACTGGCCGATTTCCACTCTAGGGAAGCCCGTGTTCTCTCTCCAACATGTACTTCTCTCTCGATTGCTCTCCCCTCACACTGTTCTAAATAAGTTTCAATAAAACCTCCCTTGCTTGACTGAAAAAAAAAAGTTTTTAATCAATATAAAAAATGCAGAAATCCTAAATCTAAAACCTATAATTCCTTGCCACTTAGAAAGACTAGGGGAAAATGATCCAAGTTTTATGTGTTATAAGTTTACATGAAGGCAATTTATTAAAAAAGTAATAATACTTTGAGAAATCTTGCTCACAGAGGGTAACCACGGTACATCTAAGACATCCAAATTAAGTTTTAGTTTTTCAAACTTACCTAAGAGGAATGGCTGGGGGGAGGGGAAAAAAATTAACAAATCCCTGTATTACATTTATCAAAATATAACTCACAAACTATAAAACCTAAAGTGCAATTCCATAGTTTTAAGAATATTCAGAGTTAAAAGAAAAAAAATATTCAGAGTTATGCAAATATCCTCACAATCCAATCAGAATATTTTTATCATACCGGGGGTATGGTGCCACCAGTAGGTCAACCTGTACCTGTGGGGTGGTGAGTTCATCAGCAGCCTGATGATCCCTACAGACTTCCAGACACCCTAAAATTGCTGCCGTGCCTTTGCCCAGACCCCAACAACTTGGGGCCAAGTTTATCAAGAAATTAAACGGCCAAAAGTTAGGTATGTGGAAGACATACCCACAAACCACCTCCGGCTCAGCTATATAAGCTCATTTATTGGCCTTATTTCAGAGACCCATAAATCTCGAAAGAGACCAAAGGATGCAGTTAGGACCTGTAGCGCAGAAGTAAGTGAGAACCCATGACTGAGAGCCCCAGGCTCACTTGGATCAGGACTGGGACTCCTCCCTGCCAAGTCCCCAGTTTTCCAGTAGCTTGGCAGTCACACCCACAAACTGCCCCTGGCGCCATGTAATCTCATCAATGGCCAAGACCCAGAGACTATAAACTAAAGCTCCCAGAAGAGAGCGCTGCAGAATGCCCTGACCCTGTGCCAAGCTGTCTTCACCAGGGGAACCTTGGAGGGGGACAGGCTGAGTTTCCCTCCTTGCCCCAAGCAGAACCCCGGCAGCTGAAAACCTCCAGGACCCAACTGCTGCCATGTCCAAGGCCACTCTCCGCATGCTCAGATGATCCTCACCAAGAGGGGACGAGCCTCACTCAAGACGGGATGAACCTCACCAGAGAGCGGACCGGCAGGAAAACCCAGGTATGTGGGAACCCGTGACTGAGGTCTCTAAGCCCACTTGGATTGGGATGGGCCTCCTCCCATGTCCCCAGTTTTCCAGAAGCTTGGCAGTCACACCCACAAACTGCCTCTGGCACCATGTAATCTCATCAATGGCCAAGACCCAGAGACTATAAACTAAAGCCCCAGAAGAAAATACACAGAATTTCCTGGACATTATATTCTATCCATAGCAAGCAATACAAAACAAATCATCTAACACTGCCTTTTTGGCAGGTTTGAGTGATGGTGAGACTGGTGTCGAAATATCAAATGTAACCAAAGTAGAGAGAGAGTATGAGGGAAACTGTTTGCCACACAGGCAGGGGAAGGGTTGGAATGGGGGTGTGGGGAATACTGGGTATTTTGGTGGTGGAAAATATGCACTGGTGAAGGAACAGGTGTTAAATGATTGTATGACCAAAGCTCAAACATAAAAGCTTTGTAACTGTATCTCATGGTGAATCAAAAAAGGGGGGGGGAATAACAATAAAATAATAAAATAAAATTAACATTCAGGATAGAATAAAAAAAAAGTAATGTGGAGTTCATGCCCAATTCAATCAGTTTAATCAATGGCTGAATGAATGGCAGTACTCCTACATTATTAAAAAGAAAATTTAGGAAAGTTTTTATCAATAAAAAATACCTTCCTTAAATTTTTTTTTTTTTTTCTGCACCAGGCAATGCACAGGGGTTACTCCGGGTTCTGCACTCAGGAATTACTCCTGGCGGTGCTCAGGGGACCATATGGGATGCTGGGAATTGAACCCGGGTCGGCTGTGTGCAAGACAAACAAACGCCCTACCCACTGTGCTATTGCTCCAGCCCCCAAAAAGAGTATTTTTTATCATAAAAGAAACCTCACACGTTTAATCTTTGTTGTTACACTGACATCTAACAGGGATAAGACTGCCCTCTAAAACATTTCTTATAATTATCAAAAACAAAATTAACCAGCTGGAGAGAGAGAGAGAGTACAGGGATTGAGGTACTTTCCTTAAACGAGGCCAACCCAGGTTTGATCCCCTGGGAACCACATATGATTCCCCCAAGCAACACCAGAAGTAAGTTCTGAGCAGAGAGCCAAGAGCAAGAGCAGCCCTGAACACTGCTCGGTTTGGTTCAAAGACCAGGAAACTAGAACCAAACTTAACCATGGAAGAAATCAGTGACACGTACTGTGGTGTTCCTGAAAAACATAAGTTAGGGTAGAGAGTTGTCAAGAACACAAACACAGGCTGGGCGGCAGCTCAACACCTGCAGCGAAGGTGTTGCCTGCAGCAGGCCCAGATTCTATTTCCAGCATGGTCTCCTGAGCACAGCCAGGGCTGACCCCTGAGCACTGCTGGGTGCAGCCCAGCCAAAACTAAAAGAAAAGTACCCATTTTAGGGTCCAGGAACAGCTCAGCACCAGGGCACATGTCACAATCCCCTACATACACACACACACACACACACACACACACACATATGCCAAGTACAACCCCAACAACACTGCCATTTGGAAGCTCTGGTGCACCACAACTGAGTGTGCACAAGCATCACAACCAAAGGACACCAGTAGGGCCGGGGTAAGTTCATGGGTGGAGTACCTGCTTCGAATGTTTGAGACTGGATTCTATCTCTAGTATTAAGGAAAAAGTGATCAAGTATGTTGGCCCTGAAGCTAGGTGTTTGGCAACTCCCTGACCCCCAGAGAACGTGTGTGCAAGCACTACAACCAAGTGTGCACGAGAAACTGGTGTGGCGCTGGGGCTCTGTTACTTAGGATCGATATTTCACACGACAGGTCAGGATACACACACACCCACACCACGATGTGAGTGGCAGCTAGCACAGCTGAGCGTTTCTTCTCTTTTTCGTGTCTCATAGTGAGCATACAAAGACATCCTAACTCTAGTTACCTAGTCATGCAACAACACGTAAGAAACACCTCCAGACCGAAAACATCACAATGGAAAAGCAACGCAGAACACCACCACGCTTAGTGAGAAAAGATGGTAGCCCTCAAGACTCAACCAGTAATAAACAGATATATAACCTCTCTGATAAGGACTTCAGAGAGATAATATTGAGGGTATTTAAGGAGTTCAAAGAAACAATGGAACAGTCGGCCAATAAAATACAAGAAGATATGAGCACAGAAATGAGGAAACTATAAGCAGAAATGAAAGAACTAAAAAGCCTGGTAAGTGAAATGAAAAACTCACCAAAAGGTCTCAACAGTAAAGTAACATGGTAGCTGAGGACAGAATCAGTGAGCTCCACGATGCCTCCAGACCAGAGCTGAAAATGGGAAAAAAAAACCCAAATAAACAGCAGACACAGGAACTCCAGAATTAATTCAAAAGGAGCAAATAAGATTCATTGAGGTCCCAAGTGTGCAACCCCTGAGGAATCCCAAGCAAGTGTATACGGCCCTCTGTCTACTCTTCAAGCCGAGAATGAAAATTTCAAGAGCGTTAGGTGGAGAAGTTAACAAGGACATCAGGGCTAAAGACAGCTCAATGGGATGAAACAGGCCTTGCGCATACGAGGTGAGGGTTCCATCCCTGGCACCACCTGGTCTCTGAGCACCACTGAAAGTGATCTTAAGTGGCCCCTCCATTGTTTTTAGAAAGTAATTCAACATGGGACTGAAGTGACGGTGCAGTGGCTAGACCTGGGTTTGATCCTTGGCACTACACACGGTCCCTGGAGTACCACCAAGAGTAAGCCCTGAGCATCAGTAGGTGTGGCCCAAACCTTCCTCAATAAAAGCAATTCAATATTTAATACTGCATACAGCAAAGCCTAATTCATTGCATTAAAATACTGAAAAACTTTATCCTTACTTTTTATCCCCCCCAAAAAATGGGTCTTGGGGCTGAAGAGATAGTACAGTGGATAGAGTACTTGCCTTGCATTGTGACCAAGTCAGGTTTGATCCTCGGTACCCCATATGGTCCCTAAGTCCTCCTAAGAGTGATCCCTGAGTACAAAGCCTGAGCAGAGCTGGGTGTGTGTGACCCCAAAACAAAAGCATATACATTCATCCACTGTCCCTACTGCTCCTGGTCCTTTCACATCAGCCAATTTTATTCATTTATATTAGTTGTATGTGTATGTGGTTATTTGAGTTTGAGATCCAAGATTTGGTCAACACTGCTTCATAAAAAATAATAATACTGGGGCCGGAGCGATAGCACAGCAGGTAGGGCGTTCGCCTTGCACGCGGCCGACCCGCGTTCGATCCCCGGCATCCCATATGGTCCCCCAAGCACCGCCAGGAGTAATTCCTGAGTGCAGAGCCAGGAGTAACCCCTGAGCATCGCTGGGTGTGACCCAAAAAGCAAAAAAAGAAAAAAGAAAAAAGAATAATAATACTATACCTTTTTAATTTATGGAAATTGAAAAATAATTTCTCCCCGCCTCCCACTCTTTCCCTTTATTCTGTGTGTGTGTCAGGTGGGGATTGGGGATGGTCACACCCAGGGGCTACTCCTGATCTAAGCTCAGGAGACCATACATAGTACTGGGATTTGAACTGGGCCTGTGGGATGCAAGGCATATACCCTGCTGGCCCAACATCACTCACCCTCATTGCTGCTGCTGATGTTACAGTGTGCAATGGCAGTAACCAGCACACACACTTGGATGTAGTGCTCACACATTTTTAGCTGCAGTGCCTGCTGGCACTTATCAGGTTGTGGAGCTTGCACCACACTGTGCTGAGGTTCTCCCCACGGTTGGCACTCCTTCTAGCTGTGCTTGCACCAGTGCCTTCTGCACAAGCACTCTTAGTTGAGGCATATGAATTATGGCCGCAATGCTTGCCAAGGGTCCCTGCAGTACTCATATATGTGCTCACCAGGGGCCACACTTCCTGGGGGTGGTGCCTGAATACCTCTTTAGTTGTCCCATTTTTGTGGTGCTCACACACCTAAGACATGGCGGGAAGCCACTTACTACATCGGGGATCAGGCAGCAGAGCTCGAAAGTCAATGCATGTGAGACACCAGTGATTTGAACTCATGACCATGTTGGCAGGTCATGAGTGTCTGAGCCACTGTGCTCTTCCTCTGGGCCAAAACCCTCATTCTATGTGGCAACTGAGGCTCTAAAAGGATAAGTGACTTCCCCTAAGTCACATGCTTTGTTAGGTCCCTTTAAACATAATTTTTGTGGGGGTGCGGAGGTTTGGGCACACCAGAGGTACTCAGGGCTTATTTCTGGCTCTGCACATAGGTATCACTCCTGACAGTGCTTGGGGGACCATTATGGGATGCCAGGGATCAAACCCAGGTTTACAGTGATAGCTGTACTATCACTCCAGCCCCAGATCTACCTGCATCTCAACCTGGTATGCGGGCTTTCTCCCTTTTGGAGAAGTCTGCGTTCTCTCTTAAACATATATAAAACACACACCCTTTCTCTTCTTGTATGTCCTAAATAAAACTATCTTACTTCAGAAGAAAAAAAAAAAAAGCTAATCCTGAAAGCAAAGCACTACATAGAACATTAGAGAATTAGAACATTATTATGTGCTTTGTTATAGAAGTATGACAATACTAGTACTAAAATAGCTTCTGATTGCCAAGAAATATTCCCTCAAGTGAGTTCCACTAAACTGTGACACAGTATGTTTACATACTAAATCCCCAACCTATCCAGCCCTAAGCAACCACTAATAATAATTACTTTTAAAAGGAAGACAAACAGTCACTGGTCCACTGTCCAATACAAACCAATACTGTACAAACCCAACATTCTCAATTTTCCTTAAAATGTTTCTGTATGCCCTTTCAGACATAAGGTTCCTAAGAAGAATACAACAAATTTAGTATTCGAGGTGGGAAACTGAAGCAGAATAATTCAGTATAAACTTTCTCCTAACAAGAGAATTGGTTATTTCAAGCTCTAGGGATTATTCTATCTATAGACTACTGATCTTAACTGAAGACAAGTGATACTAGACAACTGCTTAAAACAACAGCTGCAAAGGAAAAATATATAATACTTCATGGGCTTCTTAAGGTTAGATGTGGATTTGGAGATACCAATCATGTGGGTTATACCCAAAAGTCATTTTTGAGAAATTCTTTTTGTAACTACAAAAAACATAGCTCCAATTTGTTTATGATTAAGTAGCTGGCTAATGGCACAAACCTACTGCACCAAAGAATCAAAATATTATGATTTACCACTTAATTTCACTTGCATCTAATTTTTCCCATTTTTCATTTTAGATTAATTTTAGTCTTTAGTTGTTTCTTTGACCCACAAAATAAAAATACATACTATTCACCAAGGCGGAAAATGTAACTGAAAATGAGCTGTTTCAAGATAGCAGTGATGATTGATTTGTTTACAACAAATGAAAGAATTTCAAAAGTGGTCGTCTTGTTGAATCAAGCTATGATTCTGAAGACAGTGATATTATTCCTCCAGCAAAACAAAAGCTATTTTATGGAATTTTAAAAATTAGTGTGGTTATGGTGCCAGAGAATACAGCAGGGAAGGCGCTTTGCTTTGTACTTGGCCAAACACACACACGCAGAGAGCAAGGTTAGTGCACATATTTCACACAGACTATGTACATAATGTAAGCCACACTATAAAGCTGTTCAAAAGTTATAATTCCAGAAAGATAGCACAGGAGGAAGGCGTCGCAAACAACCCACTGTGGTTTGATCCCCAGTTTGATCCACAGATGGTTCTCCCCATCCAGCACAGTCAGGAGTGACCCCAATCAGAGAGCCAGGAGTAGCCTCTGAGCTCATAGTGTGGCTCAAATCTAAAACCCAAAAATCAGTCATGTAACTACTGAGAAGTTTTTTACAAGGACAATTTTTGGATGGAGAGCTTCACATCACAAATCAATTGCCTGCAAGAAGAAAAACCGAATTCTCTGTTCAATTGAAAATGCTAGAGGGTAAGGGCTGGAGAGAGAGTACAGGGGATAAGGTGCCTGCCTGCCGTGCAAAAGGCCACCCCTGTCCCCTTCAATCCTCTGAATCACATATGGTCCTTTAGGCACCTCCAGGAGTCGTCCCTAAGCACAGAGTCAGGTGTAGTCCCTGAAACCACCAGGTGTGGACCGCCCCTCCCAAAAAAGAAAATACTAAGAGACAAACCATTTACTACTGTAAAACTTGTAATCACCAACCAGGTTTACATCCTGCTAACTGCTTTACAAAGATTGATATCTGTGAAGAAAATTATAAATAATTTCTAAATATACATATATAATGCGTGTACTTTTATAAGCACATATTTATATCTATATGCCTTTCCATTGATAAAAGGCATGCAACATTTGAAACTTTAAAAAAAATGTATTATTTTTACTTTTGAATACATCATATATTACATAGTAACAACAAAAAATGTTTTAGGGGCTAGAGAGATAGTACAGTGGATAAGGTGCTTGCTTTGCATGTGGCTGACCCAGATTCAATGCCTGACATCCCATATGGCTCCTGAACCTGCCAAGAGTGATCCCTGAGCAAAAAGTCAAAAGTAAGCCCTGTGGGCTAGAGCAATAGTACAGCAAGTAGGGCGTTTGCCCTGCACGCAGCCAACCCGGTTTAGTTAGATTCCCAGCATCCCGTACGGTCCCCCAGCACCGCCAGGAGTAATTCCTGAGTGCAAAGCCAGGAGTAACCCCTGTGTATCACCGGGTGTGACCCAAAAGGCCAAAAAATAAAATAAAAAGTAATCCCTGAGTACCATTTGGGTGTGGCCCCCAAACAAAAAACAAAAAACCCGAAAATGTTTATTGAATTTTAATAAACTTTAAGCCAAGAAAACTTCAGAGTGCAAGTGGCTAAGCTTGGGAGCAATTGCCTAAAAATAAACACAAACTGTAGAACCCAACTATCTTAAAATAATGAAAACCTCTATTACTAATAATAGAGGTTTCATTCTGAAAGAATTCCCAGAACAGCTGGTAACCAAAGTTAGGTTTAAATTCATTGCTTAAAAAAACTTTGGTTTTGGGGCTGGAGCGATAGCACAGCGGGTAGGGCGTTTGCCTTGCACACGGCCGACCGGGTTCGGATCCCAGCATCCCATATGGTCCCCTGAGCACCGCCAGGGGTAATTCCTGAGTGCATGAGCCAGGAGTAACCCCTGTGCATCGCCGGGTGTGACCCAAAAAGCAAAAAAAAAAAAAAAAAAAAAAAAAACCAACAACTTTGGTTTAAAAAAAAAATAAAAAAACTTTGGTTTACAGATCAAAATGGATTAAAGACCTCAACATCAGAGCACAATCCATAAAGTACATTGAAGACAAGTTCAGCAAAACCTTTCATGACACTGAAGCTACAGGTATCTTCAATGATGACTCGCCACTGACCAAGCAAGTGGAAACAGAGATAAACAAATGGGACTAACTTAAACTGAGAAGCTTCTGCACCTCAAAAGATACAGTGACCAGAATACAAAGACATCTAGAGAATGGGAAAGGATATTCACCCAATACCCATCTGATAAGGGGTTGATATCAAGGATTTACAAGGCACTAGTTGAACTCCACAAGAAGAAAACATCCAACCCCATCAGAAAATGGGGTGATAAAATGAACAGAAACTTTCTCAAGGAAGAAATCCGAATGGCTTAAAGACATGAAAAAATACTCATCACTAATCATCAGCGAGATGCAAATCAAAACAACACTGAGATACCACAGAGACTGGCCCACATCTAAAAGAACAAAAGCAACCGGTGTTGGCACGGATGTGGGGAGAAAGGGACTCTCCTTCACTGCTGGTAGGAATGCCGATTGGTTCAGCCCATTTGGAAAACAATATGGATGCTTCTCAAAAAATCAGAAATTGAGCTCCCATTTGACCCAGCAATACCACTTCTGGGAATATATCCTGGAAAGGCAAAAAGGTATAGTAAAAATGACATCTTCATCTATATGTTCATTGCAGCACTGTTTACAATAGCCAGAATCTGGAAAAAATCTGAGTGCCCGAGAACAGATGACTGGCTAAAGAAACTTTGGTACTTCTACAGAATGGAATACTATGCAGCTGTTAGAAAAGATGAAGTCATGAAATTTGCATATAGGTGGATCAACATGGAAAGTATCATGTTAAGTGAAATGAGTCAGAAAGAGAGGGACAGACATAGAAAGATTGCACTCATTTGTGGAATATAAAGTAACAGAATGGGAGACTAACACCCAAGAATAGTAGAGATAAGGGCTGGAGCGATAGCACAGCAGGTAGGGCGTTTGCCTTGCACGCGGCCAACCCTGGTTCGAATCCCAGCATCCCATATGGTCCCCTGAGCACCGCCAGGGTAGATTCCTGAGTGCAGAGCCAGGAGTGACCCCTGTGCATCGCCGGGTGTGACCCAAAAAGAAAAAAAAAAAAAGAATAGTAGAGATAAGTACCAGGAGGATTACTCCACAGCTTAGAAGCTGGCCTCACATGCTGGGGGAAAAAGCAGCTCAGATAGAGAAGGGATCACCAAGCAAAGGGTGCTAGATGGGCCCGCTAGGGATGAGAGATGCAGGCTGAAAACAGACTATAGACTGAACATGATGCCTACTTAACACCTCTATAGCAAACCACAACACCCAAAAGGATGGAGAGAGCACAAGGGAATGCCCTGCCACAGAGGCGAGGTTGGGGTGGAGGGGAGGGGGGGATGGGGTGGTGGTGGTGGGAGAGATGCTGGGACCATTGGTGGTGGAAAATGGGCACTGGTGGAGGGATGGGTATTCAATCATTGTATGACTGAAATGCAAGCATGAAAGTTTGTAAGTCTGTAACGTTATCTCACGGTGATTCACTAATAAGAAATTAAAAAAAAAACAACTTTGGTTTAATCCAACTGCAAGAAGTTTTATTTGCAGACTTTTGCTATCTTTCAGTCATAAAATATTTTAAACAAAATATATTTCACGCATTTAATTTTAAAACACTACCATAAGTGCTTATAAATTATTAAAATATAGGTAATAGATTTTACTCATTATCACAATGGCATTGGAAAATATTTTAAAGAGATGACAAAAATTAAAAAATTCATTTGCTGATATTAAATTATTAATATAAAATTAATTATTAACATATAATTAAGTGTGCTACTTGAGTAATCATCTCAGACTTTTTTGAGAGAGATGATGATTATCATTATTTCTCTTTATAAATAAAGAAAACAAGAACACATGTAATTTATTCAGAACAACTATATGGAGACCAGAGAGATAGTACAGTGAGTAAGGTGCTTGTATGCACTTAGCTCACCTAGGTTTATTCCCAGGCACTGCATGCAGTCCCCTGAGAATCTCTAAGAATAATAGCTGAGCACAGAGCCAGGAGTAAGTCTGAGCAGTCAGGTGTGAACAAAAACAAAACAAAAAAAAAAATCAGGACAGTCTGATTTCTTTTTTTTTTTTTTTTTTTTTGCTTTTAGGGTCACACCCAGCGATGCACAGGGGTCACTCCTGGCTCATGCACTCAGGAATCACCCCTGGCGGTGCTCAGGGGACCATATGGGATGCTGGGATTCGAACCCGGGTCGGCCGCGTGCAAGGCAAACGCCCTACCCGCTGTGCTATTGCTCCAGCCCCAGGACAGTCTGATTTCTGACAGGTGAAATCTAAAACAATCTAAAGGAATCACACAGAAAAAGATCAAAAAGACAATGTCAGGAGAGCACTGCCCTACGGTGAGAGTGAGCACAGTATGGATAAGCAGATCAACCAACAGAAGAGCAATTTGGCTGTGGCACAGATGAAAGGAGCCTGGTGTGAGGTGGGACAGGAAGGCAGGGGCCAAAGGAGGTCAGGTCTGTCGGGCCAGGTAAAGATGTCTGGGTTTGAACTAAAAGTGAAACAATTTTTTCTTTTCTTTTCTTTTTGGGTCACACCCGGCGATGCACAAGGGTTACTCCTGGTTCTGCACTCAGGAATTATCCCTGGCGGTGCTCGGGAGACCATATGGGATGCTGGGAATCAAACCCAGGTCGGCCTCGTGCAAGGCACACACCCTATACCTGCTGTGTGATGGCTCCAGCCCTGAAACTCAATACCTATACTGCAAACCACAACACCCAAAAGGAGAGAGAGGGCAAAAGGGAATGCCCTGCCAGAGAGGCGGGGCGGGGGTGGTGGGAGGGATACTGGGATCATTGGTGGTGGAGAATGGGCACTGGTGGAGGGATGGGTACTTGATCATTGTATGACTGAAATGTAAGCATGAAAGTTTGTAAGTCTGTAACTGTACCTCATGGTGATTCATTTAATTTTTTTTTAATTTTAAAAAAATTTCTTTTTCCTCTTTTGTGGACAGCGTCCAGAGGCATCAGAATGGTCCAGCATCTGATACAAGGTTGTCGGCTAGTGCACATCATAGTCTCTAACAAAACTAGGCTATCCTGAACTCCTGGTGATACAACAGTTTACCTTTATAATTAATCCACATGTGGCGTGTGCCAGGCCAACTTGGAGATCACCACAGGGGAAGGGCTTCCCAACTCTAGGCTCAAGGAGAATTGCTATGTGGGCCCTGGATGTTGGTGCTCAGGGGCCACACTAGATGGACTGAGGTTTAACCATTTTATGTCTGCAGACTGGGGAAAATAGAATTACTTTTATAGACTAGCTAACAGTTAAGACAGAGACAAAAACCAATGTAGATGATAATTTATTGTTTTATTAATTAATGGTAAGTAATCTATTGATTTAACCCAGCATTTTAAAATTTATCATTTTTGGCTACTGTGACATCTGCCACCCTTAACTACTACAGGTTTGGCAAGCGGGGGCATTTGATTTCTGCCAGTCCATAGACCACAGACTGAAGAACAGAAAAGACAGAGATAGGACAGAAGGGGCTATGGTAGGTCCATATGGTATACTAAACATAGAATCAAACATGTGTGTTTTTTTTTTTCTTGGCAGGAGTGGGGGCGCACTCAGTGATGTAGGGGGTACTCCTGGCTCTGTGTCTGGAGATGCTCCTGGAGGTGCTCAGGGGACCATGCTGAGCCAGGGATTCAACCTGACCTTACAAAGCAAACTCAGTGCTCGAGCCAACTGATTCATCTCTCCAGTCCAAGCACGGTTCAGTGTGAGAAGCAGAAAATGGCTGTGACAGTCTTAAAGACATAAGGACAATGTCAAGTAAATAAAAAAAAAAAAGAGGAAGAAAAAAAATCAAAAGGTTTATAATTTTTTTTCTTTTTAAGTGAGAAGCCAGGGACGTTATTAGATTACAAGCCTCAAATGTGGAAAGCCTGGGTTCGATCCTAGCACCACATGCAAACTGTAGAATGTGTGCCCCACCACCAAAAAAAAAAAAAATTAAAGAAAAAGGATGTCACTATAGGATTCAAAATGGGGAATGGACATGACTTGATGTGTGTATTTCTCTATCTTTGGCTTTGGGCCACATTAGAAATGCTCAAGGCTTACTCTGCACTCAGGGATCACCCCTGGGGCACTCGGGGGACCATACAGGGTGGCAGCATACAGAGTAAGTGCCCTATCTACTGTTCCATTGCTCTGGTCCCTAATATGTGTCTTTTAATATCACTTGACCTGTCCGGTAGGAATAGATTACTAAGGCGTGGGCAAAAATGAAAGAAGCTAGATAATTTTAAGACGTTGCTACAGAGAGAGATAGAACAGGGCTGGTTATGCCTTGCACACAGTCGACCCTGCTTCAGTCCTTGGTACCACCTCATGGTCCTTTGAGCAGTGCTGTGCAGCCCAGCTGGCCAAGAATCACCGGGAGGGCCCCGGGCCATCTCATCACTGCTTCGGAGCCCTGTACCTTCACCAAAAAAAAAAAAAAAAAAGTAGCACTGTAGCACTATCGTCCCGTTGTTCAACGATTTGCTTGAGTGGGCACCTGTAAGGTCTCCATTGGGAGACTTGTTACTGTTTTTGGCATATCGAATATGCCACGGGTAGCTTGCCAGGCTCTGCCATGCAGGCAGGATACTCTTGATAGTTTGCCGGGCTCTCTGAGAGGGACGGAGGAATCGAACCTGGTTCGGCCGCGTGCAAGGCAAATGCCCTAGCCACAGTTAAATAGCAAAAACACTTTTCTGACTTGAAAAAGATGTCTTATGAGGATTAAGTGGGATAATGTAAAAAAAAAAAAAAGCACAATTCAGTTTCTGATATATAAGCATTCAATACTGAAATGGTATAAAATACTAGAAAAAAATTATTGATCGCCGCCTTGCATTCCTGGCACAGAGCTCCTAAAGCTTATAGTATCTTGGGACTGGGGAGAAAGCTCAAAAAGCTAGTGCACATGCTTTGCAAGCAAACAGTCAGATGCGACCCTGGCACTACACAGGTCCACCGAGTTCTGTGCCTGGAGCAGTCACTGAGCACCACCAGGAGTGACCCGGAAAACAAACCAAAAAACACCAACCGACAACAACAAACCTTGTACTTTCCTAAATGATGAGAACATTATTTGTTCTAATATTTAGTCCTTGATCCCTGACACAAGAGTCCACAAACCTTATCCATGTCTAAGTGATGAGAACATCAGGAACATGTTTTGTTGTAATAACGCCATGCTGGATAGGTTTCTGGACAGCTCCTGATAGGGCCCAGTTGCCAGAAAGACCAATTAGAAACCTGAACTTCTCAGCCCCTGCCACACAACACTAGCAAGGGGAGAGGACCTGGACGTGGAATCTTTAACTCAGGCTGCCTATAGGATGCAGTCTCCACAAAGTCTCTACAGTGACGTGGTTCAGAGTGCTTCTAGGGTAGTAAACACATCCACACTGGGAAGGAGATGAACCAACTCTACGGGGACAGAGCTCTGGCACCTGGGGCCTCCCACACTCACCTTATTTATCTCTTCGTCTAGCTCTTTATTTGTATCCCTTAGATCCTTTAATAAACTGGTAAGCAGGGCCGGAGGGAAAGTACAGGGGTTAAGGCACTTGCATGCAACTGAACCCAATTTGATCCTCAGAACCATAGGCCCCCCCTCCCAGCCCTGCCAGAGCACAGCGCCAGGAGTAAGCGGAGTGAGCACTGGTGGTGTTGCCCAAAAAAAGCAACAACAACAATAATAATAGGGCTGGAGAGATACTACAGCAGGTAAAGTGACCCAGTTTTGATAACACAGCACCACATACGATCGTGAGCACCCCAGGAGTGATCCTGAGCACAGTAAGGTATGTTCCAAAAACCAAAAAAAGGGCACATTAACATATTATAATTTTATTTTATTTATTTTTTTGCTTTTTTTTGGGGGGAGGATAACACCTGGCAATGCACAGGGGTTACTCCTGGCTCATGCACTCAGGAATTACTCCTGGCAGTGCTCAGGGGACCATATGGGATGTTGGGAATCGAACCCGGGTCAGCCTCATGCAAGGCAAACTGCCCTACCCGCTGTGCTATTGCTCCAACCCCAAACATACTATACTTTTAAAAAAGAATTATTTGTCAAGCCCTAATGAAGTCCTTGGCACAGGACTTCAGCAAGTACTGTGCTGAATACTCAGCAAATACTGCCAGCTGCAAAGCCACAGAAATCCTAACTGAATTCAGCTTTTTGATTTTCCAAATGAAGTGAGGCTTAAAATGACCAGGTGATCCCAGATAGACTAGCCCAGGCTGAAAACTCTGGGGCTTTCTCAATTGGGGGCTGGCAAATCCCCCTTTCTGCCTGAAGGCACAGCAGCCCACAGCCACACCTGATGCACCCTAGCATATAGAATCCAGCTCCACAGCCGAATCTCATCAAATTGCCAAAAATCATTCCAGCTCCATAGCTCCTGGCCTCCCAACACCTTCAAATTTCATAGTGCTACCATCCCAGTAGGAGCACAGTAATGTGCCGGTAAAGCTGTATAGAGGCCCCCAAGCTCGATGCATGAAAACAGTGACGCAGAAGATTCAATTAGCACCAACCAGCCCAGTAAATTCTCAATGGCTTTAGTAACACCATTGTGAGATATAACAATCATCACAAATTGACTTTCATTGATCACATTTTTTCCCCCATAATTCCACTTGCCTCGATGTTGTAACAAGCAATTCGATATAAACTTGTCCTGCCTGCTAAAGGGGGTGTGGGGGGACAGGCTAGGGTGGTGGATGGGGACGTTGGTGGCAGGGAAGTCACACTGGTAGTGGGATCCGTGTTGGAACACGGAGTGCCTGAAACAACTGCATAACGAACAACTTGGCAAAACACGGTGCGTTAATAAAAAATTTAAAACAAAAGGGCCAAGTGACTTGCAAAAGCCCAGCACAAGTTAGAAATCGGGCCAGTCTGGATCCAAACCTGGACACCCCGTCCAATTTTCCATTCCATGTCCAACAACATAGAAAGAAAAGAAAGCGGGGGGTGTGGGGGGAACAACACTGAACTGGAAGGGAAAACCGGGATAGGGAGACAGGGATGAGATGGGGACCCAAACCTACATCTTGCGTGGGTGCGGGGGGGAGGGGTGTCGGGTAGTCAAACTCAACCCGTATTTCCGGAAGACTTTTTTTTTTTTTTTTTTTTGCTTTTTAGGTCATACCCGGCGATGCATAGGGGTTACTCCTGGCTCATGCACTCAGGAATTACTCCTGGCGGTGCTCGGGGGGACCAATATGGGATGCTGGGAATCGAACCCAGGTCGGCCGCGTGCAAGGCAAACGCCCTACCCGCTGTGCTGTCGCTCCAGCCCCTTCCTGAAGACTCTTAGCGGGTTAAGACGCTGTGAATGATGCTGACCTCCGAGTTACACGGGAGGACACGGATAATCAACCCGAGGCCGAATAAACGCGCTCGAGTTTGCCGGGGTCGCCGGCCCAAACGCAAGACGGTTCCGAAAGCTTCCCTGCGAGAGCGGGCGTCCAAGAGCATCGCTGGAAACAGAACTACGGGAACCAAGGGCGGGTGAGCGTTCGGGTAACGGCGAGGCACCAGCTCTCGAGCCGCCGCCGGCGGGACCCAGTCCTCGGCGGGCGCCGGGCGCAGCCGCTTCCCCCTGGGCGGGCGCCACAGCCCCGACGCCGGCTGCCTGGCCCTCCACCCCCCACCGCCTTTCTCACCTCAAAGTTCCCTAAAGTCCCGACTTTTAGGTCAGTCCTGACCTAGGAGGGCAGGAGAGAAGGCCAGCGGCGGCGGCCAGTCCCAAAGCAGGGGCTCGAAGCGTGCTGTCACGAGCCAGAGGCTGTAGTCAGGCCGCATCCCCATGACAACGCCGCCCCGCGCCGTTTCGAACACCCGCGCTGTCGCCCGCGCACCCGGGACCCGCGCCGTCCGCCAATAGGCATCCAGGGATCTAGTGGACGTTTTCGGCCTTCTCCCAAGAAGACCAATCAGCGACTCGAGGAAACTATCAATTTCCGTCTTGCAACCAATCATTCGGAGGGGCTGAAGATCTCGCGACGTTCTCCCAGAGGGAACGGCCCCTTTCTGAGGCGGGTCGAGAATCCTTCTGCCCTTTACTATTGGTCGGGCAAAGTTCAACGGCGCTCTCTGGATTGGTCAAGGGACTTCCGCCTCTGGCGAAGGCCCGCCTCTTGCCTCCCTTCCTCTGGCGGTGAGTAATGCGAGCCTTCTGGCTTATTCTCTTCGGGCACCGGGTTTGGAGACTGGAAGGGGTTAGAAACCCACCTCTGACTTGCGTCGGGTGGCTGCAGTCGAAGGTGGCTGCACCCTTCTTTAAGCTGGTCTTGAGTGGCTAAATCAGGCCCTGGTGGCTTGCAGGACCAGTTTTGTTTTGTTTTGTTTCCTGAAAGCACAGGCAGAAGGGAGGGTTCAGTGGTGCTATGAGCCAAACTTGCACAGATGCTGGTGGTGATGTGGTAAGAGTTGCGGGACCCCAGGGTGCCCGGTTAGGGCTCTCTGGCTCGAGTACCTCTCCTCGGACCTGCCTGTTCACTCTGCCTACTTCTGGAAGAGTTTATAGCACCTGTTTCGTTTATCGAATGCATGATGTGGTGGTGCTAGCAGGAGTACAGGAAAGACGAATCTCTCACCTTTGGTCTGTACTTATCTCTTAAAATGTGTGTGTGTGTGTGTGTGTGTGTGTGTGTGTGAGAGAGAGAGAGAGAGAGAGAGAGAGAGAGGAGAGAGAGAAGAGAGAACGAGAGCAGTCAGATGGAAAATGTGTGTCTCCTACTAACCGTGTCATGCCCTTTAAACAAAGGTATCATGCCCGTTAAATAGGAGCCCCTGAACGAAAAGTAACCCTAGAAGAGAATCCAGCCCTTAAAGTCTTTTGTCGGTCAAGACCCAACTGGACTAGTCAACTACTGGAGCCAACAGGTTGACTGTACTTAGGTGCCCAATTTAGCTCAAAATTGTGCTTAGAGAAATAACTAATAGGCAAACAGATCTGCTCAAAAGATTTTCCCTGCCTTGTACTGAATGTTAAATCGAATTTATTTCCCTCACACATCATAACTATATTTAGTGTGATGAACCATTAAAAGGCCCTGTGCTGTCAACAGAATAGTTTTTTGTGGTGTACTGGGGGAGTCTTTGCTTATACTCCTCCCTTTGCCTGAATACCCATTAGCTCTACCTCTACTCTGCTGATAAACTCAGCCACCCTTCAAAATTTTGGGCCAGTGGCCAGTCGGGCCACATAGATAGTACAGTGGGTAGAGCACTTGCCTTGCATGTGGCAGACCCAGGCTTGATTCCCAGCACCCAGTATGATCCCCTGAGCCCACAAAGAATGATCCCTGCTCAGAGCCAGGAGTAAGCCGTGAGCACAGCTGAGGTTGGTCCCCAAACAAACAAAAACCAAAAATTTGGGCCAGAGAACTACTATAGGAATAAGGTGCTCCATGCACACACTTGACCCTAGTTCAATCCCCAGCTCTTCATATAGTCCACCAAACACCACCAGGAGTGATCCCTGAGCACAGAGCCAGGAGTAATCCCTTAGCGCATCCAAGTGTGGTCCCAAACAAAAAACCCAAAATATTTATCGGAGGGTACCCTTCTTTTTGCCTCCTTTCCAAATCTTACACATACCTGCAGAGACTCAAAATGCACAAGCAAAATATGTGTTTAAATATCTTCCACTTCTCACTAGGCCGTGAAGCCCTCAAAAGCAGAACTTTGTAGCCATCAGCTTCTTACCTATTGTTTAATCCCACCATATTTCCCAGGGCCTGAACAATCAACAGATATTAGATAAATAAATTAATGAATCCCTTCAGGCGCTGTCAGAATTCCCCATGTTTGTTTTCCAGAATTGTACAGCAGATGGCACTAAGAGGCCATGTAAGAGATTTCCCCTTGCCTGGGAGTGACTTTTCTCTCAACCTTGTCTGACTTTGACCTCCTCCTGGAAGCCGGTATTCCTGTCCTTGCAGGGGACATCTCTGGTTTCCTCCCTCAGTGAAACAGCAGACAGTAAGATGATTCAGCAGCTCCGTCTCAGAAAAGACAGTTGTCCAGGGAAAGGTGCATCTGAGGAAAACAGTTTCTTTGTGTTAGTTTATGCGGGGCCTATGGGGCTTTTTTTTCCTTTTCTCTTTCTCTTTCTTTGTTTTTTGAGGTACTGCTCAGAGTTTACTCCTGGTTCTCTGCTCAGAGATCACTCCTGGTGGGCTTGGAGGAACCATATGGGTTGCCAGGGATTGAACCCAGGTACAGCTGTACTGTCCCTCGGTCTCTCTCTTCCCCCACCCCTTATCTCCCTCTCCCTCCCTCTCTCCCCTTTCCTATCTAATCCTCTGACAGTGAATTGGCTGATTAGAAAAAGGACTGGGGCTTTTTCTAAGCTTTGTGGGGCTGGAGTGATAGTAGTATAGCGGGTAAGGCATTTGCCTTGCATGCGGCCGACCCGGGTTCGATTCCCAGCATATGGTCCCCTGAGCACTGCCAGGAGTGATTCCTGAGTGCTGGGTGTGACCCAAAAAGCAAAAAAAAAAAAAAAAAAAAGGGATGTTGTGATGCGGGGAATGTGGGGAAAGTTGGGAGTCGGAGTTGCCGTGGGCACACAACCTCAGCGTTGAGTGGCCTGGGCCGATTTCTTGGACATCAGGGCCCTGAGTGAGGTGCTGGTGTGCTTGGCCAAGGCGAGCACCGGTGCCTGGTGCCTACTGCTGGAGAGAGCGGAGAAGGCTTTGAATCCCTTCTCAGATAGACCAAGCAAGGGGACCTCTGGTTACATTTGACCCCTTTAAAGCCAGCTTTGGAACTTCCTCTGCACCCTGCTCCAACCAAATCCCCCTCAGTGGCGAAGACTGCAGCCAGGCGTCTTAAAAGCCCTCCCTATAAACATGAATCAAAGACACTGGAAGAAATGTGAAGAATCATTTGCTCAGCCTTTGCACCGAAGCTCTGTTCTTTCACCATCAGCAGAGCTGTGTAATGGGGGGGGGGGGGGGGGCGGATATACAGACTTAATTTTATTTGTGGTTTTTGGGCCACACCCAACTGTGCTCAAGGCTTACTCCTGGCAGGGCCCAGGGGACCATAAAATACAGACTTTAGAGTTAGACTTGGATGCAGATCCAAAGCCATTCGACAACCAGCTAGGCTTGGGGCAAGTATTTTAATCTTTTCTAATCTCAGTTTCCTGATGTAAACGGGAGGTATTAAGTAGTTAAAGTGAAAGGTCGACTAGAGCTGTTTTTCAGCCTTCTTCCCACGAGGGCCCCCACCCAGCCTTGTTGCCTCCTGGTGTGTGTGCCCTCCCCCTTTACTGGCTATTCCTCTCGTCTCATGCATGTGTGGCCCCTACTTACACGGTTTTCACTTGGACACTCTTGGGGATTACTTGGCCCTCATTGAGAAATGCTGGCCTAACGCATTAGAAAAGATACAAGAACCAAAGAACAGAGCATGTGCTTTGCATGCAGGAGACCAGGTTCCCTCCCCAGCCTTGCATGGGGCCTGAGCGCCACTGGGTGTGGCCCCAAAAAGCAACACGACTTGAAGTGTAGAAGCTTGATGGGTAGCCTGATTTTAATGTCTTGTGCTAAAGGGATTTTAAACTCTGAAGAACAGGTTGGAGGAAAAAAATGATAGCTCTTCCTATGCCCAGATGTATGTGTGTGTGTGTATGTGCGCTTTGGGTGGGGGGTGAGTCCTGCTTGCAGTAGCACTCTGATTAATCCGATGAAAACAGTGGAACACAACACATCAGCATCGCCACTTATCTGTGAATTATTTTTTGGCACCTAGGCTCTGAACCTCCTAGACTGTGAAGGGATTGTATACGTAGAGAAAGCCAAGAGCCCTTTTTCCTTAGCTTCTGGAACTTTCTGATGACATTGAAGCAGAGGTTTTTTTTTTTCTTTTGGTTCCCAATTTTTAAAAGCACACACACACATGGAAGGCACTCTGCCACTTTCCTAACGTGTGAATTGCCTGCTGTCAGCCTGGAGTTCTCACCTCCAAAATCCTGGCTACAGGCATATTTGTATGTTGGAATACCGTGTGCTTTAACCACCACCACCACCACCACCACCACCACCACCACCACCCACGCAGATCTGAATCCACTTGGTGTGGGTCTCTGTGTGTGTGAAGACGGGGAGAGGGGAGAGAGAGCAGGAGGGAGAGAATGAGATGGAGAACTCGCTCCGGTTGGCTGCCTTCAAACCCCCAGACCGGTTCAGCTTCAAGGTCTCCAGAAAAACAGAAACCCTCCCAGCAGGGCTCCGTTGACTTTTATGTAAATGACACTCTTTAGGAAAACACTGGGCTCTTGCCCAAAGCCCCAGAACAGACCCTGAGCATTTGTTTCAGTGGGAGGTGGGGAGAGTTCTGTGGAGTCAGTGAACATCTGTTGGGAGCTGTGGAGCTGGGAACCGGGAGACAGCTCCCCGGCAGGCCCGCTCACTGCTGCCAGAGGCGCCGGGATTTACCCTGCTCCGTATGCACGCTCGGGGGGTGCCTGGGGACCAAGTCCACTTAGCGCAGCTGGAGCCAAGTTCTCAGCATTCCTTTCCTCTAGAGGAGGTCAGTCTTGACCTTCGGAAATTTTGTGCGAGATTTGGAAAGCTAGAGTGACGTGGCCGATGGTCCACACTGAAGTCACCGCAGCGTCCCAGGTGTGGTGACGAGGATTTATTTGCATACAGATCTGCGGACTCACCCAGCGCTGGGTCCTGCAGCTCCCCCCACCTCCTGCTGAACCTCCTCCTTCTGGGACTCTGAATCCAGGACCAGGCTTCCGTTGGTGTCTGTAACCAAGGGGTCTGGCTCCTCCCGCTTGGCTGTGTTCCCCCACTTCACATCCACCTTTCCTTCCCACTGCCTCACTGAGCCGCGCCCAGGCCCAGCCCCGAACGGAGAGATGGCCCCCTGGCTCTCTCGGTCCCCTCACGGAACTGCACCAGCTCCCATCCTTCTCTCAGTCCTTCGTTCGCTCTCGCTCTTCCGTGTTCTTCTCTGCTCAGTGGCTCTGGAGCATTTTATCCATGTTAGGGACCCCCAGGTGGAGTGCTGAGATGCCTGAAGGCTTTACAGACCAGGTGACATCATTGGAACTGCTTCTGAAAGTATGAGTAGGAAATTGGGTGGGGATGGGGGTGTGGGTGTGTAATGAACTTTAGAAAACAGCTGCCTCAGGACAAGCAGTTGCCAGGGCAGGTGGGAATTCTGCCTTTCCAGAACCTCTCCTTTTGCCTTTGGTGCAGAGCACAGGTGAAAGTGAGTCTGTGGGACTGGGAGGGAGCTCACAATGGCGTGCTAGGCCCGAGTTGGAAGTGGAATCTGGTACCGCATGGCCCCCACCTCCCCGCCGCACCTCCAGGTACTATTTGCCCCAGTGGCCCCCGGTAGCTTCACTGAGCCTACGCACTGAATCACAAGGCCCACAAGGCCAGGTCGAGTTGCTCTAGGAGTGGTTGGTTCCAGGGCCCCCTTGGCACTGCTTGGGAGGATCCCAGAAGAAAGAAAATTCAGGAGAATAAAAAGGATCAGTGGGTAGGGCAATTTGCCTTGCAGGGAGCTGATCAGGGTTGATCCTCAGCATCCTATATGGTCCCTGGAGCCCCACCAGGAGCGATCCCTGAGCTCAGTCAGAGCCAGGAGTAAGCCCTGAGCACTTCCAGGTGTGGCCCCCAAAGCAAGAGGACAGTGAACAGGTGAACCTAAGTCATGATCCAGCCTCTTCACGTGCCACTGAGATGAATCACTGACTGGCTTGTTTCTTAAATGTGGTAACCCCTGCACCCTGATGTCCGCTGAGGTATATTTGTTAGGGGCACCCTTGTCACTCCCTCAAGCGTCCTCCCTGGAGGGGTCCATAGACCTGCCGCCCTTTCCCTGGTGGCTTCGCTGGTCACCCCAGGCCGGTACATCTCGCCCCTCAATCTTGGCCTCCCAATGCTGTGTTGAGTGACATGAGGAAACGCTCTGGGGCCTCCTGTGGAGGGAGAGAGCAGTGTCCTCCCATCCAGGGTCTGTAAACTTCTCTGGGAGCTCCCACATTCCCTCCTGCTTCTCCACACCCGTCTTCTGTAATGCTTGCCGACTGTCTTTTTGCGGAGTGTGGGACCAATTCCCTCTTCTCTGCCTGAGCCAGGTGCTGGTCCTTTATTCGCCCACTCTGTGGTGGCAGGGTGCTTCCGTCTGGCCTTCCTGAGCAGGAAAAGTTCTCAGCAGAATTGGGAGAACAGGGGAAGCAGAACGGAATGTTTAATAAAATGCTACCACTTTACAGGCAAATTTTAACGCTCAAACAGGATTTCAAGTTTAAATATGTATAATGCTATTTTGAGATACGCTCTTCTAAACCCTACTTTCTTTCACCTAGCCACCTGAAAATCTTTATACAAGCTGCAAGTTTAGTACTGCCTCTTTGTTGTTGATTTTGGGGTCACTTGCAGGAGCTCAGGACTTACTCCTGGCTCTGTGCTCAGGGATCACTCTTGGCGGTGCTTGCAGGACCCCATGGAATGCCAGAAATCAAACCCATGTTGGCCAGCTGCATGCAAGGCAAGCGCCCTGCCCACTGTACTCTCTCTCTCTAGCCCCACCAGCCCTATTGTTTTTTCTCTGTATTTTTTGGACCACACCCAACAGTGCTCATGGCTTACTCCTGACTCTGGCTTTGTGCTCACTGATCACTCCTGGCAGTGCTCAGGGGACCACATGGGCGTTCCAGGAATCAAACATAGGTCAGTTGTGTGTAAGTTAAGTGCCTACCCACTATCACTATACCATCTTTCTGGACCCAAGGCCTTAACCCTTGTACTATCTCTCCAGCCTTCCCACAGTTGGGTGGGGTTTTTTTGGGGGGGCGGGGGGTGCTGCACTGGCAATATTCAAGGGTTACTCCTGGCTCTGTGCTCAGGGATCACTCCTAGCCAGCTCGGGGGACCACATAGGATGCTGTGAATTGAGCCCGGGTTGACTGCGTGCAAGGCAAACACCCTACCCGCTGTACTATTGCTCTGCCCCCCCTTTTGGATACTTCTTTTGACCTTTTTTGGGTCACACGTGGAAGTGCTCAGGTCTACTCCAGGCATTTTTCTTAGGGGTTTGCTCCCTACAGTGGTACCCAGGGGATCATGTGGTACTGAGATGAAAGCCAGGCCTCCTGCATACAAAGCATTGGTCAGCCCTTTGAGTAATCTCCCCAGCTCTCATTTTGACGTTCCAGACAAGAGTATATTGAACATCCCTGTGTATACATCTGAAAACTGCTCTCTGCATATCTGAGTGCCTAGAAATGGCATTGGTGGGTCTAAGGGAATATGAATGTTGATAATTGTCAACTTGCCTTCTTATGGATTCAGGCCTGTTTGCTCTCCTTCCCACTGTCTAGGAGAGCACAGACATTTGAAAAACCCATATTGACATTCTTTCTAGCCTTTAAAAACTCATTCCAGGGGCTGGGGCAATAGCACAGCGGATAGGGCATTTGCCTTGCATGCGGCCAACCCAGATTCAATCCCCAGCATCCCATATTGTTCCCAAGCCAGGAGTAATTCCTGAGTGCAGAACCAGAACTTCTGCATCACTGAGTGTGACCCAAAGAGCAAAAAAAAAAAAAAGAAAAGAAAAGAAACCTCATTCCACAGTTTTAAAAGGTTCAGAGAGGTCATGGTGTGGGGTATGACTAGCTCTTTGGTGAGAAGAATAAAGTTCCCTAGAGCCTACCTTGGTCCATGCCCTCTTGGGAAATTCCCTGGAGCCCAACTTCTTTCTTAACTGTGTTGTGACCTGATGTGGAGGTGGTTTGAAAAGAAATTTCTGCGTGACGTGTCACCAGTAAATGTTTGGTTTCTATGCCTAACTCATACCTATACGCCAGGGTCATGTGACAATTTCTCGGGCGAGAAGGGATTGAGAGTGAGCCCGAGAGCCAACTCCTCGGGCCAAGTGTGTGGAAGAGCCGGCCCAGTCTCCTGCCAGCACAGCGTCAGCTGCCAAAGAAACCAAAACAGAAGAGGGAAGGGATTGTGAGTGGGAGAAGTTTAAGCAGCTTTGCCCTAAACCACTGTGTTATCTCTCAAGTGACCCGCACCCCCTTTTCATTGTTGTGGGGCCCCCTCCCGACTGTGCCTTGCCTTGCAGTGCTTGGGAGCTGTCGGGGCCACTGATGGTGGTGCAGGGCCAGGTTTGGGGCTGGAAGATGTGGTGAGCACTATTCCAGGGCTTTGCTCTCCCACTTGAGTCCACAACCCCAACCTTAAGGCAGCCTTTAATTCGCTTCGCTATTTTATTAAATCTGCCTCCCTTCATAGGACATGAGCTGCATGAAAGCAAAGGCCTGGCACAATCACAGTGGCTCAGTCATTTCTTGTTGGGACTGGAGCCATAGTACAGCAGGTACGTAGGGCGCTTGCCTTGCTCACAGCTGACCAGAGTTTGATCCTGGCATCCCATATGGTCCCCTAAGCACTACCAGGAGTAATTTCGGAGTGCAGAGCCAGGAGTAACCCCTGAGCATCGAAGGGTGTGTCCCTCCAAAAAAAATCTTGAACTTTTTTTTTTTCTTTTTGGGTCACACCCTGGTGATGTACAGGGGTTGCTCCTGGCTCTGCACTCAGGAATTACTCTTGGTGGTGCTCAGGGGACCATATAGGATGCTGGGAATTGAACCCAGGTCGGCCGCATGCAAGGCAAACGCCCTACCCACTGTGCTATCGCTCCAGCCCCAGAACTTTTTTATTTTTTATCCTCTAGAGCAGGGCTTACACTCTGTTACTGACCCCCACCCCTGGGCCTTCTCTTTTCTGTTACCTTGTTTATATGTTCCCTTGCAGATGACAAGTGTTTTTTGTTGTTGTTTTCACTTCTACAGCTATTCCTTTTTTTTTTTATCACTTTCCTACCTTTTGTTGTTGACATATTTCCCCCCTGTGGGGAGGTAAAAAGAAGATTAAATGCAAAGGCAAAGAGGAAAACATTGTGGTCTTTATTGTATTGCTGATTTTAAAGTTAATAAATGTTCTCTGTGAATTTCCAAATACAGAAATAAATGGAGTAGAAAATGAAAGTCTCTCCATAATCCTGTCTCCAGAAAACACTATTAATGGTGTGTGTCCTTCCAGACATTTTTTCCAAGCATGCTGAAATCTATTGAGTGCTTATTATGTGCCAACAACTGTTTGAAAGCACTCTGCAGTGTGTAAGTCATGTAATTCTCAGAGCAACCCTTTGAGGTAGAACTGTTATTATCCTGTTTTAGAGAGAAAATGGAGGCAGAGGAGCTGGTCACACAGCAAGCACACGGTGGGGCCAGAACTTACTTGAATCCAGGCTCCAGACTCAGACTTGTGACCACCTTGCTAGTTTGCCTCTGATGGGATGAGAAAAAAGACTTTCCGCCATGAATTTTCTTTCTTTCTCTTTCTTTCTTTCTTTCTTTCTTTCTTTCTTTCTTTCTTTCTTTCTTTCTTTCTTTCTTTCTTTCTTTCTTTCTTTCTTTCTTTCTTTCTTTCTTTCTTTCCTTCTTTATTTTCCTTCCTTCCTTTCTTTCTTTCTTTCTTCCTTTTTCTTTCTCTCTTTTCTTTCTTTTTCTTTCTGCTTTTTGGGGCCACATCCTGTGGTGCTTAGGGTTACTCCTGGCTCTGCACTTAGGAATCACTCCTGGCAGTGTTTGGGGACCATATGGGATGCCGGGCATCAAACCCGGGTCGGCAGTGTGCAAAGCAAACGCCCTCCCACTGTCCTATCACCCAGACCCCCATGTGCCATGAATTTCAACTCACATGAATACATAGTAGTAAAAAACCATGGATAAACAGAAAGCCAGAAACAACCCACACCCAAATCCATTCTTAGTCCATCAATCCCCTTCTCTAGGTCTCCCTTGGAGCATTTAGACAACGCTCTGTGTGTGTGTGTGGGGGGGGGGGGGGCGGGGCGGGAGGTTGTCTCTTGGCTCCCAAGGTGCAGGCTGGAGGAACATGGTTTTGGGGACTGATGACCAGATTGCACTGCCTCTCCCGCATCTGAATTCCTGGGGTTTGCTTCTGGGCACCTCCAGTCTCTGAGTGGACACACCCCAGCCTGTGTTGCAGCAGGGAGACCTAGAAGAGTCGGGCTAGAATTCTACTAACAGGGTGGACCCCAGGTTTCTTGCACTGACACACATAAGCCCGTCTCTGAGTCCTGACCAAAGCCCCCCATCCCCGTACACCCCCATGGCTTCTTGGCCCGCTCATGAGGTCACTCTGCTCCTCTCCAGTGCCACAGTGAGGCCCCCAGTCTGTCCCTTCATGTTGGTTGTGTGTAACTTTCCGCCTCTTTTGTCAGGTTCTCACATAGACCATGGCCCTGAGAGCCTGTGGCCTGATCATCTTCCGGAGATGCCCAGTTCCCAAGGTGGACAGCAGTGCCATTGAGTTCCTCCTGCTGCAAGCGTCCAACGGCATCCACCACTGGACTCCTCCCAAAGGTGAGCGTTCCAAGGGGCTGTTTCGGTGGGGGGGGCTTCGAGGGGAGCGGGAAATGCCGAGTGGTACTAGAAGTCCACCCTGCTGGGCCCCATGCAAGATTGGCTTTACTTTGGTCTGTGCACAGAACAGGGGGTAGGCAGGAGCCCTGGAGCCTTTCTGCATGCAAGGCCTCCAGGCCAGAGCAGAGCTGGAAATAGAACTGTGACTGAATCCAGGGCAGAAGCAGCACCTGTGGTGTGTATGTGAGAGAGAGGGGCGGGGGTGTACATTTTGGTGAGTATCATTCGCCAGAACATCCGCCTCTGGGTGGGTAGGAGAAAGAACCCTGGACTGGGGGCGGGAGACCTGGGGTAGAGTCCTGGGCTAGGTTTTAGGGGTTCAGCGCAAAGAACCCCCAGACAGAAGGGAAAGGACAGGGGATGAAGTCGACCCAGCATGGGAAGAAGACAAGGCACTGGGAATAGGAAGCCACTTTTGCACATTTGAGTTTTACTAGGTAGAAACAGGGTGGGAAAAAAGAAAAAAAAAGGAAGAGAAGTGTCCCCGATACTATGAATAGGAATATTCGCACTTGTCTCCTGACCACCCCTCCCCCCCAAGTCACACTGCAGGGGGGCTGCTCACCTCGGGTGTCATAGGACGCTCCTGCTCTGTCCCTGCTCCGGCCAGAAGGGGCCCTGTTCACGTGGAGGGGCAGCAGACCACCAGAGAGGGGCTCCCCCAGACCCCTGCCTGCTACTGCGCACCCTGGGTCAGTGTCTTTCCCTCATACGTGGGGCTCTGCGAACAAGTCAGCGAAAACCCCCCTGAAGCCAGAAACTAGGATGAACCTTGAGGCGCTGACCTCCTGGTCGCTTTCCGTGGGAGCCACTGATTGGAGGCACTGCTCCGAAGCCCCTGGGGAGGAAGTGGGCAAGGGTCTAGCCCTGTGTCCAAACCCAGAAGGGGACAGCAAGGAGTGCCTGTTCCCCGGGGAGCTCCTGAACCAGGAGGTCCCCAGCCACTTGCCGGAGCCCGTCCTCTCCGGCGAGGCCCCTCTGGCCCTCGGAGAATGTGCCGGGAGGGCCGCTCAGGCTTCTCCAAGTCTGCAGAGCTTCAACTTCTTCTCCAACAGTTTTTTGGCAGCTGTCTGCTCGGGCTCGGGTCTTGCCAACAAATTTTCTTAGAACTGGCTCTCAGCTGGTCCTTAGTCTTAAGTTCCCATCAGGCCCTTCCCTATGAAAGTGGAATCTGGCCTTGCTCAGTTAGAAAGATGAAAACAATTTAGAGAAGCCGTGATAGCTACTTGGAAACAGCTGCTGGCGCCTGGGTGCGGGGTTCTGAGCCGTCTGCAGGGCCCCGAGACTTCAGGAAATCCTCACTGCGGGCTGTCGGCAGAGCGCACCGCCTCGGCCTACCTGCCAGGAAGGCCCTGCCCCTCCGGGAGAAAAAAATCACTCACAAGGCTTCAAGGGCAAAGTGGTCCCTGAGAACATGAGGTGCAGGGAGTCCCAAAGAGCCAGACAACAGGTTTGAGGCGGCATCTTGCTCCCCGCCCAAAGCAGTAGTCTTCAGCCTCGATGCTTAACACTGGGTTGCAACCCCATATGGGGGTGCAGAACTGAACGTGGGGGTCGTTGGAGAACTTTCTTTCTGATTTTATTATTAGCCAGTGTTTGATGTGTATACCTATTTCTATAGACCTATCTGCCCAGGGTCATGTGAAAGCTTCTCAGGCAAGAAGGGTTTGGCAAGTGGGAAACATTTTTTTTAGACTTTTTTTTTTTTTTTTTTTGCTTTTTGGGTCACACCCAGCAATGCACAGGGGTCATTCCTGGCTCATGCACTCAGGAATCACCCCTGGCGGTGCTCAGGGGACCATATGGGATGCTGGGATTTGAACCCGGGTCGGCCGCGTGCAAGGCAAACGCCCTACCCGCTGTGCTATCACTCCAGCCCCTAAGTGGGAAACATTTAAGAAAGCCTGTTCTAGGGGCTGGAGTGATAGTACAGTGGGTAGTGTGTTTTCCTTGCACTCGGCTGACCCGGGTTTGATCCTCAGCATCTCCTATGGTCCCCCGAGCACCGCCAGGAGCAATTCCTGGGTGCAGAGCCAGGAGTAACCTCTGCGCATCTCTGGTGTGACCCAAAAAGCAAAAAAAAAAAAGAGAGAGAGAGAGAAGAAAGCCTGTTCTAGATGAGACTTGTCCCACACGTCTGTTTCCCTCTGTGCAGAGAAGATGGGATTGGAAGGCTAGCAGGGGTTCTGCAGAGCCAGAAGCTGCCCAACCCAGCACCCCGAATCCCTAGGCTGGCTTGAGCCTCACTCCCATCTTTCAGTGATCTGGCCTGGCCCACCCAGCTTGCTTGAAAGGATCTCCTCTCTATCTTCCTTCCACGCAGGCCATGTGGATCCCGGAGAAAGTGACTTGGAAACAGCTCTGCGGGAGACGAAGGAAGAAGCAGGCTTAGAAGCAGAGCAGCTAACCATCATTGAGGGCTTCAGAAAGGAGCTCAACTATGTGGCCTGGGAGAAGCCTAAAACCGTCGTCTACTGGCTAGCGGAGGTGAAGGACTACAACGTGGAGATCCGCCTCTCCCATGAACACCAGGCCTACCGCTGGCTGGGCCTGGCCGAGGCCTGCCAGCTGGCCCAGTTTGAGGAGATGAAGACAACGCTCCAAGAGGGACACCAGTTTATCTGCTCCACTGCGGCCTGAGTGGGCAGGAGCAGGGGCTCTGGCCACAGCAGGAACCTGGTGGGCCTTCTGAGATGACCTCTACCCCCCCACCCTCCATTCCACTGGGGGAAGGTGATACCAGTGTGGGGCTCATCCCAGCAGAGAGCAGACAGGTGATGAAACCAGCTTAGCATTTTCGGATGAGAAAGAGAGACAGGGGTGGGGTGGGGAGGGAAGAGAGAGTAACTATAAACCTGAGCTGGGAAGAACGGAAAGCAAGGAGGAATGGAAGGATGAGAGCAGGCCCAGCTAGTGCATCCTTGGACTTTATCAATAAACCTCAAGCTGTTGATCAGGCCTTCTAACCCTCTATCTTTATTTTATTTTCACATGTTTGGCCCTGGGTAGGGGAGAAAAAAGCTAAAGGGAATGGGTAGGGTCCTGTGTCCGTGCACTCTGCCCCAGAGAAGCTAAGGTCAGAGTTAAGACCCAAACTGCGGGGGGTTGGGGGAGCTGTCTGGCTTTCAGCATGCACACTCACCCTGCCTCCACCTGCGTCTAAGGCTCAGGGGCCTGCTTGCCTGCAGGATATGCAGGGAAGTGGGACTGGAGTCCAGGAGCGGGGTCTGTTCTCACTCACGCGGCCCTCTCAGCACCAGGCACATATGTTGCAGGTGCTTAGTAAATATTTGCTAAAACCATTAGGGACCTATGGAACTCGGGGCCGCATCCCAGGGCACCATAGGGAGAGGAAGGACCGGGAACCCGCAATCACCAACCTCTCAGTGTCAGCCTGGACCTGTCAGCTGTGACCGAGGTCACTGGCAAGAGGCAGGTCTGGGAGGGGAGGGTGTGTGTGTGTGTGTGTGTGTGTGTGTGTGTGTGTGTGTGTGTGTGTGTGTGTGTGTCCTCAGCCGGGCCACCCAGCAGCCCTGTCACCACACCTGTCACGCTGCCCTCCTTGTCTGCAGCTGCCTTCGCTGCCTGGAACCTACCTTCACTATTAGCATTTCTCTCTTCCTTCCCACTTCCTCCTCTTCCCCACAATGCAAAGGCAAAACCCAGAGGTGCAAGAGTTAGGGCTCAGCCCCCTTCTACCCTGCTCCTTCTCGGACTGCAGGAATGTGGGGCAGGTGTGAGATCCCCCAGTCCTTCCAGGAGCCACTCAGCGAGATTCCTGCAGATCGTGGTAGAGGCCGGTGGCCCGATGAAGTGCAGAAGATTGAGTGAGAAGGGGCACTGGGAAAGGGCAACCTGGATTACCAGGGTCAGGACCCCCCCTATAAGGGAGAGAGAAGTGGCCCAGGCCTTGAGCAGGCTTCCAGATGTTTTCAGTCACTGCTTGTCCGTGCAGACACAGCAGACGCACTAGCGAACAGGATCTTGGAGGCCCGCCAGGGCCCTGAATGGTTTTGTTCCTCCCCCTTGGAGTAGTGCTCTCTGAAGGAGGCCTGCTGCTGCAGGAAGTTTTTGGAGCTTAATGTTCTCTTTCCAGGCCAGCAGGGACCACATCCCACTGATTTAATAAATGCCTGCTGGGCAGTGGTGCCAAGCCACAGACTCGCTGCCTGCGGAACAAGGGCTGGCTTGCCCCGCACGCTCGGCATGGGAGGCTGGGGAATCTCAAGACGCTAAAAACTCAGATGACAGCGGCAGGAGGGAGCTGCACAAGGGCCCGATTCTGCTGCTTGCTTATGGATCTGGGGAACTGGAGTCTTAACAAGGAGGATGGCCCTGGCCTTTCCTGACCTGTGGGGTGCTCTGACGGGGAGGTGCCAGAGGAAACACTCTGCTTTGGAATATATTGGGCAAGGGGGGGCGGGCAGAGAGACAGTTCAAAGGGCTAAGCAGGCTTTGCTTTTACTTTGTTTGCTTTTGGGTTCACACCCAGCGATGCTCAGGGGTTACTTTTGGCTCTGCACTCAGGAATTACTCCTGGCAGTGCTTGGGGGGAACCATATGGGATTATAGGATTCTGGGGATCGAACCTGCTTGGCCACATGCAAGGCAAATGCCCTACCCACTGTTGCTCCAGTCCTGAGCACAGGCTTTGTATGTGGGAGCCCTAATTTCTTCCCCAGCATCACACCCGGTGCCCTGAGCCCGGTCTGGGGGCAACCCCTGAGCATAGAGCCAGTAGTATCCCCTGAGCACAGCTAAGTATGGCTCCCCAATTTTTTAAAGGAGGTACATTAAATAGGGGGATAGTGGTAGTACCTTATATACCTGCTTGCTTTGCAGCAGAGGTTCCCAAACATACCTACTGTTCCCTTTTCAAAAACAAAACATTACTCAGTGCCCCGAATTGCACTTGAGGCTACTCCCCTTCTCCTCCGCATCATGCTGCTGCCCCCCATATCACTGCTATACAGGAAGAACTGATGGTGGGAGGGCTCAGGGCATGTTCTAGGAGAGGCTGAGGGTGGCAGGGAGGGACTGAGATGGAGCAAGAGACAGGCTGTGTCCCACTCTCCTTCCATCTGGACTCGTGAACGGGAGCAGAGCCCCAGAGCACTGCAAAGCCCCCCTCCCCTCCTTCACGTCTACCATAGTTGTCCCAGTTGATAGAGCCACGCCATGCCCAGCCTGCCCCAGGGCCGTGCTGCAAAGAGACTGGTCACAGACTTGTACCCGTTGGAAGGTTCTTATCTGGAGGGCAGATTGGCCAGGAGAGTCCTGCCTGTCGGGTCCAAGCTTCACGCTGCCCTTTGGGACCTGAGACCTGGGCACTGCTTCTGGGTTCTGTGTGTAGAGATACAGGGGATCGTGTGAGGAAGGCAAAGGCAAGCGTGGGGGGAGGGGGAGCTGCTGCAGGCTTCCTCCCATGGCCCTGTGCAGTCCTGTCCCCCAGGGAGCTGGAGAGGTTTCTGGGGCACCTGGGGTTGGCTCTGCAGGACAGAGTGGGTGATCAGGAGAAAGGGGACATGTTGTCCTCCAAAGACAGGACCACGGCTTGAACAGTAGCCTCTGCCTCGAGAGGCCTCCATGGAAACATGGAAATAACTGGCGCTTTTGTGGATCTAAGGCGCCACCCTCTGTGGCTTTCCTACACTTCTCCATTCCTCTAGTGACTTCTTCCTGGAGGACCGCTCAGGACTTGGGAATTCGCTGAATGGCATGGCCTGGGCTGAATCAATCCTGGTTCTCGGTTCCTTCTTCATTCGGCTCAGGGATCTTCTTCTTTTCTTTTTTTCCTTGGGTCACACCTGGCGATGCACAGGGGTTACTCCTGGCTCATGCACTTAGAAACTACTCCTGGTGATGCTCAGGGGACCATATAGAATGCTGGGAATCGAACCCAGGTCAGCCATGTGCAAGGCAAATGCCCTACACACTGTGCTATTGCTCCAGCCCCAGGGATCTTTCTTCTTCTTTTTTTTTTTTGCTTTTTGGGTCACACCCGGCGATGCACAGGGGTTACTCCTGGCTTTGCACTCAGGAATTACTCCGGGCGGTGCTCAGGGGACCATATGGGATGCTGGGAATCGAACCTGGGTTGGCCGCGTTCAAGGCAAATGCCCTACCCGCTATGCTATCGCTCCAGCCTCAGGGATCTTTCTTCTTAACTGGAATGACCTCCCTTTCAGCAGGACCATGGGACTCTTCCAATCCTAAGGCTTCCCTCCCATGTCCCTCCTGGAACACTCCCAGAGACCCTTCCCTGAAGCAAAGGCTCCAGACAGTGGGAGACAGTGGGCAGTGTGTGCCTGGATCTGACTCAGGCTCTGTCACTGTGGTACAAATTGGATTAAAGCTCAGGTGTTTTTTTTTCTTTCATCTTTTTAAAAAATTTCACTTGTATCACTTGTCATCCCATTGTTTGTCAATTTGTTTGAGTGGGCACCAGTAATGTCTCCATTGGTCCCTGTTGCATGCTAGTACTAGTAGACCAATGGCTTGCTCCAAGAACACCAAGAGCCTCAAACCGTTCATTCAGGGTCTTGATGAAGAAGTCTGACCATCTTGTAGGTGGGTGGCCACACGGTTTTTTGACGTCCTGTGGAATCCAGTCGGTATCAGCTCTAGTCGAGCGGTCATCTCTAAATCGCATTACTTGTCTGGTCCATCTGATTTTCGACACCTTGGCAAAGGAGACAGCGTTCCTGATTCTTGATCTTTGACGGAGGTCAGAACTCCAGATTCCTTCTCTCACGAGTGAAACATGATACTCCAAGCGTAGTTCTTTTGATTCTTCTTTGAGATACACAAATAGCGTTTTCATCTGGTTTTTGTAGGGTCCAGGTCTCTTAGACATATGTTAGTGCAGGAAGAACAGTGAACTCAAAAAGATGTGCCCAGAGCCGGAGGTTCTTCATCCTCTTAACCACTTCTTCGATGTTCTTGAAGGCGTTCCATGCTGCTCTCTTTCTCCTGTGCAGTTCAGGTGCCAGGTCGTTTGTCATGTTGAGTTCTCGACCTAGGTACACATAACTGCTGCATTCGGAGATGTTTGTTCTGTTGAGGGCAAATGGAACATCAGGAATTGGTCCATTTCTCATGAACATTGTCTTGGTGAGATTCAGCTGCAGTCCGACCTTTCCACAATCACAGTCGAAGTCGGCCAGCATTCATGCCGCTTGGCTGATAGTTGGTGTTATTAGAACAATGTCATCAGAGAAGCAGAGGTGGTGTAGTTGCCGACTGTCTATCTTCACTCCCATTCCTTTCCATTCCAGTCATCGAATGATGTTCTCGAAGGTGGCACTGAAGAGTTTCGGTGAAATGGTGTTGCCCTGCTGAACCCCTCTCTTTACATCGATGATCACTTCTTTGCAGAATGGTGAGATCCTGGTGGTGAGTCTGTAATAGAGTTCATGGAGGATCCTGATGTATTGAGTCTGAATACCCTGTTTGGCTAGGGCTTCGATGACCACTTCAATCTCAACAGAATCAAAGGCCTTCTTTAAACCAATGAACTTTAGACAGAGCAGCATCTTGATCTCTCGTGAAACTTCAATGAGCTTGGTCACCATGTGGATATGGTCGATGGTGCTGAATCCTTTTCAGAACCTGGCTTGCTCACTTAGTGTTGTCCTTCATCTAGTGTTCTGCCAATCTTATTCAGGATGACTCGAATGAACAACTTGTAGACGATGGACAAAAGGCAGATCGGGCGATAGTTGCCAATGTCGTGGATGTCTCCCTTCTTGTACAACAGAAGGGTCCTACTGGTTTTCCAGTGGGATGGAACCTTGCATGCAGACAGGTAGCATGTGAAAAGCCAAGCCAGTGTATTGACGAGTACTGGCAGCAGATTCCTCTGGTGTTCGGGTCTGGCCTTGTCTGCACCGGGTGCTGGTTTGATTTAAATTAAATTAAATTTTAATTTTAATTAAATTTCATTTTAAATTTTAATTTTTATAAACTTTATATAATTGCTTATATTCAATATTTCAGCACCAATCCCAACACCTTTATTTAAAATTTTCCCACCACCACTCAAGCCTGCCGCACAGGCAAACACTAAATAATTTATTTTGTATTGCTTGTTATGAATAGTATGAGATGTCCCACAGTTGCTTTTGTGGCTGCATGCTCCTGGAATTCTAATTTTTTTTTTTTTTTGCTTTTTGGGTCACACCCGGTGATGCACAGGGGTTACTCCTGGCTTTGCACTCAGGAATTACTCCTGGCGGGACTCAGGGGACCATATGGGATGCTGGGATTCGAACCTGGGTTGGCTGCGTGCAAGGCAAACGCCCTATCCGCTATGCTATTGCTCCAGCCCCTAAAATTTTTAAATATTCGGGGTCCAGAGGCATCTCTGTGGCATGCTAGTCTCTTTCAAGATTCATTTGTGAACCTCTGAATCACGGCAGTTAATGCGCTTAAATTTTAGGCCTGATTTTTTATCTCTTCCAAGACTCATCTATGGGTCTCTGAAGCAACGCCAATAAATGAGCTTGTATAGCTGAGCCGGAGGTAGTTTGTGGACGTGACTCCCACATACCTAACTTTTGGCCATTTAATTTCTCGGGAAACTTGGTCCTAAGTCGTTGGGGTCTGGCCAGAGGCACAGTAGCAATTTTGGGGTATCAGGAAGCCAGAGGGCACCATCAGGATGCTGATGCACTCTCCCTGCGGGTACAGCTTGACTTGCTGGGTGACATTATACACCCTAAATTGCAGTTTTTGCTTTTCTCTTTCAGTACCCTTGGAATTGAACTGAAGCAATAGCACAGTGGGTAGGGCGTTTGCCTTGCATGCGGCAACCTGGGATCAATTTCTCCATCCCTCTTGGAGAGCTTGGCAGGCTACTGAAAGTATCTCGCCCACATGGCAGAGCCTGGCAAGCTACCCGTGGCATATCCGATATGCCAAAAACAGTAACAACAAGTCTCACGATGGAGATGTTACTGGTGCCAGCTCCAGCAAATCAATGAACAATGGGACAACAGTGTGACAGTGCTATCCTTGGAATTAAGAAATAGTTTATCTTAATGTGTTGTTTTAATGATGGGCAAGTTAAAAACACTCGCAGATAACTAAGCACGGTTAATTGGGGAAGCAGCCAGAGGCTGGAGCTATGAGTGACCCATTTTTGGAATGGATTATATGTCAGAAAGCTGATCAGAAGAGAAGGACCCAAATCTACCTGTTACCTGTTACCACCTGAGGCAGGAAGGGAAGCAAGGCCACAAAAACAATTAGTAAATTAATAAATGTCTCTATGGAACCTAAAACAGAATTTATCCACCACAAAGATTCCCTGCAACAAGGGCCCCCTCTGTGTCCCCTGTGGTGTCCCTCCTGCCTCAGTGTCCTTCAGTGTATTGTTATGATGCAACCGATCAAGAAGCTCCATTCTTTTTTTTTTTTTTTTGAATCACTGTGAAATACAGTTACAAAGCTTTCACGTTTGGGTTTCAGTCATACAATGATTGAACACCCATCCCTCCACCAGTGCACATCTTCCACCACCAATGTCCCCAGTATCCCCCTCCCCCCCACCATCCATCCCAGCTCTTCCTCTTCCTCTATGGCAGACAATTTCCCCATACTCTCTCTCTACTTGGAGCATCATGGTTTGCAATACAGATACTGAGAGGCTATCACATTTGGTCTTTTATCTACTTGCAGCACACATCTCCCATCCCACACGATCCCTCCAATCATCATTGACTTAGTGATCCCTTCTCTATTCCACTTGCTTTCTCCCCCAGCCCATGAGGCAGGCTACCAACCATGGACCAATATTCCTGGCCCTGTCTTTACTGTCTTTGGTGTCAGTTTCATATTATGTTATTTTATATCGGAGCGATAGCACGGTGGGTAGGGCGTTTGCCTTGCAGGTGGCTGACCCGGGTTCGATTCCTCCATTTTTCTCGGAGAGCCCGGCTGCATGGCAGAGCCTGGCAAGCTACCCGTGGCGTATTCGATATGCCAAAAACAGTAACAACAAGTCTTACAATGGAGACATTACTGGTGTACGCTCGAGCAAATCAATGAGCAAGGGGACGACAGTGCTACAGACAGTGCATATTCCACAAATGAGTGAAGTCATTCTATGTCTGTCTCTCTTTTTCTGACTCATTTCACTTAGCATGATACTCTCCATAACCATCCACTTGTAAGCAAATTTTATGACTTCATCTTTCCTAACAGCTGCAGTGTATTCCATTGTGTAGATGTACCAAAGTTTCTTTAAACAGTCATCTGTTCTCAGACATTCGGGTTGTTTCCAGATTCTGGCTATTGTGAACAGTGCTGCAATGAACATACAGGTGCAGATGTCATTTCTACTTTGGAGAAGCTCCATTCTTGTGCCCTTTTCTGTTTAATTATTGCTATGATTGCCAGAAAAACTCCTATATAAAGTGTTCCATGTCCCTGCTCTGGGCTGCAACAAAGTAATTGCCTATTTGCGGTTAAATCTCCTTGCTTTCTTGTCTAACGATGTGATTACTAAGTGTACTTCATTAGGACATTACCACTGAGTTAGAACACTTTCCAACCTCTTTTTTTGTTTGTTTGTTTGTTTGTTTTTCCCTGTTTGTTTGTTTGTTTGTTTTTTCTCTCTCTCCTTTTTTCCTGGAGTAGTCGGGTGCACATCTGGCAATGCTCAGGGGTTACTCCTGGCTCTTCACTCAGGAATTACTCCTGAGTGGAGGACCATATGGGATGACAAGGATGGAACACAGGTCAGCTGCGTGCAAGGCAAATGCCCTACTGGCTGTACTATCACTCCATCCCTCATTTTTGTTTAAACCACACTGGGCCACACACCCTCTCTGGTGCCTGCCTCATCGGACAGATTTGAATTTTCATTTCTTCACTTAGTTTGAAAGGCCAAACTTTGAACAGACTCTTCCTCTCCAGTTACTCTGTGCATCTAAGACATTGGTTTTCTGACTCTTAGAGTCCAAAAGCTAATCATACATAATAACCGATGATCCAAAATAACATAGAGAGACAGTTCAAAGGGCTACTGAACATGCCTTTGCTTACAGAAGGCCCAAGTTTGATCACTGGCACCAAACGGTACCCTCAGAGTGACCCCCGAGTAAAGCGCTTGCAGTAGCTGCCTGAGCACCCCTGAGTGTGGCCCCAAACCCAAAACAAACAATTATGAATATCCAGTAGTAAAGAACTAATACATTGAACACATATTTGACATGTGGTATGATACAGCTATAAGGAAAAAAAGGGGGATGCAGAGTGGTAGTAATTGCCTTGCATGTGACTGATATGAGTTCAATCCCCAGGACCCCTAGCTCTGCACTCGGGGTCCTCCTGGTAAGTTTAGGAAACCATATGGGGTGCTGGGGTTGGAACACAGGTCTTCCAGGTGCAAGGTAAATACCCTACCCATTGTACTATCTCGCTGGACCCACGCTTTTATTATTTGGGGGGGAAAGCGTTGGGCCATACCCAGTGGTGCTCAATGGCTCTTCCTTCTTTTGTGCTCAGAAGTCACCCCAACAGTAATCAGGGAATCATATGTAGTGTCAGGGATTCGAATTTGAGTTGTGGCTGCAAGGCAAGCGCCTTACCTCCTGTAGTATCTCTCCAGCCCAGCCTTGCATATTTATAAAGGATATTGGCTGATCATTGTTTTGTGATGTCATATGAGGACAGAGTAATGCTACCTGCATATAATGAACTAGGAAGCTGTCCCTTCTTTTCTTTTCTTTCTTTTTTTTTTTTTTTTGGTTTTTGGGTCACACCTGGCGATGCACAGGGGTTACTCCTGGCTCTGCACTCAGGAATCACCCCCGGCGGTGCTCAGGGGATAATATGGGATGCTGGGATTTGAACCCGGGTCGGCCGCGTGCAAGGCAAACACCCTACCCGCTATGCTATCACTCCAGCCCCCTGTCCCTTCTTTTCTATTTTTGGAAGAATTCAACAATTATTGGTGAAGTTTTCTTCAAATATCTGGTAGAATTCACCGAAGAGATTATTTGGTGCTGGTGTTTTTCTAATTCCTATTTAATTTCTTTTTTGGTGGGAAGGGGCTTGGGCCACACCCAGCAGTGCTCGGAGCTTACTCCTGGCTCTGTACTCATTCTTTGTGAAACTCAGGGGAAACATATGGGGTGCTGTGATCAAACCTGGATTGATTATTTGCAATAGGAACTTCCCTGTTATACTATTGCTCTGGCCCCAAATTTCTTTCTTATAGATCTATTTAGTTTTTATTTCTTAAATCAGTTCAGTAATTTGTGTCTTTCTAAAATTGTATTTAGTTTGCTAGCATATTTTATATATTTTCTGATTTGCTCACAGCATTGCTTTGCTTTGTAATTCTCTTTCTGTAAAGTAGATAATAATGTTTCCTCCTCCATTCTTGATCTTAGTAATTATAGTCTTTGCTCTTTTTATAATAGTCAATAGAGCCAAAGGTTTTGTTTGTTTGTCTTATCCAGTTTGGTTATTCTTCTTTTTTAAAAAAAGACTTTTGCTTTTATTGATTTTTACTTATGTTTTCAATTTTTGAATTTATTTGTTCTAGTTTATTAATTTCCTTCTTTCTTCTTATTTTGGGTGTATTTAACTCTCCTTTTTCTAGTTTCTTAAGGAGAAGGTTTGGAGTAATTTGAGATCTTTTTCTAAATAGATGTTTACAACAGTAAATTCCCTTTTAAGTACTATTTTCATTGCTTCCTGTAAGTTTTCCCTCCTCCCTCTTCTCTCTCTCTCTCTCTCTCTCTCTCTCTCTCTCTCACACACACACACACACACACACACACACATACACACACGCAAATGATTTTGAGGCCACGTCTGGTGGTGCTCAGAAGCTACTTCTGGGCCTGTGATTGGGATGGAGGGGGGAGGTCACTCCAATTCCCTAAAGTGCTCAGGGAAGCAAATGCTGCCAGGGTCTGAATCCACATCCCCTGCATGCATTCCAGCCCATTGACCTCTCTCTCCAACCCATTCAAATAATAATTCTGCGGCCTTTTCTTTTCTCTTCTCTTCCTGGAATCCCTATGGTACTAATGTTCATTCCTCTTGATGCTGTTTCATAGAGAACCATGCTTCTCTTTGTATGTTTCTTTTTAAATGATTTCTACTGTTTCACCTTTGAGCTCCCCAACTCAGTTTCTGGCTTCTTCCATTCACTATTAAGTCCATCTCTATATGTTCTCCATTTCCCTTCTGTCTCATGATGTAGTTGCAATGACCAGGAGCCACATACATACTTCACGATGGTGCATGCACAGTTGGTTTGTACTGCTACCCGGATGAGCATATTGCTTGGCCACAGGGCCCAGCAGGGGTCACACTCCCTTGGTTGTGGTTCTCATGTGCATTCCAGTTGTGCTCTCCAGGGCTCACACATAGCCTAGCGGGGGGCTGCACACTGGTCTACGGTGCTTGCACATCATTTTGTCCTTTTGCTTTTAATGTTCGCCAGAGGTGACACCCTTACATTGTGGTGCTCACACACCCCAGGCATGACTGAAGCCGAAAATGGTTTGTGTCGTGGATTTCAGACAGTAGAACTGCTAGGACTGTGGTCAGGGCATGCCACACACCGGGTCTGGAACTCATGGCCTTATACTTACAAGGCAGGCTCTTTAGCCACTGAGCCATTCCCCAACAATCTCTATTATAATTCTGCAATTGTATTTTTGTTTTTGTTTCAGGGGGCTTTGAGGCTGCATCTGATGGTACGTGGGGCTTACTCCTGGCACTGTACTCAGGGGTCACTCTTGGCATTGTTCAAGGGACCATGAGTGATGCTGATGATTGAATCAGGACCTGCCGTGTGCAAGGCAAGAGCCTTACCTCTTGGATCATCTCCCCGGCTACCAGCAACTGTATATTTGAGCTCTATGTTCTGTCCAGATTTTTCTCAAACTTTTCTACTTTTTCTGTCTTTCATGCACTGATCTCATTCCAGTGAGCATCATTAGGATTAAGATGGCTGTTTTGATGTTTTCTCCAAGTAGCTTTCATCACTCTGTCCTATTAGGAGTTCTTTTTTGCCTGTGGTCTCGATCCACAGTGTAGATAAGTTCCTCCAGCTCCGTATCATGTCTGGTGCCTCACCTGGGCCTGTGTTCAAGCAGGCCTCAATGGAGATTTGGGAATTTATACTCTAAGGTATCTGTGTTCGCTGTGGCTTGGAGTTTCAGCAGGCCTGAGGTTGTGACTGGGCTATGTCTCAAGCTCCTGGCACTTTTTGTAATACCAAGATTGAACATGGCTGAGGTGACCTCAGTGGGCCGTTCAAGGTCGCCAGTGCCAGCGGCCACTGGGTGTGTGACTTGCTCACTAACTTTCAGAGGGGCCTGGCAGGAACAGGGTCTGTTTGTCTGTAAGCACTCTCGATAATTATCTCTCTGCCCACAGCCAGCTCAGTTATTTGTTAGTGGTGGGTGGATTGCTCAGGGATTTGCCCTCTGGCTCTGTTGCTATGGAGACCGAGATCAAATATGGTGTCTAGGGTCATGGTTTATCAGCAGGACTGAGAGAGGTCATCACACTGGCACTCCCCACCAACTCAGACGCCTGTTTATATCTGATATTTGAGGGAGTTGGGTGCCTGAGCAGCACATAGTGTGGCTGGGGTTTACTCCCAGGAGTGCTTCTGGGACCAGGAGGTATTGAGCATGGTACTGAGGTCAGCTGCAAGGAAGGCAAGCACCTTAAATCTGTACTAATTCTCTGGACCTATATCCGATAGTTTCTCGCTCTCGCGCCAGTATAGGACAATGGGATTTGGGTGCTGAGTGGCTCAACTCTTTACTGTTTCCATAGGGTAAAGCACCTTAGAAACCTCTTTCCCAGGGGAGCCCAGAGAGATAGGACCATGGGTAGGGCTCTTGCCTTCATGCAGCTGACCCATTTCAATACCCTGCACCGCATAGGGTCCACTGGCACCGCCAGCAGTGTTCTCTGAGCACAGATCAAAGAGAAAGCCCTGAACACAAGTGTGGCCCCAAAATAAACAAACATACAAAAAAATGAAAAGCAAAAAGTAAATCTCTTTCCCATGGCAGTTTCTTGATCTGTGGGGAATTTTTGGGCTTGATGGCACCTGTCCTCCCAAAAGTCTTAATTAAGGGTTGGAGCGATAGTATAGCAGTAAAGAGCTTGTCTAGCATGTGGCAGACCCAGGTTCAGTCCCCAGTACAACATGTGGTTGGTGCCTGAAGTCAGGAGTAAACCCTGAGCACTGCTGGGTGTTGCCCCAAAACAAAACCCCAAAATCTTATTTTATTCTTCCCCCAAAATTTTTTTTTTCTTTTCTTTTTGGGTCACACCCGGTGATGCTCAGGGGTTACTCCTGGCTCTGCACTCAGGAATTACTCCTGGCGGTGTTGGGGAGACCATATGGGATGCCGGGGATTGAACCCAGGTCGGCCAATTGCAAGGCAAATGCCCTACCCGCTGTGCTATTGCCCCAGCCCCAGATTTTTTTATTTTTAAACATTCTTTGGGGGGTGGGGAGGGGGGAAGAGTGGGCACACCCAGTGGTGCCCAGGGATTACTCCTGGCTCTGTATTCAGGGATCACTCCTGACGGTGCTTAGGGAACCATATGGAGTGCTGGGGATTGAGCCCAGGGTCAGCGTGCCCTACCCACTGTACTATCTCTCCAGTCCCAATCTTCCCAAAAGTTTCTTTTTTAATGTATTTAATTTAATTTTTGCTTGTCTTTTGGACGAAATCCAGTGGTGCTCAGGGCTTATTCCTAACCTTGTACTCAAAATAATTCCTAGCAGGCTCAGTAGACCTTAAGAGATGCTGGGGATCAAACTGGGTTGACCCTGTGCAAGCCAAGTGCCCTACCTGCTGTACTATCTCTCCAGCCCCTTCCCGAAAGTTTTAGTAGTTATGTTCTTATTTTCATTCACTTCAAAATTGTCCCTAATTTCCCTTCTGACTTCTTCTTTAACCACTGATTATTCGGAATTGTGTTTTTTAAATTCCATACGTTTGTTTATTTCCCCAATTTCCTTATATGGTTGATTTCTAATTTCATTCTATTGTGACCAGGGAATATACTTTTATTATTCCAATTCCTTTAGGTTTATAGAAATTTATTTTGTGGCCTAGTAGATTGTCTATCCTGGAGAATGTTCCATGTTCTCTAGAGAAGAATTGTGTGTTCTTTTGTTTGTAAAGAATACGATAGATGTCTCTTTGGTCTAGTTGACTTGTATTGCTGGTCAAGTATTCTATTTCCTTATTGATCTTCTGTCTAGTTGTTCAATTTATTATTGAAAGTGGGGCACCGAAATGTCCAACTATTATAGTTGAATTGTCTGTTTCTTCCTTCAATTCTGACACTTTTTTTTTCTCTTTGTGTTTTGGAGATTTAAAAAAATCTGGTGAAGGGGTGTCAGAGAGATAGTTAGGTGGGCCAGGCTTTTGCCTTGCATACAGCCAAACCAGGTTTGATCTCTGATTCCACATATGGTCCCCGAAGCTTTGCCATGGGTATCACTGATCACCTCTGGGTGTGGCCTGAAAGCAAACAAAAAATGGATCTTGTGAGTTTTATTTTTCCTAATAAATTTACTGATAGAAAAAGCACAATGTTACACTGATATTTAGAAGAGAAGGCGAGTGATTAAGTGGAATAAACTATGTCCCTTCACAATCAGAAGCTGACAAGAGTGTGTGTGTGTGTGTGTGTGTGTGTGTGTGTGTTTGAGGGGGCTTATGCCGGAAGGTTTGCAAAGTGGCCAGTTATCTCCTGCAAAGTCTCAGGCACAGGCTGGGAATTATGCAACACTGCTGACCTCAGTGGCCCTGAGCCCTGATTGGGGGACAGGAAGGCGGGGCTGAATCAAGACTGTGGGAGGCAGTGAGGGTAGGTGGTTCTTTGTTTGCAGATAAGGTTTCACCTATGAAGGAATAGATGTGGGTTTGGGACCTAAATTTCCCCTCCAGGTGAGGCCCAGGGGCACTGCCTAATGCCAGAAGCTTTTTTTCAGTACCCACCCTGTCCCAGGGAGCATGGCGCTCCTTCCCCACCACATTTGAAGGGGCTCCCCTTGGAACAGCCCCTGTGATTCCCCTCTGATCTCCCCACTGCTCCAAGGAGAAAAAACTGGGCAGAGCCGGCTTCTTAGGCTTGTTCTGCCTCCTCCCTTTCTGGCCTGAGAACATGTGCCAGAGCTGCCAGGAACGCTTTGGATTCGTGATGCCTTTGATTTTGAATTAAATTTGGCTGTTGCATGCCCAGAGACTTTTTACCATTGCCATTCCACACCCCTTCCCCCCCACAATCCCTACATTCAGTTTTGTGAGCAAGATGAGGTCATGGTCCATTGTTGAAGAAACTATACTCAAGGCTGGAGAGATAAGTACAGTGTGAGCGGGTAGGGCTCTTGCCTTGCAACTTGCTCAGGGGTTATTCCTGGCTCAATATTTCAGGACTTACTCCTGGTAGTGCTCTGGGGTCCTTATGGGATGTTGGGATCAAATCCAAGTGCCCTACCCGCTATATCTCTCCAGCTCCAGTGAGGCATTTCAAGCAGAAATTTAACAATACCTGGAGACAAATGAAAATGAAAACACAAGTGACAGAAGCAATGGGATGTGCAGAAGCAGAATACTCAAAGGAAGGTATCAGTGATGCAGACCTTCATAAAGAAACAAGGAAAATCACAGTTTACCCTCACAGCTAAAGCAACTGGAAAAAGAACAAATAAAATGAAAACTTAGTCAAAGAAAGGAAATAATAAAAATCAGAACAGAAATAATGAAATACAAACAACAAACCAGAAGATCAAGAAAATAAGAGTTTCTCTTTGGGGGGTTGTGGTTACCTGGCAGTGCCTGAGGCAATTATTCCTGGTGCCATGCTGGGGGACCATGCAGCACCAGGGTTCAGGCTTGCAAAGCATGCCCCCACCCCCACCCCAGCCCTTTGGGCTGTCTCCCTAAACTGAGAACTGCTTTAAAAAGAAAAAGATAAAATTCATAAGCTTATAGCTAGCCTTATAAAGAAAAGGGCAGAGAAAAACCAATAAACAGAGTAAGAAGCTTAAAAGGGAGAAACTAAAACAGATACTACAGAAATCAGAGTGATAGAAACTATTCTAAACAACTATATACCAATAATTTTGATAACCTAGAATAAATGGATATGTTTTTAGATAAATACACCCCTGTCAAGATTAAAACAAGAACTAGAAACCCTGCATTGACTGGCAGTGTATGGACATGAAAACAATTGTCATCATCATCAGCAGCAGCAGCATCAGCATCAGCATCTCGTTGATCGTCAAATTTTCGAGCAGTCTCAGTAACGTCTCCATTTGTCCTAGCCTTGAGATTTTAGAAGCCTCTCTTTACTCGTCCTTTCCAATGGATGATGCCGCATTGGAGGCTCTTTCAGGGTCAGGGGAATGAGACCCATCATTGTTACTGGTTTTGGCTTATGAATACGCCATGGGGAGTTTGTGAGGCTCTCCCATGTGGTCAGGAAACTCTTGGTAGCTTGCCAGGTTTTCCCAGAGGGAGGACAAGGCTATAAGATGGCTATAAGCTTCCAGGAGCTTGGTTTTATAGTCTCTGGATGTTAGCCGTTGGTGGGATTACATGACTCCGGGGGTAGTCTCTGGGTATGACCGCCTAGCTACTGGAAAATGGGGAATCTGGGCGGAAGAGGCCCAGTCCTGATCTGAGCAGGCTTGGAGGTCTCAGCCCTGGGTCCCACACACCTGGGTTCCTCTGCCAGTTCCTTTCCTTTCATGCGTGATGAAAACAGTAATTTTTAAAAATTCTCCACATGGATGTCCTGGGCTCAGAGACAGAGTCAATGGACGGAGAGCATGTTTTGCATGCTAGAGGCCCAGTTTGATGGCCAGCATGGTTCTGGAGTACTGGCAGGAGTAACCCACTAACACAAAGTCAGAGGTAGTGCCCTGCACTAGTGCCACAGCGTGTGGCCTATAAACAAAAACAAATAAGCAGAGGCAGTCTGATGAGCAACGCGGCCGGAGAAATGCTCCGGACCCGAATCCGGGCCAACAACACCAGGGATCCAGACGGAGGAGGTACAGCGGGCACACCTTCTCCAGATGGAGCCCTGGTGACACTGAGAAGCAACTAACACGGCTCCGGGTTGCGGGACTGGAACACATCCGAGCCGCGCGGCCGCGTCAGTGATAATATTGTGGGTAGGACCTTTTCTAAAAACTGAAAACATACAATCTTTTAATGACAAACCAATTATCAAATGCTTCCTTAGTAGGGCTGTCTTCCTTGGGGGGAAACTCCAACAACAATAGTGAGTTTTGTTTTGCAATATGGAATGTAATCAAGGTAGAGAGAAAATGAAGTGAAATTCATCAGTTATACAGTTGGGGGGGGCTGTGGCGGGGGGTATACTGGGGATTTTGGTGGTGGAATAGGGGCACTGGTGAAGGGATGGTGTTTGAATATTGTATAACTGAGACATAAACCTGAAAACTTTGTAACTTTCCACATGGTGATATAATAAAAATTTTAAAAATTTAAAAACAAAACAAAACAAAACAAAACAAAAAACAAATAAGCAAACAAAACAGAAGTCCTGAACCAGGTGATTTTGCCAATGAAATTTACCAAACTTAAAATTTCACCCTTTCCTCTCTTTGTTATTGTTTCTGTGGTGACCAGGGGGGGTCATACACATTTAAAGTAGTTCTCGCACATTTCATTTTAGTGCACAGGATCGCAAAAAACACAATGGCTAGAATTAGGTTCAGGTACATGGGTGGTTAGGGGATCAAACCTGAGGCCTCACTGACCTCACACTTGTAAGGCTGATGCTTTAACACTGAGTTATTCCTCAGCCCCTACCACTGTATGACTGTATCACTGTCATCCTGTTGCTCATTGATTTGCTCGAGCGGGCACCAGTAATGTCTCCATTGTGAGACTTGTTGTTACTGTTTTTGGCATATTGAATACACCACGGGTAGTTTGCCAGGCTTTGCTGTGCGGGCGGGATACTCTCAATAGCTTGCCGGGCTCTCTGAGAGGGACAGAGCAATCGATCTCGGGTCAGCTGCGTGCAAGGCAAACACCCTACCCACTGTGCTGTCGCTCCAGCCAGCCCCAACCAAAGTTTTATTTTAAATTTAAAAAAATAATTTTAATTTTGGAAGCCAGAGAGATAGTATAGCAGTTAGGGTGTTTGCCTTGCGTGCAGCTGACCCGAGTTTGTTCCCTGGTATCCCATATGGTTCCTTGACCCCACCAGGAGTAATCCATAAGAATCACTCAAAGAATAAACAGCGGTGAAAATAGATTAATGAAGGAAAATAAACAGTAACCCAGGACAAAGTGTCTGGTTACAAATTCAATATACAAAAATCTGTCACAGGGATCAGAGTGATAATATTGTGGGTAGGGCACTTGCCTTGCATACGACCAACCAGTTCTATCCCTGGCATCCCGTCTGATTCCCCCAAGCACTGCCCAGGAGTGATCCCTGTGTGTAGAGTCATGAGTGAGCTCTGGGCATCACCAGGTCTGACCTAAAAACAACAAACAAATCTGTTGCAGGGGTCAGAGAGAGAATATAGCAGGTGAGGTGCTTGTCCACACGGGTGTGATCCCCAGCAAGCCATATGGTTTCCTGAGCACTGTCAGGAGTAAAATCTAAGGGTAAACCACCCTCCCCAATAAAAACCAAAAATCTGTTGCATTTTGATTTGTAAATAGCTAGATAAGGAAAAATTTGGAAAGTAGGACCAGAAAGATAGTAGGGGTGGGGGACAGTAAGGTATTTCCCTACCTGGGTTTGATCCTGGCATCACATATGTCCCCCAAGCCCTGACAGTAGTAATTCCTAAGTCTACACTCAGCCAGGAGTAAATCCTTAATCCCGCTGGGTATGGACCAAAAAACAAATAAAAGAAAAAGAAATTAGGAAAGTAATCCTGTTAATAATTACACCACCAAAGAATGGAAAACCTAGGAATAAATTTTACAAAGGAGGTGGAGACCTATGTAACAAAAACTACAAGACACAGTTAAAAGACAAAATAAGACATCTTATTATAAAAAGGTACTCCACACGTGAATGAGGAGAGCTAATATAGCCAAAAAAGTACAAAGGTTTAATGCAATTCTAATCAAAATTCCAATGACCATATTTTAAGTTATTTATTTATGTTTGGATGTTACCCCTGGCAGTGCTCAGGAGCTATTCCTGGCTCTGTGCTCAGGCGTGACCCCTGGTGGTGCTGGGAATTCAAACCAGTTCCATGACTATTGCAGTCACAGGAGAAGCAGATGCCTTCCCTCCTATATTGCCACTTCAGCCTTCCAAGGACATCTTGAAAGAAAAGAGAACCCAAAATATTAAGGTTTAAACCCCTCCAAGAGTGATCACTGAGCACAGAGCCGGGAATATACTCTGAGCGGTGTCGAATATGGCCCAAACAAACAAACAAAATTAATCATTTTATGATGAGTAAGGAATCATAAATGACCTTGAATAGCTACAGCAGTTCTGAGAAAAAAGACAGCAGGTTACCTGACCTTAAACTATACTACTTGAGTGGTAAGAATTAAAAATTACCAGTGGAAGAGGGTGGCATTAGAATAAAAATAGACACTAATCAATCACTGTCACTGTCACTGTCATCCTGTTGCTCATCGATTTGCTTGAGTGGGCACCAGTAACATCTCCATTGTGAGACTTATTGTTACTGTTTTTGGCATATCGAATATGCCATGGGTAGCTTGCCGGGCTCTCCAAGAGGGGCAGAGGAATCGAACCCGGGTCTGCCTCGTGCAAGGCAAACATCCTACCCGCTGTGCTATCGCTCTAGTCTAGACACTAATCAATGGAATAGCATAATAGAAATAAGCTCATACATTTACTGGTAATTTATAATAAAGAATCCAATTAATCTAATGGAGAAAGGAATAATTCTCTTCAAAAAATGGTGCTGAAACTGGAGATATGATAGTACAGCGGATAAGACACTTGCCTTGCATTTGGCTGACCAGAGTTTGATCCCCGGCACCCCCAAGCCCTGCCAGGTTTGGCCTGTCACATGAAAAGCAGGTGCCTTACCTCCTATACTATCACTTGGGCCTCCCAATGACATCTTGAAAGAAAAGAGAAAAAATACCCCACCAAGAGTGATCTGAGCTGTGCCGGGTATGGTTGAAAACCAAAACTAACTTTAATCATGTCTGATGAGTGAAGAATCATAAATGACCTTGAATCGCTAATTGCCAGGAGTGGTCCCTTAACACAGAGCCCAGAATAAGCGCTGAGCACTGCTGGGTATGGCCCAGAAAAAAACAATAAAATGGTGCTGGAGAAAACTAGGCAGCCATATGCAAGGCCTGAAACTATACTTCTCACCAGAATTACTGGAGCCACATTTGTGGCTGTGTGACACCTTAAATTCTATGCCACTGATGTACCAAGAGTGGCACACCACATTTTTTTTTTTGCTTTTTTTTTTGGGGGGGGTCACACCTGGCGATGCACAGGGATTACTCCTGGCTGTGCTCTCAGGAACCACCCCTGGCGGTGCTCAGGGGACCATATGGGATGCTGGGATTGGAACCCGGGTCGGCCCTGTGCAAGGCAAATGCCCTACCTGCTGGGTAGCACACCACATTTGATGGGGTGTAAAGTAGAAGGCAGTCACTCTCAAAAAAAAAAAAAAGTTATTAGCACACAAGTCTCAATCTGTACTAACATGTTAGTCATCTCTTATACAAGGGCTCCTGGGCTCCAGGGCGAGATACAACAATCTTCACACACTTTCCTCTCAGGACACTTTTTGGCATCATTTTTTGCAGATGACTCATAACAAGCAATACAAAATAAATTATTTAGGACCTGCTTTGGGGGCAGACTTCGGTGGTGGTGGGAAAATTCAAAATAATGGTAGTGGGAAGGTGTAATGGTGTTTGGATTGGTGTTAGATTATTGAATATAGTTAGTGTAAACAACTTTATAAAAATTATATTAAATTTAAAAAAAGAAACAGGACTTCTCTCTAACCCCACATACAAAAACAAAATTCAAACTGGATTCAAATTCTAGATGAAAGGCTGAAACAGCAATGTGCATAGAAAAGAGCAGGTGAAACATTCCATGACACAGGACTAGAGAACTCTTTGGGGACTTGACTTCAACAGCAAGGAACATGAAAACAAAGATAAGCAAGTATGGGGGGCTGGAGCAATAGCACAGCGGGTAGGGCATTTACCTTGCCTGAGGCCGACTCAGGTTCGATTCCCAGCATCCCATATGGTCCCCCGAGCACCGCCAGGAGTAATTCCTGAGTGCATGAGCCAGGAATAACCCCTGTGCACCGCTGGATGTAAAAAACTAAGGCACGCGGAGGGCCATGTGCACTCACGGGCTCTCCGAGCGGCTCTGTCTCACCACCTGCGTTCGGTGCTCTGGAACCACTGTGTATGGCCGTTGGCCAAGGACAGGTGAAGGAAGAACGAGGACCAACTGGTTGCTGATTAGTTACCGTTTATTCAATCTTCCATCTTTCTCATCTCCCGAACTCGCACTCCCAGCTCTGTCCTCTTTCTGGATCTGCTTCTGCTTCTCTTGTCTCTCTCATCCCTCTTTCTCTCTCCCCCTTGCCCCTAGGCTACATACAGCCAGGTAGCAAAATCATCATAAGAAAGCCCTTCCTGAGGGCTGGGCATTCCAAAGTCCTTTAACATCTTAATACTAGTTATTTTTGTATGGACATAGCAAGAGATACCTTGAGGCTTGCAAGGCAGCTCTCCTGGCAACATCTTACCACAGACTCAGACAGACTACGGCACTCAGGCCAGATTAATCATTCCTCACCCAAGCAGGGTCCAAATCTAGTTATATTGTTTGGATCATGACAACATTTGTCCATGATCAAGCTCTTAACTTATAGTTAAGCATTAGGCACTTTGGCAAGGTCCATCTCGATGCCATGGTAGCATACAACTCACCGCTTGCCCTGGGTTCATCTTGTCCCTCGTCGGGACCTTGCTTTTGGGGGTGCTAGGAAGTAAGGGCAGCTGAGGCTTAGGTTGAGAGAACAGATGCCCAGCAGGAAAATAATCATGTTACAAAAGCATAGCATTTGCTAAGTTTTCCTGTGTCCATACAAAAAGGACATGGCTCTGAATAAACTATGCAAAGGACTCAAGGAGAAGAGAAAAATAATATTTGCAAGTCAACAGAACACTAAGAAAGAAGCTACAAATAAATGAAGAGGAATGCGGGCACTGTAACGGGAGTAACCCAATAAACCTAAACTACCTGAGGCTATGTTATCTTACAGCTGGGTGTGACCCAAAAAGCAAAAAAAAAAAAAAAAAGATAAGCAAGTATGTCTATGTAAAATTGATAAGATTTTGGGTTTGGTAGTCTGGGTTTTGAACCCAGGGCCTTACACTTGCAAGGAAAGCTATGACTAAGCTATATCTCAACCAACAGTTAAATAAAAATGTTTTTGTATGTTGAATGTAATATAAACAGAACAAAAAGGCAACGCTAAATGGGAGAAGATACTTCTACATAACGTCTATGAAAAGACATTAATATCCAAGATTTTCTTTTCTTTTTGAGTCACACCCGGCGATGCACAGGGGTTACTCCTGGCTTTGCACTCAGAAATTACTCCTGGTGCTCGGGGATGCTGGGAATCAAACCTGGGTCGGCCATGTATGTGCAAGGCAAATGCCCTACCTGCTGTACTATTGCTCCAGTCCCTATCCAAGATACATAAAGAACTCACTTAACAAAGGAAACAACCTAATTTGTTTTGGGGACACATCTTGCCATGCTCAGGGCTTACTCCTGATTCTGTGCTCAGGGATCACTCCTGGCATAGCACAGCGATACCGGGGACGAACCTGGGCCAGCTACGTGGAAGGTGAGCACCTTAGCTGCTACACTATCTCTCTAGCCTAGATTTTCTTGTTCTTTGGGAGAGAGAAGTCCACACCCAGCAGCGCTCAGGGCCACTCCTGAGGCCCAGGAGACTATCTGGTGCTGAGGCTAGAACCCCATAAAGGCTGTATGCAAAGGCTTTGCTCAGCTACTTGACCTCTTCGTTCTGGATAGATTTTAGTACACAGTCTCCAAAGAGGACAGGCAGTGGTAAAGAGGCATATGAAAAGCTGCTCATCATCATCATCATCATCACTACTTATTAAGGAATTTCAAATTAAGACCCTCATGAGGTACAACCTCACACCTGTAAGAACAGCTTACTTAATAAGAAGCAGTAACCAGTACTGGCTGGAGTGTGAAGAGAAAGGAACTCTCAAACACTGTGGATGGGAAAGTAAGCTGGGGCAACCATTTTGGAACAAAGTATGGAACTTCCCCTGGAGGCTAAAATTAGAACTATCTTATGATCTGGTAACCCCACTTTTAGGTCAGAAGAATAGAAAAATGTTAACACAAACAAGTTATATCCATTCTAATGTTTATTGCAGCACTACTTTTGTTTTTTTAGAGGGGGGAGGTCACAAGGGCTACTGCTGGTTATACTCAAGGGTTACTCCTGGCTCTACACTCCAGAATTACTCTTGGTGTTATTTGGGGGACCATGTAGGGCACTAGGGATCTAACTCCGGTTGGCTCTCTGGAAGGCAAGTGCCTTACCCACTATGCTGTCCCTCTGGCCATATTGCAGCATTACTTATAACAGTTAAGACATAGAAGCAATCCAAGTGCTTATTGACAGATGACTGGATAAAGAAGCTGTGGGATATTTATATAATAGAATTCAGTTACTAAAAATATAAAGTTCTACCATTCACAGCAAACTGGAAGGTACTTGAGGGAATTATGCACAGTAAAATAAATCAGAAGGGAAAAAGACATTGGATGATTTCACCTATGTGTGCAGTATAAAAATGAATGGATGAAACAAAGACAAACCAGGGACGGGAGGTGGCCCAGAGAGCTGGAGCAAATACTTGACCTGCAGGAGGCTCCATTTGCATTCCCACACCTAAAATTACCTGAGAAGAGGAAGAGAGAGACAAGGTGGAGGTGTGTGGGTTAAAAAAAGAAATGGGAGCCAGGGACATGCTCTAATCCCCACAGGCTCTGATTCCTGGCACCGTGTGTCACCCCAGGGATCACCAGGAGTGAGCCCTGAACCCCATTGAATGTGGCTCCCCAAACAACAACAACAAAAAACAAAAAATCCAGAAAGAAACAAGTGTGTAGGAATGGAGGTGCCCTTTGTTGGGGAGGAAAGCATGGACCCCATCAATGGTCCAGCCCAGAGCCCAACTGGCCTCTGTTCTGCACGGGGACTGGAGGGCTGTTCCCGTCCCGCATCTCTTCTGTGGGAATCCAGCGGGACTTGCTCTTCGCCTTCCCTTCTCTATGCTCCTGAGTGGGGTTGGCTACTAGGAAGTTTTTAGCTGGATTCTTGAGGTGGGGGAAGAGAATGGGGGGATGGACAGGAACAGCATCACACAACAGCCTAGAAGCTGAACTTCGTCCTGTCCCTCAGGCGGAACTCCCAGGCCCCAGACCTCCTCTGAGTCCTCCCCCAACCCCAAGACCTGCCCAACTCAGCGTTTGCCATAAAGGCTAACAATTCTCCCTCAGTTAAAGCTGCCGAAAGATTCCTGGGCACAAATAAAAAAAAAAGGGGGGGGGTTAGTTTTAAGATAAGAGTCAGGTTGTTCCTTGGGAACTGGGATATGCAAGGAGAGGGGACGTGTTTGCAGAACTCCTGCTGAGTCGGACAATGGCAGGAAAGGAGATGACTCAGTTGCCTCCCGGATCTCTTCAAGGCGTGGTCCAGCAGGCCTCCGCTCAGCCAGGTTTGGCTATAAGCTGCAGAAACGGAAGGTAGGATTTCTCCAATGCCTTTCAAGAATTCCCCGGGCCTGAAAGTCAGCTCAAAGGGCTGAGCACAGGCTTTGATGAGCCCCACCCAGCACTGCAGGAGACTTCAAACACTGCCTTGGAGTGAGTCCTCCAACATAAAGCCAGGAGCAGCCCCCAAGCACTACTAGGTGTGGCCCTGAAACACAACAAAAACTAGCATTAAGGATAAGGAGCGCTGTGTGGGAGCAAAACCGAAACAGAGGTGCAAGTAGGATTTAAATCACAGAAACCTGAATTAAACCAAAGCCTGAATTAAAGGCTGTGATCACGACAACAGGACTGATTGCAGGAGTATCTGGCTGTGCTGTGGACTGGAGGGATTCAAGATCAGAATTGCCAAGAGGCCCCAGCAGGGATCCAGGCTAGAATGAATACTCTGGTTGGGGGCATGGCCAGAGGATAGGGTCAAGGTGGTCCTTGTACTTGAGAGGAAGAGAAAGAAGCAGAAAGAAAGTTCAAGGGGGGGGAGGTATCATGAGGGGGCTGAGAGATAGTACAGGGGCTAAGGCGCTTGTTTCTGATGCTGCTGACCCAGTTTAGTTTCTGGGACCATAAAAAAAAACCCTGAGCAACACCAGGGGTTACTCCTGAGCATGGAGCCAGGAGTAGCTCGGTGACAAAATCAGCAGAAGACTTACTTTGGAGCCAGAGTCAGAAACACTCCATCTCAGTTTGGGGAACGTGGACAAACACTCTTAGAAAACTCACATCATGGGCTTAGAAGGACGGATGGGCTTTAGGGCTTAGGGCTCAGGTTTAGATGATGCGTATGCTGCTCAAAAACAAACGATTGCAGGCAGAGAGATAGGAGGGTAAGGCATGTTGGGGAAAAGCACTGTCTGGAATCTAAGGCAGCTAAAGGAGCCTGGAAAACCACGGAGATGCAGAATTCGCAAAATTCCAGGCTCAGAGCAGAGCTGGGACCCTTGGGAGGAGAGGCACCAGTGAGTGCCCCACTTTGTGGTGGAACAAAGGCCACACTAAGAGTATCAAAAGACCATCAATGGTTTCCAAGCTCACACCCCCTTGGCAACCACCCTAGCAACGGACTTCAGGGGGGAAGTTTGGGAAATTGTATATAAACTAACTTGGCAGAGGAAATTTGCTCTCATTTCCCCCTAAGCTATGTACTTTCTTTTTTTAAAAAAAATTTTTTTTTTTTGTCCATATCCATAGTGCTCAGGGGTTACTCCTGGCTCTGTACCCAGGAATTACTCCTGGTATTGCTCAGGGGGACCATATGGGTGGCAGGGATCATACCTGGGTCGTCACATGCAAGGCAAAACTCCTACCTACTACTGTACTCCCCTCTCTGGCCCCAAGATCTTTTCTAATTTTACGGTACATTTCCCCATTCTGGGGAAATGGCCCACACATCCCTGTTTGGGCTGTGAACTTTGCTTTTTTCTACTTTGGAGAAAGCTGTGTTCTCTCTAGTTTTCCCTCCCATTATTTTCTGAATAAACTTATTTCTCTGCACTATTCATCAAGTCCTGAAATTCTTTTCTGTGAGGGAAGGCAATGGACCTGGGTAAGATTTAGGACTGACTTTCCTGCAAAGAGCAAGTGATTGCTCCAGGCTCCTGGCTTCCATGACTCCCTGAGAAATCGCATGACAGTGATCATTTCCCAAGCTAAGCCAGGAGGAATAAGTGGGACCCAGGTTTGGTTTGGCTACTGCACCCTGAGACTGTCGAGATGGTGATGTCTGAACCATGCAGGGGATCACAAGTGACTCTCATCAGTACTAGATCTCCCTGGACACTTTCCACGTTACCGAGGTGAGTAGAGAGGGAAGCAGTAGACATTCTTTGGGAAGCTGCTGCCTCTCCCCTCCCCGCTGCACATAAGCCACCCAGGGAACCGGACTCCTGCTGGTGGGAGTCACATCCCCCACTGGCAATAAAACCAAGGCCATCTCCCAGAGCACACAGGTTTATAGAATGGGGGCATTCGGCCCTGCCCCGACTTCTTGTAGTGGGCACTCCGTCCCCACAACTTCTGGAGGAAGGCGCTCCCCATTCCTGCATATAAGCACCTGCAGCAGTTGAGTGGTACCGGGGACTCTAGTGAGAAATTCTGGTCCTGACAAGGCTACTGGAATCTCCGCACAAGAGGAAGTGCAGAGAGAAATGTGGAATGTTGGGAAGTGTTGGCAGGCAGGGGTGGGGGGCTGGACCAGGCTGATATCTTAGTTCTGGGGCAGAAAGAACTTCCCACCCAGTTCTCTCCCTCCCCAAGACCCAGCTCTTTCTCATGACTCCAGCCCGCCCAGCCCCACGCCCACTCCCAACTGCTCACACCTCTCCTTTTCTAGCATCGTATACAGGGGATACACTCTTTGGATGGGAATCCAGCCCCCTGGGTGTCGGCTTCGGAAAGGCATTTTGGCTGCTGTCCAGGTAGAGAACTCTATGGAAAGGTGAATGTTTGTCGGGCAATTTGGGGCCTCCGGATTCAGCCCATGAACCTCTCTCGTGGTTACTAATTTTCTTGGTGACCTCAGGCCTCGGCCATCCTCCTTTCCGCTTGTTTGCTGCTTTGCGCTTTTGTGATTAATGAGGTCAATCACAGAGCCAGACAAGGCGCCGGATCACAAGCCAAGAGCCAGTTCCCTGGAACTTGGCCAAAGGCGATCTTCCCTTCTGGCCTGCCTGAGCAGCACTGAAGGTCAGCAGCAGGTGTGTGCCTCTCTAGGGCCACATCAGACCCTGCTGCTCCCCTCAGGGGCCCTCCTGAAGGGGCTGCCACTGAGGCCAGACAGCTTAGGCCTGAGAGGCAAGCTTTTCCTTTCCATGCCCGAAACACACGCAGCTTGGGCCAGTGCTGCCAGCATAACTTTGTGCGACTATGGAAATGTTCTATGATCTCCAGTGCCTGGCGCGTCAGCCACCTGTCATACATCTCACTGAAATACTTAAAATGGGCCAGTGTACCTGCAAAAGTGGACTTTACACTTTGTGGATCTCGGGGAAAGGACTAACCCCCCTACCCTGTTTCCCTGACCCTCATTTCCCATTTTTGTTTGTTTGGGGCACATCCAGTGGTACTCAGGGCTTACTCCTGTCTCAGCACTCAGGGATCACTCCTGGCAGTGCTCAGGGAACCTTACAGGGTGCAAGGGATCCAACCTGGGTCAGCTGGTACAAGAGAAGTACCTTATCAGCTGTACTATTAGTCCAGCCTCTGTGTGTATGCACGTGTGTATGTTTGGGTCATACTGGCAGGACTCAAGGCCTGTTTCTGGCTCTGTGCTCAGGGATCACCCTCAGTAGGACTCAGAGGACCACACTGGGCCAGAATCAGCTGCATGCAAGGCAAGCACATTAGATTACTCCTGTACTATCTTACTGGCCTTGGAATCCTTTTTTTTTTTCCGGCTTTTTGGGGTCACACCCAGCGACGCACAGGGGTTACTCCTGGCTCATGCACTCAGGAATTACTCCTGGCGGTGCTCAGGGGACCATATGGGATGCTGGGAATCAACCCAGGTCAGCCGTGTGCAAGGCTGACGCCCCACCTGCTGTGCTATTGCTCCAGTCCTGGAATCCATTTTTTTTTTAATGTTTTAATTTTAGGTATTTTCAGAGGCCACATGGCTGCCGTGTTCAGGAGCTACTTCCAATCCAGTGCTTGGGAGTTGCTCCTGGTATTGCTCAGGGGACCATGTAATGTCAGGGATCAAACCTTGGTTTCTTACTATGCCGGGCACGTGCTCAGTCCTTTGAGCTATCTCTCTGGTTCACGTTTCTTTTCCCTCCCCTAAGTAAACAAAACCCAACATTTTAATAGCTACCTTTTATTGAGCACCTACATGTGCCAGGCACTTCACATTTGTGCTTATAATTTCCACTACAACCTAGGAGGTAGGCATTATCATCATTTTACAGGAAGAAATGTAGGCTCTGCAAGGTTCAGCAACTTGCTCAAGGTCACACAGCTCATGCACGAGTGGTAGAATCACCACTCAACATGGCCAACTGTGAATGCCCCCAAACGTTCAACCAGCCATTCTTCACACTGAAAAAGTAGAGGTGGTGGAGGATGGGCAAAGGCATGCATCGTCTCTGTTAAAGGGCCGTTTCTTGCTGTCCAAGCAGAGCCCTGCCGTGTTTTCCACCTCCCCCCACTCTGGTGAGCCACTCCTTTCCCCAGGCTCAGCTGCAGAGTCAGGAAAAACTCTGCGGACAAGACTGCTCTTCTGAGAAAAGGAGAATGGCTGACAGGAGGACTGTGTGTGTGTGTGTGTGTGTGTGTGTGTGTGTGTGTGTGTGTGTGTGTCTCTGTGTCTCTGTGTGTGTCTGTGTGTAGATGTCCATGTGCCCATGTTCACAGGTACGTGTGAACAGGAACACTCCATTGCTCCCTTTTAGACCACATCTTCCATAGGTGCAGGGATGTGGGCATCTGAGGAATCTTGAAAGGGTGTTTATTTCTTATAGGATTGAGGGCCGTCACCTGGGAGGGGGCCAGCTCAACCATCAGAATCTCAGCAACAAAAAATCTGAAACCTCTTTAGATTCAATTCAATTCATACCAATTTCTCTCATGCTCTCTCTCTCTCTCTCTCTCTCTCTCCCTCCCTCTCTCTCTCTCTCTCTCACACACACACACACACATACATACACACACAGGTTCTTAAGCTAAGGCACCAAGTCTGGCCTTCATGACCTTGAAAGTCCTTGCCCATGGGGCTGAGGCCCCGGCCCAGGGTCGAGTCCTTGACAGCCAGGTCAGTGCAGCGTGAGGAGTCTTTTCACAAATGAGGGGTGATGTGGATGGCTCCATGCTGAGCCCAGTCCTTTCTCCAAGAAGCCTCCTGGTAGGTTGGCCAAACACCTCCATCCCTTTTTGCCAGCCAGGTTAGTGTGTTCAAGTCAGTGCTGGGAACTCAGGGCTTGGCTTCCCCCCCAAGATCAAAAGCTGTGTTATTTCTGAGTGTGGCAGAGGGTTACTTGGAGGTGTCCACAAAGGATTAATCCCTCCTTTCAAAAGGACAAAAAAAAAAAAATGGCAATTTCGTCGGGGAATAGAGGGTGAGATTTCTCTCTGCTTTTAAAACCTGGCCACCTGTCATGAGAAGAGAGGGGACCTTTTCCACGTCCAGCTCAGAGCCCCCTCCTCCACTCCAGGGAAGAAGTTTCTGCAAGTGTGGACGGAAGTGGACGGAACAGCGGGTTTAGGATGATGTGCTGGAGTGGATGGCTGCTGCCGCGTCCCCTCTCCTAGCTTGAAGGACCCGACTCCCGTAAACGTCGGGTAAGACCCACCTTGTGGGTGGTGCGGAGGCTGGGGGACTTCCTGGGGCTAGGCGGGGTGGTTGTGATGGGGGCGGTAAAAGACCTGCCTGGAGATGCGGGTTAGCGCTGTAGGACTCCGGGGTGCTAACGGTGGGGGCGCGGCTGGCAGGGCGGGCAGGATCAGGAGACCCAGATGAAGTAAGCGACCTCATCCAAGTCGACAGGGTAGTCGGTGAGCAGCACGGGCGTCTGGTCGAAGAGCTCGCCCTTGTAGCTGCGCCACTTGCCCGCGGGCAGGTACACGTCGCGCTCCTGCTTGCCCGGCTCCAGCACGGGCGCCACGAGCAGCGTGTCCCCAATGAGGAACTGCGAGTCGATGCGGTGCGCCGTCTCGTCTCCAGGCGCGATCCACCAGAGCGGGCGCACGATGGGGTCTCCCGTGTGCGTCACCTCCCCGGCCAGCTCCAGCAAGAGTGGCGCCACCAGCGTGGCGCGGAGCGCGGCGAACTTGTGCGCGATGGCCACCACTTCGGCGTCGTACTGCCAGGGCGGGACGGAGAACTGCAGCGCGGGCATGAAGGCGGCTACCTCGAGCCAGCGCACGTAGAGCTCGCGCTCGGGCACCGTGCCGCCGCCCTCGGTGCGCTCGGGCACGGCGTTGCCCCCCACCATGTCGGGCAGGATGAACGGGTAGCCCAGCATGCTGACGGTGAGCACAGCGGGGATGAGCGAGCGCAGGCCCAGGTCGTGGCCCCACACCGAGTCGCGGTCCACGAGGCGGAAGAAGCACGAGATGTTCTGGGACTGGTAGCCCACGCGCACCTCGGCCATGGCGAAGAAGGGCAGCGCCATCTCCGTGTAGCGCCGGCTCCACACGCTGGGGTCGGACAGCGGCCGGTGCGTGCTGAAGTCCCGCGGCAGGTAGCTCACCTCGCCCGCGTCGAACTTGAAGGAGGCCACGCCGTAGCGCGCGCGCAGCCCCCGCAGCTGCTCCTCGAACCAGTCGCGCGCCTCCTGGCGCGTGAAGTCCAGCACGGCGCCGATGCCGTTCCACCAGCGCACCAGCGCGGGCAGCCGGCCCGTGGGCTCGCGCACGAACAGCTCGCGCTCCACGCCCTCCCCGAAGCGCGACGAGTTGTAGTTGACGAACGGGTGCACCCAGAGCGTCACGCTGAAGCCGGCGTCGCGCAGGCGGCCGAACATGTCACTGGCGTTGGGGAACTTGGCCCGGTCGAAGTCGAAGTCGCCGTAGGCCGGCGTGTACATGTCGTCGATCTCCAGGTGGCTGCTGTTGAAGCGGTGCTGCCGGATCTGCTGCGCGAAATGCAGCACCTTGCTCTGGTCCACGGCGCGCCCGTACAGCACCCACGTGGACCAGATGGGGTCCCGGAAGGTCTCCGGGGCCGGCACCCTGGACGGCTTGTTGAAATAGCGCCGGACCATGTACTTATGGATGGAGGTGACGTCGGAGCCCACGCACACGCGGTAGCTGAGCTCGGGCGCCGCCGTGCTGCCGGGTGGCGGTTTGTAGGGCGTGTCGTGGTAGCGCGCTTGCAGGAGTAGAGACCGCTCCGTGACATTCCAGCCCAGGTGGAAGGGCACTGAGTCGTTGACCTTGATCGCGGCCGCGCGCGACGAGAGCCAATAGCGTTCCAGGATGCCTCCGAAGGCAGAGTCGGAGGAGTAGACGTCGCTGGTGACAAAAGGCTGGGGTTCTTGGTGGCCCTCCAAACGGATGGGCCAGTGCTGCGTCCTCATCTCGGCGCCTCCGTACCAGTGCGCGGTGGCGTCGCCCAGGAACATGGCATGCTCCACCGCGCGCCCCGGCGCTGCCGTCTCCTCCCAGCGCACGCGGTAGCACATGACCGTGTCCTTGGGGCGCACAGTCTGGATGAAGAAGTGCAGCGGGCGGCCGTCTGCCGTGCGGGAGCAGCCGAGCAGTGACCCATTCCGGCTGCAAGAGTCCAGGTCCAGCGCGCCTGAGCGGAAGGCCAGGCGGAAAACCTGTTCGCCCTTCTGATTGCGGATGGAGAAGCCTGCGGCGTTGAGGTCCAGCAACTCAGCGCGCAGACGCTCGGCCTTGCGTAAGGAGACGCTGTAGTAGCACCAGGCCACCACCGCGGTCAGCACCAGCAGCAGCCCCAGCGCGCCGGAGAGCAGCAGCGGCCTCAGCTCTTTGGACGCCTTGGGCTTGGTGGGCGAAAAGTTATCAGGCAGGAAGGTGTACATGATTCCCGCGGCGGCGGCCTCCTGGCCCTTCGGGCTCCCAAGGGTCCGGCGCGGGTAGGCCTGGCTCTGCTCGGGAGGGTTCTGAGACATCAGCTCTCCATTCAGGCTGGAGGGTGCGAGAGGTCACCAGGTGAAACCCATCTGAGCCTGGCTTGGCCGAGTCTGGAAGGGGGAAAGAGAGACGACTGAGCTTTCTCGTTCCAGTAAAGCGAGGTTTGGGATGTAAGGCTGGGAACATACGGTTTGACTTAAGCACTCTTCTTTTGGGGGCGGGGGGAGTGGAGGGTGGGAGAGGGCAGGGATTTGTGCCATGCTTAGTGGACAAAACTGGGATTGGCTACATAGTAAGGCTAACATCTTACCCCCTGTACTGTCTCTGGCCCCAAAGCTTTTCACCCCTGCAGTTCTGGGGACTGAACCCAGACCTCAGGCATGCGAGGTGTTCACTTTACTACTGAGACTCACCCCAGCCCTCTCTGTGTGACATAATCACCCTTTCTCCTGGGCCCTATACTACTGGCTGCCTTAGAGTTCTGAGGGATGGGCAGATGCTGTGCCAGCCGTTTTGCTGGTGGAAAAACAAACCCAGACAGGATAAGGGAGCTGTCCAGGATCATAGAGTTTTTGCTGTTATTGTTGTTTTTGGGCCACCCTGGGAGATGCTCAGAGTTTACTTCTAGCTCTGTGCTCAGGGATCACTCCTGGTAGGGGCGGGGGCAAGCACCTGTCCAGCTGTACTATTTCTCCAGCACAATTCAGTTTAATTTTGCTTTTGTTTGTTTGTTTGTTTTGGGGCCACACTCAGCGGTGTCCAGGGGCCAAACCTTATTTTGTGCTCAGCGTCCATGCCTGTCAGTGCTCAGGGCACCATAAGTACTGCCAGGAGTCAAACCAGGGTTGTGGTTGTAGCCATTGCTAGACAAGTGCCCTAATCTTTGTTCTCTCTGGCCCCCCAGAATCACACGTTACCTTAGACTTCCCAGATCACACATGGGGATGAGTCAGAGAGAAGGGGAAGGCTCAGGAGAGAGGTGGTCATGGTGTTGGGGGGAGAGGGGACAGTCAGCCTTGAGACGGTCAACAGGGCACAAGCTGGCTCCCTTGCCCTTGGAGGGGGAAGAAGAGAAGAAGGTGAAACAGCTCAAGCATGGAATTTAATCTTGAGTCAGAAACCAGATTAAATCTGGAGATTAAATACCCAAAACCAGACTAAATTCTAGGGATGAAATTTTCTTTTGTTTTTGGGCCACACCCAGCATAGCTTGGGGGCTATTTCAAGCATCAGGGGGTTGCTCCCAGCAGTGCTTGGGAGACCTTGTGGTGCCAGGGATGGAACCAGGGTCGTCTGCATGCGGGGCATATACCTTAACCTTTGTACTGTCTCTCAGGCCCCTAGGGACTAATCTAGATGGAGGGAGGGGAGTTTTGGAGCCTGGAGGGGGAACCCTGGTAGCTTCTCAGGTCCCGTCCCCCTTGGCCTCAGATTTCCCTCTGATCTTAGCCATTGACCAGCATGTCCACTTCTCTGTCCACCTTTCTGCTCTCCTCCCAGTGCCACATCTGCAGGCCCATCTACCCGCCTTGGCTTTGTCTCTACCACTTACCTACTGTCCCACTGCCCTTGACGGAGTTTGAGCCCCGTTTCTTCTTCCCCCTGTTGTTATAACGCTTCCCTAGTTGGCCTCTGCTTTCCCGGCAGTGCTGTCTGCTCAGAGCAACCAGACAACCACCCTGCACCACCAGACCGCATCTCTCCCTCGATTAGAAGACAGCTTGGGACACCCCCTCCCCGACGAGTTCAGAAGTAGCAGCTTTCTACCTGAGGCTCAAAGTATGATGCTATGGTGTCATCTACCATAATTCCATCTCCAGACAGCAAATCCTGCCACTGCCAGCTTTATCCCTGCCCTAACCAAAATCCTTTAAGGCTACTTGCTTCTCAGAGATTTCATCCACCAACCCTGGTCCGCTGTTGCTCCTCCACCTACCCGCCCTGCCAGGATCAGTGTCTTCCCACCCCCTCTGACACAGTGCTCGTGAAACATCCAGACGTGACTGTGGGCAGCCGCAGCTTTGGCGGGGGGGAAGAGCGAGCACGTCTGAATGTGCTGCTTCAGGTCACTGACCCTTCCTGACCCAGCCTTCAGGACAGAGTCCAGAGGAGAAACAGCACCCTCCACATGGACACACACACAGACATACACACTGCCAGACAGCAGACAGACAGACAGCTGCCACCTGCTTCAGCTGGGGGGGCGAGGAGGAGGTTGGCAAATAGTAATTAGCCTCCTCCCAGTGCCAGCCCAGCACCCCACCCCACTATACATCTCCAGGGACTTGCAAGGAGAAGACAGAGCTGCTGAGGGTCCTCACCTCCCCCCACCTCTCCCATGAACACTATTAAGAATGCTGGGTGTAGATGAGATTCCACAACCCCACCGCACCCCCAGCCCCTGTGCCAGGAACTGAAGGCAGAACCTCATGCTTATGCTGCCTGTGCTCTACCAGGGACCCACATCCCTGGCCCCTGCAGATTAGAATTTTGACCCCAGGGGCTGGAGCAATAGCACAGCGGGTAGGGTGTTTGCCTTGCACGCGGCCGACCCGGGTTCGATTCCCAGCATCCCATATGGTCCCCTGAGCACCGCCGGGGGTGGTTCCTGAGTGCAGAGCCAGGAGTAATCCCTGTGCATCGCCAGGTGTGACCCAAAAAGGAAAAAAAAAAATTGACCCCAGATGTCAATACACACAGCCGCCTTGGGGTGGCGCTATTTCAGGGGAGCTTATTTCTGAGCTCCAAACCCACAGCTCTGTCAGCAGGTTAGCTCTAGGAGGTCCACAACAGCCTCCTATCTGCTTTTCTCTTAGCCCAGCACAACTTAATTTTCAGAACACCCCCATTCCAGAGACTCCCCAGCTCCTCTAGGCAAGGGCTAGAAAAACCATCTCAGAGATGCAGGCACTAGCCTCCAATAGATGTCCTCAAGGATCGGTTTTGCTCATCCAAGGCTAATTCTGTTGTACATTTATAAGTGCTCACTCAAGACAGCAAGCCCAGTTCTGGCAACTAAGGTAATGAGAGGAAAAGTTTCTTGTCTGAGTCAGTCAGTCAAGCTTATTCTCAGGACCTCATATTCAGTCAGCCACCAAAGAGACTCAAAACCTTTCCTAAGAATTTCCTAACAATTTCTTGAGAATCTTACCTTTCTAGGATTCTGAGGTTCTTTTGCGAACAAAACCCCACAAAACCTGAGCACCAACCACACCCTGCTGACCACTGCACCCCACCAAGTCCCTCTGATGGTCTCCCAAATGCCACCACAGCAGTCGCCGTCAAAATTAATGCCAGACAGGAGGAAAAAAAACCCTATGCCTATTTTATAGATGTGGAAACAGTGGCCCACGGAGAAGGAATTTATTTGAAGTCACTCTGATAGTAAAGTTGCCTCAGTCCCCCCAGACCCCCCCCCCCCAATTTAACCAGACCTAGCAGAAGTTTCAAGAGATTGTGCTGCAGCCCAGGAAAGTGAGACAAGTTTCCATCAAGCAGACTTGGGCAGTGAGGCCTGTCTTCCACCAGGCTGGCACTCCTGCTTGCTCCAGGGAAACTTCTTTAGGATAGAAAAATGATTTAAAAATTATTTTTATAATTACTTTTATTTTATTTTATTGGGGTAATTGGACCACACTCTGTAGCTCAGAGGCTACTCTTGGCTCTGTGGTCAGGGGTCACTCCCCGTGGTGCTTGGGGGAACCAAGCAAGCCACCCAGTGCCAGTGCCCCAGTAGCACTGACTTCCTCTCTCTCTCTCTCTCTCTCTCTCTCTCTCTCTCTCTCTCTCTCTCTCTCTGATGATTTCAATGACAACGGGAGGGGGCGTTGTGCAAATAAAACTGAGCTTGTGAACCTTGCAAAGTCCTGACCCCCACCCCCACCCCCCAGGAAGCCGCTGCGTCCGCCTTCTGGCGAACCACAGGCTCGCGGCTGCAGGTAGGGTAGCCCCGGCGAAGCCGCTCCCCACTTCACACTCAGCCTCAGCCTTGGCTGCCAGCCTTGAGCCGCTCCGAGGGCCCAGGCCCAAGTGGGAGCCGGCCATGCCACACTCAATGGTTTGCCCAGCGCAAATCCCAGGAGCTGGCAATGTTAAAGGTAACTCGATCCGGGCCATCTCCCTGCTCGGCCGGCGCGACGGGATGGGGGGCACACCGGGTGGGGGTGGGGGAAACGAATGACCTCCTGCTGCAGCCCAGCACCCCGCCCCGCCCCGACAACGTCCCGAAGGGACAGGCTGAGGTCAAAGGGGGCCGCTCACCCTCTGGGAACCGAGGCTCCAGGAGGGACCTGGGTGGTGTCCAGGCTGCTTCGCCCTGGACGAAAAGTTCACCTACTGGGCTCCCTGCTTCCCGCCCTCCGCCCCGCGCCCTCTGCAAAGGTCCCCCCGCGCTGGGCTCACTCACGGCAAGGGGTCACTCAAGTGCGGGGTGAAGGGAGCTTCCCGCGGATCCCCTCCACGCTGGCGGGAGCCGAAGAGCCACCGCGGTGCGGGGCGCTGCCGGGCTGGGGACAGCCAGGGCCCTCCCCCGCCCCGCCCTCTGCCTGCTCGGCCCCGCCCTGCCGCTCCGAGGCAGCCCCGCCCCGCCCTGGCTCCTCCCACATTGTCACGCGGGGTGAAGACCCCGCCCCCTAGCCCCCACCTTCCGGCGGCCACTCGGAGCCCGTCTCCCAGCAACCCGGGCCCGGGGCCCCTGCTCACCGCGGGCCGGCGCGGTTCTCTGGCCCGGGCCTGCTGGGGGAATACGGTAGTTCTGCAGGCAGGCGTCGCTGTGCAACGTCGGGGTTCTTGGCACTGCCCAGGCTAAAGTGTGGGGTGGGGATAAGAGCGAGTGAGGTGCCCCAGGGAAGATGGATAGGGTTGTACTCAGGATTTGCCCTTCCTTATTTAGGCAGGCAGGATGTGTTGGTTCGATATATAGCGCTCGCACTAAGTTTCTTATATGGAATAAAGGGTAGCGACGCTTCCGGGGGTCGCTCAGAATCTCAGTGCAGTGCCGATTCCATCAAGGACTCTCGAGAAAGGGGCTTTCCACCAGCGCTCACCTCCACCCTGTAGAGAGAATGTGGGTGTGACCCACCATATACCTGTCGCCCTACCCCAGAAGTGGAGTGGAAAAATATTGGCGATGTCCGTGATTACAAAATATCTCATCCTTGGCTTCCTGACGGACAGAGAAATGCGGTTTTGTTTTGTCATTTGAATTTCTTGGTCAACAAACACTCCAAAATGATGTTTGAACCCCTTTGACTAGGGCTGGGGGGAGAGAGCAAAAATATTAATATAGATGGGGAGGACTCTGAACATTCATTCTGGAAACAGATGAGAACTTTGGACTCTGGCCACAGAATGGAGGATTTGGGGTTCACAGAGATAAGAGGATGAGGGGGGCATCTCATTTGGGAATTATTGAAATGTCAACCAGTAGGCCTTCTGGGCATGGGTGGGGAGAGAGGGGGTAGATAGGTCCTCCTTGCAAGGAAAGGTGAACCCATTAGTTAGGGCTCTGAGGTGGAAGGGTAGAGGATGCTAGCTGGGGACAGGCCCGCTGTTAGGTGTCTGGAGACCCCTTAGAACACTCCTATAAGATGAGGGGTGGAAGGGCTCAGGGACTTTGAAAAAGTACATCTCAGTTGAGGGGGTTGGGCAGGGGCATAAGTAACTGATACTTTGGGATCCCGCTGGGTTAGAACACAGCAGCAGCTGTAAGGACACTGCTGGTAAGGATACATTGGAGTAAAGAGTATTTATTTCTCCACCCCTTTGTTCCCACCAGCCTTGGGTTCTAACAGCCATCAGGATAGATCTCTGATGTAAACTCAGGATGAATTACATAGTTGTCTTTCTCTGCACCACCGGTCTTCTCGAAATGACTTGTTTCCCATCTGTGGAGGAGAGACAGAAACCCTTTTGGACCATCGCACTTCTGATTCCAACTTTCACTTCCAACCTTAGCCCAAACCCAACATTTTGTCCCAACACTGATGATCTGACCTCAGGTTAAACTTCTCAATCTAAGTACCAGCTCCCTAGCATTGACTTCTTTGTTTTGTTTTTTGTTTTTGGGTCACACCTGGCGATGCACAGGGGTTACTCCTGGCTCATGCACTCAGGAATTACTCCTGGCGGTGCTTGGGGGACCATATGGGATACTGGGAATTGAACCCAGGTCGGTTGAGTACAAGGCAAATGCCCCACCCGCTGTGCTATTGCTCCAGCCCCGCCTTTTTATTTTTACCCTCAAGCCCTGAAACTAACCACCTTTGCTTTTTGGGTCACACCTGACGATGCATAGGGGTTACTCCTGGCTCATGCACTCAGGAATTACCCCTGGTGGTGCTCAGGGGACCATATGGGATGCTGGGACTCGAACCCGTGTGCAAGGCAAACGTCCTACCCACTGTGCTATCGCTCCAGCCCCAATATCTAATATCTTGATTCTAATTCCCACGGCCAACCTAGAGCCCCTCAAACTCACAGTGTCCACCATTTCTTTGTCAACTTTAATACTAGCCCCATGATACTAGCGCCCCCTGGTGTCCTCTTCCACCCGTGCATAACAGCGGACAGTGATCAAAACACCTGGCGCCAGGGCCCTGGAGAACCACGTGACCTCCCTCCCCAGCGCTTGCAAGCGCGCGTCTAGGTAGGCGAGCACTAGACTTACTTAAGATTGGGACAAGGGAAGAATGACGGCGGGGGCGTCAGAACAGCACACTGCATTCCGGGCCGGTGATCGTACGGTGATATACTCCTGGAAGAGGAAACAGTGGGTCAGGGAGAGGGGTTGGGTCTTTTGGTGTCCGGTTTCCATACCCTACCTAGACCCGGAATCAGAGCGCCCCAAGAGTCATTTCTGTGCCCACTGTCACCTCCCCACACCCCACTAAAAGTCAGTGGGGGAGTGCCTAGAGCAAGCCAAACTTTGAGCAGGGTCAGGTTTAATTGTTAAGGTCTTGGTAGTCCCTTACCCCATCCTCGCGTGGGAAGGTAATTATTCCAGAACTAGGGACCTCTTTGATTTTCAAGCACTTTTCTCTCGCTCCCACTTCTGCGTGAAGCATAAGACCTGATCTCACACAGCAATTCAGGCTTTCTCGGCCTTGGGAAGGGTAGGGGGATTGCCATGGGATTGGGGTGAGGCTCAGGGCCTGCCCCATCATGTCGAGACTAACACTGACTTTGCACCTCTCCCACTCACCACTCTCAGAGCCGCCAAGTGCCTGGACAAGGCTGCACCGCGGTCTGGGGCAGAGCGCTCCCGCCTGCGTTTCTCGGCACTAACTAGTGAGGCTGTCTACCTCGTAGTGGTGTGGGCTCTGGGGAGCTCAGGGTCCCACTGGTCATGCCCCCACTTCCTTGCTCACTTAGCACCTGGCCGTAGCCCTGCGCTTTATCCACAGCACAATTCTGAGGACGCATGACTCTGCAGACTAGAACCTGCATTGCCCAGAGCCGGGTGCCCAGGTAAGAGCTCCTGCGGGAGTATGAATGGGATGCCACGGGTATGCAGGGATGTGTGTATGTGTGTGTGTGGGGGGGGGGGGGCGGTGAGGACTGTCTTTCTCAAAAAAGAAAGAAAACACAACCCTTTCGGCAGGACCTCCAGAAGAGATACAAGAATCAGGATAACTTTGAACCCAATGCAGGAGAAAATGTAAAGGACTCTAAGCGCATGTTCTCTAGCTTCAGAGGTGGGCTCCGACACTGGACAGGGAGTGCGTGCATGGCAGAGCGGGCGGGCCGGGGAGTAGGGTCTGGCAAAAGGGACTTAAGGAGCCAGACGCGAGGCGGGTGGCGAGTGCTTAGCGGATCTGGGACTGGACCCTAGGGCAGTGTCCTGGGGCGTGATTAGAGGGCGCGAGGTTCTGGGGGCAGAGTCCTGAGCGTGGTTGGTTGTGGGCGCGACGAGGTTCTGGGGGCGGAGCTCTAAACTTGGCTGGTGGTAGGCGGGACGGGGTTCTGCGGGCGGAGCCCTGGGCGTAGCTGGCTGGGCAGGAGTTCTGGGCGTGGCTGGTCGGGGCGGGGCTGGGTTTTTGGGGCGGAGCCCTGGGCGTGGCTGGACCCCAGGGGTGGAGTCATGAGCGGGACTGGGTTTGGGGGCGAGACCGAGGGTGGGGCCTGCTCTGGGAGCGAGGCCATGGGCGTGCGGGTGGCCGGAGCGAGACTGGATCTGGGGGCAGAGTGATGGGCGTGGCTGGATACCAGGGGTGGAGTCGTGGGCGGGGCTGGGTTCTGGGGCGGGGCCGAGGGTGGGACCGGTTCTGGGGGCGGGACCATGGGCGGGACTGGCGGCGCGCTCCTGCCGGGTCCCGCAGACCTTACAATCGGTTGTTGAGGGCGCAGTGACTGCCGACTGGTCTCGCTGCAGGGGTCCTCGGTAACTAAGTAATCCATCCCACGCAGACAGTAGTGGCGTCCAGAACAAGAACTTTCATAGCCCTGGTAAGGCATGCGACCCCGGAGTGGGTCAAGGCAGCCGTATCGCGGTGAGATCTGCGGCAGCGGCTGGTACCGGGACAGCGAGTGCATCATGTTCGCCATCACCTGGTTCTCTGAGGCACAAGGCCTCAGAGAGTACTGAAGGTCCAGACCTAGAGCCACAGGAAAAGGACGAGGCAGGCAGGGGCAGAGACAGACCAAAAAAAAAAAAAAAAGGACAAGAGACAAGGTTACACTCTGTAGGGCCCTCAGCGTCCAGCCCGTTTCCCGCCCACCACCTCCAGGTCCCATGTCCCGAGCGCGCCCCCCCCCCCGCCCCGTGTCCCCCGCTCCTCTCCACCGCTGCACATCCATTACCGCAAGGACTGAATCGCTCGGGTCTACAGGGACACTCCTCCAGCATTCCTCCACTCGTCTCCATCCCTGGTATCTGCAACCAGCACAGCAAGCTTGTTCAATCTCTGACCGCCAAGACTTTCCCCTTCCGGAGCATCCATTCCCGATATAGGCTGCAGCCTCAGCGCCAGCGAGATGCCCACCAATCCTCCGAGGCTCTCAGAATTTGGGAGGGCTGCTGGGATTTGCATTTACTCCTCCTATGGGGGCTAGCGGGTGGGGTAGGAGGGTTGAAGTGCTCATTGCAATGAGAGCTAGAAAGTGTCTGGAACGCAGCCAAGTGACCATCTGGCCTAAGTGTTTGCCTTTCCTTTGACCCCTCTCTTGATCTACTTGACTGTCAAGAGGTCTCTAAAATACGCTTTCAATATTGCGTACCCACCGAATCATTTGGACACTTACAAATTTATTTTTAAATTTTCAGGCCACTCCCAATTGTGTTCACAGATTACTCCTGGCTCTGGGCTCTGGGGAGCTGGGGGATCCCAGGGGGTGCCAGGGGATCCCAGGGGGTGCCAGGGGTCAGATTCCAGTTGTCATGCATGCAAGGAAAACCCTCTACCTACTGTACTGTCACTCCAGCCCCTTATGAAAATTTCTGAGTAGACTTCAGCCACTCTACAGTTAAGAACCCCAGCCTTGGTCTTAGATTCGCCCTCTGATCCTCCTTTAGGACTGTGGAGGACAGCTCCTTTCTCCTCTGAAGGTTCCTGTCTGTTTTACAGGATCATTTGACCTTGGGATAAGATCCTGGGGGCTGGAGCAATAGTGCAGCAGGCAGGGCGTTGTTGTGCACACAGCTTGACCTAAATTCAATCCCAGTTCGCAGTGTGGTACCTGGAGACCCACCAAGAGTGATCCCTGAGTGCAGAGCCAGGAGTAAGTCCTGAGCACAGTTAGGTATGGCCCCCAAAGAAACAAATAAGGATTGCGCAGCAGGAGACCCTGGATGCTTGGGCTGGACCATGTAGAAGGGGGACAGGTCAAGGTGTGCAGGCAAGGCCTGTCCTCCCACAAGGCCCTGTCAAAGGACCCAGGGGCCCAGGAGCCCAGTCCCAGAGATCGGGATGCAGGGGGTTCTCGGCAAAACCCAACTCCTGGACTCCCTAGAAAGTATAGATCTGAGTTTCACCAGTGGGAAAGAACAGGATGAGGGGAAAGGGGTGAAATGCCAACAACATGACATCTCATTCACTGCCGTTTGGAAAGCAAAGGGTGCATGTCCCAGAGCCTGGAGGTGTGTGCAGGGTGAGGTGTTACCTTGGGCAGCTGGGGAAGGGGTGTGAGGTATCTGTTGTTCCAGCTGGTGTAGTAGGAAGGCTCCATCCTCCAGGGCTTGTACTGGTCTTCCCATTGGTAGTTTGGGGAGCATCTGTTAGCTTGATCAATCATAGGGGTGGAGAGGTCATATAGTGTTCTGTCTTCCTTTACTCTAGCATCTGTGACTCCCATGCCCCCAACATGTTTCTCCTCTGATCCCGGCTCAGAACTGGACTCTCACTCATCTCAAGCCAGACAAGCACACTGTGTCCCAACACTTGTCTTAGACATTGAGGTGCCCCCCCTTTCTGCCTTAGCTTCTGAGATGCACCCCATTTATGCCTTGGTTTCTCAGGTTCCTCTTAGAGCATCACTTTTCACTACAGCACTACTCTCTCTGTCTCTGCAAACTTAGAAATAAATTTTCCCCTAATTCCTTCTTCATGCTCATCTTCCACAACTGTACTCCAGTGTTTGCTTGTTTTGTTTTTGTTTTAGTTTTTTTTGCTTTTTGGGCCATACCCAATGGTGCTCAGGGGCTACTCCTGATTCTGCACTCAGGAATTACTCCTGGCGGTGCTTGGGGGACCATAAAGGATATTGGGGATCGAACCCAAGTCGGCCGTGTGCAAGACAAATGCCCTATCTGCTGTACTATCTCTCTGGCCCCAATGTTTGCTTATTTTGCCTTCTTAAAATTACTTGATCCTATCCTGCACCACCCCCCACCCCCAAGCCCCCTTTAGTTCTACAGGGTCTTAAGGAGGAGACAATTAAAGTCATGATAATAAGTATGGACTTTTCAGGAGGTGTGGGGGAAGGATGGGGGTGTGACACTATTGCACAGTTCAGCTCTGCAGCAAGGTATTAGCTGGGTGAATTCATTTATTTAATTCTATTGAATTTTGTTAATAGCAGGTAGCTACATTCTCCCTCATAGACTTGTGAGATATTTTTCAGGTTGCACACCCAGCGGTGCTCGGGGGCCTTCTCTTCCTCCTTCTTATTGAACCTTCCTCTTTTCTAGGACTGTGTCTTTTGAGGGAAGTTATTTACCATTTGATGTTCTGGGTTTTTCTTTGTGGGGGTGGGGGTGGGGAGGTAGGGACACACCCAACTATGCTAAGGGGTTAATCCTGAACCTGCACTCAGGAATCACTCTTGGTGGTGCTGGGAGACCATCTGGGATGCTGGGGATTGAACCCGGGCTGTGCATAGCCCTACAAGTGTATTACTCTTCAACCCCCTTATAATTATTTTTTGAAGATAGTTTCTAGCTCCACTAAGAGCTGTGAAGACATACTGTGCCTTTTAAAATAAAAAAGATAAAACAGATCTCAGTTGGCTTCAGATTGAGGATGACTCCTGGGGGCTGCTCTCTGGAGTTAGAGTGGGTGAACAGTGAACCCTACCTGGGGCTGGAGCAATAGCACAGCGGGTAGGGTGTTTGCCTTGCACATGGCCGACCTGGGTTCGATTCCCAGCGTCCCATATGGTCCCCTGAGCACTGCCAGGAGTAATTCCTGAATGTAAAGCCAGGAGTAACCCCTGTGCATCACCAGGTGTGACCCAAAAAGAAAAAAAAAACCAAACCAAAACAAAACAAAAAACAGTGAACCCTACCTGCCAATGGAGAGATCCAATATTTCTCAGGAAAGTAGGGGTGGCCTGTGAAAGAATCTTTATAGGGGTAGTCCTGCACAGTGCAGTTCACCATCCTCTGCAGAGCTGTGTTTGAACACTCCGGCTGCTGCCTGCGCTGAGTAAGGCCCTAGACAAGTGAAGAGGAGAGGAATAGGCTCAGGGAAGACACACCCAGCACTGGGGTTCTGCCACACATAGATCCAGGAGGTCCTAGAGAGTCAAGGCAGGTGGGTCTCCCAGCCCCTCTCCCTTCTACCAGCAGGGGCCCCATGCCAGCCTTTCCCCACTCCCCATTGGTCTTCCCTTTGAATCACTCTCTTGGAGGCAGGCGTTTGCCCTCAGTCTTGTGTTCTCACTTCTGTCAAGGAGCACTTCTGTCCTTTCCTTTCCTTGACTAGGAGTTTTTTTTTTGTTTGTTTATTTATTGGTTGGTGGTGCCAGGGATTGGATCTGGGTTGGCCACACACAAGGAAAAGACCCTACCCACTGTGATATTTCCTTGACCCAGACTGGGTGATCTTTAAGCTGGTATTCCTTTTCTCTCCCTTCCAGACAGTGCGACCAGGGGAGCAGGACCTGGGTCTACACGTATGGAACACTGGACCCCTAGAAGAATCTGGGCCTCGACCTCAGCATAGCCCTGCCCTGGGGAACTGGCCACCTTCTGCATATATATTTTTTTAATTTTTAATTTTTATTTATTTTTTTATTAGCGAATCACCGTGAGGTACAGTTACATACTTACAAGCTTTCCTGCTTGCATTTCAGTCGTACAATGATCAATTACCAATCCTTCCACCAGTGCCCATTCTCTACCACCTATGATCCCAGTATCTCTCCCACTACCCACCCCACTTTTGTGGCAGGGCATTCCCTTTTGTTCTCTCTCTCAGTTTGGGTGTTGTGGTTTGCAATAGAGGGAGGTATTGAGTGGCCATTGTGTTCGGTCTATAGTCTACTTTTGGCATGCATCTCCCAACACGAGGCGTGTTCTCCAAAAACCCTTTACTTGGTGGTCTGTTCTCTAGCTGAGCTGCCTTTTCCCCCAGCATGTGAGGCCGGCTTCCAAGCCGTGGAGCAAACCTCCTGGTCCTGATTCTTAAAAATTAGAAATTGAGCTCCCATTTTACCCAGCAATACTACTCCTGGGAATATATCCTGGAGAGGCAAAAAGGCATAGTAGAAATGACATCTGCATTTGTTGCATTTGCAATGACATGTTCATTGCAGCACTGTTTACAATAGCCAAAATCTGGAAAAAACCCGAGTGCCCAAGAACAGATGATTGGTTAAAGAAACGTTGGTACATTTACACAATGGAATACTATGCAACTGTTAGAAAAGGTGAAGTCATGAAATTTGCATATAAGTGGATCTACATGGAAAGTATCATGTTAAGTGAAATGAGTCAGAGAGAGAGGGATAGACAAAGAAAGATTGCACTCATCTGTGGAATATAAAATAACATAGTGGGAGACTAACACCCAAGAGTTATAGAGACAAGGATTAAGAGGTCTGCCCCACAGCTTGGAAACTGGCCTCACATGCTCGGGGAAAAGGCAGCTCAGATAGAGAAGGAAACACCAAGTAGAGGATGTTGGGAGGACCCATTCAGGTTGGAAGATGCGAGCTGAAAGTAGACTATAGACCGAACATGATGGCCACTCAATACCTCTATTGCAAACTACAACACCCAAAAGGAGAGAGAACAAAGGGGAATGCCCTGCCACAGAGGCAGGGTGGGGTGGTGGGGGATGGGGTGGTGGTGGTGAGAGGGATACTGGGATCATTGGTGGAGGTCAATGGGCACTGGTGGAGGGATGGGTAAACGATCACTGTATAAGTGAAATGCAAACACAAAAGTTCATAAGTTTGTAACTGTACATCACAGTGATTCTCTAATAAAATATTAAAAAAAAAAACAAAACTCCTGGTCCTTATCTCTACTATTCTTGGGTGGTAGTCTCCCATTCTGTTACTTTATATTCCACAGATGAGTCCTTCTGCATATATTTTAGACAGGAAAGGCTCTCTGTACTTGGTGCCTTGAAAGAGGCAAAGGGCAGTAGGTACTACCTGGGGGCAGGTACCTACTTCATAAAATTGAATTTTCTGGGGCCAGGGCAATTGTATAGCAGAAGGGCCCCTTGCCTTGCATGTGGTCAACCTTGGTTAAATCCCCTGTATCCTGCTAGGAGTCATCCCTGATTGCAGAGCCAGGAGTAAATCCTGAGTACCACCAGGTGTGGTGCGCGCGCACACACACACACACACACACACACACACACACACACACACACACACCAATACCCACACACATACCAATCCCAATTCCATGTTGACCCTGATCCTGCCATGGTCTAACCTGTCACCAGCATCCACTTTGTTGTGATACTCTCTCTATATTGATCTTTTAGCTGAACTGAGGTTTTGTTTAAGCCCTGTTCCTACTTTTTTTGTTGTTGTTTTTGGGTCACACCTGGCGATGCACAGGGTTTACTCCTGGCTCACGCACTCAGAAATTACTCCTGGCCGTGGTTAGGGGACCATATGAGATGCTGGGAATCAAACCCAGATCGGCCGCGTGTAAGGCAAATGCCCTACCTGCTGTGCTATCGCTCCTGCCCCCTCCCCCCGTTCCTACTTCTTAAACATTGCTTTTGGGTCAAGCATGGTGTTTCTCAGGGCTTACTCCTGGCTCTATTGGTTCTGTGCTTGGAGATCACTTCTGGTGGTGCTCTAGGACTGTATGTAGTGTTGGGGATCAAGGGGATTTGGCTGATCGCAAGGCAAGCATCTTAAACCCTGTACTATTTCTTCAGTCCCAAGATAAAAACTTTTCTCATATATATCTTATATATATTTATAAGTAAATATATATAAATGTACATATATACATATATATATATATATATTTGAGATTACACCTTGAGGTGCTCATTCCTGACTGTGTTTAGGGGCCACTTCTGGTGGTACTCAGGGTTCCCCTTGCTTTTTGGACTTCACCTCATATCCCATCACTTCTTGGAGGGCAAACGGTGGGATGCCAATCCAGTCTTCCTTTTGGGACCTCCTTGTCCTCAGCTAAGGGCAGATTGGAAAGTTAGTTGTAGTACCATCGGCCCTGCAGGCAGCTACAGTGAAAGATCACAGGGCTGAAGCACCTGGTAAAGACAATAGGAAGAGTGTGCTCACAGCGGGCACTGGGGACCCGGGACACTATCACACTACCACACACAGTTCCCCTTTATGATTGAAAGAGCAGAGTTTCACTCTAGGCTGGGCTGAGAACCCGCATCTTCTGGTGCTCCCACCATCTTGGAAACAGCCTCAAGTGAGGAATTTCTTGGATGCATGGAATGCAGCTGAAATCTTGTTCTGTGGATGAGTTCTGTGGGTGGAGGAACCCATCACTCGTCTTGTTGTTGATGAGCCTTACATACACACAAACATGCACATGTCCAGACACCCAGATACGCTCTCAGACTCCCAGCCAGCTGCATATGTATGTGCATACACACACACACACACACACACACACACACACACCACACATAAATGGTCAGAAGCAGCACACATCATCTGTTGGAAGCTTTCTTCAGCTGCCTGTAAACTTTGTACTGTCTTCTCATGTTAATGAGGAAGAGGCTGAAGCATCTTGCTGGAAGTCTTGCACTCTGGGTAGGATTTTGTCAACCATGAGCAACGGGTCATCTGTTTTTCCAAACTGTCAGTCTCTGTCGATCTTTTAATTTTGGGGGTTTCTGGGCCGCACCTGGTACGTGCTCAGGGATTATTACTCTTAGTTCTTCACTCAGAAATCATTCCTGGTGGGCTCGGGGGACCATATGTGGTCTTGGGGATCAAACCTGGGTTGCCTGTATGGAAGGCAAGCACCTACCTGCTGTATTATTGCCTTAGCCCTCTATAGATCTTTTAAAAATCTGAACAAATCCCTCAAAAGAGACTCCTTTCCAACTTTTTTTTCTTTTATGGAGGAGGCTTACACCCCATAAAAGTCAGGGCTTACTCCTGGCTCTGTGCTCAGGACTCACTCCTGGTGGGATGTGGTGGAACCATATAAGGTGCCCAGGATCAAACCTGGATCAGCCGTGTATAAGGCAAGCATCTTTCCTACTATACTATCTCTTCAGTCCTTGGTTTATGATTTTAGATCACCAGAAGTTCTTAATTTTAACATTGCTGAGTTTATTAATCTCTTCTTTTTTTGTAGGGCTTTTGTTTAGGAAACTCATTCATACTCCAACATAATTGGGATAAAATCCTTAATTTTTTTGTTGAAATATATACAAAATAACTTTCTTTTGAGCTTTTATTTGAGCTTTTAATCTGTTAGTAATTGCTTTCTGTGTCTTTTGTGAATTAGGAATCAATTTTTTTATTCATGTGGATAAATAATTGTCTCACCAAATAGTTTTAAATAGCTTTTCTTAATCCACAGATTTGTAATGCCACCCAAACCTGATGTATTGCATTCCATTGCTCTACTGTCAATGATTTCTGTTGTATAAATTTCCCATATTATGTAAATCAAAATGTTTTATTCCATTAACTATTCTATACTATACTAAAACTATGCCTTCTGAATTTCAATAGCATTACAGTAAATATTAATATCTGATCAGACAAGGCCTCTTCTTCAGTTGTGTTTTAGCTGTTTATTCAAATTCTGTCCTCCATAAAGGTTAGCATTAAAAAAAACCATATTCTGGGGCTGGAGGGATAGTACAAGGGTTAAGGCATTTTCTTGAATGTGTCTGACCCTGGTTAAATCCCTGGCATAGGAATGATCCCTAAGTATAGAGTCCGGAGTAAACCCTGAGCATCGCTGGGTGTGGCTCCATCCCCACAAAAATATTCAAAGTTTTATAATACTGTCCATAGTTTCTCAAAGTTTAGATTTATTTCTACTTATCTTTTTGTTGATAGAATATATACTTTATATTGTGCTTTCTAAATATTTGCTCATGTAAAAAGTGTGACTTTGTTGGGTTGTGGTTCTGGGGATCAAATCCAGAGTCTTTGCATGTATGATCAAATCCATATCAGACATCCCAAGTATGAACTTTACCAGTGAGCAATATCCCTAAGTTTTTAATCTTTCACCATTCCATTGTAAATACCCATATTCTAATGATCTATGGGTTCTGTACATATAACTATCATCTATAAATAATGGCAGTTTGGAAAATTTTCTTTCCATCTTGTTTCTTAGGGTAGAACACCTTCTGCACGATAAGAGAGAGAGAGAGAGAGGGAGAAAGAGAGAGAAGAGAGAGCAAGAGAGAGAGAGAGAGAAGAAAAGTGCTAGGCAGGTGGGGAGACAGAGAAAAACTGGAGAAACTGGTGGTGGGAAACATACACTGGTGAAGGGACCGATCTTGAAACATTATATGACTGAAACCCAATCCTGAACTACCTTGTAACTGTGTATCTCACCGTGATTCAATTAAAAAAAAAAAAAGAATGAGAGGGACTAGAGAGATAGCACAGGGGTGGGGCACTTACTGTGCATGTTGCCCACTCCAGGTCGTTCTCTGGCACTGCTTGTGGTCTCCTAAGTACCACTCAGGAGTGACCCCTGAGCACTGCCAGAAGCAGTTCCTGAACACCAAGCCAGGAGCAGCTCGAGCTGTTCAAAGACCCTATTCCCAGCAATAATGTTATCCAACTCTTCGTGTTCCTGGAGTGAGCAGATACCATTGGGCTACACTAGCACACAACAGGGATGAATGAAGACGTTATGAGCGCCCTCTCAAGCAAATCGAAAATCAACGGGATGACAAGTGATACAAGTGAATGTTATCCAAAACATTCTTAGTATATTTTCCTTTTTTTTTGTATTTGGGTCACATTTGATTATACTCAGGGCTTAAAGAGGACTCTGGCTCAGAGATCACTTCTGGCGGGGTGTGGGGGATTATATGGGATGTTGAAGATCAAGCCCAAGTCATCTGCGTGTACGTCAAGTGCCTTACCCACTAGGCGATCTCTCCAGCCCCCTCATCCTGCCTTCTGCTAGATTCATCGTTATGACTTTTTTGTTTACTTATCACTGCTCTTTCTTTGAAAGTTGTTCAGACATTTGTGCATTTTATGAATCTTACCAGAGTACCACTTTGTTTTTTCTTCCTTTCTCTTTGTTGTTATCATGGCTATGATGACCAGGGGTCGTACATACTTGCTTGTGGCATTCACATTCACATGCGGCTTAATCCTGGCTCTGGATTTGTGGTGCTTTGTTGGGCTGTCACTGTCACTGTCATCCCGTTGCTCATCGATTTGCTCGAGTGGGCACCAGTAATGTCTCCTTTGTGAGACTTGCTATTACTGTTTTTGGCATGTCGAATATGCCACGGGTAGCTTGCCAGGCTCTGCTGTGCGGGCGAGATACTCTTGGTAGCTTGCTGGGTTCTGTAAGAGGAGCGGAGGAATCGAACCCAGGTTGGCTGTGTGCAAGGCAAATGCCCTACCGCTGTGCTATATTGTTGGGCTAGTGAATTTTATTTATCATTATTTTTAGGGTGATGCATTTTATTTATTTTTTTTACATTTTTTTATTAGTTTATTTTTAATTAGAGAGTCATCGTGAGGGTACAGTTACAGATCCATACATCTTTGTGCTCATGTTTCCCCCATACAAAGTTCGATAACCCATCCCTTCACCAGTGCCCATTCTCCACCACCAGTAAACCCAACATCCCTCCCCCACTCCCCAGTCCCGTCTCCCCCCACCCCACCCTGCCACTATGGCAGGGAATTCCCTTTTGTTCTCTCTCTCTGATTAGGTGTTGTGGTTTGCAATAAAGGTGTTGAGTGGCCATTGTGTTCAGTCTCTAGTCTGTATTTGGCCCACATAGGGTGATGCATTTTAGTTTTGGTGTGCACACACTGTTGTGACACCATACATTCTAGAAAAAGGAGTTGCTTGAAGTGACATATGTGGGCAGCACTGAGATAGGACTCATGGCCTCAGGCAGGTGCACTAACCACTGAACCATCCCTTCGGTCTTCGGTCCCAAAGAATCAACTTTTTTTTTTGGAGGGGGGTGGTTGTGGACACACCCAGTGGTACTCAGGGATTACTCCTGGCTCTGTTTTCAAGGATCACTCCTGGCAGTGTTTCAGGGACAATATATGGTACCAGGGCCAGCTGCATGCAAGATAAGTGCCTCACCACCTCTATCTTAGGCCCCCAAAGAAGCAATACTTTTGCCTGATCTTGTTGAATCTTTACTTTCTAATTCGTTGATTTTTTTCTTATTTTTATTATTTATATTCTTCGACATTCTTTTCATTTACTGTACTTTTTATCCCAAATTCATAAGTTTGATTTAAGAATTTAAATGTCAGCATTTAAATATTTTTAGCTCATTGCAACTTTTCCCTCTGACAAGCATTTAGGTTCATCGTCTTTTCTCTCAACCTCTGCTACACTCCACAGCTTCAACATGCAGCCTTTTCCATTCTGAGTCTTTTTTCATTTTAATAAATTTGACCTGTTCTTTAGAATGGCATACTTTGTATTCAACCTAAGGTAATTTTGCATATCTTACTTTTGTTTGATCTGTAATTTAGTTACCTTAAGGTTAGAGTCAGGAATTTGTATGAAGATATTTACTTGAATTCTGTGAAGGTTGCATTTTGATATACTAGCTGGTACCTCATAAATGATCTACAGTGCCATTCCTATACCCCATGGTGCTCAGGGGCTACGAGGTGCTAGGGAAACATCTGGTACTGGGAATGGAACGAGAGCATGCATCCCAGGACTACTTGGTAAATTTTTTTTATAGTGTTCTGCTGCTTCAATGTCTATTTCTATTAATGTTAAATCAAGTTTTCAAAATATTTATGTTTGTAATATTTAAAATGTTTTCAAGTATTTTAGAGATTTTCTTTTTGTGTATCACTGTTTTACATCTCTCAGGAACTGAGGCATGTTAGAATATTATTAGCTGGATTTTATGTTTCTTCTTTTAATGTTTGTATTAGGTGAATACAAGTTTATTTATTATTTTTTGGTTTGGGGGCACAACTGGTAGTTGGGTATGTGTATGTGTGTGTGTGTGTGTGTGTGTGTGTGTGTGTGTGTGTGTGTGCACGTCTGTGTTTTGGGGGGCTCAAAAATGGTGCTCAGAAGGCCTGTGGGTCCCACTGTGGATTCTCAGCCACCACTGGTTCAGTGCAAGGACCCAAGGATGTGGTGCTGCTTAGGCCCTGCAGTGGTGAGGATACCTGGGTCACTCTGGGGGTACTAGAGGCCTCCAAGGCCACACCCAGCGGGGCTCAAGGGATCATGTAGTGCTGGGAACTGAACTTGGTAAGGTGCATGATGTGTATGTGTCCTAACCCTTGTACTATTCCCCAGCCCTGCCCCTCTTCCCCCCGTGGTTTTCAGGGGACGATGTGCAGCAGGAGATCAAATGTAGGCCTCCTATGTGGTAGGCATGTGCTTAGCCCATTTAGCTATTTCTCTGGCCCAATGCAAGTTTAGACTTGTAGGGCCAAAGAGATAGTACAGGGGTTAAGGCCTGGGTTCAATCCTGGCACTGCATATGGTCCCCCGAGAACCGCCAGGGGTCAGTACTGAGCACAGAGGCAGAAATAGCTCCTGAGCATTGCCAGTTGTAGCCCATGCCCTTTCTTTAAAAAAAAAAAAAAAAAAAAAAGTATTATTTACTCAGAGAGTGGAAATTTTGTCATTTATATGGGGATCCATCTAAAAAATGTATGTGTTTGGGGCTGGAGCACAGTGGGTAGGGCATTTGCCTTGCACGTGGCTGACCCGGGTTCCATTCCCAGCATCCCATTATGGTCCCCCAAGCACGGCGAGGAGTAATTCCTGAGTGCAGAGCCAGGAGTAACCCCTGAGCATCTCCAGATGTGACCCAAAAAGCAAGACAAACAAAAAGTATGTATTTAATATTAGGTTTCTTTTGTCTTTTGCTTATGAATTTATTCAGATTTTAGTTTTTTTGTTTGTGGGCCACCCTGGAAGTGCTTAGGGATTACTCCTGGCTCTGTGCTCAGGGGTCACTTCTGGAGAGGTTTGGGGGAATGTATATGGTGCCGGGAGTCGAACCTGTGTTGGCCACAAGCAAAGCAAACGCCTTACCTACTGCGCTTTCTCTGTAGCCCCAGCTTTGCATTATTGTATCCGAACCAGTCAACTTTGGATCAAAGCAGCAAAAACATTAAGAGTGACACAGCCTAGGGTATTTGCTCTGGGGATTAAAGATTTCACAACTGTGGGAACTCAAGGAACTCTGCACGACTGTTGACTCTCTCTATTGAGCCTGAAGTTGCAAGAGGTCAGCCTTTGTGGAAGTCAGGAAGGAGAGGGTTGGGGTAAGAGTAGGGCAAGAGTAAGAACAGAACCTGCCTGTGCCCCAGAGCAGGGATACTTGGCACGGCTATGCAGGTCAGAAGGCCCTGTGCATGGGCTTATAGCATACACAGACCAGGGTGCTGGGAGCCGCCAGGGCCACCCCTAGAGGTCTTCAGAGGCACCAGGGCTACTCCTGGAAGTGCTCAGAGGGTCATGAGGGGCCCGAGATCAAAGTTGGGGCCTTGTGTGGGCCAGGTATGTGCTCCAGCCCTTCAGGTTATCTCCCCAGCCCCTCATGGCTCCTGATGTTGATGATGGGATGATCTGGAAGAGACAGTGTGGAGATGCACCCTGAGGAACTGAAGAAGGTGCTTCCAGCTGGAGCTCAGGCTGCTGTAACGTGACCAGACACTGCCCTATCCCTGTCTGGTGAACGCAGCAGCTGCGTGTCCAAGCCGATACGTCCTGAACCTTTGACACAACTTCAGCCTTCAGCAAGTGAAATGCGTGGCTCAGACACTTAAGCTGCCAGATCACGTGCACTTTTCTCTCGTGGCCTCTTGGGGGAGGGCTTCCTGTGAGGAGCAGTTCCAGCTAGTTGGTGGCTTAAAAAACACAGCATCATCGAATCTGAGGATCACAGGATGCCCAAACTCTATTCTCTTTCAGCCAGCGTGATATTCTCCAGTATCTTGGTTCTTTCTTTAAGTTTCACAAATCGAGAAGCATTATGGTACTTATTGTTTAAGGATGGTGTTTACTTTAAATGTGTCTCACACCCATTTCTCAGCTCACCATTGTTTTCTGCACCTTAGATCATACTTCTGTGATCTTCCTTCTCCCAGAGGAAAGCCTTTGGAAGTTCTTTTATTGTAGTTCTGATGGCAGTAAACATTTCAGTTTTAGTTTTGCCTATCAATGTCTTTTCCTTTTGTCCCTGAAAGGATGCCTCTGAAAACAATTTCTCTCTGCCTGTTTTGAAGGCCATCTCTTAAGTTGGGTTTGATGTGGTTTCACTGGCAGAAGTGTTTATGGGGAATTTTTTCTTGCTTTCCTTAGTTCTGGAAACTTTGAGCCCTTTTTCTCATTGGATAATGCCTATTCTCCTTTGCTGCTTCCTCTGGGAATCCAATGAGATGAGTGTGTCCCGTCTCATTCTCTTTCATGCTTCGTATTCTCTTCATATTTTCTCCTTGTCTTTCTATGCTGTACTCTGGGAAATTTCATTTTTTCTTTTGATTTTAATTTTTTCATTTTTTGTTCTGGAAAATTTCTTTCATTTTATTAACACTTAAACTGTGTGCAATCCCCCTGCCTGAGTGTTTTGAGAGTTTGTTTGGAGGTTCGAGCAGGGGAGCGCAGAGACTGGAATACCCTTGACCAGAGAATGGTCAGTGTCTGGGGAAGGCCGTCCTTGACCGAGCATGCGGCTTCGGGAGGGACTCTCCGGGGCCTCTGCCTTGCCAGCCAGATCAGCCAAGTCAACCCTGGTGATCACTGAGGTGATGGATGTCGCAGCTAGATCACCCTCACACCCTCAGTGTGTTCTTTAGGGGGGGGCACACCCAGCAGTTAACTGGGGCTACTTCTGACTCTGTGCTAAGGGGTCACTTGGGGTGACCTGGTGGTGCTTGTGGGATCATTTGGTATTGGGACCAAACCTAGGCTGCTCCTTACTTGCCTGCTTTGATAATTTTGCATTTTGTTTGAAACATGTATAAATTGGCATTCTTTTTATTTTAGTTTAGTTTGGTTTTGGGGTTTACATCTGACAATACTCAGGGCTTGCTCCTGGCTACAAAAATGTGAAAATACCTAATTGCCTGTTATCCAGACACAAAGGACCACACACTCTGGTCGGTCTTCCCTTCCCGATAGCCACTTACCCTGGTCACAGACTTATTGGCCTCCCAGACGCGGAGAGATGGGTCCTTGTAGACCTCTTTGATGGAGGTAGGAACTCTGTAGGAATCAGTGTAGGTGCTGATGGGGGTCTTGGTCTTACGTGAGAAGAGGAACATATTAGGGCCTAGGGATGCTGTAATGGGCTCTGCCAATCAAAGGCCCCTGGAAAATGTCCGTGAGAACCGTCTCCCCCAGACAGTCAGCAACTGCTCGCTGTTGTATGAGTTCCTCCCTTTCTTTGGAGGATCTCTCAATTTTCTTCCCCCCACAGTCTTCCTGCTCCTACCACATCCTGCTTCTCCCTCCACCCCGCCGCAGGCTGGGCATTGCCCATTATGATATCACCTGGCTGAGGGAGCAGACTCAATTTCCTCCTGGTCCCCATCCTCTTCCTGCCTCAAGCCTTCCCAAAGAGCTCAGTTTCCAAAAGTCCCAGGGGCTCCTGGAGATCTGAGGCCAAGTGCTTCACTTGGACAAAGAGAATCGAAGGTGCTAAGGGGTTCGGGCAGCTTGCCCGGAGTGGTGCGGGCCTGACCTGGGACTCCTGCCTAGGAGGGCGGGGTGAGCTGCCCAATCAGTCCATCAGTTCTCCACCCACCCTCCCCTTTGTCCACACCCAGGTAAGGGAGCAGAGGCTGGCTTTGTTTGATGCTTTTTAATATCATTATTTGTGTTACACGATACACAACCAAGGATGATGATCAATACTGCGATGGAAAATGTTAAAAAAAAATATTTTACACGGCTCATGTCTTCCACACACCTTTCTGGAAATAAATTAGTGAGCGCGGAGAAACCTGGCTGGGTGGCAGCCGGAGCTGGGGGTAGGGGGAGTGTTAAGGCAGTATCTACAAGGGCGAAGGATGGCGAGGGGGCAAGCTAAGGCCTCGGTTCCTCCCCTCCGAGCTCCCGGGCCAGGCTGAAGGGATCACGCCCTCTCCTAGACCCAGAAGTTCCAGCTACCAGCTTCATCCCTCGCTCCACACTTGCATTCTGCCTTGTTGGAAGCCCTCAGCTGTCAGGGCACTAGGAGTATCCTGCGGGGTGTTGAAGTGGGGGTGGGGCGGGGCGTGTTCCCCTGGCTCTCGGTCCAGAGAGGTGGAGTAGTGGGCCAGATTCTACACAGCAGGCCAGCAGCACATCATCCAGAGTCTAACTGAGCCCTGTCTGGAAAAGAGGGGAGGACCCACCCATACTCTCAAGGGCTGGCATTTGTGGGGTGATGGCAATAGTGGGAGCTTTGCTCCGGGGCACAGGGGCTGGGAGAGGGGTCTTCAGAATGGTCCTTGCCTTCTCACTGGTATTTTGGCATCATCTAAGCCTGCACCGGAGGAGGAGGTGTGGATGGCAGGTGCTGAAGGGGGGGAGAGATGCACCCCAATCCTTTGGCGTTGGAGCCCCCCAGGTGTGACTGGGGAGAAGGGCTCTCCTTCCCAAGCCAGCAGCCTTGACTTGCCTCTCCCTCATGGCTCCAGCACCCCTGTTCCCGTTGGGGATCGGGGGGTTGGCCCGCATGCAGGAGCGGACCCCCGCTCTGGGAGAATGGGGGTGTTGGTGGGGTAGACCTGAGTGGTCTGAGGCTTCCCTTTAACTCTGCTTTGGGGACAGTCCCAGGGGAGGACCTTGGCCACTGTGTCTCTCCAGACCTTCATCCTTAGCTTTGGGCAGGCGCCCTCGCCCCAGGCGGCAACAGCAGCATCTACTTCCTGATATCCAGGCACCCCTGAGCAGCTTACACCCACCAGGTAGCCCCCCAGCACACATTCACACAGACCCTCTCCCCCCCCCGGCATGGGCAGACCCATGTCCCCATCCCCTTCTCTCGCCTGCCCACAGAGGCCTTCTCGGGAAGCCGCCCTCGCATTCTCAGACACCCAGATGCGGCCCTGGACACCTCTCCAGACGGTCCTGAGAGGACCCTCCTCCAGGCAGGAAAGGGCTTTCGTTTCAGCCGCGGTTCGTCCTGTGGTCCTGCGCACTGAAGCCTCAGGAAGGCCAGCAGCTTGCCGGGAGAGCTCAGAGCTGGGGGCCAGAGCCCACACGGTCCACAAAATGCCTCAGCATTTCCCTGCCATGGCCACCGACACCTACAGTCCAAGTGGGCAGCTGGTGGACACGGCACACAGACCCGGGCCCCAGAGGCCAGGGACACAGCCACCCTCAGCCCGCTCTCCCTGCCTGCCCGGGCAGCAGCTGCGTGTTCCCGGGCCTGCCTCCCGGAACAGGCTGACTCACACTGGACCCTTGAGGTAAGCCTCACCTTCCGCTTCCAGCCTGGGACTGGGACCCCCGAACAGAGGCTGCTGTGGGGAGGAGGGGATGATGGCTGCGTGACAGAGGCATTTGCCGAAGGGGCCGGTGTGGATAAGATGGCACGACCTCAAACTCTGACAGTCACTAAAGCCCACCTTTCCTGCCCCTTCAGCCCGAGCCAGGAAGAGGGCAAACAGGGCAAAGAGGAGGAAGGAGGCAGTGAGGGGGTCGGGGTCGGGTGTTCAGTGTCCAGCTGGGCAGCTTGGCAGGTCTTCCCATTTGTAGCCAAGGGGAAAACAGTGTCCGCCAGGGGTGTAGAGCCAGGGGTTAAAGGTGCTGGCCCTGAACCCACTGACCCTCGTCTTTCTCCCTCCCAGCCCCCCAACCCTTTGCTCGTTAGGCTGTGGATACGAGGGTTCATGGCTTTGCTGGGGTGGGGCCAAGCCCCTGGCTTTGTGATCCCTCCCCCCACTCTTTGTACACCGCCCCCTCCCCCAGCCCACCCCTGGACCTCAGCTATGGGGAGAGGAGGGCGCTGGGCGAGGTCTGCTCTCCCCGCAGGTTAACTGAACCAACAGCCCCCCCACCCCCCTACCCCGGGTGGAGAGAGACCCGCTCTGGGTTTCTCCGGCTCCATGGACACACAGAGGTACATGTCCTACCATAGGAGGAAGCAATGACTGGTACGAGGTTGGCGGCTGTTTGGGGATGTGGGGGCCGGGGGGCAGGCGGATGAGCGGCGGGGAGGGCTCTCTGCCCCTTGCCCCATCCAAACCCGGCCCACGGGCCCTGCCCCGCTCGGCCGCGGGGACCCCGCCCGCTACTGAATGTGGCAGGCGGTGGAGGACGTGGCCTGGCAGCACATGCAAGTGGGGTTCACGGACTTGGGGGGGATGAGGTCCAGGTCCTCGTCGTCGGGGATCTCGTCTAACCGGTAGCCGTCCTTCAGCAGCTGGATGTTCAGATCTTGGTTGATCTGCTGTAGACAAAGGGCAGGGAGGTCGGTCTCGGGGGCATCAGGGAGACCTCCCCCCGCCAGCTGGGCTGACATCTCCCCGGAACCTCAGGCTTCCACCCTACCCAGGCCCCGCCTCGCTGGAGACCCCACTTGGGCTAAATGAGGCAACTTCTGCCTAAAGTATCCATGTCTTTCCCGGGTGAGCCCAACCCGTGGTCTAGTGGCCACGCCCCCTCCACGCCCACCCGCCCAAGGCCCCGCCCCCCAGCAGCCCGCCAGGCTCTGCCTGGACCTGGTCCCTCCAGGATGCGTCTAAGGCAGGGACGGGTAGGGGCCTCACCTCCGCGGAGGAGTAGCCAGAGGAGGAGTATCTGGACATGTCAAAGTCATCATCGCTGGCCATGGAGAGAGAAGACAGGGAGGGGAGTGATTGCTGGAAGTGAAGTAGAAAAACTGCCAGCACCCTCATCCCCCCAGATCAGTCAAACCGCTCCCACAGTGCCACACAACCCATGCTCGATACAAAGCACGCTTGCAGTGTAAAGGGGGCATTTGCCTCGTATGCGGCTGACCCAGATTGGATTCCAGGCATGCCTCAGAACCCTGCCAGGAGTGATCCCTGAGCACAGAGCACCTGAGCACCACCAGGTGTGGCCCCAAAACACACTAAAAAATTAAATAAAAATAAGAATCGCTTGCTGTGCAAATGCAGTCCTGAGAGTCTCTTGATCCACCTTTCTAAATCACCACCCCTTTGGGTTTTAGAAGGGTCAGTGAGGGGGGAGCCAGAGGACATTCCCCAGAGCCTGAGACACAGGAGGGGGTAAAATTGCCTCTCAACTACTTCTCTTCTTCTTTTTTTCTGAGCAACACTGGGCTGACGCTGGGGATTGAGCCCGGGTCAGCAGCGTGCAAGGCAAGTGCCTGACCCACTATTTCTTCTCTCAAGTCTCTCAACTTCTCAATTTTCTTCTAAATAGAGCTGCTACTCCCTTCTCTCCCATACACTCCCTTCCCCCACTTTTTTTCCTTGACTCAAATGACCCTGATTTATTGCACTGTCCCAAAGTCCAGGTCTAGCTAGGCAAGTTTCAAGAGGGGGGACGGGGGCCTCGCAGGGGGCAGGGGTAGAGGCAGGGCTTAGAGCATCACAACTGCTGTCCAGAGACAGCTCGGGACCCATTTTAGGGGACTGTCACTGACAGCAGCAGACTGTACCCATCCCCCATTTCTCTCTCCATCCTCCCTCACCTCCAGGTAAAACGTTCCTTGGGAATTTGCCCTTGGCTAGCTGCTGGCTGTCTTCGGAATGCCCCTATCCTGACAATCTAGTGGGCGAGGGCTTGTCCATCCATTTGTGTGTTCTGAGGGTTCCCAGGGCCCGCCTGGCTGTCCCACAGTCCCCATACACACCTGTCCGTATCCAGGGCCACCAGTGGCTTCTCATCTGGACTCTGATCAAGTGAGGAGTAGCCTTTATTGGGAACGACCAGCCTGGGTGGAGAATGTGGGAGACTGGATTGGCAACTGGACCGCACAAAACTGGCCAGGAACTGAGCTGGGCCCAGTACCCCACTCCTGCTCCCCATGTCCCCCCCCTCAGCCTGTGTCCAGTTGCAGTTCACTCCCTTTCAGAGAGGAGCTGGGCCTGAAGAGGGAGGGAAGGAGAGGGAGGGAGGCTTGGGATGAGCCACCGCTGGCTGGCAGGTGGGTGGGGTCCAGGTGGGATTGCAGGGTCCTGTACCTTGTCCGGGCCATGACGTTGTTCTTCTTGGGTTGCTGGTTGACGGGGCTTCCCATGCTGCCGTTCTTCAGGGAGCCCTTCCGGGCTAGCTCCCGCTGCTTCTCTGCAGGGGCACAGGGGAAGGAAGCTGTGTCCCACCCTCCGAGCCCCTTACTTTCCGCTCCAGGCAGCCTGGGCCGGGCTTCCACTGGGAAATCCTTTCCCTCTCTAGAAACTGGGGCAGGGAATCTCAACTCTCTCCTCCGCTTGGTGGAGGCAGCAGTGGGCTGTGCCCAGCCGGAGGCACTCGGGCCGGTGAGGGGCAGAAGGAGCTGAGTGTGTGTCAGGGAGGACTGGACTGGAGGGACAGAGCAGCTAGTCAGGGTTTCCTGCAGGCGCTGCCTGGGGCTGGAGGGACGAGGAACTCTAGGACGGTGTCTAACCAAGTGCACTCATGTGAGCCCAGGAGATCAGGCCGGACAAGAAGGATGCGTTTCTTCAGCAAACTGCCTCACTAGCGATGTCGCGGGTCCCACGTGGAGGGGTAGGGACTTCCTTGGAGAGCAAGTCAGAGCCTGAAACTCTCAAATTCCAGGCAGAAGAATTGGGGACTGATGACAGGCAGGAAGGAAGAACCAGTGAAGGTTGTAGATGGGAGGGAAATAGAATGAGGCTCAGGGGGTAGAGGGCGGGAAGCTGGGGAACCCTCTGCCAACCTCTCAGTTCTCTGAGGCTCCAGAACCTGTCAGGCCCACGGGTCTGGGGGACTGGGCCATCAGAGGATCCGCTGTTCAGTGCGTGGCTCTGTCACCAGCAGCCAGGAGTGGAGGAAGCTGCATGCTCTTTCCTAACTGTCACCAGTACAGACCAGGTGCAGAGGAAAAGATTATTAGGTGGAAAGGGGTGTTAGGAGAAAGGAAGGACATCTCTAGCGACTGTGATACTGGGATTTCCCCTGACCTCCAGGTCCCTTATCTTTCTTCTCTGTTCATCAGACTGTGGGGAAGGGAGTGGGGGGAGGGGGGAATAGTCCATTCTCTTTCCAGTCTGGAGGCAGTTGCTATTACAACTCTAGGCCTCTAGGGGGTGCCCTCTGCCTTAAAGTTCCCAGTGGTGATTTTCTTGTCTGTAACTGAGACATGGGGGTGAATTCTCCTTGAGGAGCTTTGGTGGTACAATAACGGGGACGCAAAATGTTATTTTGTTTTGCTTTTTTGGTATACACACAGAGCTGTGCTCAGGGCTTATTCCTGGCTCTGTGCTCAGGGATCACTTCTGGTGGGACTCCAGGGACCATATGTGGTGGTTAGGATGAAATCTGGGTTGACCGCACCATATTATTGTCCTGACCCTTAAATGCTATTTTAAAAACCTTATTAAACTTTCTGAAACAACAACAAGAAAATTGCAAAGAATACACTGGCAAACCCAAACTATGAACTACTATGCAACCATTTAAAAGACTGAAGTCAGACTGAAGCGATTGCACAGGGGTTGAAGCATTTGCCATGCACTCTGTCACTGCACATGGACCCCCCCCCCCCAGCACTGCCAGAAATGACCCTTGAGCACAGCTGGATGTGGTCCAACCTCCTCCCTCTTAAGATAAAATAAAAGATTAAAGCCAGGGTCCCAGAGCTTGCTCAGACGGATAGGGCACATAATTTGCAGGCAGGCGGCCCAGGCTATATACTTTGCATCTCATGGTCCTTTGAGCACCACTGGAAGTGTCCCCTGTGCACAAAGCCAGGAGTAGCCCCTGAACACCACTAGGTGTAGGAAAAACCAAAAACCCAAACAAAACAAAAACCAAACAACATACAAACCCCCCCCAGTTCCCCCCAAAAATAGAGTAAAAGAATGAAGTCGTTCTTATTACTCTAAGTACAAAGTAAAAATGAGTTTCAGAAAAATGTGATCAAAATGATAGCACTTAGGCGAAAATACAAAATAAAACTGGGAACATTGAAAGAGGTTGGAATGATGGTCTCTAGGGAGGAGAATGTGATGAGGGAGGGGAAAGAACTCATACTTGTTAAGATACTTCTATGGTTAAATTCAACAGTAATGATGGGTTCCATCCCTGGCTCCATGCACACAAAATTAAACCATAATGAACAAATAAAACTGGCTGCAATGGGAATCTGATGTCCTAGGAAGATGAACCAAGTCCAAGGAGCGAACTGTCCTTTCCTTTAGAAAAATAGCCTGAGGGGCTCCCGGGATGAGTCTGGCAGGAGAAAGTGAAGTTTAAAAAAAAAGAAGAAAAGAAAAAAGCGAAGAGAAAAGAAAGCAGAAAAGAAGAACAGGACTCTGGGAAGATGAGGTGGCAGAGGGCGACGGGAAAGGGCCCTGAGGACAGAGAAGATCCCTTATTTGGCAGGTGGAGCGCCTGAGAGAAAAGACAGACCACGGGGCGGCAGGGGTGCTGAAGTGGAGGCGGAGAGCTTTTGTTTCACTGTAATCTCTTTCCTGTGCAAGCTGTGTTGTAATGTCTCCCCAAGAAACCGGTTTTGGAAAGTGTGTTACAGAGAAGTCTTGAGTGAGTGAAGCTGTGGTCCCTGGAGGGACGGGGGGGGGGGGGGGGGGCAGGATTTGGTACAAGGAGGAGTGGCAGGGGTGGAGGGTGCGAGAACATTTGTAGGAACTAGGGGATGAAAGTTGAGAGCCGAGTGACTTCAGAGGAGCAGGCTGCAATCTTAGATGACTTTGGAGTGGCCAAGAGAGTGAACACCCAAGAGAAAGGTCACCCTAGAGAGAGATGTGGTTTTCCTAAGAAACCAAAGGGGGGGGGGCTCCCTCAGACAGAGCCGAACTGGGCCCTAAGATATCCAGGTGGGCTGAGGAAGGAGCGGGGAGATGGACTGAGCTTCTAGGCTTCAGGACCCTCCTTTCTTCCATCCCTCAGGGCAGCCAATACCCCGTCTATAAATAAGAAAGCTTCTTCTCAGCCTGCTCCAATGTGTGACAAGTCGTCCCACCCTCTCTCTGCAGTTCGGTGCATGCTTTTACCCCTAAAATTAATCCCTGGAAGACCTGGCCTCAGAGCTGCCCCCGAGACTGCCGGGCACTGCCCTGGCCAGGCGGGAGATGCGGGCTGGGCATTTGCAGTGATGGTGGCCTTGAGTCTCAGAATGGTCTAGTCTGAGAACTGGCTGTGTGGTGGCCTCTCCTTGCCAGAGCTCGCCCGGGTTACCTCGTCTACTCCCCACATCTCCCTCACCGCCCCCAGACACACTCACCCAGCTTCATTTGGAGCGGGGATGGTTTGTAATTCATGGCTACTGACTCACCCTCCCGGGCGTCACAGTCTCCGTCGGAGATGGAGGCGGCAGCTGGGTCCTGGGGGGATAAAGCAGAGAGAACCAGAGTTGTTGAGAAGCAAGTACGGGGCGCTGCTCTCAGCCTGGAAGCTGGCCTTCCTGCCTCTCTGGTGAGCTTTGTGTGTGTGTGTGTGTGTGTGTGTGTGTGTGTGTGTGTGTGTTTGGAGGGGGGGAAGTAGGGGGTGCAGTGGGCAGCAGACAAAGAATTCTGGGAATAGGGATAAACCCATCAATCATGACCGAAGAGCCAAGGACCTAGCCCTAGCCACCTGGATTTGTCTTCAAGGTCCTGTGTGATCCAGCCTCCTCCAGAAAGTCCACTACGATCCCTTCGACCCCCAGGACAACCTCCAGTCTCCTAAACTGGTGACCCTGCTCCTTAGCGCCCTTCCTGTGCGCTGCTCTGGAAAGGTCTATCTAGCATCCTGTGACACTCTGGATGAAGGTCAGCACCAGTGCGCCTGAGACAGGCCACCTTCCCCTGTTAGTTCTATTCCCTGACAGGTCCCTTGACAGGACCCAGGGAACTGACTAGCTAGGCCAAGTTCCAAGGTGGCAGCCACTGGGCTGTATTGAGTTCTGACGAGGCGTTCTCCATTTGCAGCACGGAGCCAGCAAATCCTATGCTTCTCTGAGTGCCGATGTGGGGCCTGAGTCCACGAGTGACAAGCCAGGTACGTTCTGGGGGAGTACCCAAGCCGCCCATGTCGGGGTCCGCCTCGGTCAGTGGTCAGTATAAGGGTTGCGGATTGCAGAGGGGATCGAATTGTGCTTATTCTGCCTCTAGGGGTGCCAAGCGCAGAGACAGAACATTCTAGAACTGCCCCAGTGTGTCTAGCTTGGGGATCTAAGTGTCTGCTGGTAACTGCACAAGAGAGGGACTGTAACTACTAGAGAAGCTTCTATTTAATTTATTGATTGGGGGGGGTGCTTATCCAGCATTGCTCAGGACTTATTTCTGATTCTGTGCTTCAGGAATCACTCCTGGTGGGCTCAGGACCACATAAGATACTGGGGATCAAACCTGGGTTGGTCGCATACATGGCAAATGCCCGGCCTACTGTCCTAGTGCTCCGGCCCAGTTTCTATTCCCTTTAGAAGGAGGTACTGGGAATAAAAATAAGTTTGTCACTAAGGGGGACAGGGAGAAAGTCTCGGAAGTTTGGTCTTGTCTATGTGTCTCCCAACCCTTCCAGGGTGTGAGGCCCTGGGGAGGCTGTGTGGCCGTGCTGAGGTGATGTTTGAGTTCCTCAGGGCAGAGCCTGGGTCTCCTTCCTCTACTCAGACCTGACCGTCAGCCAGGGTTGAGGAGGAGGAGGGGCAGGGGGCTCTGGAAAGATCGATGCTGCAGCACCCACATCTCAGACCACTTCCAGTGCCACAGACCACTCCAGACCTCCCTCCTCTGCCCCGCCGGAGATACTCCTTATGACACTGTCTGTCCCCACGTGGCCTCGGAGAAGCAGGCTGCCGAGGCCTCTCTGAGGTCACAACCGTCTCCCAGGTGCCATCTGAAGAGGGGGCTCGCTTTCCCCCACAGGCCCCAGGGAGACTCATTCCCTGAGCAGTCCAGGGCAGGCGTCTCACAGGCTCAGTCCCATAAATGTGCCGGGGGGACCCTGCTGGGAACATCTCTTCAGCACGTTCCTTGACCGTTGACGGCATTTTCACATGTCCCGAATCCCAACCCATCTGGAAGTGGTTTCCTTCCGATCCTCGGGACATTGTGCTCCTGGGCTCATTTCACCTCTTTGACCATCATTTCTGTCTCGCCCTCAGCTCTCTTTTGTATCTGTGGGGAACGCCCGATGTCTCTGAGAGTTCAGATGAGCATTTTCCCACCGTGGACACACGTGTGGCCTTGTAAGCTCACGCCTGCTCTGTGACCCTCCACCTGTCCCGGGATGGTGTGGGCTCACTGTCCTTTCCCCATGCTGGACTCTGGAGGCAGGAGCTGCAGCCCTGGGGGCAATCCTTTCTCTCCCGAGCTCAGGTGCCTCTGTTGGAGCTGCTTCCTCTCCAGAACCTTGTGGTGTGGTGTTGGGAAGTTGTGGGGCAACTCTGGCCACAGGGATCCACACAGATCCACACAGGGCAGGCCCTGTTGGCATTTGACCCCTGAAACTGCCTATCCCTTTGGGTAGGGAGCCAAGGTGCAAAGCGCTAGGCTGAGAGGTCCCACGCGGAGCCCCCCTACTCAGCATCGCCCCTGTCACTTAAGTCCTGCCTCAGAGACAAGAACAAAGATCTCTGGCACGGTGCCTGCAAACACAAGCCCTCGCTGTGGCCTTTCTGCATGTCTTTCCTGAGAAACACAGCCAAGGCACCGAGACCAGCACATGGAAATGTAATCAGGGAGATTAAATGTGAAATAGTCACGAGTATAAGTATCAGAGAGGAATCCGGGCAGAAGGAAGCGTCTGGCTCCAAGAAATCAGGGAGAATTTAAAATGCCCCCAAGGACATCTGACAGGAGTTAGCTAGATCCGGGAACCAGAGTGGGGATTAGCAAGATTATTAATAAACACTCAGCAGAGACAAACAGTGAAATGCATCTCTAACAGCAACCCGGGTTTCTGCAACCCTTCAAACAAATTCTCCAAAGACTGCAGTGATGATTAATAGCCCAGTCACACTGTTTCTGGGACAGGATATATAGGCTAATGGCTATAGTGTAAAGCCAATATAACTAGAAGAAGACAGAAAGTACAAAGAGAATCCTGGTTCAGTGGGCTTTCATGAAGCTGCATTGCTTAGCTCTGTGCCCTGGGTGAGGCTGAGGGCGAGACAGAAGCAACAGGGTGCGTGTGTGTGCACGGGGAGTTACAGGGCTCTTTCCCGTACTGACCCACTTTCATCTCATTTATATATTAGCTTTCCCATGAAATTTCGGTTTGAAATGTTGGAGTAAGGATTGCTCCTTAAAAAACAAACAAGCAAGGGTAAGGTTCATTTGTTTAATCAATCTGAATTTTGAAAAAAATATCTTACTGGTCCAGGGAGGTAGCACAAAGGGATGAAGCACATGGTTTATGTGTTAGGGCCTGGGTTCAATCCCTGGCATCACATGTCCGCCCCCAAGTTCTCCCAGGAATGACCCCCAACCATTGAGCCTAGAATAGTCCCTTGAGCACCCCCTGATAGCCCCCAAACTAAATAAATGGTTTATTAGGAAAATTATTACATTTAAAAGCAAAAAGACACATAGATGAAAGAGAAAATATAGTGGAATATTCTATCTACTATCGATTGCTATCACTGTATCACTGTCATCCCGTTGTTCATCGATTTGCTCGAGCGGGCTCCAGTAACGTCTCCATTTGTTCCTGTCATGTGCTAATGTAACCTAATGGCATATTGGGGGCTCTTTCAGGATCAGGAGAATGAGGACCGTCATTGTTACTATTTTTGGCATATTGCGTATGCCACGGGTAGCTTACCAGGTTCTGCTGTGTGGGCGGGATACTCTCGGTAGCTTGCTGGGCTCTCCGAGAGGGACAGAGGCTTTTGGGGCGACCTCTAATAACCTTTACAGGTATTCCTAGTCTACTCAATGTAAGCTTTTGGTCAACTGGCATGTTGTAATGATCTGCACACTGACAAACAAGCACCTGCCTGCGTCTCTGGGCAGCACCTGGGACATCTGCAGCCTCAGGTTGATCTTCTTGAGGTTGATGGAGTGTGCCTGGAGGTTATTGAGTAGCTGGCAGAGCAGGACCCTATTGCAGAGGGTCTGTGCCAGGTCGAACACCTATGCCAAGTCCCGGTCACCCAGTGGTTGCCTGATAGCACCCCACAATGGATGAGCCACTGCGCGCACTGCTGCCAAGGTTCTATGTCCAATGGTGCTTTGACTTGGCCCCATTTCTCTGTGCCCTGCCAATGCCATTCTGTTCGAATCTTGCCAAAGAGCCAGCAATGTCCATCAGGAATCCCGAGTAGAGTTCCCGCAGGGATCACCTGTAGAGTTCCATGCCTGGCATGCTGAGCCGTGCATTGTCTAAGGCAAGATGGTGAGCTGGGTTTGGGAGAGTGGAGGGGTTTGGGCAGTGTCGGCGTCATCTTGCCTCCAATCAAATATGGTGTGGCAATTATGGAAAATGAGTAGGGAGTGTCTTATGATGTGTCACGCGGTCGTTTTTGCAGCTGCGTGGTTTAGGAATATGTTCACTCATACGTGAAGCTCAGCCCGAGTGAGTGGAAAGTGGCCTGGAGCGTGGCGGTGGTTGGGTTGTGGAGGTCGGCTGCTGGGGCTGGGTCCCTAGGGGCAAGAAGGGCTCTCACCCATCCCCCTCTGGGGCACTCAGTGAAAACAGCCTGGTGCAGAGTCCAGTGGCATGGTTATGGGGGGCCTCATTTTATGCCCCCTTCTAGGAGAAGCAGCCGTTAAGTTCTGGACAGTGGCCAATGAGGAGATTATCTCCTCATCAATTGAGACAATCTCCTCATCTACTGCTATATTAAAGAGAAAGTATAGTAAAATCCCAGATTCCTATCACCAACTTCAACAAATATCAACTTATCAACCCATCCTTAAGATCCTGCCTCTTGCTTTATTAGTTGTGTGACTTGGGCTTCATTCCTCTGTAAATGGGACTCACTTGTTAGAAGATAAGGTAGGTTTATATTTTTAAGCCCTTATGGTACACACGGAGCACTACATAGCACACACTGTGTACATTCAATATAGTAAATACATTAAACTATATAGTATAGATGAAGCACTATGTAGTATAAACTGAGCCTTACATAGCATATACTGAACACAAGTATAGTATATACAAGCACTGCATAGTATATACTAAGTGCTATACAGCATATACTCAGCACTTAGTTTAACACACAGGAGCACTATGGGGTATATACTCTCAGCACTCAGTATCATCTACATCGAGTGCCATGTCCAAGCTCCCATGCAATGGTTAGTAGTGCAGGCTTGGTGAGGCCCACGCAGCCAGGTGTGCCCTGACAATAACTGAATGGCTCATAGTTGTGGTCCTGGTATCACAGTGGGGGAGATACCTGTGGGCTAGGGGTCTCTCCACAGGATAAGGAGGGATCAGGGGGCATTATGCCTCCTTTCCCTTCCCCTGTACTGTGCTGCAGGCTCCTCACTTATTAATGACAAATAGAGACTAGGTCCATTTTCAGGGAACCCCTTAGGAATTATCAGTAAAGATAAGAAGAGACATGAAAAGTAAATGGAAAGGGATAATAGGGGGATGGGGGTGACGTGGTCAGAGGAAAGGTCACAGAGAAAGACACTTGAGATTGGAAACCATGAGTTCACCCGTTAATTCAGAGGCAGGAGGAAGGAGATTCTAAGACACGTGTGAAGGCTCACAAGCAGGTACTCACATAGCATGTCAAGGAGAAGCTGGTATTCTGCCATGCTTGAAACCAAGCAGTGTGGTGAAAGGAAATGAAGTCAGGGATCAGGAAGGCTCAGACCATGGTGAAAGAGGGGCTGTGATTTCATCTTTTTTGTGTTTGTGTGTTTCCACCCCCAAACCTTACTCAGGGGGACCAGGGTCATTCTTGGTCAACTGAGACAGTGTTCAATGCTACTGCCAGAGGATGTGGTGCTGCTCAGGCCCTGCAGTGTTGAGAGGGGGGTGCTCCAGGACCACCTTAGCAGTGCTTAGAGGCCTCCAGGGCCATGCCTGGCAGTGCTGGGGGCCATGTCGTGCCAGGGATCAAAGCAGGATCGGCTGCATGCAAAGCATATGCCTTAGCTCCTGTACTATTACCTCTGGTTCCTAATTTTATTCTTTATTCAGAAGATGATGGGGAGACAATAAAGCCATAGCAGGGAAGTAACAGGATCATATATGAGACAGAGAGGGCCCCTCTGGTCATGCGGCAGCTGGATGGGACGGGACTAAGAACCATCAGTTGGAAAGAAGTACAGCAGTGCTCGCCAGGAAGGACAGGGGCCAGAACTAGGCAGAGGCTGAAGGAGAGGAATGAGAATGTCAGGAAGGTGAGGTTAGCAGTATTTAGAGGTAAAAATGTCAGAGGCCAGATATTCCTCCCCCCCAAATCTGGAGTAATGGGGTATTCCTTGCTAAGACAGTGCAGGAAAGACAGCGACAATGTCAGGAGTCAGATGTGGGCAGTGTGGAACATGTTGAGTTTTGAAGTGCCTTTTAGGGACCCAGATGGCATTAGTAGTTTATGGGGGATTTTAAGGAAAGCAGCCTGACTGTAATAGAAGCTGCAGAGGAGAATAAGTCTCTCTGAAAGAATAAATGGAATCAGATACAGGACCAAGGTTGAAGCCCTGAGGAATACTCAACCTCAGGAAATAAGTGAAAGGAGACTCGTAAAAAATACAATCACGAACCTATGAAAAGATCTATGGCCATTTAAATAGAACCTCAAGAAAGAAATAGTCAACAATGTCAAACAAATTGGTCAAAATGATATAGACATTTAGAAATAAGAAAGTCATATGTGGCCTCAGCTAATATAGTTTTTAGTTAAGGGTAGGAATACGTCCAGATTATAAGGTATTTAAGTGGAAATAAAACATGAGAGGTATAAATCATGAAAGCAGACTAGTTTTTCAAAGAGCCCCCCCCCGAAAAAAAAGATAAAAATGGATGACAGGAAGTTCTGAAGATGAAGAATTTGTTTTAATTCCTCACCCCTTTCTTTTTAGTTTTTGGGCCACACCCTCCTGGTTCTGCACTCAGGAATCTCTTCTGGAGGGATTGGGGGACCATATAGGTTGATGAGGATCAAATCTGGATTGACTCTGTGCAAGGCAAACACCCTACCTGCTGTACTATTTCTCTGGCTCCTGAAGAATATTTGGGGGGGGCACTTACTAAAATGGAAGGGAGGTTAAGATGGGTGAAGTGATTGGAGCAGAAAAGGGGGTAGGAAGGAAGTGGGTGAATAGCAAAGGTTTTGAGGAAAGGGGGATCTTTGGTGGGCGACCTGGAAGATCAGAGGAGCTCCCAGGTAGAAAGAAATCTGCTTGTGGTTGGTGGGATGGTGGGAGCTCTCCGAGGTGCTGAATGAGTTCTCCCGCCTGTGCATGGTGCAGGGTAAAGACTGGTTTCCTTTTATTCTCTACAGGGAAGGTAACGTGTCTTCTTACCTCTAAGCAGCAATTCTCTAGAAGATGGAAACTAAATTGGGCTTGGAATGAAGTAAGAAGAGGTCAAGTGTTTGTGCCAACATTATCTAACCTTTCTTTGCCAAACACACATGAATCTTCCACTAGCTTTAGGAGGGAGTTTGGTGAATACAGCTCTGGGTCATGAAGTGCTAAAGATTATTTCTGGAATAGTCAAACTTTTTTTTTTGGTTTGTGTATTTTGGGGACACATCAATAGAGGCTCAGGGCTTGCTCTTGGCTCTGAGCTCAGGGATAACTCCTGGAGGGTCTCAAGGGACCATATGTGTGGTGCTATGGATCAAATCCCAGTTGGCTGCATTCAAGGCAAGCACTGTCCCACTGTATTATCCCTCCAGCCTCTCTATAAGTCCTATCCTATCCCTACCCAGTTCCCCTATGTGAAGGCAAGAAGCAAGGCAGAGCTAGAGCAGAAGCAGAATCAGGAAGAAAGGTAGTTCTGGTAAAGAAACAGGGAACAGCCTCCCTGAGAATACATACATTCATACATATACATATATATACACATATATATAGGTATCAGTAAGCCAGAGCAAGATAAGACATCATAGACCAACTCTGTTTCTATCACAATTTGGCCAGGGGGCAGCTTCTAGTAGGAACTACCTGTCTATGATTTCTCTGTTCAGGTCTCTGTCATTCCTCCAAAACATCTCTTGTCAGTTGGGGGTAATAAGCATTCATAGATATAACATTTTAGAGGAAGAGTCAGAAAATACAGCTCAGTGTCCATGCAAGGTAGAAATGTGACACTTGCAGTCTGGATGCTCCTTAAACTCTCTACTCCTCTCAAGAGGGTTGTTTATTCCATCTCCTAGGCATTCCATTCCCATGCATTTCTCACTCTGTACCTCAACAGCGAAACCTCTCATCAAAGGGCTCTTACTCTAATGTGTTGGGAAGTGCTGAATCCCATTTGCTAATTGCTGGCAGCTTATTTCCTATCTTCCCTTCTCCAGGATTTCCCCAGGAGTCATCTGCATTTCCTGGCAACTGGTCAAGATTTTGGTGCCTCAGAGATCGTACAACAGGTTGGGTGCTTACCATGCACACGGTAAATCTGGGTTTGATCACTGGCATCTCATATGGTCATCTACAGGGATAATTCTTAGGTGCAGAGCCAGAAGTAAGCCCTCAGCATTACCAGGTGTGGCCCCCAAACAAACAAAGCAAAACAAATTTCTATCCATTGGGAACACATTAAGACCTTAAGGGTCCCACTTAAAGGGTAGAACAAAGACCTTACCTCAGAGGGGCCTACCCAGGTTTGATCCATGGCACCACATAAGGTCCCATGAACCCCACCAGGAGGGACCCCTGAACGCAACACCAGGAGTAAGTCCTGAACACCACCGGGTGTGGCCCAGAAATAAAACACAACAAAAATGAAAATAAAACTAGGAAGATGGACTAAGGGATGAGTCAGGATTCAGGAGTGTGGTCTAAGAGCTAAGAAAGGCTCAGGGCAGGGAGCATCAGATCAGAGAATAGATCTGATGCTCCGAAGAAGCAAACACAAGCCCTTACCTGTTCCCTAGGCTTCAGGCTCTGATTTTATGACTTATTCTATTATTATTTTGGTTTTAGGGCCACCCATGGCAGTGGCCAGGGCTCACTCCTGGCTCTGCACTCAGGGATCACTCCTGGAGGGCCCCCATGCTGGGATCCATCCTGGGTAAGCCGCACACAAGGCAAGTTCCCTACCTGCTGTGCTATCTCTCCGGCCTTAAATGCCTGGTCTTAGATACTATCAAAGACCCTACCTAGAGTTAGGGTTGGGATGGAACTCAGTGAGAAAATGGATGCTTTGCATGTATGAGACCTCCTGATTGGCACGGCGTGGCCCCAGTTTGATCCCCAGCACTACATGGCCCCCTGAGCATCACCAGGCATAGCTCTGGAGGACCCGTCCCCCAGCACAACTAGGGTGACCCTGATGACCCCTGGCAAGGAAGGGCTCAAGCAGTGCTGGGTCCTTGCATCAAACCCTACAGCCCGGAAGCTGAGAATGATCCCTGGGCACTGCTTGAGAGGGTCCCCAAACTAAAGAACTACTAAGAAAAAATGCAAATTGGCATTAGAACACAGTCTACTCTCCATTTTGTTACTGTTTTTGTAACCTTCAGTGTAACGGCTGCATGATACCCATAGGAGATGTGTAATAACTTTTTCTTGGAGGGGGGCTGTGGGGATTAGGCCATATCCACCAGAGCTGGGGGGTTGCTCCTGCAATGCCTGGGGACCAAACAGGGCTTGGCTGCATACAAGAGAGGCAAGTGCCTTAACCACTGTACCTTCTCCCTGGCTCTAACTTATTAACCATTCTTTTTGTTTGTTTGTTTGACATTTAGTTACTTGAAAATTTTCGCTTTTAATTAAAAAAAAAAAGGCTACACTAGGACATATACAGAATGATATCTCTCCTGCACAGTGAGGAAATACCAAGTGACTAAAGGCAACAGAAATTGAGAACTGGTCTTCAGTAGGGAGTTTACCACAGCAGAGGGATGGGAGGCAATGGTGCAGGGAAGCCCACACTCTGGGCGAGGGTGTGGTGTTGGAATGTTTTGTGCACAAAACCTACCATTAACAGTATTATAAACCACGGTATTATAAACAACAGTATTACAAACAGTATTTATTACACAAAACTAGCAGTTTATAAATACCATTATAAAATTTTTAAAAAACTTTTTTTTTAGCCATACTGAGTGGTGCTCAGGGATTACTCCTGGCTCTATGCTCAGGAATAACTCCTGATGGGCTCAGGGTAGGGTTAGGGGTAACATCCTATGGGATGCTGGGGGCCCAACCCAGGTCAGTTGCATGCAAGGCAAGTGCCCTACCCACTGTACTATCTTTCGGGCCCCCCAAATTAAAAAATATATACATTAAAAGAAAATGGCTACACTGAAATTCCCTAAATAAAGCAGAATAGTTCAGTCAAGAAGCATAATTGCTTTTAAGGTCATTAATGCATCTCGCCAAACCACTTTCCCAAAGGATTGCTCCATTCAACAATGCTTCCAGCCTTGACTGAGAGCCACAGCTGGGTTCTGGAGTTTCATTTTTCACTGAGTGCCAGGGAATTTCAGGTCACTACATCTCTCCCCCATCTTTGAGGGCTTTCTGCCTCCGTGACATTTACCTGGGTTCCTCAGAGCAATCTCCTTTCAAAGCACAGAATTTCCTCAAGGCATCATCTGACAGTTAAAATACTTCTGCCTGGAAGCCACCCGTGAAGAACAAAAGGTGATTAGGCTGTTGAATGAGAAGATGGTGGTGGGGGGGAGTCACTGCAGTACCCTGGCACCAGCTGAGCCAGCTACACCACAGTACAGGTCCTTGGTCAGCTGAACTAGAAACTGCAGTGCCAGGAGCAAACCTCACTGGCTAGAGGTGGTGTCCTTGCTTTCAGTTCTGGAGGAGAGCACTGTAGCACTGTCTTTCCATTCTGTTGTTCATCAATTTGCTCGAGTGGGCACCAGTAACGTCTCCATTGTGAGACTTGTTGTTACTGTTTTTGGCATATCGAATATGCCAGGGGTAGCTTGCCAGGCTCTGCCATGTGGGCGGGATACTCTTGGTACCTTGCCGGGCTCTCCAAGAGGGACAGAGGAATCGAACTGGGGTGGGCCACATGCAAGGCAAATGCCCTACCCACTGTGCTATTGCTCCAGCCCCTGGAGGAGAGAACGAACCCAAACCCGCTCAGTGATCTCAGGGCAAATGGCAGCTCCTTCTCTTAACCCATGATTTAGTTTTCCAAAATAGCTGCTCCAAAATGGGAGAGAGCAGGCAGGATGATGAACAAAACGAGGCTACGACTGTGATGGCAAAGAACTAAGATTCATCTTGAAGACCACTGGTGCTCAGAGGTTACTCCTAGCTCTGTGCTTAGAGCTTATTCCTGCACCCCCCCACACCCCCACTTCTGGGTGGTCAAGAACAACAGCTCAGCTCTTCCCTTGCCACTAAGAGGCTCCAACAAGTGTCCCAGAGACGGGCCAAGAGACTCTAGGGAGGTGGGTGCAGTGTGTAACTGGCAAGACAAGCAGGGATGTGGAGTCCTCAGAGTGTGTGAGAGACGGGGCTTCAGGCCTGAGCAACAGTCCAACGGGGAAGGCACTTGCCTTGCACGCAGCCGACCGGGGTTGGAATCCCCGGCATCTCTCATGGTCCCCCGAGCCTCTCCAGGAGTGGTTTCTGAGTGCAAAGCCAGGAACAAGCCCTGAGTATGCCCAGGTGTGGCCCAGATATATGAGAGAGAGGCAGAGAGAGGAAAAGGGAGGGAAAGAGAGGGGTGGCCACAAAGGTTTAGATCCTCCAGAGGCTAGTTCTGCAGTTTTTCTCTCAACCACCACACTGTGTGTATATGTGTGTGTGTGTGTGCGTGCGTGCATGTGTGTATGTGACAGAGAGAGAGAGAGAGAGAGAGAGAGAGAGAGAGAGAGAGGAGAGGTGTGCTAGTTTAATCACAAAGACTAGCGCAAGCTCAAGCTCAAGGCAAGTCTTCTGCAGGGAAGCCAGCCATGGGCTGGTTTTGCATCTCTCCAGGGGAACAATGCTCATTTGCTGAGAGTGATGGTGCTGGTCTCTGCGGGTGTGTTTTCCCAGGCTCAAGGTGGTCGAGACTTCCCAGGCCCGTCTGTCACTCCCTGGTTGGTGCAGAGATGCGGTTGGGCTAACTCCGGGCTACAGCCTCGTTCTCAAGGCGGGGATAGGCAGCCCTGCGGCCCAGCCTCTGAGGAGCAATCCCTTTGCTCTCCCCGCCCCTCCCAGCTCCTCTCCACCAAGGCGGGTGCCCCTCATCTCCAAAGCTGCCACTGATGCTGACACATTGGCTCAGCCTCCACCCTCCACCCTCCACACCTGCTGAGCCGTCTGCGCGTCTCTAGGAGATTGCTGCTTAAATTATTATTATTATCATCATTACCATTATTACTATTATTATTATTATTATTACTATTATTTGGGTCTGACCTGGCTGTGCTCAGAACTCACTCCTGGCTCTGTGCTCAGGGATCATTCCTGGACATGCTCAGGGGGCCAGATGGGAAAGCCAAGAATTGAACCTGGTTCCAAGCACCCTGCCCTCTGCATTATCGCTCTGGCCCCAAATGCTGCTTAAATTTGAGTAAGCTATAAGTTCCCTGGGACCTAGCACTGAAATGCAGATTCTGGTTCAGGGCCTGCCATGGCACCAGGGCAGCTGCAGATCATACAAGCTCCCATACAGCCCTCAATACTCTCAGTGAGGGGCTCTCTGAACAGCAAGACTCCAGGCCAGCCCTGCTCTGCTCACACCACCCCCGGCACAGGCCTCTGCCCCTGCGCATCAGTGGTGGACAGTCCTCTCAGGTTCTGGCTGTGCCACGTGCGACATCAGGCTCTGGCAAATGTCAGCAAAGACTCCAGACTTCTAGTTCCCTGTGTCGGGCAGCTCGTGCAGCCCTCAGAGGAGCTGTCTGTGTGATGGGTTTTCTGGAATCCAGAACGCCTGCCCCAGTGGCTGTGTGCATCCAGCAGAGGCTCCCTCTCACCTCCCCGTCTCTGAGGGAGCATGGTGATGGGGTGATTGTGAGCTCTCACTCTTCAAGCCACCAAGAATGCTTTTGTGTAAAAACAAGAGTCAAATCTATAACCACTTAATTTTTATCAACGGGCCCCCTCAGGTATTATAATGGAGTTAGTTAACTGCATGACTTCACGGGAAGAGACAGTGAGAAATGCTGCCAGTTCTTCATCTCCAGCGTGCCAGCAAGCACCTCTGCTTGGGGAGCTGCGTGCACCCAGTCAGGCAGGGCGCAGAGGAAAGCAGAGGATTGTCCATCTCAGCAAGGCTGAGCTGATTTCTCCCCAAACCCTGACCTTGGGGACCTACTGCATTTTGGAAACACCACGTGGGGGTGATGAGACCCCATGCTTCTTTTTTTTTTTTTTCAAAAAGAGTCCTGAGGCTGCTGCCAGGTCCAAATGATCTGTTTTGACGCTCTTTGATGCATTTGAACTAACCCAATAAGCTGATTTTTTTTTTCCGTGAAAAGAATACTTGGTCTGTGGAATTAAATCTTGGTTATGATTCGAAAAACTCCAGAAGTCCCTGTGTTTCCTGGCCTGAGAATGGCGCTTTTCTCTTCACTCACTTCATAACCTCCTTGTTGCTTACAAGGTCTCGCATCTGGTTTTTAAGGAGGCCTGGAATAACTGTTTCCAGGAGTGAGCTGGCTTTCAGAGGGACCCCCAATTTCACAGGTGGTAATAACTACCTTACTCCTATTATAACTTCCTCTCTTCCCCCTACTCCTTTCTTGTACTCTGGGAAAAGTGCCGTGTTGGTGCCTCCGTGGTGACTTCTGGCCTATCCCAAAGCTGAGGGGCGTCATCGTTACTGTCATGCCCTAGTTACAGTTGTGCGGGACGCAGTGAGTTCTTTCTCTGTGTGTGTGTGTGTGTGTGTGTGTGTGAACTGACAGTCTACAGAGAGAAAAGCCCAGATCCCAGACTCCATCAACCCTGGGCTGCTCTGGATTCTGAGAGAATTTTGCCACCCACCCCCCACCCCCCACCCCTCCTGGCCCGGCTCCAGCCAGCTGCAAATTGTCTGGATCGAGCTGCTGCAACACGCTGATGTTATCGGCCCCAGTGCCTGGAGCATAGAGATAGGAGCGGGCAATGGCGCCGTCTCACCGGACGTCCGTAATGTAATTTAGTGTCTGAAATCCAAGTATAAAATCATGAAAGCTGATGTTTTTTATCTACCTCCGGAGGGGGGCAATGGTGGGGAATTCCCAGAGGAACCATCTGAATAGGGAAATGGTTTCTGTCATGTATTAATAAACAGTTCAAAGCCCTGGAAAAACGCACAGAGAGGGTTGGCAGGGGGAGTTAAGTGCCTCGTCTTTCTTGCATCTCCCCTCCTCCTCGCTCCGAGCTGTGCGGCCAGATGAGGCACGCTTCATGTGTGTGACGCCCAAGTGGGGTAGAAACGCCCCCCTGCAAGAGAGCATCCGGGCCGAGGGCTATGGGCTGGGCAGGGGTCTCGCTGGGGTCATGCCAGGGAGTTCTGGGTGGATCCTGATGAGCCCGTTTTTGAGGTATGAGCTATTCAGAGCTGGCCAGAAAGGATGGCAAAGAAACCCTCACTTGCCTTGCCTTCCTCTGCCCTTCTCAGCCACACCACAAGTCCACCCGCCCAGATTTCTATTTTGTTGTTGTTTTGGTTTGTGGCCATACCCAGTGGTGCTCAGTACTCATTCCTGGCAGTGCTCGGGGGACCACATGCGGTGTCTCGAATGGAATCCGGGCTGGCCGTGTGCAGCCCATTTATCTCTCACTATCTCCCACTATACTATCTCTCCAGCCCCTGCTTTCTATACCTTTCATGCCTTCTCTTTGTCCGCCCCCGCCCCCCGCCCCATGAAACACCAAGATCTTTTCAGTTCAGGCCCCATTTCTGGTGAATTTATTGCCTTTTGTGCTTTGGCAGACCTGTCTCTCAAAAGCACCTTCCTGGGGGCTCTGGACTTTTAAATCTACTTTCCTAGCCCCGCCTCCATGAAGTTCTTTCATGCCCTCAGTAAATCTGACATGATGATTTGTATAACTTACTTGCTTATCAAGTGCCGGTGAAGGCAGGACCCTGTCTGTCTCTGCTGTGTCGTCTCAGTGTCCAGCAAAGGAAAAGACAGGCTTCCATCTGATGAGGGACTGCCAGGAAGCTCAACAGAAGTGGCAACAGGCTGGTGGCCTGCCAGGACCATGCCTAACTGTGTGCTGGACAGATGCTTTGAGTGGGTTTTCATCAGCGTGCTAGTCCTGAGAGATTCCCTTCCAGGAGGAGTCCCCGAACCCTGCCTCTCTCCCTTGCTCCCCTAAAAGCCTTGTTAAAACCCCACATCAGGTGCACAGCCTAAGTAGCAGCTTGACTGGGTCAAGTTCTTGCTGGGAACTGAGCAACATCAGAGCAGACCCGCGTCCTCTGTGACCCAAGGGCCAGCTCAGACTTTGGAAACTTATATAGCCATTGTTAAATGGGGAAGGCCCGACTCTTGTCTGTTTGTCTGTTTGTGGGGCTGCATTTAGTAGAGCTTGCGGAACTTACTAATCCTGGAACTTACTACTCCTGGCTCTGGGCTCAGGGGTTACTCCTGGTAGGGGTCAGGGGATCATCAGGGGTGCCGGGGATTAAAGCGGGATCGGCCGCATGCAAGGCAAGCAACTTGCCCTTTGTGCGATGTTTGGCCCAAAAGGCCAGCGGCAAACGAGGGGTGTAGGAGAGTAGCCAGGGTGGGACTAAAACCATCGGGCCGTCCCGGGAGGGAGGAGCTACTCAGACCCTCTGTCAGATCGGAGTGTTTGAGGGAAACGAGGGACTTATGACCAAGTTGGCCAGCAGTGAACGGCTCACGAGCTCTCGGGAGGTCAGATCAGGGTGGGAAGGTGGCAGAGCAGTACAGGAGCCCCTCCAGAAGCAGTCCAGCGCCGGCCGCGGCTCTGACGCTGTCTGGACAGGCCACTCTGCTCCCCGAGGGCCAGGTCTGCTTGGATTCAGGCCCTGAGAGTCTGACTTTCTGAAAAAGTCTTTCCCCAGAAAGACCCTCCCGGGCATCGAGTAAATGAGCTGCCCGGGGTCAATGCCAGATGGCAGCCCGGCATTTGGAATTCGAGGGCCCTTCAATCCCAGCCAGCTGCTCCCTCCCCGGAGTCCTGAACCGTTTCTTCTTGGGAAAGCTCAGGATTGTGTTCAATTTACTAGGGTTTGTGGTCATGTCATCACGGCCCTTAAAGACAATGCTGGCTACAGAGCGTGTGCTGTCAGGAAGGCAAACACGCGGGCTGGGGGAGTGGGGAGGGCTCTGCCCGCTCCCCCGAGAGCGAGCGGGCCAGAAGCAGGGTCTGGCTGAGGTCAGGCCTGTTCTGCTTGAACAAAAACCAACACAAACAACTCTCTTGGGATCTGACAGAGTCCTTATCTGTTCTCGTGTCTTCTCTAGACCTCTTTGTGCGATGAAAGCCTGCACTTCACCCCACGGTAAGGGCCTCTCCGGGGAGCTGGAAAGCTGGAAAATGCTTTCCACAAGCAAGAGAAGGGGCTGAGAGGGATGCCTGGACTCAGGTTCCCGAGAATCTTTTCATCCATGAGTTGGTGGCTACCTTGCCAGCACTCCCGTCTCCAGACAGACATGCAGTGACAGACATGCAGTGACAGACATGCAGCTGCAGTTCTTTAGGTGGGGCAAGGGCCACCTGACTCCTCCGGCCCTGGCTCTCCCAGGTCTACTTCTGTTCCTTGAACCCCCAACATTCTCTTCCTCCCCCCACCCCCAGCAACCCTGCTGTTCCCAGCCCTGGGGGTTTCACTAACGCTTTAAGCTCTTTCCCCGGGAGTTTCTTGCAGGTGCACGTCATGTACTGGGCCCTGGGCTCAGTGGGTGTCTTCAGGAAGGGCCCCGGGAGTTTATGGGAGCTGAAGACAACCATGTCCAGGAAGCAGGAGGGGCCTTAACCCAGGCCCAGAGTGGGGTTAGCTTCGGGAAACGGGATGGCGAGTGTTTTCACAGTCTTTATCTACGTGGACTCGCGTCCCTCCTCGCTCAGCAGCTCGGGCGAGCTTTATTGCTGTGTTTACTCAGGTGCAGGGGCTGGTACCTGGGCCTTACACAGTGGGGCATGTCAGGTGCTCTACCACGGAGTCACAAACCTGGCTCCCCGTGCAATCTTTTTTGTTTGTTTATTTTCAGTCTTCTAAAACTGGGGGGAGGGGGTGTGTTCCGGTGATGCTCAGCCAACCGGGCCTGTAGTTCAGGGTGAGGCCCCAAGGATGTGCTCCTCAAGCTCTGTGGTGCTGGTGATCCTGGGAGTGCCCAGAGGCCCAAGGCTAATCTTGCTTGGGGACTTCCAAGGCTGCAGCAAGCGATGCTCAGACGACAATGTGGTGCCAGGGATGGCACAACCAAGGACAGCACTTTAGCTTCTGTACTATTTTTCTGGTCCCTCCCAGGAGAATCTTTTTTTTGTTCCCCCCTTTGGTATTTTTGGTCACATCCGGTGATGCTCAGGGGTTACTCCTGGCTCAGCACTCAGGAATTACTCCTGGTGGTGCTCAGGGGACCATATAGGATGCTGAGGATCGAACCTGGGTTGGCTGCGTGCAAGGCAAATGCCCAACCTGCCTGCTGTACTATTGCTCCAGCCCCTCCCCAGGGAATCTTAAAGTGAGAGCACAAAAATCTGTGTGGGGGCCCTGGTTTATTCAACTCTGGAAGAGACCAGGAGGTAGAGGAGGAACTTCCAGCTGAAAATGTTAATTCCTAGTAGATAATTTCGGCTCCTCACACACACCTCTCCCTTCAGATGTTTCGGGAGAATCGCCCTGCTCCTCTACAGGGCTACCTCAACTCTCCTCGCCCTGGGAGCCACATACATGGCCTGGGGTGGGGGTCCAGGCAGGAGCCACCAGACCCAATTGTTTCACATCCACTCCTCTGTGTTCTGCCTGTCCCCTTTACCTAAGTACATCAATGCCCTTCCCCTTAACAGAGAAAAACCCCTTGAAATCAAGTGCACCCCTGCTGCTTAACGGCAGGTGCTGTGGCAGCCCACACAAGGTTCCGGCTCAGCGCTCCTCCTTAGCTTCCGGTGCTTCCTGCCTGCCCCCCCCCACCCCCCACCATGAGTTCCAGATGGAAGCTGAACTCCGTGTTATTAAAGACAAAAGCTCTTTAAACATGCCCTTGTTCCATGAGACTCTTCCGGCCCTCCCTTCTGCCTAGAGTCCTTCAGGCCCTGGCTGGGGGGCGGGGGGGGGGGGGGGCAGCTCGGGAGATGACACTGTTGTCTTGAAAGCTCATTTCACCTTCAGAAGGATGGTGGCCTCACCAAAGAGCTGTTAGCACAGATGTGGAAGCGGGAAAGAGGGCCGGGGCCAGAGGGCACAAGGAGTTCTGGGATACACGGGGCTGATCCTGGAAGGAGAAGCTGAGCCCCGTGTGGGAAGGGAGCAGAGCTCAGGGACCCGGCACAGACCAGGCTCATCTCGGAGCTCTCCAGGGTTCTGAACGGCCTCCGCCTTGGAGACTTGGAGACTCTGGCCCGGAGCCCTGTGGGAAGGCCAACCGTAAGCGCTGCTGGCCCCTCTCTGTCCATCCTTGAGGCCAAACGCCCGCATGGACCGGTGACCCTCAGGGCCTGAAGCCCTGCCGTATAACTCCGCTCTCTCTGTGTCTGCCTGGGCTTCACGCCAGCAGCCTGGCTCTGATCAGATTTTCAGCAAGGGCTGGTGAGGCTGAGGATCTCAGTGTCTGTGCAAAAACACCTCCCACCCAGTCCCATGGAAGCCCAGGGCTAAGGAGTCCTGGCGCAGGGACAAGGTTGCGACAGGAGAGGGAGCGAGCTCTCCACGTGGCAAGTCCCAGACTATGTGGCACCTCCTCCCCACAGTGGCCACTGCATGTACGCACACACGCACACACACACAGACACACACGTGTACCCGACCGGCCCCCAGTCTGCTGGTCACAGCACAGCCCGTCCTGCTGCGGGGAAGGTAGGGTCCCCTTCGTCTGCGCTTGAGCAGGATGCACCTGCTTTGTGTTCTATCCTGGATCTGACAGAAGGACGGTGAAGCAGCCAAACTTCAAACTTATATAAACAGAATCAATTTTCTTTTCTGAATTCAAGGTGGAAAAAAAAAAGTCACTGTAAAAAGAAAACAAATGGAACACAAAAGAAGAAAACAGGGAGCCTGGGAGACGGCCCCGCGGCTAACAGCGTCTCCATCTAAGTAGGAGGAGTTGGTCCCTGGCGCTGTCCTCAGTGCCAAGTGTGGTCTCTCTGCCGTCTGGGCTCCAGTGGCTGCCATGGTGTGTAGGATCAGAGCACCAGAACTTAAGACATGTGAGCACTGTGGTCACGAATCTGACCCCCGGCACGCACACACACACACACACACACACATACACACATGAGCACCACAGCAGCCCCTACAAGCACTGCAACCAGAATGTGGGGAGGGGTCACAACTGCATGAGTGGGATGCCCAGTGAGCAGAGGCCAATGCAGGAACACCACAACCAAGCATGCATGGCCCCTGGTCACCACATCAATAGCAGTAGCAAGGGAAAAGGAAAGGGAACAAAAAGAAAAGAAATTCACCCTTAGCTGCACCATCTAGAGCTCTGTCAGTCGCTGGCAGATGGCCTAGGTCTGTGTGTGTGCACGCGTGCGCATAGGTGAGTAGCAGAAGAGGCAGTATAGTCCAGTGGTTAAGAGCATGAGTTGGGGGCGGGATATGGGCAGGGAGATAGTACAGTGGATAAGATACTTGCCTTGGATGTAGTCAAGTTCGATCCCCAGCACCGCTTATGGTCTCTAAGCCAGCCAAGGGTGATTCCTGAGCATAGCCAGGAATAACCCAACACCACCTCTCCCCCCCAAGAAAACCCCCAAAAGTATGAGTTTTGAAGTAAGTCCTACATCTCCCATTAACTTGTCTGTGTGGTTTTAATCAAATCTTTAACTGCTCCAGATCACAGCTTTTCATCTGCAACAGGGGAGAAACCACAATCCTCATTTCATAGGGTTAGTGGGAGGACTAACTGTGTCCATGTATATCAAGTTCTTACTGCACTACCTAGCACATGGTAATAAAATACACGCAGGAAGTAAGGGGTGGCCTTATTTATACACATATTTTCCCCTCCTGGAAAATATTCCGTAGCACTGCTTCATGCCTACTTTAAAGCTGTAGCTGATTCTCCACCTCAGAAAAGAGCTGAAGAGAATGAGTAAGTTCCACTCCATTTCCCGTCTGGTCTAATGTTCCAGATCACCGTGGATTGTCTGGGCCTTGGGAAACAGGATGGTGTCCTGGCACAGAAGGGGAGAAGCAGTCTAGCGCTTCTTGCTTTGGGCCTGAGCTCTGCAGACAGGAGACAGCAGGGGCGATCTATGGTCAAGTCTGTCTCTTGTTTTTGATATTTGTGATGACGTCCTTTGGCCCACTGGACCTTTGGACAATGTTTTCTGCCTCTCTGCCCAAGAATACCCCACTCTCCTTCCCCTGGTACCACACAAATCAATTTGCCTGGTGTGGGTAAGCCTGTTCTGCTCCATCTGAATCCTGGACACTTGATTTCTACATCCACCACACCGACACCTCACCATATATCTATATGAATGTACTAAATGCTTTAAAATTAATATAGTTGGAGTCATGCTGTTATGAAGTCAGCAGTGGGCTAGTTAAATCTCAGTGGTGCTGAGTTTTCAGGTGATTTTCTTATTGGCCAGGTCTTTATAGGAATTCATCATTTACGAAATTGGTCTCTTTATCCGTTTTAACCCTTTTCTCTACTGCACCTCCTCTTGTATTTTAGACACAGGTGCTCTCCCCAGTGTGATCACTGGCTCTTTCCACTTCTTCTCACATGTAGAAATAGAATAATAAAAGTCCTCCACTACCCCGCCCTCCCCCACCTAAGTGATGGCTCTCAGTTTCCTCTGTTTCTATCTCTAATCTCTCTGGAGCTACAAACTCATATTTCCTACTCCCTAGTGCTTCCACGGCTGTCTTGGTCTTCCTCTCCCCTGGTGTTTCACTTGCCACTATCCATATCTTGTTAACAGCACAACCACTTTCCGCATTAAATAAATGAAGAAGAAAATAAGGGGCCATTTGAAACTTTTATTTTGGAATAATTTTATAATTTTGTATTTACAGAGGTGTTACAAAGAGTGCAGAGCCCTGACATACCTTCACCAGTCTCCCCTAATATTACAAAATCTGGTGCTTAAGCAAATTGGTATTATCAACTAAACCACAGATTTTTTTTTTCTTTACAAATTTCTCCACCTTTTCCATTCATCTTCCTTTTCTGTTCCAGGATCCATACTTCACTTAATTGACATAGCTCCTTAGTCTTCTTGGCTTCTCAGTCTTTTCTTGACTTTCATGACCTTGAATTTTATTTTATTATTAATTTTTTTCTCTATTTTTCTTTTTTTTTTTTTAAGAGGGAGTGTTGGGCCACATCTGGTGCTGTTCTAGAACTACTCCTGCAGCAGATGCTCAGGGGGGCTGTGTAGTGCTGGGGATAGAACCCAGGCCTCCTGTATGTAAAGTACATGCTCCAGCTCTTTGAGACACTTCTCTGGCCTGGACTTGACTTATTTGGGGGTGTGTGTGGTGGGGGGGAGGTACGCCCAGCAGTGCTCAATCTGACTCCTGGCAAGGCTTGGGAGACCAAATGGGGTGCTGGGATCAAACCCAGGTTGGGCATGTGCAGGGCAAACACCTTAAAACACCCCTGTACTCTCTGCACCCCCCCCACTTTTTTTTTATTTTAAGAGCAGTTCTAGGTTCAAAGCAAAACTGAGAAAGTACAGCCATTTCCAATACACCCCCTGCTCCCACGTATGCATGGCAAGTCTCTTCCTCTACCAGGTGGTACTGCTGTCCTTGGACGATCTACACATCATAGCACGCAGTGTCTAGCGCCTGTCTAATGCTTCACTCCTGGGGCTGTTCTTTCTATGGGCTCGGACAGATGTGAAATGACAACATGACCACTGCCTAGTAGTTTCACTGCCCTGGACACCCAGCACCTGCTATTTGTCTGGATTACACACAGAAGAGAGCTAATGGCCTGAAACGCTGAGCAGCCCCCCTGAAGTCCTCTAGCCGGGACCTGGTTCCCAGCCCTTTGCCCACTCCACCATCTTAAAAGTCCATCTTGAAAATGGCAAAGAACAAGAACACTAATAGGGAGAGGCCAGAAGCCAAGGGAAGCATTCAATGCTGACACGTCAGTCAGTGGGGAATGAAGAATAATTTTGTTCCCTTGCTTTTCTTTTATGGTGAAGGCAAATTGGCAAAAGGTAAGAGTCAGGAGTCTCTCTGAACACTGCATTTTCTGCTCTAAGGAAACACCCTGTCTCCCACAACCTACAGGCTCTGCAGAACTTAATGAAGTGAAGAATTGAGTTATGGATGACTGACCAAAACTGGGGGTGCCTGGCAGGTACAGAAATGGCCGGAGAAGGCCTGGAGAGTACAGAGGTTAAGGCATTTGCCTTACATGCAACTGTGGCCTCAACAGTGGTTGGAAACCTGATACCTCATATGGCCTCATAGGTCACACCCCTGAGCACTGCTGGGTGTGGAGCCCCACCCCCAAAGGGCCCAAGAAGTGGCAGAAAGGTATCTTGGCAGTGTTTCCATAGCTTATTCATCTCACCAACTTATCAGTCCACCTCCCTGACTGCAAAATATGGGAACTATAAGGCAAAAGCTTTATTTGCTGGGCAGGTATGTACGATACAGTAGAAAGAGCATGAATTTTGAGCATTCGTTTCCTAAAATGGAAAAAAATTATTAGGGAAAAAGTAACACTGGTTTGTCACTAAACATTAAAATATACAGGAAATCATGAAAGTTCTCCTGTCAGAAGTGTTGGTCAGTTTACTGTACATGTTCAGGCTTTTAAATAAGTAATCAAGTGCACAATTTAAAAGAGAATGAGATGAATCAGGTAACCCATACCCCAAATGTATGTGAAGATGGCAACTTTTATGTTATTTGTATTTTATTTTTTAAATGTATTTACGTTCTATTACAATAAAAATGTTTATCTGGAACATATTTTATATATATATATATATATGTATTTTTTTTTGCTTTGAGGCCACATCTGATAGTGCTGAGGGGTTACTCCTGGCTCTTCACTCAGGAATTACTCCTGTTTGTGTTCAAGGGACCATATGGGATTTCAGGAATTAAACCTGGTTCGGCTGCATACAAGGCAAGCACCCTACTTGCCGTACTATCTCTCCAGGCCCAATGTGTCAATCCATATTAAATCTTGCCTCCTCCTCCTAAAAGCTGAGGGCCGGAGAGATAGGACAGAGATTTCGGCGCTTTGCCTTGCATGTGTCTGACTCCGTCCAATCCAATGGTCCCTGACCAGGAATGACCCAAGCACAGACCTGGCAGTAGTCCCTGCGCGCCATCAGCCCAACCCTCCTCCCAAATAAGTAAACAAACAAAAAGGTAGCTGATTATATATCTTCTGTGCCATGGTTTAGTTGATCAATGTACATTGGTAAAATTTATATATTTTTCTTTTCCTCCTTTTATTATAAAGTAGCTATTAAACTACTATAGTATCATATATCTATAAAGATTATATTGCTTTTTAAAAGCCTTTACATATTTGTATTACAGTTTTTTCTTTTTGGGGGAGGTCCATCAAGTGGAATTCAGGGGCTGCTTCTGGTTCTGTGCAGGGGCTGGCTCCAGGTGGCATGGGGGATGGAACCTCCTGCAAGCACACACGCAGTCCACTGAGCATCCTTCCGGCCCCTGATCCTTTCTTTACTTGAATACGTTCTAGTGGAATTGCTGAGGAGATGGATGGACGTGCATGTTCCAGGGAGGTTGTGAATATGCAGCTGCTTACCGAAAGAGTGCAGGGAGGACTAGAGAAAGTTTTGGTTAGAGGCCAGCCAGAAAGATAGTGCAGGGGTTAAGGTGCTTGCCCTGCCATTGGCTGGGTAACCCCTGAGCACGGAGCCAGGAGTAGTATCCCTGTGGAGTACTGACCAGTGTGGTTGGCCCCACCAATCACCACCGAAAAAGGGAGAAAGCTCTAGATTAGTTCTAAGACCTGATGGCTGTATGCCATTTGGCAAGTTTCTTCATGCCCCTTTCCTTTCTTTTTTTTTTTTTTTTTGCTTTGTGGGTCACACTTGGCAATGCACAGGGGTTACTCCTGGCTCTGCACTCAGGAATTACCCCTGGCGGTGCTCAGGGGGCCATATGGGATGCTGGGAATCGAACCCAGTTCGGCTGCGTGCAAGGGAAATGCCCTACCCACTGTGCTGTCACTCCAGCCCTGCCCCTTTCCTTTCTATGGGTATGGCATGATCTATTTTGGGGTAGGGGGCTCCCAAATGGTACTCAGGAGGGTCCTGTCCTATAGTTATCAGCTAACCAGACCAGCAGTTTAACACCAGGGCCCCTGGATGTTGGGATTGCCTGGGCCACCCTGTGTCCAGGAACCTCCATGGCCACCCTCTGCCGTGCTGGGGGGTGTCAGGATTACACCCTGTGATGTTCAGAGGGCCACAAGGTGCCAGAGATCCAAATGAAATCAGCTCCATGCAAGGCCCCAATATTACCTACTTTGAATGATCTGTTATGAAAATGAAATAATGTGTGTAAGATACTTTACACATGACAAACACAGACAACAACTGGAATGGGGTTTTATTTTATGTTGCTCACTCATGCTCTGTTTCCTTCTAAAGCACTCACCAGCTGAACTTCCCTGGCTACTAAAAGGAGTTTGGGATATCAATTAATTTAAGATTTTCTAATCAACAGCAGGAGATATTGCCTTTTTTTTTTCTTTTTGGGTCACACCTGGCGATGCACAGGGGTTACCTCCTGGCTCTGCACTCAGGCAGTGCTCAGGGGACCATACGGGACGCTGGGAATCGGGGAACCCGGGTTGGTCACGTGCAAGGCAAATGCCCTACCCACTGTGCTATCGCCCCAACCCTGATATTGCCTCTTTCTTACTGAGTCTGGATTTTCCAATTTCTGTTCATCTTGAGTGACTAAATCACAACAACAACAACAAAGACAGCCAAGCTCTCCCCCTTGGGGTGGTTTTTCCTAGGCTGTGAATCAGGCCAAGCTTACTCCTCAGGACACTGCTGATCAGGCCATTTCAGCTGCTGGCCCCTCTGCTCTTTCAAACAGGAGATTGCATTAAGCCCTAATAAAGGCCAACAAACAAGGGAAATGAGTCCTGAGCCACATGCACCTGAGACTCTGACATGGACAGGTGGAATTTCCTTTCCTGAGTCCTTCCACAGGCTGGCCCCAAAGCAGGAGGGCAGAAACCAAGCTATGGTTTCGTGGGCGTTAGCTTCTAAAAAGCACTGATATAGAGTGGAAACCAACCTCCCTCCAGAAAGAGAAGGCTGGGCACACCGACAACTCTCCAAACTGCCAAAAGGGGGCAGTGTCGTGTCATGGTTAAGCTCCTGAACGCCTCAGCTGTGTGACCTGGGGTCTAGTGAGCCTTCTCTGGAGATTAGAGGAAAACCTTCATATTGTTGAAAAGATTAAACGTGTGAGTGTATGTGTGTGTGTGTGTGTGTGTGATGTCAGACATGAAATAAATGCTCATGAACACCTGGTAATCGGTATATAGTTGAACTCTATGGTAAGATATGGCATAGGACTTAAAGGTAAAGGAGAAATGAACTCAGTCATTCATTTGACAGTCAGTGGCTGTCTACTATGTGTGGGGCACCTTGTAAGGCACTGCAGATATCACGGGAAGTGAAAATAGGTATGGTGTCTGCCTTTACAAAACAGCCTTCAGAAGGACTCATGTGGGGCCAGAGAGATGCTGCAGTGGGTAGAGTGCTTGCCTTGCATGCAGCACATTAAGGTTTCAATCCTCAGCCCCCCACCCCCACCCAGCCTTCCAGGAGTGATACCTGAGTATAGCGTGAGTCAGGATTTAAGTGCTGAGCACTGTCAGGTGTCACCCCAAGACAAAGAAAGAAAGAAAGAAAGAAAGAAAGAAAGAAAGAAAGAAAGAAAGAAAGAAAGGAAGGAAGGAAGGAAGGAAGGAAGGAAGGAAGGAAGGAAGGAAGGAAGGAAGGAAGGAAGGAAGGAAGAAAAGATAGAAAGGACCCATGTGAGTAGAGCAATCCTTGAAACACACCTGAAATTATTATTGAAAACAGTGCAACAAGGAGAAGATCACTTCAAGTAAGTCTTCAGTTCCAGGAAGAAATTATAATTGAGCCAAGATCTGAGGTAGAGTAAGACCCCAAGCTAACAAAAGCCCAAAAAAGGACAAAGACGAGGGAAAGGGCCTGGGGAGAGGTAACGACACACTCAGGGGTCCTAAAGCAGATGGGGATCTGTGGGATCAGGGAGTAGGAAGACAAGCTGGTGAGGGTGAATGCAACGATGGGGCTCGGGGGGTCTGAGGTGAGCTGGAGAGAAAGGCAAGAGTAAGACCTCCCAGGCACCTTGAGGACTTCAGTCTTTAGGAGCCCGGCGGTAGCTCATGGCTTAAGAATACCTGCACCACAAGTGCGAGGCTGCAAGTTCCATCTCTGGGGCCCCCACATGTGCTCAGGGTGATCCCGGCAGCTGTGCTGACTGACTGTGATCTCTGGTGTAACAAGCAATTGTCAGCCTACTGTGGTCAGGTGTGTGCACACACTACAACTATAGAGTGTGACCCTTAGCAGGCACGGGTGCAAGAACCACAACTAAAGGGGTGTGACTCTCAGCGAGCACTGTGGCCAGGTGTGGGAGCATCTCAGCCTAATGGGTGGCCCTCAGCAAACACCACAAATAAACGTCTGAGCACCAGAGCCAGGGAAGTGAAAAAAAAAATGGAGAGAGGAAACTGAGTCCTTCCATTTAGAGAAAGAGGCTGCTGAAATTCAAGGGCCCACCCTGGGCATCCCTGCTAGCTGGCAATATTTTGCTCTAATCTCTCCTTTCATAGAGATGAAGGGGGTAGCACTGAACAGAAAACCCGTGTGGCTGCCCAGGAGAGGGAGGCAAGGAAGCAATCTTGCAATATGTCTTTCCCCAAAACAGAATGAGGCCTCTGGATGATCTACTCTGCCCGGGGAAAACCAGTCCAAAGGAGGGTGTGGTGGTGGGGGCACCCAGGGATAGGAGCCCATCAGAAATCCTGTCCTGGGCATTGGGCCGTCACAGCAGAACCCTGCGTGCTCTCTGGCTGCCACCCGGCCAGGCCTCTAATCAGCCTCCACCTTTCCTACTTCCTGTCACATCAGATTCCCCATTGTGTTAGAGCGAGGGAGGAACTAACAGCTTGTGGGTTGGGGGGTGGAAATGTGGCACCCCCATGGGCAGTAGCGGTGTGCAGGCAGCTGCTCCCCACCTCGGGGTGCCTTCCTACATGGCTGTTCACAACACCCACAGTGGGCCGGAGGGACAGTGCAGGAATGATGGCACTTGCCTATCACAAAGTGACCCCAGTGTGATCCCCGGTACCACATAAGAGTCCTGAACCCCACCAGGAGTCAGCCCTGAACACCACTAGTGCATGGCCCAAAAGGAAAAAGAAAGAAAGAAACCTACAGATCCCATAGTCCATGTACTGTGTGTATCTGGAGCTTGTGCGTGTACACACGTGTGTGCGCGCGCGCACACACACACACACACACGCTGGTCTCTCCAGGGCCTCTTGTGAGGACAGATGTGGAAGTGGACCCTGGGCAGCACAGGATTGCTCAGGTCCTGGGTGGTGGTAGCCGAGCCGTGTCCCTGCCACCTTCTTGGACGCTGGGCTGGGCCGGACAGGAAAGAGTGCCTCGGCACGCTGGAACCGCCCAACTGTTCCCAGCCTCACGGCCCAGCTAAACAGGAAACCAGGCTTGGGTCCCTGCCAGGGTCCAGCCTGGGGCAGGAAGTTCAGGCAATGTGGGAAAGACCCTCTCGGCATAGAAGAAGGCTGCTCAGAAATCCCTGGGAAGGTAAACAGAGCCCAGTCCTGTCGCACCCTCTCTGCTGGCCTCGGCTCCCGCAGCACGGGCAACCCGGGCCCTGGCAGGGGTGACCAAGGGCCGCCTCAGGAGCTCCAGGAGGAAGCTCTCTCCACAGGAATCTCCCAGGAGAGCTCTCTGTACAAACACCAGTCTGCAGGGTGGACCTGGGGGCACTCAGGATCTAAGCGTGGTGCATGCACAGCCTTCAAAGTCACTGAACATCTTCCGGGCCCTTCCTCACTGGGGATCCCCAACAGCAGGGTCATCAGGGGCTTCTTAGCTCATGGAGGCAGCACCAAGGTATGAACCTGTGGCCGAGTCCTTGCCGGGGAAGCACTCTGATCCACTAACCCATCTTCCAGCCCATCTCACTGGGAGTCGTACATAATGGGGTCGCAATGACCTCAGCGTATATGGCAGCTCTAGGGCTTGGGATCACAACTCCCACTCTTGAAGGGTAAGCGCCTTCCTTACGCCACAGACTCATCTCGGGGCCCCAAGAGGGTCATCATACATTGATAAGGAAGGAAAGGATGGAGTAGGGCAAAGGACAGTGGTAGAAAAAGCGGATCTAGGGGACTGGAGATGTGGCTCGGTGGCAGAACCAAACGCCACGCACACACAAGGCCCTGGGTTCGGTCTCCAACATCACAAAAGGGCCAGGGGCATCTGTGACATCTTGCGGGGGTGTGAATGTGGGGGGGGTGGATAAAAGCAGAGGATGGACAGAGATGCAACCTGTGGTGCAAACGTGAAGGAAACTCCCGATGAAATGGTGGGCTGTGGCAATGGCCATCCATGGCTACTGAAAAACAAGGTGAGGGGAAGATCTGTGATGGCGAGATCGGATCAGGCTAACCACAGCACCAAGCACCAATCGATCCAAGCACCATGGAAGGAGGGCTAGTACCTGTCCCGAACCTCCTGGTGTGAAGTGGCAGGAAGTACATGGCACGCCTCAGAAGTGTCCTTCACAGGCAAAGTTAGATCAGGGCCCATGAGATAGCTCAAAAGGATGGGGCGCATGCCTTGCACGTACAGGTTCTATTCCCGGCTCCGCATGGCCCCCCACCCCCACCCCCAGCACTGTCAGGTCCGGTGTCGGTTCAGGATAGCCCCGGAGGCTCCTGAACCAGTTAGGCTGGGCAATGGCTTGGAAGTGACTGTCCCCACCGGACTTCGGGAAAGGCCCCTATTGAAAAAATAAAAATAAAAAATTTAAAAATGTTGGGTTTGAATCTGCTCACACCTTGAGATCTAACTAGTTTTCAGAAACAGAGAAGACAGAAGATTACAGATAAAATGACAACTCGAAACAACCCGGTGGGCGCGGGTATAGGTGAAACAAGATTAGCCTCAAGTTGATCACTGTTGAAGTTGTGGGTGATGAGTATAGGGGATTCATTCTTTACCTGCATTTTACCTTTACCTCGGATATGTTTGAGAATTTTCGTGACAAAAATATTATAAAAACTTGAAGAAGGTCAGCAGACAGGAAACGGCCTCCTTTTCTAGCTCACTGACCTGTGGGGAGAACAGTAGCCACATGGACCAAAGAACTGGCCTTAGGGTGCTGACGCAGCAGTGGGGTCCCCTGCACTTGCATTAGAGGAGGCTCCCCAGGAAGATCGCCCCCCCACCCCGCCGATAGGACCTGCAGTACCCACAGCCACCTCCAGCCCCAGCCCACCCAATGGCATTCCCTCTGGGAACCAATGGGTGCCCGGAGCACTTCCACCTGAGTCCAGCCTCACCAAGACCCTGACAAGAAGCCAGGGGATTTCTTCTCTGCCGATGGAAAGAATCCTCCATCTCACCCTCTCCTGCGAAAGCTCTCTTGGGAGCCACCAACAGAAGAAAGAAATGACCAAGCCCACTGTCAACCCTTAGCTCAGAAATGATGAAGCAATTCACAATTAATTTCCTCACATATTATTTATTCTATCAACAACTTGAACGACATCAGGAGGCTGGCCAAAGGTCAACAACCAAAGCTGTAGGGCTAGAATGTACCCAGGCCACTCTACCTGGGCTGGGCACAGCTCCTGCCCTGGGGCTCACTGCCCTCTTGAGAGCACCCTGACTTCCACACCCTATCGAGGATACTCCAATCAATTCCTGCCGTGGGTGTCCCTGGAGTCTGCTTTGCTGCAGCAGCCCAGCCAATGAAGGACCTGAAACAGGAGGCTCTGTCAGAAGCTGACAGACGGCGAAACTCTGGGTCTTTACTGGTTCCCTCTGGTGCCAATGTTTGCTTCTCTGAATATCACAGTCCAACCTGGCCCTCCTGCTTCACTCATGTCATTCTCCCTCCTCCCCCCTAACCACTGGCTGCCACCACCTTTCCATATCCTTACCCCTCACTTGACCTTTTTCTGAACTTAGGATTTCCTCTGAGTCAGGGCTAGAAGTAGCAGACCAGGTGAGAGTAGAGAAAACTTTTTGTTTGTTTATTTTGGGGTCACACCTGGCAGTAGTCAGGGCTTACTTCTTACTTCTCGGGGATCAGGGCAGCTTGGGGAAACATACACACACACACACACACACACACATACACACACACAGTGCCGGGGACTAAACCTAGATGCATGCAAGATAAATATGCAAGATAAATGCCCTACCCACTGAACTATCTCTCTGGCCCCTGAGATAACTTTCTGGAAGCTGATATCCTTGGGGAATCCCGTCAGGGTCTGTGGACGACCCAAAGGAGGTCCCTCTCCCAGCTGCTGTAATCTTCATGTCACGTGGCTGCTGGCCTCCCCACTGCAGGCAGCTCTGCCCTGGGGTATGAGAGCCCATAGCATTTGACTTTTATGGTAAGGAGAAGGTGAACTCCATGCCGGATGCTCCAAGTACAGACCATCCGGGATGGAACTCCTCTCCCCACAAGAGCTTAGGATACGTTTTCCATCTCCAGGACGAAGTGTGCAAGTTCTACAGTATGAGATGAGCCCAACAGCACAGAACTTTTTCTATGCCCACTCAATAGTCAACTCTTTATTAATAACTTTTATTAACAAAGCTACCTTGCAGGCAGAGCTATGCTACCAATAGGAGAGAGACGGAATTGGCCCTTCCATGTCCTCTCAATGGTCCCTCATTCCTAAAACCTTAGCTAATGCTGCAAACAGAGAGAGAAAAACCTTTTTTTCTCTCTTTTTTTTTTCTTTTTGGGTCACACCCAGCAACGCACAGGGGTTACTCCTGGCTCTGCACTCAGGAATTACCCCTGGAGGTGCTCAGGGGACCATATGGGATGCTGGGAATCAAACCCAGTAGGTTCGATGCCCTACCCGCTGTGCTATCACTCCAGCACCCGAGAAAGACCAATTTTTGAGGGAATCACGGGGCCAACTCAGCTCAAAGCAAGAAGCCAAGTGGCTTATTATTTTGCTCTGTATTCACTTAGTTTTGTCCATAGGCTACACCCAGCATTGCCTGGGGGCTGCTCTGTGCTTGCCAGCCTGTGGTGTGGGACTGAACCTGGGACTCCTGCCTGCACAGCAAACACTCGACCTGTCGGTCCAGTTCTCCGAGCTGCATGTCACTTTTCTTCTTTCTTTCTGGTTTCCTGGGCTAGTCCTAGCTCTGTGCTCAGAAGTGACCCCTGGCCATGCTTGGGTGGATCATGTATGGTGCTAAGGATTCGGACGAGGATGGACAGGATGCAAGGTAAGTGCCTTAACCCCTGTACTCTCGCTCTCTTGCTCCCTGTAAGAAGAGCCCTGGGCTCCTCCTCATCCTGTGGTCTGACCTTAAACATCACAGGCACCTCACCTGACACACCCCTGAGGTAATGTGGGAGACTCTAATAGCTTCGTCCATGCTGGTGTGGTCTTATCTCTTCCATCGCTTGTCTCAGTTTGTATTTGTAATTGTGTTTGGGCACCTTGTTTGCTATCTGTCTCTCCTACTGGCCTCCCAGCCTGTAAAGATATCCCTGTCTCTGGCATAGTCTTGTATATAGCAGATCCTCAAAATGTAATTTTTAAATAGTGAATGAGTGCCCCAATCCATGCATCCGTGTGAATTCCCCACAGCTCCCACGCGTACCTTCTATTCCTCTCACACTCATCTTCCTCATCTCCGAAACCTGTTGGTCCCTTCCTTAGCATCCCTTTACTTCCTCCTGTCCACTCTTGCTTATTCTTTTATTTATTTATTTATTTTGACTTTGTGTCACATCCAGCAGTGCTCAGGAGCTGCTCCCAGCTTGGGCTTCAGGGATCACTACTGGCAGAGACTGAGTTTCACTATAGTATGTGAAACCGAACCCAGGGCCTCACACAGGCAGCAAAAGCTCCATCACTGAGCTGCATCTCTGGCTTCCACTCTTACTTATCCTTCAAAGTACCAGCTGAATTTCTGTAGTTTTGTCTCTTAAGCACAAGTCCTGTCTTCGCCAGACTGTACCTCAGGGGGCAGATGCTATCTGCCATTTAGTTGAAAGGGGAGTTGGGATGAGGAGACATGTACCACAACACATCACAGGAGACACCACAAGTCAGGGGATCACCTGTATCGAGTTGTGCAAATCCAGAGGGTTTCTGGATTGAATGAGAGCTCAGGAGAAGAGTCAGGAAAGGCTTCCTGGGAAGGGAAGTTTATGCTGATCACTTAGGAATAGGTAGGGGAACAGAGAGATTGCACAGAGGTTCAGGTAAATGCCTTGCATGTGCTCAACCCTGATTCCATCCCTGGTACCACATGGTTCTCCAAGCACTTCTAGATGTGGCCCTCGAGGTCCCCAAGTACCACCAGGGTGGCCTGGATAATCCACAGGGCCCGAGCATCCTTGAGTCCTTGCCCAGTTGGCTGAGAATCATTAGAAATGGCCTCTGGGTCTCCTGAGCCATGCTTGGGTCCACTCTCACCCCAATCCCCCAAATTATAGAACAGGGTAGCAGTACAGGCAGAGGAAGGGGAAAAGAATTCTAAACAGAGGCACCTAATTGATAAGAGAAGGTGAAGGACTGGTTAGACCTACTAGAAAGAAAGCTGTCACAGATGACAGAAAAATAAGGGCATTTGAAATAGCAAGAGCTTAAGATAGGATGTCTCAAAAGTCAGTAGAGAAGGGACTGTGAAGTTGTGAAGGGACCATCATGGGCCCGCAATCAGCACTCCACGTGAGGATCTGGAAGAGGCTGTGCCAACCTTCAGCTGTGTCATGGCCAAGTCTATTTATCTTTCGAGGATTCTGCTCATACATGCATCAAATAAGCAAACATGATTTCCCCAGTCAACTTCACAAGATAGTTCAAACATTTTGGAAATATCTTGCCACCTCCGTTAAAACCATAATTCGAGTCAAAGTTAAGATAACTGCATCCATTAACTTCACATGAAGACGATCCGTCAGGGCCATAGGACGGATGTAATGGAGAGCACACTCACGCCTCAATGGAGGAAAGAGGAGACTGTATGAAGAAGGTGGCGTTTTATGATCTGCTTTGGAAGATAGGAACCATTGGCAAATGCGTATTAACAGAAAACCAAGAAAACACAGCTCACACTAAGTTCCATAGTGGGTCTGGGGGAACATCTTCATATTACACACACATAAGAGAGGCATGCGTATTGCTAGAAGGGCATTCCTCACTTTTTTCTTTAGACTGTAGCATTCTAAAGAGGGCAAATGTCTTCCTGATGCCTTGGACACTGGCCCTGTTTAAGAACTGCTGCCACAGAGACAAGAAGCAAGAGGGCCCAGAGGTAGGGGTGTATTCACCCGACTCCCTCCTGCAAATCCATAGGTAACAGGAACTGCCTTTCCTCTCCTAACTCCAGATGTGTAGGCATTTGAGAAATTAAAATGCTTTTCCCAGGGCTGGAGAGAAAGTACATGGGTCAAGAAGTTTGCCTTGGAGCTGGAGCAATAGCACAGCGGGTAGGGCGTTTGCCTTGCATGCGGCCAACCCGGTTCAATCCCCAGCATCCCATATGGTCCCCTGAGCACCGCCAGGAGTAATTCCTGAGTGTGGAGCCAGGAGGAAGCCCTGAACATCGCCAGGTGTGACCCAAATAGAAAAAAAAAAAGAAGTTTGCCTTTCAAGTGGCCGACCTGGTTACATACCCCATCACTGTGCATGGTCCCCAAGCACTGCCAGGTGTAGCACTGGAGGCCCCAAGAACTGAGCACTATGGGGTGACCACAGTACTCTCAGCAGAGCTGAGCAGTACTGCATTCTTGGGACCTTGCAAGCACTGACCTTTGCAAGCTTGCTGGCCAAGAATTGCTAGGAGGGGGCCCTGCACCTCCCTAGCACTGCTTGGGAGAAATCGCCACATAAATAACTTTTTTTTAAAAAGGGGCCAGAGCACTAGTACAGTGGGTAGGGCTCTTGCCTTGCATGAAGCTGATCTGGGCTAGCCTTATGATCTTCTGAGCACTGCCAGGAGTAATTTCTGAGTGCAGAGCCAGAAGTGACCCCTGTGCACCGCTGGCAGTGAGCCAAAAACAAAAACAAAAATAAGTAATTTTTTTAAATGCTTTTCCCTGATACTGTCTGTATCCAAACAGCCCTCAATTCTTCCAACTACTCTCATGTGACTTGGTTTGACTCCTTTTATCATTCCAGCTACTCCCTGTCTTAAAGGATAACATCAGCACTGACCACAGGACATCAGACTGTACTGACCCAGTGCAGATCTGGACTACTGCCTCCTAATATCTGAATTTCAAACTTCTGTTACTGCAGCCCAACAGCACACAGTTTTCCCGGTGGCTATGTCATGCGGTAAACTTCATTAGGTTTTCTGACTACTTAAATACTAGCTCTTTGACGTCTACCTTAGTCTACCCAATCACCAAGCCCCAAGTAGGGTTCCTCCAGAAAGTCTCCCTTGCCAAACTCAGCCGACTAGCTCTTTAAGAACAAGAGTGATGCTACACACAGGTGGTCTGATTCTGACCCTCACCAGTGCCAGTGGACCCCCTACTTGTATAAGCAGCCTGCCAAGCCCAAGATGTGATTGTGGGTTCTTGCCTTGACTTTACACAGCAAAATCAAGGGGCTACTCTATTTCAGGTGTGTCTGAGTTCAATATAACACTAGGTACAATTGTTAAATATGATATTTAGACCTCAACTGACAATACAGTAGTATGATATCAGCATCGTAGAGGGAAGCCCACAGAAATTGACTGCTCAGCTCACATAAACATGCTTGTGTCAAGTTCTAGGGGTAAGAAACTCAGAAGTATCTACTAGGAGCAGCAAGGATGGTGCGAGATTTTGAAACCACCCTCTGAAAAATAAGATGGGAGGCAAAAACTGGGCCTGTTTAGTCTGGGAAAAAGAAAGGGTGCTGTCTGCATATAACCCATGACACGGCCTTTCCCTCCCCTTAATTGCTGGCTTAAATGTCTCCTCTTGCAGTCTACTCCTTCTTGCTCCTTTGGTCAAGGACTTCATAGTTTCATCTAAGCGTGGCAAACCATTCAAGTGAGACCTCCTCTTGAACCTTCCTCTTGCACCTTCTCTTCTGGTCATATTTCCAAAGGACTAGCTTCATGTCACTACTTCAAAAGCCCATGCTGAAGGTCAAGCAGAAAAGGTCCTTTTTTCTGTCCTTCCACAAAATAGATTGCTGAGCTGGCTAACATCTCCAAGAGTCTCCATTCCTTTGTTCTTTACCTGCAATACCTAGGATGACTCAGTACACCAGGGTGGCGAGCAGAGTATGACGCCTGCTGCTTCATCTGCTGAAATTCACAGCAGTCATGGGAAATCAACCATGTCACTCTAATTGAGCCAGCATTCAGCCTCATAACCCACCGGAACACCTGCTCCAGGCAACCACTACTGATCACTGGACATTGGCATAAGGTGTGAAATCCAATGACCAGTCATGCCTAAGGAAGCCCCTGGAGTAGGGAGTATAACGTGATTGTGCAGAATGCTGCTTGGGCTTCCATGGCCAGTGAGGGCCAATAATGGTGCTCCAGAGGAATTAATGAAGCAACCCCTAGTCAGAGAATTGAGATGGGATCCTTTTTTTATTTATTTTTATTTTTTGATTTTTGGGTCACACCCAGTGATGCTCAGGGCTCTGCACTCAGGAATTACTCCTGTGATGCTCGGGGCACCATATGGGATGCCGGGGATTGAACCTGGGTTGGCTGCATGCAAGGCAAACGCCCTACCCGTTGTGCTATCACTCTGGCCCCTGGGATCCTTCTTGATGAGAGACTTGAACTATCACCCTTATCCTTTCCCCGATTCACCAGAACATGTAAGTGCAGAGCACAGCTCACAGGTGAAAAACAGAAAGGAGACATGTTAATAGGATATAGAGCAAAGCACCGATGAAGTGTATAACTTATGAATATCTCAATGAACCTGCCCCCATCCCCCAAATTAAGTACCATACCAGCATTTAGTGAAGGGACATGAAGGGTAATAAGCTCCCTTTGTAGTACCATGAGAAAAAATAGACCCTTAGCTTCTGCCTGTGCTCAAAGTGCATTAAGAACATCCCTCGGGCAGCCACAGAGCTGGCTGCAGCAGCTATACCTTGTGGGGCTAAACAGCGTGAGTTATGAAAGAGGCTCAAAAGAACTGAGAAGTTCTAGTCTGGATCAGAAAAGAGACACATTTCTAAGCCCGCTTCCCAAAGAGCATTCCATGAAACCCACTGGTTCTGTAAAATATTAATGAAAAAAGATAACAGTTATACAAGTATGGGGAGTTAAACAAAGTTGGAAATGGGGCGGGAGTGGCAGTACAGTGGGTAGGGTGCTTGCCTCACATGCAGATGACCCAGGTTCGAATCCCAGCACTGCATGTGGTCCTGCCAGGATTGATTCCAGGGCCCAGAGCCAGGAGTAAGCCCTGAGCACCTTCAGGTGTGGCACAAAAACAGACAAAAAATATAGCTGGAGAGATCTCTTTACTGTGGGTCTACTCAGAATCTTTGCAATGCTAGTAAGCATATACTATAGGAAATGATGACTAAGGCATACTTAGCTCATGTTTTCACTAATTCCCTTATAAAGACAAAACCAGAAGTTAACATGGGAATTATAAATCATTGTTTGTTCATATTATGTTTAAGTCAACTACACAAAAAACTCTAGAAGGTTCTCACCCTACAGTCTGGCTACAGTTAATGTTTCAAATTACCTCTTATAGTATATTTCTAAGTATAGGCCAGTTGAACTCTGAGTATGACAGCCAAGAGCCTGGTGACAAAAACAGGCAAAAACCAGGCCAGGAGCCAGAGTAGTTGGACCCAGTTCTACCAGGGTGTGGCCTCTTGTCATAATTAACGCCTCTCAGGAATTTAGACCGATGAATCAAAGAACACTTGCATGGCCATAAGTCTCCTCTTATATGACCCTTTGTATACCTCATCATTACAGAACTTCAGACTGCTCCTCTGAATGTTGGGAAAAATTTCAAATAATAATAATGGATCTTTTGTCGAAATATTGAATGTGATCAAAGGGGAGAGAGAGTAAGGTGGAAATCATCTGCCACATAGGCGGGGGGAGGGTGGGATGGGGGTATACTGGGGTTCTTGGTGGTGGAGGGTGTGCGCTGGTGAGGGGATGGGTGTTTGATCATTGTATGAGAGACTTAGACTGGAAAGCTTTGTAACTGTTCTCACAGTGATTCAATAAAAAAAAAAAACACAGTTTGACATCTGATTCTCAATCTGAGTCACAACAAATACAAAAATACAAATATGTATTTAGTTTGAAGAGGCACCTAAACATTTTATTATTATTATTATTATTATTATTATTATTATTATTATTTTGGTTTTGGGGCCACACCTGCTGTGCTCAGGGTTTACTCCTGGCTCTGCACTCAAGGATCACTCCTGGCGAGGGGCAGGGGACCCGATGTGGTACGGGGGCTCAAACCTGGGCTAGCCGTGTGCAAGGCAAGCACCTCACCTTACTATTGCTCCAGCCCCAGCAACTAAGAATTTAAAGCAGGGATAAACTTCTCTAGGTCTCCACACCAGATTCCCTGGGCCTCCATCAGAATCCCTCCCCACAGCCCAGGAGTTCACATGACTGCGTGAGGATGATATGCCAATTTTTGAACTCCCGAGCACAGCCAGATCCAGACCTGGTACCAGCTCTGCCTCCTTCCTTCCTTCCTTCCTCCCACCCACACAGCCAGATTCCCATGAGGGATTCCTTAGGAAACAATGACTGGACAGCCTGCTGACCATGCCTCTAGCTTCCTTTAACTAACACCTTTGGGTAGCCGCAGAAGCCTGGCTCTCCACCCGACTCCCACCCATGTGGGGCTCCCTGCACCAGTTCTTCCAGGGTCAGCTGGAAGGCCTGAAGAGGTTGAGTCTGCCTAATCTCCTTGCCAGATACAAGGATCCATCTGCCCTTTCAAGAACCGTGAGGAGGGGAGACTGTCCTTGAGGCTAATCAGGTTGTGGTGAAGAAGGTCCGGTCTTACATTTCAGTTCACTCTGGACTATAGTCAGTCAAGGGCAGCAAGGAAGCAAAGGGGCTGGAAAAGACACAGCCTGACTCCCAGCTCCCACGGAAGTACCCACCTTCGAAGAGCACACCTCTTGAGGCCTTCTGCTCTGCACGATCTCTTCCCGAAAGAAGAGTTTGGTTTGCTGTGGCACACCAAACCTGGGTGGTGTTCCTACCCTTACAACCATTTTCCATGTTGGCCTCTGAGAGTATATGTCCTTTCCCATCCTGACTTGCAGATGAAACAGCAACCCACCCATCCATTCTAGACTATCTCAGTAAAAGCTCTGCCAACCAGTCAGAAACCCCCATGTTTGATGAGAATAATGGTAACAGGCCAGCCAGAAACATTCTCTCATGCAACCAAGGAGTGTGTTTCCCCCTCATCAAAGAGCTACTGTAGGCTGGAGTGATAGTACAGTGGGTAGGGCATTTGCCTTGCATGCAGCCGACCCGGGTTCGATCCCTTGCATCCCATATGGTTCCCCCAGCACCACCAGGAGTAATTCCTGAGTGCAGAGCCAGGAGTAACCCCCGAGCATCGCTGAGTTTGACCAAAAGGCAAAAAAAAAAAAAAAAAAAAGAGCTACTGCAGGGACAGGGAGGGGGAGCATGCATTATCTTTTGCCTGTATCCAACCACCTCTATATTAGTTTTTTTTCCCCCTTTTTTGGGTTTTGGGCCACATCCAGCAACGTCCAGGGCTTACTCCTGGCTCTGCACTCAGGAATCACTCCTGGCATTGCTTGGGGGAATATATGGCATGCAGGGAATTGAGCCCAGGTCAACTATATGCAAGGCAAATGCCTTATTCACTGTACTCCCTCTCTGGCCCCATGTTAGTTTTTTCTAACCTGTACTCTCACAGGATGAGAGGTTGGAGAGACCTCTCATCCACCACTGGAGTAATAGTCCTATACTCAGACTTGATCATGTTCTTCCCTTAATTACAACCCTCCATTCTTTCCAGACACATCCTTTGCTCCTTTCTCCAGGCTCTCTTGCCTTTCTCTCCTCTTTCCTTGTCAAGCTTCTGGTCCTCTTTTAAGATTATCAGATACCAAGATCTCGGTGACCCCCTTCACTGACCACTTGGTGAGAACCCTTCCCGATTTCCTCTGCCCCTGCAGGACCTGGTTCTTCTCTTGCTGTGTTCATTATCCTGCAGTACCTCTACTTGTTTAAGCATAACATCCACCAAAGGTTTTTAGTGTCTGCTATTGAAAGTGTAGTAAGGATAAGTTAGAAAAACCCTGAGACTCTATGCATCAGAAAGAGACAGAGACAGAGACACAGAAAGAGGAGAGAGAGGGGGGGGGCCTTCCTAGAATCTAAGAAAAATGACTGGGTCATGAATTACATGTAACCAATAGGAGATTCTTTTTTTTTTTTTTTTTGCTTTTTGGGTCACACCTGGCGATGCACAGGGGTTACTTCTGGCTCTGCACTCAGAAATTACCCCTGGCGGTGCTCAGGGAATCATATGGGATGCTGGGAATCAAACCTGGGTCGGCTGTGTGCAAGGCAAATGCCCTACCCGCTGTGCTATCACTCCAGCCCCTAGGAGACTCTTTCCTTAAGTTGAAAAGCCACTTGACTACAAGGAGACATGTTATGGAAGACACGTAAATCATTTCTGCATACTGCCTTCTCTCTGTCATTTTCAGGAGCTGCTGCTGTGGCCCAGTCACGATACTGTCCTGGCCAGCCCTCATCCCTGTGTGGCAGAGGGCAGGAGGAATCTGAAACCCCTATCCAAGCCTATGCGTTCAAAGGGCCAGAGACTCAGTATTTCTTATCTTTTCCAAAGAGAAATGCTACTTTTCCTTGGGCAGACCCTCTGCTGATCACCACTCTTTCCTGAGACATCTAAAACCATCCAGTGGCCATTAGAACCCAACCTTCTAGCCTCCCACCCAAGAGATCTCACTTGTCTCTATCCTTAAAGTACTAGAAATTGAACATATGCTCATGAGTTAAGTAAATGGCTTAATGGAGAACCGTGGCTTCAGGGAGACCCGAGGCAAGAACAGCATTTCTCTCAGGGATACAGAGATTCGGTTTGGTGCTATATGCTGTCCCAGCCCTCCCCACCCACCATTTTTTTTTTTTTTGGTCACTGAAAGCACTGGAGGTAGGGCTTTGTCTGACACAAGTAAGTGATAAAAAGCTCCATTTGGTTTTATTTTGTTTTGTTGCAACAAGTCTCTTTTTCTTCCACTGCTGTGGAAAAAGAAAAGTCCCAGACTGCAGGAAGACACTGAGAGGCCAGGCAGACAGGCCATGGGGCCAGAGAGCCCATCCCTACTGCTCACACAAACAGCCCAGTTGCTCAACAGACGCTTGAACAGCTCAGAACTATCCAGACCTGTGAGCACGTGACCTGGATAGAGAACTGACACACGCTAGATGCCTCTGCTTGGCTGTTTCTTGGGCTGAGGGGCGAGGGGGTGGAAACTGTGTTCAGGGATTGGGCCAGAGAGAGGGACTGTGGGTAAGGCACCTGCCTTGCACGAGGCTGTGGCCACAACATTGGCTCAAATACTGGCAACACATATTGGGTACTACCATGCATACGAATCCTCCCAAAAAAATATTCTAAAAAAAGAGAAACACTTGGGATTGTCTGGGAGAGAGGCACAGAAGGAGTGGGGCCCTGGAACTAGGTCTCGAAGAGAATGGCTCGTTCCTTTCATAAAGAAACAGAAAGAGACCCCAGGGAACTCTCAGGAATAAGCCCAGACCTGGTTCAGCTGCTGAGATGCGCCAGGCCAATTAAATAGATGGTGTGATGGGGAGAAGGGGGAGGCCACTCCCTTCTGCATGTTCCCGCCCAGATAGGAGGCTGGTCCATGCAGCTGTGGTAACAGCAACAGCCAAGCAGGGATCTCTACCTCGTCCTCCCACTCGCTGGGAACTAATGCTTAAATTAGCACCTTGGAAACACCCAGATCTGCTGGCAGTGCCTTGTCGCCCAGTTCCTGCCACTCCCCTAGGCATCCTTTTTGAGCCTGAATTGCTCTTTCAAATAAATGGTAATAATACTATACTAATAATAATATTAATAACAGCAAAGATGCTCTTGCTCTAGAGCTCATCTGTCCAAGTCAGCAGTGAATGCCCTCTGGATGCTTCTCATGGTTGGTGGGAGAGGGTTATTTGATCATGCTGCCCATGGGGCAGGCCTTTCAGTATAGGTAGGTCCAGAAAGGGGTAATGAATGGCCTTAGTTCCCGTAGGGCTTCAGGAGACAGCCCCTACTCTGCCCACAGAGAGGCTCACACAAAGGAAGTGGGCAAGAACAATAAAATCCCACTGTAGCCCAGGGGGGCAGGGCCATGTCTGTGATCTTGTGCTATTAACCACTGTGTCCTCACACACCTGGTAGAATATTTAGAACAGAGCAGATGCCTAATACATATTGGTGAATTCATTTGCTAAATTAATGGTGTCAGGTTCCTATGACACAGTCTTTTGAAGAAAGTGGGAAGCTATTGTTTAAACTTTAAAGAGATTAATTTGCCTTCTTCTAAAGGGGAAAATAGTCCAGAAGAGAGACTTCCTAGAAGTCTCAATAAATAATGGCAAAAAGTATAAAATAGGTGGCAGTTGAGTGCAAGCCTGGAACCCAAATACCCTCCACAGAATCACTTTGCCATTCTCTTCTTCTCTTAGCTTCTGTGGCATGCCGTCTTGATACTTTTATGCTCCTCTCCCCGCTATGAGTTGGGGGGACTCCTCTAAAATTCAATCTGGGAACAGAACCTTCAGGCAATGTTGATATCCCTCCAATGGAAGATAACTTTATCACTGATTCCAGAAGGTTCAACCTCAACAAACTACTCTCTTCAAAGAGGCCAATTTAGCCTGGAGGGAAGCATCTGAAGGTGGTCACAAGTTTTCTGATAGGTGCGTCCATGCCGTGAACAGACCAGCAGCCGCTATGAATCTTCTAGGCCATCACTCACTCCTACTGCCACGGAATACTTCAGGTACAAATAAAGGCACCAAGGACAACTAGGTCAGGCTACCATCCCACTCCTTCCCAGCTGGCCTCAGATAACTACTGCTCCCTCCGTGGGAACCCCAGAAGGGAGAGAGGAACCAACTCCATGTCTTTCTTCTTCTAGACTCATCTGGACCTCCTCCTTCACCCACCCTTTCTTTTTTGGGTCTCGATTAGATTCTTAGCACGGCAAGGGGGAATCCAGTTTGACAAGTTAGATTGGCTGCGAAGATTTTCCAGAGAAGAAAGTTCTCAGCCCAATCGAAAGTTCTGGAAGTTCAGAAGACAAACTTCTTTCCAACATGACCTGGGCCCCAAATAACCTAGCGATGACATGAGAATAAGGGGAAAGCTCCTATAACAACTGCACCCCTAGTTTAATACTGTACGTGTCTGCAAAGCTTCTAGAACTGTAATCACAAGGTTGGGGGGGCGGTGTTGGGGAAGTATACTTATCTCTAGCTAAGGGGTCTCCAATGATTCTCTCTGGTTCTTTATGCCCCAAAAGGTGTGGTTTGGGGTCAGTCACAGGTCCCTGCCAAAGTCCCTCTTGGTTGCTGTGACAGGTAGGTCACTTGGTCAGGAAGCCAGGAACTACATCTGTCAGTCAGGGGTCTGGGGCCCCAGGTTAGATCTTGCCCCAGAACCTCAGGGGTCTTCTGAGCATCAGCACTTGGAGAGCTCTGGCTGGAGCCAGTAGAGCTCAGAGAAAAGGGGTTGGGGGTGTGGGGGGGGAAGTGGGGGCTACACGTTCAGGTCTCTACCCTGCCTTTACCTCATTCCAGCTCCCTCGGGTTCCCTGGGGGCCAGAAGAAGAAAGGGCGACCCGAGCCAGGACACTCCCTGCGTTTCCCTCTCTCCCTAAGGCGAGCTGGGTCTCCGCCCCGCCACCCCCGGAGCGGTGTCCGGCGGTGGCAGGGTCCTCCCGAGGCCCGGCCTGCGTGCGCCCGCGGCACCCTCCCTCCTCCTCCTCCGTCCCCTCCGCGCCGGCAGCGATGACATCATTCCTCCCTGACTCCCGGAGCGCGCACCGGCGGCGGGGACCGGCGCCCGGCGGGGACCCGGAGCACGTAGGCCCAGGATGCCGGGTGGGCCTCGGCGGCTCCCGCGGCTCCGCCCCCTGCCTCCCCGGCGGCTCCCGCATCCGCGCCCCCTGACGCTCCATCCTCGCCGTGGCGCTCCCCGCACCCGGGCTACGGTACCCACCCTCCCCGCCCGCCCGCGCTCTCTCCTCCAGAGAGAGAGAGGTGCAGGATCCCCGCGCCCTGCCCTGCCCTGCCCGCCCCCGCCGTTTCCACCCCGAGTCCAGCCAACCGGCGGGCAGGCCCACCCCACCATCCCTCCTTCCAGCGCGTTCCCAGTCCCTGCGACTCCCGCGCCCCCTCCCCAGCTTCGCCGCGAGCATCGCAGGCCTCCGAGGCTGGGCGCCTCTTCATCTTCCTCGTTGCCCCCCAGCTCCCCCACCACGGGCCTGCGGCCAGCTGCTGCACCCTCCCCTACACACACACACACACACACACACACACACACACACACACACACACACACACACGGTCGTGCGGGGCCTCCGCGCGCGCGGCGTGCACCATTGTGCCCCGTTAGGTTCCACCCGACGGCGGCGCCCCCCTCCACCCCCCACCCCTCCCACGGCCTGCGTCTGCGGACCTGACCCCCCCCCCCACACACACACCGCACACACACACCCCACGCCCGTCCAGGCCCCCTGTGCCAGGCGCCCCGGCGCTGTCCTCCCGCGGCGTCCGCAGCCCACCTCCCCGGAGAGAGGATGCGACCCGTCCCGACGCACCGTCCCCGAGGCCTTGCGTCCCTCCACCCGGCCTTGGCCTGCCCGCCGCCCGCCCCCTCACCAGCGGCTGCACCTCCGAGTGCGCGGTGGGCACCTGGAACCGGTCGATCTCCTCCATCATGGTGCCGGCGGACGTGGTGGTGCGGGGGGCGTCCGGGCGCGGCCAGGGATGCGGACAGGACCGCGCGGGGCGGCGGCCCCCAGCAGCCGGGGCGGGGTAGGGTGGGGTGGGGGGAGGTTGGTGCAAGGCTAGGCCGCCCCGGACGGTACGGGCGGGCGAATCCCGGCGCCGAGAAGACGAGCCGCGCGCGGGGGGCGCCGGGGGACAGGCTGCGCTGGCGGGCCGAGGCCGGCGGCGGGGCTGGCTCGCGGGCTCTGCCGAGCGCTACCGCGGCGGCGGCGGCGGCGGCCGGGTAGAGCAGCCTCAGGTCTTCCCTCGCCTCCTCCTCCGCCGCCGCCTCCTGTCAGCAGCTCAGCCACTGCGGTGACTCGGCAACTCCACTTCCGGGTCCGGGACACCGCCTGGATCTGCATTATTCATGAGGGGGCGGGGTGACCGCGCGACGCCCCGCCCCCATGCGGGAGTTCCGACGGAGCGCGGCCGCCGGACCTGTCCTTCTTCAGGGGGCGGGGCTTAATGAGCCTGAGGTTCCCTCCTCCCCCTTCCTTCTCTCTCCCCTCGGCGCGGTCCAGCCCCGCCTACCGCTCCGGGCCGGGAGGCGCCTGCGCCCAGGCCGCCGGTTGGTTGCTGGGTAACCGCGTCTGGGAGGAGCCCGATTTCACCCTGCAAGGCTTGCGGGGATCCTGACAGCCGCGGTTGCTGTCCCCAGAGAACCCCAGCGCCTGAAAATTGAAAAGGAATCCAGATTTCCTGTGCGTGATCGAGGAGACGGACAAACTTCTTGTCCTTAGAAGAGCAAGGGTGTTTGGGAGGCGCCGCAGGTATAGGGGTGTTTCCTGCTTGCTGCTGCTTCTAACATGTCACCGAAACAGCCACCACCTCGTAAGCAGGTAACACACACACTATCTCTCTCCCTCTCCGACATGCTATGACATGCTAACATGCCCTCCCGGTGACCTCTGACCTCTGCCTCCATGGCCAAGTCCACCTCTCCGACTGATCACCTTCTTCTACTCCTTCAGGGCTGATGTGTGTCCTTGTGAGTCCTGGACTGGGTCTCCCCTGAATCTGCCGGGCTCTCTGCCTCTGAGGCCAACCTCCTTGCATGCATATTCCCTGAGCCACTGTTTCTTTACTCTTTCCACTTGCTCTGGCCTCTGCTGCTTCCTTTCCCTCCCTCCACTCACTCCACTGACCTGTGCTGACTTGCTCGTTCTCCTTATCCGACTCCAACCCTCACATTCTTGTCCCAGAGAAATTCTTTTGCCAGCCCTTTGCTTGTGTGCTCAACCCTGGGTTAAGGGACACAGGCCTTGTCCTTTGGAAGCCCAAGATGTTTGTACAGCAGACACAGGGTCGCTTATGTGCAAGGGTTTGGTTTAGAGTTTCCATGCTGGGAGTCTTGTGAAGAGAGAGCAGGTAAAGAGGTAGGGGAGAGAGGCCACTTTCTCATCCCCAGCCCCCTCTTCACACACTGCATACTCCCCAAACTAGCTTCCAACTGTTTCTTGTGTGTGTGTGTGGGGGGTTACACCTGTCTCTGTTCTTACGAATCACTCCCTTCGGTGTTGTTCAGGGTGCCTTGCAGTGTCTTGCAGTGTTGGGGATTAAATCAGGATCTGTTACATGCAAGGCAAGCATCTTAACCCCTGTACTCTCCAGCTCCCAACTAGTTCTTATATGTCTCTCTTATCTGTGAGCCTCTGGTCCATTCTTTTTTTTTTTTTGAGTTTTAAAAATAGCTTTATTTTTTTTAATTCTTTTATTAATTCACCATGTGGAAAGTTACAAAGCTTCCAGGTTAAAGTCTCAGTTATACAATGCTCAAACACCCATCCCTTCACCAGTGCACATATTCCACCACCAAGAATCACGATATACCTCCCCCCTTCCCCCCACCTCCCCGGCCCCCCACCCCGCATGTGTAACTGGTAAATTTCACTTTACTTTCTGGTCCATTCTTGTGATTCCTTTGACCCTCTGAATACCTGGTCAGATATCATCCTGTTTCTCACGAAGCCATAGAGTCCTCCTCTTAAATGCACCACGGAGTTTGCTCTTGTCCCAAGCATCACCCTGGAAAGGGAGGTAAGGGCCAGTCCCCGGAAGAGCTGGATGGAACCACTCAGTCCTTCCAGGGTGATTATCCCCAACCCCTTAGGATGACCACCCTATACGACTCTGTAGTAGTAATTTGTTGTGAATTATGGCCGGGGATGTACCTCGGCAGCAGAGCACTTTTCTGTGTGATTCCCTGACTTGGATCCCCAACACCCCCCAAAATAATATTTCTCACTCAGGCCTATGCATTTTGAGACCTAGAAAGCACATCTGCGTTCATGCTGTTTGTGACTTCACGTACTTTAGTCTTATTCCTCCATATCATCCTTTGTTCCTTTGTTCCTTTCCTCTGGCCTCACACTATGTCTTAGATTCCCATACCCGTGGGGAGGATGCTGTTCCCCTACGACCACTGTGCTCTAGTTTTCTGTCGGGGTTACACTGCATTCTGGAGTGTGTGTACTATGCTTGAGCCAACTGACTCAAGTTAAAGGCAGTTTGTTTTGTTTGTTTGGTCTGGGGACTATACCTGGTAGTGCTCAGGAATCACTCCTGGTAGGAATTGGGGGAGCCCTAGGGGATGCCAGGGATTGAGCCATGGTCAGCCACATGCAAAGCAAGCTCCCTATTCACTGCACTCTCTCTCTCTCCAACCCCACGTGCAGTTTCTTTTTCAATTCTGAGATCTGGTTTGCACACAATGAAATGAACCATTTTAGTTGTACATGTTGACAAGTTTTAGAAAATGTATACACTTGTGAACACTGTAATCAAGGTATAGGCCCCCAAATTTCCCTGGTGCCTTATCTGTCAGTCTGTCAGCTCTCCCTAATTCTCTAGCTCCTGGTCACCAGGGAGCTACATTCGGTCACTATAGATTAGATTTGTCTGTTCTAGATTTTGCAGGTAGCTTGGGAATATGTCTTACAGGGGAGACATTAGAGACATTACTTGGAGAAGGGAAGATAGGAGAAAGGAGAGAGGGCAGTGGGGAGGGTGGAGGTGGAGAGAGAGAGAGAGTGAGTGAGAGACAGAGGCAGAGAGAGACAGAGAGACACAGAGAGAGGGGGCTGGAAAGCAGAGAAACCCAGGGTAAATGACCCTACACATATTAGCACTGCCCCCTGGAGAGAGGTTGTATTAGGAGTAAGAAAAAATTGTGTTGGTCTAGGTTGTCTTCATCACCCTTTTGTCTCAGGAATCGCAATCTGGGTCAGTAGTGTACTGGCTATGGGATAACCTGGAGTTCTTCGAGAAGTTATTCCTGTCCACGGGCAAATGGGGGGCTCCAAACAGAGGCATACAAATGGAAGGAAGGAGGAGGCGGGCAGCTGAGAGGGAGAGTCATAACTCAGAAGAGATTCAGAGAGGAGGCAGGCAGGACTGGATGCCTCCAGTGGAGAGGGTTGGCTAGAGTTGGATTTGTTAGAGAACAGACGAGTTCAAACTCCATTGTTTGTGCCAGAGATAGAGTGTAGGGGTGAAGGTGTTTGCCTTGCATGCAGCCGATTCTGTTTCAATTCTCAGTACCATAGAAGCACCACCTAAACTGGGAAAACCCCCTAAACATACACAGATCCAGGAGTAGCCCCTACGCTCCACTGGGTATAGCCCCAAGATAAAAATCCAAAACCCAAAACCCAAAACCACCACCAACAAACATCCAAATTTTTTGTCCATGTTATTCCACTGATCAAGACCTTTTTTGCAGCTCTTTGCTCTTAGGATTTCCAAAGTCTCTCAAGTTCCTAAAGTCCAACCTTGTTGGCATGGTCTTGCATAGACTGACCTTTGCTACACACCCTAGTGCAGATGCCACACTGATGTGACAGTTCCCCAGACCCAGCCCACTGAACTGCCCTCATTTCTTGGGAAGTGACATCCACAGTCTTTCTCCTCTGGGCCCTTGGAATTGCCATTTCCTCCGTCTGCCTGGTAGTCTCTTCACCTGCCCCCACAGGCTCCGTGCCCTAAATCTCTCTTTCATCAGCTGATCAGGCATTAGATGTCAGTTTGTCATCTTATTCTCCTACAAAGGATTAAGTCTCCTCTTTGGAAGCAAGATAGGAGTGAGAGGACTGATGTTGCCACTAGACTATAAACTGTGGTGGAAAGGTCATGTCTTCATTATTGATTCCCTGTACCTCGCACATTGCCTGGGATATATTAAATTCTAAGAAAATGAATTGAATATGAATTCTGAGTCACTTGACCTGTTCTTTGAGAACTTTTTGTTTCTCTCTCTCTCTCTCTCTCTCTCTCTCTCTCTCTGGTGTGTGTGTGTCTGTGTGTGTATTTGGGACAACCTGGATGTTCTCAGGGCTTTCTCCTGGTGCTGGATCTGCAAACAAGGATCATTCCCAAAGGGCTCTGGGACCACATGGGGTTCCAGGTCAGCGGTGTATGAAGCGAGCACCTTACAGGCTGTACTATCTCTCCAGCCCCTGTATTTTGGGAATTTTGATCTGAGTGCATTTGAAGGAAATGTGGAATCTGGAATGGAGAGCATAGTAGGGAGTGCTGGTAAGGAAATATCACTGTATAAGCATGTCTTTCTGGGTTCATATTTATATCTACTTTGGCAGGACTGTGACTGTTGTCAGATTTGAACCACATGTTTCCTTACCTTAAGAGCTGATTATTGGAGATTTAGAGGGTTAAAAATGCTCATTGCATAAATATTCATTCTCTTTTAATAGTTACTTATTGTGCATCTACTATGTGATCTAAGTATTGGTGATCTTTCAACAAACAAAAATCTCTGCCTTACTGGAGCTTCCCTTTTAATTGGAGAAAGTTATCAGTAAACAAACAATGGTATACACAGTATATGAGATGGTGGTTGGTGTCAAACATGAAATAAAGCAGGGAGGAGGACTAGGAAATTCAGGGAACCAGAAGATTATTATTTACATAAGTTGGTCAGGGAAGGCCTCATACAGGAGACCTTAGAGAGAGATGTAAAGTAATGAAAAGAGTTAGTTATGTGATTCTGGGGCCAAAGCATCCCAGATAAAGGGCCTAGCAGATGTAATATTCCCTAGATGGGAGTTTTCTATTCTGAGTCAGTAAGGTAGGGTGGGGGCAAGTGGTGGTAAATAAGGTCCCAGCGGTGCATCACCCTGTCCCATGGGTTAATCGGATAATCCATGGTGTATTACGTTGGTCATGATGGAGTTCCATGAATCATACTCTATAATTAAAATTCATGAGTGTCAGGTTCCGTAAACCATGACCAGCTTGAAACATCACTGGTGAGGCCCCAATAGCAAAGTGTCCTTCCTGAAAATTCTGAGAATTCCAGTGGACTGCATTTGTGTTTTTGCAGAAGGAGCTTTGCAACACTGCCAAACATCTCCTGGCAGCCAGACTGCTTAGTAGAGAGAACTGAATTGGAGTCTTCTGTGAACTCCAGTTAAAAGCTAATTTTAGTTTATGACTAACAAATTTTAGTACTCCCTTATAACTCAGTTGGTTACCATAAAAAATAAAATCAAAGCCTGGAATTTTACATCATTCATCTGTAAGTGCCAAATAAAAGACTTGCATTTTGGATTGCTTTGTGGTCTTTCAAGGGGCCCTTCTGAAACAATACTTTTAGAAATATTGATCTTTCTGGTGTGAGGAGGGGCCCTGAATTTTTCTTCCACCAACTGATCAGATGCCAGGTGTCAGCTTATCATCTTATTCTCCCACAAGGGCCCTTTCTGTAGGGAAGGGGTAGTAGGCAAGATTAAATGTAAGGCCTAAAGAGTTTTAGATGATTCCAGAATTTTCAGTGTGGTGACAAGGCCACAGAAGAACAGGTAAGAAGAGATGAGCAAAATGTAAGGGAAAGTGATGTGTTTTGTGTGTTCAAAGTGATCGTTCTTCATTCTTGTGACCCTTCCTCTCACTATAATCCTTACCTTTATCCTTTCCTTTCCCAATGCCCTAGATATGACCCTTCACCCCTTTATCTCTCAAAGCAAACCACTATTTTCTTCCTTCTTTCCTTTCTTTAGCAACACCTGGAAGTTTTCAGGGCTTATTCCTTGAGTTTTTATCCAGGGATCACTCTTGGCAGTACTCAGGGATTGAACTTGGGTCAGTCGCCTGCAAAACAAGTCCCTTACCCCTATACTCTCTCTTCAGCTCAAACCACTGTCTTCACGTTTACTGCTACCTTCCTAGCTCAACCTACAGTAATTCTTACTGAGAGTCCTGTGAAAGCCTTGAATTGGCATCTGTCTCATCCACTCATGCTCCTTCCAGTCCATTCTCTAGGCTGCATCAAGTGACCTTTTCAAACTCTCAGTTGGACTATGTCACTCCCTACCCAGAAACCTTGCTGAACTTCCCATTACGTTTGGGATAGGAACCAAATCTTAGACAGTCCTTTTAGGACCTGCAGAGGATGAGGCCTATTTGGATCTTTAAACCTTAGTCTGTACCATTCTTTCCCAGTTTTTGCTGTGCTTCAGTTTTACATACTCTCTGCTCTTTCTAGAACTTACTTTAGACCCTTCCTCATACCTGTGCTCCTAAGGTTTTATCCCAGACAAAAATATCTACCACCTACCCAATTACCCCTCTGCCCTATTAATGAAGAGAGGGTCAAGGCCCCTCTGTTATATAGTCTCATTGATCTCATTCCTTTCTTTGTATCACAGTGTTAAATAATTCACTTCATTGTGTACTTCTATGATTTTTGCACATCTCCCCCATTAAACAGTGAGCTCCTTATGAGCATGACCAGTGAATGTTGGTGCTCATATCTGTCTGCTCAGCTACTAACACGGTGAGCATCATGAGCATCATGCCAACAATTCCCATCGACTGATTGTTAAATTAGTAAGTATAGTTGACAAAGTAGCATAAAGTGTCATGAAAGTAGAAGGTATACAATACAAACACTGATTCTTGGGGGACCATAGAAGACTTCTAGGAGGAATACCAACATTTCAGGTTTGGACAGAGAAAGAGGGTCCAAAAGAGAGTCAGAAAGAGTAACCAGAGAAGTTAGAAGACAATAAGGAAGAATAATGTTCTAGAAGCCAAAGGAAGAGTGTTTATAGTGTTTATAGAGTCATGTGGTCAGCCATGTGGCATTGCTGCTAACGGGGTCAATGAAGATAAGAACTACGCGTAGCCATTACACTGAATAATTATAAAGTCATTGGGGACCTTGGAAGGAACAATTTGAGGTAAAAGCCAGACTGAATTGAGCTAAGAGAGCAGTGAAGAAGGTAGTGGGTCCGGGTGGCTTTTAGAGATGAAAGTAAGATTAACTATGTTAAATGCTGAGGGGAGAAATTTGGTCATAGAAGTCGAAGATAAAGGAGACAGAAAACAGCAACCAGAACTGTCTTTGCAAGTGGATCAGTTGTGAACAGCAGGAGAAACGCTTTGTAACTGGAGTGGAGAAAGAAGGAAGGGATGGATGAGAAGGTTGATCGTTTAGAGGTTTAGTAGCAGGAGGTCCGGTGAGTCTTCTAGTAGTGTTAAGGAATTCCTTCTGTAAGTGATAACTAGAAAACAAATTTTGCCAATGGCTGTTCCATTTTGCTATGATTACAGTCATGCTATTTTCAGAGTTATGGTCTGAAGTTTGTCATGCACAATTATCAGATTACCAAACAGCTGTGAGCATTTGAGGCCAGACTTGGTCTCCCCGCCTGTTTCCTGTGGAACCTAGCACATTGTTAAAGCTTAGTACATGCCAGGTATTCGAATAATAATGGCAGAGGGCACTTGTGTTTATCCCTGGGCTTTGTGGCCTGCAAGCCGACACTGAAGAGTAATTTTGATTTTCCAGTTCCAGCTGTGAACAAGCAGTGTAAAATTGCTTTCTGCCAGTTAGAAATTTGTATCTTTAATCTTTCCACTAGCCCTTTCTTGATAGAGCTTTATGAAAGAAGCAAGCAAAGAATATGTCATGTCGATCTTACTATTTGTATATCCACAACATTTGTCCTATGTATTGGAGTCACTGGAGTCCTGTTTGTAAGAGGTTTTATATTCTCCATTAAACTTACCTCCAAGATTGAGAACGTTGGGACTGAGACCAACTCAATCTTAATTCTTCACTTGCTGTTGTCCCAAAGATTGGAACATAATAGATGCTTAATAAATACTGGTTGAGTACTGAATGACCTGTTTAATAAGTGGATAGATGAATGATAGAAAGATATATACTTCAGTATTCTAAAAAACTAAACTTTTCTCTTTGGGCCAACAGAAAAAAAGCAGCTCTTGACTCTTTCATCCTAGCCAAAGCAACATAATCCTGTTCATTACACAGGGACTCTACCCCTGTTATTAAGCTTGTTTTCCCACTTCTATTTTTATCTAACATACATTTTATCACTAACTTGATTTTCCATGTCGCAATCAACCTTAAATCTTTCTTCGGGATCAATTGGAAGACTTGATTTTTTTAGAAAAAAAAATCTGGAGGATGGACTGAGGGTTCCAAGCCTTTGTATCTTTGTTAATAATTTTTGTTTCCTCTGCTTGGAATTTCCAAATCTTTTCTACTTCTGCACTTTATGGGTCTGGAAATCTCTAAGTCACATGTATTTAAAATAAGTTCTTTTATTAAGATGCAAAAAACAGAGGCTCCCTCATGTAACTGCAGATAAAATAAAGGAGGTAAGCAAAAGGGGAGGGCGTATGTGTGGACATTTGTGAGTGGATAATATAAATATGTAAGTAGACTACAATTGGAAGACACAGTTGAGAGATTGTTGGTAATGAATCCGGTGTAAGTCTCGTGATCCCTTTACAACTCTGATTTATTCCCGAGTCTCCTTTTCTCATCCATCATCTTTACTAGGTTACATCCTCATAATTGTAGTGTGTTTCCAACTTGTCATGACCGTTTTGGTATCTCTGTACTTCATAAGAAACCCCATCAATATCTCCACCTCCCTGTGGGTTCTCTCTGGAGTTTCTGCTCTCTCTCTCTCTCTCTCTCTCTCTCTCTCTCTCTCTCTCTCACTCACTTTTTGCTTACACCCAGCAATAGTTACTCTTGACTCTGCACTCAGGAATTACTCCTGGCAGTGCATGGGTGAGCCATACGGGATGTGAGGGATCAAACCTGAGCCTGGGTCCATCTTGTGCAAGGTAAACGCCCTACCCACTGTGCTATCTACCACTCCGACCTCACTGTTCACATTCTTGAAGAAGGCATCCAGGTCACATTCTTGACCCTAACTCATCTATTCATGGAGAAACAAGACATTGTAACTCCTTAAGTAGCCAAAGCTGTGAGCAGGGCAGTTTTTTTCCAGAAAGAGGTAACATTTTCTGTGGCTCCTCTGTGCAAGGTCTAACTTATTTTGCTTCCAGGTGGTTTCTGAATTGTTTTTTTCCCGCATCAGTTATGCAGGATGGGACCTCAAGTTTCTTCTAGTCTACGGTCTTTATTTGGGACTAATATTTACATTACAAAAGTAATTATCAGTAAATTTACAAGGTATCAATTAATATGCGATATTTACATTACGAAAGTCCTTACACTTTTTCCTTTTTAAAACTTTTTATTTTTTTATTGAACCACAGTGAGAAACACAGTTACAAAGTTGTTCATGATTGGGTTTCAGTCATATAATGTTCCAACAATCATCCAACCTTTCACTTTTTCTTTTTTTTTTTCTTTTTGGGGTCACACCTAGTGATGCACATGGGTTACTCCTGGCTCTTCACTCAGGAATTACCCCTGGCGGTGCTCGGGGGACCATATGGGATGCTGGGAATCGAACCCGGGTTGGTCGCATGCAAGGCAAACACCCTACCCACTGTGCTATTGCTCCAGCCCCTACACTTTTTCTTTATTAGTATATTTCTGCAGTGAATTTTAAAATGAATCACAGTTTAAAAAAATAGGGGGCCACACCCAGAGATGCTGAAGAGTTCTTCCACTTCTGCACTCAGGAGACCATATGGGGTGCCCTATCCACTATACTATTGCTCTGGCCCCTAAAATGCATCACACTTTTATCTGGCAGCAATTAATATTGAGCAATTGTTTACAGACTGCCCCTGCAACACTCCCTCCAACACACACACACACACACACACACACACAGAGAGAGTAAACTACAATCCTGAGTACAGTTTAGAAGCCTCCAGTATTAGGCATTGCTTCAGACAGTGATTTCTAAGGAAAGGAAAACACCCCGGATGAGTCACATGTTTATCCTTGCTCTTTGCCTAGGGACAATTTCTTGATCATGGCTCTGTGGGAAAGGGTACAGGAGAACACGATGGTACCAGTGAATAACCCAAATAAATATTGAAATTAGTAGTAATGACTTTAAAGCAGTTGATTTCAAGAAATCAAAGAAAATATTGTCTTGATGGACAGGGGGCTAAGCAGAAAAAAAAAGGATTAACTGAGGAACATATAAAGATGGAAAAACTTAGAGACAAAGAGCAAATGAAAAGGCCATACCAATGCTTCCAGTTAAAATGCAGAGCTTATCATGTTAGGAAAACAAAAGTGAGACTCAATCATATGCTGCCTACAAGAGATGCAATTTAAGTGCCCAAACATACAAAGCTTAAAAATATGAGACTGGAGCAATAGCACAGCGGATAGGGCGTTTGCCTTGTACGCAGCCGACCTGGGTTCAAGTCCAAGCATCCCATATGGTCCCCTGAGCACCGCCAGGAGTAATTCCTGAGGAGTAACCCTTGTGCATCGCTGGGTGTGACCAAAAAAGCAAAAATAAAAAATGGGGTGTGTGTGTGAAGGGGGGAGAAATAAAGAGATAGTACAGTGATTAGAGCAGTTGCCTGGCACACGACCCACCTAGATTCAATATCCAGCATATCAAATGGTCTCTGTGCACCATGGGGAGTAATTCCTTAGTGATTTTTTAAAATTTTTATTAGTGAATCACCGTGAGGTACAGTTCCAGACTTACAAACTTTCACGCTTGCATTTCAGTCATACAATGCTCAGTACCCATCCCTCCACCAGTGCCCATTTCCACCACCAATGTTCCCAGTATCCCTACCACCACCCCTACCCTGCCTCTGTGGCAGGGCATTCCCTTTAGCTCTCTCTCTCATTTTGGGTGTTGTGGTTTGCAATAGAGATATTGAATGGCCATCGTGTTTGGTCTATATTCTATTTTCAGAATGTATCTGCCATCCCGAGCGGGCCCTCCAAGCACCCTTTACTTGGTGGTCCCTTCTCTATCTGAACTGCCTTTTCCCCCAGTGTGTGAGGCTGGCTTCCAAGCTGTGGAGCAAACCTCCTGGTGCTTATCTCTACTATTCTTGGGTACGCAATGATTTTAATGCTCCTTTCTCCGCAACAGAAAAATAGAGGTCTGCTAATCAACTTGATCTAGTTAACATCTGCAGAATACTAAACCCAAGAATGAAAATTATATTTAACAACTATAGCATAGTCACCATATATTCAGTACATAGGACATAAAATAGGACATTAATACATCTCAAATATTTCAAAATATTAAAATCTTAGGCTTCAATTAAATTCAATTTTAACATCCATCATGACAAAAGGAATCAGCACACTATTAATAGTTTGGCCAATGTGGAATTAAAACAAATTACAATATCTTTAAAACCCCCAAATAGAAATTAAAGAACATACTTCTAAGAAGCCCTTGGGTCAGAAAAAAGCACGCAGGAGATTAGAAAATAGTTTTAATTGAATAGCAATGAAAATAACATCACAAATTATGAGCTGCTCTGAATTTGTGCTTAGTGGATGGAGCCCAGAGGAATAACACCACGGCTTAGAGTGCCTGCCTTGCATTTGTATAATCACGAGTCCAGATCCCCCATGTCCCCACATATGCTGATGAGAACCTGGGAAGCTCTGCTATCTGCAGTTTCTGCTCTGCAGCTGCGTGTGTGTAAGCACCACAAAGAGGGGTGTGACCCTTGGAAAACACTGCAGTTAAGAAGACATGCAAGCACCACGCCTGGGAGAGCTCACACATGAGCATAACCGTGACCCCCGGCAAGTAGCTTGACCACAACTGGTGTGCCTCAACTAGGAGTGCAACCTGTGGCAGGCCAGTGTGCAAACCAAGGAAGTGCAAACCTCAGGGGGCATGGTGACTGAGTGGGCAGGCACTGAAACCTAAGGTACAGCCCCTAATGAGCAAGGCTGTGCTTTGTGGAATGCCTGTTTTATTTATTTTTTTTTAATTTATTTATTTTTAATTAGAGAATCACCGTGAGGGTACAGTTACAGATTTATACACTTTTGTGCTTATACTTCCCTCATACAAAGTTTGGAACCCATCCCTTCACCAGTGCCCGTTCTCCACCACCCGTAAACCCAGTGTCCCTCCCACCCTCCCCAATCCCATCTCCCCCCCACCCCACCCTGCCACTGTGGCTGTGGAATGCCTGTTTTAGCTACACCTGCCATCTTGTCTACAGAGGAACTGCTAAGCGACATATCTCCATAAGATCATGATATTGTCGAATATTTCCAGGTTGACTGGTCCTAGCTGAAAACTCTGGGGCCTTCTCGGAATGGGGGTGGGCAAATTCCCCTTCCTGCCTGAAGGCCCAGCAGCCCACAGCCATACCCAACACCCTCCCACATAGAGACGGCTCAGCTGCACAGTTGAACCTCATCAAACTGCCAACCCACCAAGTTGCTATGGCCCTGGTACCACTCAATACCTTAAAATTTCATAGCACTGCCAACCCAGAAGGATCACAGCAGATCTTATTGGAAAGTTGTATAGAAGACCGCCAAGCTCAGTGAGCCTAAACAATAACACAGAAGGCTCAACTAGCAATAACCAGCATAGTAGATCCTCAGACAATGGCTTTACTAATATCATTGTGAGATAACACATTATCACAAATTGACTCTTACTGATATAAGATTTGATAGTTCCATTTGCCTTTGTGTTATAATGAACAATATGAAATAAACTTGATTGTGCCTGCAAGGGTCAGACAGGAGTGGTGGGTGAGAAACGGGAAATTGATGACGGGAAGGTCACACTGGTGGTGGGATTGGTGTTGGAACATTTAACGCCTGAAAAAAACTCTATTATGAACAACTTGGTAAATCATGGTGTATAATAAAATTTTAAAAATAAATAGAATAGCCTATTTTAGGGGCTGGAGAGATATCACAGTAGGTAAAGCACTTGCCTTGCATATAGCCGATCTGGGTTTGATCCCTGGTACCACATACAGTCCTCCCCCTGTCCTGCCAGGGATGATTTCTAAACACAAAGTCAGGATTAAGCCCTGAGCACAGCTGGGTGTGGCACCCAACCCCAAAACAAACAATATCTCTGTGTTAGAGAAGAAGGAAGGTTAGAAGTAAATATTCTAATTTTCCACCTTGAGAAAATAGAAAAGGAAGTGTAGAGATAGCCCAAAGATCTGAAGCACATGCTTTGCATGTGGAAGCCCTGGGTTTAATCCCAGGCACCATATGATCCCCTGAGCACCACCAAAAGCAACCTCTAAGCACTGTACCAGGAGGAGCCACCAAGTGTTGTGGGGTGTGACACAAAAACAATGGCAAAAAGAAAATAGGAAAGGCACAGGGGAATAGCTCAGTAGCTTAGAATGCCCTCCTTGCTTGCAAGGTCCTCCCTGGTGCCACTGCCGACGCCAAGGGCAATCCTGACAATTCTGCTGTTTGCACCTGATAGCTCTGCAGTCTGTTATGCCCAGGGCCTCACGCTATTTCCAGATGCAGTATAGTCAAGTAGGAGAATCTCCTCAACCAAGGGATGTCTGCTCTGGTTCACGTTACACTGAAACATGTGTGAACATCCCAGCCAGGAAGTAGGATCCCTCTGATTATACCTGAACACCTCAGCAACGCGCCAGCAAGTACTGCAACCAGAATGTGTGAGCCCGACTGACTAGAGCGTTGTGCAAGCTCCACAGTTATAGTGAAAGAAGTGCAACCCCCAGCAAACACCACAACTAACTGTGGGAGTACCACTGCCAGGCTTGTGTGCAATCCTCCACCCCCATCATCATGACAACAAAAACAGCAATTAAGAGAAGAGGGTGGGGGAAGAGAAGCAATTTAAACTCTCAATAACAGATTTATTCCATCAATCCCATTAATTGTATTGATTTATGTTTATTTAATTGTTTCACACAATAATGAGGAAAAAAAGGATAAAGAAAATTAAAGCCAGAAGTTTGTTCTCTGTATAGATCAATAGAATTGATAAAGCCTAGTAGGGCTCATCAAGATAAAAAGGAAACATTATAGTCTATGGCAGAAATAAAAAATGAGTTATTATTACAGATCTTATACACATTAAAAAGGATAATTAAGGAGTATTAACTTTATGACAGTAAATTCAACAGCTTAGATGGTGTAATTTCTTGACAAGCACAATTTATCTTAGGGGACACAAGAAGAAGTGGAAACTATGAAGTCACAATACCTAGGTGAAGGAATTTAATTCGTAATTTTAAACTTTCACACAAAGAAACTAGAGACCCAAATGATTTTACTGATGAAATATATCAAACATATGAGAAATAAATAACCTCAATATTTCACAAAATATTTCAGAGATAACAAATCTCAACTCAATTTATGATGGCCAACATAATCCAATACCAAGCCAGATCTTTATAAGAAAAGAATATGATAGGCTAATATCCCTCGTGGACTTCAAAACAGCAGAAAAAAAAAACCCTAGCAAAATAGTAACATTTCTGTTATATCAATATAGAAAAGAATAATGTATCATACAAAGGGAGTTTTCTCCCCAATACCAGAACCCCACATTGGGGGAGGGGCAAAAATTAATGAATGGAGATCAAGGATGTGACCCAAGTGGTGCATCCCAGTCCATGATTGTATGAAGTTTGATTCCTGGCAGAATATGGACCTAAGCAGCAATAGGAGTGGCCCCACAATTAATAAAAAAAAATCAATGCAAACAACCCAAGTGGCCAGTGACAGATTATAGGTACATATTGTACAAAGATCCCCAAAGAAAAAAATTTGCTTTTTGCTACAGTATGGGTGGAACCAGAGGAGGTCTTGCTAAGTGAAGTAACTCAAGGAAGAAAAACAAATACCACATAATATCATATGTGGGATATAAAGAAGCAAAGCAAGGATACAGACAATGTCCAATAAAAACAAACTCTCAACGTTTCCAAACAAGGCCAGAAAGATATTCAATGGGCTGACTAAAGCTTTGCAGGCAGGTTTGATCCCCGACTTTGCATGGTCCCCTGAGCACTTCTGGTTTTTTTTTTTTGTTTGTTTGTTTTTTTTTTTTTTTTTTGCTTTTTGGGTCACACCCAGCAATGCTCAGGGGTTACTCCTGGCTTTGCACTCAGGAATTACTCCTGGCGGTGCTTGGGGGACCATATGGGATGCCAGGGATCGAACCTGGGTCGGCCACGTGCAAGGCAAACGCCCTACCCACTGTGCTATCGCTCCGGCCCCCCCTGAGCACTTCTGGGAATAACCCCAGAGCACAGAACTAGGAGTAATCCTAAACACCCCCAAACAAAAAAAGTAAAATTAAAATGAATAGATTTGATGTTAAAGAAAAAATAAGGTTATATAGGAGAAGTGTGCAAAAGACCATGGTGGACATGTTGAAACATTTTACCTTTAAAATTATAAACATGGGGCTGGAGCAATAGCACAGCGGGTAGGGCGTTTGCCTTGCACGTGGCTGACCCAGGTTCAAATCCCAGCATCCCATATGGTCCCCTGAGCACCGCCAAGAGTAATTCTTGAGTGCAGAGTCAGGAGTAACTCCTATGCATTGCCGGGTGTGAACCAAAAAGCAAAAAATAAATAAAGTGAGTGTGTTTTTAAAAAATAAATAAATAAATAAATAAAAATAAAAATATAAACATTTGCAGGAACCAGAGAGATAGTACAGTGAGTAGGGCATTTGCCTTGCATGTGGCTGATCTGAGTCTGATCCCTGTCATCCTATCTGGTCCCCTGAATACCACCTGGAATGATTCCTGAGTGCAGATCCAGGAGTAATCCCTGAGCATCACTGGATATGGCCCCCAAATCAAATGTAAATGAATAAATAAACATTACATCCCTCTGTGCTCAAAAGCTATTCCTGGCTCTGTGCTCTGAAATGACCCCTGGCAGTGCTCAGGGAACAATATGTGGTGCCAAGGATTGAACTGGGGTCTGCTGCATGCAGGGGTTTCCCTACTGTTCTATATTTCCGACCCCTATGCCTGTTTTAAAACACTATCCTACCTTTCCTTCTGTAGTTCTATCAAGGAAGGGTCCCCGTGACATGGCTTCTGCCCTCTTCGGCTTCCAGGGAGACAGTAGCCTTCCCTTAAATCTCCTTTTTTCTTGTAGTCTTAGAGCTGTGCTAACAACGCATTAGTGGGAAAGAAAAACCTCTTCTACTGTATGGGACTGATATTTAAAAATTCTTGATTAGCATTTTAAATTATAAAAGCAATGCACAGTCACATTAAAAATATTAAAACCATGACAATGAGAACAAGATGAACAGCATTGTTCCCTTCCATAATTCACCAGTCACGGTCCCTAACAACCAGTGCCAATAGATTCTGTATACTCTTCTAGAAGTGTTGTGTGTCTATGCAAATACACATACTCATATTCTTAAAGTAACCAGATCGGTCATCTATTCCTGTAACTCACATCTTCATTTAACAATATATTTTAGAGAGCGTTCACAATAATATATATGCTTAATATTCTGTTGAATGGCTACATAGTGATTTATTTAGTAGGCCTCTATCGATTTGTTTTTTTCCATTTTAAAGATATTATAAACAGTGCGGCTGCAGTGAGCAGTGTTGAACATGCATCTTCTGTACATGTGTGAGTATTTCTGTTGGAGAAATTCAAGAAAATGGAGTTGTTGGGGTAAGAGAGATAGTATAGCAGGTCAGGTGCTTGCCTAGCATGTGGCCAACCTGGGCTTGATTTTCATCGCCACACATGCTTCCCTGAGCATGGCCAGGAGTGATCTGTGAGCACAGAGCCAGGAATAAGCCCTGAGTACTGCCAGATGACTCCTAAAAACAAAGAGAAAGAAAGAGAGAAAGAGGGGGAAAGAAAGAAAGGAAGAAGGGAAGGAAAAGAAGGAAGGAAAGAAAGGGGGAAAGAGTGAAAGGAAGAGAAATGGAGTTGTTAAGTTGAGTGGTGTCTGTATTTTAAGCCTAGCCAGGTGTTGCTAAATTTCCCTACTAAATTTTTGCATCCTCAGGCCGGAGCGATAGTGTAGAGGGTAGGGTGCTTGTCCCGAATGAGGCCAACAGGGGTTCTATCCCTGGTATCCCCTAGGGTCCCCAGAATACCACCAGGAGTAATTCCTAAGTGCAGAGCCAGGAGTAACCCTGAGCATTGCCTGGAGTTTCCCCCAAACAAGCAAACAAAATTTTACATCCTCTTACTCATAATAGTGTAATATTCCCATTTCCTTCCATTCAGTATTTAAAATTTTGAGATTCATTTCACCGCTAAACGCTTATTAAGTGCCTTCTGAGTGCTTTATACTGGGATTAGGCTCAGGATTTGAAACGCAGTCCATGTAGATTTGTTGTTGAATTACTGTTCCCTTGGGGCTAAGAGCTTTTACCCTTTTAGAAACGGAAACTGCAAGCTGGTGAGGTATTCAGTTTCAATTTAGCTTAATGGAAACCTGTTAGTGAGTTTTAAAATAAGGACTAAGACAACTGAAATGGTAAACCAGGTCTCTTGGGTCCCAGGAAGAAGGATACAGCGTCTGTGGGTTTACGTGCTTCCAAGAGCCCCTCTTTCCAGGAACAATATCTTTCCACAGTGAACGCCTTGGTGGGATGTGGACTGCGGAAGTCTAGTCATCCTTCTGGCAAGTGCTTCCTGTAGGCAGAGGGCGGCACCGACGCTGGATGGCTGAAGGCAGAGCGGGATCTGTGAGTGGGGATGCGTGATGGTTATCACTTAGTGCCCAGACTCAGCCTAGGCACCACACTGCTTGATATGTATTGACTCACTTAATCCTTGTAACTAAGCTGAATTAGTTACAATCTGAGTATATTGGCATGATTTCCATTAAAAAATACCCCTGAACTGGAGCGATAGCATAGCGGGTGGGGCATTTGACTTGCATGCAGCCGACTCAGGTTTGATTCCTCCATCCCTCTCAAAGAGCCCGGCAAGCTACCGAGAGTATCCCGCCCGCATGGCAGAGGCTGGCAAGTTACCCGTGGCATATTCGATATTCCAAAAACAGTAACAATAAGTCTCACAATGGAGATGTTATGTTGCCCACTCCAGCACATTGATGAACAACAGGACGACAGTGCTATAGTGCTACAGTGCTACCCCTGAAAGTGCTCAGGGCTTACGCCTCACTCTGTACTCAGGGATCACTCCTGGTGAGGCTGAGGAGACCATATGCAATGCCAGGAATTGAGCCCAGGTTAACTGTGTGCAAGGCAAGTGCCCTACCTGCCGTACTGTTTTAAAGCTAAGCACACAGAGAGGCAGCAGAGACCAGTGAGTTGCATAGACAGGATCAGAAACTCCCAGGTGGGAGAGTCAGAGACTCAAATCCAGATATAACGAACTTCATAGCCCACAGACATCTTTGTCTTCTAAATATTATATTTTCATGAAAGGAAACAGCTTCAGAAGTTTTGATCTTTTGTCCCTAAAACACACTCAGTGACAAATAGGCTCAGTGGTCATATGCACCCTCCCGTAAGGGAGGAAAGAGAAGGAGAGGCGATGGATGCCACAAGGGGGAGTGTGGAAGTCACCTTAGGGAAGAGGAGAAGCTCTTTAAATCAGAAGCGTGACATGCTCAAGTTTATGTTTTGGGAAGATCACATACAGGTAGTGATCAAGAGTTGGGGGTCCAGAACAAGCTCTCTCATATGTGGGGTATAAAGAAACATAATAAGCAAATTATAAATACCCAAAGGCAACAGAAATTGAGCGCTGATCTTGACTAGGAAGCATATCATGGTGGGGGTGTGTTGGATAACATTGGATTTTACTTGTTCCTCCCGCAGGGAGCTTAGGTTTGTTAAGTTACTCCCACAACGGTGCCCCTGAGGCACACCCAGTTGCATCAAGCACCAATAATCTTATACTGCTTTTCTCTTTCCTCTATGTCACTTGCATGGTTTAGCAATGTCCTTTTTGTATAGACACAGGAAGACAGCTCATGCTATGCTTTATAACATGGGAGTTAATTGACTCCAAAATAATATTTACTCCAGGGCATCCATATTTACTTGACTTAAAGTGGCCTTTAGTTCCTAGCACCCCAAAAGCAGGGTCCTTGCAAAGGGACTGGATGGACCCAGGGAAAGGTATAAGCTACCCTGGCATCAAAAGGAGACAAGCTAAGCACCATAAGTATAATAAGTTAAGAGCATGGTCATGGAACATACTCTCATGTCCCAAAAAGAAGTAATATTCAGTTACTTCCCGCAGAGGACTCTGCTTGGGTTAGGAAAGATTAACCAGGCCTGAGGACTATAGTCTGGAATATATAGTGAGATGTCCCCAGGAAGAACCAAACTTTAAGCTTAATATGTCTCCTACTATGTTCATAAAACATGACTAGAAATATTACAAGAAGTAAATTTACTCTGATTGTTTAAATGGATTGCTAGCCGAGGAAAGGATAAAACAATACATCCTGGATAGAACCCGCCCTTGAGTGGACCTCCTAGTAATCTAGAGTGCTGAATCTTCATATGAGATTTTTGTCCTTGAGATTTTGTCCTTAATAATTCCCTAGAACTTCCCCTGAAGGAGTGGCTTTACCTCTGTTTGTTGTTACGATAATGTTTAACCCACCTATGTAAATCCCCTCTGGGAGAACCTGGCAAGCTACTGAGTTTCCTGCCCACGTGGGAGAGCCTCGCATACTCCCCATGGCGTATTCATATGCCAAAACAAGTAACAATGATGGGTCTCATTCTCCGGACCCTGAAAGAGCCTCCAATGCGGCATCATTGGAAAGGACAAGTGAAAAGATGCTTCTGTAAAAGTAGACTATAGACCGAACATGATGGCCACTCAATACCTCTATTGCAAACTACAACACCCAAAAGGAGAGAGAACAAAGGGGAATGCCCTGCCACAGAGGCAGGGTAGGGTGGTGGGGGATGGGGTGGGGGTGTTGAGAGGGATACTGGGATCATTGGTGGAGGTGAATGGGCACTGGTGGAGGGATGGGTAAACGATCACTGTATGAGTAAAATGCAAACACAAAAGTTCATAAGTTTGTAACTGTACATCACAGTGATTCTCTAATTAAATTTTTTTTTAAAAAGATGCTTTTAAAATCTCAGGGCAAGGACAAATGGAGACATTACTGAGCCCGTTCGAGAAATTCAACGATCAACGGGATGATGATGATGATGATGATGTGTATCCCCACCCTTCATGATTCCTGTGTAACTATGCTGTAAGGGGTAAGAGGGAACTAGACTATGATGAAAATAAGGACTAGATGAGGACAAAGAGGTAGAGGACTTTGAGGTCTACGAGGAAACTAGGATAATGGGACTATGATGACTGAGACTACAACCAAATCTACGACTACGATTGTGCTATAAGGGAAGAGGTCAGACTACGCTGGGGAGGAGAGAGAAATAAACTGCCTACCAACCAACCTGGGGCTGGGGCCCTGTTTCCCCATTCCCCCGGTCCTTTGTCCGCCCATCGCTGCCTTCCAGTCTAAGGAGGCGGCTCTCAGCAACTGAACGCTCGAGTCCCACATGTGCCCATACTTTTCCTTTGAAACTCACAGGCATCAGGGGTAGTTGGGGTCTTCCCCCAACACTGGGGCAGTGGTGGAGGGAAGTGGATACTCTGGTGAAGGGTGTTGGGACATTTTGTGTATGAAGCCCTACCATTTACAGTATTGTAAATTATGGTGCCTAGAATTTTTTATTTTTTTTGGGGGGGAGGGTTAGCGATGCACAGGGATTACTCCTGGCTCATGCACTCAGGAATTACTCCTGGCCATGCTCAGGGGATCATATGGGATGCTGGGAATCGAACCTGGGTCGGCCACGTGCAAGGCAAATGCCCTACCCGCTGTGTTAACACTCCAGCCCCAGCCTAAAATTTTTTCAAAAAAGGGTTAGAGTTCTAATCTGGGTCACTTTTGGGTCAGTCATTTGATCTTTGTGTGCCTCAGTGTCCTCATCTGTAAAATAGGAATAGCTCCTAATCCATAAAGTGGTTATAAAATTAAATGAGATCACATGCACAAATTACTTGGTAAATGACCAGCCCGCCTACAAATTGCTCAATAACTGAAAATGATGATAGTTATATAATTGTTTGAGGGGAAAGAAATGGGTGCCAGCTGTTAGGCCTAAATTAAGAAGAATATAAATGGAGATGATACTTATGAACTGTATTCAAGAGATAGAATTATTAGACATTGAAGCAGGATGCTAATGGGAAGATGAGGAGAGGGTAGGCAGCTTTAATGCTTACCCAGGTGAATATCCAACCCGGGTAACTAAATGGTGGTTCCTTGGGACGAAACAGAAAACACTTGAGGAAATAGGAGTAGTGGTGGGAAAAGAACATACTGAAGTGTATTGGGGAGGGGGCTCCCAAGTGGCGCTCCGGAGACCTGACCTGCTTCTGGATGATTCTCGGCTTTGCTGGGGCTCAGATTGCATCCGCCGCGTGTGAGGCAAGCACTGGAACCTCCCTGTACTACATTTTCATCCCAATAAAGTGGATTTTTAAGATACTGGGTTTGAGTGGTGTGAGCATGAAATTCTGGGAAATCTAGGCTCTAGATTTGTGTTTCACCAGAAGGTAGAAGTTGAAGGTATCTATGAATGAGGATAAGACCTCCCAAAGGGAGTATGTAGAGTAAAAAGATAAAGGTATCAAGAATGTATTCTTGGGGCTGGAGTGATAGTACAGTGGATAGTGCATTTGCCTTGCATGCTGCTGACCCTGGTTCAATCCCTGGCACCCCATATGGTCCTCCAAGCCAGGAGTAATTCCTGAGTGCAGAGCCAGGAGTAACCCCTGAGCATTGCTGAGTGTGACCCAAAAAGAAAAAAAAAAAGAATGTATTCTTGGGGTCAAAAAGAGTAGTGCGGGGGCTGGAACGATAGCACAGCGGGTAGGGCGTTTGCCTTGCACGCGGCCGACCCCGGTTCTAATCCCAGCATCCCATATGGTCCCCTAAGCACCGCCAGGGGTAATTCCTGAGTGAAGAGCCAGGAGTAACCCTGTGCATCGCCGGGTGTGACCCAAAAACCCCCCAAAAAAAAAAAGAGTAGTGCGTAGAGCACTTGTCTTGCATGCACCCAACCTGGGTTAAATACCCGGCACCCCATATGGTACCTTGAGCACCGCCAGGAGTAATTCCTGAATGCAGAGCCAGGAGTAACCCCTGAGCATCAAAGGGTCTGACCCTAAAACAAAACATATAAGATTATATTTCTGCCCCAGGGATTGAGGACATTGAGAAGGAGCAATTAAAGAGATTGGAAATGAAGGTCAAAGAGAAGTCTGGAGAAGGAAGGGAGCCCTCAGCAATGTCAGGTCTACAGGAGAACTGGGAACTGAGCACTAGGCAACTGTTACCCATGACCTCTGTAAGGCAGGTGGGCCCCATCCACGCGTGACCCTCTGCTACTGGTCCAAAAATGAGTGAGACACACTGCCTGTGCCCGGGATGCACATACTAAAGTCGACAGCAGCAGAAACTGCACAGTGTTCCACTGTAGATGGATTGGGGCGGACACACCTGTCATCCCCAGTTCATCCCGGGAATCTGGCCCTGTGGAGGCCGGGAGGGTTTCGTTTGCTTGTCTCATTCCGCCCTCTCTAGCCATCCTCCCTGACCTAACAGAATGGCATCCAAGAGGCCCCTCCTGGTCCACAGAATAAAAATAGTGGCATCTCCAAGCTGCCTCCAGTGGCTACTGTCGTCTGTTTCTTTCCTTTTGCAGAGCCAAGGCAGGGAGGACTGTGTTTGAATATAGATATCCTTCCTGCCCCACAGCCAGTACTGTGGTGGGGAGAGCCTTGGGGGAATGAAGAGGAGAATGGAGGGAGGAGGACATAAGAAGGCAGCATGTCGGGGCTCACCTAAAAGATTAGCCGAGGCTAGTGGGCAGTGATCGTGGGAGAAGAGGGGAAAGGGGAGAAGGACATTTCTGAATGGTGAGGTCGAAGGCGCAAGCATGGGAAAGCAAGAGTTTGGGCTCAGGCCATGTGAGTGGCCTCAGGGGGTGCTGCACCCCAAAGCACTAGCCCAGGAAGGGTGGGGGAGTGGGCGGCGATGGAGACACGGAGCCAGATGATCGAGTTCTGGGGACCAGAAGAGCGGGGGTGGTGCTTACTTCTGTGGTTTGACGGCTTCTGGGAGGAACCATCAAAAGCTTTTCAGGAATTCAAGCTTGTCTGTCTCAGGCTTCTCCTTCTGGAAGACCAAGGGCCCAGAGTGGCAGCCTGACATTCAATCTCCCTTTGCCATGGTTGGGAAGTCGGGGCTGTAGCTGATTTCATTGGCCTGTTTTGCATTTATTATAGTGTGGCTTTTATAGTGTGTTAATTGAAATATTTCCAACTGCCAAAAACAATTACACTCAAATTGCCTTGTCAGTTCTTTTATTGCCAGATAAATGTTTTACAGACATATTTACGGGGGGCAGTGGTAACTGGAGCCCGTTTTCTATTTAAGGCTGGCAGTTTGGGCTGGGATTGGCCCTGCGAGGCTCTGTTGTGGGCCAGAAAGCTGTTGGACGTTGTGACGCTTCCATCCCGTTACCTTAGGGATCAGAGGCTCTTCAAAGGGAAGCAGCTTTCTGGCTCATGCGGCTGAGCCCCCCAAGAGGGGTTCCCACCCCTGGAAACCGTGGCAACCTGGCAGAAATCTGCACCCTGCTGCTGTCCTACGAGCCACAATCCCAGCCCAAGCTGAGACATGCTTTTTTCCTCCCCATCCCCGGAGTCCCTTTCCTGCCACTGCCATCAAAGCCTGCCAGGAAGGAGCCGGAATGACCCACTCCATGTAAATCTTTCTCTTTGCACTTGGAAAACCAGGGTTCGCGGACTTCCCGCCCAGATCACAGAGAGGTGGGAGCGGCTCCTCGCAGGTCTCTGCCCGGGGACCATCTGAGAAGATGGGCTGAGCTTCTGCCTTGCATGCAGGAGGCTCCGGTTTTATCCCCAGCACCGCCTGGTCACTGCCAGGAGTGACAGAGCCAGGAGAGCACAGAGCCAGGAGAAGCCCCTGCGCAATAGTAGACCTGGTAGCCCCCCCTCAACAAAACAAACAGAAGGACTCAGTGTGCCATGCTACCACCAACACAAACCCCGAGGTTTCTCTGGGGCCTTGAGAGCACCGCGCTCCCCTCCCCTTTACCCCTGGCCTGATGCTTCCAAGAGTTCCGCCCTCATGGAGCCCTTTTGCACCTTTTTGCACCTTTCTCTGAAATGCTTGCTGGTTTTGTGTGCATACGCAGTTTCTGTTTGCGGCGACTTTTTGACTTTCTGATGGTAACGGTTTCCCTTTACCTTCACCTATGACATTTTCTTCCTCTGGAGAGCACCTCTGAAAAACATTTACTCTGTCTGGACAAAACCCATTCTAGTGTTATGCCTGGCTGGATAGGTGTCTCTGGGCAACCCTGCAGCTTCCTGTGTGTTTGTGTATGTGTGTGTGTGTGTGTGTGTGTGTGTGTGTGTTGCCACACAGCAGACTTTCAAGAGAACATATGCTGAGTGAGTGTATTAGTGGGCGAGTGAGGGGGTTGGTGAAAAGGCTACGGGCATTGGTCAGACACATCTGGCCCTGGACGCTGAGAAACTTGGGGTAGGGACCTGATCTTCCTTCATGTTGATCCCAGGGCCTTGGATAGTGCTCCCTGCATAAATGGAAGCTCAGCAAATTTGTTAAGGGGAATTGATTATGTTTGTTCTTGGAAACATTTTAGCCTATGAAGGCCATCATAGCCAGGCCTGTGCATTTTGCTGATGAAGAAGCTAAAGCCCAAAAAAGCAAAACATTTCCGCCAGGGTCAGGCTGACTCACGGGTTTGAGAGCTTGTTCCCTGATTCAACAAACCCTTGGAACACCTCTTCTCTCTCTCTGAGCACGGTCAGAAGTGCTGTAGATAGAGGAGCAATGGACCAAACCAAGGGCCTGCTCACGAAAGCTGACGTGTGTCCCAAGCACGTGTTTAACGGATAGAAAACACCCTCAAAATCCCCTTAGTGCCTAGCCCAGAGCTGAGTGCTTCATATGTTCATAAAAAAAAAAAAAATTGGTTGAGCTATTTGCAAATAAATGCACTGCGGTCAGTTGGCTGGTTGGTCTGTGCAGGTCAGCGTGCCTGATGGGGCAGCTCCTCACAGGACTAAGAGGCCTACAGAGTGACTGTTCTGTGACAGGAACCTTCCACGTCCTTTGCAGGGATCTGGGGGTAGGCTTCCCCAGGAGACTGTGTCTGATGTTCCCAGGGAGACCTGCAAGCCATTTACCTTCTGTCTCTGTCTTTTCAGAGCGTCAACGTGAGCAAAGGAGCCAGGAAGAGAGTAAGTGCTCAGATCAACAAGTTCACAGCAAGAAGCTAATGGCAACTTTTCTGTGATAAATATTAGCTGCATCTTTTCAGAAGGTCTAAATGAGCAAAGAGAACCTACCACCCTAGGAAATTTCTTATTAACACAAGATTCCATCTTCCTAGATATTTCTATGCATATATAAAAGTCACAAGCATTTATTTTTAAATGAAATTTCATACTTATGCTAGTTTATAATCTGATTTTCACATTATATATTTAGATGAATTTTCATTGCCAATAAGTGCACTTTTATAGCATCATTTAAAATAACTGCGTAATATTTTGCCATATGTTCCTTCAGGCCATATAATAATCTGTCCAGCTCTTCCCATCATGGGATGTGTAGCTATTTCTTTTTTTTCTACTAGTTTGTTTAATAAATCCTCCAACAAGCATTCATATGTTTAAATAATTGGGGAAGCACTTTTCTATTTATATATTTTTAATTTATTTAATATATATTCCTATGCACAGAAATTCAAATCAGAGTACAAATTCTCATTAGTTTTTTGGTAAAGATTGTAAATTTATTCTTTAAAAAGTTTGTGCTGGGTGTTTGCCTTGCACGCGGCCAACCCGGGTTCGATTCCCAACATCCTGTATGGTCCCCTGAGCACTGCCAGGGGTGATTCCTGAATGCAGAGCCAGGAGTAACCCCTTTACATTGCCAGGTGTGACCCAAAAAGCAAAAAAATGAATGAATAAATAAAAAGTTTGTGCTAATGAATGGGATGGGTCTGTCAATTTTCCCACAACTTTGCCCACACTGGATATTGTATTTTAGTTTTACCCCAGTTTTATTGTGAAATGCATTGCTCCATTTGCATATATTTGAGCATTAGGGAGAATGAATTTGTGTTACTATGTCATAGGCCACTTAAGTAAGGTGTTTAACTGTCCTATGAGACAGAAAAAACTTATCACTGCTTCTTTTTTTTTTTTTTTTTTTTTTGCTTTTTGGGTCACACCCAGTGATGCTCAGGGGTTACTCCTGGCTTTGCACTCAGGAATTACTCCTGGCGGTGCTTGGGGGACCATATGGGATGCCGGGGATTGAACCCAGGTCGGCCGCGTGCAAGGCGAACGCCCTACCCACTGTGCTATCGCTCCGGCCCCCTCACTGCTTCTTTTGTGCTTCCAAAATCAATGAGTTTTAAAATGACCAAGCACAGATTATTATTATAAGAGTAACCTTAAGGTGGCACATGAGAAGGTAAAACATGAACTAGAGTTGAAGCAGCTTAAAGGAGAGCTGGGTCCATGCATTCTGCAGAAGGGCCAGGCTTTAGCAGCGGGCCCTGGCCAGCAGCCAGGAACCTAGAGGGAGGGGATCCAGTTCTTCCGGTTCCTCTCCTGGGATCGAAGCCCACCACAGTGTGGCCCCAGGGTTGAGATGGTCCTGAACTTCCAGGTAATGAGAACACTGGCCCTCGCTATTGCTCGGGACCCTTCTATGAATGGTCAGCTGTACATTTTATCAACTAACAGGTGGCAGAGCAGGGATGATGTGCAAGCCAAGGGGTTGCCTGCATAACTGCTGGCTGGGCCAAGCTCACCGTCTGAGTCTCACAAGAGGTCTCACATCCAGGATGAAGATTCAGGCACTGAATTGGGAGAAGGAACAGACGAATGGGCCCAATCCAAAACCATCGTTAGACCCCCTGACCAGCTGGAGTTGACGGATGCGGTAGGTGAACCACACCCGACCCGGCTCCTTCCTCCTCCTCCAGCCTCAGAAGTGCCTTTCTCCCTGGGACCTGGGAGCCTGTGCTCTCACCTGAGGGTGAGAGGTCTGCTGACAGCCTGGTGAGGGGTTGGGGCAGCTGGATGTTCCCAAGCCTCGGAGGCGGCGGGTGGGGGACCATAGATGACCTCTTGGTATTTCTCTTCCTTAGGAGCTAAAGGAGGAGTTTACCCGCATCCTGACGGCTAACAATCCACACGCGCCCCAGAACATTGTCAGGTACAGCTTCAAAGTAAGTTGCGTCTCCTCTGGGGCCTGCAGGGGTGGCTTGGCTTGGTGGCCACACTGCAGAAGTCCCTCAGCGATTCGAGAGACCACCTCTAAACTGAGGTTCTCGTATTGAGTGCCTATAACAAATCATCATAACAACTTTGTAAACCACAGTGTTTATATAAAGTGTAGCACTGTCGTCCCATTGTACATCAGTTTTCTCGAGCAGGCACCAGTAATGTCTCCGTTGTGAGACTTGTTGTTACTGTTTTTGGCATATTGAATACCCACGGGTAGCTTGCCAGGCTCAGGGAAAAAATATGTAGGCCTTACCTATTCAATGTAAACTCCAAAATACATCAACATAGAATTGCTTTAAAAGTTTTATTTATGATAGGTGAGAAATGATTATTACCATAATGAGATCCATGTAGAAAACAAAATTTAATGCAATATACTTTAGATTCCAGAGTTGAAAACTTCTATGTGTAAATGAGAATAGACATTTTATTATTATATTGTATTAAATGGCTTTAATTTGCTTACTTACATAGGCCAAATCATACAGTAATCACAAATTACTGGTTCTTTAGTTTTGTTTTGCTTTGGTTTTTGTTTTTTGGGTCACACCTGGCGATGCACAGGAGTTACTCCTGGCTCATGCACTCAGGAATTACTCCTGGCGGTGCTCGGGAGACCATAAGGGATGCTGGGAATCGAACCCGGGTCGGCCGCGTGCAAGGCAAACGCCCTACCCACTATGTTATCACTCCAGCCCCCACAAATTGTTTTTTTTTTTTTTTTTTGCTTTTTGGGTCACACCCGGCGATGCACAGGGGTTACTCCTGGCTCTGCACTCAGGAATTACCCCTGGCGGTGCTCAGGGGACCATATGGGATGCTGGGAATCGAACCCGGGTCGGCCGCGTGCAAGGCAAACGCCCTACCCGCTGTGCTATTGCTCCAGCCCCCCACAAATTGGTTCTTAATGATTTGTTTTTTGATCATTCTATTAGCCATTTCTAAAGTTTTATTGGAATAAGCAATATAAAATAAATTTGTTAGTGCCTAAGGGGGCAGGTTGGAATTGGGAGGGTAATTGGGGATATTGGTGGAGGGAACACCGCACTGGTGGTGTTGGATCACTAAATGCTTGAAACAACTGTATAAGGAACAACTGTGCCAATCACGGTGTTTCTAATGAAAATTAATAAAAATAAGTAAATAACCTGAGGTCCTCACCCAGAACCCTGAGATTCAACATGGAATTTTCCAAAGGCTTTTGAAAATTTTTTTTTCACTTTTGGAGGTCACCCCCAGCGATGCACAGGGCTTACTCCTGGTTCTGCACTCAGGAACCACTTCTGGCAGTGCTCGGAACCATATTAGATGCTGGGTATTGAATCCGGGTAAGCCACAAGCAAGGCAAACGCCGTACCTGCTGTGCTATAGCTCCAGCCCCAGGCTTTTGAAATTCTTTACCAATGTCCTTTGCCATCTTGTTCATGAATGAAGGCCCTACAGAGCCATCCTTTTTTCAAGAATCCTGAAGACAATTGTTTGGTTAGAAAACTACTCTTGGTAGTTGTAGAGATAAGGATCAGGAGGTCTGCCCCACAGCTTGGAAACTGGCCTCACATGCTGGGGGAAAAGGCAGCCCAGATAGAGAGGGGAACACCAAGTAGAAGATGTCGGGAGGACCCATTCAGGTTGGAAAATGCGAACTAAAAGTAGACTATAGACCAAACATGAAGGCCACTCAATACCTCAATTGCCCAAAAGGAGAGAGAACAAAAGGGAATGCCCTGCCCCAGAGGCAGGGTAGGGTGGTGGGGGATGGGGTGGGGGTGTTGAGAGGGATACTGGGATCATTGGTGAAGGTGAATGGGCACTGGTGGAGAGATAGGTAAACTATTACTGTATGAGTGAAATGCAAACACAAAAGTTCATAAGTTTGTAACTGTACATCACAGTGATTCTCTAATAAAAAAATTTAAAAAAGAAAAAGAAAAGAAAACTACTCTTGGGGCCGGAGCAATAGCACAGTGGGTAGAACGTTTGCCTTGCACAAGGCCGATCTGAGTTCGATTTCTAGCATCCCATATGGTCCCCTGAGCACCGCCAGGAGTAATTCCTGAGTCTAGAGCCAGGAGTGACCCCTGTGCATCACCAGGTGTGACCCAAAAAGAAGAAAAAAAATAAACTACTCTTCTAAGATGGGCAATTCATTGTTCACTAATACCAACTATTAGGTCTTTGAAAGCTGGATACCCTTCCATCTGGACACTGAGAGGGAGACCAACTGCCCTCTGGACAGGGAGCTGACCTCCTCTCCCCTAGCCACTCCCTCCTGCATCCCTGTGGGCTCCTGTGAACACTTTGGGGCAGTCAGCCCTTGTGGCCCTCCCTAGGTACAATCCTGTGAGTGGCACACACCCGCCCTTCTGGGCCTTCCATGGGTATAGTCCTGTGGGTGTGTTCTCATGTGGTGAGCACACACCCGCCCTTCTGGAAGTGCCCCACACTGGTTTCAGCCAGGTCAGCTCCTCTGAGTGCTGACCTCAGAGGATTTCTTTTTGGTTTTGGTTTTTGGGTTACATTCAGAAACACTCCTAGCTCTGTGCTCAGGGATTGCTCCTGGTAGAACTTGGGGACCACATGGACCAAACCTGGGTCAACCACATGCAAAGTAAATGTCCTAACTGCTGAACTATCCTTCTGGCTTCCCAAAAAGGATTTCTGAGTATTATCTGAGCAAAAATGGAAATAATATGTATGTTTTTCTTTCTCGCTGTTTTTTTTCTTGTTTGTGTGTGTGTGTGTGTGTGTGTGTGTGTGTGTGTGTGTGTGAGAGAGAGAGAGAGAGAGAGAGAGAGAGAGACCTGGTGCTGGGATTAAGCCCAGGTCTTCCATTGTAAAGCACATGCTCTAACCCTTCGAATGGTCTTATTTCATTATTTTTAAGATCCACTTGTAGCTTACTGTATGCCAGTGTCATATCCTATGTTAGATCGCTGTATTTCACACAGGCTATCTCTGGTGGTGCTCAGGGCTTCCTTCTGACTTTGTGCTCAGGGGTCACTCATAGTAGGACTCAAGAAAGCATATGGGATGCCAGGTATCAAACCCAGATCGGCCACATGCAAGGCAAGCACCCTATCTGCTGTTGTATTTCTCATATTTCTTATTGAATTTGAAACGTTATTTAAACACCACGATTGACAAAGTTATTCACAGTATAGTAGTTTCAGGTATTCAGTATCTCAACACCCTTCCTACCACCAATGTTCCCTTTTCTCCACCAGTGTCCCTAGTTTCCCACCCACCACCCAAGCCTGCCCCCTTATACTTATAAAGTAAAATAATTTACTTTGTATCGCTTGTTTCAACATATATCACGTAATGGTGTAGTTAAAGTCATGTCCTGAGCTGTTAGAGGCGAGTCGGGCCTGGTGTGTCAATGTTTTCACTCATTGAGCCTAGTAGGACTTCGACTCAGTTGTACCATCTAATTTTCTGTGCCATCAATTGTCCCATCTAGTTTTTTATTGGAACTCCAGCTCTGTGAAGCGTGGCGGTGTTGCAGCCACATGAGTCAGGAGCTTTGGAGCCTGGAGCATCAGCTGCCGACGACTGTCTGGCATCTCTCTGGGCTGTTTCTCTGGCACCTCATATTTCATTTGATATAAGCTTATTACAATTATATACAATTATTATCTTTATTTTATAGAAGTCCAAATTAGATTTTTTTAAATCTCATGCTTAGGATTCAAAAAAGATTTGAACTAGTTTTTCTGATTATTAGAGAGAGAGAAATTTATCTACTGTCTATCTGTCTATATCACTTGTATCACTTGTCATCCCATTAATTGTCGACTTGTTCAAGCGGGCACCAGTAACGTCTCCATTCGTCCCTGTCACGTGCTAGTGTAGCCCAGTGGCATCTGCTCGCTCCAGGAACACGAAGAGCCTCAAACCCATTCATTCAGGGTCTTGACGAAGAAGTTTGACCATCTTGTAGGTGGGTGGTCACGTGGTCTTTTGACGCCCCATGGAATTCAGTCGGTAACAGCTCTAGTCCACAAGTCATCTCTAAATCGCATTACATGTCCGGCCCATCTGATTTTCTACGTCTTGGCAAACAAGACAGCGTCCCTGATTCTCTGAATTCCTTCTCTCACTTGAGTGAAATGTGATACTCCAAGCATAGCTCTTTCGATTCCTCTTTGGGATACCCGAATGGCGTTCTGATCCTGTTTTCATAGGGCCCAGGTCTCTGAGGCATATGTTAGTGCAGGAAGAATGGTGGAGTTGAAAAGATGTGCCCAGAGCCGGAGGTTCTTCATCCTCTTAACCACTTCTTCGACGTTCTTAAAGACATTCCATGCTGTTCTCTTCCTCCTGCGCAGTTCAGGTGCCAGGTCGTTTGTCATATTGAGTTCTCGACCTAGGTACACATAACTGCTGCATTCGGAGATGTTTGTTCTGTTGAGGGCAAATGGAACATCAGGAACTAGTTCGTTTCTCATGAACATTGTCTTTGTTTTTTTTTTTTTAATTTTTTTAAATTTTTTTAAAAATCTTATCACCATGTGGAAAGTTACAGAGTTCTCAGGTTTATATCTCAGTTATACCGTATTCAAACACCATCCCTTCACCAGTGCCCACATTCCACCACCAAAATCCCCGGTATGCCCCCCGCCCCCACCCCAACTGTATAACTGATGAACCTCACTTTATTTTCTCTTCACCTTGATTACGTTCCATATTTCAACACAAAACTCACTATTGTTGTGGGAGTTATATCCCCAAACAAGATAGCCCTAATAAGGAGGCATTTGATACTTAGTTTTCCATTCAAAGATTGTGTGTTTTCAGGTTTTAGAAAAGGTCGCGTGGCTCGGATCTGTCCCAGTCCCGAATCCTGGAGCCGTGTTAGTTGCTGCTCAGTGGCGCCGGGGTTCCATCCGGAGAAGGTGTGCTGGCAGCACCTCCTCCCTCCGGCCCCCCGGTGTTGCTGGCCCCGAATCGGGTCCGGAGCATTGTCCGGGCCACGTTGCTCACCAGAATGCCTGCCGCTTCTCTGTGGTTTGTGGCATCCGAACATTGTCTTTGTGAGATTCAGCTGCAGTCTTTCCACAATCACCTTTCCACAATCACGGTCAAAGTCGGCCAGCATTTGTGCTGCTTGGCTGATATTTGGTGTTATGAGAACGATGTCATCAGCAAAGCGAAGGTGGTGTAGTTGCCGACCGTCTATCTTCACTCCCATTCCTTTCCATTCCAGTCATTGCATGATGTTCTCGAGGGTGGCACTGAAGAGTTTTGGTGAAATGGTGTCATCCTGCCAAACCCCTCTCTTTACGTCAATGATCACTTCTTTGTAAAATGACGAGATCCTGGTGGTGAATCTATAATATAACTCACGGAGAATCCTGATGTATTGAATTTTAACACCCTGTTTGGCTAGGGCTTCAATTACCACTTCAGTCTCAACAGAATCAAAGGCCTTCTTTAAATTGATGAACGTTAGAAAGAGCTGTGTCTTAAAACCCTCTCGAAACCTCAATGAGCTTGGTCATCATGTGGATATGGTCGATCATGCTGAATCCTTTTTGGAACCCGGCTTGCTCTCATGGTTGTCCTTCGTCTAGTGTTCTGCTAATACGATTCAGGATGACTCAAGTGAATAACTTGTAGACGACGGAAAACAGGCAGATCGGGCGGTAGTTGCCTATATCGTGGATGTCTCCCTTCTTGTACAACAGGACAGTCCTGCTGGTTTTCCACTGGGATGGAACCTTGCATTCAGACAGGTAGCGTGTAAAGAGCCAGGCCAGTGTATTGACAAATACTGGCGGCAGATTCTTCAGGTGTTCGGATCTGACCTTGTTTGGACTGAATGCTGTATGCTTCTTTACCAATGAAATGGCGTGTCAGATTTTGGAAGGGAGAACGCTGGGAATGACATATCCATCCTTCGGAATTTGGTATGTGGGCAGGTGGACGTGGCTATCAAAGAGATCCGAGTAGAAGTCGTGGATAACCTTTTCCATTGCCCTTCTGGAAGATGTGATAGATCCATCAGGATGTTGGAGGGCAGTCATCTTGGTCTTATAGTTGGTGAAGGAAAGGCAGGTGTTGCGAATACTTTTCCTGGCTTCTGCTGCATCAGCCAACACTGCTGCTCTTCTCTCTTTGAGGTCTTCCTTTATCGCTTCTCTGCACAGTTTTTTGAACTCAGATGTTAGCTTGTGATTGCCTGAGGCTCTCGACAGACCACGTTGGCAAATGAGCTCAAGAGTTTCCGAAGACAGGCAACTTTTTGTGCTTTCTCTCTCTCTCGGCGTTCCTCGCACAATCATGGAGGTGCTGAACCAGTCGATAGTATTCCTCATCAATGTTGTAAATGAGAGCATCTTCCCATATTGCTGCAGTTGTGCTAAAGAGCTCCCAGTTGGTGGTCTTTCTGGGAATTCTCTTCTTAAACTTTGCAGCCCTTTCTCCCCGCTCCATGAAGTAGAATTTTGCACGAAGGAGACGGTGGTCTGATCCCATTTGGAATTTTGGGACAACAACAACATGGGTCAGGCAAAACTGTTGATTGAATATGATGTGGTAAATTTCATCGTGGAACTATTCACCAGGAGACTCCCATGTGCATCATTTAGATTTGGCCTTCTGGAACTGCGAGTTACCATGGATGGTCTTGGTCAACATGATGAACTCAGACAGTCTCTCACCCTGTTCCCTGTTCCATTCTAGGCCGTGGGTCCCGATGTGGAGTTCTCGGGTGACTTGCTAGGTCCTATCTTGGCATTAAAATCACCGACAATGACCTTGTATAAGGTGTGGTTTTCTTTATAGAACTTCTCCAGCTCTGTGTAGAACTTCTCAATTTCTTCATCATAGTTGGATGTTGTTAGGCATTCTAATGAATCAATGCTCATGGTCAAGTTTGTGTTGACAAGGATACCGACACCACCGACACCTCTACTGTCGCATATTCTGAGGAACAGTTCTCCAGTTTCGAAAACGGTGTGATGTGTTCAATGCCTTCTCATCTCGGTCAATCCAATAACGTCGTACTTGATCTTCCACACTTGCACCTTCAGGTCCTTTATGGATGCTTCCAATACCAGCCCATGTGCATTAAAAGTGCAAACAGTCATTTTAGTCCTTCTTTGTTTTGGCAGCCTAGTTCAGCCCTGAGATTTTATCAGCGTCTCTTTGTTGATCCTTCTTAACGCTACCATATTGGGAGCTATTCCAGGGTCAGAGGAATGAGGCCCATTGTTGTTACTGATTTTGGCATATTGAATACACCACAGGTAGCTTGCCAGGCTCTGCCATGTGGGCAGGATACCCAACTGCCGCTATCTATCTATCTATCTATCTATCTATCTATCTATCTATCTATCTATATATGTATTTCTTTTTAGGTTACACCTGATGATGCTCAGGGGTTACTCCTGGCTCTGGACTCAGGAATAACTCCTGGTGGTGCTCAGGAGACTATATGGTTTGCTAGTTATCAAACCGAGGTCAGCTGCATGCAAGGCAAGTGCCCTACTGGCTATACATCTCTCCAGCCCCTTCTTTAAAAATATATCTATAGGGGTCTGAGGCATGGTACAGAGGTTAATGCCTTATGTTATGACTGGTCCCTGTTTGATGTCCAAAAGTCCCTGCTACTCAGAGCATCTCTGAATGCAGCCCTGGAGGCTCTGAGCACTACCGGGGCAACCTGGGTAATTCCCAACGCTGCAGGGCAGTCTGGCTGGCCAGAGTGTCCTCTGGGCATGCTCAGCAACCCTTGAGAGGCCTCCTCAGGAGCAAACACATATGTATGCAATACCTTTGCAAGGATGCAATTATCACCCTGTTCCACTTCCAAACATTTCACTTTTCCCCAAAGAAATCCTGGATTCTTAGCTGTCATCTCCTCTGCCCCTTCCAGATTTAGGCATCTACTAATCTATCAATTTTCCTATTCTGAAAAATTCACTTAGTTTAGTATTATTTTTTTTAATTTACTTTGCAGTGCCCAGGATTGAACCCAGGTCACATGCATGCAAGGCATGGACTTTGCCCCTGAGATGCATTCCCTCCCACACAGACATTTCATATAAAAGGAACCATATAGGGGCTGGAGCGATAGCACAGTGGGTAGGGCATTTGCCTTGCACGAGGCTGACCCAGGTTCGATTCCCAGCATCCCATATGGTTCCCCCGAGCACCGCCAGGAGTAACTCCTAAGTGCATGAGCCAGGAGTAACCCCTGAGCATCACTGGATGTGACGCCAAAAAAAAAAAAATAAGGAACCATATAGAGCTGGGGAGTGAAGCTCAGAGGTAGAGCACAGTTGTGCACCCAGAAACCCAAAAAATAAAGAGTCCTTTATAACGATGGCTTTTCTCTAATAAAGCCACTTAGTGCCCCCTTGCCCCCATCCCCGAAAGAAAAGATTGAGGAGTCAATGCTTCTACAAAGAGACAAAGAGATGAAGGATAAACTAAGGCAGGAGTAGTTTTTGAGAGGTCCCACTCCAAATTGCACAAATGGCCTTGGGTGGACAGCTCCCGAAGGGCAGAGGGGCAGAGGGCAGCTGTCCCGTCCACCACCCCCAACCTGACTCAGTCATTGGCCAAGGCTGGAGTGTGGTGCCCTCTGCGGGGCTCTCTGGGACTCAGTGTGCCCCCGTGCCAGGAAGGCAGCTGCAGGCAGCCCGGGGAAGGCAATGCATTTCTTCTGCCTCATGGAATCCCACTCCCTGGGAAACAAGACCTCTTCATGCCAACTGCCAGCCCCTTTTCCTGAGGTTGCCAGGCGGACCACCGACTCAGCCTTCTAAAACCCTCCTCACCCTGCCTGGCATCTCCTGCCCAGTGGGGCTCATTTCATAGGTCCCTCACGGAGTGCCAAGGCCTCTCTTTCGGTGCTGGGAAGAGGAGGAAGGTCATACAGCCCCAGAAATGTCTGCCCTGTTGTCACACAGAAATGGAGCCAGAGTTCCATCCCTAAACTCAAGAGGATGGTCCTAGTCCCCCACCGTCAGGGACAGCATGAAGATGAAATCTAAAAGGACAGCTCCAGAATAGAGAGGGGACCACTAAGTCAATGATGGTTGGAGGGATCGTTTGGGATGGGAGATGTGTGCTGAAAGTAGATAAAGGACCAAACGTGATGGCCTCTCAGTATCTGTATTGCAAGCCATAAAGCCCAAAAGTTGAGAGAGAGTACGGGGGAAATAGTCTGCCATAGAGGCAGGGGGACGGTTGGAAAGGGGGGTGATAATACTAGGGACATTGGCGGTGGAGAATGTGCACTGGCGGATGGATGGGAGTTTGATCATTGTATGACTGAAACTCAAACATAAAAGTTTTGTAACTGTATCTCACGGTGATTCAATTAAAAAATGCATAAAATAAAATGACAGCTCCAGGGCTGGAGAGAATAGGGTGTTTGCCTTGCCTGTAGCTGACTCAGATTAGATTCCTGGAACCCCAGATAGTCTCCCAAGCCCAGTCAGAAGTAACTCCTGAGTGCAGAGCCAGAAGTCACCCCTGAACATTGCTGGGTGTGGCCAAAAATAAATATATAAAATGACAGCTCTATGGGTAATTTATCTCCTGGGAATTTCCATTAGTCTAATATTGGTCACTAATTTTTCACTGAGGAGCCACACCCTGTTACTGTGCTCAGGACTCACTCCTGGCAGTACTCGAAGGGACGGTCAATGCCAGAGAACACACCTTGGACTCCTGCTTGCAAAGTCCATGCTCTAGCCCTTGAAACCTTCTTCCCTGGCCTAGTTACCCTGAGCACCGCCAGGAGTGATTCCTGAGCCTAGAGTCAGGAGTACCTCCCAAGCATCACCCAGGTGTGGTCCAAAAACAAAACCAAAAATACCCTAAGCTGTGACTGCCAAGTAGAGGTGGGGAAGACAGGAAACTAAGGTGTGGGCCAGGGTTGACGTCTAGGCTATGGTGGATGGTTGAGGGCACTTTAGTGGTGGGGAAAGAGGCAGTAATTTTGTACATCAAAACCATAAGCACGTGGGGGCTGGAGCAATAGCACAGCGGGTAGGGGGTTTGCCTTGCACGCAGCCGACCCAGGTTCGATTCCCAGCATCCCACATGGTTCCCCGAGCACCGCCAGGAGTAGTTCCTGAGTGCATGAGCCAGGAATAACCCCTGTGCATCGCTGGGTGTGGCTTAAAAAGCAAAAAAAAAAAAAAACAAAAAAAAAACACCAAAACTATAAGCTCGAACACTACTATAATTTCATTTCCTAAGCTGTCACTGTCACTGTCATCCCGTTGCTCATCGATTTGCTCAAGCAGGCACCAGTAACGTCTCCATTGTGAGACTTATTGTTACTGTTTTTGGCATATCGAATATGCCACGGGTAGCTTGCCAGGCTCTGCAATGCGGGCGGGATATTCTCAGTAGCTTGCCGGGCTCTCTGAGAGGGACAGAGGAATCGAACTCGGGTTGGCCAGCATGCAAGGCAAACGCCCTACCCGCTGTGCTATAGAAATTTCAACTACATAAAGTAGCAGTAGAAGAAGGAGGAGATCTCTGGTCTCCGTGTCAACTTTAGGACAAGAATGCAGGTCAACGAAGAGACCGTCTAGAGGGGACAGGCCATAGACAGCAGGAACCCGTTCCTGCTGTTGTGTCTGCTTTTGCTGAAGCTTTCTACCCCTGGCACCTAGAAAACACTTGGCACATTGTGTCTATTTAAAAATCATTTGTTAAAGAAGGAATAAACAGTGTTTCCTGGGCTTGAGGCCTAGTCCTGCTTCTCATTTGCTGTGTAACCTGGACAGATGCCAAACCCAAAACAGGATTTCTGTGGTCCTTTAGGATTGAATAGATGATTGGGGATTTGGTGTTTCTGAGACTCTGTTGAGCCTTGGAACCCACTGAGATGAGTCGGCACGAGGGCCAGGTCAGGTGGATTGGTGGCCTAGTGAACTGCCCACCTTCTGTGATGAGCCCGATGGGCCAGGACCCCTACTTCCCTACATCCCATCAGATGTAAGGACAAGGCCTGTGTGCCAGAGATGGGCAAGTTCAGAAGTTCCCAAAGTTGGAAGGAGAATGAAAGAATGTACTTGATCTCTTTTAAATTTAAAGAAATTGGTTTTTCCTCGTAGTGCTAGGGATTGTGGTTTTTTGTTTGTTTGTTTTGTTTGTTTGTTTTTACACCCAGCAGTATTAACGCCAGGAACAGAACCCTGGGCTTCTGCTTGCAGGGTTTCTTGCCATTTGAAAGCTCTGCCCGACCCTGCAGAGCTATGGGAGGACCCAGGGCTCCCATGTGTGAGGCACACACTCAGCCACAGCTTTTGTTTGATTAATTTTTTTATTTTATAAAGTAGTTCACAATATTTGATCACATTTAATATTCAAACACCTTCCCACCACCATATTTCGGGTGTTTCCATCCCAAATCCCAATCCCTGCCCCAAAGCAGAACTGAAATAATGTAATATTTCCCTCTGAGGTTGGTTGCCTCCTACTTTGAATCCAAATAAGTGTGGTGCGGTCCTCTTGGAGTACGGGCAGGGTGTGTCCTGTGAAGTGTGGAGGGGCACAAATGCAGCCGCGCAGCCCAGGGAAAGGTTCACTGGTGGGTGAGGCTCAGCCCAAGCATGTGGAGAGTGGCTGATTTCTGGAGGTTTTTGGCAGCCGGGGCTGGGTCCCTTGGGGCGGGGAGGGGTCTCACCCTTGCCCCCCCCACTCTGAGGCACCCTGAGTGAAACAGCCTGGTGCAGGGTCCAGCGGTATGGTTATGGCGAGCATCATGTTGCTCCCTTTCAGGAGAGAAGGATGTGCAATCTGGATTGTGGCCGATGTCAGCCGCAGCTTTGACCTGAGAAAGTTTTGGTTTTTGGTGTTTTTGTTTTGTTTTGTTTTGTTCTGTTTTTTAAAGCAAGATAGAGCATTGCAAAGCTGTTCATGATTAGGTTTCAATCATACAATGTTCCAACACCCAACCCATCCCTCCATCAGTATAATTTCCCAGCACAGTTTGCCTCTAAGGCAGGCACCTCTCTCTCTCTCTCTCTCTCTCTCTCTCTCTCTCTCTCTCTCTCTCTCTCTCTCTCTCTCTCTCTCTCTCTCACACACACACACACACACACACACACACACCCCTTTTAGGCATTATGTTTTGCAATACAGATACTGAAAAGTTATCATGTATGTCCCTTTACCTACTGAGAAAGTATTTTTCAATAAGCCTTTGACAAGAATTTTATTATCTAGATATAAAACTAATGATGTTGGGGCCAGGGAGAGAGTATAGGGGTCAGGGCAGGCGTCTGACCTGTAGCAGCACGATACCCTCAGGGCCTGGCACCCTGCCTGGTTGATCGAGTCTCTGTCAGAGTGACCTCTGGGCACCCCCCTGTCAGGCCCCTGACTCAACTCCGTTCTGACTCAGGCCCTGTGGGGAACACCCGGCCTGACCCAGCCCACTCTCTCCGTAGGAAGGCACCTACAAGGTCATTGGTACTGTGAACCAAATGGCAGTGCACTTCAGCCAGGTCGGGAACCTGGTCCCCAAAGACTCAGACGAAGGCCGGCGGCAGCACTTCCGTGACGAGATGGCGGCAGGTAGGCCTCGGGTCTTGGTCTCTCAGAAGCAGATTGCTGAGTCAGGGTCTGGCGCTCCTGACATAAGGTCTAGCTCTCCAAGACAGACAGAGCCAGGAGCTAACAGGTGTGAGAATCATGCCATGGTGGGCAGGGGAGTAGGAAGTGGGGCAGGGGCTGAGAGGCCGTAGAAGCAGTCGAGGGGTTAAATCACTTGACTCGCATGTGGCCAACCCCGTTCGCTTCCCTGGCACCATCTTTCCCAGGTTCTGAGGGGTCTATCAAGGTGATGATTTCAGAAACCGAGAACCTCGAAGAAGAGGAGGAGCCAAGAGAGGCAGAAATTGGCAGCCAAACAAACGCCGAGGTGCAGACCCTGCTGCCCCCCCACTCCCACCCTCCCCCGCTGCAATGGTAGCCATGCGCAGAGGCTGCAGGGCCGACTCAGTATGGCGGTATGGGGGGGGGCAAGGACCCTGGCCAAAGGTGCCAACGGCTCTGGCATCATCACCATCTCCCACTGACCACCCCACACACGCTCCTTGTCTGCCCTCCACTCCCCGAGGCCCCCCTGAGGCTGGTGCTGTAAGGGGTGTGTCATAGGTGACGGAAGCCATCATCGAAGAGGAGCTGCTGACGCCCAGGCAGCCGCTGGAACGCAAGCTCACCAACAAGTTCAACTTCAGCGAGAGGGCCTCGCAGACCTTCAACAGCCAGATGCGGGTAGGGCCGGCCCCGGTCAATGGGGGTGGGGAGGGCGGAGGGAGACAACGCCCAGCCCCAGCTGTTTGTTCTCTTTTCTTCCCCCCCTCGCCCCCCAAGAGAGCTGGGCAGCTGGGCTCCGGCCCCAGTTCAGAAGGGAGGTTCAGGGAGAGTAGAGTGAGGAGGCCGCCACTCCTCCAGGCTCCCGGGGAACTTGGGTTAAGCTCTGAAGAGGAGGTTTCTATGGGAGAAAGGTGGGGCGCGGGGGAGCGGGGACCCGAGTCCCTTGGACAGAAGCTGACGATCCCTGCCGGGACAGGCTAGAAAACATGCCCGACTCCCTAAGTTCCAGGCCCCAGACCCTCTTGGGAGGTCAGGTGAGAGACTCACATCGAGGCTGTTCTGTGCGATGACTGAACGGAGGCTGGGCTCGGGGGCAGCCCCTCGGCAGTACTCGGTGCTGTCACTCTGCAGGCGTTTGGTAGTCAGGAGTGACACACCTTAACGAGGGGCATGCCTCTGCCATGGAGTCAGAGGGACTCCAGCTTCAGGGAGAAGCCGCCCCCTGATTGAGAGACATTGGCTGCCGAGTTCTGCGGGAGGCTGGCCCGAGTCTAACTGTCCCCGCACCCTCCACTCGCCTCGGGATTTTTCTGGTAGAAGCTGGCACTGCCAGTCTTCACTGCCCCTAGTCTGTAGCTTGGGATTCTCCTGTAGGAGGCTTAAATGGAGAGACAGACAGACAGACAGACAGACAGACAGACTTTCCCTGCGGGAGGCCCAGACCCCTTTTCTTCAGCCCCATGTCCTACCCCACCCTTGGCCCTAACTGAAATCTTCCCCTGGGGAGGTGAGAAGTGATAAAAGTGCTTTGGGGGGGGGGTTCCTATTGTTCTCTAGAACCGGGAATGCCAGATGGAGCCCCCTCCCAGGACAAACTTTTCAGCCACAGCCAATCAGGTGAGACCTCAATCAGCCTACAAGCTGTCATTCATTCCGCCCCCGACAGTGCATTCTCCCCAGGCGGGGCAACAAGGAAGAGAAGTGTGCAGCTCGGGACTCCTGTGGCCACCTCCTCTACCCAACCCCCTGCTCCTTATCTGAGCCCCAGGCACCTGGGACAGAAGGCCCTGACCTAGTGACCACTGGACCAGTCACGTGCCCCCAGCTCAGCATCTTGCTTGTCTCTCTGCTGCTGTCCTTGGCCTTCTCTTGATGTCAGGCAAGGATTTCCTTCCTTTCTGTTTATCATGAGGAGGTGGGGTCAGTGCTGTCGACAGCCAGGCCCTGCAAGTAGGGTTATCCCATCTCCACACTGAAGGTGGAGGCTTTCTTTCAATCTCCCGGCTTGCAATCTTAGACATCACCCACAAATGCAAGCCAACTTGATGTCCGCCCATTTCTTCTGCCTGGTAGGGATTTTATTCATTAATTTATGGTTTTGAGTCCCACCCACTTAGGTTGCTTAGGGTTGACTCCAGGCTCTGTAAACCTGGAGGTTGCTCCTGGCAGAGCCCGGGGAGCTCATATACAGTGCTAGGGACTGAACTGGGATCGGCTGCATGCAGGACAAATGCTGGAGCCCTTGTGTGATCTCTCCGGCATCTGGTAGGGGTATGAGCCAGGAACGGTTCTGATCTCTAGCTGACAGTGCAGCCCTATACTTCAGGATGGGGAAATCGAATCTGCAATTGGCCTACAAACTCATCATTCCTGCCCTAGAGCAGATGTTGGGCAGCAAGGACACTGAGTTGCAATGGGCCAAGCAGGTGCTAAGTGCGCTTGTGCTGGAGGCAAGGGGGACAATTAATTCCTCCACCCCTAACAGCTGAAGAGTTGCTGGCAGGGTGCAGAGTTTCCCCTGAGATGACACCTCTCATTTTATTCTGGCCTAGTGGGAAATTTACGATGCTTACATGGAGGAGCTGGAGAAGCAGGAAAAAACCAAAGAGAAGGAGAAGACAAAGACTCCAGTATCTAAAAAGGCGGGAGAGAAGGCTAAGAGGAAGATGGCCTCCATGGAGTCTCAGGTTCGGTGAGGGTTCCTGCGGCTGAATGAGACCATGTCCCCTGGGTAGACAGAGCCTGGATGTCCAGGAGGGCATCTGCGGGAAGGTGTAGGCCCACTGCAACTGCCCCTGGCATTCCAGCCCCCTCCAATATGACATAGGTCGGGAGGCCAGCAGAGACTTTGTTGGGCTTGGGGCAACAGAAAATGTGATCATTACTGAAAGCTCAGTGTGTAGCCTAGAAATCCTGGGGAGCTCACCCAGAGTTAGGGGATGTGAGAATAAGGCATCACCTACCTGGGCAAGAGTTCATGGGGCTTGGGGGGTGGTTGGACTTTCAGTCCTTGAGCCTATTTGCAGTCCTGTCTTTTAAGTGAAGTCTTCAGGGCTAGGTTGTTTTCACTCGGGGCGCCCTAGAGGGGGGCAGGTGAGAGCCCTCCCCGCCCCAAGGGACCCAGCCCCGGCAGCTGACCTCCACTACCCAACCACTGCCACGCTCCAGGCCACTTTCCGGACACATTATAAGACACTTCCTACACATTTTCCATAATTACCACACCATATTTGATGGAGTTCAGACAGTAGGCAACAATCGTAGAGAGTAATATATATATATGTATATGTGTGTATACATATATATGTATATAGATACATATATATATATATATATATATATATATCTTTGAGAGCCCAGCAAGCTACCGAGAGTATCCCACCCACATGAGTAGTCTGGCAAACTACCTGTGGCGTATTCGATATGCCAAAACCAGTAATGATAGGTCTCATTCCCCTGACCCTGAAAGAGCCTCCAGTCATTAGAAAAGATGAGTAAGGAGAGGCTGCTAAAATCTCAGGGCTGGGAGGAACAGGGACATTACTGTTGCCTGCTCAAATCAACCGACGAACAACAAGATGACAGTGATACAGTGGTACTTCAGGGCCAGGAGCCATGGAAGCACTGAGTACAGGCACTAGCAAGTCAGGCATGGGCTGTGACCACTCAGCACCGGGCATCAGGAGTCACACAGGCATCATTACAAAGGTCTTTTGGTTAGGGAACCCCGGGGGGAGGGGGGTACACGCAGCCAACCTAGATTTCGGGATCATCATGATGGGAAAGATCAAGGCAGGGAGAGGCTGAAGGATCCCATTTGCCTTTTCAGCTTCAGAGAAAACTGGGTCAAGAGCCTGAGGGCCTGTGTGGACATGAAGGTGGGTCGGGCTGGCGGCAGTCAGGTTTGAAGAGGGAAGATTGCGTTCAGGACCGCGGAGAGCTCCCGCACCGGGAACTGCTTCTGCCCCACCCCAGGGCCCAGGCGGGTCAGTGAAGGAAGGTGCTCCCTTTGCCTGCGGGACCCTAGCCAAATGTCCACACTTCCCGGTCCAGAGCAAATCTTTCTCGCCTAACACAATCAGCCCCAATTGGGTTTCGTTTCTAGGCTGAGCAGTTAGTGATGGTGACCATCATGGGGAGACTGGAACCTTGAAATGAAAGGGGGGGGCGGGGGGTTGTCTCTGCCCCGTGGACCACCTTTGTCCAGAACCTCCCTTCCCCCTGCATCTTTCCCTGGAACTTAGCAGCTTCAGAAGGGGCGGCTGTCCCACACCTGGGTTCTCACGACAAGTTTGTCTGTGAGCTCGTGCCAGGACAGTTCATTTCAGAAACCCTGCTGATGGTCACGGAGTCCCCGTGGCTGAGACTGAAAACTCTCCTTGGGTCTAAGCCCTCCCAAGGAGTTGGTGGCAGGACTGGCCTCCACGTACCCCTATCATACCATGTCCTTTGAGCTTGGCCAGCGCAGAAGGCTGTGATTCTGGCAGACTGCAGTCACTGGAGGACACAACACACCCCGCCCCATGATTATCTTCGTGTGCACCCTTCCCCCAAGAACTGAGCTCTCACCAAGGACTAGGCTGGGCTCTCAGTCCCCTGACATGAAGAGAGTGATGGCCCTTCCTCAAAATTCAGGTCTGGTGAGGCACTAGTGAGATTCAAGGGAGGGGAGAGAACACAGTAACTTGGAAGTACTTGTAGGAGAGAACAAAGTAACTTGTGGGATGGTTTCTAGGGTGAGGTCTCAGGCTTTGGCCTGGTTAATAGTTTGGGGGAGAGGAGTGGAGCAATAGCACAGCAGGTAGGTCGTTTGCTTTGCACGTGGCCAACCCGGGTTTGATTCCCAACATCCCATATGGTTCCCTGAGCACCGCCAGGGGTGATTCCTGAGTGCAGAGCCAGGAGTAACCCCTGTGCATCGCCAGGTGTGACCCAAAAAGCAAAAATCATCATCATCATCATCATCATCATCATCATCATCATCACTGTCACTGTCATCCCATTGCTCATCGATTTGTTCGAGCAGACACCAGTAACATCTCTCATTGAGAGACATATTGTTACTGTTTTTGGTATATCCAATACATACGCACGGGAAGCTTGCCAGGCTCTGCCTTGCGGGCTCCATACTCTCGGTAGCTTGTTGGGCTCTCCAAGAGGAATAATAATAATAATAATAATAATAATAATTTGGGGAGAGTGTTCAGAAACAAATTCAGGCTTGTCTGAGCTGGAAGACTAAGGCAGGAGTGACTCCAATCCCTGATACAGTCTGCACCAATAATGAAGGGCCCCTGAGGAGCAAAAAAAAGGGGTGGTTAGGCTGGGAAGGAGACGAAAGACTGGATCCCAAAGGCCACAGGTCCTAGCTTCGCCACTTACTAGCTGGGTTTTCTGAAACTGTCTTCTCATCTATAAAGATGTCCAGTGAGACCCACTTTGCAAGATTGTCATGAGGACCCCAGTTGATGTAGGTATCATCCTGATATAATGCTCGCTTGATTCTGATTGGTCAGTGGTGGCTGTTATTAACATGTGATACCAAGACATGGCTGACAGCACCCAAGAAATGCCAAACTGTGGGGGGGTGCTGTTCTCTGGCCTTGGAGGCGCCATCACCACATCCATAATTCAGCTGGAGAGGGCCCATGGGTAGGAAAACCACTGAAATTGGTTTAGGCTGATGCTCTTTCTGGACCCAGAAGATGCTTGTGACATGGAAGCATATTGCCAAGAAAGCTCCAAGGGGAAAGGAATCTTGGGGTCTGGGCATAGGGGCCGCACTGGTGCCAGAGGAATGCTGAGGACTGTGGCTCTCAGTCACTGGGCGACTGTCCCGGTGACTTTTCTGAGGTAAACTTGGAGTTGGTTTGAGACCTGACAAACAGAAGGTCGAAGACAGGTGCCCAGCTGGGACTTCACCACCATCGAGTGCATGTTAGAGCTGATCCTTAAGACCACCCAAGGATGGAGGTGCCTCACGCAGCCCCTCTTTTCCACCCTCTAAGACTTAGAGCTTAGATAACTGACCCAAGGGGCCATGGCTACTCTGTGGTGTTGTGGGGATGCAGGTGTGGGCCCCAGAACCCCTCTTCAGCCATACCCAATACTTCCCCTAAGGAAGTCTCACCCTGAGTTCGTCTGGAGGACCTTGGGCTCTGATTGTCCCACCTGCCACCTGCCTCAAACTCTTTCCTCCTTTCTTTTTCTTTCTGTTTTTTTTTGTTTGTTTTGTTTTGTTTTGTTTTTTTGCTTTTTGGGTCACACCTGGCGATGCTCAGGGGTTACTCCTGGCTCTGCACTCAGGAATTAACTCCTGGTGGTGCTCAGGGGACCATATGGGATGCTGGGAATTGAACCTGGGTCGGCCGTGTGCAAGGCAAATGCCCTCCCCGCTGTGCTATTGTACCTGCCCCTTTTCTTTTTCTTTTTCTGGTTTTTGGGCCACATCCAGCAGTGCTCAGAGTGTCACTCCTGGTGGCCTCTGGGGCCCGTATGGGATGCCAGGGCTCAAACCTGGGTTGGTCACATGCAAGGCAAGTGCTCTACCTGTTGTGTTATCCCTCCGGCCCCGTTTTGCTTTTTCTTTTTTAGCATAGTTTATGGTCCACTTGAGTGATTTTGGGGGATTTCATGCACTAGGCACTCGTTCCTGGTTCAGGTGAGTTATTCTCCCTGACATGGAGTGGCCTGTTTTCACATCTACACAGTGAGTAGCTCCCTGGATCAGGACTCGGTTCTGCCTTGAGCACTTTGTATGCAAGTCCATCTCTCCCTTGCCCTAAGCATCTCTGTCTTCTTTAACTCTCTATTGGCTTTTAGCTTTTTGGGGGATAGATCTTACCTGGTGATGATCAGGGCTTATTCCTGGCTTTTACCTGGTGCTCAGGGCTTACTCCTGGTTCTGTGCTCTGGAATCATCCCTGGTGGGAATCAGGGGACCATATGGCAGGACTAGGGTGTAGTGGATTTAACCCAGATTCTGTGCATGTGAGGTACGCACCTTACTGGCTGTACTTGCTCTGGTCCCTCAGGTTTTTGTTTTCAGTTTTGGAAAACACATGATGGTGCTTGGGGGTTACTCCCAGCTCATTGCTCTGTAAAATACTCCTATAGGTGCTCAGGGGGGACCCTAGCATTCTGGGGATGGAGCTCCAGCCCCTTCAGACATCCCAGAAACCTCTGAGGGTGGCTTTCTGGGGGGGTCATTGCTAGTGCTACAGCTGAGGGAACTTTTGTGCCCCCCCAGAGGAGTTTCCTAGCCTCCCTTGTCTGCTTTCCTCTCCATGATTCTTCTGGGCTCCCTGGGGTGCCCTGCACATGTGCTGAGAGAGGTACCATCTGCAGAAGGAAGTGTGTGAAGTGGCTCCAGACGGGTGCCACCCTTGTTAGCACAGAGTCCCACGATGCTTGTGAGCTGGGGCTTCCCAGCAAGAGGTGACAGAGTGAGACACGGTGACTGAGCAGGGCAGTATGGGGCGTGGGGGACAGACAAGCATTGCTGGGCCAACTGCAGGCCTGGCTGGGGCTCTGGGCCCCACTCTCCCTGTGTCCCCACAGAGCGATGACATCACCAAAGTGGCACAAGCCGCAAAAATCGTGGAACGGATGGTCAACCAGAACACGTACGATGACGTTGCTCAAGGTAAGAGAGGAACGACAGAATAATAGTAAGGGTGCTTACCCTGCATGTGGCCAACCTGGGTTCAATCCCTGGCATCCCATATGGTTCGCTGATCCCACCAGGAGTGATTTCTGAGTGCAGAGCCAGGATTAACCCCTGAGCATCACTGAGTGGGTCCCCAAACCAAACAATAATCACTGTATCACTGTATCACTGTCATCCCATTGATCATTGATTTGCTCGAGCGGGCCCAGGAACGTCTCCATTCATTCTAGCCCTGAGATTTTAGCAGCCACTCTTTACTCGTCCTTTCCAATGGTGCCGCATTAGAGGCTCTTCAGGGTCAGGGGACAAATAATAATAATAATAATAATAATAATAATAGTAATAATCACTCTATCACTGTCATCCCATTGTTCATCGATTTACTAGAACAGGCACCATCTCCATTCGTCCCAGCCCTGAGATTTTAGCAGCCTCTCCCTACTCATCTTTCCCAACGATTGGAGGCTCTTTCAGGGTAAAGGGAATGAGACCTGTTATTGTTACTGTTTTTGGCATGTCGAATACACTATGGGGAGCTTGCTGGGCTCTGCCAAATAGTAATAATAATAGTTTATCATTACATGGGGAAGTGTGGCCAATCACCATGATGAGGGCACATTTTTGTGCGACCCTGCTCCATTCTACAGGTGTGGGGGAGAAAGAAGCCACCCCTTCCCAAGGCCAGGGGAGCTCTCGAAGGGCCGGTGTGCAGGCTTTGCATGCTGGAGGCTCAGGTTGGATCCCCAGCACTGCATGGTACCCAGAGCACTGTCCATTGAGATTCTCCAAACAAAAACAACCATAAAAGCACCCCTTCTTCTTCTGGGTATCTGTAGGGAGATGAGACCTGCGTAGGTGTCATTGGTGGGACCGTAAAGTCACCAGCATATTAGGAATCTGGGGTCCTCTTCCCACAGCCCCGAAGGCAGCAGAGCAAGACTGTCACCCCGGGGCCAGAGAGAATAGGACAGAGGGGAGGATGCTTGCCCTTGCATGAAGCCAAGTCAGGTTCGACCCCCGGCACCCCCATATGGTCCCCTGAGTCCTGCCAGGACTGATCCCTGAGCGCAGAGCCAGGAGTAAGCCCTGAGTAGCTGGATATGGCCCCAAACCAAACAAACCAAAACTGTCACCCCCACTTTTCAGAGGAGCAAACCAAGGCCAGCTAGTTGGCAACTACCGAGGGTCCCAGAGCGAGGTCTTGAGTTTCCCGGTCAGTCCAGGTTGGGGTGGCGGGGCAGGGAGGGGGTGGGGGTGGAGAACAACACAGACCCTAGAATGTCGTGGAGAGACAGAAGCTGCTCTGGGGAGCCTCAGGGATGGAAGAAAGGAAGTGAGGGGTGATGGCAGCCATCAAGGAAGACTCGAGGGAGGCCGAGTGCAGAGGCCAGAGACAGGCAGGTGTGAGAGGGCAGGAGTGAGACGGGGAATGTTCTGGGCAGGGGAAACGGACTGGAATGGGATCTGACCTGAGGCAGCGGGCTCAGTGACCCGGAACGGGGCTTTGCTGGACAGGGGCCAGGGCTCAGGCGGGAGGCATGGGTTGGAGCCCGGGAGGCGCTGGGGGGCTAGAGATGAATGTAGCAAATATCCTGCGGAGAATCTGACCTTTCTTTACAGAGAGTTCAAAGAGAAGAACATGGCGGGGCACAGCCCCGAGAGCAGGGCGAGAGAGGTTGGGGCTGGGAGGAGCGCAGAGAGAGAGAGAGAGAGGTGGCTCAGCCTGGGCTGGGCTGGGAGCCTCGCCACACTTTACCCAGACCCCATGATAGAAGGAGCCATCTGTCATAGTGATGGGCGAGCACCAGCATTGCCTGGGAATGGCCAAGGTACCCGGGGTGGTGCATGCCATTGACACGGATTATTGTATTTCCTTCTGACAGCTGACTGTCAGGCAGACACTGTTATCATCTCCCTTCTGTAGAGGAGGGATTCAGGCTGGACTCAGCAGTCTGTGAAAACTCCAGCTGGTAGGAGACATGAGTAGGGGCCCTGGGGACTGGAAGGATGCGCCCCCCCCCCACCCTCGAGACTCCTCCACGGCTTCTGCCCTTGGGTGCCCATTGCAGGGTCACTGGACCGGAAGAGGCATTTCAAATACGCACTCAATAGGTCTGCACTGGTGATTAATTAGCGATGAGGTGGAGAAAGAGATTGATTCAGAGCCTCTTAAATCCCAGGGGCCTGGGAAATCCTGATGCCTTGACAGGTCCGGGGCGCTGGGATACTTCCCGTGGCAGGACCCGCACATTCCCCCAGTGACTTGGGTTCCCCTGGGAGGTGGCGCTTTCAGTCGGTCCTCAAGGCTGGCAGCTCCTTGCTGCTGGCAGGTCTCTGTCCCCGACAGCCTAGGGGCTCTTCTTGGTGACTTGCTACTTGCCGCTCACCCCCGGGGACAGAGAAACCAGCACTGCCAAGAGCAGAGGCTGAAACAAGCCCCCTTGTTATCATTCCGGCTGGAAAACGGCCTTGAGTGCTTTTCAAAGCTGTCAGAGTACACAGCAGCCATGAATGAATTTGTCACTCACACAGCTTGGCTTCCTGAAACCCGGCCTCTGCAACCAGCCCACAAAAGGGCCGCAAGCATGATTAATAACCATGGAGAAACTGGCCGGGGCGAACCTTTTTCATTTATAAGAACACAGTCACATAAGAATGCATTGAACTTTGATTTTCTTTAATTGCCTACTCTTTTTCCCTTTGGGAAAGCGCAATCATGAAGGCGAAGGGAAAATAGAGAAGCGTTTGCCAATTAATCTCCTCTCTGAAACTAAACGTTTTCAAAGACAGTCGGGAGCCCAGGGATGGCTCATGGGATCAAGGCACTTCTCTCGCTGGCCACCGAGGTCTTTTTTTTTTTTTCCTTTTGGTCTCAGATATTTCTGAGGTTTGCCTGTGATCTCACGACCTCTAGGTATGGAGCTTTGGCTGTGCTTGGGCACGGATGTCCTTGACTGGGCTAGAGAGGAGGATTTTCATTTCTAATGACTCACCCTGGGCTGAAAAGAAGGCACAGGAGCATTTCACTGATGTTGGTTCGTTTCACTGCATTCTTGGAGCAAGCAGTGGGAGTCTGCTCTGTGGCCCATCCTGTGCGGGGGTGGAGATGAATGGAACAGGTGTCCTGTTCTCCAGAAGCAATCTTGAGGGAAACCAGGTGAAAAGATAAATAGATGCAACCCAGAGCGGGGTTTTTTGCCATTGCTGTTGCTTGGGGATTTTTTTTGGTGGGGGGGATTGGTTTTTGGGCCACACCCGGCAATGCTCAGGGGTTATTCCTGGCTCTGTGTTCAGGGATCACACCTGGCGATACTCAGGGACCATATGGGATGCTGGGGATCGAACCGTATCAGCTGCATGCAAGGCAAATGCTCTATCCTCTGTACTATCTCTTCGACCCAGAGAAAGATTTTTTTTTAATTCTTTTATTGAGTCACTGTGAGATATAGCATTACAAAGCTGTCCATGATTCGGTTTTAGTCATACAGTGTTCTAAACACCCATGCTGGGGCTGGAGCGATAGCACAGCGGGTAGGGCGTTTGCCTTGCACGCGGCCAACCTGGGTTCAAATCCCAGCATCCCATATGGTCCCCCGAGCACCGCCAGGAGTCATTCCTGAGTGCAGAGCCAGGAGTAACCCCTGTGCATTTGGGCCGGGTGTGACCCAAAAAGAAAAAAAAAAACCATGCCTCCACCAGTGCACATTTCCCAGCACCAATGTCCCCCACAAAACACAACTCCCCCCACCCCAGCCTGTCTCTATGGTAGGCACTTCTCTTCTCTCTGTCTGTCTCTCTCTCCCTCTCTCTCTCTCCCTCTCTCTTTCTCTCCTTCTCTATCTCTCTGTCTCTGTCTCTCTGTCTCTCTGCCTCTGTCTCTGTTCTGTCTCTGTCTCTGTCTCTCTGACGCTTTCTGTCTGTATGTCTCTCTCTCTCCCTCCTGCCCTTCCTCCCTCTCTCTCTCTCCCCCTACCCTCTCCCCCTCTCCCCTCCACCCCCTGCCCCCAGGGAGAGATTTTCAATAGAAGAGAGGTGAGGCTGGAATGGAGGAAGAAAGAATCCACTCAACCAGAAAGTGAAGGTCTCACAAAGAGCTGGAGGGGGAGGAGGGGAAGGGGGAGGAGGAGGATGTGATATGGAGTAGATGTAGGGGCAGGGTATTTCAGACATGGAACAGTGTATAGAACCCCACAGAAACGTGAGGCCACTCTGTCCTTTGACGCTCTAATGGACAGGGTACAGACAGTTGGCTGGAAATGTCTTCGAAGCAGTGACCGGGACACTGCCGTGGCCAAGCAGCCTCCGTGCAGAGGTGCTGTTGAGCGCTTGTGCCGGGGTGATGAGGCGGGCTGAGAAAGGGGTCTCCCTGTTCCACAGTTGCAGCTCTGTGGAGCAATGAACTGGAAAAGGACTGACGTTATAAGCCAGGTAACAGCTACTGGGGCCTGAACCTGGACAGTGGCTGAATTTGGAGAGCTGTAAATGTATTAAAAAAAAAAAAAAAGATAACCAGGGACCAGAGAGAATGCTCAGTGAGCTGAGGCAGGCTTTGCAAGCAGGAGGCCCAGGCTCCATCCCCCAGTGTCACACGGTTCCCCCAAGTACCACCGTGAGCAACCCCCAAGCACAGGGCTGGGAGTAACCCCTGAGTAACCACTGTGCCCCCCCAAAAAGCCAAACACATTTATGGGAAGTTCATCAGAGAAAACTCTGAGAGAGAGTGAGAAGATAGCCACCAAGGAGGAGGCCGCTTCCAGTGGAGGGCAGAGAAAGGAAGGGGGACTCTACCCAAGTTAGAGAAAAGGGGAGACAAAGCCTATCAGGAAAGAGATAAATTAGAGTTCAGGGAGTTTGCTGAATGGGTGGGAAGCCTTTGTCCCTGCCTGCCCGCTGCTTTGGTGTCATTTACCTCAGCACCTAGGGCAGTACAGGGCCTCATTCAGAGAGCAGGCTGCATGTCAGTTAGGGCTCGGGGTCTGGTTTTCTCTCTCCCCAGCAGCTCGCATGTGCTCACTCACGTCCCCCTCACCACAGCCCTTTGCGGGTTGCAACGACTCCCGCTCCTACTGGGAAGCCCCAGAAAGGCACATCATTGAGGGCGTGGGCTGGCGACGCAGTGCAGTGGGGCAGCCCCCAGGACCGACTCTCGCCTTTGCGTGTTTAAGATTTTAAATATTACGAGGATGCTGCGGACGAGTACCGGGACCAGGAGGGGACCCTGCTGCCACTCTGGAAGTTCCAAAACGACAAAGCCAAGCGCCTGGCCGTCACCGCCCTCTGCTGGTGAGCGCAGACATTGCAGCAAGCCCGTGGGGAGCCGAGGCCCCGCGCGGGGCGCTTTAACTACACTTACCCACCTGTAGGCAGTGTGTGTGTAGCGGGGGAGGAGGGAGGGATGAAAGGAGGCTGGGATTCTTAGGATACTGCGCAATCTGCCCAGGTCTCCAAAAGCGGGACCGTGGACGTCTGCGGTGCAGTGTCCTCGGAAGAGCCCCATTCAAAGGTTTTCCTGGGCCAACGGGTTTGTGTTTCTCTGGCAGGAATCCCAAGTACAAGGATCTGTTTGCAGTGGGGCACGGCTCCTGTAAGTACCGAGGCTAAGTAAGTACCCACTTGCTCACGCAGCGCTGCGTGTCTGCAGGACTCACTGCTGGGGTGGAGGAGGCAGTGACCAAGGTGGTCGCTGCCCTCGGGAGGCTCACAGCGGCAGGGCGGGGGATGACCATCACACCAGCCCTTAATGCTGGGTGAAGGAATGGGGCAAAATGAGCCCGAAGGAGCCTTTGTGGTGGAGAGAAGGGGACCCCAGGGTGCCAGGTCTGGGGACTCAGCCCCAGAGCAGGAAAGGAGCCTTCGAGGGGTTCCGGCTCAGGCCCCTAAGGACCCCGTGGGCCGTTTCAAGAACCTTCACTGACGATGGTCTCCAGACCTCTTGAAGAAGGTGTTTTTTTTTGTTTTTGTGTTTTTGTTTTTTAGCAGGGGGCACATCCAGCCATGCTCAGGTGGGAGTTGCCCCCAGTTTAGGCTAGAGGTGGCTCCTGGCCATGCACAGAAGACCCCAGGGTGCTCGAGACTGAGCTGCACGCCCAGCAGGAGGCCTCTCCCGGCCTGCCTCCTCTCAGGGACCAGCATAGCCAGCAGGCAGTGGGCAGCATTCCAGCTTGGCAGGGGAGGCAGAGTGGGGGGTTGAGTGGCATGGTAGAGGGACCTTATGGGGTCAGGGGGCAAGCAGAGGGTGGGGAGGCCGCATGTGCTTGACATTCATCACTTGGCCCCTGAGCCCTGGGAGACCCCTGTTGTTCATAGTGCTTTGACCCCTGCCCATCAATCCCCGCCCCCACAGCTCCTGGTACTGTGGCTATGGGCCGCCCTGGTCTCAGATTTGGGGCCCCCGGAGAAAGCCCTACCTCCAGGCTGGCCCGAACCCTGTCCCTTCCTGATGGGAGAGGGCCCCCTGATTTACAGGAGCAAGCTGCTTCCAGAGTGACGCAAGAAGGGCCTGGCCTTTCCCAGGCCCCTGCCAGCCCTCAGCCCTCTCCCCTCGGACAGGTCCGCCCCTTCTCCCCCAGGGCCCGGGGGTGTTTGTTATTCTTCTCAGGGAGGGGACCTTGGAGCTGCGCCCGGTCTCGTGGTCTGGGCGCCTTGGAGGGTGCCCTCAATGGACGCTTTGTGTGTCCACTCGTGAGAGAGGGCTGCTGCCCAGCGGGGCATTCCCTCCCTCTCGGGCGGCCGAATTCAAGCATTCCTCCCCTCCACCTCAGCTACCGGGCCTGGAACCCAGCCGACCCCCCACAGGCCCTCCCAGGAAGGGCAGGACCCCTCCCCAAGAGACTGAGGGCAGGGACCTGTCCCGGGGGGCCTCCCTGTCCTTTGTAGGTCCTTTCAAGCATCTCTGCGCCACTGGACACCTCCTGCTCCAGGCCAGAAAGAGGCTGCCCCCTCCCCACTTTAGCTTGAGCTGCTGTGAGACCCCCGTGAGGAGCCCCATGAACACAGCATAGCTGGGGCTTGGAGCAGGCCTTGATGCTCTAGGTCCTGAGTTTGATCCCTGGCTCTGCCTGGCCCCCACCCTCTCCCCAGCACCTCTGCTAGTGGCGCCCAGTACCACTGGGCCTGAGCGGTACCACATTACCAGCCCCAAGCACTGAACTGAACTGCCCACCTGCTCAGGCCAGCTGAGTGTCGCCGGGAGTAGCCCTCAGTGCTCCCTGAGCACTGCCTAGTCCCCCTTTAGCATCCCCCTACCTCTCCCCCAAAAAAAGAGCAACGATAACCAGTGAGCTCTAGGCCTCACCCACACCCAGAGGACAGTCGGTGATGTGCTGAGTCTGTCCTCGCCTCCTCGCCCCCAGTGCCCCTGAAGGGCCCGGGGGGTGGGGGCGGGGGCGGGGAGCTGGGGACAGGTCAGAGGGGGCAGTGGCGCCCCCATGGCAGGGCCTGAAGACCCAGAAGTTCATCTCTCCCTTCGCTCCTCCCCCACGAAGGGCTGAGCAGGCACCCACAGCACCCGGAATTCCCTCCTGGGGTCACCGGGAGTCCCGCATTCCCCAGTACCCAGGAGCTTCCCTGCAGGCTGCAGAGGCAGAGGCCAACGGTCCTGCAGGGGCAGGTGATGTTGGATCCCCTGCACCCCGCCCCTCCCTCCACACAGTCCTCAGGAGCTCCCCAGACCCCCTGCCCACCCCACTCAGCCTCACCCAGACAGACCCTGACCAGAGAATTGGGGGCTGCTGTCGGGTGAGGCCTCCCCCTAGCCGGGGGTCCCTCTGTGCAGAGGGGTTCCTCCCAACCCGTCTGTAGCAGGGGAATGAGGCCCCTCCTGGTTTACCAGGCGGGTGCAGTGGGGTCCATCCTGGACACCCTGTCTGGTCCTGACGGATGGGCAAGCCTGCGAGCGAGGGAAGGAAGTGTCCCAGTGGCCACCGCTGGGAAGGACAGAGGATCCAGCTGTCCCTCGGCCCAGTCTCCTGTGGGCGGCGGCTCAGAAGGGGGTCAGAGTCCCAGCACCGGACCCATTCCCAGTGGTCTGGCTCGGCCTGTCCAACCCCCGCCCGCCCCCGCCCCCAAGAGCCCCTTGTCGGGAATTCAATCTTGCCCCATCGTTTGTCAGCCTCACTAATTAAGCAGTGTTAATTTCATTTACTGAAAATGGAAATTCATCCACCTCATTTCTCCCTGTTCATCCTCCACACACAGAATCCATCACTCCTCAGCTGCTGGCTGCATAAAATTTACAGGACTAATTATGTTGTCAGGTCTCTCTGTAAATAGAGTCTATAAAGGCCACCGAGCTTCCCCGGGCTGGAGTGGAAGGGCATTCTCGTTGTGAGCTTAATTACTGCTTAGTTATTTAGGTTCTCAAATGTTTGCCTCATTTTCCCTAAATCAAATTAAATGTCCCGCTTGATGTATTCTGTCTCAGAGGCCTTGCTCCGAGTTCCCACACTGTTTAAATATGAGTCCTAATGAATGGGCGCGCTTGGAAATGGAGGCCGCTCACTGCCCGGAGGCCGAGCCGGGGCCCTGCGCCGCCTGGGGCCACGCTGGAGGCCTGGGGCCCTCTATCACCCTTGCTGGGAAGGCCAGAGTCGGGGGAGCCTTTCAAGAGTCTTCTGCCTTTGCAGACTGAGGCAGTCCTGACCAAGGGAACATTTCTCTCTCTCTTTTTTTTTTTTTTTGGCTCTTTTTGGGTCACACCTGATGATGCTCAGGGGTTACTCCTGGCTCTGAATTCAGGAATCACTCCTGGCGGTGCTCGGGGGACCATATGGCATGCCGGGGATTGAACCTAGGTAAACACCCTTCCCGCTATACTATCACTCCGGCCCCAAGGGATCACTTCTCAGTTCCCGGAGTCCAAGGCCACGGGGCCAGGCCATGGGAAGGCACGGGAGGCTTAGCAGAGCGGAAATACAGCGGATAGCACGTTTGCCTTGCACGTGGCAGACCCAGGTAGGATCCCCAGCACCCCATAAGCTTCCTTGAGCCCTGCCCAGAGTGATTCCTAAGCGCAGAGCTAGGGAGTAACCCCTGAGCAATGCTGTGTGTGCCCCCCCCATCCAAAAACAAAAAACACACAAAAAACATGTGGTCCCTCCAAGCATCCCCAGGAGCAAACTGCTCTACTCCCACCTCTTCCGAGCCCCTGAGCAATGTAGGGTGGGGCCCCAAAGAAAAACAAAAGGTGAGCTGGGGACAGGGAGGGGGGGTCTCTGCTCCCACCACCACCACCACCTCCTGAGACACGGGTCAGAAAGCCAGCCTGGTGCAGTGACACTCAGCCACATCCTCAATGACACAGAGCCATGCGGACACACCCTCCGGTGGCTCTGCAGGGGGAATTTTGTCACCTCACTTTTTTCCCCCCCAGTTCTAGAGGCTGCCCACATCCCATGGCTTGTGGTCTCCTTTCCAGTGAGCCACTGCCCCCTCCCTGCCCAGTGGTGGTCACCTTCCTTTTGCCGCTCCTGCCTCCCCCCGCCCCTTGTCTCCTCGCCCTCCTTGACTCAGTCCCATCTGTAAAGCCTCTCTTGCTGTGCAGAGTAACGGATTTGTGGGTTCTGGGGATTAGGACATTGGCGTTCCCGGGACAGGACGGGGTTGGGTGGGCGGGGGGAGGAAGGGAGTGGCATTATTCTGCCCATCACACTCCACCCCCAGGCGTTATTGCATAACTCAATTAGGGGCTTATTAAAAAGCAAGAAAAAAGCAAGCAGGCACCAAGGTGGCCGGCCTGGCACCTGCCGCCTGGCTGTTCTGGCTGCTGTCGCTGCAGCTTCGCTGGTGGCCACTGACCTGGCTGCGGCCTGAGCCCCGAAAGCCCTCCACCTGCCTCGTCCTCCTGGAAGTGCTTATTGTTTGTCTTTGGGGGGGTAGGAGACCTCCATGCTCAAGTCTTGTTCCCGGCTCTGCCGGTAGGGATCCTGGCTGGCAGGGCTCAGGAGACAATATGTGGTGCCAGGGATGGGACCCGGGCTGGCAGGCACCTTCCCCACTGTCCCATCGCTTGGGTCCTTACCCTCCTTGAATCCTGGGCAGGGGCCAGGCTTCTGACAGCCAGAAGGCTCCGGAGTAGCACACCCCGCCCCCACCACCTCCACCGGCTACCTACAGGTCAGGGGTGCAGCCCTGGGATGAAGCTTCACTGGTCCTTGCCAGTCTGACAACATCCCACCTTCCCCCATTGGGCACCAACTGACTTAGCCCCCTCCCCCAAAACTAGCGCCTGCTGAGAGCTGTTGGGGGTGGGGCTGGAGGAGTGGGATATGTGTGTTCATTCTGGTCCCTGCATCTTGCAAACCAATGCAGAGGCCGGCAGAGGGAGGGAGACCTTTGGGATTATCCAGTGCTGCAAGGCTCGGAGGAGACCCTCCCTGCCCACAGGAGAGAGAAGGCCCCTGAGCACCCGGGCCAGGCTCGTGCCCTCGCTCCGCTCCGTGTCTCACTCAGTAGCAGGTGAAGATCCCTGATAAACAAACAAGGCCTGAGGGGCTGGGGAGAGTAAGACAGGCACAGCCCAGGCTCTGCGTGCAGGACACCCAGTTCCGTCCTTGGAGCTGCTTGTTCCTAGCACAGAGGGGGAGTAACCCCTGAGCACTCCCACAAGCAATAACAGTGACAATGTTGATGTTCCTGAGACGGGCAGAGGGACGCCTCCACGCAGACTCTCCCGGAGAAGAAAGAAAGCTCCTGGAGACGGGGAGAGGCACCGAGAGGAGGCCAGCTAAGGTCAAGCGTCCACTGGCCCCCCCGGGATCGCTTCCCCCCCAGGTCTCCTCTTTGCCCTCCTCCCTGCCTCCTGTCCTTTTCCCTAGCCTTAAATGCTCGTAGACACCCCTTCATCGATGCCTCACCCCGCCATCAGCGTCTCTACCTTTTGACACGGCCCACTGGGGAGTAGAAAACTTTATTTATGCTTGAGTTGCTAAGGGGTCTGTAGAGTTCGGGACAAACTCTACAGACCCTCGGGGTCCAAGGTCCCAGGCTCACTGGGAGCCAAGGCCCTAAGGTGACCTAGACGCCAGGACTAGCGGGGGGCGGGGGGAACCATGGTTTGCTGACTGGTGGCACCGTGCCAGTGATGTCTGAGGGCTGCCACTGGCAGCCTGAGCCCTGGGCCCCTAGGGGGGACCACAGGGTGGTGGTGGTCATCAGGAGGGCACCAGTTCAGGGTGCTGAGATGGACATGCGGCCCACTGTCCATCATGACCAGGAGGAGAAGGGCATGGTGCATTCACTCAGGGATGGGCAAGACGCAGACTAGAAGGAGGGGAGAGGAGGGCTGCGGGCAGTGGGGCACTGAGCTTTTTCTGCTTTCCCAGGGGTGGGGGGCTGACAGGTAACAACTGCAGTGAGAAGTGGGCACCTTTATGTGGAGGCCTGGGGGTGGCAAGTAACAAGGGACACTAGAGTCTGCCCTGAACAACCCTGGGTGTGGCCCCAAACCTGTAGCACTATAGTACTGTCGTCCCATTGTTCATCGATTTGCTTGAGTGGGCACCAGTAACATCTCCATTGTGAGACTTGTTGTTACTGCTTTTGGCATATCGAATACGCCACAGGTAGCTTGCCAGGCTCCACCATGCGGGCGGGATACTCTCGGTAGCTTGCCGGGCTCTCCGAAAGGGGCGGAGGAATCGAACCCGGGTCGGCTGCATGCAAGGCAAACGCCCTACCCTCTGTGCTATCACTGCAGTCGCCCCAAACCAAAATAAATATAAGAAGGTCGAAGGCTTCTTGGCCAGAGATGGCACAGAGGCCCAGTGTGCCATGCCTTCCACAAAACTGACCCCACTTTGCTCCAAGAGGTCCCATCTGGTCCCCTGAGCATCACCAGGAGCGATGAGAGCCAGAAGCCCTGAGCACCATCGGGTGTGACCCTAACACACCCTCTGCACCCCCCAAAAAAGAAAGGGGTGTGTGTATGTGTGGTGGTGGTGGTAGGGTCCTTGTCAGGGCATATGACCCAGGATGAAGGCAAGCTCAGGACAACCCAGGGGAGACCCAGATCAAGGTCCTGGGAACCGCACGGCACCCTCCGTCCCCCAGCCCTCCAGACACTGGGCTGTCACTCAGCCCAGGCTGAGCCCTGGGTGATACAGCAGGAAAGGTGGCACCCTGCCCGCAGTCAGCCTCAGGAGCCAGGCTGGAGCCGGCGGGAGAGAGACGGCAGCTCCCCCACCCCCAGCCCTGTGTTCCCTGGGTCCTGAGCACCCGGGAGGGGGGGGGGCGCGTCTGGAAGTCGCCCAGCTCCTGCTTTACACAGCTGCAGCCAGCACTGGGGCTGAGGCATCTTCCCCCAGACGCCCCCCACCCCACCCCCCACCCCGAGAACTCTGTATGCCCTTTCCTGGGCTCAGGCTGCAGCCCTGGCCCCTGTCTCCCAGGGCAGACCCTCCTCGCAGGTGACCAGGAGTCCCAGATTGGCCAGGGAGATTGGCAAGGAGAGTGGCCTCGGCCCTGGGAGCCAGCCAGCTGGCCTCAGCCTCGACCTGACCCGCCTCCGGCCAGCCCAGCTCCCAGCGGCGGCTCCTAGGAGTCCTGGCTCCTAGGAGGCACCAGCTGCGGGGTGCAGGGGCGGGGATCTCTCGGGTCAGGGCCCAGACCCACCCTGAGCCAGCCCCGTCGCTTCCTCTGCAGCCTCGGAGAAGAGAGAGGAAAGGACCCGCTCCTTGCAGAGCCAGCCCAGCTGGGAGCCCTCCTCCAGACAGGGTCTGGGAGGTGGGGAGGCTCAGGCCAGCTGTTGCCAGGAGCAGAGCCAGAAGCCCTGGGGGAGGGGGTTGCAAGAGGAGGGGGGAACCCCGGTATGAGCGGAAGGGCCCCCACAAGACAGCCTTGCCTACACTTCCACCGCCCTGGCTCTGGGCTGTGGCAGGGAGTAACAGTGTTTCCAGGTTGGGTGCAGGAGAGCACACAAGAGTGGGAATGAGCTGGAAGGCACCCCCCCAACACACCTCTGCTGAGCACTCCAAGGGCTAGGCCTGGGGGTGACCCTGGGCAGGGATGGTTGGGGGAGGTCAGGGAGGGGGTCATACCCCCCCCATGCTGGAGACTGCTCCGCCCCGCCCCCCAGCAGTGCCAGGGTCTGAACCCAGGGTGCCCACATGTGAAGCCTGAGTCCCAACCCTTGCAGCCATCTTTCCTGATGGGGCCCCAAACTTCTTGATTCTGGGAGCTGGTGCGGTGTGAGAGTGCAAGCTTCCGAGGACCGGGGCCTGGGGCTGCAGAGGTCAAGGGGGAAGGTGGGGAGGCGTATGGGCAGTTCCAAGCTAGCCTACCCTAAGGCCCTGTTCTTGGCTGGGCAGCGAGGAGTGCAGGGACATTCCTGAGGCCTCTGCAGTCAGCGACCTGCCTCTGAGCTGGGCATTGAGCCCTGTCCAGGAAAACTGCCCCTCCCCAAGCCCACACACCTTCATTTTCCATGTGTATACCTGTGCATATGTGATGTGATGTGATTTGTGTGTTAAATGTGTATAGATGTATATGCTTGTATGTGTGATTTGTGTGTGTGTGTGTGTGTGTGTGTGTGCTGCAGGGAGAACCAGTGGAACTTCCTCAAACATGCAAACCATGGGCTCTAACCACTGAACCATCCCCCCACCCCCCACCAGGTACATTCTTTTTTTTTGCGGGGGGGTGGGGGGGTACACCCAGCAGTGCTCAGGGCTTCTCCTGGCAGGGTTCAGCCCCAGGATCGCAGACTGTAGCCGTGCCTGCAGGTTGGGTCTTCCTGTGAGAAGCTGCTGGCTGGAGAGCAGCAAGCTGGAGTGTACCCCTGAGTGCCGGCATTCTTTCTGGGGGGAGGGGGGAACAGCCGGCGATACTTAGGGCTTCCTCCTGGCTCTGTGCTCAGGAATCACTCCTCGTGGTGCTCGGGGGAACCCTACGGGATGCCGGGGATGTCACCCGGGGTGGCCATGCGCAAGGCCAACGCCCTCCCCGCTGTAGTCCGGCCCGGCCCCACTGAGCGGCCCGCTCTCTCCGGAGCAGATGACTTCATGAAGCAGAGCCGGGGCATGCTGCTGCTGTACAGCATGAAGAACCCCAGCTTCCCCGAGTTCGCCTTCAGCAGCGAGAGCGGCATCATGTGTCTGGACATGCACAAGGACCACCCGTACCTGGTGGTCGTGGGCCACTACGATGGCAATGTGGCCGTCTACAACCTCAAGAAGCCCCAATCCCAGCCCTCCTTCCGCAGCTCGGCCAAATCAGGCAAACACACGGACCCTGTGTGGCAGGTCAGTGGGGGGGAAGGGGGAGGGGGGAGGGGAGGTAGAGGGGAGTGTGCACTTGGAGGGGCTGGGTGTGGGGCTAGGGAGACTGGGTGAGGATCTGCAGGTAAGAGGGGCTGATATCTGGAGCTCCCGGAGCTCCCCGCATGGGTGAGGTCCCCATCTTGGGATTTTGTAAGTGTGGGATCCACAGCCCAGAGCTCAGGAAGCCCACTGGCTCTGTGCCAGGTACCCTGGACTTCCCTGGGTGAAGGGGGTTCCCCAGAGGCAGGGAGCCGGGTCTACGAGCCTTCTCAGGAAGCACCCCTCTTCCCCAGAGAGGCACAGAACAGAATTTTTTGCTGGGCATCGGGGGCAAGGTTACACCCTCAGCTCAGCATGTCCCACCTTCTCGCCCTGGGCATGGACCCCCACAGTCTCTTCGTGGAAGTCACCTTGGCGCTGACAGCCCAGGAGCCCCCTGGTTGTGCTCACTGTTTCCTGGGCCCTCCTGAGCTGAGTTTCTGCCTCCTGCTGGCCCCACGAGGGGCTGACTCTCCTCTCTCCCCATCCTCCGCCGCCGCCGCCGCCCTCTCAGCCTCACCATGTGCGGGGAGCTGGGGCATGGGCACCCCTGCCACCCAGCTTACTCCCTGCAGCTCACCTCCCAGGCAGGACCTGGGCGAGGTTCATCACCTCCAGAGGGGAGCACCCTGCCCCCAAGGAGGACCCTGGAGTCAGCTCCAGGACTAAGCTGTGTCCCCGGGGCTGCCCCTGCCCTCAGAGATGCCAGGGCCAAGCAGGACCCGAGCCAGGAGCAGGCGAGGAGGTGAGGGGGTGAGTGCCCAAGGCCAGCCCTCTCCTCAGTCAGGCCGTGGGTGCGAGGGGCAGCAGGAGTCCCACTTCCCTTTCACTGGGCAGATGCAGGGGGATGGGTGGCCTTCTGGTACCTCCCTGCCCCCGTCTGGTCAGTCTGGTCTGGAAGACCCCCTGCTCCAGTCTCTCAGGGGCTCACTGTCCCATCCCCTTTCAACTCCGTCATTCCCTCACTCTGTCCCCCTCCCAGCCTTCTGTTCCCATCCCTGACTGGGAGCTGAGGTCGCTGCAGGTCTTGGCCTCTGGGGTGCCTTCTGGGGGGCATCCACAACTGTACTGACCAGGACTGGACAAGATGCAAATTACTCCAGAGGTCTGTGGAGCGGGGTGGGGGAGGGTACTGAGGAGGGGTGCCCAGATTGTTCGGGATAGGGGAGCAGGGGTCAGGGAGGGCTTCCTGGAGGTGGAGGGTGAGTCTACTAAAGTTTTAGGCCAATGGAGGACACAAGGAGGGCCCTGTGTGCGGTGACACAGACACACCCCGCCTGAGAGGGCAGTGGGGTCGGGGGCAGGACCCCGGCGAAGTGCAGGCACCCTCCTGATGAGGAGCTTCCCGGCAAGTGCGCTCAGACTTTCTTACTCTCTGATTTCCAAGGAAGTGCTGGTGCAAAAGCCCAGTGGCTGGCAAGAGGGTGGACAGGCCAGAGAGACCGTACTGGGGCAGGGGCTCACCTGGTATCCCTCAGGACCCCGATTCAGTCGCCCACACTGCGGGGTGCCAGGTGGAGAGGGTGCCCCCTACACCCCAGTTCTGGATAAAAGGTGAAGCTGAGAGCACACCCTGTTCCCAGAGCCAGGACTAGCTCCTGAGCACTGCTGGGTGTGACCCAATACACCACCACTACCACACACACACACACACACACACACACACACACACACACCACACACACACACCACCACACACACACACCACCACACACACACCACCACCACACACACACACACACCACCACTGTGTGTGTTGCTGGTTGAGGTGTATGAATACACGTGTGCAAACACACACACACACACACACACACACACACACACACACACACACGACAGAAGCTGGAAGGATATGGCAACAGACTGGGTCAAGCCCATCTGTCCTAATCAGCAAAGGTCAAGAAAACGAGATAGTGAAGCTGGGGTAGTGAAATGGCTCCATCTCTTCTTCCCACCTGCTTCCTGGCTATTCTCCTGCCATCCCTGCTCCACCCAGGAATACCGATAATTCTTCATACACACACACACACACACACACACACACACAATCCACTCCTGAATACACACTTCACCCCCCATTGGGCATCAGGCTGCTAAGTGGGGTGTGAAATACAATTTCCATGAGCGCTGGCGGCTGCTCATTAAACACTTCCCTTTGCAGCTCCCTCGCGCCTCTTAGAGCCAGGCCTTTGACACCTCCCACCCCCCCACCCCCCACCCCCGCCGCACCTTCCCCCTTTACAAGGACTTGCTTCGCGCAGCAGGAAAGGGGTCTCACAGGCGCTATGGGGCTCTCGCTGTACCCTCGGTGAAGTGCAAGAGGACTGGCTGCCCAGACAGGCCCAGGCAGGCCTCAGCCCGCCCTCCCGCCTCCCCTCTCGGCTCCTCCTCGGATCCACCAGGCCTGGGGTGGGGGAGAGAGAGGGGGGTGGAGGAACAAACTTCTTCCCCTCTCCTCCCCCTTCCTCACTCCTCCGCCCTCATCCCTTCAAAGTCCTGGTGGCGACTCTGGTTCTGGGCACAACGCTGGGGTTCACTGGATCTCTGCTTGGCACCGGGGAGTGGGGGCTGGGGGTCCCGGCCTGGGAGGTCTGGAGGGAGCCAGAGGACAGAACGCTCTGGGCACCCAGCCCCGCCCCAGCTCGCTAGGACATGGCTGGGCCAGGCCTCCACATCTGGCAGCAGAAACTTGAGCCTCAAGCGTGTCATCTTCATAAGACAACAGCTCAGTCTCCAAAAAACACTTTCCCATATGTTTGCTCCCAGCCGTGAGACGCTTGGATGGGGCGGCATTATTAACCTCAATTTGCAGCTGGAGAAATGCTGCTCAGAGCAGAGACCGGGCAGGAATGTTCTAGGAGCAGGAGCTGGTGGTGAAGTGAAGGTGGGAACCACGGAGAGTCCGCTGAGGACGGGAGGGCCAGGCCTAGAGCTGGAGGCTGAAAGGAGCGGGGCGGGGGGGGGGGGGGGGAGGGAGTACCCCCTGGCAGAGCCGTGGCTCCTAGAATGACCATGATAAATGAGCCGAGGGCATTCTTCGCTCTCACTCGACAGAGCTTGTGTTCTGAGCTCAGGGCTTTGCGTCCGTCATCTCATTTATTCCTTAGGACACGCACGTGCTGTGAGGGTTCCTGTGACACGGGGAAGCTGGTGGGGAGATAGGCCCCATCGTTCTAGGACGCACCTGTGGAAGACAGTGGGGCCCCACGTGGCTGCCTTTGGTCCCCGGCCTGACCCCTAGGACCAACTCAGGAGGTGGTGGGCAACAATGCTGCTGAAGCAGTCACACTGGGCAGTGCCCTGGCTGGCTGGCCCTATGTGCCTCCCCAGTGTTGGGGAGAGAAGGAGACTCAGAGCCCTTGGGCAGGAGGGAAGGAAGGTGCAATGCTCTGGACCACCAAGGATTCACTTTGGGACTTCAGAGGGGGTCATGGGAGCAGCCCCGCTTGGCTCCCCTCCCTCAGTCGGCACCCAGGCAGGCTCCCCGCGTCCTCAGTCCCTCATGATTTAGGTCAAGTGGCAGAAAGACGACATGGACAACAACCTGAACTTCTTCTCCGTGTCCTCTGACGGCAGGATCGTGTCTTGGACACTTGTGAAGGTACCTGGTCCCCAGAGAGCCAGAGATGGGGAGAGTTGGGGGAGCCGAATGGCTTAAGGGTCCCCGGCCCTGTCCCCTGACCACGCGCCCACGCCCCCTCTCTGTGGCCGCAGAGCGAGCTGGTGCACACGGACGTCATCAAGCTGAAGGTCCAGGGCAATGGCTCGGAAAGCCTGGAGGGCCTGCAGCTGCACACAATGGGTAGGACCCCAGCAGGGGTGCCCACGGTCCCTCGCCCTCCTCCCCGGTGTGTGTGTGGGGGGTGCCGGAACCGGAAGCGGAGGCGGCGCGGACGCCTGGCTCACCTGCCCACTGGCCGGCCCAGTGCAGCCCCGCTGTTTAGACAGGTGCCCGCCCTGAGCGCAGACCCGTCCCGGGAGGCTGCTCAGGTGGCGAGATGCAGATCCATCTTGTTTATGCAGATGAGGCCCCTGTTTACCCAGTCCCCCATCCCCGTTTACTCAACCCCCCTCCCTGTTTATGCAGACGCCGCTGTCCCTGTTTGCAGAGCCTGTCCCTGTTTACCCTGACCCCCGACCCTCTCTAACTCAGTCCCTGCCGTGTTTACCCAGGCCCGGCTCCCGGCTGCTGCTGCTGCGCATTGGCCCGCTGCTTTGTGTCTGCTCGGGCTGGCCACGCCCCTGCCCTGTCTCCAGGGGCGCCAGCAAAGGAGGGGTGCGGGGCGCCTCACCCTGGAACCCCCAACCCTGCTGAGGTCACGTCTTCTCCTCCCCAGGCTGTGGCACCGCCTTTGACTTCCACAAAGAGATCGACTACCTGTTCATAGTGGGCACGGAGGAGGGCAAGATCTATAAGGTAAGGCGCACTGCCCCCTGCTGCCCCCCACACTGCCCCCCACACTGCCCCCCACACTGTCCCCTACTGGCCTCCTTACTGTGCCCTACCGCTCCCCTGCTGCCTCCCCCACTCCCCACCTTTGCCCCTCATAGTACCCCACTGTTCCCCACTGATCCCCACTGCACTGGCACGGAACTGCTGGAACTGAGTCCAGGAGGTTCCTGCTTTTCAGAAACTCTGTTCTGGCCTTGGGGCCCGTGTCAGCTGTGCACATCACCCCCCATCCCCCAGTCCCTGGGTTCTAAGGCTCCTGGCGGGGAGACAGGACATTAGTTAGCCCTGGTGGTGCTTGGGGGCTGCTCCCGGCTCTGTGGCCGGGGGTCCCTTCTGGCAATGCTCGGGGGACTATGCCAACGCACAGCAAGCATACCAACCTTTGAACTAACTTCCCAGACTGGCTGAGAATATGTTTTTATCTCTCTTTTTTATTTTTTCCCTTGGAGTGGGGCCACACCTAGCAGTGTGGAAGGGCTAGTTGGGCTCTGTAGTAGGGGACCATATATGATGTCATGAATTCTAATCAAGTCAAACATGATACAAGACAATTGTCTTAACCTCTGTACATTCCCTCCAGCCACGTGAGAAGGCTTTTTTTTCTTCTTTTTTTGTTGGGTTTTGGGGGGTTGGGGTAAGGGCCACACCCGGCTATGCTCAGGATTTCCTCCTGGCTCTGTGCTCAGAGATCACTCCTGGTGGTTCTCAGGGAACCCTACGTGGTGTCGGGAATTGCACTGGTGTGGGCTGCATGCAAGGCAAGAACCTGAAGTCCTGGACTATCTAGGTCCCAGGGGACACATTTCTGCGGAGCCGGAAAAGGAGCTGAGTGTAGGACAGACGAAGAAAGCAGACGGCTGGGGCCGGAGGCACAGTATAGCAGTAGGGTGCTTGCTTTGCACACGTCTGACCCAGGTTCAATCTCTGACACTCCGTGGGGTCGCCCTGCAAGGACTGATCCCAAGTACAAAGCCGGGAGTAAGCCTGAGAGCAGCTGAGTGTGGATCCCTGAAACTAAAACAGAATGCAGAGAACAACCTTAATCCTGCCTCACTTCCTTCCCTCTGGGCCTTCTCCTCCTCCCCCCACCCTTGGCCGTGGAGAAGACAGAAGTGTGGGAGTGGGGTGGGGGTGGAAGACTTAGAACTTTCTGGGATATTTCCTACCGGAGATTTGAACCTCAACTGATCAGAAAAATCTCTCCGAATGCCAGTGCCTCCTGTCTGGTGGGACGGAGCCTCTGGCCAGTCTCTGCCAGGTCGCAGTGTCAGTAGGTGACCATCCGGCCAGAAATAGCTCTGCTGCAGCTTTTCTTAGGATCCCAGATTCAGAATGTTAATTACAGGCAGCCTCCCGGAGCCCCAGAGGCCCAGCCAGGCCTGGATGGAATGCAAAAGAGGTCCCCAGCCCCCCCTCCGCTCCCCCAGAGGCAGCTGTGAAGAGGAGGGAGGGACAAGGGGCTGCTAATAGCCTCACGGACCCCCCAGTGGAAAATCAGGAGGTGGGTTCCACAGGGGAGTGGGAGGGGGGGGATAATCTCTGCACCTGCTATTCAGTGGCTGCAGGTTTCTGCCACCGTTCCCAGGATTCTGTCTGGGGTTCTCTTTGCCCATACACCGTGGCCAGACTCAGAGTGAGTTGAGCCACACTGCACCCGAGCTCTTCCCAGACCTGCTCCACCCAGAATGGCTTTTTCTGCCTGGCCCAATGCTGGGGGTCCAGCACTTTCCCATCAGCGGTCAGGCTGGTGGCATGATCCATCACTCTCCTTTGTGCTAAGGGAGGGGCATGCAGCCAGCAGCGTGTCAGCCTTTCAGGGGACACCAGAGGAATCTCATGCCCCAGTGCTCCAGAGCCACCCCCACCCCCACCCCAGGAATGTGATTGCCACTGACTTCTGGGGTCATCCCTGACCCCCCGACCCCACCCCTTCTTTTCTCTCCCTAGTGCTCGAAATCCTACTCCAGTGAGTACCTTGACATCTTTGATGCCCACAACATGACAGTGGACGCCCTGAGCTGGAACCCGTACCACACCAAGGTCTTCCTGTCCTGCAGCTCTGACTGGACAGTGAAGATCTGGGACCACACCGTCAAGTGAGGAGCCTGCCCGGGGCTCGGGGGCTCTGGGGCTCGGGCAGGAGGAGTCCTTGCAGCCATGAGCTCTGCCCCTCATTGCCCCGGCAGGACCCCGATGTTCATCTATGACCTCAATGCTGCCGTGGGGGACGTGGCCTGGGCCCCCTACTCTTCCACGGTGTTTGCAGCCGTCACCACCAACGGGAAAGTGAGTGTCCCCCTGCCTGGACCCAGACTGAGAGAGAGGACTCAAGGCATATCCTGCAGGCACTGGAGTGATAGTTACAGCGGATAGGGCACTTGCCTGGCCGCAGCTGACCGGGCTCCCATTCCCCCGGCCTCCCATATGGTCCCCTGAGCCTGCCAGGAGTGACCCCCTAAGTGCAGAGCCAGCAGTAACCCCTGAGCATGTCAGGGATGGCCCCCAAACAAAAAAATAAACAAAAAAGACATTTCCTCCCGGGGAGCTTGCCCTGTGCTCAGACAGAGGAGGATGGGGATGGATGTTCTCGAGGGCCCTGCTGTCTACAGCCCATCCTCAGAGGGCTTCTTCATCCCAGGGGCCTCAAGGAGCAAGGGGGGAGAGGGACTGCTGGTCTTGAAGGAGAGGACTCTGGGGAGTGAGGAATCCCCTGTGGTCCCAAGGCATGGGGCCCTGGGGAAGGGTGGGGAGCTGGTGCTGTGAGTGATGGTGAGTGTCCGAAAGGCAGTGAGGCCCCCATCCGGGGGTGAAGGTGCACAATCTGAGACAGGAAATGGTAGGGATCTGTGAGACTTTTAAGAACTGGCGACAGGGGCCTGGAAAGCAGCTAGGTTCAATCCCCACCATCCCCATATGGTCCCCAGAACACCACCGGGAGTGATCTCTGAGTGCAGAGGCAGAAGTAAGCCCCAACTACTGCTGGGTGTGGTGCAAAAACCGAGGGGGGAAAAATTTTTTTTTTTAAAGAACTGGCGAGAGCTCAGAAATGAAGATGTTTTCTGAGACGAGTCTTAGATGCCAACCTAGCTCCCCTTATGGACTTTAGCATAAAGGGAGCAACGTCTGCCCAGGAAGGACCGTGCTGAACACTCAGTACTCTGAGTCGGTCACCTAGCTGCTGAGTGGCAGCAGTGCTCACTGCCCACACTGGTGCCCGGTTCCCATTTAGGGCCTGGGGATTCGGGGGTTATATTCTGAATCCAATTAGGGGTGCCTTGGGGGCCCCCAATCCTGCCTTCCCATTCCTCTCACCTGGAATACTGTTCCCAGCTGCTGGACATTTGGGGACCCTCCTTACACCAGCATTTATCCCTTACCTCACTATAGAGACCAGTATCCCCGGTGGGTCCCTACAGTGGGGTAAGGGACAGAGAGAGGATAAAAGGAAAGGGCTGTGTAGTCTCTTTGAGAGCTCACTTGAATGAGGGAGGACCGACCTTGTGAAGCAGAGGCATGACCTGCGGGTGCTCCCACACAGAGGGAACTGCTAGTGCAAAGTTCCTGAGGTGGGAATGAGCTTGAGGGGTTTAAGGGACAGGCAGGCAAATGTGCCTGGGGTCTGGCAAGTGAAGGAAGGAGAGTAGAAGATGAGACTGAGAAATTGGGAGAAAGGTTGGGAGGGGTTGGTCACATGCCAAGGGAGTTGGCTGGAGGAGTTTCCCCACAGGGGGAAGTTTGTCTACCGCCCTCAGCGATGGACTTGGAAAGGCCAGTGTGGGTGCAAAGAGGCCAGTTAGGACACCGCCAGGCTCGTCCAGGCAAGACTTATCCAGGACTCACACTTCGGTTGTGGTGAGGATAAGATCAAGTGTGCATGGAGCACTTCTGCCAAGTACTTGCCCATATTCATGAGGTAAAGCCTAGTTCTGCCACTTACTAGCAAGAAGGAAGACCCTCTGTGCTCATTTATAAAATGGGGATAGTAACAGCACCAGCTTGTACTTAAACCTTGTACCTAGTAAATGCTCAATAAACACTAGCCACTCTTCTTGATTCTGTATAAACTTGAATTTTCTCCTAGACTTTTCCTTCTGAGTCCTTCAACCACAGGAACACTGGAAACCGACACAGATACCCTCTCTCACCCAACCCCACTCCGCCCCCCCATTCCAGGGTGCCAGGCTGGGGCCCCACCCCACGGGCTGACCCCCTTGCTTCCTCACAGGTTCACGTGTTTGACTTGTCTGTTAACAAGTATGAAGCCATCTGCAGCCAGCCCGTGGTGGCCAAAAAGAAGAACAAGATCACACACGTGCAGTTCAACCCTATCCACCCTATCATCATCGTGGGTGATGACCGCGGGCACATCATCTGCCTCAAGCTCTCCCCCAACCTTCGCAAGATGCCCAAGGTAAGGGTTGGGAAGGGGGGTGTTCTGTTCCAGGAGACAGTCTCCAGGATGGTGGGAGAGAAGGGAACTAGGGAAGGACCAGGGGCTGGGCCCCCATTATCTGGCTTGGAAGTACCTGGGGTCCAAGTGGTATTGTTCCTTATTTAAGGAATGGGATGGGGGGAAGGGTGGTGACTCCACGGGCTGGAGCACAGGCTTTGCATGCAGTTCAAACCCTCAGCACTGCATGGTCCCCTGGTCCACTACTGGGAGTGACCTCTAAGCACCACGCCAGGAATAGCTCCTGAGCACCTCTTGGGTATCAACCCCCCTCCAAAAAAAAAAAAACCACAAAAAACAAACAAAAAAAAAAAGGAGCAGCTTTTTGCCGTGCGTACAGTGGCTTTGGCTGAGACAGTGGTTTGAACCCTGGCACTGCAGACAGTCCCCTGAGCCCTGCCAGGAGAGATTCCTGACACGGAGCCAGGAGTAGACTCTGAGCACTGCTGGTGATGGTCCATAAACTGAAATTCTTTAAAAGGGGGAGGGCAGGGAAATGGCTCAATAGGCTGGAGTGCGTGCTTTGAATGTGGGAGTCCCGGGTTTAATCCCTACTACCACATGGTCCCCCCTAGCACTGCTAGGAGAGACCCTTGAGCACTGAACAGGTGGTAGCCCTACCCCTTCTCTTCCACAATTACTGCAGGGCATGGCAAAATAATAAAAGGAAGAGAGGAGGAGCATTGTGGGAGATGAGAGCTGAGCCTGCCGTGGGGCTCCGGGGTGGGGCAGGGCGAGCTGTCTGGTGAGCAGAGGACTCTGGGCCTGAGAACAGCGGGAGACACGGAAGCGTGTTCAGATCAGGTCACCCAGGTAGAGGTTCGAGCTCAGTCACTGCATTCTTGGCAGTGGTGGCTGGGTGTATCAGGGAGGGCGGAGAGCAGCCGGAGGAGAGAACTAGGTCAGCAGCAGGGCGCCCTCCTTTCAGCTCTGCCTCCTTGATGGCTTCACTAATGACCCGAGACCCTGCCCAGAGCCCCAGGGCGCCAGACACAGGCCACTGAGTCCAGAGCCCCAACCTCAAAGTGAGATCTCCAAGTCCCGGTTCAGACTGAAGAACACAGACCTTAGGGCCAGCCAGGCCACAGCTCAAGGGGCAGGAGCCTTGCACGTGGGAGGTTCATTTTGATCCCCATAACCCCATGGTCCCCGCCCCCCAGCCCCATGCTCAGTAACCTCTGACCTGGGTTAATGGCCTTCCCAAATGCTGACACCCCCACCTAAGAACCAACTCTGGTGTAACCCTGGAACAACGTGGGGTGTGGCTCCAAACCAAAAAGAAACAACCCCCTCCTCCTCCCCCCCCAAAAGAAATAAAATAAAATATCCAAACCCTGGATTTGCCTAGCCCATTTGGGTGCTAGTCGAGAACATGAAAGCCGCTTTCTGCCAGCTATCCCGGTCAGGGTCTGATCAGGCCTGGACTGGGTCTAGCTGCCCCGACGGCCATCCGTCCTGGTGGTGGACTGAGACACTGGCCGCAGCGTGGGGCAGGGTCTGTTGTCTCGGAGCCGCTGACACCTGTCTGCCATGTCCCTACCAAGACGGGGGTCCATGGCCCTGCACCCTCACCCTGCTGCCAGCCTGGCTGCTCCCCCGCCTCGGCCAGGGCGGGCAGGGACTGGGAGTTTGGCCCAGCCCGTAATTGTAGCCAGCTGGGGGAGGGGGTGGACTTGGCTATAAATACTCAGAAGGCTGTTAAGCGCCTGCAGCTGTGGCCCAGAGGCTGTGGTGGGCTGGGATGGGGGGGGGGGGCCTCGGGCGTGGTCTGAAGCTCTTTGCTGAGCCCAGCTAGTTGGTCTCCGGGAGGGAGGGGCAAAGAAGCAGCACAGTTTGTGGAATGGATCAAATCTGCTCTTCATTTAGGCGGGGGATGAGCCCCCAGGCACGAGCTGGCAGGGCTGGACAGCCCAGCGGGAGGACTGATAGTCATCCCACCCCCTGGGGAACTCCCAGAGGGAGTAGGATGCGGGCACACCCTGTGCAGCCCTTCCAGACCCGGGGGAGACAAGGATCTCGAACAGTTCCAACTCAGAGGGGGACCTACAGGGGCCGAGAGATCACCTGCAGGGGCGACATCCAGGGGTGGGAGGAAGGAACTTCCTGTGCACTTGCCATCACCCTGGCAGCCTACAAACTCTCCTGCCATCCCCGCAGGCGGCAGCTCCCGTCCGTCCCTGTCCCAGAGCCGGGGCCACAGAAGCCACAGGCTTCCTGGGCCAGGGAACTTTCCATCACTGATGTCAAAGCCCAGCTCATCGGCGGCTTGAGAGCTCTTATCTCCCTAACTGTAGATGAGGGGTGTGTGCAGAGGGGGGATGGAGAGATGAGGTTCTGGAAATGGCAAGGGCTCTGTGTCCTCTAGGGAACTGAAGGCAAGGCAGGTCCCCCGACTCCCAGAGAATGGGGCTGGAAGAGGAGCTTGGGGCCACAGCAATAGCCTTGCACAGGGCCGACCTAGGCTTGATCCGTGGCGCCTCACGTGGTCCCCCAAGCACTGCCAGGACTGACCCCTGAACTCAAGAGCCAGGAGTCAGCCTGAGCACAGCCGGGTGTGGCCCAAAAAAACCAAGAGGGTGTGGCTTAAAAAACAAGAACAGCAACAACAAACAGGGCTTGATTCCGGAGGGACAGTGGCAAGAGAAGGGGAAGGACACCTTTGCTCTGCATCCAGGGTGTGCAAGGGGATGGGGGAACAGCAGGTGGGGAGAGAGATTTGGGAGCAGGTGCAGGGGTCACTCCAGGAGGAAAACTGAGCTCCGTGTGGTGTCAGCAGTCAGGAGAGGGCCAGGTTAGATCCAGGCTGGGCCCTGGCCGGCAAGGCTGGGCAGGTGCCCGTGACCCGTGGGCACAGGTGGCTGGTTGTGGGGGGCAGGGGCTCTGGAACCCAACAAAGGCAGGAAGTGGCAACTGCCCCAGCCCAACCCAGCCCAGCCTAGACAGAAGGGAGGGCAGGTGGGTGCTGAGGTACCAACAGTTCAGGGGCTGTGAGTGGTACCCAACCCCACCAGCACCTAGACTCCTCCTCAGGCCCAGCTTACTAGCTAAAGCACTCAAGTGCCCTGTGGCGGGGGTGAGGGTCACACACAGGATCTGCTCCTCTGAGGGTCTGTCCCCCAAAGACATCTGGAATCACAAGGGAGGGGGTGTGATTCCTGCTTCCTGGGTTTCCTCACATCCTTCCCTGCTTGGGCTGGGTCTGACTCAGCAGCTGACCCCACATGGCACCTCTGCCCTGCAGATTTTAGATTAGAGAAGGGGATGAGGGCCCGGGTGGTTTCCTGCGCACCCAGCTCCCTCCGCAGATATCCCCCTTCCATCTCCTTCCTGGGACTCAGCCCAGGAGCTTCCTGGGAGAGGGGTGAGCCCAGGTCCCAAGGTCTAAGAGCTCCGGGGCCGGCTCCTTCTCTCCCATCACTCTCAGGATCCTATGTCCCCCTGAGATTCCCAGAGGACCTTGCGGGGAGGCAGGGATCCAGAATCCAACTGGGCAGGGCAGGACAGATAGCACAGGAGCTGAGGACTTCCCTTGCACATGGCTGGCCTGGGCTGGACCCAGCACATGGCTGACCAGGTTCAATCCCCAGCAACACATGTGATACGACGAGTCCTGCCGAGAAACGATCCCTGAGCACTGCTGAGTGTGGCCCCAAGCCCCACAATGTAACTGGGCTGGGGAGGAGTGGGCAGGAGGTGCCGCTGGGGCCCAGAGATAAGGCCTTCATGTGTTAACCCTTTCTCCTCGCAGGAGAAGAAGGGGCAAGAAGTGCAAAAGGGTCCTGCGGTGGAGATCGCCAAATTTGACAAACTGCTGAACCTGGTGAGGGAAGTGAAGACCAAGAGCTGACATCTGACCTGTCCCTCCCACTTAATCTCCTGGTACTTGTTGCCCTAACCCAGCCCCCAGGCCCTGACTGAGCCCCCCAGTATGTGACCCCATTCGTGGTCAGGTCGTGCCTTGGTCACCCTGTCCCAATACCTTTCCCAGGAACCTCCCCCCCACCATGACCCACCCCCTCCTCTGCACAAATAAATTCATTGGAAGCCCACCCCATGCTTTTTTCTTTTTTTTTTTTCCTATTATGGGGCTTTCGTGCAGAGAAGAAAAACCTCAGGATAGAGCCACAGTTCCATTTATTGTCCACCAAACAGGGGGAGGACCCGAGGAGGGGCCCAGCTGGGACAGCCTCCCGTTATTGCCATGGATTCCAGTTTGCTTCCCCAACCCCGGGGGGCCTCCCAGAGGTGCTCAGCCTAGCCCTTGGGACAGAGCAGAGTCCAGACAGCCCCCGCCCCAGCACCAGCTCGGAACCGTCCTCCCAGGCCCCGTCACTCTCAGCCCCACCAGTTGCCGGAGACTCGAGGCTGCTACATCCAGCTCCAGAGGGGCAGGTTCTGGGTCTCCGCCGCCAGGCTCAGGCCCCCGATTCCAGGTGAGTGGGGGACCAGGGGCGCTCAGGGCTGCAGCAGGTAGCTGCCCTCATGGCTGGGCTTCTGGGGCGGGGGTGCCTTCTCGGGGCAGGGGCCAGGGCTGGAGTTGGGGCTGGATTCGGAGAGCGAGTCAATGTCCGCCGAGCGGGAGTGGCATGCCCAGCAGAGAATGACCCAGAGCAGCAGCAGCAAGAAGCCCACCAGGCCGTTGCAGATGATGGCGATGAGGGCACCCTGGGAGAGGGCTGCCCCCATGACGGGCGACCCTCAGAGCAGCGGACACCGCCGGGCCACCGCAGTGGCCAAGCCCATGCCGAGGGAGGTGGACTCGGGGCAGCCGGCCTTCCCTTCCGAGGGGGCGCTCCTGTCCGCTCACTGATTCCTGGGATGTGGAGGCCTTGTCAGCAATCCTGAGCCTGGGGGAAGGGGGGCGGGGGAAGGGGACACAGAGCAAAGGACAAGCATGAGGTCTCCAAGGAGAGGGGGAGAAAGAGAGCCCACTCCCATTCCCTGAGCCCCCTGATGGAGGACTTTGGGTCCCAGCAGGCCTGAACACCCCACAATACTCCAGCCCCCAGCCCCCAGGCCTGCCCCTGGGCAGCCGGATAGCGGTTGTATCCACAAAGGGAAGTTGGAGGCGACAGCATCTATCTTATGCCCCTTAGGGACCAGTGGGGTCTGACCCTGCCCACTGAGCTTCCAGTGGCCCCACTCCGCCCCCACCCCCCCAAAAGCATCCATGGGAGTGGGTGGGAGAGTGGAGGATGGGGATGTGACCTGTGTGGCCTGAGCACCTCCCAGCGAGCAGGGCTTGGGCCGGCCGCCTGGTCCAGCCCGCCCAGGGCGCCGGCCAGCACACACAGAGGGAACTTTGTGGAGGCCCGGCGGGGTGTTCGTGCCGGGCTGTGTGCACCCGGTCTTGCCGCTGCCCGGGACCGGCTGGGCTTTCGCGGGGGCGGGAGGCGAGAGGGGGTCGCCGCGTGTCCGCGTGTCCGCGTCCCTCTGCACCCACCTGTGTGCCTCCGAGCGCAGTCGCTGTCCGTCCGTAGGTGGGTCTCTCTGTCGCCCCGTCTCTGAGAGTCTCCCCGTGTGAATGTATGGGGGGAGGGCAGGAAGGGGGTCTCTCTTCCTCCCCAGCGGCGTCCTTCGCCCCCCGTGGACGTGTCTCTCTCCCCCGTCTCCCAGGAATCTCCCTCGGAGGGCTCTGCGCGAGTCTCTCCTGTCCCCGGTCTTTTGTCTTTCCCTTTCGGCGTGTCCCTGCGGGGGGTCTCGGTCTCTTCTGTTTCCCCCCCATCCCCCAGCCAGTCCGCCCCTGGGTCTCTGGTTCCCGGCCCCCGTGCCCGTACGGGGGCGGGGGCGGGGAGACCACCACCCCCGCCCCCAGCCTTACCTGTGCTTGCAGCCCGGTGCGCGCCCGCGGGCGGGTCCCGGGAGCCCGCGGGCGGGGACAAGGGCGACGTCCCCTCCCCCGGCCCTGCCCCTGGGCCGCACAGCCTGGCCGGCCGCTCCCGCCGCGCCGCCACCGGGGCGGCCTCGGCCGCGGGCGGTCTGCGGCGAGCGGGCACCTCCTCCTCCCCCTGGGGCGGCGCCTCCTCCGCGGCCGCGGCCGCTCGTTCGCTCGGCGCCGCTCGGGCGGGCGGAGGCGGCCCCGGGCGCGGAGCTCGGCTGGGCTCGGCTCCGCTCGGCTACGCCCGTCTGCGTTCGGCTAGGCTCGGCCGGGTTCGGCTAAACTCGGCGGGTCGCAAAAAAAATAAAAAGCGCGAAAGCCCCGCCCCCTCAAGGCTGACGGGGCGGGGCTCCGGGATAGGGCGGGGCCTGCCCGGCCGTTGCTGCCACGCTATTTGCTGGCCGTGCCGGGTCTCCTGCGTGCCATTGGCCGTGCGCCGGGTGGACCGGCGCGCCCCTTTGTACTGTGGGGGGCGGGGGCGGGAAGAAGGCTGCAAGGGCTACCGTGGCTCTTTTGGTCCAGAGCGAAGGGCGCGGGGGCAAGGCCCACCCATTTGCGGGAATTTCTTGCATCTCTCCTCACCTGAAGAAAAAGCTGCGCACCTAACATCTGAGACAAGACCCCGTATCTGAGGAGACCACCCCTTTACACATGGGACCTCATGCCTAGACGGAGATTAAGCCTCCTCTTGGAAGCCCCCTACATGCTGCATCCGTGCTCCCTCAGCCCCACTCCCCCACCCCCGGGCGTGGGCGCTGTATCCCCCCACTTCAGAGGGTCTGTAAATGGGACCCTCATCCTTGGCCCCAGGAAATCCGGGGCCAGCCCCGACGATCCAGGTGCTTGGGGCCCATTTGCAGTGTCTTGGTAAGCTGCTTAGGTTCTTGATTTGCTCTGGGACTGAGGGGATGCCCGAGGGTTGCCTCAGCCCTGGCTGCACGAGGACCAAGCGGGTCTGTCCATCCTAGAAGACCAACTTGGGCAGGGCGTCAGTGCTTTCCTGAGTTCTGAACCAGACGCTCTTCCCAGCCCTGTTTTCACACTCCGCCTGGCTGAGCACACCCACCAAGACTTTCCAGGTACCCTAAAGACTTAGTGCTCCCAAATCCAACTTTAACTTCTCTCTGGAGTTCTAGTCTCAGATCCAAACGCCTATGGCAATCCATGCTTTGTAAATTCCAGATTATGTCTAATTTACCATACTCTGGGGCAAGTTACTTAGCCTCTTTCAGCCTCTGTTTCCTCAGCTGTAAGACGGTTATGGTCATGGCTAGCTATCTCTTAAGATAGCTATAGTGATAGCTACCTCTCCGCTTCCCCTCCTAGTCAGCTGAGTCATCTCTGCCAGACCCACCACCTCTCCTCAAGTGTCATCCTACTGAAGCACAAAGACCAAATGGCTGAGGAGACCCTTCCCCCAATGCCATGACATTCACACAGGTCTCTAAAACCAAGGGCTCTCTTGACAATGAGAAAGAGATGTGAACTATTTGGGAAAACTGAGTCATCTGAACCGACTGAATTACATAGAGACTGACTGGAATAAAAGTTTGGACCCTACTGAGTTTGGCCCTAAAGTGGATTAATTTTAGTTCCCCTGCCCCTGTTTCCCAGCAGGGCGGGAGCTTAGTGAGCAAGATCAAATCAGTGCTAGGAAACAGCAGAAACTTCTAGCATAGCACGTCTGAGTGTAATGTGAGTGAATTTGCAACCCAGCTGCAGCAGTTGAGATTTTTATTCAGAAAACAGTAGGGAACCACTGAGGAATTTTGAGCAGAGAAGTAATGTGATCATATCCAGAATTTAGAAGAACGATTTGGGCTGTGGGATGGAAAAAAGGCGACTGAAGACATTTTTGAGAGTGAAGACAAAGAGTAATGACAAGGGACCTAAAGGAAATAGGAGAACCAGAGCAGGGAGTTACCATTGGCAGAATTCAGACCTAAACCTGGGGATGTATGAGAGGTAAGAAGTGGGAGAAATCTGAGCTGAACCTCAGTGGGTGATGGGGTACTGTGATGCTGTCTCTACTGAGACTGAAAACACTATAAAGTGGGATAGGGATGGAGGTTATGAGTTCAACTTTGTGGGGTTTTTTTTTTTTTTCTTTTTGGGTCACACCCAGCAGTGCACAGGGGTTACTCCTGGCTCTGCACTCAGGAATTACTCCTGGCGGTGCTGGGGGACCATATGGGATGCTGGGAATCGAACCCGGGTCAGCCGTGTGCAAGGCAAACGCCCTACCCGCTGTGCTATCGCTCCAGCCCTCAACTTTGGATATGTTGAATTTGAGGTATCTGTTGGATACCCAACTTAAAATGTCCAATTGAAAGGTGGACAAGGATCAGCAGAAAGGTAAAAACATAACTGAAGATTATTTGTTGTGAGTTTCAGCAAAACAGTAGTAGAAAAACCAGAGAGTGGATGAGCTTACTCAGGAAAAATAACCGGCTTAAGCAAAAAGATATATTCACCATCAGATACTGAAAAATCAGAAGACTCAAAAGTCATGAGACCCGGGGTAGGGCTGGAGAAATAGTAAATAGCAGGTAAGGTGCTTGCCTTGTACGTGGCTGATTCTGGTTCAATTCCTGGAACCCTGTTTGGTCCTTGATGGCCAGGATTAGTATGGCCCCCAAACAAACCAAAAAAATCATTAAATTGTTTTCTACCTCTCATCTTGAGCACTTCCTGCCTGTCTCCTTCACTTCCCTTCCTGCTGCCCCTAGCCCCCCCACCCCCGCCCCGACCCCCGCCTGTGTCATTCCTGCTCCAGAGTGATTTCTGTTGTCCTTCTGGCCAACAGAGTGAAAAGCATGACTTCCAACAACCCCTGAGTGTTAAAGTCTTGTTGTCTAGCCCTCTGAGGGGATACTCATTTCCTTTTAGTCTGATAGAGTTTGCAAAATGCCTCAGAAAGAACTCTGATTGGCTTGACCTAGTAAGATGCTTAATTCTGGGCCTACTAACTGTGGCAAGGAATAGATGAGGATCCAGTTGCCTGCGATGACCCACATGATAACCACATGGATTTTAAAGAAAAGAGATTTAAAAAAGAAAAAAACCCAGACTGGCAGGTATTCACTATAGCCATCCTCTGGCCATCTCTCTCTCTCTCTCTCTCTTTCTCTCTCTCTCTCTCTCTCTCACACACACACACACAACACTCCTAAATATTTTAATTATCCTGCCAAATTTGTGCCAATAAATTTATTTCCTCTCCAGTGGAATGCAACTTCTGAGCTAGGTCCCTATATCACAGGACTCCTGTTCTTCAAATACAGGTTGTCTGCACAACATCCCTCATGATCTAGTCAGGTCTTTATTAAAGTGGGTGTTATATCTAATAATACTGTTACCTTGATTGAAATTCCATTTAAATGCCTCTCCTTCTCCCCAAAGAAATTCCACATACTTAGAGATGGAATTAGTACAGGGACCAGAGAGACAGTACAGCAGCACATGGCTGACCCAGGTTCAATTCCTGGCATATGGTCCCTGAGCACAGCCAGGAGTGATACCTGAGTACAGAGCCAGAAGTAACCCCTGAACATGGCCAGGTGTTGCAAAAAAAAAAAAAAGTAGTGGAGAACACACACACACACACACACACACACACACACACACACACACACACACACACCACAAATAAGACCTCTGTAGTTCCTAATCCAGGGCACCATCTATATTTTTTTGCCCTGAAGAACAATGAGAATAATAGAACCAAGTAAGCTCGGCACCTCCTTGTTGGCTCACTTCTTCCTTGGCTACACCGTTCCACAGTCGGCCAATCGGCTACCCTGGTACTGCCCTCAGCATGAGATCCCTGCTTCTGTGCTGAGGGTGTCACTGTAGAAGACTTCTCTGAGGGGCACTAATTAATACTACCCTTTTGGGTGGTGTCTTGGGATTATCTTAATAATGAGCAGTCACAGATCACAACCTCTGTGAGGACTGGTTGTGATTTTACTTTTCCTCCCAGTTAATACAATCTTTTTGAAAGCCATAATCAGTTATCTGTCAGTTTCATCTGGTAGAGAGTTCTTTCAGTCAATAACATATTTCTCTGATCCTAAGGCACATTTGTTTCTAGCTTAAACAATGCGAAAATAAGAATATAGCTTACGATGAATGGCGTGTAATTGTTTTCTGCCTCTTATTTCTTTACTTGTTCATAAAATAATTTGCCTCTTAAAACTGATGGAACGTGAAATTTATTAAACACAGTAATTTTATCAGTCAGAGTTCCTTTACAAAATAACAGGATTCATAGTGGATAGTTGCAGCATAAAAAGAGTTTGTTAAGAGACATTTATTTGGCTCAGACTTTTTTGGAGGACTGGAGAAACAAACTCAAGGCTCTGTTTCCAGGAACAACACCCAGTCACACCACAGAACCTGATGAGAAAAACCACAGCCATTGCCACTCATATACCAAGAGTTCAGTTTGACCACCAACTTTACAAGCTCTATGGTGCTTCTGTGGTATGATCTCAATATTGCAACCACTGGAAAAACCATTGCTATTAACCATGACCACAGCCCCCAGAGCTGGACACCTGTGATCCTACTACCAGTAATAGCAGAAATCGAAGCTCTCTGTCCCACCTGTTTCCTCCCTAAATCAGGATTAGCTAAGTATCAGGAAGTTACAAATAGCTCTAATATTTTATTGGCTTTAAGTTATAAAGAGGCATTTCTGGCCAGTGCTGTAGTTCTGAGTGGGTGGAGGGGCAAGAAGGAATCTTTCTCACTGTCGTCTTTCTGCGATCTGGGCTATTGAACCTCCACCATCTTAATAATGATGCCACCTTGTTGATTTGAATCTTCTGAGTTTTCTGTAGCAGTTAGGAGTAATGAAACATATTCCACTGGCTTCTGCTCATTCGAATCTCCCAGCCCAGGGAGAGCAGCCCTCCCAGTGCTTGGAAGGAGAGGAGAACCAGGAATATTGCTGAACTTCAGTGGCATTTACCTGCCTCATATTTAATCAAAGTCTCACATGTAGGAGGTGGCAAGCCAGTAAACAAGCTGCAAGGGATTCTGGGAATTTTGGTTCTGGCGTCTGTACTCAGTAGGGAGGAGGCTAGGTTTTTAAATGAGGATTTAAAAAATAAATATAAGCCAATAATAATAATGATAATAATAATATAGTAAAATGGGGGAAATCCCATATAGAAATATTTCTACAATTTTGTAGATCCTTGCCCTCTAATCTTCAGGTTTGCTGAAATGCCCCTGCCAAGTTGTGGAGTATGATCTCTCTCTCTCTCTCTCCTCTCTCTCTCTCTCTCTCTCTCTCTCTCTCTCTCTCTCACACACACACACATACACACACTCTTTTTTGGGGGGCCCTTTCCGTCTTCAAACTATGGTTTCTGGCTTCATGAGACATCATAGGCAGAAGTGGCAGGGCTGAACCCCTCTCTTCTTCAACTTGCCTCTGGGCCTCTTGCACATTCCACTTGGGATAGGAGTGGGGCGCCCTCACATTTGCCTGCTAGGGTGGGGGGGCATCCAAAATGGATGGACTGCAAGTGGTTAGAGGACAGCAGAATCAGTATTTCTCTTGGATTGGGAAATGTGTTTCAGTCCTTACATCAGAGTTCCAAAAGCAAAATGATTAGATTTGATAAACTGAGTTATCGGCTTTAACATGAGCGTCTGATTGGAAACTGAGAGAGCCTGACATTTGGGGTGGAGGTACTCAGGCAGAAGAACTGGGAAGGCCAACGCGGGGATCCCTACCTTGCCTCCTCTCTCTCCTTTTTCCCCCTCTAGACAAGCTTCCTCTGCTTCTCCACCCAACATAATAATAAACCCAACTTCTGACAGTTCTCGACTTTACAGCTTACATCCAGGCACCCAACAAAGTGTCAGCTCATATTTTTAGTTCCAGTTCTAGCGTATTCTTCTCAGTTCCAGTTCCAACATCCCCAGGGACTAGTTCTCTCAACCTGGCTTTGATCCGATGCCATTTCCTGCACCAGAGATCCAGTAATCCTTGGGGGCTGGGATGTATATGTATCCCCCTAAAGATGCTGACCCTTCTAATTACCAGATAAGCCCGCTGAAAGGGAGGGATACCCCAACAAAACATAAGGGAGTCTATCTGACTAATATTCAGGGATATAGGAAGAATGAATTATTTTGAAATCAGAAAGAAGCTAGTGGAGAGGTAGAAGGAAAACCAGGGGGAGCCCAGGATGCAGCTCAGCCCACTTGCCCCTGGCATGTGGGAGGCCCCTGGGTTCCATCCCTGGCACAGCCAAAAGGGAAAAAATAAAAGAGAACCAGGAGGAAACAGTTTCAGAGAAGCCAAGGAAGGAGGTTCCAGGAGGGAGGAGTGAGTAATCTAAAATGTCAAAGAGAAGTCATGTTGTTTACAGAAACCTGTCTGAGGTCAGGGGACTAAGAGTGAGGAGGTGGCTGGCTGTCTTGGTCAGAGTCGCCCCCAGCGGTCAGGGGCAGGAATGTGGTAGATACCAGCATCCCATGATTTCAAGAGCCAGTGAGAAGCAGAAAATGATTTAAGAAGATATAAAAATTATGAAGAAAGGGAATAGACAGGAAAAGATGTGGAGTCAGAGAAAATGTTTTAATTTCTGAAAACGTATGAGATGTTCCTTCCATGAACATATTTAAATACTGGGGCTGAGGGGGTGGGCAGAAAGATAGTACAGCAGGTAGGGGGACCCCAGAACCACATATGGATGGCGATTTTGTTGGTAGTAGTGGTGTTTTTTGTTTGTTTGTTTGTTTGTTTGGGGGCCACACCTGACTGTGCTTAGGATTTACTCCTGGCTCTGTGTTCAGGGTTCTCTCCTGGTAGTGCAGGGAACTATATGGAATGCCAGAGATCAAACCTGGGTCAGCCATGTGCATGTAAGTGCTCTACCCACTGTGCTATCTCACAGGCCCCCTGGATGGTTATTTTTATTATGGTTCTTCCAGGAACAGGAGAGGTGCACCGTGATCTTTACCCAGAGAGGCCTTGTGTGGAGAGAAACTAGAGCACATGCCTGCAGGCACGTGATGAGGGTAGGTGAGGCACAGAACAGCTCTGCTGTGGGTACACTCGGACTTCCCATCACACACCATGCCTGCCACCCGCCAGCTGTCTCCTCCTTCCCCAGCTCCCTTCACCCAGCAGCTGCCAGGTCTCCTCTGCTCAGCCGCGCTCCCCATGCTGGCTCCTCAAGGTCACTTTTCCCTCCTCCCTACATCCAGTGAATACTTTGTAGCCCTACTTCAGTTGATTCTTGGCAGCACCTCAGTGCTGCTGTTGATCTCTTTGAAAAGTGTCTTTCTTAATCTACTCTCCCTGGAAACATTTTCTTCTCCTCCCAGAACAACTATTGTTTATTAAGTCCCTCAATGCTTGATGCTTGAGACATTTCCTAACCTGTGTATAGATTTATTTTTCTTTTTGGATCACACTTGGCGATGCACAAGGGTTACTCCTGGCTCTGCACTCAGAAATTACCCCTGGCAGTGTTCAGGGGACCATATGCATGCTGGGAATCGAACCCGGATTGGCCGCATGCAAGGCAAACGCCCTACCCATTGTGCTATTGCTCCAGCCCCCTGCGTGTAGATTTAAGACCCATCATGGAACTGGTAGGAATGGGCGCTAAAACAACCAAAGGGTGCTAATACAATCCACATCTCAAAACCTCTGCAGAGAGAGAGGAGACATGAGCAGAGAACCTTCTCCAGAAGGCACTGCTTCCAGCAGGTGTAGTGCAAGAGACACAGAAGGGAGCGGCTTGCAGGAGGGCACACGCTGGGGAGGGGCCGTGAGAGGAGCTGGGACCCACCTCAGCCCTAGCTGCGCAGTGTTGTTGGTCGGCAATGCATGGTTTCCGGGGCGTCTTCCTCCTCCTCCTCATCTTCTGAGCAGCCACAGCTCTTGGAGGCTCGGGTCTCTCACACTCCACAGAGACTGTGACGAATTCTGGATTAAAATTCAAATGTAACTTGGGTAGCAGAGAAATAGCACAGCAGATAAGGCACTGGCCTTGCACCTGGCCAACCCAGGTTTGATCCCCAGCACCACATATGGTCCCCTGAGCCCTGCCAGGAGTGATTCCTGAGTCAGAACCAGAGCATGACAGGGTGTAGCCCCCAAACCAAAATAAAACTCAAATGTGAGGGGGTTGGGGAGATGGCTCAAAGACTAGAGCACTAGCTTTGCATGCAGGAGGCCCAGGTTCAATCCCCAACACCACATGGTCCCCCAGGTACTACCAGGAACAACCCCATGCAACACACCAGAAGTAGCCCCTTAGTGCTACTGGTTGTGGCCTAACAACAAACAAAAACCTCAAGTGTGGAGCCAGAAGGCAGCTCAATGGCTAAAGTACCTGCCCTGCAAGTGTGAGGCCCTGAGATGAATTCCCAGTACCACCCACATGCATTAAGCATGCTCAGCAGCTATGTCGTCTGTGCCTGGCAGCCTGGCTGTCAGTGACCCCTTGCACTTACGCTGTCTGGGTGCACCGCAACTAAAGGCAAGCACGCAAGTAAAACGATGCACAGGGGGCGGGAGAGATAGTACAGTGGTAAGGGTCTTGCCTTGCATGCAGCTGACCCTGGCTCAAGACCTGACACCCCATATGCTTCCCCAAGAGCTGCCAGGAGTGCAGAGCCAAAAACAAAACCTTAAGCACCAAAACAGAAATGTGCAAGGACACACCCAGGATAGTCACCCCCTGGCCAGCATGCTTGCATGTGTGTGAGCACAACAAGGAAAAGGTGGGACCCTCAATACTGCATCCAGGCTGTGTTCAAGGAGGAGTGGGCCCCTCGCTTACACGCAGTGGGGAAGAGGGCAAGCATCCCGGTGGAAGCTCCCCCAGCCCTCATGCCGTGTCACCGTGTCACCGCAACATCAACATGAAAGAGGATTCCTCAGTTTCCCCTGTCAGTTGCCAGGAAACGCTCCATCTCAAAGCATCTTAAGAATTCCATCACACTGCTACCTTGGAATCAAGTGTGCACTCTGCAAAGGACTGCACAGAGCCAGAGGTATTGTTTATCAATCAATCTTCCTGGGCCAAGGCAGGAAAAGAGTCAACAATCCTCTGCCAGAAAACAAACAATCTTTGTGGGCAAAGGAAAAATCTGTAGCCTCCCAGATCTCTGACCACTAGCAGAGCCTGCAGCTTCTAAAGGGTTGCACCAACATCGAATCTGCCCAGATATGCATTGCAGACCAAGGACATGTCAGACACAGCTCTCAAAATCCTCTCTGGAGAGGTCGGGGTACCCTAACTCAGTCTGGCAACTAAGACATAAACAGAGAGCGTTATTAGTCATTGGCTAATGGTGAAGAGAACTATAAAACTCCTAGAAAACGACCATTCTCTGGCTCATGCTCCACTCCCTCTCCGATGGCCCTCCCTGTGGGAGTCCTTTCTGTTCTTCCTCTCTGTAAACTTTTGCTTCTTTACAACTTTGAATTTCAGGTCCAGTTGCCAATTTTCTGCAGCTCATATGAATCCCGAACCACTCAACAGAACTCTCACCAGAGAGACTTAACACCTGTCTTATCTGCAACAAAAGAGGGAAGGGGGGCACTGGAATAAACCCAGCCTCCAGCACATCTCTCTCACCACATTGGCCCCCCTTGGCTCCCATTGTCTCCTCTGCGAAGGGAGCTTCCTTGGCATCAGGACCCTTTTTATTTTATTTTTCTTATTTTTGCACTGGCAGTGCTCTACCACCAGTCCAGACCTCACTCCCACGTCCCAGGCTGGTATTTGTTCTTGCTGCTCTTGCCACTATGCGAGAAGATTTATGGAGTGTTTACAGCATGGCAGGCACTGTGCTAATTTCTTTAGCTACATCATCTCATTAAATCCTGACAGCAGCCCTATGATCTAGATCCTGTTATCCCATTTTCCAATTAAGAAACTGAGCCATTGAGAGATTAGCTTATCCAAGCCTACAGGCACTCAGATTTAGCTGACCCAGAGCCTATTCTCTAAATGACTGACCAGATGTTGCTACCAAGAGGTCCTGCGGGTGCTCTGTGAAGGGACACTGTTATGTCCTGGGAAGGGAGTTTCGATCGCACACTGACCAGATGAGATGTAAATGCAAGGCACTCTGTATTGCTAGAATTTCAATGAAGCAGTCACTAGTCTGTGAGCTAATTGGTCATGCCCACCTGCTGTGCCCAGAGATACCCTGCTTATCATAGGACTGGCTAGAGGCGTCCTGCCAGATTTCCAGTTTCAGCCAAGGATAGTCTCAGGGAATTCTTTGGAGGGGAACAGAAATTTAGGCTCACTGCTTATTTTGCTGAAGTGCAGACTGTCATGGCTCGGATGAGGTTCTTTCTCGGCCTCACAACACGTGTTTATCTGTGCTTCCCACTCCATGCTGTGTGGTCACAGGCAAATTGAACTACAAAGTCATGGTTATCACCAACTTCCCAAGCCTACCCTCCTTAGAGCCTCCTGTTCTAGGGACCTGAGTGATAGTACAGCAGGGTGGGCGTTTGCCTTGAATGTGAGCCAACACATGTTCAATCGCTGACATCCCATATGTTCCCCTGAGCACCGCCAGGAGTGACCGAAAAGCCAAAACAAGCAAACAAACAAACAAAATACTCCTGTTTCTCCCTATCAACAGGGTTGTACCAGAGTTCTTTCTCCCTTGGGGCTGGAGTGATAGCACAGCAGGTAGGGCGTTTGCCTTGCATGCGGCCGACCCAGATTCGAATCCCAGCATCCCATATAGTCCCCTGAGCACCACCAGGGGTCATAAGCCAGGAGTGACCCCTGTGCATCGCCGGGTGTGACCCAAAAAGCAAAAAAAAAAAAAAAAAAAAAAAAAGAGTTCTTTCTCCCTTTCTCCACTCAGTTTGGTCAAGATTGGGGGAAGCACCCTCCTCACTTACCCTCCCTAATCCCACCCCTTCCTGTCTTAGTCCCTCCCCTTCCTGTACTAGTTCCTCTTACCTGCTCCTGAGCCTTCCACTTCTTTCATTTAAAGTCTCTTGCTCCTGCTCTCAGCCACCAGTGCCCCCACCCTCCTGTGCCCCTGCAGCCCTTCTCAAACATAGGCCTCATCCAGCTCCCCAGGCAATCTCAGCAGAAGCCTCTGAACCTCGTTTTGCTTTGGTTTTTGTTTGTCTCTTTATTTTTTGGGCCACACCGGCGACGCTCAGGGGTTAGTTCTGGCTTTGCACTCAGGAATGACTCCTGGCGGTGCTCAGGGGGACCTTATGGGATGTTGAGGGTAGAACCTGGATCAGCCGTGTGCAAGGCAGATGCCCTCCCTGATGTACTATGCTCTGGCCCCTGAACCTCATTTTGACTGCCCAAACCCAGACCTGACCAGAGACATACATATTACTGGAGTCATGGCAGTGCCTGCCTTGCATAGGGCCAATCCGGGTTCAAGCCCCAACACCACATGGTGCCTCCCCCACCAGCCACCCCTCTCTCACCCCAGCACAGAGCCAGGAGCAACCCCACTCCTTACCCGAGCTCTGCTGGGTGTGACCCAACCCCGCCCCATCTACTGCCCCCCCCACCCTCTGCAGCCCCAGCTCCCACATTGTCCCACTAATCCCACCAAGCCCTCCTGCCTTCCGCCTTCCCCCAGAGATGAGGGGAGTGTCTCTGCCTCCACCCAACGCCCTCCCCCCATTTCTCTACTTTATAATGTGTCTTTGCAAAGTAAGTGGCTGCACAAAACGCAAGTATATGTAATACCAGAGAGCTGTACACTTAAAAATGTCAAAGTCAGGGGCTGCTAAGAGGATTATGTGAGGGCATTCTCTCACCCCATCTTCCCAACTGTGCAGAGGTCCTGGGTAGTTGATGTCACGATTTCCATGGTCTCTGTGAGGGCCAGATTGGGATCTCAGTGTCTGGGCCCCAGGCCACCCTCACCCAACTCCTGGAGTTTAATTAAGAAACGTTTGTGGATCCCACCTGCCCAGGCAAACACAACCCTCAGTCTTCATTTGAGAGAATACTCTAGGTTACTTTGCTCTCTCTACCTTCTCCTATACAGAATCCTCTTAAAAATAAAACAACAGCCACAACAAAGGGAACCTTTGAATTCTGGGTTGGAGCACTCCAAGGACTGTGCTCATGCTTTGCATGCCAGATTCCATCCTGGGTACAGGATGGTCACCCAAGCACTGACAGGAACAGCCCCTGAGCTGAGTTGGGAATAGCCCCGGTAGAACACCTGTCATTGCCCCAACTTCCCGCCAACGGGGGCAGGGGGTCAGAGAGAGGGTGCAGGAGGCATATATCTTGCATGTAGCTGTAGGGGGCCTAACCCTGGTTTGATCCCTGGCAGCAAAGATGGCCCCCTGAGCACGGCCAGGACTAGTCCTGAGCACCACCAGGTGTGACCCCCCCACCCCCGCCAAAACAAAACAAAAAAGCCCGCAAACAAATAAAAGTCCTCCAGAGACCAGTGAAAATAAAGCTTCAGTCTTGGGTTGAAGATCCTTGTCCAGAAAACAGGGAACAAAAAGTCCCGACTACTGTTTTTCTCTTATGGTTTCTGAGCCATTCCCAATGGTGGTCAAGGCTTACTCCTGACTCTGTGCTCAAGGATCACTCCGAGGAGTTCTCTGGGGACCATATGCCATGCTGAAGGAGTCAGCTGTATGCAAGGCAAGTGCTTAACCCTTGACTCTCTTGCTGCAGCCCCACTTTCTTCGAGACAAGACAGGAAAAGGATTTCCCCAGTGGGAACAGGACTGAGTTCCTCTCCCACACTGAGCCCAGCCTCCTGCTTCCAGTGACCAGATCTATCTTTTTGGGTGAGGGAGAGGGATAGGCCACAAGCAGCAAGCACAGGGGCTAGTTTTGGCTCTGTGCTCAGGAATGAACCTAGATTGATGCTGCAGGGACCATATGTGATGCCAGAGATTGAACCAGGGTCAGCCACGTGCAAGGCAAGAGCCTATCTATCTCTCCAAGGGCCAGATCTCTCGAATGCCATGCTTCTCTGCACACACACACACACACACACACACACACATGGGCACACACCTCACAAAGCAGACACACACACATATAGAGAAAGACACGTGTATAAAAATGACAGGCCGGGGCTGGAGCAATAGTGCAGCGGGTAGGGCATGCATCCCTCATTGTCCCCCGAGCATCACTAGGAGTAATTCCTGAGTGCAGAGCCAGGAGTAATGCTGAGCATCGCTGGGTGTGATCCAAAAAAGGGTAAAAATAACAGGCCTCTCCCAGACACAGGCAGACGTTCCATGCGGAGACCCATGTCTGACCCTGACCACACTCCCCCTACACAGGAAAACACATGCCATAGTTTACAAGTCTCCATCACACACACACACACATACACACACACAGGTGCACAAGCACATGTACCCACAAAGCCAAGCCTAGTGACACACTCCACAGATATATCTTTTGACCCAATGAGAAAAGAAGGAAGTCAGAGATAAAGACAGCTTGGCTTTCCAGAGAAAGGGAGAGTGAACGTGGAGGACAGACGGCAGGGATGGGGTGCCGGGGAGGATATCTTGGTATCAGGAAAGAGAGTGCTGGCTACTTCCCAAGCCTCCACTTCTCACCTCTCTTGGCTCTCAGAGCCCTTCCTAGCTGTCGAGCTAGACCCCCTGGTGGGCCCACGGAGAGGGCAGGGCCTGGCATGACCTCACTTATGCACTCTCTCCCAAGAAAGGACCCCACCTCTGGGCAGCTGTGGAAGCTGGGTAATGCCAGGGGGTCCTTGACTTGATAACAAGCAGGTAGGAATTGCTGGATGAAAGAGACAGATGGGGAGATCAGCATGAGTCAAGGGAGCAGCAGAAGGAGGTGCAGTTGCCAGAACAAATCAGCATAAATTCAGTGACTTCAAACAACTCCGCTCTGGTACCTTACAGTTTGAAGGAGAGCCATCTGAAGTCATTCTCACCAGGTTAAAGTCAAGGTATGGGGCTCCAGAGGAATGACACAGGGATTTAGCTTACAAAATTATGGTCACGGGTTCAAATCCCCAGTGTCCCACATGTGCCATGCCCGATCCTGGCAGCCTTGCTGTGGGGGTCTGGGGGCTGTTCTGTCCATAATCCCTGGCACAACAAGCAATTTCTGGCTGTGCTGCAGTAAAGTATGTGTGGTCATTGGAGAGGTGCACAGGGCAAGGGGGAGGGGTGAGTCAGCAGTCGGGGGTGCCTACTTGGCATGCTGCTGGGCCATAACTCATGCCTTAGTACTCCATGGCCCCTAAAACACTGCTGGGTATGGCCCTAGTGGCCCCAGCCTCTGGGCCTGAGCCACACCGTGTCGCCAGGCTGAGGAGTGACCCGCACAGCCCAGTTGGCTAAGCAAGGCCAGGAATGCCCGCTAGGCTTTTCAGACACCGCTGAAGAGACCCTAAGCCAAAAAATGAAGTGCAATACCTTGTGAGTACTGCGACTGAAAGGTGTGTGAGTGGGCTGGAGAGAGTACAGAGGATACGGCCCAGGTTCAATCCCCAACACCTTGTGTGGTCCCCCAAGCCCTGCCTGGAATGATCTCCAAGTGCAGAGCCAGGAGTGAGCCCTGAGCACCACCGGGTGTGGCCCCCAAAGAAACAAATGGTATGTGACAATGACTACCAGGACGTCTTGCAACCACGTGTGTGAGCAGATGGGTACCACAACCACAGCCTGTGTGCCTTGACTAAGAGGGGAGCATGTGTGCAGCAATGCAACTAAAGGAGTGCCAATAGCCACGTGTGGGAGCACCACGACCTGCTGTGCAAGCCCCAGTGAACACCACAGCTAATATATGCAGAAACCATGGCTAACACATGTGAGACCATGGGTAACACGTGAAAGCACCACTGCTAACCCATGTGGAAACTACAGCTAACACATGTGGAAACTATGGCTAATGTGCAGAAACCATGGCCAATGCATGCAAACATTATACCTAACACATGTGGAAACCACAACTAACACATGCGAGCACCACGACAAACACGTGTGGACACCACAGTTAACACGTGGAGACCATGGCTAATATGTGAGAGTACCACAATAATCATGGATCATGTGAGAGTACCAGGGCTAACACTTGTGAGCACCATGGCTAATACATATAAACACCACAGCTAACATGTGTGAGCACCATGGCTAATACATGCGGGAACCATGGTAAACACCGTGAGTACCAAGGCTAACATGTGTCAGCACCATGACTAACGTGTGTCAGCACTTGAGCTAACATGTGTCAGCACCACAGTTAATGTGTGTGAGCACCAGGGCTGACATGTGTAAGCACCATGGCTAATACATGTAGATACCATGGCTAACACATATGAGCACCACAGCTAACGTGTGTGAGCACCATGGCTAACATTTGTGAGCTGCACAACTACCGTTAGCAAGCACCACAGCCAGTGTGTGTGCTTCTCAAACCCCTCTCTGTCATTGCAACAACAGTGACAATAACCACTGGGAAGGAGATGGGGGAGGAAGTGAAAAATAAAATAGAAATTTCAAAGGAAGTCTGGTGTGGGCGGCACGGTCTCCTTGCATGGGCTCTAGACAAGCACTCCCCTGGCCTCTCAGCTCCTTGGTCACTGGACTCTTCCTCCTCTTCCATCCCCCATCATCTCCCTCTTCTGCTGCCTCGGACTCTCTTGCCTTTTCCTGTTAGGGCGGTTGGGATGACATGGGACCACCCAAGAATGAGGTCAGTCTTCCCAGCTCAAGAATCTTAACTTCATCATAGCTGCAGAACCCCTTTGCCACTTAATAGTCACAGGTCCTGGGAACTGGAGCACAGACATGTTTGACGGCCGTTATTTCGCTTACCACATGGGGGTGGCATATAACCTAATCTTCAAAACACTCTTCAATGTAAATAAAAATATCCTTGTCATTCCCGGATTGAAGATGAGAAATCTGAGGGTCATAGAGGTTAAGTGATTTGCCTTAGGCCAAAAGAAATAAGAGAGTTGGATGATAAAAAGAAAAAAGACACATGTTTATTGTTTAAAACTTAGCTCAGCGCCAGGGACGTGGCTCTGGGGCTGGAGCACATGCCTTGCATACTGAAGCCCCCTGGTTCAATCCCTGGCACTGCATGGTTCTCTGAGCACCACAGTCCTCTGAGTGACCCCCAAGCACTGAGCCTGCAGTAGCCCCTGAGCACCATCAAAAATTGGTGCAAAAACAAAGCAAAACAAAAAAATTGGTCCAAAAACAGGATAAAATTCAAAATTGATTCAGAAACAAAACAAATTTGGGCTGGAGCAATAGCACAGCGGGTAAGACGTTTGCCTTGCACGCGGCCGACCCGGGTTCGATTCCCAGCATCCCACATGGCCTCCTGAGCACTGCCAGGGTTAATTCCTGAGCGCAGAGCCAGGAGTAACCCCTGAGCGTCGCTGGGTGTGACCCAAAAAGAAAAAAAAAAATTTTTTTTCAGAAACAAAACAAACTTATAGAAGATCAGGGGCTGGAGTGATAAGCCAGCAGGCACAGCGCTTTCCTTGCACACAGCTGGCCTGGGTTATATCCCTGGCTTCCCAGAGTCCCTTGAGCACCAATGGGAGTAATTCCTGAGCACAAAGCGCAGGAGTAACCCTTGAGCATTGCCAGGTGTGACCCCAAAAAAACAAGAGAGAGAGGGGGCGGAGGCAAAAGGGAGAGGGAGAGGGAGAGAGACCAGGAGACAGCTCAAAGGGCTGGAGCACAAGCCTTGAATGAATGAGCCCCAAACTCTCCCTGAAATCACCTGCTCCACCTCTAGCATCACAGTGTGTCCCTGAGAACAGCTGAAGAACGGCCCCTCCGCCGCCCCCCCCCCAAAGCCCTATGTTAAGGCCTACAAAAAGTAGAAAAATGCAATAAATCACCCAAAAACCTCACTGCCCAGAAATGTTTGGTATTCCTATTTTGTAAGCATAAATACATATCAGAGAAAGAAGCGCCGAGAGATGTTTGGGGACGTTCTAAAGGGTTGAGACAGAGCAGCTGGGCAATAGCTCAGCAGCCCCAGCGCACGCTTTGCAAGCCGGAGGTTCAGGTTTGGTTCCTGGCACCGCCTGGCGTCCCCAGGGCACCACCAGAAACAACCCCCAAGCCCAGAGCCAGAAGCCACCCTTGAACACTGCCAGGTGCGGGCTCAAAGAACTAAAAGGGAAAAAAACCAAAAGTACTTTTACTCACATTTAATAGGGAGGAAAGAAACTCAAGAGAAGAGGAAGGAATTGTTGATTTGTTTTTTCACTGAAACTTTCTTCACCTCAAAATGCCTTCATTCCCGAAACACCCCTCTCAAATTAAGAAGCAAGATTTTGATTAAGATGTTGGAGTCAGACTTTCACAATCATGTTCCAATTTTATACAACTGCTTAGTCGCCTGCACTGAAAGCTGAGATGAGGGCTTCCGCCCGCCTTCGCGCTCCACTCCAGAGTCCGCGGCCAATGTTGTTCTTACTCATCAGGATTTCTAATACTTACACTCTGTTCTGTAACTAGAATCCCCACAGTTCCATCTCCTCCTCAATGGACTTAGCGCTGGCTGCCAAGCCTCCCGCCACCACGGCCTCCTCAGAAACTCGCATTTGCTCTTGTCTCTTGGGCTGCGTTTTGTCACTGAGTAGCTCCTTCCAGAAGGACTCTCGGCTCCCTGCACTCATAACACATCAACCGCTTTGTTGGTGTGCTGGGGGGGGGGGGGCAACACGTTTTCACCCTCGGCGCTTCGAAGAAATTGCTCCATTATCTCCGTTCACTGGCTGCTCTCTCGGCGAGGTCTGAGGTCAGACCGCATTTTTCTCCTTCGACGTGATTTGTTTTTCTGCCTAGGTTCCTAGAATCTTTCTATTTTATCCTCAAAGTTTGGTAACTAAATCAGTTTTTGTTTTTTTTTTTCCCGGAGGGTGAGTGGGTGTTGGGACTACATCCAGCTGTACTCAGGAGTCACTCCTAGCAGAAGTAGATTGTGGGTCCAAACGTGGTGCCAGAGATTGAACCCGGAGAGGCCACCTGCAAGGCAAGTACCTTCCCCAGTGTGGCCCCTAAATTAGTATTCTTCTCTGTTCATTTGTTTTTATTTGGGGAGAAACACCTGGAGGCGTTCAGGGGCTGCCCCCCCAGCCTAGTATTTAGGGTCACTTCTGGCAATGCCTGGGAGACCATGTGGCACTGGGAATTGAACCCAGGCCCTCACACAGGCAGGGAAAATGCTGAGTCACATCCAGACCCAAAATTAGTATCTCTCTCTTTTTTTTGGGGGGGACGGGTGGGGGCTGGGAGGCCACACTCAGTGATGCATAGGGGTCACTCTGATGGGGCACAGGGATCAGACTTGGATTGGCAGCATATAAGGTAAACACTTTAACCCTGATATTATCTTTCCAACTGCCCAAGTTAGTACATCTTAATGCCAGTTACCTGTATCAATGTTTCTGATAGATGCGGTATCATTCAGTCTGACTATTCAGAGCTTCCTTCTGAATAGTCTTGGCAGTGTTCAAGAAACTGTATCGTGGGGCTCGAGTGATAGCACAGCGGGTAGGGCGTTTGTCTTGCACGCAGTCGACCCGGGTTTGATTCCCAGCATTCCATATGATCCCCTGAGCACCAGGGATAATTACCAGGGGTAATTCCTGAGTGCAGAGCCAGGAGTGACCCCTGTGCATCTCCGGGTTTGACCCAAAAAGCGAAAGAAAGAAAGAAAGAAAGGAAGGAAGGAAGGAAGGAAGGAAGGAAGGAAGGAAGGAAGGAAGGAAGGAAGGAAGGAAGGAAGGAAGGAAGGAAGGAAGGAAGGAAACCGTATCGTGCCAAAACCTGGCCTTCTGCATACAAGCACATGCTCCCACCCATTCAGTTATTTCCTTGGTTCCCCTATCTTTTTCTGCTTTACTTTTTGGTCAGCTTTTTTTATTTTCTTGGCTTGCACTCAGTGGTGCTTGGGGGCTATTCCTGTCTCTGTAACTCTGGAGTGACCCCTGGCAGCATTCAGGGCACCTCTGTGGTGCTGGGGATTTGAACCAGGGTCAGTGGGATGCAAGGCAAGTCAGTGCCTTAAGCCCTGGGCTAGTTCTCTGGCCTGTCCTTATCTCTTCTACATCCATTTTTGAAATCTTTGCTTTAGGTTTATTCTCCCCCCCCCCTTTTTTAAAGTGGGGGCCACACCTGGCAGTGTTCTGAGCTTACTTCTGTTCTGTGCTTAGGGATCCCTCCTGGCAGGACCAACTGGGTTGTCAGGAACCGAACCCAGGTTGGATGCAAGCAGAGCAAGCGCCTTCCCCGCTGTCCGCGATCTCTGCCCCCCTGTTCATTTTCTTCCCCATAGCTCTCTTTGGGTCCCAGGAAAGTAACACTGCGTGGGCCTCTATAATTATTTTTTTAAACCAGTATCACTCTCAGCAAGGCTTCACACTGGGTTCAGGGGCCACGACTGCTGCATGGAGGAAGGCCATATGGTGCCAGGGACAGAATCCAGGGTTTTGTTCATGCTAGATATATGCACTACCCCTTAAGCCATTTTCCCATTCTCTGGACAGCTATTCTTTGTTATTTTGTTTGTTGCTTGGTTTGAGGGCCACACTCTGCAGTGTTCAGGGGCTATTCCTGGTGCACTGCTTAGGATTCACTTGAGAAGTACTCGGGCGACCATGCAGTGCTGGGGATCAAACCCTGGCCTCCCATTCTCTTACCCCATCAATAATTATCTTTGTTTTACTTTATTATTTTTTTCTATTGGCTTATGGGCCACACCCAGCTGTGTTTCGGGCTTACTCCTGACTCTGCACTCAGGGATCACTCCTGGAGGGGGTCGGGGAACCATAGGGGGTGCCAGGGGTCAAATTCCAGTCAGTCACTTGCAAAGCAAGCGCCATACCAGTTGTACTATTGCTCCAGTCACTCAACAATGATCTTTGTCCCATCTATTTGTCGTACTTCATTCTAATGACTTTAATATCTTATCCTTTTCTCATCACCTTTACTCTCAATATGTCAAGACTCTGCAATACAACATTACTTCGATTTTTAGCCAGACCTCTTTGTTTTGCTATTTGTAGCTTATTATATCCATAATGGTATTATTTTGGTATTATTTATTGTTTTCCCTTTTCATCTTATTCTCTTATTTCATCATCTTGTCTTGAGTGCTTGCTCTATTTATTCTGTACTATCATTAAGTCCTTCTGTAACGGGGGAACTAGCCAGCAGTCTGCTTTTATTCCTTTGGTTATGTTTTCTTTGAGAGTGGGTTCTTTGGGCTAGAGACAGTACAACAGATAAGGAAATCACCTTGCATGAGGCTGACCCCGGTTTGACCCCCAGGGTCACATAAGGTCCCCTGATCATCAGGAGTGATCCCTGAACACAGCCGGGAGTGAGTTCTATCACTGCCCAAACAAGAAACAAATAAACAAAAATAACCAAGAGTGGGTTCTTCGTTCTTGTTTTTACATTTCCTTCCCTGCCTTGATTGAGTCTCTCTGCTTAAGGGGCCACGTCAACTTGCTCTGACAACTTGCTCTGTGGCGCTGATGTCTGCTCTCCTGTCAGGTCCTTGAGCTCTTTCCCATCTCACCTGGGCCAGCTTCTCTTCTCCATGGGACCTACGATCGGAGAGCTATTGTTTTCGAACCTACCCACCCCACATGTGTGGCTTGCAAGTGGCTTGGCTGGGCCTGGCTACTTCTTTGAGGCCCCCTCAGATACCTGATTTCTGGCTGGAGATGGGGCCAGCCCAGCCTTTCAGCCATGGCTTGTCCCCCTAGATTCGGCCCCATACTCTGGAAGATGCCAACCCCTGGAAATGTCCTTTTTATTATTTTTTTGGGGGGTGGGCTAAACACAGTGGTACCCAGGGCTTACTCCTGGCTCTGCACTCAGAAACCATTCCTGGGGGCTCAGGGGATATACTGGGTATCAGGGGTCAAACTTGGGCTGGCCCTGTGCAAGGCAAGTGCCCTACCCACTGTGCTATCACTCTGGCAACCTTCTTGCCTCTTCTGTGGACTCTGGAGGGACCTGGAGCTTCCCCAAACTACTTCTAGAACATCTGTACGCAGCACTATACCCCATATTTCTCTTCGACTACAGAACATTACGGAGAATTCCTGGTGTTCCTTTAGCTCACGTTCTCAAAGTTATTTTGGAGGATGGGGTTAGGAGACATCTCCTTCATTCCTTGCACCAGAATCTTCTCCTGCTCCCCTTGGCCACCTCATTTAGAGGAGGGAAACTGGGTTTTTAGGCCACACCTGGTTTACTCGGCTCTGTGTTCAGTGGTCACTCCTGGTGAGGCTCGAATGATCCTATGGGGCTCAGACAGGAGGTCAGCCATGGGCTAGACAAACACCTTGCCCGCTGTACTATCTCTCTGCCCACATCTTCTCCTCCCCCCCGCCCCGCCCCACGCTATCTCATTTTAAGGTTTACAAAAGAATGTCCTTGTTCGGTTGGATTGAGTTACTTGCATAGCTTTGGAAGATCTGGTTTGTTTGGGTCAATTCATACGGCCATCAGGGCTATCGGGGCCATCAGGGAGTCTGTCACAGCCTCACACTGCCCTCCTTCCAGAGACATCCAGCCTTGCTTAGCCCCCGCCTGCCCCCTGGAGCCCCAGGATTAAGCCTTTTAAGACCCCGGCACACGGAGGGGCTTCCAGCTGCAATAGAGAGGGGATGAGCGGGGAGCGATCCACCAACAGGTCCGACAGCATCACGAGAGTCAGAACATGGACACGGCAGAGAAACGGGGCGCCGGGCAGGACGGGGGAAGGAGGAGGGGATGTGGGAACATGGACGCAGACCTTGTGCTTGGCTCTCGTGGGAGGAGACTCCCGAGGACCATTTGGTGGACCCCTTGGGTCTCTGCCCACGCCCCACTGTGCTCTCCCCCCTATTCAGGGATCTTGGCTGGCCTCCCGCCACCACACACAGCATGGTCCCCTCACAGACACGCAAACACAGCCGCAGAGTGGCACTGTGACCGCACCACACCCGTGCCAGGGCCGCCACCCTGGTGGTGTTGTGGCCTCTCCCCTGCCTTGGCCTCCCATTGTCCCGAGAGCTCGCCCTGCCCCCTGGTGGTCAGTGCCCTCTAGACGCCTCTAACTCCAGCTGCCCAGCACCCGCCCCTTCCCTACCCCACCAACCAACCACCACCGAGACTCACTGGAGATCAGACCTCAGGCTGTGGGGCCTCAGAAAGTCCCTCTCCAGGCTGCTTCCTCACCGTCCGCCTGGCCCCCCCCACACACATACACTGACCCTTCCAAAGAAGCTCTCCCCATACCCCGAGTTTTCAGACGAAGCTCAACTCGCCTTCCTCATCAAAGGGGGTCCTGTCAGATACATCCCCCCAGCCTCCTCCTTGGCCTGGGTCCATCAGACACCCCTCCTTCCCCTCTGCCCCTCTCTGAGAAGGAAGGGTGGGAAGACACCCCAAATCTTTCCAGCTTTAGCCCTGCAGCACTGAATGGTATGACCACTAGAGCACCCTCTATGTGTCTCTTCTATCTCTCTGTCTCTGTCTCTCTCCAGCTCTGGACTGTGGAACCAGTGGACTGTGGGGTAGATGACATCAAGGCTCAAAGGCCAGGTACCAGGCTCAGAACTGGGGAGCTGGGGCTGGAGACACCCATGTCAGCCTCCACGTGAGAAGGAGGCAGCGACCCCCTCGGTTGCTGTGGAAGCGGCCCAGGAGGGCATCCAGCTCAGTGAGTGGCCTCCCCCGCCCCCACCCCTGCTCCCGCACAGCAGTAACAGGGCAGGAGAGTGGCCGAGAGGGGGCAGCAGAAGCCAGGACAGCCCCGAGGTGGGGGGTGCTGGGGTCTGGAGTTGGACAGGGCCACGCAGAGGGACAGCCAGGCTCCACGGACTCAGGGACAGGGACAGACACACCGAGATGGGGATGGACATATCATAGAGATGGACACGAAGGAAGAGAGGAAACTGGTGTGTGGGGGGTGGGGGGGGCGGTGTCAGACAGCAGTCAAGAGTCATGTAGGGAGACAGGGAAGCAGGTGGAGATGGGGCTCGGAACCAGACGGAACCCCCAAGATGGCCCCGGGACGGGACTGTTTCCACAAGGAAAGAGAGAAGGAACCAGGTTTGGTGCGAAAGGCAGGCCAGAGACACACAGGCGGAGGGCGGAGGGCATCCCAGCTGCACAAGGGGTGCCTGGGTCCCAGGCCCAAACCTCCCCAGGTGCCCCCACCCCCGGCAGGGCTCAGATTCCCGGGGGTCTCTCCCAGATCTGGTGTCTGTGCTTGTTCCCAGCTCCCCAGAGCCAGCGTGAGAGGACAACAGATGTGGGGACAGTCTTCAGGGAGGCGGCAGCAGCCCACAGCCGAGACCCTCTGAGGTGAGCGGCTTCTGGGAGGTCAAGCTCCAGGAGAGAGGGCCCTCGTATGGGCCCGGGAGAGACTGAGGCACCCCGAGGCTGGGCACGGGGCTGGGTCCCTCTCCTAGGAGTGGGGGCAGGGACACAGCCCTCTCCTCTCTCCCTCGGCCTCTGCGGCTCCAGCAGGCCCCCTCCCCTTCTCCTACCCAGGCCCCGTAATTGCTTTCCCATGTCGCTAATGGAGGCCAGATTGCTGATGCCCTGGGTGGGCGGCCGTGGGTCAGAGCTGACCGAGGCTCTCGGGGCAGAGAGACCCTCAACGCCGCCCTCTGCCCCGCACAGACTCGGACCTATTCCAGGAAGAATCCTGGGTGACCACTGGCCCCTCCATCCCTGTGTGCTGGGCCTGGCACACAGGGTCTGACCTGGCCACGCCCGTCAGGGACCAGGGCTGGGGATGCAGGACACAGGGTCGGGCCCACGGCCACTTCTTGGGAAGTCCCCAGCCGGGCACAGCCACGGCCCCTGCACCCTTGGCTCTGTGCGGCTGCTCCCGCCTGGACCCCTTCTCTCTCTTTACTGGCAGAGCGCCAACACCTTCCCTGGAGCCCCCAGACGGGCCTGACTCCCAGCCTGGTCCTGCCCCGTCCGGCTGAGCATCGGGGGTAGCACTGTGACAGCCCAGGAAGCACCTTCTGTGGCCTGAGAAAGGGGAATTGGGAGCAGGTGTGACTCATGGCAGGGCGGGGGGGGGGGGGTGGCGGTCAGGGGCTTCTGAGGACCAGTATGCAGCGGGGGGGGGGGCAATCTTTCAGGGCACAGGGATGGTGCTGGGGCCTCTGTTCCACCTGCCCAATGAGGCTGAGGCTGACCCCGCAGGATGGGCTGTGGTTTTCGCCCATGTACCCCAATCCTAGGCGTTCTCTGCTCAGGAGCCCCTGTGAGGTGTCTGTTAAAAGGGGGCTGGACCCGAGCGGGCTGGAGTCCAGACACCCTGCCTCTGAGGAAGGCCAAAGGGCCCTGGAGTCCAAGACTAGGGTCCAGGGTTGGGCTGGGGGGGCGGGTGAGGGGGCTGTGGAAGTCAGGCCTGGCTTCTGCTACCCCTTCCCCCAACGCCCTGCACCATGCACCAGGATTCACCTGCAGAACCTGTGGACTCCGCCCTGGAGCAGGGAACCCCTTCATTCCCCACAACTCCTTCCCAGGGGCCTCCAGAAAGTCACCCCCCACCCCCGCCCAAGCAGCCACAACCTCATCTCAGACGCTCGTGCGTGGTGCAGAAACGCCTCTCCCCACCCACAGCCCCTCTCCTCCAGGCCTCAGAAGGGGGGTCCTTCCCAAGTGGGTCTGTTTCAAGGAATCATGAAATGGTGACGTTTAATGAGAACCCCTGGCCCCCACCCCACCCCTGTATATACAACTATAAAAAATTCAAATACAGCAAGTTACCATTGAGTCAGACGGGAGGGAACAGACGGGCGGCATTAAATACTGTCGGGCGGGAGCTGAGAGAGGAGAGGGGTATACAAAACAGGGCGGGGCACTGAAAAGTGTGGCTGCTGGGGGGAGGGGGCGGCTGAGACCCCCCAGCATCAGGAGCTTATAATCTGATGGTGGCAACAGAGACCCTGGGGCAGACAGGAGGCGGGGTGGAGGGAGAGACTAGATGGGGGGCTCCCCTCAGGCCCCCCATGGGCTCCTGGGAGTCGCTGGCATTGGAGGGTCCAGCCCGAGGGGGTGGGAGATGGTCTTTGGTGGGTGGGTTAGCTGCATGGCCCTCCTCTCCTGAGGGAGGGGTGAGGGCCTGGTGGGTGTTGGGGGGTGAAGGTCGGGGGTACGGCAGGCCCGGGCCTGCCGGGGTCTCTACAAATTGTGTCTGAAGAGAATGCAGAAAGGCCCTCCTGCCCGTGTGCAAAATAGAAACGGGGTCTGCGGGCTCAGCTCCGGCCTCTGCTCCTCCGCAGGTGCGCTGGCCTCTGGCCTGTCCTGGCGGGGAAGCCGGCTCTGCTGAGACAGGGGGGCCGTGAGGGAGGGCGGGGGGAGGGTGCTGCCCCCCCACATACACACATGTACACACACATGTACATACATTTACACACATACACATATGTCCACACATACACATGTACACACATGCACACACATACGCACACATGTACACACTCATACGAATACACATACATTTACATGCATACACACATGTACGCACATACACATGTGCACACACATGCACATATGTACACATGCACCATACACATGCATACACATGTGCACACGCATGCACATGTGTACATACATGTACACATGCACCGTACATATGCAAACACATACACATGTGTACATGCATGTACACATGCACCGTACATATGCAAACACATGCACATGTGTACATGCATGTACACATGCACCGTACACATGCAAACATATACACACATGTACACATACACACATACGCATGCACACATGTATACACACATGCATACACATATACACATATACACACATACACACACATGTGCGCATGCACCCCCTCCCTGTGGCTCCAGCCTGCCTTACTGCACTGACCAGATCAGGAGACTGCTGGCGGCGGTGGCAGCGGCGGTGGCCAGAGCCAGAGTGACAGGGACGCTCATGCCCACGGGTGCCGAGGGGCCGCCTCCGCTGCCCAGCTCCCCAGGGTCACAGATCTTCGTGGTGGGTGGGGGTGTCAGTGAGCTGCTGGTGCTGGTCGTGGTCTCTGGGGAGGAGGGAGGAAACTCAGGGTGGGGCTGGGGCTGGGATTCCCCCCCAAACACACACACCACCCCGTACACACACATACACGCTTCCTGCATCTGACCCTGCTGCCTCTCCCATCCCTCCATCCTGCCTCCTCTCTCAGACCCGCGGGCCTCCCCCTCAGGCAGGCTCACAGAGGCCATCTGCACCCCACCGTGTGTAAGCAGAATGTGTGGACAGCAGGGGCTACGTAAAAGGTGGGGCGCCCTTTGAAGGTCAAAGGCCCAGAGACAGTGGGGCAGCGTGTGTGTGTGTGTGCGCGCGCGCGAGTGGGGAGGAGTGGGGAAGGGCTCACCGGGGGCCTGGGCCTCTGTGGTGAGGTGTCGGGGCTCCTCGGTCCAGGGCGTGGCGTGCGCGGCCACGCTCCAGTCGCTCCACGTGCCGATCTCATTGTCCTTGGCGGCCACCTGGATGATGTACTCCTTGCCGGCGTAGGCGTCTGTGATGGTGTGCGCCGTGCCGTCCGACAGCTCCACCTGCAGCCGGAGCGGGACGGGGGTGGGCAAGGACACCCCTGGGAGGGGCAGTATCGGGGCGGGGGCAAGTGCTGGGGAGAGTGAAGACAGCTCGCTGAGGGGTGGGGGGTGCAGGCTGAGAATATTCCCGCTTAGAGTGCCAGTGGGAGAGAGACGCCCCCAACCCCAGTAGAAAGGAAAAAACCCCTCTGCCAGGGGGAGACAAGCCTGTTCCTCAGGGAGAATGAGGAAATCTTCTAGTTTGGCTGGGGGGTCGGGAGCTTCCAAGCGGTACTTAGGAGGGATGGAGGGGGGTGGTCCACAGGCTCAATGCCAGGGCTGAGGACTTGGTGCTGCTCAGGTACTGACACGCTGGGGACACCTGGACGGCACAGGGGCCCAGGCAGTGTGGGCACTGGAACCCACGCTGGGCACATGTCCTGACCACCGTGCTAGTCGGAGAGTAAGAAAATCATTTTGGGGAGGAGCAGAGTTGGGGGGTGTGGGCCACACCCAGTAGTGCCCAGGAGTATGGGGTGCCGGGGATTGAATCCAGGTCAGCCACGTGCAAGGCAAATGCCTTACCTGTTGTACTATCTCGCCAGCTCCCAGTAGAAAGGAAAAAACCAATATTTTGTTTTGGTTTTGGTTTGGTTTTGGGGGGGCCCATGCCCAGTGATGCTCAGGGCTCACTCCTGGCTGCACACTCAGGGACTACTTCTGGCAGTGCCGGGTTCTATCCCTGGCAACCATACGGGGTTGCCAGGGATAGAACCCGGATCGGCCGTGTGCAAGCCAAGTGCCCTACCCCTACCCGCTGTACTATCTCTCCCGCCCCGCCCCTGCTCCCACTTAAGTAAAGAAATCTGTGAGGAGGCTGGAAAGAGGCAGGAGGCCAGAAAGATGACGGAGGGGTTGGGATTGTGCTGCCCCCATTCCAGCCGCAGGTCAGACAGGAAGTTCCCCAACAGATGGAGTGAGGCTCCTGCCCCACCTAGTGAGGGGACAGAGACCCTGAGCACCCCCATGCTGATGGCCCGCCCTGTAAAATGGTGTTAACGATCCCTCTCACAGGGCCGGAACGAGGACTCGGCACACGGTCAGCACTGCAGACCTCTCTGCCCTTCCCGCGCCCACTCAGAGCCAGGGATCCCGGCTGTCCCGGGCACCCAGCCGCGCCTCCTCGGCAGGCCCACCTCTCAGGAAGGCCTCGCGGGCTTGATACCCTGCCGGAGGTGGAAAGGGGGGCGGTGGGGGGACACCAGGACAGCTGCTCTCTTTCCTCCTGAAGGCACAGCAGTGCACCCCCGCCCCGGCCAGCCCCCATCCCGCTGGTCTCCCCGCTCCAGGCTGGCCTGCCTGTCCGGCGCCCCTCCAGGTCCGGGCTGGGCTCTGGTTCATCTCAGCGGCACCCGCTGCCTCATTAAGCCGCCTCGTAAACAGGGGCAGCCGGCAGGGGTGGAGGGGGCCCCCACACCCCCGCTCTGGGCCATGTCTGGCTTTAGGGCTTTTTGGTCCCTGTTCCAATACTCGCCCCCTAACCCCAGAAAAGAGGGGTCTGGGTTACCTGATCAGCCAGGCTTTGAGCACATGCACGCATGTGTCTGCGTGTTCTTAGGCGTGCAGCTGCGTCTGTGTGTGTGGCCCCTCTAGCCCCCCCCACCCCCAAACTCCCGAATTAGAACCCTAGGGACACTGGCAAAGGTCAGGATCAGGCAAGAGCCGAAGTGCTTGGTAAGTCCTACTTCCTGGTGGACCCCCAAGACCATCCTCACCTGGAATCGGATACCAGTCCCACCGCTGGTCCCCATGTCCTGGCTCTGCCAAGGTCCCCATCTGCCGGAGCAGCCCTGGGATCCTTGGCCCCAGCCCCTTCCTTCCTGTCCCCCAGAACCCCACACCTGTCATTCTCTCGAGGGAGAGGGCCCTGGGGAGTAGATCCAATCGCCACCTTGTTGATAGGCTTCTGGGGGGTCCCCAAGTCTCTAGGCACGTGGCCGGGGCCCTGGGCAGGCAGCCGCCCACCGCCAGGCCCTTCTTGCTCGCTTATCACTGATCCTTTAATCCCGCTCCTTGAGAGAAGGGCTCATCCACTGGCAAGATTTCCCGGGTGGCTGGCATGCACCTCACTGTGGTGCCCTCGGCAGGTGCCACACCAGCCCCGCCAGCCTCCTGGAGGAACAGAGAAGATGCCGCAGGGAGCCCACACGGCCCCCCACATGCACACACACTCGCTCACCCCTTCCCCAGGTGGAGGCGGTCACTGTCAGAGCTCGGGGCGCCCATTTTTGGGTGATTCCTACCCTGGGTTCTCCCTCGTTTCCTTTGGAGACCCTGTGGTCGTTCCCTCTGCCTTGCCCAGGGGCCCCCTGGCCCCGAGACACACCTACCTCTCTTCAAGGCCAGAGCTTGGGGGCTCCTCCGTGGAGCCAGCCACGATGCCCAGGAGGCAGGGCTGGCACCTGCTCCCGGCCAAGCGGGGCTTGAATGTGGAACCCTTAGGGACCCACGGGTGGGGCGGGGTCAGGTCTGCCCATGGCAGGTAAGTGGCCCCCGCATGGGGTGGGGTGCGTATCCCCTGGGGGGATATGGGCGAGGGGCCAGGCTCACGGCCTGGCGTGTGCACCGCACGGCACAGGGATGCTGCCTGCAGCTCGTTAGCGGGGGAGGGGGGCTTGTGAAACTAGACCCTGGTTATTAGCGGTACATTAGGCGCAGGCAGCTGGCCAGGCGGGAGGGACTCCGGACTCTGTCAGGGAACATGTGAACGTGAGAGCAGCCTTTGTGGGGGCCAGGCCTGCCAACCCGGACAGGCGCCCTGGAATCAAATTACGCACTTTAAAGGCCAGCCTGGGTGGGGAACTGGAGTCTGGTGGACGCGGTCATCAGGGGTCCAGGTGAACCCAGGGAGCCCGCCTGCCTTGCCCTCCCTGTGCGGGCAGCCGCCCCAGTGCCAGCCCAAGACCCCAAAGTACCCACAGCTCTCAAGAAGAGAGAACCACACCCCCAAGGCCTCTCACTGTGCACCAGCGCCAATGACGACCCCGGTTCAGGCCCCCTGACCCATGACCTCACCATGACCCCTCGCTGAGACCTGACTCTGGTGGACCCACACCTCCATCCAGCCTGAACTCACAGCCCGGTGTCAGCTTCCTAAACACTGTGGCCTGACCTCACATGGGAGGCCCGAAGACATGGGCAGTCCTGCCTCTCGGGGCCAGCGCAGGCCCAGAGTCCAGGCGAGCGTGCGAGGAGGAGCTGTCTGGGCCAGGGAGGTGGTGCTAGAGGGAGCAGAGGCCCTGCACGTGGAGGGCCCAGGCTCCGTCCCTGGCACCACACGGTACCTGTGAGCACAGGCGGAGCGGCCCCCTCTCCCCAGCACCACTGGGCACAGCTCAAAAAACCAAGAACAAAACAAAGTGGGGAGTGGGAGTTGCCTGAGAGTTGCCTGGGCAGGGCTGAGAGCTACCCACTGCCCCACCCTCCCCCCAGAGAGCCGGCTCCCCTGCACCGTCACACCTGTCCTTCTCTCGCCCAGGGAGCCTTTCCTCCCTGGGGGGAGGGGGAGGCAGATGCCACCCAGAGCCCAGAGCTGCAGCCTGGGACACTCACGTGCTGCCACTGGTCCAAGATGAGGGGTCGGTAGCGCAGGAAAAACTTGAGCGGGAAGGACTCAGGGTCGGGCCAGGTCGAGGGGTTCTGCCATGTCACCTCCAGCCGGCGAGGGTTGCTGGGCACCGGCCGAGCCACTACATTTTCTGGAGGATCGGGCTTCACTGTGGAGGGGACGGAGCTTCATGGCCATATGTCCCTCCGAGCTCCCTCCACCCCTTGCACCCTAGCCACCAGGGCCACTGTCTCACCTTGGCAGCGTCACAGTGGCCAGCCCTCTCCATGGCCTCTTGTGGCTGTTACCCTGACCAACATCCCTGCCCTCCCCCTGATATCCCATCATCACCAATCATGGTCATCCCATCCACTGTCGTGACACCCACACGGCACATCATCCCACCCACCGATCCCTGCTCACGATGAGCCACATTGCTGGTCCTGGGGGTGGGTGGGGGTCTCTACCCTCAGCCCCCGGCCTATCAGGGGGCCTATCTTGCACCAGCCTCTCGCACTGCCCCCAAGCCTGAGTCTGGGTTCAAAGCTGAGTCAGGGTGAAAGCAACGTCCACCAGGGTGGCAGAACTGGGGACCTGATGGGTGCATCAAATGGCCCCGCTAGGAGAGAGAGGCCAGTGTAGTGAGGGACCCCCGATCACGAGGCAGAGAGTGAGGCTGCAGGTTTGGCTCGGGTGGGACAGAGGTTCTGTCTGGGAGGGGGCTGGGCGAGGGCAGTATCTGTCCCAGTCCCGTCTCCTGTTCTGACACCTCATTCATCACAGGCCGTAAGGAAGCCATTAACATGGGGGGGCGGGGGGGCCGCAGCTGCTCTGCGCGGGGTCTGGCCCAGCCTGCCGCCTCCCCCTCCTGCCGACTCTGGGAGCCAGACAGACGATGGAAAGGGCCGCCGGGGTGTCCCTTGGCCCCGCAGGTAAGGGACGCCCACTCGCCACGGACAGACAAGTGGGTGCTGTGCACGCCACCCCCATCCACCCCCTTCTGCGGGCTGGGAGGCGGTGGGCCCTCCCCTGCTCCTCACGCACCGATGGTGAACTCGTCAAAGGTGATGGCCGTGGCGTTGTGGCCCAGGGCATTGCCGACGCTGACCGAGACCTTGTATTTGATGGTGGAAAACAGGTGCACGTAGCGGATGTGGCAGCGGTTCTTGAGGGCCGGGTCCTTCTCACAGGCCATGAGCTTGGAGCCGTGCCTGGCACCGTGACGATACCCAAGGGGTTAGGTGAGGGTGGGGTGGTCAAGCCCCCCTCCCTGGGGCCACACCCAGCTGGGCGGCGAGGGCGGGGCGGGCTACTCACAGCACTGTCACGTTGAAGGCGTTGGGGATGTAGGTGGGCGCCGGCAGGTGCCAGCTGCAGTAGAAGCCCTTAGGGTAAGTGTTGGAGCGGCAGCTGAGCACCGGCTCCCGCGGGGGCACTGCAGGCAAGGACAGTTTGGTCATGCCCGGAGCCTCTGGTCCCGGGTACTCGGGCGAGGGGACAGGGGGGCCCCACAACAGCCCACGCTCTTCCCCGCTTCAGCCCCTCAGCAGTACCAGAGGCTGCGGGGGCTCTGTCAGCGAGGGGCTGAGGCTTCCCAGGCCACGCAGAGCCAGATGTTTAATTAAAGAGAAACGAGGGCTGCGTGGAGCAGGAGCCCCCCCCCCACCTGCTCCGCAGAGGCGGGGACGGCAGGGAGCCAGGGGGCTTCGGGCCCCGACTCATCTGTCACAGGACAGATGCTACGGGGCTGGAAGCAGCACCCTGCTCCTGCCACCGAGTCGTGTCTGTTCCCAGGCTGGGTGCAGGAGACCACCCCTGGCAGTGCTTGGAGGGCTGCTCCCAGTTCAGTGCTCAGGAAATGGGGTCTCCCTGTCGCCCAGGCTCCGGAGGGGGAATCAGTGTGCCCGCTGGTTGCTGAGGCGTTGGGGTGCATTCCCTGGAGGTCTCAACCTACAGACCCTAGATGCCCCCCTTTGTGGGCTGAGAACTCCAGGAGGACAGACACAGAGACTCTGCAGAAACCACAGCATGGACAGGCCTGCATGTGTGCACGCGTGTTTACATGCATGTGTGTGCATGTGCACGGCATGTTATGAGTCTCTGTGTGGTTTGAATGTGACCCTCAGTGGCAGTGGACGCAGAGGCAAAAGGGCCCCCCGACTGACTGACATCCAGCGTGTCTCCATATGTGGCTGGAAGGGAGTAGGGAAGGCCTACTCCCCTTGTTTTCATTTTGTGTTTTTTTGGGTCACACCGACAATGCTCAGGGGTTCCTTCTGGCTCTGCACTCAGGAATCACTCCTGGCGGTGCCCAGGGGACCATATGGGCTGCCGGGGATTGAACCCGGGTTGGCGGCATGCAAGGCAAACACCCTCCCTAGTGTACCGCTCTGGCCCGACACTGCCCTTGTTTGGCCGGTGGGGGAGTGCCACAACTGGGGTGCTCAGGACTCACTCCTGGCTCTGTGCTCAGGAGATCATAGGGGATGCTGGAGATTGAACCAGGTCGGCGAGTACAAGGCAAAGGCCCTCCCCACTGTGCCATCGCTAGCGTCCTGGAGGACTCTGCCTTTGGCCCGGTGAGGCCCGGCTCCAGCAGCCGTCTGCACTGCAGGCATGGGAGAGGGTCCTGCTTAGGGCTGCCCAGCAAGCCTGCGCCAACGCCCCCCGCGGGAACTCTGACCTGCACCCCCACACCCCATTGCGTGTGCGCCTGGAAGTCCTTTCTGCCTTCTAGCCATACTTTTTTGCTGCTGCGAGCACTTCTCCCAGCTGTCCCACACTCAGGCACGGGGGACAGCATGAGGGCAGCCGGCTCAGGTTCCTGGAAGGAGGCAGATTCTGGGATCTGACCCAGGCAAGGAATGTCCATCCAGGGCTCCGGGGACACTGACACCTCCCTCCTGTTCCCGCCCCCCTCCACCCCCTGCCTGACAGGTGGACAGGAAACAGGGCGGGGGGGGCGGGGCGGGGGTGTGCTCAGGAACTAGGGACACCAGGAGAACCCTATGCTTGCCAAGTGGCCACAGAGACAAGAGGGGCACATGGGTTCGAGAGGGAGGGTGTGGTTGCACGGACATGTCCAGTCTGTGTGATGTGTGTGTGTGTGTTTGGGGGGAGCCAAGGCCTTATGTGGCTTTACAGCAGGGGAAAGCATGGGCCGTGACGTGGCTAGTGGAGTGGGCTACGCAGGCCAAGGCTGTTCCCGGGCCTGGGCCTATAGGGGATGCTGCGAGGGGATAAGCACCCCCACGCCCTCCCCAGGGACAGCCTCCTGCCCACAGCTGCCTGCCCTCCAGGAAGCCTTCCTGGCCTCATTTCCATCTGCTTCTGCTCCCTGCTCCTCCTAGTGTGTCCCTCATCTCCCCTTCCCCATCTCTCAGGGGACTCTGTGGTGTGTGTGTGTGGGGGGGGGGTGGCCAAGGACACAGGAAGTACCTTGTGGGGGCCTGTAGGCCAGGCCAGAGTTGGCAAGCACCCCAGGAGAAAGGACACTGTGAGGTCGGCCAGCCGAGACGCCTCCACTGCCCCTCCTGCTGCCACCCCTCCCCTTACCCCCAGCTTCAAAGGAGAAGGGTGCTGGCGAGCAGGGCCGCGGGCTGCTGCGTCAGCGTCCTGCACCTGGACTCCCGCGAGGGCAGCGCGGGCCATGGCAGCGGCCTCCTGCCTGCCCTGGCCCTGACGCGCCTGTGCACCCCCCACCCCCTGGCACTCCCTGCAGAGCCCCCCTCTCACTGGGCAGGTCGCGGGGCGGCAGGGCCAGGCAGGACTTCGTCTGTCATCTGGCTGCTCCTGCCTGGCCCTGGGCCCTGAGCAGAGAAGGGCTTGGGTTTCCTGACAGGGACCAGGTTTCTGCGAGGGAAAATGAGGAAAGAAAAACAAAGACGAGGGAAGCAAAGGAGAGACTCGCTGCAGCTGGAGCCCAGCTGAGGGGCCGGGTGGGCGGAGGTGGGGTGCAGCGAGAGAGAGCGTGGAAGGCTGGGGGACAGGGCGATGGGGGCGGGGGGGCCTGTGGAGTGGGCTTTCCAAATGTGAAAGGGTGTGCAGGCTGTACGGAAGACCCTGCGGTTTGGGGCAGTGGCAGAATCGACGGGGAAGGAGGTGGACCCCGCCCGTGCTGTTGGCTTTGGGGCTTTGAGAGAGCGGTGGGGGGGCTTGGGGAGGGGGCAGGTGCCCTGACAGCTTGTGGATGGGATGTTGCTCCATCCCTAGACCACAGTCAGGACCCCCAGGGCTGTTGACCACGTGGCGGGGCGCTGGGCACTGTGTGTGGGGTGCCCCCAATTGCAACTGTGCGCCCAGGCGCGCTGCACTCCGGGTGAGCATGTGTGCGAGGGCGGCGCCGATGAAGACGCCCGGGGAGCCCCCACTCCGAGCGGGCGGGCCGCCCCTCCAGGCCCCACATCCGGAGTCTCTCTCTCGGATGGTGATGGGAGCTCCGGGGATGCCCGAGCGAGTGTTCGAGCGAGTGGCCGCAGCGGCGCCCCTGGGCTCCACGTGGGGCTGTGCGCGCGCGCGCCTGCGTGCGTGCGTGCGTGCGTGCGTGCAGGCGTGCAGGCGTGCGCCCCCGCTGGCCCGGGCTTTGTTTGTTTTCCTCCTAATTGGCTTGTTTTTCCATGTCCAGCCCACCAAACCGCATGTTTTTCCTCTCATCTCGCCAGCCCGCCTGGGCTGGAGCCCCCGGCACGCACGAGGCCTGCCTGCCGGCCCAGCGCAGAGAAAGGGCGGGCTGCCCACACCCCGGGCCCGGCCAGATCAGGCGGGGCGGGACGCAGTGACCCTTCCAGCTCCAGCCCTGCCCCGACCCCACCCGCGGTCCTCCTCCCTCCGCGGGGCGCTCAAGGTCCAGGGCAGCCCTTCTGACAGCGCTCAGGCACCCCCACTTATTCCAAAGGTCCCCCCCACCTCCTCCCCACCCGGTCCTCTCCCCAGACATCTTCAGCTATAGACGGTTCCTTCCTTCCGGGCCAAACAGGCCCCAGAGCGTGTGGAAAGTTCAGTCCGGAGCATCAAAGCCGAAGATGTAGAAATAGTCCAATCAAGCCGATTAAGACCTGGCCCCCCCTGCTTGGCTCAAGTGCTGGAGCACAGGCCGCAAATGTGTGCTGCCCTGGGTTCGACCCTGGCACCGCTATAAGGGGGGGGAGGGGAGGAGGAGGAGGAGAAAGAAGGAAGGAGAAGGAAAACGGAATGGAAATAGAAAAGCATCCATCCATCTGATTTGCTCTAGCCAGAATCCGAAAGGCGGGGAATGAGCAGCGGATCACGGGCACCTATAGCCTGCTTGCTCGTGGGCTCCTGTCATTGGGCAGGGGACTGTGGCAGCGGTGGGCCCCTGACGCCGGAGGCAGAAGGAGGACAGGTCAGAAGAAGGCAGGTCAGTCTGGCTGAGGACCTCGCCCAGAATGGTTTTGTGATCAGGTTCTCTTGGAAGCCGAGCAAGGAAAACCCTGGATGTTTCAGATAAATCCTAATTGTCGGTTTGAATGGCCACACGTCAGGGGGCGCTCTGCCTGCTCTCTGCAGGCTGGCGGGGAGATCACTTGATACTGAGTGTCGCCAAGCCCAGCCCTTTGTTACTAACATCAAGTGACTGAGACCATGAGGATGCGTGCGCTCTGCTCCTCGGCCACTCTCTAGAGGGCAATAAGGCAATGAGAGGTCAGCACCTGTCACTGCTGCCAGAACCTGGCCAGCACGGGGCGGACAGGTGGGGCTGGGGGAGGGTCGTGAGTCTTAGAACTCCAGTTCCACCTCCTGACTACAGATGGTCCCCGAGCAGCGCCAGGAGTGATTCCTGACCACAGAGCCAGGAGTAAAAGCCCTGAGCACCACTGGGTGTGGTTCTAACTCCCCACCACCCCCCCAAAAAAAGAAAAAGAAAGGCAGACATTACTTCGAGGTGCAGTTCCCCTCCAGACACCTCTCAGAGCCAGCAAACTCATGCAGGAGTTTGCAGATTCAAAACTGAGACGATGGGGGGCTAGAGCGATAGCACAGCGGGTAGGGAGTTTTTTGCCTTGCATGTGGCCGACCCGGGTTCGATTCCCAGCATCCCATATGGTCCCCTGAGCACCGCTAGGAATAATTCCTGAGTGCAGAGCCAGGAGTAACCCCTGTGTGCATCGCCGGGTGTGACCAAAAAAAGGAAAAAAAAACCTGAGACGATGGGGTGTGGATGATGGGTGCCAAGTTGGCCTCTTCCATCCCTCTGTGGCACTCAAGGCCGAGGCTGGGGAGCCGGGAAGGGGCCGCCAGTGAGCTGCTCCTGCATTTCTCACACTGACCACAGGGGTCGCTCCAGCCTTTGGCTTGCAACTAAGACATTTGGTTAAAAATGCCATCTCTTCCATTTAAACACAGACAAGGTTTTTATGTGGGAAAAGGATCCTCCCCACCACCAGAATATCAACTTTTCTTTCGGGGGGGGGGGGGCGGGGGGAGGGCACACCTAGAGCTCGGAAATCTCTCCTGGGCCAGAGAGATAGGATAGCAGGTAAGGCACTGATCCCGGGCATCCCATATGGTCCCGTGAGCACTGCCAGGAGTGATTCCTAAGTGTAAAGCCAGGAGTAACCCCCTGAGCATCGCCAGATGTGGTCCCAAAACCAAAATAAATAAATAGATTTTTTTTTTTTAAATAAAAGAAAGCACAGAGCCAAAAATAACCCCTGAGCACTGATGGGTGTGGCCCCAACCCCACCTCCCCCAACTAAGGAAGTCACTCCTGGTGGTACTAGGGAGGGGGTGGGGAATGCATGCAGTGCTGGGGGGCCAAGCATGCACCCCAGCCCTTTGAGCTTTCTCCCCTGCCAAAACGTCTCCATATTACAGGTGGGTTGTGCAAGCAGGGCCCGAACCCATAACCTCTCTGAGGCTGAGGCAGGCACAGGCTCACCTCTGTACCAAAACCCAACTGCACCCCTCCTGGAGCCCCAGTGGGGTGGTCAGTGGTGTCCGTAGGGAAGCCTGGGCCAGAGCCAGCCTGCCCCAGTGTCTCAGGCGTCCCTCCTCTCAGCAGCACCCAAGAATCAAAGAGCTTCCTTAGACAGTGGGGACACAGCCACCCAGGCCACCCAGGTGGAGGCCAGAGTCTCTGGGTCACGGAAAAGCAGCCCTTCAACTACTATCCCTATCGCCGCTCTGGTTTTCCAGGACTGACTTTGCCTGCTAAAGCTGAGCTCCCCATGACCCCAACCTCGCCATGCCCATGCATGCAAACCCTCTCCTGAGGCACTGCCCCCTGCCCTCCAGACTCTCCCCCAACCTGCTCCCTTCCTTGGATATTTTTGGAGGGAAGACCACACCCGCAGTGCTCAGGGTTTACTCCTGGCTCTGCACTCAGGGATCATTCCTGGTGAAGCTTGGGGAACCAAATGGGATGCCGGGGATCGAACCCCAGGTTGGCCGTGTGCAAGGCAAGCAGCCTCCCCGCTGTACTAGCTCTATCAATCTCTTACCCAGTGCTGTTTTCTGGGGTTTGGCGCTGTGTCCTCTCTCCCCTTACCCCACAACCTCTCTGCCGAGTGAGTCCCTGAGTAACCCCCACTGTCTCCCAGCCAACCTTCAATGCTGAGTTGTCCCCCCACCCCGGGGCCCCCTGCCATGTCTGCTGCAGATGCTAGGGGTGCCAGTGCCCTGGCTCGCACTGGCTGCCCACTTCTGCAGTGATCTGCCTAAGAGCTTTCTCTGGCCACCAGAACCTACATCGCCTGCCCAGGCACCATGCCAAAGGCGCTGGGCTCAGCCCAGGACTGAATCCACAAATCCAACTCCGTTCCTGAGGTGTGTGTTCAGCAGTGGCTCCTGAGCATCCCCGGGTGGGTGGGTGGGTTAAGTTCCTAGTCCCAAGGGAACTTCCTCCTGAACGGCCACCGCTTCCGCAGTGCCTGTCGAGTGAAGCCCTTGTATATGAATTCCCATCTCGGGTTCCAGATTCTTGGGAACCCCAAACTAAGACACTGTCCACCTGGAATCCACTATGTCTTCTGCCCTCCCCCGCCCTGCATGTGCGCATGCACACACACACACACACACACACACACACACACACACACACACAGAGATTGTTCTGCTGTGCCTGCACCCTAGATTCTCCCCCTCTCTCTTCTCCCAAGTCCAAGCAGCTCCAAAGGCTTCTGCTCAACTTCCTCCCAACTGCCCACCCTGGTGGCATGTCTTCACCGTGTCCTCTGCATACCCACAAGAGCTTCCTCTCTTCCCTGGTTTTGTCCCCCTGTGCAACCTGCCTCCGCTCTTTTGCGGGGCCAGAGGTGATGTTGGGGGCTACTCTGGGCTCTGCGTCCAGGGCTAACACGGGCCTCCTGCAAACAGCACATGTGTCCCAGCCGGCTGAGCTTTATCTCTCAGGCTCCAACCTGCCTCTCATCTGCAGGGAAGTGAGAAGGAATCTTTTTTCTTTCCCTTTCTATTATTTTGTGGTTCCAAGGATCAAACCCAGAGCTCACACTGCCAAGGTCTGCTCTCTAGCACCAAGCCACCTCCCTGGGCCCCTGCTCCCGTGACTGCCCAGTTTCTAGACTCTGGGCCTGAGCCGCCCCCCTCCCCGGCTCCCTGTTTACACCAGCCCAAGGGGCCTTTTCCTGCTCCAGAGTCACACTCAGCCTCTTGCCCAGCCTGACTTTCTCACTATTATTCCCCCTCTCCAAATCTCCCTCTGGACCTTCTCCCTCTGGACCTCCCTGCTTGCCTGGGCCCTCTCCAAGGACCTGAGGGCTGGGTGCCCCTCCCCCCCACCCCCCCCCACCGTGGCTGTTCTGACTGGAGTCTGGCCCGGGTATACCTCCCCAGCCCGGCTCTCCTGGCCAGCTCTTCTGGGCCCAGCTTGTCAGAGGGAGCAAGAGGGGAGACCCCAGGAGTGCTGGGCTCAGAGGCCAGAGCAGGTTGGGCTAGGATCAGCAGACATGAGTCATGGCGGGACGCCCCTACCCCCCTGCCGCCCCCCAGTAGGACACGGGCTGACTAGGGGTGGTGTTGGGGTGTTGGGCGGGGGTGGCACTTACGGCCCACGTGCAGCACCACCTGGTGCCGCTGGTGCCAGGAGTCCCGGTGGAAGCAGTCGTAGAGGCCGCTGTGGCCCAGCTCCAGGCCCCGGAGCACCAGCTGGGAGCCGTTGAGCAGGTCAGCCGCCAGGTCCGTCCCGTTCACCCGCCAGGTCACAGCAGCGTCCCAGCTCGCTGTCCCGCATGGCAGCGTCACATCAGAGCCCAGGCGCTCATACTGCACGTGGGGGGCCTCTGGATGGGGGTGGAGGGGGGCAGCACAGGGAGGAGGTCACAGGTCACAGGTCACAGCGGCACCGCCCAGCCCTGGGAGGTGGCCAGCGCAGACCACCTGTCTGCAGGGACCTGGGGGTGTCCTGGGCTGGGAGCAGGGACAGGCGGGTGGGCTGAGGCTTCAGAAAGCTACAGGTGCAGGTTCTCTGCAGGGAGAGCCCAGCCGCCCTCCAACCCTTCGTATCTTCGCGATCCCCACGCACCCAATCTCTTGCCACCTTCCTCCTAAACCAGTTCTGGACACCGGCTTCCTGTGCAGGGTGGAGCCGAGGACCCCAATCCAAAATTTCTTTTTCTGTGCACCCCCTCCGGCCATCTTTTTCTCTTTTGTCTCCAGCCTGCCTCCTCCCGCCCCCCACCCCCACTCGCGCCAATCTGGCTCCCCTGGACACGCCCCCACCCCCCACAATTAGCCAGGGCTGCCTGGGCAGCAGCAGGGAGAAGGGCCAGGACCCAGCTCCGGAACCCTGGGGAATCCTGGCAGCTCTCATCTCCGCAGGCAGGAACTGCAGGAGTGGGGGTGGGGAGCCCTAGGACAGGTCCTCTCCTGCTGCCCTCCCCGCTCTCCCCCCGCACCCCCACGGCAAGGGACTGTCAGGGCCAGAAGCACACCCCAGCCCTGACCAAAGCAACAACGCAGGGCGGGTGTGATGGACAGAGCCCAGGAGGAGTGGAGAGAGAGGTGGGAGGGAGCGCTGAGCCCTGGCCGGCCGAGTTGGCTGGGGACAGAGCTGCAGCCACCAGGCTGGGGACAACAGCTCAGCAGAGCGGGGCGGGAGCAAACCCCCCCTCCAGGCTGGAAGAAGGACAGATGCTTTCCCAGCCAGACCTGTGGAGCGAGGGTGTGAGGAGAAAGCAGGGGTGGGGGCAGAGCTGGGGGGGCGGTGTCCCTCGTTAACACTCCCCGGTATCTCCCCTCCAGGGCGCCACCCCGCTGAGTTGGGGGATTTTCAGAGGCAATTCCTGTTAACGAGCCAATTAAGTTGGGCCAGTGGCCTCTTAATTAGACTTGTTAACACCACTGGGACCACAGGGGGTAGGAATCCCTCCACCGCCAGCCGCCCCCTTCCTGACAGCCCCCAAGCCCCCTTCCCCGCCCCCCACCACCACTCTGCCCAGCCAGCGCACGGGACCAGGGCTGTGTCTGGGCGGGCGCGGCCTGTGCCAGGGTCTGCCCAGAGACCCGGCTCTGTCCTGCCCTTCTCCCAGCCTCTGTCCAGAGAGAGGGGAGCAGGGCTCCCCGCCAGCCCCGACCAATCGTCTGTGGGGCCTGGGACCACAGAGCAGGGGATGAACGGACGGAAGGGCGGCGGCTGGGGGCCTTGGAGGCCACAGCTGCGAGGCTGGACCAGAGGCTGGACGCGGGCCTCCCCCTGACCAGAGGCCCAGTGTCCACAAAGCTCAAGCCATAGAGCCCCCCCAATCCACCAGCCCTAGCCACTGAGCCCCCCTCCAGCCTCCCTTCCAAAAACCTGGAGCTTCCAGGAAACGTGCCAAGCCCCTCTCTCTCAGCACCACCCCCCAACAGAGACTCCGCATCCAGCTGCGGAGACGGAGACGGAGACACGGGAGGAGGAGGAAGAGGAGGAGGAGGAGGAGGAGGAGGAGGAGGAGGAGGAGGAGGAGGAGGAGGAGGAGGAGGAGGAGGAGGAGGAGGACTGACCGTTGTGGAAGGGGCGTGGCCATCGTGGTGTCGGTGAATACATCCAGACCTCGATAGCAGCCCTGGACACCAGTGGACCCCTCCAGGCCCACTCACACCGGGGGAGGGGCAGTAGAGCCTCACGGTCCTTAAGGGGGCAGCACCCAGGATCACACAGCAAAAATGACCACGGGGAGTCACTTCCCCACCTCCCAAGGAGGTGACCAAGCCAGCGGGCAGGGACACACGCAGGCAGGGAGAAGAGGTGACAACACAGTGACAGCAGACAACCGCAGGCCACACTGAGGGGCGGGGCAATCACACCCAGGGCCACAGCCCCTAGAGGCAGCAACTGCATCCTTTGTCTCCGGAGGCACCCCCACCCCCGCCCCGGGGGTGCCCCAGTGATGTGCTGTCCATTTCAGAAATTAAATCAGGCAGGAGGGGGAGGACGGGGTTCTTGGCCCTGAGGCGGTGACAAATGCTCCAAAGGAATCAGCTGTGAAAAGGTTGTGAGCAGCCAGGATGAGAGACAGAGACAGGATGAGGTCATGGACGGGGAGCGCGCGGGGGACCCGGCCGAGGGCGCCCTCACACCTGCGCATGGGCTCACGCAGGGGACCACTGGCCGGAAATGATCCCCCTCCCCGGGCGGGCAGGCAGCGGCACCGCCACCCCCTGAGAGGACCCTGACCACAGAGGAAAACACTAGGAGACAGTCACCCGGGGCCACATCCGCCTCCAGGAGCGTGACACCCAGGATGGACGCGTTCCCGTCTGTGCCACAAGGACCCCCCACCCAGAGGCACAGCTGCGTCAGTGCCTCAGCTCCCGGGATGGATGAAAGAAGCGACACACTGAGGATGGACTCTCTCCTCTCTCACTCCTCTCTCTCTCTCTCTCTCTCTCTCTCTCTCTCTCTCTCTCTCTCTCTCTCTCTCTCTCTCTCTCCTCTTTTCCTCTCTCCTCTCTCCTCAATCCTCTAGCTCTCTCTCCCCTCCCTCCCTCTGTTCTCTCTCTCAGTACAGGACTCACACACAAGATACAAGACACACACAGGGTAAGGACATAGACAGGGCACACATGGGGTACAGAACTCAAAAGGAGTGCAAGACTCACACATGGGGACAGTACAAGCACATGGGCTATAGGACACACATGGGGTATAGAATACACACACACACACACAGGAGACAGGACACACACATACACACATGGGGACAGGACACATACAAACGAGACAGGACACACACAGGGGGACAGGACACACACACGGGCAATAGAACACACACACAGGGGATGAGACACACATAGGGGGTCAGGACATACACACAGGGGACAGGACACACACACACCACCGTCCCTACCATCAGCCCCCTAGGGTCATGTCTCCAAGTCAGACCTTGTGCCCCCACCCCGTCCATTCTAGGAGCGGGCGGAGGTGCAGTGCCTCCCCTGGAAACGAGGAGTTGGGGGCACTCCCCAGCCCAACTCCGCAGCCATCCTCTCACTGACCTGTCCCTTCTTGGGGGTGCCCACCCCATTCAGTGTGCCCTGCCCAGCCCCCTCTTGCTTTGTCCCTATCTTCCCTCTAGGGCAGAGTTCCCCAAACTTAACCTGGTCTCCTGCCCCCTTCTCAAAAAAAAAATCACTCAGTGCACCCCTGGATCTCTGTCCTCTCGCGTGTAAAGACCCTTCCCAAGCAGCGGCACCCCCCAGATTACCCCAGCGCTAGCGGGGCGGCGGTGTGGGGCGGGGACCTGGGCAGTGCAGCCAATCTGGGGAAACCGTGCGCTAGACAAGAGGATCTCCAGGGACCCCCCAGGAGAGCCCGAGGGGGGCAAAGGTTAAATGTTGCCCGTGGAGGACCACAGCTCGAGGCCAGGGGGCCCCGAGGGAGAGGCTACCCTGGAATAAGAGACTGACCATGGCCTTGCCGCAGCCCCGGGGGACCCCATTACACCAGCTACAGGGCCCTCCCACCCCACCTGTCTGGGCCCTACAACTCAATGGGAAGCCAGGCAGCCCCCCCCCCCCCGCCTTGCTGTGGTGTAGTGGGACTCTCGCCCCTCTGCCTGTGGGACAGCGAGTGGGTGCTCAGCTCCCGCCCCCACACACCCCCACCCACCCCCCAGCACTCACCCTGTGGACTGTGTCTCTGCGCGTAGACCACAGCGGCGGCGGCGGCCAGCACGGCACAGCAGGCCCAGGGCACCGGAGCGGCCATCTGCGGGGAGAGACAGGGAGCTGGGAGAAGGCACAGCGGCAGCCCAGCGGGGGCCTCCTGTGGAGCCCCCCGACTTCTCAGGGCAAGCCTGGAAACCCCAGCTGGAGGGCCCTGGAACCTTGACCCCAGTGTCCTTAGTGGGGCTCAGGATCCTCTTTCAAGCAACAGAAAGTGACATTATTGGCATCCGTGGGCCGAGGCTGGCTAAGGCGGCAGGAGGCACCTGGCGGCGGTGGTTTGCTGTTCGATAAGGCTGGGGCTGCAGGAGGGAGTCGACCACGGATGAATTATGGGGCGTCCCTAATGCGGGGGCCAGTTTTCTACCAAAAAATAATAATGGCTTTGCCTGTGAAGTTGGCTACTTAGCCGCCACGCTGCGCCCTGCCAGAGAGAGAGGTTGTCTGCACCGGCAGCTCCGGGAATGTCCGCACTCGGAGAAAACCTGAAAGCTGGGTGCCCCGGGGCCCCTCGGGTTTGCTCTCAGGGGGTCCGGCCTCTGGGCTTGAGGTCTGTGGCAGCTTCTGCGGGAGGGTACCCCAACAATCAGGAGGGAAAATGAGGGGTGCTCACTGAAGCTCCATCAGGGACTCTTGCCCTCGGAGCCTGAGATCTCACCCCACAGAAGACGCGTATCAGTGTCTACAGGGATCCCTGAGGCACCCAGAACACGCTCAGGACAAGTCCCCGGAAGCCGAGGAGGACCCTCCTCCCTACTCTTGGGATGTGCCCATCAGCAGACACTCGAGACTGAAGACGGAAATAACTCTGTGCACCCCAAATCTGACCCTCCCACTCATCTCAGGACAGTGGGGGCTGTCAGCCAGGGAGAAGCAGAAGGGATGGGGGGTACACAGTTAGAGCCAGAGTCAGAGCCTGAGCAGAGACAGGGGCCAGGGATGTGCCCCAACCAGATGGGACAATCCAAGCCAGAGAGAAGGGGCTGGAGCCATCACATAGACGCAAGGGCTCTTGTCTTGTACACAGCCCACCGTGCGGGTTCGATCCCCACCACCCCATCTGGTCTCCCGGGCCCCGCCAGGAGTGATTCCTGAGCCCAGAGCGAGGAGGAGTAAGCCCTGAGCACTGCCGGGTACAGCCCCCAAACAAACAAAATCAGAGAGAACCAGGTAGACCCAGAGTGGAACAACTGGCACCAGCCACCACCCAAGGCCCAGCCTGGTAGGCTGGAAATGACTCGGCCAGATGCAAGCTGACACCTCACGGGACAAAGATCCAGAAAACCAAGCAGCTGTGACACAGCCTGGAGGGTGTCAGAAACTGTGCCCGAGGTGGACAGCCTGACGCACAAGCCGAGAACAGCCAGAGAAACGAACAGACCCAAGAGCAGGCACCACCACGGAGAGACGGCTAGAGGAAAGAGCCAGAGACGGCCAGCCACGCATAGGCTGTGCAAGCAGCGACACACGCCCTTGCACACACTGCCTGGGAGACTCGGACACAGTCAGACAGGGGAGAGACGTGCCCCCGGCCTGGTCACTGAGACACTCCAGCGGGTGTCAGCCTGGAGCCGTGCGGGAACCCTTCTACCACAAAAGACTCCACGTCCCCTCACTAGGAGGGCTCCTCATCTGCACTCACAGCCTCAGGGGTCACTGCGCCACCTCAACTGTCCTGTCCCACAGGCAGTGGCTCCCAGGCCTCAGCTTCCCCTCTGCCTGGCATCTCTGAGCCTCCCCACTGCCCTCTCAGGCAAGACCTGGGGTAAGTCACCACCAGCAAGTGCAGAGGCCCAGAGCTGAACCCCAGAGTGTCTGCACTCAGAGACCAGGGCCTCCTGCCTCTCCACGGCTGCCTCTGTCCACTCCGCCTCAAGGGGCGCAGAAACCTGGACATGGCAGGAGAGGGAGCGGCAGAGTGGACCGCGGGGAGAGCAAGGGGGCAGCACACAGGGGGGCTGTCTGCTCCCGGCCCCTTCCCAGTGCAAAGATGCATCACACACACACACACACACACACACACACACACACACACACCTACACTCACTCATACACACATTCACACACCCCACACTCTCACGCACACACATTCATCCATCTCCACACACCCAAACACACTCCACACCCCATATACACCCACCTCCACACACTCATACCATCCACCACACACACCTCACCTCACACACACACACACACCTCCACACAAAATCACGCACACATTCACCCACCTCCACACACTCACACACCACACATACTCACACACCATACACACTCACCTCCACACTCCCCCACACACATCCATACACACTCATGCCCCACACACTCACCCACCTCCACACACTCACCCACACACATTCACCCACCCCCACATGCACATACCCTGCACACACACACCTCCACACACTCTTTCTCACACATACACACACAGGTGCGTGTGTGCGCCCACCTCCCCACACTCTCTCTCTCCCTCCCTCTCTCTCTCTCTCTTACTTACACACACACACACACACACACACACACACACACACGCATGCATGTGTGTGCCCACCTCCACACACTCTCATACACTCCACCCTGCGGGGGAGGGGCGGCCTCCTCATCAAAGTCGCCTCCATCAGCCCGATGAGTTACTGTAAGGGCCGGGCCCTGGGCCAACGGGGCTGCTGCCATGGGAGCCAAGATGGGCCCTGCTGCGGGCAAGCGCTGCGGAAAGCCGGCGGGGGAGGGGGCACCAGGCACTGCAGGATTGGGGGCACCTCACAGGAGGGAGAGACCCCGGAGACCACAGAGGCAGGGAGAAAGGGTAAGTCGTGAGCGGAGAAGGCAGAGCTAGGGAGAACGGGAGCAGGGAGGGAGATAGAGAGTTGGGAGGAGGGTCAGGACGGGGGGAGAGACCCAGAGGGCGAGCTCGCAGGGTCTCAGTGCTGCCCCCGATATCTCTCGGCCCCCTACTCCACAGAGGGCCAGAGGAGACACCCCCCCTCAGCATCCAGGATGCCCCAGCAAAGCCCCAGCTCACCGTGTCTCCCCTCTGTCCACTCCTTCCCAGGCTGCGAGCTGCCCAGCTGCGGCGGGAGGCCTCCAGGCTCCCCACCCCTGCCCTCGCTCAGCGCAGCTACCCAGCCCAGGGCAAAGAGAACTTTCCCAGGAATGTTCCGATCCACACCCCACCGTTCAGGGAGGTTCAGGCCCACGGAGCTCCATCCACGGGCCCTCCACGGGGTCAGTCCAGTTTCTGCCCCCCCCCCCGCCCCACCAGGAAGAGGGGACAGGGGACATTGGTAAGAAAAGAGTCCAGTGGTCAGCAACCCAGACAGTCCTGTCTCAGAACACCAGAGTGTCACCACCACAGACACACGCACGGAGGTGATGCAGCCAGAGACAAGTAGTTCTGGGCCGAGGGAGAGAGGCTGGAGTGGGGGCCATGCAGGAGCTCAATCCCGGCACTGCAGGACACCAGGAGTGACCCCTGTGCATAGAGCTGGGAGTCGCCCCAAAGTACCGCCAGGTACCCCCTGGAAAAAAAAAGAGACGGAGAGAAGTTCTAGAGCCCCAATTTTCTTTTTTTTTTGCAAATGTTTTGTTTGGAGGGGGAGCTGTTTGTTTGGGGGCCACACCCAGCTGTGCTCAGGGCTTATTCCTGGCTCTGTGCTCAGGGATCAATCCTGGTGGGACTCAGGGGACCCTGTGAGGTGCTGGGATCAAATCCAAGTCAGGCACATGCAAGACAAGTGCCCCTACTGCTGTACAAGCTCTCTGGTCCCCGCCCCAACTTGCTTTTTTTGAAGGGCTGGGGGCTTGGGCCACACCTGGCATTGCTTAGGATTCACTCCTGGCCAGGATCAGCCGTGGACAAGGCAAGTGCCTCACCTCCTGCACTGTCTCCCCGGCCCTCAGGGGCCCCAGCTCCCGCCACTGTCTCCCTGAGATGCCTGCTGATATGACAGTCATCGTGACAGGGACCTCAACGCTACAGCAAGACTGAGAGTCACGGCTAGGGAGGAGGCAGCTCAGCAGGTGAGCAGGTACCTTGCATGAGTGATGTCCAGGGTCCAATCCCCAGCACCACACACACACACACACACACACACACACACACACACACACACACACACACACACGATAATCTCAGTGACACAGACAATCACTGGGAGTCACCACGTCACAGTAATCCTGGGGCACGGAGCGCCCGCTGGACCATGAATGGGCCGGTGGCCCTAGGTGGTGTCTCTGAAAAACCAAGAACCGGCGAAGGCCCCTGCTCTCCCCAGGGGCCCCGGAGGGGAAGTCGGGCTCAGCCATCTGCCCGGGGCCTCAGCACAGGGCCAGGCCCTAGCTTCAGGCCCACAGCCACCCGGCCTGACACCATATGAAGAAAAGTCTGAGGAGGGGGTCTCAGCCCCTCCCTCCATCCCTGGGGCAGCCGTTGGGAGGCCGCCTGGGAAGAAAGCACAGGCCGAGACAGGACAGTGCAGGGTCTAGCTGCTTGGGGGTGCCCGGGAAGGGAAGCCTGCCCTTAGGAGATGGGGAGGGAAAAGGAGGCAGACCGGGGCAGAGACTGGCCACGGCGTGGCGGCCGGCCGCAGTGGGCAGGGAGGAGCAGCACTGGCTGAGGGGGAGCTTGGGAGAGACAGTCCGGGCGGGAGGGAAGCTCCAGGAGGGGGAGGAGGGGCTGAGGCCAGGAGGCCCCCGGATCCCACCAGGCCCCTAGGCAGCCTGGACAGCGTGGGCGGTGGGGGCGGGGGCAGAGGCCTGAGCGGCCAGAGGCTGGTGGGGGGGGGCGCAGGCTGGGGAGGGAGGCCTGGCCCCTGGCAGCTGGCCCGGCAGGCCCCCCACCAGGGAGGGGGCGGGCTGGGTCAGGGGCCAGCTCCTGGGCTGGGGCTGGCGGTGGGCGCAGGCCCCCACCCCCTCCGTGGCTGCACTCGGGCCTCCAGCTTCTTCTCTCTGAGTCCAGACCTGATCCTTCCCTAGGCCCGAGGTGCCCCCCCCCCTCACATGCACACACCCCGCCCCCTACCCGCAAGCCAGACCTGGGTTCAGGATTCAAGCCTCATCTCCTGCAGGCTGACCGAGGGGTGTCGACCCACTGCAGGAGCCAGCTCCCCGGGCTCCGGGAGAGGACCCCTGCTCCCCTCCCCGAGAAGGGGGTAGGAGAAGCTGCAGTGGGAGGGGGCCGGGAGGGAGGGGGGGTGTTGTGGAGAGCGGTCCCCCAGCTCCAGCGCTGGCTGAGGCTGTGGAAAGGAGGCGGCCCATTGTCAGTGAGTGGGGGGGGGTGGGTATCCGCACCTGCTGTTGTGACCTCCACAGCCGGAGATGGGGGCCTGGGGGGGACAAGATTCCGATGGATTTTGGCAGCAGCCTGGACTCTGAGTGCTCACCGCTCCCCCCCCCCCACCCCGGCCTCTTGCACCGTGGGGACCCTGAGATCAGCGTGTGCGTGCCCTGTTGCACGTGTGTGCGGGCGTGCTAGGGAGGAGGGCCTGGGGCAGCTGGGAGGTGTCCCGGGGCAGGGGGCACCCCACCGGTGGAGCACTTCTCAGGGGCCCCTGCAGGCTGCCCGATGGCCAGGCAGGGTGCAGGGCAAACGTGCAGGTCCCCCCACCCCCACCCTGCCAATGCAGGTCTGGTCTCTCCCTGGAAAGCCCTCTGCTCCCAGGGCCCTAGCACGCCCGTAGGGAGCAGGAAAGGGCAGAGAAGTTCACAGCCTCCCTTTGGGCACAGGGGGGTCCTGGACAACTTCACAGAGCCAAATGCCCCCATCGCCCAGCCTTAGCCAGCGCCCTTTGGCTTTTAGCAGCATCGGAGCAAACCTCTGCCCAGGACAGGCCTGCACACAGGCAGGTTGAGTGTGCGGGAGAGAGGAAGGGGTTGCAGGAAGGACCCCTGTAGCCAGGGAATAGTCACAGAACAGGCTGAGGGGGGCGTCCCTTCGCTGGGGGCGGGGGCTTAGGGGCGTCTACGGAGGATGAAATAGGGCAGGAAGGGGGTGCAGGAGACCGACTGGAGGAAGGACAGCCCAGCTGGCCGGACTTTGGTGGCTCGGACAAAGACCTATTTGCCTCAGAAGCTCTAGCCCCTCCTCTCCCCAACACACACACACACACACACACACACACACACACACACACACACACAGAGCGCTACAAGAAGGCAGACACTCCCTCCGACACACACAGAGGTCGATCCTTGCAAGCTGGTGGGTGTGCACACAGACACACGAGCAGGCATGCACACACACACCAGCACACGCATGCATGTGCACACACACACACACACACACACACACGGTGGGAGGTGGGCCATCGGGGCCATCAGGACATTGGCTATAACAAAAAAACACTGAAGGGGTCTTTCCGAGAGCTTGAGCGGCGTGAGGGGGTCCCAAGCCCAGTCTCATGGCCCAGCCCTGCTTTCTCGCCCGTAACACGCATGCACGGCACATAAGACTGCTGAGGAAGTTTCTGGTCTGCTGGGCAAGAGAAAGCATCTTTCCTCCCCCGTCTCCCTCCTCGCAGCAGGGAAGCCAGAGCAATCTGTTCCTGATGGGTAAACACAGGCATGAGTACTCGCGCACATGCTCACACACACCCCAGCCGCTCAGGGGGCACCCAGTGCCCAGTGAGACAGGGCATACATGAGGGCCCTCACTCCCCTGGGCAGAGGTCCCCAATACCAGCCACCTCCATGGGCGCGCCCACAAACACACACGCACGCACACACACAAACACACACACACAGAGCCAGCCCTGAGGAACAGACGTGCCCAGGCGGCCCCTGGAAGACAGGGGCACCCCGGGGAGTGAGTGGACCATTCTGCCCACATAGCCTGGCTTCCTGTGTGGACACCCACTGCCACAGCCTCCCCGGGGCTGGGGTGCGCGCACACGAGCATGACAGCCAGAGTCTCACAGACACACGGGCTCTCGCGTTTGCTCAGCAGAACAGCCCCGGTCTCACATATGGATACCATCACACACTCGGAACGGCCGATCTTCCGCACAGATACCATCGCACCTCCAGAAACTGGAGCCCCCTGTCACCCTCAGCCCCTTACACACCCCCAGGCCAGACACACTCGGAATCCTCGGCCAGGCTAGGGGGGTGGAGGGGGTGGAGACTGTGCTGGGGGGGCGGGGAATAAAGCTCAGTGTGGCCTTAGGCAGGGCGGAAGAGGGAATGAGGAATTCTGGTGGTTCCTGCAAATCTGAGGAAATAGAGCTAGCAGAGTCTTCCTCAGCCGCCCCGCCCCCCACAAGCTCTAATGCTCACTGCGGTCAGGGAACCAAGAGGTCAGGCCAGAGACAGGGCTAAGGAAGTGCCGGGACAAGAGTCCAGGGTGACCGCGACAGCAGGCATCAGAAAGCCCTGGAGACCAGCCACTCCCCAAGTCCCTCCTGCTCTCTCGGTCCTCCGCAGCTGCCGCTTTCGGCCGAGCGACCTGCTAGGGGACTCCAGGTCTCCCCAAACTTCTCTGCACCCACAGCTGCAGGGCACCGGAGGGTGGGGGCAGGAAAGGAAAGGACAGGGGGCCTCTACCTCAGACCCCTGCCAGAGCCCTGTCATCGCCCGTGTCAGGTCTGAAGCGAGATGGGGACAGACGTCCTGCAGGAGGCGGGCTGGCCAGCTGGCCGACCTGGGCCTCGCCTGACTCAGGAGCCCCAGAGAAGCAGAGTCCCAGAGCATCCATGGACCCGGAGGCACAGCCCTCCCCAGCACACACCCAGAGAGAGAGAGAGAGACAGAGAGAGAGACAGAGAGACAGAGACAGAGGGACAGAGACAGAGAGACAGAAAAAGACAGAGACAAAGAGAGAAAGAGAGAGACAAAGACAAAGAGACAGAGACAGAGATAAACAGAGACAGAGACAGAGAACAAGGGACAGAGACAGAGAACAAGGGACAGAGACAGAGACAGAGGGACAGATACAGAGAGAGACAGAGAGAGAGACAAAGAGATGAAAAGAGACAGAGAGACAAAGACAGAGGGACAGAGACAGAAGGACAGAGACAGAGAGACAGAGAGAGGACAGAAAGACATCGAGAAACAGAGACAAAGACAGAGGGACAGAGACAGAGATACAAAGACAGAGACACAGAGAGACACAGAGAGACAGAGAGAGACAGAGAGTCAAAGAGTGAGAGACAGAGAGGGCCATGTCGCTGTCCAGGCAGAAGAGAGTCCAGGTATGGCCAGCCAAGCCCCACACCCAGCAGCTACCGAGGCTCTTAACACCGCCCCCAACTGCTACTCCAGGTGCCACTTGGGCCCTGAGTCCTCGTCAGAGGAGTGTGACACAGCTCCCAGGACCCCGGGAGCAGGCCCCAGCCTAAGGAAAACAGGCGGGACCGTCCCTGGAGCACTGGGAGAGAGCGGGACCAGCTGAAACCAGGCGGCGGTGACAGGGACGGGGACCAGGCAGAGGGGACTAAGTTGGCTAGGAGGTGGGGACAAACCAGCCAGGCTTCGTGATCACATTCCATGGGGCCGGATGTGTGAAAGAAAGATATCAGGGGCTCATCCCCGGTGCAGCCGGTCACCCCAACTCGCGGGCCTCCCGGCAGCCCCCTTCCCACAGGTGGTGCCCCCTCCCCCAGGCCTGCGGACCCGCCCGGGGGAGCCCCCTCCCCTCCCTTCTCCTCTTTCTCTCTCTTTCTCTCTCTCTCTGCAATGAGGCTGCTGCAGGCAGCGACGGCCCGGCCCCATCCCAGGGACCTCAGGAAGTCCCAGTCCCTCCCACCGGCTGCAGAGGCCGGGGGGCTGGGGGAGAGGAGCGAGGGGAGCAGAGGGGAGCCGCGCCGAGGAGCGGAGAGAGACAGCTTGGCAGGGGAGCGCGCCGAGCAGCCGCGGGGGGCGTGGGGCCGGCGAGGAGCGGGAAGCGCCGGGGCGGGCGGGCGGGCGCTGCGCGGCCCCGGCGGGGTGACAAGCTCCCCGGGCCCCCGCGGCCACTGACCTGGTCCCCCGCGCAGACATCGGGGCCCCCGGGGGTCGGGGCTGGGGGTCCGGCGAGCGGGCGAGGCGGCGGCCGGGAGGAGGGAAGGCAGGAGCGGCGCGCGGAGCGAGCGGGCGAGCCGAGGGAGCGAGTGAGGGACGGCCGCGGGGAGTGAGGTCATCCTTTGAATCTAATTGTCTGAGTCAGGAGGAGATGTGGCACTTGATGCAGGGGGGAGGGACGAGTCGACCCTCCGGGCTGGGGGGGGCGGAGGGGGGCCAAGCTGGCTGGGTCAGGGGGCAACTTGGACGGAGCCCCCGGCCCCACCCCAAGCCCGCCGCCTGCACCCTGCAGGTCTGTCTCTGGGGCTGCCCTGCCCAGGGTGGGGGGGATTGCTCAGAGAGATGAGGGCCAAGCCTGCGGCCGCTCCCTTCTCTCCTAGGAAGTGACCCCACCCAGCCCAGTCCCAGCCACCTTCCTGCATTTCTGCAGGGAAAGAGGGGGGCACTCCCACGCCACACCACCAGGGTGACGGGCACGGGCACAGTCCTCTGAGGTTGAAAGGGGGAGGCCTTCAGCCAGTACCCCCAGCTACGGGGGACAGAAGGGGGTGCAGAGAGAGGAACGGAGTCCCCATCGTCTCATCTCTCTGCCCCGAGTTATTCTAGCACTGACACTGCGCCCCGGCTCACCCGCCTGCCACCTGAGGATGAAGGAGCAAAGCACCCAGCCCCCATCACTGCCCTTGGGGGAGGGGGGCATTCCAGGAGCAGGGAGAGCCACCGAGGGGGTCAGGGCCCAGCCACGGGGCCAGGGCCCAAGGAAGGGAGTGATGGGAGCCGGGTGGGGGTGGGGTGGGGGGGCGACTAGACTGCTAGGCCCTGGGTCTGTCACATGTACACGCCCATCCTGCACACAAGGACATGCACACATGGGTGCACACAGGGGCGGGGGGCACCCTGCAGCCGAGGCTGTGCGCACCCAGGGCCACACACCTCTCCCCTCGCCCCCAGGGGGGAAGGGTGATAAATATTTAAGGGGCTTTTAGCTCAGAAGGGGCTGAAGCTGGGGGAGGGAGGGAGATCCACGATGCCTGATTAATGGGGTTACGGGCTTGGATCAATCCGTCCGCCCGCTGCTGCCTCCTCCTCCCTCCCTCCGCCTAATGCGCTTTATCAGGAGACGCTTTTCTGACTTGGCAGCGTCGGGTGTTTTAAATAGACCCATTTAGAGCAGGGGTTGGGGGGGAGAAAGGAAGGGGGGGGAGGGAGATAGAGATTGAGACAGGCCGGGAGACAGAGACGAATCAGGAGAGAGACGCCCGGAAGAGAGAGCGCGGGAGACACAGGGCCAGAGGCTGGGCCACATGGAGGCTTCAGCGAGGGGCTGGAGGGGTGACGGGAGGCCACGGAGAAACTGGGGGGCCCCGAGGAGCAAAAACAAACAAATCTCTCAATCTCTCTCTCTCTCTCTCTCTCTCTCACACACACCACACACACACACACACACACACACACACACACACACACACACACACACACACACACGAGGAGTCTCTGGTTGCGGGGAGAAGCCAGGAGACTCAGCGAGGGCTGAACACTCCAGCGCCGAGCAGATACCTTTTATTTCCAAAAACAGTTTTTCATCCACTTTGTTAAATTAAAAAGCCGTCTTTAAAGTGGGGCTGGAGGTGCTCTGCAGGGTGTGTGTGCGTGTGTGTAGGGGGGTGGACATCCTGCCAAGTCCTCCCTCCTGGCCTCTTCCTCAGCCCCCACAGAAGCTGCCTGGGCCCGACCCCACAGGGTTGTTCTCCAGCCCCACTGTCTGGGCTCCCCGGGGACAGGGTCAGGGGATCCGAGCTACTGGCCACTAGCGGAACGTCCTTCCTGACCACCCGCCTCTGACCTCAGGGCACCCCCACCCCTCAGCTCAGTGGTTCACCTTCCCAACAAGCCCCAGGGATTGAGGGGGGAGGGGGGCGACCCCCACACCTAGACAGACTCTGTGATGGTGGAAATCCAGCTTCTCTCCACCCCCCACCCCAGCCCTGCGCCCTCGGCCCTCGGGAGCAGGGGGAGAGGGAAGCATCGCTCCGCCATCTGGTGCTTCCCTCCTCTTCAGAACCCCAGTTCCATCCTAAGCCCCTTTGCTGGCCCCCTGGGAAACCCCACCCCACTCCCCACAACACCCCAGTCCCAGTCGTGGAGGGCTGGGTCCCCCCCACTCCGGGCCAGGAAAATGGCCAGTCTGTTTGGGAGTTGAGATGAAAAGCCGGTGGCCTTTGTGGGCCTCTGGCGGGCTTTGGACAATAGGCCCTTCCGTTCCGCTCCAGCGCCTCGATTCCTTGGACGCCCCCACCCCCGGGCTGCCAATCCAGGGGCCTTGCCTGGGTTGAATGAAAGGCAAGGAGAGTCAGGCCCAGCCCCGTGGCTGGCCCCAGAAGATTCTGGACTCTCTACCCTCCCCTGCACACGCGTACATCGATCCTGTCTCTTTCAAAGCCCCTCTCCTCCCCTCACACCGGAGAGATTCTTCTGGGGCTTGGCGGTGAGAGAGAAGCACCAGCACACCCAGGATCCACGCCCCCTAAATGCAGAACCCCCTTTTCCGGCCTGGCTGTGCCATGGCCTGTGTGGCAGAGGGGGTCTCTCCTTCCTCTTCACAGGGTATGAAAGTGCCCCTGGATAGTGCTCCCCAAAAGGGAGCCACACTGCCCCCAGGGGACCACTGGACCGGAGTGGTGGGGTAGGTCCACTCCCCGGAATAAGTTAGCTGTTGGGCAGGATTGCAGGGACAGCTACGCCAAACAATCTCCATAAGCCCAGCTCTATTTTTTGGCGGGCGGGGGAGGGGGCTGCTCCCCGAGGGAGGAGGGGCCTTCCTGCCCCCCGCCCACCCCCGCCACCCCCCCCCACCCCCTCCAGCACCTACCTCTTCACCTCCGGCCGCGCACAGAGCACATCAACGTCCACCGGACTCCTCCGCACCAGACTCTGCCCGCAACTTCCAAAACCAAGGGTGCCAGATGATGAGACAAGGCTGGACTCTAGAAGGGCAAAGGGCACATGTCAGAGGTCTCTGGGGAGCCGTGGGCCTTTGTTCTCTCTCTCTACTTGAGACTCCACAGTGGGAAGAGGGAAACAGAGGCAGGCAGCACGGAAGGATCTGGAAGAGGGAAAGCTGGGACGAGTCCCAGCACCCCCCAGCACCACTTGCTGACCTGAGGTCCTGAACCACCCCGGGGACAAAGGGAGACCCAAAGTCAGTGGCCTGTCCCCCACTCCCCCACCCTCCACCTCTCCCACCCCCGACACAGTTTTTACATACCTACAGGCATTCCCATGTCCCCACCTGAGCAGCCGACAGACACAAGTACCTCTGAATCCCACACATTCTCCCATGCTCGCTCACACAGAGACATATGGCCACCGGCAGGGCAGAACCCTCCCCCCCACCATCCTCTTCCTCTGCCTCATCCACACTATGATTTATTGAGCATCTGTTATGTGTCAGAAGCTATGTCAGGCACTGTGTGTGCATTATCTCATTTAATCCTCATGACTTCGCCATGAGGTAGGTTCTATTCTTATCCCTATGGACTGCTGAAGAAACCGAGATTCAGGAAGGTTAATTAACTGGCCCCAGAGCACAGGGCTGATGAGTTCCAGAAGAGGGATTTGAGTTCGAGTCCAGCTCCAAAGCCCCTCTGCTATACCGACACCCTTCCTTCTCTCCTTCCTTCCTGCTGGTGCCTCTGAGGCAGACAACCTAAGTTCTCAGCCTACATTTTTGTCCTAAGGCATCAGAACCACCTTTGGAGGCACTCCTGTCTCCATTTCACAGATGAGGAAAACCGAGGCTCAGAGAGAAAAAGCATTTTGCCAGCTCAGACAACTGGCCGAAGAAGGTCAGGCGGCAGCCACTATTCTTCAGGCTCTGAGGATCTCACCATCTCTGACATCCCCGGAGATCCTGAGGTCCAATTGCCCATCTCGCCAAAGAAAAACCAAAAGCTAAAACAGGTCTCGGAGAGACGTGCTGAGATGCCTGAACTCTCACCCACTCACCCACCATCCAACTCTACCCAGAGAAGCAGAAATCCCCCACAACCTGCCACACACAACACACACACACACACACACACACACACACACACACACACACACACAGACATGGGAGATGGCCTGAGTCCAAAACACCGTGCAGAACACAGACCGGCTGGAGGCAACAGACAGAGACACCATGACACGGGCCCTGGGAGAGGGGGCCTGGGAAGACAGATGCATGGAGGGCAAGGGGTGGGGCCCAGTTGGAGACTTGTCAGAAGAGACCTCTACACAGGCTCACGGACCAGGGGTGGGACAGGAGGGAGGGCACTTGCCTTGCATGTGGCCAACCCCAGCTTGGTCCTCAGCACCGCCTACGGTCCCCCTGAGCACAGAGCCAGGACTGATCCCGGAGCACCACGGGCTGCGGCCCCAAGGCCAAGAAAACTAACTTAATGAAATACTATCTATCACTGGAGGTAAGAGAAAACAGAAAGAAAGAAAAGGAGGCAATAGAGGGAACAGAGCTGACATGATAAAACACCAGCGTGCACCCAGACACATTCTCCAGCTTGCACAGGAAGCCAGTTGTGAAAGCGAACTCGGCCTGGCTGCGTGTGGTGGTGTGTGGACATGTGCATGTGCGGGGCGGGGGGGGGGGAGCTGCAGGCTGTATCGCCACGCACATTACACCAGCTGCTTCCAGCAATCTCATCTGATTAATAATAAATGCCCTGTAATTACAGCCGCTCCCCCAGTCCTTCTTCCTGTTTTTTGTCAGCTGCCGCCAGGCCAGCCCCCCATGGACCCCAAGGACCCCTCCGCCCTCACCTGCTGCCTTCCAGGAGGAGGAGAGGATGTGGGCTGACCAAGGAGGCCAGAGACCCGATCTGAGGGGGAAATACACCCCTACTGGGACTGACGCCCTCTACCTCCAAACCAAAGGTCATTTCCCTTAGGTCTGACCTGGAACTCCCCTTTACCCTGGATATAACCTGTAGCCCCCAAAATAGCCTAAGTCTGAGATGAACTCTGAAGTCCCCTTACCCATTCTTTCTTTCTTTCTGTCTTCTTGTGGGATTTTTTTTTTGGGGGGGTGGGGGGAGAGGGCACACCCAGCAGTGCTCAGGACTCACTCCTGGTTCTCTGTGCTCATGAGACACTCCTGGCAGGGCCCAGGGGTCTATAGGGGGTGCCACGACCTGACCCCGGTTGGCCACGTACAAGGCAAGAGCGCTACCCGCTGTGCTGTATAGCTCAGGCCCCTTTCTTTCTCTTTCCTTCTTGGAGGGAGTTTTCGTCACACCAGGCAATGCTCAGAGGCTACTCCTGGCTCTGCACTTGGAAGTGACTCCTGGTGATGCTCAGGGAATCACGTGGGGCTGGGGCTGGAACCAGAGCCTCCTGCATGCAGAGCATGTACTCCAGCCCTTGGAGCCGAGGAGGAGCCCTCTCCAACCACAGCTTATTCATTCTTTATCTCTCCCTGGCTAAAAGAAGGCGCCACTCACAGACTCCCCCCTCGCCGGGCACCCCACAGGCTCGAAGAATCAAAGGACGGGATGTGGACCCACCCCCACGCCCCAGCACCCGCCCCCAGCCCATCGCCCCACCTCGAACAGCCCCCGTGTCTGCCCACTGAGTCCCCTCATGCTCTGGACACTTAGGCAGCCCCTCCCCCCATCCTAAGCCCCCTCCCCAGGTCCAGCTCCCTCCAGGCCTCCCACCCTCGCTCTCCAAGGCAGCTCTATCAGAATCAGCTGCGGGTTTGTGCTGATCTGTTTCTAATCGCTGGGGCCTGGTTCACGCTTGCCCCCCCACCCCAATATTGATTCCATTATTTGGAGAGTCATTGACGTCAGGGGCCTGGATGGGTGCCAAAACCGCCTTCTCTCCAGGCCTGGGCTGGGGCCCAGCCCCCCCCATCCCACAATTTCACGGAGGGGCCCCAAAAGGTCAACGCACAGGCCAAGGTCACACACGGTCTACCCTCAGAGGCCAGGCACATCTTACCTTCTCCTAGAAAGAGGGTGACCTGGAGGCCTGGGGGGCCGAAACAAGGTGGGGGCTAGGAAATGGGGGGTGCAGGAACCTCAGTGGGACTCAGATTGCTGGGCGGGGCTGGGGAGAGGGCGCAGTGGCTCAGAAAAGCCTCCTTGGAGAAAATGTGGGTTTCTTTGCCACACACCTACTTGGAGTGGCCTAGAGAGGAACTTGATGTTCACAGTGTGGTGGCTCTGCGTCCCCCGAGCAAGGCTGTCCTGGAAGGAATTCTCTGTGCCCCGAGCCTTGGCCATCGGAGCCTACCTGGCACCCCACCCGTCCGATCCATCTCTGCTCCCTGTGAAACAGAAGCAGCTCTGTGTGCAGGGCCTCTCCCCCACAGGGAGCCTCCGTTTCCCCACATTCCCTCAGTCCCCAGCGGTCTGAGAAAGGGGTATGTGTGTGTGTGTGTGTGTGTGTGTGTGAGTGTGTGTATGCGTGTATATGTGTGTATGTTGTGTGAGTGTGTGTGTGAGTGTATGTGTGAGTGTGTGTGAGTGTATGTGTGAGTGAGTGTGTGTGTGTCAGAGTGTGAGACTATGCGTGTGACTGAATGTGAGAGTATGTGTGTATGTGTGTCACAGTATGTGAGAATATATGTGAGTGTGAGTATATGTGAGAGAGTATGTGTGTATGTGTCAGAGTATGTGAGAGTATGTGTGAATGTGTGTATGTTTGTGAGTATGTGAGTGTGCTGTGACTGTGTGTGTATATGCGAGTGTGAGTGTATGTGTATGTGTGAGTGTACTCATGTATCTGTCTCTCTTTCTCTCCCTCTCTTTGTCTCTCTGTCTCTGTCTGTCTATCTGTCTCTCTTCCTCTCTCTCTCTCTCTCTCTCTCTCTCTCTCTCTCTCTCTCTCTCTCTCTCTCTCTCTCTGTGGTGTCTCTGAGATAGAGCCATGGCTATACTCTTCCACTGGCACTGTCCAGGCTCTCTGGCCAGGCAGGGATTTTTGTTTTTCCTTATGAGTCAAACCCTATGTTCTGAGACGTGACTAACCCATACGGACAGTGGCTGATGCCCACTGCAGTGCCGTGAGCCCAGCGCCAGCCTTGGGGCTCAGCGATGGCGCCTACTACCTTAGCTGAGGTCTGAGAAACCCGGGCCCAGAGAGAACAGGGGACACGTGGCCACAGTGGGAGAATGGGGCCTTCTCACCTTGGGAAAATTCCACAAGTGGGAGAAAACAGACTTGGCCTCAGAGTTGGGGTCTGTACCGTGCCCCATCCCCTCCCAGTCAGACCTCTCCCCTGCTACCACTTCCCTGCTTTGGTCTACCCCATAAACCACTCAGGTCCTCTACGCCAAATAGCAATGAACAGCAGGAGCTATAGACACGGGGGTCTAAATCCCCGGGGGCTGCAGTCTGGGTGAGGGGCAACAGGGGAGCCATCTCAGCAGCGGGGGGCTTCTGGCCAGTCACCAAGCCTGGCAGGGGGCAAGCATCCCAGCTGGGGATGGGAAGACAGTGCAGGTCTTGCCTTGCAATGGACCCTGGGTGAGAGCCCCGCAGCACCAAAAGTGATTCCTGAGCATACAGACCCGGGAGTCAGCCCTGGCGTGGCGAAAAACCAACAAAATAAGCACTGGGAGTGGAGGTGGGGCACGATGACAGCACGGTGCTGCCCAGAGGTCACCACCAGCAGCTCTGGGGAGCTGCCGGGCTTGGCTCCTTCCCCAGGCCTCCTCTGTCCCCACACTCCTCCCTCCACTGGGCCCCCTCCTCCTGACCCCCCTGTTCTGCAGGGACCCCGTGCCCTCTGCAGAGTGAGGGGGGTGATGACCTCAGCGCTCTGGGCCCACTGGCCTCCCAGCCCCTCCCCACAGGAAGCCTGGAGTGCGCCCCATGGAGGGTGTGGTCACCCAGGGAGTTTACACAGCTGAAGTCCCCCCCAGCCCACGGTGGGTCTGGAAGAGGGGTCAGCTCTCTCTTCTCAGCCTCTGTGCTCTCTGGGACCCCCCCCTCCACTAGGCACACATGGTCCCCCCCCAACCCATCTGCATTTCAAAGAAAATCCACTCCATATGTTTCCGATTCATTTACACTTCAACTCGCCATGGGGGGGCAGAGAGCAGGGCGCCTCCACTCCAAGCCCCCCAGCCCCAGAGGGGGGCTGGAGAGCACGTGTCCCCTTCTGGGGCAGAGCAGTTCCACCAGCGCCCAAGGCAGAGCTCTACCCTGACTCTGAGGGGCTCCCCGTGGGGGTGCAGGGGTGAGGAACCTCAAGCAGCCCCTCCGGAGTGGGCCTCCGGAATCAGGGGGAGGGGCTGTCTCCGAGGCAGGTGAGGCAGGTGGAGTTGTGGGGTCGGTTGGTGGCCCCTTCAGCCCTCCCCCCAGACCTCCCCACTCTCTGGGCCAAAATCCTGATCCTCCCAGGAGGCCCTTGGAGAAGGCGGGGCACACCCCGGGGTGGGCGTCAGGGCTGAACAGGCTTCCCAGAGGAAGGGAAGGTGGGCGCACCTCTAGGAGCCCTGCTCCCACCAGGCAGAGGGGAGAAGCGAGCGTGGGTCCAGCACAGGCCCCTCTGTCAGTGGCCTTCCCACCCCACACCTGGGGGAATCCGGAAAGTCTACATACACCTTGGAAAGGTCCAGCCCCTCTGTCAGTCCCAAGGTGGGCTGGGGGTGGGGGTGGGGGCGGTAGGGAGGACATAAGTCTTGTCACCCCACACCTGACCCTCTAGACCACAGACCAAAGTGACTTAGCCTGGGGGGGGGGGACACATATGGACTCTAGACTCCACGCCCATCCATCAAAGCCACCAAACTCCCCAAGGCTTGGCAAGAGATTGCTCTCATGAGAAAGGCCAAGGTCTGACTGGGCCCAGGAAGCGTCAGGGGTGACCCAGCTTGTATACCTTTCCCGCCCCCATCGCCATATACACCAGGACGGGCACCTCTTCCTTGGCCCACGTGTCCTCACAAATGCCATCAGAGCTGCTCGCCATGAGCTCTGAGCATCACAGTCCTACTTGGTCTCAAGGGGAGTCAGGGAGCCAGGGTGCCCCTGGCAGAGCACCCCATCCTCCGTGTAAGCCTACGCCAGTGTGTGTGTGTGTGTGTGTGTGTGTGTGTGTGTATGTGTGTGTGGCCAGGAGCCAACCCATCCCGGTCAGCACAAGCAGAGGAACCCTGCGTGAGGCGGAGGTGCGCCCGCTCTCCGGGAGGGCCTGTCTCAGGACCAGGTGCCTCTGGTAGTCTGAGTGGAAACAGATCCCAGAGTGATCCGGGGATGGAGGGACACTGGCGGGGAGCGCCTTGGTCCTGTTGGGAGACTGTCTGACAACCTGAGTATCCCAGAACCCTAGAACCTTAGTGTGAGGACCCGCTGCGTGTGGACCCTCGGTGACCCCCAGCAGGGCCCCCGTGAGCCTAAGGGTGAATGTGAAGACAGACAAGGTCATGGAGTCCAGGGTCCATGGCAGCCTCAGGCTTCCGCTGTGAGTCTGAGGGTTGTAGCCAAAGAACATTCCTGCGCAGGTGAGAAACTCTGGGGTCCCCGGGGGAGTTCACCCAGTGAGTTCTGAGAGGGGCCGAGAGGTCTCAGCATCAACCTCAGAGCCCAGGGCTAAGGGTTAGCCTTGAAACCTAGCCCCCCGCAGCCACAGGCACCCCAGAACACGAGTGAGTGTGTATTTGCATCCTCTTGTTTGTGTGTGTCCTGTCACGTGTGTAACTCCCAAGGCCCCTCAAAGGAGTCAAATGCCTCAAGTGCAAATCTGAGTACAAATTCCAGGTCCCAAGCAAGGAGTCTTCTTGCTTGAGTGTGAAAATTTTGGTTCTGTTTTTTGGGCCACACCCGACAGTCACTCTCAGCCGTGCTTAGGGGACAAGGTGGTGCCAGGGCTCAAATCCGGGCCTCCCGCGTGCAAAACATGCACTCAGCCCCTCGTGTCCCTGTGACTTGGAAACTCCTAGTCTTTATAGGAGGTGCAGAGTCCCTCAGCCGGGGTGGAAAGGGAGCTCAGCTGGGTCACCAGCCTTCCCCAGGAGCCCCAGGAACCAGCCCAGAACTTTGTGTGAGTTATGACACTGGGGGTACATACAGGCCCTTCCAGCCCACCGTGGCCTGCTTAGTCCCTCAGTCCTAAGATTGTCTGACTCTGCCAGCCCCATCTCCACCCATACAACGGGTCCAGCATCATCTCCAGAGCAAGACACAAAACGCAACCCTAGGCACATCCCACAGATGCACAAACACACCCAACACTTCAGATACCCCAGCACTGTCCCCGTCACAGCTAGGCAGAACATCCCTAGCTAACTCAAGTACTACAGGCGAAACCATCAGTGTTACAGACATACACTTGCAGAGTGGCAGGCAGACCCACACCCAGAATTGCAGACAAGCTGCCACACACACACACACACACACACACACACACACACGCTTCTCAAAGAGGGAGAGAGGAGACTGGAAAGAGAAAGAAAATCCTGAATTTTCAACAAGGCGTGAAATAGTCCTGCCCGCCTGAAGCTACCGGAGGGGGAGGGGGCGGGCGCGAGGGCGAGCGGCTTGGAGGAGGAGAGGCTGGGGAGGAGAGCGAGGCGAGGAGCCGAGTCCCAGAGCTGTCCGTCTGCTGACCTCCCCGCGGCCCAGCCCCCACGCACCCGGAGAGCCACGACTCGGAGCCACACCGCCGCCGGGGGCCCGCTCACAGCCACGCGCGCTGGGCGCACACGGCGGACTCACAAAGAGCCACTTGGGGATAAGGCACGAGCGGACTCACCGGACACAAGAAGGCAGGACTTACAAAGAGACGCTGGAAAAAGCCACTCCAAAGAGCTACACCGCGCGCGCCCTTACACACACACACACACACACACACACACACACACACACACACACACACACACACACACACACCGGATTCACACGGACACGCATACACCGGCTGACGCGCTGCCGTCCGTTCACACCCCTGGGCGCTTTGAAGTCCAGATTTGTGCAAGAGAAGGGAGCCGCCACCAAGGGTGCGGGGGTCACCACGACCCCCCAGCTCCGGAATTTTCCCAGACCCCGAGCGCTCTGCGGAGGTCTGGGGGAGCCCCGGGCGGCCTGGACGATCCGCCCCGGCCACCACCGCGCCAAGCCGATTGTCCGCCCCCACCACCAACCACCACCACCGCCACCACCACCACCACCACCACGCCCAACCCCGGGCGCGCTCGGACGTGGGGGGCCGCTTCTCCAGCGCTCTCGCCCCCGAGTGTGCGGGCAAAGTTTCCGGTGAACTTTCCTCCCCACCCTCGGCCCCGGGCCCACGCGTGTCCCCTTCCCGCTTCCCGCGCGCACGGGGCGCCGCGGGGTTGTCGGGCCGCGGAGGGCTCGAGGGTCCGGCCGCGCGCGCTCTGCCGCGGGGGAACTCACCGCGCCCTCGGGCCGCCGGGGCTCCGCGCTGCGCCCTTCGGCTGTCCGCGGCGGGGAGCGAGCCCCGGAGCGCGGAGCTCCCACCGCTGCCGGATCGCCCCGCCGCCGAGCCCCGCGCCGCGCAGGCTGGAGCCGCCGCCGCCGCCGCCGCCCGCTCTGCACCGGCTCCTCGGCGCTCGGCGGCTTTAACCCCCCCATCCTCCTCCCTCCCTCGCGCGCTCCCTCCCTCCTTCCCTCGCCCATGTGACCGCGGGCGCCCGCTCGGCCGCGCGCGCCCTCGCTCCCCTCCCCCTCCCGCCTTGTCTCCCCGCGCCTCCGCGGCCGCGCGCCACGACCCCCTCCCGGCCACGGCCCCGGCGCGTCCCCGCCCGGGCCGGCTCCCGCGCCTGGCACGCGCGGGCACACTTACCAGGCGCAGGCCGGGAGGGTCCCCCCCACACCCCGACTCCCACCAGCCTGGCGCTGCCACGCGCCCTCCCCACCCCCAACCTCCGCTGGCACACTCGCCGCACTGGCACGCGTGGCCCCCTCGCATTCGCCCTTTCTCGGGAACGCCCTCCAGACGGCTGTGGCCCCCGAGCTTCACGCGCAGCCCAGCCACCGCGGGGCTCAGCCGCGCGCGCACACGCGCACCCACACCCACCCCGCCGATCCCCGCGGGCCGCTGGGCGCGCACCCACCCGGGGGTCGGTCGCTTATTCCTACTCCTCTGTCAGATCTCCGCTGCGCACGCTCCCGGCGCGTTCAGGCCCTGACTGCCCAGCACCGACATCCTGGCACGGCGCCGGTCCACTCTGGGGTCCTTCCTCCCCACATCTCCGCGGGAGGAGCTCGAGCCCCCCAGGCCTCACTTACGACAGAGGTGGCCCGCTGCCCCCAGCCCGCCCCTCTTCCTACAGCTCCCACCAACACCCTCGCTCCGATCACAGACAGACAGACTCCGGTCGCTCGGTCGCTCGGCAGAAAAGGGATTTCATGCTTTCGTGACCGGAACGGACAGGCCCGATAGCCCCAAACCTTGGACTCCCACCCTCTCCTGCCCTCGGCCTCCCTCTCCTCCCCACCCCCTGCACGTGGTCTGGAGCCGAGCTCCACTGATGAAACCCGAGGTGGGCTGCGCCTCCAGAGCGCGGACCAGGAGCAGGGCGCTGGAGGTTCGCCCCTGCTGCCTTTCTTGGGCAGCCTGGACCTCTGGGGACGGGAGAGTGCTCCCTTCCTCACCCCTGGCTCTGGGGACTCACTACCCCATGCGGAGTTAAGTTTACACCATCCCACCAACTTCAGTGGTGCCCACCCAGAGCGCCACAGGAAGGGTGAATTGGAAAGGCAGGGATCATGGGCCACCCCTAACACCACCCCTGGGCTGCTTCGCCTGACCTTTGACTCCGAGTGCCTGCCCATTGCCCCTCAAGGGACAGGCTGGGAGTGCGAGGACCCCGGGGCGAGGAGAAAGGAAAGAAGGAGATTTCTTACTGTTTCCCCACACCCTTCCCCAGTTAGCTGCCCAGGGCACCCGGGCCCTTTCCCAACAAATGCCTGAGGGACTCCCCTTGCAGGCAAAACCTTCCAACATACCCGGGTTTTCACTTTCACTTCCCTGGCAGCAGAAGGTGGGTAGTCCGCTGGGCTGAGGCTCCGCCAGGGCTTGGTAGGGGCTTCAGGACGCACAGCGAAAGCCCGGTGCGCGCGCGCGCGCGGAGTCCAGCCCGCTGCCGCCCAGACACAGTAGTTGCCCCTGCCTCCGCCCCCCACGCCGGCATCCTCAGGCCTGGACCATGGACCAAAAAACCCAGGTGTGGATGCCAGGAAAGGACTGGGGCGGGGAGGCTGCATCTGAAGGGACGGCAGTGGGGATGGGGGTGGCGGTAGGAATTGCCCCGTTCCTGGCGCCGAGCTGAGGCCTGGGCCAGGTTCCCCGGTCCAGAAGCGCCCCTCCCCTCTATAGGGCCGAACCGGAATCGAGGTCGGCTGCTGATTCGCGGGCCGACTTGACCTCCGGGTGCTTCGGTGCCTGGCCCCTACCTAGCCTCTTTGTTGAGACGGGGGTGAAAGCGGGTGGGCCCCAGACTAACGAGCGCCCCTCTCCATCTGAAGACACGGGGCGGGGGGAGGGCGGTCGGAGTGCTGTAGAACTCAGAGCCGCAGTCTGGGGGTCTTGGCACAGAGTCCGCACGGGATGACCGAGGTCAGGGAGCCGGATATGGAGGTGTGTGGAACGATGAACGAGGCGGGACGCACGTCGGACCCCTTCTGGGCGTCGGTCAGTCCGCGGCTTCTGCAGGCGCTGCAAGCCGCGCCCGCTTCCCCGGGGCCGCAGCGACACCTGGCGGGCACTGCTGGACACGCGCGTCCCCGCTGGCGGCAGCTCCCACCCACCGACCCAGCAACGGGTGAAGCCCCTTTTTCTCTCCCAGGCCACCACTGCCATGCCCTGAGCGGATACACGCCCCACATGACCCGGGGTAACAGATCCAATCTGGCTTCAGCTCTTGCCATTTCCAGATAGGGCCTTCTATCTGCTATAGAACTTTTGAGCTTCCTGAGTGGTGGTGGGGTGGGGATGTCTTAACTCTGGAATGGGGTCTAAGCAAGGCTTCTCCAGCTCGGCTTCAAAGCCCCCAAGGATGAGCTCCTGCAGCTGTTCTAGGTGTCTCTATGGCTGAATTGTTTCCCCAACACTGAACCAGACTGACCCTTTAGCCAAACCCTGTTTTCTAACCTCCTCCCAACCCCACCCCGTCTTCTCCATCGGGATATCATGCCCCCAGTTCAGTCCTCAAGTGATGGGGATCCTGGGTTTAAGTACTCTGGAATTGGAGACCTTGTGCATCTCAATTTCAAGTTTGTCCCTGTAGTAGGGTTTGCGTGTGTGTGTGTGTGTGGGGGGGGTTCTTGTTGTTGTTCTTTGTTTTGGGCCACACCCAGCGGTGTTTAAGGCTTACTCCTGGATCTGCACTCAGGGCACCACCATATTCAGTGCCAAGGATTGAACGAAGGTGCCTTAACCCCTGAATGTCTCGCTAGCCCCTGTTCCTGTAGCTTTACACCCAAAGGTAAAACTACTCTGGCTCTGTGGCCAGACTTTTGGCTCCACCCGGCACTTGGCAGGTGACAACTTGACCCATCTCCCACTCCCTGTATCAGGAGCCGACCAAAGACCCTTTCCCCCTGGTGGCTGGTGTGTCTTCCAGGAAGGGGCGCCCCCGCCTGGCTTCCTGAGATCCCTTTGCCAGGGTCCTACAGGCAGGGCGCTTATTTCTAAGCTGCTACATCCGAAAGTTTCACCTGGCAACACCTACCTAGCTGAATGAAGCTCAACACACACACCCCGATTCGACTCACCGTGTGTCATCAAGGCACGTGCGCGCGCGCGCGCACACACACACACACACACACACACACAGTCTCAGCGCCCATCAAGCATCCCGCTTCCCTGGGGCAGCCTAAGGGAGGTAAGGGTTTTCCCCCCCAACACTGGGGGTTTGGAGTGCATCACAACCCAGAAGGACGCTCCCCTCCCCCAAGCCCTCATGGACACGCCACACACCAACCACACACACACACACACACACACACACACACACACACAGAGTCCCGGCACACACACACACACACACACACACACACACACACACACACAAAGTCCTGGCTTCACTGTGTCACCCCGGCACACACGCAGGGTCGCACGTGCTCGCAATCACACCGAGTCCCACGCTGGGGTTTGGCGGGTCGCGGCGGGCTCCGGGAGGCAGTTACGTAAAAGTCCTCACCGCCCCCTCTCGCTCCCCCTCTCCACCCCCCCTGCTTCCTTGCGCAGTGCCAGCGCCCGGGGCGGCTTGGCCGGGGCCCGGGAACAGCTCGGCCTCGGAGGCTCCAGGCGCCGAGAAACCCGATCCCGACACAGCCCCAGGCCGAGCCGGGGAGGGGAGGGCGCAGAGCGTGCGCGCACACACACACCCCCACTCAGGCCCGGCCCCCCGGGACCGCTCCCCCCACCGCCCGCACTCGGCTCCCAGCACCCGCGGGGGACAGCGTTCAGGGACCGTTCACACGCCACCCACCCCCCGTCCTGCGCAACCCCTTCGGGAATCCCTTTCGCTGGAGCCCTTCCTCAGCCCTGACCCTGTTCCCTTCTAGCGCCAGAAAAGAGGGTAACCAGCCCCTAAAGGTAAAAATAAAAGGGGGGGAGAAGAAGACTAAAGTCGCAATGAGGACACCCTGGGGAATTCTGCCTAGAATTGCCCCCCAATTCTTTGGAGAGTCGCTGAGAGTGAAGGAGGTGCTGGGGGCACTCCCATGTGCGGTCTCTGGGGCTGGGAGGATGGTGTGTAGCAGGCAGGGGTTTTGCCTTGCACGTGGTGGACCCAGGTTCCTGCATCCCTATTCCTCATGCGGTCCCCCAAGCCTGGCTAGGTGTGATCCCTGAGTGCAGAGCCTCTGGAGTTAGTCCTGAGCAAGCGGGGTGTAGTCCAAAAGCAAACAACAGAAGGTCCAGCTAGGTGATGCCTGCCCCCTCATCCCATCGTCTCCACCTCTGCCACCGGAAGTTCTAACTGCTGTCTAACCCCAGTTCTTTCTGTTTTACTGAGAAGGAAGTTTGAGGGCAACTTGACACATTGGCGGGAACTTCTCTGCCCCCACCCCGCAAAGGAGGAAGAACCCAGGCTCAGGAAACACCACTAAGTCAGGAGTCTTCTAAGAAGAGAAGAGGAAGCTGGGTGAGAGCCTGTGTGTCCCCCACCACCACACCGCCCCGGTCAGCGTAGCCCCCACTTCACAGCCCAGACTTGATTTTTCACAATAGCTTTTCAGTATCTGCCTGGGCTGCCCAGACCCAGGCAGAAGGGGAATTTCCTCCTATGTTCTCTGTTAATGAACAAAACATTTCATGTTGGAATTCCTCCGCTGCCCCCAGCCCCGCGTCTCCAGGGCCCCCCCAGCCTGACCAGGCAAGGGGGATGGCTCAGAGAGGACTCAGAGAGGAGGGGGCAGCCCCCCAAGGAGAAGCATGATTTATATGGGGGGGCATCTTCTTTCATAAATAATTAGGATGGCTTTTTAAATTTTTTTGGCTAAAATTACCCACTCCGATGGCAGCTGCCCAGAAAGGGCGGCAGGCGGCCGGCCGGAGCTGTCCCGAGGCCCAGGACATGCCCCCCCCACCGCCCCTCCCCCCGGGCAAGGAGCCTTCCCCAAGTTGTTTTCCTGGTCTCTTCCTCTTGGATGTTATGATTATTAATCACATTTTCCATCCACAGGCTCAGTCCAGACCCCCTCCCCCTGGGGTCAGGGCTGGACAGAGGAAGGAGGACCAGGCTCCACAGGATGAGTTGGGGACAAGATAGGCAATGACCCTGATCTGGGCTGCACCCAGAGTCACTGTCAGCAGCCATCACAGATGGCTCCCGCCATACTAGTGAGCCGTGGAACCGTCCTCCTATAAGCAGAGAGCAAGGGAGCGGGGGAACCGGACAAGGTGGCCAGTTTGTGTAACACCCAGCTTCTCCGGAAGGCAAAGCACCATGTGTGGGTCCCTGATGCTACAAACAGGCTCGGAGAGGGGAAGTCACCTGCCCGGAGTCACATAGCATTTAGTGCCAGGGCCCAAACAGGGCTCCTGGAATCTCCACTCCTTAGGTAAACTGCCTCTGAGTATTGAGCCCCTACTGGATGCCAGGCATCATCTAAGTCCTGGCATCCAGCCCTAAACCAAGCAAACAAAAGTCCCTGCCCTCCTAAGGATGAGAAGCAGCTAAAACGCTAATCACTGCTGGAGGGCATTGCGCAAGGTCGGCTAAGCTAGGCAGATATCAGCTTATCTGTGCCGTCCGTGGCACGTGGGATCCGCTCCTAAATATATACTCCCAAGAAATTGTTATGCATCTCTTCACTAAGACCGTTTGCAGCAATTTTACTGATAATGGTCTTAAACTGGAAACAGCCCAAATGGATGGGCAGAGTGTGATATAGTTAAAGCAATGGAAAGGAGCCAACGTGCTAGCTACACATAACAAAAACGGATAAAGCTTACAGACAAATGGGGAGCAGAGAAAAAAGTGAACACAAAAGGTTCACTTATAAATGATTTCATTTATAAAAGACGGGCACAGGAAAAACTCATTTCTAGAGCTAGAAATCAGACTTCAGTTATCTTTGCTGGGAGTGGGGAGTACAATATATAGATGTGTGTGTGTGTGTGTGTGTGCATGTCCAATTTTTACCTGTACTCTTAATGTTTGCACACTTTACTTTTTGTCTAAAAAGAAAACAAAACCTGGGGCTGGAGCAATAGCACAGTGGGTAGGGTGTTTGCCTTGCACGAGGCTGACCCAGGTTCGATTCCCAGCATCCCATATGGTCCCCTGAGCACTGCTCGGAGTAATTCCTGAGTGCAGAGCCAGGAGTAACCCCTGTGCATCACAGGGTGTGACCCAAAAAGAAAAAAAAAACAACTTGAAATGCAAAGTTTAAAAATTCTTGGGGGGTAGGGGCCCGGAGAGAGAGTCCAGGAGCTGTCACCCCCATGATCCCTTGAGTATTACCAGGAGTGACCCTGAGCACTACCAGTTGTGGTCCCCAAATAAAGGAATTAAAATCCCCCCAGGCCAGAGAGGTAGTACAGAGGTGAAGTCACTTGCCTTTCATCGACCACCACAATTCCAATCTTGGCCACCCAGAGGTCACTCCAAAGCACCTGGCCAGCAGAATCTCTGAGCACTCCTGGGCAGGGCCCAAAAAACCTCCTCGGAAGGGGAAGTCCCACACATGAGAGAGATCATTCTGTGTCTGTCTCTCCTCCTCTGGCTAACTTCACTCAGCGTGATACTCTCCAGACAACTGTGGAAAGTTCCAGAGATGGGCGAGGAGGGGGGGAGGGGGGAGGGCCGGGAGGGAAACTGGGGACATTCGTGGAGAGATGTGGACACTGGTGAAGGGACAGGCGTCAGAACATTGTATGCCTGAAACTTATTAATGAATAACTTTGCAACTCTGTAATTCCGGGTGATTTAAAAAAGAAGAAAAGAAAAAATTCCCTGGAGAATCAGGAAGATAAAAGGCTGCTGGGAACTGAAGGTCCTGAGCACCTCAGGAAGTGGCCCTGAAGCATGGAGCCAGGAGCAGGCTCTGAGTGTGACTAGGTATAGGCCAAACCTCCTCCCCAAATTCAAAAACAATTTTAAAAAATAATAATAATAATTCCTTGGAGAGGGTCAGAGAGCTAGTATAGGGGTTAAGGCGCTTGCCTTGAATTTAGCCAAGCTGGGATTAATCCCCGGCACCCCATAGAGTCCCCCGAGCCCTGCTGAGAGTGATCCCTGAGCACAGAGCTTGGAGTTAGCCCTGATCATAGCTGCGTGTGACCTAAAAGCCAAATCAGGGAATGCAGTGATAGCACTGTGGGTAGGGCGTTTGCCTTGCACTCGGCCGACCTGGGTTCGATTCTCAGCATCCCATATGGTCCCCTGAGCACTGCCAGGGGTAATTCCTGAGTGTAGAGCCAGGAGTGACCCCTGTGCATCACCGGGTATGACCGCACTCCCCCCCCAAAAAAAAAAAAAACAAATCAAAAAAAATTTTTTAAAAAGGTCCCCTGGAGAGTCAGGGATGTAGCTCAGAGGCAGAGTGTTCTCTGTGCGTGTGTGAGGCCCTGTGTTTGATTCCCAATGCACCAAAAATCAGTCAAGTCAATAAAGTCTTCTGGGGCTGAGGTGGTGGCAGAGCACTCGAGACCCTAGATTTGACCCCGACCTCCTTAACCATTTTCCTTCCTGGTGGCCCCCTCCCTCAGCCCAAGTACCACAGTGAGCATCCCCCACAACAATTAGTAACAACTAAAAATTAATAGCAATAATAAGTTATTATTAGTCATGGAAGAGAAACACCACACAAATAAGCATGCAGTCAGGCCCTCGGAAGGGGCTGTGCCTGACCCCCAGCCCTCCAGGCAATAGGAAAAAGAAAAAAAAATGGGGGGAGGCTTTTTCTGGCTGGTGCAGGAATTGGTAATTGGTCCTCAGCACCCAAATTCTTGGGGAGCCATGGACTCAGGCTGGGGTGAAGAATTACTCTATGCAGAAAAAGAGAATAAGTCTTAACCTCTCTATAGATGCGTGGGAAGAGGTGGTTAGGGCCACACCTGGCAGTGCTCTGGGCTTACTCTTGGCTTTGTGCTCAGGGGTCACTCCTGGCCATGTTTATAGAACATGTGTGATACCAGGGATCCAACCAATCAGCATCAGCGGAGTGAGGGCAAGGGCTTAAACCCCTGTATGATCTCTCGGGCCCTGAAAAGAAAGGTCGAAATTAAGACAGGAAGGAAGGAAGGAAGGAAGGAAGGAAGGAAGGAAGGAAGGAAGGAAGGAAGGAAGGAAGGAAGGAAGGGAGGGAGGGAGGGAGGGAGGGAGGGAGGGAGGGAGGGAGGGAGGGAGGGAGGGAGAGAGGATACAAGCCAGCAAAATGGTCAGGGTTGGCCTTGGGATTATTCTTGGATACAGTTGGCCGGAGGGGACAGCCCGAATGCCTCAGACATCACATCCTTAAGACCTTTGCTGCCAAGATCACGCAGGCCTTGAGAGGCATAAAGTAGGTGAGGACAGAGGCTGCCAAATTCAGAGCGGGCCAAGGAGGAGGCCACCGGGCCATGAGCAAGGTGAAGGAGCTGGGGAAGAGGTGCTGAGGGCCCCAGAGACAGACCCTCTGGCCTGTTCTCACCTGGGCACGGCTGTGGGGCTTGAGGGAGAGAAGGCGGCCCTGGAGGGAGGCCACAGGGTTAAGGCGTTTGCCGTCCATGCAGCAGGTTTAATCCCTGGCACCACATATGGTCCTTCAAACACCTCCGGGAGTGATCCCTGAGCACTGAGCACAGAGCCAAGAGGAAGCCTGAGCACTGCCGGGTGTGGCCCAAATTCCTCCCAGCCCCCCCAAACACACACACACACACACACACACACACACACACACACACACACACACACACTCACAATAAAAGGGAGAGAGAAGACGGGGGTTAGAGAGGAGACCCTCAAATGTCTGGTCTGGAGGAAGCCCCACGTCACCCTCTATACAGGGCCCTTGGACCCTTAGTCCTGTGTCTCTGCCCCCCAGGTGATCCTGGGGTCTGAGCTAGGTTTGGAAAGAGAAACAGGGCAGGGAGGACAGAGCAGACCCAAGGGTGTCTGACGCCCAGGAGCCTGGGCCTGATTGGCTTTTCCTTGGCAGCCCATGGTCCCCAGGCCTGGACTGTCTGGGCGAGGGGTCGTGTTATGATATCTATGCGACCCCTGGCAGATCCATGCTTTTAAACCCCTGGATAAGAAAGGGCTAAAAATAGGGGTCTAGGTCTGTGTGGGAAAGCAGAAGAGGGGGGTTGAGACTCACAAATCGCAGATGTGGTTTTCTTTCTGTGTCGCAGAAATTTGCATGAAATGAATTCCCAAGGCACCAAGTCCCCTCACCCCAGCCTCCGCGCCCCAGCAGGCTCTGTTCTCCCCCGGCTCTGTCTTTGAAGGGGCCTGACTCCCGGCCAGAGTCTGGCCCGGCCCTCGGCAGCTGGGCCCAGTCTCGGGTGCCCTGATAACAGGTTCAAGGGGACCTGGTGCTCTTCAGGCTGGCTTCCTGCCAGGAAAGGGGGAGAGGGAAGAAAATGGGCCCCTCGCTTCCTCCCCCTTCCCTCTGGCCGCCCGTCCACCAAACTCCAGTTGTGCAGCTTGTGGAGGACCGAGAACATGGAAATTGGCAAACTGATTGCCAGCCACACCAAGTCCCCGTGGAAACCCACAGAGGCAGAGGAGGAGCAGAAGAGGGAAAATTGAATTAAATTCCACTCAACAGACATTTATTAGCACCTACTGTGTGCCAGGCCCAGAGGGAACATCGTGTCCAAAAGCGCAGCCGACTCCCAGGGTTTGGCACGAGCTTCGGGGGGAGGATGCTGCCACTCACTGGCAGGGAGGGAGGAGGGGGTGTGTGACATGTCCAGTCGAAGACGCTGCGGGGTGGTGGCCAGGGGAACAGATGCATCCTCCAGGCGTGCGGAGAAGGCTGCTGGCGGTCAGAGGTGCACAGACCCTGCCCCACAGCTGCCAGGGCCCAGGGCTCTGGCTGTCCCTCCTCTCGTGGCTGCACGTCTGCCAGCACCGCAGACTGATCTGGCCCCGACAAGGCTGAGGTAGAAACGCTCAGAGGAGACAGCTGGAGGAGAGGACATACATCTACATGTGGGGGCCCCCAGGGTCAATCCTTGGCCCTGCTTGATCCCCCCGGAGCACCACATGATGTGACCCCAGAGCCAAAAACAAAACAAAACAGTTAAAGGAACAGCAGGTAGGACTCTTGCCTACCATATGACCAACTTGGGTTTGATCCCCGACTGCCCACATTGTCCCCCGAACACACCAGGAGTCATTCCTGAGCACAGAACTAGGAGTAATCCCTGAGCACTTCTGGGTGTGGCCCCAACCCCCCCAACCCCCCTCAAAAAATACAGTTAAAGAACCAAGAGGATGAGGAGGACGAAGGTGAGCCAGGAGTCCAGGTGCCCCGGAGATAAGAAAGGAGCCTGGGGAGTTTCTGGCAAGAAATAGCTGTGCCCGAGTGGGCTAGCCAGGGTCCACCAGCCAGCGCTCCCCAGAGTGGACCATGGCCCCTGCAGGACCCTGGGCACATCCAGCGGGGGATGTAGTCCTGGGGTACAATTAGGGATGCTTTGGATGAGTTCACTTAAGGTGCATTTGCAGGGATCAGTTTCTGTTTTGTTTTCTGGAAAGGGGGTGCGTTAGGCCAAAGAAGTGTGAGACTCTCTGGCTTTCCCAGCTTCCAGGGCCCTGCTGAGTCTGGGGGCCGCTGTCAGGTGGGCTGAGGGGCAGAAGCGGATGAACAAGCACCCGGTTCCCAATTGCCTTCCCAGAGTCCTGATTCCTGCCTTCCCAGGGAAGTTCCGAGTCCTCCTGGAGCTCAGGAGCCTGCAGTGACCAGCCCGGAGAGCCCGGGAAGCTGGGGGGTAATTGCAAGCAGGACTGAGACATGAGGAGCCATAACTCGACACCCCAGCTCCCCGGGAGAGCTCCTGGTTTTCCTCCCGTCCCCTCCTCCCTCCTGCTGACAGCACAGTTCCCCCGGCACCCACCAGCTGGGCCCATGACCCTCCTCCCCGGCCCACCAGAAGGGCCTCCCACCAGAAAAAGCACCCAAAGCCAGGCCCTCGGGACCTCTTTCCTACGTCCAGACCCCCCTGAGCCTGTGCTCGCCTACCCCCCACGTCGAATGGGTCCCCAAGTTCTAATCTAAATTCTTTATGGCAGAACCTCTCTGGGGGTTGAATGTAGACAACACGAAGGATTGCTCAATAACGAAAGGGAAGTGGGGGAGGCAGGAGGTGGGGGACGGGAGTGTCCCTCGGACACGCAGCTGCTTACTGAGCGTGCGAAGAAAACCAGGATCTCAGAATCCAGGGCCTGGACCGTGCACCAGGGGCCGAGTTCGGGCAGCACAACAGAGCTGGGGGGAGGGGTTGCCCCTTCTAGACGTGCCCCCCCAAAGCCAACCTCAGGCACCTCAGAGAGAGCTCTGGCTGCAGCCCAGGGGCGTGCGGGAGCACCTTCTGCAGCTCCCCAGGAAGGACGGGAAGCCCCGTGCACTGACCGATGGAAGGGGCACCCGGCACAGAGACCCGATGATGGGGAAGGAGGTGGCGGGGGGGGGGGGCATCTACCCCCTCACCTCTGTGTCAGACTCTCTCCTTGATCCTGGGAGAGGTTGAGGGGTGCAGCTTCCAGCTTGGTGTTTACCGGCTGCGTGGCCTGAGGCTAGTGATCTCACGCCCCGGCCCCCATCACCCCATTAAGGAGTGAAATGGGCTCATAAATGGTGCCTGTTTTCTGGGACTGCGGTGGAGATGCCATTCAATGAGATAATCCAGTCACGTGCTTAGCGCCAGCGTGTTTGGGGGGGGGAGCCCCCTTCCTCCTGGCTTTGCCTTGCTCCCCATCACGGCTGCGCTCCTTCTCCCTCCCCCCCCCCCACCCGTGGGCCCTCCCCCCTACCCGTTTTCTTCTGATCTCTCAGCCTCTCCCTGCCTTTGGCTCTGCCGGCAACCCCCACCATGGGCCCGATTTGACCCTGCTCCAACCCCCTTGGCACTACTGGCCCAGGTGGGGTGTCCAGAGAGGTTTTGAATTCAAACACGAAATTCCTGACGGCAGCTCATGCCTGGGCCTGACGCGGGTGAATCACAGTCGGTGGGAAGCGCGATGGCGTCTGTGTCCTTTCCTGGCTGGGCAGGCGAGCAGGGGGCTCGCTGGCACCCTCTTCAAGGAGGGGGGACTTGCCCCGACGCCTCTGGCCGCCCCCACACCTGGGCCCCAGCCAGATCCCCCAATGTGTGGTGTCTGCCTGCAGGTATGTAGCCTGCCCAGGGCCCGCAACACACCGGGAGGCTGCCCGCCAGCCCGCCCCGCTGGCCCACCCGCGCCCTCCCAGACTCAGGCCCCAACTGCGTGCGGAGGGCCCTAGCTCTGGCTCTCTCCCTCTCTCTCTCTCTCTCTCTCTCTCTCTCTCTCTCTCTCTTGCTCACTCTCTCTCGCTCTCGCTCTCTCTCATTTTCTCTCTCCCTCTCCCCTTCCTTCTCTGTCCCTCTCTCTCTCTCTCTCATTCTCTCTCCCCTCTCTCATTCTCTCTTCTCTCTCTCATTTTCTCTCCCTCCCTTTCTCTCTCTCTCTCTCTCTCTCTCTCTCTCTCTCTCTCTCTCTCTCTCTCTCTCTCTCTCTCTCTCATATCTAAGCATTTTTTTCCAAACCCGGAAAGGAGCCGCAGGGGTTGAAGCTAAGGGAAAGAGAAAGTAGCAAAGACACAGCAGCTGTGAGAGAGCGCAGAGATGGGTGTTGGAGGGGGACACTCTGTCCTGTTCCCTGGCTGGCACGGAGCAGTGCCTCCCTGCCACCCCCAAGGGAGCCACCCGGGGAGAGGAAACCAGGCTGCCGTCTTCACCTGAGCCAAAGAGGAGAGGGCACGGGTGGGGGTGGAGATGGGGGGGTGGAGAAGGGCTCCGAGAGTTCAGGTCGCCCCTCCATGTCACCGTGGGTGTGTGGAGGGCAAGATGAGGTGCCCGATGGATGCAAACAAGAGTGGGCACACACGGGGGGCCCCCAGACAGGAACTGAAGCGGCCGAAGCAGGAGCAGGCAGGAGCGTGGAGAGGCTGTGGCTTGGCTCTGGGGCCCATGGAGGAGTCTTCTCAGGGGGCCCGGATTGGTCTCAACTAGCCCCAGACACCCCCACACCTGGGCCCTGGCCAGGCCCCTCACGTCAGCCCTCGGGCAGAAGGCCAGCAGCGGAACCACCCGGAGCACGGCAGTGCCCGGGGGAGCCCACCGGCTTCGAGGAGGAAGAGTGGGGAGCACAGAACTGGAGAGAGCAGGGGCCTCAGGGTCAGGGGCCCTGGGGTCCTGGAGCTGGGATCGGGGGCGTGATCCCGAGCCCGCTGCATGGCAGGGGCCAGGCCCCGCAGGGGACTGTGTGCGGGGACAGCGCCCAGGAGCCCTGCGCACGTGGCAGCCGGCCTTCTGGCCCTTCCCGGAGCTGGAACAAAAAGGTTCAGAACGGACCGAGAAATAGTACAGCCAGGAAGGCGTTTGTCTTGCGCGAGGCTGACCCCAGGTCCCTGGCACCCCCATAGTGATTCCTGATTCCTGAGCACAGAGCCAGGAGTAATGCCTGCCTCACTGGGTGTGGCCCCCAAAAAAACAAGCCAAAAAAAAAAAAAGTCTCAGCAACATAGAACATAGATAGGATCAGAGATGAAGAAAAGAAGGAGACTCTGGGAGAGAGACCAAGAGAGGGGCACAGGGAGGCAGAAAGTCAGAGAGAGAGAGACAGAGAGACAGAGAGAGGTGGTCAGAGGCCCAGAGACCCCCGGGTGCAGGAGGCAGAGCCATCAAATTAAAGCCACCGAGAAGAGGAGCGTGCAAGAGAAGCTCTAGGTCTCAGCGCCAGACAGGGACAAAAACTCACAGCCGGGCGGCAGGGAAAACAGCAGCGGGAGGGGGCACCCGACGGAGCAGAGGGAGGGAGACAGAGGCCGAGAGGCGGCGAGGACCGAGCGGGGCAAAGAAAGAGACGACAGCAGCAGGGCCGGGGGGACGCGGGCAGAAAAGAGGAGACGACGGCGGCGGGGGTGCGGGGGGGCGCTCGCCCCGCTCCCCAGCCCGCTCTCCCCAGGGTTTGGGCCCCCCTCGCTATTCTTCCCGTTTCCACGGCAACGGGGAGGGCAGCCGCGGATTTGCATCGACATTTACATCCTTTCTGTCTGCATAATTCAACAGGTCCTCTGCATATTCATGAGCCCGCGGGCCCCAGTGACTTTCCCCGGGTCTGTTCGGAACCTGCCCGCGGCGGGCGGGCGCACCCCTCCGCACGCGCGGTCCAGGTCAGGGGGTGGGTGGGGTGGGAGGGCCTGACCCGTCCCCCACTGCCAGGCTCTGCTCCCCCAAAACACACCCCATCTGGGGTTCTGCCCCTCCAGGCCACTCCGCTGTCCGGCCCGCGGGTGTGCGCGCCCAACACGTGGCGGTGTGACGCGGGCGCTCCCCCTGGCTCCCTGGTGGACCGGACCCCCGGGAGGCCACGGCGTTGTCTGGGGGTCTCTGCGGGGTCGCTGAAGGGATTGCACTGAGAGAAGTGGGGAGCAGGCTGAGCTGAAGAAGGCTGTGAGAGACCCAGGACCTCCCTGCCACCCCTGGCCTCCTTGAATGATCTCACCGGGACCCCTCTGCCAGGCCCGGTACCAGGAGTCAGGAGAGTCCAGAGGTGCCATAAGGGGCTGAGGCAGATTCAGGCTGTGAAGGAGGTTAAGGCCAAGGACCTTTCAAAAGTGCCCCAGAGAGAGCAAGAGAGTGGCAGTTCAGATGCTTGCTTCCTGGGTTTGATCCCCAGCACTCCAAGCACTGCCAGAAATAATCCCTGAGTGCAAAGCGAGGTGTGACCCAAAAAGTCAAAAAAACAAAACAAAACAAAGCAAGACACCCAAAGATAAATGAATGAATGAATTAACAGGGGTTGGAGATAGTAGAGAGGGTAGGGCACTTGCCTGGCACATGGGTGACCTGGGTTTGATCCCCAGCACCCCACAGCGTCTCCTGAGCACAAAGCCAGGAGTATCAAAACCCTGAGCACAGAGCCAGGTGTGGTCCCCAAAACAAGAATAAAGGGATTCTTTCTTGTTTGGTTTCATTTCTGTTTGGAAGCCACACTGAGCAGTGCTCAGGATTTACTCCTGTCCCTGCACTCAGGAATCACTCCTGGCTGTGCTCCCTCAGGGGACCATATGTGGTGCCGGGGATCGAACCTGGGTCAGCGACATGCAAGGCAAGCAGTTTACCCACTGTACAATCTCTCCGACCCCAGTGTAAGGAATTCTGCTCAGAACAGCATCACCATCACTCTTTGCAGGGGACATGATAATATACAGCACACATCTCTCCCCCAGTGTCACCAAGACAGCTATGAGAGCAGCTGGGAATAAAGCTCCAAGGTATAGCTCGTGCCTTGGAAGCCAGTGGCCCTGGGGGAGTTCCTGGTCACCCAAATTAATACATGATGATGAAATGTGGGGGCTTCGAAATAGCTTTGTGGTGGAGAGCTTGCAGCAGACGACCTGGAACTTATGAGGCTGAGTTCAGTCCTCAACACAGTCCTCCAGACCAGTTGGGATCCAGGTGGCACTTCCCTGGGCATCCCTTGGCATTGTGCTGAGCATGCAGTTGACACACGCTGCAATCCAATGTGTGTGAGCCCCAAGGCTAAAGTGTGTGGCGCCCAGCGGGGACTGTGTTCATCAGGACTGTGGCACCCCCTGTGGGTGCCCTGGTTTTAAGTCGTGATACCACATGCTCTCCCAGCTCCAGTAGCACCTGACTACCACCAGGTGTGTCCCCTTCCAACATAAAAAGTGGAAAAGAGGGGCTGGAGCGATAGCACAGCGAGTAGGGCGTTTGCCTTGCACGCAGCCAACCCGGGTTCGGTTCCCAGCATCACATATGGTCCTCTGAGCACCGCCAGGAGTAATTCCTGAGTGCAGAGCCAAGAGTAACCGCTGTGCATCGCCGGGTGTGACCCAAAAAATAATATAAAATTTAATAAAAGCTTAACTCATTAAAAAAAAACAAAGTGAAAAAGACTGAACCAGGGGCTCTGAACTCCTGAAGTCTAATGAACTTCCCTGATCTATGTGTTTATCACACCACGGTCAAATTATCCGTGCCTGTGACTGTAGTCCTCGAGTAGCTGGAGAGCTCAAGGCTAGTGTCTGTATTTTTCACGTTTGGGGTGATAATTAGATGTTTATCGAGTGATTGAGGGGGTTCACTGAGTCCATTGAACAAATTTCAAGCCTGGAGCCTTGTGGTTGGAGTGGCTGGAAATCAGCAGAGGGAAAAGGACTGGGGCTGATCTCTTCGTAGATGCTGCCACCTTGTGGCCAAAGGAAGAAGCGCAGCTAGGCTCCCAAGCGCAAGGAAAGAGTGTTTCTCGTGATTTCCTGGGATATTCCAAGGGTGACACAGGGGAAATCGTAAGCGTGAGATTGGGCACAGGAATGAAACAAGGGAAGGGGGATACGGGTGGGAAAGGTTGGGAACCAGTGCTTTGCAGCGGTGGTTTTTAACCTCTGGTTGGACAAGCAGGAGAGAGAAGGCCTGGTACCTGGGCTGACAGTCCAGAAAAATCAGGAGACTGCAGTGATAGCACAGTGGGTAGGGAGCTTGCCTTGCATGTGTCCGACCTGGGTTTGATCCCTAGCGCCCCATATAGTCCCCTAAGTCCACTAGAGCACAGAGCAAGGAGGAGGTCCTGAGCACTGCTGGGCGTGGCCCAAAAGCCAAAGGGCAGTTGCAGGGGAAGGGTCTGCGGGGGAGGTAGGTCCTGGGGGCGGTGATGCTCAGGGCTTTAATCTTGACTCTGTGCTTGGGGATCACTCCTGGTGGGGACCATATGAGGTGTTGGGGTTGGACCCAGGTCAGTTGCTGTCCTGTCTCTGAGCCAGAAGTCACTTCTATAGAATGCTTCTGTCTGTCGTCTGAGGCTTCCTGATAAGAGGGGCAGCTCCATGCAGGCAAGAACCTTTGTCTTGCTTGGCATGGGGCAGGTGCGCTGAGGATGTGGACTGAGCTCCCCTGGGCTGCGGCCATCGCTGCCCTGACTTGCCTTCTACTCCCTGGGCCATCTGTGTTCCTATTAGATGGCACGCCCCACCCTCATTGGTTGAAAGAACCTCCTTAGTTTGTCACCGCGGTGGCTCAGTTGCTCTCTGGCCAGGTGGCCTTGCACCCTGAACTCTGGCCACACTCACTCCTTATTCCCATGAGCCCTTGGATTTCCAGGCTCTGGGCCTTTGTGCTCACCATCGTCTGCTTACATGGAACTGATCAAGGCTTGTCCTGCAGCCTCAGGATGCCATCCTCAGGAACCCATCTGCTCTGCATGTTTTTTTTACTCCTTTGTTTTTAGGCCATACCCTGCAGTGGTCAGGATTTACTCCTTGCTCTGCGCTTAGGAAAGCTCCTCTAGTGGACTCTGGGGACAATATGGGGTGCTGGGGATTGAACCTGGGTTGGCCATGTGCAAGACAAGAGTGCTGGGGCTAGAGCGAGAGTTCAGTGCAGAGGGTGTTTTTACCTTGCAGGCACCCAACCTGGTTTGATATGGTCCCATATGGTCCCCCAAGCACCACCAGAAGTAACTCCTGAGTGCAGAGCCAGGAGTAACCCCTGAGCATCACTGGATGTGACTCAAAAAGAGAAAAAAGAAGAAGAAGAAAAAAAAGACAAGTGCACTACCAGCTGTTTCACCTCTCTGGCCCCGAAGTGGCATTCTTACAAAAGGAAATTCAGACAGGTCTGTGCAGGGGTGAACCACTGAACCAATGGGGTGATGTTCTCAGCCTGCCATAACCCCATTAGGGAGCAGCAGGGGGTTCCCCACACGCGTCAGAGAACGGGCCTGCAGACACCTCTGTTTCAGACTTCGGGTCTCCAAGCTGTGCACATGCGTGTTGTCAGCTCTGGACCCAGGTCATCCACATGCAAAACTCACACTGCGCCACCCAGTTTACGCACTCCTTGTCTCCCTGCTGGGACCCGCATGTCTCTTCTCAATGACCTAGCTTAGTTATAGCCACCCCAGAACCAGGCAGTTCCACGGTGGACACTTCCAGTGCCCCCAGTGAGTCCATCTCAGCCACCACGCCATTGTCATAGTGACCTCGAGGCTGCTGACTCTACCTTCCCTGCAAGCTCCCCTTCTTTGCCCCACCCCCCGCTTGGATTTTTTCTCTTCTTCGGTGCCCGGGGATCAAACCCCATATTCAGGGCGGGTGCACCAGTCCCAAATGGTCCCGTGAGGATTTCATTCTTTGCTACCTACATTCTCTCTGCTTCCCCCACCAACCTTTCAGCAGGACCTTTCAGCCTGCCTTCGCCTCAGTTGGGGAAAATGCAGATATGCTGTCTGGTCCTCACCGGGCAGGGGCTACTCTGAACTCAGTGCCTGGCCACGTGATGCTGGGGACTGAGTCTGCGGCTCCTGCAGCAAAGGCCTGCGCGCCAGCCCTTGGGGCCCTCCCCCAGCTCTGTCTTTAGCAGTGCCAGGGACCGAATCCAGGACCTCACACCTGCAATTCAGGCGCTCTGCTGCCGAGCTATATCTGTGGCAGTCCCTACTAATTCATTCTTAAAACAAGTAAAATTTAAAGGCTTCGTATCCCACCTTCCTCTCCAGCTATTTATCACCTCTCCCTACTCACAATCCGGCTTCTTGAAATAGCTGTCGCCACTTCCTTGGCTCTGGTGCCAACACAGAACCTTTTCTGAGGGGAGTAGAAGCCCGCGGTGGATGGGAGCAAGACAGAATGAATCAGCGACTATGTACCCATCTCACCTCCCCCCTGCAATCTCTTCTGCCTAAAGAAAGCGCCCATGGGAGAGGGAAAGAGCCCCCAAACCAGCATCCCACCCTCGCTCAGCCGTGCCTGCTCCCGATCTGTTCTCCTGGACAGCTCCTGACTAGCTCATACCTGTCCACCATGTCAGAGAGCCACGGTGGCGCCTCAGACAGCAGCCATCGAGGGGCAACGTCACTCCTTCAGCACAGGCCGCCAAGCTCAACCCCAGGGCTGGCTCCCTCTGGCCCCAAGGGCTGGAGCAGGCCGAGATGCTCAGTAAAGATCTGCACAAGGTCTGAGTCAAAGGCTCTGAGGATGTGAGATGCTCAGAGAACTTGTATGTATGTGGGGAGAAGATTCACACATGGGAAGGCTCTGAGCAGACGGCAACAGGCAAATGAGGTGGGGTCAGTTACTGAGCGGCCTGCTGGACCTTCCCACACTGACCCCCTACCTCAAGGCCTGACTGAGCGAGTGTGGCTAGGCTTTCCCCATCTCTCCTGCTCCCCCTGAATCTGTCACTATCCCCACGCCCCCCCTTCCCCATGCCCCTCAAGGCTCTGGGCATCGCACTGCATGGATCGCCATGGGACACCAAGGAGAGCACGCTCACCCCAGCCCAGTTCTCAACATCCCAACCCCTCCGTCCCGGCTTAACTGCCCACACACCAGGCCAGTACTGGGCACCACCTTCGGTGAGCCCAGAGGGACCTAGCCCTCAGGCTTTCCCAGCACCGGGATGGCCAGGCCGCTGAACCGCAGATGGCCTTGTGGTCTGTGGCGTCCCACAGCCCGGGTCTCTCCTCAGTCTGCTGCATGCCATGGCCCAGCTCGTGCCCTTCACCCCCTCCGCTGGTCCCAGCCCCAGTGGGATGACTCTGAGGCCAAGGGGATAGTAGCCAGGGGCCGGAGATAGCACAGGGGTTAAGGTATTTGCCTTGCATGCAGCTGACCCAGGCTTGATTCCCCAGCATCCCGTATGGCCCCCAGAACACCATCAGGAGTAACTCCTGAGTGCAGGGCCAGGTGTGCTCCCTCTCCAACCACACCCCCAAAAAAGTACAGGAGAAACCAGGGGGGAAAGTGAGGAAGGTGTCTGAGAGATGAGGGACCGTGTCTTCAGGGCAGGAAAGAGTATGTTTGTCAGCCCAGACATTGGAAACTACTACACGCATCTATCCAGTCCTCTCTGCCCTGAGGCTATCTGAGCCTTCCCTGAGGGGAGCCCTCACTTTGGTTCTCCGGACGGCACCAGGATGCAGATCTAAGAAGCTGGCTTTGTTTGGGGCCACACCCAAAATGCTCAGGGTTTACTCCCAGCTCGCCATCAGGGATCACTCCTGGCATCGGCTGGGGGTGGGGACCACCAGGGGTACTAAGGATCAAACCTGGGTGCATTGCAGGCAAAGCAAACGCCCCCACCACTGTACTACTGCTGGGGGGGGGGGGTGGAGGAGGGAGGAACAGGACCAAGCCCACACTGTCAACTCCTGTAATAGATGTTAGCAACGGAGAAAAAGATCTGGCCTGGCAGAACCCCCACACCAAGTCAGAGCAACGGGCAGAATCACCCAAGACTCCAAATAAATGCTCAGGTTATTGCTTGAGGCCCTTTTTGGACCGAGAGCCTCCCAGCCTCAGCCTGTGGTCCATGGGGGTGAAGCGGTTAAGGGGTGCACGAGGCGGGGGCACTCTCTCCCTTTGCCCTAGTGCCCACGCTGGCGGAGGAGAGGCACAGCACACACCTAGAGAACTTTTATTTCTGCAGCAGCCCGCGTCCCCCTGCAGGAGGTAGGTGGGTTCAGAAGCTGCCCTGAACAACACAAAGGCAGGGAGTCCTCACCCCCAACGCTCCGCACAGCCGGCTCTCCAGGGTGGCCGAACGGGGTCTCCCCCATTGCTAAGGGGTGGACTGCTGTGGGGCGTGGGGGTGGGGTCAGTCACTGAGGCTTGTCACATAAGACACTGCAGTCCTTGGCACTTGGTGGGGTGGGGCTGGGGGGGTCTCAGGGCCGCAGATCTCGAGCTCTTCTTCTGGGGGGCCGGGACGATCCGCTGGGGCCGGGGGTGGAGCCCAGGCCAGGCGGTGCCCCCGGGGGCTGGTAGCCACATTCGTTAGGGTCCAGCGGGTCCCGGCTCAGCAGCACCCACACGGCGGGCACGTGGCGGCGCACGGTGAGGGGGTCGAGGCCCGTGTCGGGCGCGGCGGGCACCCAGCTGTCCTCGGTCTGCAGGAAGCGCAGCTTGGTGAGCTGGTGCAGGCCGGGCACGCGGCGCTTGACGATCTCGGCGCAGCTCACGGCCTTGCCCGCAGCGCGGCCCGAGCCCGAGAAGACCACGTGCCGCGCGCTGCCCGCCTCCAGCCGGCCCAGCGCCAGCCCCAGCAGGTTCCGGATCTTGCTGCCGTCGCGCACCCGCATCTCCAGCGTGTCGGGGGGCAGCTGCGCCAGGGGGCAGGGCGCCGGCAGCTCCACGGAGCCGGCCTTGCGGTAGTGCTCCATGCTCGGGGCGCGCTGCGGGGAGGGGCGGGCGCGGTGAGCGCGGGGCCGGGGGGTGGGGGGGCGCCCCCGCCCACCCCTCGCGCGCGCGGGCCCCGCTCCCAGAGGCCGCGGCTCGGCCCCGCGCTCCTCCCCCACCTCTCCCAGCAGCGGGGCGCCGAGCGGCTGGCCGGCACCCCGGCCTTCCCAGGGCCCGCCCGGGTCCACCCGAGGCGCCCCCACCCCACCCCCGCGCTCGGCCGCCGAGTTCTGGCTCTCACCGCCGCCGCGGCCGCGCACGCTTCCGAACTCGAGCGGGGGCCAAGATGGCGCGGGCCCGGGAGCGCGCACGCCGGGGCCGCGGGGCCGCGCACGCCCGAACGGGGCGGGCTGGGAGCGCGCCGGGGTCTCGCACGTCGGGGCGGGAGCGCCCTGGGGTCACGGGGCCGCGCTGGGAGCGCGCCAGGGCCGCGCACACCGGGACGGGACGGGTTGGAAACGCGCCGGGGTCGCGCACGGCGGGGCGGGAGCGCGCCGGGATCACGGAGCCGCGCACAGTGGGGCGGGGCGGGCTGGGAGCGCGCCGGGGCCGCGCACGTCGGGACGGGATGGGGCAGGGCGGGGAGGACAGGGGCGGCTGGGGAACCCCGAATCCCGGGGGCGCGCTCGCGGAAGGAGGAGCCGGCCGTGCGCTGCCCGTCGCGGAGCGCCCGGTCCCGTCTGCACTGGGTGGCTGCCGCGCGAGCAAGCGTCTCTCGGTGGCCGAGTGCCGAGCTCCGATTTCATCCTGGGGATGCTGAGGGGCCCACGGCGGACTTTGGACGGGTGCTTCCCCCCCCCACACCCCGAGCCCCCATCCCCGATGGAACCCGGCCAGCTGCAGCGCCCGGGCCCCGGGTGTCCAACCCAGCCTAGCGTGCTGCTTGGTGTATGCCAGACGCTCAATATTTGTCGAGCGAGCTGCTGAAATGACGAGCCCCAGAGATGGCAGTGGGGGGCTGTGGATGCGGCTGGGAGGCGTTTCGGAGGACAGCTGGCGCGGGTTCAAACAAGGCCGGAGGGCAGGCTGGTCAGGGTCCCGGGGTCAGCAGCGTCCCGTGCCCAGAGACGGTGGAGGACCGGCTGCGGGACGGGGACCGCCCTCACTCTCGGACACCACCAGGGGGCAGCAAACACTCGGCGGCGGGACGTGCCCAGCTCTGTCTCCAGCTTCCAGAACCTAAAATCGCCCGCATCCCAAATCCCCTCGGAGCCACCCTCTCACCTACCCCTTTCTTGGCTAATAGCACCTGTAGTCGCGCTCCTCTGGGCCTCCTTGCCTTGGCCTTCAAAGGCCCCAAGATCACCCTGTAAGACGGTCTCCCCCCACCCCCTTCCTCTCCTCCCTTCCTCTCATTCCTTCCCCCTCCCTCGCCTCTCTTTTCTTGTCAGAGCTGGCAATGCTCAGGGCTTACTCCTGGCACTGTGCTCAGGAATGGAATCTCTGTGGGCCCCTTGCACGGCTATACTCTCTCTCCCACGCACACCTGGCGGGGCTCCCCTTCTCCTGGACTGTCTGTCTTGTCCTGAGATCCTGTGTCATGGGCACATTGTCCTTCCCTGGCATCTAACAGTCTGCAGGTCCTTGGTTCACACAGCACAGGTGGCTGGCTCCATCCTGCCCTCTCCGTTTCCGGCCCCCCCACCAGGAAGCCAGCAGGTCCCTCCGGCCCCTCCAGCCATCTGTATCTTTATTGTCACTGGAGTCAGACTCTGGTCCGGGGAGCAGGGAACCATAACAGTAACACTAATGTCCAGCTGCCAGGGCTCTGACACAGACCTCCCCCTGCAAACCCCCACTCTGCGGCTGCTGCAGCTGGGTGGGCCATGAATCATGCCCAAGCGGCCTCAGGCCCCGGCTAGGCAGGCGCAGCCTTCACTCCTCCGCCGGCTTCACGTGCTTGGCGGCCTCCAGCTGGCAGAGGAGCTCGTCCCACTGCACGAACTGCTTGGAGAGCAGCAGCGTCTGACCGCACGTCAAGGTGAGAACGGAAGACGAGGGTGGGGAGAGCTGATCTGCACCCAGACCTGGGGGAGGCGAGGGGGGGCGCGCTGATGGGAAGGGGATGAGGTGGACCTGGGAGGGAGGGCACGGCCCTGGGCCTTTCGGGCCAAGGAGCAGAAAGGATACAGTCTTGTTGTATTCCTCCAAGAGAGCCTTCGCCTCCTCAGTGAGTTCCACACACTGGTCCTGCCGGGGAGACGGCTGTGACAGGAGCTGGGCAGTGACCCCAGGCCCCGCCCTCAGGGCCCCTCACTCCCCACAGGGGCTGGAAGCCCAAGCACATGGCTCAGGGGACCAAGGTGTGATCAAAGGATGAAAAAAGGGGAGACCCCTCCCACATACACACAGACACAGACACACACACAGAGGGGGGCATGTCCAGCGACCCTCAGGGTTTACTCCTGGCTCTGTGCTCAGGGATCACTCCTGGTCTTGCTTGGGGGATTATATGGGATGCTGGGGATTGAACCTGTACTGGCCATGCGCAAGGCAAGTGCTCTATCTGCTGTGCTAGGCTCTGGCCCTGAGGTGTCCACACATTTAAGGAAATATTCCTGCTTGTGTGTGTCTCCTCTCCCTCACTGCCCACCCCCACCTCCACTGTCCCCAATTCCTTCATTTTAAAAAACTGCTAGGGGGAGCAGAGAGATAATACAGCAGGTACGGTGCTTGCCTTGCACGTGACCAACCTGGGTTTGATCCCCAGCACTCCATACGGTTCCCCCAAAACTGATTGGCATGATTCCTGAGTGCCAAGCCAGGAGTAAACTCTGAGTACCCACAGTGTGATCCTTCCCCCCGCCCCTCAAAAAAACCCCAAAATATTCTTTTAATCTGGGGCGTTGGGCAGGCCATGCCCGCTGGTGGTCAGGGGACCATGCAGTGCTGGGCACCCAAGCCAGAGATCTCACATGAGGAGTGTAAAGCCTGGCCCTCCCTATTTCTATGTATATAAGGTTCTGATTTTATTTTTCTTCTAACAAGGCTGAATTTAGTATGGAAATGAAACGGAGACTCAGCAGTACACATATTGAGTCTATCAAAGAAGGAGTGGGCTGGAGAGAAAGCTCGACGGGCTGAGTGCTTTGCCTGTGGGCGGCCAGGGTTCGATCCCTGATCACCTCAGGACAGGGGCCCCTGAGCACAGCCGGGAGGAACCCCCAACTGGGCCAAACCTTTATCCCCAAGAGCAACAACAACAAAAACACGCCAGAGAGAAGATAAAAAAGCAAACAACAGAATTAACCTGGCTTACTCCAAGCCAATTTATGAACCCCTATTTCTACACCCTCGTGTGACAGCAGTGAAATAAAACACAAAAAACAATGTCTCCAGGGGCTGGAGTGATAGCACAGCGGGTAGGGCGTTTGCCTTACACGCGGCCGACCCGGGTTTGAATCCCAGCATCCCATATGGTCCCCTGAACACTGCCAGGGGTAATTCCTGAGTGCATGAGCCAGGAATGACCCCTGTGCATTGCCGGGTGTGACCCAAAAAGCAAAAAAAAAAAAAAAAAAAGAACCAATGTCTCCAGCCGTACTCAAGGACACACCATCCCCAGGAATTCTGGGGAACTGCCCAGCACTAGCCTGCAGACCACGCCAGCAGCCCCAGGCTAGGAGGCGGGAGGCCTCAGCAGGGCAGGTGGAAAGTAGAGGATGCGGATGAGCCCAGAGTGGACACCTGGGGTGCCCGAAGTACCTTCCCCAGGAGCCAGGCAGGGACTGACTCCTCACCCCAGCCCCCAGTCGTCTCCCCTCCCTCACCTGCTGCTGGATGTGGATCTGGGCCAGGCGCTGCAGGCGGGCGGCGTGCTCGGGAACGGCTGTAAAACAACACTTGCTGCCGAGGCGGCCGGGGCCTTCCCTCGGGACTGCTCGATAGTCTATTAGGTCTTCGGCAGGATTAGAGTATTGAGTGGAGAAGCTAAACAAACGGCAGGCTTCATCGACCGCCGCAGCCTGGAGCGGCAGTGGGGCTCCCTGTCCAGCCCGCCTCACTCGAGGGCCCACAGGGCTGGGGTGCAAATGGGCTCCGAGGAGAGGGCCCCACCTCGGGGTCCCCGGAGCTGCCCTGGGTCCCAGCACAGCGCCGTCAGCAGGGCTCTGCCAGGGCAGCTTTGTTAACCCAAGGTCTGTCCCTTCCCCTCTCAGCCCCCTGGGACCACGTGTGCCGGGAGCAGGGGGCCTGCAGGCAAGTGGGGGTGCAGCCCCCTCCTTAAGCTGACCCCCAGCAGCCCAACACCTCCCAGGGCCTGGGCCACTGTGCTGGGCTGCAGCTTCAGGCTATCGGATGCTCAGCAGGTAGTTGATCACGGGTGGGAAAAACACCTCCGGAGACGGACAAGATGGATATCCGGATTCAATGAAATCCACTGCCTGTTTGTCAAAACCCGGGACGAGAGACGGCTCTCGACAAAGCCGCAGGGGGAATGCGTACCAGTCGGGCACACACTCCCCGGCTGACCTCTAGCCTCTGTGGCAGCCCGAGGCACAGAGGTAGGAGGAGGTGGAGGCAGAAGAACCCGCAGAGGTGGGGGCTGCCGGGTCCTTGGCCCCCCTTCCTCCCCCGCCCCCGCCCCCTGTGATCTGCGGCTCTGAAACTGAGCTCTCGGGCCTTGCACTGGCATCCTGGCACAGAGGGCAGGGACCGCCCCACAGTGAGGAAGCCCTGCCCACCCCCCACCGCCAAGCAGACAGGGGGAGCTACAGCCCCAGAGAGGTACCTTTGAGGTGTGCACTGTCCAGCAAGGGCACCAACGCCTCCACCTGCTCCAGGAGTGCCACCTGGGCGAGGATGAACTGCTCCTCTGGGGCGCAAACAGACAAGGGCACGCGTGAGGCACCCGGCACTGCAGCCGGGGAGCCCAGGGCACGGCGGGCAAGGGGCTGGGGCTGGCGCGGTGGGGCAGCCCACTGCTCCCTTCTCTAGGGGCACATTCACACATTCAGCCCCTCCCAAGCCCCGCAAGAGGCCTCTGATCCGACACCTTGAGCTCGAGGAGCCTTAAATCTAAGTGTCTCCAAATCCCACCTTTCTCCAAACTCCTAACTCCAAGGCCTCCTCCTCTGGCAACAAAGCTCAGAGAGCCCCTGCATAGGCCTCAGGAGATGATCTGATGCAGATGAACTGGGTCCCCAAACCCCAGGAGGGCTCCAAGAAAAGAGGAGCCAAGTGGCGGCCTGCTGGCAGGCAAAGACAAGGACGTGGTCCCGGTCAGTGTGGGAGAGGACTGTCACGGGCAGTCTGAAGGCATGCGTGCATGGCACAGCGGAGGAAGGGAATCTGTGAATAGAGCTGCAGCAGCAAGAAGAGCCCAGGGAGTGGGTGGACAGGAGAAAGGTCTGTGCACTGGGAGAAGCGAGGGCTTCATCCCGGCATGCGGACACCCTGAGGTTCCAAAGCAGACATTGTGGAAATGTGTTCTGGGAAGAGGATATTGTATGCAAGAAGGGAAAGTCCGGAGTGATAAGAGACACTGGGAGACTGCAGATGTTCTGTGCAAGGGGCCAAAGGTGGGGGACACGGCCACAGCGGGGGTCAGAGAGGCAAGACGAGCCAGAACAGAAGGCCTGCTTAACGTGGTGCCTGAGCGACAGCAACTGGGTCCTCTGATGGCTCTCTAACGGGTGCTGCCCCAACCTATTTGGATCTCTGCCTCTGTCTCCTCCTGAGACTGGCTCTCACTGGGTGACAGGTTCAGCCTGCCCTGCTGGCTGAGCCCAGGAGGGCAGGAGCATCCTACATCTCCACTGTAAACCTCACACCTAGGATAGTCTGGCTTACAAACATCACTGAGGGCTGGAGCAATAGTACAGCAGATAGGGCGCTGGCTTTGTACGTGGCTGACTCAAGTTTGATCCCCGGCAGCCCATATTCCTGGAGGACAGAGCCAGCAGTAACTCCTGAGCATCTCTAGGTATGGCCAAACCGAAATCCAAAACAAAACAAAACAAAAATCACCCAGCATCTATGGACTCACTGAGCAGACGCAGGTGCCTGGCACACCTGATCTAGCAGGGCCAGACACTGCCAAGGCCATCATCAAGCCCAGAACTGTGAAATTCCAGCACCTCTCATGTTAGATGCTGAGACTCCTCGTGCCAGCACTCTGCTCAGGGTGAGCGCAATGTTCTCTGCCCCTGCCTTTCCCTACAAGCTCTTGTTGAGGGAGACTCGAGGGAGGTTCTGCAGGAACACCGGAGGGGGGGTCTCTCATGGCCACTGCAGCTGGCTCAGTGGTATACAAACACCCACTGCCTGCCGGAGGACCACCAGACCACCCAGAGCTCAACCATTCCAGAGGACAGCTTCCAGGGCTGTATCCTGGAGAAGAACTGGCAGAGATGCCAACTCCGCTCCCAGCGGCTCCCCTCCCCGAACCACGCCCCTCGATTCCCAGACCCCCGTTGTCCAGAATACCTGCTAAGATGAACTGCAGCTTGGAGGCGTCTGGGACAGCGATGCGGTCCATGTACTCGGGGTCCAGGTATTTGATCAGGTCTTCAACTAGAAAGTGGCCAGATGAGAACTACTATCGGGGAGGGGGCTCCATCTCACAACTGTACAAGGCGCAGGGTTGCCACTGGGGTGAGGCTGAGTGAGCAGCTGGCACCCTCAGTGCCCATCAGCAGACCTCTGCCAGGCCCCCTCCTGCCCTCCCCCCGCATCTCTCCACTCTGATTCCCGGCTGGCCAACCTCAAACTTCAGAGCAAGGAACACACATGCTGTGCCACCCTGCAGCCCTCAGCACAGTCACTGACCAACTTCACCAATGGGGAAGGACTCTTCCCCTCGGTGCCACCAGCACTATTGAGGCATTACCTGCTTTGGAGTTACAGAGCAGCTGCTGCCTTAACCAAAGTGGAAAAACTGAGCCAAGGCTGGGATTCTCAGCACCCAATTTCTTTCTGCCCCTGAACCTTGTCTTTGTGGTAGGCGGGGGTGGGGGTCGGGCCTAGAACTCTGAATGCCAGCCAGCGATGCTTGGGGGCTACTCCCAGTTCTGTTCTTGGGAGTGACTCCCAGCAGTATCTAAGGGGTCATGTAGTACGAAGGATGGAACTGGGATGGCCACATGCAAGGCAAGTGCCTTAACCCCTGTGCTCTCTCTCCAACCTCTGATCTTGTCTTTAGAAACTCCATAGCCCTCCCTCCTGTACCAAGGAGTCTTGCAGCCAGAGATCTGGTCCATAATTTAGACCATTTCCATGGGCTTGGAGTTGCACACCCCAATTCACCATTTCAGTAGGGCACCTTCACATTCTATCCCCATCAGGAGACTCCAGTGACTTGCTGGGCTAAAGGACTAGGATGAGATTCCAGGGAAGGAGGCTGGCACGAGAAGAAGGGCAGGCAGGCGCTAGTGGGAAGTACTTACTCTTTTTGTATAGAATCTTCACTCTCTCCCTCTTGCTGGCAATGTTTGCCAAAGCCACCTGCACCTTGACCAGGCCATCAGCAACCTAAATGTGGGGTGGAAGTTAATGCACGATTCACCACCTCGCCTAAGACCTAAAGAAATTAAAACAATCCTCAGAATCCCTAAACTCTAGGTCTCAGTGCATAGGCTCTCTCCGCCCCCCGCCCCAATTGAACATTGTACCGCACTAACTGCATACAAGACATGGGCCTAACCCACTGTACTATGTCCTGACCCCCCCCCCCATTTATTCATTTCTTGGGGGTTTTTTGTGGGTCACACCTGGCTGTGTTCAGGGCTTACTCCTGGCACATCAAGACTGATCTGGGGGGACCATATAGGGTGCCAGGGATCCAACCAAGTTCAACTGCATGCAAGGCATAGGATCCATCCTATTATACTACCTCTTCAGTTCCCCTTCTTTTCTATTAAAGGATAGGAGACATAGGTCTGGGGAGATAGCTCAAAGAACTAGTGCATGCGCTTTGGATGCAAGAGGCAAAGGTTTTATCCACTGCACCATATGGTCCCCTGAGCACCACCAGGAGTGACCCCTGAGACCAAACTAGAAACACAACCTCTGAGCAGTACTGGGTGTGGCTCAAAATAAAACAAAGGATAGAAGATGCAACCACACTTTCTGAGAACTGTCAATGTGAAGAATGAGATGACCTTCCATTTCTTGGGCAATTGCAAGTCGGACCAGGAAGTTAAGTAACTATTTTAGAGTTTACGCGACACTTGCATATACATTTCCTGATTCCTTTCTCTCTGGCTGAACCTACCAAAGCATTAAGGTAAAGAGTGAGCAATTCAAATATTATAGAGTCAAGAGGGACAGGCTATGGAAGTGCATGCATGATCTTGCCCAGAGTTTTAGGTTAGGGGAAGATTTAGACTTTAGGGGAGGAATGCCAATATTCAAAGGGAAGCACAATAAAAACAGCAGCAGGAGCAACTGCCAGAGAGGGTGGAGGAACATGGTGGAGGAACAGGAGGACTCCCATCATATACGTCCAGGGGAGAGAATGTTGCCAGAAATCATTTCTCAAAATGAGGCACATATTGGGGCCTGAGGGTAGTACAGCGGGTAAGATGATTGTCTTGCTGGCTGCTGGCCAGGTTCGATTCCTGCTATGGTCCCCGCGCCCACCCTCCCACCAGCCCCACCAGGAATTATCACTGAGCAGAGAACCAAGAGTAAGCCCTGAGCACCAACGGGTGTGTCCTCAAAGCAATACAAACAAAAACATACGGCACTCTGCAGAGATATGGTAATAGCGGGTAGGGCGGACCTGGGTTGCTCCCCCAGCACCCCAATGGGTCCCCTGATCCCGTCCAGGAGTGATCCCTGGGCACACAGCCAAGAGTAAGCCCTGAGCACCAGCAGGTGTGGCCCCAAATAAATTTAAAATCGAAAACTCTAGGGGCTGGAGCGATAGCACAGCGGGTAGGGCGTTTGCCTTGCACACGGCCGACCCGGGTTCAACTCCCAGCATCCCATACGGTCCCCTGAGCATGGCCAGGGGTAATTCCTGAGTGCAGAGCCAGGAGTAACCCCTGTGCATTGCCGGGTGTGACCCTAAAATAAAATAAAATAAAATAGAAAATTCTTGCAGTACAGTCCTCGGCGAGTCAGGTCTCCCTACCCGCCCCCGCGACGGCCAGGGCGGGTTCCAGCCTCCAGGCCACACCACCCTTCATAGCCATCTCGGCCCTTTGCTGTTTCAGAGGCAGGGCGGCGGGGGCTGGGATCTGAGCGGCTGTCGGCCAAGGCGGAGACACCCCCCCACTTGCTCTGCCGCAGAACACGTCGCTCACCTTCCGCGAGCCGCGCGAGTGGCCCGGCCCGTACACCCAGCGCTCCAGCTCCTCCACCCGGGCCTGCAGCCGCTGCACATCGGTCACGGCCGCCATCGCTACAGCCGCCCCGCCTCCACCCACAAGGGCGGTGCCATCGGGCGGGACTTCCGCCCGGGGAGGGATGGCTGACCAATCCGAGCGCACGGGTGGCCCTAGAGACGGAAGCGACGCCACGGTTTGGACCCTCCGTGCCGGAAGTTATCCTACTGGACCAGCGAAGGCTGTCAAAAGCTGTGCGGTTACCTAGGCAACGACTAACCTGTCAAGCCCTTCCAGAGATTCCAGCTGCAGTTTGTCACGATAGCTCTTGCGGGGGGACGGGGACGGAGAGATGGTACAGTGGCGCTGTTGACATGCACGCGACCGATTCCCCAGCCTCATATATGGGCCCCCGAAGTCCGCCAACAGTGATCCCAAAAAAACAGAAAATGGGGGGGAAAAAGGCGATCTTTGCAAGTAGGAGAGGTAGCACAGGGGTTAAAGCGATTGCCTTATATGCAGCTTGCCCCCGTCCGATCCCTGCACCGCCAAGAGCTATCCCTAAGCACCATCACGTATGGAAAAAAATTTTTTTGTCTCCCCCACTGCAAAAATCGACGATCTTTGTCTTCTTTCTTTGCCTTTTCCCTTCTAATTGCAGGATACCAAAGAGGTTTCCAAACCCCGTTTCTGAGATTGCACATATAAATAGGCCCATTACTCCAGGACTAGAGCTATATAGCACAGCGGATAGGGCATTTACCTTGCACGGGACTGACTCAGGTTCAATTCCTCCGTCCCTCTCAGAGAGCCCAGCAAGCTACTGAGAGTATCCCGCCATCACTGTAAAGCCTGGCAAGCTACCAGTGGTGTATTTGATATGCTAAAAACAGTAACAATAAGTCTCACAATGGAGACGTTACCGGTGCGCTGAGCAAATCGATGAACAACAGGACGACAGAACTACAGTGCTACTCCAGGATAGATCCAGAAATCCTCGATTAGTATGCAGACCTGTAAGATTCTAATCCTGTGGACCCATCTTTAGCTCAAGAGATTATCTCGCCAAAGCTAAAATAGCATAACTGGAATCTGAATTCATATGGTCCAATTCATGAGCTGGATCTCTTCTCTGGAACTTTTGCTGTTCTGTCTTCCCTGGCCCCATGTCATCTGTGTATACCACATAATTCCTCCCCACCCCCTAGATCCAAACAAGAAGATGAGGCACTAGAAAGGGAAGGATTGCAACTTTATTGTCCAGATGTGACTTGAGGGGTATCTCCTTCATAACACCCCAGCCCAAGCCTGGAGCTGGCTCCTGAAGAGAAGCAGTTCTGAATCAAAGAGGTAGGATCCGAGAGAGGACACTGCGTAGGGGAGCACATGAAATGATGGCAGCTACTGAGCGCAGAGCTCTTTGGCAGACCTACTGAAGTCAGCCAGGGAGGAGGGATCCTCCCTCTACAATGAGGTAGATGTGACATTAAAATTCTTTGGCTTCAAGTGCACAGGGCATGGGGGAGTTAGGGGGTAAGGAACCACCCAGGGCTGAGTTCTAGAGTGGGCACCATGGAAGAATCAATGTGTGGGAGCCACTACCTCCCCACTCAGGAAGGAGGCTGGTATTCTTGATTCCACGTGGGACCTCTCAGAGTGAGGTGCTAGAAGGAGGCCCGGTAGGGGGTGGTGGTGCAGGGTTGGTTGTGCCGGCTTGGGAAACTGGCACAGGTTGGCGGCGCGCAAAAAGAACACCTGACAAAAAGGTGAGACGATGGTAGAGGGCAAACATTAGCAAGAGAGGGTGGGCCATGGAAACAGAAGAAACAAAAGTCAGTCTCTGATGCTCAAGAACATATACTGTAACCCCACATGCATACAACACATACTGACAACACACCAGTAAGGGCAAGGCCCTGGGGCTAGTGAGATTCCTTGAACTGGTAAAAAGGAATTCTTTCTCTCTCTCTCTCTTTTTTTTTTTTTTGGTTTTCTGGGTCACACCCGGCAATGCTCAGGGGTTACTCCTGGCTTTGCACTCAGGAATTACTCCTGGCGGTGCTGGGGGACCATAAGGGATGCCGGGGATCAAACCCGGGTTGGGCATGTGCAAGGCAAATGCCCTCCCTACTATACTGTCTCTCTGGCCCCAATTATTTCTACTCATATGTAGGACCATGACAAGGCAGACATGCCATGGTGCGCATGCTAGAGAGGTCATGCTTTGGACTCCATGCCATGCAGACCCCCCTTTGGGCCCATGCCAGTGTAGCAGCCCAAGTTACCCATGCAGGATGGGATATCTCTGAACCTCATGCTAGTAGAGCAAATCTACAATCGCCATGCCAGTGTAAATACCCCTGACCTCATGCCACTGTAGACAGCCTGTAGTGCCCCTACCAGTGTAGACCACCCCGTTGATCTCTAGGGCCATGTTGATACTGCTGATACCACTGCCTGCCAGACTGAGAGGCCCATCCAGCCGCTCCTCTGTCAGGAGGGGACAGACAAGTCACATCTTAGGAAATCAGACTTCAGAATTTAAAGGAAGCACTCCCTTCCAACCTGGAGCTATCCCCACTTTTCACCTCAGCCCCACGCCTGCAGTCATAAGCTATCTCCCAGGACTCTGTCTGCCCCATCTTCATCAGGTAAGAGAGGCAAGCTCCCTCAGTGCGCAGGCCTGGAGCCCACTCAGCAATGAGCCCTCACCCCTCAGGGGAACCTTGCCACGAGGAAGGAAACCAGGACGAGGTGGGTCCATGGGCCCCATCAGCACAGCCCTCTTCTCTGGGGGTTCCTCGGCTGCCAACTTCTCTCGTGCAGGTCCTAAGGCCAGGCCCACGGGCAGTGCCAGTCGAGGGGTCGGAATTCCACTTTCCTCTGAAAGAACAGGTTATTCGGCTCTGCTGGTCCAACAGCCAGGCTTGGGACCAAGGGAGTTCCCAACCACCAAGTTCCATCTCCCCTGCTACCCAGATACTCAGCCGGGATATTCTGAGGCTGGAATGCCCATGGGGTCAATATGTAAGTCTAGGTAGGTCCAAGACAACTTAGGGGACTTCCCCATGGCAGTTAAATTCATTAGGTCTCAGGAAGCACAAACCACATGCACATAGAAGCCCTGGGTAGACAGGTGTAGAGCAGCGTCGCTCTGGATAAAGGATCTTGAGCTTTAGACACCCCCCCCTTCCGACAACCACCTAGAGCTCCAAGCCTTCCACCCCTGAATGAAATCGTAAGACACCCCCCCACACACACACTCCCACCCCCAAACTTGGAGCACGGCGAATTTCAGCGCCTTACACTCTGACGCAGAACATTCTCCGGTCCCCTTTCTCTCAGTGCCCGTCCCGCCAACCTCCCCACTCCCCAGGTCTCAGAGATCCCCAAACCTCAACCCCTTTCAGCCTCACACCTTTCTTAATGGGGCTCGGGCTCAGCTGCGCGCAGGCGTGCACCGGCAGGCCGGAGGCGGAGCAGTGGGCGAGGCGCGGGCCGGGCGCGGGGGCGGGCGGGGCGGAGCCGGGCCCGGGGCCCGGGGCGGGACCCGCAGCGCCCCGAGAGGGCGGCCCCGGCAGCCCGAAGAGGGGCGCGGCGGTGTAAGCCTGACGGCGGCCCTCGCGTCGGTTGCTGTCGATCGCGGCTTGGAGCTCCCCTGGGGAGCTGAGCGCGCGGGTCTCGCACTCGTACGGGTACAGGTACTTCATGTACCTAGAGGCAAACGCGGGGGTGGGACAGGAGGCTGGCCCACCAGTCTCATCATCTCATCAAACTTCCTACCTGGGTGTCTTTCCCGGGAATTCCTTCGCGCCCCGCGCTCTCGCACCCCGCGCTCCGCTCTGCTTCCCGCGCCCGCGTCCCCGCACCCCGCGCCTTGCTCTGCGACCTGCTCCCGGCGCCCCACTCTGCGCCCCGCGCCCCGCTCTGTGCCCCGCACCCCTGCGCCCGCACCCCTGCGCCCGCGCCCCTGCGCCCCGCTTCCCGCCTTCCCGCTCTGCGCCCCGCACGCGGTCTCACTGGGTGCGCAGAGTGAAGGCGGCCGACGTGATGGTGGTGGGCAGGCTGAGGCCTCGCGTGACCTCCCGCCACACCTTGCGGTTGATGACTTCCACTAAGCCGCCCTTGGCTGTCACCAGACGGAAGAGCGCGTACAGGTCCAGCACCTGCTTCGCCATGATGGGCACACGGTTCACTGGGGTGCCTGGTCCCGGGTGGGCAGAGAGTCAGAACTCTAAGGTCCGGTCCATAGGGATCGGGCATGTGGCCCGGTGGTGGGGCGCACGCTTTGTAAGTGGAGGGTCCACCCCTTAGCACTAGAAAAATAAAACTGACTCTGCGGGCATCTCAGGAGCTTGACCAGTCTGTTGCGGGGGATGGGGGGAGGTGGTGAGTGGACTGGTACTGGGCGGAACCTCCAGCAAGAAAAGCACTAGGGGATGGGATCACAGACAGCGCCCACAAGACCGGCAAGACCGGCAAGAAGGACTAGAGACTGCACTTGGGGTGAGCAGACTTAGTAGTAAAGGGCCAGATGGCAAATAGTTTAGGCTTTACAAGCAAAATGGTCTCTGTCGGTGCTAGTATACGTGGCCATTACAGTCTGAAAGCAGTAACAGCGGGTGTGGAGCCAGAGATGGAACCCAAATCCTTTATACAGGCAGGGCAAGTGGCTGTCACTCCCAGTCCTGCCTTTAGAGGATATTTATTTTAGTTTGGGGGGGGTTGTTTTTGCTTTTTGGGTCACACCCTGCGATGCACAGGGTTAATTCCTGGCTCTGCACTCAGGAATAACTCCTGGCGGTGCTCAGGGGACCATGTGGGATGCTGGGAATTGAACCCGGTCCGCCGCGTGCAAGGCAAATGCCCTATCCGCTGTGCTAGTGCTCCAGCCCCTTTAGAGGATATTTAAAGGAATGAGTTTGTTATGCTCCAATAAGACTTTACTTAGAGACTCTGAAATTAGAACATCACTTATCCAGAATGTCATTAGTCTTTTATGTTTTGTTTTGGCGGCATATCCAGTAGTGCTCAGGGCTTACTCTTGGCTCTGCACTCAGGGGTCACTCCTGGAAGGACTCAGAGGGCCATGTGAGATGCTGGGGATCAAACCGAGGTTGGCTGTGTGCAAGGCAAGTGCCCTACCCCCTCTCCTATGGCTCTGGCCCTGTCATTGATCTTTTCATTTAAATTTTTTTGTAGTTTCAGGGTCACACCAGCTTGTGCTCAGGGGATCATACTCCTGACTGTGCACTCAGGGGCCACTCCTGGTGGTGCTCAGGGGACCATATATGGTGCTGGGGATTGAACTTGGGTCAGCCACATGCAAGGGTACAAGGCAAACACCTGAACTTCTGTACTATCTCTCCAGTCCTTGGAACTTTTATTTATTTATTCAGTTTTAGGGCCCTACCTAGAGGTGCTCAAGGTCTGTTCCTGGCTCTGATCCCAGGAGTGTCCCCTGGCCATGCTCAGGGACCATATGTGGTGCCAGGGATTTGAACAGGGATCAATCACAGGCAAGGCAAGTGCTTTATCTCCTGTTCTCTTAGGGCCCTGATCTTTTCATTTTCAACACCACTTTAAAAATGTGAAAACCGTTCTTAGCTGGCAGGAGACTAGATTTGGCCTGCCAGCTTTGGTTTGCTAACTCCTGGGACAGAGGGTAGCAGACTTTCTGACATGCTGGAGCGGGGTTCCCCTGAACGGCTGCTCCCGTGTCGCTGCTGAAGCCGGAGACCCAAGAAGGGTGGATGGGAAAGGCAGCCCCTCCTCGGCTCACCGACTCCGTGGCTGGCGCCACCCCCGCGGCCAGGCCTGACAAAGGGGCCTGTCTGCGCTGAGCGATGGGCCCCAGTTAATTCCTTACCGATCCCGTCCCCTTCCGCAGCCGCCTTTGGACCCGAACAATTAGCTGCGGCCTGATTAATGGGGGGAAATTATCGGCCCCTCGGGACCCCTTCCCCCACAGAGGGAGAGGAGGGAGGCAGGGACCGGAGGGAGGCAAAGCTCCTGGTCTGAGGTGGGGGTGGAGGGAGCACTGGGAGCCCCTCAGCCACCCCACCTAATCCCCCTTGGAAGGGAGGCTGGAGGAAGGAGCCAGCAGGACACCGGAATGTCTCAGATTGAATGAGACACCCTAGGGAGCAGAGGGCCTGGGGGTCCACTGGTACCACTGGTCAGGAAAGGAGCTGAAAGGAGAGCCTGGCCTGGGGTGAGGGCCAGAAAGACTCTGGCCTGCAGCTGCACTAAGAAGGGAGGGGCCGCAGTGCAGCCAGTTAATTAGCAGCTTATCTGGCCGAGCTCGGAGTGAGTTAATTAGCTTTGTAGAGAGAGATAATGAGTCAGTCTTCGGACCCATGAATCTGGGGAGAAGCCGAAGTGATGGACTGCAGCCCACCCTGATTCCCTTCTGGACCCTGGCACTCTCTTCCAGCTGATTCCTGGGAAGGAATTCCTCCTCCATGGTCCTGACCATGTCCCCAGCCTACCTCCACCCCCACCCCTAGGAGTCCTTTCCTCGGTAAGATCCTTGCCTTTCCTGCTGGGATGCCCTTGCAGTAAGGGGAAACTGAGGATAAACAAGCCTGAAGGAAGGGCCAAAGAAAGAGGAGCAAGGCGTCCCCAGCCTTCCAGTCCTGGGAACTCCCCACCCCAGGCCACCCCCAAACACTGCCCCTCCCACTGTCCCATTGATCCTCTGCTCATTAACCTGCCAGTGGGCTGGCCACTAATTAATCCCCGGTGAAGGAGGGGGTCAGGGTCAGAGGTTAAAGACGCTATTGGGGGCCCAAAGGACAGGCACTGCAGAGATCACCCACCCTGGGGGAGCAAACCCTGGGAGTGTCCCTCAAATTGGAAGTGGGGCCCATTCCAGGGTCCTATCCCCGACATTACCTTACTTACCCCTCTTTTGCATGAAGCTAAACAGGTCATCCAGAAATTCCTTCCTCTTGGGATCTGCATCGAGCTCGTAGAGCTGGAGGAGGACGGCGGTCATTTTCCAGCTCTGCTGGCCCTGCCCTCCCCGGACCCTACTCGAGTGTCCTTAGCGAGGGTTCTCAGCTTGGAGAAGCGAGTGGACTCTAAAATGTGGACTGGCGTTGGGGTCTCTCCCTGCATGCAGGCAGGGGCATATTTTTCTAAGTTACATCAAGACCAACTATATCCAGTGATGCCCTGGGCACCTCAAACCACCCATCTTGGGAGTGGGAAGAAAGGGTGCTGGTGGGATGCTGCCTGCCTTCCAGCCAAGCACTGTGCCACAGGGCAGAAGTCAGGCCCAGCTGATTTCCACATTGAAGAATAGACAGATCGAAAGGCAACCAACCATTCATTCTCATTCATTCCTCCAAGGCTTTCTTGCTAGTCACATCCCTGTGTTCTAAGGCTGGGGGTGGGGGGCGGGGGGGAGGAGGAAGGGGTATATGAGGGGCCAGAGAGACTCTAACACATCCTGTTGCTAGATGCTCAAGAAACACCTGGAGCCCCTAGTCTCTCTTCTGATCTGATCTTCCAGGGACAGTGACCTGTCCATTACAGAAGCTGCCAGAGAGGCAGTGGCTTGGCCACCAGCCAGGCCAAGCCTCTCACCTGACTCGCAGCACCTCAACCCAGTATCAACTTCCAAACACCACCCAGGAAGAACAATCCCTAGACTAATAGTCGCTTACCCAAAGTAACAGTTCCTTAGCAACACCTATAGGCAACCCTCCACCCGCCAGTGCAGACCCTCAGAGTGGAAAAACATCTCGAGGAACACAGCCAGGAGATCTCCCTTTATAGCTGGACTAACACATCTAAGTCCTAAGACTTGAATGGAGATCCACAACATTCTCTGTCTGTCTGTCTCTCTTTCCAAGTACTAACTCCCAGGATATGCCCAGGAGAAAGAGTTGCTAGAGCCACACCTCCAGAGAGTTCCAGCCTGAGTAACACTCATCATTTGATACTAATGCCACAGAGTCTTGGTACCCAGATTGATATTCCTGCAAGGTCCCCCAGACCAACAGCCTTGGAGTTGAAGATCTGAGCATCAGCCCTGTAGAACCTTCCAAATGAGGCCCCCGGACAACCTCTAGGCAAACCTCCAAATGGGTTCTGCTGACTTTGAGAAGCTCTGATTAAGGCCCTGTGGATAACGACCCTTTAGTCGCTCTGCAGCTGGAGGGGCCCTCCCAGACTGGGAGTCAATCACAGTAGATCCCCAGCCAAGGAGAGGATTGTGGGGGGGGCGAGGGGAAGGACACGCAGGGGAGTGCGACATGGAGGGGAAGAAGGGCAGGGGCTGTGACCCTGCCACAGGATTGCCAAGCTCCATTCTGCTTTCCAAATTGGAAGTAAGCTGCCAGGACATCCCCCACCCCCACCGTGGCACCTACATCAGTCCCTGAAATCTGACCTTGTAACTTGAGGTGTCCATGGCAGATTAGGATGATTCTGCTGAGAGAATCTCCAACCTCCAGATCCCCCAGAATCCTCCAGATTCCTTCAGGGGAATCCTTATACCCTCCCGCTGGCCCTGACATCTTCTGGAGAGAGCCTCCCACCATCTCCTGCCCCTTCTGGATACATCATGTGTGCTCTCCACATCTCTGGGGGTCAGTCTCATCTTCCTCTCTGTCACTCTCACCCCTGCAGCCTCTCCTCTCTCCAAATCTCCCCCTACCTTTGCACCTTGCTGAGGGCAGGGGAGGGGGGGGGGGCTGCTGTGGATCACCCATCCCATGACTCCGCTCTTGCTTAGAGAGACAGATGGTGTAGGCCTGACTTTGACAGTCCCTACCTGCTTGAACTGCTCCTCGTAGGTCCATTCATGAGGCTGGGGTCCAGGGGGTTGGCTGCAAGGGGAGCTCGGGCCCTGGGCGCCTGGATGGCTCTCCTGGGCTTCCTCCTCCTCTGCCCCAGCTTCCTCTTCCTCTTCCTCCTCCTCTTGGCCATCCTCTTCTTCCTCAGTCCCCACCTCCCCCAAAGTCCCCTCTTGGACCGGCAGGCTCCGGGGACCGGGCATGGGAGGCTGAGGCGGCTGCAGTGGGTGCGGAGGGGCGAGGGGCGCCACCCCCTGGGCTAGACGGGCGGCCTGCTGCCTCTGCAGCGCCTCCATTACGGCTTCCAGACGCAGGCCCCCCACTGGGGGTGCGCCAGGCACCGGGCGGGGCCCCGAGGGAAGGGCTGCCTGCGAGGGAGGGAGATATGGGCGCACGGCCCTGCCGTCCCCGCAAGCCCCAATGGAAGGGTTGGTGGTCATGGATTCAGGGGCGTGCACAGGGAAAGGGACACAGGAAAAAGAAAGATGGGGTTCCCAGAGATTGACAGAGAGGTTAAAAGGGAGGGGGGCAGAAAAAAAAAAGGCAGAGAGACAGACACCCAACCCAAAGAGATAGGAAGGGCAGGAGAGACTGAGCGAATCGAAGCGTGCGGGGAAAGACGGAGACACGCAGCCCGAGAGACAGGACAGGGAGAGACACGGAACGACGGGGAGATGCGGGGAGACAGAGATGGAGTCAGAGAAGGGACCAGGAGGGACAGAGACCGAGAGGGACTGGAGCGACGCAGAAAGGGCGGAAGGTGGAGAGCCAGAGGTGGGAACGGAGACAGTGGGTGAGAGGGACAGGGAAGGCGAAAGAGAAATATGTCAGGGAGAACTGAGTGCCCGCAGGGACAGTGAGTGGCAGGGAGACTGACGCAGCCGGAGACGGAGAGGTCAGAAAGAGGCGGAACGAGACAGCGCGCAGAGGGCGACAGACCCGGAGTCCCCGCAAGGGGCTGAGGATCAGACCCGAGGAGGCGCGGCAAGAGCAGGCGGCGGGCGGCGGGGGCAGGCAGAGCCCGAGAGGGCAGGACCTGGCGGAGAGCTCGGGGCGCCCCGAGGTCGCACTCACCGGCAGCCTGGCGCGGCCCGCGGCCCCCGGCGTGTCCACGGCGGCGCTCCCCGGGCTGCACCCGCCTGCGGAGCGACCCCTGCTTCGGCTGCTTCCCGGCGCGCGGGGCCCCGCGATGCGCTCCCGCCGCCGTGCGCTCCCTCGCCGCTCTGCTGCCCGCGGCCGCGGGGGCGGGCCCCGAGCCGGGCCGGGGGCGGGGGCGCGGGGAGCGAGGCTCGGCCGCTCCCAGCCCCCCAACAGGTGTCTCCCGCCCTCCCGCCAGCGCCATCCCCGGGCGGGGACGTCGGTGAGCTGCGGAGAAGCGGGCGTCAGAGAGGAGTTGCACCGTCGCGGGACTTTGGAAGTCCTCGGTGGCCACCACTCCGGAGCTGGGCTCCGCCCAGCCTCACAGGTCGAGCCGCCAGCCCCGACACACGCCCTCGGTGGCCAGCATCCACCACCACACACACACGTGCACACACGCGCACACACACACAAGTTCGAGCGCACCGCGGCCCTGCGTCGGGTCCTCGTCCCTGCGTCACTCCAGCGCCCAGCGGCGAGCACCCGGGGCTCACTCTGCCGCCGAGGACCAGGGTGAATGCGGAGGGGCCAGACCAGAAGTGTCCATCCTTGTCCTGCTGCTGTCCCCAAGGGCCCCCACCGTTTGCACACCACGAAGACCCGGCAATAGGGGCGGAGCTCACCCTCGCTGGCCCTCGGGGTTGGGGTGCGCGTAGCCCGCTGCACCCCGGCGCAGGCTCCCGGACCCCACGGCGCAGGCTCCCGGACCCCACGGGCACGTTCTCCGTCGCGTCGCTCTTTGGGGGATCGCTCTTTGGGGATCTTTTCGAACACAGACACAACACAGGGAGTGAGCCACATCCTGACTCGCTGGCGGTCCTCATGCATTTCGTCCGTGGAGGGCACCGTGCCCTTCACCCACTGCTCTACTCGGAGTTGGGTCGGGACTCCCTACTCCCTCTCCTAATCGCTTCAGGCTCAGCCTCCCCCCAGTTGTCCTCCAGATGTTAAAGGAGGAGGGGAACACTCCTCTCAGGGACCCTCTGACATTCTGAAGGGCTCAACCTCCTTTGAAACTCACGTCAGGAGACCATGCCGAGTGCCTACACGCGCAACTTTAATCAGTAGGAACGAAGCACGGGTGGCGGGGTGGGTGGGTGGGGGAGCGGCATCCGGGACTTCAGACCCAGCCACATTCGCGCTTCTGGCTGAAGACTCCTCTGGAAGACATAGTCCAGCGCTGGCCCCACCTCCTCTGCACCCTCTCCCAGCCAGTCCCTCCTGCCAGGCTGCTTCCTCTGGCTGGGCAATTCTCCCTGGAACCCAACCCCACAGTGACCGACTCTCTCCAGCCCATTCCAAGGCTCCACCAAGTCCTTAATTGTTCTGGCTCAGCCAGTACACCCTGGGGTTGGATTCCTTTCTCTTGTTCCAACCCTCCCAGCCTTCTGCTGAAATTTCAGACCTGGTATGAGCAAGCACTCTCCCCTACTTGGCCTGGTCCTGGCTGGGTCCACTGAGGGAATGTGCTTCCCCCGGGACACCAGAGGGCAGTGGCGGGATGCCCTGAGAGCCCTGTGCTCCCCCACGCAGTTGGCTTCTCAGAGAGGATACCCACTTACCCGGGCAAGGTAAGTGCTAAGACTTCTCCTGGCAAGGCAGGGACGGAGGCAGTCCCTGAGCAAGGCAGATACCAGCTCAGAGAGTTTGGGAATGGAGTCATGGAGCACAGAGGAGAAGAGGGCAAGGGTCTGGGCAGTTATCACCCCCCTCGCCTCCCTGCCAGGAGGGAAGGGCTAAGGGAAGGAAGATGCCCTGTTGGGGACCGGGTTTAACTCCTCGTCCTTGAGGAGGAAAAGCTGTCTCACACAGCTCAGCCATCTGATCCTACTTCAAAGACAGACAGACCAACTGGTTTCCATTCATCCCATACATTTACTGAGCATCTAATTTATATCAGGTCCCCCTGGATACAAATGCAACAAAGATTCATATTATGCTAGTATAATTATTTTAGGGGAGGAGTGGGGATGTGAGATGAGGATTGAACTGGGGTTGGCCACATCAAGGCAAGCACCCCTATATTACCTCTCAGGCCCAACAATATTTTACTTTTGGGTCACACCCAGTGCAGGATAAGCACCCTGCCTGCTGTACTCTCTGTGCCACCCTAAGCAAATGTTATGTAAAGAAATTAATAAGTCGGCTGGAGAGATAGTACAATGGGTAAGGTGCTTGCCTGACCTGGGTTTGATCCTCATCATCCCATATAGTCCTCTGAGTCAAGAGTAACTCCTGAGTACAGAGCCAGGAGTAAGCCTTGAGCATCACCAGGCATGGCCCAAAAAGTAGAAAGAAAGAAAGAAAGAAAGAAAGAAAGAAAGAAAGAAAGAAAGAAAGAAAGAAAGAAAGAAAGAAAGAAAGAAAGAAGAGAGAGAGAAAGGAAGAAAGAAAGAGAAAGAAAGGAAGGAAGGAAGGAAGAAAGAAGGAAAGAAAGAAAGAAAGAGAAAGGAAGAAAGAAAGGAAGGAAGGAAGGAAGGAAGGAAGGAAGGAAGGAAGGATGATAGGAAGGAAGAAAGAAAGAAGGAAAAATAAATGGGGGATGGGATGGTGGACTACAAGATCCATCGATGTTGCAAACTACTGGATTTCCTCTTTTGGTTGGTTTGCTTTGGGGGCACGCCCAGCAGTGCTTTCTCCTGGCTCTATGCTCAGAGATACCTCCTGGTGGTGCTTGAGGACCATATTGGGTTCTGGGGACCAAATTCAGTTTAGGCACATGCAAGGCCCTACCTGCTGTACTATCTCTCTGGCCCCTAGATTTTATTTTTTAAAGGGTGAATATTTCACTATGTCACATTTTATTGGGGAACAGTTCTGATGATACTCAGGGGACCTTGTGTGCTGGGAACAAACTCTAGGCTTCCAATGTGCAAAGCATGTGCTCTCCCCATTGAGTATCACTCCAGCCCCTACACATTTTAATTTTCTGTTCGTCCTTGAGGGCATTGTGCTAAGTGAAGTAAGTCAGGCAAAGACAAATATTGTCTGATCTCACTTTCACGTGGAATCTTCAAAACACCCCAGCTGCCTAAAAAGAGGAGAGACAGGTGGCTGTCAGGGATTAGTGATGGGGAGAAAGGGTAAAATGGAGCCAAATGTATAGACTTCAAGTTAGAAGGCAAATAAGTTTTAGGATGTAATATATATACAGTGGGATTACAATTGCTAATACTGTATTATATATCTAAAAGTTCCAGAGAGTAGATCTTGAAAATTCTCATCACAGAAAAAGAATTTGTGTGTTTATGTGTGTAGGGTGTGCCTGAGAAAGTACAGCAGGTAGAGTATTTACCATTCACATGGATGACCTGGGTTGATCACCCATATGGTCTCCTGAGCACCACCAGGGGTGATCCCTGAGCACAGACAGGGGAGTAAGGCCTGACACCACTAGGTGTGGCCCCCAAACAAAACCCAAACCAAAAGAATTTGCAGTTATCCGGGATGATGGATGTTCACTGTACAGATCATAGTGATCATTTTGTGATATATGAATGTTGCAGAGGCCTGGGATGAAGTGGGGAGCGAGGGAGGGAGCCTCGAGGAAACAGTGTTTCTACCTCTCTGCTCCACCCACCTGCAAGGGGTCTGTACTGGTAAAGTGTGCTCCCAGGGATGCTCATGTCCCAGGAGGCAGCTGCTAAGCTGTGACCTGAAGTCCACCTGTTCTGCCCGGCACCATCCAAGCTCTTGGGGAGCTGTGGATTCAAGCCGGAGCAAAGAGTTGCTCTATACAGGAGAAAGGACAGTCAGTCCTCACCTTGGCACAGGCGTCTCAGGTCTGATAGGTTCTTTTTCCTCGCAGAAAAGAATTTCAGGAGGAGGTAAAATAGAGAAATCATTTTTTTTTTTTTTTTGGTTTTTGGGTCACACCCGGCGATGCGCCTGACTCTGCACTCAGGAATTACCCCTGGCGGTGCTCAGGGGACCATATGGGATGCTGGGAACTGAACTCGGGTTGGCGGCGTGCAAGGCAAATGCCCTACCCACTGTGCTATTGCTCCAGCCCCCGAGAAATCATTTTTATTTAAAGAAATTTACTTAGAGAAATACAAGGGGGAGGAAAAGAGAGGGGGTTCCCAAGAGAGAACTTGGGCTTCTCTAGAGGGGGAAAAAGCAGACAGTGGCTTTTAGGAGAAGGGTATATATCACTCTCTCACTCTCCCTCCTTCCCTTCCTCCTTCCCTTCTTCCCTCCTTCCCTCCCTCCCTCCATCTCTCTCTCTCTCTCTCTCTCTCTCTCTCTCTCTCTCTCTCTCTCTCTCCCCCTCCCTCCATCCCCACCCTCTCCCTCAGGGAATCACGTCTGGAAGTGCATATGGGACCTTGGGCATTGAACCCAGTACCTCCAGTGTGATCCCTGAGCACGGAGCCAGGAGTAAGTCCTGAGTATCATCGCTGTGGCCCCCAAAAACATGTTAAAAATCCAGGGAGGGGCTGGAGTGATAGTACAGTGTGCAGGGCTTTTGCCTTGCACAGGCTGACCCAGATTTGACCCCCAGAATCCCACACAGTTACACAAGCCCACCAGGAGTGGCCCCTGAGTGCAGGGCCAGGAGGAACCCCAGAGCAGCTCTGGGAGAGGTCGCAAAAGAAAGGAGGGAAGGGGCTGGAGCGATAGCACAGCGGGTAGGGCGTTTGCCTTGCAATGCGGCCGACCGGGTTCGATTCCCAGCATCCCATATGGTCCCCTGAGCACCGCCAGGAGTGATTCCTGAGTGCAGAGCCAGGAGTAACCCCTGTGCATCGCCTGGTGTGACCCCAAAAAAAAAAGAAAAGAAAGGAGGGAAAAGGTGTAGCTCAGTGGTGGAACAGGGTTCACATATTCTACAAAACCAAAGGACCTTTTGGGTTGGAGTGATAGGACAGTATGTAGGGCACTTGCTTTGCACTTTCATGACTTTGGTTCAATCTGGCACCAAATATGGCTTTCCAAACCCTTCCAGGAATGATCTCTGAGCACAGAGCCAGGAGTAATCCCTGGGCACCACTAGGTGTGGCCCCAAAACCACAAAACACAAAACAGTGGTTAACCTTTTTTTTTTTTATTATTTTTGGGTTACACCCAGTGATGCTCAGGGGTTACTCCTGGTTCTACACTCAGGAATCACTCCTGGCAGTGCTTGGGGGACCCTATGGGATGCCGGGGTTTGAACCCAAGCAAAGCAAGCACCCTACCTGCTGTACTATTGCTCCAGCCCAAGAGTGATTAACTTTTTCAATGAAAAAGTTGAGATAAGACCACCAGATTTAGCAACAGACGCTGGGAGAAGTCTGGAAGCCTGTGTGAAAGGGAGAGAAAAGGGAAAGCCAGGACAGCCCTGATAAATGTGCGCTCAGAGTCCGACCAGAGGGGGTGATGGAGCATGAGGGGGGACAGAAACCCTGGAGACTTCAGTTTGCAAACTAGGGTGGATGGGAAAGGCCCCTCCGGGCGCTGCTCATAGTGGAGGTGGGTGTCCTGATGGTCTTTCTCACTGGGCCTTACATTCATTCAGAGACACTGACTCAGACTTTTCACTGGAGGTGCGGGGGGGGGGGGGTGGGAGGGTGCGGGAGGGGGCCTCAGATAGTAGTTTGGACTGCACCCAGCAATGATCATGATCAGGGGCTTCTCCTGGCTCTGTGCTTAGGGGTCACTCCTAGCAATGCTGGGAGGATTCTGATGTCAGAGACTAACCAAACTCAGCCACATGCAAAGCAAGTGCCCCTAATCTTTTCTCCCGCCCCACAATTTAGACTTGATGTTGTTTCCAAGTGGTTATAAATGTAACTTTTTACCCCTTTTCTTTTTGGAACACACCCAGTGATGCTCAGAGGTTACTCCTGGCTCCATACTCAGGAATTACTCCTGGTTTGGAGGTCCATTTGGGGTGTCGGGGATTGAACCCAGGTAGGGCCGAATGCAAGACAAATACCCTACCTGCTGTCCTATTGCTCTTGTGCTGCTCTTCCCCCCCCCCCCATTAGAATGTTTAATGTTCAGGGCTGGAGCGATAGCATAGCACAGCAGGGAGGGCGTTTGCCTTGCATCCAGGTTCAATTCCCAGCATCCCATATCGGCTCCTGAGCACTGCCAGGGGTAATTCCTGAGTGCAGAGCCAGGAAGTAACCCCTGTGCATAGTCAGGTGTGACCCAAAAAAGAAAAAAAGAAAAGAAAAAAAAAGAACGTTAAATGTTGGGTCTGGATAATATTCAGGGGTTAAGGCTGCTTGTGTGCAGTGAACCCCACTGCTTGTGTGCAGTAATTCCTGACACTATACATATGATCCCCCAAGCAATGCCAGGGTTCACTCCAATAGGGGTCACTCCAGAGGCTGGAACAGGCCCTGAGCACCGAAGGGTGTGGTTCAAACCAAAACCAGCCCCCATGCCACTCCACCATGCCCCATTATCACACCTACACAAAAAGAATGTTAAATGTTTAGAGTACACCTTTCATGCAAGATGAGTGCTCTACCTGTGAGCTGCATCTTTGGCCCTCGAATATACATTTTTTTGGTTTTTTTTTTGGGGCCATATCAGGTGGTGCTCAGGGTTTACTCTTGGCTCTGCACTCAGGAATAACTCCTGGCAGGGCTTAGGGGACCATATGGGGTGCTGGAATCGAGCCCAGATTAGTTGCAAGCAAGAGGTCTACCCACTGTACTATAATTTTTGCACTATATATATATATTTTTTCTTTTTGGGTCACACCTGCATGCAAGGCAAACGCCCTACCCGCTGTGCTATTGTTCCAGCCCTGCACTATATTTTTTAATGAGATTTTGGGAGATGGGGGTAGGTGTCAATCCTGGGGATCAAAGCCAGGGTCTCATACATGCAAACATGCAAGTAAACAGCACTCTATCCCTAAATTCTCTCTCTCTTTCTCTCTCTCTCTCTCTCTCTTTGCTTTTTGGGTCACACCTGGTGACGCACAGGGGATACTCCTGGCTCTTCACTCAGGAATTACTCCTGGCGGTGCTCGGGAGACCATATGGGATGCTGGGAATTGAACCTGGGTCGGCCTCATGCAAGGCAAATGCTCTACCTGCTGTGCTATCGCTCCAGCCCCTGAATTCTCATTAAAAAAAAAAAAAAAAACCATGATCGGGCTGGAGTGATAGTACAGCGGGGGGGGGGGGGGGAGAGTTTGCCTTGCATGCGGCCGACTCAGGTTCGAACCCCAGAATCCCATATGGTCCCCATATGGTCCCCAAGCACTGCCAGGAGTAATTCCGGAGTGCAGAGCCAGGAGTAACTCCTGAGCATCGCTGGGTATGACCCCCCCCCTCAAAAAGAAATTGATAAATAAAAAAACCAACGATCTTTCTGCTCTTAGTATACCAGGAGTCAGTATAATGAGGAGTGGGCGGAACTTCACTGAACATCTCTGAAGGTCAGGAGGAAGGTGGAGCCAGTGAGGGATCTAGTGGGCGGAACATTATGGGCCCACCTCTAGCCTCACCATAGTCTGCCTGCTCCCCATTCCTGGGACCCTGGGAGAAGGCAGACAGTGGAGAGGAAGTCCTGCTCTGGGTACGGGTGCGTATACTAGGGAAACCGCAAAGGTGGGGAAAGAGTGCTTGCCTCTCAACTGTGGGTGCACACCGCCACCCTGTGGCTATTCAGGGTAGGACCCACAGGCAGGTTCTCAAGGTGGCAGCTGTAGAGATCAGTACAGGCCTCCGAAACAGGTCCTGACTTCCTCAAACACCCTTCACCAGTGTCCATTTTCCTTCACCCATGTCCCAGTTTCCCTCCCACCCCCTTCCTCCACTCCCCCCCCCCATTAGGCACTATGGTTTACAATAGTTATCATGCATGTCATTTTACCTTTTAGCACCCAGCCCTTGTCCAGTGACCACTTCCCTCTAGCATTGTGGCAGTGGTCCATTCCCTGATGTACCCCCACCCTAGCCCCCAGTGGTAAGCTTCCTTCTAACAACCAGTTTTCCTGCTCTTTCTGGGTCATACCAGTACTCACTCAGGTGTTACACTCGGTTCTGGAATCAGTCCTCACTCAGGAATCACTTCTGGCAAATTCAAGGGACCATATGGAATACCAGGATAGAACCCAGGTCAACCGGTGCAAAGCAAGTGCCTCACTTACTGTACTATTTCTTTGGCCCTTGCTCCTCTTTTCTATTGCCTTTGGACATTATTCTCCTGTTTCTTTATATTTTAGTGTCTGTCCCTGTCCTTCTGACTCATCTCACTCCTCAGCATGTTACTTTGGAGATTCACCCATGTGTCAGTATTTCATCTTTTCTAATGGCTGAATAGTATTCCACGGTGTAGATGTCTCACAACTTCCTTATTAAGTCATCTGTTCTTGGGCAGTTGTTTCCAGATTTTGGCTTTTGTGAATAATGCTACAGTGTCCTTGGTACCATATCTCCCCTAGCACTGACTTGTATGTCCCCAAAACAAAGATAAACCACTGGGAAAAAAATTAAAAAGAAAATAAACAAACCACTGGGAGTGCTATCACAAAAGCAAAACAAACACACACACACACAAAACCCCACCAAAATTAGAGGTCAAAGTGATAGAACAGTGGGCAGGGCACTTGTCTCCTCAAATCCATTGGAGTGATCCCGAGTCCACAGCAGGAGCAAGACCCGAGCACTGGGGCCGTGACGCCCAAACCTAACCAAACCTGAGATGATCTTACTAAGAAGCTGAGCATTTTGCTTTTTGGGTCACACCCAGCAATGCTCAGGGGTTACTCCTGGCTCTGCACTCAGGAATTACACCAGGCAGTACACAGGGGACTGTATGGGATGCCAGGGATCGAAGCCGGATCGACTGCATGCAAGGCAAATGCCTGACCCACTGTACAATTGCTCCAGCCCCAAACAAGTTGATTTCTAGGCTTGACTCTAGAACCCAATTCTGGGGACTCGATGAGGGCCCTACTGCAAGGCCAGGCAGGTCTTAAAGATTTGAACACGGTACGAGAGGGCTGCCTGAGGCCCTGCAGGAGGCAGCAAGTTCTTGTGCTGTTCAGACACAGAGAAATGGAATTGTTCAACAAGTCTTTATTAATAGAGACGGACAGGGGGAGACAGATGCAACAGGGGGTCACGGCAGGAAGCTGTGATGGAATGTGTGCACAGAAAGGGCTTGTCTCTAGGACTCGGCCCACCTCCCCAGGTTCTCTCCCTAGAAGTTGGGCCCTGGGCTGAGATCAGTGTCCCCCTCACACTGCCATCTCCCCCGGAGGGACAGGGTTCTTCCAGCTTTCAGGACATTCGGCCCCTGACCTCGGTACTCTCCAGACAACATGATTTGAGAGGATGGAGGCCGGGCTTCAAAGGGCGCTTGCATAGCAAGGGACCGGAAAGGGGATAAGGCATTTGGTGAGGACAGGGAGACGAGGGGGAAAGGCATCATAGCTGCAGGTGAAGGGGGCCTCCAAGGGCAGCTCCTCTTCCCCCTCACTCACCCTTTGAGGCCAGGTCGAGTGGTCAGACCGAGGCAGAGGGGAACACCAACCTCCATCCCTCCCTCCAGAGCCCTGCTGGGGACAGGGAAGCTCTAGGAAGGCCTGAGGTCATGAGTCGAGCTTGTGGCATGTGTGTCTGAACATGATTGGTCCCCCTGGATTATGTGGGGCTCCCTCTCTGGATGGATGTGAATGGATGAGGCCGGGGAACACACGGGTTTCGGTATGTAAGTGCACGCCCCGTGAGTCCCCACACATCTCTGGGTTTGGTTGTAGAAGCATGTAGAGGTCCCTGCTCGTACTGCAGGAACTCAGCAACCGTGTGTTGTGAAACGCCCTGTCTTTTCACAAGGGATCCAGCCGGTGGATGTGTGCGGGCCTGCCCGCTCCTGTCCATCCACAGGTCCTCCTTCAGGCCCGGCAGGTCAGGCGTCCTGGCCGAAGAGGTAGGTGGTGAGCTCAAGCCGGAGGCCCCGGGCATAGGCGCGGAGAGTGTAGAAGAAGGTGAGGAAGTCCTGGGTGCTGAAGATGGTGTCAGCCAGCGCAAAGGCCAGGGTGGACGGGATGATGCCCCGGCCGTACTCCACCATCCAGGTGTTTGGTCCCCACTCCACCGCAGTAGCTTCACCACGCTCGTGCACCACAGTCTCTCCTGGGGACACAGAGCACCCACATGAGATCCCTGGTCCTGCCCTTTCCCCCACTGCTGCTACCTTCCTGACCTGTGGTTTCTCGAGAGATAAGAGAGTGGAGTAGGTGCCAAAGGAGACAAAAACCCTTCCTCTCTGGCCTGGGCTCTCTCTCTGCAGGGTACGAGGCCAAAACGGCCACCCCTAAACTTTCCTTGGTGGCATTCACCTGGCTTGTGTCCTCTCTTGGGGGAAGCCAAGAAGGACCATCTCACCTGGCCATTGGATGGTGGTGTGGAAGTCTGCACTCCTGTTACGTCTTCCTCACTCACGTCAAGCAAAAATTATGGGGGCCAGAGCGATAGTGCAGTGGACAGGACATTTGCCTGGACACTGCCCAGGTTGATGTGGCCAACCTGGATTTGATCCTCAGCATTTCATACAGTCCCCAGAGCCTGCCAGGGATGATTCCTAAGTACAGAGTCAGGATTAAGCCCTGAGCACTGCTGGGTGTGCCTTCCCTACCCCTACCTCCCCAAAATTTACAGAGGTGCTCACTGTATTTTAGAGGCTTTTTGAGAAATGCAGCTATTTGATTACAATGCAGCTCAAGCTTGGGGCACTAACCTGAAGTTAAAGCTCTACTTTCTTTTTTTTTTTTGACCACACCTGGCAATGCTCAGGGGACTATAAAGGATGCTGGGGATTGAACCTTGCTGCATGCATGCAAGGCAAGCACCTTACCCACTGTACAATCTCTCTGGCCCTGAAGCTCTATTTTTCCATGCAAATTGCAGCTCTCTGCCCTGTGTTTGGGGACATGAGGTCACTTCTGATTACCCACCTGTCTTCCCCATCAATTGTTGGAATACCGTGAAGAAAGCAGTCTCCGTGGGGGGTAATGACAAACATAGCTAAGATGTGCCCTTTTGACAGATCAAAGCAACCAGGGTCCTCAGCCGGCCTCAACCAACCACCTGTGGCTTATCTGACACTAAAGGAACCAGGCATCACCCATCCCTTTTGCAGGCCATGCACTGCCCCTCCCCCAGGAGGAGGGAAACCCCCCTTTCTCCCAGACAGAGCACCCCTACGCACCTGGATAGAAGACTTCACTTTTGGTAGTGCCCTCTCTCCACTGGTGGAAGGTGCCAGAGATGATGGTGTCCGAGATCTCAGCCCAATAGCGGCCTGCGGGGCAATCAGAGAGACACCGAGTATCAGGACGTCCGCGCCATCAACACGGCCCAGCCCAATAGGAGGAACGGAGGGCCTCCGGAGCCCTGGTTCAGCCCTCGCCTCCCAGTCCGGCCCGCCGCCAGCACTGACCCGAGTGGCCGCCAGAGCCCAGGGCGGTGCCGAAGAGCAGCACGTACTCGGTCAGCGACGCGTGCAGAAGGCACATGGCACCCATCCAGCCACCCGCGTTCACGAACACCCACTGCAGCTCCTCGTCCGGCAGCACATGGCCTGGGTGCAGCCGCCGCAGCTCCACGATCAGGCGCGAGAAGGCCAGCTCGTGGTCCAGCCCTGGCGGGGGCAAAGCAACCCTAGAGTGGGGGGGGGGGTCTGCGGGGGTGCGGCGCCTGCACGGCCCGGAGCCCCGGCTGGGCCCCCAAGCCTCCCGGGCCGCCCAGGCCTTCCTGCTCCACCCGCCCACCCGGCAGCCCCGGCTCACCCGCGTACTGCCGCGCCAGCTGAGCGATCTCTTCGGGCTGGAAGACGAAGCTCGGCGGCCAGAGCATTTGCGCCAGCACAGCCGTGGCGGCCAGAAACAGCGCGGCCCACGCCCACCGCCGGCTCACGGCCCACTGCATCCCGGCGGACGGCCTGGGCGCCAGGAGCGCAGCGAGCCGGGGCCGCGGGGTCTGACGCCCGCCGCCTCCGACCTGCGGCGCGTCCACAGCCCGTTCCCCCGCCACCGCCGTGGTACGGCTCGCGCGGGCCAATCGGAACGGGCCCCGGCGCCAGGCCCCGCCTCCCGGGCAGAACCATTTTCTCGCGGGAAGTGGGACGGCGCGTGCGCAGGAGACGCGGGGGGGGGCGGGGCAAGTCCTCGGGCTGCCAGATTCTGGACCACCTTGGGGAAGAGGGATGGGTGGCGGTGAGGACGCCCCTCTCTCTCCCGCAGGATGCACTGGCTCGCTTGGGCTCTTGGACTGGTGTGCCGCCAGCAAGCCCGGAAACATAGCTTTACGGGACTCGTGATCGTTAAGGTCCGCTTTTGCTAGCACATCAGGTGGGAGGAAGCTCTTCATCCTAGGAGGGGGATGAGGGTGGGGGCTTAGGAAGGCTTTCGAGGCGGTGACACCTCAACTGACTCTTTAAAAGAAATGAAAAATAAGTTTTAAAAAATCGAGCCGGGCCGGAGTTCAGTGGTGGTGGGGTGTGCTTCCCATCTGTGAGGCCCTGGGTGGAATTCATCACCCACCCTCCTAAACCCTTTAAACTAAATGAAAAACGGGGAAAACTTTGCTACTAAAGAGACCAACTCCAAGGGCAAAATGGTGGGGACCTCAGAGGCCTACAGTCTATTCTTTGATCGCAAACTCAAAAATGTCAGAGAAAGCCTTGAAAATCAACTAGGGGCATTCTTTTTTTTTTTTTTTTTGAGGGGGTCACACCTGACAATGCTTAGGGGCTACTCCTGGCTCTGCACTCATGGGTAACCATATGGGGTACTGGGGATCGAACCCGGGTGGGCCACATGCAAGGCAAATGCCCTACCCGTTGTACTATCGCTCCAGCCCAATTAGAGTCATTCTTGGGGGGGGGGTGATAGGATTAGATTTGATCACAGAAAAAATGGGGGTGCTATAGAGTGGAGGAGATCAAGATGAGTTAAGATGAATTAGGTAGACTAAGATCCAGGAGAGGAGAGATTTATGTAAGTGAAGATGAAACAAATGATCTTGAGAAGTATTCTGTTTTTTGGGGGGGTTTTTTGGCTTTTTTTTAGGTCACACCCAGCGATGCTCAGGGGTTACTCCTGGCTTTGCACTCAGGAATTACTCCTGGCGGTGCTTGGGGGACCATATGGGATGCCGGGGATCGAACCTGGGTCGGCCGCATGCAAGGCAAACGCCCTACCCACTGTGCTATCGCTCCAGCCCCTTGAGAAGTATTCTGAAGATAAAGTTGGCAGACTTGATTTCTTCTTTTTGGAGTACTCATCCCCCTCTCCTTTCTGCCTTTCATGCGACTCTTCCCCCACACCCATTTCCTTGGTTAACACCATTTTTTATGTCTAATGGGCAATCAAGTGCTAGGTCTGGTGTTCAGATCTTGTGTAGAGTGCTGGGAGTTGTTAGTCAGACAATAGCTGTTTTGCTAGCACCTATATGTGTCAAATTATGAGACCACTAGGAATAATGCCATTAACACTGCATCATCCCATCTGTGCTTAGGCTTCTCACTGGAAACCTAAGGACAAAGTGGTAATTAAAACCCAAAGAGTGGATAAAGTGTCCATGCATAAGGGATAAATGAGTAAGATAAGGCTAAGAAAAGAGAACACCAACAGTTAAGGGGGAGGTAGGGGAATAAAAGACCAAAGAGGGAGATAAGTAAAAGAGAGAAAAGAGGCAGCATATAGCAGTGATTAAGAAGCCGGAACTTGATGCTGGAGGTACAGTGGGTAGGACTTTCACCTTGCATGCAGCTGACCCAATTTCCATCTCATATGGTCCCCCTGCGCCCCACCAGAAGTGAATCTGCAGTGCAGAGCCAGTAGTAAGTTCTGAGAATCACCAGGTCATCCTCAAAAAACTAAACAGAAAGAAGGACGACAAGGAGGAAGAGGAGGAAGGAAGGAAAGAAGGAAGGAAGGAAAGTAGGGAGGAATGAAGGAAGAAAGAAAGGAAGGACATAAAAGATACTGTAACTAGGGGCTGAAGAGACAATATAGCAGGTAAGGCACTTGCTTTACACACAACTGACCCAGATTTGCTTCCTAACACCCCATATGGTCTTCCAGGAGAGAGAGAGAGAGAGAGAGAGAGAGAGAGAGAGAGAGAGAGAGAGAGAGAGAGAGAGAGAGAGAGAGAGAGAGAGAGAGAGAGAGAGAGAGAGAGAGAGAGAGAGAGAGAGAGAGAGAGAGAGAGAGAGAGAGAGAGAGAGAGAGAGAGAGAGAGAGAGAGAGAAAGAAAGAAAGAAAAGAAACTGGTGTTTGATTAGTGGGTTAAATGCCTGCCTCTTGTCCACTATTAATTGTGTGATCCTGGGCATGTTACTGAAACTTCCTATGACTCAGTTTCTCACTCACAAAATGGGATAGCTAAAAGTAGCCATCTCATAGCACATACCTTCATTGTGAACATTAGATGAGTTAATATATTTGTAAAGCAATTAGTGACAGGCACATGGTGTTATATGTGTTCGCTGTATAAATACAACATAAAGGAGAAGGGTCTGAAAGAGGATAACCAACACATGAGATGATGGAATGAAGGGTCAGTGCAGTCAAATGTAATTGACAGGTCCGATAAAATGATGGGAATTTGTAATTAGGTTTCTCAGTAGGGTCAGAGAGCAGGAGATAATGGTAGACATTAACAAACCCATTTGTTTTTTGCTCTTGAGCAGCCAGATTACATTCCACGGTTACCTCTATATTTAGGGGAAGCCACATAATTGTGTTCTGGCCAATGAAGTACAGACTTAAATGATGTATGTCACCAAATAGCAGGGGGACTGGTCCCCAAGTCTGTCCTCTGGTCCCTTGGTCCAAGCAAAGCCCTCTGGTGCTGTGTAGATATGTAGCTCCTCATTCTGATCTCTCAGAAAATTTCCCCAGGACACACTGATTTGTTTTATTGTGTTGTTTTGAATAAGAACTCATTAAGAGTATCTTGAAAAAAGACTTATTAAAGGGATTGCAGGGGACTGGGGATCACAGCCATCTTCTCCAGATGTGGTAGCAGACATCATTCCCCTGGGATATTGGAGAAAAAGGGCTGGGTAAGCCCTATCTCAACCATTCTTCTCTTCCCCAGCACACCCCCTTCCTCCCCCCCAGACCTTGGGTAGATAGGGAGAGGGAAGGGTGATGTTCCTAAGATATGGTCCTGGGACTGGGAGATAGTGCAATTGGTCAGGCGCATGCCTAGCATACACAAAGTTCTAAGTCCAATCCCCAGCACTGTATGGCCCCCTAAGCGCTACTGGGAGTGGCCTCCATATGAACAAAATGAAACAAACTTCTATTTATTTAAAAAGAGCAATTCCTGAAAGAGTGAGGAAACTGTTGTTTTGTTCCAGAAAATGGTACTGAAACACGAATGTTATTGAGAAAATGGGACTGTCTGCACAATCCGTCACTCAAACATTAGAGAGGGTAAATGGAGGCAGGACTGATGTACATACTTCACATGTTAGAGGCTTAGATTTTGTTCCTGAACACTGCTGAGAGTAGCGCACCACAGGAAATGCTCGAGTAATAAAGGGGAAACAGTAAGTAGGGTACAAAAGCAGGTCTTCTGCCCTCCCCCAACTCCAGCAATAAGATAGGTGAAACTGAGTTTACTCTGCTCTCTGCTCCCTGTTCCCCCTTGTTAGAGGCCTCTTCTGATTCCAGTCTGAGGAACTTAGGGCAGAGATCAGGTAAATGACCAATGACCCAGTTTTTGTATCTGAGCTGTAAAACAGCATGGCCTCACCAGCTTGGGGGTTAGGGCCTCTCTGCTTCTGCCTGACTCTAGGTCTGCTCTCACACTCCTGTCCCCATCTCAGCCCCAATGAACCACATGCCCTGTCCCTAGGTTTCTGGATTGAGTCTCACTGAAGTCTCAGAGGCATTTCAGAGTAGTGGAAAGAGCCTGGGAAAGGAGAGCTCAGGTCTCAGCGTGGCCATTCATCCTTCGGGTGACCTTGTGATGCTTACATCCCACTGTGATGGGGTGAGGAACTTTAGATAATAGATGGCTCTTTAGATAATAGGTGGCTCAGCCGTGCCTGAGGCCCTGAGTTTGAGTCTTAGTACTACCCAAAAAAAGAAAAAAGGGGGGAGCTGGAGCAATAGCATAGCAGGTAGGGCATTTGCCTTGCCCGAGGCTGACCCGTGTTCGATTTCCAGCATCCCATATGGTCCCCTGAGCACTGCCAGGAGTAATTCCTGAGTGCAGAGCCAGGAGTGACCCCTGAGCATCGCTGGGTGCGACCCAAAAAGCAAAAAAAGAAAAAAGAGGAGGCATGGAGCTACAACTATGGAATGATCCCCTCAATATGTGTGCAAACAGTATAACTAAAGGAGAGTGATCCCAGAGGAGAACCCCACAAGCACCAGGGCTAAGTGAGCACTGCAACTGAGATTGTGTGCAATCCCCTGTCATTGGGGTAAGATCAACTAAGGGACAGCAAATGAGTTTTATTGTTTTTGGGTTTTTTTGTTTGTTTGTTTGTTTTGCTTTGTGGATCACACCTGATAATGCTCAAGGGTTACTCCTGGCTCTGCACTCAGGAATTACCCCTGGCCGTGCTCAGGGGACCATATGGGATGCTGGGATTTGAACCCGGGTCGGCCGCGTGCAAGGCAAACGCCCTACCCGCTGTGCTATCTCTCCAGCCCCACCAGTAAATAAGTTTTAAAGGCCGGGGCTGGTGGGGCTTGTGTGATAGCACAGCGGGTAGGGCATTTGCCTTGCACATGGCTGACCTGATTTGATTCCCAGCATCCTATATGGTCCCCTGAGCACTGCCAGGAGTGATTCCTGAATGCAAAACCAGGAGTAACCCCTGTGCGTCTCTGGGTGTGACCCAAAAAGCCAAAAAAAAAAAAAAAAAGGCCAGAGGCTGGTACACATGCACACATGATCTCTGGGACCCCTCGGATTACACCTGAATCACTCTCACATGTGGCCTGTCGCCCCTGTAGGATAACATTGGTTTGTCTTTTCTGTCTTGCTGCAGAGAGCTTTGGTTTATTAGGTTACTCCCATAACAGTGCTCCCATTCCTCTGTGTTTATTTGTAATTTTTTTTTTTTTTTTTTTGCTTTTTGGGTCACACCTGGTGATGCACAGGGGTCACTCCTGGCTCTGCGCTCAGGAATTACTCCTGGTGGTGCTCAGGGGACCATATGGGATGCTGGGAATTGAACCCAGGTCGGCCGTATGCAAAGCAAACGTCCTACCTGCTGTGCTATCGCTCCAGCCCCTATTTGTAACTTCTCTCTCTCTCTCTTTCTCTCTCTCTCTCTTGTTTTAAAAGAAGGGACATTTATTTTTATTTATTTTTATTTTTTTATTTTTTTTGCTTTTTGGGTCACACCCAGCGATGCTCAGGGGTTACTCCTGGCTTTGCACTCAGGAATTACTCCTGGCAGTGCTTGGGGGACCATATGGGATGCCGGGGATCGAACCCGGGTTGGCCGCGTGCAAGGCAAACGCCCTACCCGCTGTGCTATTGCTCCGGCCCCCATTTATTTTTATTTTATCTATTTATTTATTTTTTGCTTTTTGGGTCACACCTGGTGATGCACAGGGATTACTCCTGGCTCTGCACTCAGGAATTACCCTTGGCAGTGCTCAGGGGACCATATGGGATGCTGGGAATTGAACAACCTGGGTCGGCCTCATGCAAAGCTAATGCCCTACCTGCTGTGCTATTGCTCCAGCCCCTGTAACTTCTTCCTTTGTACTCTCTTAACTTGTAAATATTGTTTTCTCTTCTCCTTAAGTCCTTCGCATAGTTAATTCAGAGCAATGTCCTTTTTGTATGAACATAGGAAGACAATTAATGATATGCTTTTGTAACATGGGAGATTATTGGCTCTAGATAATATTACCTCTGTGACATCTGATCTCTCGACCTAAGCCTCAGTGCTTTTACTTCCTAGCACACCAAAAGCTTGGTCCCGACGAGGGACCGGATGGATCCAGAGCAAGCGGTGAGCTATGTGCTACCCTGGCATTGAAATGGGCCTGGCCTGCTGGAGCAATAGCACAGCAGGTAGGGCGTTTGCCTTGCACGCGGCCGACCCGGGTTCGATTCCCAGCATCCCATATGGTCCCCTGAGCACGGCCAGGAGTAATTCCTGAGTGCATGAGCCAGGAGTGACCCCTGTGCATTGCTGGGTGTGACCCAAAAAGAAAAGAAAAAAAAAAAAGAAATGGGCCTGGCCAAAGTGCCATAATGCTTAACTATAAGTCAAGAGCATGGTCATGGACAAATTCTGTCATGATCCAAAAAGTAATAACTAGATTCGGACCCTGTTAGGGTTGGGAAAGATTAATCTGGCCTGAGCACTCTAGTCTGAGTCTGTGGCAAGATGTTCCCAGGAGAGTTGCCCTACAAGCCTCCTGTATCTTACTGTGTCCATACAAAAATAACTAATATTGGGGCTGGAGAGATAGCACAGCGGGTGGGGCGTTTGCCTTGCACGCGGCCGACCCGGGTTCGATTCCCAGCATCCCATATGGTCCCCTGAGCACCGCCAGGAGTAATTCCTGAGTGCACAGCCAGGAGTAACCCCTGTGCATTGCCGGGTGTGACCCAAAAAGCAAAAAAAAATAACTAATATTAAGAAGTAGAATTAAGATGTTAATTAAGTTATTGGACTAAGGAGAAGAGGAACACCCCTAGGTGGTGTTTCCACCCTTGAGCCTGATGAGCAGTCAGGAAGGGCTTTCTTATGTTGATTTTGCTACTGGATTGGTGTATACCATCTGCCCAGAGTGCTGGGGGTGGAGAGGAGAGAGTTGGGGGAGATGAGAGAGAGAGAGCAGGGCAGCAAGATGGAGCGTGTAGAGATGATCGGGAGAGACAGGAGGAGACGGGAAGGAGGAGCAGTGTGAGACTAGAATGGGGAGCTTCGTGAGACTGGAACAGGTGTGTGGGGAGAATGGAATGTATGACAACTAATCAATCAACCGGCTTGGCCCTCCTTTCCTCCTCCATCTGCCCCATGGCCTGGGCTGCTCTGGGTGGGGGAGCGGCCCGAGACCACTACCAAATGCGGGTGGTGAGAGGGAGAGCAGCCAGGGGCTTCCCCTAGCCGCCTGGAGATTATACAGGCCCCCAGCACCACTGGGCCCATATTGCCGTGCCAAGCATGGAGCCATCATGTACAGCTGGGGTGGGCATCTTGTAGAGCAGAACCTGAGTCGGCTGAGCATTGCCTGGGTCGTCCCCATCTCCTGCCTTGAAAACAATGTATGTTGGGATGAATTTGAATCCTATACCAGTGTTAGCCGAATGATTTGATCCCAGGAAAAGTTGGAGAAGGAAAGAGGATGTGTGAAGGAGCTGCCCCTACTCCATTCAGATGGTGGCTGGAGCACCTGACTGTCAAATCCACGTTTTCTGGGGTTTGTTTGTTTCTGGGCTTCTCCAGCAGAGCTAGGGGCAACCAGAGCTATACCTACTGGTATGCTAGGGAGGTCAGTGGGCTGGGGATTGGACCTGGGACCCTTTGCACACCAGGCATGAGCTCCAATCCTTTGAGCTGTCTCTTCTGTCCCACATTTTCAGATCTCTTCTAACTTCTTTCTTAACTTTGTCTTCTTTTAAAAAAAAAAACAAAAAAAATTTTTTTTTTGGGGGGACACACCTGGTGGTACTCAAGGCTTATTGGTGGTTCTCCTTTTTTGGGAGAGCTTGGGGGTATATGGAGTGCTGGGGATTGAACACAGGTCTGCAGCATGCAAGGAAAACCCCTGCCCATTGTACTATCACTGCGGCCCCTGATCTTGTCTTCTTATGCTTAGGGTGTGCATGCATATGTGCATATGTAAGTGTGCGTACGTGCATGCCTGCACGTGTATTCCCAAACTTGTTGAGAATGAGGTGAAGTACCAGCTCCTCCAGGGTTCAGTATTCTTACGGTGGAGTACTGGCGCCTCCGTGAAACAGAGTAGGTCAAGCCCTGCTCCCCTTCCCTTCAATCCCCACCCTCCCTAGATTGCTTCTTCTCCACTGCACCCGTAAGGGACGTGATCGTGGACCCAGGGACCAGGATACCTTTACTTAACCCTACAGTGTAAGCCCTGAGAGAGCAAAGGCCATATTTGCCTTGTGCACATAGGGGCGTCCCTTTCGCCCACTGGGAAGAGTTCAGAAGACTGGGGAGTAGGAGGTAATAAATATTTGCTGAATGAGTGACCAAATGAATAACTGAACACGGGAATTTTGTAAGCACGGTGGGGCCGAGAGGCCTGCAGTAAGCATTGCTGGGGGAGGTTCTTCCAGAGTAGTGCCTTTGGCCCCGGGGTAAAGATCCATAGGGACCGGGCACGTCTTCCCGCTACAGCACGATCTTGTCCGGAGCCCCGCCCCCCGGCGGCCGGCCCAGACAGTCACGTGCTGGAGACTGGCCAATCAAATTGGGGCGGAGCGGGGCACGGCGCGGTCTGGGTAAGGGGCACTGGCTGGGCGGCTGGGACATTCCAGACGATCCCACTGTCGTCGCTGCACCTTCTCGGCTGCTCCCTGGGTGGTGGCCTCATGGCGCACGGTGGAGCGGGCCCAGAGCAGCGCCAGCAGGCGTCCGAGGCGGCCACCACGGTCACGAGCTTCCGAGTGAGCGGTAACCGCAGGGCGGCCGGCGGGACCCGCTGGTGTCCCCGCGGCTGGGCGCGCCCCATTCACTAATTAGGAAGTTCTGATTCCTCACCCCAGCAGTGCGGGGCACCCTCCCCCGGCCTGGCCCACGTGGCGGCGGAGCTGCAGGCTGGGAACGTTGGCCGGGAACGTCCAAACCCGAGCAGGGGGGAAGGGGCCCCGAGCTTGGGCTTGCTGCTGGGCCAAGCGGCCAGAGAGCTCTGCTGACTAATCTCGACGCTCTATTCCTAGAACATCAGCATATCCGCTACAACCCGCTGCAGGATGAGTGGGTGCTGGTGTCGGCTCACCGCATGAAGCGGCCCTGGCAGGGCCAGGTAGAACCCCCGCTGCTGACGACCGTGCCCCGGCATGACCCCCACAACCCTCTGTGTCCCGGGGCCACCCGGGCCAATGGAGAGGTAAGCCCTTCGCATCTGCACCTGCAGACCCTGCTCAGTGCGCCCCCCACCCCCTTCCATACACATAGGGACAGTGCACCTACTTTTAGGTCCTACACAACCACATTTTTTTTTCCCTCCCCCAGTTTTTGGGCCACACCCTACAGGGCTCAGGGACTGCTTAGTGCTGGGGGAGGAAAGTCACTCCTGATGGTTGCCAGTACCAGGGGATCCAACTGGGTCTCCCATATGCCAAATGGGCTCTCCAGTTCCTTGAACTCTACCTCCCACCAAGCCTTTTGTTTTGGGGCCACACCCAGTGGTGCTCAGGGTTTATTCCTGGCTCTGTGCTCAGTGGTCATTCCTGGCAGGACTCACAGGACCATATGGGGTACCAGGGATTAAACCCTGATCAGCCGTGTTCAAGGCAAGCGCCTTATATGTGCTATCTCTCTGGTTTATCCCTCTAAGTCTTTTTGAACCCAGTATTCAAAAGAACTACTGCAGGCTGGAGTGATAGCACAGCAAGTAGGGCATTTGCTTGCACGCGGCCGACCCGGGTTCGATTCCCAGCATCCCATATGGTCCCCTGAGCACCGCCAGGAGTAATTCCTGAGTGCAGAGGCAGGAGTAACCCTGTACATTGCCAGGTGTGACCCATAAAGCAAAAAAAAAAAAGAACAAAGAACTACTGCTCCCTGCTCCCCCCTACCTTAGAGCCTGTTCAGCCCTCGAGCCCACCAAAGGGGCCTGTGAGGCAGTGGATGCTTCTAGCCCATCTTTGTCAGTAGGTGAATCCCCACTACGATGGCACCTTCCTGTTTGACAACGACTTCCCGGCTCTGCAGCCTGATGCCCCTAGTCCAGGTAACTGGGCGCTCACCGCTCTTGGGAGGGAGAGAGGCTGGACCTCTTTGGGGCTATCTGTGGGCAGAGAGTGATACCCCTTTGTCTCAGGACCCAGTGACCACCCACTTTTCCAAGCAGAGGCCGCTCGAGGAGTTTGGTAACTATGGATTTTCCCTTCTTGCCCCCTTTCACCCCAGGGCCTGGACTGAGACTGGGGTTGGGCTCCTGCCCTTAGCCCTCTACCTCTGACGTCCCTCCCTCCTTCGCCACCCAGTAAGGTCATGTGCTTCCACCCCTGGTCGGATGTGACACTGCCACTCATGTCAGTCCCCGAGATCCGGGCTGTCGTCGACGCGTGGGCCTCAGTCACAGAGGAGCTGGGTGCCCAGTATCCCTGGGTGCAGGTCGGTGAGGTTCACTTCCCTGGAAGGGCAGGGTGGACATGGGTGCAGCTGGGGTTGGGGAAGGCTTTTCTTGCTTCCCCGGGCTGTGGTCAGTGGGGCTCGATGGGGTGTCTCTTTGGCTGCTAAAGCTCCCTGCCTCTACCTGACAGATCTTTGAGAACAAAGGAGCCATGATGGGCTGCTCCAATCCTCATCCCCACTGCCAGGTAAGCGTGTCCGGCGTTCCACTGGCTTTCTGGGTTGAATCCAAGCCAGCAGGACACAGAGGGGAGCTGAAAAAGGGAAGGGACAACATAAATAGGTTAGCAGCATGGAGGCTTTGGGGTGAATGAACTGCCTGTTCTCAACCTCATCCCTTAACAGGTGTGGGCAAGCAGTTTCCTGCCGGATATTGTCCAGCGTGAGGAACGGTCTCAGCAGGCCTATCGGTGTCAGCATGGAGAACCCCTGCTTATGGAGTATGGCCGCCAGGAGCTGCTTAGGAAGGTGGGCGAGGGGCCAGAGAGAGAGGACAGTGGGGAAGGCACTTGTGTTGCACACAGCCAACCTGGGTTTGATTCTCGCATCCCATGTCTTCCCCCAAGCAGCTTCAAAAGTGATCTCTGAACACAGAGGAGCCAGGAGTAAACCCTGAGTACCACTTGGTGTAGCCCAATGCTCCCCACCAAAAAAAAAAAAAAGTTGGAGAAAGCCAGGTGCTGTGTCTCCAAAGAGCCCCTAATCTCATCCCAAAAGACAATAAGAAGGAAAGTATCAGAGAAACGCAGTAGGTCTGAGACCATAGCACTAATATGAAGGGGTCCGAGAGATAGTAGAGGGGGTAAGGCACTTATCCTGCATGAGGCAAATCCAGATTTGAATCCCTAGGACCACTTAATGGCCCTTTGAATACCTCCAGGAGTGATCCCTGAGCACAGAACCTGATCCCATGGGGTGTGGCCCCAAGCCCTCAAAATAATAGTAATCTGAAGGAAATACGATGGTGGCTTAGCCTAGGGTGGGAGGGGTAGAAGGCAGTGAGAAGCCATCCGATTCTGGGAATTTTTTTTTTTTTTTTTTTGCTGACTGCACCCTTGCCTCTTCATTCGGTTTGTCTCCAGGAACGTCTGGTCCTGACCAGCGAGCACTGGTTAGTCCTGGTCCCCTTTTGGGCCGTGTGGCCCTTCCAGACACTGCTGCTGCCCCGCCGTCACGTGCGGCGGCTGCCTGAGCTGACCCCCGCTGAGCGTGACGGTGAGTGTCCTGGTGGGGACCTGGTAATGGGGCTCTGCCTGGAGGCGGCTCTGGGAGCACCAGCATCTGAGTCCTTATCTGTTTCGGCTCTGATTCCAGACCTAGCCTCTGTCATGAAGAAGCTCCTGACCAAGTATGACAACCTGTTCGAGACAACCTTTCCCTACTCCATGGGCTGGCACGGTGAGAGTTTCCAAGCACCCCTTTGAACCCCGACACCGTTTCTACAACTCCTAGCAGGCCTGGAAACACTTGCTGGGACAAGTGTCCAGAGTCAGGACGCTGGGAATGAGCGTGGAGCAGCCTGCTGGGTGGAAGGAACCATGTCCCCTGGGTATGCTTTCAGATGCTCCGTGACCTCTCACAGGGAATGCTGGGAGATGTAGTTTTCAGCCCCGTAGGCTGGTATGGAAACGGAGGATGGGACCTTCCCTAGCCTTCTCTGCCTTCTTCCTTTCAGGTGCTCCCACCGGATCAGAGGCCGGGGCCAACTGGGACCACTGGCAGTTGCATGCTCATTACTACCCTCCACTCCTGCGTTCTGCCACCATCCGGAAATTCATGGTTGGCTATGAAATGCTTGCCCAGGCTCAGAGGGACCTCACACCGGAGCAGGTTAGGACCCGGATCATCCCGGGTCTGTGCTCTCCCTTTTTTCTCCCCTTGCCTCAGAGGATCCCTGTAGGTGTGACCCGAGAGCCCCTGGAACCTGGGCTCAGGGACTCAGGAGCTGCTCCATTCCCTCATCCTCTGTTGATGCCACCCCCCCTTAGCGCCAGCTTCTGAGCCCCGCCAGCTCTTGCCCAGCGGACGTTCAGCTCCACGCCTCTATTTGGCAGTGCGCTTCCTGTTCGTGATTGCCCTGTTTCCTTTCCAGGCTGCGGAGAGACTAAGGGCCCTTCCGGAGACTCATTACAGCCTGCGGCAGGAGGTCAGGGAGGCAGCGGCTGATGCTTGACCATGCTGACCACAGTGCCTTCTGCTTGAGGGAACAGGGCCTCGGGCTTGGACAGATGTGGGATCAATAAAACTGCTTTTCAAGCTTTAACCATGTGTTCTAATGCCAGAGGAGTAGGAGCCCTGACTCTCAGGGGCCTGTGAAGGAATCTATTGGCTGTAACTTCTTCAGTCTGCCTACATGATATGCAAAAATATAAAGATACAAACATTCCACTTCAAACTGCTGAGCAATATTGAGACTCAATATAGATTCGCAGGCTCTTAGAGCAACGAAGACACCCCACTATAAGAAATGACTTTAAAATTAGTGGCCGGAGCAATAGTTCAGTGGGTAAGGCATTTGCCTTCCACATCGCTGACCCAGGTTCGATCCCCGGCATCCTATATGGTCCCCCCCAGCACTGCCATGTAATTCCTGTAATTCCTGAGTGCAGAGCCAGGAGTAACCCCTGAGCATTGCCGGTTATGATGCAAAAAGCTTTTAAAAAAGAAAAAAAAAAGACTTTAAAATCCTGTGTTCATGACGGACAGACTTTGGTAAGGCCAGAGTTCCTTACCGCGCCTCCCAGGTTATCATCTCACCAAGCCAGGGCCTGAGGGTTTGGTGGGGATCGGGTGAGCACCCAGTGGTCAGTGGCCAGGCCCCGGGCCATAGGCCAGAGCCCTGGCTTGGTGAGTGACTGCAGCCTGGCTCCATTCCAGCCCACAAGGCTAGGGTGGGAACGTGTAGTGGCTTTGTCTCTCATTTGCTTGAAACTTCCCACACAGTGGGGATGGACACTTCTATCGTCCCTGGGCCTTGAGCTGTCAGACTCAGTATCCCCAGTACTGAGAAGGAGGGAGTGGTTGTTGGAGTGACCCCATGTCCGCTACCTCTCCTCTGGATCTCTCTCCTGGCAAGACATTGCCTGCAGGAACAACGAGCCATGCAAGCCAGAACACCTGACTCTACCTGGGGTCTTCTAGACTTTGCAGTGAGGATGGGGCTTTTGAACAGCGCCACATGTGGCTATGACACTTTTGCCTCATCTCTGCAAGGGGAAATCATGCCAAAGCTGGACAGTGATGATTTGGCCCAATAAGAAACTTGGCTGACTTCATCCCAGGTCAGGGTTCTTTCTTGAGACAGTGGAGGAAAGGTCTGGGGCTGTGGAGTGGTTGTCCTGTTCTGGAAGTGTAAACAGAATATGCATCTCTTGTGAGCTCCCCTTGCCTGGGGAGAGGATGAGAATATTGGAAGGGTGAGTGGTTTCTTAAGGCATATGCACGTAAACACCAGCACGTGCACGCACACAGCTGAGCGCACACCTTTGATCTAGCTGAGTTTTGCAATCATCTGTGAAGTTTTAAACAATATTGATGCTGGGCGCCTGCCTCCAAAGGTTCTGATTTCATGGGTATGGAATGCAGCGTGGCATTCCAACCACGATGTCCAGCGGGTGTTGGAGAACCGCTGCCCTTCTTTATCTTATCTGGAGTAAGGGCACCTTCAGTCACCTGCCCAGTGGCTCCTGGGCCAGTGGGATTGTAGTTATCCTTTCGGACCGCTGAGGGAGGGCCCTGGAAGCTTCTAGTGCAGCTGGCCGGGGGAGGACAGTCCTTAAGTTCAGGAGCAAGGAACCCAGCTCCAGTCTCTCCCGGGCAGCTTTCTCAGTCCGGACAGGACAGGAAGTGTCCGGCAGAGGTGGGGGTGGAGGTGATTGGCAGTTGGAGGCTCCAATGGGCCGAGACCCCCCTTAATTCACGCCCCTCCTTCCATTGGTGCTGGGGCGGAGCCGCCCCAACTGCGGGGCCTCAAGGCGGGCGCGAATAGAGGCCGGGACAGAGGGTGCATTGCAGCGGCGGTGGCCGCGGAAGGTAAGACCGGTGGGGCCTCCCCGTGGGTGCAGGGCGAGCCACGGCCAGGAGGGGGCGGGCCGGGCAGGGTGGCAGCGAACGATGGATCCGAATGGCCTCGAAGGATGGGCCAGAGGACTCTGTGTGTGTGTGTGTGTGTGTGTGTGTGTGTGTGTGTGTGTGTGTCCCCGTAACTGCCACTTGGTGCAGCTGTCAGCTAACGTGGCAGTGCGTGTCTGCAAGTTGTGCAACTGTGGATCTGATGCTGGGCATCTGACTGGTGGTGTGTGCGTGTGCGTTGATGTGTGTATGTGTGTTGCTCTGTGTGTGTTGCTCTGTATGTGTGTGTGTGTGTGCGCGCACGCGGGCCTGCAGGGACACGGGGGCTTCGTGTTTGGGGGAAGGTTTCTGTGGCAGCCCCGAAGTGCGCGGGAGGCTGGTTTGCAGGCGCCCAAGCGTGACTCCCGCAAGAGCGGACTGTGTGTGCCGTGTCCTGCGGGGCTGCGTGCCTTCCGGGGAGCCCCTGCAGCAGCGAGCGGGGCTGGGGTTCCTCCCGTGTCCAGCATCTGCCTTCCCTTGCCTTGAGGGCCCTGTCCCGCCTGCTGTTTCCTCCCACTTGTCTCCCCGGTGGAGTTTACTTCTGCTTTTCACTGTCTCTGCATCTCTCTCTCTCTCTCTCTCTCTCTCTCTCTCTCTCTCTCTCTCTCTCTCTCTCTCTCTTTGCCTCTCTCACTCTCGCGCGCTCTCTCTTGTTCCGCTTATGCTCTCTCTCTCTCTCTGTCTCTGTCGCTCGCTCGCGCGCTCGCTCTCTGCATCTCTCACTGTCTTGCGCGCTCTCTCTTGTTCCGTTCATGCTCTCTCTCTCTCTCTCTCTCTCTCTCTCTCTCTCTCTCTCTCTCTCTCTCTCTCTCTCTCTCTCTCTCACTGGCTCTCGCTCTCTCTGTGGCCCCATGCCTGACTGCAAAGCTGCCATTGATAAGAGCTTCTGGAAGGAGGGGGCGACTCACGGTCGTAAGGGGCACGCGTAAGGGGACAGTCAGCGGGTGGCAGCAGTGCCGGCCTTGCATGCAGGAGGCCCGGGCTGGATCCCTCACACCATATGGTCCCCAGAGCGCGCAGAGAGCAAGAAGCGACCCCCCTCCCGGCCCCTCTCACTTTGCTGGGAGTAGCCCTTGAGCTCCACCAGGTGAGGCCTCAAAACAAGACAAAACAAAACAAAACCCACAAAGCCCTCAAACCTACTGAGCAGTGACTGTTAGGGAGTATGTGATTCACCCCACCCAGCGGGAATGTGTGTGTGTGTGTGTGTGTGTGTGTGTGTGTGTGTGTGTGTGTGTGTGTGTGTGTGTGTGAAGGGTCCAGGTCCCAGTATGTACTCCGTGTGACTGTGAGGGGCAGTAGCTGAGAGTGGGTCTGAGGCCTAAGTGTGGGTCTTGTGTATCTGGCACCAGGGGACTAAAGGCATTTCCTGGTGCAGGGGCCTAAGGAGGGGGGCGGGGGGAGACGTGCAGGGGGAGGTGAGAAACGGGTGGAATGTCCAGGGAGGGGGAATTGGACTCTTTGGCTTTTCTTCACATCCCCCAACTGGGGCCTCCTTTCCCCTCAAAACAGCCAGCTGTGCCCGAAAGAAATATTTCCTGGGCTTGTGAGAAGAGTGTGTGTGCGTGTGTATGTGTGTGTGTGTGTTTGTTTTGTCACGTCCACTTGTGTTCAGGGAGTGTCTTTTGGTTCCCGTACCTAGTGGTCCACGCGGGGCCCTGGCTGTGTGGCTGAGCACACAGGGCATGGCTCCCTCAGGGGACATAAGCCACCCTCCTGTCCCTCCTCTGGCCGGCTCTGCTGCGGCTTCCTTTCCAGGCTGGGGGCAGGCCTCTTCCCTTCCTGGGGCCTCAGGAGGGAGGGGGTGAGGGGAGTGGAGGGAGGAGCAGGGAGAGGGGAGGGGGCCTGACTAGGGGCGGAGGGGCGGGGGCTAGGACGGGAAGACTGAAGGTTCTGGGGTCCCAGAGCTGAGTGGAGCGAGCGGAGCTGGAGCTGGTGGGAGGAGGGCCTGGAGCCATGGACACTCAGCTGCAGAGGTAGGGTGGGCTCAGGAGGGCAAGCGGCAGGGGCAGGGGGCTGCGGATGCCTGCTGATGGGCACAGGCCTGGACACCTCTGCTTCTCCTGGCAAGGGTCTGTTGCTTCCTCTTCTGCCCCCTCACCCAGGATCCTCACCATCTCACCCTTTTCCTGTCCCCAGAAATATTTCCTGGGCTTCCCTACTGCTTTTCCTGCTTCCTTCCACGATTTCCTCTCTCTCTCTCTCTCCCCCCAGCCCCTCCGCCCCCATGCACGCCCCATGAGGGCCCTCTTGCAGTGCCTCTCTGAGCACCTCACCACATTTCCATCACCTCCCAGTCCTGCCCTGGGAACATCTCTTGCCCACCCCCCACCCCACCCGCGGTAGGGGTGGGGGGTGGCCCTGGCCCGGACCCCTCGTGCATGCAGGCTCCCCACTTCTCTCAGCCTCCTCTCCCCTCCCCGCCACCCTGTCTCCATCTGCTGGCTGTCCGCCCGCCCCCAGCCTCTGGCAGCAGCCAGGGCATCTGGATCTGTTTAACTCACAGCCTCAGCCTGCACCCTAGCCCCGTCCAGCCTCCCCGGCTCCAGCCCAGCGAGATTCCAGAGGCAGGCCCAAATAAGTGGCCAGAGTAGCCAGCGCAAGGAGCCAGGCCAGGCTAGGCCAGAGGAGGCCTGGCAGCCAACATGGGGCGAGGCCTCAGGGCCTGCCAGGTGGGCTCAGACCGGCTAAGGACCCCCCACCCCCACCCCAACCCCGGGTGGGGCAGGGATAAGGGCTGCCCCAGATCAAGTCAGAGGCTGTGACTAGCAGTGGGCCAGGTGGGATTGACCCCAAAACCCCAACAGCTGGATTGGAGGAGTTAATAGGAGCAGCTGAGCCAGTGCCAGCACTTGGTGCCAGGGGTGGGCGCCAAGGGCGGTGTGTGTGTGTGGGGGGGGGAGGGTGTTGCTGGCACAGTCTGTTGCCTCCGGCTTTTGTTCTGGGCCCTCAGCCCAGGACTGAAGTGGAGGGGGTGAGGGTGTGAGCGTGTGTTTTCGTGCCTGTGCTACACTGGTGCACGGCCGGAGAGGAGCCCTTAGTGAGACCACCCCAGTGATTGGTGGCATCCTTACCTCTCTCGGAGCCTCAGTTTTCCTCCTGGAGAGTCTGGCGTGAGAGAGGGGGGCGTGGGCTTGGGCCCAGGGAGCCACTGACCTGCCTCTCTCCCTGCAGATGAGCAGCAGCTGCTCGGGCCTGAGCAGGGTCCTGGTGGCCGTGGCTGCAGCCCTGGTTTCTGCCTCCGCTGCTGGCCCCCAGGCCTGGGGCCCCCCAGGTGAGAACAAAAGCCTCTTCTCTGGCCCCTCCTGACTTGCGCCTTTCCCCGTGTTGCTTCCCCAGGACTGACCCATCACCTCCCCATCTGCCCCTTCTAACCTGTGACCGCCTGCCCCACCTGTCCGCCGACCTTTGTCTCCACATTAGAACAGGATGCTTTGACCCAATGACCAAGGGTTTCACCCCTTACCCTGTCGCTCACATGGGTGGGGGGAAGGAGGAGGAAGAGCCTCTCCTCAGAAATATCCTCTGCAGGGGTCCAGTATGGGCAGGCTGGCCGGCCCCTAACGTTGCGTTGCCCTGGAGTGACTGCTGGGTAAGTGTGCCCCTTCACTGCCCACCTTTGCCCTCATGTCCACTCCCGTCCTTGCTCCCCCAGCTATCTCTCCCTTTAACCCCCAAACGGCCCCTATATTCAACAGCCAGCAGGAGGACTTGCTAAGGGCCTGGTTTCTTAGAAACCCCGGGATCCAGCTAGCACAGACTGCAGGCCAGACCTCTGTCCTCGGAGTTTACATCCTAGGGGGGCAGCCAGACCATACGCCGAAAAGAATCTTACCAGGCCGTGATGCCTTCAGGGCTCACTGAGCAAGGCTGGCTCATGAGGAAAGGCTCCGTGGGGAGTTGATATAGAAGATGATTTCAGAAGGTCGGGAAGGAGACACCCTCCCTCCCCCATACCCCAGTAGTGCATAGTGGTGGGGGGGATAAATATTCCTGACTGGGGGAACAGCTCGTGCAAACGCCCTGAGGTGGAATGAACTCATTCGGGGCTGAGAAGACTAAGGGGACTGGAATGCAGTGGGTGAGGGGTTAGGGTGGTGGGAGCTGAAGACAGGCAGGGAAGAGTTGGATCAAGGGGTGGGGACGGGTGGGAGTGGTGGGAAGGGCCGGAAGGGGGGCTTGGTAAATTGGCAAAAGGAATTTGGGGTGTTTTTGTTCTTCTTTCCTGGGTTTCCCCAGCAGTGCTCAGGGCGCCATTCCTGGCAATACTTGGCATAACCCGTGCGGTCTAATGGCTCACGGCTTGAGTCTGCGGGTGCTGGGGGTCACCCACACTATAGCCAGAGGTTCTGGGGGACCATGTGGTGCAGGGGACCAAACTTGAGACTTTGTGCTTATGTTCCCTGGCCCAGTAGGTTTTGATTTTTTGATTTTTGATTTTTTTTTCTCCTTTTGGCAATGCTCAGGGGTTATTCCTGGCTCTGCACTCAGGAATTACTCCTGGTGATGCTCAGGGGACCATATGGGATGCTGGGAATCGAACCCGGGTTGGCTGCGTGCAAGGCAAATGCCTTACCCACTATGCTATTGCTCCAGCCCCTGGCCCAGGAGGTTTTGTTTTTGAGCTGTCTCCCAGCGCAGGAGCTGTTATTGTTTTGCCCCCAATTGCCGCAGTTTAATAGGAATTTGGGTTTTGTTGCAACAAGCCGTGGCATAGTTTAGTTGCCATTAAGGGCTGTGGCATGGTCTGACTTACATTTTTTTCTTTCTTTTTAAATAAGGGCCACACCCGGTAGTATTGGGTGGCCCAAGGCCACTCTGTCTGTGGTTCTGACCTGACCATGTTCGGTGCTTTGCCTGCTGGTGCTGGCGGCCACGGGGCCACAGCCATGCTCTGGGGTCAGTGCCCTGCTGGGGATGGGACGTGTGAGCGCCATGTCCTGCTGTCGGTCTTCCATCTGTGATCACCTGCTCTCCTCCCACAGAGTCCCCGTGTCCTGGTTTCGGGATGGGGAGTCAAGACTGCTCCAAGGGCCTGACTCTGGGCTAGGGCATGAGCTGGTCCTGGCCCAGGTGGACAGTGCTGACGAGGGCACCTACATCTGCCGGACCCTGGATGGTGACGTGAGGGGCGTCGTGACCTTGAAGCTGGGCTGTGAGTTTGGGAAGGAATAGTGTGTGTGTGTGTGTGTGTGTGATGAGACTTGGAGTTCCTTAGGGGATTGAGGCCCAAGGAAGCTCTCGGGGTGAGGCTCCAGCTGTGCCCTCTGCCTCTAGACCCCCCAGCCCGCCCTGTCGTCTCCTGCCACGCGGCCGACTATGAGAACTTCTCCTGTACCTGGAGCCCCAGCCAGGTCAGCGGCCTGCCCACCCGCTACCTCACCTCCTACAGGTGTGTCACGATGGGGATGCGCACCTAGGTGTGCCGGGTGCCAGTCCAACATGGGTCTGGGAGGCAGGGATGGCCTCAGAGGAGGGGGAGGGAAGGCCCCTGTTTTGCTTCCTGACCACAGATGACCCCTCCCTGCCAGGAAGAAGACTGTCTTGGGGGCTGAGGCCCAAAGGTAGGACACGAGGGAGAGGCAGGGCAGTGTGGGGGTTCCAGCTGGGCCCTGCAGGCCACATTTCCAAAACCCAAGACCCTCTCCTTCCTCCTAGGATGAACCCATCCACAGGGCCCTGGCCCTGCCCGCAGGACCCCCCTGGGGCTGCCCGTTGTGTGGTCCATGGGGCGGAGTTCTGGAGCCAGTACCGGATCAATGTGACCGAGGTGAACCCCCTGGGGGCCAGCACGCGGCTGCTGGATGTGAGCCTGCAGAGTATCTGTGAGTGCCCGCCCTGAGACCTCCCCCAGCTCCCTCCTGCAGACCCCAGCAGAACCCAGACGCAAAGCACCCCGACACAGACCTCTCAGCCCTGCACTGCCCTTACACACGGGCCCAGCTCAGCACACAGATGGCCCCTGTGCATCCAGGGAACCAAAGGGATGGGAGCGCCAGAGGGGCTGCTGCTGCTCCCGCCCTCCACACGCCTTCCTGGCTGCCGCAGCCCAGGGCTGTCTCTTTCTCTCCACTCGGAGGCCCTGCACTGAAGACAGCCACGGCTTCTGTTCCCCCTGCTCCATGGATCTCCCACCACCACAGGCCCCCTTTCCTCTTGCTGTTTGTGGGGGAGGCAGGCCCTACAGCTCTGGTTGGCATTTGGGCCCATTTCCCCTCTTTGGGGAGTGGAACACAGAGTCACCTGTTTTTAGAGCCCTGTCCCAGACCTCAGGTCCTGTCCCCAGATCTCAGAGCAAGGACGACAGCCAGGGCTTGGGCTCCTCGTGAGAGGCAGCACCAGGTCTCTGCCCTCCACTGGGTCTTGCTGCGTTCAGTCACCCTTAGGCACACACCCATCTGCCCTGGGGAGATGACGGGGACCCACTGCCATCCCTGACCGGGTGTTTCCACCCCCTCTCCAGTGCGCCCTGACCCACCCCAGGGACTGCGGGTCGAGTCGGTCCCTGGACATCCTCGGCGCCTCCATGCCAGCTGGATGTACCCAGCTTCCTGGCCCCGCCAGCCCCACTTCCTGCTCAAGTTCCGACTGCAGTACCGCCCAGTGCAGCATCCAGCCTGGTCCACGGTGAGGCCTGGAGCTTGGTCCCGTCCGACTGTGGCTTCTGTCTTGGGTTTCCTGTTCCTGGGTGTTCTGACATCATTGGCAGGGCACCCGACCTGGTCGCCTCCCCCACTCCAGGGCTGGAATGCTGAGATAGGCTCATGTGTTGGAAGGCAGCAGCGGATTCTTTTTGTTACTGATTTTTTTGTGTGTGTGGGTTTGATTTTTGGGGCCACTTGCTTGGGGCCTATTCTTGGTGGTGCTGGGACCAAGCCAGGGAGGGCAGTAGTGAGTTCCCATGGATTGGGGCTCAGGGTGGTGAGGTCTGCCCCCCAGGACCCTCAGCCACTAATATTTCAGAGCTGTCTGTCTGCTGGACACCCTGCTACCAGTTACACATATAGGATCCCATGTAGATGCAGACGGAGATCTCTGCTTTCCAAAGGAAGAAACAGGCGCACCCATAGACCCAAGGTCACCCAGTAAATGATTTTTGCTTTTTTGGGTCACATCAGGCGATGCACAGGGGCTACTCCTGGCTCTGCACTCAGGAATTACTCCTGGTGGTGCTCAGGGGACATTATGGGATACTGGGAATTGAACCCAGGTCGGCTGCTTGCAAGGCAGACGCTCTCCCCATTGTATTATTGATTCAGCCCTAAAAGGATTTTTTGGGTTAAAACTTTTGTTTTGTTTTGTTTTGGGTTACACCAGGCAGCGCCCAGGGCTTATTATGGGCCCTGTGCCCAAGGCTTACTCCTGGAAGTGCTCAGAAGACCTTATCGGGTGCCTGGGAATTGAACCATGATTGACTGTGTGCAAGACCAGCGCCATAACTCCTGCATTATCTCTCCCAGTTTGACCAAAGCTCTGAACTCAGGCAGTCTGATAGCAGAGCTTGTCTATAGGACCACAATGCACTTTTTGGAGGGTTTGGGTGGGGGGGAGGTCCCTATGGGGCTCAGGGGCCACAAGGCCTACACCCAGGGGTGCCATATGGTGCTGGGGATCAGCTTTGTGCATGCATGCAAGGCATGTGCTCCACTTCTCTGAGCTGGCTCAGTCTTCTAGATACTAGGTACGAACTGACCCTGTAAGTGACCCCATTGTGAGGTGCAGGCTGATAGGGGCAGGACTGGGCGGGAGGGGGAGTCTTTGTAGACTTGGACTTGGGGCTTGCAGCCAGGATCAGGCAACAGCAGACCCTCTTCATCTGCAGCTGGAACCAACTGGACTGGAGGAGGTGATCACGGATGCAGTGGCAGGGTTGCCCCATGTCGTGCGGGTCAGCGCCCGGGACTTTTTGGACGCGGGTACCTGGAGTGCCTGGAGCCCTGAGGCCTGGGGAACCCCAAGCAGTGGTGAGAGACTGAGCCATGGGGAGGAGCAAGCCCGCCCAGCCTCTATCAGATGGAAGTGGTGCCAGGAGCTGGCAGGTGGCAAGGCCCTGCCCACCGCAGCATGGCGCCCTGCCCTGGCTGCCTGGAACCCCAGCCCAGCCCTGTTTCAGTCCTGCCACTCAGCCTCCACCCTGCCAGGTCCCCTGTCCAGGCCCCACCTCGTCTCCCTCTTCCTGGTCTGCATCCCACCACACATGGATAATTCCCTACCTTCTCTTCAGGGCCCCCACCTAGAGAGATACCTGTTGGGTCCCAACTACACAATGAGCCCAAGGAGGAGGTGCAGGATGACAGCCCCACTCCGTCATGGCCCTCCCTGCAGCCAGACCCTCGGCCACTAGGTAAGTGTGGGCAGATGCCCGGGGGCCCAGACTGGAGTCCGCAGGATGGCCTGGACTATCTCTTAGTGGCCTATGTTTCCCCAGACCACAGGGACCCGCTGGAGCAGGTGTCCGTGCTGGCCTCTTTAGGAATCTTCTCTTTTTTGGGACTGCTGGCTGGTGCCTTGGCGTTAGGGTTCTGGTGAGTACCCCCTGTCCTTTAGCCTCTGATCCCACCCATGCCCCATCTCCCACAGACCATTCTGGAACTCCTCACCCTGCCCTACTCCACTTGTCATGATTCACAAGGATTTCTCTCCGGACCCTTTACTAAGAAATACTTTTGGCGAGGGACAGAGATACCTCGATTGTTAGGGAGACAGCTGCCTCTTTCTGCTCCAGGCTGAAGCTGAGACCAAGAGGGAAAGATGGATCCCCAAAACCTGGCTTCTTGGCCCCGATGATTCCAGTGGACAGACTTCCAGGTCAGGGGGACTGCTGACAGGAGGGCTGGGCGTGCTTTCATGGTGAGTGTGTGTGGGCGGGGCTGGGGGAGAGAACTTGATATCCTGGTCACTGTAGCAGTGATGGGAATCAGTTCTGTCTCCTTACGTCTTTGCCACCAGGGCTCAGGGATGAACCTTTAGTCCTGGAGTCCCTGTGCGTTGTATTGTGCTCTTCCGCATCTTCCTGAGTGCTGGGGCTTCTCGGTGAACCCCTTCCCCATATTCAGGGTGTTACTATCAGAGCTGGCTATCTATCCTTATCTCTGGGGAGTCTGTGACCAGAACTGAGTCTCCTTTCTTCTTTGATTTTATTGTAGGAGGGAGGCCACCCCCCCACCCACAGTGCTAGGGGGCCATGCTGGGCCAGGGTCTGAGCCCAGGGTCTCACTCATGCCAAGTAGGCACCCTCCCATTTGAAGATTTTTTTTTCTTTTTGAGTCACACCTGGAAATGCACAGGGGTTACTCCTGGCTCTGCACTCTGGAATTACTCCTGGTGGTGCTCAGGGGACCATATGGGATTCTGGGAATCGAAACCGGGTTGGCCTCATGCAAGACAAACACCCTACCTGCTGTACTATTGCTCCAGCCCCTACCCTCCCATTTGAGCCACATGCACCTCCCCTCCTCGTTCTCAGTGTTCAGAGCTTAGTCAGCGTCTTCATCCTGGGGGTGGGAAGGGGGGCTCAGACAGAGTAGGGCTCCCCTATGTACTCTGGGTGTTGAGCTCAGAGATCCTCCCTTGGATTTTGGACCCAAATCCAAGTCTTATTCTCATCCTTGATTTACCTCCTGCCTCTTCTAGGAGCCCCCACCCTCCCGAGGACCCAGGAGGTCTTCAGCTGATCTCTCACTGTTTTGCTGGTGTGGATGGATGGACAGATAGAACCCAGGCAGAAGAGTAGAGCCCCGTGGAGGGGGGTGCCTCAACTTCAAATCCTCAGTGGAGTCCATTTCTGTGAGACTGTTTTCCAGACTTGCCGGCAGAAATGTGCTTGGATTTCTGATCACATCCCAGGGCAGGAAGAAGAAGTGTGTAGGGGTGTGTGTGTGTGTGTGTGTGTGTGTGTGTGTGTGTGTGTGTGTGTGTGTGTGTGTGTGTGTATTGCCATGTGTATGTGGGGCAGGGAACAGTGTACAGGTACATTAGAATGTGTGGCTTTGCCCGGTGTGGGTGGTGATGGTGTGAATAAAGAGAAAATGAGGAGGTTATTTGGTTTCTTTTTTTCTTTTTTGAAAAATAACTGTTGGGCCACATCTGTCAGTGCTCAGGGCTAACTGGCTCTGTGCTTAGGGATCACTCCTGGTGGGGTTCGAAGGACCATATGAGATGCCGGGGATCGAACCTGGGTTGGCCGTATGCAGGGCAAATGCTCTACGACCCGCTCTCCTGTTGCTCCGGCCTTTCTGTTTTTGCTTCACTGTCTCCCAGCTCTAGATTCGGAGCCTCCAGGAAAGGGCGGACAACTTGGACACCACACCACACTCAGAGAATATTGTCCAATGTTGCTTTATTGTTTTGGTTTGGGGGCCTCCTGTACCCTTTTCCCCTTCAGCCCCAACTTCAGAGTGGTTGGAGCCCCCTGGAGCCTCTTCCCTCGGCGCTCAAACCAGCGTGCTAGGCTGCGGTTCTGGGGGTGGATGCAGACGGTGCGGTGAGACAGGTGAAGCCTGGGCAAAGGAAAGGTCCAGAGCCTTGGTGGTGGCTTGGGAGTAAGGTGGAGCTCCGGGGATGAGGGGCAAAGGCCAGGTGAAAGCAGGAGGAGCAGGAGCAGTTAGAGTTGGGCTGGCAGCAGGGGTGGGAAGGGATGGTCCCGCAGGGGCAGGGCTAATGCTCACACAAAGGCTTGGAGGTGACAGTTCCCATCAACCTTCTGCACTTCTACCCGGACGACCTTCTTTAGTAGCTTGGCTGACAGTGGCTGACGGTAGAGCTGAGTACAGCATGTGGTGACGGGCTGCAGGGGCAGTCCTTGGAGACAGCAGGGCCGTGGACTCAGAGGGCTCTAGCGCTGAGCGCCCCCTCTCAGAACCCCTCAGCTGCAGGCTGGGCTTCCTGAAGCCCCTCTTCTCCCTCCATCCCGTTCACCCCCCGAAGTCCTCACCTTCTCCAAGGTCCAGGTTCAGGAGCAAGAGGAGCAGCAGGATGCTGCCGGTGGATGAGCGCCCCTTCATGCTGTCCCGCCAGGATGCTTTCTGCTCGCTCCTCCTCTGCCCCTACCTTTTATCTGGGTGCTTTTACCTGGGGCACCAGGTGAGTCACAGACAGGTGGAGATGTGTGCGTTGCTCATCCTGTTGATACTCCTGGCCCTAATTGCCCCAGATGATCCAAAGACCCCCTTCCTTCTCTAGGACTGCCGTTTCCCAGGGGCTCCTGAGGTCCAGCAGAGAAGCTGGGGTGAGGGTGTAAGAGGGACAAAGGATGGCACTGTCACCGAGGACAGGCATCAAGGACCCGCAGTGGCACCCAAAGGTGGACATTCACCCTCCCATACCCCTAACCACAGGTGCAGTCACACCTCACTCCATCAGCCTCACGTGGCCAGGCATCCTTAGGCAGAATCCTGCATTCCCAGTGAGACTCGGATGCCCTCTCCGGCCACCGTGTTCTCACAGCCACCCACCACTCAGCCACATCGGCACATACCGATTGGGATGGGGGAGATATGGGTGGGGTGGCCGCCAAGAGCGGGCAAACATCAGCTTGCCTTCGACTTCCCTTCCCACTCCTCTTGCCAGCCACTCTTATCAGGAGAAACTGATGGGAACGGAGCCCTCCCGCTGATGGAGAGATCTTGGCCGGGATGGCATGTTTTGAGTCAGAAGCTGGGAGTAGGCCCTTTTTTGGTGGTATTGGTTGGTGCCTTAGCCATGCTGGGGTGGGGGCTGCTTTCCCTAGGAAGATGGATGGGAGGAGGGCTGGGGAGGACGGAGAGGCCATATAAGGGCACATAAAAGTCTTTGTTGTTTGCTGCTGTCAAACAGGTTAAAAAAAAAAAGAAATTTTATCTTCCTATTTTTGCCTTGTCCTGTCACAGGAATGCCAGCCTCCTGCCAGGAGTGGCCTGAGCTTCCCAGGCTCAGTGAGAGACTTGTTTGAAACAACAGACTCAGGAGTTCAATGATCCCTTCTTCTCTACTCAAAATTCTGGCCACTGGCCACTGAGGGTCTGAGAGAACACTCATTCCCCCTCCCGACTCAGTCCAGTGGTACCGCCTCCATTTCTACAGCCGCATGCTGTGGCCTTCCCCTTCCTTCTCTCCTCACCCCATGCCCAGCCCCCATTCCCATCCCCTCTAGAAGGCCTCTCCCTGCCCCCTGGTCCTTTCCAGGAATCTCGCCTTGTCCTAGGGCCTGGTTGCTAAGTGGAGGGTCCCTGGTACCTTGAGGGATTTTCCAGCCCTGGTCTGGGCATTTCAACCCTCCAGCCCTGTTCTATAGTGGAAATATAAATTGAGTCATAATCCAATCCCTTTCTGTTCGTGGCAGTGATGCGTTGTGCCCTTCTGCTGAATGGCCAGCTACCTCATCTAGACAGGTCCTCTCTTGGACTTGATGTCACATTTATCCTGGGCATCTTCCTGCCGCAGGCCTCCTGCAACAGTCAGGAGGGACCTTCGGCTCCAAGAGAGGACCCAGCTCCCCTTGCAGGCTGGATAGCTTGAGCATTCCCTCCCTGTTATCCAGGGGAAGTTGAAGTTCCTTTCCTGGCATTTATCTTGTGGATGCCTGGTTCTCATTCTCTCTCTCTCTCTCTCTCTCTCTCTCTCTCTCTCTCTCTCTCTCTCTCTCTCTCTCTCTCTCTCTCTCTCTTTCTCCTCCCTTTCCTTTTATTTTTGGGCCACATCCAGCTGTGCTCAGGGCTTCTACCACTGTGTTCAGGAATCACTCCTGCTGAGCTCAGGGGGTCTTATGGGGTGCTGAGGAATCAAACCCAGGTTGGCCGTGTGCAAAGCAAATGCCTTACCTGCTGTACTCCAGTCCCTGCCCTGGTTTCCTGAGTGTCCTGATGAAGTTGCTCAGATCATTTTTTGGAAACATTTTTTTTTTTGGGGGGGTCTCTTAAGTGGTGCTCCGGGGCCACAGGACCCTCCTCCTGATTCCTGCCAACTAGGTTTTCAGTTCAATGTGAGGGCCAGAGGATGTGTACTGCTGGGGCTCTGTAGTGTCAGGGATTACCCAGGTCTCTCCAGCAGTGCTCTGGACTTCCAGGGCCACACCTGATGCTGCTCAGGAGACCATGAGATACCCAGGACAGAATAGTATTGGTCACATGCCAGGCCTATCCCTTAACTCCTGTGGTATCTCTCTGATCCTTGGAAAATTGTTTTTTTGGGGCCACACTTGGCAGTGCTCAGGACTTATTCCTATCTCTGTGCTCAGGGCCCAGGGGACCATATGTTGGTGCTGCGGGTCAAATTTGTCGGTCATGTGCAAGGCAAGCACCCTACCTGCTGTACTATCTTTTCCAACCCCAGGAAAATACTGTACTTTTCTTTGAGTCTCCCTGGGTACTGGGGGCTACCAGGACTCCACCTACATAAGGGGGCCATGTGGTGCTGGGGATCAGACTTGGGGTCACTCTCATGCTGGGTGGTTCTTTTTTTGGGGGGGGGTCCCACCCGGCAATGCACAGGGGTTACTCCTGGCTTTGCACTCAGGAATTACTCCTGGTGGTGCTCAGGGGACCATATGGGATGCTGGGAATCAAAGCTGGGTTGGCCGCGTGCAAGGTGAACGCCCTACCCTCTGTGCTATCACTCCAGCCCCCTGGGTGGCTCACTTTTGAAAGGGTCTTTGTGACAGGCAGTATGAGGGAGTTGGGGCTCAAGAGATGGGTCCTAAGGCGGCCACAATCCAGAGGTCACTCTGTGTTAGTTCTGGGACACAGGGCCGACTCGAACTTCTTGTACCAGAGGCCTTTATTTTCTCTCCTACCATCTAAACTTGTGGCCCAGAATGGGCACAGCCCTGGAGGCACCATCATCTTGCCACAGAATCTCCCCATCAGCCTCACTCTTTCCTGCGCTTGCCAGTCCAGAGATCTGGAAGGCAGGAAACAAATTCTTCTAGTATGCCTCCACTTTTTCCCTTTGGGATCCATCAAGATAGAACTCGAGGGGCTGGAGAGATAGCACAGCGGGTAGGGCGTTTGCCTTGCACGCGGCCGACCCGGGTTCAAATCCCAGCATCCCATATGGTCCCCTGAGCACAGCCAGGGGTAATTCCTGAGTGCAGAGCCAGGAGTAACCCCTGTGCATCGCCAGGTGTGACCCAAAAAGAAAAAAAAAAAGATAGAACTCGAGACACGTGATCTGCTCTAGCAGTGGCAGACATCGGCCTGAATGTCCGTGTAACCCCAACCTGAAACGGGGCTCTCTGCTCCTCAACCTTTTCCCAGCCAAGGCCTCTGTCTAATCTTGCTTCCTTCCTGGACACCCTAGTCTGGAATATCCCAGAGGCCCAAGGTGCCCACCTGACCCCCTGGTGAGACAGTGCCTTAACATAACTTAATCCGCTGGTCTCCTTGATGTCACAGCTGGCCCTGGGCTGAAAGCAGGTCCCCCTCCCACTGCCTGACCTTTCGCACTGCAGGAGCCAGTGGACTGAGCAGGCACTTCGGTTCTCCTAAGGGAAGTAGCTCCAGTCAGCGAGATTGGTGCCAAGAATGTCTAAACCTGGGGGTCAGACTGGAGGAGTCAGAAGCTGGGCTATGAACTGCAGGGGAAGATCCCCAAACAGTGCCATCTCAGTGCCCTGTGGCAGGCTGGGGGTGCCTCCCCTCCCCTCCCCTCCCCTCCCCCGGATTGCTTTCCTCCTCCAACTCTGGCCTGAAAACAGCACCCAGGCAGACACTCTCTGGATACCTGGAAGGTGTGGTCGAGATGGAGAGCACATCAGTGTGGGGCTAAGGCTGGGAGGTGAAAGACCTGGACAACCATCTGTCCATCACCCTGAGTGGGGCCCAGGGGTCCCAATGATGACTGTGTAGGGAAAGATGGAGAGCCCGACACCACCCGAATTCGAGGCCTGGTAACGGATGCTGACGGACCCTTAAATAAGGCGGTCTTGACAAGGAAAGGCACTCAGGGAGAAGGGATAAAGGGGACCCCATGGGGAGGGGAGGAAGGAAAGGAAGGACACAGCAGGTTCGGGGCTGGAGAGGCGGGAGACCCAGCCCGAATAGACACCGCAGCGCCAATGAGCAGGCCATCATGGTAGCTTGAGTTTAAATTTTTAATGCACTGGCTGGCTGAGTAGTGGCGGTCGGGGGCCTGCGGGGGAGGCTTCGTCCAGCGCGCTGCGGGGCGGGACCCAGGCCACTTGATAAACAGCTCATCAGGCCACGCAGCGGCTCCAGTTTCTGCTCCCGGGGGTGCGGCGAGCTGTGGAGGGGAGGGGGGAGGGTGCGACCAGACACGGGCATGAGCAGGTGGGGTGTGGGCGCCCCGCCCGCCCGCCCCATCCATCCATGCCCTGGTTCATGCTCGGCCCCCTCTTCCCCTCCACCACCCAGGGCGGGGGTCCATGGCATCGCAAGCCGCCCTCTCACCTCCGCTCCCTCCGCCACATGCGCAGCCAGGGGAAGAAGTAGAAGCAGCCCCAGTAGATCCTGCGGGGAGAGCGCAGGGGCGGGCGGGGCGGGGCGGCGCTGACCCCACTGCCTTGGCCCCACCGCCCGCCGCCGCGCCCCGCTCAGGAAGGTCAGACCCCGCCCCCGGGGCGTGTCTCCCGCTGACCCCGCCCCGGCCCCGCCCCCGGGCCGCCCGCCTCCGGCGGAGTCGCGCCCTCCTCCCTCCTCCCCCCGCCCCCCGCATCCCGGAGAGGCCGGGTTCCTCCTCCGCAGAACCCCGCCTCCACTCACTCCTCCTCCGCCTCCAGCGCCACCTCGTATCGCCTCAATCCCGACATGTCCCGGGCTCCGAACGGCTCCTGGGGAGCGGCAGGGTTGGGATCAAGGACTCCCCAAGCCCAGATCCCACTCTGTCATTCTCAGGGTCAGCCTCACATGGTCTCAGGTAACCTGGGGCAGGTGCCCCCGGGAAGCCTCCATCGGCCACATTGGGGACAGGGGTGCGGGGTGGGGTTGGAGATTTGGGAGGTACTAAACGTTAAGGGATTAGGAGGCAAGTCCAGAAGGGGCCTAGGGGAGGGGGTCCGGGTGGGGGAGAGTCGGGGCGATCAGGGGGTTGGGATATTTGGGGCCCCGGGTGCGGATTTTCGGGGGCTGGGGTCACCTGGAGGGGGCTGAGGGGTCGGCGCTGCCTAAACTCCCCGCCCTCTCTGGCTCCACCCCGGAAACTGACCGTTATCGTTACGTCACAGGGACTCCGTCTGCGCATCAGGGGTGGGGTTTGACTAATTTCCGGAAGGGGCGGAGTCAAACTCATTCATTGGAGGGGGAGGCAGGGTCTATGCCTAAAGGGATGGAGTCCGAATCCTTGGGTGGATGTGATGGAGTTAAGGACCCTGTCAGCGGGATGGAGCTGGATTTTGAAGCGCGGAGACCTCGGAGCCAGGCAGCAAGGAGATTTGGGGCTTGTCCATCACTGTTTCCCAATCTCTCCTCCCTCTCCTTGACTTCTGCCCCACCACTTGCCTTTCTTGGCTGCCCTTTTTCCATTTGTATGACCCTGGGTCAAGAAGGAGTAGGCCTCCAGAGAGGGCCTAGTATAGACAGACCAAGCTTAGCGGTGGGCCACTAGTTGTAGGCAATGGCCTTGGCCAAGTCACTTAGTGACCAGAGGTCTGCAGCCTTTCCTCTCTGAGTTGAGCCCTACCTTTTTGTGACTTTTGTTCCCAGGGTCATTCAGTAGTATTGAGTGTTCTGCATGTGAGACATTTCGGGGCATAGGATGCAGCAGTAAAGAAGACAGGCAGCTCTCACCTTCAGAGGCGTTTTCTGGCTTGGAGATGCGGGTATGGAAAGAGTCACTGAGCATTATAGTAAATGTCTGACTGTGAAGTAGAGAGTGTGCTGTTGCAGTGCCCAGAGAGAGCAATTAAGCCTGTGTAAGAGGTAGGAAACAGCTGCAGGAGTTGCTGAGGAGGGATGAGGAGGGCCTGGAGCTGGACTGTAGGGGAGAATGGACAGAAAAGAAGTGAAATTTCAGACTGAAGTGTGGAAAGTGGATACACATACTCTCTCCATTCATGCCATCTTTTTTCTTTCTCCTTTTCCCTTTTGTACCTGTCTTTATCTGCCTGGGCCATAAACAGGTGCTAGACCAGTGGTTTTCAACCTTTTTGTGCCTGTGGACTGTAGTTGTCCATGCACTGGTAGTTGAAAACCAGTTGATAGGCATGTGGGTACCAGCTGGGCTTTATTTGAAGCATTACCACAGTCTGGGCACGGAGACAGTATGCTCCTGCCACACATACATACACACACACACACACAGAGCATGCACGCACACACACATCCTAGGCCCTTCCTTGGCTGGTGCTGTTGTGCTGCAGAGGGATCCCAGTGCTGCAAGGATTCAGACCACTCACACACGGGGCTCTCACTGGGGAACTTGGGGCTATTGCTGCTGAGACGCTTGTTGAAGAGACTGGGGACATGGATGAGAGTCTTGGAAAGGGGCTGAGAGAAAGGAGGCAAAGGATTGGGCTTACCTTGGCTGGGTGCTTCTGCAGTCTCCGGATGATAATCTTCACCCAGGGATGGGGTGTGCAGAGTCACTGGTGGTGACCTATCCATGTGAACCAGCCTGGAGTGGGAGAGAATGAAACAGCTCTGAAAACTCGGATTCCTGGAAGGTTTGGGTGTATGGGCCAGAAGCTGAGGACCATATTCAGGACCATTTCAGAGGCTTCCTTGGGGGGTGGGCCTCCTCAAGAAGGAAAATAGATGGGAAACCAAACCCCATGGGATGGAGGAGGTGTCGGGGAGAGGAAGAGCCTGTTTGATCTCAGTATCTGCAGCCATCCGTAATTTTGTTTGGTGGTTTTCTGGTTTGTGTTTTTGGACTGCACCCAGCAGTGCTTAGGACATATTCCTGGCTCTGCACTCAGGGATCACTCCTGGTTGGCCTCGGGAACCATATAGGGTGCCAGGGATCAAACCTGGATCAGCTGTGTGCAAGAAAGCACCCTACCCTCTGCACTATCTATTCAGTCCCTGTAGCCAGCCTTGAGGTGATAGGGACAACAAAGCACCAGAAACATCCCTCAGAATTGGATTCTGGTTCTCTAAGAGGCAGAGTTCTTGAGAGATCTTGGCAGCACTCAGAACTCTAGGGCGGGCAGTAGCATTAGGACTGGAGAGGGCTGTACCTCCTTCCAAGTGGGAAGGCCGTACCCCTGACTGCAGTTCAGAACACCTGTGTCCAGTGCATTTGGCATTCCTTGCCCCCCCCCCACCATAGGGCACTGCACTCCTCCCTGTTTAGAGGAGACGGCCACTAGAGAGGACCCCAGAGACTCTAGGTTCCCTCCAAGCACTGACACCTCTGGGTACAGGTGGGGTGCAGACATAGCGACATCATACAGTGTCTGTACTGGACATAGATATCCCACACCATACACACAGATGATGGGGATGAGCGTTTGCACGGGTGTTCCCACAGTTACCCACAGGGCACACCATTGGTACCCTTAGGCTCAGCTCTCCAAGACACTCCTGGACCTCCATGCTGACCTGAACTTGTCTCCTTTGCAGACACTCTACATGATGCACTGATCCCTGCTCTGTGCTCCCTCTTATCATTTTACCCTCTTTCCTTTCCAGGGGGACCAAGAAACCTGCATGCTGCGAGGAAGGGCGGTGGAGGACGGGTAGAGATGGACAAAAGGGTAGAAGCTCCAGCAGCAGCAAGGAGGCCTGCTTGTGGGGAGCCTGTGTAAGACGATGTGGGGCTGGACAGGGACAGCGCCAGAGTGACCATGAGGGTGAGGGGAAGTCCCCAGCGCGCGTGTGTGTGTGTGTGTGTGTGTGTGTGTGTGTGTGAGAGAGAGAGAGAGAGAGAGAGAGAGAGCCCCAGATGATGAAATCTTAATAAACACATTAAATAAAAATACTGATACCAGAGTTCACATAACTTCCTGTTTGGTAAACACCTGGGTGTGCTGGGAGGGTGTGATAATGTGATTGATAGAAGTTTATGTGTTCATTCAGGTGGCCAAAATATTTTTTTCCCAGAATGTTTTTTTTTTTTTGCCACACCCAGCAGTATTCAGCACTTACTCCTGGCTCTGCACTCAGGAATGACTCCTGACGGGCTTGAGAGACCATAAGGGGTGCCAAGGATTGAACCCAGGTCAGCTGTGTGCAAAGCAAGCACCCTATCTGCTGTATTATTACTCTGGTCTCTCTCCCCCAAGTCTTAATCTGCACTGTTCCAACCTTAAAAACAGTGGTCAAAGAAAGGACTCTATACCAACAGATAACTTTAAACTTCCTTTTTTTCCCTTCTTTTTTTTTTTGGGGGGGGTGCACACCTAGCGATGCTCAGGGGTTATTCCTGGCTCTGCACTCAGGAATTACTTCTGGCGGTGCTTGGGGGACCATATGGGGTCAGCCGTGTGCAAGGCAAACACCCTACCCGCTGTGCTATTGCTCCAGCCCCTTAAACTTCTTTTTTACCCTTTTATTTTTCCCTTTGATATGCTTTATCACTAAGATCTAGCCCCTGATACGATTTTCTTTTGACCTAGAAGTAGTTTATTATTTGTTTTTGTGAGGCAGGAAAGTTTTTTTTTAATTAATTAATTTATTTATTTTTATTTTATCACCATGTGGAAAGTTACAGAGTTCTCAGGTTTATGTCTTAGTTATACTGTATTCAAACACCATCCCTTCACCAGTGCCCATATTCCACCACCAAAGTCCCCGGTATACCCCCCGCCCCCCACCCCAACTGTATAACTGATGAATTCACTTCATTTTCTCTTCACCTTGATTACGTTCCATATTTCAACACAAAACTCACTATTGTTGTGGGAGTTATACACCCAAACAAGATAACCCTATTAAGGAAGCATTTGATAATTAGTTTTCCATTAAAAGATTGTATGTTTTCAGGTTTTAGAAAAGGTCGCACGGCCGCACGGCTTGGATGTGTCCCAGTCCCGAATCCCAGAGCCGTGTTAGTTGCTGCTCAGTGTCGCCAGGGCTCCATCTGGAGAAGGTGTGCAGGCTGCACCTCCTCCTTCCGGCTCCCCGGTGTTGTTGGCCCCAATTCGGGTCCGGAGCATTTTCCGGGACGCGTTGCTCACCAGAATGCCTGCCGCTCCTCTGTTGATTGTGGCAAGATGGCGCCGAGGGTGGGTCGAAGGCGTGACTTCCGGCAGCCGGGAAGAGGCAAGAAAGTTTTTATTGAAACTTACTTAGAAAGATGTGAGGGAAGAGAGAGAAGCACACGTTTGAGAGAGAACACAGGCTTCTCTAGTGAAATAAGTGAAGAAACATTGAGACAAGCAAGGGAGATATGAGTTAAGGGAGAACATGAACTTGGAGAAGGAGCCTAGTTTATCAAATTTCATTGGGTCCCCTCTCAGGATATCATCCTGTCCACCAGGTAGCTGTTTAACACATTGATTCCAACACATGCTCCTGTGTAAGTGGAAGAATTGTGTCTATGTGTTATATGTTTGTGTCTGTCTGCATCCTTGTGTTTGTCTTGTGACTGTACAGTTAAATATCTATGGTGTGTCCTTGATGTATATCTGCAATTGAATGCATGGTTTATTATGTGCCTCTGTGTGTGTGTGTGTGTGTGTGTGTGTGTGTGTGTGTATGTGTGTTTGGATGTACATATGTAGGTGGGTGAGGGTATAAATTGGTACTTTTTATCAGTTTGTTTTGGGGCCACATGTGGTGATGCTCAGGGATTACTCCTGGTTCTGCACTCAGGAATTACTCCTGGCAGTGCTCAGGCAACCGTCTGGGATGCCAGAGATTGAACCTGGGTTGGCCGTGTGCAAGGCAAATGCCCTATTCGCTGTAGGATGGCTCTGGCCCCTAGATTGTTACTTAGGTGTGTTCTTGTGGGTATGTGTTTTGGCTGCTTGCTCTTTCCCTTTGAGCTCTTGCCTCCACAAGGCCTGCAGGGGGCATCTAGTGCTTAGGGAAAAAAAGAATTATTGAGGCTTCTGGGTGTGTGTGTGTGTGTGTGTGTGTGTGTGTGTGTGTGTGTGTGTGTGTGTGTGTGTGTGTATGTTTTGGTGGGGAGGGCATGTTCTTGCCTTAGAATGCTAAACTGTTTGGTTCCAGACAGGAGCTGGAAATGAACAAGAAATGAGATGACTCAGCTCCTGAAAGTCCCGGATCCTGGGTGGGGGTGTTTTTTTATTTTTTATTTGTACCCCATCCTTCTCCAAACCCTCTGGCTATGTGCAGACTGTCCTGGCCCAAACAGGAGGGCAGAACTTGGCCCTGTGTTCCCAGAGTGTGGGTGGAACGTGGCACAGGACTTCTGGAGGTGACAGGACATAGGGATGGGGGGAAGTCTTGGGCAATAGTATATCCCCTTCCCTTCCTCCTGCCTTCTGGAGTCTGAAGTAATATCACTGCCAGGGTTTCCCGGAACCCCCCGCTCCTCTCGCCCCCTCCTTTGTTTCTCACAGTTTGGACTACTCTGATCCCAGGGCTCTGGGCCTGGGTTTGGGAGAAGTTCTGGAAACAAGAACTCCTGAAGCCAAAGCAGAAGGTGACTTATAGGGCTGAGATGGGGCGTCCTGCAGGGTCCAGGAAGGCTGCCTGGAGGAGGGAGCTCTGCCAGCTGTGGCTTTCCCCACCCTTCCCTCCTCTTGCTGTGTGCAGTGCTCACTTGTTTGGTTGTGGTGCTCTCTGGGAGCTGCTGTGGAGCTAATACAATGCTCCCTGGGGGATGCTCACATTTTTACATGCAGGGCTTGTAAAAATTACAGTTTGGTCACCCAGCTGTAATACTCTGGAGATCATAAGCTTTACAGACTGGAGCTGCTGGTGCCAGCGGGAGGCTCTGGGGATAGGATTTGAGGCCTCACACTGGGAGGCTGGGGCGTTTGCCACAAAGCCCTCTCCCAGGCCTCTCTTCCTGAGGTTTGAGGAGGGGTGAGGCAGGTGAGAGCACACCAGGCAGAGTGAACAGCAAGCGCGATGGCAGAGAGAAAGCACAGGGCTTGTCACTGATCCCAGTGTGGGGGCAGGGAGACAGGGTGAGCAGTAAGAGAGGTGATGTTTGGGTGGGGGGTGGGACCTGGCTCTTTCTGGCCAGATCTCCTTTCAGAAAGATTCTTGAGAACTGAGCCCTGGGGGGCCCGTCAGGACGGGACCTTCGAGTGGTGCTGGGAAAGAGGCCCAGATGCCAGACACTCAAAGAGGTGGAAAGCCTGGTGCCTGGTGACAAATCGGAATGATGGGGAACCAAGCCGGCTGAGGAGTGAGGAACTAGCAAATCGACTTCCGGCTTCCAGACGGCAGAGCCAACTGCCTGCTTGGGCCTTTCTCTCGGCTTGTTCCCCAAACCTCCCTCTGCACTTGGCAGTGCTTTTTCTAGTCACTCATCTCAGAAAAACGTCACCTCCGTCCCTCTTGCTGCGCAGACCTGCAGCCTGGTGCCGTCTGGGTTCCCTCCTGCCTTCGCTCGCAGCTCTTGACTCAGCCCCTCCCCTGTGTCCCAAGTGTGTCTCCTGCCCTCTGCTCTTCCCTGGATGCCAGCTTGCCACGCCTGCACATTTGAGGCATCCTCTGACTTCCCCACTGCCCAGTACAAGCCATTTTCTGAACTTCCAGAAAAATCTTCAACTCTTCTGAGATGTTTGTCCTCTGAGTAAATCTGTAAGCACAAAATCTACAGTCCTGGGGCTGGAGTGATAGCACAGTGGGTAGGGCGTTTGCCTTGTACGCGACCGACCCGGGTTCTAATCCCAGCATCCCATATGGTTCCCTGAGCACCGCCAGGGGTAATTCCTGAGTGCAGAGCCAGGAGTAACCCCTGTGCATCGCCAGGTGTGACCCCCCCCAAAAAAAAAAAATCTACAGTCCTCCATGTAGCCTTCAGACACTTGGGCCAGCGTGTGCCTGGGGGCTGCTGTTGGCCTCCCTACATCCCCTCTCCTCCTGGCTGACGTGGTCCAGCCACTCTTGGTTTTTGCTCCTTGAATGACTGCCTGCTTCTCCTTCAGATGTTAGCTTAAACGTCATCTTGGGTTTAGAGAGGCAGTATAGGTGTCTAGGTGCATGCCTTGCATGCTGATGACCCCAGTTCAATCCCTAGCACCACATGGTCTCCTGAGCACCCCTGGGGCATCCCAGGTAGCCAGCAGCACTGCAGGGTCTGAGCAGCTCTGCGTTCTCTGGCCTTTGCATTTCATCTTTGGCTTGGTTGATCGAGAATTGCTGGGAGGGACCCTGACCTCTTGAGCACCACTCAGTAGACCCTGTGCCCCCTTCCCTAGTTTTCTATTCAAATAAAATTTTCTTGGCCACCCATTTAAATTTAAAACATGCCAATGCCATCTCTATTGTTGGTTTTCATCTTTCTTGGCCATTTATTGTACCTTTCATATGCATCTCCAATTTGAAATTCCCTTCAAAATTTTTTTTTTATTATGGGACCAGAGTGATAGCACAGTGGATAGGGAGTTTGCCTTGCACATGGGCGACCCAGGTTCTATTCCTGGCATCCCATATGGTCCTCCGAGCACTACCAAGAGTAATTCCTGAGTGCAGAGCCAGGAGTAACCCATGAGCATTGCTGGATGTGGCCCCAAAAGACAAAATAAACAAACCAACAAACCAAAGCCTTTTGCTGCCATGCTCCTGGCTGGACTCCACTGCTCAGATGAGTCTCATTCAGAAATTAATCTGTTGAAAAACTTGGGTATGTGAGTTTTGTGACTGAAATTTCCAGGCTTTCACAGAGTTGGGTATGGGCTACTTCTCCCCTATCTTCCTGTACTTCTGGAAGCCCCAGCAGCCATGCACATGCCCCCAATTAAAAATTTAACTCTAGCTATATCACCTCATTAAAAATTTGGACACCCTGGAGTGTACCAGCTGCATCTCAAATTCTGCAACACTGATAAACCGCAAGTAGCACATCAGATTCGGTGGGATGTAATGTAGGAGGGCAGCTAATCTTGATTAAAAAAACATAAACACACAGAAGGCTTAATCTGTAATTTTAGTAATCTCTTAGTGATTTTAATAATCTCTCCACAAAGGCTTAATGGCTCCATGGTGAGATATAACAATCTTTACTAACTTTCTTTTAAGGAAACTTTTGGATTATTATTTTAGCAAATTATTTATAGCAAGCAATATAAAATAAAGTAGTGAAGGTTTTGGATGCAGGCTTAAGAAGTGGTTGGTTAAAAAAAAGGGGGGGCTCCGGGGTGGCAAAAATAAAAATTAAAAAAAAAAAGAAGTGGTTGGTAAAGTTGGAAATAATGGTGGTGGGAAGGTGGAATGGTGGTGGGATTGGCACTGGAATATTGAATATTGAATGTAACCAAACTGATGACTTAATAGTTATAAAGTTGAAAATAAAATAAAATGAATAATAAAGTAAAAAACTCCTGGACTCCGCACCAGGCTGTTTTCACTTGGGGCACCCCAGAGGGGGGTGGGTGAGAACCCTTCCTGCCCTAAGGAACCAAGCCAAGCCCCGACAGCCAACCTCCACTACTCAACCACTGCCATGCTCCAGGCCACTTTCCGGACACATTATAAGACACTTCCTACCCATTTTCATAATTACTCCACCATATTTGATGGAGTTCAGATAGTAAGCAACAAGTCATAGAGTAATAATATATATATGTATATATGCATATATATACATATATACGTATATATGTATATACACACACATACATACCTCTCAGAGAGCCCGGCAAGCTACAGAGAGTATCCCACCTGCAGGGGCAGAGCCTGGCAAGCTACATGTGGCATATTAGATAGGTCTCATTCCCCTGACCCTGAAAGAACCTCCAATTGTTGGGAAAAACAAGTAAGGAGAGGCTGCTAAAATCTCAGGGCTGGGAGGAATAGAGACCTTACTGGTGCCTGCTCGAGTAAATCGACAAACAACGGGATGACAGTGATATAGTGAAAGTAAAAAACAATTTCAAAAAATTATTTTGGTGGGAGGGTTTGGCTCTGTGCTGAAGGTCACTTCTTTGTTTGTTTTGTTCTGTTTTGGTTTTGGGCCACACCTGGCAATGCTCAGGGGTTACTTCTGGCTCTGCATTCAGGAATTACTCCTGGCAGTGCTTGGGAGGACCATATGTGATGCTGGGGTTTGAACCCAGATTGGTCATGTGCCAGGCAAGCACCCTACCCACTGTATTGTCGCTCCCACTGCCCTTCTCCCTTCCCTTAAATTTTTAGGGAATGTTTGGGAAGTAGGACATTGAATGTCATAGAAATTGTTATACAATGAGATGTTTATCTTTTTGTTGTTTATCTTTTTCTCACAAAATTAGCTCCTTTTTGTTGGCATAAGTCACTCATGGAATGAATTTCATTGCAGAAAGTTTACATGCTAATTTTTCTAATCTCCTTTGCAGCTAGGGCATATGGTTAATAAGTGTTTCTCTTCAAGGACTATTGGCAAGGAAGGTGTGGACGTCGATGTGGAGGTCTCGTTCTGTTCAGCAGGGAGAACCCTTTGTGGGGCTAAGAAGGGGATGCAGCCAAATGAACAGAGGCAGAGCCCGGAGGAAGGAGAAAAGGCATTTATTCTATGGCAGTTACAGTATTTATACCTTCCTGCTGGGAGGAGGTGGTATAGTATGCATGCCGGGGACCCTCAATAGAAATGCAGGGTGTGGCATGGGGTTAGCTAGTGATAAACAAATGCTGATAGGATAAAATCAGTAAGATTAGGAGTGGCAACCTTTGCTAGGTGTGGCATGGGGTTAGTTAGTGATAAACAAATAGTGACAGGATAAGATCAGTAAGGTAAAATGGCTCTCTACAGGAAGGGACGTGGAAGAAAGTTAGCAGAGACATTAGGGAATCCATTTTTTTTGGGTGGGGTAATTTTTAGACTACACCTGGTGGTGCTCAGGACTTACTCCTGGCTCTATGCTCAGGGATCACTCCTAGCAGGTCTGGGGTGCTGGGATTGAATCCAGGTTGGTCACATGCAAGGCAAGCACCCTACCCATTGTACTACCTTTCCAGCTCCTAAGGAATCAATTTTTATAGTGGTGAGAGTGTGGTGAAAGTATTGCCACTTTCTAGAGGTTGCTGTAGCTGTGGGAGATGGAATCTGGGAACTGGCTGCTCCCCTAACATTTTGGGTCCTTGGGGCAACAGTACCAATGCTAGCCATGCATCTAAATATTTCCAAGGTATAAACCGAGCCAGTACGTTGTTAAATGAAAATATGCCTATCTTCCTGACTTGAAATATAGAATATTTTAAAAATAACTTGCAGGTCTAATTCAAATAGACAATTCGTGTTTTCTCTTTCTTTCTTTCTTTTTTTTTTTTTTTTTTTTTTTTTTTTTTTGCTTTTTGGGTCACACCCAGCGATGCTCAGGGGTTACTCCTGGCTTTGCACTCAGGAATTACTCCCGGCAGTGCTTGGGGGACCATATGGGATGCCGGGGATCGAACCCGGGTCGGCCGCGTGCAAGGCAAACGCCCTACCCGCTGTGCTATCGCTCCGGCCCCTCTTTCTTTCTTTCTTTCTTTCTTTCTTTCTTTCTTTCTTTCTTTCTTTCTTTCTTTCTTTCTTTCTTTCTTTCTTTCTTTCTTTCTTTCTTTCTTTCTTTCTTTCTTTCTTTCTTTCTTTCTTTCTTTCTCTCTTTCTTTCTTTCTTTCTTTCTTTCTTTCTTTCTTTCTTTCTCTCTTTCTCTCTTTCTTCCTTCCTTCCTTCCTTTCTTTCTTTCTTTCTTTCTTTCTTTCTTTCTTTCTTTCTTTCTTTCTTTCTTTCTTTCTTTCTTTCTTTCTTTCTTTCTTTCTTTCTTTCTTTCTTTCTTTCTTTTTTTTGTGTGTGGGTACACCCAGCAGTGCTCATGGCTCTGTACTCAGGGAGCAGTCCTGGGAGGGGGGGCTCAGGGAACCATGTGGGGTACTGGGGATCGAACCCTGGTTGAATGCATGAAAAGCATGCGCCTTGCCTGCTGGACTATCCGAATGGAGCTTTCTGGAGTTTTATGCTGGAAGGATGTGGTCAGCGGAGAGCCACTTTCCAGTCAGCATCAGCCTTGTCCCCTTTCCTTCGCCCACTCTCCTCTTCCCATCCTCAGTTCCACAACGTACCATGAAAGGTGCAATACAGGCACTCCAGACCCCTGCATACACCCCCTCTGCGGTGTGAGTGGACACAGCCTCGGAGTCTTGGTCTCTGCCTACAGAATGGGACTAGGGATCTCACTGCACATGGCTGTTCGGTGGAGGCACAGGAAGGAAGACCAGGCTAGAGGAGACGCAGAGACGGTGGTGGACAATGGGTACCTTAGTACTGGTGCAGTGTAGTAACTTTGTGTATTGACACGGCAACCTTTAACACTATTGGAACTGCCTAAACTCTGATAAATAGAAACAATGATTTTTCCAAAACAGTTTGATAAAGAAGATACAATGCACAGAAAGCATTGAGCTTAGAGCCTGGCATGTGGTCAGCACCCCAAAGTAATGATTGTCCTTCTCCCCAAGGATCACTTTCTTAGACCTGGCCCTGCTGGTGGGTTGGTTCAGAGAGGGGGTACATGGAGCAGCTAAGAGTCTGGAGTTGCCCAAGGAGGACCCCCTGCCTGGCCAGGTTACCAGCTTCCTGGCTGGCATGTTATGCTTCTCTGCCCCTCAATTTCCTCCTCTGTCATATGAGAAAGTTCCAGGTCCCTCAAGCAGTGCCCGTGAGGAATCGACCAGAACACAGAGCCCCATCCTTTCGTGGGGATGGTCTCAGGGCCGTGGATGTTCTCTGGCTAGAGCAGGGTCTCTCTGTCCCGCAGGGGTCTTGGGGAGGAAATCCCCCAGGGGAATCCTGCTTCTTTGTGAGACACTGAGTTTTGAAGGTTTTCTGACTGTCTCTGAGTTTCCCGGAGGCAAAGAAGGGGGGCCTGGGGTGGAGGGGCTTATCGGAAAAGAAAAACCCCAACATGATACAATAAAAAATATGATCAGAATCACATGGCAGCTCTGATCAAACACAGCCGGGCACAGAGGCACAGCCATGGCTGGGAACTGGATGTGCTCTGGGGGCGTGAGGGGGTGGGGCCGGCCCGTGGGAAAGGACCACATTCGGTTCCAGTGGCTGGGAATCCAATGTGTTCTGGGACTTGTTCTGTGCCAGACCCTGTGCAGAACACTGCTGCCAACAGAAACAGACAGGGATCCTTTGCTTTGTTTTGAGCTCCCAGTGGTGCTCAGGGCTCAGGGAATTGAACTCAGGTTGGCGGTGTACAAGGCAAGTAAGTGCTTTACCCGCTCCCCTGTCTCTCCAGTTCCTGGACTGGCTGAAGCGTTTTGTCCCGCATACGGGCTGTGCGGTGGACAACTCCCTGAACGTCAGGCTGTTGCAGGCAGCAGCATCCTGGTAGGGAAGCTGGGAGCCCATTCCACCCGGCCCAGAGCCGGCAGCCTCCTCCTTGCCAGGAAGGGAGGGCGGGAGGCTCCAGGCCTGACAAACTCAGACTCGGTCATGATGGAAGATATCACTGAGTCCCCGTGTGAGGCCGGAGAGAGTGTGGAGTGATTGAAGCCAAGAGCTGAGACCATCCTTGGAATGGGACATGGGATGTGACAAGTGACAGGTTGCAGGGCTTAGCCTTCACTCGGAGATAAAGAGATAGGCGTGGGTGAGCAGCGGGTGGTGGACCGAGGGTGGGGAAAGGGATGGAGATTCCCAGCCAGCTGGAGGCTCGGATGCAGGGGACGGAGCCCGGGGCTGGAGAAGCAGAGGTGGAGGAGACCTGGGGCTTGCTCCCTTTGGGGGACTCTGGTGCCAGCCTCCTCAGGCTTCTTCAGAATTTTCATCCCCCAGGCCCCAGGGCTGTCAGGTGCTTCACTAGCTCTAGATCATGTCCTTGCTTTGACCCTCAGCTTCCCCTTCGTTCCCAAGGGAGCTCTCTGGGGCCCCAGGAAGCAGGTATTACAGAGCAGGGGTTTAGTTTAAGACACAAAGATTTGGAGTCAGTCTTTGAAGAGATTCCTTTTTTGGGGGGCGGGGGGATCTGGGGAAAGGTGTTGGTTCACATCCGGCAGTGCTCAAGGCTTACTCTTGGCTCTGCACTCAGGGATCACTCCTGGTGGTGCTTGGGAGGCCCTATGGGATATTGGGCCTGAGTCAGCCTCCTTAATCCCTCCCTGTCTTTCTGGCCCAGACTGAAGGGATTCTTAAAAGTTAAGTCTTTACCCTCATGTGACAGATGGGGGACTGGAAGAAAGCTCCCCAGCTGCCACAGTGAGGGGCCAAGTGGGATTAAGGACTGGTGGGAGAGGGGGCAAGGCACTGAGATAGGGTTCCAGTTGTTCCCAGGGGCATGTTAGGGGATCTGACCTGGAAGCACCTGTCCCAGCACCCCACCTGCTTCCCTCTTCTGTCTGTGTCCCAGGGCCCGAGGGATGGTGCTGTCACGCTGGGCAGGATGCTTCCTGCTTGGCCTGCTGGGGAAGAAGTGAGTCCTGTGCACCCCCCACAACTGTGCTCATCTTCCGCCTGTTGGGATTCAGGGCAAGGGGCCAGGGGGGTCTGGAGCTGGGCCTGCTGGAACTCCATGGCCAGCTGCCTTGATGGATGGCCTAATGGATGTGGGGAGACAGGGGTGACGGGAGGTAATGGCTGGATGCTCGGATGCATGAACGCATGGGTGGTTTCTCCCAGACAGCCCAGCCACCCTTCCCTGCCGGCTCACCTGTTTCTTGAGAGCTCAACCTTCCCTACCCCTTGTGCCTCTCTGACACCTATACTTGGGCTACTGAGGGACGCAAGTCCAGCCGAAGGAGAGTCCAAGGAGTGTCTGCTGGTGAGGGGCCCCCCAGTCTATCCTGTGCTCTCCCCCACCCCCACCCTCCAGCTACCCGGGCCTGACTTTGCTCCCACATGAAGGGGATTGGGGTAATGATGGCTGCCCTTCCCCAGACCTGGGGCTCTGTTCCGCACCTCGCAGACTTGTTACTCCCAGCTGGACAGGCCCATGGATGAGGCGGGGGGGGGTCCACAAGCAGCCCCTGAGCACCAGCCAAGCTGAGCCAGAGCAGCCTGCAGTGAACTTGAGTCATAGGAAGTGTTGTCCTCCACGATGCTTTTCTTCTTCCCCTTCTGAGCATGTCCCTCCATCTTGGGATTCCCCTGGGGCTGAGGTGGGCTGTAGGGCCCTGGTGGGTGCCTCCATGCTCTCTTTCCTTGCTCCCACATCTGCTGCTTCCACATGCAGGCCCCTCTTCTTCCCCCCGACTGCTGGCTCGTGCAGCTGTCCATGAGAATTCTTGAGAATCTGCTCCTCAGCCTTGTCTGTGGGGCTAGACCTGCCCCAGGTGGCCGAGCTGGAGTGGAGATCCCTCTAGCTTATTTTCCCGTGTGGTGCCGGAACCTCACCTAGGCAAGGTGGGAGCTTTGCCACTGAGCCACAGCACCCTATCCCTGGATTTATTATTATTATTATTATTATTATTATTATTTTGCTTTTTGGGTCACACCCAGCAATGCTCAGGGATTACTCCTGGTTCTGCACTCAGGAATTACTCCTGGTAGTGCTTGGGGGACCATATGAGATGCCAGGGATCGAACCTGGGTCGGCCGCGTGCAAGGCAAACGCCCTACCCGCTGTGCTATCGCTCCGGCCCCTTATTTTTTTTTTTTTGAGACCATGCTCTGTTTATAATTTTTTTTGGGGGAAGGCACACTCGGTGGTGCTCAGGGCTTACTCCTGGCTTTGCACTTAGGAATCACTCCTGGTGGGCTCGGAGGACCATATGGGATGTCAGAGGCTGAACCGGCCTTGGCTGTGTACAAGGCCCTACTGCTGGATCCCTGGAGACCACACTCTGTTTGGAGAGATGAGTTTTCACCCTAGACTCCCAGTCCCCCCTCACATAGTTGTTTTAATTTTTTTGCTTTTTGGGTCACACCTAGCAATGCACAGGGATTATTCCTGGCTCATACATTCAGGAATTAGTCCTGGCAGTGCTTGGGGAACCGTATGGGATGCTGGGAATTGAACCCGGGTCGGCCATGTGCAAGGCAAATGCCCTACCTGCTGTGCTATTGCTCCAGCCCTGCACATAGTTATTTTAACCTTTCATGTGATGTAAGGGATTGAATTCAGGGTCTCGAATGTACAGGGCGAGTGGGCCACCGGTGAGTTACAGCCCCAGCCCCTCATGCAGTTTTTCACTCTCTCTCTCTGCCTTCTGTCTTTTATTTTGGGTCACACCCAGCAGTGCTCAGGGCTTACTCCTGGCTCTGCTCACGAGTCACTCCTGGTGATGCTGGGAGACCATTTGTAGTGTCAGAGATCTAACCGGGGTCAGTTGCATTCCAGGCAAACACATAATCTCTGAACTATCTCTCTGGCTCAGTTATTCATTCTCAAGACAAATATCCACCGAGTGGCTACTTCATGCCACACCATGTCACCAGGGAGACAGTGGAAACCAAAGTAGATTCCCACCTAGGAACTCTGACAAACCAGAGGTATAACTAACTCGGTGTGATGGAGGAATGGGGGCAGGTGGGGTGGGAGAGCAGCTCTGGATGCTTGGCAGGGACAAAGGTCTGTCACCCAGTCTCAAGTCAAGGAAGGCTTCCTGGAAGAAGAGTCATTTAGACCCAGATGGGAAGCCAGGAGGGCAAAAGAGAGAATTGATGTAGACAGAGGGAGAGGCTTGGGTGGGTGGGCACTTTCCTCCCAGGCGTTTGTTATGGGGGTGGAGTGGGGGAAACCCTTGCTCCCACCCTCACCATGAGATCAGGTTCCCCACAAACTCTCCCCAGGGATACCTGATCCCTGACACACCTGGATGGCTGAGCACCTGGGAGGGTGAGACAGTCTGGGCTTGGTCAGGGAGCCGACACAGGTTGAGTGTCGCTGAACCGTGGGGAAGAGGAGATTGTGGGAACTGACTCAGAGAACTTGGGGAGTCTGCTGGGCTGCAGGGTAGAACTCTCCTGCCGGTCCGCCTCCCGCTTCCTGTCCCAGCCTTCCCACACAGACGACAGACAGTGCTCAGATCTGGGGGTGCCAGCTGGGCTTTATTGGCAGCGTCGTGGTGTGGGAACTGAGGCACTGTGTGCCCGCCAAGCACACGCACGCATGCACACAGGCATGTATGCTTGCACGCATGCACACATGCACGCAGGCAAGCGCACACGCACGCAGGCACGCACGCACGCGCACTCCCCGACACCCCATCCGCTGCCCCGCTGAGGTCTCTGCAGCGACACTGGAGCTGGAGATCTGGCTATTCCTCTGATTCTCCGCTCCCCAGGGCCCCGGGAATGCAATCCCTCACACAGGTGGGGTTCCTTCCAGGGCAGATGCGGGAGCTAACTGCTCAGGGGCTTGTTCTGCAGAAAGGGGAGTGGGGAAGGAGAAACAAGTAATTGGTGGGGGGGTGTCTTAGGCAGAGGCTGGGAGGAATGGGCCGCGCTGAGGGCTCAGGCTTGCTTGGCGTTTTGCCTCTGCAGTCTCTGGATGATGCGGTTCACCCAGGGCTGGTCTGGGGGTGCACAGAGCTGGTGGTCTCTCAGCGTGGTGAACCTGGAGTGAGAGGGCACAGGGCAGAGAGGATGGACCCAGGAAACCCAGCTTCCCAGCGGACTGTGGTTGGAACCCCGCTCGGGTGGGCAGTTTCAGGGGGTTCCAGGAAGGGGTTGCGCTTGCGAGGAAGAGAGGGAGGAGTGGGGCCGTGCCCCGAGACTCACACCACGGCAGGCATCCTGCAGCCATCCTTGAGGTAGCGGAAGGCCTTCACGATCTTCCAGGGGATGAGGCGCTGAGTTACCGAGAGACAGCAGTCTTCTGCGTCATTGGCACCCGCCAGAGCTGGGGGCCGAAGGAAAAGAGAGGGAAGGTAGTGTTGGACACGTGGAATCCCGGGAGTCGAGGTTACTGTCATTGTAGGGGATGAAAAGCTCCCCTTGCTCAGTGCGGGTGGAGATCCCTGGGACCAGTTTGCCCCTACAGTCCATAGTCTTGCTGGTTATTATTATTATTGGTTTGGGGGCCTCACCTGGTGATGCCCAGGTGTTACTCCTGACTCTGTACCCAGGAATTAGTCCTGGCAGTCCTTAGGGTACCATGTGAAATGTGGGGGGCCAAATCCATGTAGGCTACATGCGAGACAAACGCCCTACCTGCTGGACTATCATTCCTGCCCCTCTTGCAGGTTAGTGAAGGTCTCAGAGTACTTTTTTTGATGGTGTATTTTGGGCCACACCTGGGGGGTATTCAGGGATCATCTTTGGCTCTGAGCTCAGGGATCACTTCTTATGGTGCTAGGGGCACAGTTATGAGTGCCAGGTAAGTCCTCTACCCTTCACTACTGTCTCTCTGGTCTCTGAAGTATTTCTAAGCTACTGGGTGAACAGACACGCTGTCCTGTTCCCCCCACCTCTTTCAACTTCCTCTTGATCTCTTGCAAATTGGTGCTGGTCACCAGTGGGCTTGGGGTGGGGTGGGGGATGGGGTCGCAGGGTTGGGGTAGCAGGAAGATGGCGGCCAAAGCTTTAGGAATTGCTGAGTGTTTGGGTTATGAGCCCTGCCTCTGTGTCTCCCATCCTCTCCACCTCCAACCCATATATACTGCTCTCTGCTTTTGCCTGCAAAACGGAGGCAGCAGGAAAGAGAGCCTGCAGAGAGCAGGGCAGACATAAGCTCTGAGATACCCCACCACATGCTCACAGTGGAATTTTGGGACCCAGATACACCCACAGGGCTGGAGAGATCATACAGTGGGTGCAGCGCTTGCCTTGCACATGGCCAGCCTGGATTTTACCCCGAGCCCCACCAGGAATGATCCCTGAGCACAGAACCAGGAGTAAGCCCTGAGCTCCCAGGAAGGTGCCCTGTACCTAAACACACACACACACACACACACACACACACACACACACACACACACACACAGAGGACCAGATACACCCACACTCAGAAGGGAACCCCAAGTTCACAGGCAGCCCCAACTCGCAAGATGCTTCACGTCCGGCACCAAGAGCAGTCAGACGTTTAACTCCCACTTCCTGTCGCTGTAGCCCTGCCGCACTTACCCGGGCTACTCCAGAGAAACAGCAGGCTGAGGACCAGTAGGGGAGCCACAGGCAAGGCCATGGGCGGCAGGCGGACTGCAGGGACTGTGAGTGGAGTGACGGGCTGGAAAGCAGGAGTCGGCAGGGTTGCTGGAGAGCGGTCCTGTCCTGGGGTGGACGCAGGGGACTGGGACGAGTGTGGAAGCCGTGAGCCTGTGGACTGTGACTGCTTCCTATTTATGTCCCTGGAACTTTCACTTTCTTTGCTCAGAAATCCCCTCACTGTGTTCCCTGGATCCCCCTTGCGCCCTCCTCCTTGGATGGAACCTGACCCTGCCCTCCTCTCTCCTGCCTCAGAGTTCCCCCCTCCCTACCCAGGCCCCCCTTCTGCTTTCCTCAGCTTCAGCTCTGACAACCTAGGCTGGCTGCAGACTGACCAAGAGAAGGAGAACCTGGGGGGCTTGCTCCGGAGATGGGGTCTGATTGTCACCTCTTGGGGTGGGGGAGTGTTGGGCTGGCTGTCCGAGGTGATGGTCAGGATGGTATCAGGATGGTCAGGTGATAGTCAGGGTGGAAGGGGGCCAGAGTGTGGAGCTGTGCCCCCCTTCCCTGGTGTGCCTCCACCTGCACTATCTTCTCAGCATTCCTCTCCTCTCTGCAGCTGCTGGTGAAGATGAAGATGGAACTCCTTGGCACTCTTAGGACAACCTTGGTGCTCAGGGTCACCCCTGACCTCAGCTTGGCTGGCATCTACTCAGCCATCATCCGGGAAAGCTGCATCTTCCTGGAGACGAAGCAGAGCGGAAGGCACGCTGCCTGGGAAGGAGGCCTGACATGCCCTGCGTGGGCCAGGCCCCCAAGACCCAGCCCTCTGCCTCAGGGACCACCGTTAGTTCTTTCAGCACCAATATCTGGGTCAACCAGAGAGCAAGAGGGGGCTAGTTCCAGAGCTCCCTTCCTCTTACCCCTCTACTGGATCCTGGGAACCCAGAGGGGATTTCTAAGGAGAGCAACTGTTAGCTCATTATGAGGTGAGACCCCAGATTTCAAGGAATCCACAGCTGAGGGAGGGGAGGCGTGATTTCCCAGCCTCGTGAGAAATACCAGAGATAGACTGGAAGAGCAGACCCTGGAAACAGGCTGCAAGAGCAGAACCCAGCCAGGCTGGGAGAACAGAATCCAAGACAGGCTGGAAGAGCAGAACCCAGCCAGGCCGGAAGAGCAGTCCCCTACCCAAGGAACATGAAGCACGCCCACACAGGCTCTGCGACCCCTTCTCCCAAAGGCATGTGTGCTTTCCCCGAAAAGTTTCATTCTTATCTTTCTTCCCAGCTACAGATGATAACGATGATGATGGTAATCCTATTTCTGATTGATTGCACAGTGCTGGACTCTTGTTTCGGGAACCTGGTCTCTACTCGCTGGCTGAACTTGCCCAACCAAGCTTTGCAGTAGCTGTTAGTGCTCAGCACGTTATTCTCCGCTTCACACCTGAGGATGGAAGGTTCACAGCAGGTGTCCTGATCTCCCCAGTCTCTGTGCTGAGGTTTCCCATTGGGCCTATGGGCCATATGGGCCCAGTGCCAAACTATGTAATTGGTAAATCATAGAGTTGAAATGTGCATTTCTGTTAGATGGACACAGTCCTAGAGGTTCCTGCTGGCGTGCATGGATGTAGGGCTGGCGGTTCCAAGTCCTGCTTCCTGCTGCTGCTCCAAATACACTTAAGCCTTCACTCAAAGTCAACAAAGTCAACGAGGGTGGAAGTGCAGGGTCTTGATTTCTCAGCGGGTGCTGGCAGCTGTCAGAAGTAGACTATTGCTCACAGTGCCACCCATGGATGACCTTAAACGATTGGGAAGTCTCCGTGGACAGAATTTTAGGCAGCTCATGAGTTTATTGACTTACTTTTGGGTTTTTGGACCACACCCTGCTATTTCTGGCTCAATGCTCAAGGATTACTCTTGCTGATGCTAGGGGACCTTGTGTGCATGTTATTCTAGTAAAAGCACAGAACAACGGAAGACTTTGGAATTTGGGCCGAGAGATAGAATAGTAAGTAGGGCATTTGCCTTATATGTGGCCAACTGGCTTCTATCCCTGCCCTCCATATAGGTCCTTGAGCCCTGCCAGGAGTGATCCCTGAGTATAGAGCCAGGAGTAATCCCTGAGCACCACCAGGTATGGTCAAACCTCATCTCGCCCCACAAAAAATAAAAAAAAAAAGAAAAGAAAAGACGCCCTTATTGGCAATAAAACAACTTGGGAAGGATATCCGCCGGCACAGCCTGGAAAACAACTTCAAAGAGGGAGTAGTGGGTCTGGCTTTATGCCCAGCAGAGGTTGGGTGATGTAACTGTGTATACACATATTAGTAGTTTTTCAATAAACTTCCATATATTCATGAGGGAGAGCAGTGAGCATGCGCAACTGAGGAATGTACAAAGCATATTGATTGCCTGTTTAGAAAATGGCAGAGAACCACCATGGAGTTGTGGAGTTTAGTAATGTAAGAAAGAGCAGAGCAAGGAGACTGAAGGTTGAACTGGACTCTACTGTGCAGTCTCCACTAGCCGGGCCTGTCTGGTCAGGTCCTCATCGGTCATCAGTGCAAAAGTATCCTCTAGGTTCCACTTTGACTTGATCAGAGCCAACAGAATGCAATGCATGGAGCAGCTTTTCCCAGGGAGAGGGCTCCAACCCTCAGCCCAGTTCAGTTTAGCTTTTTCTTTTTTTTTTTTCCACAGAGGAATATGGAAAATGATTTATTTATATATTTGCAAATAAAGACTGAGAGAATACAGATCACATACACGATCATATGCACTTATACAGTGATTGCCTGAATGCAAAGAATCACGATCCTTATTTCTTTAGTTTTCTTTTCTCCCCCTCCCCTTAATGTAGGAGTACTGCCATTTATCTTTTTCTAACCCCAAAACGTTTCTAAGTTTTTTTATTTTTTAATTTTTTATTGAATCATCGTGAGAACAGTTACAAAGCCTTCAGGATTAAGTCTCAGTCATACAATGATCCAACAGCCATCCCTTCACCAGTGCACATGTTCCACCAGCAAGAACCCCAGTATACCTCCCTCCCACTCCCCACCCTGCCTGTGTGGCAGATGATTTTCACTTTACCCTCTCTTTACTTTGATTACATTCAATTTTCGACAGAAACCCCACTATTATTATTTGGAATTCCCCCCCACCCCCCAACAATCAGAGCTGCCAAAAAGGCATCGTTAGATTATTTGTTTTCTATTGCTGATAATGAAGAGCATATGATGTTGCATGATCACGAAAGTGGCTGCATGGTTTTGGAATTCTGGTATTTTAGTAATTAAATCCAGAGGTATTTCTGCCAGCAGCCACTGCATTCCGAGATTGGTTTTTGTGCCTCTGGAATCATGGCTGTTAGGAGAGGAGGAGCTGGTTCCTGGGCAGCCGCTCAGGGTCTCATTTGGGTGGGGAGCAGGGCCGGTCTGCCCCACCCATTGTGTGAGATTCCCTGCGTGCCCCATCACTGCAAGCTCCTACCTCTCTGTCCAATTGGCTCTGAAAGGTGGCGGTCGCCATGCTGCCGCAAAGGGGAAAAGGCTGAGGGACAAAAACCCTTCCCCTCCCGGGGCTGTACGGGGCCATAGCTTAGTTCACAGTCCAGGAGTATTTCTGCCAGCAGCTGCTGCATTTTGAGATTGGTTTGTGTGCCTCTGGGATCATGGCCGCTCAGGGGCGGAGGAGCCGTTCATGAGAGATTTTTTGTATATCAGGAAAGGATGTGTGGCCGCATGAGCGGCTGTGCGGTTTGGAGAAACAGTCCGGGTCCCCACATACCGGAGCTGTGTTAGTAGAAGCTCAGTGTCGCTGGGATTCCATCTGGAGAAGGTGGGGACTCTGCACCTTCTCCGTCTGGGACACCCCGGTATTATTGACCTGGTCTGGGGTCCGGAGCATTCTCCGGCTTGCGGTGCCCGCTGGCCAGGATTCTTCACTGCTGAGTGTGGCAGGATGGCGCTGGGGACGGGTTGAAGGGGTGACTTCCAGCTTTAGGGGCGGCTGGAGCCTCCCGGTTCCAGTGCCCTCATGTGGTTTGGAGAAACAGTCCGGGTCCCCACATACCGGAGACGTGTTAGTAGAAGCTCAGGATTCTTCACTCTCTAAGTTTTTTTTGGAAAGACAAAGGACAAAGTTGCAAAAAGCTTTGACATGGGTACAGGGATCAAACATGAGTTGGCCACATGCATGACCTTACCCCCTTCCACCCCTACACTAGCTCTCTGGCTCCTGCTCTGAATCCTTTTTTTGTTTTTTGGTGGGGGGCAGTCACACTCAGCGATGCTTAGGTCTTACTCCTGGTTCTGTGCTCAGGGATCACTCCTGGTGGGCTTGGAGGACCATATGGGGTACTGGGGATTGAACCTGGGTTGGCCATGTGCAAGGCAAGCACTATACCTGTTGTACTCTTGCTCCAGGCCCTCCGTGATCTTTCTTGAAATGCCTCTCTCTCTCTCTCTGTCTCTTTCTCTCTGTGTCTCCCTCTCCTATTTCTCTAAGTAAAAATTTTGAAATAAAGCTATTTTACTTGATTCTTTTGTTTCTCTGAAACTCTTCTCTCCTTCATTTTTCTTTTTGGCTTTTGGATCACGCCCAGCAGTGCTCAGAGTTCACTCCTGGTGGGGCTCAGGGGACCATATTGTTGCCAGGGATTGACCCTAGGTAAACCGTGTGCAAGTTAAGTGCCCTACCTGCTGCTGTGCTATGACTCTGGCCCACTGAAATGCTTTTCAGTGAGGTTTCTGAAATGCCTGTGCTGGGGCTAGGGCAGACCTTCCTATTCTTGCAAAGGGAATTCCTTGCTCCACCCCAGTCTACAGCTTCCCAGTGTCTCTGTGGTGGGACCCTACCTGTGTGTCTAGATCTTCAGGCACAACCCGAGTGCTGCCTCATAGGGCTTGTGGGACATGAGCGTCCATGTCATACAGGTGCTTCTTGAAGATTTTACCAGTCCTGACCCATACTAGGCATTTCCCCAGGTGGCTGAGTTAGGATGAAGAGAGAAGTTAGTTTTCTCAAGGCTACCTCCCTTGCTCCCTTCTTCACATAAGCTACATTTTGAAGGTAGGTCATTGGGATTAAAAAAAAAAAAACACACCTGGAACCACAACTGGGACGTTCTCCCAACTTATTGTTCAAAGGACGATGCAGTGCCAGAGATCAAACCTGGGCTTCCTACATATGCTCCTGCCCTTTGTGCTCTCCCCAGCCCAAGTCAGTAAATGGGTTTTGCTGAGGGGTTCAGTACTGGAAGAGAGAGAGAGGGTTTATGAGTGAGTGAGAGCCAAAGGGAAAGAGAGAGGGAGAGGGAAGAGAGAGAGAGAGAAAGGGAGGGAGTGAGGGAGGGAGGGAGAGGGAGAGAAAGAGAAGGCAAAGATACTGCAGTATTTTTGGCTTGAATAATGAGATGGATGGAGTTATATTTACCAAGATGCGGCTGACTGCAGAAGAGTGAGCTTGTGGGAAGATCAGGAACCTTGTTTTAACTTGTTAGGATAAAGCTGCATTTTGGACCTATATGGGGAAGTGTTGAGGAGGTAGTTAGTAATATGAGCCCAGAGTTCAGTGGAGAAATTCTAGCTGAAGATAGGAATTTGGGAGCATATGGATGGTTTTTAAAGCCAGAAGGCAACGAGATCACCTATCACCACTGAGTGCTGATAGGGGCTCTAATGGTCAGATCTGGGAACTGAAGAGGAATCAGGGAAGGAGGGCATCCTCAGGGTGTTCTGAAAAGGCAGAGAGATCGCAGGGCCCTTGCATGGCAGGTTTAAGCACCTCCGTAGCTCTGTAGTGACTGGTGGGGGTAGGGAAGGGCAGAGGCCAGCAAGATGGGCTTGAAACAGTTCCCAACCCACAGAGCCCTGTGTGCTCTGCCTTCACGGGCTCCACCCTCTTCTCCAACAGGCTGCTTTTGTGGGGATCCTGTTTTGATGTGAGCCTTAGTTCAGTCTGGTTCCAGCCCAGGGTAGATCCCACTAGTGGGACTAGGGACCCCCTCTAGTCCCACCCTCCTCCTAACTTCCATGGTCCCCTTCTCACCAAATTTATGGTGGTTGTGGGGGTGGGTTGTGTGGAGATCCTGGATGGAGGACTCTTGGGCTACTGGGGGTGGTGATGGTGGTGACAGCTGGACCTGGGCAGTCTACCAAGACAGCTAGAGGTGGGGTGTAAGGGAGTGGATGGTTGCGGGGAGAGGACCTTGTCTAGATGCTTAGTATTTGTGGAATGAATGAATGTATGTATCTCGAACTGTGTCGTGTAGAGTAGTGTGGTGTGTGCAGTTGTGTGTGTATGGTGAATGGTTTGTAAGGTATGTGGTGTGTGTGTGTGTGTGGTGTGGAGTGTGTATGTGAAATATGTGTGTCTGATGAGCAGTGTGGTGTGTGTGAAGTATGTGTGTGAAGGATGCCCTCTAACTGCCCCTGATGCCGTGTAAGTTCATTAGTGGCAATGATCCAGAGACTCAAAGATAAACCCCGGAAGAGAGCAACAAGCTTTAGAGATGCTTCTGGACCCCAAAGTCACCTCTAGTTGTATCACCCAATTTAAAATTTTAGAATTCCTGGAGTGACATCTCATACTCTACTCCACTTATGAACCAAGAGTAGCACATTGTGTTTGATGGGGTGTGAAGAAGAAGCAACTGATCTCGATAAACAAAAAAGGCTAACACACAAGGTTCAATCTGTAATGACATGTCGGTAATCTCTTATACGAGGACTTGAGATACAACAATCTTCACACACTTTCCTCTAAGAAAATCTTTTTTGGATCATTTTTAGCAGATTATTTATAACAAGCAACACAAAATAAATTATTTGCTACCTGCTTTTGGGTGCAGGCTTGGGTGCTGGTGGGAAAATTAGAAATCATGTTGGTGGGAAGGTATAATGATGGTGGGATTGGTGTTGGAATATTGAATGCAATAAATGATTGTGAACAACTTTATAAAAATAAAATATCACTGTCACTGTCATCCTGTTGCTCATTGATTTGTTCGAGCGGGCACCAGTAATGTCTCTCATTGAGAGACTTATTGTTACTGTTTTTAGCATATCCAATACGCACAGGTAGCTTGCCAGGCTCTGCCTTTCGGGCTTGATACTCTCGGTAGCTTGCCGGGCTAAATAAAAGATCTTCTGAGACAACAAGAAAGTATATGTATGGAGTATTCTGTGGTGTATGCATATGATGTGTTTTTTTGTGTGTGGTGTGGAGTGTGTGCATGGTAGTGGTGTGTCTGTGTGATATGTCATGTGTGTGGGGTGTGTATGGTACGTGATCTGTGTGTGTTGTGTGTTATGTATGTGTGTATGATGAGTGGTGCGGAGTGTGTGGTGAATGATATGGTGTGTGCTTATGATGTGGTGTTTGTGTATGGTGAGAGATGAGTGTGAGTTGTGTATTTGTGATGTGTGTGGATTGCGCACTCCCTGGCCCCCTGTCACGTCAGCCCCCCTCCCACCTCGCCATCCCATGCCTGCAGAGCTGCTCATGCCTCGTTCTGCCACCAGATGGCGGCAGCACCGCCGTTGGTCCTCGTTGGCTGACCGCAAATTTGCGGGCTGAATTCAATTTCCTTCGGCCTCCTAGAATTATATACCAGGTTCTCGGGCACGCGGGGCCGCCCATCTGCATGCACGTCCTGCCAGATGGGGACCCAGGGCGCGCTCTGAAGAGGGGGCAGATGGGAGGCCCTGGAGGTTGCAGAGGAGGGTCTGCTCCAGCTGCACACCTTCCAGCGAGTCCCTTCCCTGCAATTTCAGGCCACAATTTCAGTTCATCTTCTAAAATGGGATTAGACAGTAGAAATTCACGGCTCTAAGGCAAGAAGTCTGCAAGGACATAGAGAACCTCGGGGCTGTTTTGGTTTGCCACCGAGAATGCAGTGTCTCTGCATGCTGGAGCCAGGAAAGACACCCAGCGTTGGGAGCTTGCCTGAACAGCCATGGCAGACGGTAGAAGGGGAATGGGATTCCACTTCTGGTTACCAGAGCAGCCCGCAGCAATTTCAGTTGACAATGTTCCAGATCCCAGCCTCCTACCAGGGAGGCCCAGCCCGGGTAGTGAGCTTCTCGCTGGTGGTAGTAACCCCTGAGCACTGCCTGTGACCCCCAAAACAAAATGCGTGATTGTGCATTCAGGTCCAGGGGCTCACCTATTGATTCATTTTTTTTTTTTTTTTTGCTTTTTGGGTCACACCTGGCGCTGCACAGGGGTTACTCCTGGCTCTGCACTCAGGAATTACTCCTGGTGGTGCTCAGGGGAACATATGGGATTCTGGGAATTGAACCCGGGTCTGCCGCGTGCAAGGCAAACGCCCTACCCACTGTGCTATCATTCCAGCCCCCATTGATTCGTTTTGCTTTGTTATTATTTGTTGTTGTTTGGGTGCACATCCAGCTGTGCTCAGGGATTACAATTCCTGGCAGTGTTCAGGGCACCATACGGGGTATTGGTGATTGAACTCCAGGGGGCAGCGTGTCAGGGAAGTGTCCTATCTGCTGTGCTATCTCTCTGGCCTCTGGCAGGGTGGCATAGTTTATTTATTTATTTTTTATTCATTTCTTTCTTTCTTTTTTTTTTTTTTGGGTCACACCCGGCAATGCACAGGGGTTACTCCTGGCTCTGCACTCAGGAATTACCCCTGGCGGTGCTCAGGGAACCATATGGGATGCTGGGAATCGAACCCCGGTTGGCCGCGTGCAAGGCAAACGCTCTACCCGCTGTACTATTGCTCCAGCCCATATTTCTTTATTTTTAAAGCTGTGTGCCCATCAGGTTGCACATGAGGTTTGCATGCCTTTTGTGGCAGACTCACACATCCTTGCTGGGGTGACACTCTTTTGCTGAGACACAACATTCATGCATTTGTGGCTGTGGTGCTCAAAGTGTCACACAGCTCTATCCAGGGCTTGCTCTCTCTAGCTCTCAGGTCACACATCTGGGTTTGTTTGTTTTTTAGTTTTTGGCTCACACCCAGCAATGGTTATTCCTGGAAATCACTCCTGGTGGTGCTTGGGGAACCATATGGGGTGTTGGGGATTGAACCCAGGTACTCTACCTACTGCATCTCTCCCATCTCTGTTGTTGTTGTTTTAATTTTTGGGTCACACCTGGTGATGTTCAGGACTTACTCCTGGCTCTGCACTCAGGAATCGCTCCTGCCAGTGCTGAGGGAACCATATGGGATGCCAGAGATAGAACCCGGGTTGCTCATGTGCAAGGCAAACGCCCTACCCACTATACTATCCCTCCAGCCCTCACATCTTTTTAGTTGTGCTATACCTGACTGGGTGTTGCTGGAAATTTCCTTTTTATTTTGTATAAAATAATTATACATCATCATTATTATTTATTTCTATTAAAAATTTGGTGTGTATCTGTATTTGAGCCATGCTCAGGGGTTACTCCTGGCTCTGAACACAGGAATTACTCTTTGTGGTGCTTGGGGGACCCTATGGGATGCTGGGAATTGAATCCAGGTTGGCCTGGAGCAAGGCAAATTCCCTACCTCTTTTACGATCTCTCAGTCCTCTATTTCTGTTTGTTAATAAAGATGGAACCTGGGCTGGAGAAATAGTACAGCGGGTAAGGTGTTTGTCTTGCACGCAGCTGACCCGGGTTCTATTCCCAGCATCCCATATGGTCCCCTGAGCACCGTCAGGGGGTAATTCCTGAGTGCAGAGCCAGGAGTAACCCCTGTGCATCGCCAGGTGTGACCCAGAGAGAAAAAAAAAAAAATTCTTCCCTAAAAAAAAAAAAATAATAAGGATGGAACCTGGCAGTTTTCAGGGACCCAAGTGGCTGTAGTGCTGGGCTGGTGGTGCTGGGGTCTCCATGTCTACATCCTGTGTTGCTGGGGGCCATGAGGTGCTTCACTGGCAGTGCTCACAGGTGCTGGTGCCAGGATAGAACTGGGTGCCTCACACATGGTAGGCATGTGCTCTGCCATTGCAGCTGTCTTCCCAGCTCCCTGTATTATTTAACAATAAAAATATGAAGCGGAGGCCAAAGAGAAAATACAGTGGGTAAGGAGTTTATCTTGCACGTGGCTGTCCCAAGTTTGATCTAGGCATCCCATCTGGTCCACCGAGCACTGCTAGGAGTAATTCCTGAGCACAGAGCCAGAAGCAACCCTGGAGCATTGCCAGGTGGGGCCCCAAAGTACACACACACACACACACACACACACACACACACACACGATACATCCTAGATTGGGATGCATCAAAGGGCTGGAGGACGTGCTTTGCACGTAGGTGGCCTGGGTTTGATCCCGGGTACTGTATGGTCCTCTGAGCACCACCAGGAGCAGCTCCTGAGCACCACACTGAGAGTAGCCTGGGAGCTCAGGAGGTAGCTGAAAGGGACGGAGCACATACAGACATGTGGGTGGCCCTGGTTTGGATCTCTAGAACATCCTAATCCCCAAAAACTGATAGGTGAGGCCCCTAGAGCCCCCCAGCACCACTTTGCCCAAGCTCTGAACCACCTGGTCCTGTTAGTTGAGTATCACCAAAAGTGGCCCTTTGGGCCTCCCAGCTCCCTAACTGCTCCCAAGCCCACATCTTGCAGAAAGGAGCAAGAACAGGGTGGCCTTGTGGAAGAGGAAGGCCTCAGAGCGGCCCCTTGTTCCCTGAGCAACGCTGGCGGTAAAAATCAGTGCTGATACATTGCTGGCCTGCTCAGGACAGGACTCAAGACAAACGCCAGGCAGCCAAGTGTGGCAGGATGATTTAAGGAAATACAGCGTTTTGTTTGTTCTCTTTCTCCCATCGCTTGAAAACAGGCAAGGGTTTTTGGTCAGCTGAGGACAGAGGCATCCTGATGTCAAGGGCCCGTCTGCCTTTTGTCTAAGTCCAAAGTAAACTTGAAGGAAGGTTATGGCCTGGAGGGGCTGGGGGCTGGGGGCAGGGCTTGGGAGAAAATTTGGCAAGACCTCGGAGGAGACGGATGGTCCAGCTACTTGGGCAACGGGCTCTAGAGGTCCTAAGGCACAGGCTGGGGTGGTGGGGTGAGGCCTTCAGGGGCAGGGAGAAGCCCAGAGCTCGCACATCTGAGTCTCCATGTCTCAAACGGGGAGCCGAGCTAGGAGTCCGAGACTCCTTCCTGCCAGGAGCCCTGGGGAGACCAGTGGGGGTGAGTGTTGGGGGTGTGGGGGTGTGGGGAGAAACATGTCTCCCTGCCCCTAGATATTCTCTGACCTCTGTAGGGCCCTTGGCAGGGCCAGTGGGGCCCCAGGAGTGGAACCTCTCCAGTGCTCTGGAGCGGACACTTGGGGATGGAGTCAAGTTCATGGAGAAACATTTCAACACAGTCATTCTTGGGGGCTGGAGATAGTGACAGGGGTTAAATCTCTTGCCTTGCTCAGGGTTGACCCTCGATTCTGTTTTGAACCCAAAACCTTATATGGGTCCTTAGCATTGCCAGGAGTGACACCCGCCCCCCACCCCCAAACACAGAGCCAGGAATAGCCTCTGAGCAGTGCTGGATGTGGCCCCCAAACAAACAAACAAACAAGACTGTAATTCTCGGGGCTGGGAAGACAGCTCAGGAGGCAAGGCTGCATTCCTCACACGCACAAGAGCCCGATTTGTGGTCCAGCCACCACATCTTGCCCCCTGTCATGCTAGGCACAGCCTTGGAGGCTCTCAAGTAGGAGCTTCCAGGCTTCCAAAAGAAGCAGAGGGAGTGGGGTCCAGCAGGCATGAAGAGCACAGGACTGCATGACGCAGAGAGGAGAGGTCAGAACCGCTGCTCCACTGATGGGGGAATGGGGGGGGGTCTCTTAGGCCTTTGGCAGAGAATGTGGTGCAGAGGGGCTGCTGGGCAGAGCCGTGGTGGGCGGTAAGGTCTGTGTTATACAGTAACCAGGACCTCCTGGTTACTAACCTGGTTAGTAACCAGGTTACTAACCTGGTTAGTAACCAGGAGGTCCTGGTTACTGTGGGGTCCAGGCTGCAGCCTCCCTGAGGGGTGTGGGGGGGTGGGGGGAGTTTTCATTCTATGGGTCCCATGGAAAGGGGAGTTACTTCCTGGCAGCACTAGGGAAGGAGCTGGCGCTCACTCCCTGGCAGGAGAGGAAAGGAATCTCTCTGAGTCTCAGGAGCCTGCTGAGCCTTGAGGGGCGGGGGTGGGGGTGGGGGGGCAGGAGGTAGGGGTGTGTGTGTGTGTGTGTGTGTGTGTGTGTGCGCGCGCGCGCGCTTCGGGTCCACTGTCCCCCTAATGCCCAGAATTTCTCAAAGACGAGGAGTGGTCCTGCCACATTCATTCCCTTCAAGTCTGTGCATCCGGAGGCAAGGAAACGCAGGGAGAGCTGAGAACATAGAATTGATCAGCCTGAACCCCAAGTAAAGAGGGTCGGGGAGCCCTATACACACACGCACACAGGCCCAGGACTGGTGGAGGTTTGAAAGCATTTTATTCGGGTACATCTGCTCCCTATTTACAAGGAAGAAGTGGGGCGTGGAGGGTGCAAAGGCAGGTCCAGAGCCCGAGTAACCATTCCTCACAGGCGGACAGTCCTGCTGCCTCCTCTCAGACTTCCAGGATATGTTGCCTCCTCTGTCTCCCAGGGCCTGGCCTGGGCACTGCTCAGCCATGCAGGGGGTACCAGGAAGCCAGATGGGGTGGGTATTACAGGAGAAGGGGTGAGGCAAGGCCAGCAGGGGTGGCTGTGGGGGGACTCAAATCTCCTCTCTCTCCAGGCCCACTTCTTGTCCCTTGGGGTGGGGTTCCAAGCCCGGGTGAAGCTGTCGGGGAAGGGAGGGTGGTCCTGGGCTCCAGGCTGGTCACAGAGCTATTATGGCCCTTTTGGGGTACCTGACTGCTTGGTCCTAGGAAGGCAGAAGAGAAGTGTGAGGGGTTGATGGAGCTTCCCAGCTTCCCGCTCCTCCCGCGTCCCTGGGGCGGCCTCACCTCTTACAGCCTTTGGGGCCCTTCCCTTTCTTGCCAGACTTGTCTCTCCGGCAGCCCTTGGTCGTCTCTCGGAGGGCGGGAGGCTGGTCCAGGAGGCGCATCAGCTGCTGCACCCAGGCCTCCTTGGGGTCGGCACACAGCTCGGGCAGGGACTGCTTCTTGGGTGAGAACCTGAGGGTCGGGGTTGGGTGGGGGGGTTAGCAAGCTCATCCTAGTCGTGTCCACCAAGCCTCCCCTTGAACGAGGATGAGCCACCCACCAGCTTGCATCCTCCCCCGACCCCACTCACAGGATGGCAGAGAGGGGGCAGCCCAAGCTCGGCTCCTGCTTGCGGTAGCTGCGGACCACCCGGGCGGGAATCTTCTTGCTGCTGTACTTGAGGCAGCAGTCCTGTGCCCCTCCGTCATTGCCTGCAGGATGGGGTTCAAGGGGAAGTCGGGTGGGGGGCTCCCCTCCCCGCCCACCAGCCAGCCCCTCACCCTGTTCCCGGGAGTACCTTGGGTCCCGGGGGTGCAGCAGCCCAGGAGCAGGACAAGGAGGCTCAGAATCCGCCAGGGAGTCATGGCCGTGGTTGGTGTGAAGGAGGCCCAAGCTGGGGGCCAGCTGCTCAGCTGCACGTTGGGGGGTCTGTGTGTGGGCTGGAGCGGGTATGATGCCTATTTATCATCTCAGACACTTTCACTTTCCCCCACCCCCCAAAATAGGAATCTCCCTGCTTTTTCCTTCCTGAGAGGGAGAGAATGCCTGGCAGTCAGCCTCACCAGTGTGCAGGAAGTCAGAACTTCACACAAGCCAATCAGCCCAGCCGAGCATAGCAGGGTTAGCGTCCACCCTGCACTGGCCTCCACACCCAAGGACACCGTGACTGCCCCTCGCTTCCCGCAGGCTGAGGACTCTTTCTGAAGGCCAGTGTGCTGTGGCTCAAGTGGGAAAGCACATGCCCTTCGTGTATGAGGACTTGGGTTTGATCCCTGGCACTACCAGGGGCTGCCCTGGTGGCTCCCCATCCCTGCAGCATTGCTGAGGTGTCCTCTATAAAGGCGTGAGAAGAGTGAGGGAGAAATGAATTGCAAGAGTTCTTGGGGCTGGAGCAATAGCACAGCCGGTAGGGCGTTTGCCTTGTACTCAGCCGACCTGGGTTCGATTCTCAGCATCCCATATGGTCCCCTGAGCACTGCCAGGAGTAATTCCTGAGTGCATGAGTCAGGAGTAACCCCTATGCATTGCCAGGTGTGATCCAAAAAGCCAAAAAAAAAAAAAAAGAGTTCTTTGTGTGTTCTGAATAATAGAATCTTCTCAGATTTGATTTGCAAATATTTCTTTGCATTGAAGCTGGTTGTCTTTACAATCTTTTAAAAGTGTCCTTTTAAATGCAAATCAAAATGACAATGGCAATGGTTGGAAATTACCAATGGGTGGTGGGGAGTGGAGGATAGTTAAGATAGAGGAGGGCCCTGGCTCTGCACTCAGAGATCACTCCTGACTGTGCTCAGGGGACATGGAGATCAAACCCGGGTTGACCATGTGCAAGGCAAATGCCCTATCCACTGTAATATCACTTCTGCCCCCTAATTCCCAATTTAAATTTTTTTTTTAAAAAACTAGATAGATCATTAGCCAAGAGAAGGCAAAGAGGCAGTAAAGATATTTGGAGAAGAAAATGATGAGCAAATCTTGATGTTTTATTTAAATCACTGGTAAAACATGAACATGGTCTGTAGGTCATTGGAATATGTATTAGAAATAAAAAGTTCATGAATTATCGCGACAAAGTCAGTTCAACAAGAATCACCAGGAACACTAATGTATTCTCACAAAGGTAGATTTATTTAAATTACTGCAACAAAGAAGAATGGCCATTGTGAGAAATTTTGGGGCAGCTAGTTTATTAGGAACAATAAAGGGCTTTTTGTAAAGTTGAAAAAAAAAGATAGAGGAGGGTCCATAATGACTACATTAGTTGGAAATGGTCACTCTGGAAAAGAACTGAGTGTTGAAGCAGGAAAGGATAATAACCTTTCAGCACCTGTATTGCAAACCACAATGCCTAAAATGACAGGGAGAAAGAAAAAGAGAGAGAGGGAAGAGAGGTGCCTGCCCTAGAGACTGGCTGCAGTGGGGGGGTAATTTGGGGGTGGGTGGGAGGGAAACTGGGGACACTGCTGCTGGGAAACTACACTGGTGGAGGGAAGGGTGTTGGAATATTGCATGACTGAAAGCCAATCATGAACAGCTTTGTAATGCTCTATCTCACAGTGATTCAATGAAATAAAAAATTAGTATAAAAAAATGACAATGAGCTATCATCTCACACCAGTGACAATGGCACACATCACATGCACTGAGCTTTTCCTTCCTGGTTAGTCCTTGTTGCAAATGCCAGGATTTCCTTGTCCCGTTCTCATGCTGAGTAATTTGCAGGTAGATCTAGTCATATATTATATCTATGTCATAGTTTCTTTACCTATTTACCTGTGGGGCTGAGGCTGATGTAAACAGGCAGGCAGATAGGGAAGGCCCCCTCCCAAGGCAATGGCAGAAAATTTCCTGAGAAATAATAGCTCTGAAGTTGAGAAAACCTGATAAGATCCTTAGCAGAAAAAAGGAAAAAAACAGAAACTAAGGCCTGATAAGACCTTCACCTGGGCCAGCAATAGACCCGGAGAAGCCCCAGCAGAAATAAAAGGCCAGGAAAGGAATTTCAAAGAAGACCATCACCACTCCTAACCCCCTTGGTAATCTCCTTAGCAACGGACTTTGATCTAGGTAGAAGCCTGTGGTGGCAGGTTGGAGAAACCCTATAAAAGCCACCTTGAACAGAGGAAGGGCATGCATCTGCAGCCTGACTCCCATGTGCTCCTTGTGCCCGTGTGGCTGAGCACATGTGAAACCTGAGCACATGTGTCACCCGCATCTCCCCTCTTGAGATGTGTACTTTCATGCTTCCTGTCTAATGCTGGGTTGTGTGCAGAGGCTCCCTCCGCCCTTGGAGAAGCCCATATTCTCTCTTGAGCATGTTAGTCTCTACTGTCTTCCACTCTTTCTTCCTCCTTCCCTTCAAAAACCTCCAAATAAAATCTGTTTTACTTCACTTGTTTACTCCTGAAATTCTTTTCTGCGGGGTGAGACAAGAACCCAGTAACCCTGGATCCCGGATGGCAGAGGCGGATGGGGAGAAAGTGACCATCTTTCTCCTCTCTGCTTCACAGGAGCCACCCTTGGGGCTTACCGACATCAGGGTAACACACATAGGTTGTTTTCATAGCTTAGCTATTGTGAATAATGCTGCAGCGAAGCAGGGCGTACATGTAACGCTTCAGAGTTGTGATTTCATTTCCTTTGAATAAGTTCCTGAGGGTGGATTGCTGGATCATATGGTCGTGCTATTTTTGAATTTGGAGGAAACACCATACTATTTCCCACAATAGCTATGTACCAACCTACAATCCCACTGACAAGATTCAGGGGTTCTTTTTCCTCCACACTCATTTCAACATTGTTACCTCGTATCTCTCTGAGAATAGCCTCACATTATAAGAGGTGCGAGGTGATGTCTTGTTATAGTTCTGATTTTTATTTCCTTGATGAAATAAAAATCACACTCAGCAGCTCAGGGCTTACTCCCGGCTCTGAGCTCAGGGTTTACTCCTGGAAGTGCTTGGAGGATCATATGTGGTGCTGGGCTGGGGATCAAACTGGGGTCAACTGTTTGCAAGGCAAGTGCTTTAACTTCTGTACTATCTCTCTGACCCTATTATTTATTTTTAATATCTGGTTTATTTTAAATTTATTTACTTTAAAATTTTCTCCTTTTGGGGCTGGAGCAATAGCACAGCGGGGAGGGCATTTGTCTTGCACGTGGCCAACCTGGGTTCGAATCCCTGCATCCCATATGGTTCCCTGAGCACCACCAGGGGTAATTCCTGAGTGCAGAGCCAGGAGTAACCCCTGTGCAGAGCCAGGTGTGACCCAAAAAGAAAAAATTTTTTTTCTCTTTTCTTTTTCTGTTGCTGCAATGATTGGGGTCATACACACACATCACACACACACACACACACACATACACACACATACACACACATGGCTGTGGTGCTTGCAAAGTCGTAGTGCTGTCGTTATGGTTGTAGTCTGGTTGCATTGCTTCCTGTGTCACATACTTTAGTTAAAATGTTTGGACATATTCTTTACTTTTATTTATTTATTTATTTTGCTTTTTGGGTCATACCCAGTGATGCACAGGGGTTACTCCTGGTTCATGAACTCAGGAATTACCCCTGGCTGTGCTCAGGGGACCATATGGGATGCTGGGAATTAAACCCAGGTCGGCCACGTGCAAGGCAAATGCCCTCCCCGCTGTGCTATCACTCCAGCCCCTGGTTTTCTTTTTTCCTTTTGACACACACAGCAGAGCTCAGGGATTATTCCTAGCTCTGCACTCATGGATCACTCCTGGCAGGGCTTGGGGAATCATATGGGATGTGGTGGAATCAAACACGGGTCAGCCGCATGCAAGACAAGCACCTTACCTGTTGTACCATATCTTCAGCCCCACAATCTCACCGTAGTGTGGTCAGAAACTACTTGTGTTTGGGGCTGGGGAGATGACTCAAAGTGCATGTCTGGCAAGCAGATCCTCTGGGTTCAATTTCCAGCACCGTCCAGTCCCCTGAGCAATAAAAAAAAAAAAACAACTGGGGAGGTCGTGGTGAACCCCAGGACTGGGACTAATCCATGGGCACCTGGAGCACTGTTTGGGAGATGCTCTCCCCGGGAATTCCTGATGGTGATGAGGATTGCAGACACCAGGGCTGCCAGCATTGTGCTGAGCACACACACATACACACACACACATTGTGCTGAGCGCGCGCGCGCGCACACACACACACACACACACACACACACACACACACACACACACACACAGCACCAGGTTTCAAAACTGTAGCTTCCAACATAGATGGAGGCACCTCAGGCAACTTTGGCTGTATCTTGCAAATTAGTCAGGCGCTGACCTGATTTCTCTGACTTCCAGTACTATGTTAAACAGCACCTTTGTTTCCTTTTCTTTCAGTGCCTTTGTCTAACATTGGTATCAGGGTAATGTTGCCTTGTGCAATGGATTTAGGAGAAATCCCTGTTCTCCAATGTTTTGATAAGCATTGGGGAAAAAAAATGGTTGTTAATTCTTTAAATGTTTTACCAGTGAAGCTACTTTGTTCTGAATATTTCTCTGTTGAGAAATTTTTGTTTATTGATTTAACATTCTTACTAATTATTCTATTCAGGGTTTCTCTTCAAGAATTCAAGATTCATTGGGTAAATTTCTAGTAATTTGTATCTTCTTAGATTATCTAATTTGTTGTCATAGACTGTTCATAATGGTCTCTTATGTTGGTGTGATAATTAGAATGTGTTCTTTTTCATGTTTTATTTTATTTGAATCTTTATTTTTTTTAACTCAATGTTAGTCATTTTTATTTTTAAAAACAAGATTAGTTTTGGGGCTGGAGCAATAGCACAGTGGGTAGGGCATTTGCCTTGCACCTGGCCAACCTGGGTTCGATTCCTAGCATCGCATATGGTCTCCTGAGCACCGCCAGGGGGGAGTGCATGAGCCAGGAGTAACCTCCTGTGCATTGCCGGGTGTGACCCAAAAAACAAACAAACAAAAACAGAGCTTAGTTTTGTTGATGTTTTTTGGTGTTAATTTCTTTCTTTCTTTCATAGCTTTGATAGTTATGCCAGAAGTTCACTTAGCCAAGCATACCAAGACAAAGTTTATTGCAGGAAAACAAAGAGGTTTTATTCATCTGTGGGCTGAGTCCAGACAGCGTGATTGTCTGAGAACATCAGCCTAGAGATGTGGTCTCAGAAGACATTTTAGAGGGTATTTCTGCAAACCTATCCCCCTTCTGATTCATGCTCAGTTTGACATGTTAGCATTGTGAAGGTGCACTTATACCAAGGAATCAAGTACAGCAATGATCTTGGGGCTACAGTACAGCAAGGACATCATAAAATAAGGAGTTACAATTATGGTAAAGCAAGAAAGGTTTGGCAAGGTCCTTTACAGCATGAAAACCAGGGGATCTTGTGGTTTTCTACAAGTAAGTTACGATTCACACATTACAATATTTTCTTCTGCTATCTTTTGACCTAATTTTTGTTCCTTGATGTATAAAGTTAACTAGCTTGAGATCTTTCTTACTTTCTCTCTCTCTTTTCATTTTTTCTTTTTTGTGTGTGTTGCTGGGATTGAGCCCAATTCCTCACACATGCAAGGTAAGTGCTCTACCATTAAGACATATCTCTAGTTTCCTATTTTTTCTTTTTTTTTTGCTTTTTGGGTCACACCCAATGATGCTCAGGGGTTACTCCTGGCTTTGCACTCAGGAATTACTCGTGGCGGTGCTTGGGGGACCATATGGGATGCCGGGGATCGAACCCGGGTCGGCCGCATGCAAGGCAAACGCTCTACTCACTGTGCTATTGCTCCAGCCCCTAGTTTCCTATTTTTTCTTAAAGTAAGCACTTACCCATAACTTCCCTCTTAGATCAGCTTTTATTGCATCACATAAAATTTAGCATGTTGCATTTTCATTTTTGTTTGTTTAAGAAAGTTTTTCATTTCCTTTGACCTATTGGTTGTTTAGGAATATGTTAATTTCCCAAAAAAAATGTGAATTTGTTAACTTGCCTTCTGTTTTGATTTCTTATTTCATACCGTTGTGATTAGGAAATGTACTTGATATGATTTCAGTATTCTTAAATTTGTTAAGACTTGTTTTGTGACCTGACAGAACATCTATTCTGGGGAATATTTCATGTGGAGTGAAGAAGACTATGTATCCTGTTGCAGCTGAGTTCTTCTTTTTCTTTTTTTAAAAAATTCTGGGTGTTCAGGACATACTCCTGACTCTGCACTCAAGGAAAATTCCTGGTGGGCTTGGGGGGACCATATGGGATGCTGGGGATTGAATCTGTGTGTAAGGCAAGTGCCCTACTTGTTATACTATTTCTCTGGCCCCTGCTGTTGAGTTCTGTACCTGTTTATTAGGTCTCTTTGGTCTATAGTGTTGTTAAAACCCTCTACTATTTGCTTATTACTTACTTCAGATCTGCTAGTATTTACTTACCAGAGTTACATGTCTGATGTTGGGTACATACAATTGCTATATATCTTTTTTTTTTTTTTTTTTTTTTGCTTTTTGGGTCACACCCTGTGATGCACAGGGGTTACTCCTGGCTTTGCACTCAGGAATTACTCCTGGCAGTGCTCAGGGGATCATATGGGATGCTGGGAATCGAACCTGGGTTGGCCACGTGCAAGGCAAACACCCTACCTGCTGTGCTATTGCTCCAGCCCTGCTATATATCTTGATTGTCACTTATATACCTTATATTGCTTATTAAACCGTATTTTCATTTAAGTCTCTTGCAAACACTATATAGCTGGATTTTTTTCACCTGTTTGATTGGGTTAATTTACATTTAGAATAACTATTGACAGATAAGATCTTATTATTGTCAATTGTTAATCATTGACTACTTCTTTTGTAGTTCTGATTCCTCCTTATTGTTTTGCTTTTGGACTCCACCCAGCTGTGCTCTGAGCTTACTATTCATTCTGTGCTCAGGGATAACTCCTGGCAGGCTCAGAGATGTATGTGGTGCTGAGAATTTAACCTCAGTCAGCTGCCAGCTGTACTATCTCTCTTGCAACCTCCCCTGACCCCGCCACTTGTTCTTATGAAAAGAACTTAGTTCCTTATTTTCTTTCTTCTGATCTGGTGATTTTCCATACTGACATTTTCATTCCTTTCTCTTTCTCTTTGGTCTATTTATGATAGATTATCACTTTGTGTTTACCATGAGACTTAAAATGTGTTAGTTATAAAATATTTTTATGTGATAACAATTTTGATTGCATACAAAATATACATCCCTTTACTTTTAATGTTCACATTTTGTGTTTGGGGTATTATAATGTATATATATATGTATATATATATATGTATGTGTTGCAGGCAGATATCTAGGGGATATGTGCTTTTGGGAAATAATAAAATTTAAGAAATTGTCTAACCCTTAAGTACCAAAGGCATGAAGATCACGTTACTCTGAAATACAAGTCCTGAACTCTTTGGAGAGGAGAAACTGAGCCACCACCTAGATGCAGAAATCCAAGGCCTCACCTAAAAAAGGGTGGATCTCCTAGGAAAAAGGAGAAGCTACAGAAGAATCCATGAAATTAAGAAGAGACCACCCATACACACAATGCAAGGGATGAGATTATGAGATCATAAACAAAGCAAGACTTTCCTGTAACGATGCCCAGATTAACTTTTATGTATGCAAAACTTCAGAAAAAAACCATTGGAAGAATTGTATAAAAACTCCCCCCAAAAGCCATTTATGGCTTCTCTTCAAACCCCTGTTCTCCCTCGAACACATATTTCGCTTGCTTATCTTTATGGTTCTTTGCTTGCTTATTTCCAACCTGGAGAAGCCTGTGTTCTCTCTGAAGCACATTTCCCCTCTTTCCTCTCACATCTTTCTAAACTGTTTCATTCCATATAAATTTCCTTGCTTCACTATTTTGCCTGTGCTGAGATTAAGACCTACATCATTAGTCCTGATCTGAGCCAGGCATTTCCCTGAGCACCAGTAGACAAAGTGAGTTTAGCAGACAGGTGGAAGCACTTTTTTTCTTGAGCCTACTTCCTTCATCCTTCACCCCCCACTCTACTGAACCACTGACAACATATATCTCCACACTTAGTAGTGCTTAGGGGACTATGTGGTGCTGCGTGTCAAACCCAGATCTCCCACCTACTATGAATGTATTCTAGCCCTTTCATCTATCTCCCAGTATCCATAATTTAAATTTTTAAATATTATGTGTTTGTTAAAAGTTATTTTAAGAACATATTTATAGAGGTGGACTGGAGCGGGTAGGGCATTTACCTTGCACGCTGTCGACCTGAGTTCAATTCCTCCATCCCTCTTGGAGAGCCCGACAAGCTACTGAGAGTATCTCGCCCGCATGACAGAGCCTGGCAAGCTAGTTGTGGCGTATTTGAGATGCCAAAAACAGTAGCAACAAGTCTCACAATGGAGACATTACTGGTGCCCACTCAAGCAAACCAATGAGCCACGGGATGACAGTGATACAGCGATACAGTGATTTATAGAGTTTACACTACTGTTAATCCTACATACGCATATCATTTCAACTCTGTACCCGTCAGCAGAGAGCCTGCTTTCTTCCACATCCCAAGGACCCCTCCCAATCCTCCCAATCCTCCCAATCCATGCAAACTCAGTTTGATAGCAAAACCTTCAGTTCCAATGACTTTGACCAGGGAAAACATGTAGAAGCCCATCAAGTTCAATGAACAAAAACAATATCATTGGGGACACAAAGACCACAAACCAGCTCAATAGATGCTCCAACAATGACTTTAGTGACACCATGGTGAGTATGTTTAATGAACTCAAAGAAGTGATAGCACAGGTAGTCAGCAAAGCACAAGACAATGTGTGTCAAAATAAGAAAACTAAAAGCATTCATGACAGAAATGAAGAGTATGGTAGGTGATATTTTAAAAAATTCATTAGAGGCAGGGGCTGGAGCAATAACACAGCAGGTAGGGCATTTGCCTTGCACGAAGCCGACCCGGGTTTGAATCCCAGCATCCCATATGGTCCCCTGAGCACCGCCAGGGGTAATTCTTGAGTGCATGAGCCAGGAGTGATCCCTGTGCATCGCCAGGTGTGACCCAAAAAGAAAAAAAAATTCATTAGAAGCTCTGAGCAGCAGAATTAGAGCAACTCGGGAAAAGATCAAGAAGCTCCAAGATGAGATGGAGAAAACTCTAGAAAATGACAGAAGATGGAAAAAGTTCTGAAAAAGAAGTAAACAGTACACCAGAGAACTGTAGGGAGCCATTTTACAAGCCCGGCTCTTATCCTCTAGTCAAGTGGAGGCTTACTTGGGATTCCTGTAACAAGGTCACCACTGCTGACCTTACTGATCTTATCAGTTCGCCATTCCTCTCTCACTAGCCAACGCCCATGCCTGATCTGCATTTTACTATTGTTCCTATGGGGGTCCAAGCATGCATACTGCCCCCTCCCACCAAGGGGTATAAGTATTGTAACTGCTGTGAATAAACTCTCTCTTTCTCTCCTCCTCCTTCTGGCTCTGCGTCTCTTCGTTCGTTCGGTTGCGTCCCCTCCTTAGCCCCAGGAAGGGTCCTCCCTGCGGGACAGGATGATGCCTGCAGGGGGGACCCCACAAGAGAACTATGGGGAGAACTTCAAGAAGAACCATAAAAGAATCATCAGTGTCCCTGAGAACCAGGAGGGTAAATTTGATGAATAACCAATAGTTAAATTGTAGTTAAGAATTTCTCAGAGTTGGGCTGGAGAGATAGCACAGCGGTAGGGCGTTTCCCTTGCACGCGGCCGACCTGGGTTCAAATCCCAGCATCCCATATGGTCCCCTGAGCACGGCCAGGGGTAATTCCTGAGTGCAGAGCCAGGAGTAACCCCTGTGCATCACAGGTGTGACCCAAAAAGCAAAAAAAAAAAAAAAAAAAAGAATTTCCCAGAGTTGAGGAATATAGGCAATCAAATATGAGAGACCCAAATGCTCCCAGCAAAAATAAACTCAGTTTGGAAAACTTTGAGACATACTGTACTCAGTATGACAAAAAACAAAGAAACAGCACATTGAAAGAAGCAAAATTAAAAAAGGAAAACTTACATACAATGGAAAGCTTATAAGATTCACAGCAGATCTTTTAAATGAGTTCCTATAAGCCAGAAGATAATGGAGGGATATAAAACAAAAGCACAATGAAATAAACACCTCATCAAGAATATTCTATCCAGGTAAATTATCATTCATATTTGAAGGAACAATGCAGAACCTCATGGACAGGTGACAACTTAGGGAATTCATAGGCTTGAAACCATTTTTCAAGAAGCATTGAAAGAGCTTCTTTACAGGATAGGGCAAACTTCCCAACATGTAGCACTGAGTATGGATAATACTTACTAATGGTGCATATGGTTGCCTGCTACTAGATTAAGAAAGGTACATTTACTCCTAGCTTGCTAAGGGATTTCATACATTTTCGGTAATGAGTTAATCTCCTATTGACATTGATTGTTCAATGTCTGATAAGGTTTTTTTAATTCAGAGATTTTTATTGCAATCTTTCACTTATTAATTTAGACATTTAAACAGTATCTACAACATAATATTTTTTCATAATATAATAATAAATAAAACCAATATTCCCTTACTTAGAATAAAACATAGTGTTTTATGGGCCTATTCATATTTTTTCACCTAATTTTAATTAATTTTCTTCACTTTTACTAAAATTTACATTTGTAAGTTTTGTCTATTTCATGGAAACTCTAAAATATATTAAATGTGCAGAATTTTTTAAAGTTTTGTTTGTGACAGGGAAAACATAATTACCATGATAGGATCCAAGTAAAAAATTAAATTGAATGCAATATATTTTAGATGCCAGAGTTGAAAACTTTTTATATAAATGAGATTAGACAATATACTATATTTTGCTAAATGATTTGAATTTATTTAGATATGTTAAAATCATATCATAATCAATCACTACAAATTGACTTTTACTGATTTATTTTCTCATAATTATATTGCCATTCCTTTAAGTTTTGTTGGAGCAAGTAATATGAAATAAACTTGTTGTATGCCTGCCTGGCAGGGAAGGAGGGATATTGATGGAGGGAAGCAGACATTGGTGTTGGGATTGCTGTTGGAACGTTGTATTCCTAAAACACCTCTATTATGAACAACTTTGTAAGTCACAATATCTTATTAAAAAAAAAATCTGAGGCCACATCCAGAAATGCTCAGCTTACTCCTGGTTCTGTACTCAAGAATTACTCCTGGAGGTGCTCAGGAGACCCTATGGGATGTTGGGGATCAAAAACCCGTGTTTTTTTTTTTTTTAATTTTATTTTATTTATTTATTTATTTATTTTTTAACTTTATTTATATTTAATTAGAGAATCACCGTGAGGGTACAGTTACAGATTTATACACTTTTGTGCTTATACTTCCCTCATACAAAGTTCGGGAACCCGTGCCTTCACCAGTGCCCATTCTCCACCACCAGTAAACCCAGCCTCCCTCCCATCCTCCCCAATCCCATCTCCCCCCACCCCACCCTGCCACTGTGGCAGGGCATTCCCTTCTGTTCTCTCTCTCTAATTAGCTGTTGTGGTTTGCAATAAAGGTGTTGAGTGGCCGCTGTGCTCAGTCTCTAGCCCTCATTCAGCCCGCAACTCCCTTCTCCCACATGGCCTTCGACTACAATGTAGTTGGTGATCGCTTCTCTGAGTTGCCCTTTCCCCGGAACGTGAGGCCAGCCTCGAAGCCATGGAGTCAACCTCCTGGTACTTATTTCTACAGTTCTTGGGTGTTAGTCTCCCACTCTGTTATTCTATATACCATAGATGAGTGCAATCTTTCTATGTCTGTCTCTCTCTCTCTGACTCATTTCACTCAGCATGAAACTTTTCATGCCCATCCACTTAACTACAAAATTCTTGACCTCCTTTTTTCTAACAGCTGCATAGTATTCCATTGTATAGATGTACCAAAGTTTCCTCAACCAGTCATCCGTTCTGGGGCATTCGGGTTTTTTCCAGATTCTGGCTATTGTAAACAGTGCTGCGATGAACATACATGTGCAGATGTTGTTTCGATTGTACTTTTTTGCCTCTCTGGGATATATTCCCAGCAGTGGTATTGCTGGGTCAAATGGGAATTCAATATCTAATTTTTTGAGTCGTCCAAATTGTTTTCCAGAAGGGCTGAACCAGTCGGCATTCCCACCAGCAGTGAAGAAGGGTCCCTTTCTCCCCACATCCTCTCCAACAGCGGTTGCTTTTGTTCTTTTGGCTGTGTACTAGTCTCTGTGGTGTGAGGTGGTATCTCATGGTTGTTTTGATCTGCATCTCTCTGATGATTAGTGATGCAGAGCACTTTTTCATGTGCCTTTTGGCCATTCGTATTTCTTCCTTGGTAAAGTTTCTGTTCATTTCTTCGCCCCATTTTTTGATGGGGTTGGATGTTTTCTTCTTGTAGAGTTCAACCAGTGCTTTATATACCATTGATATCAACCCCTTATCTGATGAAAAACCCGTGTTTTTGATGGAATGGAATACTATTCAGCTGTTAGGAGAGATGAAGTCATGAAATTTGCTTATAAATGGATAAACATGGAGAGTATCATGCTAAGTGAAATGAGTCAGAAAGAGAGGGACAGTCATAGAGGGACTGCACTCATTTGTGGAGTGTAGGGTAGCATCACATGAGGCTGACACCCAAGGACAGTAGATACAAGGGCCAGGGGGGGTGCCCCATAGCTACAAGTCTGCTTCATGAGTGGAGTGGAGAAGACAGATGGAATAGAGAAGGGATCACTAAGAAAATGATGGCTGGAGGAACCAGTTGGGATGGGAGATGCATGCCGAAAGTAGAGAATGGACCGAACACGATGACCTCTCAGTGTCTGTGTTGCAAGCTATAAAGGCCCAAAAGTAGAGAGAGAGTATGGGGAATATTGTCTGCCTTAGAGGCAGGGGGAGGTTGGGAAAGTGGGGGTATACCCAGGATATTGGTGGTGGGGAATGTGCACTGGTGGAGGGATGGGTATTTGATCATTGTGAGATTGTAATCCAAACATGAAAGTTTGTAACTATCTTATGGTGATTCAATAAAATTTTAAAAATTAAAAAAAGTACACACTGGTGAAGGAAAGGGTGTTGGGATATTATATGACTGAAATCCAATCTTACAACTTTGTAATTGTGTATCTCATGAGGTTTCTAAATAAATAAATAAATAAATAAGTAAATAAATAAATAAATAAATAAATACTGCATTTGAAAAAAACAAAACAAAACCCGTGTTGGCTGCAATGCAAGGCAAGTGCCTTGCCAACTGTATTATCTCTTTGACTCCTAAAAATAATTTTTTTTTTTTTTTGAAAAGCACCTCTCATAGAGGCAGACTAGTGGGTGGAAGGCAAACAGCCGCAGGTGATGGGGGCAGGCGTTGGTGGAGGAGGGTGGACACTGGTGGAGGGATTGGTATTGAAACACTGGATGCCTGAAGCCCCATCATGAATAATCATAATTCATGGTGTGTAAATTAAAAAAATATATGTATATAGGTAGTAGCCAGCTTCACCCGTAGGCATCTTCCCAGATCTCAGAAGTGCAGCTTTTATGGGGATAGGAAGTAACCATGGAGACATTTAAGCTTTTGAATCTTTACTTGGGTCTTTTTTTTTTTTTTTTTTGTGAAGCAGGAGAATTTTTATTGAAACTTACTTAGAAAGATGTGAGGGGAAAGAGAGAAGTACATGTGTGAGGAAGATCACGCCACACAGGCTTCTCCTGAGAGGACACAGGCAAGCAAAGTAAGATAGAGACAAACAAGCGAGATACATGTTCCAGGGAGAACAGGGCCTTGAAAAAATAAGTCGATGTCTTGGGCCTTTTTCCTGGTCTTGTGGCCTGAAATCCCAGTCGCCTGCTCCTGACCTGCTTCCCCCTCTGTGGAAATGGCTGCGTATGTAGTGGGCAGTTTCTGAGGAGGGGCTGGCTGAGAGCTAGGTTAGCGTGGCCAGGAAGGGTGTGTAGATGATTCTAGAGTCTTACCATGTTAGTTTATTTTCACTGTCTTCGAAGCCTGGCTGCACTTCAGAACCACGTAAGGAGCTAATAAGGGAGTTAGAGGCACCATCTCAGATCAGAAGCAAGGGATCTTATTGTTTTACTAAGTTCTTCAAGTCCGCTAAGCAGTTTGTGGGGTGGCGCCGGGAGAGCCCCTTGGGCCCATTTTGTTCCACCATCTGAACTCCAGATGGACACAGAGCCTGTGGAAAGGAGCAAAGCTGGTGGGGGGAGCGGTAAGAGGAAGTTGTTGTGATGCACCCTAACCTTTCTGGAGTGTGTGTGTGTGTGTGAGTATGTGTGTGTGTGTGGTGCTCTGGCCTTGCACAGCTTGTGAAAAAGGTAGAGCAGAGCTGGCAGAGGGCTCCAAGGGCTGGAGTGCATGCTTCGCCTGTGGGAACCCTGGGGTCCATCCGGGCCCTGCAGAGTCCCCTGAGCACAGTCCTCTGAGTATCTTGGGTGTCCCCAGCACCCTCTCTGGTCTCCTTCCCCTCCTGCTCCAAGGCAGATGGTGGCAGGAAAGAGGTGGGGACTGTGCTACTTTCTGTGGAAAACCCCAGCTCCCTCCCTTCTCTTTCAGGACCTTCTATCTCTGCTGTGTGTGCCACGTGTGCGTGGGTATATGTTACGGGGGTATATGTTGCAGAGGTGGCTTCAACATATGTCATGTATTGGTGGTGTCCATAGTCACTTGGTTCCATCCTCAACCACTTTTCTGCACTCAGGAAGCACCTGAGGATATATTCTGCACCTCCACCTCTGCACTTGAGGCTGTAGTGTAGATCTTTTTTTTTTTTTCCTTTTTTTTTTGGTAGTGTTTCTCAACATTTTTCTGACTCTAGCCCCCTTCGAACTTTTTTTTTGTTTGTTTGTTTGTTTTTGTTTTTGGGTCACACCTGGCGATGCACAGGGGTTACTCCTGGCTCTTCATTCAGGAATCACTCCTGGTGGTGCTCAGGGGACCATATGGGATGCTGGGATTAGAACCCGGGTCGGCCGCGTGCAAGGCAAACGCCCTACCCGCTGTGCTATCACTCCAGCCCCCGCTTCGAACTTTTCTGCTTTGCCCTGGGCACCTTCCCTTGTCCTGTGGGTTGGTTTGCTAGTGTTATGCCATGCACCCCTGTGCTCCATTTACACATTTAAAAAACTTGTGATCCCCTTATTTCAGGGAACCCCATGGGGAGCTACATGGATTCTGGTTGAGAACACCGGTGTAATGTGAATTTTTTTTTTTTTTTGGTAATGTGTTTGTTTTTGGGTCACACTGACAGTGCTCAGGGCTTATTCCTGGCTCTGAGTTCAGGGACCACTCTCGTAGGGGGCTCAGGGGACCGTATGTGGTGCCCATGTTAGCTGTGTACAAGGCAAGTGCCCTACTCGCTGTACTATCTCTCCAGTCCTGAGAAGGCTGGTGTAGACCAGGCCAATCTTAGAGATACTGAGGCCTTCCCACCTGCTATAGGGGCTTAGAACACAAGTTAGGGGCTCCTTGGGAGGAAGAAAATCTTTGGGAACTTTGCCAGATATAGATCACTGGCAAGACAAGAATCCAGGGCTGGGAGAGTTGCTCACATAGGCTTCGGGACAGGGAGTCACTGGGCAGGTAACAGAGGACAAGGAACACTGGACCTTGTCTAGTGTTCTAGGACCCTCTGGGGCTTGGGGGGGGGCATGAGAGGGAGGCACAAGGGAGCCAGAAAAGGAGGGAGTTCAGATACACTTCTTTTTTTTTAGACACACCTCTTCTCTCCTGGAGGGGACAATCAGGGAGTGGGAACCTCCACACTGCCCACCAACCCTCAACATTTCTCTAGCCATAGCTTCTGGCTGGGCTTATCTCATTTTAGAATCCCACTTGAACCCCAAGCTTTGTGCAAAAACCTGGAATATGCAGCTCAGAACCAAGCCCAGTTTTTTTTTTTTTATACTGGTGGTCAAGGGTTCTCAAATTCTATCTTCCCCCAACAGCTCTTGAATTTTTTTTAAAAACTGAATCATCGTGAGATACACAGTTACAAAGTTGTTCATGGTTGGGTTTTAGTCATGCAATGGTTCTCTGTCCCTTCAGTATGTATTTCCTACCATCAATATCTCCAGTTTCCCCTCCCATTACCCCGTCCCTAACCCTTTTTCTTCTTTCTCTCTTTCCTTTAGGGTATTGATTTGCAATACAGGTACTGGGAGGTTGTCACATACATCCCTTTACCTATTTTCAGCACTCAGTTCTTGTCCAGAGCCATCATTTCCAATTATAATTATCATATCTCTTACTGTCCCCCCACCCACCACTTGTGAAAAGCTTCCAGCCATGAGCCAGCTACCTAGTCAAAGCTTCCAGCCATGAGTTTGTTTGTTTATTTATTTATATATTAAGTATATGCACTGCTAAAGTGAGAACCCCAAACCCTCCCTTGGTTCTCAGGCCAGCCTGGATGTGGATGTTGGAGAAGGGGGCTAGCAGACCCACAAAGCCACATCCAGAGAGTCTGAGCATCCTGAGTCCAGTCCAATGGCCAGAGCTTTTGCTTGGTGTATTCCTGAGGGAGTAAGGGTGTCAGCAACCTCTGGGCTGCCAAGGTGTGGAGCAGTGTCATGTGAGGCCCTGAAGTAAAGGCAAAAGGTGAGGGGGGAGCAAGGGACATGTGACTGACTTCAGCTTGATCAGTAGGTTCAGAGCAAACACATCTTATGACCCAGCTGGAGAGGTTGGCGCAGGAGAAAAGGGTATCCAGAGCCGTCCCCTCTTACTCTCACAGCAGGCATACAATCTCTCTCTCTTTCTCTTGCTCGCTCGCTCGCTCTCTCCTTCGCTCGCTCGTGCTCTCTCTCCCTCCCATTCTCTCTGTCTCCTCCTTTCTAAACTCCCCAGCAGTGTTCAGAGGGCATGGAGGCTATTCTTGGGCAAAACTCAGCCATGAAGGCCAAGGGGTTCAATGTTTGATTCTCACGATGTGGTACCACACAGGCGTGGGTGCTGGGGCAAAGAGAGGGAACATGATTTCTAAAGGACAGGGGCCTGGACAGACTAGGTAGATGGCCAAGGTGTGGGAATTGCAAAAGTCTGGAAATTTCTCTCATTGGAAAGTGTCCAATCACTTCCAGCCCGAGCCCCAAGCCCATGCTCCCGCCCAATGGGGGTTGCAGGGCAACAGATGCTCCCAGCTTGGCAGGCAGGCTGGGAGGGCTATGGCAGGAATTTCAGCTCAGAGGTCGAGCTCGTCCCGGAACAGGGCTTGGGGTGGGCTGGACCCCTGTAGTGTTGGATGTCTAACAGGGCCAAAGGGTCTGAGTACTTCGATTCTCCTAGGTTCCCAGCAGAGCATCGAGCCCTCCGGGGCCAAAGTACGCTGCTGACATTGCAGCTGCTACCGAAGAGCCCCTGAATTCCTGGGATGCAAATGTGACAGTGGCCTTGATATACGTGTGACTGTGTGCCGTGTGGATGATGTTTTGATGTGTAGCCACCCAGCAAAGGGTTAGTGAGGACGCTGTTTAGGATTACATTGAAATGGTGCTAAGTGGGCTTCTGTGTGGGCTTTGGGGGCTAAGAATCAGCCATATTATCTTGACTGGAGGTGTCTGCCTGGTCAGCTGCACCAAAGATGCAGGGGTTCAGGACACCGAGTAAGCTGGGAAGACCCAGGGATTGTTGTGCATATGGGAGTGGGCTGTGAAGAGGGAGTGGATCACTGGCTGACCTGGTCATTTCTATCTTGAAGACAAACGTTTCTGAGACCAGGGGTAGCACTATAGCACTATCGTCCCGTTGTTCATTGATTTGTTCGAGCGGGCACCAGTAACGTGTCCATTGTGAAACTTGTTGTTACTGCTTTTGGCATATCAAATACACCACGGGTAGCTTGCCAGGCTCTGCTGTGTGGGCGGGATACTCTTGGTAGCTTGCTGGGCTCTCTGGGAGGGACGGAAGAGTGAAACTCGGGTCAGCCACGTGCAAGGCAAACGCCCTTCCCGCTGTGCTATCGCTCCAGCCAAGACCAGGGGTATACATGTGAATTCTAGATTATGATACAAGACAGGCAGGAGGACAGAAATAACAAACTAGAGTTTCGAGGAGAAAAAGACAGGTCTGGTCGGAGCAGGCCAAGGAGGCTGTATGGAGGGGAGCTTCGAAGGATGTGTTTGGACTATGTGTTTGTGGATCTGAAAGACAAGCGGTGTCTAGGTCTATATACGTGTGTGTGTATGTGTGTGTGTGTGTGTGTGTGTGTGTGTGCTTGCCACACAGAACTTACTTCTTTTTTTTTTTTTTTTTTTGCTTTTTGGGTCACACCCGGCGATGCACAGGGGTTACTCCTGGTTCTACACTCAGGAATTACTCCTGGCGGTGCTCAGGGGACCATATGGGATGCCGGGATTTGAACCCGGGTCGGCCGCGTGCAAGGCAAACGCCCTACCCGCTGTGCTATCGCTCCAGCCCCCAGAACTTACTTCTGACTCTGTGCTCAGGGATTACTCCTGGCAGCTTTTGAGGGACCAATTGTGATTCCAGGGCGTGAACCAGGGTCGGCCACATGCAAGGCAAGCACCCGCCCTCTGGTCTCTCTCTCCAGCCCTGTATGTACTGTGTGTCTGCGCCTGTGTCTGCCTGTGTGGAGGTGACGGCAGAGGCAGATACACACATTCATGAGTATGCAGGTGCATTTCTACATGACGTCACTGAGTTTGTCCCATTCTGTTCATGCATCTGTGTGGCTGGATATCCACGTCCACTCCGTGGGACTCTGGCTGTGTGAGGTTCTGCTCTGCTCTGTCCCTTCACCTGACCCTCCTCCCTTGCTGTACCCCCTGCTGCCCGCACATTTTACTCCATGGAATCTCTTTCGTTCCCATTGCTTCCCTTCCCAAAGTCTGCAATCCCTTGGGTCAAGCTGCCTGCTGGGGCCCTGCCCCCATGGCCTCTGCAGTTGGCTTGACCTTGGGAAGGCTACACTGTGGAAATCCCCCAATATGTACTGTGCCTGGCCATGGACCCAGAGAGTTGCAGGAGTGGGGAGGACAAGGCGGGAAAGGGGGCCAGTTGGCAGCACCTACCCCTCATTCTGGAAAGACTGTGCTCCTCTGGCCCCTTGCCAGGCCCCCCTTTTCACTGTGTGATCTCATCCAAATCAAGTATTAGGCCCTGCAGTCTGTTTCTGGGGTGGGAATGCAAGCCCAGTCAGACCTGTTAGCGGATCTGGTTTTGTGTGTCCCCAGCACCTTAGCTCCATCTCCTCACCTAAAGCCATACTTGTCCTCTCTTCTCTCCCTTCTATGCAGTGGACACAGGAATCACTCAGATCCCTGAGCTGTGAAACAGGTTGGCCTATGCCATGGGCCCAAGGTGCAGGTACATATGTGCTGGGATTTTGGGTGGCTGTGAAGAGAAGAGGGCCCCTCAGGCAGCGTCTCCACAGAGTTTATGCCTGTGTGTTTCCGCTCCTGTTGGCTGCATCCAGCAGAGACAAAATTAAGGAGCCATTTATCCTCTGGGTAGCAAATCTCTCCTCTGGGACACAGTATTAAAGAGAAGAGTCTGTGCAAAGTCTGTCTCCTCCACCGCAAATAGTGAGAAGACTGAAATTCCCTGTGGAGAATTCGGAAGTGCCTTGTGGGGAGCTCAGGCAAAAGGCTCCAGAAGGGCAGAGCCATTTACCATGACAAGGGGCCACTTCAAAGGAGAACTCCAAATTTCCAAGGAAGAATTGACATACGGGTTGGGGAGATATCTCAACAAGCCGAGTGTGTGCGGTGCATACAGAGGTTTGGTTGAATCCTAGCCCCGCATGGTCCCCCGGTACAGAGTGGAGACTGACCTCTGGAAATAGAACCAAGAGTAGCTCTCTGTACTGATGGGGTGGTTCAAAACAAAGCAAAAGAAAAATAATCTAATTCCCAGCAGCTACCATCAATTCCAGTGTAGTGACTCTTGTTTGTGCTCTCCATGAGGGTCTTGTTTTCTGATTTTATCTCTCTGGCCTAGAGGGAACAGGAGGGAGAAGGTTATGCCTGAGCGAGACATTCTTCTTGCCTAAGCCACAGGCTCTGAGTCTTTGTCTCTCAGTTCTGTCTCTGCTGAGAAGTCAGAATCCTGAGGGCTTCAATTCCAGATCCTTCTCTGAAATCCCACAGGATTCTGACTTGTAAGACTTCTAAGGTTAGCACTTTGTACTCATGCTGCTCTGGGCAGGTATGAGCCTCGTGGGGAAATGGGGGACAGGGCGTGGGGGACCATGGGAAGGACCTGGTCCACCTAAGCCAGGATGTGTGTGCACTAACCTCGGTCTCGCACCTGACACTGACCCTTCCCCATCAGTTCCTTTCACGGTGGCCTCCTCCTCCTCTCTGTGTTGTGTAACTCCCTCCCAGCTCCCACCAGGCAGGGAGGATGTGCCTGTCACGAGACCTCCTGTGATCTCTGGAAGCTTTAGGAAAACACCTGGAGGATGTGGCTCAGCAGGCTGGCGTCTGGACCCCTTACCGTGGTGGTTCCACAGAGCTGGGCTTTCAACCCCGAGGTACAGAATCATCAGAGACACATGTTTATTCTTCCCAGCCTTGTTTCTCTGCATCCTTCTAGCAGCAGACACATTGAACTAAGTGCTGGGGTCCTGTCAGAGAAATGGAGTCCTCTTGTTCAGTGGGATGAGTCACCTGGGTATCTTTAGAAATGAGTAAGGCAGGGCAGCCCTATTCCTCTATATCACATCAGGATGAAGCTCCAGCATCATGTTAGTCCTTTTTATCCTCCATGGGACTGGGAAGAATTAAAAATTACCACCTCACTCTAAGTCAGGTGGTAATTTCAAATCACAAATATATATAATCTCAGCCCTGGGTCCCACACACCTGGGTTTCTCTGCCGGTTCCTTCATGTGTGAGACTCGTCCTAACTTGTGGAGAGGGGTCTTGAGCATGGCTGTGGCTGGGTTCCGGAGGTCTTGGGCTGTCGGGGCTCTGCTTGGGATGGGGAGGGAAACTCAACCTGCCCCGCTCCAAAGGGCCCCAGTGAAGACAGCCAGGTGTGAGGGCAAGAGACTCTGCATCACTCTCTTCCAGGAGCCTTGTATTATAGTCTCTGGATCTTGGCCGTTGATGAGACCAGGGGCTGAGATCTCCAAGCCTGCTTGGATCGGGACTTGGCCTCTTCACCCAGATCCTCCAATTTCCATTATCTTGGCTACCACACCCACAAACTGCCCCCGGCGCTGTGTAATCCCATCAATGGCCAAGATCCAGAGACTATAGAACAATGCTCCTGGAAGAGACCTCTTATAGACTAGTTCTCCCTCTCAGAGAACCTGGCAAGGTACCAAGAGCATCCTGCCTGCATGGCAGAGTCTGGCAAGCTCTCCGTGGTGTATTTGATATGCTAAATATAGTAACAATGATGGGTCTCATTCCTCTTACCCTGAAAGAGCCTCTAATGCGGCACCACTGGGAAGAATGAGTAAAGAGAGGCTGCTAAAATCTCAGGGCTAGAACGAATGGAGACGTTACTGGTGCCCGCTCGAGCAAATCGATGATCAATGGGATGACAGAGATACAATGATATAGTCATATATATTATAGATGGGCTGGAGTGATAGCATAGTGGGTAGGGCATTTGCCTTGCACACCACCGACCCGGGGTTCAATTCCTCTGCCCCTCTCGGAGAGCCCAGCAATTTACCAAGAGTATCTCGCCCACCTGGCAGAGCCTGGCAAGCTACCCATGGCATATTCAATATGTTAAAAACAGTAACAACAAGTCTCACAATGGACACGTTACTGGTGCCCGCTCGAGCAAATCAATGAGCAAGGGGATGACAGTGATGACAAGAATGATGATATATTATAGATATATAAAAGAGGTTCTTCCCTTTTGCTTTGGGCAGTCCTTCCCCTTCCCACCGGGCAAATTTATCTTCCCACACCTGAATAACCTGGTCTCTGACTGAATACCAGGATGTCACACGTGTTTTCTTTGTGAAGACACATTCTTATTTCTTGCTAGCAAGCACATCTTATCCTCTCTCTGTCTTATCCTGTCTTTTTTTTCTTTTCGGGTCACACCCAGCGATGCACAGGGGTTACTCCTGGTCATACCCTCAGGAATTACTCCTGGTGGTGCTCGGGGGACCATATGGGATGCTGGGAATTGAACCCAGGTCGGCTGCTTGCAAGGCAAATGCCCTACTTGCTGTGCTATCACTCCAGCCCGTCTTAGTCTGTTTGTTTTTTTTTACTTTTTGGGTCACCCCTGGCGATGCACAGGGATTACTTCTGTCTCTGCAGTTGTAGGGAGCCATTTTACCTTACTGATCTTATCCTGTCACTATTTGTTTATCACTAGCTAACCCCATGCCACACCTAGCAAAGGTTGCCACTCCTAATCTTACTGATCTTATCCTATCAGCATTTGTTTATTACTAGCTAAAGCCCGTGCCACACCCTGCATTTCTATTGGGGGTCCCTGCGTGCATACTATACCACCTCCTCCCAGCAGAGAGGTATAAAATACTGTAACTGCCATAGAATAACTGCCTTTTCTCCCTCCTCCGGACTCTGCGTCTGTTCATTCAGCTGTGTCCCCTTCTCAGCCCCACGAAGGGTTCTCCCTGCTGAACAGAAAGAGACCTCCACATCGACCTCCACATGCAGTCAGGAATTACTTCTGGCGGTGCTCAGGGGACCATATAGGATGCTGGGAATCAAACCTGGGTCAGCCTTGTGCAGGGCAAATGCCCGACCCACTGTGCTATCACTCCAGCCCCATGTCTTATCCTATCTTGACCACAAACTTCAATCCTTTTTCTTTCCACTTTTACTTGCTGCTATCAACTTTTTATTTATTATTTAATTTAAAAATTTTCAAAAGTAGTTCACATTTCATTATATTTAATATTCAAACACCAATCCCACCACCATTACACCTTCCCACCACCATATTTCAGGTGTTTCCAATTTCTGTCCAAATTCCTGTCCCAAAGCAGAACCGAAATAATATATATTTTGTATTGTTTGTATGAAAACTCACTGAAAATGGGGCTGGAGCTATAGCGCAGTGGGTAGGGCGTTTGCCTTGCACGTGGCCAACCCAGGTTCAATTCCCAGCATCCCATATGGTCCCCTGAGCACCGCCAGGAGTAATTCCTGAGTGCAGAGCCAGGAATAACCCCTGTGCATGGCCGGGTGTGACCCAAAAGACAAAAAAAAAAAAAATTGCTGAAAATGTTACAAAAAAGTATCCTTAGAAGAAAAGGGTGAGGATTGTTGCATTCCACCCGGGGGGCCATTAAGCCCTTCTATAAGAGATCACTAACATGTTGTTAGAAGTTGAGCCTTGTATGCTTTTATATATATCTGTAAAAAAAATATTTCCCTCTAAGATTGATTGCCTCTCACTTTGAACCCATCAAATGAGGTGCGATACTCTTGGAGTATGGGTAGAGTGGGTGGTATGAAGTGTCAATGCGGCCGTAAATGTGGCTGTGTGGTCCAGTAATAGGTTCACTCGTGGGTGAGACTTGGCCCGAGCGTGTGGAGAGCAGCCATGAGCTTGAAGGCAGTTGAGTTCTGGAGGTTTTTGGCTGCTGGGCCTGAGTCCCTTGTTGGGGGGATCTTTCACTCGCCCCCCTCTGGGGAGCCCCGAGTGAAACAGCCTGGCATAGGATCTCACAGCATGGTTATAGCAAGCATCATGTTATATCCCCTTCTGGTAGAGAAGGATATGCGATCTCGCTATCTACTTTTTTTTTTTTTTCTTTGGGTCACACCCGGCGATGCACAGGGGTCACTCCTGGCTCTGCACTCAGGAATTACCCCTGGCGGTGCTCAGGGGACCATATGGGATGCTGGGATTTGAACCCGGGTCGGCCGCGTGCAAGGCAAACGCCCTACCCGCTATGCTATCACTCCAGCCCCTCGCTATCTACTTTTTAAACCATTAAATAAACTTTAAAAACTTTCCTTCCAAAATTTCTCTCATCTATATGACTATTTGGTAATATTCTCTGTATCTCTAGCTCTTCTCACAATTTATTCTTCTTGACTCTTTTCCATCAACATATCATAGGCCATATCTCCTCCTTTAAACAACTCATTTGGTGTCATTTACTTGTGTTTCTGCACCTCTGAGGAACAAAACTTAACTTATACTTGTATACTTGTTGTCACATATTCTTCCATTCTCCTTTAGATCCACTCGTCATCCCTTACCTCTATCACACCATTCCATTGTTCTCAAGATCACAAGTGCTCTATACTTTTAGTGTTAAGCTCTGAGTCCTTATCTTACTCAACTAATGGTGACCACTCATGCATCTAGTTTCTCTGAAAATGTTTTCCTTTATTTACTTCTAGTGTATCACATTCTTAATGTTTTTTTTTTCTATCCTTGTCCTGGAGTTTTATATTTAGATCATCTCCTCCTCCCCCCCTCCTCCTCTTTTCTTTCTTTCTTCTTCTTCTTCTTCTTCTTCTTCTTCTTCTTCTTCTTCTTCTTCTTCTTCTTCTTCTTCTTCTTCTTCTTCTTCTTCTTCTTCTTCTTCTTCTTCTTCTTCTTCTTCTTCTTTCTTCTTCTTCTTCTTCTTCTTCTTCTTCTTCTTCTTCTTTCTTCTTCTTCTTCTTCTTCTTTTCTTCTTCTTCTTCTTCTTCTTCTTTCTTCTTTTTCTTCTTCTTCTTCTTCTTCTTCTTCTTCTTCTTCTTCTTCTTCTTTCTTCTTCTCCCTTCTTCTTCTTCTTCTCCTTCCTCCTCCTCCTCCTCCTCCTCCTCCTCCTTCTTCTTCTTCTTCTTCTTCTCCTTCTTCTTCTCCTTTTCTTCTTTCTTTTTAATTTCTTCTTCTTGTTTTAGACTTTATTTAAACACCAGGATTTACAAAGTTGTTCATAATAGTTGTTTTAGGTATTCAACGTTCCAGCACCAGTTCCACCGCCCAGCATGATCTTTCCTCCATCAATATCTCTAGTTACCCTCCACCTCCAAGCCTGTATATTGCTTATTATAACATATAGTCACAATGGTGTTACTAAAGTCCTTTTCTGAGTGACTGAGATGTTAGGTGCTAGCTAAGCCTTTAGTAGTAATTTTTTTTTAATCTCACTGAGCTTAATGGGCTTCTATACAATGTTCCCATCTAATCTTATGTGTGCCTGCTGGACTGTCACTACTGTGAACTTTGAAGATGTAGTGTGGCTGCACATGCAACTGTGTGCCCTAGGAGTTGTGGAACTGAGATAACTCAGCAGCATGATGTCTCAGCTGCGCTGTTTATATGCCAATAAAAGTCAGGTGTGGATGGACAACTGGGCTTTTTGTTGGGGCAGAGACTTTGCCCTCTTCCATCTTGAGGAGGTTTCAGAGGTCTGGGCCAGGAGATCAGGCTTACCTGGGTCAACTCATCTGCATTGTCTCTAGATCTCTTCTTTCAGTGATCTTTATCCAGTCTCATGATTTACATCTACTCCATTTTAATAAATATAAATGTAAATGTAAAATGTAAACTATTCCTATCATTTTTCCTCTTTTTTGGGGGGAATCATACCCAGCCATGCTCAGAACTTACTTCTGTTTCTGTGCTCAGGGATCACTCATGGAAAGGCTCAGGGGACTATATGGGATGCCAGGTATTGAAACCAAGTTGGTCGGTCGAGTGCAAGGCAAGCAGCCTACCCAATGTACTATAGTACCAACCCATTACCCATCATATTTCAACGATCTATGACTATTACCAGCCATCCACACTATCAGATTTTTGTATTAAGAACATAATATTGTTAGTGTAGTTTGGGGCCTGGAGCAATAGCACAGCAGGTAGGGCACTTGCCTTGCATGCTGCCTACTTGAGTTCAATACCTGGCATCCCACAAGGCTTACTTCTGTGTTGAGAAGCAACTGCTGAACACAGCTGAGTGTGGCCCCCAAACAAAACAGCAAAACAAAACAAAACAAATTGCAGTTTTGAGTAGTGGGTGGAGGTTAGATATGTTATATCAGAAATCATAGCACCAGAAGTAGTGAGAAATGGGGGCAGAGAAATAGTATAGTGGGTAGGGTGTTTACCTTGCATGTTGCTGACCTGGGGTTGATCCCTGGTACCCCATATGATCCCCTATCCCATCAGGAGTGATTCTTAAGTGCAGAGACAGAAATAAATACTCAGCACTGCTGGGTGTGGCCCCCAAAACAAAACAAAACAAAAAAGTAGTGAGAGGTGGCCATATTCTGAATTTATGCTGATGGTAGATAAAACAGGATTCTGATGGATTAGGTTTTGTTAGGGGGGAAAAAGTCAAGAATGACACCAGGCCCAATAGATAAAGTTGCCATTAATTGATGCAGTGAACACTTGTGATTGGAACATGCTGGTGTGTGTGATTAGTGTTGTTCAGAATCAGGCATTCGTTTTTCTTTTTGAAATTGAATATCCAAATATATTTGTTGAAAGACAATTTGAATATGTGAGGCTGTACCTCCTGAGATAGAGCTCCATCGTGCAGTCCTACATCCTGTTTATCATGTTGGTATAATACCTTGTATATAGTTTAGCACTTACATATAATATGATAATATTTATTATGCATATTCTGGGGTTCTCCATTAGATACATTGTATTATGGAAGAATCCCTTACTTGACAGTTCTGATAATTAGGGTGTATCTCAGCCTTCAATTTGAATTCAAATACTGTATTAATCGCTACTCACCGTTCAAAAGTTTTGGGATATGAGACACTATTGTAATCATTCAGCCAGCAATGTATGAAGAATAAGAGAGAGTAGAAATGAAAGAAATGTGTGACTAGAGAGATAGTATAGTGGGTAGGGCACTTGCCCTGCACATGGCTGACCCTGGTTCAATCCCTAGCTTCCTGGTGGTTCCCCCTAAGCACCATCAGGAGTGATCCCTAAGTGCAGAGCCAGGAATAAATTCTGAGCATAGCAGAGTGCTACCCCCAAATAAAACAAAACAGAAAACAAAACAAAAGGAAGGCCAAAGTTGAAAGCTGTCAAAATTAGAACCAGTGACCAACATTTGGACTGAGCTAAAGTATGGGTTTATAGAACACTATTTCTTGATATTACAAAACAATTTACTGGGTACAAAGTGACTATTTAAAATTTTTGAATTTATCTTCACAGCCTTCGACAAAAAAAGCTCAATGAATAGGATCAAACTGAAACTTGGTATATTCCCCTCCAAATCCCTGAAAGCACTTGACCTTGACTTATATTTGTTGCTCTATTCTTTTGAGTCTTTTTTCTTTCTTTCTTTCAGTTTTTGGGTCACACAAAAATATAATTAGGGGTTACTCATGGCTCTGAGCTGCTCAGGAATCACTCCTGGTGGCCCTCAGGGTACCATATGGGGTCCCAGTGGTCAAACCTAGGGCGGCTGTGTGCCAGGCAAATGCCCTACCTCTGCACTATCGCTCCTGCCCTTACTCTTTTGAATCTTTGTGAAAGCAAGAGAGCTACAGATGATTCGCAGATGAATTCTTCAAAAGATCTAAGAGCTAAAGATATTTTGAAGGGAGCAGAAAGAACTGATAATTGTGCTTTTGACATCCTGTTATTTTAGTTGGGTGCTTTGTTGTTGAGTTTTTGATCACACCCAGAAGGGCTAGGAGCCATCTGTAGCAGAGTACTTTGTGCAGGGACATGCAGTGGGGGTATAAAACCTGGACCTCCTGAAGGCAAAGCATGTACTCTGGCCTTTTGAGATATCTCACTGGCCATAGGTGTGTGATTTTGATAAGCAACAAGCGCCTCAAGGCTGAGGACCACTGTAACAGTTCCCTAAAGACCTTCCCCTCTAGAGTGTGAGATTCCTGACTACTTATCAATACTATCTTCTACTCTACATTCCTCCTTGGGTCAGGGACACTAAAGAAAACTGGCAGAAACCACACCAGGCGTTTACTTCAATGCATCGTAGCCAAGGCCCTTCCTTCTGAACTGCTCTTGTTCTTATTTTCACAGCCCAATGTGGGGCTGGAAGTTGTGTGGAATGCTGACCCAGTTTAAGTGAAGACACTAGCTCTTTTAGCCTCCTTCCTGCTTTTCCCTTAACAGGTCACAGTGGAGAGAGGGAGCAGACAGACAACTCTTGCTTAGAGAAATAAGTGCTTTATGGATGGTGCTCTAGCCCACCTACATATGAAAAAAATTGATAGGAGCGGTTCTCTTCACAGGACACAGAACCCCGGGAACCCACAGACTCATTTGATTGTGCCAGTCTTCTTGAGCAGACCAGCCTTCCCTCCAAAGTGAGTTGAGTTATGGTAGGTTCCTTAGTTGGGCAGCAAAGCCCTTCGAGGACAGTGCCGAGGGCAGTGGCGAGGAGGACCCGGGGCTGAGGCAGAGTGGAGTTGGTGGGAGCAGGAGTGGCGCTGAAGCTTACTGTCTGGGCAACGGGGGCCATGCAGAGAGGCCACGCTCACCTGCTTCTGAGTGGGGGAATACTGGACCTTGGGCTTCCCTCTTTGCTCCATGAGACTCTTGGCTGGAGCCAGGTTCCTTTGAACATTTTCTTTTCTGGTTACTTTCTCCGTTAGATAGAGCATGTGCTCCTCATGCCTTTTGGCTTTTGTTTTTGGGGTGTTAATAGAGTGCAGAAATGATTTCATCTTACTTCTCAAGTCAGATTCTGCAAGGCTGGGCTTTTTATGTGTAGGGACTGGCATTCTCTGGCCTTGCACAACCCGATTTTGCAATGTTTGGCCCTGCAGTGGCTTTCTCTGAAGGGGTTGTTTCAGGAGAGCCTGGCCCTGAGACAGGTGGGGCCGCGTGGACTGGGCATACTGAGCAACCCTTTCTGGTTTGAGGATGACATTCTCTTTGGTTTGGCTGCCTCTCAGGTTACTCTTCTCAGAGTATTTTCTGTCCTGGGTTCCTAGAGGCTGTTTTGGAAGCATAAGCTGAGGGTAATCCTGGGGACTGTGTGGACAGGGCACATCCTGGAGAAAGCCAGGGCTTTGGTTCTGGAAACCATGGGATGCTCTGTGGTCTTCATCAGGGAGACTTTCTCTTATTGAGGGTAGTACAAACACAGCATCCTCTTCTTCCTGGTTGTCCAGATTTTTGGGTCTCTCTCTATCTTCTTCCTTTCCTGCCAGTGTGGAGACCTGGGCTGAGTCCATGCTTTTGCCAGAGCTATGAGACTCATGATCCGAAGGCTCTTCTATGATGGAGTTGCTCACACTGGTCTCCAGCTGAACACAAAGCACCTGGGCCTCTGTCATGTCCCCACTGGGCTGTGATATCTTGGAGACCCAATTGTTAGATCCCTGGGGTACTTCACTGACAAGAGGTTGCTTCTGATTCTGCAGCACCACCTTTAACTCAGCGCTCGACTGTGTTTTATGGTGGAGCTGATCTGGATCTAGGTCACAAGGAGTATCTACCAGGACGGAGATATCATCGGACAATGTTTTCTCTTGTTTATTTAAAGTCCCAAGAGTCTCCTGTGTGGTTATGACTTCTAGATTTCTTTTCCTGGACTCCTTTGCCTTAATGGGGATTCCCAATTTTACCTCGAGGATCTTCTTTTTCAGATGGAAATTGAGTTTGCGCCAGTTAGTGTTTCTGAGTAAGATGGATCTAAGAGGCTCTGACTCACTTTCCAGAGTCACTGGCTCAGCTACTTCTTCCGTTTGTGTTTCATCCTGGAAGCCATCTACAGCATCAGCACAAGTGTTTTCAGTGTCTTTCGAGCATGGTTCAGGACTTACACACAGCTCTTTCGATGAGATCTTCTGAGGCAGAGATTCTGCTAGGTTTTCTACAGGCTTTGGAACCATCTCTGTGGTTATATCTTGGCTAATTCTTTCAGGGGACACAGCCCTGGAGAGAGCCACATAATAAAGAGCAGGAAACCCTGACAAGAAGGCCATATATTTGTGCCTCAAAGCTATCTCCAGTTTCTCAAGGGCTTCCTTAGACAGGATTTGGGGTATCTTGTGTCCAGGGACTACATCTGATGGATCTTGTTGCTGTTGATCAAGAGTCACTGGACTCCTGGGTATTGATTCATCTTGTGAATCCAGGTCTTGTGAATCCTGTATCTCTAAGGTCTTGCTTTCTGGGATGCAGGTGAAAGGAGCTACTTGCAGATTTTTAGGAATACCACGTCCCCAGGAACTATATAAACAGGCAGGGATGTTGCCCTGGAGAATCTGCTCACATTTTGAGTGTATGTGGTTCTGTAATACTGCTTTGGCCTGGGCAAACAAGTGTGGTGTGTGAACTAACTCTGAGCCCATGAGATGTGAGAATGACTCACCAGTTAAAGTGGCTTCTAGGTCAGTGGGCTGGGAGACACCCACATTGGTATCTACTCCTGTGCTTCTCCATGACAGGGGCTTATGGTCATTGTGGGACAGAACCAGCTGTCTGGGCTGCTGGGTCTTCTCATATAGGCTCCAGGGATAATGCATCAACTGCCTCTGGAGGTGAAAATCCAGTGGCCTCCTGGAATGCTCCAGAAAGAATAAGAATCCCCTGGTGAGGACTGAGGTAGACTCCTGTGGCCAAGAAGTTTCCACTGTTCCAGGGGACGGGGATTTGTCATAGGGCAGATGTTGCATGGGGTTCAGGACATGCTGAGAGCCTTGCAAAACTGCTGGCAAGCCCCACTGCAGTTGGAATTGCTTCTGTAGCAAGTGCCACTCCAAAGCCTCACACTCGGCCAGAGTCAAAAATGGGACAATATTCTGAGTTTTCTTGTGTTCTGATGAGGGGATCTCATTTGAGGATGCTTGGGAAGAGGGTTGGACTGACTGGGGAGGAGTTTTAGGTAGTAAGGGGAGAAGCGAGAGCTCTTGAAAGAGAAAATGATCCTTCATGGGCAGCCTAGACAGGCTCTCGTTCAAGGACAATTCTTGAGAACACCATCCTGAGTGCAGGGACTCACTATGCAAAGAAGGGAGGCCACAAAAGAGCTGTCTGTATTTCTGCTGCAAATCGCTCATTGAATCATTAATCTGTTGACCAGGAAGTGTGTAGAAACTACCTAAGTCTTTAAAAGCTGGAGACGGTAAGACTAGAGACAGATGGTTTTGGATTCGCTGATAGTGGTATTGACGTGCTGGGTCAATTATGGACCATTCTGAAACCCAGAAGGCCTGGGTGGGCTGGCCAGCCATACACGAACCCCAGGTCTGGTAAGATATAGTCCCAAATCTTTCAATAGCCATATTAGGAGGATAATTCTGGATGAAAGAAAGTGGTTGGTTGTTTTCAGGCTGGTAAAACAGTGGTGGGTGTGGCATAAACTGCCTCATTGACTCTTCCACTCGTCTAGGAAGCCCCCACCTCTGGAAGTGCATCCATTTTTTCACATGTACTTCAAGCAGCCTCAGGATTTCAGGATTATAAATTGGCGGGTGGGTCGGGTGCACAGTGACCATGTGCATGGCCACAGGGTGTGCCAGGGCATTGGAAGTTACATTTTGATTCATAGTCAGCATAGGGACTGGGGGATTCAGGCCTTGATACCCACAGATAAAGTTGGGGCTTCTCTGCATCATTGCCTGCTGGCACACTGGAACATCAGGGTTCTCTGGCCTTAAATATAATCTGGTCTCTGGATCCTTGGGCACCTCTTTGACTTGAAATTCCTGCTTTAGCTGGTCGTGCTCAGTCCAATAATCATGGACGCTGACTAAATTAGGTGATGGAGCATGCAGCTGGGTGGCAGAGCTCTGGTTTTTGGTGTCTGACACCGCAGGGTTGTCACATGGATGTGCCAGCTCTTTGGAGTGTGACAGGGAACAGTGCTCCAAAGTCTGCTCAAAAGTCACAGTAGATCTGGACATAATCTCTGGGCAGGAAGAGCTCTGTGATGGCCTCTGTGCATCTTTGGAGATTGGAGTATGCTCACCTGCCAGTAGCTGCTGAATCTCCAGAGCCATATCATTGCAGATGTCACAGCCAGGATCTGTGCACAGGAGTTGCCGCACACTTCCCTCCTGAGGACGCCAGCCCTGGCTGGGGAAGGAAACAGGGCAGCAGTTATTGAGGGAGTGGCACATACCTGCTTGGGCCTGTGTGGCGTGGGGCTGGCTCTGCTCTCCTCTAGGGCTGTAAACAACCCTGGGATCAACACCCTATAGCTGTCTGGAACACCGCTTTTTCCCAGAAACATGCTGCAGGAGTGGACTGCTGTCTGAGGAGCAGGGACTGGTGGACAAAATATCTGACAACCACAAGCATGATAGTCCCGAAGTGGTGGGAGGTGTCTGCTGACCTGGAGGTGTCTGCTGACCTGGAAGTGGGGGATGTACTGACTGGGAAGTGGAGGAAGGTCTCTGCTAAGCAGGAAGTCTAGGAGGTCTCTGCCGACCCAGAAGTGTATGTATGGGAAGTCTCTGCTGACCCGTGTTGGGAAGCCCAAGCAGAAGGGAAGCTGCCCATGGGGAACTGGTAATCAGCCCATGGCACAGTCCCAGGAGATCACCAGGTAGATCCTGGAGTCAGTCTCATTTGGGGATGAGAAGGCCCACAGCCTGATTCAGTGCTTCCACACTGAGGCATCCTAGGGGGAACTCTGTATTCTGGGGACTGTGAGGCGAGCACAATCTCTGGACATTTGAGCAGTGGATAAAATGTTGGGCCTCTGTCTGGGGGCTGTGCCAGCTACTAGAGTCCCTGAAGATGATCTAGAGAAGCTGTCAGCAGGAGCAGCTGGACAGAGACTGTGGCCATGGTGACTGATTTGTGCACTCATTTATCCATTCTCTGCAGTTTCTCTGGTGGCTGACAGCAAAGGCGTGTAGAGTCTTTCATGGACTCTCATGGGATCCAGTCACACCCTGGATTCCAAGGCCACCATGAGCTTAACCCAGAGCAGAGATGGGTGCTTCTCCTGAGGCCTCTCACCTCCTGGGCCCTGGCAGCCCTCCCAAGCAATGTTCCAGCTCCAGTGTGCCCCTGCCCATACCCCTCTCCTTAGCCCTGTCCTCAGCCAGGATAAGAAATTTTCACAGGCCTGGCAGGGAGTTAGAGAATTGCGATGATCAGTCAATCACCTTTTAATCACAGAAAGCAGTTTCTTTGGCTTCTCAAATTCTTCTTCAAAATGACTCCTAGCTGAGAAATCAGGAGAGAGTGTTACATGGATTAGGAGAAGTTTCAAAGATGTATAATAAGAAGCTGCAGACCTTTGGATGAAAGGAGAGTGGAAACCCCAACCCCCAAGGATCTATGGCCTTCCTGTCCATAACTTTACCAGTTACATGTGTAAGCCTTTTGATGGTAACTGTCAGACTGAGGAAGGTGATATCATCAATGTCCATTTTATGAATAACAACACAGAGGTAAAGTGACCTCCACGGGGTCACAAAAGCCATAAATGACACAGTTATAGAATTTTACCCTACTTCTTTCGTCTTACTCCCAGGAAGAAAAATGGAGAGTTTTGGGACATTCCCAGGTTATGATTTCCCACCCAAGAAAGCCTTCTGGGAGAATTTTTTTTTTTTTTTTTTTGCTTTTTGGGTCACACCTGGCGATGCACAGGGGTTACTCCTGGCTCTGCACTCAGGAATTACCCCTGGCGGTGTTCAGGGGACCATATGGGATGCTGGGATTCGAACCCGGGTTGGCCGCGTGCAAGGCAAACGCCCTACTCGCTGTGCTATCACTCCAGCCCCTCTGGGAGAATTTTTTAATTTTTATGTTGAATGCTTCAGTGTGAGAGCACCTGGTTCCTGGCATGAGGGTTATTCAAAGGACAGGATCCATGATACCTTCACCCCCAGCGCAGGTGATGAGAGATGACGGGGAGAGAATGGGACTTTACCTCTTGATGCTGCATTTGTTGATCTTAGCTTGACTCTCCGGTAATGCTTAAAGAGAAAAAAAAAATTAGTGGGTAAATATAGAATGCCATGTTTTAAAACATTGTTTTGGGGTCATTCCTAGTGATGCATGGGGGCTACTCCTGGCTTGGTGTTCAGGGGTGGCTCTTGGCAGATCCAGGCCCCATGTGGTGTAAGGACTGAAGTGGGGTCTCTACACCCAGCACAGGTATTCTATCCTTTTGAGCTCTCTTTCTGGCTCTAAATTTTATATACTTTTTTTTTCGCTTTTTGCATCACACCCAGCGATGCACAGGGGTTAATTCTGGCTCATATACTCAAGAATTATTCCTGGCGGTGCTCGGAGGACCATATGGGATGCTGGGAATCAAACCTGGGTTGGTCTCGTGCAAGGCAAACACCCTACCCGCTGTGCTATCGCTCCAGCCCCCCAAATTTTATATACTTTTTCTTGCCTAAAATGAGAAAAAGTATAAAGCAATTCCTCATCATTGTATTCATCTACTTTTACAAAATTTACTTTTCTATCTTTCCTTCCATACTCCTAACCACATTTCCCACTTTTCTCCTTTCTGAATCGTTTTGAGGTTCCTCCTTATTCTAATCCTCCCATTAAGTCCTCACATAAATACTATTATGTGAGGCTTCTATTGGAAGGAGAGAGAAAAGAAAAAGATTCAAGGCTGGGCAGTTCTAATCACAGCAGGCTGTTGGGACAAAGAGATAGTATAGGGGATGTTTAGATGCTTGCCTTAAATGAGACACACCAATCAACAGAACTGGGAATGGGTGACCTTCCCCCACCTACCCCTGTTTCTGGCAACTTGGCAGTCACATCCACAAGCCACCTCTGGCTGGTGCTATATAATCTCATCAATGTTCATGATCCAGATTCTCATTATAAATCTCTCAGAAGAACCATAGCCATTCTTCTGGATCCCACGCCATGCTATTTCATTCAGGGCAACGGGGTGGGGGGGTGCCACAGGTGAGGCCCCTCCCAGGCCAAGGAGCCAGCCATGGCAGCCGAAAACTTCCAGAACTCAATTGCCGCCATGCACACGGCTGCTCTCCACACACTTGGGCTGAGCCTCACCCACTAATAAGCCTATTCCTGGCCATGCAATATCGCATACCTGGTCACTGATCACTGTCATCCTGTTGCCCATCAATTTGTTTGAGAGGGCACCAGTAACGTCTCTCATTGAGAGACTTATTGTTACTGTTTTTGGCATATCCAATACGCAGGAGTAGCTTGCCAGGCTCTGCCAAGCGGGCTCCATACTCTCGGTAGCTTGCCGGGCTCTCCGAGAGGGGCGGAGGAATCGAACACAAGTTGGCTGCGTGAAAGGCAAACGCCCAACCGCTGTGCTATCGCCCCAGCCCATCGCATACCTAACACCATTAATATTCCAAGAGTGGCACACCACATTTGAATAGATTTAAAGTCGAAGGCAATGAATCTTAGAGGAAAGTATCTTTTTACAGATATAAGCACACAACGCTCAATCTTTAATAACATGTTAGTAATCTCTTGTAGAAGGGCTTAATGGCCCCTGGGTGAAATACAACAATCTACACACACTTTCCTCTAAGGAAACTTTTTTGGATCATTTTCAGTTTTTTTTTTCATAACAAACAATAGAAAATAATTTTTGTTCTGCTTTGGGGCAGGGGTTGGGGCAGGATTTGGGATGGAAAAATCCAAAATATGGTGGTGGGAAGGTATAACGGTGGTGGGATTATGGTTGAATATTAAATGTAATCAAATATTGTTAACTACTTTGTAAAAATAAAAAAAAATGAGACCCACCAAAATTGGATCTCCAGTACTGCACATGTTCCCCTGAGCACTGCCAGGGCTTATTCCTGAGTACAAAGTCAGGAGAAGGCCCTAAGCAATGACAGGTGTGTCCCCAAAACAAAACAAACAGAAATAACGGATAACTAATATTTACAACTGTCTTAATAGACTGCCAAACAGAATAATCTCCCATATCAGAAGGTCTTCTGTATCCTTTGAGGTAGATTCTCTGTCAGAACTCAACCTAAAGCAGGTAAATATTTCAATTCATATTATAATTAGGTTACACTGCTGGGATGTCCTAGTAACCAGTGATCTAGGTTCTGAGAGGAAAATACTGCAAAGATGAACTATATGTGTGGTATTCAACTTGTCTGGTAGATAGAAGATTCTCCTTTGGGATTTAGTAAGTTCAATGGAGTCGTAGTTTTCCCCTACCTGGCAGTAGCTCCTTTTAGATTTCAATGTAATTCTATGGTAATTCCTTTTAAGTTGCCAGATAATTAGGATAATAATAAAAATAGAACCATATATATATAGGGGATAGCCAACATCCCACAGAACAAAAGTAGGACTCAGCATGGCCTCAACCTCATCAGTCTGAGACCAGTCACATGTATAGGCTTTCAGAGCCCAGGTGCCTAGTATCTCCAATACTGAGCCGTGTCATGGTAACCTCACAGATGATGGAACCAGGGCTCACAATACATCACAAAGCCCTCCTACATATCAGGGATGTGCTGTGTTCTAGACCTTTCTTCGAGGGAGACTTTGTTTGTTTGTTTGTTTGTTTTGGTTCTGGGGCCAAACCTGGTGGTGCTCAGGGTTTTTTTTCTGGCTCTGCACTTACAAATTACTCTTGGCTGTGCTCAAGGGACCATGTGGGATACTGGGGATTGAACAATCTCTCCAGCCTCCTGAGGGAAAGTGGGTTTAGGCTATATATGAGGGTGTTTTTTTTCTTTTGTAAGGGTTACAGAGGGAACTAAATTGTCCTCTCACTATGTCTGTGTTCCCACTATCTCTTCATTCTGCATACCCTAATTCAGCCCCATGACTCAGCGTTTTCCTGAGTCATGGAGCTCGATAACTCTCTGGAAAATGGATGTTTAGGAATCAGAGTACCACTGAACAATCATAACTGGGAGAGGAAACGACTGATTTCCCCACCTATACTGGAAATACATTTAGTAGTACACAAAAGCCTGGCAAGCTACCCGTGGTGTATTCTATATTCCAAAAACAGTAACAAGTCTCACAGTGGAGACGTTACTGGTGTCCGCTCAAGCAAATCGATGAGCAATGGGATGACAGTGACAGTACACAAAAGCATGTACACAAGACTATGGGGATAGCACAGTCCAGTTAAGATCAAACGGACAACTTTGATCTTACGGATGATGGATGATCATTTTGCAGAAGTACTAAAGGGAAGTATGGATATTATGGTAGGAAAATGTCAAATAGGCTTTAAAATTTTTTTTAAAAAAATCTTTGGGTTCTATGGCAGTGCTTGGGGCTGCTTAGTGTTTAGGAGGGACCTTGAGGTCTGGGGAATCCAACCTGGACATCCTGCATGCAAAGTATGCTTTTCATCCATTTAATTTATATTCCTGGATCCGTAAAATTGGGTCTTTTTTTTTGTTTTGTTTTGTTTTGTTTTTGGGTCACAGCTGGCAATGCACAGGAATTACTCCTGGCTCATGCACTTAGGAATTACTCCTGGCTGTGCACAGGGGACCATATGGGATGCTGGGAATTGAACCTGAGTCGGCCGCGTGCAAGACAAACATCCTACCCGCAGTGTTATCACTCCAGCCCTCTGGCTCTGTTTTTCAAATGTAAATATTTGGAGGATGGGGAGTTTCCAGTCTGTGGTAGGTGAAGACAAAACATGTATGCTCATGTATGCATGTCTGTTCTCCCTTCTGGTTCACCATTCAGAGTTTTGTTTTTCAGAGCCAAATCTATTTTTGTGACTCCATTCTGATCCCAGGAAGATTAGTTCTTGTATAGATTAATGACCATTTCCAACTAAGAAGTGCAGACTAATTGGTCTGGTAACTTACTTATCTACTCTGGATATATAATACTAACCAGAGGGAATATTTTCTTTCAACCTAGATTTTGGTAACGTATGAAGAAAGATACCTGTTTTGTTGGTAAGAAACAATATCTGTTTCTAATCAACACCTGAATCAATCACTCTTACACCCTGACTATATTACCTTATAACTTTAATATACAAAGATTCTGAAATTGTCTGAGAAAGTCTTTTCCTGGTGACAGTGACATAGGTGACATAGGTCAAAAAAACTATTAGGCATGAAAATTCTGAAGAGACAATTTGGTTCTACCTTCTGCAACAAATTCTCCAACTAGCTGGCTGGCATGGCAAGTCCTCAGTTCCCTAAACTGGGCAGTGTCAAGTGTACGAAAATATCTAGCCACTTGCCTTCCTACTCTCAAAACATATAATTATTGTCTAGTTTTAATAAGTATTAATTCGCCCAAAGTTAGAGCAAACAATCTAGAATAAATAGAATTATTTACTCACTTGTGAGGTTCAGTTTATAGATGTTCTATTTCAGAGAGTGAGCATGGTTAAGATCAAAGTGGTCATAGGAGCTTCTGGATATAGAGGAACATTGAAGTTAGAGGTGCAGACTGTGGAGGAATAAAGTATATTTCAGATGGGATAGAAATTTACCAGTAAGTACAGGGTCACTGAGGAATAGACCACAGTGTATTTGGTAGTAAGAAATGAATTCTAGAGTTGGAGAGAGAACAGTGGGTAAAGCATTTGTCTTGTACCTGGCTAGCCTAAATTTGATCCCCAGCATCCCAGATGGTACCCCAAGCTCCACCAGGAGTGATCCTTAACTCCAATCCAGGAGTAAACTCTGAGTATTACTGGGTGTGGCTCCAAAGCAACAAAACAAAACAAAATAAAAAGAAATTATGTATCTAGTACATATTGGGCAGGTGAACTGAAGAGGATTGTGGGAAAAGATTGGAGGAGGAGGGATGAAGTCTCTCTCTCTCTTTTTTTTTTGGGGTCACACCTGGCTATACACTGGGGTTACTCCTGGCTCTGCACTCAGTAATTACTCCTGGCCGTACTCGGGGGATCATATGGGATTCTGGGAATTGAACCCAGGTTGGCTGTGTGCGAGGCAAACACCCTACCTGCTGTGCTATCGCTCCAGCCCCCAGGATAGTCTCTTGGGGAGGTATTTCTTTCTTTTTTTATATAATGTAGGAGCACTGCTATTTATTTAGCCATTGATTAAGCTGATTGAATTGGGCATGAACTCCACATTACTTTTCAAAATTTTTAAAAAATTTTATAAGTTAGTTCACAATGTTTGATTACATTCAATATTCAAACACCATTCCCACCACCGTTATACCTTCCCACCACCAAATTTGGGATGTTTCCATCCCAAACCCCAATCCCTGGCCCAAAACACAACCAAAATAATATATTTTGTATTGTCTGTTATGAAGAACTGCTGAACATGCTTACAAAAAAGTGTTCATGTAGGAAAGAGTATGCAGATTGTTCTATTTTGGCAGGAGTCATTAAGACATTCTATAGGATATCACTAACATGTTGTTAACATTTGGGTGATGTGAGCTTTGATATATATCTGAAAATATGTATATATGCATATATATATATATTTCCCTCTATGATTTGTTGCCTACCATCTGAACCCTATCAAATGTGGTGTGGTAATTATGGAGAATGGGTAGGGAGTGTTTTATTTAATTTTAAATTTTTAAATTTTATTCTTTAATTAGTGAATCACCATAAGGGTACAGATACAGATTCACACATGTTAGAACTTGTTTTTTCCCTCATACAATGTTCACAAACACATCCCTTCACCAGTGCCCATTCTCCATCACCAATAAACCCAGTATACATCCCCCCCATCCCATATCCCCCCCACCCCACCCTGCCTCTGTGGCAGGGTACTAGGGGAGTGTTTTATGATGTGCTGCGTCCGCTTCCGCGCGGTCCAGGAATATGTTTACTCATATGTGAGGCTCGGCCCAAACGTGTGGGGAGCAGCCTTGAATTTGGCGGCAGTTGGGTTATGGAGGTTTTTGGCTGCCAGAGCTGGGTCCTTTGGCGTGGGGACGGCTCTTACCCACCCCCCATCTGGGGCACCTCGTGTGAAACAGCCTGGTGCAGAGTCATGGTGGCATGGTTATGGGGCCCTTATGTTATGCTCCCTTTCGGGAGAAGCAGCCATGTGCTCTGGATGGTGGCCGATGACAAGATTATTTGGCTCCAGAAGGAGGTGGCTTATGGGCATGACCCCTGGGGAAAGTGGGCAGAGGATCTCCGCTCCTGATCCCATTGAGCTCAGAGTCCAAGGTCACAAAGTTCCGCATTACCTGGGTTCCGTAGGACTTCACTCATGTGTGAGGCTCAGCCCAAGCGCGTGGGGAGCGACCTCGAGTGTGGCAGAGGTTGGGTTGTGGAGGATTTTGGATGCTGGAGCTGGGCCTCTTGGGGTGGGGAGGGCTGTTACCCAGCTCTCTCTGGGGCGCCTGTGTGAAGACAGCCTGGTGCGGGGTCAGGACACTCTGTGGCTCTCTCTTTCTGGAGTTTTAGTTTATAGTCCCTGGGTCTTGGCCATTGATGAGACTACATGGCGCCGGGGGCAGTTTGTGGATGTGACTGCCAAGCTACTGGAAAACTGGGGATCAGGGGGGGAGGAGGCCCAGTCCTGACCCAAGTGGGCCAGGAGCTCTCAGTCAGGTTCCCACCTACTTCTGTGCTCCAGGCCCTAACTGCGTCTTTCGATCACTTTTAAGATTTATGGGTCTCTGAAATAAGGCCAATAAATGAGCTTATATAGCTGAGCCAGAGGTGGTTTGTGGCTGTGGCTCCCACATACTTAACTTTTGGTCACTTAATTTCTTGGTAAACTTGGCCCTAAGTTGTTGGGGTCTGTCAAAGGCAAAGCAGCAATTTTGGGGTTATCTGGAAGTCTGAAGGCACCATCAGGCTGCTGACGCACTCGCCCCACAGGTACAGGTTGACCTGCTGGCGGCACCATACCCCCTGGTGTTTCTTTTTTAAAAATGACAAATTATTTGAAAAATCAGTTGAAATACATCCAACTGATTTAGGAAAAAATCCTAAAGGTAGAAAGTATATATAATGTCTGTTTCTCATCCTTGCCATCTCTTTTCTCTTCTCTGTGTATCTTTCAGAATTATCAATAGCACAGAGCCAGGAGTATACCCTGAGTATCACTGGGTGTGATTCCAAACCAAAAAAAGCAAAAGCAAAACAAAACAAAAATAGAAATGAGTTATTAGCAATTGGTTGGTGAATTTATTTTAAAACATTGCTATTGCCTAATTGTCCCATAAATGGAATAAATCTGTGTTCTTTCAAATATGTGTAAGGGTGCCTCTTTCTCCACATTATTCCAGTGTAATAGAATTTTCATATTGCCAATCGAAGAAATGACAAATTGTACCCTTAGCACCTCATATAGCCTCCTGAGTGATCCCTAGTGCAGAGCCATGAGTAAGCCCTGAGCACCACCACCACCAGGTGTGGCCCAAAGAACAAAAGCAACAAAAGAAACAAAAATAAATATGGGCTAAGGACAGGGAAGATGGTCCAAAGGAATGTAACATATTTTTCATGTAGAAACTGTGGGTTTAGTCACTAGTATTGCATGGTCTACCAAGCACCACCAAACCAGTTCCTGAGAATCACTGTATGTGTATTACCTCCCAAAGGAAAAATTGGTCAAGAAAATTTCCAAAGGCTGAAGAGATAGAACAATGGGTAAGGCCTTGCATTTGATCAACCTAGGTTTGATCCCAGGTATCACATATAGTCCCCTAACCTGCCAAGAGTGATTTCTGAGCAGAGCCATGGGTTAGTCCTGAGCACAATGTTCGGTGACCTATAAACAAACAAATTGAAAAAAAATAGAAAAGGTTTCAAAATAAATGACAGATACCAAACAACAAATCTAAGAATATCAAAGACTTACAAATAAATATCAGAAGAGATCAGCAAGTGAAGAGATGCCTCCAAAACCTGCGCCAGGCTGAACCTTATATCCAGGGCATCCCAGGTGTGGGGGTACAGGTGAGTCCCCCATCCACCCAAGCAGAGCCCTGGCAACCGAAAACCTCCAGAACCAAATCGCTGCCATGCTCATGGCCAATCTCTACAGGCTCAGATGAGCCTCATTCATGAATGAATCTGTTGAAAAACTCAGGTATGCGGGTTTTGTGACTGAAATCTCCAGGCTATCACAGAATTAGGGATGGGCTACCTCTCCTCATTTCCCTGTTTTTTTTTGAAGCCTGGCAATCAATGCCCACAAACGGTCCCTGGCACCACATAAGTTCATTAATGAACCATGATCCAGAGACTCACAAATAAATCTTGGAAGAGATCAACATGCTGCAGAGATGCCTCCAGATCTCCAAGTCACCATCCAGTTAAAAATTTAATTTCAGCTCATCAACTTATTAAAAAGTTTAGAATTCCTGAAGCATGACTTATCATACTCTATGCCACTGATATACCAGAAGTAGCACACAATAGATAGGATATAAAGTAGAAGGCAACACATCTTGATTAAAAAAATGTTAGCACAAAAGGCTCAACCTGTAACAATATTATAGTAATCTCAAATAAAGGCTCAATGACTCCAGGGTGAGATCAACAATTTTCACGTACTTTCATCTAAGAAAGCATTTTTTGATCACTTTTAGATAATTATTCATAACAAGCAATACAAAATAAATTATTTAGGGCCTGCTATTGGGGCAGGCTTGGGTGGTGGTTGGGAAAATTTGAAATAGTGGTGAGAAGGTGTAATGGTGGTGGGATTGATGTTGGAATATTGAATGTAATATATTATTGTGAACAACTTTATAAAAAGAAAATAAAATTAAAAAATCTGATATCAAGCAAAAACTAACAAGACAAACATTTAAATACACACCTAGTCAGAGTCTTTGAGCTGCTAAAAACTAAAGACAAAGATATGGAAGGCAATATGAAACAAAAATATTACATAAAGAAGAACAAAGTTGAGAATATTGTAAGTCTAACAAAAAACTCTAAGCAAAAAGCAGGCAAATAACATCTTTGAATTGTTGGAAAAAAGAACCTATAATTTTATACCAAGCAAAAATATACATTTCAAAATGAAAAGGAAATGGTCTAAAATAAACTTTTTCAGACTAATATGGTTTCCTTTTCTTTTTTGTTTGTTTATTGGACCCACACCCCATGGTGTTCAGTTTTCACTCCTTGCTCTCTGCTCAGGGGCCACTCTTGGTGCTGTTCAGGGACCTTATGCAATGATTGGGATTGAACTGAGGTCAGTTATGTCAGTTTGATGAAAAACAAGCGCCTTGAACTCTCTGACCTATCTATTTTTTTTTATAGACAAAATTAACACAGATTCACCATTTAACCATTGAAAAGTACAATTCAGTGATTTACTACATTCACAACATTGCACAACCACCACCACTACTTCCCAAACACTTTTATCACTCCCCAAATTAACTCTGTAATGCTTAAGTGGTTCAATCCTCATTACATTCCTTCCCAATCCTTGGCAATCATCAATCTGCTTTAGGTATTCATGCAATTTCATGTTCTGATCATTTACTAGAAATGAAATAATACAATATGGAGTCTTCAGTGTTTTTCCACTTAGCATGATATTTCTTAGGTTTATAGAACATATAATAGAACATATATAGAACATTGATTTTTAAGACTGATTAATGTTTAACTCTGAGGATATATGGTTTGAAAACTTTCATTCAAGGGCCAGAGAGAAAGCACAGTGGGGAAGGCTCCTGCCTTACACACAGCCGACCCAGGTTTGATATCTGGCATCACATTTGCACCCAAGTATTTCCAGGAGTGATCCCTGAGCTCAGAGTCAGGAGTAAGCCCTGACAACAGCTGGGTGTGGTTCCCAAGCCCTTCCAGATATTCATTCATCAGATGGTAGAAATTTGTGATATTTTTATTGTAAGGCTATTCTGTCTGGAGCGATAGCACAGCGGGTAGGGAGTTTGCCCTGCACGCAGCCGACCTGGGCTCCATTCCTCCACCCCTCTCAGAGAGCCCGGCAAGCTACCGAGAGTATCCCGCCCACACAGCAGAGCCTGGCAAGCTACCCATTGGCGTATTTGATATGCCAAAAACAGTAACAACAAGTCTCACAATGAAGATGTTACTGGTGCCTACTTAAGCAAATCGATGAACAATGGGACGATGGTGCTAAAGTGCTACAAAGGCTATTCTAAACAATGTCAATATGAATATTCCTGTATAAACTTTTGTTTGAACACCTGTTTTCAATTATTTTAGGCATCTGCATAAAAATGGAAGTTGAACTTTGTGAGTGCTTCATAGATCTTGAATATTAGCTCTTTACCTGATGTATTATGTGCACATATTTTCTCCCATTCGGTAGGATGTCTTTTTATTTTAGCTTGTATTTATTTTGCTCTGTTTTTTAATTTGATGTAGTAAAATTTGTTTATTTTTGTTGTCTTTGCCTCTATGGTCATCTCTCTGAAGACACCCCTGAGGTAAATTTCCTGAAGAGTTATGTCAGTGTTTTCTTCGAAGTACCTTATGTACTTGGTGTTCCCTTCTCTATCCGAGCTGCCTTTTCCCCCAGCATGTGAGGCCGGCTTCCAAGCTATGGAGCCAACCTCCTGGTACTTATTTCTACTATCCTTGGGTGCTAGTCTCCTATTCTATTATTTTATATTACACAGATGAGCACAATCTTTCTATGTCTGTCTCTCTCTTTCTGACTCATTTCACTTAGCATGATACTTTCCATGTTGATCCACTTATATGCAAAGGTCATGACTTCATCTTTTCTAACAGTTGCATAGTATTCCATTGTATAGATGTACCAAAGTTTCTTTAACCAGTCGTCTGTTTTCGGGCACTCAGGTTTTTTCCAGATTCTGGCTATTGTTAACAGTGCTGCGATGAGCATATAAGTGCAGATGTAATTTTAACTATACTTTTTTGCTTCTCTGGGATATATTCCCAGTAGTGGTATTGCTGGGTCAAATGGGAGCTCATTTTCTAACTTTTTTGAGAAGCATCCATATTGTTTTCCAACATAACTGAGTGTTCAGGGTATGGGGTTGAAAAGGAGGGGGGTTTGTGGTTGAAAAGGTGGAGGGAAGTGGATACTTTGGTGATGGCTGTGGTGGTGAATGCACCACATAAAACCATCATTAACAGTATTGTAAATCACAGTATCTCAATAATAATGTTTTTTTTTTTTTAAAGAAAAGACTGGACTTGGGCTAGAGAGATAGTACAGCAGCTTGGGGCTGGGAAGATAGAACAGCCTGGGCATGTAGCTTACACAGGTTCGATTCCTGGTTCCCCAAAGGTACCCCAAGTACTACCAAGAATGATTCCTGAATTTAGAACCAGGAGTATTCCCTGAGCATCACTGGGTTTGACCCATCCTGGCCCCCACAAAAAAAGAGTAGCTATCCCACAATCCCTGCCATGTAAAGACTATGTTGTAAATTTGATTTGCTGTGACATGGGTGGTACTAGAAGATATCATGTAAAGTGAAGTCAGAAGGAAAGGAATAGATATAGAATGATCTCTCTTATATGTGGGATTTAAAGATACACATTAAAGATATACGTTTGCAGCCTCATGACTTATCTCAGATGAGATGCCAAGCTGATGAAATTCACAGGTACACCTGTCTTTGGACTGAAAACTTTTGGGCCTCCTTGGAAGAACAGTGGGCTGAGAATCGTCCCAGTTCTACAGATTCTGGAGTTTCTGGAGCACACAGCCACATACATATACAGTCATGTGACACCACCAAATTCCACAATACGGACGGCCCCACAAGAAAATGTACTTAGTGGCTGTGCATTTTATACCACACTAGCAATTTATGGTGAACCTTAATTTTTATTGAGGGCTGCAATATACCAAGTTTCTCAAAATGAACCATGAATAATAAGCTGTTTGAAAGATATATTTATGGCCATAACAATATTTCCAGTCTCACATGCTTTTCTTGAAACTTGTCACTCCATCATTAAGAGATGGAGTCTCTTTCTTCTTTCCTTGAGCTGGTCTGGTATTTGTGACTCACTTAACAGATAGAAGACAGGAAGGTGTAATGGTGGTGGGATTGGTGTTCAAATATTGAATGTAATCAAATATTGTGAACTGCTTTATATAAATAAAATTAAAGGGGCTGGAGCAATAGCACAGCGGGTAGGGTGTTTGCTTTGCACGTGGCCGACCTGGGTTCAATTCCCAGCACTGCCAGGAGTAATTCCTGAGTGCATGGTCTAGGAGTAACCCCTGTGCATCGCTGGGTGTGACCCAAAAAGAAAAAAAAACAAAAAAAATTAAATTAAAAAAATAAACTGCAAACATTTTATATTAAAAAAAATCAGAAGACAATTTAGGCAAGGTTGTATGACTTCTGATGCTATGTCATAAAAGGCAATATGACTTCTTGCTAGCTTCTGTTTTTAGGATATGTGCCCTGAATTCCTGAGTAGGAATTTCAGAAGATCATGAAGATAGATTACACACAAATAGAATGGGAGGCCCAAAGGAACCCCAGTTTCTCCATTCCCACTTGTTATATATACAGCTCAGGACCAGATACATGGATGAATAAATTTTCTGATGATTTTAGTAATGTTATTGTCATTTTTGGTGGTGAAGGCCACCCTTTCAAGGAGGCCCCAGCTTGGAGGGGGGGAGTAGAACAGTATAGCAGGTAGGACATTTGCCTTGCATGTGGTCGACCCATGTTTGACCCCCAGCACTACTTCTAGTCCCCCTGAAGCCCTGCCAGGAATGATCCCTAAGCACAGAGCTGGGAGTAAGCTCTGAGCAACACTAGGAATAGCCCCAACACTCTCCTACTCACTAATCCCCCAAATAGTCACAGATTGTGGTGGGAAAGCAACTTGTGTATGCCTTGTACAAGACCTCCACTTAGGCATATCCTACACCCAAATAACCACATTTGACAATTACCAATAATCAGCGTATGCCTTGTGAAATGAAATATAGTTCCAGTATCAAGCTGACAGGAAATAAAGTTATATTGGGACACAGTTATGCCCGTTTGTTTGTGCATTGTCTATGACTGCTTTCTCACTACAAGTGGCAGAATTGGGTCACTGCAACAGAGGCCTTGCTGAAAATATTTATTGTCTGAAAATGTGGCTTGCATCAGCACTACAGGAAGTCAGCAATAAATAGTGTCAGTAACAATATATTATCTCGTGCACTTGTATTGCACATTTCCCCCAAGTCCTTGTGCAGGTGTCTGTCACATTTTCAAAGACATATCTCTAGATGTTAGCAAGATATAAAAATCTTTCCTTACAAAAGACTCATCTTTAATTTTTAAAATTTTATTTAAAGACAGTGATTTACAAAGTTGTTCACAATACAGTTGTTTCAGGCATTCAATGTTCAATTGAATCTTTCAATCCCACAAGTGTGACCTTCCCTCCACCACTGCCCCCAGCTTCTCAACCACCCCCCAGATTTGCCCCCTTGGCAGGCACAAAATAATTTATTTGACATTGATTTATAACAACCAAATATTAAGTAGAATTAAAAACTAAACTTGTCACTGTCACTGTCATCCTGTTGCTCATCGATTTGTTCGAGCGGGCACCAGTAACGTCTCTCATTGAGAGACTTATTGTTACTGTTTTTGGCATATCCAATACGAAAAACTAAACTTAGTAAAAGAAAATTTGAGATAATTGTTGTATCTCACAATGGTGTTTTTAAAGTCATTGTCTAAGGATTTACTGAGCTCTTTGTTGTTAGTTGAGCTTTCTAAGTTGTTTTGCTTATTGAGCTTAGTTGGCTTTTATGCTACTTTTCTATCTTACTTGTTGTGCTCCTACTGGGCTGTCATTATTGTAGAATTTGGAGGTGTCATGTGGCTGAATACAAATTTGTGAGTTCTAGGAGTTCTAGGATGTATAGAAATGGAATGATCCTCAACCTGTCCCCTTCCCAAGGCTGCCCCAGAGTTTTCAGCCCAACAAACAAAGACTGGAGTATTTTTTTTTTTTTTTTTTTGCTTTTTGGGTCACACCCAGCGATGCTCAGGGGTTACTCCTGGCTTTGCACTCAGGAATTACTCCTGGCGGTGCTTGGGGGACCATATGGGATGCCGGGGATCGAACCCGGGTCGGCCGCGTGCAAGGCAAACGCCCTACCCGCTGTGCTATCGCTCTGGCCCCCAAGACTGGAGTATTTGTGAGTTGACATGGTTTGCATCTCAACTGAGATTAGTCATGAAGCTGTGAAGCTGGGCCATTGTTTATGAGGTGGAGACAGTGGGATTGTGGGTGTGACTGCTGGAGCTTCCAGCAGTATGGGGATAGGATAGTAAAGGTGGGGGAGGCGGTAAGGGGAGTTCTGCCAGTTCCCACTCCAAGCAGCCCTAGAGTTTTCAGCTCAAAGATTGATGTAACTGGGAGTTAGTCAGCTGGGGTCTCTTTTGAGATAAGCCATGAAACAGTGAAGCCAGGCAGTTTACGTGGTGACAGCTGTGGAATATGGGTGCGGCTACAAGGAACTTTGGTATCGTTGGGACTTGGTTCACCCTCCTCTGGGGGGCGCTCCAGAGTTTTCAGTCCAAACACCAGTGTACCTGGGAGTTTCATTGGGTTGGTGTCTCTACAGGGAATCTCTCTTTAAAAATATATTATGTGATGCTTAGGATCACATTCAGGGTCTCACACAGGCAAGATAAGTATTCTGCCACTGAACTACATAGATCTCCAGCCCTGAAACTATTGTTTTTCTTTTCTTTTTTTTTTTTTTAAATTTTTAATTAGTGAATCATCGTGAGGGTACAGTTACAGAGGGTAAGGAGCTTGCTTTGCGTGTGTCTGATCAGGCACATTTAGATGATCCTTGGTGCCCCACATCCCCACATAGTCCCTGGAGCCTTATCAGGAGTGATCCCTGAGCACAGAGCCTGGAATAAGTGCTGAGCACAGCTGGGTACATGTCCCCCTCGCCCTCAATAAAAAACTCTACCTGGAGGCTGGGGAAATAGTATAATAGGTTTCAGCAGATTTGCTGCTTGCATTAGATGCAGTTGAACTGGGTTTGATCCCCAGCACCTCACAGAGTCCCCAGAGCCCTGCCAGAGTGATCTCTTGAGTAGCCAGGTGTGGCCCTGAAAACAAAAGAAAAGGAAATGTGCCTGGGACTCTTCAGTGTCACCCTTGGGGCCTAGATTCCCCCACTCAAGAATTCCTTCTTGGCTGGAAAAATAAACCTGCTCTCATGCATCCCAGCCTTGTCGCATAGTTTTCATGCTGAGGGGCAAGAGCCCACCAGCCACGGAGGTTTCTTGCTGCCTGTTCTGTTGCTTCCTTCTAGCCCCTGTTCTGAGTCACTCCCTTGACTCTTCTCTGGAGGTGAATAATACTAGCTGCAAAAGGTTCAAGGACAAGAGATTAAAGCCTTTGCAGGTTAAAGTTCCCATATGAGGGTCTCTGATTTCTAGTCCTGTTTCACTAAAGGGAAAGTCAGTCGGGTGATCCTCTAACATGAAGAAATCCAGTCATAGACATTTAAAAGTATGAAAAAAATCCCTACAAACACCTTCTTATTTATTTATTTATTTATTTATTTATTTATTTATTTATTTATTTATTATTTTTTAAATTTTTAATTAGTGAATCACTGTGAGGGTACAGTTACAGATTTATACATTTTTGTGCTCATGTTTCCCCCATACAAAGTTCGAGAACCCATCCCTTCACCAGTGCCCATTCTCCACCACCAGTAAACCCAGCATCCCTCCCACCCTCCCCAGTCCCGTCTCCCCCCACCCCACACTGCCACTATGGCAGGGTATTCCCTTTTGATCTCTCTCTCTGATTAGGTGTTGTGGTTTGCAATAAAGGTGTTGAGTGGCCATTGTGTTCAGTCTCTAGTCTACATTCGGCACGCGTCACCCTTCCCCCGCATGACCTCCGACCACGTTTTACTTGGTGTTCCCTTCTCTGAGTTGCCCAGAATGAGAGACCAGCCTCCAAGCCATGGAGTCAACCTCCTGGTACTTATTTCTACTATTCTTGGGTGTTAGTCTCCTAGTCTATTATTCTATATTCCACAGATGAGTGCAATCTTTCTATGTCTGTCTCTCTCTTTCTGACTCATTTCACTTAGCATGATACTTCCCATGCTGATCCACTTATATGCAAACATCATGACCTCATTTTTTCTAGCAGCTGCATAGTATTCCATTATATAGATGTACCAAAGTTTCTTCAACCAGTCATCTGTTCTAGGGCACTCGGGTTTTTTCCAGATTCTGGCTATTGTAAACAGTGCTGCGATGAACATATAAGTGGAAATGCCATATCGACTATACTTTTTTGCTCTTCTGGGATATATCCCCAGCAGTGGTATTGCTGGGTCAAATGGGAGCTCAACCTCTAGTTTTTTGAGAATCGTCCATATTGTTTTCCAAAAGGGCTGAACCAGTTGGCATTCCCACCAGCAGTGAAGGGTCCCTTTCTCCCCACATCCTCTCCAACAGTGGTTGCTCTTGTTCTTTTGGATGTGTGCTAGTCTCTGTGGTGTGAGGTGGTATCTCATGGTTGTTTTGATTGCATTTCTCTGATGATTAGTGATGTAGAGCACTTTTTCATGTGCCTTTTGGCCATTCGTATCTCTTCCTTGGGAAAGTTTCTGTTCATTTCTTCGCCCCATTTTTTGATGGGGTTGGATGTTTTCTTCTTGTAGAGTTCAACCAGTGCCTTATATACCCTTGATATCAACCCCTTATCTGATGGGTATTGTATAAATATCCTTTCCCATTCTGTAGATAGTCTTTGTATTTTGGTCACTGTATCTTTTGCGGTGCAGAAGCTTTTTAGTTTAATGTAGTCCCATTTGTTGATCTCTGTTTCTACTAGATTGCTTAGTTCCATGTCATCTTTGAAGATACCTTTATCTTCAATATCGTGGAGGGTTTTGCCAACCTTGTCTTCAATGTACCTTATGGTTTGTGGTCTGATGTTGAGGTCTTTAATCCATTTTGATCTGACTTTTGTGCATGGTGTCAGGTCGAGGTCTAAGCCCATTCTTTTACATGTGGTTGTCCAGTTGTGCCAGCATGAAACTATTGTTTTTCAAATCCGTTTCCTCCTCTTTTTCCTGTAGTGACAAACACCTAGTTGTGATTCCAGGCATCCTAAATAGAGAAACTGCTGGGATCACACTGGGTGTGTGGAATAGTGCCAGGTACCCAATTTATGATCTCACCAGCCTTAGGCTTGTAAGGCAAGTGTTTTTCTTTTCTGCTGAGCTATTCCTGGCCCTCTCACTGTGATTTTATTTGTTTTTTGGGGGGGTTAGGCTTTGTGCTCAGGGATCACTCTTGGGGGTCTTTGGAGGATCATATATGGTGCCAGGGATTGAACCTGGGTCAGCAGCAGGCAAAGCAAGAGCCTCTACTATCTCTCTGACCCATCATGATTGTTTAAAAGTAAAAATTTGTTAAGGATTTTAATAATTTTTAACATCCATAAATAGTTGGGGGCCACCAGGGATACACCCAGTGGTGTTCTGGGGAGCATGTGGTGCCAGGAACAGAATTAATGGCCATTGCATACAAGGTTTATGCTTTACGTTGGATGTATCCCCCTGGCCCTGATAACTGACTTTTGACGAGTGCTTCTGCTCTCTTCGCTGCTGTAATACTTGAGTTTCTCACTAACCTGAGTTTCTCACTACCCTGATCCAGTGTGGCCCCATGTCGCTTCAGATGTCCTCCTCCCTGGGCTGTGATTGTTCTGCAGAACTGAGCTCACCAAGGTGGAGGACAAGGGTGGGGTGGACACTAATGGAGTGTGTGGTGTTGGAACAGTGTATGCATGAATACTATCATTAACGGTCTTGTAAATCCCAGTGCATAAGTTAAAAATTAAAAAATCAAATTTCTACACGTCTCAGCGTTCCCATATTGTGTATCACCAAATTTTAGGATGGAACTCTCTCTCCTTCCCCAGTGAATGGGGTGAAGAGGACGTGAACAGAACGTTCTCCCCAAACAGCCCCTATTTCCTACAGCGGCCGCTGCCCTGTTTTACTGCATAGTTCTCAGGCTCCCAATAGCCTAATCTCTGACCCCAGGCAAAGCTGTCAAGTTCTGTAAACTTTGCTCCTGCTCCAAGCAACCGTGCTGTGCGACTGACAGATAACCCACAGCCAGTGTCATCCACTGCACTGTTAAAACCATCTGCTGCAGGCCTCCTGGCTCTGGGCTCAGGGATCAGTCTTGGTGGGGTTTGGGGGAACATGTGTGGCATAAGCAATAGAACCCAGGCCAGCTACATGCAAGGCAATACCTTACTCTCCAGGCTACCTCTCGAGCCCCCAGATGATGCCTTTCATATAACTTATGATTAGATAGCTATCCACTAAGAGGGGTACCTGCGTGAACAGGAGGGTTCACTACGAATCACCATGATTCCCGAATAAGAGCAGATTCCTGTATGGAACACATTGTCACTTTTAGTAACACGTGGGTACAGATCTTCACATTTGCCTTCCATGACTCATGGTTTATAGTGAGGAGCAGACAAAGGAGATGCAGTATGTCAAAAGCCTCTGTGGAGAGGACTCTAAAGTGTTAAAAGTTGTGAAGGATTCATGTCTATTTGTTTCTAGACCACACAGTATGACCAGACTCTGCTCCCATGATAATGCCGAAGTGCCATAAATATTGTGGGAGTTTAACTTCTCCAGGAAACCCTTCACAGTTACTGATTCATACCCTGGGCAATATGGTGTCATAGAGAAAAACTCTGACAGACATAGGCATGAGTTTGTGACTCCGCACAAGCCTTGTGCATGAGTTTTGCTGTGTCTTTTTGTTTGTTTTGTTTTGGGGCCACATTTAGCAGTGCTCGAGGTTTACACCTGGCTCTGTGGCTCTGCACTCAGGGATCACTCCTGGCAGTGCTCGGGTGCCCATATGGGATGCTGGGGATTAAACCCCAATTGGTTGTGTGCAAGGCAAAAACTACCTGCTGTACTATTGCTCTGGTCCTTGCTATGTCTCATTCTCAGAAAATAATAATGAACACCTTAGATGTGTCAAGCATTATTTTAGGTGCTATAGAGAAAGGAACATAGTTGATTTTCTTAGCACCAACATCAAACTTTCTTTTAATTAAAAAAAGTGTTAGACAACATGTAACATAAATTTTGCCATTTTAACCATCATACTGTTCACTAATATTAATTAAGTGCATTGGCATTGTTGTGCTATTGTTGTTATCTCTAGAAACTTTTTATTTTGAAAAACTGAAACTCTTTGAACAGCATTCCTTCACCTCCTTGATTTACATTTATCCCTAAGCATTCATTCTTTCTGATAAATTATAAATGGAATTATTGACTTAAAGCTTTCCATATTGTATCATCTTTTAGCAATTTTTTTTTGTGTTGAAGCATTAACATTTAAAAATATGAACATTTTGGGGCCGGAGCGATAGCACAGCGGGTAGGGCGTTTGCCTTGCACCCGGCCGACCCGGGTTCAAATCCCAGCATCCCATATGGTCCCCCAAGCACCGCCAGGAGTAATTCCTGAGTGCAAAGCCAGGAGTAACCCCTGAGCATCGCTGGGTGTGACCCAAAAAGCAAAAAAAAAAAAAAGAATATTTTTTATTAATGACCAAGAGCCAAGATTTCCAAAAAGTTGGACTGGAAGCCCCAAAGTAGAGTCTGGAAGCAAGACCACTGATGCTCTGCAGAGCCGTATTAGGGCAGCCATAGCCACTAGAGGACAGCACCTACCCACCCAATGCTCTTAGTCCCTCAGCAGTGACAGGACGTTTATAAGATCATATTTCCCTCTCCGTTTCTCTCTCTCACTGTTTGGTCCCCTGAGCACTGTGACAGGAATGGCTTCTAAGCACTGCTGGGTCTGACCCTTGCCCCTGAATAAAAAGAAAGAAAAAGAAAAACTTCAGTCAGGTTATGTTCATCTTTGTATATTAGATCACTTGTATCACTTGTCATCCCATTGATCTCCGATTTGCTCGAGCGGGTGCCAGTAACGTCTCAATTTGTCCCTGTCACGTGCTAGGGTAGCCCAATGGTATCTGCTTGCTCCAGGAACAGGAAGAGCCTCAAACCATTTGATCAGGGTTTTGATGAAGAAGTCTGACTGTCTTGTAGGTGGGCAGCCACGTGGTCTTTTGACGTCCCATGGAATCCAGTCGGTAACAGCTATAGTTCAGCAGTCGTCTCTAAGTCGCATTACATGTCTGGCCCATCTGATTTTTGACGCCTTGGCAAATAAGACAGCATCCATGATTCTTAATCATCGATGGAGGTCAAACTCCGGATTCCTTCTCTCACTTGAGTGAAACGTGATACTCTAAGCAATGCTCTTCCCATTCCTCTTTGGGATACCCAAATAGCGTTCTGATCCTGTTTTCGTAGGGCCAAGGTCTCTGAGGCATATGATAGTGCAGGAAGAACAGTGGAGTTGAAAAGATGTGCCTGGAGCTGGAGGTTCTTCATCCTCTTAACCACTCCTTTGGGGCTCTTGAAGGCGTTCCACGCTGCTCTCTTCCTCCTGCGCAGTTCTGATGCCAAGTTGTTCCTCATGTTGAATTCTTGACCCAGGTACCCATAGCTGCTGCATTCGGAGATGTTCGTTCCGTTGAAAGCAAATGGAACGTCAGGAACTAGTTCGTTTTCATGAAAATTGTTTTGGTGAGATTCAGCTGCAGTCCGACCTTTCCACACTCATGCTTGAAGTCAGCCAGCATTTGTGCTGCTTGGTTAATGTTTGGTGTTATTAGAACGATGTCATCAGTGAAGTGGAGGTGGTGTAATTGCTGATCATCTATCTTCACTCCCATTCCTTCCCATTCCAGTCATCGCATGATGTTCTCCAGGGTGGCACTGAAGAGTTTCGGTGAAATGGTATCACCCTGCCGAACCCCTCTCTTTACGTCAATGATCACTTCCTTGTAGAATGGTGAGATCCTGGTGGTGAATCCATAATACAGCTCGCGGAGTATCTTGATGTACTGAGTTCAAATGCCCTGTTTGTCTAGGGCTTCGATGACCGCTTCAGTCTCAACAGAACCAAAGGCCTTCTTTAAATCGATTAATGTTGACAGAGCGGCATCTTGAACTCTCACAAAACTTCAGTGAGCTTGGTCACTGTGTGGATATGGTTGATTGTGCTGAATCCTTTTCAGAACCTGGCTAGCTCGCATGGTTTTCCTTCATCTAGTGTTCTGCTTATTCTATTCAGGATGACTTGAGTCAGTAACTTGTAGATGAAGGCAGATTGGGCAATAGTTGCTGATGTCGTGGATGTCTCCCTTCTTGTACAACAGAACGGTTTCTGCTGGTTTCCCATTGGGATGGAACCTTGCATATGGACAGGTAATGTGTGAAGAGCCGAGCCAGTGTATTGATAAGTACTGGTGGCAGATTACTTCAGATGTTCGGGTCTGACCTTGTCAGGACTGGGTGTGTGCTGTATGCGTCTTTACTGACGAAATGTATTTTAGATATAAAGAGCATTTCACTTTTTTTTTTTTTTGCTTTTTGGGTCACACCTGGCAATGCACAGGGGTGACCCAGTCAGAAATCACCTGGCTCTGCAGTCAGGAATCACCTCTGGCGATGCTCAGGGGACCATATGGGATGCTGGGATTCGAACCCGGGTCGGCCGCGTGCAAGGCAAACGCCCTACCCGCTGCACTATTCCTCCAGCCCCAGCATTTCACTTTTAAGCAGAATCAGCAACATTAATTCTTATAAAGCTTATTTGTGCATATGTACTTATTCTTATCAGAATAATGTAAACACTATATAATATACTCATTAATATATTAGCATTAGAATTATACTCATTCTATATTATAATATACTCATTAATATATTAGCAAATGTATTTATTTGTTGGGGGGCCTCTCAAGCGATACTCATAAGGCTGAATATCCTCCTAGGAATATTTGGTCAATCAACCTGGTGGTTCAATGTGAGGGCTTGAGGATGCAGTGCTGCTTGGACTCTGTGGTGCTTGGACCTGGGCCCTTGGACCTGGGCCACCCTAGTGGTGCTCAGGGCCTCCAGGGTTGCATCTGGAGATGCTTGGGTGGGGGCATGTGGTCCTGAGGATTAAGCCAGAGTTGATCGCATGCAAGACAAATGCCTTAGCCCCTGTATTAGCTCACTGGCCCCAATTATTTTTATTTTTTGGACCACACCCAGTGGTGCTCAGGGTTTACTTCTAGCTCTTTGCTCAGTGGTCACTCTTGATGGTACTTGGATGGCCATGTGGTACAAGGATTGAATCCAGACCTCCTGTATGCACGGCATGTACTCCAGCCGGTTGAGTTATCCTGTGACTCTGATTGTTTTAATTTTCTTTCTTGACCATACATCTAATTACATTCCATGGAAATTAGTGGCTTTCTTAACATGTTTGTCTACCTTATGCTCATTTTGAGTATTGAATACCTCTCATACATTATGAGCCTACCAGAATTCTGTGTGAAAAACCATCAGACATCAATTGCAAAATACAAATTCAAAGATAAAATTACTTCATTTAAACAAGTGCCATCTCAGAGGTAATGAGCAACTGGAAATTGAGTCAGAATCCCTAGGTAGCCCAAATAAGCTGGTGAAGAAGTGAGAATGAGGTTATGACTGACTTTCCTTTGACCATCTGACTTTCCTTTTTTTTTTGGGGGGGGTCACACCTGGCAATGCACATGGGTTATTCCTGCTCTGCACTCAGGAATCACTCCTGGCGGTGCTCAGGGACCAAATGATATGGGATGCTGAGAATCGAACCCGGGTGGGCTGCATGCAAGGCAAACGCCCTACCTGCTGTGCTATCACTCCAGCGCCCATCTGACTTTCCTATGGCTGACAAGCCCTTGTTCCAGCCTGAAGTCATGGCTTCCCAAGGAATCTGGTGGTGGGTACCAGTTCACTGTGTTGATCAAGAGGATCGTAGGTGCAGTTTGATGTCAGTCCAGTAGGGTGGGGGGATGCCAGTGTCCTCACTGTGTAGGTACTCATGGCCAGTTAAGCAGAAGGATTCCAGCTTTCTCTCTGTCTCTCTCACTCTCTTTCATCTACTACCTCCCTCACAACCCATTTCTCCCATCTATGTAATTTGGATAATTCCAGAAACCTACATCTTTTGAGAAACCACCCAAATCATCAAAAACAAATAGATGTTGATTTTTAATGATGTTCACCTGAAGCCCATGTCACAAGGAAATACTTATTAAAATTTATTTACCAGAAAAATTTATTTCTGGGGGGACAAATAGTACAACAGGTAGTACTTTCTTTGCATATGCCTGGACTGTTTTTGATCCCCTGCACCATATATGGTCCTCTGAGCATTGCAAGGAGTAAGTCCTGGGAACAGCTGGGTGTGGCCGCAAACAAAATAAATTATTCCCAAATAAATAATATGGGTTAATGAAATGGTAATTCTGTGAGATGAAGGAGGTTGTAATGAATATAATACTTTTACAATGTATGAGTATCAAAGGTGGATACATGTTTTTTAAAAAATACCAATTATCATAGGAGATTACTGTGAACAAGTTTAAGCCACTGAATTAGGAAACAAGTGGACAAATTTTTAGAGTAACACAGTCTCTCACAATTGAATCACGAGAAAAATGAAAAAAAAACTGAAAGGACCAATTGTAAACAAAGAGTCAGAAACACTAAATAAATGTCTTTTCCAAACCAGAAGTCCATATCTAGATGGTTTTACAAGTGAAAACTGGCTCTCCAGTTTTCCCATTGCCAAACCTTAAAGATGACCTATCACTAATCCTTCTCAAACTTGACTGTTGAAGATAGAGCTGGAGAGATAGTACAGGAGTTAAGGTGCTTGCTGACCCTGGTTCAATCCTTGACACTATGTATGGTTCCCTGAACACCACCAGGAGTGACTGCTAAGCACAGGCCAGGAGTAAGCTCTGAACACTTCAGGGTGTGGTACCCAACTCCCACTTTTGAAAAAGATGGAAGACAGAAGAATCTTCACAAATACTGTTTTATGAAGCCAACATTGACTCTGATATCAAAAGTAGATGAGGACATCTCTCTCTCTCTCTCTCTCTCTCTCTCTCTCTCTCTCACACACACACACACACACACGATCAGTAAGCCTATTGAACATAGATGCAAAACCCTCAAAAAACCTGAGTGAAACAAGTGCAACAATATGTTGAGGGATCATACATCATGACGAAGTGGGATTTATTCCATTAATGTAAAAATGGTTCAATATATGCAATTCAATTAACGTAGTATATCATGTCAACAAAAGGAAGGATTAAAAACCATATGATCATATCAATAAGTAGGAGCTAGGGAGATAGTATAGTGGGTATGACATTTGCCTTGTATGGGACCAACCCAGGTTTGATCCCCGGCATCCCATATGGTCCACTGAGCACTGCCAGGAATAATTTCTGAGTGCAGAGAATATCTGAGCATATCTGGGTGTACCCCCTCTACACCCCCAAATAATCAGTAATTTTTTTTTAATTTAATAGTTTATTTTTAATTAGTGAGTCAACGTGAGGGTACAGTTACAGATTTATACATTTTTGTGCTCATGTTTCTCCCTTACAAAGTTTGATAACCCATCCCTTCACCAGTGCCCATTCTCTACCAAAAGTAAACCCAACATCCCTCTCCCCCCTCCCCAGTCCTGTCTCCCCCCACCCCACACTGCCACTATGGCAGGGTATTCCCTTTTGATCTCTCTCTCTGATTAGGTGTTGTGGTTTGCAATAAAGGTGTTGAGTGGTCATTGTGTTCAGTCTCTAGTCTATATTGGGCCAGCATCATCTTTCCCCCACATGACCTCCAATTACATTTTACTTGGTGTTCCCTTCTCTGAGTTGCCCAGAATGAGAGACCAGCCTCCAAGCCATGGAGACAACCTCCTGGTACTTATTTCTACTATTCTTGGGTGTTAGTCTTATAGTCTGTTATTCTATAGTCCACAGATGAGTGCAATCTTCCTATGTCTGTCTCTCTCTTTCTGACTCATTTCACTTAGTATAATACTTTCCATGCTGATCCACTTATATGCAAACGTCATGACCTCATTCTTTCTAACAGCTGCATAGTATTCCTTTGTATAGATGTACCAGAGTTTCTTCAACCAGTCATCTGTTCTAGGGCACTCGGGTTTTTTCCAGATTCTGGCTATTGTAAACAGTGCTGCGATGAACATATAAGTGCAGATGTCATTTCAACTATACTTTTTGGCTTTTCTGGGATATAATATATAATAATCAGTAATTTAAGAGAAATATTTTGACACAATTCAATATTTACTTGTGATTTTAAAAAATTTCAGCAAAACACTGTTAAAAAACATATATTTGGGAAGGGTGCACCCAAGCAGTACCCTGGTGACCTGGGGGTCACCCTGGCAATGTTTGGACAACTATGTTACAGTTCAATGCTAGGGTCTGAGAATTCAGTGCTGCTCAGGCCTTGTAGTTCCAAAGACCACCAGGGCCATCCCATCAGTTCTAGTTAACCTCCAGGGCCACATTGGTAGTGGTCTGCAGACATGTGGTGTTGGGGACTGAACTCTGGTCAGGCGTAGGCAAGGCATACTCCCTAACCCTAGACTATCTCCTCAGTTCTTAGAAGAATATATTTTAAAAGAGTAAAAGCTCATATACGACCACTGACTTCATACTCACTAGGAAAAAAAAAAGACAAAGTTTTTCTATAAAGTCAGGCACAAGAATGTCCATGCTTGTCATTATTATTCAATGTACCAGGGTCCCAGCCTCAGAAATTAGGTGGCAAAAAGATATAGAAGGAAAAGAAGAAGTAAAGCTATTGTTATTTGCAGAAAACTCAGTATAATACATAGAACCCACACCCCCAAACACCACTAAAATGATTAGAAGCAATAAATAAATAAAGCAAAGTGAGGATATAAAATCGATGTAGCTATTGCATTTCTATGTGCAAGCAGTGAATTAGAAGGTTGACCTTTGTTTTATTATTGAGGCCACATTTTGTCCTTGAGCACTGCCAGAAGTAACCTTTGAGCACAGAACCAAGAGTAAGCCCTGAACAGTGCTGGGTATGGGCCTCCCCCCACAAAAAAATATTTAAATAAAAAAAATGGACTCATGGGGCCAGAGAGATAATCCAGTGGGTAGGGTGCTTGCCTTGCATTGTTGCCAACCTTGGTTTTATCCCCAGCATCCCATATGGTCCCCCACTTCCAGGAGTAATTCTTGAGTGCAGAACCAGAAGTAGTAACCCTTGAACATCACTGGATACGGCCCAAAAACAACAACAAAAATTGACTCAGTTTTTGTAGAGAACAGTATGGAGATTTCTTGAAAATCAAAATTGGAATTGCCACATGATCCTTAATTCCATTCTTGACATCTATCCAAAGAACATGAAAGCACTAATTTTAAAAGATATTAATACACCTAAGTTCACTGCAACATTACTTACAGCAGCCAGGATCTGGAACCTCGAGTGTCCAACTGACAGATGAGTGGATAAAGAAGGTATATATATATAAAGACAATGGAATTTTTTTTTTTTTTGCTTTTTGGGTCACACCTGGCGATGCACAGGGGTTACTCCTGGCTCTGCACTCAGGAATTACCCCTGGCCGTACTCAGGGGACAACAATGGAATATTATTTATGTTTCAATGACTTTTCTAGTCATTAGAAAAGATGAGGGGATAATTAAAAGTGAAAAGACCTGTACTGATTTCATATACATATTATAAAGAAACAGAACAAGGGATTAGACAATTGCCCCTGCAAAATACCCCTTAGATTCTTCCCACAGAATTTTTACTAAGGAGGGAGAGGGGAGTCAGTCGAAAGTTCTGATGGACTGTGGTGGAGGGATACTGACACTTTAGTGATGGGTGGATATAGTAACACTGTACCCCTGAAACATAAAATTTACACTCTTGGAAACCAATATTATCTCAATAAAGATAGGGTTAAAAGCAAGAAATTTTAGGGACCTGGGGATGTGGTTCAATGGCAGAGTGTATGCCCTCTCTGTGTGAGGCCCTGGGTCTCATCCCTGACACTGCCTCACATCAAGTGTGATCTCAAGTACTGCCAAGTGTCATCTTCCATCACCACAGCTGCAGCAGCAGCGAAAATTACTCCGGGAAATGAGAAGATACAGTCCAGAATGATGAAAAGAATTATATTTATTAAGCAGTGTCAATATTTGGCATACTTGTTTTCAGGTTTTTTTCCTTACATATAGAAACAAACGAGTAATAAGTGAATAGAACAAATATATTGCTGAGGAAGTGGCAAGCATAAACCAAGACATATAATTAATAGTAACAAGTAAACTGATTATGTAATGTTATCTTAAATGCTAAGTTGGTCTCGTGGTCCCTCTGCTGCATTTGGCTGTCCACTACAAAACCTCAAACTTTGTTTCAAAATAAACTTAAGAGTCCTAAGGGTGTTGACTTCTCTGGTTTGCTATGACCTTTATTTGCTTCATCCAAAAATCTTTCTCCAGTGGCCTGTCTGTGGACTTTCAACCACAAGAGTCCCTGATCCAACATGAACAAATGCTGAACAGAAGGATGCGTCATACTTTCTATATTTTTATTTTCCTTGTGTCTAGTGGATTTTCTTACATATTTGTTTCACTTTCTGGGAGCTTTCATATTCTATGGCAGGGGATATATCTGTCCCATGGCTGGGCAGGGACCCATTTAATAATAATGAGTGTCTTTTTGTGCCACATCTGGCTGTGCTTGATGGTCACTTCTGATGGGGCTCAGCGGACCATATTCTGTGCTGAGTATTGAACCCAGGAGAACTGTGTGCAACCTGAGAGCCTTAACCACTGTCCTATATCTCTGGCCCCTGATTTAAACAAATTACAGATACAGAAAAATAGTTTCCTCTTCCCTCTGAGACTACTACTCTGGGATGACATAATCCTGAAACTTTCTGCAGCCTTGTTTCTGACTGTCTTAGCTTTGCAGAGTCTCAGCTCAGTAAAAGTGATATTAAAGGAAAAAACTTCTGTCTGTCTGTCTGTCTCTGTCTTTCTCTAAATATTTATATCCTTCTACTTCCCTTTGTTGTTATTGCATTGTTGTGACCAGCGGTCACATACACTTGGCTACTGTGGTCACACACTTAGCTCTATGCTCACCAAAGTTGCACTTCAGGTTGCAGTGCTTGTACGCTTGTTCTCAGTGTTCACTGAGGCTTATTCCTCTCCAGCTGTGATACTTTCACAATGCTCCCAATATTCCTTGAGGCACACATTGTGGTACTTACTGGGGGTCGCTTCAGTACCCATACATGTGTTCACCAATTGGGTTTGCATTTCCAGGTTATGGATTTCCACATCTTTTTAATTGTGCTTGCCAGGGTTGCAACCCTTTTTATGATGCTTACATACACTTTACTGCAGTGCAGCCAGCAATCTCCTGTGGTACCAGGAAATGCAGACGGCAGAGATGCCAGGTTAAATAAAACTGAGAGGATTTTGTGTGGCACATAAAAGGTATGAGGGATTTGAACTCCTAAGCACACTCCTGCAAGGCAGGTTATTTAAGCCACTGTACTTTCCCTCTGAGCCCACATAATATTGTTGAAGTATTGTATGGCAGACTTTAACAAAGAGACTATCACAGTAAGTACTGGGACTTCTGTAATAGACCTTTGCAGTAGGGAAGAGAGATTGGGTTTCACTTTCTGAATATAATAAGAGAAAAGTAGAAATTTATGGCCAAGGTAGGGACCTGTGGGTGAAAGATTAGTTAGAGGAAACTTCATGGGCAAGAGAGATTGTGAATAAAACAATTCTTGTGGGAGACATAGTTGAGATCAAACATCACCTGAAAACTGAAGGAATTTGAAGAACCCAATCAGATACTGAGGCCAATCAAGGATGTGGTTTTCTGGTTAACATAAGTTAGCAAGAGAGAGCAGGCTAGCTTCTGCCCTACTAAAGCCCCAGCAGCCCTTCCCACACCCCAAAGCCACTGCCATCCCTCCATCTGGATTCTACCACCTCAGGACTGAGCCTCACAGACTGCCCAGTGAAATATTCTGGATTTTCTGGAGCATGCGACTGCATTTGCAGCCATGTGAGATCTCCTAACTCTACAACACTGACACACCAGAAGTAATGCACCAGATTGGATGGGTTGTAACATAGAAGGGAAATCATCTTGATTAACAAAACATTAACAGAGAAGGCTTAACTTGCAACAACAGTGTTGTAAACCCTCAGACAAGGAATTAATGTCCAATGGTGAATTACAACAATTTTCACAAATTTTATTCTATGGAAATATTTCTTAATCATTCTATTAACCAGTTAGTGGTAACAAAAAATATAAAATAAATTATTGTGGGCCAGCTATGGATGGTTGGGGAAATGGAGACAATGGTGGAGGGAAGGTGACAGTGGTGGTGGGATTGGTGTTGGAATATCAATGCCTATAACAAATCATCTTGAAAACCTTTGTAAATCATGGTATTTAAATAAAGTGTGTGGGGTGGGGAGGAAGAATATCTTTTTTTTTTTTTTGCTTTTTGGGTCACACCTGGCAATGCACAGGGGTTACTCCTGGCTTTGCACTCAGGAATTATCCCTGGTGGTGCTCAGGGGACCATATGGGATGCTGGGAATCGAACCCAGGTCTGCCACGTGCAAGGCAAATGCCATACCCGCTGTGCTATTGCTCCAGCCTGAAGAACATCTGTATAGCTAAATAAATAAATAAATAAGTAAATAGATAAATAAATAAATGACTTAGCAAGAGTCTTTCTAAAATTAGATAATGTAGATATCAATATGAAAGCAAAAATTTAGGGCTCTTAACTAAGAGTTCACAGGAGTGATAAAGTTTGAGTTTTTTAGTTGGACCAAGATGAGATTCTGAGTAAAAAGTGCCCCAGAGAGAAAATTAGATCCAAGATTAGAAAGAAATGACATTTTTTCCCCCTGGGCCATAGCCAGCGATACTCAGGACTTACTCCAGCTCTGAGCTCATGGATCACTCCTGGTGGGCTCAGGGGACCATATGAAGTGCAAGGGATCGAACCTAGGTCAGCTACATGGAATACAAGTGACCTACCCATTATGTTCTCCCTCTGACTCTTTTTTTAAAGAAATGACATTTTTAAAAAAATGACACTTTTTTTAAAGAAATGACATTTTTTGAGAACACAAACCTACATAATAAATTCACCTATACAAATTTATATAATTCATTTGCTTTTATCATATTCAGTACATTTAACCACTACAACAATTTAAAAATATTTTCATACTCTCAAAAAGATACCACATATTGTTTAGCCATCATCCTGTTCCCAATCCAATTTTCTAAAAATAAAGTTTGGGCCACATCCAACAGAGCTCAGAAGCTTCTCCTCAGACTCACAACTGAATCTTGGGAGAGAGAAGCATGCCCCAGAGATGTCTCCCACCCCGCGCCAGGCTGATTTCATCTGGGCACCTCAGAGGGGGCCAGGTGTGTCCCTCTGCCAGACCCAAATGAACCCCAGCAGCCGCAAACCTCCAGAACCCAATCGCCACCATGCTCACAGGCTCATCCCAAGCCCCCCAAGCATGAGAATGGATCCACTTAAAAATCCATGTGGGACTTGTAACTGAAAACTCCAGGATTCACAGAATGGGGAATGGGCTCCTCTTCCCATCTCCCCGCCCTTCCAGGTGCCTGGCAGTCATGGCCATGAACTGCCTCTGGACACAAGTTAAGTGCATTACTGGCCATGATCCAGAGACTCACAAATGAATCTTCAAAGAGAGCAGTATGCTTCACAGATGCCTTTGAACCCCAGGTACTAAAAATTTAGAATTCCAGGAGTGTGTGCAAAAGTGACCATGTAACATCTCATATTATTTATAACAAGCAATACAAAATAAATTAGTTAGCACTTTCCTGTGGGACAGGCTTGGGTGGTGGTTGGAAAATTTGAAATAATGGTGGTGGGAAGGTGTAATGGTGGGGTTGGTGGTGAAATATTGAATTTAATCAATTATTATAAATAACTTTATGAAAATAAAATATAAAAATTAAAAAAAGAAGTTTCTTATGGCTCTGCACTCAGGAATCACTCCTAGTAGGTTTGGGGACCATATGGGATGCCAGGAATCAAACTTGGGTCAGTTGCTTGCAGGGAAACCTATCTCTGACCCCTTCTACTAAAAACTGTTTTTTATTTTTATTTTTTTAAAATATTAGGCATTGTGACTTGCAATACTGTTAATAGTGTTTCATGCATACGATGTTCCAACACCACAGTCTCCACCATTGTTTCAGTGTCCTGACCCCTACTACTCTCCAGACCCCCATCCTCAAGTCCTAAACAAATGTTTACACAAACTTTATTTTCAACATTCATATAGATGGACTCATAAGTGATCTTTTATGGTTGGCTTCTTTCACTTGACGTTGTGTTTTCAAGACTCATTTATGTAACTGAAAACTTTAAATTTAGCCTCTATTGAAGGAACTAAAAAATATTTCATCAGAGGCTGGAGCAATAGCACACCCAGTAGGGCATTTACCTTGCATGTGGCTGACCCGGGTTTGATTCCCAGCATCTCATATGGTCCCCTTAGCACTGCCAGGGGTAATTCCTGAGTGCAGAGCCAGGAGTAGCCCTTGTGCATCTCTAGGTGTGACCCCAAAAAAAAATCATCATATAAACTATATTTTCTTACATATGTTTATTTGTTGATAATATTTGGTGTTTCCATCTTTTACTATTATGAATAAAGTTACTGAAAATTGCCATATGCAAGCTTCTATTTTCATTTCTCTTGAGAGTATACATCAGAGTAGAATTGTTGGGGTCATATGGTAACTGTTTAGTCATTTGAAGAATTGCTAGAATGTTTTCCAAAGTTGTTGTATCATAATCTGCAGCCTTGAAGTTTCGTTTTTCTAGATCTTTGTCAATACTTGTTGCTATCGGATTCTAGTCATTTTTTAAAAATGGGTATGGGGTTAGGCCACATACGGTGGTACTCAGGGGCTATTTTTCAGCTCTGTTTAAAGGTCACTCCCAGTAATGCTGGGGAGCAAACTTGAGTCAGTGTTATGAAAGTGCTTTAACCCTTGTACTATCTCTTCAATTCCTGATTTTAGGCTTTTTTTTTTTTTGCTTTTTTTTGGGGGGGGGCGGTCACACCCGGCGATGCACAGGAGTTACTCCTGGCTCTGCACTCAGGAATTACTCCAGGCTGTGCTCGAGGGACCATATGGGATGCTGGGAATCGAACCCAGGTTGGCCGTGTGCAAGGTAACCGCCTTACCCACTGTGCTATCGCTCCAGCCCCTGATTTTAAGCATTTTAATGGGTGTGAAGTGGTTATGGGAATCAGACCTAGGCCTTCAGGTGCCAAACATACACTGCAGCCCTTTGAGTCATCACTCCAGCCTTAATGTATAATCATGTGAGTTTACAAATATATATATAAATGTTACCCATTACCCAAATATTCATTAATAAAGCATTGTTTCTCCAATGTGGCCATTAACTTTGTAATACATATATTAATGGAATTGTTTTATTTTATAGTACATATCTTTTTGTTTGTTTGTTTGTTTTGTTTTTTGTTTTTGGATCACACCCGGCGATGCACAGAGGTTACTCCTGGCTCATGCACTCAGGAATTACTCCTGTGGTGCTCGGGGGACCATATAGGATGCTGGGAATTGAACCCTGGTCGGCCGCGTGCAGGGCAAACGCCCTACCCACTGTGCTACTGCTCCAGCCCCTATAGTAAATATATTAACTAAATTGTTTGAATAATCAATATCCCTTGCAAAAACAGATTTACCTGGGATCCTACATATCCTCAAGTGGTGCTGAAGATTGAACAAACTGAGTCAATGATGGAGCTTCCAGTTACTAGTCACATGGCCTCAGAAAGTTTGTTTAAACTCTTGCTTCACTTTCTAAATCTGTATAATGCAAACAATGACACCTCATGATGATATTGTGACATTTAAATGCCTTAGAGATACATGACATTTAGTATCTGATATAAGGAATACAAAAAATGCTGTAGTACTTATATTTCCTATTCCTCTTTGTATCCCCCAAAGGTGAAGTGAATTATATTCATGACATAGCTACTGAATTCATGGAAACACGAGGTATATTAAAACATAGAAAAAATATTTTAAAGTAAAACTGATCTTTAGTATCCCATTTCCATTTCCTCCATCATTGCTATATAATTGACTGTTAGAGGCTTTGTGACTTTTGAGTGAGGCAGAATATTCCAAGCTTAGTCAGGTTACAGGGCCTTTGCATCTTGCCAGTTGTCATCTGGAAATGATTTTGACGTCTGAATGCCGTTCACAATTTCTAGAGACACCTTGTGGTTCTTTGTTACATGAGCTTTTCCGACATAGCCACTCATCAAGTCAGAGAAGTGAATCTACTGATTAAATATGTCAAAGCAAGTCTTAACACCATGTAAAGCAACCACAGGAAAGACAATCTATCACCTCTATTATGTTCTGTCTATTTGAATCAGATCAAAGTTCTGCCTACACAGAAGAGAGTGGGATTAAACAAAGCCTGAACATCAGGAAGTAGAAATCATGGGCATGATGGAGGGCCTGCATGCCACCCGAGAAATGGTCTCTACAAACAGTACCAAGGAAGGATTTAGGTTGTCATTTTACTCTCATTTCTTTCTTTCTTTTTTTTTTTTTTTTTTTGGTTTTTGGGTCACACCCGGCTATGCAGAGGGGTTACTCCTGGCTCTTCACTCAGGAATTATCCCTGGTGGTGCTCAGGGGACCATATGGGATGCCAGGAATCGAACCCGGGTCGGCTGCGTGCAACGCAAACGCCCTACCCGCTGTGCTATTGCTCCAGCCCCTACTCTCATTTCTTTCATTCAGCCAAATGGAACTATTGTACTTCCTGTTCCCACTCTTATTTATCACCACCTGCCTCTGTTCCCTGAAGGGTTTTCAAAGCTTTTCTCAAGTTACCACAGATTATCCAATATTTACATTGCTCTTGTATTAGTATCTTATATCTTTCCTTTCCTTATTCTTTAAGGAAATAGGAAACACCAGTTTCATTTACTAGTTAAAGAGATAATCGTTCAATATAAACCATGGAATCTTTATTATTAATTTTCTTTTTTAGCTTAGTGTCTCTCTTCAAATACCTTGTAGTACAGGGAAGGCCAGTTTTTTTTTCTCACCAGCCATTTTTTTCTTTTTCTTTACTGTTGGGAGGATGTAACTTATCTTGAGCCTAATGTTTTTACTGATTATTTCAAGAATTCAAGGTCCTTACTGTTTTCGAGGCCATTCCTCTGAGTTCTATTTAAAATAAGAAATCTTAACAAATAAAGTAACACCTCCCCCTAGCAAAGACCAGGCTTATTTTATTACAAAAGTAAGAATTCCCAAAACTCAGTGTTTTTCATCTGTAACACATCCTAATATGTATTCGGTATCTATCACAAATCCTGTGTCAATACCAAAAGTGAAAAAAAATGCTAAAATTCAAGCTTGATTGTGTAAGAGTAATTAAGTCCATTATATTGGAGTCAGAAGTCTTGTGTTTTCTGCTTGGGAAAAAGAGATTAGCAGCTAATAGTTTTCTGAAACAATAACAGAATAGCTCGTTTTTTTCTGAAACAATAACAGAATAGCTCGTTAACTTGCAAGCTGAGAAAGTCCTATCTCATTGCTGTTCTTGAGCATCAGTACAAATACACGCATTTGGAGAAGTTAAAGAGAATCTTGTAATTTCTCAGGTGTACTGTGAGCAACCATTCTCTCTATTGTTCCTCACACCAAGAAGTAGGCGGGGCTGGAGTGATAGCACAGCGGGTAGGGCGTTTGCCTTGCACGCGGCTGACCCGGGTTCGGGTTCGGTTCCCAGCATCCCACGTGGTCCCCTGAGCACCACCAGGGGTAATTCCTGAGTGCACAGCCAGGAGTGACCCCTGTGCATCGCCGGGTGTGACCCAAAAAGAAAAAAGAAGAGAAGGAAGTAGGCATTGGGAGAAGGAAGGGAAGTTCAGGTGACTGCAAAGATCAGAAGTGAGTATCATCCTAAGAGCTCTAGTTCTATTCCTGAGCTTTGCCTTAGTGCAATCTCAAGAGAGGCATGCATGCTGTTAGGAAAAATGAAGTCATGAAATGTGCCTATAAATGGATGAACATGGAGAGTATCATGCTGACTGAAATGAGTCAGAAGGAGAAGGATATAGAATGACTGTATTCATTTGTGGTATATATATATATAAGATACATTATATATACTATAATACATATATATATGTATATATATATATTAGAAGGCTAATATCCATGGTCAGGGAAAACAGGGGTTAGAAGGACTGGTCAATGGTTGGAACTAACCACAAGTGTGTAGGGGGCTGATGGTAGGTAAGATAGAGAAGAGACCAGTATGACAATAATAGCTGGGAATGATCATGCTGGACAAAAACTGAGTGTTAAAAGTAGGTAAAGGGATATTCTTGATAACCTTTCAGTATCAATATTGCAAACCACAATGCCAGAAGGAGGAGTGGGGGAGAGAGAGAGAGAGAGAGAGAGAGAGAGAGAGAGAGAGAGAGAGAGAGAGAAACGCACCTGCCATAGAGGCAGATGGGGGGGATGGGAGGGAACCTGGGGACACTAGTGCTGGGAAATGTACATTGGTGGAAGGATGAGTGTTGGAATACTGTATGACTGAAATCCAATCATGAACAGCTTTGTAAGTGTCTATTTCACAATGATTCAATAAAAAAGTTAAAAAGAAAAAAGAGAGATCCATGCATGCGTGCGCGTGTGCGTGTGTGTGTATATCTCCATCTGTGGCTTCAGCATGATTTGACTGACTTCATGAACGTAACTTACCACCATATTGAAAGCTTAAAGCAGGAAGAGAAGTTAGCTAATGGGGTTGACGGTATTCCTCAGAGCAGCAGCAGAACATTCTCAATTTCATGGCCAAACTGTCACTTCCAGGGGACACCCTGGGCAGTGCATCCATGCCCTACTCCCAACCACCCGCCTCTAGGCCACTCCCTCCAGACGGCAGACCCTCCAGGACCACATGACCCAGCTGCTACCCTGAAGAGATCCCCCAGGAGGTGCCCCTATTCCTCTCTCCCAGATCCCACCCAGGCCATCCTCTCCGAGCCGGTGGCACCCTCCTCTTGGGCTCCCACCACTCAGGAAGAACCCTGCGTGGGCGTCTGAGTGCCTCCTCCCCTTCCTGCCTTGCTGTGCCTTAAAGGCAGAGACTTGGGGAAAAGGCAAAGATCTCACACTCCTGCAAGGCTTTCTGCCTATGCTCCATCCTGAAATCATACCGTGCTCGCTCGAGCATATGGCAGTTAGTGCAACAGATGCTCCCAGCTTGGCAGGCAGGCTGGGAGGGAGGGCTATGGCAGGAATTTTAGCTCATCTTGGAACAGGGCTTGGGGTGGGCTGGACCCCTGTAGTGTTGGATGTCTAACAGGGCCAAAGGGTCTGAGTACTTCAATTCTCCTAGGTTCCCAGCAGAGCATTGAGCCCTCCAGGACCAAAGGACGCTGCTGACATTGCAGCGGCTACCGAAGAGCCCCTGAATTCCTGGGATGCAAATGTGACAGTGGCCTTGATATATGTGTGATTGTGTGCCGTGTGGATGAGCTTCAGTGTGTAGACACCCAGGGCAAGGGTCAGGACTGTGTTTAGAATTGTACTGACATAGTGCTTAATGGAGTCATGTGTGAATTTTAGTGAGTTGCACTTGGCCACATTACCTTGAAGTGACCAAAGTGCAGTCTGGTCAGCTGCTCCAAAGATGTTGGGGTTCAGGACCTGAGTAAACTGGGAAGACCCAGGGATTGGGGGTTGCGGGGCGGGGGGTGGGCTGTGAAGAGCCAGTGGATCATTGGCTGACCTGGTCATTTCTATCTCCTCCCTTGAAAAGAAACAAGTTTCTTTGAGATCAGAGCTGTGCGCATGAACACTAGATAAGCAGCAGGACAGAACTGATAAACCAGAGTTTAGAGGAGGGAGAGACAAGTCTGGTCTGAGCTGGTCTAAGAGGCTGTATGGCGGGGAGCAGCTTCGAAGGATGTGTTTGGACTATGTTTGTGTTTGTGGATCTGCAAGACAAGCGGTGTCTAGGTTGGTTTATGTGCATTTGTTTTTGTATATGCTTAAATATATATATTTTTTGTATTTTTGGACCACACTTGTAGGTGCTGAGAGTTTACTACTGACTCTGTGTCGAGGACCTGAGCAGCATTTGAGGATCATATATAGCACCAGGGAGTGAACCAAGGTCGGCCACATGCAAGGCAAGCACCCGCCCTCCGGTCTCTCTCTCCAGCCCTGTGTGCACTTGTGCATCTGCGCCTGTGTCTGCCTGTGTGAAGGTGATGGCAGAGGCAGATACACACATTCATGAGTATGCAGGTGCATTTCTACATGACGTCACTGAGTTTGTCCCATTCTGTTCATGCTTCTGTGTGGCTGGATATCCACGTCCACTCCGTGGGACTCTGGCTGTGTGAGGTTCTGCTCTGCTCTTTCCCCTCACCTGATCCCTCTCCCTTGCTGCACCCCCAGCTGCCAGCACATTTTACTCCATGGAATCTCTTTTGTTCCCATTGCTTCCCTTCCAAAGTCTGTAATCCCTTGGGTCAAGCTGACTGCTGGGGTCTTGCCCCCATGGCCTCTGCAGTTGGCTTGACCTTGGGAAGGCTACACTGTGGAAATCCCCCAATATGTACTGTGCCTGGCCATGGACCCAGAGAGTTGCAGGGGTGGGGAGGACAAGGCGGGAAAGGGGGCCAGTTGGCAGCACCTACCCCTCATTCTGGAAAGACTGTGCTCCTCTGGCCCCTTGCCAGGCCCCCCTTTTCACTGTGTGATCTCATCCAGATCAAGTATTAGGCCCTGCAGTCTGTTTCTGGGGCGGGAATTCAAGCCCAGTCAGGCCTGTTAGCGGATCTGGTTTTGTGTGTCCACCTTAGTTCCATCTCCCCACCTAAAGCCATGCGTGTCCTCTCTTCTCTCCCCTCTCTGCAGTGGACACAGGAACCACTCAGGTCCTTGAGCTGTGAAACAGGTTGGCCTATGCCATGGGCCCAAGGTGCAGGTGCAGGTGTGCTGGGATTTTGGGTGACTATGAAGAGAAGAGGGCCCCTCAGGCAGCGTCTCCACAGAGTTTATGTGTTTGTTTCCTCTCCTGTTGGATGCATGCAGCAGAGAAAAAAATGAAGACGCCATAAAATCTCTCCTCTGGGACACAGTATTAAAGAGAAGAGTCTGTGCAAAGTCTGTCTCCTCCACCGCAGATAGTGAGAAGACTGAAATTCCCTGTGGAAAATTCTGAAGTGCCTTGTGGGGAGCTCAGGCAAAAGGCTCCAGAAGGGCAGAGCCATTTACCATGACAAGGGGCTACCTCAAAGGAGAACTCCAAATTTCCAAGGAAGAATTGACATACGGGTTGGGGAGATATCTCAACAAGCCGAGTGCGTGCGGTGCATACAGAGGTCTGGTTGAATCCTAGCCCCGCATGGTCCCCCGGTACAGAGTGGAGACTGACCTCTGGAAATAGAACCAAGAGTAGCTCTCTGTACTGATGGGGTGGCTCAAAACAAAGCAAAAGAAAAATAATCTAATTCCCAGCAGCTACCATCAATTCCAGTGTAGTGACTCTTGTTTGTGCTCTCCATGAGGGTCTTGTTTTCTGATTTTATCTCTCTGGCCTAGAGGGAACAGGAGGGAGAAGGTTATGCCTGAGCGAGACATTCTTCTTGCCTAAGCCACAGGCTCTGAGTCTTTGTCTCTCAGTTCTGACTCTGCTGAGAAGTCAGAATGCTGAGGGCTTCAATTCCAGATCCTTCTCTGAAATCCCACAGGATTCTGACTTGTAGGACTTCTAAGGTTAGCACTTTGTACTCATGCTTCTCTGGGCAGGTATGAGCCTGGTGGGGAAGTAGGGGGTGAGGGGTGGGGATCATGGGAAGGACCTGGTCCACCTAAGCCAGGATGTGTGTGCACTAACCTCGGTCTCGCACCTGACACTGACCCTTCCCCGTCAGTTCTTTTCACGGTGGCCTCCTCCTCCTCTCTGTGTTGTGTGACTCCCTCCCAGCTCCCGCCAGGCAGGGAGGATGTGCCTGTCACGAGACCTCCTGTGATCTCTGGAAGCTTTAGGAAAACACCTGGAGGACATGGCTCAGCAGGCTGGCGTCTGGACCCCTTACCCTGGTGGTTCCACAGAGCTGGGCTTTCAACCCCAGTATTGAAACACAGTTCGAATCAGCAGAAATGCATGTTTATTCTTCTTCCCAGCCTTGTTTTTCTGAATCCTGACAGTGGCAGACACATTGGACTAAGCACTGGGGTCCTGTCAGAGAAATGGAGTCCTCTTGTTCAGTGGGATGAATCACCTGGGGTTTCTTTTTTTTGTGTTTTTAGGTCACACCTGGCGAAGCACAGGGGTTACTCCTAGCTCTGAACTCAGGAATTATTCCTGGTGGTCCTCAGGGGACCAAATGAGATGCTGGGAATCAAACCTGGGTCTGCCACGTGCAAGGCAAACGTGCTACCCGCTGTGCTATTGCTATAGCCCCTCACCTGGGATTTCTTTAGAAATCGGTGAGGCAGGGCCATGCACAATTCTCTCTGCCAAATGTCATATAGAATTTCCAGTATTTTCATTGTTACCCCAAGTCTTAGCTCCCTCTGCTGAAGTTTAGATAGGAATGTAGAGGTGTCAACTTTTGAGACACAGTGAGTGACCAAAAATACACGTTCATTTCATTCACTTAGAGCAACTTCTTGGTTTGTTTCCCAGTCTCTCCTTCCACCTCATGTCTCTCTGTGCTTGGTCAAATGCTAGGATGGCCACTGACCTGCTCCTGATTCTAACTTTGTCCTGTAGGCTTCGTGCAATTAAGACTTGTCTGAACTCTCTCCCACTGCTCTAGTCTTCAGAGGGAACTGGATCAGCACAGCCACACACTTGAGCAGCATCAACCACCTTTTCTGCTTTTCTGTTGGAGATCCACTCCTGGGCTTCTTTTTTTTTAGGTGGGGTGGGAGCACACCTTCCAGTTCTCAGGGCTTATTCCTGACTCTGTGCTCAGGAATGACTTCTGGCAGTCCTTGGGGGAACATAGGGCAACCCAAGCATTGAATCTAGGTCAACTCTATGCAAGGCAAGCATCCTACCCACTCTGCTATTGCTCCAGTTCTCATGCTGGAGGTTCTAAGGTTCTAATAGTAACTTCTGTTACCATTAGAGTACATCAAAATCCATCTCTACATTTTTGGTTGTGAATAATCCACCCTACCTCCTTTACCCAACTTTAAGCCATTTCTTTCTTACCCCTTGGAGTTTTTGCACTCATTCTCTTAGATTTAAGAGAAACTATTCTGAGCACACTGTCTCATTAATGTTATATTCACTCTATTTACACATTTGAGATCTTTGCAGTGTGTTTTTAGTCAAGATCTTCCCTGGACTGGGCATTTGCTCTCTTCCCCTCACCTAATATCACATTAATCCAGCAGTTCTTCCATTGTTTTGCACCATCTCTCTTGATTGCATAATTTATATTCATAGCAAACACGGTTTCTCATCTTTAATAAGATTCCTCTCTGCAGCCTATTCCCACCTACAGCTATTTGACTTATCTGCACCTCTGTGAAGCAAATCTCCTTAAGGAGTTGATATGATTACTATAACCAATTATCTAATTTTTCCTTGCATCCACTTCAGTCATGCCTTCACCATCATTTATCCAAATCTGTTCTCAAGGCAATAAAGCATCTTTAATGTTTTTAATCTAATGGTTCATTCTTAGCCTTCATCTTGCTAATTTGTAGCTTTTCATACAGTTGGTCACGTTTTTCCTTTCCTCTCTTGGCTTCCTCACTCCCTTCCTTTTCCTCTGTTGATGTTGTGATGACTGGCAGCCAGTTGGGGTGAGGGAAGGGGATGAGCAGAGGGGACACACCCTTGCTTTTAGTGCTTACACATTTTGTTGTGATTTTCACTAGGAGTGTCACAATTCTTTAGTTGTGGTGTTTGTTTTTGGGCTGTGCTCAGGGGAGAACTTTAGATTCTGTGCTCAGGGATCACTACTGGAGGTGCTCTGGGGACATATGCTGTACTGGGGAATCAAACCTACTTCCAGAATTTTAGTGTTTTAATATCCAAGAGTCTTAGATATCTCCTTTATTTCCTTGGTGATCTTGGTTTTAGAGTTTTATGTGCATTACTACATCAGTCAATTAATCATCTGTAGCCAGATCCACCCTGGGGATATAGCGTTTGTTCATAATAGACCTAGGAGGTACGATCAGGAAGAAGCTTGGTGATTAGCTGTGATACTATTAACAGTATTTCAGGAGCAGAAGGAGTGAGAAGTAGCCATCTTCTGAATTAATTTTTTAATTTGAGACAATAAGATTTTCAATGGCTGGGATGTGGACTATTAAGAGGTAAAACTACAATATAACATCAGTGTTTGGGGCTTGAACTAGCAAGAGAAAGTTGCTGCTAATGTGGAAAATATTGTGATTGGAGCAGATTTGTGTGACTGAAAGGTGTGTGGGCAGTCGTCAAGGAACCCGTTCACTTTTGAGATAAATATGGAGATCCATTTGTACCGGTTGATTAGATAACTTGGGCATGTGAGACTCTACCCCACCAGATCAGTATCTCCATGGAGACAGACTGTTATGTCTAGCATAGTTCCTGGCACACAGTTAGTACTCAGATATTTTAATTGTTGAATGTAAAATGCCACTTAAGGTAATTTTAACTGACTTTTGGGTGACCCTAGGGTACTTCTCATCAGCTTATGTGTGGGGTCCTGTGGCAAAACCCCACATATCACAGCACTCAGCAAATCGATGTGATAATTTTTATGCTTCCTCACTCTACATTTTGTTTTTTTTTTTGTATTTTTAAAATTTCTCATTCTAAATTTTGGACTAAAATACTCTTAAGGTTTAACCACATATTAATTATTTTAGCTTTATGGGGTTGGGGGTCACACTCTGGCATTCTGGTATCACACACTTGTTGCATTGCTAGAAGTTGCACACTTGGATGTGGAATGCCTGGGATTGCACTTGTTGTGGCACCAGGAATCACATGTGTCAGTGCCAGTGATTCCTTCAGTGAAGTGAGGGGCAGTGCCAGGAATTAAACTCACTGCCTCACTTTGCAGGCACTTTCTACTGTGTCACATTCCCAGGTCCTATATGTCAGCTGTCATTCTAGGCTCTTGGGACATGAGATACTACCCTAATTTCTTAGGAAAGGGTGACAAACTATAACAGCTACAGATGAACTGAAAATAAAGAAAAAGGGGCCAAGCCAAGATACACTAAAATTAGAACCCAGTGACTGATTTGATCTGTAGTCAGAAAAAAAAAAAGTCCTGCTGTTTAGTGATACCATATCCTGAAATTGATGCTTTGGTGGAATGGTGTTTGAAAGTGTTAGATTAATTTGCATTGTCTTTGGAGAAAGTAGTCATTTTCCACCTCTGGCCCCTGCACTTTTGGAGTTGAAGCTATATAGAGTTGGAGGTCAGGGAAATACTAGAATAAAGAAATTATTTTGGGAACTATTAGCACATTAGTAGTAATTTAACTTATTGCTAAGGATATAGTTATTCCCCTTTCTCAGATGAAGAAATAAGCATAGCAATGTTGTTAAACATGCCAGATGTTAGAGTTCTAGACTCCTGAGAGAAAGCACAGGAATTAAGTCAAATTACTGGCATGTGTCCAATCTTGGCTTGAATCCCCAGCATCACATATGGTCCCCTGAGCACTGCACAGAGCCAGGAGTAAGCCCTGAGCACTGCCTGGTGTTAACCATTCCCACCCCTCCCTGTTTCCCTGCCCTGGTGCTGTGCCCTCCCACCCCAAAGTATATTAAGGTTCTAACTTTAATATTTTCCACATTCCATTTTTGTGACTTTGACCTTAAAATCTGCATCCTCTCTAAGGGTCACACATTTGGCCTGAAAATTATCAAAACACATGCTGAAGGATTTTGTAATGTTTTTCTTACTATAATTTTGCTGCTCTCTTTTCACACTTACGGTATTTCTCTGAAATCATTTTATGGTTACTTTAGCCAGAAGTGTCCTTCCAAAAGGAAATGAATAAATCTAAATCTGTTATGTATAGTTAATCTAACATGGAAGAGCATAAGCACAACTTTAAGCTATGCTGTTCTGCCATGGCCCTCTTATCATTTGAGTTTTTGCTTTGATTTTGGTGCCACAAATTGGGCCTAGAGCCTTACATGCCAGTCAAGTCTTCTACCACTGAGCCACACCCCTGGTTGCAATGGCCTTAAAGTCTAGGGCTTCAATCCCCACCCCAACAAACAGAAGGTAGGAGAGCATGGCTCATGTCCTCTCAGGGGTTCAAGGGAATGTGATTATTATATATCTACTGTTAACTAAAAAGATTAACAGGGTTTCTAAAAAATGTTTGCTTGCTGTATTGTTTTTGGGCCATACCTGAAGCTGAAGAGGACTTATTTCTGGTGCTGTGCTCAGGGATCTCACCTGAAAGTGCTGAGGGGTCATATGTGGTGGCAGAAATTAAGTTTGAATTGGCTGTGTCTAAGGCAAGTGCCTTTATACACAAAGCAAGTGCCTTCACCCCTGCATTATCTCTCCAGCTCTTGAATTTTTATATTTAATAGCTAATATATTTACTTTTTACAAACCAAACCAAACCATGACAACAAAAATAATATAGTTGAATAAAGTTTGGAGAAGTGGATTTATATTTCTTAGCAGCTGTTTACATCTCAGATTACCTCTGATTTTTTTGTTTGTTCTTTTTAATGTCTTGGGTCACACCCAGCAATGCACAGGGGTTACTCCTAGCTGTGCATTCAGGAGTTACTCCTGGCAGTGCTCAGGGGATCACATGGGATGCTGGGAATTAAACCCAGATTGGCTGAGTGCAAGGCAAAAACCCTACCCACTGTGTTATCGCTCCAGCCCCACCTCTCAGATTTTTGACTTTCTCTATGTCATTGCAATGGTTTCAGAGAATTTTCTGTTATAGTTTAATTAATCAATATTCCCCTGAAATAGCATATTATGAGGTGTTCCCGGGGAGGTGAAGGGTGTCACTGTTCCATTTCAGTTCTGAGCAACTTAATGTGATTAGGCATCTCATGTATGACATTGAATTCTAGATTCCTGGGCAGGGAAAAAGCTCAAATAGGTTAGCAAATACTGGCATGTGTGAGGCCCTGAGTTCAATCTCTGGCACCTCAGGCCCCTTCACAGCACTGTACTGCCATTCCCACTCGGTGCAACTTGCTGCAGGCCCCTAACCCTCAGTACCTCTGGGTATGTCCCCTTTGAAAAAATTAAAAATAATTCAAGATTCCTTGATTCCTTGTTTTCAGTGTCTGGTGGTTGTAAGTTCATTTTACAAAATCACTAAGGGTCTTTCTTTGACAATTCAGGCGACTGCTTCTCATACTTTCTGAAAAGTAATAGGTATAATGTATAATGCAGAAGGCAGAAGGGTGGGGAAAGATGATGGAAATCTAGGGCTTGGTTAGGGGAATATGAAGTAGTCATTGACTGAAGAAAAGGCAGGAGTCATTCACTGAGAAGACACGAGTAAATCCTGGAGGGAATGCAGCGGTTGAGTTCAGTGCTGTGTAATATACGTGAAATCCATAACCACTTGTGTGAATATTCAGAGGCAATGGTGACAGGTGAGAAGGATCTAGGTGTAGGTGGTATAGAATCAAACAGGAAGGAACAATTGCCAGTTGTAACTCATGTACTGAGTTACAATAATTCTTATGTGTGGCTCATTACAAGAAAATTCCATGCTTAACTTGATACTCCTTTACCACACTATGGGCAAGCGGACTGAAATCCACCTAAGAACGACTTGAACCTTGGGTTGACTTCCTGGCTTTTGATTATTCTCAATGCAGACCATTGACTTTTCTCCCTTATTATGCCTAGGAAGATGTAAGACCACGAACTTAGGTGCTCAGAGCTTCATCAACAAGGTCCCCTCTTTTGATCTCCCTTCCTATCTACAACTGGAAGCAAGGAGAAAGGCTCTCCATATCCTGCTGTGATCTTTATTCCAGGAGTCAATTGTTCTATGTAACCTTTACAGTGAGTACTCCCGAAGAATAGCTGATTGGTAAGAGAGGAAAGATAAAGTGTGCTTCTGACCTCCTATAATATTAGCTGTATGCTCTTGATAAATACCAACCATCTCCTCAAGGCTGGAGCACTCTAATATTTCACTAAAATCCTTTCCCTCTTGAGTATGGGCATATTAGGTATTGTCAGAGATTTTCTTTACCTGTGAGATTCCTGACTACTTACCAGTACTATCCTCTTGTCTGCATTGCTCCTGGGCCAAGGAACACTGCGGGGAGCCATGGTAGAAACCAAGCCAGACTTTACCCTCAATGCACCTTAGACAAGGCCCTCCTTCTGAACTGCTCAAGTCCCCTGGGCCTTCTCCCCACTTTTTTTTTTATAAGTTTTTGGGCCACACCGAATGATGCTCAGGGGTTATGCACTCAAGAATAAATCTTGGCAGTGCTTGGGATACCATATGGGATGCCAGAGACCAAACCTGGGTCTATGTGAGCATCCTGTCCCCTGTAACTTTCTCTCCAGCCCTTGGAAGTCCCTTTTTTAACTGCTCAAGTGAGGCTTGGAGTTGTGTGGAAAACCAACCTAGCTTAAGTGTGGACTAAAGCGCCTTTCTTGGAAGAAGGCTCTTTTAACCTCCTTTTAAAAAGTCACAGTGGGGGCTGGAGAGATAGCACAGCGGGTAGGGCGTTTGCCTTGCACACGGCCAACCCGGGTTCGATTCCCAGCATCCCATATGGTCCCTCGAGCACCGCCAGGAGTAATTCCTGAGTGCATGAGCTAGGAATAACCCCTGTGCATCGCTGGGTGTGACCCAAAAAGCCAAAAAAATAAAAAATAAAAAAATAAAAAGTCACAGTGGAGAGACGGAGCAGACAGACAACTCTCGCTTAGAGAAATAAGTGCTTTATGAATGGTGCTCTAGCCCACCTACATATGAAAATAAAATTGACAGGAGAGGTTCTGTTCATGGGACGCAGACCCCAAGAACCCACAGACTCATTTGATTGTGCCAGTCTTTTTGAGAAGACCAGCCTTCCCTCCAAAGTGAGTTGAGTTATGGTAGGTTCCTTAGTTAGGTGACAAAGCCCTTCGAGGACAGTGCCGAGGGCAGTGGCGAGGAGGACCCGGGGCTGAGGCAGAGTGGAGTTGGTGGGAGCAGGAGCGGCGCTGAAGCTTACTGTCTGGGCAACGGGGGCCATGCAGAGAGGCCACGCTCACCTGCTTCTGAGTGGGGGAACACTGGACCTTGGGCTTCCCTCTTTGCTCCATGAGACTCTTGGCTGGAGCCAGGTTCCTTTGAACATTTTCTTTTCTGGTTACTTTCTCTGTTAGATAGAGCATGTGCTCCTCACGCTTATTGGCTATAGTCTTGGGGGGGTTAATAGAGTGAAGAAAGGATTTCATCTTACTTCTCAAGCCAGATTCTGCAAGGCTGGGCCTCTTGTGAGTAGGGACTGGCATTCTCTGGCCTTGCACAACCCGATTTTGCAATGTTTGGCCCTGCAGTGGCTTTCTCTGAAGGGGTTGTTTCAGGAGAGCCTGGCCCTGAGACAGGTGGGGCCGCGTGGACTGGGCATACTGAGCAACCCTTACAGGTCTGAGAATGACATTTTCTTTGGTTTGGCTGCCTCTCAGGTTACTCTCCTCAGAGTGTTTTCTGTCATGGGTTCCTAGAGGCTGCTTTGGAAGCTGAGGGTAATCCTGGGGACTGTGTGGACAGGGCGCATCCTGGAGAAAGCCATGGCTTTGGTGTCGGTGACTAAATAGTGTTTTATTCAGAAGTGTTCTTTCTTGATTGTGGGATTCAGCAGAGAGACTTTCTCCTATTGAGGATAGTATAAACCCAGCATCCCCTTCTCCCTGGTCACCCACACTTTTGTGTCTCTCTCTATCTTCTTCCTTTCCTGCCAGTGTGGAGACCTGGGCTGAGTCCATGCTTTTGCCAGAGCTATGAGGCTCATGATCTGAAGGCTCTTCTACGATGGGGTTGCTCACACTGGCTTCCAGCTGAACACAAAGCACCTGGGCCTCTGTCATGTCCCCACTGGGCTGTGATATCTTGGAGACCCAGTTGTTGGAACCCTGGGGTGCTTCACTGACAAGAGATTGCTTCTGATTCTGCTGCACTGCCTTTAACTCAATACCCAGCTGTTTTTTATGGTGGAGCTGATCTGGATCCGGGTCACAAGATGTATCTGCTGGGACGGTGAGATTGTTGGACAATACTTTCTCCTGTTGGCTTAAACTTTCAGGAGGCTCCTGTGTGGTTATTTCAGTTATGTCCTCTGGGGTTGCTAGAATTATTTCCCTGGATGCTCTTGCCTTTATAGGTATTCCCAGTTGTGCCTCCAGAATCTTCTTTTTTAGATGAAATTTGAGTTTGTCCAAGATGGGTTTCTTGACCGAGATGGAGCTAGGAATTTCTGGTTCGCTTTCTACTTTCACCAGCTCAGTTGCCTCAGTTGCTTCTTTCATTTGTTCTTTTGATGATGTCTTCTGAGATTGAGGTTCTGCTATGCGTTCTTCAGGCTTAGGCACCGTCTTTATGGTTATAGCTTGGGCAATGGATTCAGGGGACACGGCCCTGGAGAGAGCCACATAATAAAGAGTGGGCAGCCCTGACAAGAAGGTCAGATATTTGTGCTTTAAAGTCATCTCCAGTTTCTCAAGGGCTCCCTTAGACAGGATTTGGGGTATCTTAGGGTGTTCAGGGACTACATCTGATGGGTCTTGTTGCTGTTGATCAAGGCCAACCCGACTCCTGGGTATTGACTTGCCTTGTGAATCTGGGTCAGTTGCTGCCTGTAGCTCCAAGGTCTTGCTTTCTGGCACACAGGTGAAAGAAGTTACTTGCAAATCTTCAGGAGTACTATGCTTCCCAGAACTATACATACAGATAGGGACGTTGCCCTGGAGAATCTGCCCACATTTTGAGTTTATGTGGTTCTGTAATACGGCCTTGGCCTGGGCAAACAAGTGTGGCACGTAGACTAATTCTGTGTCCATGATGTGTGAAAATGACTCACCAGCTAGAGCAGCTTTTAGGTCTGTAGACTGACAGACACCCACATTGGTGTCTTCTCCTGGGCTTCTCCATGACAGAGGCTTATGGTCATTGTGGGACAGAACCAGCTGTCTGGACTGCTGGATCTTCAGGGGCAAGCCCCAGCGTTGGTGAATCAACTGCCTCTGGAGGTGAAAATCCAGTGGCCTCCTGGAATGCTCTGGAAAGAATAATAATCCCCTTCTGAGGATTGAGGTAGTCTTCTCCCCACAAGAGTTTTCCACTGTTCCAGGGGATGGGGATTTGTCATAGGGCAGATGTTGCATGGGGCTCAGGACATGCTGAGAGCCTTGCAAAATCACTGGCAAGCCCCACTGCAGTTGGAATTGCTTCTGTAGCAAGTGCCACTCCAAAGCTTCACACTCGGTCGGAGTCAAAAATGGGACATTATTCTGAGTTTCCTGGTGTTCTGATGAGGGGATCTCATTTGAAGATGGTTGGGAAGAAGGTTGGACTGACTGGGGTGGAATTTTAGGAAGCAAGGGGCTAAGAGAGAGCTCTTGAAAGAGAAAATGATCCTTCATAGGCATTTTAGATACACTCCTGTCCATGGAGAATTCTTGAGAACCCAAGATGTTTACAACCAGGGACTCACTATGCAAAGAAGGGAGGCCACAAAAGAGCTGTCTGTATTTCTGCTGCAAATTGCTCATTGAATCATTAATCTGTTGGCCAGGAAGTGTATAGAAAGTACCTAAGTCTTTAAAAGCTTGAGATGGTAAGACTAGAGATAGATGGTTCTGGATTCGCTGACAGTGGTATTTATGTGTTGGATCAATTATGGACCATTCTGAAACCCAGAAGGCCTGGGTGGGCTGGCCAGCCATACATGAACCCCAGGTCTGGTAAGATATAGTCCCAAATCTTTCAATAGCTAAATTAGAAGTACACTTCTGGATGAGAGAAAGTGGTTGGTTGTTTACAGGCTGGTGAAACAGTGGTGGGTGTGGCATAAACTGCCTCATTGACTCCTCCACTCGTCTAGGAAGCCCCCACTTCTGGAAGTGCATCCACTTTTTTACATGTATTTCAAGTAGCCTCAGGATTTCAGGACTAAGGATTGGTGGGTGAGTGACCATGTGCATGGCCATAGGGTGTGCCAGGGCCTTGGCAGTTACATCCTGATTCACAGCCAAAGGTGTGTAAATCGAGGGAGAGGAATTCTCAAGCTTTGTTCCTTGATTTTCTGAGATATTTCCTGGGACTTTCAGCACTGTTGTCTGTTGGCACACTGAAACTGTAGACTCTTTAGGCTCTGAAGAAAATCTAGACTTGGAGTCGTAGGTTACCTCTGTGACTTGAAGTTCCTGCCTTAGCTGATCATGCTCAGCCCAGTAATCATGGATGCGGACTGCACAAGGTGACGTGGCACACAACTGGGTGACGGAGCTCTGGTGTCTGTAGTGTGACATCACACGGATAGCAGATGGAAGTACCAGATCGTTGGAGTGTGACAAGGAACAGTGCTCCAAAGTCTGCTCAAAAGTCACAGTAGATCTGGACATAATCTCTGGGCAGGAAGAGCTCTGTGATGGCCTCTGTGCATCTTTGGAGATTGGAGTCTGCTCACCTGCCAGTAGCTGCTGAATCTCCAGAGCCACATCATTGCAGATGTCACAGCCAGGATCTGTGCACAGGAGTTGCCGCACACTTCCCTCGTGAGGGTTCCAGCCCTGGCTGGGGAAGGAAACAGGGCAGCAGTTATTGAGGGAGTGGCATATACCTGCTTGGGCCTGTGTGGCGTGGGGCTGGCTCTGCTCTCCTCTAGGGCTATAAACAACCCTGGGCTCGATACCCTATAGCTGTCTGGAACACCGCTTTTTTCCCCAGAAACATGCTATAGGAGTGGACTGCTGTCTGAGGAACAGGGACTGGTGGACAAAGTGCCTGACAACCAGAGGGAAGTGTCCGGACATGATGGTCGGGAAGTGGAGGAGGTTTTTACCGACCCCATGTTAAAAAGCTGAAGCAGAGGAAGGGAATCTGCCCCGGAGGGAGCTGGTGATCAGCCCATGGGGCAGCTCCAGGAGAGCAGGTAGATCCTGGCATAAGTCTCATTTGGGGATGAGAAGGCCCACAGTCTGATTCAGTGCTTCCACACTGAGGCAATGTGTCCTAGTGGGAATTCTGTGGGGTGAGCACAGTCTCTCTTGGGAGCCCACCCCATTCTCTGGACATTTAAGCAGAGGATAAAATGCTAGGCCTCTGTCTGGCGGCTGTGTCAGCTACTAGAGTCCCTGAAGATGAACTAGAGAAGCCGTCAGCAGGAGCAGCCAGACTCCCAGGCACCTGTCCCTGAAAGGTGCGGCTGGACAGAGACTGTGGCTATGGTGACTGATTTGTGCACTCATTTATCCATTTTCTGCACAGTTTCCCTGGTGGCTGACAGCAAAGGCGTGTAGAGTCTTTCATGGACTCTCATGGGATCCAGCCACACCCTGGATTCCAAGGCCACCATGAGCTTAACCCAGAGCAGAGCTGGGTGCTTCGCTTGAGGCCTCTCATTTCTTGGGCCCTGGCAACCTGCCCAAGCAGTGTTCCAGCTCCAGTGTGCCCCTGCCCTTACCCCTCTTCTTAGCCCTGTCCTCGGCCAAGATAAGAAATCTTCACAGGCCAGGCAGAGAGTTGGAAGATTATAAAGATCAGTATCAGTAAATCACCTTTTAATCACAGAAAGCAGCTTCTTTGGCTTCTCAAATTCTTCTTCAGAATGACTCCTAGCTGAGAAACCAGGAGAGTGTGTTACATGAGAGGATTTTGGATTGTCTTTTACCAAGCTGAAGAATGGGGCAGATCGATAGTACAGCAATTAGTGTTCTTGTCTTGTATGTGGTCAACCTGGGTTCGATCCCCTGCAACCCCATATAGTCCCTTGAGCCCTGTGACAAGTGACCCTTGAGCGCAGATTCAGGAGTAAGCCCTGAGCACTGCCAGGTGTGGCACCAAAATAAAACAAAACAAAATAGACAAAAAGAAAGGTGCAGATCTTTGGGTGAAGGGATACTAGAAACCCCAACATCCAAGTGTCTAAGACCCTCCTGTAGACAACTTCACCAGTAACATGTGCTCTCTGGTGTCTTAGCCACTTGGTCACAGCCACATTGAGTGACATCAGATGCCTATAAGGCAACAGAAAGACAAAGTGACTCCACAGAGTCATAAAAGCAGCAGATTACGGTTAAAGACCTTGGCTCTACTTCATCAGCCTAACTCCCAGGAAAAGAGCTGGAGGGTTTTGTAACATTCCTAGGTTATGACCCAAGAAAGTCTCCTGGGAGAATTGTCAATTGTGGAAATGAAAATCAGGTCAGAACACCTGGTTCCTGGCACCAGGAGTTTTCGAAGGACAAGATCCATGGAAAACTCTCCCACAGTGCAGGGGATGAGGGGAGAGAATGGCATTTTACCTTTCGATGCTGAATTTCTTTCCCTCTGTCTGGCTTTCCAGTGACGCTTAAAAGACAAAGAGTTTATATGTGAAGCTTGGACACATTTCTCTTTGTCCAAAATAAGAAAAAGGAAAAAGAATTTTCCTAGTCCCCATTAGTCTGCCTCTATTTTAATTCTTGTTCCTATATATTTTATACACTTTTAAAGCCAAACATTTCTCATTTTTCTCTTTTCTGAATATTTTGAGGTGTCTCCATAGCCTAAACTTCCCATTAAATTCCAGGGTAATGTGAGGATCATGACGAAAGAATAGAGAAAGACCAAGGAATAGCTGATAAGACATAGCGCATGCTCCACATGCAGGTAGGTGGTCTAGGTTCAATCTTTACCTACTTATGGTTCCCCAAGCCCTGCCTAGAGATACCCACAGGCAATATATCTGTCTTAATAGTCTGCCACACAGAATAATCCACCATATTAGATGACCTTTTGTATCTTGTGAGGCAGATTAAGTGTCAGATAGCTCTCTACCTAAGGCAGATAGATATTTCAATTGATATTTCAATCAGAATATTCTCCTGGGGTTTCCTGGGGATCAGTGATCTGAGCTCTGAGATGGAAAGTACATAAACAAGATATGGTATTAAACTTATCTATTAATGTCAAGTTGAAACACTGATTGCTAAAAGATTCTTCTTTGAGGCTTAGTAAGTTGAATGGGATCGTAGTTTTTTTCCCTACCCGGCAGCAGCTCCTTTTAGGTTCCATTATTCTATGATAATTCTTTTTCACTTGCCAGATAAGCAGGATAATAATAAAAATAGAGCCAAAGGTATATAGGGGATAGCCAACATCCCACAGAACAAAAGTAGGGCTCAGCATGGCCTAGACCTCACCCATCTGAGGAGACCCGTCACATGTCTCTAGGCCGTCAGAGTCCCGGTGCTTAATTCTTCAACACGGTGCTGTGTCATGGTAACCTCACGGAGGACGGAACCAGGACCGACAGTGCATCACAAAGCCTCCTGTTTCTCAAGGAGGTACTGTGTTCTAGCCCTTTCTTTAAGGGGGGGGAATTCCTGGTTTTAGCCAGGGACTAAAGTTATCCACTCTCAGTTCCCACTTTCTCTTCATTCTTCACACCCTGAAGCCCAGGTGACAGCTCTCTCCTATGTATCGGATGACCCATACCAAAAAAACGGGTGTTTAGAGAATTAGAGCACCTTTTTGAGGAAACGTGATTGGGACAGAGGGAGTTTGACTGACTTCCATAACTATGCTAGAAATTCTCAGTAGTACACAAGGGCCTGGGGGGCGGGGCAGAGTCTAGTTGTAATCTGGTGATGAGCACCTCTAATAAATTACTTCCATTCCTTGGTTGCTTGTTTTGTTTAGGGGTCACATCAGACGGTTCTCAGGGCTTACTCCTGCCTCTGCACTTAGGGATAACTCCTGGTGGGCTTAGGGGACCATTTAGGGTGCCCAAGATTCAACCCAGATTGGTGGTATGCAAGGCAACTGCCCTGCCTGCTGTACTATGCTTTGGCCTCTTACTGCATTTTTATTATATTTCTAGCCCTCAGGTTTCTCTTTTCTTTTATAATTTCTTTTTTTTGGGGGGTCACACCCAGCAATGCACAGAGGTTACTTCTGGCACATGCACTCAGGAATTACTCCTGGCGGTGCTGGGGAGACCATGGGATGGCGGGGATTGAACCCAGGTCGGCTGCATGTAAGGCAAACACCCTGCCTGCTGTGCTATTGCTCCGGCCCCCTTTTCTTTTATAATTTCTACATGTTGATATGCTCAGTTTGCTCATGCTATTTTTTATAGTTTCTTCTCATGTTTACCTGATTTCCTTTAGGTCTTTCAGTACCTTTTACAAATTGTTTTAAAATCTTCATGTAGTTAGCCCATTAGTGAAACATAGGGAAAGTTTTTTCTTTCTTTAGATGGACCTTTCTCTCCTGGTTTTGTATCTGTTCTAATGTTTATTATTAAGGATTAGACCTTTCTAAATGCAACCACCCGAGTCGTCATTTTGTAGACTTTCCTTTTCCCTGCAAGGAAAACTGGAAACTTCACTAATTAGCTGGTTTGTTAGAAGTAGGGATTAGCTTTAGATAAAAGTTCACTGTCTTTTGTGAACTTTCTATTTCTATTGGACCTATATAAGGTATTTAATTACCCTATATATATGATTGCTTTTATTGTTTTTGTTTGTTTTTGGTTTTGGGTCACACCCAGCAATGCTCAGGGGTTACCCCTGGCTCTGCACTCAGGGATCATTCCTGGTGGTGCTCAGGGGACCATGTGGGATATCAGGGATCGAACCCAGGTCAGCTACATGCAAGGCTGTTGCCCTACCCACTGTACTATGGCCCCGGCCCCATCTGATTGCTTTTGAATGAACGTCCACCTAACGACTCTCACGCTAGTTTCTCCTTTATTGGAGGGTCTATTTTACATCTCTTCTCTGGCCCTGGTGACGGGTGTGGGAGTGTGTTTCTGTAATTCCTTTGTCCCTTTGCATTTTTCATGAGCAGCTTTCACCTCTCTGCCTGACATCCAAAATAAAGGCGACAGAGACTGGCTCCTCAGTCAGTTCTAGGGGAAGTTAGATTCAAATAAGGTCTTCACATTCCCTTTGGTTGGAGGGAAGGATTTGGGAATTGTGTTGTTCACTTCCTCTGGACCCAAACTGTACTACATGGGATGGGCGTGGGGGCAATGATGAGTAAAAACATTATGAAATTTTCTGCTGCTTTGAATAAGCTCTTAAAAGTCCCCAACCAGCCCTCTCTGTGGTAAGCTGAAGACTTATCTATTATCTACTGAAGATCAGAAGAGTTTCTGTTGCCTTTGAACATGTTATTCCCCTACTCTGTTTTTTTTATATTCCCACCTATGAGAGAAATGGTTCTGTGTTCTGTGGTTCTGTGATCCACCCATGTAGCAGCAAGTTGCATGATTTCGTCTTTTCTTACAGCCGAGTAGTAGTTCATTGTCTATATGTACCATAGTTTCTTTATCCAGTCAGCAGTTCTTAGACACTTGAGCTGTTTCCACATTTTATCTGTTGTGGATAGTGCTGCAATGAACATTATCATAGGATAATGTCTTTTCTGAGTAGAGTGTTTTTGCCCTTGAGGTAGATGCCAAGAAGTAGAATTGCTAGGTCATCTGAAAGTTCAATTCCTAGTTTTAAAAAAATATGTTCATATTGTTTTCCCAAAAGGTTGGACCAGTAGATATTTCCACCAATAGTGAATGAGGGTCCCTTTTCCCCCCACATCTATGTCATTACTGGTTGTTTTTGTGCTTTGTGTCTTACCAGTGTGGGATGATATCTTGTTGTTTTGATTTACATTTTCTTGATAATAAGTCATGTATAACATTTAAAAATATATACCTTTTATTTATTTATTTATTATTTTTTATTGAATCACCATGAGCTACACTTACAAAAATTTCATGTTTGAGTTTCAGTCATACAATAATTAAACACCCATCCCTCCACCAGTCTACATTTCCCACCACCAATGTCCCCAGTATCCCTCCCCCATGTCCCACTTCTTCCCCTGCTTCTCTGGCAGATAATTTTCCTCTTATGTTTGGTCCTTTATCTACTTTCAGCACACATCTCTCATCCCGAGTCATCCCTCCAACTATCATTGACTTAGTGATCCCTTCTCTCTCCCAGGGCCTTCTCCCCCAGCTCATAAGGCAGGCTTCCAACCATGGAGTAATCTTCCTGGCCCTGTCTCTATTATCCTTAGGTGTTATTCTCATATTATGACTTAAGTATACCTTTTAGCCATCTGCACATATTCTTTGGGGAAATTTCTGATCATCTTTCCCCCACATTTTAATGGGGTTGGTTATTTGTGTTTTTTATACTGTTTAGAAGGATGAGGGCTTGGGGCTGTTTATTTCACCACTATTTTTGTGAAAATTTTTGAGCTTTGTTTCGCAGCACAGTATTTGGAAAATGCTTTTAGGTGTTTTTTGTAAGTTTCTCAAGAATATTCTATCAACATTTAATTCAGAATTAATTATTACTCATCATTAAGATGAGGCCTTTCCTAGTATTTTATCCAATGTTCTATTTGTTATGAGATTTTCTACTTTGGCTTTTGGAATAGACACTCTTTCTGCATATGATTGTTATGCAGAACAATCTGAGTGTTATGCACTTATCTCTTTTCAAGTGTTGTTATTTATTTTTTAAATGATTTTTAACTTCTAATACATGTATTTTTTTTATATGCATGTACAGTGAGACTTCTGGTAAGTACTTAAGGCTTATAGAGAGTCCCTTTGGATCTCAAGAGCTCTCTCTGACAATTCTATTTTCTCAAGTATTTTGAACCTGTGAATTTTAACTGTTTTGGCCTTTCTGAGTACTCTCGCTTCTTCTCAACTTCTAGACTACTGAGTTCTACTTAGTTTCCTCCTGGGAATTTTGTCTAGATCACAAACTCACTATATTGTAGAGCTCACCTCATTGATTTTCCTTTTTTTTTTTTAGCAATCACTGGTGTTTGTTGCTTAATGTTTGAGTGCTACAACATAATATAATTTGAGTCTTTTAACCCATGCATAAGGCATATATAGATATATCTATAATTTTAGTCTCTTTAATTCCTCTTAGTAGTGTTTTGTACATTGTGGTACATGGTTGCACACTTTTGCTAGATATATCCCTATGTATCTTATGCTTTTGTACTATTTTAAGTTATTGATTTAAAAAAATTCCAGTTTTCCTAGTATACAGAAAGGCACTTGTATTTGTATATCTTACAGCATTGCTAAATTCATTTATAGTTCTAAGAGCATTTTTTTGCCAGTCCCACAGAATTTTATGATGTATATATCCTCTAATCTATTTGGATGTTAAAGGGATTTATAGTAAAAATTTCAGCAAGCTTTTTTTTGAGAAATTGACAAGCTTATGCTAAAATGTCTGTAGAAATACACAGTACTTAATATGGTCAGAACAGCTTTGCAAAAAATAAAGTTTGAAGAGTAATACTAAGTGATTTAAGACTTTTTATAAAGCCATAGCAATTAAAACATTATTTTTTAAAGGTATTTATTTTATTGCTACACGATTCCTCCACCCCTCTTGGAGAGCCCGGCAAACTACTGAGAGTATCCCACCCGCATGGCAGAGCCTGGCAAGCTACCCGTGGTGTATTGGATATGCCAAAAACTGTAACAATAAGTTTTACAATGAGAGACGTTACTGGTGCCCGCTCGAACAAATTGATGAGCAACGGGATGACATGACAGTGACAGATTTATTTTATTGAATCCCCATGTGGAAAGTTACAAAGTTCTCAGGCTTATGTCTCAGTTATACAATACTCAAACACCCATCCCTTCACTAGTGCCCATATTCCACCACCAAACCCCCCAGTATACCTCCCATCCCCTGCCTCCCCACCCCCGCCTGTGTAAGCATTTGATATAATTATTTTTCCATTGCTGAGAATGAAGAGATATGAAGTCCCGCTGTTCCAAGTACATAACTTTTTTTTTTTCTCCTTCCCACACCACCAAGTTCGTGCCTGGTTAATAATCCTCATAATATGGTGGATGCCATGCCGCTTCTCCCCGAAAAGGGAAAAAAAAAAAACGAGAAAGAAGGATATTTCCTGTACTCAGCTGGCGTGGGCTATGGCTTAGTTCACAGTCTAGAGACATGGCTTCAAGCAGTTTCTGGAACCAAAAGTAGTCTAGTTGGCCTCCGGATCCTGGTCTATCAGCAGCAAAGCGGCCGCACAAAAGTGTGGCCACCCAGGTCGAATCTCAGTGGAGCGCACGCCGGTATCGGCCCCAGCCTGAGACTGCCCAAGTGTCCCGCTGTTCCAAGTACATAAATTTTTTTCTTTTTTTTTTTTTCCTTCCAGCGCCACCAAGTTTGTACCTGCTTAATAAACCTCATAATATGGTGGACGCCACACCACTTCTCTCCGAAAAGGAAAAAAAAAACAAGAAAGAAGGATATTTCCTTTCCTCGGCCTGCATGGAGCTATGGCTTAGTTCACAGTCTAGAGACATGGCTGCTACTTTGATTACCTTCAATATTTCAACAAAAAACTCACTATTATTGTTTGGAGTTTCCCCCAAAGTCAGACCTGCTAAAAAGGAACCATTTCACATTGCTGACAATTGAGAGATATTAGGCCGCAACAGTGGCCACACAGTTTTGGATTTCTGTATAAAGTCCAGGAAAAATTCTGCCAGAAATTGCATCACTGCAAGCTTTTACTTCCCCTTTGTGGTGCTCATAAGATGGAAAAGCCTGGAGAGAGAAACCCTTCCCCTCCGGCGTCACATGGGGCAGTGGCTCAGTTCACAGTCTAGAGGCATTTCTGCGAGCTGCTGGTGTTCAAAGTAGTTTAGTTGGCCTCTGGGATCATGCTCGTGTGGCAGCAGAAAGCTAAAACATTATTAACATAAAGGTAAACATAGTTCAGTGAACAGAGAACCTAGACATAGACCCACTCATGTAAGGACAACTGATTTTCAATAAAGGACTTAAATCTTTAATCATGCTGAATAATTGGTTATTGTTATGTGGAAAATAAATTTTAATTTCACTTTATGTCAGATGCAAAAACCTGACCAAAAGAGACCATAGATGGGTTATAAAAATTTATTAGACTATCTAGGAACTCTGGGCTATAGTGATAGCACAGTGGGCAGGGTGTTTGCCTTGCATGCCACCGACCCGGGTTCGATTCCTCCACCCCTCTCAAAGAGCCCGGCAAGCTACCGAGAGTATCTCACCCGCATGGCAGAGCCTGGCAAGCTACCCATAGCATATTAGATATGCCAAAAACAGTAACAACAATTCTCACAATGGAGATGTTACTGGTGCCTGCTCGAGCAAATCGATGAGCAACAGGATGACACTGATACAGTGATCTAGGAAATCTATGTGAGTTGGGTGAATATTTCTTAGATATAATTATAAAAGTATGACCCATAAAAGATGAGATGGGTAAATAAAACTTTATTCAAAATAAAAATTTGGGGAGGGTGGAGTGCCACACCTGGTGGTGCTCAAGGCTTACTCCTGGTTCTGTGCTCAGGGATCACTAAGGCAAGTGCCCTACTTGCTATACTATCACTCTGGCTGCATACTTCATCAAAATTTAACTATTTCTACTCTCTGAAGGAATGTTAACAGAAGGAGGAGGTCATATAGTGGGAGATATTATTTGCATATTAAGTATATGAGAAAGAACTTTTATGTAGATTATATTAATGCCTCAGGAAAGAGAGCAAAACTTCTTCTTTCTTTCTCCAGCAAGATATTGAAAGTTTCCTTCCCACATGGGAGAGCCTTGCAAACTCCCCATGGTGTATTCATATGCCAAAACCAGTAACAATAATGGGTCTCATTCCCCTTACCCTGAAAGAGCCTCCAATTCAGCATAGTTGGGAAGGACAAGTAAAGAGAGGCCTCTAAAATCTCAGGGCTAGGATGAATGTATATGTTACTGAGACCGCTCGAGAAATTTGACAATCAACAGGATGATGATGATGATGATGATGATGAAGAATAATTCTATGTAAAAGCATGTTTCCTTGCCTTCTTCCCAGCTCCCATCTGGTTTCATCCTCTTGGAGCCACAAAGAGATCTTTATAAATCAGGCAAATGCCTATATATTTTTTAACCTTATCCTGGGATGACTGTTCTTTCTTTATCCACTATAGAAACTCATCTTTCAACATTTAGCATATGCAGTGTCATTTTCTAAAGTCTCCTGGTTGGAGATATGGCTCAGAGGTAGAATATATGCTTCAATGTATGATATCCTGGGTTTGATCCCTAAGAGCCACCTCCCCATCTTCCATTTTTGTCTCCTAAAATATTTGGACTGTATTCTTTTGGAGGACCTTCCCAACTGTACTGGGAGTACCAAGGATATACCTGACAGTGCGTGGGAGGCTGTGAGTACCAGGGATAGAACTTAGAGTCCTAAGCATGCCAGGTATGTGCTTCAGCCCTTAGACTGTATTCTAAGTTTTACGTAGATCCCCTTTGTTCACTTTTACCGACATTTCTTAAGTGGTTAATCTTTCCTAATATATTCCTAGTATATTCACAAATATTTGTGAAAGTTAGAAAAACAAGTTAATGATAATAAGTATGATACAGGGAGGCTAAGTATAATAAATAATACAGTATAATAAGGCTAAGTCTGTGCGTCAGAGGCCCCAAACAGGAAGTGCCTCTCTATCTTACTGAAAAGCCCTGCTTGCTAAGTGCAATTACACCAGCCAACCATGGATGGTTCAGTGTTCCTTAATGATTGCCTTGCTTCTGCAGGAAGTAAGCACTGGAACTTTTCATGGAGATGCGGCCTAGGCTCTCTGGAGCTCAAGGTCCTTTCCATAATTTTGTCCACATAAATTAGAGCTTGTGAGGTTTTAGTAAAGCGTAAATAACAATAATCTTCCCCTATACTTCATTCTCTTGAGCCAAGTCCTGAAGATTCAGGTTGAAATCCGTGGAATCCCCCAAATAACTCAGTTAAATTAGGATGTGTTTTCTTGGCTAAAGCTGATAACTGCTGTTTCAGATAAACAGGGGCAAGTTGGAGGGACAGTGGGTCTACAGAGTGGACCTAAAAATAATATATAGGCTACTGCCAAGTAACTTAATAGATGCGCTAGGAATAGACTCCAAAAACACTGCTGTGAAGTGCTGGATGCTAAACCAAAGTCATTCACTGGCCACTCTGTCAGTTTCTGGCAGATCATTTCAGGGTTGCTCTTTTTCAAAGAGCAGTCGTCTCATGTAAGGTTAAAGAGGCTCTTATTTTTTTGCTTTTAGGGTTTCATTAGGCTTAATAACCAAGACATGCAACAATATGAAGATTTATCCTGCATTTTCAGCAGATCTAGTTTCTACTGGTTTTCTACATTTTTATGTGTCTGAGGATCTCAAACCACCCTCCTGGCATAACTTATAGGAGCCAATTATAAACCCCTTGAAATTTTCCATTGTTATGTACAAATGCCGGTCATGCTAAATTTCCAGTCCAAACCCAGAACAGAAGAGGTGCTTTTTAAAGGTTCCTACATGTGCCTCTAAGGCAGCTGCCCTCCTGTGGACCCAACTACAGTGCCATAGGATATAGAATAAATGTAGGTAACTTCAGATTTTGATCATTTTTAGTCTCTCATTGTGGCAGAGGCTGAATAAATTCCAAAATGTAGGTTTCCCTTGGGTCAGAGAAATCACTGATAGCCACTGTCCTCATGCCCACAGGCTGACTCGCTGCTTACGCTTCACTTCGGGGAAAGCAAAATGAACGCAATGAACTGTTTGTGCAAAGTTTTCTAGAACTGAATTTTGATGATTTGTCTAATCAGTTTTTTATTTTGAAGAAAAGAAAAGGCACTGATACTATCATCTCAAACATCTTCTGGGGCACAGACAGATGCATTGGTGCAACAAAGACAAAATGCATCCTCTGTAGGAGGCAGTGAAACCATCTCTGTGGTTTTGAGATAAGTACATTTCTGTCTATCTCAATGAAAAGTTTGGGCTTCTGTTTCCCTCTTTTGAGTCCTCCGTGGTTACTTCTGTTATTTATTTTGGTTTGGTTTTGGGGCCACACCTAGAGGCTTACTCCTGGCTCTGTGCTCAGGGATCACTCCTGGTGGGTCTTGTGGGACCACATGGGATGCGTGAAGAAATTAAACACAGACTGATTGTGTGTGAGTGTCCAGCTCGCTTTACTATCTCCCCTGTCCTTCTGTGGTTACTTCTACATGTTTTTCCTTTCAGAGGTTTGTTTTTGCCTAATAAATCCCTCTCACTTTTCAGGACTGATCACTGTTATTTATTTTTGAGTCTTTTCCAAGCAGTTGTCACTCTGAGAGTATCAAGAATTAAATGAAATCAAAAGCTCTTTTGAAACTTGCATTCAGGCTTCTTCTTCAAGCCTGTGGTCTCCTTTGAACCAGTATCTCACTTGCTCATCTCTGTGCTTCTCTGCTTGCTTATTTCCCCACTCTGCAGAAGGCTGTGTTCTGTTTTAAGAACATATCTCCTCTCTTTCTTCTCACATTTTTTTTTTTGCTTTTTGGGTCACACCTGGCAATGCACAAGGGTTACTCCTGGCTCTGCTCTCAGGAATTACCCCTGGCAGTGCTCAGGGGACCATATGGGATGCTGAGAATCAAACCTGGGTCGGCCGTGTGCAAGGCAAACGCCCTACCCGCTGTGCTATCGCTCCAGCTCTCTTCTCACATCTTTTAAAGCACATCCATGCAAGAAAAACTACTTTGCATCATTATTTTTGCCTCCTCCTGAAATTCTTTTCTGTGAGGGAAAGGCAAAGAATACCTGTGCTGAGGTTCAGACTGATTTTCCTGCAGAGCAATTCCTCACTCCAGCCTGAGTCGTGGATCCTGGAGAAACTGGGTGGCCGGGGTTATTACCTCCCAGAACAAGTGGCCTCCAGGTGCAGCTTGATGGCTATCTTGCGGGGCTGACAGGATGTGAGTGTCTGTGCCGTGTAGGCATTTGAGGCAGACTTTTCCAGTCCAGATCCAAGCCAGGCATTTTCCTAAGCACTGGTGGCTGATGGGGGTCGAGCAGAAAGGAGAAACACTCTTTTCTAGTCTATCTCCCTCACTACTCACTTCGCCAAGTCAATGGCAACAATAGTCAGGGATCTAAACTAGTCAAAGCCATGCTTCTAAAGAGAAGACCCATCTCTGGAGTCTAGAAAACCACTGAGATGCAGAATTCCAAGTCAACTGCAGGGAATACTCCCAGGGAGGAGAAGCAGCTGGACCCTGAGCAGGAGAGCAAACAAAGGTCACTCTAAGAGACCAAAAGACCATTGGTTATTTCATGCTCTCCCTTTGGCAACCGCCCTAGCAACAGACTTGGTGGGGAGCAGTTTGGGCAAACTGTATGTACAGTAACTTGGCAAAGGTCAAGGTGTCTCTTTGGCAGCCTCTTGCCTCTTGGGCCTGAGATGTGTACTTCCTTATTTACTCTAAGGCGCTTTTCCCTATGGCTTGGGAAGTGTGCGTGCATTGTCATACTCTGGAGAAGCCAGTGTTCTGTCTCTTTTTCTTCTCTCTCTCCTCACTTTCTCTCTCCCCCCCTTTACTTCCTGAATAAACTTGTTTGACTTCATTGAAAAATATCAATAAATTTGCATCTAACATAGAATGAGAATCCTCTGGTTGCAGTGGATTGGGAGGCTGCTTCTCTGGTTTGCCACACTATTAATTCTTTTTTTTTTTTCCTTTTTAGGTCACACCCAGCGATGCACAGGGATTACTCCTGGCTCTGCACTCAGGAATTACCCCTGGCGGTGCTCAGGGGACCATATGGGATGCTGGGAATCGAACCCGGGTCGGCCACGTGCAAGGCAAACGCCCTCCCCGCTGTGCTATTGCTCCAGCCCCAGCCACACTATTAATTCTGATAAAGATTCCAAACTGCCTTTAGAGCTTAGATCCCCACTTCTTTTCTTCTGCTGCATGGTAGTCCACCCCTCAATTTTGCCTTCATAAATAGGCACATTTCCCTTAAAAATATTTTTTTTGAATCATGGTGACTTACAAAGTTATTCATGATTGAGTTTCAGGCATACAATGTTCCAACACTAGTCCTTTTACCAGTATCCACGTCCCTCCACCAATGTCCTCAGTTTCCAGTTTCTCTCCCTCCTTCCAGCCTGCCTCTGTGGCGGCACTAATTTCTTTTTTTTTTTTAATTTTCTGCCATCCACCTTCCACCCCCATTTTAGGCATTGTGGTTTACAGTACGGTTATTGATAGGGTATCAAACATGTCACTTTGCCTCCTTTCAGCACCTAGTCCTGGTCCAGAGTGATCACTTTCCTTCTATCATTGTCATAGTCGTCCCTTCCTTGACCTATCCTACCTCCCTCCCCACACTCCCAGTGGAAAGCTTGCTACTAAGAACCAGTTCTCCCGCTCTTCATTTCTATTGCCTTTCAGCATTGGTTATTCCTCTACTATGTTTCTTTATATCCTGCATATGAGTGAAATCATTCTGTGTCTGTTCCTCTCCCTCTGACTCATTTTCACTCAGAATGATACTGTCCAGACCATGATACTCTCCGTGACCCATGTAGCTGCAAATTGCATGTTTTTATCTTTTGTTATGGCTGAGTAGAATTCCATTGTCTATATGTACCATAGCTTTGTTATCCAGTCTTCTGTTCTTGGGCACTTGGATTGTTTCCAGATTTGGGCTATTGTGAATAGTGCTGTGATGAACATAGGAGAGCAGATGTCTTTCCTGCATTGTGCTTTTGGACCCTTGGGGGTATATTCCCAAGAGTGGAATTGCTGGGTTGTATGGAAGCTCAATTCCTATTTTAAAAATGAAGATATATATTATCTTCCAAAAGGGCTAGACCAGTAGACATTCCCACCAACAGAGAGAGTCCCTTTACCCCCACATCCATGCCAACACTGTTGGTTGTTCCTTTTGATGAGTGCCAGTCTCTGTGGTGTGAGGTCATATCTCATTATGGTTCTGATTTGCATTTCCCTGATGATTATTGGACAGCATTTTTCTTTTGCTATTTGGGGTTACTCTTGGCTCTGCAACTCAGGACTCACTCCTGGTGTTGATGGGGGGACCATATGGGATGCCAGGGATTGAACCCAGTTCGGCCTAGTGCAAGGCAAATTCCATCCTTGCTGTACTATCACTCCGGCCCCTGGACGGCATTTTTCATGTCTTTTGACCTTTGTATTTCTTCTTTGAGGAAGTTTCTGTTCATCTCCTCCCCATTTTTTTGATGGGGTTGGATTTTTTTTTCAACCAATGCTTCATATATCTTGGATGTTAATCCTTTATTGAATGAGTTATGGACAAATAATTTATTCCAGTTCGTAGACTATCTCTGTAGCCTGGTCACTATTTTCTTTGGAGTGCAGAAGCTTCTTAATTTAATGTAGTCTTACTTGTTTATTTTGCTTCCACTTGTTTGACCAGTGGTGTTTCATCCTTGAAGATGCCTTCAGCTTTAGTGTCATGAAGAGTCCTGCCTATGTGTTACTCTATGTACCTTCAGATCCAGGTCTTATATCGAGGTCTTTAATCCATTTTGATTTGACTGTGCATGGATTAGAAAAAGCTCTGCTTTCTTTCTTTCTTTCTTTCTTTCTTTCTTTCTTTCTTTCTTTCTTTCTTTCTTTCTTTCTTTCTTTCTTTCTTTCTTTCTTTCTTTCTTTCTTTCTTTCTTTCTTTCTTTCTTTCTTTCTTTCTTTCTTTCTTTCTTTCTTTCTTTCTTTCCTCCCTCCCTCCCTCCCTCCCTCCCTCCCTCCCTCCCTCCCTCCCTCCCTCCCTCCCTCCCTCCCTCCCTCCCTCCCTCCTTCCTTCCTTCCTTCCTTCCTTCCTTCCTTCCTTCCTTCCTTCCTTCCTTCCTTCCTTCCTTCCTTCCTTCCTTCCTTCCTTTCTTCCTTGTGACTGAAGCGATAGCGCAGTGGGTAGGGTGTTTGCCTTGCATGTGGCTGACCCAGGTTCGATTCCTCCGTCTCTCTCGGAGAGCCCAACAAGCTACTGAGAGTATCCTGCCCTCATGGCAGAGCCTGGCAAGCTACCTGTGGTGTATTTGATATGCCAAAAACAGTAACAAGTCTCACAATGTACTGGTGCCCACTCGAGCAAATTGATGAACAATGGGACAACAGTGCTATAGTGCTATAGTGCTATGTTCACTGATTTCTTATTTCCAAGGCTTTATGTAATTCTTTCCTTTTTATGTCTTACTATATTAGCTAGGACTTCCCACGGATTTATTTATTTATTTATTTATTTAATTTTATTGAATCATCATGTGGAAAATTACAATGCTTTCAGGCTTAAGTCTCAGTTATACAATGCTGAAACAACCATCCCTTCACCAGTGCCCATATTCCACCACCAAAAAGAAAAAAAAAACACAAAACCCAGTATACCTCCCATCCCCCACCCCACCCCCATAACTGATAAATTTCTCTTTACTTTCTCTTTACTTTGGTTACATTCAATATTTCAACAAAAATCTCACTATTATTGTTAGAAGTTCCCCACTAGAGTCAGACCTGTTGTGAAGAGATATGAGGTTTGGATTTCTGTATTTTAGCAACTAAGTCCAAGGAAGTTTCTTCCAGAAACTGGATTATTGCAAGCTTGTAACTCTCATCTGTGGTCCTCATAATTGGCGGTCACCATGCCCTTCCCCCTCACCCCCCACAAGGAAAAGGCGAGAGAGAGAAAAACCTTTCCCCTCCTGGGCAGGCATGGGGGAGCGGCTTAGTTCTCAGTCTGGAGACATTTTGCAAGGAGCTGCCAGTACCAAAAGTAGTTTAGCTGGCGTCTAGAGTCATGCTCGTGCAGCTTCGGAGAGGCCACACACGTGTGACCCCCGGGATCACATCTCGGCGGAGAGTGGGGCCATTGCTGACCACCTTCCCGAGAGCACCCTCGTATCCCCTTGCTGCCGCTCGTAACTCTCATCTGTGGTCTCCACGGATTTATTTTTACCTGTTACTAACCATTACCACTTATTTCTGGTTATTAGAGTTGATTTTTTTAATGTTTCAAATTCTTGATGTATAAACACTATATATTTGCAAACATTTACTTTTAATATTATTGTATACAGATTTGGTCCTCTCCTCCACCCACCATTTCTGGCTTTGACCTCATTTCTTTTTTTTAATTATTTATTTTTAATTAGTGAATCAACGTGAGGGTACAGTTACAGTTTTATACATTTTTGTGCTCGTGTTTTCCCCATACAAATTTCAAGAACCCATCCCTTCACCAGTGCCCATTCCCTACCACCAGTAAACCCAGCATCTCTCCCGCCCTCCCCAGTCCCGTCTCCCCCCACCCCACACTGCCACAATGGCAGGGTATTCCCTTTTGATCTCTCTCTCTGATTAGGTGTTGTGGTTTGCAATAAAGGTGTTGAGTGGCCATTGTGTTCAGTCTCTAGTCTATATTCGGCACACGTCACCCTTCCCCTGCATGACCTCTGACCACATTTTACTTGGTGTTCCCTTCTCTGAGTTGCCCAGAATGAGAGACCAGCCTCCAAGCCATGGGGACAACCTCCTGGTACTTATTTCTACTAATCTTGGGTGTTAGTCTTATAGTCTATTATTCTATGCTCCACAGATGAGTGCAATCTTTCTATGTCTGTCTCTCTCTTTCTGACTCATTTCACTTAGCATGATACTTTCCATGCTGATCCACTTATATGCAAACGTCATGACCTCATTTTTTCTAACAGCTGCGTAGTATTCCATTGTATAGATGTACCAAAGTTTCTTCAACCAGTCATCTGTTCTAGGGCACTCGGGTTTTTTCCAGATTCTGGCTATTGTAAACAGTGCTGCGATGAACATATAAGTGCAGATGTCATTTGGACTATACTTTTTGGCTTTTCTGGGATATATTTCCAGCAGTGGTATTGCTGGGTCAAATGGGATTTCAACCTCTAATTTTTTGAGAATCGTCCATATTGTTTTCCAAAAGGGCTGAACCAGTTGGCATTCCCACCAGCAGTGTAGAAGGGTACCTTTCTCCCCACATCCTCTCCAACAGAGGTTGCTTTTGTTCTTTTGGATGTGTGCTAGCCTCTGTGGTGTGAGGTGGTATCTCATGGTTGTTTTGATCTGCATCTCTCTGATGATTAGTGATGTAGAGCACTTTTTCATGTGCCTTTTGGCCATTCGTATCTCTTCCTTGGGAAAGTTTCTGTTCAATTCTTCACCCCATTTTTTATGGGGTTGGATGTTTTCTTCTTGTAGAGTTCAACCAGTGATTTATATACCATTGATATCAACCCCTTATCTGATGGGTATTGTGTAAATATCCTTTCCCATTCTGTGGATAGTCTTTGTATTCTGGTCACTGTATCTTTTGCGGTGCAGAAGCTTTTTAGTTTGATGTAGTCCCATTTGTTGATCTCTGTTTTTACTAGATTGCTTAGTTCCGTGTCATCTTTGAAGATAACTTTATCTTCAATATCGTGGAGGGTTTTGCCAACCTTGTCTTCAATGAACCTTATGGTTTGTGGCCTGATGTTGAGATCTTTAATCCATTTTGATCTGACTTTTGTGCATGGTGTTTGACCTCATTTCTTAAGACTAATTCTATATTGTGTGTGTTCTCAAAGTCTAACTAACATCAATTCAGAATTACTTTGGTTTTTATTTTAAATTTTGATTTTTAAAAAATATTCTATTTTACATTTTATTCCATTACAGGAAAAAAATTCAATCCACTCAGAAAGTGACTTTATTTAACGTAAAAATTTCCTAAGTATTCTTAGAGCATAGAGTCAGGATTTGAAAGTAGAGGGACATCGTTTTGGAGGCTGATGCAGGAATGAATTGTGTGTTTGTTTTACTGGTGTTTGTTTTACAGCTTAATTTCTTATAGTTTCTATGGTTACCCAAGGGCTGAGGATGTGGCTCATAACTTGCATCCCTGAGGCCCAGAGTTTGATCCCCACTATGCAAAACAAATAAATAAAATAAAGACAGACTACCCAAGCCACTGAAATGGCATTATTAGAAATTGGGGTAGCTTGGGCCTAGAGGTACAAAACAGGGGCTAAGCCATACTCTTGCAAGGGTATGGTCACAAGTTCAAATCCTGGGTGTCTCACATGTACAAGGACAATCTTGATAGCTTTGTTGTCAGCCTGGCAACTCTACTGTCTGTGATCCCTGGCATCATAAGAGATTTCCAGTTGTAGTCAGGTCTGGGTGAGCTCCACAAAGAGGGGTGTACCTCTCTCTCCAATGACACAACTAAGAAAGTCATGTGAGATTTTTGGTCAGGAAGTGCAACTTCCATTGAGTCCCACAACCATAGTAGGTGTGACTTGACTAAGAGCATCAGTGCTGGTGAAGCACTTGTTGAAGCACCACACCTGAAAGGAGTGAAAAATTTGGTGAGCTCCTTGGCTGACAGTGTGAGCACTGCAACCTGATATGTGACCATTGGTGAGCACCAGAGCCAGGCTTGTGTGTGACCCCTGGTCATTAAAGCGTCAACAACAAAGACGAGAAAGGAATAGAGAAGAGAGAATGAAAAAATATTTGAGGTAACTTGAGAATGATCCTTATAGAGAATATTGGCTGAAGCAGAACCCCAATGCACTAGGTGGTACCTTTTAAGATCGGGCCTCTTAATTTGTTGCTTTTGTTTAGTAACTTCTATTATGCTATTTGAAATAGCCAATTAGAACCACAAGCACATCATTGATTTTCCCTCAAGGATCCATTCTTGGTTTATTTTTCTACTTTGTATTTGAGTCTTTGTAAAAGTGTTTCTCAACTGTTTTAAGAGTGTTTTTTGGTGTGTGTGTGTGGGGGGGGGGAAAGGCAGTTTAGACCACGTCATGCAATAGTCAGGGGAGTGTGTGGTGTGCCAAGGTCTGAGCCCAGACCACTCACACGCAAAGCATGTGCTCAGCCCCTTGATCTCTTTAGCCTGTTTCTCAATTTAAAAAAATTGAAGTATTGTAGTTTACAACAGTGTTGATGATATGATTTCTGTGTCCAAGAGCACCGCTTTTCTGCTTAGCTCAGGTCCCCTCCCAACTATCCTCTACTCCTTTGAATTTTTAAAAACAAAATTCCTATGGCTGCTTCCTGAGACTTCTCAGAGAGGGTCTTCTTCAAACCATTTATAGGGCTAGCACCTTTTGTATTTCTCTAGAAATGAGAAAATACTTTATTTTAAAATTTATTATTATTATTATTATTATTTTTGCTTTTTGGGTTACACCTGGTGATGCACAGGGGCTACTCCTGGCTTTGCACTCAGGAATTACTCCTGTCAGTGCTCGGGGGGACCATATAGGATGCTGGGAATCGAAACCGGGTCAGCCGCGTGCAAGGCAAAAGCCCTACTGCTGTACTATTGCTCCAGCCCCATGAGCAGATTCTTTAAACCTTTGCAGAGGTGTATTCTGTTACCAAAATAAGAGTAATAACTTTTATTACTTGTTTTCCAACCATAATTAGAATTGATAGACTTTCAATTCCTTTATTTTCCCCCTTCTTCCTGCAGTTTCTTAGGTGTATTTTCCACCTGCCTCAAATCTAGCCAGTTCCCTGTTTAAGAATCAATGTTTGAGGGCCAGAGACCTAGCCCAGCAAGTAGGGTATTTGCTTTGCACACGGTTCAGGTTCTATTGCTAGAACCCCATATGGTCCCTCAAGCACTGCCAGGAGTGATTTTTGAGTGCAGAGCCAAGAGTAATCCCTGAGCATCATCGGGAGTGACCCCAAAGCAGGCAAACAAACAAAAATACAAACTTGGGCTGGACAAATAGTACAGAGAGTAGGGAACTTGCCTTGTACGTGGTTGACTCGAGTTCCATCCCTGGCATCCCATATGAGTCCCCTGAGCACTGCCAGGAATAATTCCTGAATGCAGAGCCAAAAGTAACTCCTGAGTATCACTGGGTGTGACCCATAAACCATAATAATAATAATAATTAATAGTAACAAAATAACAATCACTATTTGAGAGCCAGGAAGAGAGCTCCAGTGGTGGAGCATGTGCCTCGAATGTGAAAGGCTCTGAAATTCAATCCCTGACACCATATGGCCAAGGGCAGCTCTGGTGGTTCCTAAGAACTACTGTGTGGCCCTAGTGGACTTAGTACAATCAAACTTCGGTGGAACTGGGGAGTGGTCCTCGTGTTTCAAGCACTGCCAGGTGAAACACCTGTTGGGGAAAAAAAAACAACACTTTATTCTAGATTGGTGTTTCCCAAAGTGGGCAATATTGGTTCTCAGGGAGAGCACTGGAATGATGGTAGGGCAGTCGTAGCCTTGGGTCCAGTTGGAGGATATTTTCTGTTTGCTGAACAAAGGTGGATTTCGGGGAGGGGCTACGTAGCCTGAGCACTGCTGGGTATGGCCCGCACTTGTCACTTGTGATCCCATTGCTCATCGATTTGCTCGAGCGAGTGCCAGTAACATCTCCATTTGTCCCTGTTGCATGCTAGCGTAGCCCAATGGCATCTGCTCGCTCCAGGAAATGAAGAGCCTCAAACCATTTGTTTGGAGTCTTGACAAAGAAGTCTGAGCATCTCATAGGAGGGCAGCCACGTGTTCTTTTGATGTCATATGGAATCCAGTCAGTAACAGCTTTAGTCCAGCAGTCATCTCCAAATTGCATTACGTGTCCAGCCCATCTGATTTTTGATGCCTTGGCAAACAAGACAGCGTCCCTGATTCTCAATTGTTGATGGAGGTTAGAACTCCAGATTCCTTTTCTCACTTGAATGAAATGTGATATTCCAAACATAGCTCTTTTGATTCCTCTTTGGGAGACTTGAATAGCGTTCTTATCCTGTTTTCATAGGGCCCAGGTCTCTGAGGCATATGTTAGTGCAGGAAGAATGGTGGAGTCAAAAAGATATGGGCGGAGCCGGAGGTTCTTTATCCTCCTAACCACTTCTTCGATGTTCTCTTCCTCCTCCACAGCTCAGGTGCCAGGTCGTTGGTCATGTCGAGTTCTCAACCTAGGTACACATAAGTGCTGCATCAGGAACTAATTTGTTTCTGATGAACATTGTATTTGTAAGATTCAGCTGTAGTCCAACCTTTCCACACTCACGGTTGAAATTGGCCAACATTCGTGCCGCTTGGTTAATGTTTGGTGTTATTAGAATGATGTCATCAGTGAAGTGGAGGTGGTGTAGTTGCCAACTGTCTATCTTCACTCCCATTCCTTCCCATTCCAGTTGTCGCATAACATTCTCGAGGATGGCACTGACGAGTTTCGGTGAAATGGTGTCGCCCTGCCGAACCCCTCTCTTTTCTTTTTTTTTTTAATTAATAGTTTATTTTTAATTAGTGAGTCAACGTGAGGGTACAGTTACAGATTTATACATTTTTGTGCTCATGTTTCTTCCTTACAAAGTTTGATAACCCATCCCTTCACCAGTGCCCATTCTCCACCACCAGTAAACCCAACATCCCTCCCCCACTCCCCAGTCCCGTTTCCCCCCACCCCACACTGCCACTATGGCAGGGTATTCCCTTTTGATCTCTCTCTCTGATTAGGTGTTGTGGTTTGCAATAAAGGTGTTGAGTGGCCATTGTGTTCAGTCTCTAGTCTATATTTGGCATGCATCACCCTTCCCCCGCATGACCTCCGACCACATTTTACTTGGTGTTCCCTTCTCTGAGTTGCCCAGAATGAGAGACCAGCCTCCAAGCCATGGGGACAACCTCCTGGTACTTATTTCTACTAATCTTGGGTGTTAGTCTTATAGTCTATTATTCTATGCTCCACAGATGAGTGCAATCTTTCTATGTCTGTCTCTCTCTTTCTGACTCATTTCACTTAGCATGATACTTTCCATGCTGATCCACTTATATGCAAACGTCATGACCTCATTTTTTCTAACAGCTGCGTAGTATTCCATTGTATAGATGTACCAGAGTTTCTTCAACCAGTCATCTGTTCTAGGGCACTCGGGTTTTTTCCAGATTCTGGCTATTGTAAACAGTGCTGCGATGAACATATAAGTGCAGATGTCATTTGGACTATACTTTTTGGCTTTTCTGGGATATATTCCCAGCAGTGGTATTGCTGGGTCAAATGGGAGCTCAACCTCTAGTTTTTTGAGAATCGTCCATATTGTTTTCCAAAAGGGCTGAACCAGTTGGCATTCCCACCAGCAGTGTAGAAGGGTCCCTTTCTCCCCACATCCTCTCCAACAGCGGTTGCTTTTGTTCTTTTGGATGTGTGCTAACCTCTGTGGTGTGAGGTGGTATCTCATGGTTGTTTTGATCTGCATCTCTCTGATGATTAGTGATGTAGAGCACTTTTTCATGTGTCTTTTGGCCATTCATATCTCTTCCTTGGTAAAGTTTCTGTTCATTTCTTCGCCCCATTTTTTGATGCCGAACCCCTCTCTTTTCATCGATGATCACTTCCTTGTAGAATGGTGAGATTCTGGTGGTGAATCCATAGTACAGCTCAAGAAGGATCTTGATGTACTGAGTTTGAACACTTTGTTTGGCTAGGGCTTCGATGACTGCTTCAGTCTCAACAGAATCAAAGGCCTTCTTTAAATCTATGAACATTAGACAGAGGGGTGTCTTGAATTCTTGCAAAACCTCAATGAGCTTAGTCACCATGTGGATATGGTCAATCATACTGAATCCTATTCAGAATGGCTTGCTCACATGGTTGTCCTTCATCTGATGTTCTGCCAATCCAATTCAGGATGACTCGAGTGAATTAACTTGTAGACGACGGAAATAGGCAGATTGGGCAATAGTTGCTGATGTCCCTTCTTGTACAACAGGATGGTCCTGCTGGTTTTCCATTGGGATGGAACCTTGCATTCAGACAGGTAGTGTGTGAAGAGCCAAGCCAGTGTATTGACAAGTACTGGAGGCAGATTCTTCAGGTGTTTGGGTATGATCTTGTCTGGACTGGGTGCTGTACGCTTCTTTACCGATGAAATGGCGTGTCGGATTTTGGAAGGGAGAATGCTGGGAACGACATATCCATCCTGCGGAATTTGGTATGTGGGCAGGTGGAAGTGGCAATCAAAGGGATCCTAGTGGAAGTCGTGGATAACCTTTTCCATTGCCCTTCTGGAAGATTTAATAGATCCATCAGGATGTCGGCGGGCAGTCACCTTGGTGTTATAGTTGGCAAAGGACAGGCAGGCGTTGCGAATACTTTTTCCAGCTTCTGCTCTTCTCTCTTTGAGGTCTTACTTTATCGCTTCTCTGCACAGTTTTGCGAGTTTGGACATTAGCTTGTGATTGCCTGAGGCCCGTGACAAACCACACTGATGAATGAGCTCCAGAGTTTCCGAAGACAGGCATCTTTTTGTGGCTTTCTCTCTCTTGGCGTTCCTCACACAATCATGGAGGTGCTGAACCAGTCTATCATATTCCTCGTCGATGTTGTCAATGGGTGCACATTTGTATAGCGTTTGTACTTTAAGTCTTAAACTCTTTTACCTAGTGTAATATCCCAATCTCAAGGTGTTATTTTGTTGTTGTTGTTGTTAGTGGGGTGATTTCGCACATCAAACCTCATTCAATTCTAAGTACCACACCTAGTCCTCAAGCATCAGCACAGAATCAGGAATAATCCCTGAGCACTGCTAGGTGTGACTCTCCCCATCCAAAAAAAATTAAAACTAAAGAATTAAAAAAGAAAATATAAGGGAGCACCATGTGCACTGAAAGTAGTATTATTTCACAAAACAGGTCTTGGGCTCAATTATATAACAGTATGTTGGCATTCAGTTATAAATCTATTTAGAATTCTGTGTGTACATGGTCGTAACATCATCATCATCATCATCATCATCATCATCATCATCATCCTGTTGATTGTTGATTTTCTTGAGCGGTCTCAGTAACGTCTCCATTCGTCCTAGCCCTGAGATTTTAGAAGTCTCTCTTTACTTGTCCTTCCCAATGGTGCCACATTGGAGGCTCTTCCAGGGTCAGGGGAATGAGACCCATCATTATTACTGGTTTTGGCATATGAATACGCCATGGGGAGCTTGCCAGGCTCTCCCATGTGGGCAGGAAACTCTCGGTAGCTTGCCAGTTTCTCTGAGAGGAAGAAGTAGGCTATAAGATGTCTGGGACTTTAGTTTTATAGTTTCTGGATGGTGGCCATTGATGGAATTACACAGCTCTGGGGGGCAGTTTCTGGGTGTGACCGCCTAGCTACTGGAAAATGGGGGATCTGAGCAGAAGAGGCCCAGTCCCAATCTGAGCAGGCTTGGAGATCTCAGCCCTGGGTCCTACACACCTGGGTTCCTCTGTCGGTTCCTTCATGTGTGAAGCTTGTCCAACTTCACACATGACAGGGACCTTGAGCATGGCTGTGGCTGGGTTTCGGAGGTCTTCAGCTGCTGGGGCTCTGCTCGGGGCGGGGAGGGAAACAACCCACAATTCTGAGGGACCCTGGGGAAGACAGCCAGGCACAGGGACGAGTGATTCTGCATTGCTCTCTTCCGGGAGCTTGGTTTTATAATAGTCATATTATAAGCTATATTTCTTGCTGTGAATTAGAGTAAAAAGAATTTGTTTGTTTTGGGGCCATACCTGGAGATGCTCAGGGATTACTCCTGGCTCTGCACTCAGGAATTATTTCTGGCGATGCTCAGGGGACCATATGGGATGCCAGGGATCAAACTTGGTCAGCCTCATGCAAGGCAAGCATCCTATCTGCTGAAGTGGTAGGTCCTAATGGGTGACTTATATGAGACACAGTGGAAAGACATGGTCACTTTCTCCTGATCCACCTCTGCTACCCCAGGACTGGCTGGGAAGGCTAGGACTGATAAAGTCTGTAATGAGCCCCTATGCTGCATAGACCAGAGTCTCACTAGCCCCACTAGGTAGCCGTCAAGCTACACCTGATGTCCACTTCTTCTGCCTGGCATGGGACTTAATATCCACCAACTGATTTCTCAGGGAGCCATGGACTCAGACTGGAGCAAGGAATTGCTCTTTGTAGGAAAGAAAAACCAGTCCTAGGCCTTACCTTGGTCTTCCGCGTTCTTGCCTTTCTCTCAGAAAAGAATTTCAGCAGAAGATGAGCAGTGAAGCAAAAACAGATTTTATTTTGAGGCTTTTAGGGCTTTTAGGAAGGGGAAGGAGAGGGAGAGGGAGAGAGAGAGAGAGAGAGAGAGAGAGAGAGAGAGACAGAGACAGAGACAGAGACAGAGACAGAGAGAAAGGAGAGACAGAGAGACAGAGAAATGTGCTCAAGAAACAACCCAGGCTACTTCAGAGGCAGAGAGAGCCCCTGGACACATCCCAAGAGGGGAGATGCGGATGACACAAGTGCTCAGGCACTACATATGCTTGGCCACGTGGACATATGTAGCACATGGGCTCACGCAGCATTTGAGCATATTTCCTTCATTCAAGTTGACTTTTACAGGGTTTTCCCCAAGCTGCCCACAGAGGTGTTTTCTAGTTAGGTAAAAGTTCATTTCTAGGGTGGTTGTCAAGGGGGTCACGATCACAATATCCCGTTAATCACGATTTCTCGGGCGGGCTCAGTAACATCTCATTTCGTCCTTTCCCTGAGATCTTAGAAGTCCATATTGACTCGGCCCTCCTAACGATGTTGCACTGGGGGCTCTTCAGGGTCAGGGGAATGAGATCCAGCTTGTTACTGGATTTTGCATATGAATACACCATGGGAAGCTTGCAAGGCTGTCCCATGTGGGCAGGAAACTCTCAGAAGCTTGCCAGTTTCTCCCAGAGGGAGAAGGCTAAAGATATCGAGCGGCTGCTTGCGGCTGCAATCTTCTGAGAGTTTGCTTTTAAGTCTCTCTCTGGATGTTAGCCGTTGATGGGATTACACACACCTGGGTTCCTCTGCTGGTACCTTCATGCAAGAGGCCTGTCCGAACGTGTGGAGAGGGACCTCCAGCATGGCTGTAGCTAGGTTCCGGTGGTCTTTGGCTGTCGGGAGCTCTGCTCGGGGTGGGGAGGAAAGCTGGAGCCCATCCCCTCTGAGGGGCCCCGGGGAAGACAGCCAGGCATTCGGGCAAGAGACTCTCTGGTTGTCAAGGGGGTGAATTAAAAAAGGAGTTGATGGTCTTCTTTGAAATTCCTTTTCTTGGTCTTTGTTCCTACAGGAGCTTCTCTTGGAGTGGAGTCCAGCCTTCTCTTCTCTGTGCTGGCACCAGATGAAAAAAAAAATTTTTTTTTTCTTTTTGTGTCACATCCGGCAAAGCACAGGGGTTACTCTTGGCTCTGCACTCGGGAATTACTCCTGGCGGTGCTCAGGGAACAATATGGGATGCTGGGAATTGAACCTGGTTCGGCCGTGTGCAAGGCAAATGCCCTACCTGCTGTGCTATTGCTTCAGTCCCGAAAAAAATTTTTTTCACCATTAAAAGTCCTGAGGAAAGTGCATTGGTGTGAGGAAAAGCAATTGACAGCAGTGAAGGCTCACAGAAGAAGGTTGTGAATCTGTTTTACACTTGCTTGGTCGTTGTGCCTGTTTCTCACTGTGCGTTAGGAACTTGCTTTCCTGCCCGCCTGAGAGTACAGCTGGTGCTCGTGAGACATGTGGGCAGTGTCTGGGAATACAGACTATTGGCCCAGCTTCTCATATTAGGAAACTCCTAAGTGAGTAATTTAGAAAAAAAGTTTTGTGTGAACACATATATACTCCTTTTCTGTGTTGGGTGTGCCAATGAACTGCATGAACTCAAAAGAACTTGACAAGAAAACCATTATAGATGCTTGGAGGAAATTCTGTGACTCTGTTCTAAATCTAATTAATAGATAGGGAAACTGACTCCCAGAGCTAAAGTTATGTTTCTGGATCAGAGTGCTTTGTGTAAAACTAAAAGAGGGGCTGGAGCAATAGCACAGTTTGCCTTGCACGCAGCCGACCCGGGTTCGAATCCCAGCATCCCATGTGGTCCCCTGAGCACCACCAGGGGTAATTCCTGAGTGTAGAACCAGGAGTAACCCCTGTGCATCACCAGGTGTGACCCAAAAAGAAAAAAAAAACAAACTAAAAGAAACCGCTGTGTTACCAACACCAGAATTAAAAATTATGTAATTAAGCATCTAATTAATTTGCAACATAGGAAATGAGAACATACAGATCAGTGAAATGATGTTTTAAAAAAAGCCAGTGGGGCTGGAGGATAGCACAGCAGGTAGGGCATTTGCCTTGCATGTGGCTGACCAGGGTTCGATTCCCAGCATCCCATATGGTCCTCTGAGCACTGCCAGGAGTAATTCCTGAGTGCAGAGCCAGGAGTAACCCCTGTGCACCACCAGGTGTGACCCAAAAACTAAAAAAAATCCAAGCATATATTTTTTTTCATAAAGGAGATTATGAAAAAGCCTGTAAGACTTTGGATTTTGTGGTTACTTTTTAGAAACCTGAACTCCAATCCATTTTTCAAAATTAAAGTTAACTTGTACATCATTAAAATAAAAAACTTCTGGGTGAGAGAGAGAGTGCAGGGAGTAAGGTGCTTGTCTTGCATGTGGCTAACCCCAGTTTCATCTCCAGCATAACACGGTCCGACAAGCTTACTGGATGTAGCCAAGGCCCCGGCCCTACTGTGGTGGCCCTGCTGATACCCAGAATCACTGGGAGAGGCCCCAGACCTGAGTATCATTTGAGACAAAGTCCCACCCCCCAAACTGAAAACTTCTGTTCTGCAAAAAATAGTTAAGAGAGGGCCAGAAAGAGAGCTCAACAGACTGGAATACAGGCTTTTCATTCAGGAGTTGTTTTTTTTTTGGGAGGGGGGTCACACTCGGCAATGCACAGGGGTTTCTCCTGGCTCATGCACTGAGGAATTCTCCTGGTGGTGCTCGGGGGATGCTCATATGGATTGCTGGGAATCGAACCTGGATCGGCTGCGTGCAAGGCAAAAGCCCTACCCACTCAGTTATCCCTTCAGCCCCATGGAGGTTGGAGGTTGTTTTAATCTCTAGTACCTCATAGTTCCCGAGCACCACAAAGAATAATCTCAAAATTGGAGTAGCCCCTGAGTAGTGCCAGGTATACCTTCAACATAAAACAAATAAAAACAAAGATAGTTCAGGGAGTGAAGAGACAGGCACATTTGGAGAAAATATTTGCTAAACACATATCTGATTTTATTTTTTTTAAGTGAAAGGACTCTTGTTTCTCTATAAAGAATTCTTAAGATCTAACATGAGAAAATGAAGAGACAAATCTAAAAATAGATGAAAGAAAGCCAGAGATATGACTCAACACTAGCATGCATGCCTTGCATATGTAAAATCCTTCAGTTTGATCCCCAGCAGTACAAAAATAAAGAAAAGAAAAGAAAAAAAATAAACCCCTCATCAAAGAAGATATCCAGATGCCACAGAAACCTATCAAAAGATGTTTAAAATCATCATTTTAGAACTGATGATTAAATCGACATTTTAAAACTACTATGATATACTATAAAATGATTATTTAAAATGGACAAAATCCAAAACAACATCGACAGCGCCAGCACTGGCAAGGGTATGTAACAGCAGCAATTATTCACTGCTGGGGTATGTAATCACAAAAAAGGGGGGCAGTAGGGCTCTATCTCTCCCGCCGCCCACGTTTGGTAGTTTCATGCCGCTTCCCCCCACCCCAGGGAGGTTGATGATGATGGGCAGGTGAAGGAAGGAACGAAGGCCAGGCTGGTTGGTCTCAGTTGCAGTTTATTCCTTTCCCATCTCCATTCTTCTCTGATTCTCATCCTGCTTCTTCCTCCCCCATGCTACTTCATTCTCCTTCTCCTCTGGATCTGGATCTCGATCTGGCTTCTCCGGATCTGGCCCCCCAGTCCACTCTTAATGTCTAGTTAAATCCCCCAGCATGAGAGGTTGGGGCTTACACATAGGTGTGGTCAAAATCAATAGGGGTAAAGTTCTTTCCCTCAGGGGATGCTGCTTCTAAGACAGATTCTCTTTCAGCAGGACACCCACCCAAGAGCAGAATCCCATGGGTATGTTTCTCCTCTCCTTGTCCAACTAACATATAAGCATTCATATATTAATCATTTTGTATGGACACAGTAAAAGATATATTAAGCTTATAGAATTGCTCTCCTGGGGCCATCTCTATCTCAGACTACAAAGCTTAGGCCACATTAGTCTTTCCTATCCCTAGCAGGGTCCTAGTCTCATCGTTGCTTTTGGATCATGACAGCATTTGTTCATGATCAAACTCTTAACTTATAGTTAAGAATTGTGGCGCTTTGGCCTGGTCCATATTGATGCCAGGGTAGCTCACAGCTTGCCCTGGGTCCCTTCAGTCTCTCATGGGGACCCTGCTTTGGGGTGCTAGGAACTAAGGGCAACTGAGGTGTAAATTGAGAAAGCAGATACCCGAGAATGAATAATATTCAAAGCCAATTAAATCCCAAATTACAAAAGCATAATATTATCTTCCTTTGTTCATACAAAAAGGACATTGCTTTAAAGTAAACTATTCAAAAGACAAGGAGAGGAGAAAGGCAATATTAACTTACAATACAAGTTCAGTGTCCTAGAAAGATCTGACCTTACAAATTAACAGAGTCTGATTAGGGGGAAAAGCTGATTAATTGGTTGGGGAAGAGAGCATAGAGAAGTGGTTACAGATTACCAAAGGAATAGGAGTGACTTGGGAGCAGTGTGATGGGTGTGACCCGATAAACCTAAGCTCCTTGTAGCAAGGGGTAAAGGACAGCCCAATGATATCCTACACTGGGGGAAATGTAAAATGAAACAAACAAGCACTTAAGAACACAGTTTGGCAGGGTTTTTTTTTCTTCTTCTTTTTTTTTTTTTTTATAAAACTAAGATTACTTTTACTGTACAGAACAGCAGGTATGATCCTAGATATTTACTCAAATTGATTTAAAGCTCAATTCATAATTGCCAAAATATAGAAGAAACCAACATAGACTTCACTAGGTTAGTAGGTAATCAAGCTGTGGCAAATCTATACAAAGGAATATTATTCACATTTTTAAAAAAATTAGCTTAAGACTAGGAGGAAATATGCATTGTTAAGTGAAAGAAGGCAAGTTGAAAAACTCTACATAATATCAATGGACTCTGTGACATTTTGGAAAAGTAAAACTTAAGATGGCATGTTAAATGCCCAAAAAGGACATGAAAAAATGCTTTACATCACTAACCATCAGGGAAATACAAATAAAAACAACAATGAGATACTATCTCACACCACAGAGATTGGCACACATCAAAAAGAATAAGAACAACCATTGTTGGCATGGATGCAGGGGTAATGGAACTCTCATTCATTGTTGGTAGGAATGCCATTTGGTCCAGCCTTTCTGAAAAACAACACGGGCTTTCCTCAAAAAACCTGGAAATTGAGCTTCTATATAACCCAGTAATACCACTTCTGAGATTTACCTGAGGGGCTCAAAAACACACTGCAGAAAAGCCATCTGCACTTCTATGTTCATCGCAGCACTGTTCACAGTAACCAGAATCTGGAAACAACCTGAGTGTCTGAGAACAGATGACTTCATAGAGAAACTATAGTACATCTACACAATGGAATACTACACAGCCACCAGGAAAAATGAAGCCATGAAATTTGCTTATAAATAGATGGACATAGAGAGAATCATGCTGAGTGAAATGAGTCAGAGGGAGAGGGACAAACATAGATTGATTGAAATGACGGCCAGGAGGACTGGTCCATTGTTGGAAGCTGGCTATAAGTAGGGGGTGGTGGGGAGGTGAGGCGGGAGCAGGGCAAAGTCCACTAGGACAGAGAAGAGACCTCTATGACAAGGATAGTTGGAAATGATCATTCTGGACAAGATATAAGTGCGGTAAAGGGATATACATGATAACCTTTCAGTATCTATACTGCAAACCATAATGCCCAAAATGGAGAGAGAGAGAGAGAGAGAGAGAGAAAGAGAGAGAGAGAGAGAGAGAGAGAGAGAGAGAGAGAGAGAGAGAGAGAGAATTGTCTGCCATAGAGCGTAGAGGCATGCTGGGGGAGGGAGGGAAATTGAGAACAGTGGTGGTGGGAAAGTGACACTGGTGAAAGGATGGGTGTTGGAACATTGTATGACTGAAACCCAATCATGAACAGCTTTGTAACTGTATCTCACAGTGATTCAATTTAAAAAAAAAGATGACATGGTAGGTAAAAGAAACTTAAGTGCTCTTAAAACCTGTGGTTAAACACTTTAGAAATTAAAAAGATATTCGTAGGGGTTGGAGATGGTATAAAGAGTTAGAGCACATGCCTAGCATGCTCAGGACACCAAGCTTGATGTCCTGACCCACCATTGCATGGCTTTCCCTAGCATGGCCAGGTGTAATCCTGGTGGCCCCCGAGCATTGCTGGTGAAGCCCCCAAACAAACAAAAATACCTTTTTGTTGGTCTCTAACCAAAAACTAAAAATTTTAAAACTATTTGACAACAGGCCGCTGCCGAGATGTGATCCCGGGGGTCGCACACGTGTGCGGCCCCTCCGCAGCTGCACGAGCGTGAATCCAGACCCAGCTGAACCACTTTCGACATGGGCAGCTACTTGCAGAATGTCTCCAGCCTGAGAACTAAGCCACGACCCCATGCCTTCCCAGGAGGGGAAAGGTATTTCTCTCTCTTGCCTCTCCCTTTTCGGGGATGAAGGGCGTGGAGACCGCCATATTATGACGACCACAGATGGGGTTTACAAGCTTGCAATGATCCAATATCCAGAAGAAATCTCCCTAAACTTAGTTGTTAAAATACAGAAATCCAAGACCTCATTTCTCTTCACAACAGGTCTAACTCTAGTGGGGTACTCCTAACAATAATGGTGAGGTTTGTGTTGAAATATTGAATGTAACCAAAGTAAATGGAAAGTAAAGTGAAATTTATCAGTTACAAGGCGGGGTGGGGGGGTGCGGGGGTGGGCGGGATGGGAGGTGTACTGTGTTTTTTTTCTGGTGGTGGGATATGGGCACTGGTGAAGGGATGGTTGTTTCAGCATTGTATGACTAAGACTTAAGCCTGAAAGCATTGTAATTTTCCACATGGTGATTCAATAAAATAAAATTCTTCTTTAAAAAAATTTAAAAAATAGGCAACAAATGAAAACAAAATTTTGAGACTCTACAAATTGGACTGAGTCTGGCAAGCTGTTGGTGGGGAAAAAGGGAGGTCAGAGTGGACAGGAAGAACCTAGGGACAGTGGTGGCGGGATATTGGCACTGTGGTGGTGGGATGGTGTAATTATGTTGGTATGCCTAAAACAAAAGCATCATTTCTATTGTAAATCATATTGCAATTTTTTAAAAAGGCAATAGACTTTCTCCAAAGAAATATATTTCTACAAAGAAAATATACCAATTTCAAAGATCAATGATTCAATGATCAATAATTCAAAAATCCAATGATCACATGAAAAGCTGCTCACCAGTCTTTGACTTCACTAGTTATTAGAGAAATGCAAATCAAAATCACAGTGAAGTACCATTTTGTAACCATTCACTGTATCACTGTCATCCCATTGTTCATTGATTTGTTCAAGCGGGTGCCAGTAACATCTCCATTTGTCCCTGTCGCGTGTTAGTGTAGCCAAATGGCGTATTGTAGGCTCTTTCAGGATCAGAGGAATGAAGACCGTCGTTGTTGCTGTTTTTGGCATATCGAGTATGCCACGGGTAGCTTACCAGGCTCTACGATGAGGGCGGGATACTCTTGGTAGCTTGCCAGGTTTCTCCCTTCATAACCATTAAGATATAAAAAATATATGTAATAGTAATAATCACTGTATCACTGCCATCCCATTGCTCATCGATTTGCTCGAGCGGGCACTAGTAACCTACTGAAAAACAAATGTTGGTGAAGATGTGTAAAAATAGAAATCCCTTGTGCACTGGTGGTAGGAATGTAAAATGCTGCAACTGCTGTGGAAAGCCATTTGGTAGACATTTCTCTTAAAGTTAAACACAACCACATGATCAGCAATTCAACTCCAAGGTATATACTCAAAGAAACTCAAATACTTGAATACCAATGTCTATAACACATTGTTGGACTTCTTTTGGGGGGAAGGGTGTTGGGTCACAGCCGGTGATACTCAGGGTTTACTCCTCATTCTGCACTCAGGAATTACTCCTGGCAGTGCTCGGGGAACCATATGGGATGCCTGGAACCAAAACTGGGTCAGCCACATGAAAGGCAAAAGACCTACCTGCTGTACAATCACTCCGGCCCCTATAACAGCACTATTTACAATAACAGTGTAGGAACAACCAATTCCATCAGTGTTAAGAATGGATTAACAAGACATGATATAGATATATAATGAGATATTGTTTAATAATAAGCAAATTAAATTCAATATTTGCTACAATGAACCTTGAACGTACACTATAACAAGCAAAGTAAGGCAGACAGAGCAGAACAAATAATCATTATGCTTATATGGAATGAGTAAGTATGGGGAAACTGAGTCAGAAAATAGAGTAGAAGTTGCAAATATTCTGCAGAAAGGTGAAGAGGGAAGGTTATTTAATGGTACAGTTTCTGGTTGGGTCAATGAAAATATTTTGAAAATATACTTAGTGCTCCTTAGTTTATACTTAAAAGTTATTTAAAAGGTAAACTTTATGTTATGTGTATTTTACCACAATTAAAATATAAATATCAGTGATTGCCAGAGGTTGGGGGTGGGGAGGAGAAAAGGATGAATGGAGAACAGGAAGTTTTTAGGCTATATCCTATATAATAGTGTATGGTGTAACACTGTAAATATGTTATTAGACATTCTTTAAAATTCGTGTTGTGATCAGAGAGAGAGCTCAACTCACTAGAGTGCATGCTTTGCATTCAAGGGGCCTGGGTTTGATCCCCAGCACCACAGGGACTTGAGTGTGGTTGTGGCCCCCCAAACCCAAAAAGTAAAAAATAAATAAATAAATCTCATGACATATATAACAAAGTAAACTATGAACTTTAATTAATAATGCATCTAATGTAAACTGAAAGTAGACTATAGACCGAGCATGAAGGCTACTCAATACCTCTATTGCAAACTCTAACACCCAAAAGGAGAGAGAACAAAAGGAAATGCCCTGCCACAGAAGCAGGGTGGGGTGGTGGGGGATGGGGTTACTGGGATCATTGGTGGAGGTCAATGGGCACTGGTGGAGGGATGGGTAAACGATCACTGTATGAGTGAAATGCAAATACAAAAGTTCATAAGTTTGTAACTGTACATCACAGTGATTCTCTAATAAAAATTTTTAAAAAAGTGCATCTAAGTTGGCTCATAATTATAATAAAGTACCACACTAAATGCAAGATGCTATTCACAAGGGAAAGTTTATAAATAGCATATAATAAATATACAAATAGCCAATAAGTACATGGAAAGCTGCTCACTAGTCTCTGACTTCAATAGTTATTAGAAACTTGTGGCCAAGGGCAGGAGATAGAAGGGAATTCTCTGCACTTGATATTCACTATTTCTCCAAATATAAAATTACTCTAAAGATAAAGTATATTACTATTCACCTATCCCTATTAATATTTTTGAATGGGTCTATAATGTGAATATTTTTTCACTTTTTTGTTTTCTTTGTTAAATCATGATAAACATCTTTCCAGAGGCTCAGAGTGGAAAAGTGGGGGAAATATAGGATGACAAAAAGGGAAGGAATGAAACGGTTGGACAAGCTGTGAGAGAAGACTAAGATCCAGAGCATGTGGGAGGTTAGGGACATAGGATGTTTTACCTAAAGCCTCACAGAGCAGGAGTAGGAATGGAAAGGATGAGAGAATTTCTGCTGTAGCTCAGGGAGTCTTCCTGGTCCCCTGCCGGCAAAAGAATGGCATGACAGGATTGAGCAAGAGCAAGACAACAAGATGATGAAGTCACACTCCTCCAGTACTGGTCCTATTTTGTAACCTCCCTGCTAGGGTGGAGTGAACAGGTCTAATAGTCAAGTGGTTATGATAGTTGCCTGCAATTTCCATGATAGATATCTGCAGGGGCAGGTAGAACCCCGTGAGGAATCATGGGTAGAATTTGCTCCACCTAAGTCAGATGTGTGCACATTAACCTCAGCTTCCCACCTGACATTGCTGTGACCCTCTGAGTCACTTTCCACTCTTGGGTATCCTCTGTAGGATATGCCCAATTCCCATCAGACAATGAGCATATGCCTGTCACAAGACCTAAGACTTCCTGTGAACTTGGGGGATGTTTTAGGAAAACACTTGACTCAGCAGACCTAGCCACGTGCTTCCTCTCTCTCAAAGCCACCACAGAGATACATCCATACATCCATCTCTCATCTCTCTGTGCCTCTTTGTCTGCCTGCCTATTTCTCTCTCTCTCTCTCTCTCTCTCTCTCTCACACACACACACACACACACCTATGCATGATGATCTATCTTTTTAACCTGTCTAAATCTCGAGTCCTTCCTGAACTTCATAGTCATATGCCCAAATCATCTAATCACCACATATACTTCAATATTCAGTATCCATCACTGACTGCAAAAAAAAAGGTGAACTCCAGTACCTAAACAAATGCCTCTTGGGGCTGGAGTTATTACTGTAGGACAACTACACTGTACTGTAGGAAGGGCATTTGCCTTGCACACAGCTGACCAGGGTTCAATCCCTGGCTCCTGACATGGTCCCCCAAGACCTGCCGTGAATGATCCCTAGGTACCACCGGGTGTGGCCCCAAACAATTTTTAATGAATTCATTATCTAAACAATTTTTATCTCCTCTCTGCTGCCATTATTGAAATGACCTCTTGGCTAATCTCTCTGCTTTTGCATATCAGTCTAAGTGATCCTTTAAAATACAATTCAGATCTAAGCAGATTCTCTACTAGTTCCTCACTTACTCAAAATCATCATCTTTGCAATGACCTTTCAGACCTTACCTTATCTGGCCCTTTCACTGCTCTGACATCATCCTCTACTGCTTCGTCCCTGATTGCTTCAGGATCACTGATGGTTTCTTGAAATAAGCTGGGAATGCTCTAACCTCTAGACATCTGTGCTGGCTATAAATTCTCAGTAGACTGCTCTTCCTTGGATACCCATATGTTTTGCTCTCATCCTCCCCCAGTCAATGCTCACATGTTAATTTCTAGTGAGAACTACCCTACATCCCTCATCTGAGGGGGTCCCCAAATTCCTTACTCTTATTTTTTGCATATATTTGATCACTTTCTATAGACTATATAATTTTTACTTAGGTTTCTCCTATCACCTTCCCTAGATACCACCACTGTTAGTCTTTGGAGAAATTTCCACCCTCTTTAGTCTATCTCTGTAAGTCCCAGTACCTAAACAAATGCCCGACATACAGTAAATTCTCAGTATTACTTGTAGGAATTAAAAAGTGGATGCAGGAATGCAACCTATTCTTGAGCTTGGCTACCTCATTTAGATCCCTCAAATGTTTCAATACTCTTCTTGTTTGATTATTACAAGTACCTAGCCAGCAAGTCTAATGAGACCTGTCTTACTGACAACATGCCTTAATTCATGTTGTGATCCCAGCCTGAGGATGACTTTCTGTTACCACTTTCTTCCTGTCTAACTTATTATACATTGAAATTCAGTCTATGTTTCACTTCCCCAGGAAAATTCCCATAACTCCACCACAAACTCTAGGGCAAGTTCTGCTCCTGTACATTTCTACCCATTTCCTTGTTCCCTCCAACCATCCTTAATATTGCTTTTGTGCATGGAGTAGGAGAGAAGTTTTGGGTTACAGCTGGAGGTGTTCATGGATTATTCCTGGTTCTATGTTCAGAAGTAACTCTTGGCAGTGCTTGGGGGGGCATCCTTCACAGGGCTTTTGTTTGTTTTTGTCTTATTTGGTTTAGTTTAATTTGGGGTCATGCCTTATGGTGCTCAGGGCTTTCTCCTGGCTCTGTGCTTAGGCACCATGGCTGGAGCTGCTCAGGGACTCTATGCTGTGCCTGAAATCACATTGGGGTTGTCCATAAGCAAGACAAGTGCCTTAATCCCTGTAATATCCTTCCAACTTATGCCTTTAATAAATTTCTATTTGACTGTTTACCCCATAATTACATGAGCTCCATGGGAAAATGCCTGGGAGCTGTTGACTTTTGTACCCCCAGTGTCTGACACAGTATATGGCACATAGTAAGGACCTACATATTTGAACTGTTGAATGCAAGACTCAGCTAGAGACCTTTTCATAAACTATCATTCAAGGGGCCATTCATACCACATACGTGAAAGGCAATGGGGGTTAAACAGGCAACAGCGATACAACAGACTTTTCCAGATATGCTAAGATTCAGAAGGAAGATTCTATCTATCCTTTGTTTGTGGCATCTGTTCGTAAACTGTGTGCTTTTGACAAACACAAAAGCACCACCCTCTCCCCTCAAATGGAGCACCATGGCACTTTTTAAGGAACTCTCTTCTAGATTGTGGGCATACATAGAAGTAATTGATATATCATACCCAAGGGCCCAAAGTGCACTGGATTCATGAACTAATTCTTGTGCCATCATCATGTCCACAGAGCTTCTCTGAGGTCCCAAATTACCATGGGAAACCATTAATGAATTCAAGTGTGACCTTCAACGTGACCTTAATGAGAGTTTTCCTCCCGTATGCAAATCTTTTCTTCATAGTCCAGACTAGAGCTGAAAGAGTTGTATAGCATGATGACCCATCTGAAATATGGACTTAAAACTCTTATATGCTATGGAAATACTATCTCCTTCCTCTGCTATCTCCCCATCACAAACCTCATTGAAAATAAGGAAGCACAAACAAGTGGTTCTTTGCTTAGAGGTATAGAATATATTTGGAAAGAGCTGTGTCTCACCTGCTCATTAGTAGAGATGATACTGATAGTCTTTTCTGAAGGATGCAGAGGTTTAGGCCTCCTTTTGCCTGAACTGGGGCTTTCTTGTGTGGCCCAGTGCCTTCTGCTGACATGAGATGGGAGCCCTGGAAATTATTTTCTGCATGAATAGCACCTGTCAGCTGAGAATTATGCTTCTTGATGTTCTTTGCAGGGCATAGGAGCAAGGAATGGCTGGCATGCACAGAACGCTACTGGAGCTCACGCTGTGGGCACTGGGGGGCATCAAAAAAGATCAAGCTCTCTGCCTCTGCTGTCTTCTCTAACTTAGCTTCCCTCCTTTGTTTGGTGAGGACTAGGTCCTTCTCGGATGTTTTTGTTGCGATTTTGGTCGTTGGCTCATTCTTAGCAATGAGAAAGGAGTCTTTACACTGTGGACTTTTCACATCAGGGTTAATCTTGGGGTGTGGAGAATCTTCCATCTTATTTCCTGTACCAGTTTCTGCACCTTCTGGAAGAATTAAGACTCAAGTGAGTATGGGATGGCTTTATCAGGCCCTGTAGCTCTTGGCCCTACACATTTTGGCCCTGCAAATTTTGGATCTGAAAACTGTAACTCCTTCAAATACCGGGTTTGCAAAACTCAGTGAAACAAGTGATGTTGCAGTATGTTGGCTCTGTGAGGACTTGCCCTTTAGGCTATGAGTATTCTAGATTTGGTATCTCAGAACCCTTGTTTGGGGGTAGGGTGGAGTTGTTGATCTTGCTCTAACATCTTTACAAAAAAATTCTTGTTTGTTTGAGCCACCCAGGGTGCACAGGTCAGTAGGTCACACCCAGTAATGCTCAGGGCCATATCCAGTGGTTTAGAGCTACACTTCTGGCTCTAAATTCAGAGATCACTCCTGGCAGGCTTGGGAGACTGTATGGGGTGCCAGAGATCAAACCTGGGTTGAATGCATGCTATACAAGTGCCCTACCAGTGTACTATCATTCTGGCCACTTGAAACCATTCTTATCTAGTTCATTTTCCTGAAGGAATCCTGGGTGATACTCTTAAGAAGTCAAGGTGAGGGAGAAGCTGGTGAAGACACTAATGGAGAGCAATAAGCTGAGAGGACAGAGATGGTAGCTCTACAGACCCAGCAGAACCTCCCCATCCCTTCTCACTCAAGGCGCCTTCATGAACAAACCAAAACTCTACCTGAAAGGTCCAGGGAGTGTATTTAGGAAGCTGGAGATTCTGAAGGATGTGCTCAGGAATGCTCCTAATTGTTCCCCACTTGAGGTAGGGTCAATGTTAGTTTAGGGACGGCCTAACACATTTCTTCTCTAAGATCCTCCATGTCTGAGTTTCCCTGAGTCCTAATTAATCTTACTGAGAAAAAGGAATTGTCCTTTCAAAGATCTGTGGTTCGGGGCTCTAGGACTTCCCCTTGCTAGGGTTGGTCACTTTGGCTTTAACTGAACACAAAGCACTAGGACCTCTGCCACAGGCTATGAAATCTTGCGTGCCCAGAGAACAGAATCACAGTGTGCTCTGGAATTAACTTGTTTTTGTCTTGAGTCTACAGTTGTAAGCTCTTCTTTAAATTGGACCATCTGGGGCTTATGGGATGTCTTAAGGGATGGGAAATAACTCCTGGAATAATGTTTTCCCTTGGTTATTTAGACTCTTAGGAAATAGATTCTCTGGGACAGCCACAGTCTGTTCCTGGCACTCCTTTGTCTTTAAGAGACTCCCCAAATGTATTTCCAGAAATTTCTTTTTCAGGTAAAACTTTAGTTTGGTAAAGATGTGGGATCTAATGGGATCTGTCTCTAGGGGCACCATTTCTATCCAGTGTACTTCAATACCGTGCACTCTGCACAAGTCTTCCTGGCATCTTGAAAGCTTAGCCCAGGATCTACAGTTTACTATTTAGATGAGACTGAGCCAGGGAGCACTGACTCTATGATTGCAGGTTGTGATTTCTAAGGCCATGAATTTGGAGGTCAGCTAAGGTCAGAATTTGGAGAGTCACATAAAAAAAAAGAGCCAGCTGACAAGAAGGCCAAAACCTGCCTCCAGTCCCCCAGTGTCTTCCTGGAGGGCATCAGGCAGATGCTGATTCAGTGACAGTATCTGGGGAGTATCTGCACTCCTATGTTCATTGTAGCATTCACTATTCACAATAGCCAGAATTTGGAAACAACCCAAGTGCCTGAGAACAGAAGACTGGATAAAAAAACTATGGTACACATTTGCACAATGGAATACTATGCAGCCACCAAGAAAAAAAATGAAGTCATTTAATTTGCTTATAAATGGATGGGCGTGAAAAGTATCATACTGAGTGAAATGAGTCAGAAGGAGAGAAACAGGCATAGACTGTTTGCGCTCATTTGTGGGATATAAAAAACACAGTATGAGACTAATTCCCAAGGATCATAGAATGAAGGCCAGGAGGACATAATACCCAAGGACAGTAGAAATAACTGTAGTTGGAAGCTTGCCACAAGTGGTGGGGAGTAAGGGCAATTAGGATAGAGGAGAGACCACTACGTCAATGCTAGTTGGAAATGATCACTCTGGACAAGAACTGAGTGCTGAAAGTTAGGGATGTACATGATAACCTTTAAGTGCCTGTGTTGTGAACCATAATGCCTATGTGTGGTTTCCTGCCTCTGCAGAGATCTCAGGGTGATAGTGAAAGAGCCAGCCTCGCCCCCCCCCCCGCCCCGCCCCACAAGGAACTGCATCAACTGCTACCTCAAGGGTTAGTTGGCTGTCAAGAGGCAAATGCCAAATTCAGGAATGTAGGAAGTAGGTGTGGGGATCAAAATGAGGTGGAGAAAATTTAGACAGCTTGAAGGTTAAGAGAAGGCATTGAAGGAAAAGAACAAGGGCTCCCTTTGTATGGCAAGTTCTCCACTGTGAACCAGACTCATTCAGCAAAGAGAAGTCAGAGAGCAGAGGTGAGTTTCTAACTGCAGAGAACACAGTGAGAGTCCCATGTGTCCCTCTGCAAGGATAGAGCCACTTACAAACTCACAGGTGCGAAGGGTAGAGTCAGTCATGGAGTTTGGGTTTGTTTGCAATAATATTTGCTCTAGTGACTCTTTTAAAAATTCAGAAAATGTGAATGCACTGGCTGACTGCCCCTTACCACCAAGCTTTTCTCTCCTGGGGGAGATTAAAGCTGGTCTTTTTTCAATAGAGGACTTACAGGCAGCATACTATAAAGCCCCTAGTGAAAGAAAGGGCTATTCCACTCATTACCCCTTTTTCCAATCTAGACAATACTGAGACATTGTGATATAAGCTGCTAGAGGAACTTTCCCACAAATCTTGGATACTCTTAAGTACAGGTATACAAATTCAAGTACTTAAACTCCTTTGGGACCATTGAAGCTACTACCAGGTAAAGAGAAGGAATGGCCATTAAGTGTCTAGCTCTATGATCTCGGGAAAGGAGGGAATTGGGTATTCAAGACTGCTAACCTTTTTTCTCCTGGACACGTTTGGTGTTGGTCTTCTTCTCATCTTTCTTGTTGACAGGAATTGCAGGCTTTTCAGAGATTGAAGAAGACTGAGCTGCCTTGTCCCGGCACACATCTGGCACTTGAATTCCCGTCCATGGGTGATGATGGCCAACCCATAAATCCTTGATGTTGCCTGTATAAGGTGACTGGGCAATGGACCGAGGTATAGAGTTCTTAGCAGCTACTTGGGACACAGTGGTGGTTTTATGTGGAGATGGAACCCCTTTGGCGAGTGAGGAATCCGCATTCTTCTCGAGAGACAGATTAGATGCAGACCCAAACTCTGGGCCAGAGGAGCCCTTCGATGATGCTAATGAAGTTTTGGAGGTCGAGGTATGCTCAATAGACAGTAGCTGCTTAATCTCCAGAGCCACATCATTGCAGATGTCACAGCTGGGGTCTGTGCACAGGAGTCGCCGCACACTTCCCTCCTGAGGGAGCCAGCCCTGTCTAGGGAGGGAAACAGGGCAGAAGTTATTGAGGGAGTTACACTTGGGCGTGCATGGCCTGGGGCTGGCACTGCTCTCTTCTAGAGCTGTAAGCAACCCCGGATCCGACACCCCCAGGCTGTCTAGGACACTGCTTTTCCCCAGAAACATACAGCAGAAGTGGACTGCTGTCTGCAGAGTCGGGGCTGGTGGATAAGGTGTCTAACCACCAGAGAGAAGTGTCCAGACGTGATGGTCTGGAAGTGGCGGAGGTCTCTGCTGACCCGGAAGGGTATGTGTGGGAAGTCTCTGCTGACCCATGTTAGGAAGCTGAAGCAGAAGGGAAGCTGCCCATGGGGAGCTGGTAATGAGCTCATGGGGCAGCTCCAGGAGATCACCAGGTAGATCCTGGAGTCAGTCTCATTTGGGGATGAGAAGGCCCACAGTCTGATTCAGTGCTTCCACACTGAGGCAATGTGTCCTAGGGGGAACTCTGTATTCTGGGGACTGTGAGGTGAGCACAGTCTCTCTTTGGAGCCCACCCCATTCTCTGGACATTTAGGCAGATGATAAAATGCTAGGCCTCTGTCTGGGGGCTGTGTCAGCTACTAGAGTCCCTGAAGATGATCTAGAGAAGCCGTCAGCAGGAGCAGCCAGACTCCCAGGCACCTGTCCCTGAAAGGTGCGGCTGGACAGAGACTGTGGCCATGGTGACTGATTTGTGCACTCATTTATCCATTCTCTGCAGTTTCTCTGGTGGCTGACAGCAAAGGCGTGTAGAGTCTTTCATGGACTCTCATGGGATCCAGCCACACCCTGGATTCCAAGGCCACCATGAGCTTAACCCAGAGCAGAACTGGGTGCTTCGCTTGAGGCCTCTCACTTCCTGGGCCCTGGCAACCCTCCCAAGCAGTGTTCCAGCTCGAGCGTGTCCCTGCCCTTACCCCTCTTCTTAGCCCCATCCTTAACCAAGATAAGAAATCTTCACAGGCCAGGCAGGGAGTTAGAAGACTGTAAAGATCAATATGAGTAAATCACCTTTTAATCACAGAAAGCAGCTTCTTTGGCTTCTCAGATACTTTCCAGGGCAGTGCCTTAGCTGAGAAATCAGAAGAGAGTGTTACATGGATCAGAAGAGGAGTCAGGAACGTCTGATAAAAAGCTACAGACATTTGGATGAAAGAAGAGTGAAAACCTCAAGAACCAAGGGCCTAAGGCCCTCCTGTACACAACTTTACCAGTTACATGTACTCTCTGGTATCTAACCTGTTTGATGCTCACAGCCACACTGAGTGAGATGGGATCATCAATGACCATCTTAAGGCTTGATTTTTTTTTTCTTTTGCATGCCCAGCAATGCTCAGGGGTAACTCCTGGCTCTTCACTCAGGAATTACTCCTGGCAGTGCTCTGGGGATCATATGGGATGCTGGGGATCGAACCCCAGTCAGCTGCATTTAAGGCAAGCACCTTACCCGCTGTACTATCGCTCTGGGCCCAATGCCCACTTTAAAAATAACAAAACAGAGACAAAGTGACCTTGACAGGATCATAAAAACAGCAAATGACACAGCTAAAGATTTGGACCCTTTTCCTTAGTATCACTTCCATGAAGAGGTGGAGAGTTTTAGAACATTCCCAGATTCTGATTTCCCACCCAAGAAAATCTTCTGGGAGAACTTGTCAGTTTGTGGAACCTCAGCCTTAAAGAGACAAGAGCTCTGGAGACCTCATCTATGGTGCAGGGAGTGCAGGGAGAGAGCTGGACTTTACCTCGCGGTGGTTTGATGGTGACTTTACTTCCTGGTGGTTTGTCTTTAGCCTTCTGTTGGACCTTCAGCGGTTGCTTAAAGACAAAAAAAAAAAAAAAAAAAAGGAAAAAATTGAAGCTGGCATACCCCTTTCCAGAATCTTGTAAAATCCACAAATGTTTTCTCCAAGCTCCTCTGTCCTTCACTTCATATATCATATTTTCATTTCTCTATTCTAACTCTCACCCCAACATTTCCTTTCTTGGTCTGGCTTCATTTTTAGGTTCCTTTGATACTCCGTACTCCCACCCTCATTTCATTGAACAAGTTCTTCAGGGAGATCAGAACAAGATCAGAGAAAAAGTAGAACTGACTCATGAAAAGACTTTTGCCATCCACTATTCTAAACATTTCTCAACCCAAAGAATCACCCAATTCGAAAGCTGGTCTAGGATTTGGTAAGGAAACCAGCACGTAAAAGCTAGGGGCAAGAATAATAAGAGAAAAAACAGGTTATAAAATCTTGTTTGAGGCTTAATCAGTTCGGTCAGGTAAGAGGGTTTCCCTACCAGGCAAATGTTCTTCTTACGTTCCAACTTAATTGTTTTATGTCTCTTTTTCACACGCCAGATAAGCAATACAATAATGATGAGGGAGCCATAAGTGCACAAGGGATATGCAATTTCCCACAGAGTTATGATGGGAAATATCATAATCTAGACCTTATTAGCCATCCCTCTTCCTAAGCTCTGGGTCTTGAAAACTAATGCCTCCACACTCTAGGTCTTGTCTTCTCTGCGTCACAGAGGACAGAACCGTCCTCCACCTCAGCCTGCATCACAAAGCCCTCCTGTTTCCTGAGGTAGGTGCTGTGTCATAGCCCTTTATTTGCCAAAGGACAACTTAGGTGTTGATTCAGTCTGGGATGTGGCTAATAGACTGTCCATCTACAGCCCTATGTTGAGTGTGGTAAGTTTGACCTTTCTGAAACCCTAAGGTGGAACTCTACTTCACCAAGGGGATGAAAAGGAGGTGAACAGAACACTCTGTCTCTTACCCAACCAGCCAGTTTCCTACAACTGCTGCAAAAATTCTCAGGCTCCCATTAGCTTAACCTCTGATACCAGGCAAAACCACAAAATTCTGCAAATTTTGCTTCTGCTACAACCAGTCAGTGCACTATGTACCTGACAGATAACCCACAGCCACCACAGCCACTGTCATTCACTAAGCCATCAAAACCATCTGCTGCAGGGCTGGGGAGATAGTGCACAGTGCTGAAGTGCACTGAGATCAAACCCTGAATTTGACTCCCATCACTGCCTGGTCTTCTGAGCAGCTCAAGGGAATGGCCTTGAGCACAGCCACATACAAAAACCCATTTGCTGCTTTATTCATCATAGTCAAAACAATTTCCAACAGATGACTTGGTAAAGAAGCCTTGGGTATATACTCAATGGAACATGGTTCTACATTTTTAAAAGATGAAAACCTGCCTTTTTTGTACAAAATGGAATGATTTTACAGAATAAAATATGGATATAAACGGTTATCAGGTGGTCTTACTCATATGGGGACTATGGATTACTGGAAAAAAATGAACTGGCAAGAAGCAATGAAACTAACTCCTTGACTCGGTGAAAACTGTGGAAGTTGTCAGAAGGAAAGGGGAGGAGTGGATGAAAGAATGAGCCAGTGGGTCTTTTGGGTGGTAGGATGGTACTATTTTTGGTGGTGGAATGGTAACAGTCACACACATATAGAAGTATGAAGCTAACCACCTCGCATGCCTTAATAGTGTATACCAATGATGAGTCCGTGAAAAAAGTTAAGCCCCCACAAAATTTATTAGTAAATATGTAAAATTAGTAAATTTAAAAGTAAAAAAATAGAATCACCTACAGTAAACTCACCTTTGGCAATTCATCTAAGCCCTTGCTCATCTATTTAGGCCTGAGGAATTAGAGCCAGAGATTGTTTTATGCTTCCTTCAGACTAGACCTTTAGTGCTATTGATTGAAGGTCACTGATATAGGGTATCTGTGTGGACAAGTGGGTGGATCCATGGCTTCCTAAACAAAGGCACATTTCTATAAACACACTTGTTTTTAGTGATGTGTGGTATGGATCGTCACATGCGCCCCTCGTGCCTCATGGTTTGTAGTGAAGAGCAGACAAGGGAGATGCAATACATCAAAAGCGTCTGTGGACTCCACAGGACGACTTAGTTGTGAAGGATGTATATTTATATGTTTCTAGCCAGACTCTGTTTCCATGACAATGCTGCAGTGCCTGAAGTTTAACTACTTCAGGAAACCCTTCACAGTTACTGGATCATACATACCATGGATCATCTCATAGTGCTGTAGTGAAAAATTCTGACAAGGATGAGTTTGTATTTCCATAAATGCCTGATCTCCACATAAGCCTTATCTTCACACAAGTTTCACTGTGTCTTATTCTCAGCAAATAGTAATGAACACTTAATGTAAGCTAATTGGCTGGTGCGAGAGGAGCATTGTTTTACATGTGCATCTTTATTAATGCCCAAGAGCTAAGATATCTCAGTGGCTGAGTAGTGTTGGGGCAGCAAGGCCAGAAGCACACAAAAGCGCTTACATTGCTATGCAGAAATGTAGCCAGCAGCCAGAGGCACTAGAGGGCAGCATGTGTCCACCCAATTTTCCTAATCACAAGGATTCGTTATGAGAAATTAATTTTAGGGGGCCACACTCAGTTGTGCTCAGGGTTTACTTCTGGCTCTGCACTAGGGAGTCACTACTGGCGGTGTGCAGGGGACCATGTGGGGTTCCGGGGATCAAACCTGGGTCTGCCATGTGCAAGCCAAGTGTCCTCTACCCAATGTGCTAGCTCCGGTCCCCTCATGAGAAATTTAAATGTTGTCTTTCATTTCTGGTGGCTCTTAAACCCTGTCTTACATCAGATGCACTGGAAGATTGTAAAATAGATATTTTGGTCTAATACCAGATGGAATGAATCAGAATCTCTTGGAGTAAGGTCCAGCAATCCCTATATACTAAATAGGTAGCACTATAGCACTGTCGTCCCCTTGTTCATCCATTTGCTTGAGCCAGCATCAGTAACATCTTCATTGTGAGACTTGTTACTGTTGTACTGTTTTAACACGCAACAACATCAAACACACGGTAGTTTGCCATGCTCTGCCATGTGGGCGGGATATTCTCCGTAGCTTGCGGGGCTCTCCGAGAGGGATAGAGGAATCGAACCTGGGTTGGCCATGTGCAAGGCAAACGCCCTACCCACTGTGCTATTGCTCCAGTCCATACTCAGACTACAGATCACTAGGTTCTAGAGTGGCATTAAGGAGCAACTGACCTCCAAAGAGCAACATTAGGACTGGAAAGATAGTAAAAAGGTTAAGGCACTTGCATGCTGCTGACCTCAGTTTGATCCCCAGTGTTCTGCCAAAAATGATTCCTAAACTCAGAGTTATGAGTAAGCCCTGAGTGCTAAGTAATCCCTGAGTGCTGAGTAAACCCTGAGTGCTGAGTAAGCCCTGGGTGTGACCCCAAATGACCCCCATCCCAAACCAAAGAGCAACATCTCTTCCCTCCCCTTCCTCCAATTCATGAGATAAAGTTGACATGTAACATTCCTGGTTACAACTTTTTCTCCCCACCCAGCATCAGGGACTGACCCCCAGTGAGGCATATAATCTACTGCTCAGCTACTTTGGAGGGCTGGGGGTGGACACTGCTATCTACATACTATTAATACTAGGGCTTCATGAATACAGTGTTTCAACACTTACCACCAAAGTGTCCTCTCCATCATTTTACCTCCCCCTCCCCCCTCCCTTCCCACAAAGCAACACCATGGTAAGCTCATTTCTGCAGATCTATTATCAGGCTGTTGCATTGGCCATTTGTTATTTTCTTACTATGTTTCTCTTTTTATCCCATATATAAGAAAGATTATTTTATATGTCCCTCTCCTTTTTAAAAAAAAATAATGTAGGAGTACTGCTATTTATTCAGCCATTGATTAAGCTGATTGAATTGGGTATGAATGCCACATTACTTTTTTTTTAATTCTGAATGTTAATTTTATTTTATTATTTTATTATTATCCCCCCCCATTTTTTGATTCACCGTGAGATATAGTTACAAAGCTTTCATGTTTGAGCTTCAGTCATACAATCATCAAACACCCATCTCTTCACCAGTGCACATTTTCCACCACCCAACTCTCCAGTATTCCCCCATTCCCCACCCCCATTCCAACCCTTCCCCTGCCTGTGTGTCAATTTCCCCCATACTCTCTCTCTCTATTTTGGTTACATTCGATATTTTGACATCAGTCTCACCACCACTCAAACCTGCCGAAAAGGCAATGCTAGATGATTTGTTTTGTATTGCTCGTTATGGATAGAATATAATGTCCAGGAAATTCTGTGTTGTTCTCTTCCGGGAGCTTTAGTTTGTAGTCTCTGGATCTTGGCCATTGATGAGATTACTTGGTGCTGGGGGCCATGTAATCTCATGTGTGACTGTGGGTGTGAGTGCCAACCTACTGGAAAACTGGGGACCTGGGGGGAGGAGGCCCAGTCCCAATTCGAGCGGGCTTGGAGATCTCAGTCACAGGTTCCCGCATACCTGGGTTTTCCTACTGGTCCTCTGTCAGGTGAGATTCATCCTATCTTGGGTGAGGCTCATCCCCTCTTGGGTGAGGCTTGTCCAAGCATGTGGAGAGTGGCCTTGGGCATGGTGGCAATTGAGTTCTGGAGGTTTTTTGGCTGCCGGAGTTCTGCTTGGGGCAGAGAGGGAAACTCAATATGCCCCCCTCCGAGGTGCCCAGGTGAAGACAACTTGGCACGGGGTCAGGACATTCTGCAGAGCTCTCTTCTGGGAGCTTTAGTTTATAGTCTCTGGGTCTTGGCCATTGATGAGATTATATGGCACCAGGGCAGTTTGTGGGTGTGACTGCCAAGCTACTGGAAAACTGGGGACCTGGGTGGGGGGAGACTCAGTCCCAATCCAAGCAGGTCTAGAGATCTCAGTCAAGGGTTCATGCCTACCTCCATGCTAGAGGCCCTAACTGCATCTTTTGATCTCTTTCTAGATTTATGGGTCTCTGAAATAAGGCCAATAAATGAGCTTATATAGCTGAGCCAGAGGTGGTTTGTGGGTGTGGCTCCCACATACCTAACTTCTGGTCATTTATTTTCTTGGTAAACTTGGTCCCAAGTTGTTGGTGTCTGGTCAAAGGCACAGCAGAAATTTTGGGGTATCTGGAAGTCTGAAGGCACCATCAGGTTGCTGACGCACTTGCCCCACAGGTACAGACTGACCTGCTAGCGGCACCATATCCCCTGTGCCTCTCCTGACTTAATTCATTCAGCATGTTCCACTTACTTCCAGATCCATCCATGTACTAGTAAACTGCATGGTTTCAACAGCTGAATAGTATTCCAATGTGTCTATATACCACAGTTTCTTTATCCAGTCATCTGGTCTTTGTACAGTTCATTGTTTCCATATTTTATCAACCATATTTTTGGCATCTGTGATGAGAACTTTAAAAATCTACTTTCCTAGTAACTTTCAAATGTAGAATACAGTGTTGTAAGCAGTCACAGTGAAATACATGTGATCCCCAGAACTTATGATTTATGATCTTATTTGACCTTCCTCCTGCCTGCCTGCCTGCCACACCTGGAAATGCTTACTCCTGGCTGTGCTTGGAGGACCATACGTGGTAGTAATTGAACCTGGGCTGCTGGCATGCCCTACCCACCGTACTATCTCACCAACACAACTCTTGCCTCTTCCATTCCCCACTGTCACTCTAGCTCCTGCTTTTGGAGATCACTAATCTATTCTCAGTCTTTCAATTTAAGTTTATTTGTCTGGTGTTTAAGTTTCATATGTAAGTGGGATCATCTTTGTCTTCTTAATCTGATTTAGTTCAGTTAGCCTAAGTGTAATAGTCCCAAGTCTATCTATGCTGCCACAAATGGCAGGAGTTTCTTCTCCTTTTATAGGTGAATAATTACCTGTTGGTGGACACTTAGGTTGTTTCCATCTCTTGGCTGCTGTAAATGATGTTGAAATGAACATGTAGAGGTACATTTTTTAAAGATTTTTTTGTTTTTTTTTCCAGATGTGGATCACATGGTAGTTTCTTTGTGTGTTTGTTTATTTGTTTGTTTAAGGGGGCCAAACCAGTGATGTTCAGGGCTTACTCCTGGCTCTGCGCTCAGGAATCACTTCTGGTGGTGCTCAGGGGACCTTACGGGGTGTTAAAGATGAACTTAAGTCTGTAGAATATAAGGTAAGTGCCCTGCTGGCTATACTTTACTATCTCTCTGGTACCAGTAATTCTATTTTCAACTTTTAGGATTCCCCCCCACACACATACAAATTATTTGTTACACATGTGTTTAGGATGACTTTTGATGGATAGTTTTCTATTATTGTAATGCCTCTGTTTGGATTTGGTGTTAAGGGAATGCAGTTCTCAAATAATGAAATGAAATGCATTTTATTGAATTTGGTGAAAGAATTTATGCATAAGTGGAATTATTTCTACATTAAATGTTCAACAAAATCCACCAGGGGAAGAAATATGGGCCTGGAATTTCTTTGGGACAAAAAGAATTTATAATATTTTAGCTTCATTGCTATTTGAATGGTTAGAATGGTGGGTAGGGCACTTGCCTTGCACAGGGCTGACCCAAGTTCAATTCCCAGCATCCCATATGGTCACCTGAGACCACCAAGAGTGATTCCTGAGAACCAATGGATGTAGCCCAAATCCCACCCTCCCCTCTCATCCCCCAAGAAAATAAAGTAAGGCACATGGAGTGTGGGGGGTGGGGGGTGGGGAGCTAACGAGAGGTGGTAACAGAGGCTTTAACAATTTAAAGCAATATGAAAACTCTCTTAAAATGTTATCAAATTCTAGGAAGGTGAGTTTGACCATTTTCAGCAATGACTTAACTTAGGCAATGACTTATAAACCTTATAAACGGAGGTTAAGAATTCAGGAACAGGCCAGAGAGACAGCTCAGTGGCTGGAGTGCATGCTTTGTAGGAGGCACGGGTTTGATTCCAGACACCACATGAACTCCAGAGCACCATGCTGGGAGTAGACCCCAGCACTGATGGATATGAACCCCCTCCTTGAAAATAAAACAACAAATTCAGGAACAGGTCATTAGCTCTGATATGGTGGAGTACGAGGAGAACCACAGGATGGGGAGGAGCCATCACAGACAGTTCCTCAATGACCCGTCACAAGCGTGACCATCAAAATGCCTGGAGGTAAAGACTCAAAAGTCCACACAAGCTCCTGCACACATGGGCATTCTGGCCTTGCAGTCCCCACAACGACAACTGTCAGACTGCACCAGGACCCACCAGATCTGCAAAGCGTGGGAACTGGCCCACCACCTGCATTTCTAGGAAGCCACAGTTCCCAGACTGAGGCAACGTTCTGGAAGGAAAGTCAGTCCTGATCTCCATCCTGGTTTCCCAAGTTTGTTGTCTATTCTCTTAGAAAGGAATTTCAGGGGAAAATAATAATGAAGCAGAGAATTTGATTAAGAAGGAGTGAGGAGGCTGGAAATGTTGCTTAATGGTAAAGTTCATGCCTTGCATGCTTGAGGCCCTGGGTTTGATCCTTGGTAACACCATCAAAAAAAAAAAAAAAAAAAAAGAGGGAAGGAGTTATATACAGGTGATCTCCAAGTCCCCTGGATTTGGATTTCTCTGTGCATATAAGAGTTGTTCCTAGGGCATTATTTAAGGGGAAGCATCTATAACTTTTGATGGTATCATTTCATAATATTTTTTGTGGGTTTTGGGCCACATGGCTTACCCCTGCATAACTCCAGTCAGTGCTATGGGAATCTAGAAACATGTCTAGGAGACATGCTAGAGAAAATGCTTTACATTTGGGAACCCTGGTTTTGATCCCTGATACTGAAGTTGCCTGAGAACAAAAAAGTTTGTTTCTAGACTCCACCAACCTCCACTTCCATCAAGTTGAGAGGTTCTAGACACACAAATATAAGCTGTCAGTGATAGAGCACATACCTCAACTGTGTGAGGTCCAGGGTAAAACGGAATTTTTTCTTTCGCTTCACAGGATCGAAAGAGCAAGACTGCATCCAAAGGTCTTCAGTGTTATTCAGGCCCCTGCTCACTTCCTCTTACCAGGGATGTCCCCTAGGGACAGACAACAAATCAGCACATTGCAACCTGGTGATAGTAGGGCCTGAGAGGGTCCCACTTGTATCCCTGGCTTGCTTCTCAACTCATCTAGTACTTCCTAAGCTAGATGTAGCTTTCAATGTAGAGAGACAGCTAAGAAGAGCATGCACTCAGCAGCAGGTGGGAGTACGTCATGCCAGATTCCTTGGCGTTAGATGTCCCCATAATTGGCCTCTTGGTGCCTCAGACCTTTTATCCACTTAATTATAGTTGCTCCATAGGAAGAAAGCATCCAGCTCAGGTGACCCAGACGAGAATGAGGTTTTTCACAAATTAAGCTAATGAACCCTGACTCCACCTTTCCCCTCCCTTCTGCTCCTCTGCTCTAATTGTTCTCGCCCTCCTGAGCAGGGAAAAGGAATCCTAGACTTCAGGCTGCTGAAGTGACCCCAATTCCCTATTTCTTTATAGAGGAAGATAAAGATCTCCCTATTTAACTTGCCTTCCTCTTGTGTGCCTTTGTCTTCTCCCATTAGTATGAAGTAGTATCTACTAAAGGCTGTTTGTTGAGTAAAGCATGGAGAGATGTGTTCTCTAGAAGCAAATCCTAATAACTTAAAAGTTGTATGCCTGAAGCCCAGTAGGAAATAATAAGTAGTTATACAAAAAAAGACTCAAAATATCTCAGCATGTGCCTGCTACAGATTAAACTGCTATATAAATCTATAAATGGGAGAGATTATTTTTGGCTGAAATGATCTCAGAAAGTTTCATGTAGAAGATGGCATTTAAGCTGGTGCCTGAAGCAGGGAGAAGATGTTAATATGTGGAAATGGAAGCTGGAGTGATCCAAACGCAGGAATCAGCGTGTGGAAAGCTGCTGGCATCTCTGTGATAATATGTGGGGCCCACAGAAGGATTCCTGAAATATTTATTTTACTCTGGGTACATTTTATTTTGAATATATTCTAGCTCAATGAGGCGAGGTTTAGACTTCATTTTGTCTTTGTGTGGAAACTGAGGTGGTGGATGTCTCCTGTGGGTGTATTTTTCAGTATCACATGGACATGGAGTGTGGAGATGAATCTCCTGAATCTGACCATATGTGTTTCTAGGTATAAACGGCTGTGTGGGTGCATCTCTCTACAGAAATTTTTGGTCTTCGTGGGTGTGTGCACATGCAGTCCTGAAGGATGAGAAGGAAAGAGAGAGGAAGGAAGAGAGAGAAGGAGCAGAAGGGAGTGGCGGAGGTAGTGTGAGAAGTGGATGGAGGGAACCTCTGTCTGAAAAACAAATGCGAAACTCTTACGCATTATTTGTATTTTAAGTTGATGGATTGATTGCCCCAATGACCTCAGAGTCTTTTTCTAATAATACATTTACTGGTAAAAGGCTAGGGTTTCAAGATGCCATTTTTTATCTATTGATTTCTCTTTCATTTTTTTATCATCCAACTTAGTACGCTTTTTTTTTAGTCTTAATTTTGTTCATTTCTTCTTGCTCTCTTTCTTATCCTTTCAGTTCTATTCTTTGTTTTATTGGCATTTTCACTTTCTATAAGTTTATCCTTTCTCTTTTCATTTATGGAGTTAAGATTATACTGAAGCCAACTACCAGAAACAAATGGCTTTTGCTAGTTGGTTGATTTTAGCACCTAGTGGTGCTTTGGGGTGGGGGGTACTCCCTGCATGGTGTTCCAGGGTACCCCTCCACCCCCCATGGCTCCCGGTAGTGCTTGGGAATCTTGCAGTGCTGGATCAAATCCAGGCTTCCAGTATGCAAAGCACACACACAGTAGTACTTTATACTGTCTCTTCACCCAAGAAACAGATGTCTTTAAATTGAGAAAGGAGATATATGCTTTTTGTTATTAAGAAATTTTAAACTTAAATCTTAGGGGTTTTATCTTTACTGTCACTGCCATGGTCAATTTTTTGATTCAAAACACCTTAATAGGTAAGTATATTAAAGGCATTGCTCTAGCTACTATAGAAACAGAAAAAAATATATACCATAGCTAATCAATTACATTTATTCTCATATTTTACTAAGGTAACCAAACTTTTATTTTCTACAGAACCAAAAGAGAAGTAGATGACAAAAACCTAGTGATTTAGCTGCTTTTTTCATGCAAGCATCTGCTACATATCCTCTTAAGAAAACTGAGGTAATAATCACCAAGTATATGTACTTTTTTTTTTGCTTTTTGGGTCACACATGGCAATGCACGGGGGTTATTCCTGGCTCTGCACTCAGGAATCACCCCTGGCGGTGCTCAGGGGACCATATGGGGTGCTGGGAATCGAACCCAGGTTGGCCGCGTGCAAGGCAAACACCCTCCCCGCTGTGCTGTCGCTCCAGCCCCTACATATTATTTTTATGCTAATATATTTTCATTTTAAGAAATAAGATTAAGCCTGGAGCAATAGCACAGAGGGTAGGGCGTTTGCCTTGCATGCAGCCGACTCAGGTTCGAGTCCCAGCATTCCATATAGTCCCCTGAGCACCACCAGGAGTAATTCCTGAGTGCATGAGCCAGGAATAACCCCTGTGCATCGCCGGGTGGGACCCAAAAAGCAAAAAAAAAAAAAAAAAAAAGGAAATAAGAGTAAATTAAAACTATATTTGGTAAAATATATTTGCATCTACTCTTACTAATAATTCAGACAACAAAAGTTTATTCATCATCATTATCATCATCATCCAGTTGATCGTCGAATTTCTCCAGCGGTCTCAGTAACATCTCCATTTGTCCTAGCCCTGAGATTTTAGAAGCCTCTCTTTACTCGTCCTTCCCAATGATGCCACATTGGAGGCTCTTTCAGGATCAGGGGAATGAGACCTAGCATTGTTACTGGTTTGGGCATACAAATACACCATGGGGAGTTTTTCTGAGGCTCTCCCATGTGGGCAGGAAATTCTCGGTAGCTTGCCAGGTTCTCCCAGAGGGAGAAGTAGGTTATAAGCTGCCTTCCGGGAGCTTGGTTTTAAGTCTCTGGATATTGGCCGTTGGTGGGATTACATGGCGCTGGGGGCAGTCCCTGGGTATGACCACCAAGCTACTGGAAAATGGGAAATCTGAGCAAAAGAGGCGCAGTCCCGATCCGAGGGTTTGGAGGTCTCGGCCCTGGGTTCCTCTGCCAGTACCTTCATGCATGAGGCTCATCCGAACGTGTGGAGAGGGGCCTTGAGCATGGCTGTGGCGAGGCTCCAGAGGTCTTCGGCCTTGGGAGCCCTCCTCAGGGCGGGGAGGGAAGCTGGAGCCCACCTCCTCTGAGGGGCCCCGGTGAAGACAGCCAGGCGCTCTGGCAAGAGACTCTCTGCATCGCTCTCTTCCGGGAGCTTGGTTTTAAGTCTGGATGTTGGCTGTTGTGGGATTACACAGTGCCGGGAGCTTTTTTTATTTATTAAAAAGAAATAAAGTTTATTAACAAAACAAAAGTTTACAATAAAAGTTTTTTAGCAAAAGTTCATTTGTTTAATGATTGAGTTCTAAAAGTTAAGAATCTAGATGTGCAATTTTAGCTAATTTGTATCATCAGAGGTTCAGTTTTTAATTTTAATTTTTAAATTTACCATAGTTTTCAAATAATGAAATTTCTTAGTATGCTGATTTGCAATTGTATTGAAATCATCATTTTATAGCTACAGAGCTACCAATCCCTCCACTGGTGTTTCCAGATTCCTCCATCACTGTCCCACAGTCCCTTTCCCCTCCCCACTCCCTAGCCTCCTCAGGTCCCAGTTCTATTGATCATGCCTCTGAGTTTGTTTGCATTGGGGATTGTCTAATTGCTCTCTTTCTTTATACTCAGCATATGCGTGAGATTGGTTTTTATCTTTTACTTCTAACATCATTAGTTTCAGAATAATAAGAATTCCATAAAAGTAAACTCCTTTAAGAAGATACCCATGATCATAATTTTCTTTAGTTTAATATATATTATATACATATAATCCAAAAACAGATTTAAAAAATAAAAGTTCCCGGTAACCGGCACGCCCTCGGCCCAGATAAACCCGGAGCCGCTGAGCGCGAAAGACTTTGAATTCAGAGACTTCTTACAGCAATGCACTGGGACTGTGAGCTGGGCTATGTAATTTCTGGCAGAATTCTCCCTGGACTTTATACAGAAATCCAAAACCGGGCGGACGCTGCTGCGTCCGCGCGACTTAACATTTATAATTGTCAGCAATGTGAATTGGTTCCATTTGAACAGGTCTGACTTGGGGGGGAAACTCCAAATAATAACAGTAAGTTTTTGTTGAAAATATTGAAGGTTTTTAATGTAGCAGCCACCTCTGGACTGTGAACTAAGCAAAAGCCCCACGCTGGCCGACGTGGCGTGGCGTACACCATACTATGAGGCGCAGGAAGGGGGATGAGGGGGAAAAAGAAAAAAAAAAAAAAAAGGAAAAGGAAAAAGAGAAAAAAAAAAGAGAGAGAGAGAGAGAGTTATGTCAACTATAGTGAGTTTTGTGTTGAATTATGGAATGTAATCAAGGTAAAGAAAAAATGAAGTGAAATTCATTAGTTATACAGTAGGGGGTAGGGGGTGGGGGCGGGGGGTATACTGGGGTTTCTGGTGGTGGAATATGGGCACTGGTGAAGGGATGGGTGTTTGAATATTGTATAACTGACATATAAACCTGAGAACTTTGTAACTTTCCACATGGTGATTTAATAAAAATTAAAAAAAAATAAAAAAATAATAATAAAAGTTCCCTAAGTTTGGTGAAAATCATACTGTTTTTTTTTTCTTTTTAGGTCACACCCATCTATGCACAGGGATTACTCCTAGCTCTGCACTCAGGAATTACCCCTGGCAGTGCTCAGGGGACTATATGGAATGCTGGGAATCGAATGCTGGGATGCGGTGCAAGGCAAATGCCCTACCCTCTGTGCTATTACTCCAGCCCCTGAAAGTCACACTTTTATGTAGCTAAAAAGTTCAGTGAGGCTGGGAAGATAGGCCAGATAATAGAGCACGTGCCTGCCACATGCCAAGTTCATTTCCAATACCAAAAGCTCCTTCCCCTATTTTAAAACAAAAAAGTTCTATTAATCCCAATCAGGATAAACTAAAAGAAAACCATGCCCAGATATTTCATAACCAAGTTTCTTAAAAACCAAAGAGAAATCTTGAAAACAACTAGAGAAAAACAGTATGTTAGTTTGAATGACTGTGGATTTCTAATTAAAAACCCACATAGATGCCAAGAAGTGAAATGATTGGGTCATATGGAAGCTCTATTCTTAGTTTTTTAAGAAGTCTTCATAACCACTTTCCATAGAAGCTGAACTAGATGACATTCCCATCAACAAGGAATGCGGGTTTCTTTTTTCACCACATGCCCACCAACAGTGGTTGTTTCCAATCTTTTCGATATATGCCATTTTCCCTGGTGTGAGATGTCTTATTGTCATTTTGATTTTCATTTCCCTGAAATGGTGGCAATGAGGTGGTAATGAGCACTTTTACATATTTCTACTGACTGATGAAATACCCTTTTTTGTGAAGTGTTTTCTAATTTTTTGGCAAGGTGAGTCACATTCAGTAGCGCTCAGTTATTACTCCTGGCTGGGCACTCCTAGAGGCACTCAGAGGACCACACTATGTCAGGGATGCAAAACTTGCAGACTAGTCCTCTGAGCTATCTCCTCAGCTTTGAAAAAGTCTTTTAATTTGTTATAATCTTATTATTTTATATTTGCTTTTGTTGTCTGTGAGATAACATTGGTTTGTCATTTCTCCCTGGCTGCAGGGAGCTTAGGTTTATTGGGTTATACCCATCACAGTGCTCCTGAGGCACTCCCCTTCCTCTGTGTTTATCTTTAACCCCTTCTCTGTGCTCTCTTCCCCAACCAATTAATCACCATTTTTCTCTAAGCAATACCTGTGACTTGTAGACACAGCAAGACAGTTAATGCTCTGCTTTTGTAATTTGGGAGTTAATTGATTCTGGATAATATTCACTTCTAGGCATCTGTTTTCTTGATTTAAACCTCAACTGCCCTTAGTTCCTAGCACCCCCAAAGCAGGGTCCCGACAAGAGACTGGATGAACCCAAGGCAAGCTGTGAGCTACCCAGGCATTGAAATGGGCCAGGGTATAATACCTAACTATAAGTTAAGAGCATGGTAATGGACAAACTCTGTCTTGATCCAAAGAGTAACAACTGGATTAGGACCCTGCTAGGGTTAGGAAAGATTAATCTGGCCTGAACACTGTAGTCTGGGATCTATAGCAAAATGTCCCCAGGAAAGCCACCGTACAAGCTTAATGTATCTCTTACTATGTCCATACAAAATGACTAATATTAAGAAGTAGAATTAAGATGAATGTTTAAATGGTTGTTGGACTAAAGAAAGGAGAAACACACCCCTAGATCTCTTGAGCAGATCTCCTGCTGCAGGAGATCTTTGTCTTATCTTCAAAGACAAAGATAAAGACAAATCCTGGAAGGAAGGGCTTTCATATATTGATTGTGCTACCTGACCTAGGTGTAGTTGCTACCCCCAAGGTTTGGAGGTTGGGCATGAGACCAAGGCACGAGATAGAACGCAGAGAGTCTGGCATGGGAGACAGGAGGAGACGGGAATGAGGGCCAGTGTGACACTGGAATGGGGTGCTCAGTGAGACTGAAACAGGAGCGTGGGGAGAATGGAATAAATGGAATAAATGGTGAACTAATCACCAACCAGCCTGACAGCCCTGTTACCTCTTTCATGTGTGTGTCAGTGGTGGGGGCAGGTCTGGGTGGGGAAAGCGGCTCAAGGCGCTCAAGGCCACTGAATGCATGTGGCAGGCGAGAGAGACCACGCCACCACCACCAAAGCCGCAGATCACTTATTTATTTTGTGATTATACAGTTGTCCTTGCCCTTAGAGCCAAATCCCCAATGATCCCATTGAAACCATTATCATGGAGTGTTTTGCCAGAAGAAAAATAGGTATTTTTTTTCAATGTATTTTATATTCATTGTCATCACAGCTGGATGAAAATGTGGGTTCTCCCTATTTGGCTACCTTGTTCCCACTTTTCTCCCAGATTTTATTTTTAAAATAATAATCTGTACAACTACATATTACTTTCTAGAAATGCACTAAAATGCATACTTATGGGTCATATGTCCATAAATGTACATAAATTTATATATGTTAAGTTTGTATATGGTGGATTAAAAATATGCAGTGCAAACACCAATCAGAAAAAAAAATGCTAGATCAACTCCCTCCATATTGGACAAAATAGACTTAATAATAAGAAGTAGGTGCCAGGGATAGGACTGGTGGTAAAACATATGTCTCTTATATTTGAAGCCCTCTCTTTGAAACCCAGCAGCACCAAACAGAACAAAAGCAAAAAAAAAAAATTGATAGCAATAAAGAAAGATTGCTATACAATGATGAATAGAACAACTATCCAAAAGAGGCATAATAATTTTTAAATTTTATTTTTACGTAGTTCAGATAATGTTGTTCCAAACATGTTAATGTTTATGAACATCTAGTTCCTTCTCAATTCCTCCCAAACTCCTCCTCTTATCAGTTGGTAACCTCTGTTTTTGTTTTGACTTGGTTTGGTTTTTGACACACACCCAGCAGTACTCAGAATGTACTCCAGGCTCTGTGATCAAGGATCAATCCTGGCCAAACCTGGGGGACCATATGCAGTTCTGGGGATTTAGCTGCCAGGGCTGGCAGCATACAAAGCAAGCACCTTCATCCCTGTACTATCTCTCCAACCTTGGTGATCTCAGTTCTACAGTCACAGTCCAAGGATTTGTTATCACTTAATACTAATGCCTCATTTGTTTCTCTACATACCACAGATGAGTGAGATAATCTGATTTATGTCTTTCTCCCTCTGACTTACTTTGTTTAATGTGGTATCTTCCAGTTCCACCTAAGTTGCAGCAAATGACAAGATTTCATCTTCTAGTAATATAATATTCCATTGTAAATATATTTCTTTATCTACCTATTTTTTAAATTTTCGGAGCCCACACAGTAATGTTCAGTGGCTGCTCCTGACTTTGTGCTCGGGGACTTCTGGCAGCACTTAGTGACTATACGGTGTGGTGCTGTGATCAAACCTGGGCCTCTTCTGACATAATAATTTAAAATATACATACATGCACTTAAAAGAGCTTCAGAATGCATGAAACAAAAACTGAGAAAACTGGGGCTGGAGCAATAGTACATTGGGTAAGGCATTTGCCTTGCATGCGGCTGACCCGGGTTCAATTCCCAGCATCCCATATGGTCCTCTGAGCACGACCAGGGGTGTTTCCTGAGTGCAGAGCCAGGAGTAACCCCTGTGTATTACCAGGTGTGACCCCAAAAAAAGCAAAAAAAAAAAATAAAAAAAGAGAAAACTGAAAAGAGATAGATCAAATCCACAATTATTCCTGAAGATTTCAATGCGCCCCTCTCTGTAGGAGATAATTAGCAAGAATATAGAAAACCTGAACAATACCACCAACCAAATCTACCATATTGATATTGATAGAGCAAACCATAAATCATCTCATTCACTACACATTCAGATGCATGGTGAATGTTCATCAAGATAGATATATACTAGTTAGTAAAATAAAACTTAATTTTTTCAAACGGAAGTCATAAAAAGTATTTTGCAAACCATAAAGGAATTAAACTAGAAGTTAATTCCATAAAGATAACTGGAAAATTCCCAAACATTTGTAAATTATAAAATGTTGATGAGAGAAATCAGAGAAGACCTAATAAACAGATATATTTAGTTCAAAGATTTGAAAAATTAATATAGTTGACGTTTAAATTTCCCCAAATTGATTTACATACTCCCAGAAGATTTTTCTTTTTAGATTTATGTGCAACTATAAGAAAAGTAAATACCCAAAACAACTGAGGGGTCAAGTAACTCAAAGGGCTGGAGTGTATTAGGAGGGAAGCCTCAGGTTTGATAGTACATGTGGTCCCCTGAAAACCACTGGGTGTGAGCCACCACCCTCAAATAAAAACAACTGAGGAAAATAATACAGTGAAATACTCACATTCTAATTTCAAAAATTTGCAGTAGTGGTGTGGTACTAAAGAAAAGACACAAAAATAAATGCAATTAAAATCAAGTAGGGAGTTGGAAAACTAATATACTACTTACATTTTGAAACAAAGTTTCATGGAACATAGTCATGCACATTTATTTTCATATTGTCTATGATTTCTTTCATACTACAGTAGCAATTCAAACAGAGACCATCTAGGCTACAAAGTCTAAAATATCTATCTAACCCTTTATTATTATTATTTTTTTCAGGGAATCCAGCGCCCTCCCTGTTGTGCTGTTGCCCCCCACATCTTCTTCTAATCCTCCCCAATGCATCTGCAATTCCCTGCGTCCCCACTCTTTCCCAAAGTTTCTGATTTCTCCCCCAAACTTCCTTTTTCCTTCAGCCCTTGGAGCTCCGCTTCCAGCCCCCAGCGGCCAGGAATGCCCTGAGCACCCTCATTTCTTCCTGCTTCCTGTGGCTGAAGCTAAGGGTCCTCTCAGGGCAACTGGAGGTTGGGGGCACATGCTCCCCGCCCCCTCCCCGCCCACCCATCCACCTGGGCAGTTTCTCCAACCTGCCTTGGGTCTCTGTGCGCTTTTATTTTTACTTTTGGGGCTATTTTTCCTTTGGCAGTGCCCAGGACTGACTCCTGGCTTTGTGCTCAGGGATCTCCCCACCTCTACCACCACAGCAGGGCTTGGGGAAGCCTATCGGATACCGGGGATGGACCCCGGGTCTCCCGCGTGCAAGGCCACACCCTCCCCACTGTCCTATGGCTCTGGCTGTCTGTCCTCTTCTTCTTCTACTTTTTCTTTTTTTTTTTCTTTTTGGGTCACACCCAGCGATCCTCAGGGGTTACTCCTGGCTCTGCACTCAGGAATTACTCCTGGCGGTGCTTGGGGGACCATATGGGATGCCAGGGATCAAACCCCAGTCGGCCATGTGCAAGGCAAACACCCTACCCGCTGTACTATCGCTCCGGCCCTCTAACTGACCCTTTAAAGAAAAATGGAGGGGGCTGGAGCAATAGCACAGCGGGTAGGGCGTTTGCCTTGCACGCGGCCGACCTGGCACATTCCCAGCATCCCATATGGTCCCCTGAGCACTACCAGGAGTAATTCCTGAGTGTAGAGCCAGGAGTAACCGCTGTGACCCAAAAAGCAAAAAATAAAATAAAATAAAATAAAATAATAAAATAAATGGAGAATCTAGAGTCAGATGATTTTTGGTCAAAGCAAAATAATTTTTTTTTTTTGCTTTGCAATGGTTTTGCATTTGCAATGGAGAAATGATAGTATGTTAACAAATGGTACAGAATAACTGGGTATTCCTTGCCCCCTTTTTCTCCAGAAACCAATCTTGACTTGTACCTCACACACTCCAGAATAACTCAAAATTAAGTATAGTCCTAAATGCAACACATGAAACTATTAGAAAAAAATAGGAAAAACTCTTTATAAATATTTGAATTAGGCAAAACATATTTGGTTATCCATTCAAGAAAGAACCATAAAAGACACATCGGTAAATTGGATTTTAGAAAAATTTTGAACTTCTGGGCCAGGGAGAAAGCTCAATGGGCTTTGCACGCAGAGTCCCAGGTTTAATCCCTGGCATCACATAGTCCTCCAAGCACCACTGGGAGTGACTCCTAAGCATTGAGCCAGGGGCAGCCTCTCAATACCACTGGGTGTTGCCCAAAACAACAAAACACAACAAATCTAAACTTCTGCTCATTGTACAGCATTGTTAAGAGAATAAAAACATAAATGACATGCTGGGAGAAAACATTTGCAAATCAGATATTTGATAAAGGATTTGTATCCAGAACATCCAACTGTCAAAACTCAAAAGTAATTTTTAAATAATCCAATTTTTAGAAAAAGATGCTAAGCCACTGAATGTTCCCAGGTAGGTGGATCTCCAGGCTGAAGTCTGAGGCCTTCCAGACTGGGGGTGGGCAGATTGCCCCCTTCCAGAGAGGGTTGGCAGCAGTCACACCTAATCTCCTCTCGCTTATAAACAACCCAACCCTACAGCTTCTGGGATTACTTTTAAATTACTTTTGATGGAAAAGTTGTACAGAAGCTCAACAAGCTCAGTGAACAAAAATAACAGAAAAGGCTCAACCAGCCCAGTAAATTCTCAGACAATGACTTTAGTAACACCATTGTGAAATATTATAGTTATCAAAATTTTGACTTATTTTCTGATAATTTCATTTTTTGTTTTGTTGTAACAAGTAATATGAAGTAAAATTTTTCTGCCTACTAAGGGGGCGGGCTTGGGGGTAAATGGGAAACTTGGAACATTGGTGGAGAGAAGCTGATACTGGTGGTGGGATTGGGATGATAGTGATATTGATGGCAGAGTCTCTTGCCCCCACGCCTGGCTGTCTTCACTGGGGGCGGGCGGGAGGGACCGGGCCTTGGAGGGGGTGGGTTGAGTTTTCCTCCCCGCCCTGAGCAGAGCTTCGACAGCTGAAGACCTCCGGAACCCAGCCACATGCTCAAGGACCCTCTCCACATGTTACGGACAAGCCTCACATGTGAAGGAACCGGCAGAGAAGCTGACACTGGTGGTGGGATTGGTGTTGGAATGTTGAATGCCTGATGCCTGAAATAACTGCATTGTGAACTTTATAAATCACAATGTTTGAATTTTTTTTAAAAAAGTCATTTGGGTGCTGGAACGATATCACAGTGGATAGGGCATTTGCCATGCACGTAGCCAACCCGGGTTCGATTCCCAGCATCCCATATGGTCCCCTGAGCACCCCCAGGAGTAATTCCTGAGTACAGAGCCAGGAGTAACCCCTGTGCATCGCTGGGTGTGACCCAAAAAGCAAAAATAAAATAAAATGATTTAAAAAGTCATTTTTTTTAATAGGCAAAGAGGGCTGGGAATGTGGTCAGTGGTAGAACACATGCTTTGTATGTGTGAGGTCCTGAGTTTGGTGCCCAATACCCACAAATATGTGTGAGTGTGTGTGTGTGTGTGTGTGTGTGTAATGGGTAAAAGCTTTTAACAAAAGCACAGTAAAGATACTCCACATCATATGTTATCATGAAATATAAATCAAAATTAAGAAATACTGCTACACACTTTAAGGGCCCAAATCTAGAATGCTGATACCCACAATGTTGGCAAAGCTAATATCAAAAATGTTGAGCTCTGCTGATGGGAATGCAACACAGCACAACTATTTTGGAAAAAATCTTTAAGCAATTTTTTACAAATACAAGAAGCACCATACCAGTAATCCCAGTCGTGGGTACTTTTCAAAGTCAAGTGGAGGCCTCTGCTCACGCAAAAACCTGTGTGTGAGGTTTTCTCTCATTTTCAGCTTGGATCCTGACTCCAAATCCTCAGCTGCCTCACTTAGGCTTCTAGGCTTCGCATATAAACTTAAAAAACAATAACTCTATCTCTATCATCCTGCCTCTTACTGTGTTTAGTAGGTTACACTACCAGTCTCTGGAATCTATCCCCTAGCACTGGTGAATTTTTCACCCGGTACTTCCAATTTCAATTATAAGCATGATATCATGCAAGTACATTTGGTGTTTTCAGAGTTTTAGTATTGCAGTTGTAGGGTCTTCTCAATAAGCATTTTATGAGAGAGTGTAATGGTATACCAAACTCTAGCTTCTCTTTTCTGTATCTATTTCAGGTTAATTATATTTATCAGCTCCCTAATTTATTTAAGATTCCAGAAAATGGGACTGCACTGGGCCTTAATAACCAAACAGAGGATCTTATTAAAATATCTGTTGGGCAGGGCACCCCAGAGGGGGGCGCGAGTGAGAGCCCTCCCCACACCAAGGGACTCAACCCCGGTAGCCAAAAACCTCCAAAACCCAACTGCCGCCATGCTCAAGGTCGCTCCCCACACACTCGGGTCGAGCCTCACACACTAGTGAACCTATTTCTGGACCGTGAAGCAGCATTCTCAACCACACAACACATCATAAGACACACCCTACTCATTCTCCAAGAGTACCACACCACATTTGATGGGGTTCAAATAATAGGCAACCAATCATAGAGGGATATATATATATATACACACACAGACATTATATATATATATATATATATATACACAAAAGTTCACAAGGTTCAACCTTTAACAACATGTTAGTGATATCTCATTGAAGGTCTTAATGGCCCCTGCCAAAATAGATCAATCTTCACACTCTTTTTTTCTATGGATACTTTTTTGTAGCATTTAGTGGCTTTTCATGAAAAACAATGCAAAATATATTATTTTGGTTCTGCTCTGGGACAAGGATTGGGGTTTGGGATGGAAACATCCCAAATATGGTGGTGGGAAGTTATAATGGTGGTGGGATTAGTGTTTGAATATTAAATGTAATCTACCTTATAAAATAAAAAAAATTAAAAGTATATGTCAGTTGGGGCCAAAAAGATGGTATAAGTGAGCAAGTTACTTGCCCTGCATACAGCTGACCCGGGTTCAATCCCCAACACTGCATGTGGTCTCCAAAGACTGCTAGGAGTGATCCTTGAGCACAGAGCCAAGAGTAAGCCCTGAGCACTGTCACTTGTAACCCCAAACCATAGATATATGTGTGTAATGTTGGAGATCAGTGAGTGGTGGGGTGTGTTCCCCATGGAAATTGGGACTTAGAGAGTCTGCATGAACTCTTCCCCATTTGTGCACTAAAAGTCCTGCCAGCCTCAAAAGCCAAACTAAACAAATGGGACTAAATCAGATTAAAATGCATCTGTACAGAAGCTAGAAAGAGGTATAGTGAGTCAGGTGCTTACCTTGCACACAATTGACTGGGTTAATTACCAAGCACCCTATATAGTCTCCCAAACCTGCCAGGAGTGATTCCTGAGTGCAGAGCCAAAATTGGCCCCAAAACAAAAACAAATCAGTATAGGAAAAGAAACTCAAGTTATAATAAAAGGATACCCTGCTAAATGGGAGAAAAAAATTCAATACAATGAATCAATTAAAGGGCTAGTATCCAAGACTTGTAAAGCACACACAAAACTCAACCACACACACACACATACACAAAAATCCAACAACCCCATCCAAAAATGGGTAGAGATGAGAAAACACTCTCAGAGAAGACATACAGATGACCTAAGATCACATGAAAAGCGCTCATTATCATGACTAGGGAAATGCAAATCAAAACAATATTGAGATATCATCTCATGCCAGTAAAAATGGCACATATCAAAAAGTCTGGAAACAGCAAGCATAAGTGGGTTATGATGAGAAAGAATCTTGTTGTGAGAATGTCATCTGGTTCGGCCTCTATGGATGGCAATACAGTGACCTCTCAAAAGAAGGACAAGAACTCCCATATGACCCAGCAATACCACTTCTTGGCAAAACACAAAACATCGCATCTTCAACCCCAAAAACATAAATACATTCATTCAAAAAGAAATGTGGTTATTGATGTTCATTGTCGCACTTAGTACAATAACCAAGGTATGAAAACAACCCAATTGTCCAACCTCAGATGAATGGATCAAGAAGCTGTGATATATATGTATATATACATATATATGTGTATATACATACATGTATATACATACATGTGTATACATACATGTGTATACATATATGTATATATATATATATCACTGTCACTGTCACCGTCATCCCGTTGCTCATCGATTTGTTCAAGCGGGCACCAGTAACATCTCTCATTGAGAGACTTATTGTTACTGTTTTTGGCATATCCAATATGCACAGGTAGCTTGCCAGGCTCTGCCGTGCAGGCTCCATACTCTCAGTAGCTTGCCAGGCTCTCCGAGAGGGGCGGAGGAATCGAACACGTGTTGGCCGAGTGACAGGCAAAAGCCCAACCGCTGTGCTATCGCTCCAGCCCCCCCCCACCCACCCACACACACACACACACACACACACACAATACTATGTAGCTTTAAGAAAGATAAAAATAATGTAATTTTCTGTGACATGGTTAAAACCATAAGATTTCATGATTAGTGAAGCCAGTCAGATGGAAAAGGATAGATACAGAATAAGCTCTCATATGTGGGACTTAAAAACACACAGGAAGGTAGCAACAAAGGGCCAAGGCAAACAACAAGAGAATTGATGCACAGAATTGAGTTTGTTGGAGAGGGGAGTGAAAAGGATGAGTACTGGGGGCCTTGGGGGAGGGAGGTGGGCATACCATGATAGATATAGTGTTGTCATTATGCACACAGGAAACCATCATTAACAGTACTGTAAATCACAGACCTCAACCATTTTTTTATAAGTTAAAAAAATAAATAAAAGCCTGCCAGCCAGTCACTAAAGTAGCCATCAAACTGCACCTGAGACCCACTTGAGTTGTGCTGGTCACCTCCACACGAATTTGCAGGAAGCTTTGGTTCTTATGCTGAGGCCATGCTATGCTCTTTGCAGGAAAAGAAGTTTATTCCCATTGTACCAATATTTAGGCTTTTTGACTCATTGTCTCAGGGGGAAAAAAGGTTTCTGGAGAAGATAAGCAATGCCGTGTGATAGTTTTACTCAGGAAATATGAGAAATGAGTGAACCCTCTAAAATTGAGGAAAGAAACTTTGTACGAAGTTGGGATGTGAGGCAATTCCAGAACAGGATACCTCTAGCTGCTTTGGGAAACTGATTTTACAGATTTTCTTTCCAAGCTGCATAGGCTTGGGCTAAAGGTCATTGCAAGGAAGTTGTCAAGGAGAAAGACTTTTAGTTCACTAGAGTGGTCTGGCCTTTGTCCTGTGCTAGCATCAGGGTATTCCATATAGTTTCTCCCCAAATATTTCTTGGTTGTAAGTCTTTTTGTTTCTCCAAACATTTCTTCTGTGTTTTTTTTTAATGACTTTTTGTCTCCCCCAATATTTGTTGGTTTTTATGGTTCCTGGAAATTTACTGCCAAAGGGCCCTTATCTGACTACCTACTTTAGCTCTAACTAGGGTTTTCAGCATCCTTGAGCCATCTCCCCAGCCCCTGTATGTTTACAGCTGTATCTCAGCATAGATTTGTTATGCAAATACTTATGGAAAAAATGAAGAAATGACTGAATGAAACAATGAGTTATTTGAGCTATTGGTGCCAGGATCCATTGGAGGAGTTCATTTTTATATGTTAGGGTTTGACATTTTTTTTATTTTTTCTTTTTTTTTGGCTTTTTGGGTTACTCCTGGCTCATGCACTCAGGAATTAACTCCTGGCGGTGTTCAGGGGACCATATGGGATGCTGGGAATCAAACTGGATTGGCTTCGTGCAAGGCAAATGCCCTACCCGCTGTGCTATCGCTCCAGCCCCAAGTTTGACTTTTTTGTTTGTCTAATTTTCAAGTCACACTCAGCAGTGTTCATGAGCTGTTTGTTGCCTGCACAGTGCTTAGGAGTCACTTTGCTCAAAGAACCATGAAGTGATGGGAAATGAACAAAGACTCCCTCATGTGAAGCCCATGTTCAAACCTTTGAGTTATCTTCTTGGCCCTCACTAGAGGGGTTTGACAAGGATCTTAGCAATCATTCTTGCAGTATATCAAATTTTTTTGTTATGAACTAAATGTATGTGCCCTCCCCCTTGCCCAATTTATGTGTTGAAACTGTAATCACAATGTCATAGTATTAGGAAGTTGGGTCTTTGGGAGGCAAATGAATTATGAGATGAAGTCACAAATGGAATTAGTACCATTATAAAAAACAGAGAAAGCTTCCTTTCCATCTCCCACTACTAGAGATTAGAGACAATGATAGGAACCTGGGAACCAGAATGTGGACCCTCATCAGACACTGAATCTTCTGGGATCTTGATCTTGGACTTCAAAGCCTTCAGAACTGCGACAAATAAGTTTCTGTGTTGATGAGCCACCTGGCCTGTGATATTTTGTTAAAGGCATCCAAATTTACCAAGACAATCTCCAAGCTGTCAAGATCATAACAAATCATCAATCTGAGTATTATTCCCTCGTGAAACAGGCATGAAATCACCCTCAAGTACACAAAACAGCAGTGGCTAGTTCACTGCTGTAAATATGCAGATCCACAAGGCTTCCTAAGAACCTGAGAAGCTGTCAGTTGTTCAGACAATTGCTCCTCTCTCTGTCCTCTCTCTCTGTCTCCTCCTTCTTCCACTGGGCCTCTTGTCAGCTGAACCAGCCTGCCCCTTCACAAAATTTCAGCTGCGCTCTGACTACCCAGCTGACTCGGATGTGGCATTTGTATTTCATGCTTAGTTTATCCGTAACATTACAAATTTCATACTCCTACATTTCTACTGTTATAATTATCCTATTCTTGGGTACTTCTCTTTTGCAAGTAAAATGAGCATTTCTGTGTAAAATAGAAAGATTGTTGGTCGTTTCCCTTTTGTGTCCTGAAACAAGAGTTTTCAGACTGGAACTGAGATAGACTGATGACTGGACTTGGGCTTGTCATCCCTGTGAATTACCTAAACATTTCTCAGAAAATTAACCAAAACAGACCTGGGTTAACAAATTCTTCAAAGCAAGCTAGTCAAGATTTTGATGACTAACTTCCCCCAAGCTGAGTAGAGGTGAATTCCTAACCTTAGTGCGGGCACAACCCATTCTGTATAGGGTCTTCCTGAAGTGGCAGTAATGAGCAGCTCTGACATCTTTTGGGAGGTAGAGGGGGGCACCAGGCAACACTCAGGAATTACTCCTGGTGGTGTTCAGTGGGCCATATGGGCTACTGGGGATCGAACATGGGTCAGTTGCATGCAAGGCAATACGCTGCACCATCGTCCAGCCCCGCTTTGCAGTTTTAGGGCATGTGGTATTCATCTCCACTAGGCATGCGCAGTGAGTGCCTAGTGCCAAAATGAGTCATCGTTTTGTGCACTCATCCACCTAAGCGTGCAGTGCCAAAATGACCCCAGTTCCTGGAGGACAGTGTGGTGCTTCCCAGCAAAGGATAAGGGGGTCGCCAAATGGGAGGGACAATTTTGAATCCAACATGTTAGAGCTTACTATCATTTTAAAATAATTTCTGATTGCCTTTAAAAACAAAAATTAATACCATTTTAACTTTATGCCCCCATCACCACCACCCCTACACACACACACACACACACACACACACACACACACACACACACACACACACACGTCTTCCTTCAGCAGTGACTGGACTCACACACACACTTGGTCATGCTTTTCTCTGAGTCTAACATCTGGCTGTGAGGTTGGGGGGCTGGGGTCGCTGTGCTGCTGACACCTGTGCCTGGGGGAAGGGAATGCACTCCTGGACGTGGTGCTCGACTACCCTTCTCTCACGGTATCACACAGTGCTCACACACACCTAGCTGTGTGCAGAAAATTGCATTCTCTATTGCTGAGGGCAGTGCTGGGCAGTGCCAGTTACCAGAGCCACTCTCATGTGGGTGGTCTTGGGTGTAATCACAAGGTGACTAGGGAAGTCCCGGGGCTCTCTGTCTCCGCCTGCATTCAGTGGTCTTGGGCCTCTTCCCCACCAGGGATGGCCAATGCCATGGGCAGATGAAGGAGAAAATGAGGGCCAAGCTGGTTGGTGATCAGTTGCCATTTATTCCATTCTCCCGACACGCCTGTTGCAATCTCACTAAGCTCTCCATTCCCGTCTCCTCCTGTCCCTCTTGCTAGTCTCTCTGCACTCCGATTTGCCACCTTGGTCTCTTTTTCATCTCTCACCAACTCCGGGCATTGGGGGTAGCAACCACACACCCAGGTTGGGTAGCACAATCAACATATCAAAGCTCTTCCTGATCACCATCAGGCTCAAAGGCAAAATACCACTTACCCGTTTTTATCCTTTCCTTAGTTCAATAACTTAATTAACCTCTTAATTCTACTTCTTAATATTAGTTATTTTGTATGGACACAGTAAGAGATACATTAAGCTGATAGGGTGGCTCTCCTGGGGACATCTCAATATAGATCTCAGACTATAGTGCTCAGGCCAGATTAATCTTTCCTAACCCTAGCAGGGTCCTAATCCAGCTGTTACTTTTTGGATCATGACAGAATTTGTTCATGACCATGTTCTTAATTTATAGTTAAGTATTATGGCCCTTTGGCCTGGCCCATTTCAATGCCAGGGTAGCTCACAGCTTACCCTGGGTCCATCTAGTCCCTCGTCGGGACCCTGCTTTTGGGATGCTAGGAAGTGAGGGCAACTGAGGCTTAAGTTGAGAGAACAGATGGCCAGGAGTGAATATCATTCGGACTCAATTAACTCCTAAATTACATAATCATTGCATTAACTGTTTTCCTGTGTCTATACAAAAAGGACATTGCTCTGAATTAACTATGCAAAGCACTTAAGGAGAAGAGAAAAGCAATATTTACAAGTGAACAGAGTCTGATTAGTAGATTGACTGGCTGGGGAAGCAGCACAGAAAGGAAAAGGTTACAGATAAACACAGAGGAATGGGAGCACTGGGAGTAACCCAGTAAACCTAAGCTCCCTGTGACAAGGCAGAAAGGACAAACCAATGTTATCCTACAGTCCTGGGGATGGGACTCATGGTCTCATGTTTGCAGGCAGGGACTTAGCCTCTGAGCCATCTGCTGGACCCCATGTGAAAGCTTAAGCTTCTTCCAGGCAGCCAGCCATGACACTGTTCTCTGTTGCCTCCTGTGTACTCAGGCACATGCTCCTTTGCCCCAGTAATCTCCATCTGGAAAAAATACAGCTACGGCCCTTTGTACATTTCTCCTTCTAGAGAGCCAAAGAACCTGGGTGTCCATAAGATGAGTCTGTAAGAAGGTGTTTGTAGGGATTTTTTCATACTTTTAAATGTCTTGTGGATTTATGACTGGGTTTCTTCATGTTAGAGGATGACTCCGTTGACTCTCTCTTTAGTAAAACAGGACTAGAAATCAGAGACCCTCATATGGGAACTTTTCCCTGCAAGGGCTTTAATCTCTTGTCCTTGAACCTTTCGCAGCTAGTATTATTTGCCTCCAGAGAAGAATCAAGGGAGTGACTCAGAACAGGGGCTAGAAGGAAGCAACAGAACAGGCAGCAAGAAACCTCCGTGGCTGGTGGGCTCTTGTCCCTCAGCATGAAAACTAAGCGACAAGGCTGGGGTGCGTGAGAGCAGGTTTATTTCTCCAGCCAAGAAGGAATTCTTGAGTGGGGGAATCTAGGCCCCAAGGGTGACACTGAAGAGTCCCAGGCACATTTCCTTTTCTTTTGTTTTCGGGGCCACACCTGGCTACTCAAGAGATCACTCTTGGCAGGGCTCTGGGGACTCTATGAGGTGCTGGGGATCAAACCCAGTTCAACTGCATCTAATGCAAGCAGCAAATCTGCTGAAACCTATTGTACTATTTCCCCAGCCTCCAGGTAGAGTTTTTTATTGAAGGGGAGGGGGGCACGTACCCAGCTGTGCTCAGCACTTATTCCAGGTTCTGTGCTCAGGGATCACTCCTGATAAGGCTCCGGGGACTATGTGGGGATGTGGGGTACCAGGGATCATCTAAATGTGCCTGATCAGACACACGCAAAGCAAGCTCCTTACCCTCTGTACTCTCTCTCTCTGACACCCAGGCAGGGATTTTTGTTGTTGTTGTTGTTGTTTTTTCTTTTTTTAAAAAAATAGCTTTCTAGGTATGAGGCCAGGTTTTGATGTGGGTCCCAGTTTGGTAAGTTATCCTTTAAAAAGTAAACTAAGGAAGAGATCAGTTGTGATTTAAAGTCCTTGTTCAGTTTCCCACTCTATAGTGGTGGGGGAAAAAAACAGTTGGAATTTGAAATGCCTTTTTTAGTTTTTCTGTCAAGCACCTTCTAACACCAGGCTGCAACAGAAGTTTCTGCCCCACCCTGAAAAGGAATTTTGCATTGACTTGCAATAAATGGCAAGGTATATTTAAAAATAATAGCCCCATACTAACATTAACAAATTCTTCCCTGAGAAACATCTATTCTGGAAATCTTCCAGGATGTCAGGGCATAATGTCTCTTCTGTAACTACTTCCTGCTGAGACAGGGTGCTGGTCCTAATTCTGGACTAGAAATAGAAGTCTTTCTCTTTAAATAGATGACCTTTATCAGCTACATACCCACCTGGCAAGCCAAGGTACATATTTGAGTGATTTGGGTCCCCAAGTCTCCAGTGAAGTGGGCAAGATGAAGCCCAAATTTATTTTGTCCATTTCCTAAAGCCACCAGCAAGGCTTTAGAAAATGGAAAGGATGGGCTGATTGCTTAATAGGGATATATACACTTACAGAGGGCCAAGGAGGGCTGCCTTCTTAGAGGAGATCTCTCTGAGAACAAGGAAGAGAGTAGATGCAGAGAAGAGTTCTTCTTCCAAGGATTTTGACCCACATTAAAAAAAAGTACAAGTTTTAGGGCCAGAGAGATAATGCAGTGATTGCTTTGTATGTATCCAGTTCTGGCTTGGATACTACACCATTGCCTGAGCACCACAGGAAGGAACCCAGAAGCACAGCGTTGGTAGCAGCCTCAGCACTGGCTGCAGATGGCCCAAAAACTCCAGCCCTGACCCCAAAGAAAAGCAGTACAAGTTTTTTCCTTAATTTTCAATGTTATTGTGTTGAGGATAGACCTTTTTACATCCATGTAAACATACGATTCAATATATGATGAAACGGTGGAGGGTTAGGGGCAAACCACTGAAGACGGAACAAACCAGTCAGCTGCCAACAGTGGAAGACCACAGAGTTACCATGTGATTGTAATTATATTGGCAGCTGCATTTCCAAGGGAGGGAGGGCCCTCGCTGCTGAGTCAGGGTCCACCACTCCCTTACCCCCCCCCCCATGCCCCATGTCCTCACTGGAAGAGACATAAGCACCATGGAGTGGAGTTCAGGAGATATCTCAAACTTGACCCAGTGAATGCCCATTTTTTTTAATGTTCAAATTTATTTATTTTATGTCCCTTGCTCATTTTCCCTGTTTTTTTTTTTAACTTTTAATTTGGGGCACTATGGTTTACAAACTGTCACTAGTAGAAATTCATACATGAACTATTCCAGCAACCTCCACACTGCCCACTCATATGTCTACTTCCCTCCACCATTGTCCCAGCAACCCACCCTCTCCAGCCCTCTTGTAAGCATCCTGCTGAAGACAAAGTAAAAGTTTTGTTCAACGAGTAGAATCATTGTGATGATCTCCCTGAGGTTTACCAGGCTCTTTACCTCCAGCTCTCATGACCTTTAGAAAAGGCTAGTTACAAAAAGTGACTAAAAGGACTAGAATTTAGTTTTTAAAAAAGAGGGGAAAAAAGACACATTACTGATGTGGTCAGAGAGACAGTATCACAGGTAAGGTGCTGGCCTTGCACACGGCTGACCTGGGTTCAATCTGGGGCACCATATATGGTCCCCTAAGCAATGGCGGGAGTGATCCCTGAGCCCAATGAGGTGTGCCTTTAGACAAAACAAAAGTTTATTACTGAAACACATTTTCTCTCTACCTTCTACCAACAGAAGCCTGGGATTCTTACCATTCTTACCAGCATATAGCAAAAGTATATCACCAAAACACATTCTCTACTTCCTTCCAGTAGGAGCCCAGGGTTCTGAACACTCTTATCCAGATGCAACAATTATTCTATAGATACTAGGTATAAATAACAATAAAGCAACAATTAGTAAATCAACAAGAACAAGGTGTCTTCTCCCAGCAAGAGGTTATCACACTCTCCAGGTTACAGACCTTGGGTTAGTTTGTTTGGGCTTCCTTTACCCCATAGTCCTTTAAAGTAAGAGGATTACTCCGTTTCCTTTTCCTGGTCAAAGTTAGTCCCATAGGACAGCACCCTTGATCAGCTACATTACTTATGGACCCTTGTGTGCTGGACCCCACCCCCACCCCACCCCTTACCACCACCTCTTTTCAAAGCTACTATGATGTGGCAGTTTGCTCAGGGTCCTCCCAGACCCTCAGTGTAATTTGTATTTGGGTGTTAGGGAGTAAGACCAATCTAGGGAAACTGAGGCTTTCGCTTGACTAGTGACAAGGATCCAGGTAGGGCTTCATAAAAAAATGTTTCGTTCACCATCAAGATCTACCTTTAATGCCTGTATTTTGGGGTTAATTCTTCCATTCTTGAGGTTCCCAAAATGTCCTGGGGTTTCTGATTTCTTCCTGGAATTATGCAAACACACTGCCCCCAAAGTAAAAATACGTGCTGGGGGCTGGAATGATAGCACAGCGGGTAGGGCATCTGCCTTGCACGGGGCCGACCCGGGTTCAATTCCCAGCATCCCATACGGTCCCCTGAGCACGGCCAGGAGTAATTCCTCGGTGCAGAGCCAGGAGTAACCCCTGTGCATTGCCGGGTGTGACCCCAAAAGAAAAAAAATACATACTAAAGGTATCAGGAAGAGAGAAAAGCAAATGTTTTTAATCTGCCAGTTTGCTACAGGTCATAACTAAAAAAAATTTTTTTTTAAATCTGCAAAAAGTGAAGCATACACTTTGAAATAATTTTTTAAATTCTTAAGAATGCTATATATTTGTAATAGTCCATTTAATTCCAGTAGAAAATCACAGTTCCCTGCACTTATAGAAAGTTCAAGTGTATGTGTGTGTGTGTATATGTGTGTGTTTGTGTGTGTGTGCACGTGTGCACGTGTGCACACACTCGCGTATGTGTGTTAAAATAAACTCTGCAACTTTCTTGAATTTGGGACTGTACTCAGTGGAGTGCTCTGAGGCTTCTCCCAAGTGCAGTGACTGGAAGTTACCCCAGGTAATACATGGAAGCTAGGTGATGCAGGTGATTAAACCTGCAGCTCTCCCACGCAAAGCTCCATCCCTTAGTACTCCATCCTTGAGCCATCTCCCCAATATAAGGCTCTGAAATTTTTATCTTCAATTTCATGAAAAATCTGTATTCTGGAAAATTTGTCAAAATTCCCTGAACTTGAAACATTTGAGCAATTCTGTAAATGGCAAGGGTTTTTAAATCTTCATAACTAAAGACATTATAACACAATTGAAGTTTGCTCAATTTTGTAATATACTGTTTCCTAGAGTAATACTCAGAGCTAGCCAGATTGCATCTGACTTTCAGTGATTACACATAACTTTAGAATACATGTATTATTATCCATATATATGTTAAGGAGGTTAAACATTTGTCCTTATGTGAAAATGCTTCCCTTCAATCTTCAACATATCAAATAGGCCTGATCCAGGTGGTAGCTATGGCTACAAAATTCCATAGAGTTAAAAGCAGAGGGGGTGGGAGAAGAAAAACAAAGAGAAAAGCAAAATATAGAACATAGCCTCTGGATGTCACTTTCAGTGGTGGGGGTACTCAGCCAACACTCAGGTCTAATGAGGACTTTCCCCGGGACCAGTGAAGGGAGGCAGTAGGTTGACAGAATCTCAATTAACTGCCCTCCAAGGCTGATTGACCCTTGTAGGGGATCAGCTTCAGGTCTAATGGGACCAGTGAAGGGAGGCAGTAGGTTGACAAAATCTCAATTAACTGCACTCCAAGACTGACTGAGCCTTGTAGGGGATCAGCCTGCAAGGAAGGGGCAAGTTTTCATGAGGATCTTCAAGATATCTAACCAGAACCAATTCAAATACCTGAAGGACTTGAATCACCCCAGAAGAAGAAATTAGTGGGTGAAGGGAGAAGCAGACATACTGGCCAATGGACAAAGACAGGCCTGGTTAGCTTAGACAAATGGCAGCATTTCACTGATGAGAGGTTCAGCTGAGGACCCAGTGCTAGTAGGATGGAGCTCGTGGGACATGGAGTCAGCTGTGCTAGTGGCTGTGGCTAGTGGCTCCCAGGTGCTCTAGCAACTGGGGTTCTAGCCCCATGAGTTTCAAGTATCACTCTGTTAGCAGGATAATTTCCCAGAAATAGGGTTCTCACTCTGGACATGAGAAAAATAACTAATCTATCTAGACCCTGAAAATTGGTTTTATATCCTCCAGCCAAGATGGGGTGGAATATCATGGATTATTCAAATGGAGAAATCCCAGACCATTTGCCCTGAAGCTGTGGTTCTCGGAAATGGCCTCCCTGCATCTCCTTGTATCACCCCTAAGCTGGGACAGGTCCAGCAATGATGCAGGATTTAATGGTGATATCTTTGCTCATTTAGTCCTGACCCTTAGCATTTGAAAACCCCCAGGTTACTTTCTCTCTCTAAGCAGGAGGTAGAGAATAGGGCTGCTAGAAATGGAAACAGTCCTCTTTCCAGCCCTTTAGTTTAAAATGCTAGGCTCAGTAGTAGCAAAGCCATGTGCCAGGAATATCTCTTGGCACTGATAAATGACCAGGGATAATAAATATATTGACATCTATAACATAAATACTAAGATGAATTGTTAATAACACAATTAGGCCTTGGGCCTGCCATTGCAACTCTGCACCTCGGGTGGTAGAATAACTTGTCTGCCCAGCTATTCTTTTTTTTTTTTTTAATTTATTTATTTTTAATTAGAGAATCACCGTGAGGGTACAGTTACAGATTTATACACTTTTGTGCTTATACTTCCCTCATACAAAGTTTGGGAACCCATCCCTTCACCAGTGCCCATTCTCCACCACCCGTAAACCCAGTGTCCCTCCCACCCTCCCCAATCCCATCTCCCCCCCACCCCACCCTGCCACTGTGGCAAGGCATTCCCTTCTGTTTTCTCTCTCTAATTAGCTGTTGTGGTTTGCAATAAAGGTGTTGAGTGGCCGCTGTGCTCAGTCTCTAGCCCTCATTCAGCCCGCAACTCCCTTCCCCCACATGGCCTTCGACTACAATGTAGTTGGTGATCCCTTCTCTGAGTTGCCCTTTCCCCGGAACGTGAGGCCAGCCTCGAAGCCATGGAGTCAACCTCCTGGTACTTATTTCTACAGTTCTTGGGTGTTAGTCTCCCACTCTGTTATTCTATATACCATAGATGAGTGCAATCTTTCTATGTCTGTCTCTCTCTTTCTGACTCATTTCACTCAGCATGAAACTTTTCATGCCCATCCACTTAACTACAAAATTCTTGACCTCCTTTTTTCTAACAGCTGCATAGAATTCCATTGTATAGATGTACCAAAGTTTCCTCAACCAGTCATCCGTTCTGGGGCATTCGGGTTTTTTCCAGATTCTGGCTATTGTAAACAGTGTGCCCAGCTATTCTTATTTCAGACTTTCTGAAGGAAACCTTTTCAAGAACCAGAACCCAAAGGCCACTGCCAGATGTTTCTGCCAACGATCCAAGCCCTATAGCTGGTGCATGCATAGAACACAAAGAAAATGACCTTCATGGCTGAGAGCACAATGCCATCTCCACCCAGGGAGCAGTTGAGCCACCATTTCTTGAACATGCAGCAACATCATGTGGCCCTCTCGTGGGCACAGAACAAATGGAGCCACCTAGCAGCAGACTTTTCAAGTTCTTGCAACCCCTGACACAGATAAGTTCTCCCCACAAACAAGCTGAGAGGGGCAGCACTTGGAAACACTGGTGTCCTGTCTCCATGACTTGCCATAAGCAGGAAAATTCTTCATATCCCCTCCTGCTTGGTCGTAGCCATTGATCCAGCACTCACCAAGAGGCAAACCCAGAGAGTTTGATGACAGTTTTGGTGTCTGAAGTGCGGAGATTAAACTGTCAAGGAGCTTCCGGATTTGAGATGCAGTTAGGCAAGGACCCAATCTAGGAAGACATGCAAGAGGCAAAACCCATGGCTTATAGGACTCAGAGTTATCTCAAAGGGATCATGGAAGGAGTTTGGGCTCCATCTCAGTCAAAGAACTCCAGTAGCTTACACAAAAGTGCAAGTATTTATTCTGTGGGGGGTAAGGGTGACTATTTCCCTAGAAATCACTTCAGAAAGCAAGTGGAGAACCTAGAGGTGCTCTTCCTAACTCTCTGGTGTGACTTAATCCAGTTCCAGTCGTCATCATGAAGACTTCTCTCCCTTTATCTCACTCATCCTTTCAAAGCAGGCGTAGGGCTATGGGAGCTGAGAATATGTCTATGCAATATTCTCTCCCATCGCTACCCTCTTTCAAGCCATCAACAACTCTGAGATACTCCCAGATGTCAGGAAATTGCACTCATTTGATCCACACTGGGAAATGTTTGGTAAATGTGCATTGGATAAACTAAGTACAGATACAGGTGAAGGCAGTTTTAAAGGAATCATTATAATGAAATGATAGCCAACTTTTCTACTTGAAATTTTCCTAGGTAGTTAGAAATTTTTTTTTTTTGGTATGTGGGGCATAAAGAAACACAGCAAGGAACAAACAATGGTCAGAGACAACAGAACGGAAAATGGGTCTACAGATCTGAGCTTACCAATGGCTGGGGACAGAGGTGGATGGGAGGGGACCCGTGCACAGTAGTGGAGGGAAGCAGATACTCTGGTGGAGGCTGTGGAGTTGGAAATATATATACATGAAACCTTATTGTGAATGATACTATAAACCACAGTGTTTCAAATTTTTAAAATGTATTTTTAAAAAATGGAAAAAGGAAAAAATTATATACTTTGTGGGGGGAGCAGTCACATTGGCAATGCTCAGGGGTTACTTCTGGCTCTGCACTCAGGAATTACTCCTGGCTTTGTTGGGGGACCATATGGGATGCCAGGGGTTGAACCCCTGTAGGCCACATGCAAAGCAAACATCCTCCTTGCTGTACTATCACTCTGGCCCCCAAATTAATATACTTTTGAATGGAGGCTTACTACCATGCCTCTAAGAGGATTAAGTTTTGCAAACCACCACTCAATTAAACAATAATATATTGTAAAGCAAAAAAGGTTTTTCTAGGTAGTGGTGTTATTTATATAATAGTAAATAAAACATTTCTTTGAAATATTTTATAAAGTGGTATTTATTTTTAAGACAACACATACAAGTATACATGTGAATACTTTTCTAGAAAATGAATAACCTATGGGACTGGAGCGATAGCACAGCGAGTAGGGCGTTGGCCTTGCATGCAGCCGACACGGGTTCGATCCCCGGCATCCCATATGGTCCCCCAAGCACCGCCAGGAGTCATTCCTGAGTGCAAAGCCAGGAATAACCCCTGAGCATCGCTGGGTGTGACCCAATAAGCAAAAAAAAAAAAAAAGAATAACCTATATGCGTAGACTTAAGCTATTGCTATACTTTTATTTTAAAAATCAGAAGAAAAACTCCCCCACACCTTTTCTAGATATACCCTAATTATGCTCCCATCTGATCTCTCTCAGACTAAAACTCAAACCCACAAAGATGCGTATCTTCACTTCGGCCAGACTGTCTGCACAGTGAGAACAAGAAATCCTTTTTTGGTTCACCGCTGTAGCCCTAGTTTCCAGAATAATGTCTAACAAACTGTTCCCAATGGTTAATAAATACTGTTGAATAAATAAATGTAATAAATAAATAAGCTGCATGCATCTTTTTTCAGACACTAAAGCCAGGAAATAGAGAATAAGAATGCATATATTTCATGGGTCATATTTCAGTATTAATAATAAATAATGCTTACAAAGCATTTATTAAGTTAGGCATTATGCTAAAACTTGATAAATCTATGATAGACTGTTACTTTATTTTTTGTTATTTTTGTTTGGAGGCCACAGCCAGTGGTGCTCAGAGGCTGATAGGGACAAAAGGGGAGTAGGCAGGGTGAGATGAGGGATTCAGCCCTAAAGAAAAGGAATCATTGACATGAACTGTCACTAGGACAGCTGAGGTGGTGTCTGATAACCTGGATGGCCCGGGCCCTTCTGGGTCTGCACCAGAAGATAATCATCTCAGTGTCCTCTCCCCTGTTTTAACAGCCAACATTTTTGGAACATAAGAAAGAAATGCTCGCCCACCCACCTTTGTTAAAAGGACATAAAAATTCCAGAGAAAAGGATTCTTTTCTCTGGACTCTCTGGACTCCTTCTTCAGAAGATCCCTCCCATGATCTGGGAGCTTCCCTGCCTTCTTTTCTTTTCATCAGTCTTTTCTGAATTTGGCCATCTGAGTCCCTTGCTTTCAGCCTTGAGGACAAGACCCTGAGGATCTGCATCTCTATATGTAACAGGGCTATATGTAACCTGGCTCTATGCTCTGGATCTGTGAATGCCGGGGAATCAAACCAGGCCTCCCACACACAAAGGATGTGCTCAGCTTTTTGACTTCTCTCTTCAGCCCTATTTTCACTTTTCAAAAGCATGGAGGAAGCTGACTTTTAGAGGGGTTAGTATTGTTATACATGTCAGCTGTTATCTTTCTGGGGGTTTTGGACCACACCTCGTGATGTTTGGGGCTTACTCCTGGCTCTGCACTCAGGGATGGCTCCTGGCAGGGCTCAGGGGATATGTGGGATGTCTGAGATGGTGGAACCTGGTCTGTCAAGAGCAAAGGAAGCGCCCTGTTCACTGAACTATCTTTCTGGCCCCTACTTTTATCTTTCTTTAATTTTGCAAAGCATTGGCCTATCCTCATGAGTATTTCTTCATAATGCAACCATAATGACCAGGGAGATGACTCAAAGATGGAGCGCACGCTCTGCATCTGGGCCAGAGTCTGGGTTCAATTTTTAGCACCACAAATTCCAGCACACTAGTTGTGTTCCCTCACGTCCCTCAAAGATCATAATAGAATGAGAAAGACAATGTCTAAGTATTGGATTCTCAAAGTCAGCGAGTAAAAGAGCTAGAATAAAGATTTGGATTCTCTAATCCTCGTTGATGGCCAAAACAGCTCAGATTTCTTTCCAGAAGACAAACAAAAGCATCTGCAGTGCTGTTGCCCCTGTCACAAGGTTCTGGTGGGGAAGAGTTAATAAGTGATTACAAAATTCTTTGTAAATACAAAGTGCTGTGGAAATGCAAAACATCTACAACAACAGTAATTAGTTCTAATCACCATCTCTTTTCTGTGTGCAGCTGTCTCTCAAAATTCACTTTGGGAGTTTAATCGCCCATCTCAACAAATAAAGTAACCTCCTCTTTTCAGCCTTACTAAGAAACAGTCCCTTAATCCTCCCCACCCCACCCCCATCTGGTAAGGCTCTTCCCTTCCCCCAATCCCTCAGACTGCGCCCTCCACCACCACACACACTTCCTACTCCCAAGTAGTCTGCAAAGACATCTGACGGCTGACATCAAGTCCTCAAAAATCCCCAAACTACAAAGGAAATTGTACACAAGAGAAATACATCAGGATAGAACTCCCTGCCCTCTGCTATTCACGAAAGAAACTATTCCTTCCTCTGAGTCCAGTAATACTCAGGTAACTAATTGAAATACCAGTTTGACAAATAGCTACTTAGTAAGCACTGACTAAATATAGGAATCAGAACAATGATCAGTTTATCATTCAGTAGATAATGTCTATGGTTCTTGAGTGGTTAAAACAGAAGCCATATAGCAAACAAAGCAAAAAATTATACTTACCAGACCCTTTACAAAAGTGGTTTGGCAACTCCTGATATAGGGAGTAAATATAGATAAAGGAACGAGTCTTGACGCATTCTGCTCTGGTAAGAAATATGAGAGGGAGCAGTTCATAATATAGAAGAAAACTGGGGGTGTGTGTGGGGGTGTTGTGTCTCCAAGGTCAATTGAAGAGAATTTTTAGGTTAAGAAGGAGAAATCAGCAATGTTAGTGTTGCCTAGAGAACAAACAAGATGTGGATTGAGAATTGAATGCTGAATTTCATCATTTGAAGGCCACTGAGGCTTTTGACAAGAGCATTCTCAGTGAAATGGCAGGAATTAAAGTCTAATTGATGTGGTGGATTCAAAAAAAATGGAATGAACTGCAGTGGAGACAGATAAGTGTTTTTGCTTGAAGGGAGAACAGAGAAAAGAGCCATAAAGGGAACAAAGCATCACACACACAAAAAAATGATGGTTGGATTTTGTCTGTTTGTTTGTTTGTTTTTAAGATGGTCTGTCCAGGCATATTTTTGTCTGATGTGAAGATCAAATGGTCCAGCTGAGATGAGAAGGAGGATGAGGATGAATGGGAAGAGGTTAAATTAAGTGACAGATGTCCTGTAGACACTGCGTCTCTGTGGGCAAGGGAGAGTGTTAGCGTGCAGTTCGCTCCGTGACTCTTGGTTTCAAACACCAAGCGTGAACAAAAGTTCTTGAAAAAGAAACCGATGATGAAAACAGTGAAAATAGCCCCAAAAGCAAAAAGCTCTCTGGCCTTCCTCCTGTCAGAGTGAGTGTTTTTTTGTTTTGTTTTGTTTCCATCTAAAGGAGATCCTGTGAGGACCCAGAAGAAACCCAGGTGTGGTGCCCAAGACTGTAAAGCGTCCTGCAGATTCTGAAAATAAATGCATGTTGCCAGCCACATGCCTACATTGGGCCCAGAACTCCCTGGCTGTCTTCCCTCTGGTGACCCTTTACTCATATCCCACGCAGATGCTCCACTTCTCAGACAGAATCTAATGGAAACCCATGACCATCTGAGAATGAAACTGTCAGTAGCATCTCCTTGAGGCCAATGTGGGGAAAGGAAACTGATCAAAAATTTTACAGGCACTATGGAAAAAAGTTATGGTTTGGGGGCTGGGGACGTAGTATGGAGGACAACATGCCTGCCTTGCAAGTGACCAACCCTAGGTCAATCGGTGGTACCACATATGGTCCCCTGAGCACAGAGCCAGGAGTAAGCCCTGACCACTACCAGGTATGGCAACCACCCCCCAAAAAAGGAATAAATTATATTTATATTTAATTGACTTAAAAAGAGAAGGAGGGGCTGGAGTGACAGCACAGTAAGTAAGGTGTTTACTTTGCACATGGCCAACCTGGGTTCGATTCCCAGCATCCCATATGGTCCCCTGAGTACTGCCAGGAGTAATTCCTGAGTGCATGAGCCAGGAGTAACCCCTGTGCATCGCTGGGTGTGACCCCCCCCCAAAAAAAAAGGGAGAGAGAAAGAAACCTTACTAAGCCATAGAAAATTTTGTATAAAGGAGGGTCATGTTCTAATATGTGGATATAAAGCCCATGGGTTCTCTACAAACAATAGCAAAACTAAACCTTCACAGTTTAACTCTCCAGGGAGAAGCATGCCAAGGATGGTCCAATACCTTCTCCAGAGTTTCTCTTTCCCCAAAGGACTCTATTACCTTAAGAGTTATAACAGGAGAACAATGCTTGGCCTTCCCCATTCCAAGAGTAGCAAGATGAAAACAAACTAGAATATTCAAGAGCCTCTCCAGGAGAGTAGGGGACAGTGGACGGTGGAGCAAACAGGAGCTGCATAAGCAGGAAAACAGGAACCGGCATCAAGGCTCACCTTCTCTGAAGTCAGATCATGCCAGATTTCAATCAGGGCCCTGGGGCTGGAATGATAGTATAGCGGGCAGGGCACATGCCTGATACTCAGCCAACCTGGTTCAATCTCTGGCATCCTCTATGGTTTCCAGGAGTGATTCCTGAGTGCAAAGCCAAGAGAAAGTCCTGAGCACCGCTGGATGTGGCCAAAACAACAAACAAGTCCTGGAGTAACCTCTGAGCATCACCAGGTTCACACTTTTTTTGCCAAAAAGGCTAAAAAAGTTAAATCAGGGTCCCACCACTGAAAGTTACTTAACCTCTCTGAAACCTTAGCAACAAGGAACGGAAGGGAGCAGAAAGGAGATAGAAGAAGGTAGAAGGAGAAAGAGGCAGGGCTGGGCTCTGGCTGAGATAATAAATGTCCCACCAGTTTCACTAAGTCTTTTGGAAAGCTGCACTTAGGACTCACCTGATCTTTGCAGATGGGGAGCTGGTCCTGCCCCCGGTTCTCAGGCTGAGGTGAGGTTATTGTTCCGTGCAGGAAACACAAAAGTCTGTGCCTTGAGGCCAATCCAGGTTTGATCCCTGCCAGCCCATCTGATCTCCCGAGCACTGCCAGGAGTGATTCTTGAGTGCAGAGCCAAGAGTAAGTCCTGAGCACTGCAGGGTGACAAACAAACAAACAAAAAAGTAAAAAAGTCTATGCCAACCTCTACCTATATTCCAGGTTTCTTGTCTTTCACCACAGAAAAGAATTTCCCAAGATAGTGAAGTAACAGATTTATTTATTGGGGAAACATGAGATGAGAGAGAGAGAGAGAGAGAGAGAGAGACAGAGACAGAGACAGAGACAGAGAGAGACAGAGACAGAGAGACAGAGGGACAGAGAGACAAATCCCATAAAGGACAGACCTAGAGAAGGGGGTACTGGTGAGTCCGGAATAGAGGGCCCTGTGTTGCCTCCAAAAGTTGTTCTATCATGGGGCTGGAGCGATAGCACAGCGGGTAGGGCATTTGCCTTGCACGTAACCGACCCGAATTCGATTCCCAGCATCCCACATGGTCTCCTGAGCACCGCCAGGAGTAATTTCTGAGTGCAAAGTCAGGAATAACCCCCCTGTGCATTGCCAGGTGTGGCCCAAAAAGCAAAAGTTGTTCTATCAGTTAGAATTTCTTCCCCAAGCTGCCTCAACTAGCCTAAGGGTCGTTAGCAGGTAATAGTCAAGGATAACATTTAACTCTGGTGGTCTCTCCCAGATGGGGTCTGGCCTTTGTGCTGAGCTGGCCAAGGACTATTTTTCTCAGAATATGACTGCTGTCTCCAAACATTCCTTGGCTTTTATAGTTCCCCGCAATTTACTGCTTGAGCCATCCATGCATGACAGCCCACATGGAAACAGCTCTGCAGGTATGTTTATACCTGCCTGCATTAGCTCAGAGCTTCCGTGATGTGAACACCAAGATCAGAACAGACTTCTAAGAAATTAGGGAAAAATCTGTGAAGTTAAGAGGGGAGGGGACGGAAAACACTGGAAGAGACTGGGGCCTGAGAGAGTACAGAGAGAAGGGCTTGCCTTGCAGTCCACTGACCCCAGTTTGATCCCCAGTACCCTGAGCAGCACCAAGTATCACTCCTGAGCATGGAGCCAGAAATCACCCCTGAGCACCTCAGGATGTGGCCCCCCAACAAAAATAAATAAAAGATTGGGGAAAGTGAGATTGGTTAGACCATAAAGCACTTAAGATCCTTGAGGAAAGATGAGTAGAGGAAGATGGGATGAGTAGAACCTTGAGGCCAAGCTTCCAGAGAGTCTCCGTGACGCTGTTGTAGAGTCCTCAGGCCTCCATCTGTCGAAGACTGTCTGCCAGCAGTGGGTCTGCCATGAGGTCCCTGCTGTGCACAGTCACTGGCTGGAAAGGGAATATGAGCAGTGTGGCCTCAGAGCTAATGCACTGTGCCGAGAACACAGCCATGGGGGCCAGTCCTCGATCATGCTCCCCACAGCAGGAGGGGTCACTCTCTGGGATGCACACATCTTCCCAGCAGGGAGTCGTGAAGCAGCTCCCCCATGATGCCCTGCAGCCTTCCTAACTGAGGGTACACTCAAGGGGCACGCTGAGAGGAACAAGCTATAAACTTCACCCCTGCTGTGGATTGTAGGTCTGCCTCTGCCTTCTCTGTCCTAAGTTTCCCTCGCCATCTTCTAACACCTCATCAGGGTTTGTTGGCCTCCTGGTACCGTGACCCTGGCCTTCATTCCTAGAGGGGCTGGTGATCCTACAGCTGAAATCACACCCTTTCCAGGCTGGAGCTGTTGAATGTAGATGGAGCAAAAGAGGACCAGCATGTTCCTAGCTGCATCCCCTGGGCTCTCACTCACATTCCCTCTAAATCTCCACTGCGGGGCCTCTCAAGGCCCTGTGGAGTTGGAGCTCAAACTCGGGGCTGTTGCATGCTCACATGGTCACCTCAGTCTTATAGAATGATCTGATCCTTTTTTGCTGATCAGGGTCAGTTATTTCTGCTGAATAACATGACTCTTCTCTCAGACTAGTCCCTTGATACGAGGTATTCAAACACCCCCACAGTACTCAGAGCTGATTGGTCAGTGGGCCCTTGTATACCTTTCTTCTGGACCAAGACCTACAACTTTGCAGAACTCAGAACCAAAAGGATAGGAAGACCCATGCAAATCCCACAGTAGATGTCACATCATGGAAAGTTCTCTCTATACCATATGTATACTGAGCCATGCTGCTCTGTCCAGGGAGCATTGTGACCAAACTGGCTCCTTAGCTGAGCTTTCTAGACTGTTCAGGGGAACTGAGAGATAATCTATGGACTGAGGCTCATGCTTTGCATATGGAAGGCCTGGATTTGATCCTAGCACCACATGGTCCCCTGAACACTTCCAGGAGTTATCTCTGAGCACTGAACCAGGAGCCCCTGAGCACTGCTGGGTGTGGCCCCTAAACAAGAACAACCAAAAAAAGGCTGTCCAGGGGGCCTCAGAGATGGTTTGTGGCTAAAATTGCCTCCTTGCAAGTGTGTGACCGTGAATTGGATCCCTGAGTCCCAGTAGGGCAACAAGATTTGTGAGGTCTGGTGTGTGGTCAAGTGTGTGTGAGCTCTACAACTAAAGTATGTGATCCCCAGGGAGTACCAAAACAGAAACATGATCACTGTGGCCAGGAATGGGACCCTCAGTGAGCACAGTTAGGATGTGCCACAGCATCACAATCACTAAAAAAAGTATGATGCCTGGTAAGCACGTGTGCCATCACCACAACTGAAGTGTGTGACCCTGATGAGCCTATAGCCAGGGGTGGGAGTGCCACCACCAAGCACACATGAGTCCTGGTCATTGCAACTAAAGCAGCAAGAGAAGGGGAACCAATACAAATAATAATAAAAGGCTGTACAAAGTCTTTCTGGGGGCAGCTGTCCCCAAGTGAGGTGCTATGTGATGTATCTACGGGACTCCGGTCAGGGCCCATTTTCTATGTCCTTCATCAAATACTTTGATATTGAAATTTGTAAGAAATATATAGCTGATCTTATTCAAATCACCAAAATAGAGTTCTCATATACTTTTGATTAGCCATAGTTCCCAGATCCCAGCTCTCAAACCCTTGGCATTTCCTATGTGTTAAGAGAGATCAAAGTAGCTCTTGTTGGGGGACAGAGCAATAGTACAGCAGACAGGGTGCTTCCTTGCATGTGGTTGACCCAAATTTAATCCCTGACACCCCATATGGTCCCCCAAGCCCACCAAGAGTGATCCCTGAGTGCAGAGCCAGGAGTAAATCCTGAGCACAGCAGATATGTCCCCAAAACAAAACCAAAAAAAAAAAAGTATCTCTTGTATGTTAATCAGGTGACTTTTGGAAGCATCCGAGGACTGGACTTGTTGCCAAGGAAACGAATCCTGGGATTTCAAGGTTGGAACTTGCAGTCCCACCCCCAGACTGCAGGGAGCTAAGAAGGGTGAAGACGGCGTTCAGCTGCCAATGACAAATGATTTCATCAACTGGGCCCGAGGGGCCATGCTGCCATAAGCACCCAGCATGACAGTTTTTGGAGAGCTTCCAGGGTGGCAAACATGTGGTGACTTGGGGACATGATGGTACCCCTGAAAGAGGGCACAGAAACACCACACTCTTTCCCCAAGCCATGTCCTTCTCCTCTCTCTGGTTCTCTGGTTCTTCCTGAATTATTCTTTGTAATAAACTGCTGAGCTGGTGAGTCCATGGGTATCTTGAGTTCCCGGAGTCATTCTAGCTAGTTAATCAAACCTGGGGAGGCAGGTGAAGGAATCTCAGGTTTGTAGCTGGTTGCTCTGAAGCACAGGTAACCCTGCAACTAGAAAGAACCTGGCCCTGAGCCTGATCCCTAACCTTTGGCAGCTGGTGCCAGGTCCTGGTAGAGAGGGAAGATCTGAGCAGATAGGATACCCAGCTGGTGTCCAAGAATTGTGTGTGGGGAACATTGGGAAGGGGTCTCAGAGCCCCCACTGAGATGCAGTGCTGAGAGAGTCCCTGGCTGTGGAGCGAGCATTTCACAAGCCCCTAAACAGTGGCACTGGCAGAGGCAGTTCAGGTAGGAAACACAAGTGCAGACCTCTGGGATGATGAGCCACCAGCTCATCCACTCTGGGCGAGGCCCACGACAGTTGACTCAACACCAAGTAGCTGGATGGTTTCTTTCGGGAAGAAATGCAGACCAGGGCTCTGTATTAGTTCCTGATGTTGTCAGATCAAACATCCACAGGCAGCAGGAGCCAGAATTCCAAAGGCCCTTGCTGTGAATGATTCCTTCGCGGGAGATGGACATGAGCTCCCTATTGAGTCTTTCCCTGCCATTGACTTTCAGTACCATATGGGGCCCCAGATCCTATTGGTCAAACTTCTCTCCCACAGTCTGAATGTACCGCAGTGCCCTTTTCTCCTCCAAGTCACACACAAAGCAGACAGACTTCCATGTCACCTGTATGTGACCTGGAGCGATGTTCCAAGGTGTAGAATATACCATTTCCAAAACTGAACTGCACTGTGCTTTCATCTTTGTAGCAGGTGATACAAGGTTTTGGCCTTGGAGAGATATTCCACTGCAGTCTTTAATTTTATGTTTGGTTTTGGGGTCACACTTGGCAGTACTCGGGGGCTACTCCTGACTCAATGCTTTGAGGTCCCCAGTGGTGCTCAGGGGATCATGTGGTACCAGGGTGGAAAGGGTTCTCCTGCATGCAGTGCATGAGCTCGACCTCTTAGGCTGTCTCTCTGGCTTTCCCAACATCCCCTTCATCATTGGACTCAGCAAAACATCAATGAAATGTCAGGTTTCCAAATCGGTAGGGGTTTATCTCCTATCCTCTGGCACGCACCAGCACGGCACCAGTGAAATGGATCAGTACTACTGGTTCTGTGGCTCTCCAGGCCTTCCCACTCTCATCTAAATAAATTCTGACAGTGGGCAGGAAAGTTTATAGAACCCTGCGGCCAAACTAAATAAGTATAGTTGGCAATCCCATGTGAATACATATTGTTCCTGATGCTCTTTCTTGATTGGAATTGAAAAGAACGCTTTTGTCAGCTCAATGGCCATATACTATGTACCTGAAGATCTATTGATTTGCTTAGCAATTAAACCAGATTTGGCATGGTAGCTCTGATGAAGGCTGTGTCTTGTTTAAGCCCACAGTAGTCTTCAGTCATTCTCCAGAAATGTGATATTGTTTCTGATTTGCTATACTGGCTATAAGTTACATGCAAAATCAAGGTTTCAACTCAGCCTTCCTAATAGAATTTATATATAACACACATACATATATTATGTTACATACACATATAATACAATATGTACATGTGTGTTACATATAAATTCTATTATCATATATTATATTATATGTGTTACTATTTATTGGTTGTGGGGTGGGGGTGGGGGTCACACTCTGTGGTGATCAGGATCTACAATCCAAAAGATATAACAAAGGCAAATGGTTTTTGACCTCCCATCATTGTCTACATGACCAAAGCATGGTCCTCCTTGGATTCAAGGAGGTTGTACCCAGCTCCTTGGCACCAACAGTGTGCCATTCCCTGCACACAAAGAGGGGTGTGTGTGTGTGTGTGTGTGTGTGTGTGTGTGTGCATGAGAGAGAGAGAGTCAAAGAGACAAAGAGAGACAGAGACAGAGAGACAGAGCTGCAACTAAAAGGGTGTGAGCACTGTGGCCAGAACACAACTCGTAGAGGCCCATGCATGATCCCCACAGGGGCCAGAAGTGAGCATATGACCAATACTAATGCAGGCACCACTAAAGAATAAGGATCCTAGCCTGTCCCACAGCCCAGGGTGTGAGCACCGCAATCCAGTCAGTGTGGGACTGAACTACACAGGGCCATCATATAAACAACAGCAACAGACAGAAGAGACTGTCTGCTGCTGTTGTTTATAAACAACATTAAAAATAAAACATTAAGAAAAAAAAGAATTTACAGTACAGTGGGTTGGGCACTTGCCTAGCACACAACTGACCCAAGTTAGATTCCCAATAACATATATGATCCCCATGCCAGTCAGGAGTGATTCCTGAGCGCAGAGTCAGGGAGTAAACCCTGAGCACAGTTGGGCTAAAAACCAAAAAAAAAGAAAAAGAAGAAGAATGAATGAATGAATAAAGTTTAAAAGAAGTTATTTTTGGCTACAGAATTGGGGGACTGGCTTTATATACAAGGCAAATAAATTAATTAGGAATTTATAAATACACACTGGCAGGAAGTCTCAAAGATCTGAACTAGGAAAATGTCATTATCTATTGTATAATGGGCAGAAGGAGAAAGGTGGGAAATACTGAGAAGGAGAAATTACCAGAAATGTATGATTAATTTGTTCTACCAGATGAGGGAGAAGTGAAACAAAAAGAAAGCAAAGACCGGGGCCTGGGAACCATCTCTGAGGTAGTGCTGTACGCATCAGGCTAGAGTTTAGTTCCCAGCACTTCCCTAACCACGAAGCACAAATTCCTGACTCCTCTGGTATGAACACAGTGCCACAAGCAAGTGTGAAAGACCCTGGATCACCATAATTGTGTGTGTGTGCCCTCCAACACAACATAGCCGAGTATGTAGGTGCCGCAATCAACTGTGCAACTCCGGACACATAAACAAAAGGGAAAAATAAACGAGAGTGAGAGGTTAAGGGGCTGGGGTGTGTGGTTCAGTGGAACAATGCATGTCTCACATTCATAAAGCCCTGCGTTTGACTCCTAGCACCACACACACACACACACACACACACACACACACACACTGTACACACACACACACGCGCGCGCGCACACACACGTACACACACACTAAAAAGGTTAAATAGGGCAGAAAGATAGTGCAGTGGATGGGGCAGTTTCTTACATGTGGCCAATGTGAGCTCAATTCAGAGCACCCATTATGGTCCCCCAAGTATCACCAGGAATGATTCGTGAGTGCAGGACCAGGAGTAAGCCCTGAGCATCACTAGATGTGCCCCCCGCAAAAAAATATTAAGAATAGAGAGAAAGTGAGAGGAAGGAAGGAAGGAAGGAAGGAAGGAAGGAAGGAAGGAAGGAAGGAAGGAAGGAAGGAAGGAAGGAAGGAAGGAAGGAAGGAAGGAAGGAAGGAAGGAAGGAAGGAAGATCAAAGGTACCAGGTGAGGAATGAAAGGGTAAGAAAGAAGGTGGGTGAGTATAGAGGACAGAGATTAATTTGGGGGGCAGGTGTTTTTGTTTTAGGATCACATCTGGCTGTACTCAGGGATCGCTCCTGGTGGATTTGGGAGACCATATGGGGTGCTAGAGATCAAAACTGTGTCAGCTGCATGCAAGGCAAGCTCTATACCCTCTGTGCTATCTCTCGGAGCTCCAAGAGATTAGTTTTTATTGCTTTTGTTTTAATCAGACAGTTATCCCTTCCTCTCTTCTATTAACAGCAATCTTCTGCTTTGGAGAAATGTTCTCACTCCACCCCATGCGGTTCTCATGGGATTCCCTCTTGGCATCTCCCCTGTTCTGGTTATTGAGGGAACAGGAGCTCCAGGCCTAGCCCGTGGCAGAGTTCCACCTTCCTGGCCATAGCAATTATGCCAATAATAAGTACACATGACACAAATCATTTCCATCCATGATCTTACCTTTGATTTTTTTTTATACGGGTGCAAGGAGAAAGGTGTTTTCTCTTTCGCCTGCCAAATTGGAATGACATAAATCCAAAGTTGTTCCCAAATTCTCTCATTCTCCTGCTATGTGTGAGAAGCCAAACCACAGTCAGATGGAAGTGGGAGTGAAGGGAGTCACAGAACGAGACAAGGTTCAGAGATGGCATCTTTTGAGAACCTATACCCCACTCCACCCCTGACATTTCAATTACAGAAACTGTTGCTCGAATTTGTTTTTCTTGGCTCAAATCTGTTTGAATTGGGCTTCTGTCATTTGTAAGTGAAAGAGAACTCAGATGTCTGAAGACAGAATTGATTTGATGAATAAATTGGAGGTAATGGGAGATTAAAAGGAGTGAATCAATGGTGGAATAAGGAGGTCTATATTTTTAAATGAACAGGTGCTCACATACAGGGCATAAAAGTATTGAGCCCAGGAAATGGCTCAAAGGGCTCTAGCACATGCTTTGCAAGGGTGCTTCATATATTCCCCAAGTACCATGAGAAATGAACCTCAAGCACCAAGCAGGGTGTAGCTCCTCACACTACCATGTGTGATCTCGCTCTCAAAAAAAAGAAAGACAAGTTATATGCTATTATATTATTCCTATCATGTCTGTATGGTTAAGACTTAAAGAGAATTTTACATAAAGAACATAGCAATATTTGCGAAATCTACAAGGTATAATTCAACTATTTTGTAATCTTGGGCAATATAACAATTAACATTTGGTATGCATATTTTATGCCAAGCTATTAGGTAAAACAAGAGTTTTGTGTTATTTTATTTAATTGCCTTTTCACATAAAATTTTGAGAGGCAGGAAAGTTTACAGAACCCTGGCATCCAGTGGGCACTCATGAAATATTCACTGAAGGGTAGACAAAGGAATCTCCACATCTCCAGCAGGACCCAACAGTTCAGGACTGTTCACAGTTCAAAATATACTTTGCCGGTCATGTTCCAGTTTACTTCCTGACTTGTTTATGGACATGTTCCTTTACTGTTGCTCTATCCATCTTAGCTCCAGTTGGCTCATGTCTTGACCAGGCTACTGCAGCAGTTCCCTAACTCGAACCTCAGTCTCCTCTGCTTTACCCTATACACCTTTTCCAGAATGGTCTTTCTAAAATCAGGTTAGATCATCTCACTCCCAAGCTTAAGGACCTGGGTGGTGGGTTCATCAGGGCATGCCGGTAGGAGAGTCCCAACCTGAGTATGGAGGTAATGGGAGATTAAAAGAAGCGAGTCAGTATAAAGAAGCTCCATGCTCTGGCCCCTGCCTACTTACTCCCCAGTCACCTCACTCCCTGCTCCTCCAAAGTGCCCACTCCCTCAGACTGCAAGCCCCCTACTCTCTGCTCTAACTCACTCCTGTTCTTTCTAAATGTTTACTGAGGGCTGGAGCCATAAGGCTGGAGTGATAGTGCTGTAGATTGGGAACTTGCCTTGTACATGGCTGATGCAGGGTTCAATCCCTGGAATCCCGTATTGTCCCCCGTGCACCGCCAGAAGTAGTTACTGAATGCAGAACCAGGAGTAAGCCCTGAGCATCGCTGGATGTGGTCCAAACATGTGGTCAAAAACATGTTTACTGACCACTTGATATGTGCCAGGTAATGTTCTGGGTACTGGAGATTATAAAGTGAATCAAAGGAGAAAATTCTTGGCCATGAATTCTCTCTACTCAAACCCACCTTGATCTGGATGCCTTTCTGCAGTGCATCTACGGAACTGTCAGAACATCTTTATGATGCTTTATCACAGAATGCTGTGATTGTTGCAGTACCTGAATTGAAGGATCCATGTAGGTTTTAGGAGCTTAAAGCTAATTCAATTTGGTTTTTTGGGGAGGGCACATCTTGAAGGGGTATGGACTAGGTCTTTTCATCATAAAGCCAATTCTGCTTACCTGAATTTTACCCTAGTCTTAACTTCTGCTTTCTGTACCCTCATTCGATTGTCCTACTTCACACCAGTTCAGCGTCCTTTGTCCCCACCCTACTTCTATGTCCACTGAGGACCCAAAAGGCCAGGTCAGCCTGCCTTCTCCAGGGTGACTGACAGTGCCCTGGTGCTTGCTCACGATCTCCGAGATCAGCCTCATAACACATTCCAACTCCTGCAGGCCTGACGAGGAGGAGGAATCCCCTCAAAGATGCCTCACAGCTTTCCAAGGACCCCCAGAACTCCAGGTCCCGTTTTGTTTTTGCTCAGTTCATGTTTGTTTTTAGCCTATTCTCATAAGGCACTAGGTCTCTTGAAGCAGATTAAAAGCTGGTTGCAAGAGTGTCCCCCAGAATACCAAAGTATTTAAAAACTGTTTACAATAGACACTGTCATGAGTACAAAGAACAGATCCAGAGTCCAGGCTTGGAAACATTCTTTCTGGCTTCCTCACTCAGGTCAGAGCAAGACTTTTAAGCCTCCTAAAGTTACAGTCTTTTGATTTTTGTTTGTTTTTGGGCCATACCCTGTGATGCTCAAGGGTTACTCCTTTTTTTTTTAATAATCTCTTGAATTTATTATAAACTAGTTTCATAGCCCACAAGGAAATAAAAGGACTATGTATAGCCTTGTGGGAAGCAAGCAGGGAGCTGACAAGGGCCAAGTTGAGTGCAGGACCTTGATGGGTGCATCCTGGGCGGGCAGCCCTGAAAGAGAAACTAGACAATCCAGTGAGATTCCACCAACAACGCCATAAGAATAAAACAGGTTCGCAGAAACATGGCCTTGCAGAATAGGGTCCATAATTCTGTAGAGCTACTTCCATAACTCTGTGACCAAGGGTCAAAGGAGGCCTCTCATCCCCAAGCTGGAGCCTGTATTCCCAGAGTGGGCATGCCCATCAGAGTTCCTCAACCAGCGGGTATTCCCACTGGGGGACCCATGGGTCCTCAGTGGACATAGAAGTAGGGTGGGGACAAAGGATGCTGAGTTGGTGTGGAGTAGGACATGCTCAGAGGTGGGACCATCATGCCTGGAGGGGGTGCCACTTGACCCATAGGTGGGGGAGGACCTCCACAGCTGGTGGGAATGGGGTGGAAGCCCATGTGATACTAGAGATGACAGCAGCAGCAGCTGTCACAGTGTCTCTTCCTTGTGGGGTCATCACCCATTGGGATGGTCCACCAACCCCACAGACTGGCCCAGCAAGTCCTGCAGATGCCTGGGGCACTGGGAACACCAGTAGGGATTCCTCTGCCAACAGCCAGGGGTTAATCCTGGCTCTGCCCTCAGGAATCACTCCTGGCAGTGCTCAGGGAACCATATGGGATACAGGGGAATGAATCTGGGCCAGCCATAGGCAAGACAAGTGCTCTACCTGTTGTACTACTCTGCTCCAGCCCCCATAAAGTTGCAGTCTTGGGGGGCCGGAGCGATAGCACAGCGGGTAGGGCGTTTGCCTTGCATGCGGCTGACCCGGGTTCGATCCTCGGCATCCCATATGGTCCCCCAAGCACTGCCAGGAGTAATTCCTGAGTGCAAAGCCAGGAGTAACCCCTGAGCATTGCTGGGTGTGACCCAAAAAGCAAAAAAAAAAAAAATCAAAAAAAAAAGTTGCAGTCTTGGTCCAAAATTACTTTGTTTCCTCTGGATGTATGTATCTCACATTGAAATGCATGTGTATTGCAATATACATACATGTATTTATTGTATATATGTTGGTCTAAACATTTCCTAAGTTTCCCAAAATCAGAGACCTGAAAATATAAAAAGGGATTACAGTATTTTCTTAAAACCAGCAACTTATTACATGTTAAAATTGTTCTGCATAGGATTAGAGTGACAGTACAAAAGGTTGAGTAACATATCCTAGAAACCAGCTAAATTTAATTTGTTATATGTTTAATTGTAGACTAAGTGAGAGTTTCCAGAAGGTCCCCAATGGCCACAGCATGCTTGCTAATGGAGACACCCTACCTGCGATTAATTCAACTTCAAGGTAAATAAAGAATTTAAGTACACAAAACATGAAGTGTCTCCCAAAGCACGTATGTGACTGCATTTGAGTTACCACTAAATCCCAGACATTAAAAATAAAACATGCCTTCATGTTTTATTTTTAATGTTGAGATAGAGAAGGGAACACCTAGTATAAAATGTTGAAAAGATAGAGTAGAAAAGATAGAGAAGGGAATACCTAGTAGAAAATGTTGGGAGGACCCACTCGGGTTGAAAGCTGCATGCCGAAAGTAGACTATAGACCGAACATGATGGCCGCTCAATACCTCTATTGCAAACTACAACATCCAACAGGAGAGAAAAGAAAAGGGAATGCCCTGCCGCAGAGGCAGGGTGGGATGGTGGGGGTTGGCGTGGGGGTGGTGGGAGGGATACTGGGGACATTGGTGGAGGAGAATGGACACTGGTGGAGGGATGTAAACAAAATGCAAACAGGAAGTTCATAAATTTGTAACTGTACCTCATGGTGATTCACTAATAAAAATTTTAAAAATAAAAATAAATAAAACATGGGTGTCCCAAACAGTACAGGGGTTAAGGTGTTTGCCTTGCTTGTTTCAACAAGCCAACCTTGTTTCAACCCTCTACAACTACCCTCTATTGTAGTCCCCAATCCCCTGAGAACTCTCTGATGTGACCTAAAGCAAACAGCCCCACCTCAACTCCCCCCACTCTGCAAAAAAATAAATAAATAAATAAATCCAGATTGGAACCTTTTTTTGGTGTCCTCCCTTGGTGCTTGTGGCATCTCTGAATTCCCAGCACTGATGTTAGTTTTTCTGCCCAAATGAGGGGGGCTCCTGGTGCCCTTGAAGCTTTGCCTACCTTCCCACAGTGTGGGGAAACATCTACCAAGCCACCTGCCTGTCCCAGTGCTGCACCCACTTTCTCTGGTTTGTCCCTGAGATGGTCTTTAAGGGACTGGCCAAGCACCGGCTTTCTCCTCTGTAGCCCATTTCAGTTTAACTGTTACTGTGAGATTGCACGGTCTCGGGTCAGCTTCCTTGAGTATCCATGAACCAGTCTTCAGTGGAATTTTTTGGTACTGTGTCCCTCCTCAAACCCTCTCCCATTCTCGAGTGGTTTTCTGTGAAAACAGCAATGAATGGTTTCAGTTCTGAACTGGATCAGAAATAGTGTGGGCAAGAAGGTGGGATGAGCACATCAGAGAACTGAGAATGAAGTTTCCTTCTAACATTTTTTTAGATTAGCAAATATAAAGTAAAAAAAAGTAAAGAATCTGGAGAGATGGTACAGTGAGTAGGGCATTTGCCCTGCACATGGTAAACCTAGGTTGGAGTTCTGGAATCCTGTATAGTCCCCCCAAGCACTGCCACGTGTGATTTCTGAATGCAGACCCATAAATAAGCTCTGGGTATTGCCCCAAACCAAAAACAACAAAAATATAAAATAATAGATAAAAAATGAGATAGAAATATTAGGATGCTGCATTGAATAAAGTAAAAAATAACCTCCAGAGAACCAGTTCACTGAAGATGCTGCTTCAAGGTTTGCATCCTGGTTCCTTTCATTGTTGATGTGCCAGTACTAGAAACAGAAAGCTGGGGTTGGATATTGTGTGACTAGTGGAGACAGTGGTTGCTTCCTTGGTACTCTTCGAGATTCATAAAACTAGCAACAGGAAGGAGGTTCCAGTGTCAAAAATTAAAATGGGGGCAACTTAACAACATTCTAAGTAGATGAGAAGGCAAGAGAAGACGCATAACTAAACATCTGTCATGGAAAAAGATAACCCCATATCAATAATTTAAGTTTTAAACCCAAAGAAAGAGAGCATGTATTAGGCATTTTATAAAATAAGACATACATATTGCCAACAAACACATATTATTAACATCTTTAGCTATTAAGAACATGAAATTTAAAACCCCAAGAGACAATCTTCATACCCCCTAGAAAGCCTATACTGTAAAAGATAGAGGCTGGGCAGTCAGTTCAATGGGCTGAATGCAGGATTTGCATGCAGGAGGTTGGGGCTCAATCCCCAGCACCACACAGTACTCCAACACCACCAACAGGGAACCTTGAGGACCAAGCCCAGAGTAACCCCTGTGCACAGTTAGAGGTGAACTCTCCACCACAATTTAAAAAATAAACAACAGAACATATTAGAAAAGGCATAGGGGCTGAAGTGATAGTACAGTGGGTAGGGCATTTGACTTAATCAAACCGCTGGCCTGGGTTTGATTTTCAGCATCCCATATGGTCCCCCAAGTAATTTCTGGGTGCAGAGTCAGGAATAAGTAACCCCTGAACATCGCTGGGTTTAACCCCCCCCCCCCAAAAAAAGAAAAAATATGCATAAACTGGAGCCTGGAACAAATGGTACAGCAAGTAAGGCATTTGCTTTGCATGTGGCCAGTCCTAGTTTGATCTCCAGGAACCCATATAGTCCCCCATGAGAACCACCAGGAATGATTCCTGCCTACAGAGCCAGGAGTAAGTCCTGAGCACGCTGGGTGTGGCCCCAAACCAAAAACTTAAAATTTAAAAAGGCATAAAGAAAGTGAAATTCTTATACATTTCTGGTAGAAATGGAATGGCACCTTAGAGAGCTTTTTAGTTTCGTAAAAAGCTAAGCAGAGACACAGCAGTGAATCCCGGAAGACAGCAGCTCGCCAGAGGTCTCTCAGGATCCTGTACCGAGCCAACTCTACTGGGGCACCTCAGATGAAGCGGGTGTGCCCTCTTAGCCCACTCCAGGTGAAGCCCTGGTGGCCACGAGCTCCCAGGTATGCAGATTCAGGGACTCCAGACCTCATGATGGCGGTGGAGATGGCCGGCCCTTCCTGCCTCCCGCCCACTTGGGGTCCTGGCTGTCATGCCCACAAACTGCCTCCAGGCACTATCTCAGCGCATCAACAGCCTTGATCCAGAGACTCCCAAATGAATCTCAAAATGGATTAGTTCCCTACAGAGATGTCATTGGACCCCAACCATTTACAATTTTAGAATTCCAGAAGCATGTGGCTACTTTTGTGGCCATGCAACCTCTCATGACATTCATAATAAGCAATAGAAAATTAATTATCTAGCATCTGCTCCTGGCAGGCAGGCTTGAATGATGGTGGGAAAATTAGAAATAATGGTGGTGGGAAGGTGTAATGGTGGTGGGATTGTATTAAAATATTGAATGTACTGCTCGGGGGTGGGGGGGCAAAAATTATTGAATGTAATCAATTTATGTGAACAACCTTATGAAAATAAAACTAAAAAGAAAAAAAGCTAAACAGAGCCAGGGAGACAGACCAAAGGGCTAATGGGTAGGCTTTGCATGCAGGAGGCCTGGATTCAATCCCCAGCACCACATGGTCCCCCAAACACCACCAGAAGCAACCTCAAGAAACTTTCTAGAAGCAACCCCTGAATATTGATGGATGGCCCACAAATACAGCAACTGAAAGCTAAACACAATGCATATCTTCAGGTGTTTATTCAGGAAAAATGAAAACATATCCACACAAAGACTGTATGTAAATGTTCACTGAAGCATTATTCATAATATCCAGAAACCTGAAATAAACTAAATGTCCATCTGCTGGTGAATGGATAACAAAAACATGGTATAGTCATACAATGAACTACTACTAAGAAATAAAAAAGAAAGAAATTATATTACAACACAAAGAAATTGCTACAGCACAGAACCTCAAAAATATGCTAAAATTTCAAAGGAGCATATCAAAGGTCATCTAATGTATAATTCCATTTATGTCAAATATCAAAAAAAGGAAAGTCTATGCAGACAAACAGTAGAATGGTGTTGAATATTCTATCCTTTGAGACAATGAGGAGGAATGAGGGATAGTAAGGAGGAATGTGGGATTGTAATTCAGAATAACTGCAAACAAACAGGAGGGACACTTCTGCTGCTCTGCTGGAACTATGCAAAAAATGTGATTATTGGGGCTGGAGCGATAGTACAGCGGGTAGGGCGTTTGCCTTGCACACAGCCAACCCGGGTTCGGATCCCAGCATCCCATATGGTCCCCTGAGCACTGCCAGGAGTAATTCCTGAGTGCAAAGCCAGGAGTAACCCCTGTGTATTGCCGGGTGTGACCCAAGAAGCAAAAAAAAAAAAAAAAAATTGTGGTTATGGCTGCAAAATGCTAAAAATGTACTAAAACTCATAGAATTGCACACTTTCCTGAATTCTATTATCTGTAAATTAATTATCAATAAAATTTTAAATGCTAAATTGCTAAAGAAGGAATATGATAAAAAGAGACCTAAATCTACTCATCAATAATCATGTTAAATGTAAATAGTTTAGGGGCAGGAGAGAAGCACAGAGATTATGGCACTTGCTTTCCCTATTCCCCAGCACCATATATGGTCCCCTGAGCACCAAAACTGATCCCTGAGCAAAGTCAGAAATAAACCCTGAGCACTGCCAGATGTGGCCCAAACACACACACAAGAAAAAGAAAAACAAATTCACTCCAAATAACAAGATGTACATAAATTAAAAGTTAAAAGATGGAAACTAGAGACTATGGAAATTCTAAGCAAAAGAGAGCTGGAGTGGCTGTTTTGCCATCAGATCCGGACCTACCATGAGTAAACAGTTGCAGTGGGAAATGATCACAAGACGAAATAAACGCAATCCTATTGCTGCAACTAACAATAGAGGCTCAAACTATATATAGCAAAAACTAGTCTTACTAAAAAATCAAATATATGACTATGCTTGAAAGCTTAAACACTACTCTCCGTGGTCAATAGAACAAGTAAATAGAACATCAGTAAGGATATGGAAGATCTGAACAATGCTATCAATCAATTTGACCTAATTGACATTTACAGAGTACTCCGGCCAACAAAATTCTTTGAGAGTGCACATGAAAGATTCACCAAGAGGAACTAGATTTCTAGGCCATAAAATAAATCTTAATGAATTTTAAAGAATTGAAATCATACAGAGTAGTTTCTTGGACTTTAATGTAATGAAAATAGAAGTCAATGACCAAAAAAAGAATAGCTGTAAAAGTCCTAAAATAGTTAGAAATGGGACAAGCATGTATATTGCAAAGCATGTATATTGCTGAGACCACATGCCCAGTGCAAGAAAATAGTTGAATTGAACGAAAGACACATCAAAAGCCAGAGCCATAGTACAGAGATAGGGTGTGTTTGCCTTGCACATAGCCGATCCAGGTTTGATCCCTGGTACCCAATATGGTCCCCCTGAGCCTACCAGGAGTAATCCCTGAGTATAGGCCAGGAGTAAGCCCTACGCATTGCCAGCTATACCCCTCAGCACTCCCCAAAGGAATATACATCATACCAAATTTATATTCTTGGCTCTGTTCTTCCCCATTCAACAGAAACTGCCTCTCCTAGTGCAGTGCTAACCACATGCCTCAGACACAGGTGAAGTCTGAAAGAATGGATTTGGCCATATTTGGCACCAAGTTACCAGTAAAAATTGTGGTCCATTGATGATCCCCTCAGACATCAACTCATCGTCTACGTTTTCAGTGTGATTCTACCCACAGCAAGTCCAGTGGCAATTAAGGCTGAGAACAGGAAGCTTGTCATCAATAGAAAGATCATCTCCATCTTGCAGAATCAAAGTTCACCCATATCAAGTGAGATGGTGCTGGCACCAACTATGTCCTGGAGACCACTGGTGTCTTCAAGATCTTGGGGAAGGTTGGGATTCACATGAAGATTGGAGCCCAAAGGCTTATCATCTCTGACCTTTCTGCCAGTGCCACTATTGTGTATGATTGGTGTGAACCACAAGAAATACGACAATTCTTCAAGATTGCCAGCGATGTCTCCTGCACCCACTATTGCTTAACTCCCCCACCTCCCGGAGAAAGTTAACAATACAACTTTGACATTGTGGAAGATTTCTTGACCACAATCCTTGCCGTACAGAAGACTGCAGAGAGCCCCTCTGGGCAGCTGTGACTGACTGATGGCTAAGGGATCATCATCTAAGCTTCCACCTTAAACTGAAAACTAAGCTTCCACCTTAAACTGAATCTAAATATAATCTAAACTGAATCTAAATCTAACCTTAAACTGAAAGCATAAAAAAAAAGCAAGGTGTCATAATCCCTGCTGCCACTGGCACACCTAAGGCTGTGGGCAAGGACACCCCAGAGCTAAGTGGAAAGCTGACCCACATGGCCTCTGCATCCCCACTCCCAGTGCATTAGCTCGGGATCTGACCTGACACCTGGAGAAAGAGGCCAAATTAGACAACACCAAGAAAGAGGTGAACCAGTGGCCAGAGAAATAATGCAGTGGGTAGGGCGCTTGCCTTGCACACAGTCAGCCCAGGTTCAACCTCCAGCATCCCATATGGTCCCTAGGAGTGATCCCTGAGTGCAGAGCCAGAAGTAAGTCCTGAACATCACTGGGTATGACCCAAAAAAGGTGGAGGGTAGGGGTAACCAGTTCCACAGGGCCCCCTTAAGGGCATCCTGGACAACACAGGACCAGGGGTTCTCCCACAACTTTAACAGTTATACCCACTGCCACTGCATTGGAAAAAACAATTTGGATACTAGTAAAGAAGAATGTCCTAAAATTATATAGTGATGATAATTATGTAATACTATAAATATACTAAAAAACACTGAATTATACACACTCAGGTTGAATTTACACTCTGAATTATATCTCAATACTTTTTAAAGTAAAAGAAAGATCTGATGCCCCCCCCCAATCTAACCTTCTACCTTAAACCCAAAACAAAAAGCAAACTAAACCTAAAGGAAGCAAATGGAAGAGAATAATAAATGTAAGGGGCCCGGGGATGGCTCAGTGCTAAAGTTCCCGCCTTTAAGTCATGACACTGTGAGTTAGATTCCTGACACTGTCCCACATGCCACATGCAATCCCAAAACCACAATCCAGTGTGCAATCAGGGCACCACAGCCAAATGTGTGTGAGCATCAGAACTGAAGTGTGCAAGCACCAAAGCCAAAAGTGTGACTCTAAGTCATTATAGCAACGACAAAATGAAGACAAGGAACAAGTCAGGGATATGACTCAAGTGGCCGAGCACATATGTAGCATGTGCAAGGCCCTGAGTTTGATTCTCAACACCAGATGACTCCCAGACCACCTTCAGGCATGGCCTAGGTAGCCCCCAAACGTGGCCAGGGTGGCCCTGGTGGCCCCCTGCATGGCAGCACCGGACCTCAAGCTCTGAATCATGAAGTTCACATCTTGAATCACATGGTGAGCATCACTGGGAATGACGCTTGGTCATATGACCCAGCACCGCCTCCCCTATTTAAGAGAATAACAGCAGGGCTAGAGAGAGAGAGTTCAGAAGGTGAGGCACTTGTCCTGCATGAGGCCACTTCAGCTGTGACCCTGTTTGGATCCCCTGCACTTCATATGATTCCCCTGAGCACCACCAGGGGTCACTCCTGAGCACAGAGCTCGAAATAAACCGCTGAACACTGCCAGGTAAGGCCCCTAAAATTACAAGAAAATAAAGGAAAGGGTAAAAAAAAATAATGAATTTTTTTTTGCTTTTTGGGTCACACCCGGCAATGCACAGGTGTTACTCCTGGCTCTTCGCTCAGGAATTACTACTGGCGGTGCTCAGGGGACCATATGGGATGCTGGGATTCGAACCTGGGTTGGCCGCATGCAAGGCAAACTCCCTACCCGCTGTGCTATCGCTCCAGCCCCAAGAAAATAATGAATTTAAGTGCAGAATTTAATACAATTATAAATACTCCCCCTCCCCATTTTTTTCCGGCTCCAGGAATTGAACCCAGGGCTTGTCACCTGAAGTAGATACTCAACTCTTTAGCTTCACAGCAGGTCCCTTGATTACTTTTTTGCTGTTGGTTTATAACACACTGAGTCAGGAGAAGAGCTTCATGTCTTTATAAGTGTACACAAGTCTCATCATATCTACTACCAAAGCTATAGTGCCACCACACTATTAAAATGAACCCCAAGGGGGTATGGTGCTGCCATCAGGTCAACCTGTACCTGTGGGGCAAGTGCATCAGCAGCCTGATGGCTTCCTGATACCCCAAAATTGCTGCTGTGCCTTTGGCCAGACCCCAACAACTTGGGACCAAGTTTACCAAGAAATTAAACGGCCAAAAGTTAGGTATGTGGGAGACACACCCACAAACCACCTTCAGCCCAGCTATATAAGCTCAACACAGGCAGGGGAAGGGTTGGAATGGGGGTTGGGGGGCGGCAATACTGGGGGTTTTGGTGGTGGAAAATGTGCACTGGTGAAGGGATGGGTGTTTGATGATTGTATGACGGAAGCTCAAACATGAAAGCTTTGTAACTGTATCTCACAATGAATCAAAAAAGGGGAAAATAATAACAAAATAATAAAATATAAAATTAACATTCAGAATAAAAGTTTTTAAAAAGTAATGTGGAGGGGCTGGAGAGATAGCACAGCGGGTAGGGCGTTTGCCTTGCACGCGGCCGACCCGGGTTCGATTCCCAGCATCCCATATGGTCCCCTGAGCACGGCCAGGGGTAATTCCTGAGTGCAGAGCCAGGAGTAACCCCTGTGCATTGCCAGGCGTGACCCAAAAAGCAAAAAAAAAAAAAAAAAAAAAGTAATGTGGAGATCAGCCACCATCCAGATCACAAGGCTGTTTCTCCTGAAAGGGAGCATAACATGAGACCTCCGTAATGATGCCACTGGATTTCATGCCAAGCTGTTTCACATGGGGTGCCCCAGAGGGGGCAGATGAGAGCCCTCCCCACCCCAAGGGACCCAGCCCCGGCAGCCAAAACCCCCCACATTCCAACCGTCTCCATGCTCAAGGCCACTCCCCATGTGCTCAGGCTGAGCTTCACATACGAGTAAACATTTTCCTGGGCCATGTGGCTGCCTTTGCAGTCACGCAACACATCACAAAACACTTTCTACCCATTCTCCATAATTACCACACCACATTTGATGGGGTTCAGACAGTAGGCAACAAATCATAGGGGGAAATATATATATGCATATATATTTTTTTCAGATATATATACCAAAGCTCACATCACCCAAACTTTAACAACATGTTAGTGATATCCTATAGGATGTCTTAATGGCTCCTGCCAAAATAGAGCAATCTTCACACTGTTTCCTATATGAACACTTTTTTGTAAGCATGTTCAGCAGTTCTTCACAACAGACAATACAAAGTATACTATTTTGGTTGTGTTTTAGAACAGGGATTGGGGCTTGGGATGGAAATATCCCAAATTTGGTGGTAGGAAGGTGCAATGGTGGTGCAACTTGTGTTTGAATATTGAAAGTAATCAAACATTGTGAACTAACTTATAAAATTTTTAAAAAATTAAAAAGGTAATGTGGAGCTCATGCCCAATTCAATCAGCTTAATCAATGGCTGAATAAATAGTAGTGCTCCTACATTATAATTAATTAATTAATTAAATGAACCCCAGTTAGAACACTGTATGACTGAGACCCAATCATGAACAGTTGTGTAATAATCTATCTCATGGTAATTCAATAAAAAAATTAATAAAATAAAAATTTTAAAAAGTGAACCCCCCCAAACATCCTTCTACTCCCCTTTTTCTCTGGTAACCCCCATAGTTTTCACGGTTCAAATGTTATTTTTCTTGTAATATGTTGAGGACCTCCAGAACCCAGCCACAGCCATGCTCAGGCCACTCTCCCCATGTTCAGATGAACCTCACGCATGGGGAGCCAGCAGAGGAACCCAGGTGTGCGGGACCTGGGGCAGAGATCTCCAAGGCTGCTCAGATTAGGACTGGGTCTCATCCACCCAGATACCCCATTTTCCAGTAGCTAGGCAGTCACACCCAAAGACTGCCACTGGCGCCATGTAATCCCATCAACAGCCAACATCCAGAGACTATAAAACCAAGCTCTCAGAATGTGGCCTCGAGACATCTAACAGCCTAGTTCTCCCTCTTAGAGAACCTGACAAGCTACTGATAGTCTATTGCTCACTAGGGAGAGCCTGGCAAGATCCTGTGGCGTATTCATATCCAAAATACAGTAACAGATATATATATACCTCTCGGAGAGCCCGGCAAGCTACCGAGAGTATCCCGCCTGCACAGCAGAGCCTGGCAAGCTACCCGTGGCGTATTCGATATGCCAAAAACAGTTCCCTAGGTCTCATTCCCCTCACCCTGTAAGAGCCTCCAATCATTGGGAAAGACAAGTAAGGAAAGGCTGCTAAAATATCAGGGCTGAGTGTAATAGAGACGTTACTGGTGCCCGCTCAAGTAAATCGACGAACAATGGGATGACAGTGATACAGTGATGTCAGCTCATTGCTTCGGTTCTTCATATTCTATGTGAGTGAAGCTATCAGTAATTGTTTTTCACTTCCTGAATTATTTCACTTCCCATAACCACCTCCAGTTCTCTCCCAAAGTTCTCTCCCATGGTTTAGGCAAAGATGCGATTTCATTGTTTTGAGCAGTAGGGTCTTATTCTTTTGGGACTATATACCACGGCTCATGCATCCAGCACCATTCAGCAGGCATTTAGGTGGTTTCTCTGCTTTTGTGAATAATACTGCTATGCACATAGGGGAACAAATATACTTCCAAATTAGTGATTTCATATCCTTCAGATAAATGCATGATAGAGCTGGATCTAGAGTATCTTGCTCGCACGGCAGAGCCTGGTAAGCTACCTGTGGCATATTGGATATGCCAAAATCAGTAACAAGTCTCACAATGGAGACGTTACTGGTGCCCACTCAAGCAAATCAATGAGCAATGGGATGTCAGTCAGTCAGTGATACAGAGCTGGATCATATAGCATTTCCTTTGATGTTTTCCCTCAGGAATCTCCATTTCATTGTCACAGAGGTTGTTTTACATGCTTTCCAACAGTAGTAGGGGAGGAAAGTTCCTTTCACTCCACACTTTCAACAACACTGGTTTTAGGTCTTTCTGATAAGCCAGTTTCACAGGTGTGATGTGGAATTTTATTGAAGTGGGGATTTTTTGATTTTTTTTTTGCAGGGGAGGGGTCCACACTAAGCAGTGCTCAGGGTTTATTCCTGGCTCTACACTCAGGGATCACTCCTGGAAAACTTGGGGGACTGCTGGAGCGATAGCACAGCGGGTAGGGCGTTTGCCTTGCACGCGGCCGACCCGGGTTCGATTCCCGGCATCCCATATGGTCCCCTGAGCACCGCCAGGAGTAATTCCTGAGTGCAAAGCCAGGAGTAACCCCTGTGCATTGCCAGGTGTGACCCAAAAAGCAAAAAAAAAAAAACTTGGGGGACTATGGGGTGCCAGAGACGATCCTGGGTTGGTTGCATGCACGGCAAGTGCCTTACCAGGTGTACTCTCTCTGGGTCTCACTTTGACCATTTTAAAAATTCGGCTGTTTTTGTTGTTATCTGTGTGAGTTCTTTGAAAAAATTAGGCAATGACTCCTTGTTGAACATATGATGAGCAAATACCTGCTCCTAATGATCAGATTGCCTTTTTGTTCTACATGATGTCATGTTTATATATCCGTAGTGGGAAGGGGACTGGGTCATACCTGGTGGTGCTCAGGCTGTACTCCTGGCTCTGTGCTTAGGGATCACTCCTGTTAGTGCTCTGGGGACCATACACAGTGCTAGGGATCAAACCTATGTCAGCTGCATGTAAGGCAAGATCTTTACTCACTATATTATCTCTCTAGCCCCTCATGTTTATTTAAGCTTCTATTTCCCTGGCATTTAGAGCTGTGTTTTCAAATGCACCGATGAGGTCAAAGTCCAGGAAAAAATTACCTAACTTTTCTTCCATTAATTTTAAGAGTTTCAGGGAAACAATTATGTAACTTTTCTTCCATTAATTTTAAGAGTTTCAGGGACTGGAATGATAGCACAATTGTTAAAGAGCTTTCTTTGCACATGGCTGACCTGGGTTGGATCTCCAGCACCACATATGATGCCCCAAAGCACTGCCAGGAATGATTCCTGAGCGCAGAGTCAGGAGTAATCCATGAGCATCGCCAGGTATGGCCCAAAGAGAAAAATATATTTTTTAAGAGTTTCAGGAATTATGTTCAAATCTTTCATCCATGTTGAGATAATATATGTGCTTGGTATTAGTGATCTAGTTTCACCTTTTTTGCACATGGCCCTTCATGATCATATTATTTTTGTCTATCTTTTGTTGATGTGCTGTAATGTTAATTGATTTGCATGCTTCAAACCATCTTGGCATGCTTGGAATGAATCCCACTTGATCAGGGCATACGATTCCTTTGCTATATTGCTGGATTTGATTTGCCAAGATTTTGTTGAGAATTTTTTTAATCTATGTCCATAAGAGATATTGGTCTATAATTTTATTTGTGTTGTCATTATCCGGTTTTGAGATCAGAGTAGTTGAACCCTTGTAAATATATTGAAAATTATTCTGTTTTCTTCAATTTTTTGGACAAATATAATAAGGGTATTGTTACATCTTCTTTGAAAGTTTGATAGAATTCACTAGTGAAGCCATTTGATCTTGTTCTCCAAGGTTTTTGATTACTGTTTTGATTTCTATGGCTGTAATTGATCTGTTTAATTTTTTTCCTCCTGGCTCAGTCTTGAAAAGCTGTATGATTCCAAGAATTTATCCATTTCTTCTAGATGGTTCAATTTCTTTCTGTATAGATAATCATAGCAGTTTCTTTGGTAATACCATTGTAATTTTTCCTCTTTCATTTCTGATAGTTTTAAATAAGGAGTTTCTCTCTTGTTTTCTTAGTATCCTAACTAAAGTCTTATCCATTTTGTTTATTCTTTAAAAAAAATTACTGGTTTCATTGCTCTTTTGTATATTTTTTATTTCAATACATAAAATAAAATTAATAAGGAAACTCAAAGAAGCTATAACATCTAAGATTATTTTGAAAAAGAATATGCTTATAAACTTGACAAAAATGATTTTATGACTTACTATAAAGCTAGACTAATTTAGATAGCATTGTGGTATTTGGGAAAAGAATAGAGACACAGAGCAAAAGAGTGGAATAAAGAACCCAGAAAAGTAGGGCCAGAAACAGTTCAATGAACCAGAGCACATGCTTTGCAGGCAGAAGGCTTGAGTTTCATCCCCTCCACATTGCTCCTTGAGCAGCACTGGAGTGATGACCCTGAGCACCAAACTGGGAGTAGCCCCTAAGAACTTCTGGGTATGGCTCCAAAACTAAACAAAGTGGAAAAGAATCTAGAAATTGACCTGCAAAAAATAGACCAATTGATATTTCTAAAAGTGCAAAGATAATTCAATAAAAATATTTCCAACAAGGGGCTAGAATAATTGGCTATCTGTATGCAAAATAATCTCAATTCATACCTATTCTTCACGCAAAACATAATTGAAAATAAGTCATGAAACTAAGTATTAAAAAAAACCATAGAACTGTTTTTTCCCTAAAAGATGGGACAAAGTCTTTTATGATTTTAGGTTAGACAGAGTTCTGAGATATGACCCCAAGAGTGTAACCTATAACAGACAAAACTGACATGTTGCTTTTCATATAATTAAAACTGAGCTCTGCGAAAAACACTGTTAAAATTAAAGAAGAAAATTTATCATTTGGGAGGACATTTTTGTAAATCACTTAACTGAAAAGGGACTTGTATCTAGAAGACCTAAAGACTTCTCAGAAGTTAATAATAAAGACAAACAACCCACTTTTTAAAAACAAACAAGAAGTGTGTGAACCTTGATGAGCATCATGGTCGAATGTGCTAGCACCACAACCTTATCAAGAACCACATGTGTGACCACCACAGCCAGATGTGTATGAAACCCTGATCATTGCAGAAGAGAGGAGGGGATAATAAAAATAATAATAATAAGTAAGGTAGGAGGTAGAAGGAGGAAAACTTGGGACATTGGTGAAGGGATGGGTGTTGGAAACTTGTATGACTGAAACCAAATCATGAACAACTTTGTAACTTTGAATATCTCATGGTGATTTAATTTTTTTAATGCTGTTAATAACAACCAGCTAAAAATGAAACAGAATAATAACAATAATTAATAATAATGATAATAGTGGAGTTGTGCCCAATTCAGTTTAATCAATAGCTAAATAAATAGCAGTGCTCCTACATTATAAAATTTTTTTAAATAATGATAATATTTGAATAGACACTCTACCAAAAATGTTAAATGGATGGTAAATAAGTACAGGACAGGAAGTTCAACATCAGGACCAGAGAGAGAGAGTACAATAGGTAAAGTGTTTGCCTTGCACACAGCTGGCTGACCTGGGTTTGATTCCCAGCACATTAAATAGTCCCTTTAAACCCACCAGGAATAAGCCGTGAACACAGAGCCAGAGCTAAAACCAGGTGTAAGTCCTGAGCTCTGCCAGATGTGGCCAAAAATCTTTTTAAAATTTTAAAAAATCGGGACTGGAGCAATAGCACAGCGGGTAGGGCGTTTGCCTTGCATGCAGCCGGCCCTGGTTCGATTCCCAGCATCCCATATGGTCCCCTGAGCACTGCCAGGAGTAATTCCTGAGCGCAGAGCCAGGAGTAACCCCTGTACATCGACAGGTGTAACCCAAAAAGCAAAAAAAAAATTAAAAATCATGTCACTATAAAAATTAAATGAAAATCAATAAAATACTAATGAATAGTTGTTATATTAAATAAAAACAAAACATAAAAATTAACAATACATGGGTCAGAGCGATAGTACAGTGGGTAGGGCGTTTGTCTTGCATGCAGCCAACCCGGGTTCAATATTCGGCATCCCATATGGTTCCCCAAGCAGCACCAGGAATAATTCCTGAGTACAAAGCCAGAAGTAACTCCTGAGCATCACTGGGTGTGACCCCCCTGAAAAAAAAGTTAACAATACCAAGTACTGGAGAGGACCCTGAGCAGTTGGACACTCATACATTGTTGATGCAAATGCAAAACGATACACTCATTTTGGAAAGCACATTAAAGAAGAAAAAACCCTTACCACACCACCCAGCAATCAGACTCCTAGACATTCACCTAAATAAAATGAAAACTGAGGCTACAAAAACCCATATAGAAAGGTCTCTAGTGATTAATGCGTGATCACACAAAACCAATAACAAGTTCTAATGTCACTCAACCAGTTGGCAGAAGCCTAAGGTAAGGGATAGACGAGAGGAAGAAAAGCAGTAGCCACAGGCAACGCAGGTACTGCACAGCTGGGGAGAGTGCAGCGGCAGCTCATTAACTCAGATCCAGCGATTCCCACACTTCATGCTGTTTGGTTCTGAGTTTCACATGCCTGGGAGAGACGGATATTATTCCAAAGTAACTGGGGGTCTACCTCTGGATCAAGCACTGGTGGCTGGGGGCCAACCTGAGTTTAAAGAAGGCTCTGGGCATCTGCCCATGGGGCAGGCTTGGGTGGTGGGAATATTCGAAATAATGATGGTGGGAAGGTGTTATGGTGGTGGAATTGGTGTTGAAATGTTGAATGTGAACAATTATTGTGAACAACTTTATGAAAACAAAATTTAAAAAAAATTTTAAGAAGGTGCTGGGTAGTGTCCCTGTGCATTGGAGCCCCTCACAGCCCAGGAGAGCTGTTTTATCTTAGAGGTAATTGCTCTGAGAGATGTGCATGACAGGCATGAAGGGTGACTGAGTCCCTGGCCCTGGAGGTCATTATTAGAATGTGAAAAGGACTTAATGTTCGGTGCCATTCTGGTATCTTTTCAAATATTATTTAATCTTTTTAATATCCCTTAGCCTGTTTAATATTTCAACAAGCTTTTGTCTAAGATCTAAGAGAATTTACCTACAGGGGCTGGTGTGAGGGTACAGCGGGTAAGGTACTTGCCATGTATATGGCCAAGCCAGGTTCAACCCACAGCACCACATATAATCCCTTGAGCACCACCGGAAGAAGACCTGAGCTAAGCCAGGTGTGACTGTCACCGTCACTGTCATCCTGTTGCTCATCGATTTGCTCGAGCAGGCACCAGTAACGTCTCCATTGTGAGACTTGTTACTGTTTTTGGCATATCGAATATGCCATGGGGAGCTTGCCAGGCTCTCCGAGAGGGGTGGAGGAACAGAACCTGGGTCGGCCGTGTGCAAGGCGAACGCCCTACCCGCTGCGCTATCGCTCCAGCCCCATCTCCTCATTGGATTGATTTCTAAATACTTAATCATCAAAGTATCGATCCTGCCCTACCCATCTGATCAAGAACTTGTGGGAACCCCTGTTATCCACCCTATTACAATATCTAAGCATTAAGGGTTCAAAAAACAAACAGTAGCTCTCTGCCTTGCCAGTCCTATTTAACTAGACATGTGTTGAGCAGATGTCTAGACATGAAAACAGATATGGGAACCATATTTGTGCATCTTCTTGACAAGAACTATAGGTATCAGAGAATGCAATATGTGAATTCAGACAATTCTAGAATATTTCTGGTATAGGTTTGTCATAACTAAACAATGTGGTGGGAGTGGTTCAAAATACAAACTCTATGGTCAGGCTACTTTTGCAGCAATCTTTCACTGTTAGCTCAGAGTCTTGGCTGCCTGCAAACCTCTTTATTCATCCCTGTCTTTTCTTTTACTATTTCTTTAACCTTTAAAATCCTTTTCATTTTGTTTTGGGTACAGACCTGGCATTGCTCATGGCTTATTTCTGGCTTTGTGCTCAGGGATCACTCCTGGTGATACCTGGAGAACTGTAGGCAGTAGAGAATGAAACCGAGGTCAGCCACAGGCATGGCAAGTGCTTTACCTGCCGGCAACAGCCCTAATCTTGAAAATCTTGTCTTGTACTGCCTCATTATTCAATTCTGTGTCCCACACTTTGGATAAAGTGATCCGTCTCCAAAACGTTTGTGTTTTGATACTCCTAACCTTTAGATGGGCTGGAGCGATAGCACAGCAGGCAGGGCATTTGCCTTGCATGCAGCCAACCCGGGTTCGATTCCTCCGTCCCTCTCGGATAGTCCAGCAAACTCTTGAGAGTATCTTGGCCCACGTGGCAGAACCTGGCAAGCTACCCGTGGCATATTCAATATGCCAAAAAACGGTAATAACAAGTCTCACAATGGAGATGTTACTGGTGCCCACTTGAGCAAATCGATGAACAATGGGATGACAGTGATACAGTGAACCTTTTGATATTCCAAACAGTCTTTTTAATACCAAGAAGTTCTTTTCCAGACTGGATTAAGAGCATAATGGCTTTGACTACCTTCCTGTAAGCGGACAGTAACAGATTCCTAAACAGTGTCCCCCATATATTGAGCACTATTCTGGCAACTCTGTAATCCCCAGTGCCCCAAGCAATTTCCATTTGCTCTAAGGCCAACAGTGTGCAAGCACCACAAACAGGGGCGCTACGTGGCAAGTAATGCAACTAAAATAATAATAATAATAATAATAATAATAATAAATGATGTGCAAGTTCCATGGCCAGGAAAGACCACCTTTGCCAGAGTGAGCACCCCAGCAAAGCTTTTGTGCAAGCATATCTCCCCGGAAGCCCATTACAACAACAGTATCAGCAATAACAATAATAAAGGATGGGGGAGGGAAAGGGAATTATTTTTTAAGTTGTGGGGACAGGGAAAGAGCAATAATAAAGTGGGTAGGGCACCTGCCTTGCATGAAACTGACCAGAGTTCCTTCCCCAACACCCCATCAGGTCACCCATGCCCACCAGGAATGATCCCTAAGAGCAGATCCAGCAGGAAGCCCTGAGCACTGCCAGATGTTGCCTCCCCCCCTCAAAAAAAAATGTTGCCCAGGATCAAAGAGATGTTTCAATGGGCTGAGCACATGCTTTGCAGCAGGAGGCCCGGGGTTCAGTCCCCATGCAGCCCTCTGAGCAACTCTCAAGCACAGAGCCAGGAGCAGTCCCTGGGTAGTGCTAGGTGCAGCCCCCCCAAATAAAAAAGTTGCAGTTTTTGAACATGTGAGAGTTTGCATGTAATTATAAAAGAGATTTTCATCAACCTTATGACCCTGAGCACAATAAGATAAATACTAATTATGCCTATTTCCTTAACCTAAGATATAAACAGCAATATCAACAGCAAGATAAATGCTAATTATGTCTATTTCCTTAACCCAAGTGCCTTTATAAAATAATCTGCCTCCTTGGAACATCTACCATATCCGTTCCTCTATTGAACACAATTTGCTGTCGTACAATGCTTAATTTCTCTGTGAGGCTACAGCTCCTTGAGAGAAAGTAAACTGTGTCTCATTCTTAGATGCCCTGGTTCTGGTTCTGGCTCGGGGAACAATACCTGGCACGGAGAAGTGATCAATACATTTTTTTTTTAATGAAGGAATTAACCAGAAGAGATTTCTATAGTGATGCTGTTACAAACTTCTCTTCACATAACCTGAGCAAGAGTATAAAAATAACACTGAAAACAGTTCAGAGAACCCAAACTGGGAAGCTGTTGGTATGATGGAACCCTAAAGGTTTTACCACACTTTACCTAAACTAAATGAAAAGCTGCTTCTTTTAAGTGAGTTTGACTGGCAAGAATGGAATAGTGGTTCCTGAGAAGGTGGGACTGAGTTTGAAACTATGCCTGTTAAAAGTTTAGCTTCTTGGGTTTAATGGCCCCTCAGGTGAAATACTACAATCTTGACACTCTTTCCTCTAAGGAAATTTTTTGCAGTATTTTCACCAATTTTTCATAACAAATAATACAAAATACATTATTTCAGTTTTGCTTTGGAGCAGGGGTTGGGGTTTGGGATGGAAACATCTCAAATATGGTGCTGGGAAGGTGTAATGGTGGTGTGTTTGGTGTTTAATATTAAATGTAATCAAATATTGTGAACTACTTTATAAAATAAAAAAAGTTTTTAAAAAAGTTTAGCTCCTACTGAATTGTACAATCCAGTTCACTGCCTTTGACTATCCAGGCTCCATAGAGGGAAAGATGGATGACAAAAAGGCCCCAGTGGAATTCCCAACAAGAACATGCAGGAACCAATTCTGAACACACACACCTTAGTGAGGCCAGCTGAGGCCTGCCGGACCCTGGGGGCATACTGCTAAGTTTTCAGTCTAAATTCGATCTTATAAATAGCATCCGCGCTGCTCCCTGCAATGCTCCAGGAGTGAAAACACAAGGTGGATTTAAAAGTATTTTTCACAATCAGTTAACCTACCATGTAAAGTTGCTATAAGTGAAAATGTGTACAGATTTTTCTGTTCAGATGCCCAATTGTTTCTACTGCTTTTGTATGGAACTACATTGCAATAATAAAGACAAAAGTAGTATAGTAGCACTGTCTCCCATTGTTCATCGATTTGCTCAAGCGGACACCAGTAATATCTCCATGGTGAGACTTGTTACTTGTTGTTACTGTTTTTGGCATATTGGAATACACAATGAGTACTTTGCCAGGTTCTGCCATGCAGGCGGGATGCTCTTGGTAGCTTGCCGGGCTCTTCGAGAAGGATGGAGGAATCGAATCCTGGTCGGCCGCATGCAAGGCAAACACCCTACGTCCCCCCAAAAAAAACCAAACTTAGCTTCTCCTATAGAAGTAGCATTATAACAAGATGGTTGAGAGCACTGGGTCTGAAGTTAGAATACCTAGATGTCAATCTCCACAAGACAGTAGTTATATTCTTAGGCAAGTTCTTTCATCTCTCTGTGCCTTGTTTCATTGCCACAATATATAGCCTCCACAGACCCTCGAAAAGATGTTGCTAAAGCTACAATCATATTTAAGGGGTTTGGAACAGTATTAGGCACTTCATTTTATTTTTGGTTTTGGGGATCACATCTGGTGGTGCTTGGCTCTACATTCAGGGATCACTTCTGGTGGTGCTCAAGGGGCCATAGAGGGTTCTAAGGATCAAACTCAGGTCAGCAGCATGCAAGGCAAATGCCCTACCCAGGGTCATATCACACCAACCCCTGGCACTTTGCTAGCTGTATAAAAACCCCATCACACCCTCTATTCAATAGTGTAAGTTCCAGGATGCTAAAGATAAAATGAGTTTGTTGCTTTTGTTTTTTTTGAGGGTGGAGACTCTCAAGTCATAGGGTCCCTCGGGGAGACTCTAGAGCAATCTAGACAGTGATTCAATGTGGATCCCCAAGAGGTTGCAGTGTATCTTGTGCTTTGAGCACAGGGGACTAGCAGGGTCACCCTACTGGTGCTGGGGAACCCCAGAGCCACACCCAGCAGTGCTCATTGGACCACATAGTGCTGGGGATTCAGCCTGGGTCTGCTGCATGAAAGGCAAGCACCTTTACCCCTATACTGTGTATCAGTTTTGGTATTTTTTAAAATTTTTCCTACAGTTCCTAGTAGTGTACAACAAAAACTAGATGCCCCAAAGGGATGCGAAACGTATTGGAGGCAACAGAAACGGGATGCACGAGAAAATGAAGGTAAGTTCTGAGTCCAAACGCAGCTAATTTAAATAAAAGGGCTCTTGACTTGTTCTTTGCAAATCTGCAGTTCTTTCTTTGTAGTGAGTTGCTAGGTGTTTCATGATTTGGTCTCTTCCCTGCCCTCTCTCAAGCACGTAGGTTGGTGTGATGCACATTTCGCCCTTAGAACTGCTGGCCTCCTGACAAGCGGCTGTTCGCATCGTCTGAGGGATGAGCTTGCTGCAGCAAAAAAGTGGGTTACATTACAGTATTGCTTGGCTACGAGAGATGAAGGGCCAATAATTTAAGAAAACAGCGCACAGGGAGGTTTGGGCCAGCCAAGCACTTTGCGAAAGGCTCGTCTGGACACTCTCCAGCGGGGTACTCGCGAAGGTGAGTTGCCCTAAAGCGGGCGGCGGCGTGCCCCGAGAGCCCCCCCATCTCGAGCCGAGACCCCGGGGGTGCGGCCGGCGGCTCGATGAGTCATTCTCACCTCCCCAGCAGGTGCGGACGGGCGGACGGGCGGACGCCCGCAGAGCCCCTGCGGCGCCCCCTCCCGGGCCGCCTCCTCTCCACGGGCTCTGACCTTGCCGCGGGCAGCCAGACTGGCGCAGTCCGCGCGCCGCAGAGAGCCGGGCGCTGCCGGGGCTGGCGGTAGGCGTGGGGAGGGCGCCCCTGGACGACCCGGCCGGCCGCCCTCCCGCCGGGCCCCGCAGACGCGGCGGGGCGCGAGGAGGAGCGCGCGGGGCGGGGCGGGGCGGGGCGGGGCGGGCGCGCCCACCGGCCCGCCGAGGGCGGCTGGCGCGGGCGCACGCGCGGCGCGGGCCCGGGGGGCGGGGAGGGTGGGTGTGCTCGGGGCGCGCGCGCCGCCGCCGCCGCCGCCTCTGCCCGCCGCGCCGCCCGCGCCGCCTGCTCCCGACGTCGGCCCCGGCTCGCCACTGCCCCAGCGGCCATGGGCGGCGTGGAGCCCGCGCTGTAAGCGGCCGCCAGCCCCGGACCCGGGGGTCCCGCGTCTTGACAGTCGGGTAAGCGGGGGCGGCGGGTGGCGGGGCACCCGGCAGGCATCCTGAGGGGCGGGTCTGCGCGCACCCCTCTCCTCGTATTCTTAGGTGCGGGTGGACGCCCCCCACCCCAGGAGGTCCCAGCGTCAGGGGAGATTCCCCGGGCGCTGTCTGTCTTGGCAGCCTGCGGAGGCCCCGGGTGGAGGGCACCGTCCCCCTGAGAGCCCCGCGCTGCAACTCCGCGGCTGCAAGGGAGGTGAGTGCAGTTGCCTCCGTAGAAGACCGTTGGGGGACGAGAGGAGCCCCGGAGCCTGGAGGTGGAGATGGACCCCCACTGAGGCGCTCCTATGGAAAGGGGAGCCGTGACCTGTCCGGGATGTGCCCTGGGGCCCGGGCAGTAACTTCTCCTTTAGGGTTCAGTGTGCCCTAGCTTGTCTTTCCAGGGTGAGAGGTGGAAGTCCAACCTGGGCCGGTGCCTTTGTGCGTGTCGTGTCCCCCCGCCCCCCCACACACACACACCCCTGCATCTCCCGTGTTAGGATCCTTCTCTATCCCCCTCGGTTGCCCAGCTGACCGCAAGCTGGATTTGTTGCAGGCAGGAACTTCTGGAACCGCAGAGGGCTAAGGGGGGGCGGGGGGCCAGCCCCTGAGGACCCTGAGCAAAGGAATAAAGGAATGATCTGAGCTCCTGGGTTTGGCCGGCGAGTATAAAACGGGGACGGCCAGAAGGCATGGAGTATTGGGGGAAAGTATCCCTAGGAGACAAGATAAATGAGAAATCATGCTTGTGATTAAGTTGCATTTGGGTCCCCAGCATTGGGCTTTGCAGTAGTAGGTGCTCAGTAAATGTGACGGTATAAAGTAAGTGGGCGAAGGCAGTTTCACTGGGAATGAGACTTTGCAGGCACCGATTGCCACAGACACCCCGGGTTTCAGGGTGTGGCTCCTTCCCTGGCAGCCCCGCAGTCTTGATGTCTTAGGGTGGAGAGACCTCTGGCTGTGTCTCTGGGGGGCCTGGTGGAGAGAATGAGGATGGGGTCTCTGAGCCCACCTCTCTGCCACATACGGAGAGCACACAGTCTGTAGCAATAGACTGGGGGTCCCCTGATGGCTGCCCAGGGTCCCTTTGCCCATCAGTGACCTGCTGGAGGAAGAGGTGCAAAGGCTTACTGGGGGCCCCTTGTCTGAGGGGTGATGCACCCTCACCTTGCCCCCAAATCGCTGGTAGCATTTTCATTTCACCCAGGTCCCAAGGCTGCAAATTTGAGCTAATAAGAGGTTCTGGTTTTCTTGAATGGGGTGGGCTTTGGGGGTGGTGAGGAGCAGTGGCTGTGTCTCTCATCTGCCAGTGCTTGGGGAACTAAGCCATGCTGAGGATCGAACCCAGGGTTCCTGCATGCAAGGCATGCACTGAGCCCTTTAGGCTGTTTCATTGGTCCTCCATTCTGGTTTCTTATCCAAAATGGAATGGAGGGGGGGGGGCGCGCAGTGGGATGTTTGCTAACCAGTGGAACTCTCTAGAGCCATTCTAAGAGTTGTCCTTGCTCATCCTCCCTTCTTCCACACAGCCAAAATGAATGACATTCTCCTTTAATAGAAGTGACTTCTTCAGATGCTTGAAATCATGTTTGTGAGAGAACAAAACAACCAGTTTACTAATGGTTTGCTTCCCACTGCCATCCCCAGGTACCCAACCCAGGGCCTCATACACGCAAGGTTAAGGCTCTGTCCAGGAAGCAGAGCCATCCATTAGCTTTGATTTTAACCAAGTGGCTGCCTGAAGCATGGGTGTGGCCCCTCTCACAGCTTCAGCCTGTGAGCCCTAAGATTTAGATTGGCTAAGCACGGCCCCCCCTTACAGAGTGGTTTGTAATCCCCATTCAGTGCAAACTTGTCATTAGACAGCCAAACAGGGATGTGTATAAAGAAAAATCAGAGGGAACCAGCCTGCAAATATGGTCTGTACTACAATTCCGAGATTTGTCCTAAGGGTGATGGAGAATGGGTGTTATTCCTAAACTGGGCTATTGGTATCACACCCATCGTGACCCTGGAAAAATAGCTAGATAACGTCCACTGCTGCTGGGGTATTGGGCCTTGGATATCTTCTCAATGTCTGTCACTGGATAAACATTAAGATTACACAATTTCTGGACTGGGGAGTGGCTCAGCAATAGAGTGCCTGCCTTGCATATGTGAGGCCCTGGGTTCAATTCCCTCATTTTACCAAGAAAAAAGAAAAAAAAAAAAACCTTACAAAATCCTAAGAATACTATCTAATCTTGTCTAAACACAACATGAGTCTGCAAATCAAAGTGTTCTAGAATGAGTGTGAAGGATATTGCCATGTAGCTTAATCTTTAAAAAAAATTAAAAATTTTCAAAGGAAAAATAGAGGGGAGACAATCATAATAAAATGGTCCGTTCCCTTTTCACATGCATGTACACAAATGTTTCTGAATTTTAAGAACCAAGTCCTCGAGCTTTGTCCTTCCATTTCTTCTGCAACTAAACTCTCATGGTTTTGTTTTACTCCTCCCCCCCCCCCACTCCACCATCCCTTCCCCCCTTCCACAGGGCTTCCTTTTCTTCACCTTGCAGAGCAGGACCTTTCCAGACCCATTTCCTACACTCCCTGTCTTTTGCTTCCAGTACACCTGTTTCTAAATGGATACTATTTATGCAAATAGTTTCCTTTCTTTTTAGCTCCAGAATTCATTATCTTCCAGCCCCACCTGCTTTTCTCCAGCAGCACTCCTTGGTTTTGTCTTTCATCATTTCCCAAGTTGATTTATTCATTTCTAATGGGAATAGCATGAGCCTCTCCACCCCTCAATCTTAATGACCAAGTTCTGACCGGAAGTACTTCCCAGCTTTGGACCAAGAAACCCAGCCTGTCAGTGTGCCTCTGGAGACGGGATGCTTTTTTTCACATTTAACATTCCTCTTCATCCTTCTAGCAATTCCCCCTCAGAGACTCACGAACATTTACTAGGTGCTACTTACTTACTGGGATCTGAGAAATACCACAGTTCCCGGCCCTGGAGGCTTTCACATAAAACCAGTGTCATTTCTCTAATAATTTACTATACGCAGTAAGAGAGGGGTAAATTACAGCTTTACCGAGTATCTGCAGGAATCAATATAGAGTATGCCTTTTCTCAGGCATCACTGAAACACAACTTCTGTGCCTCCTCTGGCAGCCACATTCTTAGCCCCCGCCCCCCTCCTCCTGCAGCTATTGCTCTGCCAAAATTACTTTGCCCATATGCTTCAAGCCAGTCCCGCACACTCCCAACTTCATAGGAGAATAATGACAGCCTCTTATATATTGGGAGAACAGGTTATAATTTATAGTCCTTTACCTATCTCATCTCTGTTTGGTTTTAAGTATTTCAGCTGGGGTCTCATTACTTACCCAGTAGTGCATGGCTGGCACTAGCTCACTCTCCTCTCTCTCTCCCCTTCTCTCCCAGTCTCTCCCTCTTTCTCCTTCTTTCTCCCTCTCTCCCTTTCTCCCTCCTTGCTCTCTCCCTCCTGCACCACCCCCGGAGCTTCTTTTGAGTTTCCTAATCAGACTTACTTATAGGAAAGCGGCTGGGTTGCAATACAGTTATCACCAAAGGACTCTTAAGCTTTAGAGAGAAGTTTCCTGTTGGGTCCTCAGATCAAACAATGCACTCACTAGTCAGTCCCGGGATTTATCAGCACTGTCCTCCTTCCTGGCCTCAGATATTTCAATTCCCTGCCTTTTTCTCCCTCAAATCCAAATTACTCCTTCCCTGCTAATCAAATCAATATCTTAAGTGTGATCTCAGACCAGTGTGGGGGAATGATTCTGAGGAGAAGGCAGGTTTCCTTCCAGCACCCAGCTGGCTTTAGACTATGTAAACCATGGTGGAGTCCCCATATAGCTCCATGCCTTGGCATGTGCTTTTACTTCTTCCTGGAATGCCTTGTACCCCCCACCCTTATCCACTGGGGTAACTCCCACTCAGACTTCAAAATTTAGCTCAAGCAACACCTTTTTTTTTTTATTCCTACACTTATGCCCCCTACACATGCACATACTCACTGCATCCTTACAGGCTGAGACTCCATGTGTCCGATCTACCAAGTTACTAAGTGCTTGAGGTGTGCATAGTGGGCTGCCCTCAGTAAACATCTATAGAATCAACAAGTAAGTGGTGAGAATGAAGGTGTATTAAGTGCCTTGCGTGAGGCTGCATCCATGCTTCAGCACCCACCTCCCCCTACTCCATCCCCCAAGCAGGGAACAGGGAGTGCCTCTCCATTCTCCATCTTGCTAAAAAGCTCTCCTTGCTAAGTGCAGTCACACCAGCCAATCACCGATGGTGTAATGTTCCTTAACTGTTGCTCTGCTTCTGCGGGAAGTCGGCACTGGAGCTTTTCTTGAAGATGCAGCCCCGGCTCCCAGGAGCTCAGGATCCTGCCATCATTTTGTCCTCATGTCTATTAGTGCTTGTGGGCTTTCAGCAAATATTAAGTAGCAGTGGGACCTCCCTCATGCCTCATTCTGAGTTTTACTCAGTCTTTAGCCCTTCTGCATGGAAAACACCCAGGAGAAAGCTCTGTATTTGGAGGTGATTACATCTTCTGGGCTGACTCAAAGCTAGTGTGATGTGGTGGGTAAATGGGAGGACAGGGAAGATGGAAGGTACCTGGGAGAACCCTCGGGTTTTATAGACATGAAAACCAAAAGCTCGTGTTGCCAGTAGACAGCATGGCTGACTAGGAAAATGCTCCAGGTTCCAAGAACCCATTGAGGAAATGCTGGACTCACCAAACAGTTCCCAGTCACTAGAAAATAGGCAAACTCTTCAGGCTTGGGCTTTCTCTGAGATCTGCAGATGGTAAGGGACTGTTCAGTGATGGTTTTTAGTTTAAGTCTTTTTTGGGAGGAGTGGGAGGTCTGGGAAGATATTGGAGGGCACCCAGTTGTGAGCAGGGCTTACTCCTAGCTCTATCCTCTGAAATCAATCCTGACAGTGCTCAGGGGGACCACATGGGGTGCTGGAGATTGAATCAGGGTCAGCTGCACAAGAAGTACCTTAAGCCCTGTGCTACCTCTCTGGCTCCTTTAAAGTCCCAAGACTGATAATGGAAGTGCACAGTGAATGTGCTTAAAATGCACAGAATGAGCTCTTTTGTGCTATAGCCAGGCCCTGCTCCTGCTGACCTTCCACCCCGTTATGTCCCCTTATTGTTTCTGTGTTAGGTATGTGACTTGCCCTGAGACTCTCCATTTTTCACACCTGGAGCTAATTGTCAGCCACCTTGAAATGGTTCGCCCAGATGCTCAGATGCTGCTCATACTAAATTTTTTCCAGCTCAAACCTGGGAGGGAGAAGGTACAATCTCACATTCCTACATCTGCCCTTAAAGCAAAAAACCTCCCCTGGGCCCAGCCACAGAGTCACCCTGCAAACGCAGGCAACCTTTGTGGCTAGGGAAAATGGCTGAATTCTGAAATTCTGAACTTTTCCCTTGTGTCAAAGAAACCACCTGTAACTACTTCTTGGTTCCCTCTTCTCATCCACAGAAGTCCTGAATCTCCAGGCACTAAACAAAGCATATGTAATACAATGGGCTACTGATGGTGTAGTTTCTAGAACTGGGCTCTGAATGTTTGGTCCGATCATTCTCTCTGGCTAACTTTGAGGAGAAGGAAGCTTTCTGTCGACCATCCTCACAGTAAACTTTTTTTCTCTCTTTTTTTTTTTTGGTTGAATCGAGCCCAAAGCCTCACACATGCAGTGCATGAGCCTGAATCACATCCCCAGCCCCAAAGAAACTTTCATTGCCCAATCAGCTCAGCAACTTTGGTTCAGTAAAGGTGGATGGATAAAAGGCAGTGGAAAGCATCCACAGTTTTCTTTTGGAGGGTGAGGTGGAATGGACCTCATCTGATTGTGCTCAGGGCCTGTTCCTGGCTCAGCACTCAGAGATCACTCCTGGCAGGGCTCAAGGTTCTGTGTGGGGTGCCAGGAATCAAACCTGGGTCAGCTGCATGCAAGGCCAGCTCCTTATCCATGGTAATGCCTATCTCTCTGCCCACCCACCTCATCCCACCCCACCCGTACATTTTTCTCCCTTTAGTTTCAGTGAAAATCTCTGGTATTCTTTTTTCCACCTGCTCGATTCACTCTCTGGTTTCCTGACCCCCACTCGGAGCTTTCCTTCTCCCCGTCTCTCCCTAGGGAAGCCCTCCTAACCTCCAGGCAATGGCTTCTGAGCTGCCAGTCCCTTGTCAAAAATCTGAAGGAAGCACAGAGCTGCTTTCTGTTCAGATTTAGCCTGCAGAACCCGGAAGCTCCTGCCCCTGCGGGCTGCTCCAGCTTCATCGCAGCTGTGAATCTTCCTAGAGAGACTGGGAGGAGAGGTTCCCAGCTGCCTTCCCCTGCCTTTCCTCTCCACCACTCCTGCCGAGCAGCATCCCCTCCTCCTCCGACTCCCACCACTTTGCCCTTATAAGTAATCCCACCGTGTTGTAAGCATGTGCTTCTCGGAGAATGGGTGTGTCTTGCATACAGATTCCAAGCAGCCCACATATGTCCTACTGCCTGGCAAACACATGAGGACAGACTTCTTTTACCTGAAGGAAAATTCTGCTCGTCCTCTATTCTCATTTCCCCAGATCCTAGAGTCAAGGCAGGCTCTCTTAATACCTTCGTTTCCCTCTCTCCTGCACCACACCTGCCCCTGCCCCTTGAGAATTTTCCCACCCTTCTTGTGTACCAGAAATGCTTTCACAGTTGCATTATTCTTTTTTTTTCTTTTTGGGTCACCCCCAGTGATGCGCAGGGTTACTCCTGGCTCTGCACTCAGGAATTACTCCTGGCGGTGCTCAGGGAACCATATGGGATGCTGGGATTCGAACCCGGGTTGGCTGTGTGCAAGGCAAATGCCCTACCCACTGTGCTATCACTCCAGCCCCTACAGTCGCATTATTCTTTCAATTTGTTGTTTTGTTTTGGGGTCAGACCGAAATTTGCTCAGGGCTTACTCCTGACTCTGTGCTCAAAAATCACTACTGTCAGGGCTTGGGGGATCAGGTGCCAGGGATTTCACTCAGGTTGGTCGCATGCAAGGTGAGCACCTTACCCACTGTTCTATCTCTTCAACCCCCAACGGTCATATTCCTGGCGTGGTGCCTTTCTTATTTAAATCTCACTTTCATCTTTGTTAGGGAAGCATAAGAAAACAATTCCAGGGGTCAGAGAGATTGTACAGGAGGTAGGGCGCTTCCCGTTCCCCAGTTTGATCCCTGGCATCACATCTGGTCCCCAAGCAGCCAGGAGTGATCCTTGAGCACAGAGCCAGGAGCATCACCAGATGTGACCCAAAAACCAAAACCAAAGCAAACATTCCCAGCTACTTCCATCCACCATCCAAAGAAGTAATTGTTAGATATAATCTTTGAGATCTTTGCAACTTGGTTTCCTTTAAACTCATTCTTATCCCTAAGACTTCCTCCAGCACAGGAGAAACCAGGTTTTCCTCACAAGGCCTTTGTTTTTTACCCATCATTAATCACCACCACTTGTTTCTCTAGAAATTAGAGCTAATTTTGTTCATTCTCCAAACACCCCAGGTGTGTATCCTGTGCGTTTCAGCATGCTTGCTTTTAATCAAGGTAAGCTTTATGTACAGGTCGGATCCTCTCCATTAAGCAATAAGGGTTTTAACCTCACTCTTGAAATCTAATTCTGTTGTGTCCTCAGCTTACTCTCAGAATGAAAGCCATATCGATGCAAAATGACTTGTGGTCTTGTTTGGATTTTAGTAATTTCATTAGAATGGTTCTGCTCTGTGTTTCTGCCCTTGTGGGCATAAAGTGGCCTGAGAAATCAACCCTCTCAAGACAAAAAAGAATAGCACTAATTCAAGAACTTGTGATTACATCTGGAAGGTGATTTCTTTTTCTCATCCATTTGTATGTTTGTTTTGCTCATGGATTTTATCTTTATTGAAATTTCCTTTAAGGATAAATTTCCATAACCACTCAATGACATCATTAACAACTGACATAGCTTAAGAGTGATTCTTATTACCCTGTACAGGGTAATGATTGTAGAAGGATGGGAGTGTGTCAGGAGATGCCTGTGGTGAGTTTGCTGATACACTATTAATGAGTCAGTTCGCTCAGAGGAACCCTCCTAATTGCTGGTCTTTGTTCAGAACTCTTATTACATTATCTGAAAAAGCCAATAAGCACTAAATGCATACCACTGATTTTCCTCACATGAATCATTCTTGAAAGAGTGAATTTCATATGGTTATTTCAGTTCTTAAAAAAAAAAGTGTTCCTCAGTGTGGTTTTTTTTTCCCTCAGTGAATGCTTGCTTGCTCATAAACATAAATTTTTTATGAATGTTCCCCAAAACTTAAAGCAACTCCTGAGCTGGGGATTGCTCCCAACTATTTGAAGAGTTAGTACCTTCCGTATATCTCATGCTGTGATTTTATAGTCCATGTCACCAAACCGAAAAAGTGGTGACTTAATTTTACTTCCCAAATATTTGTCACAAATGCTGTGCTTTTGCTTTTTTTGCTTTTGCAGTACAGTCCCCTGTTCTGTGTTCAGAAGCCCTGCAGTCACTCTTTGGGGTACCAAGTGTAACCATTATGTACTGCTTGGCCCAGCAGGGTTGGGGGGCCACCAGGGCTGCTCCCGAAAGTGCAGAGGAGGCAGTGTCAGAGGTGTGAGGGGTCTTACAGGGGTCTTATACCTTTGAACTCTCCATATGATCAGCCTTTCAGTTTATAGTTTCTTGCCTCTTTCCGGACCTCTGATAAACTCTCTACCTGCACAGGTGGATCCAGGATCCAACCAATGAGATTTGTTGCTCTGATTTCTGTCTTTCTATTAGTTTAAATAATTTGTTTTCACTTTATTTTCATAGCATGAATACATAGCATGGTATTCAGTATATTCCTATTTTTAGGTTATTTCTACCTTTCATCACAGAAAAATGCTTTGATAAATATTACTTTTAGATCCTGGAGTGATAGCACTGAGGGTAGGGTACTTTCTTTGCATGTGACTGACCCAGGTTCAATCCCTGGTACCTCATATGGTCCCCTGAGCACCACCTGAAGTGGTTCCTGAGTGCAGAGCCAGGAGAAACCCCCGAGCATCACTGGGTGTGCTCCCCAAAAATTTTATTTTCAAGGGTCTAAAACTAGTACAGTGGTAAGTTAGTTTTTCACAAAACTAATTGGGGTTTGACCCTGGCATTACATTTGGCACCTTGAGCACCACTAGGAATGATTCCTGAGCACAGAGTCAGGAGTAAGCCCTGAACACTGCCAGTGTGACCCCAAAACAAAAAACAAATAAATTCTTTTATAACTTATTTTTTATAAGGAAAAAAATGTAATGTTGTTTAATCCACAAAAATGCTGTGACCTGGAAATAGTGTTGGTCATGAGACCTAACCACAGCGATGGGGTTGTGTGTCGCTTCGCATTCTTCCTTGTTGTGCGGTGCGCCTGTTTCTCTTACTGTGCATCGGACACTCACTTTCCCGCCCACCCGTGGAGTACAGCTGGCGCTCATGTGGCATGTGGGCAGTGTCTGGGGACTGTCGGTCCAGAGAACTGAGTCCACAGCTTCAGCAAGAGCTGAGGCGGCAGTCTCCTCTCAAACAGCCCAGGCCCCATACCTGCCTACACTCCGCCATGCACAGCACGTGGATTTCTGAAAGAATAGGAAAAAGGAGGGTCAAGAAAATAGCTCCGGGCCCAAGTGGGTAAGGTACTTGCCCTGCACACAGGCATCCTGGGTTTGATCCCTAGCATCTTACTCATGAGTACTACCAGGAGTGATCTCTGAGCATAGAGCCAGAAATAAGCCTGGTGCACCCCAAGATGTCCCCCTCCCCTCAGAAAAGAATAAGATTGCTCAAAGGGCTGGAGCACATCCTTTGCATGCGGAGGCTCCAGGTTCCATCCCTGGCATCTCAGGGGGCCCCAGCACCACTTGCCCGAGCAGCACCACTCTACCTGCCCAGGTCTTTAGGCCCACAGTTGCCCACATATCAACCCGAGGGGCCCCTGAGCATTACATGGGAAGGCCCCCCTCAAAAGCAAAATTATGAAAAAGGATACAAACATTCAAAATATTAGGGCTGAATATTCCACATAAGGTCATTAACAGATAGAACTGCTGTCCAAAGCAGTAAAATAACATCTGCAGGGCCACAGAACAGTTCCAGAGCTAAAACAAGTTACTGGGTTGCCAACCCTAGGGTTTTCTTACTATAAAATTATTGCACAATGAAGGAAAGTTAGATAGATTCACAAAAAGATTAAAAATGTGCTTTCTTATAAAAATTAGGTAGGTAATGTAAACATTGCCACAACATTTTTTTATTGAATCACTGTGAGATACAGATACAAACTTTCATGATTAAGTTTCAGTCCGAATTAATTTTTTTCTTTTAATTTTCTAATCTTATATATTGTTAAACTTTTTTATTGAATCACTGTGAGATATACCCTTACAAAGCTGTTCATGATTAGATTTCAGTCATACAGTAGTCCAACATCCATCGTTCCTGCCACAACTTATTTATTAGTAGTGTTCATATATTTTTAATATCTTTCCAGAGGAATAAATATACATCAATGTTTTCCCATTGTTCAGTCTTCCATTATAACATAATTTAACTGTCCCCATTCTGTCCACTATTTATTTGCAATTGGGGGAAATTGGATTTCTTTATCATAATTATCCACTGAGGCATTAACACCTTAAGCAATTTCCTGAATTCGATCAATAAATCTCTTTTCAGTAAATCTCTCTGGCCAGGTAGGAGCTTGCAGTGATGGGGCACATGGGAAATCTCGTGATGGGTGGGGCAGAACCTGCCCTGCCCCCCACCCAAATGAGACCCCAAGCAGCTGCTCACGAACAGCCATGATCCCAGAGGCACACAACCAATCACAGAACAAAGTGGCTGCTGGCAGAAATACCTCTGGACATAATTACTAAAATACCAGAATTTCAAAACCGCGTGGCCACTTTCACGGCCATGCAAAATCATATGCTCTTCATTATCAGCAATAGAAAACAAATGATCTAATGATGTCTTTTCGGCAGGCCTGATTGTTTGGGGGGGGGGGGAATTCCAAATAATAATAGTGGGTTTTCTGTCAAAAATTGAATGTAGGGGCCAAAGCGATAGCACAGCGGGTAGGGCGTTTGCCTTGCACTTGGCCAACCTGGGTTCAATCCCCGGCATCCCATATGGTCCCCCAAGTACCGCCAGGAGTGGTTCCTGAGTGCAAAGCCAGGAGTAACCCCTGAGCATCGCTGGGTATGACCCAAAAAGCAAAAAAAAAAAAAAAATTGAATGTAATCAAAGTAAAGAGAGAGTAAAGTGAAAATCATCTGCCACACAGGCAGGGTGGGGGGAGGGGTGGTATACTGGGGTTCTTAATGGTGGAACATGTGCACTGGTGAAGGGATGGGTGTTAGATCATTGTATGACTGAGACTTAATCCTGAAAGCTTTGTAACTGTTCTCATGGTGATTCAATTAAAAAAAAAATGTGTTTAATAAAATAAAAGGCCAGAGCAACAAAAAAATAATAATAAAAAAATTTAAAAATAAACCTCTCTGGCCATAATCCTCTAATAAACATTACATAGTCTCAGGGCCAGAGATAGTACCTGGCCTGGGAGTCAGCAGTGACGTCAAAGAGCAGTGGTGCTTAACCAAGCTCTGAGAGAGCAACAGGCACTAAATAGGGGGAAGGAATGTTCAAAGTTGCCAAAAATAGAAGGTGCATGGCAAGCAAAGACTGAGAGAAGGCCGGAGTGGCCGGAACACAAAGAAGGGAGGCGAGACTGACCAGGGCCTCACAGCGCATGGACAAGAGCCAGAGCTGAAAGAGTTGATCCTGAAAGCTGTCGAAAGCCATTGAGAAGTAATAAGCAGAGGCCAGTGTTGTACCTAAATGCCCAAGGACACTTTTTTTTTGGGGGGGGGGGATGAAGGGCGGGCAGGGCTGCTCCTGACTTGGTGCTGGGGGGACCATGTGATGCCAGGAATTGAATCTGGGCCTTCTGAGGGTTTAGTTGGTGCTCCCACCCTCTGATTTATCTCCCAAGCTCCCAGAGACAATGAAAGTATAAAATCTATCTTTCTTATCCCTTGTTGTTCATTTTTCCCATTTCAGTGAGTGCTACAAGCTTTCTTCTAGGCAGTCCCTTTAAGATTGCCTTCTAGGTTCTGAGATATAGTACAGGGATTAAGGCGTTTGCTTGCACATAACCTACCTGGTTCAATCCCTAGCACCACCAGAAGGGACCCTGAGTATAGCAGGTGTGGGCCTTCCCCCCAAACCAGACAACAACTGCTTTCTCAGTAAGTCATACAGAAAGACTGAACAGATTCCTCCTATTTATTCCCAGATTTCACATATATGTGGACTGTACAGACAAGAAACACAAAGGGAAAAAGTGGATTTATGATTGCTAGGGGGCTGAGGGCCGTGGGGAGGGGGGATGTTGTCCAGAGGGTACAAGTGTTCAGATGTAAGATGGTTCCGGGCACCCGTGCTGCAGCCTGGAGCGTGTAGCTAGTAGTGCATTTTTATGTCCTTGAAATTTGCTTGGAGAACAGAGCTTTTATGTTGCCTTAACAACAACAACAACAAAATGGTGATTATGTGAAAGGAAGAGAGCACGAGCTCACCTGATTACGGTGAGCATTTCACAAAAGACACATTGATCAAGCCGTCACATTGTCCAGACCTATATCATCAGGCTGCACAAATACTGCTCAGTTTTTTGCCAATCGAAGCTGTGACTGCCCCATTCTAAACAAGTCCTTAGTTCCATTTTCCCAACAGTATGTGTTCACTTCATGTCTCTGTGTCACCTATTGATAAATCTCAAATATTTAATATTTCAGACTCTATTATTATGTCTATTATGGGGACCTGTGATCTGTGAACTTTGATGTGATTATTATAATTGTCTTGGAGTACTGTGAACTGCAGTCTCTCCCTCGCCCCAAGCCTTCCTACTCCCGGAGACACAACAATATTGAAATTCTAGCAGTGACTAACCCTGCAGGCCTTGAAGTGTTCCAGCTAAAGGAAAAGTACTATTCCTCTCACTTTAAATCAAAAGCGAGAAGTGATTAAGCTTAGTGAGGAAAGCATGATGAAAGCTGAGATAGACTGAAAGCTAAGCCTCTTGCACCAAAAAGTTAGCCGAAATGTCAATGCAAAGGAAAAGTTCCTGAAGGAAATTAAAAGTGCTACTCCAGTGAGCACAAGAATGATAAGAAAGTGAACAGACTTAGTGCTGATATGGAGAAATTGCAGCTCCGAGTAGAACTTAAAACCGGTCACAATGTTCCCTTAAGCCATAGCCTATCCCAGAATAGAGGCCCAGCTCTCTGTAGAGGAAGAAGACCTAGAGGTGAGGAAGCTGCAGAAAAGTGTTTCAGAAGTCACAGAGGTTGGTTCATGAGATTCAAGGAAACAGTCTCCTGAACATCTGAACACAAGTGAAGCTGATGGAGAAGCTAGCTGAAAGAGCCAGGAAAGGAAGCCGTGCCAAGCAACAGAATTTAATAATGCATTTATTTCCCCCCCCCTCCTTTCCCTTTGTTGTTGTTACTGTGGTGACCAGGGATCATACACAGACCTGACCTTTCCTTTGCATTGACAAAGATACTCCTTTAATTAGCCCCCAAAGTCCTTGCACATGGGACTAGAGACAGCACAGCAGAGAGGGCATTTGCCTTGCACACAGCCAACCTGGGTTTGGTCCTGGTATCCCATATGGTCCCCCGTGCACTGTCAGGTGTAAGCCCAGAGCACCACCAGTGTGGCCCATAAGCCAAGTGCTTACAGATGCACTCCTGGGGGTTAGAAGGCTTTAGTTGTGCTACTCACAAACATTCTGGTTCAGGACTCATCAGGAGGCATGTTGTGCCCATACACAGATCTGCCAGGACTCACCATTCCTGGCTGTGGCCCTCTCCTCTCACTAAAGCACATGACCTACTGCACATTAAGCCCACTGTTGAGACCTAAAGGGAAAATGTTTTTTTCTTAGAAAATAGTACTGATCAGTGACAGTGCACCTGTTCACCGAGGAGCTCTGAAGGAGATGTGCAAGGAGATGAGTGTTGTTTCTACACCTGCTGACACCACCCATTCACAGCCCACCAGTCAAGGAGCAACTTCTTCAAATCATATTGGTTCTGAAATACACTTCCTAAGGCAGTAGCTGCTGTCGACGGTGATTCTTTTGATGGTTCTGAGCAGAATTCCCTTGTAGACATGTAATGGCATTCTGGAGGCCATGAATAACATTCATGACTCATGGGAGGACGTAAAAACATCAGCATTAGCAGGAATTTGGAAAGCGCTGATCCCAGCGCTCAGGGATGACTTTGACAGATCTGAAACTTCAGTGGAGATAACTGCAGGGATGGGAATAGCGGGAGAACTAGAATTAGAATAAAGATGTGGGGCCAGGGAAAATCCGGAAGGGGAGATTCTTGCTTACCTTGCCTCATGTGCCTTTTGGAGGCAAAGGGAACAGTGCTCAAGTAGCCTCAGAGGCCCTCTAGCTTCACAGCCAACTGGGCTAGTGTCAGTACGAGGGTCCAAGATGTGGTGCTGTGCAGGTCCTGCAGGGCCAGGACTCCCTGACAATGCTCAGTGGCCTCCAGGGTTGCAGCCAGCAAAGCCCAGGGGATCATATGGTGCCAAGGACTCAACCAAGATGAGTGCCTGCTAGGCATGGGCCCTAACCACTGGACTATCTCCCCACCCTCAGAGGGGTTTTGTTTTTGTTTTTGTTTTTGTTTAAGCCATAATGCTATTAGATACTAACAGATTCCAGTATAATGTAAACATGTCATTTATGTGTACTGGAAAGCCAAAAATCATATGACTCGTTTTACTGGGATATTTGCTTCATTGTGATGCTCTAGAACCAAACCGTATGGTATCTTTGAGGCATCTGACGACCTAAAACTTACACAATGTTATGTCTCAGTTATAGCACAATAAAATTGGGGGGCAGTGGAAATTAAATAATACTGTCTCCCTTTATCCTTTCTCCAGTCACCTATTCATTCCTAAATGCCTGTCCTTCCCTGATGTCAGAAAGACGCTGCCCCTACCCACTGCCTCTTCTAAACCTCATCCTCTAACTGGCCCCAACCTGTTCTCTGTCACCAGCCTCCCCCCAAAAGCTTCAGAATATAAAGAGATAGAACAGTGGTTAGGCACTTGCCTTGCACACAGCTGACCCAGTTTTGTTCCCCAGCACCCCATATGGTCCCTTGAGCCCCATCAGGACTCACCCCTAAGCATAACTGGTTAAGGTCCAAGATTTCTTTTTTTTTTTTTTTTTTTTTTTGCTTTTTAGGTCACACTTGGCAATGCACAGGGGTCACTCCTGGCTCTGCACTCAGGAATTACCACTATTAGTGCTCAGGGGACCATATGGGATGCTGGGAATTGAACCTGGGTCGGCCTCGTGCAAGGCAAACGCCCTACCTGCTGTGCTATCTCTCCAGCCCCCACCAATGTCCAAGAAATTTTAACTGAACTGGTACTAACTTCCTACTCACCCACCAAGATCCATTCTGACTGCCAGAAAGGTGGCCTGACCTTTCCTTATGCACTTTCTGCTCTTTCTTGTCTTCCTCCTCTTTGAGTTCTAATATTAAGTAGCCTGAGTGGCGAGGCTCTTCTCTCTCCCATTTCCTGGGATGAGCAGTTAGGACCTTGCACATAGTGCTGTTCAATAAGCCTTGATTATAATGGATTGAGAGCTAAAAGGGACTCTCTGCTCCACTTAACTCCAAGCAAGCATCCTCCTGCTGAATTCCACCCAGACCTTTCATGCTCGGAAGAGCAGGTCTGCTCTGCCATCGGCCATGCCATGCCCTCCCTTGCTAGGGCTACACCCTGGTACAACAGAGGAAGCAAAGGAGGAGAGTGAAGTTCTAACCTATACAGCATCTTGATCTTTCTAAAGCAGTTCAGGATAGCAAAACAGAGGATGTGTTCGTGACATCCATAAAGCTTTACAAACCTGAGACTTGCCAATAGAGTTTGCATTAGACCAGCTTCTGTGATAGGCACCCAGAGCGAAGAGTGGTTACGAATCATTGTCTTAATTTTTCTATATATCTAAAGCTCCTCTTTGTAAAGTCTATTTCACAACTATACAGAGGGGCCAGAGAGATGATGGTACAGGAGCTTATTGCTTTGCAGTGTGTCGGCTCCTGTTTGGTGCTCAGTACCACGTTGGCCCCTGAATATGACCACAAGACAATTGCCGTCACTCCTGAACTCTCGCTCTGGCCCCAAGGTATGTAGCTTCTTAACAGTGGTTCACAACCCTTTATGGGGCTTGTATCACCTCTTTAAAAAGCGTTTTAAGGGGCCGGAGCGATAGCACAGTGGGTAGGGCGTTTGCCTTGCACGAGGCCGACCTGGGTTCAATCCCCGGCATCCCATATGGTCCCCCAAGCACTGCCAGGAGTAATTCCTGAGTGCAAAGCCAGGTGTAACCCCTGAGCATCGCTGGGTGTGACCCAAAAAAGCAAAAAAAAAAATTTAAAAAAAATAAAAAATAAATAAAAATAAAAAGCGTTTTAAAATAAATTTATTTGTGACCAAAAAAAAAAAAAGTTGATGAGGTGGAGGGCACTAAAGGCCATTACCTTGGCCTCATGGAGAGCAGGTAGTTTCCTGGCTCCCGAATTCAGAAGGTTTCTAAGAACAGCACATTCACTCGGACTCAAAAAGTAGGCATTTGGGTATGGATTATTCCTGGATGGACGGTGCACAGTGCTTAATGGAGGGCTGAAATGTGGTACTGCAGCCTTGTTTCAGGCCTTGGGCCATCCTGAGAGACAGAGGTCTGGGCTCCATAGCCTCTGCCTGACTCAAAGGAGCGGGGACCTGGGACCCATGTCTTGAAGGCTGCGTGCTGGAAAGACAGATGTGTTTCATATGTGAGGCTGCTTTGCAGCAGGGAAACGGAGGAGTGGGAGGGGAGAGAGTGAGAGAGAGATAACAGGCAGGAAGTCTTTGTGGGGGGGGGGGGGCGGGAAATCTCCTGAGAAGGATTCCTGAAAAAGGCGGAAAATGTTTTCCTTTCAGACCTCAACTAAGGGAATGCGTGAGCACTTTTTCGTGAGTTTAGACTGAGGGTGGGGACCAGAGAGATACTAAGAGGTTAAGGCACTTGCCTTGCATATTCCTAAACCAGGTTTGATTTCATTTGGGGGGGAGCATATCCAATGGTGCTTAGGGAATACTCCTGGCAAGCCCCGAGGGAACGTATGGGGTTCCAGGGATTGAAACCAGGTTGGCCATGTGCAAGGCAAGTGCCCTGCCCATTGTACTATCACTCTGGGACCCTGAGCCAAGTTTTATCCCTGGAACCTGATGGTCCCTTGAACCCCAACCAGGCGTAAGCCCTGAGAACTTTCAGGTGTAGCACCAAACCCCCTCCCAGTTTGACTCTGCCTCAGTTCCCCTGTCCCTATCATGCCCCCCCACTTAAGCTGGAGGCTCTGCCACACTTGAACTGCCTTCTCTACCCCACCCAGGACTGCATTCCAGAAGAGCTGAGCACAGGTGAGCGGCCGCGGCCTGTTTGGTGGGCGGCTGAAACTCACTGGCCTGCCCTGCTGAGCCCCTGACTGAGCCCGCTCTCTCCCCACAGCACCATGGGGGTGCTGATGTCCAAGCGGCAGACGGTGGAGCAGGTGCAGAAGGTGAGCCTGGCTGTGTCTGCCTTCAAGGATGGGCTGCGGGACAGACCTTCCCTCCGACGCACAGGCGAGCTCCCAGGGTCCCGCCGCGGCACCGTCGAGGGCTCTGTCCAGGAGGTGCAGGAGGAGAAAGAAGCCGAGGCCAGCGGCCCGGTACTCCAGGACGAGAGCAGCGTCCCGCGGGGCGCCTGGGAACGGCTCCGAGATGGGCGCGGGGTGGAGCCTGAGGACTTGGACAGGAGCAGCCGCTGCTTCACGCCGCCCGCCTACATCCGGCCCACCCGCCAGCTGGACGATGACAAGCCCCCCGACATCTGCTTGGAGTCCAGAGACGCTGTGAGTGTCCTTAGGAAGGAGTGGCCGAGTCTTAGACCAGCTGAGGAGGGGGGCGCCGTGGGGGGGCGGGGTGGGCACAAGGTAGGAAGGGCTGCGTGGGACCAAAGTGAAATACAAAAGCCAGGGTCCAGAAGGGCCAGGGTCCAGAGCACTTTTGAGTTTCTTTTGAGACCAGTGTCGCCCTGTCACTAAGGACTTGGGTCTCAAGCAGTGGGTGAGGAGCTCAGCCCTCTGGGAGAGCAGGTGGGACACTGGGAAGGGAGAGATCCAGGAGGTCCCAGGAATGAGGAGCTACTGCTGGGGATGGTCCATATTCTGCCTAAGAATTCTCTCCAAAATACTCACAGTGGGGCCAGAGCAGTAGCATAGCAGGAAGGGCATTTGCCTTGTACACAGCCACCCTGGGTTTCATCCCCAGAATCCATTATGGCCCCCACTAAGAGTGATCCCTGAGCACAGAGCCAGGAATAAGTCCTGAGCATCACTAGATGTGACCCCCCTCCCCCGCAAAAAAAATAAATAAATAAAAACACTCATAGTGCATGTTCAGAAAGCTGGTTGGAGAGACCTAGGCAGCTAGAAGTGCCTGCTGGCCCTTGTACTCTAGAGACAAAGCTCTGTTACCCCGACACTTGCTTCCCGGGCAACGGTTTCTCAGGGTCAGAGCTGCTGAAACTTTTCCCACTAGCAACCCCTTTTGCCCAAGAAATTTTTACAATTTTACACAGGTAAATGTAGTTATATAAAAATTTTACACAGGTAAATGTATTTATATAAAAATATGCAAACCAGGGGCTGGAGTACAGCAGGTAGGGCATTTGCCCTGCATGCGGCCGACCCGGGTTTGATTCCCAGCATCCCATATAGTCCCCTGAGCACCGCCTGGGGTAATTCCTGAGTGCAGAGCCAGGAGTGACTCCTGTGCATCGCCGGGTATGACCCAAAAGAAAAAAATATATATATATACAAACCAAACATATTTTGGGCCACATTCGGCAATGCTCAGGGGTTACTTCTGACTGTATTCAGGAATTACTTCTTGTGGTGCTTGGGGGACCATATGGAATGCCAGGGATGGAACCCATTTGCATGAAAAGCAAATGCTCTGGGTATTTGACTATCCGCTGGCTCCCTACAAACCAAACACTTACTGATAATAAATCATAAAGAAGTTTATTTTAAAGGAAATATTTAAGATTGTTTTAATAACTTCCATACTCAGTTATGTGACCCTAGTATAAGACACTAGGCTAGGCTGGGGGCCAGAGAGACCGCAGCAGGTAAGGCAATGTCACCTTGCACACGGCTGACCCAGGTTCGATCCCCAGCACTCCAAACGGTCCCTTGATCACTGCCCTGAGTAGTCCCTGAGCACAAAACCAGGAGTCAGCCCTGAGTACTGCCAGCTGTGATGCCCAAAAACAAAACACAAAGGAACAAAGGAACTCAGCGCTAGGGTGCTCAGGAAGTCCCAACCTCACTCTTGGGACTATAGGGTCTGGCCGGTCCTGGTTCACTCCTAACCTCTTTCCCCAGATTGTCAATGATGAGATGTGTGACATCTGTGAAGTCTGGACAGCCGAGAGCCTGTTCCCCTGCCGGATCTGCTCCAGGGTCTTCCACGATGGCTGCCTTCGCCGCATGGGCTACATCCAAGGAGAGAACAACGCAGAAGTGACCGAAACGGCCCACACGGACACAGGCTGGAGCTGCCACTACTGTGTGAGCCTGGACGGGGGCTGCAGGGGGGCTGAGCACCCCAGAGACTTGGCACTTTTTCAGAGGCCCAGTCTCAGAGCTCTGGAGTCTAACCAGGATAAAGGGTTCCCCACAATAGACACTCAGGTCCTAGGACCAGGACCTGCTTTTCATGCCACGTCGCAGTAATTCCTTGTTGGGGAGACTATATGCTTTATAGGATTGTTACTAACATCGCTGCTGGCTTCTATGGCCACTAGATGTCATCATTGTACACACACACACACACACACACACACACACACACACACATGCACGCGCATACGCACACGCACGCACAGTTGTGCCAACCAAAATTATCTCCACGTACTATCAGATATGTGTTATTTCCCCCCTACCCCCCCAAGAATCTTTGAGTTAGAGGACTGACTAGATAGGCCACTGCCTACCTGGATGTTACTCTGCTTGGAGCAGTGCTTGCTCTAAGAGTTTAGGATCTGAAGTTCCAAACAGACTGCTTCTGGTGGGGCTAGATCCTCTAACAGGAAACCCCCTTAGTCTGGAGGCCCTCATTCAGCCTGTGTGCTCCCTGAAGTAGTCAGTAAGTGAATGATGTAGCAAAAGTCTTTTGATTTAGAACATTGCACATTATCTATAAATGCCTCAGTGCCTTTTTTCCTTTGCTTTGGCAATGCCAGGGTTAAAACCCAGAGCCTCACACAGTCAAGGTGTGTGCTCTAATACTGAGCCACGGCCCTGGCTCCCCATCCTTGCAACTTTCAGTGGGAGACAAAAAAAGGAAAATAGCGTTCCTTCTATTGCCAAATAGAGTTCAAGCCTTGCTTTATTGATCTGTTGTTTAAAATGTTCTGATTTCTTGCTGCTTAGAGTGAAAATGTGTCTGATAAATAATGCTTTCCCTATGGGTTGTCCATAAAAAGAAGTGTATTTTCAGCCAATTACACACTTCTACCTTGGCCATAAATTCACATCTGCTTTACAAATGATCTCTAGACTCCACCCCTCCAAGAACCAGTCTTTTCATTTATGGCCTTTGCTTTGCAGTGTTCTGCCGATGGGGGACTGCTGGAGGGGGATTCCTTCCTACATGCTCCCTTTCCAGCCGTCAACACCTCCACTCTCCAGAAGTTTCTTTATTTTGGCTTTGGGGCCATGTCTGATGGTGATTAGGCCTTACTCCTATCGGCGTTCAAGTGACCATATATGTTGCTGGGGAACAAACCTGGGTCGGCCACAGGCAAGGCAAGTGCCCTACTGCTTCACTATCTCTCTGGCCCTCCACTGGGCATTTTAGAGGTTTCTTCCAGGCTCCTCCTTTTTCTCTTTTCCCCAACACAGTCAGGCTTCTTGAAAGGTCTTTGTCACCTCCTTGTGGCTCCTCAGCCACCTCATAATCTACTTTAATTTTCATCCTTCTGCTGAGTTGGCTCCTCCTAAGGTCACAACTGACCTTATTGTCAAGTTCAATGACCTTTTCCCAGCTATCTTCATACTTGACCTCTCCAGCATCACTGTATCACTGTCATCCCATTGCTCATCGATTTGCTCAAGCAGGCACCAGTAATGTCTCCATTGTGAGACTTGTTGTTACTGTTTTTGGCATATCGAATATGCCACGCGTAGCTTACCAGGCTCTGCTGTGCAGGCAAGATACTCTCGGTAGCTTGCCTGGCTCTTTAAGAGGGGCGGAGGAATTGAACCCGGGTTGGCCACATGCAAGGCAAATGCCCTACCCGCTGTGCTATGACTCAAACCCAATCGTTCTTGTACCTTAGCTACTTGAAATCATGAGCTTTCTATACCAGATACTTTAGTGTTCTTCCAATAAGAAATTTAGATTGAGAATTTAAATTTCTCTGTAGGCTCAATATTCTGATGAGAAATCTTTTTCAGCCTGGCTCTAATACTTGAGTGTTCCACGCAGACAAGCAGACAGACAGATAATGAACCACATGTACATGTGCACACGTCTGCAATTGTTTGATTGATATGACACTTCAAAAATGGCAGGGAGGGACCGGAGAAATAGCACAGTGGGTAGGGCGTTTGCCTTGCACACAGCCAACCCGGGTTCAATACCCAGAATCCCATATGGTCCCCCAAGCACCACCAGGAGTAATTCCTGAGTGCAAAGCCAGGAGTAGCCCCTGAGCATTGCTGGGTGTGACCCAAAAAGAAAAAAAGAAAAAAAATGGCAGGGGGAAAACTTATAGACTAGAAAGGGAGGGGCAGTCTCCACAGCAAAATTTGCTCTGTCCGCTGATTGGAAACCTTGCTCCCGTTTCCCAGCCTGATCAGCCATTTTCCCGCTTGTTAAAAATGGGTCAAGAAAGCGCTTCTGGGGGCTGGAGTGATAGCACAGCGGGTAGGGCATTTGCCTTGCACGCGGCCGACCCGGGTTCGAAATCCAGCATCCCATACGGTCCCTTGGGCACCGCCAGGGATAATTCCTGAGTGCATGAGCCAGGAATTACTCCTGTGCATTGCCAGGTGTGACCCGAAAAGCAAAAAAAAAAAAAACGCTTCTGTTGACATAAGCTGGCAAAACAAATTATGACAAAGTTATTGAAACCTAAGGTGGTCTGATGTTACCTTTTTTTTTTTTTTTTTTGCTTTTTGGGTCACACCTGGAGATGCACAGGGGTTACTCCTAGCTCATGCACTCAGGAATTACTCCTGGTGGTGCTCGGGGGACCATATAGGATGCTGAGAATCAAACCCGGGTGGGCCGCATGGGAGGCAAACGCCCTACCCGCTGACCCGCTGTGTTATCGCTCCAGCCCCTCAGATGTTACCACTTTAAGGTCAAGACAAGTTCTGAGGCAGGAAGCTAGTATCTTCTTACCAGACATGGGGAAAGGCTGCCTTAGTGACATACTTCTTAGTTTCTGATATCAAACAGATAATCATATGATCTTGCATTTTCCTGCCTCCTCTGCTTTGATAATCCTATTTCTTTAATGCAAACTGCCAGTCACTGGCTATCTATCCCTGTGCTCTAGCTTATACTCAGGCCATGTGATGTTACAGAGGTCAACAAGATGTTCCTTATTTAAACTATCTAGCTGGAGGTTCTTCCAATGTTTCAACAAGTAACCCAAAGAGAATGTTTGGGTACCAATGTAGAATTTCTTATGATATGAGAAATGAGAAATTCTCTACAGCATATTTAGCACTTTTTATTGCAAGCTTTTGGGAGGAATAGAGAGTATATTTTGTTTGTTTCTTTTCATTTTTTTCTTTTTTTGTTGAATCACAGTGAGATACACAGTTACAAAGCTGTTCACCTTGGGTTTCAGTCATGCAACATTCCAACACCCATCCCTCCACCAGTGTACATTTCCCACCACCAGTGCCCCCAGTTTCCCTCCTGCCACCGTCTCCTTGCCCCCCAGCTTGCCTCTATGGCAGGCACTTTTCTTCTTTCTCAAGAGTATTTTTATCAGTGTGATTACACAGAATACGACAACTAGGGAAAATACAGAATCAACTGAATCTTCATCCTCATAGAACCAATCTTGGCATGGTTTCCTGCATTGTGGAGTTAACTCTCTTTTGTTGGCCTCTAGTACTCTCTCCTGATTCTTTCTTGTCTTACTACCTCCTTCTCTGACAGCTCTAAGAACTTTTAGTGAGTTTCCTGTCCATCTTGAAAGCAGCTGTGGGAGAGAGCTTGATGGGCTCCAGCCTTGCATGCTGGAACCCCAGACTCAGTCTATGGTACCATGTGCCTCCCCAGCACTGCCAGTAGCTTCAGAGCACCCAGAAAACTGCTGGATGTGGGTTTTCCCCAACCTCCCAAATTGCTGGGAGGTTTCTCAAGGTCCTGTCAGAACTTCTTTCTCATGGTACACACTCTGAATACCCCTGTCCACTCCAAACTATATCCACCATCTAAACAACAGTGACTCCTCACCTTTGTCTGTCCAGTTCCACATGCATCCTGTGCCTTGGACTCATAGCTCTCCTAAAGTTGCCCAGGTACCTCACACAACAATTCCTTGAATGACTCTATCTTTCCATTATTTGTTCTGTCTCCATCCCCTACTTCTCTGAACAGTTGTGCTAGCAGTTACTAATCCCAAGTCAGCTTTCCCCCTCTTCCCTCACCTCAGTATGCCAACAAGTCGCACTGATTCTACCTCCTAATAGAACTAAAATCTCCCCCATTTCTGCATTCTCATGTCTTTGTTTAGCAACTTTTCTCACTGTTGCAACCTCGACCTAACCCCCACCCCCATGGCTTCAGACTATACGGCTCCAAACTGCTCTCCATATTGCAGTAGGGAATTGAAGCCTGGTGCTCTGCAATGAACCCCTCCTGGGGCTCCCCTTCATTCAGAATAAAGCCCAATCTCGGGGGCTCAATAAAGGCATGGAGACACTTTAATCAGTGTACCTCTCCTTCCTCATCTTTCAGCATCTTACACATGTACCCTCTCTCTCTCTCTCTCTCTCTCTCTCTCTCTCTCTCTCTCTCTCTCTCTCTCTCTCTCTGTATGTGTGTATTCCAGCTATGCTGAACAGCTGTTATAGTCCAAGTGTGTACTTGGCACTCAGATGAGATCAGAAATGATTTGAGTTCCTTATAAAACCCGAAAGTGGGTAATCATGGAATGGTTGCACCTGTTTTGACTTTGGGGGAGTGGGAGTAGGGCGGTATAGGAGTGGGGTTGTAGGATGGTAGAAAATCTTCTTCTAGAAAATCTTTTTTCCCTTTTTCTGGGCCACACCTGCCAGTGTGCTCAGGGCTTACTTCTGGCTCTGAGTTCAGGGATCACTCCTAGAGAACCATATGGGATGCTGGGGATCAAACTGGGTTCAGAAACTGGGTTCAGATATGTGCAAGGCAAATGCCCTACCAGCTGTACTATTGATTCAGCCCCAAAAAAAGTCTTTAAAGTGTGGAGGACCCTAAATTAATGTTAGCAAAATAACAGTGCTCTTTTGGAATTAAAACTTAGGTGGTACCATAAAAAAAAATCATTTGGTTTTACAAAGTTTTGTTATAACGGCATCTCATTCCGAATCAGTCTTCAAAATGATACAACACATGCACTAGAAGTAGATAAGGAGTTATTCTGGAAAAAAAAAAAAAACACTTAAATGAAAACACTTGTTGAATACAGTCCTTACTCAGAAACCAAGTGGCTCCCGTGGAGAGGCCAGCAAGACCCTAGCCCGCTGCACATAACCCCTGCACTTCCTGAGGCTCTTCCGGGAATGCCCCAGGGCATCTCTCTATTTTTGTCTTTACTTTTGCTTTGGGGCGATACCTGGTAGTGCTCAGGGCTTACTCCTGGTGGTGCTCCGGGGACCACATGGGATGTTGGAGATCAAACTTGGGTCAGCCATGTGCAAGGCAAGAGCCCTAGCAGCTGTGCTATCACTGCAGCCCAGAGCGTCTCTGAGAATAAATTTTAAAAGGCCTTTCATGGGATTCAGAGCTGAAGGCAGATATCTAGGTGCCACCACAGCTTCCAACCAGGAAGTGGAAACTGAGCGAGTTTTCTCTTCCTTCTAAATCCTTCATCTCCTGACCTGGCCTGAGGCAGGGATTAGATGACCCTAGCCTGGTCCTCCAGTGAGCACCTACCCGACGCTGGCTTCTCAGCCCAGAGCTCTGACGGGCACTCCCTCCCATTTCAGGACAACCTCAACCTGCTGCTCACCGAGGAGGAGATGTACAGCCTCATGGAAACCTTCCATCAGTGCAAAGTCATCCCTGGTAAGGCTGCTGCCTGCAGCTAGGGGGCGCAGCGCACTTCTTCAGCTGTGCTAGAATGAGCCAAGAAGTAGCGTTCAATGGGGCTGGAGCGATAGTTACAGCCGGTAGGGTGCTTGCCTCCCACACGGCCAACTCGGATTCAATTCCCAGCAGCACATGTGGTCCCCTGAGCCCCACCAGGAGTGATCCCTAAACCAGAAATAAGCCCTGGGCCCTGGTGAGTGTCAGGAATTTGGGGGCTGGGAGTAAGCAGATCCTAGTTCCTGGGTCACCAGCAGGGTGCTCCCCAGACCCTGGCCATAGCCCAAGTTATCCTGAGTGGGGGGTTGGGGGGTGGGGATGAGGGGGCGGGCTTTAGGGGGAGGCTTCTGAGTCAATGGAGGAGCCCCACAGGCCGTGTCGGGTGGGCCAGAACACGCATGTCGCCTCCCTGCAGACTGCTCCCTGACGATGGAGGACTTCCTACGCTACCGCCACCAAGCAGCAAAGCGGGGGGACAGAGAGAGGGCCCTCAGTGAGGAGCAGGAAGAGCTGGTGGGCCGCGATTTCGCAGCCCTGGACCCTGAGCGTCGAGGCCACATAGAATGGCCGGACTTCTTGTCCCACGAGTCCCTCCTGCTCCTGCAGCAGCTGCGTCCCCAGGTGAGCTGGCATGACCATCCCTGAGACAATGGTGACAGACCAGGGGACATGCTTGGTGGGGGAGGGGAGGGCAGGGGCCAGTGTGAGGAAGGGGATGTAGTTCTAGCCAGTAAGAGGGGTTCGGTACTCGCATGGGGGAAGATTGGTTTTTCCGGACCCCGCTCTGGAAATGCTGGTGACCAGAGGTTCTGTCTAGGTGGTGCAAAGGGCAGGAGGTGGCAGAGGCGCAAATGGGGCAGGATGTTCTGGGCTTGACGGTTTGCAAACTCTTCCTAACTGTGCCTGCTTCTTCTCCAGAACTCTCTGTTAAGGCTTCTGACACCCAAGGAGCGTGAGCGAACCCGGGACGCGTTCCTGGCAATAGGTGGCGGGGCCGCCATCAGTGAGGCTGAGTGCCACCGCGCACAGCATGCCTGGTTCTGCAAGCGCCCGGCAGAGGCCCCGTCCTGCAGCGTCAGGTTGTCCCCCGAGTCCCCACCCCACTCACACCTGCCTCCCTTTCCCATGCCCCATACCCCTGAAGTGAAAGGTGCCCCCACCCCCTTTTTTCCCTGCCCACATCCAGGAGAGGGTCCCTCTGCACACCATATGTGTGCCCTCCACCTCATTAGGCAAAGTGTGGCACAGTCTTGACCCCTCTGGCCAATCAGAAAAGCCTGCAGTGTCCATCCAGAGCCCCAGATTCATGGCTGGGGGGACAAGCCTCTCACATGCCCAGTCCTAACACACATCACTGTGTGTTCTACAGTGTCAGCCATGTGGGTCCCATAGCCGACAGCAGCCCGGCCAGCAGCAGCAGCAAGAGCCAGGACAAGGCTCTGCTGCCCACTGAACAGGAGACCAGGTAAGTAGGGCTCCTGCCCCTGAGGCTGCCCACCCGGCTGTCTCTGGGGCAATCATATCCGAGCAAGGAAGAGCGATACCTCTTGTACCCCCAAAATAGCTGCCATCCAGTGCAGGCTCCAAGAATGCATGTTTGAGGGCCTAAGAGATAGAACAGTGGGTTGGGCATTTGCCTTGCATGCAGCCAATCCTAGTTCTATCCCCTGGCACCCCATAGGGTCTCCTGAGCACTGCCAGGAGTGATTCCTAAGAGTACAGCCAGGAGTAAACCCTGAACATCATTGGGGGTGGCCCAAAACAAACAAGCATACGCGCGCGCACACACACACACACACACACACACACACATACACCACATTGGAGCTCAGACCCCTCTGGCAAGCTGGCTGTCCTGTCCACTCGGAAACACAGAGCGGGTTGGCAGGCAGGAGCTGAACCAGGAGCCTCAGGGTTCTGCTGCCAGTGTCTCAGGCCTTTCTTTGCTTCCCTCCAGATCCGTGGACTGGCCGACCTTCCTACGGGAGAATGTCATCTACATCCTGGCTGCGCGCCCCAACAGCGCGGCCATTCACCTAAAACCCCCAGGATAGTGTGGAGCAGAGAATGTCAGCCCGGGGAGAGGGGTGGCGTTCTCTCCCCGCACCCTTTCTCTCTCCCCTTCCCCCACCAAAGTCTGACATGGAGACTCACGGGGATGGAGCACTGCCAGCATCTCAGTTTGTCACTCAGCTTCATGACACGGAAATCCCGTCCCCCCTCATGCAGAAGCACCATGTGCTGCCACAAGGCAGCTGGAGCTGAGGCTGCATCTGCCCCAGCCCCTCCTACGCCATCTCCTCGACTGAACCTGCCACTCACACACACACAGGCCGCGCTGTCCCTGGTTCCTTTGGGTTGAAAAAGGACCAAAGTCCCCTTGTGATAATCCCTTGGAGACTCTGCTTCCTCTGCCTGTGGCTTCTGTTGGCCAAACACTACAGAAGAAGGAAGCCTTGGGTTCTACACTCCCCTGAGTCGGCCCTGGCTCCTTCCTTCCTCCCTCCGGCCTGGAAGCTGTGTGTTTGAGAGGTAGGAAGAGGATGAAACTCACACCCATTGTTTCGATAATTCCAGTTCCCTGAATGTGAGAGCCCTAGTCTGCGAGGCTCTACCAGAAAAAGGGGGGGCACCAGCCCCTCTCTGGGACCCAGAGTTCTAGGGATTTCCTGGGAAGACATCCAAGTGCAGAAGACTAGCAGGTCACTTAATCCACAGGTGTGAGCGAGTCATCTTGGCCACTGCTCATGGCCTCGAGTCCCAGGGGCCTAACTAGAACAGGTGAGGTGGAATCCCCACCTCTGCATTAGATGCTTCACCCAAACACCCAGAACCCGGGCCACAGGGTCCAGATGGAGAGAAGACCCGTGTTTTCCCCACATTCCGACTCAACTCAGCTGTAGACTAGAAGCGTCTGCTGCCGTGTGGCAAAGGAGCCAGCCTCTCCTGCCGCCCAGTGAATAGCACCACGGACGCCTGAGCACAACACCCCCTCGCCGCCCTGACCATGAGAGTGAGAAGCCGGTGCCAAGATGATCCGCATCTCAGCCCTCTTGAGCAGAGAGAGTTCCAGCCGAGGGAAGCACTTCCTTCTCCCCATTCTTAGATGCTGCCTTTCCCCAGGGCTCACAACATCCTTTCCTGCCAGGTTGCAAGCACCTCGGCGGAGCAGGAGGGGACTTGGAGGACAAGAAGAGGTCCCCAGGGACACTGTGTCTGGCCTCTAAACCCCAGCTTCCCCTCCTTCCTGAGTCCTCCTCAGATTCCTGAGTCAGCCAGCAGGGCCCCAGGTTTCCCCTTCCAGCCTAATGACAGGGTTTGCCTTCTCTGATGGCTGAGTGTTGATGGAGAGGTTTGGTCCCACTGACACTCACAGGCCCCATGGCTTACAGTCCTTAGAGAAAACTGGGCACTCCTGACGGTGGTAGGTGCAGTGCTGAGAGTCGGGAAAGGAAGGGGCTGCAAGTAGGGGCCCAGTCAGAGAACTGTGGGTGCCCTCCCTTGGAAAATGCCTGTTACACAAGCAGGTTAAGAAGCTTTTTCAAGACTTCAACTGAGAGGAATGAATCTTGGTTCATGCAGATGAGCCTCAAACCTTTCCAAGCCCACAGCTATTCTGTAAATACTCCTTAGCCATACTCCCAAGGATGGTCATTATCCAATCTAACCAAAACAAACAAAACCAAGCACATTACTCTTGGGCCCAAGAACTGCATCCGAAGCAGCTGAGCCCAGGGTTTTGCACTGAGATGATGAAAGCACATTAAGCCCAGGGGCTTATGCTAACTTTCCTGGCAAATGCTCCTCTGTCCCAGTACTTTGGGGCTCCCTGATCCCCCGCAGGCAGGCCTCTCTTGAGTTGAGATGAGCTCTGGGCTTTGAGAGCTAGACAGACCTGCTCGCCAGCCCCTCTAGCTCTCTGATCCTGCGCAGGTCAAGGTGACGCCCCCCTGTCTGCAGCAGCCGTGACTCACCCACGGCTGCAGTACCCCAAACCAGGCAGGCTCCTTCCATTGGGCTTGCCTCTTTGCTGGGACATGAGCCTCCTTGTTCACAAGGTGAGGCAGAGGACCTGGGTGGGGGCACTGCCCTCAGCAATAGCGCTTCCAATCCACAAGAGCTGCAGGAACCTGGAGGGCGGCTTGGAGCCACTTTTCCATAGGCATTTCGCATTTTACCAAAGGGGGCGGGGTTCCCATTGCTTCCCCAGACCAGAGCTTCAGAAGCTGCATCTCAGCCCTCCCTTTGTAGTGTGCAAATCTGTGGAGTCCTTTGCAGTACATATGGAGACGTGCAAACTTTTATCACCCTAGTGAAGCCCCCCTTTCCTTATCAAGCCCCCTCCCCCCATCACTGTGACTATCTGAAATTCTGCTCAGTATGGAAACTCCTGTCTAAGGGAAAGGAATGTGTTTCATGCTCTCCTTGGCTGCCCTAAATTCAAAGCAGTATTTTTTCCAAGCGTCCCCTACTCCACCCGAGAGACTGGGGTAACCCCAACCTTGGAAGACAACTTGCCCTCAACCTGTTTTTCATCCAGCAGTTCTCTTCCCCAGCCTCATTTAAACATGAGGCGGCCGGATGCCTGGAGTGGGGGGTGGGGGAGCCTGCAGGGACAGGTGAGTCATGGCTGTGGCCACATAACCTCCAGGGCTGCTCTGTGGCTTCCTCTTCTAAGACCAACTTTCCCCAAAGTTGCAGGCTCTGTGCTTTTGAGCAAGGGCATCTTTGGGGTCCAGGGATGATGCTCACTCCTGGGTTCTGACCCACTCACAAGTGCTCTGTCTTAGAGGATGGCCACAGCTGAAGCCATGACAGATGGCCTGTCCCGCCTCTCAGCCCCAGTGCCAGGCTGCAGGGCAAACACTAGCCTTTCTAGTGCTGGTGCTCCCCAAACAACATCACCCTTGCCTTGTCTGAGTGGCCAAATCTGGGGGTCCCCCGCTCCTTCCACCTGTATGGGAAGAACAGCATAAACTGTCTTAGAGAGGGCACCTCACTGTGGGCTGAGGCCAGCACTGTGCCCAGATCTCGGCCCAAAGCACGGCCTCACCAGCGGCGGGTTTTGTGACTTCAGGAAGTGGCCTCAGGAAGCCCAAAAGACAAGAAGCCCTGGGAAGACCCCAAGCTATCCGACAGTCAAGGGTAATCTCAGGATTGAGAATGGATGGCAACCACGTCCCCCTCAAACCAGCAGAGCAAAGTCAGGGAGAGACTCGCACTGAAAGACAAGTCACCTAGAAGCCAGAATTTCAGGACCCCTTGACAGGCCTGGGTTCATGTGTCCTTGTTGCCTATTTACAGTGGGAGAACTGTCCCTGTGCCACTGCACTGGGTTTTGTCCAGTTTTTTTTTCTGGGGTTCTCAGCTACAGCCCAGACATCTTTACATTGGGGTTATTAATGCTTGGCCCCTGGCATGAGGTGGGTCCGGGCACTTTCCCTGCTGCCACCACTGTAGGCAACCTGGAAAGAAAAGAGAAAAGTTCTAGAATTCCCTCCAGGCCAAACTAGTGAAGATAAGTTTTCCTCAGAGCCACATGCCTCCTCCCTACGCCCCCCGCCAAGACTTGGATTGTGTAGAGGTGCCTGGTCAGATCTGGACCAGTGACTAAGAAACTCAATCCGATCCCAGACTGGAGACTAAGTTGGTGTGGCCAAGGATGAAAACACCAAGGCACAAGCAGCACGATGGCCCCGTATGCTTGGGGAAACAAAGGCCTGTAAGTTTAGCCTCTTTAAGAGACAGCATAGAATCTGTCTTCCAGCCACACACTGGTGACAAGGGTTGGTATTACTGATCTCTGGAGAGTCTGTCTCTCTGGCCCCTCATGTGTATCCTGCTATTTGCTGTAGACTTGAACTCGGCAGTAAGTGGAGAGGAACAGCACCCCCCTCACACACCCCACTACCACCACCCAGAGCCCTGTCTTCTCTCCAGTTGCATGTTCCTCCCTGTGGCTTAGCCCCTCCCTCCAGAAGGAGCTGATGCTCCCGGAGGTTGGCACAGTGGAATCATAATAAAGATCGTAATGCTATTTTGACTTCCTGTTTCCTGTTGGGGAGCATGTGGCAAATTTCCATGTGGTTTCCTCTCATAGGCCAATTCCTGTGTCTGAGTCTCAGACAGGAAGAAATCACAGATCCAAAAAGACCCCAATAACACCCTGGCTCTCTTTCTAAAACTTTCCTGGTGCCAACTTTTCCAAGAATCAAGTGGGGGGGAGGGCAGTGGGAGGGAGCAAATCTCCTCCAGAAAATGGGAAAGAGGGTACTTAAGGCTGGAGTTGGTTTCTGAAAATATTAAGTGAGGCCTCTGAGCCTATCTGCAATGTATTCACACCCCACAGATGACCAGTGTTAGACACTTTTCTCACTTCTCGCTGAACCTCAAAGTAAGCTAATTCGATCTGCTTTATCATGAACTTCTGGGTCCTCCCTAGTCTAAGCATCTCCTCGCATTTCTGCATATTGTTTTAATGTGATAAGATTGGTTAACAGGGTACAACACTTGCCTTGCATGCAACCGATGCTGGCTCAATCCCCGGCACTGCATGTGGTCCCCCAAGCATTTCCAGAGATTCCCAGAACACCACTGAATGTGGCCCAAAAGCAGAGAAAAAAATACATTATCATCATCATCATCATCATCCCGTTGATTGTCGAATTTCTCGAGCGGTCTCAGTAACGTCTCCATTTGTCCTAGTCCTGAGATTTTAGAAGCCTCTCTTTACTCGTCCTTCCCAACAATGCAGCATTGGAGGTTCTTTCAGGGTCAAGGGAATGAGACCCATCATTGTCTCAAGCCCAGATTTCCCATTTTCCAATTACTAGGCAGTCACACCCAGGGACTGCCCCCGGCGCCATGTAATCCCACCAATGGCCAACATCCAGAGAACTTAAAGCCAAGCTCCCGGAAGAGACCGATGCAGAGAGTCTCTTGCCCACACACCTGGCTGTCTTCCTCAGGGTCCCTTGAAGCGGGTGGGCTCCAGATTCCCTCCCCACCCTGAGCAGAGTTCCCGTGGCCAAAGACCTCTGGAGCCTAGCCACAGCCATGCTCCAGCCCTCTCCACACCTTCAGACGAGCCTCACATATGAAGGTAACAGCAAAGGAACCCAGGTGTGTGGGACCCAGGGCTGAGACCTCCAAGCCTGCTCGGATCAGGATTGGGCCTCTTCTGCCCAGATTTCCCGTTTTCCAGTAGCTAGGCGGTCACACCCAGGGACTGCCCCTGGTGCTGTGTAATCCCACCAATGGCCAACATCCATCCAGAGAAAAAAATAGTAAATGAATATCTGTAGAAGCTTCTGGATAACTGTGGAACCCCATTCATCTCTTTGATTGTGAGAATGGAGCCAATATCTGTATTCAGAGAAGCATCTCTGTGAGTCAGAGGCAGATTACTTGACCTCCAAACCCCAGAATCCCCAAAACACCTACTTGCTAACATTTTTGGGCACTAGTTATGCATTTGGACAGTCCTAAGGGTGTTGCATAAAGTACTTAACAGTCTAAGCCACCAAGAAAATGTGTGTTCCCAAAGCATGAGGAAGAGAGGCTGAGCTGTCCCCAGCATACAGGGTCACCCCGCTCGGGAAGCAGGAGAACCAGGCAGTCTAATTCCAATGCACTCAACCACTATGTGTTACCTGTCAAAGTAATCTCAAAGGTAGCACCTCTCCTTTCCACCCCCAAGAACAGACATGCTCAGGTAGCAAGGCCTGCAGCCACGTCACAGACCCCCTGCTCTGCCCTGCCACCCCTGCTCTTCACTCACAGGACCTTGCACCTCTCCTCCATGGTGTTTTACCATGGAGATCCACTAGGTTTGGAAAAAAGCTTGATGACAGGAAACCTGCAGTCTCCCGGCTCAGTCTAGCCAAGCATTGCCACAGGAAGAGGCACAAGGTGTCTCTTCAACAATAACACATAGTGGTACATCAGGTAGGGGATTAACCTTGGCATTTGCTGTTGTTTGATATCCGGCACTAAATATGGTCCCCCGAGGCTGCCAGAAGTGATTCCTGAATGCAGAGCCAGGAGTAAACCCTAAGTACAGCTGGGTGTGACCCCCCCTCAAAAAAAAAAAAAGAGACATAAAAGCCACACATGTATGGGTGTCAGTGACTAGCAAAATTTCCCCATCAATCCAGTGGCCCTGGCTGCAATTTTACACTGTCCTAGCACTGTTGCTTTTACCAGGGACCACTCTCTCCCAAGTCAGGCTGGAGCCGTGGTTCCACACACACTTCCACCCAACACATTCTGAAGCCTCCACTGCACAAGTCAGTGCACTTGACTCCTAGAGAAAGTCTCTCTCCAAGGGGAAACAGGGGCTTTGCCATTAGTGCTAACTCTCCAATCCTGCCACCCCAAGGGCTGCTTGAAGTTTGATCTTGCTGAACCTGCTTTGTCTTCTATAAAACTGGGGGAAACAAATGTCAGAGAGAGAGAGAGAGAGAATGTAGTGTGTGTGTGTGTGTGTGTGTGTGTGTGTGTGTGTGTGTGTGTGTGTGTGTGTGTGTTCAGGGGTTTAGGTGCTTGCCTTCAGTGTGGTCAACTCCAGCTCAGTCCTCGGCACCCAAGCCCTGTCAGGAGTGACCCGTGAGCACAGAGTCAGGAGTAAGTCCTGAGCACAGTCAGGTGTGACCTAAACTACCCCCACCTCAAAAATAAAAATAAATAGAAATTAAAATAGGGGAACATAACCCCTTTCCTGTCTGCCTCCCAGGCGTAGAGTTATTTGAGTAACTAAACAATTTGCTTGGAGGAAAGGATGTTATTTATCAGTGCCCAGGCACTGAATGAGCCTCAGGAGAGCACCCCCCTCCCCTCAAGACTAGTGTTTCCCCTCCCACAGGATCCAGCTCAGCACCTCTGTGATACAGCCAGTGGCCTCTGTCCACAGTGCTGAATTTACAGCCAAGTCAGTCTAGGCAAACAGTGTTTGCCCTGGAATTCAGAATGTGTTTCATTCCTTTCAAGTATCTTTTTAATAAAACTTTTAGTTTAAGCATTGTAATTTACAAACATGTCCATAATAGCGTTTTGTATATAAAATGTTCTGACACCACCCCAGCACCTATGTCAGCTTACCTCCAGCTGTGTCCCAAGGTTCCCTCCCAACCCCCAGCCTGTCTCCTTGGCAGGCACATTGTAAAGTTTAATTACTGTAGTCCAGGGTTTATGTCACTAATGACCCTGTGGTATAGATATATACACATAGCACACCCCAATGTGAGGCAGAGGTGTGCTATGTGTCCCTAGGGTGCCGAAGTACAGATGCCATTGGCGCTCTCTCTCTCTCTCTCTCTCTCTCTCTCTCTCTCTCTCTCTCTCTCTCTCTCTCTCCCTCTCTCTCTCTCTCTCTCCCTCTTTCTCGCTCTCTCTCCCATTTTTCCCCCCAGTTTTAAAGCAGATTCAGCAAGATCAAACTCCAAGCAGCCCTTCGGGTGGGAGGATTGGAGAGTCAGCACTAATGGCAAAGCCCCTGTTTCCCCTTCACACCTCACCTTGGGCAGGTGTCCAAGGCCTCTGCCCCTTGCCCTTAACGTTCTGTTCATCTCTTTGTTGGTTTTTTTTTGGGGGGGTGGGGTTTGGCGAGCACACCTGGCAATCCTCAAGACTTACTCCTGGCTCTGTGGTCAGGAATCACCTCTGGTAGGACTCAGTGAACCATATGGGGCATTGGGGATTCAACTTTGGTCATCTGCATGCCAGGCAAATGCCCTACCTGCTGTACTATTGCTCCAGCCCCTTCCTTGTTTGTTTCTTATAACAAATATAATTGTCCTTTCAAAATTATTATGGAAAACATGATTTTCACAACTCAGGGATCAAAGATATAGTGTTCTCTCTGTCTTTCTGGGTGCATAGGAAGAGATGATGTCCAAAAAACTGATAGAACTGAGGGCTCCATGCAACGGGGCTGACCAACATGTTGTACAGTTTGTAGGGTACTTGCCTTGCACATGTATGACCCGTATTAGATCCCCTGTACCCCATAAGGTCCCCTGAGCTCTGCCAAGAGTGATCCCTGAGCACAGGGTCTGGAGTAAGCCCTGAGTATCACCAGGTGTGGCCTCCACAAAAAACCAAAACCCTTGAGGCTGGAGCGATAGCACAGCGGGTAGGGTGTTTGCCTTGCACGTGGCCAACCAGGGTTTGATTCCCAAAATCCCATATGGTCCCCTGAGCACCACCAGGAGTAATTCCTGAGTGCAGAGCCAGAAGTAATCCCTGTGCTTCACCATGTTTGACCCCCAAAAGAATAAAGAAAAAGAAAAAAACGAAACCCTGAATCTGTGAAAAGAAGTTTAGAATGAGAGGAGGGAGGACAGCCTTGTTCCTGCAGAAGCTCACGGGAGACAGGCAGCGTGAACTGACTCCAGGCCAAAGGTACATGGTCTTAGTAACTGGAAACAAGGCAGGGGAGAGCCGAAATGGCCTGTTCGCCACAGAGAAGGGTGAGCTGGGGAGGTCCTAGAGGACCAGTAAAGCCAGCATAGCCTCAAGAACAGAACGAAGGACGAAACATGAAGGAGAGGCAAATCTGGCTCAACAGGACCAAAGCACAGCAGAATATCAAGGGAAGTCATAGAGCTGTCTATGCAGACATGTTGAGCTGCGGGGTGGGCACTCTTTCCTGGCATCCAGTCCTCTTGAAACCTGCAATGCCAGCAAGAGTTTAAGCAGTTCAGTGCTCAACCCTATACTCCACTGAACTGAAGGGAAATCTGTGGCTGTATTGACCCACGTGACCAAAGTATAGGCACCACTAAGTTGAGAAGCTCTCAGACCTACCACTGATCCTGCAACTCTTGGTCCTAACCTAAAAGGAAAGATCTGAGATTCCATTTTGCCAGGTGTAGGCGCTGGGAAACTGAATTTCTAGAACTAGATGTTGCGCGCCCTCTGCTGGTCATCTTTAGTATTATCCTCTCACCTTAAGGCAAGAAATGACCCCTAGTTGTGCCTGTCGCTTTAGGCTCAGAGCAGGCAACTCTAGAGCAGATGCTACACAAAGTATTGGGAATTTTACTGGTCCGCATTCAGTCAGCGTACAGGATAAGAACAGAATCTGCTCATGAGTTCAAATCTCTTGTCTCCAAATTGGGATACACCCAAACTGGGTCTGGGTTTGGGTTTAGTCTGACCAGGACTAAGATCTCAGACTGCGGCTAAAGATGGGACTCAGTGTGGGATCAAAGACTGGGCTCAAGTACCAGCTGACACTTGAATGCAAGGGAAGGAAGAGTCTGTCAGCTTTAGACACTGGAGAACTCAGGTAGAGTCTGTTCAGAGGGCTGGGAGGAGGGGGTGAGTGTAGCGGATGGCAGAGGTCTTCAACTACTGGTGCCTACAGCAGTGCCAGCCCATAGACGTGGGAAGCTTGGAAACCATTGGTCACCACCTTGGTCGTCACCGCTGACTCGTGCACTGGTGTGAGGGGGCAGGTGCTGCCCACGGGTGTAAGAAGGCTGAAGAACAGTGGCATAAGGGATAGGGGGCAGGACGAGATGGTTACTCATTTCAAAGGTCTCCCAACTGTAAAGATGGCCACAGAAAGGCTAGGGGCCCCCTTTTCCTCCAAGGTAGATCTCAATAGTCCAGTTTCAGCATCTGCAAACCCTAGTGCTGCCACATTTAGGGCCAGGAGAGGCCCAAGAGCAGTCCTGTCACTGTAGAGAGCTGGCAGCTGTGGGGGTAGTCTTCCTTTCCCCCCCGGATCCTCTATTTCTACTGGCAACAGGGCCTGGCAGCCTCCCACACCCAGATCTTAGCAACAGCGGGAGCCCCTGGCAACCGCTGCCATGGAGACAAGACTAGGAACTGAGAACAGGCTGGTGGGGGGGGGACTTCCTCTGGAGCCTTCAGGATCTGTGTGAGAGAAGGGTCCCCCCCTCCTCTCCAGTCTAGGGGGGAGCATGTGCTTCTGTCTAAACACCTCCTCATGCACCCACCCCCACCCCTGCCCCCGGGTTCCGGTTCCCTCAGGGTGAGGAAATGAGGGACACCTAGGGTTATGACGTCTCCATGGGAAGGGAGGGTGAGTGGGGGTGTTTGGAACTGACATGATCACAGACACAAGCATACACCAGCAGACAGTGTCAATGTGTCAATAGCCAAAAGGCCTCCCTCCATCCACCCTTGTCAGAATATCCCACACAGTCACTGAATCACACATGTACACTAACACAGGATCATGGATCTAAAGCGATGAGTGCTACAGGACACACCACCACACAAAAATAACTGCACAGATACACTCACAAACCATGCTACCAATACAACAATGCGAATAACTCCCAGACTCACACGTGTACAGATGTACTCACACACCCAGCTACATGTGAGCAGAGTAACAGCTAACTTAGCTGAGCATGAACTACACGCCAAACTCCGAAATAGGTGCAGGACATGTGTTACCTTAATTAACCTTTAAACAAGTGTCAGAGGACCGCCGTTGTCTGCCTCCATCTCATGGAAGAAAATGGGCACAGATTCAGCAGTGCCCTCACCACACAACTGGGTGATTCGGAGATCCTATTTGCCTCCAGACTGCAGTGTGTCCAGCCCAGTTCCTCGCACATGCCACAGGTGCCCTGGACGGTGGGAGACAGAACAGCTCTAGCCAATGGCATCTGTACTCTGGCACCTGAGGGAGACATCTCACCCCCTTGAAAGTCTTCAGCCTGCACATCAGTGTTCACTGACCAGGTAAAGGCCAGTGACTAAACTCTCTGCCTCCGTTCTGGCACAGGCAAGGCTGGAGGAGGCGACATAGACAGAACTGGAATAGGAAGAAGCAGAGCCGCCCACACCTCAGGCCCCATTAGTCTGGAGGTGGGAGATTGAGGGGCTCAGAATCTGAGGAGCCAGCACTAGTGCAGAATAAGTGGGGGCCAGGTCCCACCTTACCCATCTCTGTGTCACACCAGCCCTGTCCCTTCTAACATCTCTTTTCTTCCCGTCTGCGTTTCTCCTCACCCCACCTCTCAGTCATGTCCTGATGCTGCCTCCTTCTGTGGCCGGTCCCCACTTTTCCTTCCCATCTCATCCCATCCTTACTTCCCAACCTATCTCCTCTCCTCTCCCAATCTCTTACCCACCTTCCTTCCCTCCTTTCCACATCATTTCACCCCGTCTCTCCTCCCATCTCTCTTTCCCCATCTTCCCACTCTTCTTGCTCATCCCCCTAACCCCACCTCCTCTTCACAATTCCCACTCTCCTTCACACCTCACAACCTTTATCCCTTCACACCTCACAAGCTTTACCTTTCACACCTCACAGCCTTTACCTCTCACACCTCACAATCCTTACCCTTCACACCACGCAAACTTTACCCCTTCACAACTCACAATCTTTACCCTTCACACCTCACCTTTACCCCTTCACACCTCACAGCCCTTCACACCTCACAACCTTTACCTCTCACACCTCACAACCTTTACTCTTCAGACCATACAACCTTTACGCCTTCACACCTCACAACCTTTACCCTTCACACCTCACAACCTTTACCCCTTCATACCTCACAACCTTTACACCCCACAACCTGTGCACCTGGGAAGAACTGGGAAGCTGGCAGATGGTTGAGAACTTGTAGGCCTGACCCCCGGGGTACCTGTACTCTCTTCTGCTCCACCCTACTCTGGGCCTACCTACTGATGCTCTCTGTGCCTCGGTTTCCAGCTATATCCAGTTTATGTGACCTCAGCGTGACCAAACTCTGTTGCTGGGAAACAGCAAAAGAGAGAAGGAATCCAGAACTTCTGTACTGGTCCTTCCTTTGTCCTTAAACCCTCCAAGTACTCCCTCCCCCCTTCACCCCCGGATTACCCCCTCCCCACCCCCGCTCCCTCGAGCACAGATGGGCCTGGGAGACAGTGACGTGGGCGCGCCAGGCACCGTGTCTGCTCAAGCGTCGGCTTCCGCCGGCTACCGCCTCCGCAGCCCTGCCTGCTCTGAACAGCGGGGACACTGGGGCTGAGATTTAATGGGGGTGGGGACCTGAAATGGGAAATTCTAAGGGTGTGAACAGAGGAGATCACACGGAACTGAGATGAAGGGTTAAAGAGGGGCGCTAGAATAGGTGAGATGATGGGCCGAGGGGCAAGGATTCGGAGGGAGGGGAAAATGAGAGAACCAAGGGGGAAAGACAGATCATACCAGGCCAAGATACGGATACAAGGCAGGGGTGCAGGTACGCAAAGGGGAAGGATAGAAACACAGAGGGAGAATGTTCCTGGGGGCTGCGGAGGTTGCTGAGATGGAGCAAAGATGAAGGGACCATACAGAGGATGACCGGGGGTCTGAAAGGAAGTTGCTAAATCCGAGAACCACCAGGCGACAGCGGAGAAAGAGGAGGTATTTTAACTGCTTGGCGACCAGGCTCTGTTTCGACACTCAGTTAACGGGTCATCTCCAGGTCAGGGTAAGGTAAAGCTAAATCAGGTCAGGTCGAGGTGAGTTCACGGGTCCATGGAAGAGAGAAAAAAAAAAAAAGGGGGGGATGATCTCTCACCCAAGTTCAGGCACTACACCTCCCCGGGTGCACTATACTTTGCCATCCCTTGGGGGAGGGGGAGGGGGGCTGCGAAGGGAGGGGGGCGGAAAGAATGCCCAGAGTCACAGCCAACAGTGTCCTTTTCCTTTAAGGCCGCCTTTGACGTTGCACAGGTTCCAGAAGTTTCTCCCGGGATTCAAGCGGTGGCCAGTATGTCCCACCTTCTCAAACCGGAGATTGGACTAATATAAATTGTCCCCCCGGGGCTCGGGTCTGAGCCCCGCAAACCAACCAATGAAATCAAAGGGCGCGTGGAATTTCCACCCTCTGTCCTTTTCACCAATGGCACGACGGGATGGCGGAGAGGTGTGGTTGATTGATCCCCGAGCGCACCAATCAGACCCACGCCAATCACTGCTCGGAATGTGTGCGCGTGTGGCCGGGTGACAGGGGCGGTGTATGGGGCGGCCACTCGTTGAAAACCACCCAATGAGCGAAGAGGCTGGGCTGAGTGACGGGCGGGCAGTGCAATGGGCTGCGCGGAGGCGGAGCCGTGGGGGCGGGTTCCCGGGCCCGCTGTCTGCGGCCGGCGGGCAGGCGACTCCTGTCCCGAGTGGAGGCGGCGGAGCCGGAGCCGGGGGAGGGGGCAGCGGCTGTCTGAAGGACCGCGGCGTCGCCCGCAGCTCCTCATCGGTGAGGGTGCCCGGCCAGGACTTGGGGGAGCCCGGGAACGGGGGGCGTCGCGAAGCCAAGGGGTCCTGGTATGGGGGCAGGGGGGGCGGGGGGAGGGTTGGGACGCTGAAAGGGCCCATCGCGGGTGCGGGGACCTGGAGTCTGCACGGTGGTGCTCGCTATTTGAGACCCTCTCCCCCGGGGGGCCGGGGGCAGTCTCGGCGGGCCGGGTCGGGTCGGATTGGGTTCGGCGGCGCGGAGGCGTTTTCGGAGCTGGCCCAGCCTGCCAGCGCGGTGACATCACCGACCACCCTCCCCCGCCCGAGCCCCCTCCCCGCTCCCCGCGTCCTCCCCTCTCGCCGCGCTTTTGTCCCGGCGGAGCTCTGCTCTGCCCCGCCCCTCTGCGAGGGAGGAGACTCCCCGTCAGCGATTTCATTGAGTAGGTTTCTCGGGGATTGGGGTCGGGTCCTCCGGGGAGAGAGGCGAGAAGAGCTAGCTCACTGCCTCTCGGGCCCTCGCAGACAATCACACCTGTCGGCGGTGGCACGCACGCTCGCTGTCCCTCTCCGTCGCCCGCCTGCACCCGCCTGGCCGGGCCATCCGCTCGCCGCCGCAGGCCGGCGCCGCACCTGGGCGCAGGTGGCCGCTGGACCCTGTCCCTTCCGTCTGCACACCTTGGGATCTGGTCCAGCCCTTGCTGCACCGCACAGGGCCCTCAGGGGCCTCTGAGATCCCCTCACCACCACCACCACCATCACCCACAACGAGGAGGTGCCTTCCAGGGCGGCCGCAGCTTGCAGCGCTCCGGTGGTGGAGCGATCCGAGGTGAGGGGCTGGGCTGGGCATGTTTAAGCGCACAGCGCTCTCCTGCCCATCCCCAGCAGCACCCCCACTGCAGGCCAGAGGCGCTTTCCGGAGCTTCCCACACTTCTGGGGAGAAGACTTCTTAGCCAGCTTGATGTTTAAAATTCAGCTGGAGCCCTTAAAACTTCGAGCGTGGACGCTGAATGGGTTTGTAAAGTTTCGGTAAGTCCCTCCCGAGAAGGGCGCTCATACCCATGACCGCGTCTCATCCTCCACACCCCTCCATCCTTCCATCTCCTTCCCAACCCCCCCAGCCCTTCTGGCATCCTCCCTGACATGAGACCCCTGAGACCAACCATTTCAACTGCACCCCACCTCGGCCATCGCCCTTATCCACTCCTTTCGGCACCCGTTCCCACGAATTGCTCAGCCCCCCCTCCCCTTCCTGGTGTTCCCAATTCTTGCATCTCTTTCAACCCAGAGGAAACATTTTTGTTTGTTTGGGGGCCACACCCTGTGGTGCTTAGGACTTAGTCCTGGCTCTGTGGTCGGGGACCCTTCCTGAAGGTGCTCAGGGGGACTATGTGGTGCCAGGGATTGAACTCAGGTCAGCTGCATGTAAGGCAGGCGCCTTAACCCGTGTGCTATCTCTTCAGCCCCTGGAAACCCCTTTTCCTCCCCAGCCACCCCTCTCTGGCATTTGTCATGCCCCACCACCAGACTTCATCCTCTGTCTCCCATCTCCTCTCCCTGCAGCTCAGGCACCCTGGCCATTCTTCCCCATTTGTCCTTCCTGCCTCCACACATCCATCCTTTTCATTCTTTCTCATCAAAGGCAGTGCCATGCCATGGGGCTCCTTTGTCATTTGAACACGTGGCTTATGGGGAAGGGGAGGGAAGAGCGGGATGGGGGCTGGAACCCACTCCTGGGAGGACCCTGTAGATGTGGGGGCTGGAAGATTGCAGGTCTAGAGCCGCAGGCCAGGCAGGGCTGGTGTCTGTGGGAAGGGAGCCTGGTGAGGAGGTGACGCGGGGACAGCCAAAGGAGGCTGGGAGTCCTGGTGGTGAACCCTTCGGCTTGTCCTTTGCTTAGCAACTGCTCTGGTTCTCTGGGGTCCTCTCTTGGTGTGCTAGGGTGTGGGCCGAGGCTGAGATGGCAGACCACCCCCAGCTCCCTCTCAGACGGCTTTTACTGCTGCTTCCGAAAATGGCTGCCCTCCCCCAGATGCTCTTTCTTCTCTGCCTCCTCCCACCCCAGCCTCCCCCACCAGGCGTGACATGCTGGTAGGGGGAGAAGGGGGAGTACCCGCCTTTATGGAGCCTTCTCCTCATCAGAGTGGGGTGACTCCAATACCATGAGTCAACCCCGCCACCTGCAACCGGCCCTGTGGGGGCCAGGGTCACCATCCCTTCTTGTCCCTGCCAGCCTGGGGGTCTTGCTCCTGCCAGGGAGCCCCGAACACTCGGAAGCAGTCAGAAGCCGAAAAACAGCCTTGGCTGTGGCTGCCAGCCCAGGACATTGCTAGAAAGACTCTGGTTCTCCCAGCTTTTTTGGCAGGGGTTGGCTAAACCTCCTAAGGGCTACAGAGTGGCTTCTGGCCATTCCCCCAAATAGCTCAAGTGACAGAAAAGTCCCCTTTCCTTCCTCGCCACCCCAGAATCACTGCTGGAGTGGAAGCAGAGCAGAAGAATGAGTGTGCTTTGCTCCTGCCTCTCCGGGTTCAGGGTAAAAGAACCATCAGAAGAGCAGGGGGTGGGGGGCGGGGTGCTGGCACTGGGCCAGCTTCTAAAGCAGGGGCAGGTGAAGCAGGGGACTGGCAGGCAGGTATCAGCAAAGGTGGTCAGTGCTCGGTTGTCTCCCAGTGTCTGGCTTCTAAAGGCCCTGCCCCCCAGGCTGTGCCTGCTCACCAGTGCAGGCACGCGTTTTCATGCACAGTTGGGTGTGTAGATGCTGGGAAATGAGTAAAGGGACCGGCTGCCCGGGCTGGGGGAGGAACCAGTGTCACACACTGACACATACACACACACACACACACACACACACACACGGAGGGGTTCAGAACAGTTTCTGAAGGCTGCCAGTCACCCCACTATCTGAGTCATACGTGACACTTTGAAGAGTCTGGGGGCTGAGACAGGGAGGCCCGGGGCTCCAGCAGGAGAGAGGACTTCCGGTCCCCACAGCCTGACTCAGCCGGGCTGCCTAGGACAGCTGGCTGAAGATACCGAGGTCCGTCTCCAGGCCAGCCACTGCCCCAGCTGCCCTTAGCTGGGCATTGTGCCTAAGGCATGGCGTAGGAGACCACGAAGCTCAGGTGACCTCACCCAGCACACTCATCTCCACCAGCCTCCGTGCACGGGTGTGCCAGTCCATGGTGCCACCTCACTCAGTAGGGCTGCTCTGGGGGTCCTCAGTCCGACACCAAGGCCTGGACCTGAGCCTAGCCCCAAGGAGGAGGCCATAGCCCACCGTTTCCTGCTGAGAAAAGTGGGCGCTGAGGTGGAGGATCACAGAGCTCTAGAATGTCTGAGCCGGACGAGGTCATCTAGTCAGACTGTCCCTTTACTGATGGGGAGACAGACATACAGGCTGGGCCTGACCTGCTGAGAGTGAGTAGCCGAGGGACTGCAGGGCAGGGCGGGAAGGCACAGGGGCCTCAAGGACTGGCCCTGGGTTTCTTTCAGAAACAAGGAGACCAGCGCCGGTCCAGTGGCTGTAATGGGAAAAGACTATTACAAGATCCTGGGGATCCCGTCAGGGGCCAATGAGGATGAAATCAAGAAAGCCTACCGGAAGATGGCCCTCAAGTACCACCCAGACAAGAACAAAGAGCCCAACGCCGAGGAGAAGTTCAAGGAGATTGCCGAGGCCTACGATGTGCTGAGTGACCCCAAGAAGAGGGGCCTCTATGACCAGTATGGGGAGGAAGGTAAGAGGGCAGTGTTCCCCCTGGAACTCCACCCATTCTGTGGGGTCCCGGGTGACCCAGTTCTGTCATAGATCTGGAGGCACGGGTGGGGGTGAGGGCAGCCTGCATTCCCAGTACTGGCCCCCCAGAGCAGAGGAGAGACCCCCTCACACAATACCGGCCCCCAGGACCCGGTCTGCGCAGTGACGGACTCCCTGCCTCTTGCTGCCTCTCTCCGTCCTGAAACTGAAGCCTTGGAGAAGGCTGAAGTGACCGCCAGAGGCTGTCCCCCCTCTCATTCTCCCTCCCAGCCTTATTAGTCCTGCCTGAAGTCCCTGCCACTTCATTGGCTGACAGGAAGGTTAGGGAAAGGGGGTGTGTAGAGGACAGAGCATCTCCCTACATCAGCAGAAAAGTTTGGCCCTTCGGCAGCCCAGGAATTAACCGCTCACGCTCTGAGCTCCAGAGACAGATGTCTCCTTCCCTGTTCCCTCCCTGCCCACTCCAGGCCAGCAGAGCAGAGATGGAGCTCTGCTTCCCGCAGGATGTGGTAGGCTCTGAGGGTGGATGCTGTTGGCATCCCACCCCCTCCCTGGTGGGGACGCGGGTGGCCACGCACAGGGCGGCAGGAAAGGCCCAAATAAAGGCTCTGAGAGGGTGGCCCCTCCCCACACATCCCACGGGCATGATGTAGCTGCTAATTCTGTGCCTGCCCCTCAGGGCCGCCTGCCACCCGCCAGCCACAGGCACCTGTCAGGCTATATTAAGAGACACTGTCACAGCTGAGGACTCTCCTTCCCGGGAGGAACTGTCCTGCCTGCCCAGCGGCACACACCTTCCTTCCTCCAAAGTAGATCAGGTCCCCTAAAAGAACCGGAAGGAAAGGGTTCTTTTCTTCCTCTCCTTCTTGCTCTGTGGATCCCGGTTTCCAGCCTCCTGCTCTTATATCCGAGTGCCACAGGCTTCTTCTGGTGTCCCTTTCTCACCTACTAGATGTGGTAACTCCCAGATTGACAGGCAGCGGGCGGAGTCCCGTATTCTCTCAGCTGAGGGGACAGAGGGTGCCGGGATGGGGAAGGAATCCAGGCACCAGGCTCCGTGGGACTTCCCGAGGGATGGACTCGCTCCTTCCACCCTCACCTTTGTTCAGGAAGGTGGGGGCTGGGGGAGCCAAACTGAAATGAAGGACAAAGCTCAGGCTCCCAGGCCAGGTGAGCCATGGGCTCTGATGCAAGCCTCCAGTCGGGAGGAATTCTGGGGCTGCGCTAACCCTCCAGCCTAGGAAGGAGAAGCAAAGCAACGTTTCTGTCTGCCCGGCCCCTCCCATAGCCGGCAGAACAGTTGTGCTCATGGACCACATTGTCCTGGCTGGGGACACTTTGTTCCCAGCTTGCATGAGGGTGGCCATGTGTAGAGCCATCCCCCCTCCTTTGTCATCAGCCCCACCCCCCACCCCTAGCTCTGCCCAGGTCCCTTGCACTTACCTGATCTCAGACCCTCCAGAGAGGAAGGAGAGAGATTGGGGCCTTGGGGAAGGGTGAACTGTGTGCCACTTGGCCTCCCTATGGAAACTGAAACCTGCGGCAGCCCCGGGAAGTAAAAAGCTAATTTAGGCTCAGGGTTTCCACAGCCAATGGAAATTCGAGAGAAAAGGCTCCAAAGGTGCCTGCACTCCACCTCTGAGTCCATCTGTTCTCTGTGTGAGCCCCACCTCCTGCCCCTGTTACCATCCTGACCACCCCAACCCCCACACACACACCCAGCCACCCTCTCACCCCCAAAACTGCTTCCAGGAAGCTGAGCCCGTGGGTAGCTGCCTCCAGCGAGAGCAGCTGGGGTCACCACCCGGAATGTGCCAGCTCATTCATGTGTTTTGGTTGCCCTGACGCCAGGAGTGGGCTGTGGGGCTTGGTGTTGTATAACTTGCAAGAGCTTCTCTCCCCGTGGAGCCTCTGTCTCACGTGTGAGCGCCTGGCCTGGTGCCACACTGCCATCCCCAAGCATGCCAACAAAGCATCTGAAACCTTTTTCAAGAAAAACCGCTCAGCTCCAAGCTAAGGAGATTTCCTGCTTGGGGGAAACCCTCCTGAGCTCCATTCCCAGGGGTGTATTGGGTGGGGGGACAAGAGACAGGTAGGGCAGAAGTCACATTGAAGCGGAGAGAGAGAGAGACCAGCAGGTGGCCCCTGCACTGTCCCCACCCCCTAAACCCTCCCCACCAAGATGGGACAGGCCAGTCACTATTGCCTCCTGCCCATCAGCTCTTCAGAGAGTGGCAAAGATCTGCAAGCAGGTATCACGAATAAGGGGGCCCCAGGCCAGCCACTTAATGCTTTGTGAGACAGTTTGGGGTCACAGGTCCACAGAAGAGATGACAGGCCTGGAACTCACATCTTCTGAGTCTTCTAGTATTAGCTTTTCTATGTAGGGAGAAACTTGGCCTCTCTGCCCTTCAGACACGCTTCCTTACCAGACACATCATTAGAGCAGGAATAAACACTGCCAGAGACTTTTCTTCCTTCAACAGGCCAGGCTTCTTTCTCCAGGTCCAGGAATTGGAATTGGGAGGGGGGAGGCGGGGGGAAGGACTGGGTAGGGGTATGTGCTGGGAACTACCATACTGCCCCTAACTTCTCCTCCCTCCAGGCCTGAAGACCGGCGGTGGCTCATCGGGTGGCTCCAGTGGCTCCTTCCATTACACCTTTCATGGGGACCCCCATGCCACCTTTGCTTCCTTCTTTGGTGGCTCCAACCCCTTCGATATCTTCTTTGCCAGCAGTCGCTCCACTCGCCCCTTCAGCGGCTTTGACCCCGATGACATGGACGTGGATGAAGACGAGGACCCCTTTGGTGCCTTTGGCCGCTTTGGCTTCAATGGGCTGAGCAGGGGTCCAAGGCGAGCCCCCGAACCGCTGTACCCTCGGCGCAAGGTGCAGGATCCCCCGGTGGTGCACGAGCTGCGGGTGTCCCTGGAGGAGATCTACCATGGCTCCACCAAGCGCATGAAGATCACAAGGCGGCGCCTCAACCCAGACGGGCGAACTGTGCGCACTGAGGACAAGATCCTGCACATTGTCATCAAACGGGGCTGGAAGGAGGGAACCAAGATCACCTTCCCCAAAGAGGGCGACGCAACCCCAGACAACATCCCTGCTGACATTGTCTTCGTTCTCAAAGACAAACCCCATGCACACTTTCGCAGAGATGGCACCAATGTGCTCTACAGTGCCCTGATTAGCCTCAAAGAGGTAAGACCCAAGTATGTGTGCAAGCGTGTGTGTGCGCATGCATGCGAGAGTGCCTGCATTGGACTGCAAGGGAATGCCAACATAATTCCCAAACTTCTCTTCCCCTTTCCTCACACGTTTTCACCATTTCCACCAGGCGCTGTGTGGCTGCACCGTGAACATTCCCACCATTGACGGCCGTGTGATCCCTCTGCCCTGCAACGACGTCATCAAGCCAGGCACCGTGAAGAGACTCCGTGGGGAGGGCCTGCCCTTCCCCAAGGTGCCCACCCAGCGGGGAGACCTCATTGTCGAGTTCAAAGTTCGCTTCCCAGACAGATTGACACCACAGACCCGACAGATCCTTAAGCAGCACCTCCCCTGTTCCTAGGCTCTGCCCCAGCCAGCCCAGAGTCTTCCACAGCAATACCCCCCACTCTCACCCTGCCACATGCACCTGGCTTGATGTCCACTGGACACTGGCAACTTTTTCTAAAATGAAAAAAAAAAAAAAAAACAAGAAAAGAAAAAAAAAAAAGGTTTTTAGGACAATGTTCCTGTCCCTGACCCCTCTCAGAGCTGGGCTGTCTTGGGGGAGTGGGAGGGAATTGGGGAGAGCTAGCCCAGGCCTGGGGTCAATTTTCGTGTCACTTGCTTTGAATCCAGTTCCCACTCTAGTGGCTGGAGAGAGACCTGAGTGCTACTTGAAGATGCAGAGGTTCCTCGTCCATGCCTGTAAATAGCATGCCCTCCTCCCCTCTCAGCTTCGCAACTAATCTGTCCTCCCTCCCTGTCCCGCTTCTTCCCGTTGCGGAAAAGGGAAGCAAGGACTCCGCTTTGCCACCACCGCCTGGTCCCAGGGCCGGTGTCTGAGGTTCCTGCGCTCACACTCTTACAGACACATGCACACACGCGTGCACACACACACATACACACGCACACGCACACACAAGCGCTCACTTTGAGCTGTCTGTGCCTCTCAGGGCGGAGAGAGGAAGGGCAGGTCCAGAAACCCCTGAGCTGGGCCACTGAGCACGAGACACTTTTCATTTGGGGGCAGTGAGGTGAAGGGGGCCCTCAGAGCCGCCCCGTCAGTCCTCCTGCCTCGACCCCACAGAACTGGAAGTTGAGTCCTCAGGAGCCTCCAAGGAGGAGCGAGGGAGGAACCTGCTAAGTGCAGAAGTGGGGGCGGGGGATGGGGGCCACACCCCAGCCTTCCTCAGGACCGGAAAGGGCTTCAGGGTCAGGTGGCAGCTACACCCCACCAAGAGATTCAGGGTCACAGGTTTCTCCCCACACCTCTGAACTCAGGGCCTAGCCACCCCCAAACTTCCAAATCCCATTTTTGTGCTATATGGAGCAATTCTGACCCTTCGTGGAGGCTGCTGAGGGGGACTGCCATCCCTCTGAGCCCACGTGAGCCACCCCACTCCCACGGCTGCAGGAAGGTCTAACAGTGGGGAGCCAGGGAGCTGGCTTCAGTGAGGTCCTGGGGTGGGGTCTTTAGGTTTTCTCACTTTGACAAGCCCCTGAATGTTTTTATAGTAGTTTTTTGTATTTTTTTGTAATGACAGTATTATGGAAAAAATAATAAAGTATTTTAAAAATAAGGCATCTGAGAGACGCACTGAACCTGGGGTGGAGGCAGGTGCATAGGGCCCCTTTTCAAGTGCCCCCTACCCCACCTTGCCAGGCTCTGACTACCATCAATATAAGTGGAAGTTGGCTCCTTCCTACAAGCCCAGATTTCCAAAACATACCTCGACACAGCAAATACAGAAGATACCACTCAGTGGCTAGAAGAGCTTTGGACCAGAGAGTACAGCGGGTAGGGCATGTGCCTTGCCTTGGTTTGATCCCTGACACCATGTATGTTCCCCCAAGCACTGCCAAGAGTAAACTCTGAGTACCACTGGGTATGGCCCCAAAACAAAAGTCAAACCAAACATAAAGAACAAATAGTCTTGGTTATGAGAAATAGACCATCCTCTTTGGGGGATGTGCTAACGTGGGAACTGATTTTTCTCTGCATAGACTAGAATTTTCCTTTCAGAGAAAGTGTCCTTCTCAGACAGGGCAGAAGAAACATCCTCAAAGACAGTGCCTGAAGCAGAGGAGAGAGCAACCTGCACTGAGGGAGCAGGATCCCTGGGAGACATGAATTCTGTTGTTGATCTTTAAGTCATAGTTTCCTGGGAATGGTTGTTCTGGTCTTAATTTGCTTTCTTTTTTTTTTTTTTTTTTGGGGGGGTCATACCCAGCAATGCACAGGGGTTATTCCTGGCTCTTGCACTCAGGAATTACACCTGGTGATGCTTGGGGGACCATATGGGATGCTGGGATTCAAACCCAGGTTGGCCACGTGCAAGGCAAACGCCCTACCCGCTGTGCTATTGCTCCAGCCCCTGTTCCGGTCTTATTTTTACTTATTCTTAGCTTTGGGGCCACTCCCAAAGTGTCTGGGGCCTATATGGTTCTGGGGTTGAACCCACATGTGTTTCAGTCCTCTCCGTACTTGTCACAGTTTGGACCCCCAGAGTCACTCATTCACTCCTCTGCAGGCTCAGCCCAGGTGTGGACTTCCTCCTGAGCTGCCTTCCTTCTCTCCATGCCTGAGTCCCAGATTCCTTTAGAGGATTGGGCCCATGAAGGTGATAGCTTCCTCTGTCTGCATCCTGGGTACCAGAGAAAGGCATCTCTGTCGTCCCCAAGCCTGGGCTTCATGTACAGATGGATATTTGGCATGGCCCCACTCTTCACACTCTAAGGATGGGACCATTAGACTTTTAATATCTATGTCATGGGGGGAGTGGGGGAAGAGAAAGAGAGAAGAGAGAGGAAGAGTGGGGATGGAGTGGTGGAGAGAGAATGTGCAAGTCCAGTGAGCGGGATCACTTCAAGAAGCCCCTGAATCTACTGAAAGTAGATGTGCCCTTGGTATGATAGAATTTGCTCATTTGCTCTCTGTATGACAGTGACAAGCTCTTTAAGGCTTCCCTACCCTATGTTGTGGGCAACCAGCATTCCTGGTGGTAGGGGGCATTGTTGGCCACTCAGTTAGCCATTGACCTCTGTGCACCTGCAAGCTCTCTAACCCTCAGAACATCTTGCAGTTGTGGCTTAGGAGCTTCTGTCTTCTTGGACGTCAGTGTCGCTGGACTCTGGAGCCTGTGGAGGAAAGCTACCTTCATCTCCCGTGTCCTTCTCCTAAACTGTCCTTTCTGAAAGATGCTGCTCTCTGAGGGAGCCCCTTCACCCCAGACATGTTCCTAGTCTCTGCTTCTGGGCTTTGTCGCTCCAGAATTGCTGTTTGTAGGGACACACCTTCCCTCTTGTCCCTTGGGTCTTGTCCTGCCATTGTTGGACTTGGAGTGGTCCTGAGTGGCTTCTTTTGCTCCTTGCTAGAGTCTCCCTCTGCTGCTCGGTCCATAGGAATGCATGTGAGAACCCACAGGGCTTATCTGCTCATTCTCTAGGACTGTGGGCTTGGAGCCAAACTGACCAACATCTCGGACAGAGCCCTCAGGTTTTTCTTGCTCACAGTTGAGGAATCAGAGAAAGAAAATGCAGGTGGGAATTTGTTTGTTTTTAAATTTGGGAGCCACACCCAGCAGCATTCATGTCACTTGAGGGAGTGGAGAGTGGGGGGTCACTCCAGTGTCCCTCTGGGAACTATGCAGCTCTGGAGACCAAAAAAACCCAGGGCCCTCGGGCCAGAGAGATAGCACATCAGATAAGGTGCTTGCTTTGCACTTGGCTGACCCAGGCTCAATCCCCAATGTAGCAAGAAATGATGAATCAGGGGCTGGAGCGATAGCACAGCGGGTAGCCGACCCAGGTTCAATTCCCAGCACCCCATAATGTCCCCTGAGCACCGCCAGGAGTAATTCCTGAGTGCATAAGCCAGGAGTAACCCCTGAGCATCGCTGGGTGTGACCCAAAGAGCAAAAAAAAAAAAAAAAAAAAAAAAAGAAAAAGAAAGAAAGAAATGATGTATCAGTCATCAGAGGCCCAGAGGTAAGACAAGTGAGAGGAATGTAGAAGCATGGAGGGCCAAGGCTTGCTCCGGCTCTGTGGTGAAGAGAAACTTTTGGTGGTCTCCTTTTTATTTGCTCCCCTATTGTAAACCTCTCCAGAGAATTCAGCAAAGCAGAAAAAAATCATTAACAAAGGAATGGTGGGGCACAGACTAAACATGTCTTACAAGGACATCAAAGCATATATTGTCCTGCCATGTCCATGAAGCAAATGGCTGCAATCTCCGGGGAGGAATGCAAGGTCGAGCACATAGGCTCTGCGCCTCCATAGGTCACAACCTCCTTATACCTGGGGTCTGAGATAAGCAGGAGGGCTGCTTTCTTGTGCTGCCAGGAATTAGTGTATGGCCAAGGCAAATGTGGGAAGACCTGTTAACCCTTTCCAGAGCAATCAGACTCACAAGCTTCAGCTTGCCCACTTAATGAAAAGTGGGGTCCTGGTTCTGCTTCCTGCTTGCAGGGCAGCATCCAAAGACTTGTCCTAATGATCTGGCTAGGCACCAACACCCCAACACCACATACAGTCTCCCAACATCACTGGAAGTGATCCCTGAGCACAAAGCTAGAAATAAACCCTGAGCACCATGGGGTGTGGTCCCAAAATAAAAACAAACAAAAACCAGGCTTCCACATGAAAAGCATATGTTCCAATCCTTTAAGTCATCTCGCCAGCCCAAATGTTGTTTCAGTCTGTCTTCTGGGCTTGGGGTTCATACCCAGTGGCACTCCTCCCAGTCCTATATTTAGTCAGCAGTGCTCAGGAGACCAGGAGGTGCCAAGAATCAAACCAAGGTTGGCCACATACACAGGCAAGTGCCTTAACCCTATATTATCTCTCTGTTGCTTGTCTTAGCTTTTTCTTTGCATACTGGGGATCAAGCCCAGGCTTCATATATGCAAGGCGTGCACTCTATCACAGTCATACCCCCAGCTCAGTGGGTAAGGCATTTGACTTGGACGTGGCCGACCCGGGTTGGATTCCTCCATCCCTCTCGGAGAGCCCGGCAAGCTATGGAGAATATCCTACCTGTACAGCAGAGCTTGGCAAGCTACCCGTGGCATATTCAATATGCCAAAAACAGTAACAACAAGTCTCACAATGGAGACATTACTGGTGCCCGCTCGAGCAAATCAATGAACAACGGGACTACAGTGTTACTACAGTGCTATAGTTATTTTTTTTTCCACAGTGGAGTTAATGCTATCTATCCCATCTACACCATCCCTCCCTGTCCTCCACATGACTCCCCCATGAGCAGCTTCAGTTCTGTTGTCAGAGTCCAAGCTTTCTTTTCATTGTCATTGTCCATTCCTTTCCTGTGTTTCTTTATATACTACTGGTAACTGCGATCATTTATCATTTGTCCTCCCTATGATGTATTTCACTTAACATAATATCCCCTAAATATAATTTACCATCCTAAAGTTTTTTTTTATGGTGCTTGGGATTGAACCCCGTTATACATTCATGGCATGCATTGTGCCTACATGCACTGTTAAGCCACTTCCCCAGTCTTGTAACTGACTTTTTCTGCAATGAATTCTTTCCTGACTTGCCTAAGCGTTATTTCCCAAAATGATAAGAAACCTTGTTTTAGCCACCCCTCAAGCAAGTGAGACTGAAAAAGAAAAATGGGCTGAGGAAGGGCATTGAGTAAGTCATTATTAACAATTTTATGGATTCAGGAAACTAAGCGGTAAGTTTTATCTCTCTTACACCCAAAACTATATCATCTGGGCTTCCTAGTTCCTGTATAATGCCTCCAACAAGAAAGGAAATCTTTGGGGCTGGAGCAATAGGACAGCGGGTAGGGCGTTTGCCTTGCACACGGCTGACCCAGGTTCGATTCCCAGCATCCCATATGGTCCTCTGAGAACCGCCAGGGATGATTCCTGAGTGCAGAGCCAGAAATAACCCCTTTGCATTGCCAGGTGTGACCCATAAAGCAAAAAAAAAAAGAGAAATTTTCTAAGGGTAATAATTCTTGGGGCTGGAGCAATAATAGAACAGGTTTGCCTTGCAAGTGGCTCATCTAGGCTCAATCCCCAGCATCCCATATGGTCCCCTGAGCACTGCCAGGAATGATTCCTCAGTGCAGAGCAAGGAGTAACCCCTCAGCATCGCTGGGTGTAACCCAAGAAAGCAAAAAAAAAAATAGAAATAATTGTTTCATTGAGGCAACCATATTTCCAACTTATCTCCTGAGCACCATTGGATACAGCCTTCCAAAAGAGAAAACAAAATAGATTTAAAAAAAATTGGAAATTTTTATCTTAAAATATATGTCTATACACTGTTCACAAGAGACACTTTTTGGATTCATAGATGTAAACAGTTTAAAGGCAAAAATTTTATGGGCCAGAGCAATAAGTACAACAGTCAGGGCATTTGTCTTGCATGTAGTCAACCCCAGTTCAATCCCCAACATTCCATATGATACCTCAAGCACTTCCAGGAGTGATTCCTGAGTGTATAGCCAGGAGTAACCAATGTAGCCCCACCAAAAAAATTAAAATAAAATAATGAAAGTAAAAATTTAGAATTAGATACCACAGCAAACAGTAACTGAAAGATAGTCCTATGGTAATTAATCTCTTACCAGATAAATTAGACTTTCAAAGAAAAAGAGTGGCCAAAGAGATAAGTAGCATGCATAGGATGCTTGTCCTGAACATGGATGAACTAGGTTCTATCCCTGGTACCCCATATGATGCCCCAGCACCAGCAGATGTATGTCCTGAGCACTTATATGTATGCCTTGGCCCAAAAACCAAAAACAAAATTATATATATATATATATATATATCATCATCATCATCATCATCATCCCATTGATCGTCGAATTTCTCGAGCGGTCTCAGTAACGTCTCCATTTGTCCAAGCCCTGAGATTTTAGAAGCCTCTCTCTACTCGTCCTTCCAATGATGCTGTTCTGGAGGCTCTTTCAGGGTCAGGGGAATGAGACCCAGCTTGTTACTGGTTTGGGCATATTAATACACCATGGGGACCTTGCAAGGCTCTCCCATGTGGGCAGGAAACTCCCAGTAGTTTGCCAGGTTCTCCCAGAGGGAGAAGTAGGCTATAAGATATCACATGGCCACAAAGTGGCCGCACACTTCTGGGAGCTTGCTTTTAAGTCTCTGGATGCTGGCCGTTGACAGGATTACAGGGTGCTGGGGGGCAGTCCCTGGGTGTGACCACCTAGCTACTGGGAAATGGGAAATCTGGGCGGGGGAGGCCCAGTCCCGATCCGAGCAGGCTTGGAGGTCTCAGCCCCAGGTCCCACACACCTGGGCTCCTCTGCCGGTTCCTTCATGCCTGAGGCTCGTCTGAATGTGTGGAGAGGGGCCTTGAGCATGGCTGTGGCTAGACTCTGGAGGTCTTCGGCTGCAGGAGCTCTGCTCGGGGCGGGGAGGAAAGCTGGAGCCTATTCCCTCCGATGAGGCCCCGGGGAAAATAGCCAGTCTCTCGGCAAGAGACTCTCTGCCATATATATATCTTGAGTTCAGGTATAAGGCATTTGCCTTGCACACAGCTGGTCCCAGTTTTGTTTGTGGAACCACATACAGTCCTTCAAGCACTGCCAGGAGTAAGCTTTGAGCATGCCCAAAAAACAAACCAAAACAGAAAAAAAGAAAGAAAGAAAAAGAATGATCCAAAATAACAATGTAATTTTATCACCTTACCAAATTAGAAGCCTGGCAAGCTACCCGTGGTGTATTCGATAAGCCAAAAACAGTAACAACAAGTAGTCTCACAATGGAGAAGTTACTGGTGCCCGCTCGAGCAAATCGATGAACAACGGGACAACAGTGCTACAGTGCAGTGTGACTAAATTAGAAAGGATTTTTTCTACACAGTAAGCTCCCAGGCCAGTGTCATTCATAATATTCCTGTAAAACCACAGATCAAAACCAAGGGGCACATCACCCAGTCTGGAAGTGCCCGCATCCCAACCTGGGACATGTAATTCCTTTCTTTTATTTTGTGGAGCTTTTGCCTCTCTCTGGAGAAATCCTTGCTCTCTCTAAGCACATTTTCCTTTCTCTTCACTTTTATAAAAATTCTTTACCTCAAAAACTTTAATAAATAAACAAGAAAATGAATAAACAGCAATCTGAAGGAAAAAAATACTAAAGTCTAACAGAAGTAATACAACATACAGAAAAACAAATGAAGGTCACAGTAAAAGTTGGTTGAAAAGATGAAAAAAATTACAAACTTTTATCTAGATTCAAGAAAAAATATTCAAGTAAATTAAAAGGGGGACAATACTACCTACTCCACAGCAATAAAAATGAGAAAAACTCTGGGGGCTGATAAGATTGTAAGGCATAATATAAAAATAAAATAAAATGGGGGATAGGGAGGTAGTAGAGGGGTTACGGTGCTTCACTTGCATGTGGGTGACTTGATTTCAATCCCTGACACCCCATATGAATGCCCAAGCCTGCCAGTAGTGACTCTTGAGCACAGAGCCAGGAGTAAGCCCTGAGCACTGCTGGATGTGCCCCTTCCCCAGCGAAAACAACAGAGACTCTCAAACAACTATACATCAATGGAATAGATAACCTAAAAAGAAAGGGACAAGTTCCTTGAAGCATACCATGATGGTCATTCTATGTGTTGACACGACTGAGCCACAGGGAACCAGCTATTTGGTTAAAAACAAACAAACAAGACACTTTTATTAAATGCATTTCTATGAGGTTGCTTTTTTTAGATGAGATTTATATTTCAATCAGAAGTCTAATGGGACAGGAAGACAATTCAGAGGGTTGGAGTACATGTATTACACACATAGCCCCCTGAGCACTGCTGGAGAGGCCCATCTGCCCTCCCACCCCAAATCAGTCATCTGAATAAAAAAGATCTATTGCCCTGCCACGGATAACCCTCATCCATTCAGTTGAAGGCCTGATATAGAACAAAAAGGGTAACCCTCTGCCAAGTTAGAAATAAGTCTTCCTATCTGATAGCCTTCAAACTGAAATAGTGACTTTTCCCATCCATGAGGATTCAAACTGAAACATCAGCTGTTCCAAATCTGCCAAACTTCAGACTGGAAGTACACATTGGAACTTCCTGATTTTGTGGCTTTTAGACTCAGACTAAAACTGAATCAACAACTCTCTAGAGTTTCCAGCTCCCCAAATCCCCATACAGATCTTGTGATTTGTCAGCCTGCATCCCTGTGTGAGCCGATTTCTTGCAATAATGAATCTCTTTATTAGTTGGTTTGTATATAAACACACACACACACATACACACACACAAAAAACATTGGTTCTGCTTCTCTGAAGATGCCTGACTAATACACATACAATACCTTAACTTATTCAAAAAGAAACAGAAAATTTTATTAGACCAATAAGTGATGGTATCAGTAATTAAACACCTGGCACAAAGAAAATTCCTGAATCTGAAGGCATCACCAGTATATTCTACCAAACATTGGAAGAAAAATTGATACTAATTCTTATCAAAATTCTCCCCTTTAAAAAAACTGAAGAGTGAACACTTTATAATTCATTCCAGAAAATAATAACTTTTTTTAGGTGGGGGGAGGGGGTTGAGATCATACCCTGTGGTGTTCAGGGCTTACTCCTATTTCTACACCAGGAATCACTATTGACATTGCTCAGGGAACCACATGGGATGCTGGGCCTCAAACCTTACCTGCTTACTATTTCTACAGCCCCCAAAATAATAACTTAGAAAAATAAATTAGGGGGGCTGGAGAGATAGCACAGCAGGTAGGGCGTTTGCCTTGCACGTGGCCGACCCGGGTTCAAATCCCAGCATCCCATATGGTTCCCTGAGCACGGCCAGGGGTAATTCCTGAGTGCAGAGCCAGGAGTAACCCCTGTGCATTGCCAGGTGTGACCCAAAAAAGCAAAAAAAAAAAAAATAAATAAAAAAAAAAAAAGAAAAATAAATTAGGGACAGAGTGATAATACAATGGGTTGGGTGTTTGCCTTGCACGTGGCCAACCTGGGTTCAATTCGTAGCATCCCATATGGGCCCCCAAGCATCACCAACAGTAATTCCTGAGTGCAGAACAGGAGTGACCCCTGAGCATAGTCAGGTATGACCCAAAAAGCCTAAATAAATAAATAAATTAGACGAAGATATAGTAGAATGTGTAGGGCACTTGTCTTGCACATGCCAGACCTAGTTTTTAACCTGCACCACCACATATAGTCCCCCAAGTCAAGGAGTGATCCCTGAGCACAGAGCCAGGAGTAAATCCTTCCCTACAACCTGGTGTGACCCCAAAACAAAAACAAACAAATAAAAAGATAAGAAAAGAAAAATGAACTCAAAAGCACATTTTGCTGTGGTAGTCGGGGCTTACTTCTGGCTTATACCAGAAAGCTTCTGGTGGTGCTCAGGAGACCACATGCAGTGTAGTAGGGAAAACCCTGGTCTGCTGCTTGCAAGGTAAGTGCTAGACCAACTATACTGTTTCTGACCCCTCAAAATCACATTTAAAATATTATTCATGGGAAATAAAATAAAATAAAATATTATTCACGGGGCCAGAGAGAGAATACAGTGGTTAAGGCACTTGCCTTGCACACCGTTGACTCAGGTTCCATCCTCAGCATCCCATGTGTTCCCCCAAGCACCACCAAGGGTGATTCCTGAGCAAAAAGTCAGGAGCACAAAGCCTGAGCACTGCCAAGAGTGGCCCCCAAACTAAACAAATAAATAAATAATAAAAGATTATTCACAATAACGAGATAGGATTTAATACAGAAGTGCATGAATGATTTAACATAAGAAAATGAACAAGGGTCTGAGAGATAGTGCAACTTGCCTTGCGCCCAAAGACCCTGGTTTGAATGCCTCCCACACCACCTATGGTCCCCAGACACTACCAGAGGTGACTTCTGAGCAGAGCCAGAAATACTGAACATCACAGGGTGTGACCCAAACTCCACCACCCACTAAAAAAAAAAAAAAAAAAAAACTTAACCAGATCTGGAGTTGGCCTGCAGCTTTTTGTGTGGCCACTCCTGACAGCCCTAGGAAGGCACAGCTGTCTCTGAACCCAGAGGAAGATAATCAGCTTCAGAAGGGCGTTTGCTTGTGTGCAATCAAGCAAAAGCAAACCAAAAAAACTCCCCTGGATTAATTTATGAGGGCCACCTAACCCCAGGGCTGTCTGACGCCCCGCTCCTAGCGTGGTGGGCACCAGTACAAGATTCAGACTGTCCAGAAACGGAAAGACTGGGAATAGGCAAGGCAATGTTTTCTGGAGCGCGAGTCTGAAGATACTGCCAAAATAGGTGCTGGAACAAAGAACAACTATCATTTTGGTAAAAGACTCTTGCATTGCCATTGTATGCCACCAGAAAAAGTACATGAAGAACTTTCTAGAGAGCGGCATATGCCATTTAAAAGGCCATCGTGGGGCCGGAGCGATAGCACAGCGGGTAGGGCGTTTGCCTTGCACGTGGCCGACCCAGGTTTGATCCCTGGCATCCCATATGGTCCCCCAAGCACCGCCAGGAGTAATTCCTGAGTGCAAAGCCAGGAGTAACCCCTGAGCATTGCTGGGTGTGACCCAAAAAGAAAAAAAGAAAAAAAGAAAAGGCCATCGTTTCCAGCAGTACAACGATATAATCAGAATCAAAAGCACAGATGGAAAAGGAATTTAAGAAGAAGGAAAAATTACTCCGGAAGAAATCATTTTTAAAAAGAAATTGATTACAGTTTTCCTTCTTTGGTTTTACATACAGAGATGAAAAGGGTTTCAAGAGCTGGTCTTAGAAAGTCTACAAAGAACAAGGTTTTATTTACATAAGAAGAAAGTTTCAATCGCCCTCAGACTCCTGGGGAGACTGGTCAGCTGAGGCCTGACATCAGTCTATATGCCATCAGTTTTTGAGAAATGGAAATCTGAAGTGGCTAAGATGAATTATGATGATAAAGATGATGAGAATAGTTTTTAAATAACTCATCTGGAGTAAACGAAAAAACACCACTCCCAAACACCTACATATTTAAAGCAAAAATGACAAAGAAAAATCAGTTATCCTAAATTTTCTGTGTATATTGTACGAGGAAATGTGATTTTATTATGAGAGCTAACTTTTTGTATTTAAATACAGCAGAATATAAACACTGACAAAAATTTTGGAAAAAAAAAAACTGTTTAAGTCAGTAAAGAAAACAGTGAGCAATTTTGGCTTAAAATTAAGCCAAATGTAGAAACGAAATGCTAAAATACAGGACTGTAATAATATGCACTCCCAGGAACCAGGTTCATACTGCGTATTTGTTCTCTTGCTTTCTTTCCATGTTTCATAATTCTTTAGTGACTTTGCTTCAATAGAAGGCCACTGTTAAATGTAGGTTGTAAGACTTAACAGTAGCCTTTGTTGTTACAATCAAATAAAAAAAAAATCTCACTTGATCATCACATGGAAAAGAAAGGAAAGGAGGGGAGGAAAGAAAAGAAAAGAAAGAAAGAAAGAAAGAAAGAAAGAAAGAAAGAAAGAAAGAAAGAAAGAAAGAAAGAAAGAAAGAAAGAAAGAGGGAGGGAGGGAGGGAGGGAGGGAGGGAGGGAAGGAGGGAAGCAGGGAGGAAGAGAGGGAGAGAGGGGTGGAGGAAGGAAAGAAAAGTAGGGAGCCAGAAAAACAGTACAGTTGGTAAGGTACTTGCCTTGCATATGGCCATCCTGGGTCGCACCTAAAATGGTTCCCTAGCACCACCCTATGTAATCCCTGAGCACAGAGTCAGGAGTCAACACTGAGCACCATCAGGTATGACACACAAACTAAATACCATATATGGTTCCTGAGCACTGCCAGGAGTGATCCCTGGGCACAGAACCAGGAGAAACCCTAAATAGAGCTGGGTGTGACCAAAATCCTCCTCCCCAGAATTTAACAATTGAGTTTCCTTATCACCCAGCAATTCCACTTCTTTGCAACTCTTGGATCCACCTCAAGGACCCCGACAGTGAGTAATTTTAATAAACATTAATTCAAAAGGATATCTGCAGTGTTACTTTTATAGCAGTGTTATCACAATAGCCAAGATCTAGAAACAAACCAAGTTCCTAAGAAGAAATAAGAAGAGCCTGAGCAATAGTACAGTTAATGGGGAGGGCAATTTCTTGCATGAGGTGGATCCAGGCTCGATCCCCAGCACCTCATATGGTCCCCCAAGCCTACCAGGAGTGATCCCTGAGAACAGAGCCAAGAGTAAACCTTGAGCACTGCTGGGTGTGGCCCCCAAACAATAAGCAAATAATTTAGAAATTAATCTCGTTTGGGAATGAAGAATTTGAAGAGTCTAGTAACAGAGATCCTAGATGGAAAAAGTGAGGGATGGGCTGGAAGAAGTTTCACTAATGACAAGATCTCCGATGACAAGCAGGAGAGGTGGGGGAGACAATGTTATTAGCAGATGAGGAAAGCCAGCCGGTGAGAACAGTAGGCACGTGGCAGAGCAGCCTCTAAAGTCAGAGAGGCAGGAGCAGAGCAGCACAGCAGGTGGGGCATTTGTCTCACATGCCACCAACCAGGCTTGACCCTCAGCACCCCCTATGGTCCCCCGAGCATTACATGGAGTGATCCCTGAGCACAGAGCTAGAAGTAGCCCTTGAACTCCTACCTTTCCAATGAGCACGTGCTTCTGACTTCCAGAAGCTTCCTCCCAGCAAGCTCTCCTGGGACACCAGGAGACTGCAGGGCAGGTGTGCCAGGCTGGAGTAACGCCGCCTTGGAGGAGACCCAGAAAAGCCGCCTGGGCAGAGTCCACTGAGAGCACCAGGCGACAGGGTCAGTGCCAGCCACCACAGGCATACAGGCGAATGTGCTCTAAAGCGTGAACTTCATCCCCTCGGACCCTCGCAGCACGCAGCCTGGAGTGAATCCGGAGGAGGAGTCTGAGTGAAACTGCCAGGGCAGGACCTGAAAGGTGGCCCCTACCTCCAGACGGCAGGTCACCGCGTCTGCACTGCCATCTGGTGGGCAAGAGCCTTGGCCCAGTCCATCTTCCCTTTCTCTGGGAGTCAGAAGAGTTCCAGACACTTCCGGCTGGAACTCTGTAATTTCTGAGCTGCACGGGGTCAAGCAGCGGACAGCCTCGGGACCCCTTAAGGTTAACTCTCAAGAGTTCTCTGAGTTGGCAAAATCTTAGCTGCAAATGCCCCTTCTCTTGCTCTGTTTTTCCCCTTTGCACTAAAGCCCAAAGACAAGAAAAGAATGAGGAACGTGGATTAAGTTGTCTGTGGAGGGAAGGGTGCTCAGGTCACTCAACCCCTCTTGTTGAGTCTCAGCCAACCAGATCAGCAGTTCAACGCTCGGACCCGAGAATGTGGTGTTGGTTAGGCCTTTGGTGTGGAGTCACCACAAGTCTCCAGGACAACACCTATGATAGTCAGGGGACCATGGGATGCCAGGTATTGAACTGAAGTTGGTGGCATGTTTATGCCTTAACCTCTATGCTATCTCTCTAGCCTCTGAATTATATTTGTATTCTCTTCTCTCTAGGAAAGTTGAAGACATTCATTATATTGTTTTTGTTTGGGGGGCCACAACTGGCAGCAGTGCTTGGAGGCTATTTCCTTGTTTGGGGGTTGTTCCTGGTGGTGCTCAGAAAACCATACAGTACCAGGGATCAAGTCTGGGCCTCCTGCATGCAAAGCATAACTTCAGTTGGCTGAGGCATCTCTCTGGCCTCAGCCAGATAAATCTGGCTGAGGCCAGAGAGATAAATAAATCTCTACACACTTACATTGAAATTTCCCTTCTTTCCTTTTTTTTTTTTTTAAGCTTTTCGTTTGGGAGCCACACCTGACAGTGCTCGGGACTTACTCCTGACTTTATGCTCAAGGATCACTCCTGATGGGATCGAGAACCATATAGTGTGCCCAGGTTAGCCATATGTAAGGCAAATGCCCTACCCACTGTACCATCTCTTTGGCCCCTGAAACTCCTTTTTTTTTTCTTTTTGGGTCACACCTGGCAATGTGAAGGGGTTACTCCTGACTCTGCACTCAGGAATTACTCCTGGCGGTGCTCAGGGGACCATACGGGATGCTGGAAATCTAAGCCGGGTAGGCTGCGTGCAAGGCAAACGCCCTACCCGCTGTGCTATCGCTCTAGCCCCTGAAATTAATTTTTTAATGAGTATTTTCTATTATTTCCTTCTCTGAAAATCTCAAACAAATCTTTCTGCATGTGATCCTCAGTTGATTTTTAGTCAGTAGTCCATATTGAAAAAAAAAAAAGAACTAAGACCAAGTACATGTCTGCTCTGTTCACAGCAAACCTGGGTTTGATCCCTAGTACCATATATAGTCCCCCTAGCCCCACTAGTAGTGATCGCTGAGCACAGAATAAGGAGTGATCCCTAAGAACTGCCAGGTTTGACCCCCCAAAAAAACCTAAATAAATAAACATAAAGCCTAAATATATAAATTAATTAAAAATGAAATCTAAAAATAATTTTATTTCTGGCCACTTAACTAAACTAGATATTAATAAGTGCCTTTTGGCTATAAGACCCCAGTGATGGCTACATTAGAGCAAATACTCTTTTAAGTGTGTTTTTTAGTTAAAGGGAGGGCAGGGAAGAGGAAATAAAAGAAGAAAGAAATTCTAGAACCAAAATTAGATGGAAAGCCGACCCAGACACTAGGGTTTCCCTAAAAATACAACCAACCTAGAAACCTAAAGCTTTGATAGCTACCAGGGCCTCTGAGTATTTAGACAAAACACAGTAGGGGAGCTAACCTAAGGGTTCCACATAAAACCCGGCCCCCAGAAGGGCAGTATCTTAAATAGGTGAATAGAAAAATCTGGAAATAGGCAACAAGAGAATAAAAACATCTGTCTCTGGTGACATTAATAACAAAGAGGAGGACTAAGAAAGAGAGTACAGGGGTAAAGTGCTTGCCTTGCACATGACTGACCCAGCTTAGATTCCTGGTACTGCACCTCCCAGGGTGAGCCCTGAGCACTATCAGGAGTAAGTTCTGAGCACCACCAGTGTGAACCAACCTCCAAAACCAAGATGGGAGAAGGCGCCCCAGAGCTGACTCAGCAGCAATGAGTTTAATGCCCTGTGAGCCCACATGTACTGAGCAAAGTCCCAGCAGCTCCATGGTGTGGGGTACTCACAGTGATCTCGGGCCCTCTGCAGTGCAGCCAGTGTACAGTGCACTGCAACTAAAGATGCATGAGCATCATGGCCAGGAGCATAATCCTCAGCAAGCACAGTGTAGGGACCACCAGAACCCTTGACAAGCACTGTAACAAGAGCGTGTGTAAGTACCACCACTAAAGGCATGAAATCCCAGATAGCATGCATGCAAGCAACCACTGCAGCTAAAGTATGCACAAACCCCAGCAAGCACCACTACAACCAGGCATGTGGGATCCAGAGTCATCACAACAGAAGGAAAGAGGGGAAAAGAGTGTGGAGGAGGGGACTGGAGAGACAGTACAGCCAGTAAGCACTTGCCTTACACACTGCTGACCCCATACACCATACGGTTCCCCAAGCCTGGCAGGAATTATTCCTGAGCACAGAGTCAGGAGTAAGCCCCAGGCACAGCCTAGTGTGGCCTAAGTACACACACACACACACACACACACACACACGTATACACAGAGAGAGAGAGTGGGGAGGAGAGGTTGGAGGTGCAGCTCAATAGCAGAGTGCATGCCTTGCACGTATGAGCACCTGGTTCAACCCCCAGCATTCTCCACTCCACACCTCACCAAAAAAAAAAAAAAAAAAGAGAAAGAGAAATATGATAGACAAAATTAACAAATCTAGATGAGTGCAAAGGCTAACAACATTAATAATATCTCCCCTAATGATTGATAGTCATGCTTTATAATAAATTATAATCACAGTCCTGTGTTATTTACCCTAAGATTTTATTTATACCATATGCAGTGTGAGAAATCCCAATCCAAGAAATAGAGGGGGCTAGAATGATAGTACAGCGGTAGTGCACTTGCCTTTCATGTGGCCACCCAGGGTTTGATCCCCAGCATCCCGTATGTCCCACCAACCCTAGGAGTAACTTCGGGTGTGGCAAAAATAAGAAAGAAATAGAAATGGTTCCAGGCTGGAAGTATCCCGAGTACCAGGAGAAAACAAGACAAATCACTTAATCCACATTCTTCAAGATTCTTCAAATTAAAGTATTAACTAAATACATCAACATATCAAATATATGAAGAAATAGACCTCCACAAACAAGAGTCAAGAAACATTGTAAACTGAAAAATAAGACCTGCCAAGACTGAAGATTAATACAAGAGATAAACAAATTGGATGTGTTTTAAAGGCTGTTTTGTTGTTTTGTTTCTTTTTTTTTTTTTGAGGCCACATCTAGCAGTTTGGGGGGCTTGCCTCTGACTCTGCATTCAGGGATCACTTCTGGCAGGTCTCAGGAGCTCCAGAGATTGAACCCAGGAGGGCTGTGTCCAAGACAATCTCTCTTGTCTCGCACACAAAGATTACCTGATGTACAATTACCCACTGAGCTCTCTCCAGTCTGTAAAGGTCATTTTAACTAAAAAGACAGATGACCAATGTGGAGCAGAAAAAAGAGACATTTAGCCCAATCTGAGCCTTCCAGGTAGGCTCCCTAAGAAGATGACATCTGAAGGTCACTTGCAGGACAATTGGAAATTTGCCAGGTGGTAAAAAGAGGCATGTGTATTCCACACTGAGAAATCAAAATCATGATGCAATAACAGAGGCAATAGACAGCATGGGTGTGAAAAGGGGAAATTACAAACACTTCCCAATAACTAGAATAAAAAATGTAGAACGGGTAATGGTAAGAGAAGCAAAAGGAGAGAAATCTGCAGGTGGAGTTCCTGACACCTTCTAGGAAGTCTGGTAGTGCTGAAAAACGTAAAGGTGGGGAGTATCAAGGTCATTTTTTATCTTAGATAGACTGCTTTGGCAATAGTGAGGGGAAAGGATTAATAATGAACAGAGAGCAGGAAAGGTAGAACAGGGGTTAAAGCATTTGCCTGGCACTGCACATGGTTCCCTGAGCATTAGTCAGATGTGGCCCGACACTTCCCAACCGATGCATTCAAGTAAACTTGTTTTTTTTTTTTTAAAAAAAAAAAGATGGACAAGTTAGGGGACAGAGATCAACAAAGAGGCTCCTACAGTTTATGGGAAAAGGATGATCTGAATTATCAGGGTGATAGGGAGAAGAGACAGATTATACGAGAGTAAAGACAGATTTGAAAAATCTGTTTTTCAAGTCAGCAGACACAATTAGCAAAAGTTGGTGAAAGGATAAATGAGCAACAGGGTAGAAGAGCTCGTATGTTTTCTTGCTTGGATGATTAGGTGATACTAATTGCTTTAGGGAAATATAACAGAAAGAGCAGACTGGGAGAGGGGGAAGATCTAAATTATGAATATGTTTGGGCCTAGGGCACCTGTGGGAAATTGAACAGGAAGATGTTTAGCAAGCAATTAGATTTATGAGATTGAAGTTTGTCCTGGTGAATGACTCATTATGAGTGGCTAATTCCCTGCTTGAGAGAAACCACTTGAGGGAATAATAGTCATTTTAAATGCTGTTTAGGAAGACTTTACAGAGTGCAGAAAAGGTTTATGCTACACTGTGAGCTGTTTTGTACCTTACACAAATCTACCTCTACTAGAGTAAAAACATGAATAGCAAAGTTTGGGAAAATCACCAAAATGCTATGGAAGTTATTTGAGATTAGAATTTAATAGGATTCTTCCTCCTTTTCTGGGGGATGGAGGGGGTGAGGGGCTGGGAGTGGGGAAGGCCACACCAAAGGTCCTCAGGGCTTAATTACTGGCTCTACAATCAGGAATCACTCCTGGTGGTCCACAGGAGATCTTATGGGGTGCCCGGGACCAAAGGGTCCACCACGGTACAAGGCAAGTGCCCTGCCCTCTGTACTACTGCTCTGGCCCCTCATCCTTCTATTTTTGCAAATCTTAATTCAGCCTACTTGTGATATTGGGGGGAGTGGAGGGGGGCAGGGGTGGTGGTTTTAAAAAAAATCAGCAACATTTCTACGTAACTCTGGTCGGTCAGTACTTGAGTTCCAGGCAAACACACAACCTGACACACAGAAGCCCCTCAATAAATGCAGCAAAGTACTAGTACCTGAGAATTGAAGAAAGTTGGCATTATCCTCCCTTCTAGAAGCCCGCCGAGGCCCATCCCGTTTGCCGCTGCCTCACTGCGGTCTCTGGTCCCCCTGCCAGGTGCAATCCTGGGGTTGCTCTGCCCCCCACCACTCGGTGCTGATGGACCCGTGCGGGGACCCCGAACCATCCTGTCCCCGGGCCCCACGTCCCCTCCCGGGGACACCAGTCCCACGGACAGTTAGACAAACTGCCTTCCCGTGAGGTCTCGCTGTCCTGCCCAGTGTCAGGACACGGGTCTCTCGGGGACACCGGATCAGACAGCGCCAAGGCCAGTAGATAACAAGCTTGGGCCGCCCGCCCGCTGAGCGTTTCCGAAGGTCCCGGCAGAGCGGGGCGGGGGCGGGTGGGAGCAGCGCCGCTGGAGGAGCAGAAGTGCCCGCGACGCTGAGGCCGCACGCCCGCGTCCGGGGCTCTGTGGCCGATCCCGGAGGCGGTCCACCACTCAGCGGGCCAGGCTGGGAAGGGCCCGGGGGCGTGGGCAGCCTCACTGCCCGGTTCAGGGTCTCAAGAAAGCCCAAGAGGCTTCTTTTGGCGTCCTTGAGGCGGTGGATCACTAAGAGACCCCAAAGAAAACTGGAGGCGACAGTTCCGAGCGAGACTCTGAACCAGACCAGGCCTACCTGAGCAAGACACCCGCCCGCACCCAGCCAAGCCTGAGCGTGACGCGCCCCAGAAGCAAGGCACGCCCTCACCGACTTCCCCTTAGACACGGCACGCCACGCCCCCTGAGCGAACACGCCCCCTCCACGCCCCGGAGCGAGACACGCCCCTCGGGTAGACACGCCCCTTCTAATACCCCGGGGCGATACACGCCCAGCCCCGGAGCAACATGGGATGGTGTCACGAAATGAAATCCCGTCATTCTTCCTAATTTCAGCCACAAGATACTAACATCTCGAAGACAGTAAGGACGTGACACGAATTGAAGCTGTGAACTAGATCCCTATTCTCAGATACTTTTTAAAAATAATAAAATTTTAGGGGCCAGAGTAATAGTACAGCCTTGACACGACTGACCCGGATTCGATCCCCAGCATCCCTTATGGTCCCCGAGCATCGCCTGGAGTAATTCCTTAGAGTCAGGAGTATAACCCCTGAACATCGCCGGGTATGCCCCCCAAAAGTAAATAAATAAAACTTTACTAAGACATCGTGATTCATAATTATTCACTGTTGAGTTTTAGGCATATTCAAGCACCAGTCCCACCACCAGTGTAGCCAGTGTGCCAGGTTCCCTCCCACTCCCAACCCCACAGCGTGCCTGCTTGATAGGGACATTTTTAAGATGGGCGGTTGTGGTTTGGATAATTAAAAAGTTCACATCAAATGAAGAGGAGGGGAGGGCTGGAGGGATAGATCAAAGGCCTGATGTTTTGCACATGCATAAACTAGATCCCTTACAAGGTTTTGTCTCTGACTGGAAGAGACATAACCCTCTAGTACTGGCAGGAGTGGCCCCCAAATAAAAACAAAACAAAACATAGGCAAGACTGTTGGTGTAAGTGAAGGACAAGAGGCTTGGAAGAGTCTCATCCTAGACTGGGAGAGTATGACTGCCAAGAGAGATGGGACAATTTAGAGACTGCATGCAATGTGGTTTGTTTTTGTTTGAGAGGGCTTTTTTTGTTTGTTTTTGGGCCACACCTGGCTGTGCTCCTGGCTTATTCCTGGCTCTGTGCTAAAGGATCTCTCCTGGCAGGGTGGGGGTGGGGGGTGGGTTGGAGTCATATGAAGTGCTGGGTCAGTTGTGTGCAAGGCAAGTGCTCTACACACTGTACTATCTCTCTGCCCTGGTAGCACTGTAGCAGTCTTTCCGTTATTCATCTATTTGCTTAAGCAGGCACCAGTAACATCTCCATTATGAGACTTGTTACTGTTTTTGGTAGCTTGCCGGGCTCTCCGAGAGGGATGAAGGAATTGAACCCGGGTCGGCTGCTGCGTGTGAGAGGGATGAAGGAATTGAACCCGGGTCGGCTGCGTACAAGGCAAACACCCTACCCACTGTGCTATCGTTCCAGTCTCTACCCTGGTAGTGATTTTTGATGGCTTCAAATACAGCTAATGCTGGATTGGAGCACAGGTAAAGGATGCTGAGATGGGAGCCCGAGTTAGTACAAGGTTTAAAGTGTTGGTCTTGCAAGAGGCTATCCCAGGTCCCATACCTGGCACATCATGTAGTCCCTCAAACACTGCCATAAGTGATCCCTGACCACAGAGTCAGGAGTAAGCATTAACCACTGCCAGGTGTGCCCCCCACCCCCCCCCCCAAAAAAAAAGATGAAGTAGTCTGGGAATTGAGAATCTAGGTTATTGGTTGGTTTTTGTGTTTTGGGATTTTTTCTCTTTGGCTTCAACACTCTTAGCAGTGCTCAGGCGACTGTGTGTGGTGCTGGAGAGTCAACTAGGGTTGGCACTGCCCACTGTACTGTATCTCTGGCCTCAAGAATCTAGCCCATTGAATCAGATTTAGGATCCCTCCCTGCACCCTAACCAGTCACTTCTCTTGCACTCACTTCAGCTTAAGACCCTCAGATGGCATCTTGACCACAAAATAAAATGGAGCTGTGATGGGCATGTTTTTTGTTTGGGGGATTAAGATTGGGACCACATACTGTTGTGCTCAGGGTTTTCCCGACTCTGTGCTCAAGGGTCCCTCCTGGCAGAGCTTGGGAACTATATGCTGTGCAACTGGGGCCAGCTGCATACAAAACAAGCATCTTAACTTCTGCACTACCTGTTGCCCTGTGCATTTTGTTTTGAGGTCATACCCAGCGATGCTCGGTGGTTACTGTTCTGCATTCAATTACTCCTGGCTGTGCCTGGGGGGCAATATGGGATGTTGGGGATCAAATCCAGGTTGGTCATGTGTAAGGGAAGTCCCCTGCCTGCTATACCTGCTTGCACATTTTAAGCTGTGACATTCACCTTAACAATGGCACTTCAGGTTACAGTACTCACACTCAGCCACAGTGCTCATATATGTTTGTACTTCTTTAGTTAGGTGCTTAGACACATGCTTGATGGGCATACAACTTATGTTTATGGTGCTTGTAGGGGTCACTGCATTACTTGCCAGGGACTATATTTTCTAGCTGTGGTATTCATACATCACATTTTAGTAGAGGTGCTTTGGTTAAGGGGGTGTCAACACTCCTTTTTGTGGTGCTCACAACACATCCTGGTTGTGGTGTAGTGAACAATCACTTCTGGCACCAGCACTCATGGTCAGATAGCAGTAGGGCCAGGCTCAAATAGCAGACACCAAAATCACAATCAGTGATTATGGACACTAGGGATTTGAACTCATGTCCATGTGCACACAAGGCAGGAGTTCTAGGCCTCTGTGCTATCTCTCTGGGGCACCTAAATTAAATCTGGCCCATCCAATTTTAATCTTGACCAAGAGACCTTTCCCCAGCTTTTTGTTAACATGGTATCACTGTCCCCTCCCCACCTCTCAAAAAATATCTTTGGAAAGAACCTTCAATTTTGAGTCTTACATGGTTGCACTGGAATATGCATGTAAACTCATATGGTCCCTTCTGATGAGTGCTCAAAAGCTTTTCTGCTAAGGATGCACACCGACATTTCATGCTACAGTTCCCAAGACTCTATGTTTAATGATCTGTTAAGGTTTATTTTTATGTTGCGGTACTGGAGATGGAACCCAGGTCAGTCCTTGAACACGCATGACCAGTGCCGCTTAGTCACTAGTCTATTGTCTACTGTATAGCAGAATTCCTGCAGCCGCTTAGTGGATTTCTGTACAGATCTTATTATAGCCCCGTCTTTTTTTGTGTTTGGGGACCACTGTAATGCTTTGTGGCTATTTCTGGTTGTAGTGCTGGGGTAGGTGTGTGTGTGGGGGGGTCATTCCCAGCAGTGCTTGGGAACCACGGAGTGTTGAGGATCTAAGGAAACTGGGCCTCTGGCTTAGCCCTTGTGCTGTCTTTAACAGGGCTCAAACTCTATCATGTCTTTTCTCATACCTCTTGATTCTTACCTAGCACCTCCTCCATCTTCTCTTTTCTGTGGGGGTGTGGGAAGAAATGCACATCATTCCTGGCAGTGCTTGGAGAACTATATGTGGTGCCAGGAATGGAACCCATAAGCTACCCTGAGTTCACCTGGAGCAACTCCTGAGCACAGACCCAGGAGCAACCCCTGCCTGAGTATCACTAGGTGTGACCCAAAAAATGATAGGGGAGGGAGGAAGAGTTGGGGGGAGAAAGAAGGGAGGGGGGAAGAAGGGGGGAGAGAGAGAGAGAGAAAGAGAGAACACATTAAATTGTAGTGTGGAACTTAAGTCTGTTGCTGGAAAGAATTGACATGAAACAGAGTGGTGATTTGAGAGTTAAGAGAGTAAATGAAGAAAAATTACCAAGTTCTTCTGATTTAGCTTTTTTGTTCGTTTGTTTTTTGGGTCACACTTGGCGATGCACAGGGGTTACCCCGGGCTCTGTACCCAGGAATTACCCCTGGTGGTGCTCAGGGGACTATATGGGATGCTGGGAACTGAACCTGGGTCGGCCGCATATAAGGCAAATGTCCTACCTGTGCTTTTGCTCCAGCCCGATTTATTTAGCATTCTTAACATGAATACTTATCTATAAGGTCTCACGCAGTCTAATATCAAATTAGAGAATTCACAACTGAGAGGAGATGAAAGGAAGGCAGTCAAAGGGAGGGAAGGGGAGAGGGAGGGGGGGGGGAGAGAGAGAGAGAGAGAGAGAGGGGGAGAGGGAGAGAGGAAGAGAGGAGAGAGAGAGACTCTAAGAGAGACTGGCTGGATAGGACAATGGATAGGGCATGAGGCAGACCTGAGTTCAATTCCATCACCCCACCCACTGCTTATGTTCACCCAAATCCTGCCATGAGTGATCCTGAGAAAAGAGCCAGGAGTAAGTCCCTTAGTACCACCAGATGTGGCCCCCAACAAAGGACAAAAACAAAAACATAGAGTCCATATGCAGTTGCCCGAAGTGTAGCTTGGAGTAATTCCTTTACTTTGGGGGTTCCACCCTAAAGTCACTTACACAAGTGACTTTAGGGTCACTTTTTTTTTCCCCTGGGGGAAAAAAAAAACAGGGGCCAGAGTTATAGAACAGTGGGGAGGTCATTTACCTTGCATGTGACCAACCAGGATTCAATCTCTGGCATCCCATATGGTCCCCCAAGCACTGCCAGCAGTGATTTCTGAGTGCAGAGCCAGAAGAAATCCCTGAGCATTGCCAGGTGTCAAATAATCAATAAATTCAAATAATCAATAAATTCTGATCTTTAAAAAAAAGAAAAAGACCTTTAAAAGAAAAGACAGTGGCGTGGGGGTGGTGAAAGGGACACTGGGGACACTGGTGGAGGGATGGGTGTTCATTGTAGGACTGAAACTCAATCATGAAAGCTTTGTTAACTGTATCTCACGGTGATTCAATTAAAAAAAAAAGAAATTTCTTAACATTTTAATGGCCACTGAGTATGGTATTCACGCATGGCACTTGTATTTGCCCTCTACAAGATTAATAAAGGTCATTTATTCCTAACTATTCCCAATTTTACATATGAGAAAACTGATGCACAAAAAAGGTAAAGTAGTTTGAGATTTCATGGGCTGGAAATGGCAGACCTACAATTTGAGTAAGACAGTTTGTTACCAGAATCTGTTTTTAACCAAATACCTAAAGATAGTTCTTATGTTAGCAATCAAAATAATTACCCAACTTTCACTGTGTTGAGTATGTGTTGGCTTGTAGAGACAATTTTTGGGCCCTGAACTGAGAGACTGTTAGACCTACGGGGGATGGGAATTCTTTGTTCCGTGATGCAGTGATGAGCTCAGAGTAAACTGCCACTAAGCTAAGGAAAATGGACAGGCTGTTTGAAAGCCTGCTTGGGGTTGAGGACACAGAGCTTCTTTGGGAGCAGCTGACCCATGCTCTCGTCTGTAGACACTGTGGCAGCAACTGCCTCCAGAGTCCAGGAAACCTGGCGACACTATTCTTGTTCATGGTATGGCAGATTCGGAGGTGGTGGCACCTTGGGAAGTGGCAACAGCTTCAGCTCTGGTACTCTGGGGACATGTTTCAAGGCAAGGTGGGTGTCACAGACAGGGGGTGAATGACTTTTGATATATGTGAATTTAGTGCAAAATCGTTAAGTTAATGTAAGCCTGAGTAACAACGAACCTTAAATGTGAAGCTGCATGAGTAATCACTGACACCTATTTAAAGTCAGATGAAGGATCACTGGCCCTCGAGGTATGATTGTGGAAGGGAATGCTCTTCTATAATACTCATTCTAATAATACCCAGTTATTGTGGGTGACTGCTGGCTCAGTTGTGGGGCCAGAGAGCTGTTTACTCTGGATATGGAACAGAGTCTGAAGGCTTTGTGCCTGACAGAATGTTTTTCCATTTCCAGGGTCTATCACTTCTGTACCAGATGGCTTTTCTTGATCACTTGTGGAAACAAAAATCAGAAGAGGAAGATGAGGAAAAAGAAGAAAATGAGGAATCTTTGCATCTACTGAAGCCATGCTGTCTACCCAAAGAAAATCCTGTTGGACAGCAGGCCACCACAGTCCCATCCCAGTCATCTTGTGGTTCTGAAGGCCTCCACAAGGGCACAAGGACACCAGAGCAAGTACTAATGCCCCCAAGCAGATCCTTCCCCACCTTTCAGACCCTCATCAACCTACCTGTAAGGTACAAGACAACATCTGGCAGCCACCTACAGCAGATAAAAAGCCAGCTCTTCTGGGGTCTCCCCTCACTGCACAGTGAATCCTTGGAGGCCATCTTTCTAAGCTTGGGAGGCTCCTCTCCCAGGAAGTTGTCTGTTAGTTCTTCTGCTTTATTCAACAAGCTTATCTCCAAGTCTAGTTCCAACTTGCTGCTTCCACAGTACTGCTCCCTACCCCAGATTCCAAACCCTGAAGGTGTGGAAGGGACAGCTCCTGATCCTCAGCATCTTTCCTCACCACCTTCACCTCCTATCCCATTACTTCCCCTTCATCTTAAACTCTATCCCATGGACCACAAAGAAGTCCTATATGTCACTGAGCAGAGAAGGGTACCAAGGGTCTCTGAGGACCAAGTCTTGCACTCACAGCTTAACCTTCAAAGTACCACACCCTCCAAGCTCCTCCCTTCATCTGAGGAGGTTACATGTGATCCAAGTCTCCAACATATTCCAGATCTACTGTCTGCCTCTCTATTCTATCCTTCTAGTCATCTGGAAACCCTGACCAGGCTTAAGTCCCCAACGAAAACAAAGCGACAAAATGAGATACCCAAAGTCTCCAATCCACCAAGATTAGCTCCCAGCTCATTTACAACTTCCTGGCCAGAATTCCAGGGAGCTACTTCTATAAATGGTCTATTTGGATCTCATGTTCTCTGGGAAACCACAGGGCAAAATGACAATCATCAGATGGCTAGGCCTCCAATCCTGGCCTCTTGCCAACCCATAGCCCCCATGATGAAACCTCAAGAAACTAGTCACCTGGGAATTCCTCCTCCTATAGATGAGACTAGGTGGACAAGCACAAGACATGAAGAAAATTCTCAACCCCCAGAGTCCCCACTGCTAGCCCAATGTTATTACCTGGATTCTCTGTCAGAACTCAAGAACATCAACCCCGAAGGCAGACTTTTTGCATCTATAGAATCCTGGGGGCACAGAGAGAACCCTCAGTTTTCTGAGTCTCTACTGTCAGCCTCAGCTCCTCCAAACCTCCAGTCTGGAGTCCAGGAAGACAGGCCCCTGAAAGATTCAACTAGACGTAAATCCCAGGAAGCATGCAGAGAAAATTCAACAATCCCCTGGGCCTCTGAGCCCCCAGTCTTGGACCTCAACCTAAGGCTCTCTACAAACAGGCCTGTGTGTCCCCCTTTAGGAACTGAGACTCTATTAAAAGGCATGCAGAATCAAGAAAATGTATGGGTCTCTGCAAACTCAGTTTCACCTCCCAGCCTTCTCTCAGCCCCCACACTGGACTCCCTAGAAAAGATCCCTAAGAATCTGTCTGAGTCCAAAGCTTCACAGAAGACCGAGGGGCAGAGAGAGAACGTCGGGACCCCAGAGTCCCCAACACCTAGCCACAACCTCCCTCTAGCTCCTGTTCTGGAACCCCCCAGAATCAACCCTGTGGGAGGCCTCCCTAAACCAGATACTGTGTGGAATAACTATGAACGTTTTAGGAATTCCTGGGCTTGTCAGCCTCCACCTCTGGCTTTCAGTTCACCCCCAGTTCCTTTACTGGAGTCCCCACCAATTAGAACAATGGGGATTCAGTTTGATTCTGATAGATGTGGGGACACACAGAGTAGAAACTCTTGTGCCTCTGAGCCTCTTATTTCTTGTTCACCCCAATCATATGCCAAGCCCTTGGGACTATCAGATTTTGAGCCTGTTTCAGGAGACATGGAGCAGAAAGAAATCTGTTATGTACATATGTCCCAATTGCATGGCCTTAGTCCACCCTATAACTCTATGTCAAAGTTTCACGTAAGTGAGTCTATTGGAGATAAACCCAATCATAAGGAGTTTGAGGAGCCAGCAGTGGTACAGGAGCACTGGGTCCCAGTCCCCAGCTCATTTTCTGCTCCTTTATCAAATGCAGGTGCCAATGACCTTGGGTTTATGGGGAGGAACATGCAATTCAAAGAGCTTCCCCGGAGTTCCAGTCCTCCGAGAGTCAATTCCCTGCAGTTAGTACCAGGGTCTCCCAGACCTGAAGTTTTAAGAATTGAAACTGACCAGCGTGGCCCACCCAAGAGAGAACTACTCCCAGGAGCTAAGCTGGAGGCTTTACCCTCCCAGGGGGAGGATGGTCCAGAGATGCCCAGACTGCGTAGGATCCAAGCTTGGCACTGGAGTAGACAGATGGAACTAAGGCTGCAGAAACTACAGCGAAGACCTACTTCTAGATCCCCTGACTCAAGTCAACTTGTCAGCTCCCCTGCCCTGGCCTCAACTCTAGGATCCTGTGGACTTCCTTCCTGGTCCCCACAGCAGACTCATCCCCTTGTCCTATATCCTCACTCTCCATGTTGCCAATCCCTGCCAAGTCATAGTACAGGAACTCCGCCTGTCCAGGTTTCTCCATGTCTTCACTCTCTCACCTCTCTTCAAGCTCACGTGGAAGGGCATGGAAGAGCAGAAAAGGAACTTCAGATAGGGGGAGAAATGAGAGGAAAGGCAACAGCGGAGGTGTCACCTCAGTGGCCAGTTCACAAGAAGGCTGGAAAGAACTGCCGGGATTTGGGAAAGCTCTCAAACCTTGAGGTGCCAACAATAAGCAAGAGAAAAGACAAAGCTTCAACACAATCTCTAGCCCAAGAGAGAGAGAACCCCAAGAAAACCATAGCAAGAGATCACAGGGGAGGAGATGCAAAATTAGGGTCACCCAGAATTACAGGGAAGAGCCACACAACCCAGGCTTCTGTCTGCAGACATTCTCAAAGATATTCGCACAGACACCAGTTCTGTCAATACACTGCTTTCCTCCAGCAGCTTCACTCCAAGGCTGCAGGTCCCCAAGATCAGCGAGGGGCTGGTGACATCCTGACCCCTTGGCATTGTAAGTTCTGCCCTCAGGCCCACAAGGAAAAGCAAGTGGTCTCCACACGTCAGACTGCCTTTAGCAGGTGTCTTCAAAAGGTGTTAGCCAAGTTTGTGGGTACCCATAGACCGCTGCACAACAAACTCAGGAATAGTAGTACTCACACGTAATAACTCTAAAGCCATAGTAGTCTAGAGGGTAAAGAATAAAACTAATAAACTAGCTGAAATAGATAAACCCCATTGTTTTCTTTGGAGTCTGGGAGCTAAGAAGGAATTATGGCTGCTGTTGTATCCCATCTCAGGGCAAGACACAGCAGAATTTAGGATTCTTAAAGGTGTTTACCTTTCCTTTTCAGTCCTTCAGATTGTAGAATCTACAACCCTAATTCTACATAAGACCGAGACAGCCCAGTACTTTCAGGGATCATTTCTATAGTTCATTGCTAGAGAAGTTTCTCTAATCCTGTAGAGCACCACAAGGAGCCAGAGTATCCTCTCCTGAGGATGAAGACGGTTCTAGGTGTTGCTTTTGCAGCAGTCTTTTTACCACTGATGACTGTTCTTCTCTTCCTTTGGCAGAGTGAGAAGAGGACACAGTCTAAGTGGTTCTGGTTGTTTTTTTTTTTTTTTTTTAAAAAAAGGCCCAGTACGAAAAAACTACAGCAACACAGAAAACTAACAGAACTGTTACACACATGAACACAACTAATCTAGATTTGAGCAGCTGTTCATTCTCCTGGGCATGTCTTTTCCTCGAGTACTGAATCTACAGATTTTCCCATTCCTCCACCCTCTTCTATCTTTCTGACTACTGCCACTTAGCCTTCTTTTTTGTTTGTTTTTGCATTTTGGGTCATACCCGGCAATGCACAGGGGTTACTCCTGGCTTATGCACTCAGGAATTACTCCTGGCGGTGCTCGGGGGACCATATGGGATGCTGGGAATCGAACCCGGGTCAGCTGTGTGCAAGGTAAACACCCTACCCGCTGTGCTATCACTCCAGCCCCATCACTTAGCCTTTCTGCTGTCACTTTTTGCTGACAGCTTTCTGCTGGCACCTTCAACCCCAAGACAACAAAAATAAGTGCATTTTCATCAAGATTTGCTGTCCTTTACCCATTTTCTACTGCACTGTAGGGTACTGCTGTTATCACTGCCACAAGCCACATCGCTTAAGTTTATCTGATATGTCTCCTAGGTTAAAATCATGAATTTATTAAGGCTGTACTCCATTTTTTGTTTGTTTTTTGCTTTTTGGGTCACACCCGTCGAGGCACAGGGGTTACTCCTGGCTCTGCACTCAGGAATTACTCCTGGCGGTGCTCAGGGAACCATATGGGATGCTGGGATTCAAACCTGGTTCAGCTGCGTGCAAGGCAAACACCCTACCCATTGTGCTATCACTCCAGCCACAGCTGCACTCCATTTTGTAGACACTGTATACACAGGATTCCTTTTTCCTTCCCTGACTTCAAGAGGTGGCCACATTCCTTAGCTAACCTTCCTTCATTTTCAAAACCAGCAGAAGTCAACTTCTCTCTCACTGCCTCCCTCTCCACCTTTTTGTTGTGGTCACATCCAGTGCTCTGGAGGCCCCTGATATGAAACCCAGAGTCCTACCACATGAGCCCCACCCTCTTCTACTTTTAAGGACACTCATTCCATTTCCATAACCAGATAAAACTATTAAGCAAAATCAATCCTTCATTATGAAAAATGTCTCACAGTTTCCAGGAGTTAAAATGAGGTTATTTTGGGGCCAGAGTGATAGTACAGGGGTTGAGGTACTTGCCTTGCACACAGGTGATTCATTTGGCAAGCCCCTTAACCCCCTGTACTGTCTGTGGCCCAGAAACTTCTGACATTTGGGGTTTTTTTTTTTTGCTTTTTGGGTCACACCTAGCAATGCTCAGGGGTTATTCCTGGCTTTGCATTCAGGAATTACTCCTGGTGGTGCTTGGGGGACCATATGGGATGCCACGGATCGAACCTGGGTCCGCCATGTGCAAGGCAAACGCCCTACCCACTGTGCTATCGCTCTGGCCCCGAAACTTCTGACATTAATACTATATATATTTTAGATTTGGAATCTAAAATTCTAGATGAAAACCTAATTCTTCACTTCTATTCCTAAAGAGATGTCCAGGGGCTGGAGTGATAGCACAGCGGGTAGGGAGTTTGCCTTGCATGCAGCCGACCTGGGTTCGATTCCCAGCATCTCATATGGTCCCCTGAGTACCTTACTGTGTGCATGAGCCAGGAGTAATCCCTGTGCATCGCAGGGTGTGACCCCCCAAAAAAAAATTAACCAAAGAGATGTCCAAATTTCACCATTTTTACTTTATCTTGAATCAAGCAAGGGTCACTTTTTCCATTTTCTGGTGCCAGCGATTGAAGTCTGAGCCTCCTCATGAGAAGCAATCACATCCTACTTCCAAGTACCTTATTATGGGTTATGGAGGTTGGAGAGATAGCACGGTGGTTAAGGTACTCTCCTTGTATACAGACCCTGGGTAAATCAATTTCAGGCATCATCTATGATCCATCCCAGGTACTGCCAGAAGTAATCCCCAAACACAGAGCCAGGGAGTAACCTCTGAGCACATCAAGGTATGTCCAACATCCCCCAGTTCCCTCACCCCAAATACCAAAACACTGGTCCAGCCAGAGTGATAGTACAGAGGACAGGGAGGTTTGCCTTGCAAGAGGCCAGCCCAGGTTTGATTACCAGCTTGCCATATGGTCCCCTGAGCCTCACCAGGAGTAAATTTTGAACACCACCAGGTGTAGCCCTCCCAAACATAACAAAAACATCAGTCATGCCCCAGGGGTAGAGCAATAGTCTTGCATGTGTGAGATCCTGAGTTTGATTCATAGCACCTTATGATCCTCAAGCACTGTTTAGAACAACCCTGCCATACACTAAGTATGTCCCAAAGCCAAAACCAAAAACCAAATATGGCTCCAAATTAAAAACAGACACACCACACACACACCACTCCACTTACAGCATAAGCCTGTTAATCAGGTGTGATACCCCCCACCCCCAAAAAAGTAGCACTGTAGCACTGTCGTCCTATTGTTCATCGATTTGCTCGAGCGGGCACCAATAATGTCTCCATTGTGAGACTTATTGTCACTGTTTTTGGCATATTGAATACGCCACGAGTAGCTTGTCAGGTTCTGACGTGGGGGTGGGGATACTCTCGGTAGCTTGCTGGACTCCTTGAGAGGGAGGGAGGAATTGAACTTGGGTTGGCTGCTTGCAAGGCAGATGCCCTACCCACTGTGCTATTGCACCCACTATGCTATTGTTCCAGTCCCCAAAAAAAAGTAAAAAAGAGGGGCTGGAGTGATAGCATAGCAGGTAGGGCATTTGCCTTGCATGCAGCCAACCCGGGTTTGATTCCCAGCATCCCATATGGTCCCCTGAGCACCGCCTGGGATAATTCCTGAGTGCAGAGCCAGGAGTGACCCCTGTGCATCGCCAGGTGTAACCCAAAAAGGAAAAAAAAAGTATAAAAGAAACTAGAAGGCTTAGTTTATTTTTGCCTGTGGTATCTTACTGGTGTTTATGATTTTTAAGCACTACTACGAATTAAAAATTCCTCTTTTCTTTGTTTTTGGGCCACATGATGTTTATAGGGATTACTCCCGGCTCTGTACTCAAGAATCATTCCTGGTGGTACCCTCACTGTGACTAAAGAATAAATTAAAAAAAAAAAATCATTCCTGGTGGTGTCCAGGGTACCACAGGTAATGGCAAGGATTGAACCATTTTGGATATGTGCAAAGCAGGCGCCTTTCCCACTATATTAACCCTCTAGGCTAAGAAATTAATCTTTTAACGGTAACATTTATCCTTTAAGAAGTGGTTAGCATGATGACCTCTCAGTGTCTGTGTTGCAAGCCATAATGCCCAAAAGTAGAGAGAGAGTATGGGGAATATTGTCTGCCATGGGGGCAGGGAGGTGGGAAAGGGGGGTTATACCGGGGATATTGGTGGTAGGGAATGTGCACTGGTGGAGGGATGGGTGTCTGATCACTGTGTGATTGTAATTCAAACATAAAGCTTGTAACTATCTCACAGTGATTCGCTAAAATTACAAAAAAAAGTGGTTAGCTATAATGAGACTATATTTTAACTTTCTTGGAATTAAAGCAACTCTAATCCCCCTATGAGGGAAAAAGGGTAGAAGGCATGTTTCCTGGTTCAACTCTGCAGCCTCCTAAGATGTAAATTGACTATAATCAATGACAATAGTCATTGATACTGCTTTCTATTTTACATAGTACTAAATGAAATCAATTATTTGATTTAGAAATGAGGTGCTACAAGAACCAAGTACCTTGTTCAATGCTACACTGTTATAAGCTCAAGTGCAATTTGAGCTCAAGCTCAAACCCACTCTATTATTTCTCCAGCCCAATTTTTCCCCAATTGTAGAGTTTCAGCTATCTTCTCAATTTATACTTTGGTTTTTGGGCCACATGAAACAGTGTTCAGGGCTTACTCGAGCTCTCTACTCAGAGATCACTCCTGGCAGTGGTCAAGAGACCAAGCGCAATGCCACAGATTAAACTTGGGTAGGCCACATACAAGGCAAGCACCTTAGTACCTTTACTATCTCTCTGGCCCCTACTTACATTTTGTTCCACAAGTAAAAGCAAAGCATCATTCCATCTCAAGTTTTTTATCACATCTCAACTAATATCTAAACAAACTTTCTGAAATAATAACCACTTGTCTTCTATTATAGAATAGCTTGAGTCTTATTCTATAAAAATCTTTTCTTTATCCCTCACTAAGGATATAACTTTCAGAGGTACAAGAATCACCATGCTCAGAATATAAAGACTAAAGCTGCAGTCAGATAATACAGAGGTTAAAGTGCACTTGTTGGGGCCAGAGGGATGGTACAGTAGGAGGGTGTTTGCCTTGCACTCAGCAAACTTGGGTTCGATCCCTGGCATCCCATATGGTCCCCTGAGCACTGCCAGCACTCCTCAGTGCAGAGCCAGGAGTAATCCCTGAGCATCCCTGAGCATCAAAGCTAAAAAAAAGTGCACTTGTCATGCAGTCAACCCTAGTCCAATCCCTAGGCACACATGATCTTCCAAGATGCCAATCTGAAAGCCCCAAGCATCACCAGTTGCAATTTGAAGAGCCCAAGCATTTTCAAGCCAAGCACTAACGGAGTGGCCTGGGTAATCCCTGGCAAAGCAGGACCCTTGCACTGAACTGCCAGCCAGGTTGGCCAAGAATCATCCAGATACTTAAATGATAGGAAATCCAAATAATTGGAATATAGAAAACTGGAGTCCACTCAAATCTACAAAGTATTAAAGTATCTACTTTACAGCACACAAAAAGAAATGCTCTAATCAGCCACTGTTTTTACAGACACAGACTAGACCAGACCAGAGGCTGGTACAAGTATTAGCAATACAAATTTGATTCCTTAGGGATTTTTTCTCTGCACCATTTAGTCTCTCTGGGCATCTGATAATAACACTATGTGATTACTTTGGTACTTGTGAAGCAGAGAGGATATCCTATATCTAAACAAAATGGTGCAATCATCTCAAAAACTGAACAAGGCAAAAGGATGCTTAGTTTATGAAAAAACACATCCAATACTAGAATTTTATATTAGGAAAATGCCATTTTTTCTTTTATAAAACAAATTACATAAAGGTGGACATAATTGTTATAGAGATCCTTAAAAAGAGCATGAATGTTTAAGATTTTTAGATGCATCAAAAGAATACCTTCACCTTTAAACAAAGATCATTCTGCACTCCAAAATTTTTGGAGGACACCCCAAATCAGTCCTTGGTCAGAAAAGGGAGGCTCAGCAGGACTAGCCTTACCAAGCACATCAAATGTAGGTGGAGCTTGCCACATTCTCCACCACTGGAGTTCCCTCAGAGCGATCCCCCATCTACTGCAGTCGGTGGGGTGAAGTATCATTACCATAACTGACGTCAATCATGATGGAGGTGAAGCGGGGGTAATCTTCAAGGATTTCACATATGGAAGAGCACCTTGGTTGTGAGGAGTAGCCCAAGGCCCTTCCCAGGAAAAGAAGCAGGCACAGGGGCCAGGACTCAGGCTCCATTTTGACCCAACATTTATTGTCCTTTTACAACATGTCATTTTTGGTTTAGAAACTGCTTGTGATTAGTTTTCCAACATTAACTCAAAAGCATGTAAAATGAAATCAACCTACTCTCTATATAAACACCCAGCAACTGTGGCCCTTCACCCTCCTGCCCAGGTTGAGTAGGAGAAAGAAGGGGGGGTACAGGCAGCATTGAGTGAAGTGCAGATGCCTACTGTGGGAGTGGCAGTAGAGCCTTGGTTCAAACCCACAGGTTCCCTGCACTGCCCCAACCTACAACAGAAATGGCGTAGGTACAAGGCCCAATTCCCTGTTGGTAATTCACTCTGCTTCCCAAATGAAAATCGCTTTTATTTTATCGCTTTTGTATATTTTTGCAACAGAAACCCCCTGTCCAAAGTCTGACTGTAGTTGAACTGTTCAGACTGAGGAATGGAGCAGGCCGTGGGCGCACCCCCTGGTCCCACCTGGGCGAGCGCCCCCACCCTCAGGGAACAAGGTCCAGCCAGGCCAAGCTGGCTACCACCACTTAGCCATACAGGTCATCATCATTGTCTTCCGTGTACACACTGCCACCTGTGCCACCTCCACTGCCCTGACTAGGGCCAGCTCCACCCTGGTTTCCTGAAGGGAATCTGTGTGCACAAGAGCAGAGCAAAAAAAAAAGTTAAGACAGAACCCACTGGGCCAGAGAGAGAATACAGGAAGCATGTCACAGACCCTGGCATGATCCTCTGTACCACACATGGTCCCCTGAACACCACCCAGAGTGTTCCCTAATTATCACCAGGTGTGGCCCAATCCCAGAAGACAGAACTCACTTGGGCAAAGATAGCTCCAAAGGCTAAGCAATACTTTACATGCTGGAGACTCAGATTGATTCCCAGAACATTGTCAGAAGTGACTATAACCATAGAGCTGGGACTATATCTTTTGAGCACCACTGGGTGATATCACCTCCCCATCCCCAAGACATAATCCACTAAGGATTTTCAGAGTCACCCATTCACTTTCTTAGGATACCCACTCCTCTTAGTTGTCAAGTTTTGTAAGGTAACGTAAGTACTCCCCATAAGTTACCTGAAACTGCCAAAGCCCCGACTTTGTTGAAGAGTCTGAGCAAACATCTCATACTTCCGAATGTCATTGTCACTAACAGAACGGCGGGCAAAACGCATGGCTTCCTCAAAGTGATCTCGGCGAATCTCAGGCACTGGATCATCTTCTTCTACCTCCTATAGAGATGATAACACAATCAGGGTCAAGCCAAGGTCTCCTTAGATTCAGTCCCTGATCTTCCCACACACCACTAATAGTGTACTTTACCTGTCTCCCAGTCTGTCCAAACTAACCAAATCTAGTAATCTGTCAGGCCAGCCAACCTAAGACCTGCTTTTAAAAACCTGCATTCTATAAAAGGATCTTATCAGAGACTGTCAGGGGCCTATATGGAGAAAAGGTGCCACTACAGTGAAGGAGTAAACATGGAAGCTTCTGTAATTTCAAGATGGAGCAACAGTAGAGCATTTGCCTTGAGCATGCTCACCCAGGATTGACTTCTAGCATCCCATATGGTTCCCAGATTATGATTCCTAAATGAAGAGGCAGTAATAACCTGAGAATTGCCAGGTTTGGCTCAAAAACAAAAAGATTCAATAAAATTTCTGTAATTCAACTGTGATAGCAGTTCTGTGTCAATATTATGTAAATAGTATAGTATAGTACAGCTAAAAAGGGAGAAAGTGGGCCTGAGAGATAGTATAACGGGTTTAAGGTCCTCGCCCTAAAACAGCCTTCCCTGGTTCTACTATGCCAGCACTGCACATGGTCCTCTGAGCACTGCTAGGGATCACTTCTGAGCACAGAAAGAACCACTAAGGATCACTGGGTCTGGCCCAAAAATTTAAAGAAGACAGTATTTTGTCCAGAGAAATAAATATTGGCTGGAGTACACACTCTCCATTTGGGTAACCTTGTTTTGATGTGCAGCATGGTGGCCCCCCTCAAACACCAAGTCAGGAGTAGCCCTTTGATGTGACCCAAAACCATAATACAAGAATAAATTTTGTAACCTATAAATGAAGCCTTAACAAACCTAAGATTTTTTAATTTAATGTGAAGGGCTCTCTCAGTGCTTGTATCTGGATTACACTTTCCCTATCCTTACCTAGTAGTCTCACTTTCTTGATCACATCTTCTTAAATCAACCCCACTTTTTTCCCCAATTCCTACAATCCTACTTCTTATTTAAGGGCCTCATCCAGTACCATTCCTCACTCTTTGCCCAAATTCTATCCTTTTTCCACAGTTCAGCTCAATTCCATCTACTGCTGAGCCACTCTAATTGCTGAGACTTAAAAGAACTATTTCATATAATTAGTGTATCAGTTAATTTGGTTTAATTTGGCAGGGGAAGGGACTAGAGGGATAGTACAGAGGGTAGGGCATGTGGCCAACCAGGGTTTGATCTCAGGCATCTCACATAGTCAAGTACCACCAGAGGTAATTCCTGTGTGCAGTCAAGAGTATACCCTGACTGTCAACTGCCAAGTATGAACCCAAAACAAAACAACAAAAAAGTAACTCCTGGGGCTAGAGTGATGGTACAGTGGGTAGGCATTTGCCTTGCACGTTGCCAACCTGGATTGATTCCCTGGCATCCCATATGGTCTCCCAAGTACTGCCAGGAGTAATTTCTGAGTGCAGAACCAGTAATAACCCTTGAGCATCGCCAAGTGTAACCCCCCAAAAAACGGAAAACAAAAACAAAAACAAAAACAAAACCTCCTGAACATCACTGGGTGTGACCCAAACACCAAAATAAGTTTGGCAGTGGGCGATGTGAGGGGGTCGAAGGGTGCAAGTGGTATATAGAGGGAATTAAATCCAGAGCCTGATATACCCAAAGCATGTGTTCTATAGTTGTTTTATACTGTGTTCTACATTGTTTTATATCCCCAAACCCTTACAGGGATAGGTAGAAGCCAATGTCTAACTGGCTTCTCCCTGTCTGTACATAAAGTAAAGGAAGCCATTAGTGGGTTTTTTGCCCCCAATGTCCTCTGTCCTTATTTTATAACATATATGCTCCATATTCTGCATTTTATTTCAGAAGTTCCATGAACCACAAAGGACAAGTCCATGGACCCTAGGTTTTAAGTTTTATTTCTTTACTTATAGTCTTCCTAAATGGGCACTACCAGTCCCCCTTCCCAAACAGGGATGCCAGAATGATGGACATGGTAGTAACCTGAGTTACTATCAGATGGATGCTTTGTTTAAAAGTGGATCACCAGTGGGGTACTGGTTTTTCTGGGAAAGGGGCAGTAGGCCAAGTGTCTGAGAACTTCTGACCTATATAATCTTTGTTTTTCCTCATGGATCGTAGTTCAGACTTAAGTTTGCCCATCCACAGCAACTCCTGACTGAAAAGGTTAAAGCGGAGTTTTCTTTCTTTTTGATATTCTGCTAAATATCTTGATCAAATGGCCAAAACATTGTGCTCTCTAAATCCAAATGAGGTGAAATTTATTTTCTGGTTCCCCAAAACTGATTCATTCTAAAAATGGATGCACACTTACCATGGCTGATGGGTTTGTCTGTCTCTCCCGTTCTCGCCTAATCTCACTCTCAATGGATTCACGAATGGCAAGCTTGCAAGCACGTTGGCAAATCTCTGTCAAGTCAGCTCCAGAGAAGCCATTAGTCATCTTAGCCAAGAACTCCAGATCCACATCCTGAAAGGCAGAACAGATAATGTAGCTAAATGATAAAGCATTTATCTTTTGATCTCCAGTGCAAAAATTAACAGAGCTACTCTGCATTCACCCTCTCCTCCTAAAACATGCTCAGAGTTAACGCAATCATTATCAATGTTAAGTTTGTCTCATCATTCACTGCCCTATTCTGTTCCTGATCCTAGAGTTTCCTAATAACCTCAAATTTTCTATCTCCCTTTGGAGAAACTATAACCGCAGTAATCCCTAATAGTCTCCCTTCTGTCAAGAAATCAAAGCACACCACACACTATCCTGAGGATTCAGAGCCCCGTGACTCTGCACCTGCCTTGGCTACTGGGGATTTGCGTAGGTTGGCCTTGAGGATGGCAACACGAGATTTCTCATCAGGAAGAGGGATGTAGATGAGTTGATCAAGGCGACCAGGTCGCAGGATGGCAGGATCAATGATGTCAGGCCGGTTGGTAGCGCCAATGATAAACACATTCTTTTTTGTAGACATGCCATCCATTTCTGTCAGTATCTGGTTGATGACTCGATCAGCAGCCCCACCACCATCTCCAATGTTGCCACCACGGGCTTTGGCAATTGAATCCAGCTCATCAAAGAACAATACGCATGGGGCAGCTTGGCGAGCCTGAGGAGGGACAGATTTACTATGTATTAGCATAACTGGGTCTCTCAGATCTAAGAAAGGAAAAAAGGTGACCTTCACTGACCCAGCCAAGTTGTCAGAAGATTTTAGGCTCTTACAAAGAGCCTCCTGTCCCCAAAACAAAACTCAATTCCCCCAACACCCCCTTTGTATTTTTGTTTAGGGACACATCAATGGTGCTCAGGGCTTACTCTTGGTTCTTCGCTCAGGAGGACTCCTGGCAGGGTTCAGGAGACCATATGGGGTGCTGAGGATTTAACACAGCACAGATCAGCCACATACAAGGAATGGCACATGCATGTCTGTACCAGGCCTGCTCTACTATCTCTCTGGGGCCCAGAATTCAGTCTATTACAGCTTACCTTGTCAAAGATTTCCCTGACATTGGCCTCAGACTCCCCAAACCACATAGTGAGCAACTCAGGACCCTTGATGGAGATGAAGTTGGCCTGGCACTCATTAGCAATGGCTTTAGCCAGCAGAGTTTTCCCACATCCAGGAGGTCCATAGAACAGAACTCCTTTGGAGGGTGTCATGCCAAACTTGAGGAATTTGTCTGGGTGCTCCACAGGATACTAGAAGAAAAGCAAAGGGAGTTCAGAGGTATTCCTACAGACTGAAAGAAAACTAAGCAAACAGAAGCATCTGTGTCCTACTATCCCATGGTGCTTACAGACTACTATGCCTCAAAAGAAAAGCAGGTTCCTACTCATTTGTGGAATATAAAGTAACACAATACGAGACTAATACTTAAGGACAGTGGAGACAAGGGCCAAGAGGATTTCTCCATGGTTTGGAAGCCTGCCTCATGTGCTGGGGAAAAAGGCAGCTGGGATGGAGAAGGAACCACCAAGTAAATGATGGTTGGAGGGATGGCTCGGGATGGGAGATGAGTGCTGAAAGTAGACTAAGGACTAATACAGTATCTGTATTGCAAACCATCAAGCCCAAAAGTAGAGAAAGAGTAAGAAGGTGCCTGCCAGAGGCAGGGGATGGGATGGGGTAGGAAGGATACTGGGTACATTGGTGGTGGAAAAATGGGTGTTCAATCATTGTATGACTGAAACTCAATCATGAAAGTTTGTAACTATCCCACGGTGATTCAATGAAAAAGAAAAAAAAAAAGCAGGTTCCTGAATTAAGTTCTCACATTTCCTACTACGAACATGCCAACATTCCTAGACCCCTGCTCTGTTAAAATGTATTGAGGTAGTAACTCACCCTAAACCAGATTACTAGCCTACCTGGACCAGCTCCTGAAGTTCACGTTTGACATCCTCCAGGCCCCCAATATCCTCCCAGGTCACCTGTGGCACCTCCACTACAGTTTCCCGCAGTGCTGATGGATTGCTCTGGCTCAGGGCCCACTAAAAAGAGTAAAAAGAACTGGGAATAAGACTTTTTAGGGGAATAGTCAGAGTACATGTGTGTATCTGAGATACAAGTAGAATCCTTACCCGGAAGTCATCCATAGTAACTGCCAGGGAGTTCATGACTTCAGCATCAATGGTCTCATCTTCTAAATCAATAAGATCCATCTTCTTGCGGATGGCCTGCAGAGCGGCCTCAGAGCACAGTGCTGCCAAGTCAGCACCCACATGCCCATGAGTCTCATTGGCTACCTGTGAAAAAAATATCTACTTACTATCCTGCCTCTGGAACGATAGCACAGCAGGTAGGGCGTTTCCTTGCACGCGGTCGATCCGGGTTCGATTCCTGTGTCCCTCTCAGAGAGCCCAGCAAGCTACCGAGTATCCCATCCGCACAGCAGAGCCTAGCAAGCTAGCCGTGGTTTATTCGATATGCCAAAAACAGTTAACAAGTCTCACAATGGAGATGTTACTGGCGTTCACTCGAGCAAATTGATGAACAATGGGAGACAGTGCTACAGTGCTACATCCTGCCTCCAAGACCTAGCTTATAGAAAGCTTAAAGACTACAGAATCCTGGAATCTTCCCGACCCTGGAAACTAACTACCTCTTTCACAGGCTAGGGTTTAAGCCTGTACTTAAGGCCTAAGAAATAAAGCTGCACCCAGATTGTCTGGTTTGTTTGGGAGCCACACTGACTGTACTCTGGGCTTACTTCAGGCTCAGCACTCAGGGTCCAGTTATGCCAAAGGTTTGGGAACCATATGCAGCGTTCGGGAATTGACCCTGGGTTGGCCACATGTAAGCAAGTACCTGACCCGCTGTACTGTATCTCTGGCCCCACCAAATTCTGATTTAGTCTAACATAGTATGTATTGTTATATATGTTATATAGTTATATATATTAGTATATGTTATTTAGTATAACATAGTATAGTCTAACTGAGACACATACCAACTTCAATTTCTTGGATTAAGGTCTTAGTTGAAGTTCTCTAGCTCTTCCCTAACCCAAGAATCAAAATTTCTTCTGGGAAACTACCAGTTCCTTTCGACTGTCTGCAGAAATCTAAATTCCCAGCCAATCCACATCACTACTTCACCTGTTCTAGGTCCACATCATCTGCCAGCTTCATGTTCTTGGTGTGAATCTGAAGAATTTCCAAACGTCCCGTGGCATCAGGAATTCCAATATCCACCTCTCTGTCAAAACGACCTGTGGGACAGCACATGAATATAAAAGGGGATTGTCTTTGGTCCAGAGGAAAGAAGGAATAGGTTTGGCTTGGCATTAATTACTGAAATCTCCTTATCATGTAAAATGGAAGATCCCCGAGTCTCAGGCAAGCCAGTTATGACTGATCACTTGAAAAAAAAAATGGAAAGAATACTGTTTAATTGATAATTGCTGCACTGTTTTTAAAATAACACTAGCACACTTGGGGGCGTTAAGGGAATGGATGGGACACCACACCCACAGGCTACTCCTGGAGGTTGTGGAGGATCATAGGACTACTTAAGAGTCACTCCTGGAGGTGGTAGGTGATCATAGTAGTGCTTAAGATGTAACTAGGGTTGGCATATAAGGTAACCAAGTGCCTTAACCCTGGACTCTCTCCACCAGAGGGACAATTCTTAACAAAATAATCACATAATTAATGGTTGTCCCCACTTGGGGGAGGGAGGGAACTGGCATAAAATTGTGGTGGCTATATGGTAAAATGTGGCAAAGGGCTAGTCCCTGGGCCCTACTACTGAAAATATGCTAGTAAGAATTCAAGAAAGGGGCTGGAGCAATAGCACAGTGGGTAGAGCATTTGCCTTGCACGCAGCCGACCCGGGTTCGATTCCCAGCATCCCATATGGTCCCCTGAGGACCACCAGGGGTAATTCCTGAGTGCAGAGCCAGGAGTGACCCCTGTGAATCGCCGGGTGTGACCCAAAAAGCAAAAACAATAAATAAATAAAATAAAGAATTCAAGAAAGCCTCAGGACTAGTGACTGAAACAAAGGGCAAATGAGATCAAGAATAAGCTCAGTAAAGTCATCATCTCCCTGTGAGCAGGGATAGGGTTCAAAGAAATCTGGTTTCTTTACCAAACCGTCGTAGGGCTGGGTCAATGCTGTTTGGTCTGTTGGTTGCTGCCATAACAATCACATGAGCTCTCTGCTTTAAGCCATCCATAAGGGTCAACAACTGTGATACAATACGTCGCTCCACCTCCCCATGGGTCTGTCAAGACAGGGTATCTGGTCAGAAGTCAAGCCTGGACCTCTAAACCCCCCTCCCACAGTGGTCCCTCAGGTAAATCCTACCTTCTCTCTTTTGGGAGCGATGGCGTCTAATTCGTCAATGAAAATGATAGCCGGAGCATTCTTCTCAGCCTCCTCAAAGGCTTTACGAAGGTTGCTCTCAGACTCACCAGCCAACTTGCTCATGATTTCAGGACCTGACAACGGCATGAAGGCAATTACAAAATTATACCCTTCTTCACTCCCAAATAAATCAGAAATTTTTATTTGTCCAGCCTAGGAAACATTCCAGGTGAGAAGGTGGTACCTTGCCTACTTTCTCACACTCTACCAGCCACTCTCCCAGAACAGGCATCATCAGGCCAGGCTAGAAAGAAGGGATACAGTGCATGTCATAGAAGAGCTTATGTGAAGATAATAAATGCTCTGGGATCTGATGACCTTCTACCACCAAATATCATCTCAAGAATCACTGATCTTAGCCAAGCTTCCCTTAAGCAGTCTCAAACAACAGCTTCTTCTATTTGTGTATGTGCACACGTGCATGTTTTATAACACTGAGCTAAACTCTGGACAAGCAAACCTTTTGACTTCATTCTAAATTATTCCCTGCTAAATGCCTTTAGTCTATTCATCTTTCTCAAGAAACACTAGATCAGATGCATCAGAGTAGAGTATCTTTTTGTTGTTGCTTATCTGTCCGTAATGTATCCCAGCAGAGGAGGCTAATGTGTACACAAGAACATATATGCAAATGAACACAAGACTCTGTTATGCTCAATTCAGGGTTGGGTCCAAACACAAACTAAATAAAATCTCGTACCATTAATCAAGAAGAAAAAGGCTCCAGTCTCATTTGCCACAGCTCTAGCAATCAGGGTCTTCCCAGTCCCAGGAGGTCCATAGAGTAGGATTCCTCGAGGAGGCTTAAAACCAAAACAGAGAGTGTGATCAGGTTCAGACTCTAACCTCCCAACCCCCACCCACTTGACAATGGCTCTATTAAGGTTTCTAGCTGGAGAGTAAACATCAGAGCTCAAGCCTCACAATAGTAAAAATAAACCTGCAACAGTAGCTGCTAGGAGAATTTAGATTTACTTCAGGGCTTATTCCTCTTATCAGCAGAAAAAACAACAGCTAGAAAGTTGGCAACAATTATGATTACTTGTGTATGAAACTAAGAGCAGAGAAACCATTCTAAGAAACTGAAATTAGTAGAGTTCGTGCCCAATTCAATCCGCTTAATCAATGGCTGAATAGCAGTATCCTACGTTAAATTAATTGAAAAAAAAAAAAAAAAAAAGAAAGAAATTGAGATTAAAGATCCAAGAACTAGGAAAAAGAAAACTGGGCCAGAAATTTGACTTTATAGACAAACCAAGGAGCAAAGACTCGCTTAACCAGTAAACAAAAACTGTTGTCAGGGGCTGGAGCGATAGCACAGCGGGTAGGGCATTTGCTTTGCACGCAGAAGACCTGGGTTCGATTCCCAACATCCCATATGGTCCCCTGAGCACCGCCAGGAGTAACCCCTGTGCACTGCCGAGTGTGACCCAAAAAGCCAAATAAATAAATCAATAAATGAGTAAATTTAAAAAAAAAAATTGTCAGAGGCCTACAGACTCCTGAAATTCCAACCATCCAGAATTACATACTGGGGGGCTAAATCGATAGCACAGTAGGTAGGACATTTGCCTTGCAGGCCTTACTGGGTTCGAATCCCAGCATCCCATATGGTCCCCCTCGCACCGCCAGGAGTAATTCCTTAGTGCACAGCCAAGAGTAACCCCCGTGCATTGAATTACATACTGGAATTCTTTTCCTTACGACCAAACCACAGAGTTTGTCCCTCTTTGAAACTATATTTTCAGTGTTCTCATCCACAAGGAACACAAGGTAGAACCAACCAAATTTTTTATACAAAATTGTTGGGGTCAGAGTGATAACACAGTGGGTAGAGCATTTGCCTTGCATGCAGCCCACCTGTGTTCAATCACCAGCATCCCACAAGGCCCCCTGATCCCGCTAGGAGTAATTCCTAAGTGCAGAGCCATGAGTAAACCCTGAGCATTGTCTGGGTTTACTCTTTACCAAAAGCCACTAAATGAGTTAAAAAAAAAAAAAAAGACAAAATTCTTTGTACACTGCATACTAAGGAAAGAATGATTGTTCAATCAGTATATATCCCACTAATAGGACCTATGAAATCTTTTTTCAGTTTTTAAGGATCACAATAAAAAATTTTAAATAAGATACATGACAAAGAACCTTAAAGTTTTGCTCTGTCTAGATCATTAGTAGCTTTTATGAATTTATATATAGAAACATATCCCTTTCTATATATCAGTACCTCTCTAGCCCGAGGTAACACTGCAAAGTATGTAAGTCAAATCATCCCATCACCCTCTAAGGCTTGGTCCCATAAAGTCCAGAATGCTTACCTTCACACCAATTGCCTTAAAGAGGGCAGGATGTCTCAGTGGCAGCTCCACCATCTCCTTAATCTGGGCTAGCTGTTTTCTGCAGCCACCAATATCATCATAACCTACTTCATTCAAAGACTCTTCCTCATCCTGAATAAGAGGACAGGGTCAGAGAGATGGTACAAATTAGAATTTTTTTAAACTGGGAATGGGTAGAATTCTTTCTTCATCACTTCTTCCAAACTATCCCAGGAAGCTGGAGAGATAGTACAGTGGGTAGGGCACTTGTCTCGCAAACAGCCAACAGAGGTACTATTCATGGCATGCCTAATGGTCCCTTGAGCACCACCAGAAGTGATTGCTGAGTACAGCCCCAGTAGCGACCCTTGAGCATTGCTGGGGGTGACCCAAAACAAAACAAAAACATCCCACGAACCTGAGAGATGGTTCAAAGGATTAGAGCTTGTGCTTTGCATTTCAAGGGCCAATGTTCAATAACTGGACTATAAGTTCCCCCAAGTACCACTGGGAGTAGTACCCTAAAGCACCTCCAGGTATCCCCCCCAAAATTATCCTAACTACCCAGATGCTTTAGGTTCCATACGCATACGCATATAGCACTGTAGCACTGTCATCCCACTGTTCATCGATTTGCTCAAGCGGGCACCAGTCACGTCTCCATTCTGAGACGTTTTGTTACTGTTATTGAATACCCATATATACATGTTTATATTATTGTTTCCTTGGCGGGGGGGGGGGGAAATCAACATTCAGTGGTAACAGTGGGTTAACTTACGGGCATGCACATGTTTTGTTAACTTAACAAAACATGCACACTAGCAGCTAGAGAGGTAGTATATAGCACGTAGGATGCTTGCTTTGCACATAGCCAACTTGGATTTGATGCCCAGAATTTTATACAGTCCTCCAAGCATTACCAGGAATAATTCCTGGGTGCAGAGCCAGAAGTAACCCCTATGCATCACTGGATGTGGTCCCAACACAAAACAAAATGTACACTAGACCTTTGAGCCATTATCCCTGCCATGAGTTCCACTCATTCTTTATTTGTTTTGCTTTTTGAGGACATACCCAACAGTGTTAAGGGCTTACTCTTGGTTCTGTGCTCAGTGCTCAGGAGACCATGTAGGTTGCTTGGGATGGAACCAAGGCAAATGCCTTACCTGCAGCACTATCTTTTCCTTCATTCCCAGGCTCCACGTATTTTGGAAATTATTAGTACAATTTAATGAAAATTTTTTTTTTTCTCTTTTTGGGTCACACCTGGCGGTGCACAGGGGTAACTCCTGGCTCTGCACTCAGGAATCGCCCCTGGCGGTGCTCAGGGGACCATATGGGATGCTGGGAATCGAACTCAGTTCGGCCGCGTGCAAGGCAAACGCCCTACCCGCTGTGCTATCACTCCAGCCCACAACTTAATGTATTTCTAATTAAAACAAATTATTTTAAAAGGGAGAATAGAGATAACTCAAGTGATCTGGAGCCTGGAACATGTTTTGCCTTCAAGAGGCTGAGGTTTGATCCCTGGAACTGCATGATTTCCCAGCTGTCAGGAGCAGCCTGACATTATGCATTGTTGGGTGTGTACCAAAAACAAACAAAAAAACTAATACAGGTATCAGATGTCCTCAAGAAATGAATACTGAGGTTTCCTTTACTACAAAGAAATCTACTTCCAAAAAGCATCTAATCTTGAGAGTTACCAGGATTGTCCCCACCAAGTAATCATGAAATCCATGACTATTATCAGGTGAGCACTCACCTCTCGTTTGATGGGTTCCCCTTCACAGTGGATCACAGTGTCTGGAGCAACAATGCAATAAGGACTGGGATCTGTCTCCACTACTTTGAACTCTACAGCACGCATTCCACCCCGAACAAGAAAAATGTCTCCTGTGAGAAAAAAAGAGCACAAAGGCAGTCAGAGATGTTCAGTTACGAGATCAAGCCAAGAATTTCTCATAGGAACCTGGGAGTACAGAATGTCATGTTCACAGGATATTGCCCTACTTTCTTCTTTCCAGTCCCCTAAGAAGACCTTATTGAGCATAAGGCAAGAGAAACCCGATCTTTGAAGAATCCTTCTGCCACTTAAGAGAACAGTGAACATAACAGTATGTGTCAATCCATAAGACTGTTAATTCTCAGTTTTTTTGTTTTGTTTTGAGGAAAGGGGTTGGTGTTTGGGCCAACACAGCAGTGCTCAGGGGTTACTCCTGGCTCTGCACCCAGGAATCACTCCTGGTGGATTCAGGGGACCATATGAAATGCCAGAGATCAAACTTGGACAATCTCTTGGCCCCAAGATCTGTACTTTAGGGATATAAGCAACCTAAGATTTCAAAACCACCTATACCAAATGAAGAGCTGCCAAGTACAAACTACACTTTAAACAGCAACATAGCCAAAAGGGCTCCCCTCCTCTAGACAGAAGACAAGATAACTCTCCTCCTGGATCAAGGAGTAGGGGAGTAGAAGTGAGGAAATAGAGAACTGAGGACAACAGATAGGAGGGAGAAGAAACTACACATGAAAATATGCACAGAATTTGTTTGTACAAACCTTTAAGGAAAGGAAGGTATTCCAAGGTTAACTTACTCCCAAGCATCTTAACAAATAACCATCCTTAAGCTAACCCCTTAGAATTCTCTATTACCTTTCCGAATGGGTCGATAAGCTTCCAGGAAGTACGGCTTTAGATAAACCTCGAAGAGATTGCCAGTGATGCCTTCCACCGTGTCATCGATGGGTAGCACATGGATACGTTTGCCGTACTTCACATCAGGGCATGGCTGGATGCTGAGGATGACAAGCAGACTCCACATTACCAACCACACTGCAGCCCCAAGCACTGGGTGTCCGAAAGGGCCTGGCACAGAGAGCTGATGGCAAGTGAAAGAGAAAAGGCAGGGATGGCTTTAGGTGAAGAGGCAGGGGGATAGGGTGGAATTGAGGGTAAAGCAATAGCCAAGCAGAACTAAGGTCATATTCAGGGAACGACAGTAAAAGAAAAGCTACTGGGGTTACTCTCAACCTCTGAGAAGACCCACACAACTAAAAACTCCAAAGACATGAGGAAGAGTCTTCAATGAGAAACATCCAAGAATGACCCTTTCTGGGTCTCAGAAGTAAAAAATAACTTCAGCGAAAAAGTGACTAGACACCTCCAGGAAGGAGGCCACATAAAACCTAAAATCCATGGGTTAAGAATCAGAAGGCCCAATTGTTTCTGGCCAAGCCACGGGTGGGTAGGTAACAGTGGCAAGAGATAATTCCAAGATGAGGACTCTTGCAGCTGGCTCAAACTATGTCTCTCTCCTAGATATGCATGGATGCCTAAAAAAAGACCTGCCAGATCTACCTTCCACACCCAGCTCATTTCATTCTCAATTCTCAAAAAAAGTCACAAGTGAGGTTATGTGGCAGACAAACATCTTCAAAAATTCTTAATGAGGATTTAAGTTGTAATAATTCTGGATGAATAAAGGCTTCAAGAGGGCCAGAGATATGGCTCAAGAGGTAGAGCAAACGCCTTGCTTCTGTGAGGTTCTGGGTTCAATCCTCAGCAGTACACGGTCCCCTAGGCAATGCTGCATATACCCCTAGTGGACCAGCACTTCCAGTAGTACCTCTCCTCTACTCAACAACAAGGTAACTAGAAAAGTCAGAGGAAAGCCAGCTTTCGTATACAGTTCAACAGCAGAGCACTTGCATTCTGTGCATGAGTCACCAGGTTCAATTCCCAGCACCACACACCAAAAATTCCACAAAGATTTTGAAGTCCTAGAGAGATAGTTTCAAATACTAAAAACAACCCGAGGGGGGGTGGGAAAAATCTTCCTACAGTTAGAAAACTTCTTATATCTATAACTGCCAAGGCCTTCATGGAGGTCCTGCCTGTAATGCAGGCTGTCTCTGGCCTCCCCTCCCTGAGGGGCCAAGAACCCCACACACACCTGATAACATCCCCTAGGCGTACTCGAAGGTTATTCCGAACAACTCTATTCATTCGAATCTTCTCATCAGAACATGTGTCATCAGAAAGCACAATGCACACAGCTTCCCGCCTCTTCTTTCCTTTCAGCAACACTGTGTCACCTCGGAACAACTGGAGTTCATCCATCTTGGGCTGAGGAAAGAAGGTTAAGGCCTTTGGGTGACTGGGCCAGGGGATAAGCAGCAGCCCTGGAAGTTGGGATGCCCAGTAAACCCCACTCTATCTGTGGTCACTGCAAGAAAAAATGAGAAAAGAAACCTGGGAAAAGTCCTCAGGTTAAGTGCAATAAGGAAAGTTTGGACTATAGACCCATCTTACCTGGGACAGTGACACCACACTATTGTCCTCATTGATGGCTTCATCAACAATTAACCGATTGGGACGGTTCTTCTGTTTAAGAATGGCTGTAGATAAATCATCACCTTTTGAACTAGAAAGAAAAAATGGGGCAAGAAAGACAGTATAAGGGTTAAGGAACTTGCCTTATATCCTGCCAACCCAGGTTTGACCCCTGTCCCCTGGACCATCAGGGGTCACTCCTGAGCACTGAATCAGGAATAGCCCCTGACCACTGCTGAGGAAGGCCCAACCCTCCACGAAAGAAAGAGAGCGAGAGAAACAGAGACAGAGACAGAGACAGAGAGAATATAAACCTTAAGGCCAAAAAGATAGTACTGACAGGTTAAGGAGCTTGCCTTGCAAGTGGTGAACTCAGTTCAATTTCTGGCAGCAATTATGAGTAGAGTCAGGAGTCACCCCTTTATCTGAGCACCACCAAATAAATATGGCCTAACCTCCCAATTCCGCCCCCCCCGCGCCCCAAGAAGTCAACCCCAATGATCCATATACCAGTGCTACAAACACCACCAGTCTCTAAAATTCTCCTATAACTTGTAACAGAAATTCAGTTGTTATCATGAAAAGAAATATCTAGTACATATTAGAGATTATAATTTCTATTCCATCAGAACTTGGCATTCTGATCACTGATAACTATAAAGCCTTAAGAGACCTTCCACAAGGGTCAAGGAACTATGGCCTACGGAAAAAACAAAGTGGAGACTGAGTAGCAATTAGAGAAAATTAAGGTAGTCTTAGTACAGAATAGTGATTAAGAGTAGGGACCATGCAGTCAGATCTGCTTTGCCTGAATCCCAACCCCACTGGTGCTTTAACTATGAGCTAGCACTAATGTCCTAATCTATAAAATGGAGACCACAGTAATACCTATCTCAAAGGGTTCTTAAAGAGAATTAATACTGAAGCAAGGAGATGACTCAAAGCGCTGGAGTGCATGCTTTGCAAGACGGAGTCCCAAGTTCAATACCCAGGTATCACAAGATCCTAGAGTTACCTGGGAATAATTCCCAAGCACCACCCCCAGGGTGTAGGCCCCAGCAACTGCTGGGTATAACCCAGAACCAACCAGAAATAATAGAACTATACAAGACACCATAATCCAACTTACTATACTGTCACTATGATTAGCATTATACAACAAAGCACCAGAGTATATGCTTTACGTGCAGGAGGCTGGGTTAGATTCTCAACACTACAGAATTCCCTTCCGTAGCACCACTGTGACTCCCCAAAAACATCCAGCTAAGTGAGGCCCAAATGCCACACACACCTTTCCCAAAGAACTAAATAAAAACATAACCTGAGGGGCTGGAGCCATAGTACAGTGGGCAGGAGTGATCCCTTAGAAGCAGGACTAAGCCCTACCCACCACTGGGTGTGGCCCAAAAAACAAAACCCTAAAGCCAGAACATCCTATTTATTACCCAATGCTTATTTCGGGGGTAAAAAAGGAAATAAATGAAAATTAACAATTTAAAACCTTCAGAGAGGCTGAAATTCAAAAAATATTTTCTCAAACTTCAGTTATTTTTTCAAAGTCACAAAACTCCTGGGAAGTTGGTTCAAAGTCAAAACCAGAAAATGCTGAAACATGAAACAAATCCATGCCACTTATGCAAAAAGTTATCCAAACTGTAAGAACATATTCTATTATATCCTAGAAACTAATATTTGCGATACTAATTTCTTATCTAGTTTACCTCCAGCCATCAACACTAGACTCAGTTGACTCTTCCATTTGATTTTTTGCTTTGGGGTTTCGTCTGGTGGCACTGGGGCTACTTCCAGACTTGGTGCTAGGGGGACAGGCAGTGACAGACGTGACAAGTATTGAATCCAGGACAGGCTTCCACATGTGAAGCATGCACTCCAGCCCTGAGTTATCTCCTCAGTCCTGGATTCTTCCTTTAGATTACAGTTTCTTAGAAAATGTTCAAGAAAACGAGAGCATTACCAAAATAAGAGGCCAGGCAGTGGAAGAAATGAGTAAGCAAAATCTTCTTCATGAACTATTTCTTTAAAAATTAATGATTATCAGTCAACGTCCGGGGGGGGGGGGGGGAGTCATATATCAACAAACCAAGATAATATCCCGTCTTCTGGGAAATATCTTCACGGCTTCCCGAAAAAAAGAAATGCCATTTAGATCTAGAATACCAGTTCAGGAGTTATGGAATTTTACATCATTTAATTCTGATACAACCAGCAGAAATATAACTTCACTAATCTAACAAAATTGCTGACTCTCACATACTCTGTATTTTTAATCACCATCACTTTCTGGGTTTGGTATCTGGGCTATATCCAGAGATGCTTGGGGGTCACTCCGGGAGGTGATCAGGAACCAGGCAGTGCTGGGGATGGAACCTAGGTTTCCCAAAGTTCCAGCCTATTTAGTCATCTCCCTGGCTCTTTTAATTATCACTTTTAGTTTCTAGCGGGGAGAATTACAGCCTTGTGGAAGAGCACTTGCCCTGCAAGTGTGAGAAAAGGTCAATAAATAAATAAACCAATTCCCAAAAGTGGACTTTCCTCAGCTTATATGTGCTTCCTCTAACCAAAAGCAAGGTACCAACAGAGTAGGATAACACAAGGCTTATCAACACCCTCAAAGCAAGTTCAGCCATGTGATAACTAAAGGTATGGGTAAGAAATCCATAATCTACATGATGTGTGGGTTGTCTTCCCCACACATCAAAAATAAAATATCAATCAAAGACTAACATCTTCCTGCTTAATCCTAAGAACTAGGGCAAGAGAGGGAAAAAAATACCAGGTCACACTAACAACCCTATTTTTTGTTTTTGGGACAGGGCTTTCTCCACACTGTGCTCTGGGAACTCTCTTGGCAGAGCTGGGGGGGCGGAACTTTAAGGGGATAAAATCCTGAATCTGCAGATGCCAGGCAAAGGCCTTACCTGTTGCACTATGTTTTAACTATGCATTCTAGGAAAACCTACAATCTGCCTATCTTTTCTAGCCCTGGCACCGGAAATAAATTTTATGGTTTTTTAAGGCAAAAAGACCTTTAATCCCACATCTACTGAGATTAAAGAAAATAATCTCAGAACAAGATTTTGGCCTGACCACAGGCCAAGGGCATCATTGGAGACTCTTTGAGATGCTCCTCATTGTCTCCTGCATGAGTCAGGCCCTTTCCAGAACCTTGGTGGGCCACCGGCGACTTGGGAAGTTCGGATACAAGTCATCAAGATGACCTAGGGGATAAAAAACCGCCTATGATGCCAGGTTTCAAGAATTTTTTATTTTTATTTTTAGTCCTGAAAACGAAACAAAAATAACGCACCAAACTCACTGGATAATTTAAGAGACTGCTTTAAGTCCTTTAAAATCGACAACCAGGTTGTGGCCTAGTGGTAAAGGATCACCCTTGCTTGTGTGAGCCATAATGGGTTTAAAAAACAAACAAGGGATAATGAGTTTAAAAAACAAGCAAGAAAAAAAAAAAGTAGAAACTTGGAAGGGAAAACGCTCACACCTTACAAACCTGAACTCCACGAAAAACCCGGAAGGGGATTTGCATATTCGAGTTTCCTTTCCGCAGTGTGCCCTTTTTGGGGGGCGAGGCTGGGGGGAGGGGTAATCTAAAGTTCTAGATTTGAAGTCCTGTGGGCACAGGTGGCCGGGTTTGGTCGGGGGTTCTCCTTTTGGGGGGGAAGGGGCCGTCTCACACCCCAACAACAACTTGGGGCAAGGGGCGTGTGTAAGCCCCGGAAGCATTAGCGTACTCGAACCCTCACGCCGCGAAGGCGAGTCCAGAGCCCCCTAAGAATGCCCGAAGCAGAAGCGCGCCGCGTGAGGAGGGGACGCGGACTCCACTTCCTCACGCGGGCCCGAGGGGGCCAGGCCCGCCGACCCCTGCCAATACCCCCCCCCCACACACACACACACACACACCCGGTCCCGGAAGGGCCGCCGGCGGTCCCGGAGCTCCGGCCGCCGGACCGAGGCCTTCACGTGGGCCCTAGTCCACGCCCACCGGGCCCAGGGAGAGCGTCGGGCCCGTTGGGCCTGCTCTCTCGGGGGCCTGAAGGCTTTCCCGCCGGGGGCCCAGTCCTGAGGCCGGCGGGCGCCCCTCAGGCCGCGGGCTCGGCGCCGAGCGGGCGGGCCCGAAGCCCTCAGAGGCCGGGGCGGCCGTTCCGAAGGAGCCAATCAGGCCGGCCGGGGCCTGCATGACACAGCACGATCCGGCCCAGGCCCCGACCCGGGCCCGACGCAAGCCCCGCCTAGGGGGCGCGCGGGGCCGCAGCCGGGCCCGGTGCGGCCCGGCGCGGCCCGGCGCGGCCGAGCCCCGCGGCCCCCCTCGCTCGCCCTCCTGCCCTCAGGCCGACTCCCCCTCTCCCTTGTCTCCACCTCTTCAGACGCGCCCACGGCCCGGCCCGGCGGGGCCTAGTCAACGCCGAGAGCCCGCGGCGCGCGCACCCGCGGCGGGCGCGTGCACACACTCACTCAGCTCCGGAGGCCATGGCGCGCGCCTTTCCCGGCCGGCGGCTGTGGCGGCCCGCGGGTAACGGCTACGAGGGCTGGCAGGCGACCGACGCGGTCGGGACTCGGCTCTTGGGGGAGGGGGCGGCAAACCCGCAGGCGGCCTCCCTCTCGCTTCTTCCCAGTGGCACCCGGGCGGTGAGCGGGCGGGAGACGCAGGCTCCGGATCCGCGAGGGGGCAGCGGCAGCGACGACTCAAACGACGGCTGCAGACGCTTCGCTGAGACTGAGCAGAGAAGAGCCGAATCATCGGAAGGAGAGGTGCCTTCACTCCAGCCAATCAGCGTCTGTCCTGGGGACTACCGCCCGCCTCTCCGCGTCTCTCCCCAGCAACCCGCGGACCGGAGCCAATCAGGAAATTCGCTTGTGGCCTGGCTCCCGCCTCTGGGATGCAACACGCCTAGTAACGCCACGTCAATTGGCCGCAACGCCACACTTCCTCGACGGATTGGGATTCTCAACCAATCAGCGAAAGGAATGGAGCCAGATCGACTGGCGTAAGGAGAGCCTTAAGTCCTTCGGAGGCGGACTCCCCCACTTGGCTCCAGTTCATTGGCTCCCGAGTTCATCCTGGTGGAAGAAGCTGGCACAATGGATTGAACCGTGTATTGGTCTCTGTAGTTCAGTGGTAGTGATAACCTACACACCCACCTTTTCCTCCAGACACGAGGATTCATGCTAGTCTCTCGCTTGACTTCTTTAAAACGCAGCCTCCACTTCTCCTTTCTTCCTATACCCCAGTCCCGGATCATCTCTGCTCTCTTGTCAGTGCACCCTCAGTAACCCTAAACCCATCGGTTTTACACTTCTTCAGGCAGTATCAATATTAATATTAACATTACTGTGTGGAGTAGAAGGGCACTCAAGTCCGCAGAGGTCAAAAGGCAACTACATGCCAATAAAGTTCTTTCTCCAGGCCCCACAACCCGCCCAAAAGGCAACCACAGCCAAACAGTACATTCAGTAGAGCTCAAAGTAACAAGAAAATGGAATGGTAACTTGAAGCCCTTGAGCCCAAAATACCATCTACCTTATTCAAATAGTCAGCATTTTGGTCTAATGCTGATGCAATTCACCCCCTCATCCGCCTATCCAGACACACTGACAGAGACAGTGAAGTCCCAAATTTCTAGAATTGGGGATTAGAATGGAGGAATGATGAGTCATTTTGTGAGCCTCAGATCTACCTGTCCCTCCCCTCTTAAGAACTAAACATTGGGGCCGGAGGTATAGTATGCTAGCCTTGCAGGCATAGCTGGCCCAGGATCCATACAGGCACTACGTATGGTCCCCTAAGCACAGCCAGGAGTGATCCCTGAAAGCAAAGCCAGGAGTAAGCCCTATGCTCCACTGAGGCCTAAAACAAAAACAAAAGAATTAAATACTTGTCCTTGTCCAGAGAGGTCTACCTTCCAGACCTTTTTCCACTCATTCTTTCATCTTGCATAAAATATGTGGGCTTTTTTAGGAAAAGAATAACTAGAGCCAAAGCTTTCTGAGCAAGGATTCCGATAAGCCTCTCCTCTACCCAGCCTCAAGCTCCTGAGATAATGGATACTGGGAGAGAGTATCTTAGATAGCCAGCAGTCAACTGAATCAGACCACCTTCTCACTCATGTATATGTAGTAAGCAGACAGACATAAACATATTTTACTCAAGGGAGGGGGAACAGGAAAAAAAGTACCACAAGCAAAGTCAGTGCTTTGTTATGTGAAGGGGAGCTTCATCTGGAACCAGAATGGCAGTAACAAGGACTAATTTCATAGGACTATTTGCCCATGCTAAACATACAGGAATAGATGCAGTCACATTCCCCATGAATGGTATGGCAGAAAGTCTTCCCTGACAGATGGTCCCAGAGGCCCCAGCTCAGATTCTTTAAAGCAGGGCAGCTACAGGTCACAAGGCTCCAATAGAGATGTCCGAAATTCTTCAATAAGCATTTCACGGTCAGGGGGATGGATCCAACTCAAACAAATTTCTAGGTACAGCGGGACAGACCTGAAGAACAAAGAAGGTGATATCTAAGTATGAAGGCTAAGCAGAAGGTTGGCAGCCATTACTTCCCTTTCATTGACCATCCCCACTCCTTAGGGGATGGACCATTCCCAGCAGGCCTTGGTGCTTTACCATGTAGCATTCTCCTGTGGCAACTGACTCTGAGCATCGAGTTTCTTCCAGAAAGCAATGGCTTCATCTTTCCGCTCTAGCTTCCTCAGAGTCTGAAGCAGGTGAAAGGAAGTGTCTTGATCACCTGTAGCCCAGCCCCAGAGGAGAGTGCCTTAGAACTTTAGAACTTTATAGGACCTCACACACCTAACACCTAACACCCAACACATTTTTTGGGGGGTGTGTGAAGGGGGGTGTCACACTCATGGTACTCAGGGCTTACTTCTGGTTCCACACTCAGGAATCACCACTGGGGGACCATATGGGGTGCTGAGGATCAAACCAAGGTCAGCAGCATTCAAGGCAAGCACCAACCTGCTGTACTATTCTTGTTCCAGGCCCCTGCACCTTTTCATAGGAGAGGAAACAGGGAGGGGGCCAGAGCAATAGTACAATCGGTACAACAGAACCATCCCATCTGGTTCCCCAGGCACCACCAGAAGTGATACCTAAGCACAAAGCCAGGGCCAGGAATAAACCCTGAGCATTGTCGGGTATAACCCAAAAACAAAACAAAAAACAAAAATGGGAAATAAGCCTAAAGTGGGGAAGTATCTTGCACATGGAACAAGATCATTTCCAAACTGTTTTCGTTTGGAGGCCACATCCAGTGGTACTCAGGGCTTATTCTTGCCTCTGTGCTCAGCGATTTCTGGTAGTGTTCCAGGAACCATATGCAGTGCCAAGAGATGGAACCAGGGTCAGCTTTTTTTTACTCCTGGCAGTGCTCAGGGGACCATATGGGATGCTGGGATTCGAATCCGGGTCAGCCACGTGCAAGGCAAACGCCCTACCCGCTGTGCTATCGCTCCAGCCCCTAGGATCAGCTTTTGCAAAGCAACAACCTTAACTGTTCTACTATCTTTCTGGAATAAACTTTTTAAATTTTTTTTTGGAGGGGGCAGGTGTATTTGGGGCCACACCAGACAGTACTCAGGGCTTACTCCTGTCTCTGTGTTCAGATGCCATTCCTAGAGATGTTTTGGGAGACCAAGGGTTGAACCAGGATCATTTATGTGCAAGGCAATGCTAAAAACTCCTGTGCTATCTCTCCAGTCCTAACCATTTTGCCTAATTGCCTACCCAGAATGAAGGGCTCAGCTAGCTCTGTTCCTTCCCAACACCTCCAGCAGAGCACGGACTGTCTATCCAAGAACATTAGGAAGACCAGGAACATTCCCAGGAAGAGCTCATGTACACTTACATTTGTCTTGTATATGTCTGGACACCTGGGTCTAACACAATCCATTATCAATACTCATAACAAGAAATATTACTCTCACACGTATACCAAAGTACCTTCCCCTTATGGGCCCCTCTCCTTGCCCACGGAGTGGAAGTATACAGACCTGGACATATCTGCACAGCCAGGAGGAAATCTTGTAGGGCTTTGGTGTCCTGTCCACTAGCCACCCACTCCAGTCCACGACTAACCAGGGCAGCTGTACGAAACTGTGCAAGTGTGACTTCTGACAGAGAGTCCTCCTCACAGTTGGAACCAGGCCCTAGGGACCACCCAAAGTCAAGAAGTTACTGTCAGTCAGAGAGTCACCAAGACACCCTCCCTGCCCCCAAGTTCCCCTGTCTTGTCTTATATTTAAAAAAAATTTTTTTTAAGTTCCATTTTTAAACAAAAAAAACTCCTAGTTGGCTGGGACACAAAGAAAGGGAACTGACATTCCAGGGATGAAAAGGAGAATTTAAAATCCAGATCACCTTGCCCCTTATCCTCTGGTATAGTTCGAAAGAGCAGTTCAAGGCACCTAGAGAGAGATATGGAAGATATGAGGTTGAAGGGGAGTCAACCTCAGACACTCTGGGGAAAGAATGATACTTGCCGCCTCCGGTCTCAATCAGAAAATTAAGCCTCCACACTTCCCCTTGTGTCCTAGGCTCACCGGCTAAATTCACTAATTGCCTCCTTGTGGGCCCCCAGTTTCACCCAGGCATGGCCCTGCAGCAGGTAGGTGGCAGAGACCCAGAGTGGGCAGTGCGGTGACTCCATGGTTCTCCTCTCAGCATCTTCACACAGCCACGGCATCCTGGGAAGTAGCGGTGAAATGCGGTCGAGCAGTTCCTCACACACAGTTAAAGCATCGTGGGCTTGGCCTGCCTGGATCAGCGCTGCTGCAGCCTCTAGAAACACCTCAGGCATCCTGGGGCCCGGGGGGCCTGGAGGTAGGGAGAACTGGGGTGGAAGAAGGAAGAAGCATCTTGAAGAGGTGCGAACTACCACCCCCAGCCTTTCTATCAGGCTCTGCTTCCATGCAGAGACCACCCACTACTTGCTGTCCTAGACCCTTGCTCTGGGAAGACTTCCTGATCTGGTCCATCAATCTGGATGGTGAGAACAGCAGAGGGAAAAGACAGAAAGCAGCACTGCTCTACCCCCAAAGGGACTCCAATCCTTCCACCCCTCTGCAGAGAATATTACAGAGAGACTCACCTTTGGCTTTGAGTCATCTAGCAACAGGGCCAGCAGATCCAAATAATGTTCAGCAGCGGCTTCCGCCCTAGGAATTATATAAGCCACGGCCTCACCATGGGCCCTAGTAGGCTCTTCCAAGGTTCTTAATTACTGAAAAGGGGCTCTAGGGCCCTAGGGCGAGAAGGGTGGGGTATATAGGCTCTAGCCCTAACTCAATATGGATCTATCCCTACTTGCAGAATGGGCCGGGGAGACTTCAGAATTTTATTTCAGGGATGGGGGAGTTTAGTTATACATGTCAGTGCTTGAGGGCTATTCCTGAATCTATGCTCAGGAGTGACCCATGACAGTGCTCTGGGAAACACATGTAGTTCCAGGGATTTAACCAGTGTCAGTGGGATACAAGGCAAGCACCTTAACCCTTGTGCTATCTCTTCAGACCCTAGATTTCAGAACTTTATGTTTATTTTGGGGCCACACTCAGCAATACTCAGGGGTTACCCATAGATTTGCACTCAAGAATTACTCCTGGTAATGCTCAGGGAACATATGGGATGCTGGGATCAAACCTGGGTAGGCAGAGTGCAAGACAAACACCCTAACCACTGTACTATTGCTCCAGCCCCACAAATTCTGGAATTTTAAAGTCACAGGTTAGTGTCCGGGTGAAGTATCCTTAATTCAGGAATGAGGGTCTACAGCACTGATTCATCTATCCATGAAGAATGAAATGAGCAAGGTGAAATCTTACCTCCCAGTCTGTAGGCATCGGTTTGCTAGTCGGTACTTGGCCTGGCTGCGTGTGTCACAGTAGAGCGGTGAGGCTGGGTCAGGTGGAGGAAGTAGCAACTCTACCTCAATGAGAAGTGGAGGGGCTTCACGCCTCCGAGTAATACTTAAGGCCTAACAAGGACAAAAGGTAGAAAGCAGTATCTGTAATCTTCAGGAGCAATATTCCTTCTACTTACACCAACCAAGCACCATAGTAACTTTCCAAATCCTTTATCTTACATGGCATAATTTTTTTTTTGGAGGGGATGGGAGGTGGGGAGTGGGGGTGGGTGTTAGGTCACACCTGGCAGTGCTCAAGGGATACTCTTAGGTCACTGTTCAGGGGTTAATCCCAGTGGTGCTCTGGTGATAATGCAGCACCAGGCATCAAACCCGGGCTTCCCATGCAAAGCATGAATTCCAACCCTTTGAGCCATCTCCAGGTCCTGACCTGGTCTATTTCTTTACCTCAACTAGCAGCTCCAGACTCTTCAGCTCTGCCTCTGTGTTCCCGACTTGCTGATATATCCTCGAGGCTTCCAGAAGCAGGGAACCAGTGACTGATCCCCCTTTCAGGGCTGTAAGCAGGTACAGCAAAGCTGTCTGTGGATTGCCCTTGAGGGGGAAAAGGATAAAGCCTCAGCTACTCTCTCAAAGCAGAAAGTTCTTCTGAACAATCTGCAGTTTCCCTAACCCACCCATGGACCATCTTTACCAGCTTTCGAAGACAGGTGCCCAGGGCTGTATACACTTGGACCATCACAGACCGGGAACATAGACCTGAGGCCGCTTCATGCAGGTTGCTCAGTGCCTCAGCCAGGCTCCCCTCGATCAGGTACTGTAGGCCTGAGGGCAGTAAGGTGGTAAGCTTAAAGACTACCACACGGCGGGAAACAAGAGCCCAGAAGAAGCTCCATCGAGCTGAACGAGAGCTGAGGTGGGCAGGAGATTAGACCCAGCAAGACAAGGAGTGGGCAGGAAGGCATGTATCAAGCTGACCTTGGCGGAAGGCAAATGCCGTCAGAAGGACACCCCTCAAGTTCCGAGCATCCTGCAGAGTCAGTGGGGCATCTGACCCCACGGCTGGGGGAGCCCAAGTTTTCAGAAGCAGCAGTACGTCTTCTGAGGCCCCATTCTGGGAAGAGAAGGATAATCAGAGGTACCAAATTGATAGCCAGCTTGGCTTTTCCTATCTTGGTCTGCCCTAGCTGGACCCAGAGCTCAAAGGTTCCCCAGATTTCTGTTCCCTTGGTTCTCAGAGACAGACAGCTGTGAGTCACAATAAGGCAATAAAAGGATGAAATAAACAGTCTTGAGGCAATGCTGATCTAGTATGGTTCCTCACTAGGACACAAGGCAAGATCCATCTGGGTTGTTTGTATGTGTGGTGATGGCAATGGACAGTAGTGTCAGGGATTCAAGGCATGCAATACATGCACTTTGCCCCCAAATCCTATCCCTGGCCTTACTTTTTTTTTTTTTTTTTTTTTTTTGGCTTTTTGGCTCACAACTTACTCCTGGCTCTGAAATGAGGAATGATTCCTGGTGGTGGTGCTCAGAGGACCATATGGGATGCAAGGGATTGAACCCAGGTTGGCTGCGTGCAAAGCAAATGCCCTACCCACTGTACTATCACTGTGGCCCTCCAATTTTTTTTCCTTTTACATTTGAGCTCTGATGAGAAGCTGGAGCTTAGAGATGACTTCACTAAGGTCATGAGAGACCTAATCCAACCCAAGATCATATAACTGTTAAAAGGGGGAGAGAGAGAGAGAGGGGTTGGGGGAGAGAGAGAGAGAGGGGAGAGAGAGAGAGAGAGAGAGAGAGAGAGAGAGAGAGAGAGAGAGAGAGAGAGAGAGAGAGAGAGAGAGAAGGAGGGGGGCTGGGGGAGAGAGAGGAGAGAGAGAAAGAGAGAGAGAAAGAGAGAGAGAGATAGAGAGAGAGAGAGAGAGAGAGAGAGAGAGAGAGAGAGGAGCGAGAGCTCACTGGGTTGGAGCATACTTCACATGCAGGACACCTGAGTTCAATCCCCAACACAAAAAGGTTCCCTGAGCATTGCCAGGCGCAACCCCCCAAAACAAAGCTGGGAATAACCCCTGAGCACCATGGGGTGGCCCCCAGATAAATGAACAGAATGAGTTTTTTGTGGTTTTTATTTTTTGGGCCACTCCTAGCTCTGCACTCAGGAAAAACTCCTCGCAGGCTCGGGAGAACCATATGGGATGCCAGGGAATCAACCCATAGGGCTGCATGCAAGGCAAAAGCACCAACCCCTACCCATTATTCTATCACTCCAACCCACAAACAGAATGCTCTTAAGAGAATTCCCCCCAATGGAAGACCAGCCAGAGCAAGGTCATGTAAGAGTCTGAGAGAGGGGCTGGAGAGATAGTACAGCGGGCAGGCAATTTGCCTTGCACATGGCCCACCCAGGTTTGATGCCCAGCATCCCATATGGTCCTCCAAGCACTGCCAGGAGTAATTCCTGAGTGTGGAGGCAGGAGTAACCCCTGAGCAACAACCAAGTGTGGTCCAAAACGCCCCCCAAGAAAGTCCCTGAGAGAACCTGGGTGTCCTGAACACCAAAAAACTCAACAGTCTCAGCCGCATGCGACAACAATGCTATAACAGCTAAAGGGGTGGGAGGAGGGAGGAACTGTTGAACCTGGGTCCCATCCCACATTACCTGACTACCGTTCAAGGGTTGCAGCAGCGAGGTCAGGTCCTTAAGCCGGTCAGTGCTCAGCCAGAGGGCAGCTTGCAGGCCAACAAGGCAGTGCAGGGCAGGGAGCAGCTGAGGCAGCTGGGAAGAAGCATCCAGGGCAGAGTCCCACAGTCCCTGAAGTCTACGCTCCAGCCTGGGGCCCTGCTGCTCCTGGGTCTCCAGCACTGTAGAGTAGACACAGACCCAGCTGAAGTGGGACTTCTCTGGCTTTCCTCAGTGCCAAAAGAGCACAAATGGCTCAGTGGCACGGGCGAAGCCACATGGCGGTTTAAAGAAGGGTATTTCTCTCTATGAAGATTAACGGACTGTGTGGATTCTCCATCCCCTGGCTAAAGCAACCCCAATGTGGGGCACGGAAAACAATCTCTGATCCTCACCTCTCTCCAGGCCCCGCTGGATATCCTGGGCCAGGTCCTCGCTGAATCCCCGGGCCAGGCTCACTCTCAGGGTAATCAAATTGCAGGTAACAGTCAGTTCCAAGGGGAGAACAAAAGGAGCCACCGGCAGCCCTGGAGCAATAGATGTGGGTGTGGGTCTCACAAAAGACTCCAGGGAACCATTCCCCAGTGAGTACCCAAATCTAAAGAAATCTCCACCACAACCAAAATGCCCTCAATACAGGCTGGGGTGTTGGGGGATGGTGGGAGGGAAAAGGGGAACATTGGTGATGGGAAATGTATAATGGTGGAGTCTATTGGTGTTGGATCATTGTATGACTGAAACCCAATCATGATAAAAATTTAAACAAAAACAAAATGCCCTCAATAAGACCCCTCCGTTGGGATAAAGTTTGGAAAGAGCAGAAAGTTCCTCAAAAGCTTTTTTCCTCCCCTCCCCTCCCCTCCCCTCCCCTCCCCTCCCCTCCCCTCGCGCTCGCTCTCTCGCTCTCTCGCTCTCTCGCTCTCTCGCTCTCTCGCTCCCGCTCCGCGCTCTTCTTGCATCTTAAACAGAACTCTCCCCAATCCTCCTTCCCCCCTCCCCGCCCCCCGCCCCAATAATCACTTCCATCCCGGACCCGCAAAACTGACTCCACTGTGAAGTAGGGGAAGTCCCTGTCCTAGTGTCCTGGGGGAGGAGAGGGAGGGAACAAAGGGAACAAAGCGGAGGGGACGCACACCTCCTCCCCTCTCCCTTACCTCGCAAACTAAGGAGGAGTCCTGTGAAGCCTTGCAGTGCCTCCTGAAGTAAATGCTGTCGCCGCCAAGTCAGATCCGAGTTCCAAGCCACCTATCAAACGTGGATGGCAGTCACTAAAGACCGGTCGCTTAAACGCCCTTCTCCAGGCGTTTCTGGCTATTTGTGGGAGGTCAAACCAACCCCTCCCCGTCGGCGAGGGGAAACCACTCCAAACCCTCTTTCTGGTACTCTAAGGCTGCAACACAAGGGTCCTAGTAACTGCATTACCTTAAGCTGTCGAACTAGCTGGTTATTTTTCTCCTTCCACAGGTCCAGGCAGCTGGCATGCGGAGGTGGGGAGTCCAGAGGGGTCTGGAGCAACATGCTGGCCCGGACTCCCTGAGAGGGCTTCGGACAGGTAAGCCTGACCCCTCACCCGAGTTCCCAGCCGAATAGAGGGGTGGTCGATAAACGTCCACACCCCCGCAGTGCCGTGCTCTCCCCGGAGTCGCAGCCGGGGCAGCCTAACCGCCTTTCCGCGGAGAAACAAACCCACGCCTAATCTCGCAGCCGCCTCCCGCCTCGGCCTTTTCCACCCTGGCCTCTGATTGGCCCGGCCGGCAACATTCTCGGCTGCGATTGGTGGACGACAAGCGCTCAGCTCCGCGGGAAACTCGATTTGAGAAAGCCAGGAAGGGGTGCTAGTAGGAGACCGGCAGAGGCGGGCCTGCCGCAGGGAGGTGGAACTTCGCTAGCTCGAGCCACGTCGGAGGGCAGTCTTGAGAAATCGATCTCAGCACCGGGGTTCACCGGAACTGCCTTTCCTCGAGCCACACTCCAGGTCTACATGACTTGCACCTTTGCGGTGAGCGGAGCCGCGCGATGCACTCTGGGAGTCGTAGTCCTGCGCAGGTCGGCCGCGAAAAAGTCCCGCCCCGCTGAGTGTCCACCCAAGTCAATGCTCGAACCTAGGCCCTGGGGAAATTACGTATGCAAAATTTACAAAACAAAATAAAACTGGCTCTTGTCATACATAAGACCAACTGAAAGTGGAGACATTGAATTTTTAATGAATGAACATATATACATATTCATATTGGACTTTATTAAAACAAAAATCTGTGCTACAAGACACCATCAATAAAATTCAAAGCCAAAAAGGGAAGAAATTATTTACAAGTCGTAATGAACTTGTACCCTCATAATGGACTCAGGAGGATTGAGTCCACTTTTGTTCACTGCATGCACAATATATAACTCTCAAGGATCGATAATTAAAGGATTTTTATAAAACATTTTTAGGGTTCAGAGAAATAATAAAGTGGGTAAGACGCCTGCTTTGCACGCAACTGACCTGGGTTGACCTGCATTCTCCTGTCCACCTTTTTCGCTGGAGCAAATCGATGAGCAACGGGATGACAGTGACAGTGACAGTGACCTTTTTCCCCAGCCTGCCAGGATTTCTGAACACAGAGGCAGGAGTAAACCCTGAGCACTACCAGGTATGAGTCCCCAAAAAAAGCAAAATGAAAGAAAAAAATTAAGATAGGCAATAAAATATGAACAGAAATTTTACCATAAGAGAAATACACAAATGGTTAAATAATTACATAAAGATGTGCCAAAGAGGTAGGTTAACATGTAAGGAGACTGCCCTGATTCCCAGCACATTCAGGTGTGGTCCAAATACAAAACAAAATAAAATAAACAAATGGGAAGGAAATATTTCCATTGATAATGGAAAATGTACACTGGTGAATGGATGAGGATTGGAACATTGAATTATTGAAAACCAATCATGAACAACTTAGTAACTGTGTATCTTACAGTGACTCAAAAAATAATTAAAAAATAATAATTACAGCAACCAGAGTGATCATACAGCAGGTAGGCCTAGCACACAGCCAACCGGGGTTCAATCTCCATCATCCTATATGGCTGATCCCCTGAGCCCTCCAGTAGTGATCCCATGCAGCATGGATGTGACCCCTCAAGCCATCCCCCCAAAAAATTTACATGAACAGATACTCAAAATTTTTATTCCATTATAATAACACAAAATAAAACCAGGAGCAATCATTATGCACAAATACTAGTTACAATAAAAAGCACAGATAATACCACATGTTGGTGAGCATGTGGAGAAATTAGATCCTTCATACATTGGCAGTGGGAATATAAAATGGTATATTTATTTTTGAGCCAGGTTGCCAGTTCTTAAAATGTTAATCATATGCTTACCATATGACCAAGTAATTCTACTCCAAGGAATCCTCTCAAGAGAAATGAAATATGGCTATGCCTAGACTTATACTTAAATTTTTATAGCAGCTCAAAAATATTCATAATAGCTGAACAGTAAAAATGACGCAAATGCCCAGTAGTCAATACCAACCATAATGGTATAAAATGGGGTTTATTCTTTAGTTATTCAGCAACCCAAAAATGGGGCAAAGTGGGGCCAGAGAGACAGCACAGTGGGTAATATACACAGCTGACCCGGATTTGATTCCCAGCATCCCATATGGTCCCTAAGCACCACAGGGGTAATTCCCAAGTTCAGAGTCAAGAGTAATCCCTGAGCATAACTGAGCCTGGGGGTACCCCCGCCTCCCCCAAAAAGGGGGAAAGCAATACATTCACCAACAAAAATGAACCTCAAAACTATATTCTAAGTCAAGAAGTAGATGAAAAGACTACATATTGCATGATTCCACTTTATGAAATTTTCAGGAAAAAATGAAGATGGCTAAAAGAACAGGAATGCATAAATTTGTTTGTTTTGTTTTAGGGGGCCATACCTGGCAATGCTCAGGGGTTACTCCCAAGCACTGGTGGTGCTTGGGGGACTATGAGATAACTGGATTGAATCTGGGTTTGGGCTCATGCAAGGCAAATGCCCTACCAGCTATACTAATATTCTAGCCCTTGGAGCACATGATTTGTGTGCAGGAGGCCTGGGTTCAATTTCCCAGCACCACTGAGACTCTAAACACTGTTGAGTGTGGCTCAAAACTTGAACAAAAAAAAAAGAAAAAAAAGAGAGAGAGAGAGAAAATAACCTACAGAATGAATCAAATATTTGCAAAATATATGTCTGATAAGGAAATTGTATCTAGAGTAAACAGTACATATTAAGAAAGGCAACCCAACCCAAATAGAATACGGGTTGGAATGGACAGTTCTTTAATAAGCTCAAAATCATTAATCATCAAGAATATGAAACTGGGGCTGGAACGATAGCACAGCAGGTAGGGCGTTTGCCTTGCACGCGGCCGACCCGGGTTCAATTCCCAGCATCCCATATGGTCCCCTGAGCACCGCCAGGAGTAATTCCTGAGTGCATGAGCCAGGAGTAACCCCTGTGGATCGCCAGGTGTGACCCAAAAAGAAAAAAAAAGAAGAAGAATATGAAACTGGTGGGCTGTAGCGATAGCACAGCATGACAGGACATTTGCCTTGCACGCGGCTAACAAGGGTTCGAATCCCGGCATCCTATATGTCCCCTGAGCACTACCAGGAATAATTCCTGAGTGCAGAGCCAGGAGTAATCCTGTGCATTGCCGGGTATGACCCAAAAAGAAAAAAAAAAAAAAAGAATATGAAACTGGGACCGGGATCGATAGTACAGAGGGTAGGACAAAGCATGTGGTCGACCCAAGTTCAATCCCTGGCATCCCATACAGTACCCTCAAGCACTGCCAGGAGTAATTCCTGAGTGCAGAGCCAAAAGTAATGTTTGAGCATCACAGTGTGTAGCCCTAATAAAAAAAGAAAGCAAAATAAAAAAAAGTATGAGAAGTAATACCACCAGGAGATACTACTTCATATACATCTGGATAATTAAATTCAGAGAGGTAAAAGTAAGTATTATCAAGAATGTTTAGAAAGTGGCTGGTGTAAATGTAAAATGGCGTAGCACCTCTGAAAACAAACTGGCAATTTCTCAAAATATTAAACAGAGTTACCATATAGCACCTAGCAACTCTACCAAATACCACTAGATAGCTATTACAGGGAAATGAAAATATATCTGAAATAAAAACTTGTACATGAATGTGCACAGCAGCATTGTTCATGGTGTTAAAGGGTATAAACAAGCAAAATAGTCACTGACATAAATAAAATATATTTATATCATGTGACTGATAAATAAGAGGTGTGACAGCATACAATGGAATATTATTTGACCATAAAAATAAGGAAGTTCTGATACATTCTAAAATAAGATGAACTCTGGGGACAGAGAAAATAGTACAGTGGGCAGGATGCTTGCTGTGAACACAGCCAACCCAGGTTTGATCCCCAGCACCACATATGGTCTCAGAGCCCCACCAGGAGTCATCCCTGAGCACAGAGTCAAGAGTAAGTCCTGAACACCAGGTCAGGGGTATGGACCAAAAAGAAAACAAACAAACAAACAAAAATAATTAAGATATAATTAAGATCAATCTTGAAAACAAGCAGAATGAAAGAGGGAAGTACAGAAAAAGCCATATATTTTATAATTCCATTAAAATAAAATGCCCCAAACAATTCCTGAGTGCAGAGCCAGGAGTAACCCCTAAGTATTGCACAGTGTGGCCAAAAAACAAAAACAAAATAAAAATGAGACATATACATCTGTTAAGAAGGGTATGCCTAATGGGGCTGGAGCAATAGCACAGTGGGTAGGACGTTTGCTTTGCATGCGGCTGACCCGGGTTCAATTCCCAGCATCCCATATGGTCCCATGAGCACCGCCAGGGGTAATTCCTGAGTGCAGAGTCAGGAGTGACCCCTGTGCGTCGAAGGGTGTGACTCAAAAATAAAATTTAAAAAAAGGGTATGCCTAAAGCAATCATAAATAACTGTTGGGGGGCTGAAGCGATAGTACAGTGGGTAGGGCATGTGGAGACCCGGGTTTGATTCCCAGCATCCCATATGGTCCCCTGGGCACCTCCAGGAGTAATTCCTGTGCATTGCCAGGTATGACTCAAAAACCAAAACCAAAACCAAAACAAATAACTGTTGGATGATACTGGTTTTAATGTAGGTATATAGACAGGCAACAACCGGGCCCTTGGCAATGAAATTTGGTCAACAGAACTTCTGGGAGGAAAATCCTAAGACTGATCCACCCTGTGGATACAGAAAACAGACCTGATAAGACCTTCAGCCACTCTAAGGAGGCTGGATCCCTCCCCCATGAAGTTCCTTAAATCCTGGGACCTCGCCCTTATCTGATTAAAATGTGATCCAGCCCCGAGAAGACTCCAGAACTTCAGGATCAAGACAACCCGAGAAGAGCCTATAAAAGACACCTTGAACAAAGGAAGGGCATGCATATGCTGCCTAAGCCTGTGTGCTGCTTGTGCCCATGTACAAGTGTATGCATGTACAAGAGTACATGTGGTGCCCGAGCACATGTGTTGCCCACATCTCACCTCTTGAGATGTGGACTTTTATGCTTTCCTATCAAAAGCTGGGGAGTGTGTAGGGGCTCTTTCTGCCCTTGGAGAAGCCCGAGGTCTCTCTTGAGCATCTCTCTCTCTCTCTTCCCCGTCTTCCTCCCCCTCCACACTTTCAAAAAAAACCCTCCAAATAAAATCTCCGCTTCATGTAAGTCACCCTTCACATAAGTCACTTGTGGGCCCACCTACATCAGTTTGTCCTTGCTCCTCCTGCAGGGAGACTAGGTTTATTGAGTTACTCCAACCACAGTGCTCCTGAGTCACACCCAATTCCATCAGGCACTCCTAATCCTATACTGCTTTTCTTTTTCCTTTATGTCCTTTGCATAGTTTAGAGCAATATCCTTTTTATATAGACACAGATAGACAGTTAATGCTATGCTTTTGTAACATGGGAGTTAATTGGCTTCAAATAATATTTACTCCTGGGCATCCATCATATTTACCTGACTTAGGCCTCAGTTATCCTTACTTCCTAACACCGCCAAAAGGAGGGTCCCAGCAAGGGACTTGGATGGATCCAGAATAAGCTGTAAGCTATCCTGGCATCGAAAAGGGACAGGCTGAGTGCCATAAGAAGTATAATATACTAAAGCATGGTCATGGAACAAATTGTCATGACCCAAAAAAGAAGTAACTGAATTGGGGCTGGAGAGATAGCACAGCGGGTAGGGCGTTTGCCTTGCAGGCGGCCGACCCGGGTTCAAATCCCAGCATCCCATATGGTCCCCTGAGCACAGCCAGGGGTAATTCCTGAGTGCAGAGCCAGGAGTAACCCCTGTGCATTGCCAGGTGTGACCCAAAAAGCCAAAAAAAAAAAAAAAAAAAAGAAGTAACTGAATAAGGGTCCTGCTGGAGTTAGGAGGGACTTACCTGCCCTGAGGACTGGAGTCTGGGCTATATAGAGAGATGTTCCCAGGAAGAGCCACCCTTTAAAGCCACCCTTTAACTCTTAGTGTGTTCATACAAAATGACTAGAAGTGATATAGGCAGATAGAGAGGGAAAGGCCCTTGGCAATAAAATTTAGGTCAACAGAACTTCTGGGAGGAAATTCCTAAGACTGATCCACCCTGTGGATAAAGAAAACAGACCTAATAAGACCTTCAGCAGACCTGAGGAGATTGGACCCCTCCCCATGAAGTTCCTCTCCTCCCAAATCCTCAAATCTCCCCTTTAATCCGATTCAGCCCCAAAAGACTCCAGAACTTCAGGATCAAGACAACCCACAAAGAGCCTATAAAAGCCACCTTGAACAAAGAAAGGGCTTGCATATGCTGCCAGAGCCCGTGTGTTGCTCACACCCGCTTGGCTGAGTACAGGCAGTGCCTGAGCACGTGTTGCCCACATCTCCCCTCCTGAGATGTGGACTTTTATGCTTTCCTATCTAATCTGGGGTGTGTGTAGGGGTTCTCTCCGCCCTTGGAGAAGCCTGTGTTCTCTCTTGAGTGGTTACTCTGTCTTACTCTCCACTCTCTCCTACTTTCTCTTCCTCCTTCCCTTCAAGAACCCTCCAGGGGCTGGAGTGATAGAAAAGCAAAATAAATAAATAAATAAATCCTCTGGGTGTGACCCAAAAAGCAAAATAAATAAATAAATAAATAAATCCTCTGGGTGTGACCAAAAAGCAAAAATAAATAAATAAATAAATAAAATCTGTTTTACTTCATTGCTTGTCTACTCCTGAAATTCTTTGCTTCGAGACAAGAACCCAGTAACCCTGGGTCTGGGTGACAGAGGCAGATCGGGAGAAAGTGTCTTTCTCCTCCCACTCATGTGAGCCACCCATGGGGTCCACCAACATCAGAAGTATTATAAGAAGTAAACTTAATATAATTGTTTAATTGATTACCAGCTGAGGAAAGGGGAAAACAATAAGCCCTTAGACGGAATCCCACCCTTGAGTGGATCTTCTAGAATTCTAGCGTTTTGAGCCTCCAGATAAGATTTTTGTCTTTGAGTTAATCTCCTAGAACTTTCCTGGAAGGAAGGGCTTATATCTGCTGTTATGCTAATATTCAGCCACATCTATTTGTACCCCATCCTTTATGATTTCTATATAACTAACAACCAATGCTGTGAGACAGGAATAAACAGTCACTGACTACCAACCAGCCTGTCGCCCTGTTCCTTCATTCATCCATCGCTGTCGGGCAGCTTCAGAGGCTGTTCTCGGCTACTGAAGGAACCCACACTCAAACTCAGAACTTATCTTTGTAACTTTTTAAAAAGTTACGCACAGGGGAATTTAAGATATACAAAAATTCTAAATATATGTATAACTACTGAATAATATGAAATTATACAAGTGAAATTATACAAGTAGGTGAGAAGCTTAGGCTACACTGAAGCAGACAGAAATATGATCACAATCTGTGTCCATACTGCTGTGGGCCCTGTGCAGCCAGGAAAGCCACTTCCTCCAATTATCCACTGAGGACATCCACCGTTGTTGGGAGGTTAGATCTTAGGTCAGATTACTTAATAGTTTTCCCTTAAACAACGCTCTGGGACTCCTGGTCTTTACCTTAGTATGTAATTTTCCTTTCACCTTGAGTAAAAAAAAAGATTCCTTTGGGGTGTGGCGACATCTCCTACAGTCTGTTGCTCGTGTTGCTCTCTTCTGAGAGACTTATTTATGAGTCTCTGGATGATAGCCGTTAATGAGCTTTTATGACACCAGAGACAGTTCTTGGGCATGACTGCCAGGCTGCAGGAAGCACGGAGAGATGGGGGGAGTCGCCTCTTCCTATCTCTCTGCAATGCTCCTATATTTCTTATAGGAGCTTTTAACTTTTGCATATGATATTAAATGTATAATTAAATATGGTTTGAGATGATGTCCAAATGTGTTTCCCCCATAGGTGGATGTTAAATTGTGCCAGCATCATTTTAATTTATTTAGCATTTTAATCATTGAATTATCTTGGCACCCCTGAACAATAAATTGACTATAAATAATTGAACTCAACATTAGTAACTTGATCTATATACCAATACCATTACAATTGTGTGTTACTTACTATGATCTTTGTATTGAATTTTGAAATCAGGAAGAGTTAATCATAGTAATTTCATATTAATTGCTTCTTTTAAATTTTTTCTGGTTCTGTTCTGGGTTCATGTTAGCTTTATGATATATCTGTCAATTGACAAAAGTCAGTTAATTTTTTATAAGGATTGCATTTAATCTGTACACTTATGTAGGTATCTTTTTTCATGTTAGCAATATTGTCTTTAATCCAATAAACAGAGACGTTATTTCATTAAAAAAAAAAAGATTCCTATCTTAAAGAAAGGTCACACCAAAGGACAAAGGGACAGCAGTGGAGAGTTATGGGCACTCTGGAGGTGGGGGTGGTGCAGTACCATTGCAAGAATATGAGACTGTTGTAAACCATATTATCTCAATACAAATGAAGGGGAGAGATTTTTTGTTTGGTTTTTGATTTTTAGGGTCTCACCCAGAGGTGCTCAGCACTTACTCCTGGCTCAGAGTTCAAGTATCACTCCTGGTGGGGCTCAGGGCACCATATGTTGTCTGGATGGAACCTGGGTCATGTGCAAGGCAAAGAGGCTATGATTTTTTTTCTTTGGCTTTTTGGGTCACACTTGGCAATGCTCAGGGGTCACTCCTGGCGGTGCTTGGGCGACCATCTGGGATGCCAGGGATCAAATGCAGGTTGGCTGTGTGCAAGGTAAATGCCCTATCTGCAGTACTATCCTCAGGCCCCTTTTTTTGCAGGGGTGAAATTTCTTGTGCTAATTCATATTCTAAATTTTTAAAATATTCTTCTTTGTTAGTATATACAGATTCTGATTACAAATGATGCATATATGAAACTTACATAATGTTGTAATACAACATTACTTTAATAAAAATAATTTTTAAAGCGGGGGGGGCCAAAGAGATAGTACAGGTGGTAAGGTACTTGCTTTGCATGTGGCTGTGGCAGCTGTACCCCTAGTTTGAATCCCTACCAGTATATATGGTTACCTGAGTACTGCCAGGGATCACTCCCATACCTGAGCCAGGAACAACTACTGAGCACTGCTGAGATCCAAAACCAAGTAAATAAATGTTAAAAAGAAAATAAAAGGGGCTGGAACAACAGTGCAGCGGGTAGGGAGGTTTGCCTTGCACGTAGCCGACCCGGGTTCGATTCCCAGCATCCCATATGGACCCCCGAGCACCCGCAGGAGTAATTCCTGAGTGCATAAACCAGGAGTAACCCCTGTGCATCGCCAGGTGTGACCCAAAAAGCAAAAAAAAAGAAAAAAGAAAGAAAATAAGAATAAAGTGATATGCTGACATGCATAATATCCTACAGTAAAATATTGTAAACCACAATGCCTAAAAGTGTGGGGTTGAGGGGAAGAAAAGAAAAAACAAAAGTGACTGTCATAGAGGCAGGCTCATGGGTGAAGGGAAACTGAGACAGTGGTGGAAGGAAGTGGGCACTCAGGAAGGGTTTGGTGTTGGAATATGCCTGAAATTCAATCAGGAATAACTTTGTAACTCACGGTGATTCAATAAAATGTTTTTAATTAAATAATTTAATGCTTTTATTTTTCTCTATTTTTTATTTTTAAATATTTTAAGAAAATAATTAAAAAAAAGAAAATTAATACCACACACATACAAACACACACACACACACACATACACACACACATGGTGAGAGGCCAGAGCAAATACAGGGATCAAGGAGCTTCCCTTGCATCTGCCACCACTGCTGCTGCTTTGTTCCCTGAGCACTGCTGAGAATAACCCTAGAGCACAGAGCAGGGAGTAACCCAAGCACTACTGGGTGCGGACCAAATCCACCCCTCCCAAACAAACAGGGATGGAGAGATAGGACAGTGCACTTGCCTTGCAAGCAGCCCATAGGATTGATCCTTGTCACTCCATGTGATGCTCTAAGAGCATCACCAGGAGTGATCCCTGAGGTAGGAGCAAGCCCAGAGCACTAAATGGGTGTTCAAAAAAAAAAAAAGAAAAACACACAAACAAGAACCCTTGTGACTGTCCTAAGCGACCATTCAGCACTGTGAGTACAGAACCTGTGCCTCTGCACATAGCATTGTGCCCAACCTTTCTCCTCCACCCAGACTACACACTTTATAAGTACCTATATATGCCTTTGTAAGTACCTATTTATAAATACCTATATATGGGTGAACCTTAAAAACTTATGCCAATGGAAGAAGCCTTACATTATATCATCCCAGTTCTATGAAATGTCTAGAATGATCAAACATAAACTAGTAATCACTTGTCCACGATGTCTCTGTTCCACTGGATGTCTGAAATCTAGAGAACCCAAACACTATACATAGTTTTCCCCTACACATACCTAGGGTAAAGTTTAACTTAGAAGTTAGGTATAGTAAGAGTTTAACAACAACAACAACAATAATAATACATTGGCACTTCTCAAAAAGTTAGAAATTGAGCTCCCATTTGACCTAGCAATACCACTCCTGGGACTATATCCCGGAGAGGCAAAAAGGTATAGTAGAGATGACATCTGCATTTCCATGTTCACTGCCGCTCTGTTCACAATTGCCACAATATGGAAAAAACCAGAGTGCCCGAAAACAGATGATTGGCTAAAGAAACTCTGGTATATTTACACAATGGAATACTACGTAGCTGTCAGAAAACATGAAGTCATGAAATTTGCATATAAGTGGATCAACATGGAAAGTATCATGCTGAGTGAAATGAGTCAGAAAGAAAGAGACAGACATAGAAAGATCGCACTCATATGTGGAATATAAAGTAGCTGAGAGGTACAAGCTTACAATGTTGAGATTCCTGGCAGACATTTCTCTGGACTCAGTTACTAAAATACTAAAATACAGAAATCCAAAACTATGCTGCTGCTAGTGCGGCCTCCTGACCTCATATCTCTTCATTCTCAGCAATGGAAAACAAATTACCAAATGCCTTCTTTTTAGCAGATCGACTTTAGGGGGGAGAAACTCCAAATCAATAATAGTGAATTTTTTTTTGTTTAAATATTGAATGTAATCAAAGTGAAAGTAAAGTGAAATTTACCAGTTACACATGCGGGGTGGGGGGCTGGGGAGGTGGGGGGAAGGGGGGAGGTATATCATGATTCTTGGTGGTGGAATATGTACACTGGTGAAGGGATGGGTGTTTGAGCATTGTATAACTGAGACTTTAACCTGAACGCTTTGTAACTTTCCACATGGTGACTTAATAAAAGAATTTAAAAAAAAATTTAAAATATAATACATTGGCACAATTACAACAGTATACTGTGTTGGTGTGACTATGGTCTTTCAAAATATCTAACACTGGGAATTGAGAGAGCTCAAAGGCCTGGAACAAGTTCTACATGTCTAAAACCTGACTCAAACCCCAAGACCCATGGTCTGCTGAGCACTGTTGGGAGGACTCCAGAGCTGAGTTGGGAGTAGCCCTCCTTAAACACCTCCAGGTGTGCTCCCCTCCACCTCCCTGATCCCCTGACAAAATATTCTAAACAAAATATCTCTATCTTCTGTTTGGGGACCATACTTGGTAGTACTGAGTTTAGTCCTGATCCTGTGCTCAGGGGACCATATGCATGTTGGGCACTGGACAGGGGCATGGCTGAAACAGATGCATGCAAGGCAAATGCCTTATCTCCTGTACTATCTCTCCAGCCCGTGTCTCTATGTCTCATACTGAATTTTTTGCTGGCTACAGGTACCTGAGAGCATGAAAACAGAAACAGCAGTTAAGGTGGACTGCATAGTCACAAAGTATATGACTAGATCTTTAGCTAGGACTAGAAGTTAAAGGATTAGGTGGTGATGGAGTATTGAGTTTCTTTTGTTGATGATGAATATGCCAAATTGACTGTGCAAAATTTTTGGTAAATTGTGTGTTCATCAATTTTTTTGGAGGGGGGCTTTTTATTTTGGGTTTTCTTGGGTCACCTTTGGCATATTTAGGGGCTACTCCTAGCTCAGGAATGCCAGATCTCAAAGGAGCCTCCTGTATGCAAAGCATGATGTCAATAAATGAAGGAACCACAAGAAGCAGTTAAGTAAAAAACCACTTGGGCTGAAAAGCCGAGACAAGAGGGAAACACAATGAGTTAAGCAGAAAACCACTTTGGCTAGATAATTGCCAATCAAGTCAAGGACTACCTGGCCTCTCTGAGAATGAGCAAGTGGATAGACTTGTTCCTGAAATGCTTGGGCTTTTATCTTGTCATGACATTGAACATTAACGCTTGCTTAGCATGCCTTTGATCCCAGATGCCTTAAAGAACCATTGCTTTCTCTTTTTTTTTTTTTGGGGGGGGAGGGGGGTTAGTGGTCACACCTGGCAATGCTCAGGGGTAACTCCTGGCAATGCTGGGGCACTATATGGGATGCCAGAGATCAAATCCAGGCTGGCCATGTGCAAGGCAAACGCCCTATATCGCTCTGGCCCACAGGAAACACTGCTTTCAATAAACCAGGTTCTACTCCTGTAGAACCTGTAGTACCCAAAACTCCTTTTTCATGTGTCCCATTACCCTCATCATAGGGACCAGATGGCAAAACTGCTATAAATAAATCTTGGGGGTTGGGTAGAAATTATAGATTAGAGGGGCCGGAGCGATAGCACAGTGGGTAGGGCATTTGCCTTGCACGCGGCCGACCCGGGTTCGATCCCTGGCATCCCATATGGTCCCCCAAGCACTGCCAGGAGCAATTCCTGAGTGCAAAGCCAGGAGTAACCCCTGAGCATCGCTGGATGTAACCCAAAAAGCAAAAAAAAAAGAAAAGAAATTATAGATTATAATGGAATAGGTTTGCTACACTAATGCCAAGGGATGAAAAATAATAATAATGTCAGGGCTGGAGCAATAAAACAGTGGGTAGGTTATCTGCCTTGTATGTGATTGACCCGGGTTCAAGCCTTGGCCCCCATATGGTGCCAGGAGTTTTTTTTTTTTCTCCTATTTAGGACTGGAGCAATGGCACAGTGGGTAGGGCGTTTGCCTTGCATGCAGCTGACCTGCGTTCAATTCCTCCATCCCTCTCGGAGAGCCGGCAAGCTACCAAGTGTATCCTGCCCGCATGGCAGAGCCTGGCAAGCTATTCATGGCATATTCGATATGCCAGAAACAGTAACAAGTCTCACAATGGAGACATTACTGGTGCCGCTCTAGCAAATCGATGAACGTGATGACAGTGCTACAGTGCAACAGTGCTGCAGTGCTTTTTGGGTCACACCTGGCAATGCTCAGGGGTTACTCCTGGCTCTGCACTCAGGAACCATTCCTGGCAGTGTTTGGGGGACCATATGGGATGCTGAGAATTGAACCTGGGTTGGCTGCGTGCAAGGCAAACGCCCTACCCGCTGTGCTATCGTTCTAGCCCCAGGAGTGAACTCTTGAGAGCAGAGCAGGGGTAAGCCCTGAGCACAGACAGGTGTGGCCCAACTCCCCCACCAAAAAAAAAGAAAAAGAATAACTTTGGGGACAGAGAGATAGTATAAAGGACCGAATGCATATTTTGCTTGCCAGAGTCCCAAAATTGGATCCCTGGCACTTCCTGGTTCCTGAGAACCACCAGAAGCAATCACCAAAGCATTAGCTGGGAGTACCCCTTGAACATTGTCTAGTGTGATCCCAAAACAACAAAATTTTAATAATGCAAATCAATGTGCTAGTTATCTCTAAAAATATTGTAGTGAGGGAGAGAGATGACTAAAAGGGGTGGAATGCATGTTTTGTATGCAGAAGGCCTAGGTTCGATCCCCAGTACTGTACATTCTCTGGAACATCAGAAGTGCCACCCTCCCCATCACACACACACACACACACACACACACCCCACACACACAGAGCCAGAAGTAGCCCCTGAGCACTGCAAAGTGTGCCGCTCCCGACCCTCCCCATCTTTCTCTCTCTCTCTCTCTCACACACACACACACACACACACACACACACATACATCCACCACAGAGCCAGAAGTAGCCCCTGAGCACTGCTAAGTGCACCGCCCCCCACAATTAAAAAATATAGATAAAAAGAAACAGTGGAGGACCAAAGTGATACTACATAAGGTAGGGTGTTGCCTTGTATGCAGCCCACCAGGTGTTTGATCCTCAGCATCCCTATGGTCCCCCAAGCACCATCAGAGTCTGTCCTGAGCTGTACAGAGCCAGAAATAACTCCTGAGCATTGCTGGGTGTGGGCCTTAAACCAAATGAATAGTGGGACTGGGGATGTGGCTGGGTGGTGGATGGTCCATGGTGGAGGTATAAGCCTTGCACAGGAGAGGACTTGGACCCAATTCCTAGCACTGCTATCAGATTATCCTTAGGTATCAAGATTGGGACCAGCAGAATGAGGGCAGGGGGAGGGGAGGGCTGGGATCTGAAGTCCTTCCCTCCAGTGCTGGGAATGGGGCACAATGGGGCATTCAAGTCTTCTCCCAGGGCCACTGCTCATTAAAGAATGCTTGTGAGCCCCATCCACCAGGTTAAGGGCTCTGCTCTCACTTATCTTGTAGCTGGGCCCTGGCATTACCTTGCATTATTAAACCTGCTGGGGCTACCAATGTCCTAACCTCCAGTGTGGGACACAGATCAACACCATCATCTTTGACCTGTAAGGGTGACCAGAACTCTGCCCTCAGCAGGGCCTTGACTCCACAATCATGGCTGCCGAGCTGCTTCTTCCTACCAGAACCCAACACTTTGTCTTTTAGCTCCTTCTTTCCTGGGTTTCTCAGACCTTACCTTGACTGACCCTTCCCCTAAGAGCTTCTTCCTCACTCCTTTGAGGGACATTTCCACAACAATTTCCTCACTTCATCGTGACACATGTGTAGTAAGGAGGAAGAGGAAGGAGACAGGAGACACTAAAGAAAAGCATTAGGTCCATACGATTTTGGGTTTTAAGTCAGGAATGAGCCATAGGACACAGTGGGATAGGCAAGATAAGAAGATAGGCAAGTCGGTCTGATAAAAGGCAGCATAGGTTGAAAAACCAGGGAAGCTTCCACAGAAATGTTTCAATTTTGATCACAACCAATAGTACCTGGGGTGCCACTTCCTGTGGTGCTTTTTCTGCCATACTGGCTCTGCACTCAAGGGTCACTCTTGGCAGTGCTCAGGGGAACATATGTGATGCAGAGATCAAACTGGGATCATGCAAAATAAGCACTTTAACTGGAGGACCATGACGTCCAGGGGATTGAACCTGGGCTCCTGAATGCCAAGCATGTGTTCCAGTACTCTGAGCAAGCTCCCTGGTCTAACCTCCTCAGATAAAGGGCAAAGTGTTGTCAAGCGAAAGAACATGCAGAGGGGGAAAAAAAAAGCACACAATATGGGACATTAGACAGTGAAAGTCTGTGTTTTCCCTCATACTGGGGCTGCTTTTCAGCCATCTGTCGTCACACATGTTGAATTAAAAAGGAAATGGAGGTGCGATATGAGGAGTGAGCTGGGAAGAGGCAGGCATGAACCAGACCACTCCAGCTACTTCCCTACGGTTCTCAGAGGGAGTCAAGTCTGTATCAGATGGCTGATCTCTGGGCCTGCCCCTTCCCCCTACAGAACAGGAGGGACCCCCAACCCCCCAGCATCTGAGATGCACATATTTCCATTATTACTTTATTCCAATTTGGAGGCATCCTATCCGCACAGTCCTTCGGATACCTCCAAAACAGGACTCAGGCAGCAGGCTGCCCCTTGTGATCCTGAATATAAAACAGTGAAGTCTCAGAGGCCAGGAGCTCCAGGCAGTGTGGTAGCAAGAGGCACGGCTGAGCTGCTCTTGCAGATGATCCAGCACCCGTGTGGGTCGGGCCAGACTGCTCTCCAGCTTTCCCCAGGGCCAGAGGCCAGCACCTGCAGCCTGGGCTACCTTTGGTGGGACTGAACCAGCTGTCTGAACCAGGAGCTCACAGCACCGTCCACTCGCATCACCAGTGCAATACCCAGGAAAAGTCCTATGCTGCTCACGATGAAGCCCACGGCCTCAAAGATGAACCTGCAGAGAGAGGGGAGGGTCTCAGGGGACACGGAGAGCAGCTCCAGAAGCTTTTCCCTACAGAGGTGAAACCCTCCCCACTCTGAATGCAGTTTGTGCTCCAGGTGTTACTTCCCCACTGCCTCTACCTTTCAGGCAAATCCACTCACTTGGGGGCAAACACCTTCCAGACCATGAGATGCCTTCGGAGGATGGAGGCTGCCAAGGCACAGGCCAGAATCTAACGGAAAGAAGAGGAGGTCAAGTTCCTGGGGGAAGGGGAAGTGGCACTGGGTCCAACAGAGTCACCAGAGGTGCCTGTGAAGACTGGGCAAAGGAGGAAAGCCAGGTGTGTCAGTGGAATGAACCATATGCCAAGAGGCATGAACACCTCAGTCTTGCCCTGATTCCCCAGGCTCACTGAATGATTCTGAGCAACCACTCCCCACTCTGCCTCTCACTGATGCTCAGGCTCTGCCTCCGGGGGTGGAGGAAGGCACCTTCTGCATCTGAAGGAAGGAGGGTCCTTTCTCAGCTTGGGACAGAACCCTGGCCCTCTGCCTGGTCTGCCCATCGTTGAGTAGCCCTCAGTGCAGCCAGCTATTCTGGTCTAGCTTGGAGAGAAGAAACAGTTACCAGGCTTGGATGAAGGAGACTTGGGCTCAAGCCTCAACACTGTCGGAGGTGCTGCCTCTCCTCAGCTACACCTCAGTCCAGCCTCTCTCCTCCAGCCTCTCTCCTGGTGTTTTGGCGAAGTGTGAGATAAAGACTGATGTGCGCACATGAGAACAGACTATGCACCCCGGGACCTCACCCTCACCCACCTGAATGCCAAGGACAAAGAGGTACTTGAGGCCCAGCTGAAGCAGCGCTGCGTTGAAGTGGTGAGGCGCGTCCCGGAGCCGCATCTCCATCAGCGGCTGCTCCTCTTCCTCCTCCTCCTCCGACCTAACTCTGGCCTCAGCTCCATTGGCTGGTGGTGGTCGCCGCTTCCGGGGCCCCGGGCTCTCACAGAGGAAGGGCCACAGCAGGAGCAAAGGGCAGCCCACTGCCTCGGAAGCAAGCAGGGTGAGAATGAATGGAGGTCCCAGGGCCCAGTGGCTGCCCACCAGCTGCTCCCCAACTATCCAAGTGGCTGGCTCAGGCACCAACTAGCATAGCGCTGGCAGGGGGGTGCCAAACAAACCCGACAAAACCCCCAGCCCCCAACTCAAGTCCAGGAATTCCCATTCCTTCTACAAATTCAGAGAAAGCAACGGGGGCGTGGTGAAAACGAGGAATTACCTGCAAAGAGGAGATGGGAGGCAAAGGTGTTGGCGCCCACCAGCAGAGCAGGCAGCCAGGTGGAGGAGTCGTGGCCCTCTGGGAAGCCCACGAAGGCCGCATGCCAGTGGATGGCTGGGAAGACAGGCTGGTGGCCTGTGGAGTAGAAGGTCTGTGCAGCCAGGAGGGCCCACGCAGAGACCGCCTGCCACGGAACAGTGAAAGGACCTGCGGGAAAAGGATTGCCTCTTTCACATTCTCTAACCCACAACGGCCCCACAAGCAGCTGCTCCTGCCACTTGAGCATTAGTGCTCACACCCACACAGCCGGTGGTACATCATCCTGACCACCGCTGACCACACCATGATCTGAACCCCTTGGGTGACGTGGGGTTCAGATGAACCTTGCTATGTTCAGCTGCTCTCTCACCCGCCCCCATTTGCACACGGCTCACTATTAGGTACAGATAATTTACTACTTCCACAATGGGAGTGTTAGAGAATGCCCTCATGGGGCCCAGAGTATAGTACAACAGGGAGGGCGCTTGCCTTGCACGCAGCCAACCGAGGTTCGATTCCTGGCACCCCATATGGTCCCCCGAGCCCGCCAGGAGTGAGTGCTCCTTGAGTGCAGAGCCAGGAGAAAGTCCTGAGTATACTGCCGGGTGTGGCCCAAAAACAAAAGAAAGAAAATGGCCTCGTGAGCAGGCAGCATTTCCCTAAGGACAGACCTCAGAACTCTCCTGGCTGCTCCCCCCGCAAGAACCCTGCAGACCCCAGAACCAAAGGGAGGCCTGAACTCGTCTGGCTCCATCCAGCAGATGTGTGAGAACTCTGAGACCCCTCCGCTCACTTCCCCCCAGCTGCGTGGGGCCTGAGGGCCCAAGTCAAGGCCAACTAGCTGAGGAGCAACATCGCCGTGAAAACGAGGGGCTGGAAGGTCCCTGGATACTTCGCGGCTGGAGACACGTACTTACCCGTGGTGCGGACGGGGATCCCAGCCGCCAGCAGGTGTAGGAGGAGGAAGCTCTGCAGGAAGAGAAGCAGGAACACCAGGCTCAGGCGTTCTGCATGCAACAGCAGGAGCGGGAAGGCCAGGAGCGTGAGGGCGGTGACCAGAGCGGCTGAGTAGACGCTCCCCAGCTGACAGGCAGCCAGGGTCAGTGGGCCTGAAGGCCTGGCCTGCTCCAGGCGGCCCCGGAACTCCTCCTGCATGTGTCGGTAGATCTGTGGCACCACATAGTCCAGGTCAGCCTGGGAAGCGGGGGGGCCTGAGAAGGGAGTGAGGATAGTCCTGGTTCTTGGTGCACCAGACACCGCCTTCACCAGCACTGTCACAGGTCTCCAGAGCAGCAGCAGGAGCCCCGCTGCGGCCAGCCCCACCACAACCCTCGGCAGCACAATGGACGCCCCGGCCACCAGGGCCCGGAGCCGCGGGGGTGCTTCCTCGGCTCCTGATGCCAGGGCCCAGTAGGCGGCCATGCCCAGGGCCATGAGGGGCAGCCCCCAGCGCACGAAGAGCACCGGCGGCTCTGGGCTCTTGAGGTTCCCGTAGCGGCGAAGCCACAGGCGCACAGCCATGAGCAGGCTCACCAGGGCCCCCACGCAGGCTATGTACCACAGATTCTTGGCTCGACCCCCCACCATGGAGGCCAGGGGACTCAGCCAGGGGGAAGAGTGGCAGACAGGCGTCTCCTCAGGGCAGCGATGAAAGAGCCCTGCCAGCCTGATACACAAGAGCAACCCAGCGCCCAGCCCCAGGGCCTGGACGGCATGGCGCCGAGGGGGCGCTGGGGGGCCCATGGAGCCCAAGCGGGGTGCTGTGAGGAGCTTAGGGGGCAGCAGTTTGCCTTCCCAGTGAAGCCGGGCCACCAGGAGCAAAACGAGGGAGATCAAGAGGAAGCGGGTAGCCCCGGCCTCGGCTACCACAAAGCTATCAGAGAAGAAGGACGCGAAGCGAATGAGCAGGAGGGACAGGACAGGTCCCGGGATGGGCAGTGAGGCGGCGAGGGGTCTCTTGGCCCCCCGGCCCGCCCAGGCTCTCCACAGGAAAGGTATGAGTGAGCCCGCGGCGGCCAGGGCTCCAAGAACCACAGGATCCAGCCTGAGACCAGCAGTTACCAATAGTCCAGCACACACCAAGGCCCCAGCCAGGCCCCAGGCCATGGCTATCAGAAGAGGGGAGAAACGGAAGCTCTGGGCTGTGGCCCACTGGGAAACCATCAGGCAGAGGAAGCAGGCAGCAGCCAAGACAGCAGCACCCCCTGCCATGCGGACCAGAGAGAAGCGAGCCCAGGACTCAATGCACAGGGCTCGCACTCCCCGCAGGTACTGCTGCAGCTCTGTCGTCACAGTCTGCAGGGCTGCCTCGGCACCCTGCGGGCTCTGCAGCAGCTGCTGGAAGTTGGCGGAGGCCTTGGAGAAAAGGTTCTGCAGACGATGCAGCTCCTGCACCGGGAAGTCCTGAGCAGCAGCTGAGTAGGTGCGAAGAAATCGGGACACCTGGCAGAAACAATCAGAGGGTGGAGGGAAGGGCTCAGAGGCGGCATCTGGGATAGAGGCAAATACTAAAGCAGGTACGAGAAGATGAGGGGCTAGAGGGAAGGGAGGAAAGAAGCAGGACACGCAGTGGTCGGTGGCAGTAAGACTAAACCAAGGACAGGGAGGTGGGCTGGCCGTTCCGCTTCCCCCACGCACAGCCCTGCACCTACCTGCTGGGCATTGAGATGGAGGGCAGAGGCCTGGGCCAAAGCAGAGGAGAGCGGCTGGGAGTCTGTGGCCTCCGAGAACAGGTCAACTATCACCTCCCCGATGTTCCCAAATGGAATGGGCAGACCCAGCAGCAGGGCGAGTGTGGGCACTAGGTTGATTTGAGGAACTACCTCTGGTTCCTGGAGGACATGAACAGGGGTCAGCGGGCTCCCCACAGTGCTGAGGCCAGTGTTTGGGGTGGGGGAATGAATTTGGGGACTTCAAATGAAAGGTCCCATAAGGATGCTGCGATCCAGCTGAACACCGGGTTGAATACTTAAGCCTCACCTCTGGCGGGGCACTGGGGAAGAGGGCTGTGGGACTGTACAGGAAAAGTGCAGCCGAGACCTCCAGCTCGCTGTCCCCTCCATGGTCCCCACTCATGGTCATCCCATGGTCCCCAATCACTACCAGCAGTGTATCATTCTGCAGGCGCTCCACAAGTCCCCTGAGGAACAAGAAATGTGCCAGAGGGGAAAGATAGACAAAGGCTCTTCACGGAGTGGGGAGCACTCACCCCCAGACATAATTTCCCTGAGAAGAAATTATGGAGCAGTGACACCTCTTTGGTCACCACCCAACTACTAAAGCCATGCGCCAAGAAACGGAAGGTAGGCGAGACCTCTAGCTTCAAAAACACAGCATGGTGAAGATGGAACTTGGTCAGTACACACGGAAAGGGGGACTTCTCAGACACAAACACACTCCCCCCGCCAACAGCCCACACTCACTGGATCACCTGGTCCATCTGGCTAAGTTTCTTGGCCATTTCAGGGTGATGAGGGCCAAGCTTGTGGCCACAGTGGTCCACACCAAGGAAGTGAGCAATCAGCACATCCCATTCACCACTGTCCACTGTGAAGGGGAGAACATTGAGCACAGGGTTCAAAGGGCCATTTCTCAGCCCCAGCCAGGCTCTGAGACCCGGGGGCAACAGCCCAGAGAGCTCAGACTCTGAGACCTGACTCAGTCCTCCCCATTTCCGGGGCTCCGGCGGCCAGCCCTGGCCCCATGCGCACCGGTTGGGTAGAGGTGTTCCAGGATGCCGTTGTCCACCGTGTGCAGGTCTCTGACATTGAAGGACGGGAAGAAGAAAGCCTGGGAGAAAGCTCCGGGAAAGAGATCTTTCCAAGTATCGTCTCCCATGAAGACCACACGCCTTCCTGCAGGAACAGAGGAAGAACAACAGTATGAGCAGAATCAGAGCTGGGAAAAAGAGAGGATGAGGCCTTTGAAAGAGCCCCTAGGAATCCTGCATACACTCTGGGGCAGGCATTCCATCCGGCCATGCTTCATCCTTCAAGGATGAACATTTTTCAGGAATTTAGGGAAGCTTTCGGTGATCACCATACTCCACCCTGACCTCTTTATTCCTTGTTTTGTTTCTGATTTTTGGCACTGCCGGAAATTGAACCCAGGGACCTCAAACATGGCAGGCAAATACTCTACTACTGCATCACTCCCCCGCCCTCCTTCCTTGCTTCTACCCAAGGTTCTGCTCATTCTTTTTTTTTTTTTTTCTTTTTGGGTCACACCTGGCAATGCACCATGGTTACTCCTGGCTCTGCACTCAAGAATTACTCCTGGCGGTGCTTGGGGGGAACCCGGGTTGGCTGTGTGTAAGGCAAACACTCTACTCACTGTACTATCACTCCAGCCCCTCTGCTCATTCTTGATCAATCTCTGATTCAGGGGGGAAAGGCAGAAATCAGAGGCTACTCCTACCTCTGTGTTCAGGGGACCAGATGCAGTGCCATGGAGCAAACTGGGGTCACATTAACCCCTGAATTATTTCGCTGGCCCCTGCTGCTCCATTTTTCCTTTACCCTCTCCTCCATGCTGAGATCACCAAGCCCCTATTTTCTCTTCATCTCTCCTGTCCTTAAACAGAGTTCCCATAAAGCTACATGGACAAAATCCAGAGTTGCACTCTCTCAAGCAAGGTTCTGGTCTCCTTCTCCCTGAACCCCACCACACAGCAGCTTGGCACCTGAAGTCCCAGATCTTTAACTTCTATAGTTTTCAATTTTTCATTTTCCTTACAGATCAGGTAACAGGGTGGTTACAATATTGTTAACTTTCATGCGGTTTTTTGTTTCTTGAGCCACAGTCCCAGCAATGCTCACGGGTTACTCCTGGCTCTACACTTAGGAATCACTCCAAGCAGTGCCCAGGGGACCATAGGGGATGCTGGGGATGAAAGCCAGAGAGAGATAGTACTACCCACTATACTATCTCTTTGGCCAACTTTCATAGTTTTGATATGCTGAGTGCACCTTCACTAGCACCAAAGTGCCCAAATTCTCCACCACTATCCTCATGTCAGTTCTAGTACACCACTCCCTTCCCCATCCCCTTTTCCCACTGCTTGAGAATCTCAGTTTCATAATCATCAAAGACCCTAAGGGTTCATCATGATTTGATATGGTCCACTTCCCTTATGCGCCCTGATTTCTAAAAAAATAATGCCCCAGACGCTCAAACTAACCTGCATTGGAGAACTGCTTGATGAGATTGTCTTCCACTATAGCATAGCTGGCAAAGTTATTCCCAGCATCGACAAAGGTAGGCAGTGATCCAGTGGTAAGGGCTTTAAGGCGCTGCATGGTGGTTGTAGGGGGGTCAGCCTTAGACTGGTAAAGCCTGGCATGGTGAGGCTGAGTCTCCAGCATCCTCTGCAAGGTACCCAGCTTGCCCAGGAAGGGCAGGGAGACAGGAGGTACCCCAGGAACCCGTGAGTGCTGGGGCTGGGCAAAGTCAAATCGGAGAGCATCAATCAGAACTAAAATGACTCGGGCAAACCGGGAAGCCATCCAGCAGCCCCCAGGCCCCCCACGGCTTCCCCATGGTGGGGATCCAGGGCCTGGGGGCTCCTGGCAGCTACTATGGTTGGTGAGCTCCAAACGGGTGAGCAGGAAGCCACTGGTGAAGAGGGCAATGCCAGCGTAGAAGATGAAGCTGACCCAGGTCAGGAAGAGCAGCACTGGTATCTTCTGCATCCTGATAGTTGGGGGGTGGATGGAGGGAGGGAAGTCATCACAATGGAGTCAGGACCCAGCAGATATTTTGGTTCCTCAAGAACGACCAACTAGAATCATATCCTCCTGGACACCTTTCTGGAGACAAACAGTACCGGAATCAACCCCGTATCAATTTCCTCTCCACTTAAGCCAATGTTTCTGGACTATGGTCTTTAACTCAGAGTGATGTTTAAGATGCTGATTTCGTGGGCTGAAGCAACAGTACAGTGGTTAAGGTGCTTTCCTGGCATGAGGCTCACCCTTGTTCAATCACCGGCACCTCATAAGGTCCACAGTCAGGCCAGGAATGACCACTGAGCACAAAACCAGGTGTAAGCCCCTGAGCACCCCCTTCCTCAAAAAAAAAGAAAAAAAAATCTGCTGATTCCCAAGGGCTGGAGAGTATGGGTTAAGGCGTGTGCCTTAGTTGGACCCTGTTTGATCTCCAGCACCACATGTGGTCCCCTGAGCACCGCTGGATATGACCCCTGGGCACACGGCTGGAGGTGGGGGGAGAAACAAAACTAAAACCAAAAAAACAAATGCAGATTCCCAGGACTCGCAAGGGGCTGATCTTCGGCGGGTGGAGCAGAACACCCCTGTAGGTTCTGCCCTTGTCGTGGTGCTGAAAAGCAGAGCCCGCTAGGGGGACTGACGGTGCTCCAAGCTCCAGCCGGTCTCCACGCCGGAGCTTAAGACCCCGGGGACGGCCACACGCGAACGCCGCGCGGGTGACGGCGCCGCCTGGCGGGGGCCGAGAACACGAAGGGGAGGAGTCACGCACGGCTTCCGGACGGTCCAGCTGGCCAGGAGCCCCGGGCCGCGGTCTCCCCCTCGCCGCTCTCGAGCCGGGTGGACTGCGCAGAACCCAGGCGTCCAGGCGGCTCTGCTTCCTTCGGCTCCTCCCCGGCCTCCGCGCGGGCACCCTGACCCCGGTACTGGGCACCCTAGCTACGCTGAGCAGGGAGGGAGGGTCCGGACTGAAAGCCGAGGGGGGTCTTGGAACCCTGGCTCACCTTGACCGGCGCCCGGAAGTGCGGCGGCAGCACCGGCTGCCTGGCACCACCGACGCGCACGCACGGGGCAGAGCGGCCCTCCGGGGCTCCCCAGCGCCATCTGCCGGCGCCTCCGACGAACTTCTGCAAAGAGCGCCGGACTAGGAAGAGACTAACTGGAAGGCTAGTAGGAGATTCTAGAAATTGCGCTTGAGACTGGGGACTAAGGGTCCGAGCTGGTTTTTCACGAAGAACAAGGTTTCTGGTCTCAACTTGAATCCTACCTATACCACTCTGTCATTTTTGGAGTCATTTGTAAAAATAGAGACTAGCAACATTTTTTTTTTTCCTTTCGGGACCACATCTAGTGGTTCTCAAGGGTTATCCTAGCTCTGCACTCAGGAATCACTCTTGGTGGTCCATAATGAGATGCAAGACATCCAGCTCTGGTCTGTCAGTCGAGTGCACAGTAAATGCCCTACCCAGTGAACGATCACTCTGGCCCTATATTTTGTTTTGTTTAACTGACTCCCAACTAAAAGACTAAAAGATTTTGTTATTCTTCCTCTTCAAGTCTCTCAACTGAGTCTTACAGTTTTTTTCCTTCTTCAAAATTTATTCTTGTTGTACTTATTTTTAATTAATTTTTAAATTGCATCACAGTGAGATACAGTTACAAAGTTGTTCATGATTGGATTTCAGTCATAAAATGTTCCAATACCCATCCCTCCTTCACCAGTGTACATTTCCCACTACCAATGTCCACAGTTTCCCTCCTGCCACACACCCCACCTCTATGACAGGCACCTCTCTCCCTCTCTCTCTCTCTCTCTCTCTCACTTTCCTTTTGTGTATAATGGTTTGCAATATAGATACGTCTTATAGCTTTTTTTGTTTTGTTTTCAGGGCCACACCCAGAGATGCTTGGGACCGTGCAGTGCTGGTTGATCTAATCACAGGGTGCTGCCATTTGAAGTATGTGCTCTTTATGCCCCAGGCCCCTTACAGCTTTATTTATTTTTGGTTTTGGGGCCACACCCAGTGGTTCTCAGGACTTCTGGCTCTGCACTTAGGGATCACTCCTGGAGGTGTTCAGGGAATCATATATAGTGCTGTTCCTCAACCAGGGTCTGCTAGGCAAGCACTTTATCTCCTATACTGTCTCTCCAGCTCAAGACAATTCAATTTAAAAGTGGACAAAGAGGAGGCCAGATTAATAGTACGGTCAGTAGGGCACTTGCTTTGCACATGTCTAATCCACATTCAATCCCTGGCACCACACATGGATCCCTGAGAGCAGACCCAGGAGTCGGTACTGAGCATCACCAGATGTGGCCCCAGCATGCACACACATGCACGCGCACACACACACACACACACACACACACACACACATACACGAAGTACTACTACTCTATGTTAATCCATTGGAAAACGTTATGCAAAGTGATGAAAAATCTGTCACAAATACCACGCATTGTACTGCACCACGCATTGTACTATCTCAGTGATATGAACACATAAACACTGAGAGATAGCATAGGTTAATGAACGCCTAAAGCTGGCAGGAGAGAAGTGACTGCTAACTGAGTCTGAGTGGGGAGGGCATATCCTACAAGTGTGGTTGTTCTGCTAGGTGATCATATGAAAAAATGACTGAATTCTCACCTTAAATGGGAGAACTGAAATGGAATTATATCTCAGTAAGGCTATGAAAGCTAACAAAACCCTCTACTCTGGCTTCTCAGAGTACTGTCTAAGCTCCTATAGACACCCACACACTCACTACATACTTCTCTTTTTCATCTAGCTGCCACTTCCTTGCTCTTTTGGGGGGGAGGGGTGGGGTTCCCAAACACTGCTGAGGACCCAGGTCGCTCCCAGCAATTCTCAGCCAGATGATTCTGTGCTTCTGTGCCACAAACTGAGGATATAGTGGTGCACTACCAGGATCCATCAAGGCCACCCCAATGTTACGCAGAGGTCACCAGGATTATACCCAGCAATGCTTGGGGGACCATGCAGTGCTGGGATCAAACTAGGGTGAGATGCACGGAAGGCATACGCCTGAATCCTCCTCCTCCTCCTCCTCACAAAATCATTTTTATTGGAAGAAATTTAGAGAGGGCAATCTGAGGAGAGAGAGGAAAACATGTACAAGAGAAACTAGGGACTTCTCCTGCATAGAACAAGGCCCATTTTTTCCAGTTCTGGGTCCTACCTCAGGACCTTTGCATTTTCAGTTGGCCAGCTTTACTCCCAGATGTCCAGATGGGTCTCCCTCTCATCACTCTAAGCTCAATTTTCTGCAGCCCTCTACTGATTATTAAAGCTCTCCATCTCCCTGATTCCCAAATCACAATCCATCGTATCAATGAACTGTCCCTTCTAGCCCCAAATAACCTGACTTTATTTTTGTTTGTTTGTTTGTTCTTTGGGTCACACCCAGTGGTATACAGGGCTTACTCTGGGCTGTGCACTGAGGGATCACACCTGGCAGATTCAAGGGACTATATGGGGTATCACAGGTTGAACCTGAGTCAGCCAACTGCAAGGCAAGAATCCAACCTGCAGTACCAGTGCTCTGGTCCTCTGACCCTTCTAAATAGAATGTAAAGTTCATTGGTTGGGGTCAGAGAGACAGTACATTGAGTAAGGCTCTTGCCTTGCACATGGCTGACCCAGATTTAATTCCCCATATGGTCCCCTAAGCACTGGCAGAAGTGATTCCTGAGCACAGAGCCAGCAGTAAGCCCTGAACATCACTGGGTATAACCCAAAAAAAAACAAAACAAAAAGAAGGAAAACAGAGTGCAAGTTCATTGAGAGTAAGGGATTCTTTTATTTCCTTATGCTCAGTGTCTTAACATTTAGTTGGTGTGCAATAGTTATCAAATAGATAAATGTAAACTTCCAATGCAGAAGTATGTTGAACCCTGATCATCCCTTTTCTGTTTAGTTTGGTTTTGAGTTATACCTGGCAGTGCTTGGGGGACCGTATGCAGTGCTGGCGTTTGAGCTGGGATGGACAGCATGCAATGGAAGCACCTTAACCCCTGTACTATTTTTCTGACCTGCTAGTTAGCCTCTTGTGCAGGCTTCCTCTCCCTCTCCAGCACCACAAAAGCAACTTCTTAACTATCCTTCTGACTTCCCGCCTTTCCAGTCCCTGTGCACACTGTAACTGGGCAACTGAATCCAAAACTCATGTGACCACCTTAATCTTATGAAGGTTCTTCCTGGCCTGGGAAAGCAGCTCTTCTCAGTTCCTCCCTTCACTAAGGACAAAGTTACTGGGAATTGTCCTGGCATCTACCACATCGCTATCTATAACATGGCCCCCATACCACACCCTTCAGCCACAATAAACAACTCTTTGAATATTCCAACTTCCTAAAGCTATGGGCTTGCCCATTCTTGTCCCAGATCCTATCCTGGTGGATTCATTTTCCCAGCCTTGGTGGCAGAGTTGACAACCTTGCTGCCCCATGATCTGGTACCTTCCCCCTCTGCCAGAATTTCTGTCTGTCACAGCACTTAGCACCATCAGGGGCCTCTCCCTGACCTTGGATTCTCAGAAAACAGACCTGTGAGCCTCAGTTGCTTCTGTAGCCAGTGTCTAGAACTGATTTTTAGTCTGTGGTACACATTATTGTTTTATTGTTTTAATAGCACTGGGAACCAAACCCAGGGGATCACACACGCACGGCAACTTCTTTTTATTTTTTGGCCACACCCAGATCAGGACTTACTCCTGGCTCTGTGCTCAGGGTGAACTTAGGGGGGCATATGGGGTGCTGGGGATGAACCCCGATAAGCTGCATGCAAGGCAAATGCCCTACTTGCTGTACTATCACTCCGGCCCTCAACCCCATTAAATGTTTTTGAATAAATGGAAGTCTTCAATCCCTGATGCCCTCTAGTCATCCCGTTGCTCATCGGGCACCAGTAATGTCTCTCATTGAGAGACTTATTGTTACTGTTTTTGGCATATCCAATACGCATGGGTAGCTTGCCAGACTCTGCCGCTCGGGCTCGATACTCTCGGTAGCTTGCCGGGCTCTCCGAGAGGGGCGGAGGAATCGAACTCAAGTCGGCCGCCTGAAAGGCTAACGCCCAACTGCTGTGCTATCACTCCAGCCCACCCTCAAGAGTATGGAGAGAAAATACAGAAAGACCTCTCTTATATGTGGTAAAGAAACATAGTGAGGGAATTACAAATGGCCAAAGGCAAACAGAACCTGAGAACTGGTTTGCAGGACTCAACTTACCATGCAGGGGGGAGGTTAGAGTGGGTGCTGGGTTTGGTATTTGAAGATTGTAAGCATGAAACCCTGCTATTAACAGTATTGAAGGGCTGACGTGATAGTACAGCAGGGACAGCAGTTTTCTTGCACAGCCAATCCGGGTTTGATCCACAGCACTGTGTATCATCCCGGAGTCCTACCAGTAGTGATCTCTGAGCACAAAGCCAAGAGTATTGAGCATTGAGTGTGGCCCAACCTCCTTCTCCACCAGTCTTCAGGGAAGTTCTTTCCCATGAAACACCCCCACCCCGCAACACCTACCTCCACTTCTCAGCCCCACACTTAACAGGAGGGAGACTATACTTTCCATCTGGCTGCTCAGCAGACATGTGGCTCAGTCCTTCTACCCTCTCCCACAGCTTCTTCTGAATGCAGAGGGATGAGTGCACTTTCCATGAGGTTCCTTCTTGCTCATGGAGGAGTCCACGCCTAAGTCCCAACGTGTCTGGAGGGTGTAGGGGGGCAGCCAAGGAAAACACAGCAGATTCTCCCAACTTCATTTCCCAATCAAAGAGGACAGGGAGCTGTTTGCCAGTGGCGAGTTTATTACATGATTAAAGTTCAAATAAAAAAATAATAACCAAAATCTCAGCAGGGAGGCTGGAGCCTGGAAGTGCTACTCCTCTGTCGCCAGCTTCCCTGGCCAAGGCCGGCAGCTCCATTAACTCAGCTTCACTCGATCAAGTTCATCCTCATCTGTGCCCTGGACATCTCTGCTGCTCCTGTTGGAGTCCTGGGCCCCTGACACTGGGGTTTTGGTGAGGGCCCCGTACACACCCATGGCCTGCGAGTCAGAGAGAAAAGCATGAGGACACAAGGCAGCAGGCAGCTGAAAAGAAAGGGGAGGGTCCAGGGGCCAGGATCCTCCCCCACTCCCCCACCTTCAATCTGGGCCTTGAGTCATTCTAAGAATCTTGCTTTTGTTTTTCTTGGGCCACACCTAGTGGTGATTAGGGCTTACTCCTGGCTCTGTGCTGGAGGACCATAGGCAGTGCTGGGGATCAAACCCAGCTAGGACGAGTGCCAGGTAGGCCCCTGACCCGCTGTGCTCTCTCTTTGTTACTGGTCTGGGAATCTTAAACTCTACCAGAGCAGGGTTAACCTTTACAATACCAAAGGGATTATCTACAAAAACCAAAATGAGCCTCAAGAATTTCCCCAGCTCCCAGGGTCTCTTTCTGACAGATGTGTTCATGCTGGGAAGGAAGGTCTTGGCACACACTGAAGGCCTTGATGGCAGGTAAGTGGGGATAGGGGTGCCGGGGTGCCTGGGGTTCAGCATTGGGCTGTCAGGGCGCCCTAACCTGGGCCACCATGCTGGAGACATCGCCGGGATTGGAGGGCAGCAAGACAGTGTTGGAGTCCTTGGCCAGTTTGGAGAACGCGCTGACGTACTGCTCAGCCACGGTCAGTGAGGCCGCTGCATCTCCATTCTTTGTCCATGGGAGGGAATAAATCAGAGACTATAGTTGAGCTCGAGAAACACGGGTCAGGGGGACGGGGTGGGGGAAGTAAAGTTCCTGGAAAGAGGATATGCAGACCACAACCCGGATATCATACAATCGGCTTGATGGAACCCGCTAGCCAGGAACTTCTCCCAAGGGCCAATGAGCAAACCCCTTCTCCTGGCAATCCCCATCCCCCACTCTTGACCAAGGGCCTCTCACATGTTGTGTCAACGCCGCAGCCAGGATGCGAATAGCTTCAGCTTTAGCTTTGGCCTTGGCCAGAACTGCACTAGCCTCTCCTGGAAGAAAAGAGACAAAGCTTGATCCTGTGAGGTCAGGGTAGCCCAGAGCTCCTAACTCAGCACCAACCCTCAAGCCCCCTGCTCTTCCCTCAGCCTCTACCCTCTGCTGACCTGCTGCCTGATTTATCTGTTCAGCCTTTTCTGCCTCTGAGGCCAGGATCTGTGCCTGCTTCTTCCCCTCTGCCACGTTGATAGCCGACTCTCGGGTCCCTTCAGATTCTAGAACTGTAGCCCGTTTCCGCCGTTCTGCCTCCACCTAGAAGCGCCCAGTAACCTCCATCAACAAGAACCCAGGGTAAACCTTAAGCAGATTTGCAATTGTACCCATCAAAACAGGGGAGGGAGGTGGATCCTTGTGTGACCGAAGCACCAAGAAGTCCTTGTCCTCATCCCACCTGCATCTGCATGGACTCTTTCACCCGTGGTGGTACATGAATATCTTTGATCTCATAACGAAGGCAGCGGATGCCCCAGCAGTCAGCAGCCTGGTTAATGGCATCTACAATGTTGGCGTTCAGGGACTCCCGCTCCTGGAGGGAGAGAAGAGTAGCTGGATGGCTTCAACCAACCCACCAGGAGCCTAAATGGACAAAGGCTTGTGACTGGCTTTGATCTCCAGAGAGAACTGAAGAGTGCCAAGTCTGCGTCTTCAAACCCAACTCGGGCTCAGAAGTCCTTACCCGGAATACTTTGTCAAGGGAGAGTTTGCCAAGCTCGGATCTCATGGTTGTCTGAGCTAGCTGGGTGACGGCATACTCGGGGTCCTCTACACCATAGCTGGCCTGAGAGGGACACAGATGAGTTAAGAAGCTTGGATGCTGGGTATCAGTGAGGAGAGCATCTCAGGAGCTGAATAAAGTGGGACAGATACCTTGTATGGATCCATGATACGCAGATAAAGGACTCCATCAATCTGCAGGGTTACGTTGTCTGTGGGGAGAGGGAGAGGAAAGAAAAGGAGCGAGGTCAGGCCTCTAGGAGCCAATCAAAACCAACTGTTTGTCCTAAGCACTAGATCTCCAACAGTCACATCTTTTTTTGTTTTGGGGCCATACCCTGAAGTGTTTAGGGCTTCCTCCTGACCACTCACTGGTCACTCCTAGTGCAGCTTGGGGGACCATATATAGTTCCAGGAATGGAACCTGGATCAGCCACATCTTTCTGGCTCCTCATATTAAAAAAATTTGGGGGAAATAAATAGGGGTGTATGTGTGTTCGGGCCATACCTGGTGATGCTCAGGTTTTACTCCTATCTCTGTGCTCAGAGATCACTCCTGGTGAGGGTCGGGAGACCTTATGCAGTGTCAGGGATCAAACCTGGGTCAGTTGCATGCAAGGGAAGTGCCTTATGCTATACCATCTCTCTGGCCCTAGCAACCATCTTAATGACCTCAGGGGTAGCCAGTTCACCCTTCAACCCTCACCAAGTGTCACAGCCGACTGCTCAGGCACGTTGATGACAATTTCCTTGAGGCTCTGCACATATCGGATCCGGTCTAACACAGGGATGAGGATATTCAAGCCCTGGGAAGAAGAGCCGTGGGTCCTCAGAAGGATGGAGAGGCAGAGCTAAGAGCCAAGTTAGGCCTGGACTGGGTAGGGAATCAACTTAAGGGGGCAAGCCCAGAAAGGGAGAAGGCTGGGGATGTCACGGGAAATCCATGAGGGCAGTATGTTGAGGCCTCTGAATGGAGGCAGTGTCGAGATTCTCCCCAGAAACAGGTGGAGGAGCAGGTGGGTAGGCGACACTTGCAAGGAGGAGGCGTTGGGGGTAGGGGCTGTGGGCTCCTAGTGCCCAGAAGGAAAGGTGGTCACACGGGCTGATGGTCAGCAGTCAGACTAGAGTCAGTAGCCAAAGCTGGGGTCGGGGCCCACTCCCGGGTTCGTGAGGGAACAGGGATCAGGCCAGTCCCGGGGAGGAGGAGCCAAGACTCTCACAGGTTCCAGAATCCGGTGGAATCGGCCCATCCGCTCCACCACCCAAGCCTCCTGCTGCGGCACGAACAGTACCACGGTGTTTCGGGGCAATCCGGAGGAGGCGCGGCGCGGAGCGCGGCCAGAAGCCTGCACAGAGCCCTGAGGGGTGGAGAAAGTTATCAGAGACACCCAACTACTCGCACCTGCTGGGAAGGCACCTCCCCAAACCGCGACCCTCAAGGGTCCTCGGAGAATCACTCACGTGGTCACCGTGACCTCTGACCCCGGCGTTCGGCCCCCACCCCAAACTTAGAATCCCGCTCCTTCCCAGCCAAAGACACTAGTGATCACTAGCCCGACCCCTGGAGAAGATTGTCTTGCTCTCACCCTCAGTAAAAGGGCCCCAGTGCCCCGCGCCGCGCGCGCCAGCATTTCCCACGGCCGCAGCGACCTCCGGAACCAACGAGACGTGGAGCAGAGCGGTCGCTCTAGCTGAACAGACCGGAGCCTTTCCTCCCGTATTTCCACTCCCCCGGGACGACTTCCGGTCGTCCCTTCCCTTTCACACTCAGCCAATCAGCGTTCCCGGGCACAAATAGTTCCTTAAGTAGTTCTCTGAAATGCAGACGTAGAACTGCCCGAAGCCGAAGAGTGTTCTGATTCTTGAGGTTCGAGTCCAAGATCCTGACTTAGTGGTGGCGATTTTCCGTGTGCAGGTGGCTGAGAAACACATCTCATATAGTACTGTAACTCCCACCCAGACTCAATTTACCCTTCTGAACGTAAAATCGCTCCTGTCACCATGGCGACCAAGGGACTGGCGCTGACTCTCGCCATGGTTGCCATAGAGACTTGCTCTCGTAGTCCTGCTGTGTAGTATCCAGCCCTCCCACTGGGGACTGACCCCATTCCTGTTGCTATGGTAACTTGGCCTAACAGTGCTTGATAATAGGGTTGATATTTCTCTCATCCCTCTTTCCCCAAGGCACTACAGCTTATTGTCTATCGAGGGTCTATCGAGAGTGGTCTCCTTGCACGGTGCCCCACCTTTCAACCTTGTCTGGAGCATGCTGCCTTGCACACATCACTATACTCCGGCTCATTCCTTAAGAGACAGCCACCCTCCTTTTACTTATCACAGCACTCAAGCTCAGAAGTGCTGGGACCAGAGAGATAGTACATGGACAGGGTGCTTGCACGTGGTGTCCTGGGGTTTGATCCTGGGCATAACCTATGGTCCCCAGAGACTCAGAAGTGACTCCTGAGTGCAGAGCCAGGATCTCCTCGTGTTCTCTTCCAAAAGATTTTTTTTAAAAAGTGCTAATTTTTTTTTTTTTTTTTTTTTGCTTTTTGGGTCACACCCAGCGATGCTCAGGGGTTACTCCTGGCTCTGCACTCAGGAATTACTCCTGGCGGTGCTTGGGGGACCATATGGGATGCCGGGGATCGAACCCGGGTCAGCCGCATGCAAGGCAAACGCCCTACCCGCTGTGCTATCGCTCCGGCCCCAAAAAGTGCTAAAATTTTTAAGAAGAGAATCAGTATGAGTCCAAATCTGGGGGCCCAGGATGTAGCTTAGTAGTAAATCACTTGCCTTGCAAGTGTGAGACCCATGGTTTGATATTCCACACTGCTGGCAGGGGTGGGGGTGGGGTGTGTGGAATCCATGGAATGGAGAATTGGTACAGTGGGAAGTAGTGTATAAGTGTGTAGGGTGCTTGCCTCCCACACAGCTCACCCAGGTTCAACCCCTGCCATCTGTGGTCCCCAAAGCAGTACCAAAAGTGATCCCTGAGCACAACCAGGTGTGGATTAAACACACTCTTACTCCCCCCAAAAAGCAAAAGGTAAAAAAAGGATCCAGATTAATGTTCCGTGAGGTGAATTTCTTTTTGTTTTGTTTTTTTGGCTTTTTGGGTCACAACTGGTGATGCTCAGGGGTTACTCCTGGCTCTGCACTCAGGAATCACTCCTGGCAGTGCTCAGGGGACCATATGGAATGCCAGGAATCGAACCCAAGTTGGCTGCATGCAAGGCAAACACCCTACCTGCTGTACTATCACTCCAGCCCTTTTGTTTTGTTTCAATGGGTGATCCTAAGAATCTGTGGGTCCTCATCTATGACCTCATGGCTATCACCTCATGGTCTCAGGTCTACTGTCCCCTTTCTGGGTGAAAAGAAAGAATACCAGTTCCAGATGAAGCATTCATTCCTATTTCCAAGCTCTCCCCAACAGAAAAAGTAAGGCTTAGTTCAAGTTTCCAAACAAGAATTTATTCTTTTTTTTTCCCTAAAAAAAAAAAAAGTACCAGGTACAATTTTTCCTGTGTGTTTTTTTTTTCTTTTTCAAGTTTCAGCAAATGCTTGTTCCCCTCAGCCCAGTCCCAAGAGTCAGGGCTAAGGCTTGATTAGAGTGTGGAGTGGGGAGTAGGATAGTTGGGAACCACATGTCTGAGTTTGAGGGGTACCCCTCACCCCAGCTGAGGTAGGTTGGGTCAGAGTCTGGCCGGGTGAGAGGAGGCACCCCAGTCCATGGCCCTGACTCTGCCCCCTGAACACCTTCCTCAGTCAGGACCCCAAAGTAAGGAGTCAGAGGCAGGAGGAGAAGGACAGTGGGGTCTGAAGCCCGAGATGAAGGGTGGTTAACACTCAAGATGTATGTGCACACATTATTCTTTCTCACTCACACCAACACCACACACACACACACACACACACATATCATACACACAGAGGCTGTATATATGTATATGCCTGTGCACACACATATAAGTTGGTTTTCAGAGAGGGGTCAGAAGGTGGTGAACATGAAAAGACTAGGAAGGACAGGGGAGGCTGAGTCTTTGGCTAGCGACTCAGTCCTTCTGGAATAACCTCTCTGCCATCAGCTGAGGGAGACCAGTTCTCCCACAGCTATCACCTCAGCCTATTCAGCCCCTGAGGGCGGAGCAGTATCTGAGAGTGGGAAAGGAGGGGGGGCAATGGCAATTTTCAGGTTTGGGTGGTCACCAAGGCAATCCAATTGGAATAAATTATAAATTAAAAATAAATAAAATAATAAGTGGCCCCTGCCCAGGACAGGGAGGCAACGCTGGCATGACTTGCCTGGGAACTTGGGACAATCAGGGTAGCTCTGGTTCCTTTCTCCCCACTATCTAAGCTGGCCTGGTAAATCCAAGGAGGGGGGCAGGCACGTGAAGTACTCAGAATAGGGCAGAGTGTGGCAAGGATCTGAAGCTGGAAACACCCAAATAACCAATTTGGTCATGAGCATGGCGAGGGCTTTACTTCAAGCCAGGAGAGTCTCTCGCCTTTGATCCACATGATCTCTCTGTCCAGGATGAGCAGATGGGCAGGTCCCTGACCCATAGGAGTTCAGGGCACTGGCAATCAGGGCAAAGGTGAATAACGTGGATTGTGAGGGGCCTCTGTTACAGCCTGCAGTTCGTAGGGGAGCCCTGTGTCCAGTTCCAGGCTCCGACGGGAAAAAAGCAGGCGGATGTCTCCATGTAGGCTTAAGCGGCCTGAGCGGGAGCTTCGGAACCTGGAGGAAGACGAGATGAGAAGTCAGTGGAGAGAAGACAGGCAAAGAGCAAAGAGCAAACCAATTTGGAAGAGGGTCCTCTTCATTGGCCTTCCACTGCCCAGGGCCTTGTCCTCACCTGAGGTGCAGCAAGTAACAGAGGAGGCGGCGGGTGGGGTTAGCATTTCCCTCCTCACCCACAGGCACCAAAAAGAGGCGATGGCGCAGGAAGGTCATGTGGGCAGCAGGCATGTCCGAGAAGTCAAAGGTCACGAGGAACATCTTCACCACAGTCTGGTTGGGGTTAAATAAGGTCTGGGGGCAGGCAGGAGAAGCAAGGTCAGTAGGGCTTAGGAGCTGCCTGCCTCTCTCCCCACCCCCCTGGTCCAGGGGAGAAACTCACCACTTGGATGGTACCCATCTTGGGCACGCTGTAACCCTTCCTCCCCAGTGGGTTCAGATCCACGACGCCCTGGGAAGGCCATGGAGCCATCAGCCATGGAGAGTCCCGAACACTCATCCACTTTGTAATCTCTCACTCTGCATCCTGGCCAGGCCCTGCCCCTCTCCCTGCTCTTCATTAGAAGGCCCAACCTGGCCCTGAGACACTCCCAAATGAGGGACATCAGAAGATAGTGTCCTGTCTCTGTCCTGCCCTCTAGCCTGTTCTCTGATCGAGCTCACTCTGGATTGGGGTTAGGTCATACCAGGAAGGGGGCCGGGGCATTTTGCTCAGAAACATCAAAGAAGGTGACAGTGACAGGCAGCGTGACATGCTGGGGGCAGTAGGATCCACTGGCTCCAATCTCTGCTGTGAAGCCCTCAATGTGGCCGGATGGTGCAAAGCGTCCTCGCAGCAGTGATTCCTGGGGCAGGCATGAGAAAAACACATTATGAAAGAGAGGCCCCGCCCTTTCCTTATCCACCAACCCACTTCCCCCAGGACCCGCCAATCCCGCAAAACCCAAGGGGAACTACCTCAAAGTTGCCCAACAGGGTACGGCTGACGGCGGGGGTAGGAACAGGGGAGGCACTGGGGGAGCTCAGCAGGCCTGGCCCCTTCCGGAGGCTTCGAAGAGAGCTCCTGGCAGGGGAGGGGACACAGAGTGGGCATGCTGGAGGTGATCTGGAATGCCTGCACCCATCCTCCCCCATGAGGCTCCTGCCCTGGGGTCCCTGCCTGGTCTTGAAAGGATCAAATGGACTTTTGCCCCCATTTTCATGGACAGGGTAGAGGGAAAAGCTGGTTACTTACAGCTTCAGGCGACGGGCACCTTTCAGCCTCCGCCCCATGGGACTGCAGTCTGCTGGGTCCTGTGGGAGGGGAGATGGATGGGTAAGATGGGGTGTTGGGTGTGGGCTCAGGGGTTCATCACAAGCCAGCATAGAGACAGGCCCTAGTTCTTTCCCTTTCCCCACACATTGCCTCCACTCCCTACTTACCAGCACAGGCTCTTTGGGCCCAGGCAGCAGGTGACTCCAGAAGGGTGTGGCTTTGGCATCAGAACTGTTGGCAGCAGGAGGTTGGCCCAGGGATCCCCGGCGCCTCCGAGGGGCTGGCCCCTCATCCTCAGAGCTGGCATCCAAGGTTTCTCCAGCAGGAAGCAGCCTTCGCTTGGTGGGGCAGGGGCCTGGAGGTCCAGGGCCAGGGGGTGTGTGCTCGGGACTGTGCCCATTGGCAGTGCCAGGGGATTCCCTAGGCCAGGGGCTGCCCCCATTGCCCACCCCGGCTACTGGGCTCTTGCCCCCTATTTGTGCAAGACGGTGCAAATCAGTGTCAAGTGTGTGCAGCTGGCCGGGAGGGGCTGGCCCTGGGCACTCCCCCAGCGATCCTTGTCCCCCTGGATCTGGGGCAGCCCAGTCTCTGGTGTGCAAAGTATCGCAGGAAGCATTTGATGGGGGCCAGAGGGGACTCTGAAACCCGGAAGTCCAAGGTGAGGTGGTGCTGCCTCCCTGTTCCACAACACAGAGGCCGTGATGGCAGAAATGTTGGCTGGCCACGCCCAGTCCCGGCCCCAGTCCCTCTGGCCCCAAGAGCCCTGTGGTAGGTGGGTCTTCAGGGGGGAGTCCCTCTCTGGCCCCCAGCCCTGGGCCTCGCTTCAGCTCCCGGGGGCCCTCGGTGGGTGGGGCTGGCCGCTTCAGGACCCTGTGAGGTTCGGAGGCACCAGATGGAGGGGAAAAGATGGATACCTGGTAGACCCCGGGGGACACTGCCCCCCCTGCCGGGCTGTAGCCCATGAAAAGGCCACCCTGGAGGACCCCCTGCCTGGCTGCGGGCTGCGAAGGGCCAGCCTCTGGCTCTGAGGATGGAGACGGCTCCGCCTGCACGTGGCGCATGAAGCTCCCCCTTGGGTCAGGGGGGCCCCCCCACACAGCCTTTATGCTGGGCCTGGGCTGGGGGGCCTGGGGACATCTGTACAAAAGAGAAGAGAAGTAAAGGGGGTCAGACCAAACAAATAATCTTATTCCTTCCTTCTGAGTCTTGCTGGCCTGAAGTGACCTTCTGGAGTCCTGGTGGGGTGGAGATGTACAAAGCCCCAGAGATGAAGGACACAGAGAGGCCACTCCCCAGTTCTGGTATGAGGGGATGCTTAGCTCAGATGTCTTCTTGCCCTACTCCCCTGCCCCTGCTCCCCCATCAGCTCTCCCAGGCACTCACCCCGAAAAAGAGGCCTGAAGCCTAGCTGTGTATTTCCTCTTCTTGACTGATGCCTTGCTCTTCTAGGTTGCAGTCTGGTCCATGCCCGCTGCACTGGCAAGGTGACTGCCACCATCCCGTGCAGCTCCTGGGCTCAGCCAGACCCTGAGGGGAGAAACACAGGCTTGAGCCAGGATCTCTGAAGTCGGGGCTAGGCCTCTTCTTTCACCATGGGCCCTCTGCCTTCCCAGTGAGGAGAGCCTCACACCAAATGGGCAAGCCTGGGGTCTGGGGCCCGGGGGTGGGGGGCAGTGTTGGGCTGGTTATGGAGTCAGAGACAAGATGGGTCTTGGCTCCATGAAATAAGGATGGGAGAGGCAAGCTGGAGAGCACTGACTAGTGTTGCAGGTAGGGAGCTTGCCTTGCATGAGGCTGACCCAGATTCAATACCCAGCACCCTAGGGGAAAAGTAAATAGAGACAGGTGCTTAGTAGTCAAGGTCAATACCTACTACAGGCTCAGGTAGGCAGGGTCACCCCTGCCCTGAGTGAAAACAGAGGTCAAAAAGGTGCCCAAGGGGGCTGGAGTGATAGCACAGCAGGTAGGGCGTTTGCCTTGCACGCAGCCGACCTGGGTTCGATTTCCAGCATCCTATATGGTTCCCTGAGCACCGCCAGGGGTAATTCCTGAGTGCAGAGCCAGGAGTGGCCCCTGTGCATCACCCAGTATGACCCCAACAGAAAAAAAAAAAGGTGCCTAGTAGCCAGCTCTAAGGGTTGAAGCACATATATTCATAAACAAGTCCTGAGTTCAGTCCCCAGTAAAGCATGGACACCCTTCCCCCATCCAGCACCAAGGAAAATGATCCCTGAGCACAGTTTAGGAAGCTCCCCCGAAATGCTGGATGTGGTCCCCACACCAAGACCAAACAAAAATGATACCCCAAGATCCAAGAGATCATGCCAGCTGAGAGATGGCAAGGGCAAAAATTCAGCCCCACCATTCAAGTCCTCAGTGGGCCCAAAGTTGTACAACTCCCTTCCCATATGTCTAGCATCAAAGGACCAAGAAGCCAATGAAGGGCAGAGGTTTATACAAACTCACCCCATCAGTCCTTCTCAGAAGAACAAACCTCAGTTCAGCTCAAAGCAGGCCCTTTCGCCTTAAACTCTGAAAGGCCACAGCAGTCCGTCCCATTAACAGAATCTAAATCTAACCCCAAACAAGTCTGGGGAGGATGAGATACTGCCAGCAGGCATTTTTCAGGGCCGCCCCTCGGAGGCCCTGCAAGCTAGAGATAAGGCAGCGGCAGTCAGAGAGCTGGAAACAACTAGGAGAGCCCCTCTAGCCCTCCCAGCACATTCAACACCCCCTCAACTCCTTGCTTTTCTGCCAGGTCACAAGATACTCTTCACTGACTGGTCCACTAGCCTAGAGCCCAGAGTGGGTGAAGGTCATCTCTCTTCACTGGGAAATGTCGCCCGGGATCTGATCCTCTTCTAGACAGTAATTGTGCTGCCTGCTATCCATAAAGCCCTTTCAGTTTCCAGGAATACACCCTGTATGTGAGCCCAGGGCCTGTCCTTCTTTAGCCAGGACGATGTTCTGACAACCCCAGACCCCACTTGCTCTCCTCTGAGACCTCACCCTTGGCAGTGTGACTACTTCCTGTAACCCAGTGACAGTTCTGTTCAACCCTGTGGGTAAGGCATCTAAACTGATCAGAGGGTTCTTGAGGCTAGGACTGGACCTCACTCCTCTGCCCAACCCCAACCACAGGTGTAAGCACATAGCAGGGCCCAACCAAAGGTGGAATGATGGGAGTTGGCAAAAGTACCTGCCTCACAAGCATGAGACCAAGAGTGGATCCCCAGAGCTGACCACACGTGCAGAGCAGGATTCTGGAGATGCTGCTGTTTGGGACCCTGGTACTGTAGCACACTGCATCTCTGGAGCACCATGACCAGGTGGGTGTTAGCACCCCAGTGGGTGAACTCCACAGCCAAATCTGCTACCCCCAACAAGCACGACAGTAAGAATGTGTGTGTACAACTAACAAGTCTGACCCCGGGAAAGCACATGTGTAAGCACTGCTAACAAACCACTTGACCCCCTGATGCCAGTATAGCAGCTTTCAAGCATCATAACTAATTGTGCTAAGTGTGTGGCCCCAGCTCACACCAACATAAACAACAACAGCAAGGGATGGAGACAAAAAAGAGTAAGAATGCAAGCCTCAGAGATCTGGGTAGCAGTCCTAACAGTGCAGGGGAAAACTCCCAGAATGAAGCAGATGAATTGTATGGGGGGAAATCGGCAATCACAGAGGTGGGAGAGTGGTAAGGAGAGAAGGGAGACGGGTGCTATAAAGCATTCCTACCCCAAATTGCCATCACTGTACCCCACACTATGCTATTTCACCGAGTTCACATTAGAACTGGGATCCCTGTGGAAATTCTTGTTCCCTGAGGTGGGTGGAGCTGCTGGAAAGGGCAGAATGCCAAGGGCAGAGCTGTCTGAAGGTACAACCTGTACTAATCTCTGTCCCTCCTTTCCTTTACCGGAGCCACACAGATTCAGGAAGAGCCTCTTCCTTAGCACTCCCCCCACCAGGTCCTTCCTCCCTGCGGCTTCCCGAGCCCTTGCCCTGGGGGAAGCCAGGTGGTGACATGCTGCCCTCCTTGACCCCAGCATGCCTGGTATCTGTTTATTACCCCAGAGCCCTCCCGGTTCCTGCCCTGTCAATAAGAAGCTAGAAGACTCATTTCCCTGCCACCCAGTCAGTCTGGCTCTAGATCATGACTTCAAGCTGACTCATGGGGCAGGACTTCAGGGCGGGCGGAGGGGGGACGCAGTAGGCCAAGCCTCACTCTGTGCAGGGGGTGGGCAGCAGCTGGCGTCCAACAGCTGTACCAGGCTGTGACTGGCAAGGACTACAGCTCCCAACATGCCAAGGGAGCAAAGTCGGCAAAAACAACAAGTCCCATAATACCATGGAGTCTGTACCCTCATACACCTGCTAGGCCTGCGAGGAGGGGGAAGTAGGTGTTGGTCTAAGTACAAGCCCTGGGCTTCTCCTCTTCCCTTCAGAATTAATAATATCCATTCCGACCCAGAACGAGGGTGGCAGGAAAAATTCCTCTGCATGTGCTTTCCACACTCATCCTGTTGGGGAGAACTGCTGGCAGCTGCTCCACTTTTTATCCTATACAGACCCACACAAGCTAAGCCAGTTCCCAGAGACCACCACTGAGGGAGGAAGGTCAATCTCACCAATTCCTTGGCAGCTGGCTAGAACGCTCCACCTTCAGAAGCAGAGGGGAGCCGACTGCACCTCCTCTCAACAAGCTGGCAGACTCATGTCAGCTCCCGTGTTCCTGGTTCTGGAGGACCCCCCCCCACTCCCCTCCCCCGCACCCCTCACTAGCCTCCCAGGTTAATCTCTCACCCCTGTCCTCCCCACAGCCTGGGACAGGCCCCATTCCCGACTGGATCTTCAGAGATTCGCTCATTTCCCCTAGCACACACTCACCCCGCTCCCAAATTGGCTCTGCCGCGGCGGCCGCTGCTCCGGGCCCTTCCGTCCCGTCCCGGTCCCTCCCCTCGAATCCCTGGTACCTCCCCGCCACGGGCCCCCAACTCAGACAAAGGGTGGCTCAGGCTGAGCCCTGCTCTGCTAGGCGCTTCTCAGTTCAGCTTCGTGTGCAACACTAGCGGGCTCGGGAGCCCGCAGCCCCCCAGCTGCTGCCGCGCCCCTCCCCGCGACTGTCCCTCCCGGTGGCCGCCCGGGCTTCGCGCTGCCGACTCCGCTGCCCCTCTGACTCACAGGCCATTTCCTACCAGCTGATGGGGCCGCCCGCCCCGCCCAGCGCTTCGCTACCCCCTCCGCCGCGGCAGAGGCCGCCACGCCCCCCTGAGACCACGCCCCCCGCACACAGCGCCCGGGATCATTGGCCCGAGCGGGGCCAGCCTTCCCAAGACCTCAAGTATGAAGCACGCCCCCTTCAGGGGACGCGCTCCCATTGGTCCGCCAGGGGGCAGGCCTACTCAGAGTCGCCCCGCCCATCTCGTTAACCTCTCAGCTGCCAGAGTCCAAAGCTGCTCCTTGCCCTGCTATTTAACCCTTTCAAAGACGTAAGCCTTATACTTCTCACTCACCCTGCCCTCCCTCTTCCGAGACAAGTTAATAGGACGCCCTAGGGCTTTCATAGACACAGTTTGACAATCTTCAAAGTCAGTCTGCTCTTGCCACACCAGACCCCAAATATCCTCACTCCCATTCATCTCTCCCTGCTTTGCAAACCAGAGACCAGAGGACTGTTGGAGACCAGGACGCTACTTTTATACTGGAGTATTTAAATGAAAAATTTATTAAGTAATTTCTATCTTCTTTCATTGAGAAATGTGTACTCTTTTCTTTCTCTATATTGAAGTTTCTTTGCCTTCATTTGAGGAGCCCCAAGGGCCTCTGAAATAAGAGTATATTTAATTAAAAAAATTTTAAAAAAATTTTGTCTTTGGCCACACTCTGCTATGCTCAGAGTTTACTCCTGGTGGTGCTCAGGAATCAAACTGGTGCCAGGGATTGAGCCTCTCTCTGCTGTATGCAAGGCAAGCACCTTACATTCAATGTTCTATTTCACTGTCCCAGGGATACATTTTAATTCAGGGCCTAATCATCCGTTTTTGTGTCTCATAACTTTCATTCTGAGATCAGGCTGCTTTATCCCCTCAACCAGTTCTGTTCAAAGGTCCTGGATCAGGGAGGCAGAACACCTAGGGTGGTGGGATAGGAAGGTGGATGCCTAGAATGGGGGAAACATCCCCAACTCTCGAGCTCATCTCCATGACTCATAGTTCTCTTGAAACTCCCCACCCACCCCCTGAGTCACTGGGCCCCAGGTCCAGCCCAGACCCAGCCATATTAAGTGGCAGCAGAACCAGCATTCCAAATTCTTGTCCTTCTGGTCTTTAAATGACCAGGATAGAAATCTGCAAGGATTAGGCCTTATATGACACTCTTTAACAGGGGCTGTCTTTGGGGGAGGAAATTTAGAAAATAAATTCTCTTTCTCTCTGCACTTGTCAGCAGTCAAACAATTCGGAGTTTAAAGGGCTTTTTCTCCCAGTCCTCCACACATATAGGAAGCAAACATCAGAAACAAAAAGAGGGAAGACTCAAATGGAGAATGGGCATCAGCCTGGACCAGATTCACGGCTGATTCTCCAGAAATGTTGTGGGGAGGGGAGGATGTGTGTTGACATTCCTCTAGAGTTCAGAGGCCACAGAAGGCCTAGGATTATTTCTTCTTGGTGTAGTGAGGCCTAAGGTCCACAAGCTGCAACTGGACAGTGAAAGAGGTTTTTCTCCCCCTACTTCCTCCTTGTGCCTTAGATTTAGAAAGGACAAGCAAATAACACTTTGTTCCTCAAGACCCCCTTCTCACCTCAGACCACAGGGAAAACCCTGAGAAAGAAACCAGTTGCCATGGCTTGCTATTTCTGTAAAGCGAAGAAACAGGATTAAGAAAAATTCCAGCAGTTTGAATAAAACTTCAGACTACCAACATAAGAGCTTACTTATCTTAGTAAAATCTACTGGGAAACCAGGTAGACAAACAGCACTACAGGAGAGGAACTTTGATGACGCCACCTTTTTTCTATCTTACTGCCTGTACTGTAGGCCCAGCCTTTATTATCTGCAAAGGTCAGAGGGCAATAGTTCAGGGATAAGGATCAAAGTTATTCCAAGCTTCAGTGTATGCATGGAAAAACAGCATGGTGGAATCAATAGCCTTTACCTGGCTGCCCAAAATTCTTACCCTGCTTTGTATTTTGGTATGTCAACATCAATAGCCACTATGCTCCTTTCCCCCTGCAGTTTTCTCCCTTTATTAAAACAGAAGCTCTATGAGAGCAACAACTTTGTTGTTTTGCTTAAGCTGGTATTGTCAGAATCAACACCATTGCCTGGCACAGAAGAGGTGCTCAGTAAGCTTTGAGAGAACAAAGAGCCTTGGACCTACTGAACAAGAATCAGGAGATCTGGGTCCTAACTCCTGCTCTTTCACTGTAAGACAGGGAGAAAATCATGGTCTCTTTGACTTTGAATTAGGATTGGTATAACTGATGATAACAGAAGGTCTCTCCACTTAATCTATTATAATTCAGATGGAATTTCATATTCAACTTCCAGAGGATGGGCCCAAGTGTCTGAATGCTGTGTCGCTTGTGCAAAGCAGAAAGGTTATATGTTCCAGTCCAAGCACAAGCAAACTGAAGCCCTTTCTCCCCCTTGCCCCCACCACTCAAACAAATGCCTCAGATCCAAGGAAGTTGGACTGAGTCTACTCTAAGCCAGCCAGTGAGTGACAGGCTGGGAAGCTGTGTTACCATAGCAATCAGCTCCTCCTCAAAAGGCTTCAGCCAGCTCCTTTACCCCACCCTACCCCAAGGCTTTGTCTGGCCTCAGCACCCCCTCCCTTTCCAGCCAGTGTCGGCTAAGAGGAGTTTGGCTTGGGGCCCCTTTCAGCAGCACTGTCACACTCATTCAGCCACTGTGTGGAAGGCAGGCCTTTCCCACCCTCTCTCAGGCAACCCAGGGGTGTATGAACATGCACGACCCCCCCAAAAAAAAAAACCCTGGCAGTAAATTAAGTCCCTTAAGGAAAATTAGGAGCCCCTCACCCTCAAACTAAGTCCTTGTCTCAGTTCTGACAGCTTCCAAGTCTAGAAATGTGGAAGGCCATTCTTCTTCCAACTGAGCTTGAACCTCACATCCCCTCTCAATTTCTGTCTACAATACTGGGTCTTTGCAAAACACAGATCAAAGACCCTTAATACTTCTCACCATTTCCCCTTCCCATTGAAGTCCAGATTTTTTATTTTTTTGGTGGGGTTAGGAAGGGGGTCACACCTAGCTGTGCTCAAGGCTCCCTACTCTGTGCTCAGGGGTCACTCCTGGAGAGGTTAGGAAGACTATATCTGGTGCTGGGGATTGAATCTGGGTCAGCAGTACACAAGGCATTATCTGCTATACTATCTCTCTGACTCAAGCCCTGAATTCTTGAGGGCCTCAGGGTTCCCCATTCGAAGAAGGAAAGGGGTGGGAAAATCAACTGGCAAGTGGTAAAAAATGTAGCTTTTAGTCATTTATGGGTTGGGGGCTTTTGGGAGAAACAGTGGTAGTGCTGAGGGGGTAAGATCTGGATCCTGGCTGCTGGCAACTGGGGTCTCTGGCCCATGAGTACAAAGTCCCTGGCAGGGCACGGCTCCTAGATGGGCAAGGACCAAGCCTGGCCTCAGGGTGAGGAAGGAAGTGGGAAATGAGCACACCCAGAACATAAGGGCAGGGCAAAAACAGGGGGGAGGGGGAAGACAGGGACCAAGGCAGGCCTCTGAGGAACAGTAACTGAGTGGAAGATTTACAAGAATTGAATTGGGGAAGGGGGAAGAGGAGTCCCCAAGGATATCAGCTAGGGGGGAGAAACCTCAGTTTCTGATAGACATATGGCAGAGGGTTCAGGAAAGAGTCACAGCACCCAGAGGCTCTGGCAGAGTGCTCAAGCCAGGGGTGGAGTTAGGAGTTGAAGAGCCAGGTGCACTGCAAACAGGCTCCTCCACGCCACTCATTCCATCTCGTTCCTAGAACACAGTCCGCGGACAACTTCCTGGAGCCTCCACAATGCAGATCGTTATTTTCCCAAAGCCCTAGAATTGGGACGTGGAATCCCATCCCCCACCCCACCCCCACTGCTCAGTACAGCCCCATCCCTTAGTCCTACAAGCCCCATCAATCTGGACCACCAGCCAGCCCTTCTTGAACGTCACAGCACCTTTCCTCCCAAATTGCCTTCAGATCCCCTCCCCCTCCAGCAAGGCCTCCAACCTCTCACATCAGCCAGCAGCCCTCGACCCTCTCGCTGTTACCTCCCACCTCCACAAAGCCCTCTCGCCCCTCTCCACCCCATCAGGGCCCCCGGAGAAGGCACCTCCTTTCCCATACAGTGAACCCCCAACTCCTTTTCCCAACTGTCTTCTTTGCCCCTCCCCCCCACCACAGTCGCTCTATCCTCTCCTTCCCTTGCGTGCCTCCCCCCACCTCCTCACGTCGGCCAAAGCGCACCCCCAGTCCTTGCCCCCGGCTTCTCCGCGCACCCCGCCCCACACCTGTAGTTCCGTGAGTCCCGTTGCACCTGGGGAGGTAGTGGATTAGGGGAGTTACTGAGCGGCCCTAGCTGCAGCCTCGGTCGGCAAACCTCGCCCCTTGGGCTCGAGCCCCGCCCCCCCGCAGGCCCGGGCCCGCCCTCTCCCTTGTCCCACCTCCTGTCTTTCCCCCTCCAGTCGGTCCCCTTTCCCCGTTTCTGTAATTCCTCAGACTCCTCCCCGGCGTGCAGGCCCCGCCCCCAGGAGGTGGCACCTCCCCTTCTCCCCAGGATCCTCGGCTAGCGGCTGGCTAGCCTCCTCATCCTCGTCCCCTTTTGGTCGCTCCGCCCCTCGGATTCCAGCCCGACCGAACCGGTGCCAGGCAGGCCCCCTTTCAGCAACAGCAGCAGCAGCAGCAGCAGCAGCAGCAGCAGCAGCCCCCTCCCCTCTGGATCCCTCGGCTTTCCTGCAGCCGCCCCCCCCTCCCCCGACCCCCCAGCCCCTTTCTCCAGCTCGCCTCACCCCCGGGGCGCTCGCGCTCCAGCCCCGGATCCGCTGTTCTGATTGGCGGCGCTGGCCCCAATGACTGGCGGCGGAGACAAAGTGAAGGCTGCAGGTCGCCTGAGGTCCCACCCCGGCCACGTGCGGCTTCTGTGATGACAGGTCTAGGGGGCGGGGCTTCCTGCTGCTGGCCGGGGGCCCAAGACTGACCAGCTTGCGCCTGGGCTGGGGGCCCACTGCGAGCCGGGCCTTCGCCTCGGGGCGCTGAGTCCGAGCGGGCTTTGGCGCCGGGGCAAGCCTTTAACTGGTATAAGTCAGTGCAAAGAGTCTCAGGGGCTTTGTGAAATAGGGGCAGTGTGTGTGTAGGGGCCCTCCTTTGTTTTTGCTGGGGTGGGAGAGATAGTACAGCGGGTAAGGCGCTTGCCTTGCATGCCGCTGACCCAGGTGCGATCTCCCGGCATCACCTATGGTCCGCCGCACACCGTCAGGAGTGATCCCCAAAACACACACACCACACCACACCACACCATACACACACAGACACACACACACACACAGATGAAGAGAGGTTTCTGCCTACCCTGTACGAAGTCTGGCTTGTGCGCGGGCAGTACCTGTGGAGGTGGTCACAGAGGAACCATATGAATGGTACAGGACTGTGTTCATGCCCCGCACAAGAGGGTCTCCAATCGGAGGAAAGGATCTATGTACACATTTCTAGAGAACTATGCAACTCAGTTAGCTCAGCAATCTTCCAACTCCTTCCGCCAGCTGCAGGGATGCTGTGAGAATCTGTGCTTCCCAGCCATCGGTAGGTGGCAGCACCGGAGCCGTGCGGAGCAGTGACCCCGATTCGCAGGGCCGCCTCTCTAAGCAGCTGAGGGTATTGGTGGATCGCACCTAATCAAGTTAGAGCAAGAAGGAGCCACATAATTAGGTACCTGTGATTTTTTTCTTCTCTTTCATGCATTTAACTTAACCCGGTTACTGAACACCAGTGTGTGCTAGAGAACAAAAGGAGGGAAGAAAATTCTCTGCCTTTAGGAACTTTTTGGTTGTTTCTTTTATTTTTTAAATTGAATCACCTTGAGATACACAGTTACAAAATTGTTCTTGATTGAGTTTCATACAATGTTCCAACATCAGAGCATGTTTTCTGCCAAAATGTCCGGGTTTCCCCCTACCTTTTCCACCAGCCTGCTCTGCTTCTATGGCAGACGCTGCTTTTCCTTCCTTCCTTCCTTCCTTCCTTCCTTCCTTCCTTCCTTCCTTCCTTCCTTCCTTCCTTCCTTCCTTCCTTCCTTCCTTCCTTCCTTCCTTCCTTCCTTCCTTCCTTCCTTCCTTCCTTCCTTCCTTCCTTCCTTCTTTTCTCTCTTTTCTTTCTCTCTTTCTTTCTCTCTTCCTCTCTTTTTCTCTTTCCTTCTTTCTTCTTCTTTTTTTTTTTGGCTTTTTGAGTCACATCCGATGACACACAAGGGTTACTCCTGGGTCTGCACTCAGGAATTACTCCTGGTGGTGCTCAGGGGACCATATGGGATTCTGGGGATCAAACCTGGGTGGCCTTGTGCAAGGCAAATGCTCCTCTACCTGCTGAACTATGGCTCCAGCCCCCAGACACTTTTTCTTCCCTACCCCCAACATTTTTCCTTTTAGGCACTGAGATTTGCAATACTGTTACTGAAAGGGTATCATGCATTATCACTTTACCTCCTTTCAGCACTCAGTTCTTGCTCTCAGTGATCATTTCCAACTATCATTGTCATGGTGGTCCTTAAGGAACTTGTTTTTTGTTTTTTTTTTTGCTTTTTGGGTCACACCCAGCGATGCTCAGGGGTTACTCCTGGCTTTGCACTCAGGAATTACTCCTGGCGGTGCTTGGGGGACCATATGGGATGCCGGGGATCGAACCCGGGTTGGCTGCGTGCAAGGCAAACGCCCTACCCGCTGTGCTATTGCTCCGGCCCCAAGGAACTTGTTTTTATTTAGTTATTAGGGACACACCCAGCGGTGCTCAGGGGTTATTTGTGGATTTGTGCTCAAGGGACATTCCTGGTGGTGTTCAGGGAGCCATACATGGGGCCCCAGATTGAACCATGCAAGGCTTAACATCCCCCCTCTTTTTTGGCTTTTTGGGTCCCAGATGGCAATAGTCAGGAGTTATTCCTGTCTCTGCACTCAGGAATTATTCCTGGTGGTGCTCGGGGGACTATATGGGATGCCAGCGATTGAACCCAGGTCGGCTCTGTGCAAGGCAAAGGCACTGGATTATCACTCTGGCCCAATATTGAAATATTTTAATCTTAGAGAGAGTAAAATTGGAAAGGTTTTGCATAGGGAAAAAAAACCACTGGGCTTGTAGTCATTTGTATTGGTATAAGTACTGTATAAATTTATATAATCTATACAAATTTGTTCATCTAGAAAAATCCTCCTTATTTAATGCAGTAATTAGGATCAAATCCAAACCTTCACACATGCAAGGCATGGACTTTCCATAGTAAGCCATATCTTGGCCTCCATAACAACTTAAAGAAAAAGTGGGGGTGGCAGGGAGATAGTACAGAGGTTACAGTATTTGCTTTGGACATTGCTGACGCAAATTTGATCCCTGGCACACTTAATAATTCACTGAGCACTGACAGAAGTGATCCCTGAGCACAGAACCATGAGTAAGTTCTACACACAGCCAGGTGTAGACCAGAAACAAAACCAAAAAAATATGTGATCTATGGTGGATAATGTTGCTCATGTGAGATATAGAGAAACAAAGCAGAGAAACGGACAAAACCAAGCAAAAACAAAACCATGTACTCAAACCTCAGAACTGAGGTCACCAGATTAGGAAAATGGTGAGGGGGAAGGATCCAGTGAATTGTGGTAAAGGGATACTGATACTTTCTTGTTTTGGTTTTAGAGAGAGAAGAGGAACATGTTTTCAGAAAGGAGAACATTTATATAATCTTGTTAAATTTTGCACATGTGTGTATTGTGCCCTCTCGGGGAGCTTGGTAAGAGTATCCTGCCTGCATGGCAGAGCCTGGCAAGCTACCCGTGGCATATTCGACATGCCAAAAACAGTAACAAGTCTTACAATGGAGATGTTACTGGTGTCCATTCAAGCAATTGATGAGCAATGGGACGACAGTGATATAGTGTTTGTTGGGGGTGGGGGAGGGCCACAGTCCTTGTTGCTCAGGCTTTGCACGTGGTAACCTGAGCTCAATCCCTGATATACTCTGTAAGGTCCCCTGAGTCCTGCCAAGAGTGATCATTGAGTAAAGAGCCAGGAGCAAGCCCTCAGCAACCACTGCTGAGTGTGGCCCAGTGTCCCTGTACTTCAACACCCCCACCCCCGGCACATAAACAATGGGTATATTATTGATTACAATGTCATAGAATCTTGAGGCAGTATCTAGCATTCTGCCTGACCTAACAGGTTTCAAATGGAACTTTGGTAGCTGCTAGTTCTCTCATCTCAACACAGATCTAGGGGTTATTATCAGATATGAGGATACACAGGCTTCTGGGACTGCTGTACAGAAAGAAGTTTCTAGTCTGACCCTTCCTATAGGATAGTCTCCCTTTCCTTCCTGTTTTCTCTGAGATCTCTCAGCTTCCATTACAGTTGTCCCTTTTCTAGCTTCCTTCTGTTTCTCTGCTCACAGAATTATAGAAGTCTTCCAATTGATTTTGGTTTCTGAGCCACACCTGGTAGTGCTTAGGGTTTACTCCAGTTTCTGTGCTCAGGGATCACTTGGTTGACTTGGGAGATTGTACGTGGTGCCAGAGGTTGAACCAGGATCTGGTGCATGCAAGGCAAACTCCGTACCTGATGTACCATTGCTGTGTCCCCCAAAGAAGCTTTTCAATTGATTCCAGTGTTTTTATTATTTATTTATTTATTTGCTTTTTGGATCACCCAGCGATGCACAGGGGTTACTCCTGGCTCTGCACTCAGGAATTACTCCTGGTGGTGCTTGAGGAACCATATGGGATGCTGGGAATCGAACCCGGGTCAGCCGCATGCAAGGCAAACACCCTACCCGCTGTGCTATCGCTCTAGGCCCTCCACTGTTTTTAATCTTTCACAAGTAGACAGTTCCCTAAATTTCACTATATCTACTATACTCATTCCTAATGTACAGCCAAAAATAAAGACACTAGGGAAGACTGGGGAGAGGGCTCAAGGGCTGGAGTGTATGCATTGCATGCAGAAGCCCTGGGTCCCAGTCCCATGTTTTGGGCACATTCATGGTGCCCAGAATACCTCCATCTGTAGCCTGAAAACAAACAAGCCAAACAAAAAGAACAGAAAGAGATAGGGCATGTGTTTGGAAGGCACATGTCCCCTTCTATCCCGAACAGGTGTTGCCCTCATGGCCTTTGAGCGCCTCTGAGCCTGAGCAACACTGGCTGTGGCCCCCTACAACAATAAAAATAAATAAATTAGAGCACAAGACTCTATGAATTGCTTTTAGTCTCTGAGCAAGGATAAAGGGGTAATTAGGTTTCCCAATATAAGGACATGCTATATTTATTTTCATGCTATTTTTATTATTTTAATTTGAGGCCATACCCAGTATTACTCAGAGGTTAATCTTGGCGTGTGCTGGTGGGAGAGAGGTATGGAACCCAGGTCATCTGCATGCAAAGCATGTGGTCACTGAATTGAGTTATCTCTGACCAGAAAGTCTCATTTCCTAAAGAGTTTTTATCCTAAGAAAATGGATTAAGATTTGAAAAAAAATATGTAATGGGTAAAAGTTTTAAGAAGATTCATTTCCAGGACTGGGGCAATAGCACATAGGGCTGGTTTGTAGAGACCCTGGTTTATTCCTCATACCTCACAGTTCTTCTGAGCACCATTGGGGTGGTCCTGTTGCTCTGCTACATCCAAAAATCACAAAGCTGTGTATTTCTAAGAGTGACCTTGAGAGCCCTTGAACACAGCTTGGGAGGTATTTCCATTCCTGGGATAAAAGAGATACTTTTATTTTTTTTTCCCCCGCTTTTTGGATCACACCCAGCGATGCACAGGGGTTACTCCTGGCTCTGCACTCAGGAATTACCCCTGGCGGTGCTCAGGGGACCATATGGGATGCTGGGAATCGAACCCGGGTTGGCCGCATGCAAGGCAAACACCCTACCTGCTGTGCTATTGCTCCAGCCCCCCCAAAAGAGATACTTTTCTAAAGAAGATGTAGAGAGGGGATGGTGAGACAATATAGTACAGCAGATAGGGCGCTTGCCTTGCATGTGGCCGGCCCAGGTTCTGTCCCTCGCATCCATATGGTCTGCTGAGCCCTACTTGGCATGACCCCTGAGTACAGAGCCAGGAATCAGCCCTGAGTACTGCTGGGTGTGACCCAAATACCAACAAAACAAAAACCAAACAAACACAACTTCACTTACTATTAGGGAAATGAAAACCTCAGTTATCATTTCAGACCTGTGAGACTGGCAATAACATGTTAGCAGGGTATGGAATAAAAGGAACTCTCACACACGGTTTCTAAGAATGTAAATTGGTACAATCTTTATAGAAAATGGTATGGTGATACCTTAAGCTACTAATTACTGTCACTGTCACTGTCACCCCGTTGCTCATCAATTTGCTTGAGTGGACACCAGTAACGTCTCCATTGTCAGACTTGTTATTGTTTTTGGAATATCGAATATGCCTGGCGTTCGAGGAGGATACTCTTGGTAGTTTGCCAGGCTCTCTGAGAGGGACAGAGGAATCGAACCCGGGCCGGCCACGTGCAAGGTGAATGCCCTACCCTCTGTGCTATCGCTCCAACAGAGCTCAAAGGACTGAGCTATGTGGAGTGTCTGGGTTTGACCCTTGTACCACCACATGGGTGCCCTGAGCATGGGAGTGACTCTGGAGCACAGACCCAAAAGTATCCAGTAATGTAGGGTGTGGCCTCAAAACAAACAAAAAAAGCCAAAATAAATCCCTAGAAATAGGACAAATGCTGTGTACTGGTGGCTGCCTCAGGGTGTGGCACCCCAAAGAACAACAAACTAAAAGTAGAAACTCTCTATGACTCAGCAATACCTATTTACTTAAAGAATATAAAAACACTAACAAAATATATATTTATATTTTATGGTAGCATTATTTAAAATATCTGAGACATCTACAGCTGAATAAAAAAGCGGTGGTATATATACACTCAGTGGAACAGCCAGCTATTAAAGATGAAATTCCTGCCCCTTTTTTGGGGGAAAGTTGAGCCACACTCAGAAGTCCTTGGGGGATACTCCCTGTATGCTGCTTGGCATTTATTTCTGGAGACCCTTAAGATACCATGCTATGGTAGGGATCAAACTCAGGTCTCTTACAGGCAAACATGCACTCCAGCCCTTTGAGCCCCCAAATGACAACTCTTGCCTTTTGTGACATGGGTAGAATTTGAGGTGAACATGCTAAGTGGAATTAAGAAAATGAACAATTATTATTTATGGATTCTCTCATATGAAATATATTAACCAAAGCAAATGAACAAACAAATCACAACAAAAGTAAAACTGAAAAATAAGGTGGTTAGCAGAGGGGAAGGAAATGGGAGTGGAAAGGTAGAGAAGGCTCTTTTGATCATAAACTTGACACTAGAACTTTGATGGTGAATGCAAAAAGGAGTTGATTCACAGCTGAGCTAGGGATGTGAAGCGGTGCTTCTGAAGTTTATATAGAATTGTAAACCAAAGGGTAAATAATAATAAAAGTAAACATATTTGAGTATCTAAGTTTTGCCGCTCTTGACGTTGTCCTCGTTTTTTGTTGGAAGGAATACATATACAGCAGTGTTTGGAGCTTACTCCTGCTCAAGGATCACTCTTGGTGGGGCTCGGGGACTATAAGGGGTGCTGGGAATTCAACCTGGGTCAGCTACCTGTAAAGCAAGCACCTTACTCACTGAACTATTGCTCTGGCCCCTGTTGTCCTTTTTCCATATATACATATGTGTGTATATGTGCGTGTGTATGTGCATATATATGTATATGTATTTATATAGTATTAAATTGGTGGCTTTTTTTTTTTTCTTTTTGGGTTTCACCCGGCGATGCACAGGGGTTACTCCTGGCTTTGCACTCAGGAGTTACTCCTGGCGGTGCTCAGGGGACCATATGGGATGCTGGGGATCGAACCCGGGTCGGCCGCGTGCAAGGCAAACGCCCTACCCGCTGTGCTATTGCTCCAGCCCCTAAATTGGTGGCTTTAAGTTAAAATTTTCTAATATCCAGGGCCAGAGTGATATAGTACAGGAATTTAGGTGCTCACCTTGCATGTGAGTGACACTGATTCAATCTCCAGAACCACATATGTTCCCTGAGCACAGAAACAGGAATAGCCCCTAAATATTTCTAGGAGTGACTCCTAGAAAGCAATGACAAAAAGGGGTATCTTCCTCAGGAACCCCTGTTCCATACTATGGAGGCTTTCTGACCTTCCCCCTTATTTCCATTCTCTTAAATATCTAATATGAATTAAGATAAATTGTTTATTTTTAATAGATAATAAAGTTAGACACTTTTCAAGTCTGTTGTACATATATATATATATATTTTTTTTTGCTTTTTGGGTCACACCCAGTGATGAACAGGGGTTACTCCTGGCTCTGCACTCATTACTCCTGGTGGTGCCCGGGGGACCACATGGGGTGCCAGGGATTGAATTTAGGTCGGCCGCCTGCAAGGCAAACACCCTACCCACTGTGCTATCGTTCCAGCCCCTGTTGTACATATTTTTTCATGACTTTTCTGATTAAGTGCTTGAACTCATGTTTCTATTTTGTTGTCTCCTTTTTATATTTCTTTGTAGGAGCTCTTTGTGTAGTCAGGATATAATTCCTTTATTATAGAGATCAATTTCAAATTTCAAATACCTTTTCCACTCTATAGTTTACTTTTTTTTTTCTTTTTGGGTCACACCCGGCGATGCACAGGGGTTACTCCTGGCTCTGCACTCAGGAATTACTCCTGGAGGTGCTCATGGGACCATATGGGATGCTGGGAATTGAACCCGGGTCAACTGCGTGCAAGGCAAACACCCTACCCACTGTGCTATTGCTCCAGCCCCTCTCTAGCTTACTTTTAAAAATTCTATTAAAGGTGTTTTTTAGTGAACAGATGTTCTCTCTCTCTCTCTCTTTGAGGGGGGGCATATACAAGTAATGCTTGGGGGGGTCACTCACTCCTAGTGGTGATGCTAACTTGGCCTTGATTAAACATTATTTCATGTATACTATAAAAATATTTCTGGAGGTTAAGATAAGGTTAATACTTGAATAGGTAGACTAAATGACATCAATTATTCTTTTGGTAAGGGGGACCTCCCAAGCAGTGCTTGTGGGCAATCAACCATACTCAGCAATGTTCAGGAGAACCATGTGGCTTAACCTCTGTACTACTTAACCCCTGTACTACTCTGGTTCTGAAATAGATTATTCTTGGAGCAGGAAAGACAGGACAGTGGATAATACCCACGGCCAACCATGGTTGGATTCCTGGCGTCCCATATGATCCCCTGAGCACTGTCAGTAATTCCTGAGTGCAGAGTCATGAGAGACCCCTGAGAATCATGAGTGTGGCTAAAAAAATAATAAATAAATAAATAAGATTATTTTAATTTTATTTTGTTTTTGATTTTTGGGTCACACCCGGCAACGTACAGGGGTTACTCCTGGCTCTGCACTCAGGAATTACTCCTGCCTGGGGATCATATGGAATGCTGGGATTCAAACCCAGGTCAGCCGTGTGCAAGGCAAACACTCTATGTGCTGTGCTATCTTGCAAGGCAAACGCCCTACCCACTATGCTATCTCTCCAGCCCCCTGGATTATTTTTCTTGATATGGGTAGGCCATACTCAAACAGTTGAAGACCTGATTAAAGGGGTTGAGTAAAAGAACTTCTCTTTGACTGCCTTTGTGCTGGGACCTTGTCATTTTTTTCCTGCCTTTGAACTGAAACTGAAACATGAGCTTCTTCTGGGTCAGAAACTGCCTTGAGGCCTGTATTTATGTCTCTAGTCCTGAGCCAATTGCTTATAATATCTCCATCTCACTGCCTCTCTCTATTCCCAAATACTGAACCAGCAATAACCCCTGAGCACTGCCAGGTGTTGCCCCAAATCAAACCAAACCAATAAGATAAAGATTTAGTGTCTGTGCACATATTCATATAGCAGATATCTATGGGCGAAGTAGAATTTTGTGGAAGAAGAAAAATAGAGACTTGGGTCTCTACTCTTTAAAAAAATTTTTTTTAATTGAATCACCATGAGATACACAATTACAAAATTATTCATATTTGGGTTTTAGTCATATAACATTCCAATACCTGTATCTTCACCAGTGTACTTTTCCCCCATCATACTTATACTAATCTGACGGAGGAAAACTAGTCTCAAGAATAGCAGAAGTGAGGGGGCTGGAGCGATAGCACAGCGGGTAGGGCATTTGCCTTGCACATGCAAGGGTTCGATTCCCAGCATCCCATATGGTCCCCTGAGGGCCAGGGGTGATTCCTGAGTGCAGAGTCAGGAGTAAACCCTGTGCATCACCAGGTGTGATCCAAAAAGCAAAAAAAAAAAAAAAAATAGCAGAAGTGGGGCTGGAGCGATAGCACAGAGGGTAGGGCGTTTGCCTTGCACGCGGCCGACCTGAATTTGATTCCCAGCATCCCATATGGTTCCCCAGCACCACCAGGAGTAATTCCTGAGTGCAGAGCCAGGAGTAACCCCTGTACATCGCTGGTGTGACCCAAAAAGCAAAACAAAAATGAAAACAAAAAAGAATAGCAGAGGAAATGGGACTTCATATCCTAGATTTTGTGTGCATGTTTTTTGTTGGTGGTGGATTTATTTTTTGGGGGGTGTGTCACACCTGGTAGTGCTCAGGTTCTACTTTGGGCTCTGGGATCAGGGTCACTTTTGGCATTGTTCTGGGAACCATATGATGCTGGGGACCAAACCTGGGCCTCCTCCGTGCTTTGCATACACTAAGCCTGATGAGCTATCTTTCTTTTTGTTGTTGTTATTATTATTATTATTAATTATTTTTTTTTGTTTTTGGGTCACACCCAGAAATGCACAGGGGTCAGTCCTGGATCTGCACTCAAGAATTACTCCTGGTGGTGCTCAGAGGACCATTTGGGATGCTGGGGATCGAACCTGGGTTTGCTGCATGCAAGGCAAACACCCTACCCACTGTGTTATTGCTCCAGCCCCATGAGCTATCTTTTGACCCCTTGTGTATGTTTGTTTCATCTATGTGGGGGGTGAGAGACTTGTGTAAGGGAGGGCCTTGTGGTATTTTGATTGCTAGTCAGGGCTATGTCAGTCCTGAGTTCCTTGATCACATCATATGAGTGGAGTTATAAAGATGAAATTGCATCTGAACTTTTTCTTTTTTTTGTTTTGGGGCCATACCTAGTGGTGCTTGACTTTTACTCCTGGCTCTATGCTCAGGAATCACTCCTGCTGGTGTTCAGGGGATTATATGAAGTGCCGGGGATCAAAACCAGGATGCCTGCATGCAATGCTAGCAATTTACCTGATGGATAATCTCTGTGGCCTCGAATTTGGATTTTTTTAAAGGATTTCTTCTTGCACACCCTTTGTCCTTGTTAGTATTCCGCACTATGGTCTTTAGTTCCTGTTAACTGTGCCATACATGGGTCCATAAAAAATTTACTGATGTCAGTAACAAAAGATAAAAGTTTATTAGGATACACACAGGTACGGACAAGCCCCAAAGTAGAGAGAGTTGCTCTTATTAGACAGCATGGCATAGATTTTTATTTTTGGTGAAGTAAAATAGGTTTATTTATAGAAATATGAGAAGAAGGCGGAAAGGGAGAAAGAGAAGAGAAAGGAAAAGTACACATCTCAGGTAGCGATGTGGATGAGTCTCTAAGATAGAGAAATATGCACATGGTATAGATTTTAAAGGGGGATGGTTCTGGGTTTTTGTTATTGTTGTTTTAATGAGGGGTGGTCCTGGTGGAGGTCACTCCTGGAAGTGCTCAGAGGTTATTCCTGATTTTATGATCAAGAGTGACCCCTAGTGGTGCCTGGAGGACTATATGTGGTGCCTCAGATTTGACCATATAAAGCATGTGCTCAGCCCATTGCACTATTTCTCTGGCTCCCACACGTGAATTTTATTATTTTGTTTGTTTTTGTTTTGGGGCCACACCTGGAAATGCTCATGGGTAACTCCTGGGTCTTCAATCAGGAATTATTCCTGGCAGTGCTCAGGGGACCATATGGGATACTGGGGACAGAACCCTGGTTGGTCATATGCAAGGCAAGTTCCCTGCCCTCTGTAATATCACTCCAGCCCACCCCATCATTGAATTTTAGGTACAAACCACTAAACTTTGGAATCCACCAGAGTTTTCATGGCAAGGACATCTAAATTTTCAAAGGATACATAAAAATACACTGACCCTCAGGAAAGGGAGAAACATCTTCAAAATGAGGATAATGAGCATGGATTCATACAGGCAAACTTCTGTTGCCTGCTGCATCATGCTTTGAGAGCCCCCAAAATCAAAACTGGAAAAAAGGGGTGAGAGAATTTCTCATACGAGCCACCCAGTAGGTTATCAGTCCTTTATATGCGTCAGTAAAAGAATTTAGCAAAGTCAGAAACAAAGGGTAAGTTTTTTAGGCTACACACACACACACACACACACACACACACACACACACACACACACACACACACACACGTCTGAGCTCTGCACTCAGCAATTGCTGCTGGCAGTGCTTGGGGGACCATATGGGATGCAGGGAATCAAATCAAGGTTGGCAGCTTGCAAGGCAAATACCCTACCCACTGGATTATTGCTCTGGTCCCCAGATAGTCTAGATTTTAACAGGAGGATTCCACATTGTTGAGGGTGGTCTGGTTGTATAACAGAATGTGTTTGTTTCATTAGGGTTCAATAAAATACTCAGGGAGTATTCATGAGACAATCCTTTTTTGCAGTCTTGAGGGTGGTCTGATCAGGTGATAGAATGTATGTGGTCAGGGTTTATTGAGAGAATCAGGTGGTACCAGCTAGCCCCACAAGACAATTGGTTATTTCCATGAGTGCAGTCTTGAGAGCTCATTGTGAAAATGTTAGAAGAATAGGACCATTCATTACCACCTCTTGACATTCTAGTTCCATTCATTCATTTGTTCAGCCAAATGTTGTCCAAGTCCTTGGGAATCCTTTGCTCTTATGTCAATAGAAGGGTGTTTTGGTGCTAGAGAGAGTCCAAGAGTGTGTTTCTTCTTAGCAGGTGTGAGGTTCTGACAGAGATCCGCAGCTTGCTCTGCCTTCCAGCCAGCACTGCTGGTTGTGGTCCCTATTAATAAGTAAAATTAAAAATAGAAAGGAGTTGATATGGTTTATTTGCAGGTTGGTCCTGGAGAGATTATGTAACTTTTGTTTATGCATAGGGCCCACCCAAACAGCTTTCCTGCTTCGTGGACAGAACATCAGGGATGAAACAAGCTTTCTGTACTAATTGAAACTGAGATGTTCTTTGAACTCACTCTTATCTTTAAAAAAAAGGTTTTTTTTTTTTTTTTTGCACCATATTTGGCAGTGTTCAAGTCTTACTTCTGACTCTGCATTTAGGGATCATTCCTGGCAAGTCTAGGGGACCATGTGTGGTGCTGGGCATGCAACCTGGATTGGCTTAATGCAGAGCAAGTGGCCTACTCACTGCACTATCACTCCAGCCCCTCACTCTTATGTTTTTATTTATTAATTTATTTTTTATTTTTGGGCTATACCTGGCTATGCTCAGGGATTACTCTTGGTTGGGTGCAGGGGGCCATATGGAATACTAGGGATTGATCCTGGGTTGACTACATGCAAGGGAAGCTCCTGACCCACTGTACTATCTCTCTGGCCCCTTCAGTCTTACTTTTGAGATTAAATAGAATTTAATTTAAATTTATCCCTGGGGGCTGGAGCCATAGCACAGTGGATAGGGCATTTGCCTTGCATGCAGCTGACCCGGGTTCCATTCCCGGCATCCCATATGGTCCCCTGAGCACCGAGCACCTCCAGGAGTAATTCCCTGAGTGCAGAGCCAGGAATAATTCCTGTGCATTGCCGGGTGTGACCCAAAAAGCAAAATAAAGCAAAATAAATAAATAAATAAATTTATATTTAAATAAGTAAATAAATACATTTAGCCCTTAACTTCACATCAGTGGAAAGTTCCATGCATTCCTTGAGCTTTCTGTGAATGCTAGGATTGGGGAGGAGAGGAGCATATATATATATATATATATATATATATACATACATACACATATATATATTTTTCCCCCTCCTCTCCTGAAAAGGGGGTGGTAGGCCAAATGGATTTGGAAACTTCTGACTTAAGAGCCCTTGCCCTTGTTGAATGTGCATATCACTGATGTTTCACCTCCTTGCTTTTCTAACCTAGATATGGATTTACGTATTTCCTTCCATAACATCCACTCACATGTTTGATTGGCAGGCTTTCTTAAAGTAGTAAGGGGTAATTAATGTAATGTAATGTGATGTAGAAATAGTATCTATATAAGCAGCTTAAAACATTGCAATTTGAACATTCTAGTTCTTTAAATATCCTTAAAACATCTTTATATTATGGTATTATAATATAGCATAATATATAATTATAATATATGTATATTATCAATGTAAAACAATGTTGTAAGTTCATTAACACAGCATATAATATGTAGTAAACATACAATATAATTATATTATAAAATATAATTCTTATTCTTGAATTTTTTGACCATACCTCCAGTGTTCAGGGGCTATTTCTGGCTCTGTTCAGGAGTGTCCTGTTCCCGGAGGACTGCCAGGGGACCATATGCAGTGCTGGGGATTCAAACCTGGAACAATGGGATAGAAGGCAAGCACCTTAACACCTGTACTGTCGTTCCTCCCCCATACACAGACACCATTTTTTGCCTGCTCTTTTAATTCCCACTTGCTTCATTTCATTGCTTAATCAAGCCAAGTAATTTCTCCACTCCCATCTCCCAGTTTATTTTGCATATCAAAAGGCTCATTGTTACAGAAGACAAAAACCTTAAAGAAAACCTCTTTCTGGGACTTTAAACATGACACTAATCCAGAAATGAAGTGTCCTCTTGTGGTAAGCAAAATTGACAAAATTGGATTTTTTGAGGTTTAGACAAGTCTATTGAAATACACTGGGTATTAGCATGGACATTATCCAGTAGTATGTTATAGCTTGCTATTATCTTATATTTTAAAGTTATAAATATATATACTTCATAATATGCTTTTGACCAACAAATATAAGGAAAGTCATTTGACACATTCGTAAAAGGCCAGTAGATAAATTTGAACCTTAGAAAGATCAAGTCACTGAATCAAATAGACTTGACTCCTACTAATCCAGGATTAGGATTAACTTTTGTTTGTTTTTGGACCATACTCAGTGCTCAGGGTTATTTCTGGCTCTGCACTCAGGAATTATTCCTGGTGGTGCTCAGGGGACCATATAGGATGCCAGTGATTGAACCCAGGTTGGCTATGTGCAAAGAAAACTCCCTGTCCTCTAAACTATCACTCCAGTCCTACTAGGATCTACATTTTTTTTTTTCTTTTTGGATCACACTGGGAGATGCACAGGGGTCTCCTGGCTCTGCACTCAAGAATTACTCCTGGTGGTGCTCAGGGGACCATATGGAATTCTGGGAATCGAACCTGGGTCAGCCTTGTGCAAGGCAAATGCCCTACCTGCTGTGCTGCCGCTCCAGCCCCTGGGATCTACTTTTTTTTTTTTTTATTGAATCACCATGTGCAAAGTTACAAAAGTTCTCAGGCTTATGTCTCAGTTATACAATATTCAAACACCCATCCCTTCACCAGTGCCCATATTCCACCACCAAAAACCCCAGTATACCTCCCGCCCCGCCCCCCGCCCCCAACTGCATAACTGATGAATTTCACTTCATTTTCTCTTTACCGTGATTACATTCCATATTTCAACACAAACTCACTATTGTTGTTGGAGTTTCCCCACAAGAAAGACTGCACTACTACCAAGGAAGCATTTGATAATTAGTTTTCCATTGCTGAGAATGAAGAGATATGTAGCCCCACTGCTCCAAGTACATAACTCTTTTTTTTTCCTTTTTCCTTTTCCTTTTATTTTCCCTCATCCCCCTTCCCGTGCCTCATAGTATGGTGGACGCCACGCTGCGTTTCTCCCCAAAAATGGGAAACAACCAGGAAAGAGGGATATTTCCTCTTCTCGGCCGGCGTAGGGCTGTTGCTTAGTTCACAGTCCAGAGAAATGGCTGCTACTTTGATTACCTTCAATATTTCAAAAAAAAAACCTCACTGTTATTATTTGGAGTTTTCCCCCAATGTCAGATGTGCTAAAAAGGAACCGTTTCACATTGCTGACAATTAAGAGATGTTAAGTCTCTTAACATCTTGTGGTTTTGGATTTCTGTATAAAGTCTAGGGAAAATTCTGCCAGAAATTGTATAGCCCATCTCACAGTCCCAGTGCATTGCTGTAAGAAGCTGCGCTGGATGACAAAATGTGTTAGAAGGTCTCTGAAATCAAAGTCTTTAGGTGCAGAGCGTCCGTTTCGCTCCTGGGATCTACTTTTTTTTTTTTTTTTTTGCTTTTTGGGTCACACCCAGCGATGCTCAGGGGTTACTCCTGGCCTTGCACTCAGGAATACTCCTGGCGGTGCTTGGGGGACCATATGGGATGCCGGGGATCGAACCCGGGTCAGCCGCATGCAAGGCAAACGCCCTACCCGCTATGCTATCACTTCGGCCCCCCCTGGGATCTACTTTTTAAAGTTAGGATCCACTTTTTTAAAACAGGCTTTAAGATCTGGGTCTCCTTTCCTAGAAGACAGGCTACATATTACAAAAAAGAAAAAAAGATTTAATATGTACACATCAATTGGCAAAAGCCTTTGTTTTGAGGTATTGCTGATTTGCATTGTATTTTTGTGTTAAAAAATAAAGTTCTGGAGGCCAGAGAGATAGTGGGTAAGTGGGTAAGGCACTTGCCTTGAATGCAGCCAACCCAGGTTAGATCCCTGGCACCCTTTATGGTACCCTGAGTGTGGTACAAAAACAAAACAAACAAAGAATAAGGTTTTAGCTGGGGTTTTGGTTTTGTTACAGAACAGAGTTTTGTTCCAGCTCAACGGGCTGGAACACATGCTGTGCTTCAATTCCCAGAACAGCATGATCCCCCGAACACCGTACAAGATCACTGAAGTCCCTGAATATTGCCAGGGTTATGGCACCAAAACAAAACAAGCAAAAATAATAGGATCTGAAATGAAATGGGAGAATTGTAAATGCCTGTCACTGAGAAGACCTTAATTTTGCCTCCAGACAGGTTGTAAAAGGCATCAGGATGCCTTGTTGCTCCCTTTTCCTTAAATCTGAAATTACAGTACAACAATCCCTACCACCAAGATGCAAACATATTATTTAATAGGTCATTTACCACTGTGAAAATAAATCTACAAAACAGATTTAAGTGCTACCTGGAGGTTAGAAGAGAGTTCTCACATATGTGTGCAATAGCAAACTCCTGCACCCAGTGAGGCTGAGATTGATGCTGTTTTCTTTCTGCCCCAACAAAAGGAAGACTTCTCTTCTTAGAAATAGTTCAGACTGCAAAAGAATGCCAAGTCAACAAATGAAATTCATTCCTCCCCAAGCCCTCAGTTTTCTGGTACAAAAGCGCCTGTAAGGCCCAGAGGATGGGCTCAGTGGCTTAGACCGCAGGCCTTCAAGTGTATTGTCAGGAGCATGGTTTCCTTTTTTTTAAAAAAAAGCATGGTTCCTGAGGACTCGCCTTGCAGCTCAGCTGTCTGTAATTCCTAGCTCTGTAAGTAATTTCCAGTCATATAGCAACCACAACAAAGAGATGCAACACTCGCAGAATCCCTACATCCTTGAGCTCACCAGGAATGATCCCTGAGCATAAAGCCAGGAGTAAATACTGAGCACCGCTGTGTATGATCCAAAATATCCATCAAACAACAAACCCCCAAATAAGAAATAGATGTGCAAGTGTCTTTTTTTTTTTTTTTCTTTTTGGGTCACACCCGGCGATGCACAGGGGTCACTCCTGGCTCATGCACTCAGGAATTACTCCTGGCGATGCTGGGGGGACCATATGGGATGCTGGGATTCAAACTCGGGTCGGCCGCGTGCAAGGCAAACACCTTACCCGCTGTGCTATCACTCCAGCCCCTGTGCAAGTGTCTTGACTCAGGAAATGTGATCCTTGGTGAGCAATTAAGTGAACAGGGCAGTAACCCCTAGTGATTGCTACAACCTGAATCTTTGTCACAACTAAAGGATACAACCTCAGACAAGCATATGTATAAAATGGGGTAAGCTGGGTGAATACCACAGCCTGGTGTGCAATCTGATGTAGCTAAAGGAGTGAGCACAAAAGCCAGGTGTGAATGCAGCAATGCCAAAAATAATGGGAAATGATTGGAATGAAGAAAAATCATTATATGTATTCATATAATATACACAATTTATATAAGTTGGCCTGAACTTTTGTTCTGGAAAAGGGGTATATGTATATCACATGAGACTGAACTTTTCTTTTTTTTTTTTTTAATTTTATTGAATCACTGTGAGACTGAACTTTTCATATTGTATTTTTGTTGTTGTTATTTCTAAATAAACCCATTATTTTGATTAACGGGTTGTTTTGTTGTTGTTATTTTGGGGCCATACCTTGTGATGCTCAGGGGTCACTCATGGTGGTGCTTGAGGGACCATATGTGATACCAGGGATCAAAACCCAGGTCAGCAATATGCAAGGGAAGAACCTTAGCCTCTGTGCTGTCACTCCAGCCCCAGTGGGTAAAAGAGGCAGTATGGATAATTACTGACAGAAAATGAGCAAGAGAGGATGAAAATGCCAGACATTCTGTTATGCTTGGGGTTACCAGGTTCTAATCATAAGGGAATTCAGAAGAACTAGTTATAATCTGCTTAGTGGTGCATACTCAGTGAAGAGACCCATGACTCTGATTTTGCCCTTTTCCTTCATTAAGGCCAAAATACATGTTAACTCACACATCACTTGGCTACATAACATAGTAATGAGCAAGCATGCAATTCCAGTAGCCTGTATGACCCCAGCACTGACCAATCTAGCCCAACCCCTTCATGAATATCTTTGCCTTAGCTAATCCACACTATAAAATCCTTAGCCCCAAACTCATCAAGATCGACTTTCTTTAGGATTATGTACCCACAACTCAGAATGTGTACCTTTGCTTTAATAATGACTTTTGCTTTCTGTTTCTTCTTCATCTTGAATTCAAGGCCTACTCCTGGTTCTGTGCTCAGGGATCATTTCTGGTGGGCTTACAGGAGCATTTGGGGGTGTTGCAGATCATAACTCATTCAAGGCAAGCACCTACTGTACTATTTCTTTTTGATTTTTTTTTTTTTTGGTTTTTGGGTCACACCCGGCGATGCACAGGGGTTACTCCTGGCTCATGCACTCAGGAATTACTCCTGGTGGTGCTTGGGGGACCATATGGGATGCTGGGAATCGAACCCGGGTCGGCTGCGTGCAAGGCAAACACCCTACCTGCTGTGCTATTGCTCCAGCCCCGCTATTCCTATTTGAATTCTTTGTCAATCAAGACAAAGCTTCTGGTGTCCAGGTGGAGGTCATTCATGTTCCTTTCCTTTGACCTGGAAGTAAAACTTTCCTCATGACTGAAGTTGCATGGCTCCTGAGCCCTAGGCTTCAGGGTGGGAGGGACAATCTCCTAGGCCTTGCAGAACAAGAAGATTTGAGTGTAGCCTGCAAAGGCAGCCATGCAGGTCTGGCAGGAGCATTCTTTGGGCTGAGCAGGAACTTCCTTGGGCTCTTTTTACTCTGACTTCCTCAAGAAAGGCCCTCTGGCAATACCAAGAAATACCATGTTAGGGCCCCAAATGGTTTGGACAATTAAACCATTCTTTTGTATTCCCTGACACATCCAGCTATAAAGAAAAGTTCGATTATAGCTGAAGAAATATGTCAAAAATGAGAAAAAAAAGAGGGATGTAGGCCAGTATAGCACTTGTGTATTTTGTTTCTTTGTTTTTGGACCATATCCAGTGGTACTCAGGATTCACTCCTGGCTCTAGCTCAGGGATCATGTCCTGGTAGACTTGGGGGACCATGGGGTCTTGGGGGATCAAAAATGGGATCAGATACATGCAAGACAAATGTGTTAACCACTGTACTATCTCTCCACTGTACTATAGCAAAGATAGGCTTGTTAGATTTGATAGCAAAGACAGTTAAACTTGTTAGTATTGACTGTGGGCTGGAGCGATAGTGCAGCTGGTAGGGAGTTCGCCTTGCATGTGGCTGACCTGGGTTCAATTCCTCCATCCCTCTCGGAGAGCCTGGCAAGCTACCGAAAGTATCTCACCCTCATGGCAGAGCCTGGCAAGCTACCCGTGGCATATTCGATATGGCAAAAACAGTAACAACAAGTCTCACAATGGAGATGTTACTGGTGCCCGCTCGAGCAAATTGATGAACAATATCAATTTCATCAATTGAAATTTCATCACTGTCATCAAGGATGACAGTGACAGTATTAACTATTAGATTTCTATCTATCTATCTATCTATCTATCTATCTATCTATCTATCTATCTATCTATCTATCTATCTATCTATCTTTGGTTTAGGGGTCACACCTGGCAGTGCTAAGGGCTTGCTCTTGGCTCTATACTCAGGGATCACCCCTGACTTTGGCTATATGAGATGCTAGAATTAAACTCAGATCGGCCCAGATATGGCAAAGCAAGTGCCTTACCTGCCATATTATCTCCCTGGCCCCAGAATGTTAGATATTTATTTATTATTTATTTATTTCTGCTTTTTGGGTCACACCCGGCGATGCACAGGGATTACTCCTGGCTGTGTACTCAGGAACCACCTCTGGCAGTGCTCAGGGGACCATATGGGATGCTGGGATTCAAACCTGGGTCAGCCGCATGCAAGGCAAACGCCCTACCCGCTGTGCTATCACTCCAGCCCCAGACTGTTAGATATTTAAATGAAAGTTTCTTTGGAAATGTTCAGGAGATTACAAGTGCTACAGTGAGTGTTGGTGCCCATCCCTGGTACTGGGTGCACATGATAGTCGCATGTGCTATCATGATGGCTCTGAACTGTATTTTGGTAGCTCTGCTGTCTCTGATCCCCAGTGCAGCAAGAGAATTGGGTAGATTGGGTAGTTGTACAACCAGGTGGGGGTGAACACTGCAAGTAAAGAGTATGACCTTAGGCAGTCACAATTCAGAGAAGTATAAGCTCCCTATTGACCCTTGGCAAGCACTATCAAAATGTGGGAAAGCACCACAATTGAGTGTGAACCCTGTAGAGCACACTGGCCAGGTCCCCATTAGACTTTTGGAAAGCACTTCAATCAGAAGATGTGTGAGCATACAACCAGGCATTTGTGTCCCAATCATGCAAACAGAATAATGAAGGAAAGTAGGGGGAAGGAGATGCAGTCATTTTCTCTTGAGGACATTCTTTTGATTTTTCTTTTCCTTTCTTTATTTTTCTATTTGTTGCTTTGGGGCCATACCCCTGATTGCTCAGGGTTTACCCCTGGCTCTATATTCAGAGATAACTCTGGGCAGTGCTCAGGGGACCACACAAATATAGTAGGGGGCTGTTGCCAGCATGCAAAGAAAATGTCCCACCCGCTCGCTATACTATCACTTCAGCCTATCATTTTGTTTTCTGCTAGAAATGAAGGGATTTTATTTTTTTATTTTTTTATTATTTTTTTTTTGCTTTTTTTTGGGTCACACCCGGCAATGCACAGGGGTTACTCTTGGCTCTGCACTCAGGAATCACCCCTGGCGTGCTCAGGGGACCATATGGGATGCTGGGATTTGAACCCGGGTCGGCCGTGTGCAAGGCAAACGCCCTACCCGCTGTGCTGTCACTCCAGCCCCAAGAAATGAAGGGATTTTATTTTCTGTTGACCATATACATATTTTTTTTGGGGGGGGGCACCACCAGTTGTGCTCAGGGCTTACACCTGTTTCTACACTCAGAAATAACTCCTGGAGTGGCTTGAGGGATTATGTAGGATACTGTGGATTGAACCTGGGTCAGCAAATGCAAGGCAAGCACTCTATCCACTATACTATCTTGTAGGATAACATTGGGTTTGTCCTTTTAGCCTTGCCTCAAGGAACTTAGTTTACCTTAAAGCAATGTCCTTTCTGTATGGACACAGGAAAACAGTTAATATTATGCTTTGTACCGTGGGAGCTGATTGACTCCAATAATATTTATTCCTGGGCATCTGCTTTCTCAACTCAGTTGCCCTTAGTTCCTAGCACTCCAAAAGCAGGGTCTTGATAAGGGACAGAATGAACCCAGGGCAAGCTGTGAGCTACCCTAACATCGAAATGGGCCAGGCCAAAGCGCCACAGTACTCAACTATAAGTTGAGAGCATGGTCATAGACAAATGCTGTCATGATCCAAAAGTAACGATGAGATTAGGACCCTGCTGGGGATAGGAAGACTAACCTGGCCTGAGGACTGTGGTCTGGAATATATAGTGAGGTGTCCTCGGGAAGAACCAAACTTTAAGTTTGATATATATCTACTGTGCTCATACAGAATGACATTGCTAGAAATATTAGAAGTAGATTTTACTGCAACGATTTAAGTGGATTACTAGCTGAGGAAAGAAAAAAGCAACACACCTTGGATGGGATCCGGCCCTTAGACGATCTCCTAGTAATCTGGAGTAATCTCCTTAAATGAGATTTTGTTAATCTCCTGGAGGAGTGGTCTTACCTCTCTTTGTTGATTTGTTAATGTTCAACCCACCTTTGTGTCACCACCCTATGTGATTGCTATATACACTAAGACTGTAAGAGAAGTAGGGAGAAGACACAGAAGCAGGGAGAAGACACAGAAGCAGAGCACAGAGCAAAAGAGAATCATTGGAGCCAGAAGCAGGGGAAAGAAAGAGCACAAAGCGAGTGAGAATCAGAGTCAGAGTCAGAGTCAGAGAGCGAGTGGGGCTCCAGAGACTGAAGCAGAAGGGCTCTGGAGAGAGAGATCAGTAGAAGAGAGACTGGAAGAGACCAGAGGAGAGATGACAGAGACCCAGAGAGGTCGGAAGAGACCAGAGGAGAGACTACAGAGATAGAGACAGAGATAGAGAGACAGACAGAAGAGAGCACAGCGGTACACACAGAAGCAGAGCACAAGGAGCAGCCATCCTGATCTGGCCCATACACAGTGGATGGAGAGCGCCGAACGAGAGTGGAGAGAGAGAGAGAGAGAGAGAGAGAGAGAGAGACACACAGACAGACAGACAGACAGACAGACAGACAGACACACAGACAGACAGACACAGAGAGAGAGACAGAGACAGAGGACAGAGACAGAGAGACAGAGAGAGACAGACAGAGAGAGAGAGCGAGCACCGCTCCGAGAGCCCACAAACAACACACACACATCACCCCCTTCAGCGTGGGCGCGTGTTTGTATTTTTTACACTATCTCAACAGCCCCACATACATCTTTTATACATGAACAAGCAAACATAATTATTCTTCACCAGGATAGTATTTCTTTGCTTTTTTGTATAAACTATGTGAAATTTTAAAAAATAAAAAAAATTTTTAGCCCATTACAAAGCAGCTCATGATTCTGTTATACAGTATTCCAATACCCATCCCTCCACCCATGTACATATCCCAGCACCAATGTCCCCAGGTTCCCTCCCATCACCCCCCACCCTCCACTCCCTTCCTGCCTCTTTTCTTCTCTCTCTCTCTCTCTCTCTCTCTCTCTCTCTCTCTCTCTCTCTCTCTCTCCTTTAGGGCATTGTAGTTTGCAATAAAATAAAAATTAAAACATATATATATACATATATATATATATAAAAAGGTACTGAAAGGTTCTCAAGAATGTCCCTTACTACTTTTAACGCTCAGATCTTGTTGAGCATGATCATTCCCATCCATTATTGTCATAGCAGTCTCTTCTCTATCTTACCTACCCTCAGCTCCACACACACTTGTGGTTAGTTCCAACCATTGATCAGTCCTCCTAATCCCTGTTTTCCCTGGCAATGGATATTATTCTTCTGTTATATATATTTTTATATACCTATGTGAAATTTTATCCTATTTTTCAGTTTCAGAATACCATATAAATATGCACTCTTTTAGTTTTAGTGCTTCTCTAATAATAAACTATTTACACTTACTCTTCTATATTGTCATGGCATGTTATTTCTTCTTTTTTTTTTGTGTTGGTGTGATTGCTTTATTTCCCCTTAAGAGCAACACATGGTAAATTAAAAAACAAAGCAAATGCTTTGAGTGACTTTCTTGACTCTTGCTTAGTCCAAGAGACTATTTAGTTGTTTATTTGACAGGTCAATGTTGAATTTGAAAGGACAGAAGAATTAGACTTCAAGAATAGTCTGCATGAAGCAATTATATGTAAATGTTTCCAGGAGGGACCAAAGCAATAGTACAGGGGGTAGAGTGAGAGGGTGAGTGCCTTCCACTCTGCCAATCCAGGTTCAATCCCTGGCATCCCATATAGCCCTCTGTGCACTGCTAGAAGTAATTCCTGAATGCAAGGCCAGGAGTAACCCCTGAACACTGCTGGGTATAACCCCCACTCCCCAACCCACCCCACCCCCGCCCAAATGTTTCCAGGAAAGTTGAGGGTTGCTGGGAGATGAATGGCTCAATGGCTAAGGTCAGCAAATGACTCCATTTTTTTGATTTGTTTTTGAGCCACATCTGATGGTGCTTAGGGGCTTCTCCTGGCTTTGCACTCAGGAATATCCTGAGATACTCCTGGTGAGCTTGGAAGACCCTATGGGATGCTGGGGATAGAACCAGGGTCAGCTGCATACAAAATGGCTTGACGGCTTACTCACTGTACTATTTATCCGGCCCCAAAAATTCAATTCTTGGGGCTAGAGAATAGCACAGCTAGTAGTGCATTTCATTTGCCTTGCATGCGGCAAACCCGGGTTTGATTCCCAGCATTCCATATGGTCCCCCAAGCACTGCCAGGAGTAATTCCTGAGTTCAGAGCCCTGAGCATTGCTGGGTGTTACCCAAAAAGAAAAAAAAAAGTTCAATTCTTTTTTTTTTTTAATTTACACTATTTATTTATTTATTTATTTATTTATTTATTTTTATCTTTTGCTTTTTGGGTCACATCTGGCAATGCTCAGGGGTTACTTCATGGCTCTGCACTCAGGAATTACTCCTGGCGGTGCTCAGGGGACCATATGGAATGCCGGGAATTGAACCTGGGTTGGCCGCGTGCAAGGCAAATGCCCTACCCACTGTGCTATCGCTCCAGCCCCTATTTAAAAAAAAAATTTTATTTCTTTGCTTTTAAAAGGGTCACACCCAGCTATGCTCATGAGTTACTTCTTGCTCTGCACTGAGGAATTATTCCTGGCAGTGCTTGGGGACCATATGGGATGCTGGGAATTGAACCCGGGTCAGCAAGTGCAAGGCAAACACCCTCCCTGCTGTACTATTGCTCCGGCCCACACTTCTATTTTTTTAATTTATTTTTATAAGTTAGTTCACAGTATTTGATTACACTCAATATTCAAACACCAATCCCACCACCATTACACCACCAAATTCGGGATATTTCCATCCCAAGCCTGTATATCTGTCCAAGAATATATTTTGTATTGTCTGTTATGAAGAACTGCTGAACATGCTTACAAAAAAATTATTCATATAGAAAACAGTGTGAAGATTGTTCTATTTTAGCAGGAGTCATTAAGGCATTCTATAGGATATCACTAACATGTTGTTAAAGTTTGGGTGATGTGAGCTTGTTAAAGTTTGGGTGATGTGAGCTTTGGTATCACTTGTATCACTTGTCATCTCGTTGCTCATTGATTTGCTTGAGCGGGTGCCAGTAATGTCTCCATTCATCCCTGTTGCATGCTAGTGTAGCCCAATGGCGTCTGCTCACTCCAGGAACACAAAGAGCCTCAAACTGCTTATTTAGGCTCTTGACGGAGAAGTCTGACCATCTGATAGGTGGGTGGCCACGAGTTCTTTTGACATTGGTAGAATCCCGTGGAATCCAGTCGGTAACAGCTCTAGTCTAGTGGTCGTCTCCAAATCACATTACATGTCCAGCCCATCTGATTTTTGACGCCTTGGCAAACGAGACAGTGTCCCTGATTCTTGATCTTCGACGGAGGCCAGAACTTCAGATTCCTTCTGTCACTTGAGTGAAATGTGATAATCCAAGCATAGCTCTTTTGATTCCTCTTTGGGAGACCAAAATAGCGTTCTTATCCTGTTTTTGTAGGGCCCAGGTCTCTGAGGCGTATGTTAGTGCAGGAAGAACAGTGGAGTCGAAAAGATGTGCCCGGAGCTGGAGCTTTGGTATATATACCTGAAAAATGTATATATGCATATATATTTCCCTCTATGATTTGTTGCCTACTGTCTGAACCCCATTAAATATGGTGTGGTAATTATGGAGAATGGGTAGGGAGTGTCTTATGATGTGTCGCGTGGCCACAAAAGTGGCTGTGTGGTCCAGGAATATGATCACTCATATGTGAGGCTTGCACACTTTTATTTTTAAAAGTTTATTTACCACTGCTCCCACAAATATACTTAAAAATAAAATTGAATCATCATGGGATACATAGTTACAAGGTTGGTCATGATTGGGTTGCAGTCATACAGTGTTCGAATTCCATTGCTTAACCAATGTACATTTCCCACCACCAGTGTTCCTAGTTCCCCTCCTGCCACCATCCCCACCTCCTCCGCCCTCATCCTAGCCTGCCTCTATGGAAGACACTTTTCTTCTTTTTCTCTCTTTCCTTTTGGGTTTGCAATATAGGTACTGAGAGGTTATCATGTATATCCTTTTACCTACTTTCAGCACTCACTTCTTGTCCAGAGTGACCATTTCTAACTATCATTGTCTTGTCTCTTTTCTATCCTAAGGAATTCAATTTTTTTTTTGGGGGGGGACACATCCAGATGGTGCTCAGGAGTTACTCTGGCTCTGTACTGAGGGGTCACTCCTGGTGGGCTCAGAGGACCACATGGGATGATAGGGATTGAACCCAGATTGGCTGTGTGCAAGGCAAGTGCTCTCCCTGCTGTGCTATCTCTTCAGTCCCAAGAGTTCAATTCTTGTTGCTGCCTGTCTGTGCTGAGCCTGATTCTGTTTGCTCTCCTGGAAGTGTCTGGCAATCCTGCTTTTATTAGCTCCAGCCTTGCAAGCAATTTCCTGCCAGGTGTGTTCAAGCATCTTAACCAAATAGTTTGCTCTGTGGGGAGCTCTAAAAGATATGTGAGTGCGATAGCCAGGAGTGTGATCCCCTAGAGCGCCATGAGGGACAACCATAAGTGAAATGTTTGGGACCCCCACTCTCCAAAGTGTGCAAGCAGCACTGCAACTAATGGAGTGTAATCCCGTGAACACTCCTGGCAGATGGGTAGGTACCATTGAGATGTTCGTGTGTGTGAACCATGGTCACTGCGGCAGCAACAACAGGGGGAAGGGAAGCGAGAAAAAGAATTAAATTTATTTATTTATTTATTTAAAAAAATTAAAAATAATTGGGGACTGGAAAAATAGCACAGCAGATAGGGTGTTTGCCTTGCATACGGCCAACCCAGGTTTAATTCCCAGCATCCCATGTGGTCCACCAAGCACCGCCAGAAGTAATTTCTGAGTGCAGAGCCAGAAGCAACCCCTGAGCATTGCTGGGTGTGACACACACAAAAAATTAAAAATAATTAAAGAAAGTGAGGTGCTAGAGTGATAGTATAGCAGGTAGAACACTTGCTTTGCACATAGCCTACCTGGGTTCAATCTCCAGCACCCCATATGGTATTCCACTGAGCAACACCGGAAGTGATCTCTGAGTGGAGAGCCAGGAGGAAGCTTTGAGCACTGGTGTGACCCAAAATCAAAATAAATAAATAAAAATTTAAAAATGAACAAGAAAGTTGAGAATATACTGATTTATTACAACCTGAAGGAGTGACTTCTAAGGTGTGTTATAATGGATAATGGCAAAAACATATGTGAGTAGCAGTAATATTTAGTTCAACAAGTTTAAGAGGCTTGTGAACATGTAAGGTGTCCAATATGTTATTCATTGCACAAGTGATCTTTAGACATACTTGAATCTCTAACAGTTATTATGGGCTGTATGACAACATTTTTATCAAGAACGGATAGCATTTGTGATGGTGGTCTCCAAATTCCTATTCCTTGGTGAAGTAGTAGCCACTGTAAAGTCAGAGAATTTCACACCAGCAGTCTCATTCATCTGCATTTTTGCGCAACATCAAAATCACTTGATGAGGGGCTGGAGTGATAGAACAGTGGGTAGGGCGTTTGCCTTGTTCGCGGCCGACCCGGGTTCGAATCCCAGCATCCCATATGGTCCCCTGAGCATCGCCAGGAGTAATTCCTGAATGCAGAGCCAGGAGTAACCCCTGTGCATCGCTGGGTGTGACCCAAAAAGCAAAAAAAAAAAAATCACTTAATGATACATTTCTCATAATACATTCCTGTCATTAAGTGATTCAAAATGTAGAAGAGTGTCAAGACTAAATTTCATTCACTCTCACACTGTGTATGTGTTTGTGTGTGTGTATGTAGTTGTGTGTGTGTGTGTGTATGTAGTGTTGGGGATCACAGACACAGTTTCCAGGATCTCTCTCAGTGCTTATGAGACAATGGGGACACTCATGAACATATGATTATAAGAATTCAAGGCAGATGTTCTAAAACAGTGTTCCTCAACCTTTTTTGACCACGGACCCCTTATTTTTCCTTCCTGTTGCCCATTGATCTACTGGTTGTTCCCCTAGTCTTGTGCCATATCCTATCATTTATGTGATTTTCACCGATAGTCCTCTTGGAATATATTCTAGAGGCCCAGAGAGAGGCCATATGACTCCTGGTTGAGAAATGTTGCTCTATGCCACAGTGCTGTTCCTCTGATCTCTTATTCTCATATTTATCATTATTTCCATGTAATTTTTTTTTCCCTTCCCCTTCCCCCACCCATGTAATTTTTTGAATCATAAATTTAACCTTAATATATCTTTTATTATAGTAAACTTCGTTTTCATTGATGTTTGATTTAACATAATTTCAAAGCATATCTGCTTTAAGATGAGCAAAAGAACAGATAGCACAGGTTCTTGCCTTGCATGTGGCTGAACCCAGTGTGATTCCCAGCGTTATGTAGTCCCAGAGTGATCCCTGAACACCACTGGATGTGGCCCCCAAACAAATCATCCTCTTTTTTTTTTATAAATTTTATTTCATCAAATGCAAACCTTTCATGTCCTCAAAAAATTGTTAAGACTCTGTACTCAGGAATCACTCCTGGCATTTCTCAGGGACCATATGAGATGCTAGGGATTGAACCCTGGCTGTCTGCATGCAAAGTAAATGCCCTACCTGCTGTATTGTCTCTTTGGCTCCCAAAAGTGTTTGAAGAACCTCCAAAACATAATAATAAAACAAACTGTCAAATATATAAAATAAACAAAAGATATGGACAGACATTTCACAAGGATACTATGAAAGACAAAAGATCACATGAAAAAAGGTTCACTACTCCTTATATAGTTATTTCTATTCTGTCTTATTTTTCTGAAGGAAATTGCAGCAGATCCTAGTTTCTTCAGTTCTGGGTTACAACCTCATGTGGGATCATATAGCTATGGGGGCTGTTGAGACATTTGGTAAAAGCAAAAGTTTTCTGAACTCAATGACCAAAAATGAATCAAAAATCAAAGAAATGGGCCATAAAAATAGTGGAGGAGGTAGGGCTCTTGCCCTTCAAATGGCTGTGGTGGTCACAATTCTGGTTTAAATCCCTGTCACCTGAGATCCAGCACCCATTTATGATGAAAACTCTTGCCAAAATGGGTATAGAAGGGACTTTCCTAAAGATAGTCAAAGCCATCTACCACAAACCTACGGCAAGCATTATCATCAATGGGGAAAAACTAAGGGCCTTTCCTCTAAGATCGGGGACAAGACAAGGATGCCCACTCTCACCACTTCTCTTCAATATAGTACTGGAAGTACTAGCAATAGCCATTAGGCAAGAAAAAGATATTAAGGGCATTCAGACAGGAAAGGAAGAAATCAAACTCTCACTATTCACAGATGATATGATACTATATCTAGAGAAGCCTAAAATCTCTAAGAAACTCTTAGAAACAATTGACCTGTATAGTAAGGTCTCAGGTTACAAAATCAATACCCAAAAAACCATGGCCTTCCTATATGCAAACAATGAAACAGAGGAAAGGGACATGAAAAAAGCAATCCCGTTCACAATCGTGCCCCAGAAAATCAAATACCTTGGAATCAGTTTAACTAAAGAAGTAAAGGACCTCTACAAAGAAAACTATAAAACACTACTCAATGAAATAAAAGAGGACATGAGGAAATGGAAACATATCCCCTACTCATGGATAGGGAGAATCAACATTGTCAAAATGGCAATACTCCCCAAAGCATTATACAGATTCAACGCAATCCCAATAAGGATACCCATGACATACTTTAAAGAAATGGATCAAGCAATCTTGAAATTCATATGGAACAATAAACGCCCACGGATAGCTAAAACAATTCTGGGGAAAAAGATGATGGGAGATATCACCCTCCCCAACCTTAAACTTTACTACAAAGCGGTAACAATTAAAACAGCATGGTACTGGAACAAAGGCAGAGCCTCAGACCAATGGAACAGAGTGGAATATCCCAACACACAACCTCAAATGTATGATCATCTAATCTTTGATAAGGGGGCAAGAAAAGTGAAGTGGAGCAAAGAAAGCCTCTTCAACAAATGGTGCTGGCATAACTGGACAACCACATGCAAAAGAATGGGCTTAGACCTTGACTTGACACCATGCACAAAAATCAGATCAAAATGGATTCAAGACCTCAACATCAGACTACAATCCATAAGGTACGTCGAAGACAAGGTCGGCAAAACCCTTCACGATATTGAAGCTAAAGGTATCTTCAAAGATGACACGGAACTAAGCAATCAAGTAAAAACAGAGATAAACAAATGGGACTACACTAAACTAAGAAGTTTCTGCACTGCAAAAGACACAGGGACCAGAATACAAAGGCAATCTACAGAGTGGGAAAGGATATTCACCCAATACCCATCCGATAAAGGATTGATATCAAGGGTATACAAAGCACTAGTTGAACTCTACAAGAAAAAACATCCAACCCCATCAGAAAATGGGGTGAGGAAATGAACAGAAACTTTCCCAAGGAAGAGATACGAATGGCTAAAAGGTACATGAAAAAGTGCTCTGCATCACTAATCATCAGGGAGATGCAGATCAAAACAACTATGAGATACCACCTCACACCACAGAGAATGGCACACATCCAAAAGAACAAAAGCAACCACTGTTGGAGAGGATGTGGAGAGAAAGGGACCCTTCTACACTGCTGGTGGGAATGCCAACTGGTCTAGCCCCTTTGGAAAACAATATGGACACTTCTCAAAAAATTAGAAATTGAGCTTCCATTTGATCCAGTAATACCACTTCTGGGAATATATCCTGGAGAGGCAAAAAACTACAGTCGAAATGACATCTGCACTTATATGTTTATCACGGCACTGTTTATAATAGCCAGAATCTGGAAAAAACCCGAGTGCCCAAGAACAGATGACTGGTTAAAGAAATTGTGGTACATCTATACAATGGAATACTATGCAGCTGTTAGAAAAAATGAAGTCATGAACTTTGCATATAAGTGGATCAACATGGAAAGTATGCTAAGTGAAATAAGTCAGAAAGAGAGGGACAGACATAGAAAGATTGCACTCATCTGTGGAATATAAAATGGCAGAGTAGGAAACTAATACCCAAGAATAGTAGTATATAATACGAGGAGGTTGGTTCCATGGCTTGGAAGCTAGCCTCACACGCTGGGGGAAAGTCATCCCAGATAGAGAAGGGAACACACCAAGTAAAATGTTATTGGAAATCCCAAGCGGGGAGGGAGATGCACGCTGAAAGTAGACTAGAGACTAAACATGATGGCCACTCAATACCCCTATTGCAAACCACAACATCCAAAAGGAGAGAGAGAGAACAAATTGGAATGCTCTGCCACAGAGGCGGAGTGGGTGGGGGGATGGGATGGGGGGTGGGAGAGATACTGGGTTCATAAGTGGTGGAGTATGAACACTGGTAGAGGGATGGGCTCTTGAACATTGCATGAGGGAAAAACAAGCACGAAAATGTGTGAATCTGTAACTGTACCCTCACTGTGACTCACTAATTAAAAAATAAATAAATTATTAAAAAAAATAAATCCCTGTCACCATAGATATTACCCTGAAAATCCCAGGGGTCACTCCTAAGTACAGAGCCTGGAATAACCACCTACTGGATGTGGGCCCAACCCCTTCCCACCCAAATCAACAGCAACAAAAAATAAATGTGATGAATCTGGTGTTTCTGGCAGGCTTGCTGTGTTGCGTTTCTCAGGAGGGAAAGAGATCGGGAAGGGGAAAAGTTTAAGAAGGCCTGTATTACGTGAACTCTGAGTTCCACTCATCCCAGCTCTGAGCACCAGAGTTAACATGAATAAGCAGAACTTGGAGGCTTGGTTCAGTGCTTATTCTCCTATTTCACTCTTCCTTTTTTTCGTGACATCCTGGGAAGGGTAGGATAGATAATGTGGCTGGCAAACTTGACTAAAATGAGCTTTCGGGATAATCTGTGGATTCTGTTAGTATAATATATCTAATTCTTCTAGGGTTGCACTCATTAAAGAGAGGCATATAGCCTTTTATTTTGTTTTTCCACACTTAGTGGTGCTCACGGCTTACTCCTATTTCTGTGCTTAGGGGTCACTCTTGGTGGTGCTCAGGGGATCATATGTGGGACTGAATACTGAACTGGTGTTGGCTGCTTGCAAGGCCAGTGTCTTGACTCCTGTATTGTCTCTCTGTCCCACCCCCCATTTATTTAAAATAAGAGCTAGACCCACCTGCGCTTGAGCGGTGTATGCGCGTATTATTCAGGTTGGTGATACAAGTCTAATGGTTCAGTGCTCAGGCCTGGCACTGTGGTGCACTTGAGGTCGGTCACTGGGTACCACCAGGGCCATACTTAGTGGTGCCCTCAGGGTCATGAATGGTAGGCATGGAACTTATTTTGCACATGCTAATCATACTTTCTACCATTTGAACTACCTCCTCATTTTTCCTCTATATATTCCTCAAGTAAGTCTGTGTTTATTTGAAAAGAAAAATAAAAAATCAACTTATTATAATATTTAAATAATTCTGGAGAGGGTAGGGTAGGGCATTTGCATTGGTCCCCCAAGCAGACCAGGAGTAAGTCCTGAGCACCACCAGGTATGAACCCAAAACAAAACAAAATAAGAAAGCAAGTCTAAAACCCATATGGACAGTTTCTAATTGGTCAAGTTTCATTCCTAGGATGACTTTAGTTTCCTTAAAGTGCTTGCCTGAGAAAGCTCAAGGTTTCCCCCAACCTGACCAATATTTATTTATTTATTTATTTATTTTGGGTCACACCTGGCTGTGCTCAGGGGCTACTCCTGGCTCTGAGTTCAGGAATTACACCTGACAGTGATTAGGGGACCATATGGATCACACGGATCAGACCTGGGTTGACCTTGTACAAGCAAACACCGTGCCCACTGTACTATCACTTTGGCCCCAACCCCAAATTTTCAGTTCGTTTCAGTGAACTAAAACTTTCCTTCTCTCCCTCTCACTCAATCATTTGTTACAGAAGAAAGAATATTCTCAGACTGAAAAGATTACTCAAAGGCTGAAGCATATGTTTTGCATGTGGGGGGGGTCTGAGTTTGATTCCTGGCATTGTATGATCCCCAGGAGCAGACCCTTCCTTGAGGACTGCTGGATATGGCCCAAAACCAAATAAACAAAAGAAAGAACTCTTAATTATATCTTAGAATTATGTGTCCAAGCCTATCACTTTTAGCTCCTTAATATTATAAAAGGTGTTAAGGCAATGCTACTTTCCCTTTACTGTCAGTTCTATATTTACTGCCTGAGCTTCTTTCTTTTTTATTATCTCTAACAGATCTTTCCTATCACTGTATAAACAATTAAGGATAGTAAATTTGCCTTCTTTACAGATGCATCCTCCCACTATGCCTAGTCTAAGAAATATTTAATAAATATTTGTGAAATTGAGTTATTAATATTAAATTTCTCTTGAAAGGGGACTAGAGAGTACTGGGATTTAAGCACTTGCCTCACCTGTAGTTGACTCTAGTTTGAATTCTGGCACCAAATATGGTCCATCTAGACTAACAGGAATGACTCCTGAGCACAGAGCCAGGAGTAGTCCCCAAACACAGCTGGGTATGTTCCAAAATTTCACCCCCATATTTTCCTTCTTGAGGAATTAGAAGACATTAACCAAATATATAAAACTTGAAGGAAGATTCAACTTTTATATTCTTGGCAATCAGGTTCAAAACCTGGGGATTCCTCATATAAAGCATGTGTTCTAGCCCTCAATCTCCCTGACCTAAGAGTAAAGTTTTTGTTTTGTTTTGTCTTTTGATAATACCCAGAAGTGCTCAGGATTTACTTTTCCTAGTTTTCGGCTGAGGGATCACTTCTGTGGGGTTTGGAGGACCATATACGGTTCTAAGGATCAAACTCAGGTTTGCCACATGCAAAGTAAGCACCCTATCCACTATACTACAGCTACTGCCCCCAAGAGTCAAATATAACTGACCCAGGAACATGGCTTAAAGATAGTTATAGAATTTGTGGTGGGTTCTCTTGCAGTTAGATTCTTATCCCAGTCTCCTGCTTGACGGTTCTCACAAATGCCATACCTAGGCATTATGGCAGTATTTTCTTGAGATTCTTAGGGCCTTCAGTCCCCTTTTGTAGGATAACATCAGGTTTATCCTTTTAGCCTTGCATCAGGGAACTTGGTTTACCTTAAAGCAATGTCCTTTCTGTATGGACACAGGAAAACAGTTAATATTATGCTTTGTAACGTGGGAGCTGATTGACTCCAATAATATTTACTCCTGGGCATCTGCTTTCTCAACTCAGTTGCCCTTAGTTCCTAACACCCTAAAATCAGGGTCCCGATGAGGGATGGAATGGACCCAGGGCAAGCTGTGAGCTACCCTAGCATCGAAATGGGCCAGGCCAAAGCGCCACATTACTCAACTATAAGTTGAGAGCATGGTCATAGACAAATACTGTCATGATCCAAAAGTAATGACGAGACTAGGACCCTGCCGGGGTTCGGAAGACTAACCTGACCTGAAGACTGTGGTCTAGAAAATATAGTGAGGTGTCCTCAAGAAGAACCAAACTTTAAGTTTATATCTCTTACTGTGCTCATACAGAATGACATTGCTAGAAATATCTGAAGTAGATTAACTACAACTATTTATGTGATTACTAGCTGAGGAAAGAAGAAAGCAACATACCCTTGTTTGTATCCCACCCTTGAGCAGATCTAGTAATCTGGAGTAATCTCCTTAAATGAGATTTTGTTAATCTCCTGGAGGAGTGGTTTTACCCTTCTTTGTTGATTTGTTAATGTTAAACCCACCTTGTGTCACCACCCTATGTGATTGCTATATAAACTAAGACTGTAAGAGAAGTAGGAAGAAGACACAGAAGCAGGGAGAAGACACAGAAGCTGAGAGAAGACACAGAAGCAGAGAAAAGACACAGAAGCGAGAGAGAAGATACAGAAGCAGGGAGAAGACACAAAAGCAGAGCACAAGGCGAAAGAGAATCAGGGAGTCATTGGAGCCAGAAGCTGGGGAAAGAAAGAGCACAAAGCAAGTGAGAATCAGAGTCAGAGTCAGAGTCAGAAGTGAGAGCAAGTGGGGCTCCAGAGACTGAAGCAGAAGGGCTTAGGAGAGAGCGATCAGAAGAAGAGAGAGGGGCTGGAGCAATAGCACAGCGGGTAGGGCATTTGCCTTGCACGCGGCCGACCCGGGTTCGATTCCCAGCATCCCATATGGTCCCCTGAGCACCACCAGGAGTGATTCCTGAGTGCAGAGCCAGAGCCAGGAGTAACCCCTGTGCATCGCCAGGTGTGACCCAAAAAGCAAAAAAAAAAAAAAAAAAAAAAAAAAAAGAAGAAGAGAGACTGGAAGAGACCAGAGGAGAGATGAAAGAGACAGAGAGAGGTCGGAAGTGACCAGAGGAGAGACTACAGAGACAGAGACAGAGATAGACAGAAGAGAGCACAGCGGCATACACAGAAGCATAGCACAAGGAGGAGCCATCCCAATCCGGTTTGTACACAGCAACTCGAGAGCACCGAACGTGAGCGGGGGGAAGGGGGAGGAGAGAGAGAGAGAGAGAGAGAGAGAGTGCCGCCCTGAGAGTCTGCGAACACAACACACACATCATCCCCTTCTGTGCACTACTTTATATTACCTACTTTATGCTAACATTACTTTTGCCACATGAAATATTTTATCTCCCTTTCCCTTTGTGTTGTCACTGTTGACATGTTCAAGATTGCATGCACACTTGTGGTGATGGGGATCACATCTGCAGAGCTGCCAGGTACTTGGTGATACGAGGAGGTTTTGGGGATAGATTTCATGGTCACACACAGTAAGTGTTCTCCCACCAAGTCACATCTATTGGTCCCCACCTGCTCTCTTGATTCTTTTCTTCCTCTTCATCACTTTCAGGATCTCAGAGAGTATAAGCTCTGAGCTCCCACCATTATCCTGATGAACAAACTAAAGTAAAAGCTCTGAGCTCCTTCCATTATCCTGATGAACGGTAAAAATGAGTGAATGAGGTTACTCAAGATTATAGCTTAGGGCAGGAGTGATAGCAAAGTGGGTACGGTGCTTTCCTTGCATGTGGCTGATCCAGGTTCATTCCCTGGCACTACAGATGGTCCCCTGAGCCCCACCAGGAGTCATCTCTGAGCACATAACCAGGAGTAATCCCTGAGCACATCCAGGTGTGGTCCCCCAATAAACAAACAGATTGCTAGCTTACTCTATTGCTTCTTCCCCACTAAAGCTTTAAAGAGGCCCAGCCCTGCTCAGCTTCTGAAATCAGGTGCATTCAGGATGGCATGGCTACATACTTCATTGCCTTCTTGACTTGAAGCTTTGTTGCAGAGACCCACATGACAAGAAACCAAGATCTGCTGGTAGCCAATAAGGAACTGAGGCTCTAAATCCAACACCCAGGAAGAACTGAGTTCTGCCAACAATCACATGAGTGAGCTTGGAAGTGGATTATTTCACAGCCAAGCTGGCACTTTGATGACAGTCTGTTAGTAACCTTGAACCAGAGGAGTCAATAAGCCATATTCAATTTTCTTACCCATAGAAACTGTGAAATCATGATTCAATCCTCTAAACTTTGGGGTAGTTTATTATAGCACAAGAGATATATACCAGGTGAATCTGATTAATTCCAAAGTTCATTTCTTCGGCATTTTATTAGATTATTTTACACTTCTTTATTCTTCCTGTTCATTTGTTTTTGTTTTTAGGTATGGCTCTCTACTCAGGGATCACTTTTGGTAGGTTTGGGGGATCATGTGGGCTCTGGGGATTGAACTCGGGTTGGCCATATGCAAGGCAAGCACCCTACCTGCTGTAGTATTGCTCCTGCCCCATCTATTCTGATTCTAAAGACACAGTGATTTTCTATATTTTATTAGATGGTCTTACATTTTAGTAATCTTCAACCACTGCTCCATAGACTGGTGCTGGTCTTATAGATATATAAAGGCTAAAAGCCAGTGGTCTGCTACAGTGGACATAACTATTCCTTCTTTTCCCTCCCTTTTAATAACTGTTGGTTTGTAGACCAGTGTACAGGCAAGGTGCTGGTTTGTGGGTGTAAAAAAGTTAAAGAATGTTCTTTTAGAATTCCTGGTTCAAAATTTTTTTTAAAAGTCTCTACTCTCGGGGCTGGAGCAATAGCACAGTAGGTAGGGCATTTGCCTTGCACGCGGCCGACCCGGGTTGGATTCCCAGCATCCCATATGGTCCCCTGAGCACCACCAGGAATAATTCCTTAGTGCAGAGCCAGGAGTAACCCATGTGCGTCACTGGGTGTGACCCAAAAAGCAAAAGAAAAAAAATTAAGAGCCTCTACTCTCACACAGTCCCAGAACACAAGATTTCAATTACATTTTATTTTTTACACTTGGGATTCCTAAGAGTTAGGCTAAGAAGCTCAGCTTTGGTGGCTCAGAGACTATTCATGGTCTTTAAGATCAGACATATCTGTTGATTAGGCTGATTGACTTGGCCTGCTCAAAATCTTTCTCAGGGTATTTTTCCAAGTTTGGATAAACAATGGAAAGATCATGTATACTCTCCAGTGTCCTAGTACAGCCTTTGTTCTTTTTCTCATTGTCTCCATTCCAGTGAGAGGAAGAGTATGGTAGGTAGACTTGCTTTTGGAGGGCAAAATGCTGTTAGATTAGTATGGTGGTTCTTAAAGTGGATTACACATTCATATCATCTCAACGATGTAAAGGTTTTCAAGACTGGGTCCCACCCTCAGAGATCTTCTGATGTCATTATCATGATTGTGGTCTGGTCCTCAACCATGTTATTAGGAATATTAGGCATCAGAAATTTTAAGAGCTCGCCAAGTGATTCAAAAAAAGAAGGAAAATTTGAGGTCTGGATTTAGAGCATCTTGGGTTTGGCAGGCAGAATTCAATGGGGAACTGAAACATGAACTGGGCTAATGAGATCTTAGAAAGCTTTTACTATAATGATGCTCAACCCTGACATAGTTTTGGGGAGCTTTTAAAAAATAAAATGTTGGGTCTGGACAGTTAGAACAGCAGGTAAGTTGCTTGGCTTGCCTTGTATGCAGACAACCTGACTGACTTCCCTAGTTCAATCCTCCACACCCCATGTAGTCCTCCGGCCCCACCAGGGGTGATTGCTGAGCACCACTGGGTGTGGCCCCAAAACAAAAGGATGCTGAGTTCTACCCCAATTTATTACCTCAGAAATTTGGGATAGTGGGTTTTGAATCTGTACACCACACAATGTGTCCCTCTGCTTTCTGCTCTGTACTGCAGTTCCTCCTGTGTGAATGCGTTGTCTTGCCAGAAATCCTCTAACTTAAAAGTCTCTTCCCTCATCCTTCAATGGTCACTACTTGCTCCCCCTATACTAGGCACTATTCCTTACATTGGAGACACCAGAGGTTAAGTATAGATGAGAATCGAGGTTTTCAGACACTTCATCTTGTCCTCACTCATTTTCTTTCTCTCCCCCACCCTAACCCACAGTTGCTAATTGAAACTTTCTTGCTCTGTGGTACGAGCTCGTTGAATTATTACAGGTAAGTACCCCGTCAGCTGAGACTTTAAGGAAGTTCAATGAAAATTCTTCAATGAAAAAGATCTGTTCTTCAGTGGACGCCTCGCCCACGTGGGAGGAGGCTTGAAAGCTTCTGTGCTCGCCTCACACAGGTGAGGGCAATCCCCGCCCCCTCCTTGCTCTAAGCCTTCTTAATGGACCGAACCGCTTTCATTCTCTCACGTAACGGAGAGCGCGAGGAGCTCCGCCTCCCGTGTGGGGCGGGGCCGGCGGACTGGGCGTGAGTTGATTGGTTGGGAGGCGGGGCCTCAGGGATGGGCTCTCGTCCAGGCGCTCGCAGGGATCCCGGTGGAGTGACGGGAGAGTCCTCTCAGCTCCTGCCTCCCAGCGATGGCGCCGCGGTGCCGCGCCCAGTCCCTTGCCCGCTGGCCAGTCCTCCAGACTCTGCAGGGCTCGCGCTGAGACGGTGAGACCAGCGGAGCGGGTCCGAGGGAGCGGCCGGACGCTCGTCTGCCTGCGCCGGGGGACCATGAGGAGCGGCCAGCGCGGCGGGGCTGATCGCGGGAGCCGCCGCGGCACCTGCTGAGGAGGAAAGAGGGAGCGGCCGGGGCGCGGCGGCGGCGGCGGCGAAGGCGGCTCGGCCATGTCGCTGCTCTGCGTGCGCGGTGAGTGGAAGCGCGCGGCGTGAGCGGGCGGGCAGGGGCTCGGGGAGGGAGGGCGCCCCACTCGCCTCCAGGGGACGTCGAAACACCACCTTCTCCCAAACTTCCCTTTCGAGCCGGGCCTCGCGGGGGACAGTTCTGTGAACTCGGTCGCGAGCGTTTTGAGAGAGTTCTTTTTATTCTTTTTCTTTTTTTTGTTTGGAGTTTCCTCTCGCTTCGGTGGAGGGACGGTCGCCTCTCGATTCCCGCAGCCAGGGGACAGTGTGGCAGGGCTGGCGGGCCCACGCCAGATGCCTGTCCGAGGGGCGGGGGGCGGGAGGGGGGGTGGAGGCCGGCGCGCCCCGCGAGCGCGAGCGGGAGCGGATGGGCTGGGTGGGAGTCAGCGGATGGTCGGGGTCCGGCGATAGTGAGCAGCTTCCCATTGCCCTTTCCTTCCTTCTCCCGCCCTGCGAAGCTACGCTTGCCTTAGCGGCAGCCGGTCCTTCCCCCCACCCCTACCCCCCTCCCCGCTTTTTAATCCTCTTTGGACGCGCAGTGGAACAATGGTTACATCCTTGTAGGGGATTTCTTGACTTGCGCCCCGCTATTGCTTGTCGGTCCTCTCCCCGGTCCTTCCCTGTGATCGAGGCTAAGGCGATACTCATGTGTTGGAAAGGTGTGTTAGCAGCTTTCCTGACTTTCCATGAATGCTCAAGGGGCCGGGAGAGATAGTACAGCAGCTAAGGCTCTTGCCTTGCGCGCAGCGACCTCGGCTTAGATCCCTGATAACCTCCCCCTTATGGTCCCCGGAGCCCCACCAGGAATGACCCCTGAGCCCCACGGGGGGTAGCCCAAATAAAAAACATAGAGCCCCCAGACCAAAAAAACAAAAGCAAAACAAAGAAGAGTTATTGATTGATTAGTTTTTTCTTTTCTCACCATGAGCACCTCTATTGATATATTTCTTTTTCCCACGCAGGACACTGGGCTCTTGAGGAAGATAGTTTAGGTGAGAGCTGTAGGGTTTAAGATGAGGCAAGCGGCGAGGACTGAGTTCCATGAGGGAAGATACTGTTTCTAAGTGGTTTTTGTATTCCCAGTGGGTGACATAGTAGACACCCATTCCCAGTGGGTGACATAGTAGACGCCCAGGGCTAATTTTGAATGAATGTAAGGACTGTGATTTTAGAGATTACCTGAGAAGAAAAAAAAAAAGGCAAGGTTTGAAATATCCATTAAATTTGATCTTGAGAAACTCGTGAAATTCAAGTTACCACCTCTATTGAGCAAGGCAGGATAAAATGATTTGATTGTGAGCAACGAGAAGAATTTATTCAGAATAATTTTTTTTTATTCTGGTGTGTTTTACTGGATAGTTAGAGTTCAAGTTTCCTTTGGCTCTGAGAATGACAAGCGCTTAAAAAAAAAACTCTCTAGATAAGTTTTTTCCCCAACTTCTGGCAAACTGAAATATTTTGCTCAGTTCTCTCCCACTGTTTTGTTAAATCTGCACTAACCCCAAGTGGATTTACCTATTTCTGGGGATTATTAGAGAATTTTTCTTCTGTCATGCTTGATCTTTCATTAATGAGAATTTTGTTTTGCTTTTAGTAAGACATTTTATCTCAACAGCTGGGAATCTATTTATTCTTTTAGATTTTCACTGTCAAATAGCAGGATTTGGGAACGTCTGGGTTTTGTAATGTCTATTGGAATTTAAATTTCCACTACCACACCATTTTCATAAGAGCTGGCTCTTATGAATGAGTCTTTAGGCAGTGACACTCTTAAATCAGAAACTCCTGTTTGACAGAAAATAAACTCATAGAAGGAGCTACTGCTGTATTGATTTGTTCTAATACTAAGGAACTCTCATTATCTAGAAACTATTTAGCTAAACTTTCCCCTTATAATGTTATATTAATTAAATTTCTATTTTTTTGAGTCTGGGGAATTGGAGATTATCTTTTGAGTGGTGCTTTTGTAGATTGTAATTATTGTACAAGTTTCCTTATATACTTAAAAAGTATTAATATTGATTTATTAATATGCATCTATTAATTTTTTAATGTAGGAGTACTGCTTTTAAGTATATTAGCATAATCAATTAGCATAATCATGCTTCAGCCATGATTATGCTAATTGAATTGGGCATGAACTCCACATTACTTTTTTAAAATTTTTTTTTTTCTTTCTGGGTCATACCCGGCAATGCACAGGGGTTACTCCTGGCTGTACACTCAGGAATTACTCCTGGCAGTGCCCAGGGGACCATATGGGATGCTGGGAATTGAACCCGGGTCGGCCGCGTGCAAGACAAATGCCCTACCCGCTGTGCTATTGCTCCAGCCCCCTAAAATTTTTTTAAAGAAATTTTTTAATTGAATATCCATGAGATAGAACATTACAAAACTGTTCATAATTGGGGGCCTGGAGTGATAGCACAGCGGGTCGGGCATTTGCCTTGCATGTGGCCGACCCGGGTTTGAATCCCAGCATCCCATATGGTCCCTTGAGCACCGCCAGGGATAATTCCTGAGTGCATGAGCCAGGAGTGACTCCTGTGCATTGCCAGGTGTGACCCAAAAAGCAAAACAAACAAACAAACAAACAAAAAAAAAATTGTTCATAATTGGGTTTCAGTCATACAATTATCTAGCACCCATCCCTCCACCAGTGTACATTTCCCACCACCAATGTCTCCTGTTTCCCTACCACCATCCCCCACCTCCCCACTTCCAGCCTCCCTCTATGGGAGGCACTTTACTTCTCTCTCTCTCTCCTTTTGTTTTTGTGCATTATGGTTTGCAATACAGGTGCCAAGAGATCATGGTGTTTGTTCAGGGCATTTGGTATTTTTATTGGGACAATAAGACTGGAGAAGGTTTTCAATTGGGTGGCCACTTTGGGGTGTGGATGTGACTGCTGAGGCTTCTGGAAGTACAGGGAGGTAGGGGAAGGTAGCCCATCCTGACTCTGAGAAAGCCTGGAGATTTCAGTCTCAAAACCCGCATCTATTAATTTTATAAAAGTATCCTAGGAAAATTTAGAGAAATGAATCAAAATCTTTCTAAGTGAAAGATCAAAATAAAAATCTAAATCTTTCTAAATAAAAGTAGTAATAATCCTTTTATTATATTTTGACCATTAGGAAAGTATAGAAATGGATCAGAATCTTTTCAAAATGACATTCTTTACATTATATTGACAGAAATTTTACTCATATTTTGAAAGAAGTCTGTGTAGTGATACAGTATAGCAATTCAATTTCAGTTACTCTTGGAGCAGAGTCTATCCCATCTAGTCAAATTTCAAATAGTGATTAAAGAATTGACTTAATTACCAACAATCTCATTGAAGAGATTTTTTTTGTTTCTTGTTTCTTTCATTCCTTTCCTTTTCTTTCCTCCCTCCCTCCCTCCCTCCCTCCCTCCCTCCCTCCCTCCCTCCCTCCCTCCCTTCCTTCCTTCCTTCCTTCCTTCCTTCCTTCCTTCCTTCCTTCCTTCCTTCCTTCCTTCCTTCCTTCCTTCCTTCCTTCTTTCCTTCCTTCCTTCCTTCCTTCCCTACCCAGTGATGGTCAGGGACTACTCCCAGCTTTGTACTTGCACAGGGGTTACTTGCAGACATTTTTATTGAGGTTCCAGGATTTACAATGCTGTTAATTCTATTTTAATGCATACATAATTCCTACACCATATTTATCACCAGAATGCCTATTTCCTTTCACCAGTGTCTCAAGGCCCCCTTTCATGTAAACTCAGTTTTATGGATAAAATCTCCAATTCTGAAGACTTTGGTCATTTGTTGTTCTCTTACTATGTTTATTCATTCCCACATATGAGAGATACCTTTTTTTTGTTTGTTTTTGTTTTTGGGCTACATTCAGCAGTGCTCAAGGCAGCACCTGGGAATTATTCCTGGTGGACAATATGGGGTGCTTGGGATTATCCCAGGTCTACTATGTGCAAGACAAGCGCTGTACCTGCTATAGTATCTACCTTTTTATCTTTGTACCAGCCCCTTTTTAATTTTTACTTATTTATTTGTTTAGTTTTTTGGCCTTACCCAGCTGTGCTCAGGGCTCACTCCTGGCTCTGTGCTCAGGTATAAAACTGGGGTGACTTTGTGTGTGGCAAACACCTTAAGCTCTGTACTGTCTCTCTGGCCTTAAATTATTTACTGTTTGCTAGGCCACACCCAGTGGAGTATTGGCTTTACTCCTGTCTCTGTGCTCAGGGATCACTTGTGGCAGGACTTGGAGAACATGATGGTATGCTAATGATCAAACCTGTATTAGATGTAAGCAAGGCAAATACCTTATCTCTTGTACCATCTGTCTAGCTGCTAAGATTATTTTATTTTTATTTTTTGGTTTTTGGGTCAGCGATGCTCAGAACTTACTTCTGGCTCTGTGTCCAGGAATCACTTCTGGCCGGGATCAGGGGGACCATATGAGATGCCAGTGATCAAACCTGGTTTGGCCATGTGCAAAGCAAAGTTTGGCCTACCAAAATCAATTTTCCTTGGGGGGTCACACCCAGCGGTGCACAGGAGTCACTCCTGGCTCATGTATTCAGGAATTACTCCTGGCAGTGCTCAAGGGACCATATGGGATTCTGGAAATCGAACCCAGGTCGTTGGCGTGTAAGGCAAATGCCATACCCGCTGTGCTATCGCTCCAGCCCCGAAAATCATTTTTTAAAATGACTGCAGTGTGCTCATTATGAGAGTGTATATGGTCTCATGTTTTTGGACAATTATGATTTTTATTTTTGCTCTTATAAATTCTACAATGAACATCTTTACAGACGGTTTTCCTTATGTATTTGAAGATTTCTAGTCAGTCTGAGATTTGAACTGTGTGGTTGCTGGTTGCTATTTTTTCTTTCTTTTTTCTTTTCTTTTCAAGTGAAAACAGATTTTACACTGGCTTCTCTAGAATGGAGAGGGAGCCCCCATACATATCCTAGCATTAAAATGTGAAAGCACACATCTCAAGAGGGCAGATGCAGGTAACACATGTGCTTGGGCAGCAACATATGCTTGGGCTGCATATATATAGTCTTTCATTATTAAATTATAGAACTGGAGCAATAGCACAGCAGGTAGGACGTTTGCCTTGCATGCAGCTGACCTGGTTTTGATTCCTCTGTCCCTCTCGGAGAGCCTAGCAAGCTACTGAGAGTATCCCACCTGCACAGCAGAGCCTGGCAAGCTACCTGTGGTGTATTTGATATGCCAAAAACAGTAACAACAAGTCTCACAATGGGATGTTACTGATGCCTGCTCGAGCAAATTAATGAACAACTGGACGAAAGTGCTACCGTGCTACACTTTATTTAGGGGCTGGAGCGATAGTACAGTGGGTAGAGTACTTCCCTCACATGTAGTTGACCTAGGCTTAATCCCTAGCATTTGATATGGTCCCTTGAGTGGGCTCTGCCAAGAATGATCCTTGAATGCAGAGCTAGGAGTAAGTCCTGAGCACTGCTGAGTGTGACCAAAAACCAAACCAAACCACAACAACAAAAAACCCAAATAAACTTTATTTAAATACTGTAGTTTCCAAAGTTATTCATAATACAGTTGTTTCAGGCATTCAGCGTTCCAACACCAATCCCACCAAGAGTGTGATCTTCCCTTTACCACTCTCCCCTGTTTCCCACCACCCCCAAGCCTGATCTCTTGGCAGCGCAAACTAATTTTTTATACTGCTTGTTACAACAAAATGGTAAGTGTAATGATAAAAAAATAGTTCAGTAAAACAAAGTTTGTGAAAATTGTTATTTCTCACAATGGGGTTATTAAAGTCATTGTCTGAGCTGTTTGCTAGTTGAGCTTTCTGTTAGTATTTTGCTTTATTAGCCTAGTTGTCTTCAATGCTACTTTCCTATCTAACTTGCTGTACTCCTATTCTATTGGGCTGTACGTATTGTGGACTTCAGAGGTATTGTGCAGCTAGCTGCTTATGTGCTCCTGGAGCTCCAGGATTTGTGTTACTAGGAGGGCTCTCTGCCTGCCCTTTCTGGATGGTGCCCAGAATTTTCAGCCCAAGGACTGGTATGCCAATCTCATCAGATTGGCTTCTCTTTTGGAATTATTTATTTATGGTTTGTTTTGGGGGTCATACCCAGTGCTGCTCAGGGCTTACTTCTGGCTCAGTGCTCAGAGATCACTCTCGGCGGGCTCAGAGGAGTGCCAGGCACGGAACCTGGGTTGGCTGCGTGCAAGTACCCTACTCAATATACTTTCAGATGAGATCTTTCTGGGGCTGGAGCTGTAGCACAGCAGGTAGGGCGTTTGCCTTGCACGCGGCCGACCTGGGTTCGATTCCTCTTCCCCTCTTAGAGAGCCTGGCAAGCTACTGAGAGTATCTCACCTATAAGGCAGAACCTGGCAGGCTACCCGTGGCGTATTCGATATGCCAAAAACAGTAACAACAAGTCTCACAATGAAGACGTTACTGGTGCCCGCTCGAGCAAATCGATGAGCAACGGGATGACAATGATGACAGTGACAGTGATACTATACTTTCACTCCAGCTCTCTCTTAAGAGAGTAGTTGTGAAACTGGGCTGTTTACATGACTGTGGGATGTGGGTGTGACTGCTGGAGTTTCCTGAAGTATGAGTGGGTGATGGTGGGGGTGGCGCAGTAGTGGGGTTGTGGATACAGGCTCTCCACCTCACTCTGAGATGACCTCAGGATTTTCAGTCTGAAAACTGGTATACTTGGGAGTTTTGTGGGCTTGGCCCTCTCTTCAGAGATTAGTTGTGGGGCAGTGAAATCGGGCCATTTGTATGGTGCAGCTGTAGGGTGTGGGTACAGCTGCTGGTGCTTGGGCAAAGAGGAGATTTGGCTCTCTTCCCTTCCAGGTCATCCCCAGAGTTTTCAGCCCTAAGACTGAAGACTGATGTATCTGTGAATTTCATCAGCTTGGCATCTCTTCCAATATTAGCTGTGAAGCTGTGAAGCTGTGCTGTTTACATGCCAGGACTGTGTCACTGGTCGCTATTTTCTTTCATATTTTTTGGGGGAGTCAGGTTGGCACCCCCAGTCATGCTTAGGGACTACAGCTGGTTCTGTGCTTGAGGGTCACACCTGCAGTACTTGGAGGACTGCTCAATGTTGGGGATTGAACCCAGACCTCCTGCATGCAAAGCATGTGCTGGTTGAATGATCTCACCGGCCTTGTCTTTTTTTTTGACTCTGCTGTAGAGTGAACTCTGGACCTGACACATGCAAGGCAGGTGCTCTATCTCTGAGCTGCATCTCAGGCTCCATTGTTTTCTTTACTCAGCTGGACCATTAAAAGATCCAGATACCTTAGCATAAGAGCAAGTCCTTCACCCTTAGGTAATATTTTATGCTCAATAAAAAGATGAAACACTTCCGTTCTTGTAAATTTGACTTATGACTTCCGTGTCTTCTTTGTATCCTTATCTTCTTTATATTTAAAACTATTTTCCATGTTGAACATATATTAATTATATGCTTGAAACAGAACCTGTGTGAGTCCTAGTACGCTTTATACACCCAAGTGTTATCCCAACAGCTTTGCTGTTAAGGATCCCTGGTGCCTAAACAGAGTGTGATCTCTGGGGTGTCACAATAAAAAATATGACCCCTGGCAAATACTGTAAATCAAATTGTGTATAAACAATGTAATGAAAATGTGTGGCTACAGGAACTAAAAAGTATGAGCACTGCAGTCAAATTTGTTACACTTAATGATAACCAGTCAGCTGTATGTAACCCCAGTCATTGCCGAAACAGCAAAAGGCAATGGAAAAAAAAAATGAAAAAAGTTTTAAACTAAGAGTAGAAGAGTTTGTCATGATTTACCATCACTTATTAGCCCTTTAATTTTCTGAAAGGTAAACTGCTGGATAACTGCTAAAGGTGAACTTAAGGTGATTGTGGTTGCTTTTAGCCCAGGGCAACCCAAAAGATGTATTTTGGTTTATTCCCATTGTGTAAATAGTAATGCCTATTAGAGTTTTCAGATATAAAAGCAGATTTGCCAAGTACTTTGTTCTCCTCTTATTTTCTCCCTCAACGTTATCTGCCTCAGCAACCTTTTTGCTGCTGGGTATCTATGGTTCAGTAGTCCCTTCTGTCTTAGAAGTAAAGTTGCTGCTGGGTGCCTTTTGCTTAGCTATGGCATCAGGAAGTTGATTGTGTCTTGTCTGTGCCAGGCAGCAGTGAAGGGGGAAAGTACCAATTTCCTCTACCATAAATAGTTCATGTCATAAACCATTCTCTTCCTTATGAGCAGTATGTGCATTCTGTAATTTCTAAGTTTCTAAAAGTGGGCTCTCTGGAAGTTGCACTCTGGTTGAATTGTTTCTATTTCACTGGTGGTATTTATTTCAGACTTTGCTATGTGAGTTTGTTTAAAGTTTAGGCTGTGCACTGTTTACAATAGCCAGAATCTGGAAAAAACCAGAGTACCCCAAAACAGATGACTGGTTAAAGAAACTCTGGTACATCTACACAATGGAATACTATGTAGCTGTCAGAAAACATGAAGTCATGAAATTTGCATATAAATGGATCAACATGGAAAGTATCATGTTGAGTGAAATGAGTCAGAAAGAAAGAGACAGACATAGAAAGATTGCACTCATATGTGGAATATAATGTAACTGAGAAGTACAAGTTGGCAATGATGCAACTTCTGGCAGATATCTCTCTGGACTTAGTTACTAAAATACTAAATTACAGAATCCCAAAACTGAGAGGCTGCTAAGTGTGGTCACTCGACCTCATACCTCTTCATCCTCAGCAATGGAAAACAAATTATCTAATGCTTCCTTTTCAGCAGGTCTGACTTTAGGGGAGAGACTCTCCAAACAATAATAGTGAGTTTTGTTGAAATATTGTATGCAATCAAAGTGAAAGTAAAGTGAAATTTATTAGTTACACAGGCGGGGGGGGCTTAGGGTGGGGGGGGCTAGGGGTGTGGGGGGGTTAGGGGTGTGAGGGGGTGGGGTGGAGCTATACTGGGATTCTTGGTGGTGGAATATGAGCACTGGTGAAGGGATGGGTATTCGAGCATTGTATAACTGAGATTTAAACCTGAAAACTTTGTAACTTTCCACATGGTGACTCAATAAAAAAAAAAAAAGTTTAGGCTGTGAACTTTAAATACGAATTAAATACCTTCTCTGTGCCTGTTTATCATATAAATCTATATAGTAGATAAGAGAACTAGGAATCTAGGTGAGTTTTAAAACAGTTCTTACAAAATATAAATCCAGAATCCGTTGGAACTATCAGCTCTGACTTGGGATAAGCAGAATAAATTAAAAGTAGGAGAACAGCGGCTAGAGCGATTATACAGTAGGTAGGAAACTTGCCTTGTATGTGAATGACCTGGGTTCAATTCCTGAAATCCCATTTGGTTCCCTGAACCCTGCCAGGAGTGAACCTTGAGCACAGAGCTAGAAATAAGTCCTGAGCACTCTTGGATGGGCCCCCATCCAACAGTGGGGGAATAATGTAGCACTGTCATTCCGTTGTTCATTGATTTGCTTGAGTGGGCACCAGTAATGTCTCCATTGTGAAACTTGTTACTGTTTTTGGCATATTGAATATGCCATGGGTAGCTTGCCAGGCTCTGCCGTGCGGGCTGAATACTCTTTGTAGCTTGCTGGGCTCTCCGATAGGGACAGAGGAATCAAACCCAGGTCAGCCTTGTGCAAGGCAAACACCCTACCCGCTGTGCTATTGCTTCAGCCCAATTCACTGAAAATCAATAAAAAATGAAAATTGAAAAAATAATAAAATTAAAGTTAGTTATTATTCTTGGTATACATACATTTCTCTCTCTGGGAGAACCTGGCCAGCTACTGAGAGTTTCCTGCCCACATGGGAGAGTCTCACAAACTCCCCATGGCGTAATCTTATGTCAAAATCAGTAACAATGATGGGTCTCATTCGCCTTACCCTGAAAGAGCCTCCAATGCGGCACCATTGGAAAGGATGAGTAAAGAGAGTCTTCTAAAATCTCAGGGCTAGGATGGATGGAGACGTTACTGAGACCGCTCGAGAAATTTGATGATCAACTGGATGATGATGATGATGATACATACATTTAATGAAAAAAGAAGTATACTTGATTATAAAGAAGTACTTTGGAAATTTGACAATATGTTAACACAAAAGGTACACCAGAAGGCAGACATTAAGTTAATGTAAAATTTAAACAATTTTTATCTCAAACAACTGTTTCCTTTGTACTTTCCAAACAATGATGTCTCTCATTGTTAATAATCTTTTTTTAAATTAAATTCCCACAGTTTTATTTATTTATTTATTTATTTGCTTTTTGGGTCACATGCAGCGATGCTCAGGGGTAACTCCTGGCTTTGCACTCAGGAATTACTCCTGGCGGTGCTCAGGAAACCATATGAGATGCTGGGAATTGAACTCAGTTTGGCCGTGTGCAAGGCAAATGCCCTACCCGCTGTGCTATGCTCCAGCCCCTCATTGTTAATAATCTTAAGATTATTATTTGGCATAGGATAATTTAAGATAAATCATTACATGTTCAACAACTTGGTTTCAGAGAAGGGTCTGTTTTTTATGTTTAATTGTAGCTGTAGCCACAATTGTAGGTGCAAAGACTTTAATGATTTCAAAGTTGGTATTAACCAGTTACTGCTTTTATCATTTGAAATTTCCTATTTCAAATGATAAAAGTTTTAAAATGTTCATGTAAAATGTTCATGTAACATTGTAGCACTGTAGCACTGTCTTAGCACTGTCATCCCTTTGTTCATCAATTTGCTCGAGCTGGCACCAGTAACGTCTCCATTGTGAGACTTGTTATTGTTTTTGGCATATCAAATACGCCATGGGTAGCTTGCCAGGCTCTGTCGTGCAGGTGGGATATTCTCGGTAGCTTGCCGGGGGGAATAATACTGTTCATTTTTCCTAATATAAAGTTATTGTCTTTCCCTACCCCCACAATGGGAGAATGTTTTATACAATATCTTCTAGTGGACTGTCTTCATTGAGGTCAGAAAAGATTTTCTATTAGAATATTAAAATTTTATTTTTATTGCCTTATAGCATACATATAGAAAAGTACCAAGTCTTAAATATATCACTATCATCCCGTTGCTCATTGATTTGCTCAAGTAGGCACTAGTAATGTCTCCATTGTGAGACTTGTTGCTGTTTTTGGCATATTGAATACACCACGGGTAGCTTGCCAGGCTCTGCCATGCAGGCGGTTTACATCCTGTAAACTACTTTCATGAAACAAAAGGGTAGAAAGGAATTATGGCAGGTAACTAGGCTGAGAAAGAGAGAAAAAGGAGAGAGAAGGAATGTGGAAAAACCGAGCAAGTGTCTGAATCTAAAATAATTTGAAATAAATAAGACTAACGAGCATGTTTTTTATTTGGGTCATACCTGGTGATGATGCTCAGGAGTTACTCCTGGCTCTGCACTCAGGAATTACTCATGATAGTGCTTGGGGGAATATATGGGATGCTGGGGATCGAACCTGGGTTGGTCATGTGCAAGGCAAATACCCTATCTGCTATACTATCTCTCCAGTTCCATTAAAATCTGATTAATCTATGCCACAGTCAGCACATTAAGACATGCAAAAATAGTGATATTCTAATTTAATTATTCTCCACTTATTAACTGGAATACTTTAACCAAGATAAAGTTTGTTATATCTACTCTTTAGTTTTCAGTTGATTACTATAGGAAATTCAGGATAAATGCTTGAGTTTTTCCTTTTATTTTTCTACTTTCAAAAGTGTTTTGGGGACTGGAGTGATAGTATAGCAGGTAGGGCTTAGCTAGCACATGACTGACTTGGGTTCAGTTCCTAGTACTTTATAGTCCCCTGAGCCCTCCAGGAGTGATCTGAGTGCGGAGCCAGGAATAAGCTCTGAGCACTGCCAGGTGTGTCCCCTGCTCCCCCCCCCACTCCCTATAAAATAAAGTTCATGGCCCCTGACCATCTTCCACAATGCCCAAGTTGTTGTCTTTATTTTTCTCTTGTTTCCTTTTCACCCTCTGAAACTAATAAACACCTTTGAGATTCACTTAAAAGCCATTCATATAACTTGCTGAATGTGATTGTTGTGAGGAGAATGAAATAAGTTAAAATGGTGGAGACATTTGTCATGTATAGCAGTTTCTTTAATTTGAATCTGCCTGACATAATGAAAGCACCATTTCGTGTATTTATTAATCTGGTAACAAGTAATAGATATTTGGATTGAATGAGGGAGAAATTGGAGGCACTTAAAGCAGAAGTAATTTACATGAGCATAATTAATATTTCTGATGAGATTTGGACTGTCACAGGAAAGCTGTGAAATCCACTATACTAGTGCTTTTGAGAAATAAGCCCTATTTTCTTCTGTATAGAATACTAAGGTGTTGGAGAGATGTAAGTCAGGTAGATGTTTGCCTTGCATGAGGCCAGCCGGATTTTATGCCCAGCATCCCATATGGTCCCCTGAGCATCACCAGGAGTAACTTCTGAGTGCAAAGCCAGGGAGTAACCCCTGAGCATCCCCTGGTATAGTTCAAATCCTGCCTCCATAAATAGTAATAAAAAATAGAATGCTAAGGTATTGCTACTCTGGAAGAAAAAGTTAGATAGCCACCTTTCCATTTTCAATTTTGCTGTGTTCCTCCATATGGTACACACTGAGAAAAAAGGAAAAAATGAACTTATAGGGTAGAATTTTGTGTTCATCGTTACAAATGAAATAATTTCATTCTGGCTTTAGTTAAAATGAAAGAGTTCATTCTCAAATGTAATCTCTAAAAGCAAATACCCCTTGAATAGGAAATATGTCCACAATACAAAGGAAAAGACACATAGGACTTAAACAAAAAAAAATAACAATCTTTGGTATCATGTTATAGAACATCTTCTTGGGATGATGCTCTGCTTTGTAATCTAAAATTTTTTTACCTCATTTATGCTCTCCAGTTTGTTTTTTTTTCTCATGTTTTTACTTCTCTGACATAGGGTAGATCTTAAAACTTTGAATATCTCAGATCTGCCGCTCGGTGCTATATACTTTTATATGTTACTTTATTAAATCTTAATTTCCACATATTCAAAGTGCATAATCCAGTAAAAAAGATGAAGTTCTTTTTTGTTTTTGTTTTTTTCTTTCTTGTTTTTGGGCATAGCAGGCAATCCTGGCATGATGCTTGAGGGTTGCTTCTGGAAGGACTTAGGGAACTTGGATGTGAAGGATTGAATCTGGACCTCCCACATGTTGCCGTAGTTGTCTCCTCCTCCTCCTCCTCCTCCTCCTCCTCCTCCTCCTCCTCCTCCTCCTCTTCCTCCTTAATTGAGGAAGAAAGTATAAAGGATGGAAAATTGTTAGGTTCAGTTGAGTTTATGGTGTTTGTAATCATGTTAACCCTTGAAAATTACACATGAAAATATAGATCTTTAGTAGAAGCTTGTGCTGATTTTGGAGTTAGTGGTAATGGTTAGTAAAGCTATTAGCTTGAGTAAAATTGCCTGTGAAGGATAAGAATAAGCTAATGAATGCCATAGTTGAAGGGATAGTGAGAATGGTTGAAATGATGTACAGGAAAATGGAGAAAATGTCAGTGTTTGAAGTCAGCAGTTGAGAGAATTTATAGAGGTCACTTTTCCTTCTATGTAGGAGACCTAGATTTGGTTCTCTTTTTTAAAAATTTATTTATTTTTAATTTTTAAAATTTTTTATTGAATCACCATGTGAAAAATTACAAAGCTTTCAGTCTTAAGTCTCAGTCATACAATGATCAAACACCCATCCCTTGACCAGTGCACATGTTCCACCACCAAGAACCCCAGTATACCTCCCATCCACCCCCCCCCCACCCGCCTGTGTGGCTGATGATTTTCACTTTACTTTCTCTTTACTTTGATTACATTCAATATTTCAACAGAAAAATCACTATTATTATTTGGAATTTTCCCCCAACAATCAGATCTGCCGAAAAGGCATCATTTGATAATTTGTTTTCCATTGCTGAGAATGGAGAGCATATGAGGTCGCGGCTTTGTGGTTTTGGATTTCTGGTGTTTTAGTAATTAAGTCCAGAGAAATTTCTGCCAGAAGTCATATCATTGCAAACTCGTACCTCTGTTTAGTGGGCCTTATAAGATGGCGGTCGTCACGCCACTGGGGAAAGGAAAAGCTGTGAGAGAAAAACCTTTCCCCTCCTGGGGCATCATGGGGCTGTAGCTTAGTTCACAGTCTAGAGGCATTTCTGCAAGAAGCCACTGGGTGCCGAAAGTAGTTAGTTGGCCTCCGGGATCATGGGCATTCAGGAACGGAGGAGCTGTTTGTGTCTGCGGCCACTCGGAGTCACATCTGGGCGGAGAGCAGTGCTTGGTAACACCTCCCATCCTGAGATTTCCCGCACATCCAGTCACTGCGAGCTTGTACCTCTCTTTAGTGGGCCTTATAAGATAGCGTTCGCCACGTAGGTTTAGTTCTTGGCACCTCAAAGACAACCTAAAATGCAAACAAACAACAAAACAACTGGCAGCCTTTTTAGGATTGGGGAAAAACTCAAAGGGCTGTGTGAATGCTTTACCTGCGGGAGGCCTGGATTGGGCCCCTGCTCTGCATGGTCCTTTCAGCACCTTCAGGGGCAATGCTCTGCTACCTGTACAAAGCCAGTAGTTGCACCTGAGCACTGCTGGCTGTGGCCCTAAGCCCAAACTAACAAAAACATTCTTAGAGTTGGGGGAATTTCTAGAAGGAATGATCAGATGACAGGCAAATGATATTCCTTGAGTATTTAAAACACTAATATTGGATGAAGACTAGAGCAGTTTCCTTTGTGTGATGCAGGTATCATATCACAAAGTTAAAGAATATTTGGGATGTGAAAAGGGGAATCTGCAACTGTAAACTACTCATTCAGAAGTGTTACAATCAAGATAATGGTTAAAAATCAATAAAAATAGCACTGTAACACTGTCGTCCCATTGTTCATCGATTTGCTTGAGTCGGGCATAAATAACGTGTCCATTGTGAGACTTGTTACTGTTTTTGGCATATCGAATATGCCATGGGTGGCTTGCCAGGCTCTGCATGTAAAAAAATAATAAAAAATAAAGAGGTTAAGATTTTAAAAGAATAAATAAATAATAAAGAGAGTGGCTGAAAGTGATCTTGAGCGATCTCTTGAATGTATGGAGTCTGAAGGGAAGGAATCAATAAGAAAGGAAAGAAAGGGAGCTGGAGCCATCGCACAGTGGGTAGGGCGTTTGCCTCGCATGTGGCCGACCCGGGTTCCATTCCCAGCATCCCATATGGTCCCCTGAGCATGGCCAGGAGTAATTCCTGAGTGCAGAGCCAGGAGTAACCCCTGTGCATCGCCGGGTGTGACCCAAAAACCAAAAAAAAAAAAAAAAAGGATTAATTAAAACAGAATGGGACTACTGAGAGAACTGATTTTCTCTTTAAAGTAGGATACAGAATTATCAGCTGAAAGTGAGGTGGTAGAGAGGATTTAGTGAGCTTGAGGCAAATCCTAAAGATTTCATTTCTTTTATGTGCGGTGAAGGTTTGGCCACACTTGTTGGTTCTCAGAGCTTACTCTTGGTTTTGTATTTAGGGATCCCTGGTGCCTTGTTGGAGCTCAGGGGACCTTCTCTGGTGCCAGGGACAGAACTGGGGTTGGTAATATGCAGGGCAAGTACCTTACCTCCATACTATCTCTTGGCTTTATTCATTCTTTCAATAGATATTGTGCTAGATATTTGGGCACATTGATGATTTAAAAAAATTCTGTGTACTCTTATAAGTTATATAGTTTAGTGAGGAAGCTAGAGACATTAAGCAAAAAATCATAAATTAATATAAATTACAAGTATGAAAGAAACACAATTGTGATTTCTTCTGTAGAGTTTATGTTGTGGAATGTGTGATAGGCAAGGTACCTTACTTAGGTCAGAGAAATCTTTCCTATGAAATGAAGATCGAACTGAGAACTGAAGAAGAGGTGACCTTAACCAGGCAATGGAATAATGTTTGGGGCAGAGGACATAGTATGTATAAAGGCCTTATGAGGAGGAGGTGAGAAAACCAACAGCTGATATGCACAGAGGAAGGGAAAATAAGGGTTAAGATGAGGTTAAGAGGATAGGTTAAGGCCCAAGCTTGTAAGCCACATAAGAGTGAAAAGTTAGTGGAAATAAGTCGGCCGGAGGGAACAGAAGACAGGTTTGTAAAGGATTTGTGATTAAAGTTTGAATACTTTTGTCTACTACTGAAAACTTTTGACTTCTTGATTATTAAACCGCAACCCAAAAACAAAGTATTAATATATGTTAAATATACCTCAGAATTGAAGACTTAAGTGAAATTATTTGAGCTACTTTTACTCTTAGCCTTTTTCTGTTTATCAAGGCTTAACTATTCTGAAACTTATAAACAAAGAGGACATGATCATTTCCATAAACATTTATTGAGCTCTTAACCATGGGTGAGGTCTTGAAGTAGTCACCCTGAATATATAAAAACGAGTAAGAAATGGGCTGTGCCATCAAGAAACTGGAGCCAAGATGGGATACAGACAAGTGTACCCTGAAATATATTGCAAAAACAGTTTCGTAATTTCTAAAATTGATGTACAAAATAAAGTGAGGTTTATTAATGGAGTGATTAATTCTAACTGAGAGATAGGAGAAGATTTAGCTGGAAGAGAAAGAAGGTAAATCCTGGATTTGGGCTTTTAATTATGGTGTCATAAATTGTAATAGAAAACAGAACATAGCTGGAATGCACAGAGGAATGGAAAATAAGATGAGGATAGGGGATAGGCTATGGTCCAACCTTGCTTGTGGTGATTCAATTTTGTTTTTAGAGTTACTGACTTTGAGGTTCTACAATTTCTCCATTTCTAACAGTTGAAAACACAAACTGGGAAGTCAGGATTAGAGATGAAGATTTTTCTATTCATAGTTGGGTGGAGGGATGGTAGCTGAGTAAACATTTACTAGGCATCATCATAAAATAACTGCACTTCATTGACTGAAGATATCTGCCAGGTGGGCCTGGGAGAACAGTGGCTTAGAGTCAGTTGTAATCCTGTGGCCAAATGTGGGGTTCTCAAAATGATTTGCAACAGTAAAAGCTTTTTGGAACCAAGAATCAATTCAAAATCAACCAATATTATGAATCCAAGGTGTTTCTGGTAGCACTTGCTCATGTTGCATCTCACAGGTGAAAAGGGGTGGTGAATGGAAGAAGCTTAAGAAGTCTTAGAGAAGCTTAGAGAACTTGCTTTGCAGGGCTCTGGTGACTGGCATTTTCAAATCCCTGGCATTTGACATTTTCTTCTTCTTTTTTAAAAATATTTTATTGAATCACCGAGAGATAGTTACAAGCTTTCATATTTGAGTTACAGTCACACAATGATCAAACACCCATCCCTCCATCAGTGCATATTGCCCCCCTTTCCCACCCTCCCCCTGCCTCCATGGCAGACAATATTTCCCATACGCTGTACTTTTGGGCATTATGGCTTGCAACACAGACACTGAGAGGTCATCATGTTTGGTCCATTATCTATTTTCAGCATTCATCTCCCATCCCGACTGATTCCTCCAGCCATCATTTTCTTAGTGATCCCTTCTCTATTCCATCTGCCTTCTCCCCTCCACTCATGAAGCAGTCTTCCAGCTATGGGACAATCCTCCTGGCCCTTGTATCTACTGTTCTTGGGTGACATTTTGTGGGGTCCCGTCCTGTTTGAATCAGAGAGCCAGGGTGTCTGACTAGGAAATAAGAGTCAGGTTTGTAAAGCGGCTCCCTACAGCATTTGACATTTTCAAACCCCTTGTGTTACAGTTGTGCTGAGCATGGGACTGGTGGTATAGCTCTGCTGTTCGAAACTGTGGCAACTCTACTGTCTGTGATTTCCAGTCATACTCCAGTCAGTTGTGTGTAAGCAGCACAAAAAGAGGGACAAATTGAGCAAGCATTGTAATTGTGCAAGTCCTTGAGTAGAAATTGACCTATGTCAAGAGCATTGTGTGAGTACTGTAGCAGCTCCCAGTAAGTACCATCAACCATATCTTGTGAGCCTCAACTAAGAGTATGACTGGTCGTGAAATGTGTGCAAAAATCTTTGTGAGCACTGTGACTCCATGTACAGCACTGCAACCCGATGTGTGACCATGTGACCATGGTGAGCACCACAGCTAAAATTGTGAGCACATAGCCAGCTGTGTGTGCCATACCTGATCATCACAAACCATCATCACCACCACTACAACAAAAGGTAAGGGGAGGAGGGGGAACCAAAAAAGAAAAAGTCTCTGTCAGAGATTTTAAGGCATATCATTATTTTTTTAACTATTATTAAAAATATCATGGCATAGCATTGATGATAAGGTGCAGTTGACTTATTTAAATTTTATTTTGTTTTTGTTAGTTTTTATTTTTTTATACCTCGTTGGTTAGCAGGGCTTGCTTCTGGCTCTGTGCTCAGAGATCATTACCATCAGTATTCATATGTAGAGCAGTTGGGTCTGTTGCTTGCAAAGCAAGTGCCTTGCTTGCTGTACTATCCCTCTGGCTTTAGTGACTTTTTTTTTTTTTTGGTCACATCCAATGCTCAGGTATTACTCCCTCCTCTGCATTCAGGGATAACTCCTGGTAGGGTTCTAGAGACCATATGGAGTGCTGGGAATCAAACATGATTTCACTTTGTGCAAGCCAGGTGCCTTACCTACCATACTATCTCTCTGGCCCCTTATTGCTTATTTTGTTGAAGTAAAATATAAATTTCAGGCTTGCTTTTTTGGAAGTCAATATATTTATATACTACCTCAAGTCCACGGTTAAGTTTACCTCTGAAAGTCAAATTTTTTTTTTTTTTTTTGCTTTTTTGGGTCACACTTGGTACTGCACAGGGATTACTTTTGGCTCTGCACTCAGGAATTGCTCCTGGTGGTGCTCAGGGGACCATATGGGATGCTAGGAATTGAACCCGGGTTAACTGCGTGCAAGGCAAATGCCCTACCTGCTGTGCTATTGCTCCAGCTCCTCGAATTTTCTTAATCATACATTTGTCCTCATTTCCCTGATTCCCTTCTGGTAACCACTGACTGTTTTATAGTGCAGAAGTTTATTTGTTACATTTAGCTCATCTGTTTTCTCTATATGTCACATTTGAATGATATCATATGGTATTTGTCATTCTATTTCTAGTTTATTTTAGTAAGCCTAACACACTATCACCAATCCAGGTCCATCAATATTATTGTAAATGGCAGGATTTCATGATTAAAAAAAAGTATTGAGTATTCCATTGAGTATTTACACCACATCTTTGTGTGTGTGTATGACATCATGCTCTCTATGGCCTGGCCAAAGCCATGCCAGATCAAAATGGACATCCGAGTCATTTTGATTTTAGAGTGGTTAAAATATGACAACACGTCCCACTGTCTTAGAATCAATGAGATACTGAAGCTTACATTTAAGTTTTAACTTTAACTTTTGTTAAGTTGTCTGTTAATAAACAAGGACAATAGTGTAATAACCCTATTAATCTTTGATCTCATTTAAATAAGGCCATTGGGCCCAAAGAAATTAATAGATTATATGCTTTACTAAAAACTATAAAATAAAAAAATGGCATAGGATAGTGCTTTGGAAATGAAAACTAAAGTCTTATAATGTTTAGGGGGAATATGGTTTGTACACTGTTGTTGATTGTATATTAAGAGTCTTCACTATACTGTTATTTCTGTTTGCTTAGGTTGTATTAAGGATGTTAATAGATTGTGTTATAGATTGGAGAGTTCATTATACTCTAGGCTAATAGGGTTCGTGACTTAATTTTTTTTCCCCCCTTGGGGGGAATATGTGGTATAATAGGAAATCCAGGATTTCAGATTCAGGAGAATGATTTTGAGTTTAGTAATGACTGCAATTTTATTTGTATATCCCTTAACTTTTTACTCAGGATCATCTTCTTCAAATGGGAAAAATAGTACTTATGCCAGATAGAAAAATTCTCTGCATTCTAAGACTCAGAAAAAAAAAGTGCAGATAGTGCAGTCATGGATATGACTTTTCTGTAAAAGTTAATCAGCTAGAGATTATTTCTAAAGCCTGAACTGAAAATTTATCTGGGAATTAATCAGGCATCAAGTAAAACTTATCTAGGAATTACCTGGGAATTAGTCAGACTTCCAGTGGCCTCTTTCATCTAATATAAGAAAGGTATTCATTATTTTGGGACATTATATACCAAGTCAACTCGAGAGAATATCTAGACTTAAATGGCTAGGTCTGGTAAAGTGCTGGTTTGCTGGCCTTTGGCAACCGATTCTTGAAGATTTGAACACCCACGAACCTTGAAGATTTTTTTTTTTTTTTTTTTTTTTTTTTTTTTTTGCTTTTTGGGTCACACCTGGCAATACACAGGGGTTACTCCTGGCTCTGCACTCAGGAATTACCCCTGGCCGTGCTCAGGGGACCATATGGGATGCTGGGATTTGAACCCGGGTCGGCCGCGTGCAAGGCAAACGCCCTACCCGCTGTGCTATCTCTCCAGCCCCGAACCTTGAAGATTTTTAAGAGAGTTATGTTGGGGGGCTGGAGGGATAGCACAGCGGGTAGGGTGTTTGCCTTGCACGCGGCCGACCCGGGTTCAAATCCCAGCATCCCATATGGTCCCCTGAGCACGGCCAGGGGTAATTCCTGAGTGCAAAGCCAGGAGTAACCCCTGTGCATCGCCAGGTGTGACCCAAAAAGAAAAAAAAAGAGAATTATGTTGGTATCTTCATTTATAGTATGTATTGTTTTTGTTGTGAATTCAGCAGGAATTTATTTAAGAAACTAGAAATTCAAAGTTTATGTTTAGTTCTTTTTAAAAAATTGAATCACCGTGAATTACAAAGTTACAAAGATATTTATAATTAAGTTTCAGGTATATGCTATTGCAATACCAATCCCTCCACCAATGTCCCCAATTTCTCTCCCACTCACCCTATCTGCCTCTGTGGCATGCACTTTTCCCCATCCCTCCATTGTACTAGTGTTCCCTTCCCTAATTTATCCTCACCACCTCCCCTCCCCCTCCCCCTTATCCAGTGGCAAGCTTCCTACTGGAAGACCAGTTCTTCTGCTCTTCATTTCCATTGCCTTTGGGCATTTGATATTCTCCTATGAAGTTTGTTTATATCCTACTTATGAGGAAGATCATTCTGTGTCTATTCCTCTCCCTGAATTCACTGAACATGATACTCTCCAGATCCATCCTCATTGCAGCAAATTGGATGCATTATTGTGTATTACTGAGTAGTATTCTATTGTGTATTCCATTGTGTATCTGCACTACAGTTTATTCAGTCATCTGTGGACATTTGTGTTGTTTCCATATTTTGGCTATTGCATATAGTGCTGCAATGAACATAGGCATGCAGATATCTTTTCTATATTGTGCTTCTGGTCCTGTAGGGTATATTCTCAGGAGTGGAATTGCTGGGTCATATGGAAGCTCAATTCCTAGTCTTTTGAGAATGCCCAAATTATCTTCCAAAAAAGCTGGACCAGTTAACATTCTCACCAACAGTTCTTTACCCCTATATCCTTGCCAACACTAGTTCTTTTTTGATGAGTGCCAGTCTCTTTGGTGTGAAATTATCTCATTCTTTTTTTTTTTTTTTTTGCTTTTTGGGTCACACCTGGCGATGCACAGGGGTTACTCCTGGCTTTGCACTCAGGAATTACTTCTGAGTATTACTGGTATGGTGTTCATACCTGGTGAGTACTTAGGGGCTCCTGGGACCACACCTGGTTGTACTCTGGATTGAATTTAGGGCCTTAGAACATGCTTGGCATGAGCTCTACTATTTGAGCTATCTTCTTTGCCCTATCCCAAGCATCACTTTTTTTTTTAATCCTAAAATTTTTTTTTCTTTTTGGGTCATACCCGGCAATGCACAGGGGTTACTCCTGGCTCATGCACTCAGGAATTATTCCTGGCCATGTTCAGGGGACCATATGGGATGCTGGGAATCGAACCTAGGTCGGCCGCGTGCAAGGCAAACGCCCTACCCGCTGTGCTATCACTCCAGCCCCTAATTCTAAGATTTTAATACAGTTTATCCTGATTTCATTTTCCTAGAAGACTAGTATATAGATTAGAATTTCATAAGGCCTCCTTTGGTTTATATAGTTAATTTAGAGAAATTAGAAAAAATATTTTGGAAACCTCTAGTAAGCTAAAAGTTGCCAATGACTGACTTGAAATTATAGGAGTTTAGAAGCCACTTGAAAATATATGCGAAAATCAACTAAACAGACAAGGGACTTTGTTAATTGCTGCATTGATAATTCTGATCTCATAGCTAAGAAATTACTGTAGGGACTGGAATGAAGTACAGCAGGTAGGGCTCTTACCTTGCATGTGGCTGACCCAGGTTCAATCTCCGACATCCCATATGGTCAGCTGAGCACCTCCAAGAGTGATTGCTAAGTGCAGAGTCAGAGATAACCCCTGAGCATCACTGGGTGTGTCCCCCCCAATAAATTACTAATGAAATACATCACTGAAATGTAATAAAGCAAGCTTATTTTCTACTTGAGGATTAATTGCCAAACACATGTAAGATATATTAATATTTATTGCTTGCTTGGAAAGAACCAGCCATATCTAGAAGAACTTCAATCTAGTTATTTAGAATCTTTGTTCATTCAGTATAATGGATGTTTCATACTGTATCTCTTGTTTTGATAAGATCTAGAAAACTTATTTTTTTGAGATCAAACTCTATATTCTTTATTGCAACTGGTGGACAGAATAAGCTTTTGTAAACTATACATTCATGCGAACACATTGTTTTGTTTGTTTTTTCTTAGGGCTTACTTCTGACTCTGCACTCAGGGATCACTCCTGGCAGGTTTATGGGACCATATATGGTGCCAGGGAATGCACCAGAGTCATATACAAGCAGGAAGCACCTTATCCACTGTACTCTCTCTCTCTCTCTCTCTCTTCCTCTCTCTCTCTCTCTCTCTCTCTCTCTCTCTCTCTCTCTCTCTCTCTCTCTCTGGCCCCTGCAAACACACTTAAATTTTTTTTTTTTGCACCATACCTAGCAATGCTCATGGCTTACTCCTGGCTGTGTGCTCAGTAATTATTCCTGGCAGGAGACAGAGGACCATCTGAGGTGCTGGGGATCCAACCTGGGTGGGCCATGTGCAAGGCATGAGCCTTTCCTCTGTACTATAACTCGGCTCCCAGTTTTTTAGAAATCCACAATCACTGTATCACTGTGTCACTGTCATCCCATTGATCATTGATTTGCTCGAGTAGTCACCAGTAACGTCTTCATTCGTCCTAGTCCTGAGGTTTTAGCAGCCTCTCTACTCGTTCATCCCAGCGGTGCCGCATTGGAGACTCTTTCAGGGTAAGGGGAATGAGACCCATCATTGTTACTGTATTTGGCATATTGAATACACCACGGGGAGCTTGACAGGCTCTGCCATATGGGCAGGATGTTCTTGGTACCTTGCCAGGTTCTCTTGAGAGGGAGAACTAGGCTATAAGAGGTGGCTCGGCCACATTCGTTTCCCGGAGCGTTATTTTATAGTCCTTGGATCTTGGCCGTTGATGGGATTACACGGTCTGAGGGCAGTTTGTGGGTGCAAAGCTACTAGAAAATGGGGGGTCTGGGTGGAGGAGTCCCGATCCAAGCAGGTTTGGAGATCTCAGTCCTGGGTCCTTCACACCTGGGTTCCACTGCTGGTTCCTTCATGCGTGAGGCTTGTCTGAACGTGTGGAGAGAGGCCTTGAGCATGGCTGTGGCTGGGTTCCGGAGGTCTTCGATCGCTGGGGCTCTGCTCGGGGTGGGGAGGGAAACTCAACCCGCCCCGCTCCGAGGGACCCTGCTGAAGACAGCCAGCCACAGGGGCAAGAGACTCAGCCATGGTTTACAATACTGTTAATAATGCTTTCTCACACAATTCCAACACCACACCCATCACAGTGGATTACCTACCTCTCCCAAAGATTCCAACACCACTCCCTCTCAATATGTCCCTCCTCAACCCCACTAACTCAGTTGTGTGGATCAGTTCTCCATTATGTTGCCTTTGTACCTTTGTTACTACATTGCTGTGTATCTTTAAATCCCATATATGAAAGAGACCATTCTTTATCTATCCCTTTGCTTCTGACTGCTTCTTTCAGCATCATATCAAGCACGCAACTTTAATCACTGGAATTCTGACTTGTTCTTAGGGTGGGTTTTTTTTTTTTTTGCGTCACACCAGGCAATGCTCAGGAGTGATACCTGTTTCTGCTCTCAAGATTTATTTCTGGCGGTGCTTATCTCTGGGGACCATATGGGATGTCAGGGATTGAACCTGGGTTGACTACTTGCAAGGCAAATGCCCTACCACTCTACTATTGCTCCGGCCCTAGGAATTCTACTTTGTTCTTACTTTAAGTTATCTAAAATAGGACCACAGAGTCTTTCAATTACTAAATAATTAGTAAGCATTTGGAATTAATATATGGATCAGAAATCAATATCTTCCTAGTGGGGTATTAGATAGATTTTAATTCATACTAATTAATTAGTTAAAATTAACTAATAAGTAATTATAAGCTATAAAATAGTTATAACTGATATGGGTATTAATTATTATTATTTTTGGCCACATTGTGTGGTTCTTGGGGGTCCATGCAATGTTGAGGATCAAACTTGGGTCTCCCGCATGCAATATATGTGCTGCTACCTTGAGCTACCACCCTGGCCCTAGGATATAACTATATGGATTTTAGATATTATGTTAAAATATTAAACTAAGTGACTTAAAATATCCTAACCTTGGGGTCGGGTAGCAGAGGGCACCTGGAGCACTGGTGGAGGGAAGTTGATACTGGTAGTGGGATTGGTGATGTAATATTGTATCAAAAACTTAATTATGAATAACTTTTTTTTAGTAAAAGGCGAAAAATTAATATGATCTGAAGAGAAACCAGAGCATTGAATAACTTTTTAATTCATGTTGCTTTAATTAAATACAATTTTTAGAAAAAATATGTCCAGCCTTTCTTATATCTCAGTCTAGCCTATAAAAATTTGTTGCCTTAATGAAGGGATTAGGTGGATAACAATTAGTTGGACCCTGTGCTGTGCATGGCCAAGCTTCAATTATTTGTGATAAATAGTAACCATAGAAATCTGATTGTATATTAAAGTAAACTCTATTACAGCTGAGGTTTATTTATAAAACATTTAAAAAATATATTTGAGCACTTGTACATTCTCAGTTATAACTTGGATTATGTTTACTTTAGAATTAGTCATTGGCTTTGTTAGTTGAAGTTTGACGTCAGTCCTTATTTGTCTTTTGGTTTGAGAAGGAGCATACAGGTAGTCAATTTTGTTGATTCTTTGAGAAATTAATTTATGTTTTTCAAATATAGGGCAGTATATTTGTATATACTGCATCAGTATTCTCTTTAAGTCATAATAAATAGCTATGAAGTAAAGTGGAAGCTTAGCAATGATATTTAAGACTTTAAGAAACATATCTGATGGCTGAAATCAGAGGCATGTTCTTGTCTACAGATTTGATTATATTTATAACTCTATCCACATTAGCACTTTGTTTTTTTTTCAGACCACGCTTGGCTGTGCTCAAGGGTTACTCCTTTTTTTTCACACCTGGCGATGCACGGTGGTGGGGGGGGGGTTACTCCTGGTTCTGCACTCAGGAATCACCCCTGGCGGTGCTCAGAGGACCTTATGGGATGCGAGGCAAATGACCTACCTGCTATGCTATTGCTCCAGCCCCTCAAGGGTTATTCCTAGCTCTCTCTCTGGGGTTTCCTCCTGGTGAGGCTTGAGTGAACATGAAGTACCAGGGGTCAAAGTGGGGTTGACTGCATACAAGGCCAGGGCCTTAAACCCTGTACTATCTCTCTAGTCCAACATACCAACATATATTTAGAGAATTTATTTTATTTCTCATTGCCTATTTCATAAATGGAACATTAGCTATTTCAGTTAGTGTGAACTGTAGATCATAAGAAATGTGGGTTTTCGAATCTGGGTTTGAATTTCCATTTTCACTGTTTATTTTTCTGAAACTTTGGGCAAGTTATTTAACCTTTGTGTCTTGGTTAATCTGCAAAGTTGAAATTGTGCAGTATAGCAGTGTTGTTTTCAAACCATAGACATGATTCATTAGTTCTGAAATCAGTTCAGTGGATGACCAGCGTTAGGGAAATCTGTTTTTCCCTAAGGTCTTTTGTTTCATAGTCTATATATTTACATAAAGCATATATAAACAAGCAGGTACATTCTTTGTTGCAGGGGACTGGACATATAATACAGCTGGTAGGGCTTTTAAAAGCCTTGTATGTGGCTGACCTGGGTTCTATCCCCAGCACCCATATGGTCTCTTAAGTCTGCCAAAAGTGATCCCTGAGCTCAGAGCCAGGAGTAAGCCATAAGCACTGCCTGGTGTGGCCCCAAAACAAACAAACAAAAAATTATTTTGTTACAAAATGTTTCTTACCATACACTGGGTTTTTAAAAGTTTGGAAAATTTTCTTTTTTTTTTTTCTTTTGGGTCACACCTGGCAATGCACAGGGGTTATTCCTGGCTCTTCACTTAGGAATTACTCCTGGCGGTGCTCAGGGGACCATATGGGATGCTGGGATTCGAACCCGGGTCGGCTGCGTACAAGGCAAATGCTCTACCCACTGTGCTATTGCTCCAGCCCCTCTATTTTTGTTTTTGAGATACACCCAGCAATGCTCAGGAGTTATTCCTGGTTCTGCACTTAGAATCACTCCTTATGGTGGTTGGGAGACCATATGGGATGCTGGGGATTGAATCCAGGTCAGCCACTTGCAAGGCAAGTACCTTACTCACTGTACTATCTCTCTGGCCCCAGTCTGATTAGATATGATTAGATGCACAGGTGGTCATGTTTTTCCTTTGTATGCTTTAAATATTTAAATTTTTTAAATTTAAAGTTCAGTCCATGAGTGCCCTAGGGTAGGCCAGTGAGGTCAAAATTTTGATCTCTGTCACTGTCCCACATGCTCAGGTGCTATACCTATTTGGGATCCCTGTGCCACAAAATATTGATTTTTTTTTTCATGCCACGCAAATGTGTTCAAGCACCACAAGTGTGAGACCCCTGGCTAGTATTGCAGCTAAGTATGAGCAATAAAATGTTTTATCCCCAGCAAGCACCACAATCAAATGTATGTAACCCCTGGTTATTGCAGAAACAGCAAAAACAATACAGGGAAGGAAAGGGCAAAAATAAAGTACGTGGCACAGATTAGCACATTGATCACTGTCACTGTCATCACTGTCATCACTGCTCATCGATTTGTTCGAGCGGGCACCAGTAATGTCTCTCATTGAGAGACTTATTGTTACTGTTTTTGGCATATCCAATATGCACGGGTAATTTGCCAGGCTCTGCCGCGCGGGCTCAATACTCTCAGTAGCTTGCTGGGATCTCCGAGAGGGGCGGAGGAATTGAACTCGGGTCGGCCTCATGAAAGGCGAACCCCCAACCGCTGTGCTATCGCTCCAGCCCAGCACTTTATTAAAAATGGCACATTGTTTTGTGATCTAAAGAACAATATTTTTTTCTTGTTTTTTTGGGGGGGCCATGCTTGGCTGTATTCAGGACTTCTTCCTGGCTCTGAGCTCAGGCATATTCCTGGAGGGCTCAGGGGACCATATGGTGTGACAGGGATTGAATCCGGGCTATCCATGTGCAAGGCTAGCACCCTACCTGCTGTGCTGTTGCTCCAGTCTAAAAAAAACAACTTTTGTCCAAAGAGATAGTTTGCTGGACTGGAGCTCATACTTTGCATGCTGGAGATCCTGTTTCAATCCCTGGCAATAATACATGGTCCCCAAGCACTTCCAGGAATGAGCATAGAGATGGGCAAAAGCCCTGAGCACTGCATTTTAAAGCTTTTATTTGGGGCTTTGTTCCATATTTTGGGACAAATTCCTGTTTCCTCATTTAGTTTAATATTGTATATGAACTCCTGTGTATTGAGTTGAGTGATCGTCTTCCCTTTACTGGTCATGCTGGTCTTAGATTTGTATGCTGCAGGATGAATTCTTGGATATTGACTCAAGATTGGTGTCTGTTGCTTTTTATTCTGCATCAGTTTAGATGATTGGCAGTCTAGTCATTTTAACACAAGTTAAAAGCTGAGATAGCAGAGTGGAGCAGTTACTGTTGTGGGGGATCACTTATTCTGTTGTTTCTAGGGGCTGCGAATATTTGAGCTGAGTGGGGAGATCTGCAACTTACCTTTTCTGTAGGCTGGGTCTACAGTTCATACTTTTGCATCTTCAGTTAATTATCCATCTTCTGTGGTCTTAATTCTGATCTGCAAGTTTTGCATTTAAATCTTTCAGAGGATTATGGACAAGAAGAAAATGCTCTAAGAGTTGTGGTTTGGACTTTTGTTAGACTGCAATTTTTACAGATAAAGTGATGATGATTATAAAAATATATAGATGTTTTCAATAAAAAATGTTCTACTGGACCAGGAGATAGTAAGTACAAGGATTAGAACATATGCTCTAAGTTTGCATACTTCTACCACCAGTTTGATCTCTGTACTACATAGCTCTCCAGACATCTCCAGGCATAGTCCTGGAGGTCCTTAAGTACCATTGGGATGGCTTCTCAGAATCACAGGTCCCAAACAGCACTGCATCCTTGGGCCCTAGAATTGAACTTTCATACTGGGTTGGCTGAGCATCATCAGTAGTGACTCCTCTTTCTGATTTACCCTTGGGAACCCTTCCCAATTCCCTTCCCCCCCACCCTCCCCATCCTCCCAAGTCCAGTTCTGTCCCTTACAAGCCTTGTTAATTTTTTTAGTAAAGCATCATGATTTACAAAATTTTTCATATTTGGGTTTTAAACACTATATTCGTGTCTTATTTCCTCAACTGTTTCCCAGGTTCCCTCTACCCCCCTCCTCATACTCCATACCTCTATCCCCATACCCAGTCTTCCACCTTGACAGGCACATTTTACACTTTGGTTACTGAAGTTTGAATCTCTTGTTCTTAGTGTTGTTGACTCTGTGATTTGGATGGTTAGCTATACCAGTCCCTTTCACCACTGATGTACTGGATCCCCTTGAAGCCATTGTCAGTTTATGTGCTCAAGACTTTGACTAGAGTGGGGAACGCTTAAGTGAATACCATTCCAGCAGTGATCCCAGACCGAGATAGAATAGGTGGTTCAAATAATCCACGGTCAATTGTAGAGTACAACCTCTCAATCTGTAAGTTCACAATTGTCCCCTTCAAGGCTTGAATTTCAGTGGCAGAGACCCCACCCCCCATCACCACCCTAGCATTGAGAATGTCACACTAGCCACAGGAATCATCCAACTGACCTTAAGCACCCCCCATTGTTTCTGGATGTCTCTCCTTTGATGTTTGCTCTTGCCTGTTTATTGGCTGTCTGGTATTTGCTGTTGCCAGAATCTGTCTCTTCCCCAGTTCTCAGCCCTGGCACTACACTCTCCAGTGTCTCACTGATCTTTGAAGGAAAGCCTCTCCCTTTTAGCCCTGTCTGTGCATGCAGTGCATGTGCTCCAGTCCCTTGAGCTATCTTCCTGTCTCTAATTCCTAATTCTTTTTTTTTTTTGATTTTTACACATTTTCTTTTCTTTTTTATTTTTTTTACACATTTTATTTTCATAAAGTAGTTCACAATAGCTCATTACAGATAATATTCAAGCATCCAACCAGCGAGCACCTTCCTACCACAATAAGAGGGAAGTGTGTGAAGGTTGTTGTATTTCATTCTGGGGCCATTAAGCCTGTATACAAGAGAATACAAGCACGTATGTTAAAACCAAACACATCTGTGCTACTTTAGGTACATCAGTGGTCAAATTCCTAATTTTTAACATTTTATTTTACCAGACTTTTTAACTGTCTTTAGCTCTGCTGCATTCATTATCCCAATGAATATGGGTGTCCATATATTCTTTTTTTTTAAATCATAGTACTAAAAATATTGTATTAGTGTGAAGAAATATTAAGACATCACTTTTTTTTTGCTTATATTCTTTTGAATGAATGTTTTTGTATTATGGGGTAGATGTTGAAAAGTATGATCACTGAGTCATATGGAGTTTTATTCTTTTTTGGAGAAATTCCATGCTACTTTCCAAAGAGGTTGAGCCAGACAAAATTCTCATCAACAGTGGATGAGGGTTCCTTTCTCACCACATCCCTGTCAACACTAGTTGTTTCCAATTTTTTAGAAAAAATAATGTATTATTTATTGGCAACTGAATAAAGTCATTGTTGAAATATTCACTACAATGTTGTCTACATATTTTCATGGGTTAAGATACGTTATTTTTTATTTTTTAAAATTGATTTTTATAAAATTATTCATGATGTCTTATTACATTCAGTATTCCAACACCAATCCCACCACCATTTTTTCCAATTTTCTCAACCACCACCCAGGCCTGCGCCAATAGCAGGCCATAAATATTTTATATTGCTTGTTATGAATAATTCACTAAAAATGATCAAAAAAGATTTCCTTAGAAGAAAGTGTGTGGAGATTGTTGTATCTCACCCTAGAGCCATTAAGCCCTTTTATAAGGGATTACTAAAATTTTGTTACAGGTTAAGCTTTGTGTACTAATATTTTCTTAATTGAAATTGGTTGCCTTCTACTGTACATCCCATCCAATGTGGTGTGCTATTCCTGGAATATCAGTGGTGTAGAGTATGAGACGTCACTCCAGGAATTCTAAACCTTTGAATGGGGTGATACAGCTGGAGTTAAATTTTAATTTTTAAATTTTTTTTTGCTTTTTGTGTCACACCTGGGGATGCTTAGGGGTTACTCCTGGATCTGCACTCAGGAATTACTCCTGGCAGTGCTCAGGGGACCATATGGGATGCTGGGAATCAAACCCGGGTTGGCCTCGTGCAAAGCAAATGCCTCACACAGTATGCTATCACTCCAGCCCCTGGAGTTAAAATTTTTTTTTTTTTTTTGCTTTTTTGGGTCATACCTGGTGATGCACAGGGGTTACTCCTGGCTCTGCACTCAGGAATTACTTCTGGTGGTGCTCAGGGGACCATATGGGATGCTGGGAATCGAACCTGGGTCGGCTGCATGCAAGGAAAACGCCCTACCTACTGTGCTGTTGTTCCAGCCCCGGGAGTTAAATTTTTGACTAGATGGTCACTTTGGGGTCCAGAGGCTTCTCCGCAGCTTGTTGACTCTTCCGAGATCAGTCTTTTTGATATAAGCCATGATTCTCACTGGTGTGAGATGGCATCTCATTGTTTTGATTAATATTAACCTAATAGTAAATAACAATGAGTACTTTTTCATATGCTTGTTAGTCAGTATTATAGTTTTGCTAGCATTCATTTCATTAACATAATGTTTATTTTCTACTTATTGTACACTGAATCTATTCTAACCTTTCTTAGTCCTTACATACCTGTTACCTATTTTTCTGTTCATTTGTTTATTTTTGTTGGGGCCACAGCTGGCTGTACTCAGGGCTTACTCTGCTCAGGGATCAACCAAGTTGTCTGTATGCAAGGCAAGCTACTTCTGTTGTCCCAGTTTTTGTTTTGTTTTGTTTTGTGTGTGTGTGTCTGTTGCTTCCCAAGCAGTGTTCTGAGGAGCCCACAGAATCTCCTGGTGCTTCTTAAACAACTAGTGGTTCATTGCAAGCACCAGAGGATATGGTGTTTTGGCTGTTGGATTATCTCTCTGGCCCTTAAAATGTTAACTTTTATTTATTAATTTATTTTGGAGTTTTGTGACACACCTGGCAGCGCTCAGGGACTCTTTCTAACTCTATAATTGAACTGAGGTGGACTACATGCAAGCTACTGCTGTACTATATTTGTGGCTCCAAAATATTAACTTTTAAATGAAAAGGAAATGGTGATTTTCTTTCTTGGAAACAAGAACTACTTTTTTATTTTAAATATTACTGTATTTGAAAGGCAATGCACTTTTTTTTTTTCTGATGGATTCTGAAGTTGGAGGGTTGTAAACAAGGAAACTATGGCTGGAGTGATAATACAGTGGGTAGGGCATTTGCCTTGCACGAGGCTGACCTAGATTCAATCCCTGGCATCCCATATGGTTCCCCGAGCACCGTCAGGAGTAATTCCTGAGTGCAGAGCCAGAAGTAACCCCTGAGCATCACTGGGTGTGATTCAAAAAGCAAAAACAAACAAACAAATAAATAAATAAAGGAAATTAGTACCAGAGATTTTGGAAATTGTTTCATGAATATGACAAGAAAGGTTAGCTATTTTTTTCCCTCAGTTTTTAAAATTGAGTCATGTGAATTACAATGTTATAAAGTTGGTTATGATTGAGTTTCAGGTGTACAATGTTTCAACACCAATCCCATCACCAATGTCTAAATCTCTACTTCTCTCCACCAGTCTCTGCAGTTTTCTTCCTGCCTCCCAGTCTGCCTGTTACAGGCAATTCCCCCTCACTCCCCACCCACTCCCTGCCCACTCCCTTTTAGGCACTGTGATTTACAATTCTGTTACTGATAGTCTCATGCATGTCACTTCACCTCCTTTCAGCACCTAGTTCTGATCCAGAGTAACCACTTCTCTCTATCATTAAGACAGGTTAGCTATTAAGTGTGCCTGAAAAACCAGGTAAGTGGATGCAGAGTCTATGTGAATGGGATTATGTCCTGTAATTTCAAGGGTGCCTGTTAGAGTGTATTTTTCATCAGAGTCAGAGAAATTCAGGAGCTCAATTTCTATTTTATTTATTTAGCGATTAACCTCTCAGAATATCTTATTTCTGCTTTGTTTTGTTTATTTATTTTTGGTTTTTGGAACATACCCAGTGGTGCTCAAGGATTCTACCTGTCTCTGCACTCAGCAATCATTCCTGGTAGGCTCAGGGATGCTGAGCCTAAAGCAAAAAAACAAAAAAAAAAGAAATTATTATTATTTCTTCCTCATGCTTAAAATATATTGTCTAGATCTGGTATGTTATTTTTTGGTATAATTTGAATGAAGGGAATTTCAATGAGTTTCTTTTTTTTTCCTTTTTTTGGGTCACACCCAGCAATGCACAGGGGTCACTCCTGGCTCTGCACTCAGGAATCACCCCTGGTAGTGCTCAGGGAACCATATAGGATGCTGGGAATCGAACCCCCTCGGCCGTGTGCAAGGCAAACGCCCTACCCGCTGTGCTATCGCTCCAGCCCCTCAGTGAGTTTTTTACACTGAAAAAAATTTTTTTGGCTTCCCAGGCAATGCTCAGAGGGTTCAGGAACCACTCCCTGAGATACTTGGCTAATTGGGCTGGAAGGCTTAATAAAGAAGATGCTATGCTACTTATGCCCAGTGGTACTAGGGACCACCAGAGATATACTGGGCACTGTTCAGTGGACCATTTGGTGCCAGTTATCCAACTTGAAAAGGCATAATCCCCTGATCTCTAAGCTATCTCTTTGATCCTCTATGATGGGTTTTAATAAGAAATTTAACTTTAGAGAGTGATTTTCAACCTTTTACATCGGTGATTGGCAACAACCTGCAAATGGGCAGTTGAAAAACCACTATGTTGATAGTAGCTTTTTGAGGACTGGCAGTAAATCTCTGCAGACTGGCAGTGATTGATCACTGATGAGCAGTGGAAAACCACTGACATAAGCCTTAGATCACGAATCACGAAATCCCCGTTAATTGTCGATTTCTCGAGCGGGCTCAGTAACCTCTCCATTTGCCCTTTCCCTGAGATCTTAGAAGTCTCTCTCAACTTGGCCCTCCCAAGGATGTCGCACTGGAGGCTCTTTCAGGGTCAGGGGAATGAGATCCAGCTTGTTACTGGATTTAGCATATGAATACACCATGGGAAGCTTGCAAGGCTGTCCCATGTGGGCAGGAAACTCTCAGAAGCTTGCCAGTTTCTCCCAGAGGGAGGAGTAGGCTACAAGATATTGCTTCTGGGAGCTTGCATTTAAGTCTCTGGATATTGGCCGTTGATGGGATTACACACACCTGGGTTCCTCTGCTGGCACCTTCATGCGTGAGGCCTGTCCAAACGTGTGGAGAGGGGCCTCGGGCGTGGCTGTAGCTGGGTTCCGGTGGTCTTCGGCCGCCGGGAGGGAGCTCTGCTCGGGGTGGGGAGGGAAGCTGGAGCCCATCCCCTCCGAGGGGCCCTGGGGAAGACAGCCAGGCATGCGGGCAAGAGACTCTCTGCATCGCTCTCTTTTGGGAGCTTGCTTTTAAGTCTCTGGATAAAAAAAGCAAGCCTTAGATTGGATAGGAAAATGGTTGTCTGCCACAAGTCTAACTTAACTCTTTTACCAACTTGTTAGGTAAGAGAGCTTTTTTGTTTAATCAGATTACATTGGATGTTTTGTAAGGACCCTTCTAACTCTATGCCTCCACTTTATTTTTTTTAGTTTAATTTTTAAAAATTAAATCACTGAGATACATAGTTGCAAAGTTCATGATTGGGTTTTAGTCATACAATGTTCCAACACCCATCCCTTCACCAGTGTATTCCAGCACCAATGTCCCAGTTTCCCTCCTTCCACCTTCCACCCCAAGTCTGCCTCTACAACACAGGCTTCCAACTTTGACCAGAAATTCCAGTTTCTGGGCGGGAGCAATAGTTTATTTATTTTTTTAAATTTTTATTTATTTATTTAAAATTTTTATTGAATCACCATGTGGAAAGTTACAAAGTCCTCAGGTTTATGTCTCAGTTATACAATATTCAAACACCCATCCCTTCACCAGTGCCCATATTCCACCACCAAAAACCCCAGTGTACCCCCCGCCCCTGCCCTCCCACCCCAACTGTATAATTGATGAAATTTCACTTCATTTTCTCTTTACCTTGATTAAGTTCCATATTTCCACACAAAACTCACTATTGTTGTTGGAGTTTCCCCCCAAGAAAGACAGCCCTACTACCAAGGAAGCATTTGATAATTAGTTTTCCATTGCTGAGAATGAAGAGATATGTAGTCCCACTACTCCAAGTACATAACTCTTCTTTTTTTTTTCCTTTTTTTTTTTTCCCTCATCCCCCTTCCTGCGCCTCATAGTATGGTGGACGCCACGCCGCGTTTCTCCCTGAAAATGGGAAACAACTGGGAAAGAGGGATATTTCCTCTTCTTGGCTGGCGTGGGGTTGTTGCTTAGTTCACAGTCCAGAGAAATGGCTGCTACTTTAATAACCTTCAATATTTCAACAAAAACTCATTGTTATTATTTGGAGTTTCTCCCCAAGTCAGAACTGTTACAAAGGAACCGTTTCACATTGCTGACAATTATAGATGTTAAGTTGCGCGGACGCTGCCTTAACATCTTTTGGATTTCTGTATAAAGTACAGGGAAAATTCTGCCAGAAATTGCATAGCCCAGCTCACAGTCTCAGTGCATTGCTGTAAGAAGTCTTTGGAATCAAAGTCTTTAGGCGCAAAGGGTCCGTTTCACTCTCAGCAGCTCCGAATTTATCTGGGCCGAGGGCGTGCCGGTTACACCCACTTCCCATGATTCCCTAGGAGCCCTAAGTGTAAAAATCATATACCTCTGGGTTAGGAGTCTTAGAAGATGGCTCCTGCCATGTGGACGTTGCTGCCACCGCCATTTTCTGTGCAGGAAGACAGGGTGGGGAGGAAAGATCCACCCCCGGGCAGCACGGGGTTGTAGCCCAGTTCACAGTCCCAGTGCATTGCTATAAGAAGCTGTGCTGGATGCTCGAATGTGTTAGGTCTCTGGAATCAAAGTCTTTAGGTGCAGAGGGTCCCGGGAGCAATAGTTTGTTTAGAGGGTAAGGTTGGCCTTATATGTGGCCAACCTGGGTTTGATGCCTGGTACCCGATATGGCCCGCTGAGTGCCCCCAGAGCCATCCATGAGCACAGAGCAGGATTATGTCCTAAGCGCTATGAATGTGTATGTGTGTTTTTTAAAAAATTAATTGTTTTAATTGAGTCACCATGAGATGCATTGTTATAAAGCTGTTTATGATCAAGTTTCAGTCATACAACGATTCAACACCCATCCCTCAACTAGTGTCCATTTCCCACCACCACTGACTCCAGTTTCCCTCCTGTCCCCTGACCCCAATATGGATGTGCTTTTTTTTTTTTAACTTTTATTAAATCACCATGTGGAAAGTTACAAAGTTCTCAGGTTTATATGTCAGTTATACAATATTCAAACACCCATCCCTTCACCAGTGCCCATATTCCACCACCAGAAACCCCAGTATACCCCCCGCTCCCACCCCCTACCCCCTACTGTATAACTAATGAATTTCACTTCATTTTTTCTTTACCTTGATTACATTCCATAATTCAACACAAAACTCACTATAGTTGACATAACTCTCTCTCTCTCTTTTTTTTTTCTTTTTCCTTTTCCCCTTTTTTTTTCCTTTTTCCCCTTCATCCCCCTTCCTGCGCCTCATAGTATGGTGTATGCCACGCCGCGTCGGCCAGCGTGGGGCTTTTGCTTAGTTCACAGTCCAGAGGTGGCTGCTACATTAAAAACCTTCAATATTTCAACAAAAACTTACTGTTATTATTTGGAGTTTCCCCCCCAAGTCAGACCTGTTCAAATGGAACCGTTTCACATTGCTGACAATTATAAATGTTAAGTCCGCGCGGTTTTGGATTTCTGTATAAAGTCCAGTGAAAATTCTGCCAGAAATTACATAGCCCCGCTCACAGTCCCAGTGCATTGCTGTAAGAAGTCTCTAGGCGCAGAGGGTCCGATTCGCGCTCAGCGGCTCCGGATTTATCTGGGCCGAGGGCGTGCCAGTTACGCCCCCTTCCCATGAGTTCCTGGGAGCACCAAAAGTAAAATCCGAATACCTGTGGGTTTGGAGTCACAGAAGATGGCGCCTGCCACATGGGTGCCGCCAGCCCGCCGCTTTCCATGCAGGAAGACAGGGTGGGGAGGAAAAAAAAATCCACCCCCGGCAGCACAGAGTTGTAGCCCAGTTTGGTGTCCCAGTGCATCGCTATCGGATGCTGTGCTGGATGCCCGAATGTGTTACATCTTTGGAATCAAAGTCTTTAGGCGCAGAGGGTCCCTGGATGTGCTTTTTTTTTTTTTCTTTTTGGGTCACACCCAGCGATGCACAGGGGTTACTCCTGGCTCTGCACTCAGGAATTACCCCTGGCGGAACTCAGGGGACCAAATGGGATGCTGGGAATCGAACCTGGGTTGGCCGTGTGCAAAGCAAAGCCCTACACGCTGAACTATCACTCCAGCCCCCAATATGGATGTGTTTTAATAAGAAACTTAAGCACTATAGATGTGTCCACTGCTCCCCCCATAAAAGTTCTAGATATCTTTTTCCTTTGTAATATAAAGACTTTGGCTTAAAAATCTAGTCTTGGCCACAGTAGATTCTTAGAAATGTTGGTTAGGGACCAGAACTGTAGTACAGCAGATTAGGCATTTGCTTTGCATATGGCAATACCTGGGTTTGATCCCCTGTTCCTCGTATGATCCTCCAGCCTACCAGGACCGATCCCTGAGCACAGAGCCAGGAATAAGCCCTGAGCACAGCCAGATATGACCCCAGAACCACGCACATGCACACACAGAAATGTTGGTTAAATCACTGTATCACTGTCATCCCGTTGTTCATCCATTTACTCGAGCGGGCGCCAGTGATGTCTCCACTCACCCCCACCCTGAGATTTTAGCAGCCTCTCCTTACTCATTTTTCCCAATGACTGGAGGCTCTTTTCAGGGTCAGGGTAATGAGACCTGTTATTGTTACTGTATTTGGCATATTGAATACCCCACAGGGAGCTTGCCAGGCTCTTCTGTGCAATGACAAATACAAATACAAATACTACCAAGGGAAATACTTAGTAGATATAGTAGAAAAGTATCATAGTTTAAAAGCCCATTAGTATAGACATACTGCTTAATAATCACCTGAATATTATTTATATTTATTTTGGTAGTTACTAGTTCAAATTCACTGATAGATGTTAACCCCCTATATTACATGGAAAACTAAGTATGATTATTTTCAAAAATAGGGGTGATATCAGGAGATAGTTAGGGGGCACATAGTGCCAGGGATTCAGAGTCTCACATATATATTCTTAACTATCTCCCTAGCCATAAAGGCAGTTACTTTTTTAAAAAGTTATTAGGAATTGAACTCAGGACCTCACACATGCAAGGCAAATGTTCTACCACTGCACTAGATTCTTGGCACTAGATTCTTTAGACTTATCACTGAATTGATGTTGTCTTAACCAGATAGCAAACACATGCCACACTATCTAACTAAAGCAATATTAATTAGGAAATGTCTGATTGACACCTTTTCCCTACTTTAATAAAAAAAAAATCAGTCTGATTTTTAAGAACTTTCATTTGTGCTGTATTCAAAACTACACCTAGCAGATGTATATTATCAAGAAAATAAGTCATTCTTTCCTAGTGGGTTAGTGCTTTGCCATTATCTACCTCAATTGCTATGACATAGAATTAACAATAAATCATTAAACTTAAAGAATTTTTTATGAATTCAGCAAGCAGGTGACATAATATCCATCTTAAGTAAAAGTTGGTTAAATATGTTTGGAAAAATTCCTCATGGTGCTCTCTCTCTCTCTTTTCTCTTGCAGTTAAAAGAGCCAAATTCCAGGGTTCACCAGGTAAGTGTAGCATTCAATGATTTAAAAAAAAAATATTTTTTTCTTTTTGGGCCATACCCGGCAATGCACAGGGGTTACTTCTGGCTCTGCACTCAGGAATTACTCCTGGTGGTGCTCAGGGGACCACATGGGATACTGGGAATCGAACCGAGGTTGGTCACGTGCAAAGCAAACGCCCTACCTGCTGTACTATCACTTTAGCCCCCTAAAAAAACATTTCTTTTACTCTTCATGGATTAAACTCACTAAATTATTTAAAATAAAATGAGATGTTGGTCAATAGGTATGAAATTTTAATTACCTAAGATGAACAATGTCTGGAGATTAACTTGACAAGAATGTGTCTATTGTCAGCTAATTAAAAAAAATACATATATGTTGAGAGTAGATTTAAAATATTTTTTTAGTTGAATCATCATGAGATAGAGCATTACAAAATTGTTCATGATTACATTTCAGTATTATAGTGTTCCAACAACCATTCTTCCACCAGTGTAATTTCCCAGCACCAGTGCCCCCAGGTTCCCCTCCCACCCCTTCAAGCCAACCCCCTACCCCAGCCTGCGTCTATGGTAGGCACCTAAGAGTAAATTTTAAGTATGCTAAAATACAAACTCCTCTAAGAAATGGTAACAATGTGATATGGTGATCAGTATATTAATTAACTAGATTGTGGTACTATTTTGAAATTTATATAATGTATAAATTCAAGTTATATACTTTATGTACTTTTAACGGTCAACTATGTTTTTATAAAGTTGGAAAAAACCTATTGTGAAACTTTAATGAAATTTTCTGTCTGTTGTCTAGTTTATCTAGTGAATGTATATCTCTTTCCTCTTGACCAACTCAGTTCTACTCAAATGTAATTAGAGAAGGGTCGGAGAGATAGTACAGTGGGTAAAATGTTTGCCTTGCAAGAAGTTCACTCAGGTACGATCCCCTGCATGGCATATGCTCACCAAGCACTGTCCAGAGTGATCCTTGAACACAGAACCAGGAGTAAACCTGGGGCAGTGCTGGGTGTGGCCCAGGAGACTATAGAGCATGCATTGCATAGGAGTTTAATTCCCGGTATTGTTTGGTTTCTCTGAATTTGCTGGGAGCAACCCCTATGTACTGTGCACGCAGTAGCCCTTATTACTGGTAGGTATGGCCTCTAAATTAAAAAAACAAACAAGAAAAAAATTAGTTAATTATATATTTTTTAGTTTTTCCTGTGTATGTGCATGTATCCAAAAATGTGTATGTATTTATGTGTATCTTTGAGTAACTCACTTTCCCCTTACATATCACAGAAGTCTGTTCTTACATATGTGTGTGTAATATAGATATACACATAATTTAGGTACACAAATATATGTCTCATTTTTTTTTCTCTTCTTCCCTCTGTGATGACCTGATAACCTGGGGCTATACGTATAAATGTAATCATATATATGCTTGATTTGATTATAGGGGCTAGCCCATCACATCTGGTTCTTTAAGTATACAGAATTTTGTTGTAGGTTCCTGCTGTAGGTCCTTGATAAAATATTTAGGTTGTTTCCATTTTTTCTATTGAAAGCAAATGATTCTTGGACTTTTATAATTGTCTGCTTTTGTAAATATGTCTATACAATAGAGTCCAAAAGTGAAATATATATATGTATATAAGTATTTTTGTATAAGTTTTGATATAGGTCAAATTGAACAGGTTAAAATATTTCTTTTTATGTAAGTTGTGCTATAGGACAAACTCAGCAAGTCAAGCTTGAAATCTACTACATAGATTTTCCCTCATTTTTCATTCCTGTCAATGGCTAGAGTTAATTCTAACCATCGAGCCTTGGGGCTGGAGAGATAGCACAGCGGGTAGGGTGTTTGCCTTGCACGCGGCCGACCCGGGTTCAAATCCCAGCGTCCCATATGGTCCCCTGAGCATCACCAGGGGTAATTCCTGAGTGCAAAGCCAGGAGTAACCCCTGTGCATTGCCAGGTGTGACCCAAAAAGCAAAAAAAAAAAAAAAAAGTGTAACCATCGAGCCTTAGCAGTTCTTTATTACTTTTTGTCTTGTATTTTTTTTGTACATTTTATTTATTTTCAATTAAAAAAATTTGAGGGCTGCACCTGGCACTTTTCTTTCTTTCTTTTGTTTTTATTGAATCACCATGTGGAAAGTTACAAAGCTTTCAGCACGATCGACCATAACCACAAGTGACCAAGCTCATTGAAGTTTTGTGAGAGTTCAAGAGGCCGCTCTGTCTAACGTTCATCAATTTAAAGAAGGCCTTTGATTCTGTTGAGACTGAAGTGGTCATCAAAGCCCTAGCCAAATAGAGCGTTCAAACTCAGTACATCAGGATCCTCCGAGAGCTGTATTACGGATTCACCACCAGGATCTCACCATTCTACGAGGAAGTGATCATTGATGTAAAGAGAGGGGTTTGGCAGGGTGATACCATTTCACGTAAACTCTTCAGTGCCACCCTTGAAAATGTCATGCGATGACTGGAATGGAAAGGAATGGGAGTGAAGATAGATGGTCAGCAACTACACCACCTCTGCCTCGACGATGACATTGTTCTAATAACACCAAACATTAGCCAATCAGCACAAATGCTGGCTGACTACTACTGTGAGTGTGGAAAGGTCGGACTGCAGCTGAATCTCATGAAGAAAATGTTCATGAGAAACAGACTAGTTTCTGACGTTCCATTTGCTCTCAATGGAACGAACACCTTTGAATGCAGCAATTATGTGTATCTGGCTTGAGAACTCCACATGACAAATGTGTTGGCGCCAGAACTGCACAGGAGGAAGAGAGCGGCATGGAACACCTTCAAGAGTGTTGAAGTTAAGAGGATGAAGAACCTCCAGCTTCGGGCACATTTTTCAACTCCACCGTTCTTCCTGCGCTAACATAGGCCTCAGACACCTGGGCCCTATGAAAACAGGATGAGAATGCTTTTAGGGTCTCCCAAAGAGGAATCGGAAGAGCTATGCTTGGATATTCCTTCCTGGAGAAGGAATCCAGAGTTCTGTCAACGATCGAGAATCTGGGATGCTGCCTCGTTTGCCAAGGTGTCGAAAATCAGATGGGCCAGACACATAATTTGATATAGAGATGACCGTTGGACTAGAGCTGTTAGCAACTGGATTCCATGGGAAATCAAAAGAACACATGGCTGCCCACCTATGAGATGGTCAGACTTTTTCATCAAGACCCTGAACGAACGGTTTGATGCTCCTCGTGTTTCTGGAGCAAGCAGATGCCATTGGGCTACACTAGCATGTGACAGGGTCTACTGAAGCAAATTGATGGGCAACGGGATGACAAGTGATACAAGTGATACTAATAAGTTAGATCAGTGTTTCTCCCCAAACTTTAGATGGGCTATAAAAGCTAGTTAGTATTGATTATCAGCTAATAGAATAAATTATCAGTGTATTACATCTGTCTCATGAAGCTCTTCTTTTAGCTTATACATGTGTGTATGTCTTCTACTGGGAAGTATAAAATGTAATTCTTAAATTTGAAAATAACTTTATAGGATATATTTTTGAAGATATTATGTATTCTATAATTTTTTGAACTGTGTAGAATGATGCTATATTATACTACACATTTTTTCTTTAAGTCTTTAATTTGGATATTACTTTTTACAAGGGTTTTGTGAGATTGGGAAATAACCATAACACAAAGATTACATCTTAATTTTGCATTTTTCTAAAGATAAATTTAATACATATGTGACCCTGAAAGTTCAGAATGTGAAGAGCACAACAGTAGCAGTGCGTGGGGACCAGCCTTCCTGGGAACAAGATTTTATGTTGTAAGTATTTAACAGCATCACTAGCCTACAATAATGGATATATTTTCAGACTTCTTAAGCCTGAATATTTTGTTTATGTATAAGATTTATAAAATAAGCTAAGTATTTCAGGCAGAGAGATAGCTCAATGGGCTGAGTACAAATTTCCTTGTAGGAAGTCCAGGTGCTTTATCCATGACTTCCCTACATTATGCTAGAATAGCCCCTGAGTTCTGCCAGGTACATATCCAAAACAAAACCAGGTACATATTTCAAAACATTTAAATCTGTTAACATGTTGAATCGGACTGGAGCGATAGTACAGTGGGTAGGGCATTTGCCTTGCATGTAGCCGACCCAGGTTCTATTCCTCTGTCTCTCTTGGGGAGCCCAGCAAGCTACTGAGAGTACCCCGCCTGCATGGCAGAGCCTGGCAAGCTCCTTGTGATGTATTCAATATGCCAAAAACAGTAACAACATGTCTCACAATGGAGATGTTACTGGTGCCCACTCAAGCAAATAATGGGAGAACAGTGCTACAGTGTAGTACAACATGTTAAATATTCTTTTTAGAAACTACAGTTGCCGGAACAAGAAATTTATGTGATAGGTGAAGTGCATCCATAACTCTTTTGGACTCACAATATATTCTTAAAGATAAATTTTAAATATCCATAAACATAATTTATGTGAGAAAGTATTATCTAGTGAGATTTCTCCAGTGGTCAGAACTAGGATATGATACAATGTACTTAGCATGATATTAAACATGACCTTTCTCTGGTTATCAAAAGGCTTCTCAAAGGAATGTAGTATTGTGTTTGTAACCAGATCATCTGCTTTAGAAGATAAGGATTTCTGAGCTCATAATTATTTTGAGCTCATAAATATTTCTTAAAAGTGTTTTATGCATTTAATTAATTAGCTCTATTCATCTAATTAATAAAATGAATAAAATTTAAAATTTCTTACATATGACACAAAATTTAGTTTATTGAGACTATAAACTGGCTATAAAAATTGATATTCCTTTTTTCCTTTAATTTCAGGAAAATTTTTTTTCCCTACTTTAACAAAGGGGCAAGAAGTATAGAATATTATTTTGGAGGATTGTGTAAATTATTTGGCTCTTTTTTCAGTTTATTTATCTATAAAGATCAACTTTTCTTTTATGCTTGGGGGCTGGAGCAATGGCACAGCGGGTAGGGCGTTTGCCTTGCACACAACTGACCCGGGTTCGATTCCCAGCATCCCATATGGTCCCCCGAGCACCGCCAGGAGTGATTCCTGAGTGCAGAGCCAGGAGTAACCCCTGTGCATCGCCAGGTGTGACCCAAAAAGCAAAAAAAAAAAAAAAAGTTTATGCTTGTTTTTGAGAGGTTGGTATCAGGTGGTCAAACAAAGAAATGTACTTAAATTTTTATGAAATTTGAAATTGGTGTGAATGTTTTGCAGGTTTTATACTGTGTATCAGAAACAGAAATGATAACTTTTTATGGAAAAGCAATTTATCTGGATTTTTAATATAATTCTGTTTTGTGTTTATGAAAGTTTAGGCAATAAAGAAAATAGTAAAATTTTAGGGGGTTGGGCTAAGATAATAGTAGAAGGGATAGAGAGAAAAATTAGATGATATTTAGGAGGTAGAATCAAAATCTGTCTTAAATGATTGAACAGGTGGCATTCTACTCATTATTATGGGGGATAATCTAAGATAAATTATGTACCTTATTCTATAAAATCCTTAAAACTTATTTTTGAGGGTTTTTTTTATAGGGTTTTATAAAAGTTGAAAAAATCTTTTATAGCATAGGGTCCATAAGTTATCTTACTTTTGAAGGGCTTATAAGATAAGGAGTTGTGAACTTCAGAAGACAATTAGAAATCTGAATGTTACACTTAACTAAGGAGTTTAGGTTGGAGAAATATTTCGGTGAGTTGAAGATGAGGTGTAGAAGGAAAGGTTAGTTGGGGGAGGGGAGGCGGGGTAGGGGAGCGGGGTAGGTGTAGGGTGAGAGAAGGGCCAGAGCCTGGAGAGCACCAGCATTTATTTATTTGTTTATTTATTTATTTCGCCACACCTTGCAGTACCTAGGCATTACTCCTGCTTTTGCGCTCAGGAATTACTCCTGGTGGTGTTCAGAGGGCCATATAGGATGTAGGGGATTAAACCTGTGTCAGCCATGTGCAAGGCAAATACCTACCCACTGTATTATTGCTCCAGTCCCTCTCCAGACATATTTTAAGGTTTTTAGAGACTAGAACTGGACCGTAAGCTATTTGTATTGTATGTGCTCAGGAAATCCTGCCCCCCCCTTTTTTTTCTGTATTACATATATGAACCTCGTTTCCCAAGATTGGAGAAATAGCATAGCAAGTGCTTACCTTGCACATGGCCAACCCAGGTTTGATCCCCAGCATCCTATTTGGTCCCCCAAACTTGCCACAGGTGATCCCTTAGTGCAGAGCCAGGAGTAACCCTAAAGCACTGCCAGATGTGGCCCCAAAGCAAAAAACAAAAAAACGAAACCAGGTTTCCTGCAGGCAGGCATATACTTTTACCACTGAATCATATTCATGGTCCTCTCAGAAACTAATTGAATGAACAAATGAACTCATTAGGTCATTTTCTGTTTAACTGTATTTATGTAAAAGATGAAACTTTATTTTTGCTTCACTTGTTTTCAACACAAACATAAATTTGATGACTACATAATATCATTTCCCAAACTTGTGAATCTGAGAACATATGTCTTAATAGTATAACAGGGAAGTCAAACTTTCTCTGAAGCATACACTTGAAGTTTCTATATATAATAAATTGTTTTTTTCCTAAGACTAGTTTTTAAGCTTTTTTTCCCCTCTTTCTGCTTTGAGTCATATTTTTATGTTTTCGTTGGAGGGCACACCAAGTGGTGCTCTTGGGCTACTCTCTGAACTAAACTCAGGGGTTTCTCCTAGTGGTGCTTGGAGAAACATGTGTTGCTGTGGATTAAATGTGGGGATTCCACATGCAAACCATGTGCTGGAACTCCCCCCCCCAACCTTTTTCTTTTGCTTTAACTCATTGTATCATTTTTCTTATATTCCCTTCAGTGACATTATATTCCAATTAGAGCTTTGTGGTAAGTGATTTGCTTTTGGAGTACTACTGTGAAATTGGAGGTACTTTCTTTCATATTATGTGACTGTTTAAAGGGCTTTCTTCTTTTCTTTAGTGAGATTAATCGCCTGGACTTGGGTCTAAGTGTGGAGGTATGGAACAAGGGACTGATCTGGGACACCATGGTGGGAACAGTGTGGATTGCACTGAAAACTATTCGTCAATCAGATGAGGTTAGTGAGCGCATTCAGAGGTATAGTTCTTGCCATTGTCTTTCCCTTTCCTAGATCCAGCTAATAATCACTTCTGAATCTCAGATTGCTGCTCCCTTTTTATTGTTATTGTTATTTTTAATTTTTTTCTTTTTGGGTCACACCCGATGTGCTTTTTGGGTCACACTGGGTGATGCTCCTGGCTCTGCACTCGGGAATTACTCCTGGCAGTGCTCGGGGGACCATATGGAATGCTGGGAATCGAACCTGGGTCAGCTGTGTGCAAGGCAAATGCCCCACCCGCTGTACTGTCACTCCAGCCCCCTGCTGCCTTTTTAACCAGAAGACTTGTAACCAAACTATTTTTAACCTTTCCTAAAGATTCAGGAGATTTTTTAAGTCTGGATTTCCAATGAAGGAATATGTAGGTGCTAGCAATATCAGGTATGTAGTCCTTTCGTGTGTGTGTGTGTGTGTGTGTGTGTGTGTGTGTGTGTGTGTGTGTGTTTGTATGAATTGAAGGAATTGAAGTACTGGTGGTTTCTATGCCCTCCCTTTACATTACTGACCAAAGAAAAGGCCCATCAAGGAAAAGACCCATCAGACTTTCATAACAAGCTGGATGTTATTCTGTTTTTTTTGTTTGTTTGTTTGTGTCTTTGAATCACCAATTCCCAGGGAACTAATTTTAACAGTTATGGAACTATCAGACATGGCACTTGCTGTTCACTGTTTGTTCATTTTAAATAATAAGCTAAAAAAAGAAGAAAAAACTCCCACTTGATTTTCCCAAGTTAGACTATAACTTAACCCTCACTTTGAACTTGGACATAACCTGTTATATTCCCATTGTTATTGTTTTTTGTGATGCTGGAGGTTGAACCTAGGACTTTACATGTGTGAGGCATACATTCTTCCACTAAGCTACACTCCTGGCCCTTTTACATTCCTGTTTGGCTTTAACACAGACTCTGAGTTTTCTCTGGGAGTAGGAATGGTAAAGATGTGTTTTCTTTTTGTTCCTAACTTGTTTTTGAGTTCTGACTAAGTCTCTGTTTTCCCAGGTAGATGGGCAATTCAGCTTCATTGTGGTCTAGTTCAAGTTTATTTAATTAACAATGTTAATAAGGCTTTATTAGTTAGAAGTGGTGCTATGGGGGCCAGTGTGATAGTACAGCAGATAGGGCATTGGCCCTGCATACAGCTGATGCGGGTTTGATCGTGGACATTCTATGTGGTCCCCTGAGCACTCTCAGGAGTAATCCTGAGTGCAGAGCCATGAGTGACCCCTGAGTATCGCCAGGTGTGGCTTAAAACAAAATATAGAAGTGATGAATGTCATTAAGTAATCATTTAAGAATTGTACATATTAAATGTTGATAAATATTGATCCATGGACAAGCTTTGTTTTGAGTTTGGCACTCTGGAAATGATACTCAGTCGGCCTCCAGAGTGCTGAGTACAATGAAAGCCATTCTACAACCAAAGAGAACACAGGTCATATGCAGCAGAGGCAGGTGATGACAGTGATATGTTTGCCTCATCAGGACATGAGTTGACCTGAAATTTTCCCACCGTGGAACTTCAGAGTTAGGAACACCTGATTCATAAAGCAAGAGGGAAGTCTGAAAGAAGAACATTTAATCTTGGAACCCTATTTTCCAGGAAGGGCCTGGGGAGTGGTCTACCTTGGAGGCAGAGACGTTAATGAAAGATGACGAGATCTGTGGAACTAAAAACCCAACTCCCCATAAAATTTTGCTTGACACAAGATTCGAGCTGCCTTTTGGTGAGTATTTGATTCGATAAATTTTACCAAATTGTTTGAAATTGTTTGCTTGCTTGTTTGTTTTGGATGGGTAGGCTTCCTAAGCAGTACTTAGGGGAACTGGGTGCCCCTCCCAGTGATATTTGGTCACCTGTGCTGGGTGATTCAATGGTCAGGCCCACAGATGTGCTGTGTAGGTCCTGCAATGCCAGGATTACTAAGACCACCCCAAGAGAATGTGGAGCTTCCAGGGCCAAAAATAGCAGTGCACAGGGGGACGCAGATGTAGTGCTTGGGTTTGAATTTGGGTTCAAGGGTTTCTCTTGGCTCTGTGCCTAGGGATCAATTCTGGCAGGGCCTGGGGGGTGGGGACCATATGGGCTCCTGGGGATTGAATTCAGTTTGGCTGCATGCAAGGCAAGCACTAAGGTTCATTTTTTTTTTGTTTGTTTGTTTTCCTTTTTGGGTCATACCTAACAATGCACAGGGGTCACTCCTGGCTCTGCACTCAGGAATTACCCCTGGTGATGCTCAGGGGACAATATGGATGCTGGAAATCTAACTGGTTGCATGCAAGGCAAATTACCTTTTTTGTTTTGGGCTGCACCCAGCATGCTCAGAGGTTTGTCCTAGCTTCTACACTCAGGGATTACTTCTGGCAGGTTCAGGGAACCATATGGGATGCCAGGGATTGAACACAAGGCCAACATTCTACCTGCTATTCTATTGCTCCAGCCCTCAAAGGGTGCTTGACTTTTGAGGTCTGTTAAGTTTCATATGAACTTTAGGATGGGGTTTTCAGTTTCTGCAAAAAATTTTTTGTGATTTTGTTAGGAATTTATTAAATTTATATAGAATTTATTTTAAATTTATATTTTATTTATTTATATTAAAATTATTTTTAAATTTATATTTTATTTTAATTTATATTTATATTTTATTTATTATTATATTTAATTTATTTATTTTTTATTATTTTTTTTTAGCTGAAAGGAATGTTCGACATTTACTTTTATTTTACTCATTTTGAATATTCATCAAACCTGTTTCTCAAGATAACATTGATAAATAGTATTCATTCATTCATTCATTCATTTGACAAATGAAATATTTAGTTTATTTTTATATTAGCATAATATTATAGTGTAGAAATATAAGCAGTTTATCAAATGAACATTGATTTTCTACATATTTTACTGAGATCATTTTGGGGGAGTGGTGGTACATCCGTACCTGTCTGTGTTCAAGGCTTACTCCTGACTGTGCTCAGGGATTATGCCTGGCACATGGTGGGGTATAGGGGGCCATATGTGTCACAGGGGATCAAATTCAGACTGGCTACATGCAGGGCAATTGTGTATTCTTTCTCTCTTTCTTTCTTTCTCTCTTTCTTTCTTTCTTTCTTTCTTTCTTTCTTTCTTTCTTTCTTTCTTTCTTTCTTTCTTTCTTTTTATTTTTTATTTTTTATTTATTTATTTTTTTTATAATTTATTTATTTTTAATTAGAGAATCACCGTGAGAGTACAGTTACAGATTTATACACTTTTGTGCTTATACTTCCTCATACAAAGTTATTTAGCTGTACTAAAGGCTTACTCTTGGCTCTGCACTCAGGGGTCACTCAAAGTGATGCTCAGGGGCCATACCATTTGCTGGGAAACAAACCCTGGGTTGGCTATGTGTAAGACAAGCACCCTACCCAAGTATTCCACTCAACCCATTACCACTCCAACTCCATCCCTCAAATGAACTAAACTCTTTTTTTGTTGCTGTTATTGTTTGGTCCAGACCTACTGGTGCTCAGGGACTCCTCCTGGCTATGTGTTCATGGATCACTCCTGTTGGGCTCAGGTGACCATAAGATAGGGTGCTAATGGATCAAACCTGGGTTGATCCTGTATAAGGCAAATACCCTATTCGTTTACTATATCTCTCCAGACATTGTTTATCATTGTAGATTGTATTGACATCTTCATAATAATTAAGTCTCAATTCAATGGGAACAGTGATATATTATTTAGTATGTAAAAGAACCAATCTACTAGTAAAAGTAGTCTAAGACTATTACTCTTCTGTGATCATTTGATTGCATAAAGTATTTTTCTTATGATTAAATTATTAACCTGGTAATGTAATTTTTTCTTTTGTGGAAGATATCCCAGAGGAGGAAGCCAGATATTGGACCTACAAATTGGAGCAAATCAATGCTTTGGGAACAGACAATGAGGTAGGGACTGCCTTTTCTTCAATATAGAGAAATGGGAGAAATCTCTTTATAGGACACATTATTATTATTTTATTTTATTATTATTTTGGGGGAACCATACCTGGTGGTGCTTAAGGCTAAATCCTGGTTCTGCACTCAGGGTTCCCTTCTGGCAGGGATCAGGGGCCATATAGGTTGCCCAGGATAGAGCCTGAGTTGGCTGTGAACAAGGCAAACACCCTACTTGCTCTAATGTATCTCCAGCCCCAAGAACACGTATTAAAGAACTGGGCAGCTTGGAAAATATTGAAGAATGAAAGAATTTTAAGTACATTTAAGAAAATGGGCAGTGTAGTAGTTTACCTAAAGTTTCTTTGGCAGGACATTTCTACCATTCCTGTTATTCCTTTTGTATCCCATAGGTCCTAAATTGACACTAGACTGGATGTCTTTGGGGTGGGTGATGGGTGGTTTTGAATTATAGCTGGTGGTCCTTAGGGGCTATTCGTGGTTCTGTGCAGAGGGATTTCCTACTTGGTCTTGCTGTCCTGACATCTCCATAAATGAACGTGGTACTCAGAACATAACTCATCCTGGGCCATCAGGATGGAGAACAATTTTGGTGTTGATTGGTGAGCGAGGAATAACAAAATTTTACTTCTTAACATTTTGGGCTATTGGTCTGATTATAAAATAAAGGTTTGAGTGCCAGAGGTAATGGTTATGTCTGGTAAGCAACTTGATGAAAGAACCTTAATCTGAGGTTGCATGAGGGTAGGGAAAATAGTTTTTGTTTTTGTTTTTGAGCCACACCCAGCTTTATTCAGGAGTTGCTCCTGGTTCTGCACTCAAGAATCATTCCTTTCAATAAAAGAATAAATTAAAAAAAAAATCATTCCTGGTGGGCTCAGGGGACCATATGGAATACTGGGGATAAAACTTATGTCAGCTGTGTGCAGGACAAGCGCCTTATCTACTGTACTATCTCTTTGGCCATTATAGGTAAAATTTGGGTTCATGACCATATTTGTAGCAAATGAATAGAAATAAAAAGAACTCACTTAGGTAGCCTCTGTAGAAAAAACATTGAAGAAGAAGGACAAAACCTTAGAATGCATTAAAGATGAAATTCTAAAAAACAAAAGAGATTGCGAACAATTGCCTAAAAATAAGAGAACTGAAGTAAATTTCATGGAATAAGAAAAATATCATAAAGATTTTTCTCAAATGTTCTAAGAACAAAGAAGGTTAGTAGGGACTATTTAAAAACCGTATTTGTTAGGATTAGAGATGAAGCCCAGCTATAGAGTACCCATCTCTGGGTTTGATCCATGATAACATGCTATAAAAAGTATAGAAAAATTCATTTGCAGAACATTTAATTTTTTTGTTTTCTTTTTGCTTTTTGGGTCACACCCAGCGATGCCCAGGGGTCACTTCTGGCTCTGCACTCAGGAATTACCCCTGGCCGTGCTCAGAGGACCATATGGGATGCTGGGAATTGAACCCAGGTCGGCCACGTGCAAGGCAAATGCCCTACCCGCTGTGCTATCACTCCAGCCCCAGAACATTTAATTTTTAATAGTGAGAAATTTTGTCTGTTTCCTGACTATAAGAATAATGCTTTATAAGGCAAAGTATAATTTTTTTCCTGTGGATTTTGATAAATTCATTCTATCATATTAAGAAAATTTTATTTAATTTTTAATTTTTCCTTTTTTTGTTGTTTTGGGCTATACCCTGACTATTCAGGCCTTATTCTGACTCTGTACTCAAGGACCACTCCTAGTGGGGCTTGGGGAACCGTAATGATACTGAGAATTGAACCTAGGTTGACTGTATGAAGGGCAAGCACCCTAACCACTGTACTAAGATCCTTTTTGGGATTTCCCCTTATAATCTGTTTATTTTGGTGAGTCACATAGGTTGATTTTTCAGATACTGAATGATTATTGCATGGAATGGGAGGGATTGGGCCACATCAAGCAGTATTCAGAGGCTATTTATGGCTCTGTGCTCAGAACTTCCTTGGTAGTGCTCAAGGGACCATACGTGGTGCCAAGGATTTGAACTGGGTTGACCACATGATGGTCAAGTGCCTCACCTTCTACACTATCTGTCTGGCTCTATTCTTGCATTTAGAGTCATACATAAGACATCTATTTGCCAACATTAATATATGCTCATGTATACATACTCACATAGATACTATAATATTTATGGTGGATAAAAGTATTAAATACAATGAATTTGACTTGGTAATCCTTTTCTTTTTTAAGGGAAACTTGTATAATGTATTCAAAAACTATAAAAGGTTGCAATATAAATCTATCAAAATGTTTTTAAAAGTTTAGTATGTATCCAAACTAGAACCAAATTAATATAACAAAGATGAAGAAGACAAAGAAATAAAAACTAGCCAAGGAGCAAAAATGCAATAGAAATGTCATCAATACATACTACATAGGTATATAAATCTACAGTTTCAGTGTAACATGAACAAACACTAAGTACATGTGTTTGCTACCTTTCCCCAACATTAATGTTTTCATATTTAGTAAAAACATACAGAATGTACAAATCCTTCAATGTAGCCTAACAAACATAAACATATACCAAGTTAGAATGGAAGGTTTCTTTTAATGTGAAGATGTACAATTTTGAAAGAAAAGTTTGAATAAGTCTGTTACCACATGTAACAGACTTATTCAAACTTCCTTGGTAGTGCTCAAGGGACCATACTGGTGCCAAGGATTTGAATAAGTCTGTTACCACATGTAACAGACTTATTCAAACTTTTGAAGGTGGCCCACAAAATATTCTTTGTTTGCTGTTGTATACAAAGAGCAAACTGTCTAAAAATTATCGAAATCTTACTAAGGGGTATTGTTCTACTAGCCTGAAAGGATAAATTACTTAGTTGAGAGCTTAAAACAATGAAGACTAAAGTAAATTATATAACATGAGTTAAATATATACAATGTACAATTGCGAGAGATTAGAAAATTGAATACTGTGGAAAAGATTTATTAGTCTATACAATTTTGTTTTGATAAACTACTTGCTACTTGTTACAGTAAATTACCAAGATTTAAATTGTAAGTAATATGTTCCCACATACATCAAATCAGGAAGCAACATGCCTTTCTCAAATTGTCAGTGTATTATTTTATTCAATCATCAAGACACAGAAATAGGTTTTTGAGTATGAACTAGTCATTTGTGGAAGTCATAAAATACAGATATTCCTATAGATTATACAAGCTATAATTTATGGGAACAACAAATTATATAATAACAAATACCATTTATGGGTAAAGATGTTGGTTTGATAAGTATAACTACTACATGAGTTACATAACACACCTTCCCCTCTGAAACCAAAATGGGAGAAAACCTTATTGCTATTCTAACTAACACCATGTAACTAAAAATGCTGCATAAAGGTTCATGAATCACCGAAATAAATCTCCAATTAAATCTTTACTTTTTCATTGAAGTGAAAAAGATCAAAATTCTTTGACATATCAATGCTATTTTAAAAGCATCATCAGAACAAATAGAGATTTAATTATAAATTGACCTGGACTACATTCAGTAAAGAGATTTTTGTATAGATACTGAAAGAGAATCTCTCAGCTGATTCTTAGCAAAGTTGTGGAATCATGCTCTTTGTTAAACTTTGCCAGGTTTGATGATACCTATATATCTCTCAGTGGTTCCAGGACTTCTATATACACATTAATTCAGTAACTGAGACGCATATTAAAATGAAGAGGTGACCAAAAGTAGGCTTTTTATTAATGTATACTAGATGGGTGGATTTTTAAAAAAAATTTTTGTGGGGTCCCATGTCCTGACCAGCAGGAAGGACCCTTCCTGGGGCTAAGGAGGGGACACAGCCTAATGAACACATGCAGACACAGAAAGCAGCATGGAGGAAGAGAGAGTTTATTCTACTAGCAGCTACTACTTACACCTTTTCAGCTGGGGGAAATGGTGTCTGGACCCACATCCAAATGCAGATTGACATGTCCTTTTGTTACAGGCATAGGCTATTGAGAAACAAATGACAACCTTAGTGGCAACCTTGCTACAAGCCTCTGTTAGAATCAGAGAGCCAGGAGGTCTGACTAGGAAAGTGGCTCCCTACAAATTTTATTGAGTCACTGTGAGATAGTCACAAGCTTTCATGTTTGGGTTACAGTCACACAATGTTCAAACACCCATCCCTCCACCAGTGCACATTCCCCACCACTAATACCCCCAGTATACCCCTCCTTTCCTACCCTCCCTCTGCCTTCATGGCAGACAATATTCCCCATACTCTCTCTCTACTTTTGGGCATTATGGCTTGCAACACAGACATTGAGTGGTCATCATGTTTGGTCCATTATCTACTTTCGGCACATATCTCCCATCCCGACTGATTCCTCCAGCCATCATTTTCTTACTGATCCCTTCTCTGTTCCATCTGCCTTCTCACCTACGCTCATGAAGCAGTCTTCCAGTTATGGGGCAATCCTCCTGGCCCTTGTATCTACAGTCCTCGGGTGTCAGCGTCATGTGATGTTATTCTCTACTCCACAAATGAGTGCAGTTCTTCTATGTCTGTCCCTCTCTCTCTTTTTTTTTTTTCTTCTTGGGTCACACCCGGCGATGCACAGGGGTTACTCCTGGCTCTGCACTCAGGAATTACTCCTGGCGGTGCTCAGGGGACCATTTGGGTTGCTGGGATTCGAACCCGGGTCGGCTGCGTGCTAGGCAAACGTCCTACCCGCTGTGCTATCTGTCCCTCTCTTTCTGACTCATTTCACTTAGCATGATACTCTCCATGTCTATCCATTTATAAGCAAATTTCATGACTTCATCTCTCCTAACAGCTACATAGTATTCTCCATTATATATATGTACCAAAGTTTCTTTAACAGTCATCTGTTCTAGGGCACTTGGGTTGTTTCCAGATTTTGGTTATTGTGAACAGTGCTGCAATGAACATATAGGTACAGATATCATATCTACTGTGCTTTTTTGCATCCTCGGGATATATTCCCAGAAGTGGTATTGCGGGGTCATATTGATGTCGGTGGGCCCCACGGGTAACTTACATGAAGCGGCGAGGAGAAAGATGGTCACTTTCTCCCCAACCGCCTCTACCACCCGGGACCCAGAGTTACTGGGTTCTTGTCTCGCTCGCGGAAAAGAATTTCAGGAGTAGACAAGCAGTGAAGTAATAAATAGATTTTATTTAGAGGTTTCTGAGGGAAGGAGGAAGGGATAAGTGGAAAAGAAAAAAACAGTAGGAGTAACGCGCTCAAGAGAACGCGGGCTTCTCCAAGGGTGGAGGAAGCTCTACACACATCCTAGCACTGGACACGAAAGCATGAAAGTACACATCTCAAGGGGGGAGATGCGGGTGACACATGTGCTCGGGCACCACATGTGCTAGGCCACATGGGCACAAGCAGCACATGGGCTCAGGCAGCATATGCGCGCCCTTCCTTTGTTCAAGGTGTCTTTTATAGGGTTTCTTCAACCTGCCCCCACCCACGTGGGGTTTCTTTCCGGGTAAAAGTTTGTTGCTAAGGTTACCAGGGAGGTTAGGAGTGGTGATGGCCTTCTTTGGGGAACCTCCTGGGGAGGGGCCCATTATCCTCAGGGTCCACTGATGATTTCTTCCGGGTCTTTTGTTTTCTTAAATCTGCACATCTTAAGAGTCTCCTTCCCAGATACTCTGTTAAATCTCAATTTTCATTGCCAAGGGCCTTTTCCTATCTACCTGCCTACATCAATATGGAAGCTCAATTTCTAGTTTTTGAAGGACTGTCCATATTGTTTTCCAGAAAGGCTGGACCAGTCAGCATTTGGGTGGATATTTTTAATCAGTGATAAATGTAAATCATCTAATCCAATGTACTGATAAAGGTACACCTATTTTATTTACATAAAAATGGTAGATTGCAAACTGTGAATGCTTAGTTGTAACATTTTAGTTGGGAAAGCAGGTGAGTGGGATTTCTTCAGAGCCTGGCAAGCTTCCCTGGTGTATTCGATATGCCAAAAACAGTAACAAGTCTCACAATGGAGATGTTACTGGTGCCTGCTCCAGCAAATCGAAGAACAATGGGACAACAGTGACAGTGACAGTGATTTGTTGCTATGATACATAACAAATATTGTTCACAGATGATATTTTGATACAAAACTTGCAGCAACAATAGGCTTTGACTTTAAGGTTTTGACACAGTCTCAGTGGATGGAAATAAGGCAAAACTTGCAACATGGGGTACTTCTGATCAAGAGAACTTAGAGCATTAACTCTCAGCCATTACAGAGGTGCACAGGGTGTAATATTAGTGTTTGATGTCACAAGGAGAGACCTTTATTAAACTGGATAATTGGTTAAATGAATTGGAAACCTACTGTATGAGAAATGACATAGTAAACATGCTAGTTGGAAATAAAATTGATAAGGAAAATTATGAAGTTGATAGAAATGAAGGATTGAAATTTGCATGAAAACATTCTTTGTTATTTATAGAGGCAATTGCAAAAATCTGTGATGGTGTACAGTGTGCCTTTGAGAAACTTGTTGAAAAGATCAGACACTAGGAGTGTGGAAAAGTGAGAACTAGGATAAAGGAGTCAAATTGTCACATAGGGAAGAAGTCCACAGAGGAGGAGCTTATGGTGGTTATTGTCTTATAAATTCTGGGAAAGTCCATCTCTTGCATATTTGATCAGATAGTGGCATCTTTCTGTAAATAAACTCTTTAACTGCTATTTTAGGGACCTTGCAGGTAATCCAGTATTTTTGCATCTATTTAAAATTTGAAAATTAAAAGAAAATTGCTATTTAAATTTTATTTGCTATTTAAATTTAAATTTGGTTTACAAAGTTGTTCATAATACATTTGTTTTGGGCATTCAATGTTCCAATACCAATCCCATCACCAATGTGACATTCCCTCTACTATTCTCCCCAGTTTCCCACCCACTCTTGAAGCCTGCTCCCTTGGAAGACACAAAATAGTTTATTTTATATTGTTTATTACAACAAAATGGCAAATGAAATTATTGAAAAATGGTTCAATAAAGATCACTGTCACTGTCATCCCGTTGCTCATGGATTTGCTCGAGCGGGCACCAGTAACGTCTCTCATTGAGAGATTTATTGTTACTGTTTTTGGCATATCCAGTATGCACGGGTAGCTTGACAGGCTCTGCCGTGTGGGCTCCATACTCTCGGTAGCTTGCAGGGCTCTCAGAGAGGGGCGGAGGAGGAATCGAACACGGGTTGGCCGAGTGAAAGGCGAAAGCCCAACCGCTGTGTATTGCTCCAGTCCCCAGTAAAAGATATTTTATGAAAATTATTCTATCTCTTGATGAGGTTATTAAAGTCTTTTGGCTGAAGATTTACTTGAGCTTTTAGTTTCCAGTTAAGCCTTCTGTATTTTATTGAGCTAAGTTGGTTTCTATGCTCCTTTCCCATCTCATTTGCTGTTCTCTAACAGGGGTGTCAGTTTGTAGTATTTGGAGGTGTTGCACAGTTGCATTATGTAGCCATACACTTCAGGAATTTCAGGATATATAGAACTGGAATGAATCTTAGCCTGCTCCACTCCTGAAGGGGTCTCAATAGTTTTCAGTCTGAAGACTATGTACCTGTGAATTTCACTGGTTTGCCTTGGCATCTTTCTTGAGATTAGCCTTGAGGCTGTTGTTTTCATGGCAGTGGCTGTGGGATGAGGGTATGGCTGTTGGGGCTTCTGGAAGGTGTGGGGGGAGGCTGCCTGCCTCCATAATGAGAAGATCCTAGAGTCCTTTCTTTTTTTGCTTTTTGGGTCACACCCGGCAATGCACTCCTGGCTCTGCGCTCAGGAATTACTCCTGGTGGTGCTCAGGGGACCATATGGGATTCTGGGAATCGAACTCGGGTTGGCCACGTGCAAGGCAAACGTCCTACCCGCTGTGCTATTGCTCCAGACCCAAGATCCTAGAGTCTTTAGTCTGAAAATGGATGTATCTGGGAATTTTATCAGCTTGGAGTGTGCAGAGATTAATACTGAAGCAGTGAAGTTGGGCTGTTTGTATGGTGGTAGCTGTGGGTTGTGGGTGCAGCTTCCAGGGCATCCACAGGGTTGGAACTCAGCCTGCCCCCTTCCTGAGGGAACCTCAGATTTTTTCAGTCCTAAAAATAGCATACCCCTGAGTTTCAATTTGTCATCCCTTCTGAGATTAGTTGCATCTATATTTATAAAAAAATTTTACACATAATTTTCCTTTTTTTAATTGAATCAACATGAATTACAGAGTTACAAAGTTATTCATTATTGTTTCAGGTATACAATGTTCCAACACTATCCTTTCATTAATGTCCATTTCTCTTCACCAATGTCCCAGTTTCCGTCCCACCCCCCAGCCTACCTCTATGGCAGGCACTTTTTCTCTCCATCATTGTCTCAATGTTCCCTTCTCTGACTTATCCCTAGTATCCCACCCAGTGGCAAATTTCGTACTGAAGTCCAATTCTTCTGCTCTTCATTTCTATTGCTTTTGGGCATGTTATTCTCCTATATTTCTTTCTTTTTTAAAAAAATTTATTTTTCTATTTTTTTTCCCTCACCCCCACCCCCTCCCGGGGATTTAAGGTACTAACCTAAAAAATTTTATTTTTGAAGAGTTGTTCATAGTACACTCTGGACTGGAGCAATAGCACAGTGGGTAGGGCGTTTGCCTTGCACACGGCGGACCCGAGTACGATTCCTCCTCCCTCTTGGAGAGCCCGGCAAGCTACCAAGAGTATCCCATCCACACGGTAGAGCCTGGCAAGCTACCTGTGGTGTATTTGATATGCCAAAAACAGTAACAGCAAGTCTCACAATGGAGATGTTACTGGTGCCTGCTCGAGCAAATTGATGAACAACGGGACGACAGTGCTACAGTGTTCACAGTAAATTGTTACATTCAATATTTCAATATCAATTCCACCACCATTACACCTTTCCACCACCATTATTTTGAGTTTCCCCATCACCACCCTAGCCTGCCCCACAGGCAGATGCTAGCTAATTTATTTTGTATTGCTTGTTATAAGTTGACTAAAAATGATCCAAAAAGGTTTCCTTTGAGGAAAGTGTGTGAAAGTTGTTGTATCTCATCTTGGAGTCATTAAGCCCTTGAATTAGAGATCATTAACATGTTGTTGGGGTTTTGAGTCTGTGTGCTTATATATATGTACATATACATATGTATACATATATGTATATATGTATATGTATGTACACATATATGTATATATATAACCTTTTAATCAAGGTTAGTTGTCTTCTACCTTACACACACCAAATGTGGTATGCTATTCTTGTCTTGGTATGTCAGTGGCATAATTGTATGAAATGTTCCATGGCCACTTTGTAGCCATGTTCCTGAAAATCTAAAATTTTTTCATAGGCTGCTAGAGGATGGTGATTTTGGGGTCTGGAAGCATCTCTGCAGCTTGCTACTCTCTTCTGAGATTCATTTGTAAGCCTGGATCATGGCTGTTAATGTGCTTAAATGGCATCCAGAGGCAGTTTGTGAGCATGACTGCCAGGAAAGCGGAAGCCCCTCCAGGGAGATGGGTGAAGGGGCCCATTCCCAACTCTGAAAGCCTAGAGATTTCAATCACAAGTTCCGCATACTTGGGGTTTTCAGTGGATTCAATCTCTCTGTGGGGGCTTGGGGCGAGCCTCTGAGGGTTGACCGTGAATGTGGCGGTGATTGGGTTCTAAAGGTTTGTGGCTGCTAGGGTTCTTTTGGGACGAATGGATGGACACACCTGCCCCCCTCCAAGGTGCCCCGGTGATATCAGCTTGGTGTAGGGTAGGGAGGCATCTCTGTAGCATGCTGCTTTCTTCTGAGACTTATTTGTCTACCATGTTTCTTTATATCCTGCATATGAGAGAGATCATTCTGTGTCTGTTCCTCTCTCTAACTTTACTCAACATAAAAAAATCCATGTACGCAGCAGTAAATTACATGACTTTATCTTGTTTTATTCTTTAAAGACTAAGTAGTATTGCATTGCATATATGTACCATTGTTTCTTTATCCAGTCATCTATTCTTGGGTACTTGGTTTGTTTCCATATTTTATAGTGCTGCAGTGATTTTAGGAGTGCAGAATGTCTTTTCTACATTGTTTTCTTTTGGGCCCTTGGAGTATATTCCCTGGAGTAAAATTGCTGGGTCACATGGAAGTCCAAATCCTATTATTTTGAGGAATGTTCATCCATATTGTCTTCCCAAAAGGCAATACATTTCTACCAGCACTAAAGGAGGGTCCCTGTTCCCCTCACATTCATACCAATACTGGTTGTTGTCATTCTTTTTGATTAGTACTAGTCTCTGTGATGTGAGGTGATATCTCATTGTTGTTTTAATTTGCATTTCCTGATGATTAGTGATTGAAAGACTTTTTTCGTACGCTCTTTGCTATTTATAGTTCTTCCTTGAGGAAGTTTCTGTGCATTTCTTCCCCCCATTAAAATTTTTTTATTGAATCATTGTGAGATACAAAGTTATAAAGTTGATCATGATTGAGTTTCAGTCAGACTATGTTCCAGCTCCTATTCCTTCACCAGGGTCTAGTCCTTCCACCAATACCCCCAGTTCCGGACCCCCTCCAACTCCTGCCCACCAGTCTGCCTCTGTAGCAGATACTTTTTCCTTCCCTTTTAGGCATTGTGGTTTGCAATGCTATTGCTGAAAGAGTCTCCTGCATATCACTTTACCTCCTTTCAGCACCCAGTTCTTATCCAGCATGATCATCTCCCACTATCATTTATATGGGTCCCTTCTCTGTCCTAACCACTCACCCCACCTGTGGCAAGCTTCCTACCAAGAATCTTCTGCTCTTCATTTCTATGTCTTTGGGTTCTTCCTGTTTTTGATAGGATAATTTTTCTTTCTAATGCCATTTTTTGATTTTTTTTAATATATATAGACATTACAGATGTTTTCTTAGCTGTCAATATTAATTAGACTGCATGTCAACTTTCTGATTGAATTTCAACTTTTTTGCTTGGAATTATTCATTAAATGTTTCTAAAAGTGCCTTCATCTTAGTCTGAATTCTTCTAGTTTAGCAAAGTTTTAGGATTTTCTCACTATTATTGCCTATGTTATGCCTACAAAAATTATTGTCATGGAGGCTATATGTAACCAAGTATAATTTCCTTTGTAAAATGACTTGAACATTTTTATAATTGGTAGGTTTTTTTTTTTTTTTTGGCTTTTTGGGACACACCCAGCGATGCACAGGGGTTACTCCTGGCTCTGCACTAGGAATCACCCTGGCGGTGCTCAGGGGACCATATGGGATGCTGGGAATCGAACCAGGGTCGGCCGAGTGCAAGGCAAAAGTCCTACCCGCTGTGCTATTGCTCCAGCCCTATAATTGGTAGTTTTTAAAATATTGTGAGATCATTTAAATTGTGCTTGACTATTGTCATCTTTTAGTACTTGTAATAAGAATATTTATCTCTGATATTTGTATCATGGTTTATTATTTATGAGGTGCTTTACGTATACAGACCTATTGATAGATTAAAAATGTGTTTGTTTAATTTTTTTAAGTTATTTATTAGGCCTTCCAAGCAGTGCATAGTAGGCCAAGGGCCCCTTTGACATGTGAGGCATATGCCTTTGCCCCCGTTTTCTTTGGTCTTTTGTTATTTTTGAATTACATCACCTGAAATGTTCTTCACCATTAGCACACCCATGTACAGGGCTGGAGCAATAGTACAGCGGGTAGGGCATTTGCCTTGCACGCAGCCAACCCGGGTTCGATTCCCAGCATCCCATATGGTCCCCCGAGCACCACCAGGAGTGATTCCTGAGTGCAGAGCCAGGAGTCAGCCCTGAGCATCGCCGGGTGTGACCCAAAAAGCCCCCCCCCAAAAAAAAAAAAACCACACCCATTTAAGTCCTCATCAATGTTGTCTAGTTATTACAATATAACTACTATATATTCCCTCATTATTATCTTCTCACATAGCAGTGATTTTTAAAAAGTATGATTAAAAGTCTAAATGTCTTCCCAGTGCCATAGTATCACTGTATCACTTTCATCCCGTTGTTCATCGATTTACTCAAGTGGGCGTCAGTAACGTCTCCATTTGTTCTCAGCCCTGAGATTTTAGCAGCCTCTCCTTACTCGTTTTTCCCAACAATTGGAGGCTCTTTTCAGAGTCAGGGGAATGACACCTGTTATTGTTACTATATTTGGCATATTGAATATGCCACGGGAAGCTTGCCAGGCAATAGAATAAAATTGGAAATCCTTACCCTGACTTACTAGCTTTATTTTCAGTCCTTAGAATTAAAGTGGGCTGGAGCGATAGCACAGCAGGTAGTGTGTTTGCCTTGCACACGGTTGACCCAGCTTCAATTCCTCTGCCCCTCTTGGAGAGCCCAGCAAGCTACCGATAGTATTCTGCCCGCCCGGCAGAGCCTGGCACGCTGCCCTGTGGTATATTTGATATGCCAAAAACAGTAACAACAAGTCTCACAATGGAGATGTTTTTGGTTCCCGCTCGAGCAAATCGATGAACAGCGGGATGACAGTGCAGTGCTACAGTGCAGAATTCAAGTCTTGCACTTAGTAGGTTCTTGAGAAATACCTATTGAATGAATGATATGATTATTGACAGTTTCAGATAAGCTCTGAATTACTCAGCTTATTAATAAGTGGAAGGTTCTCATGAGAACTCTACATGTTATATTTATAAGTTGGACCAGCATGTCTTTCCAGACTGCCTCTGGGCTTTGAACCCAACTATTTTTTTTTTTTTTATAATGTAGGAGTATTTTTCAGCCATTGATTAAGCTGATTGAATTAGGCATGAACTCCACATTACTTTTTTTTTAAATTCAGAATGTTAATTTTATTTCATAATTTCATTGTTATTCCCCCCCCCTTTTTTTTTTGATTCACTGTGAGATACAGTTACAAAGTTTTCATGTTTGAGCTTCGGTCATACAATCATCAAACACCCATCCCTTCACCTGTGCCCATTTTCCACCACCAAAATCCCCAGTATTTCCCTCTTCCCCCATTCCAACCCTTCCCCTGCCTGTATGGCAGACAATTTCCTCCATTACTCTCTCTCTACTTTGGTTACGTTAGATTTTTTGACACCAGTCCCACCACCACTCAAACCTGTTGAAAAGGCAATGCTAGACGATTTGTTTTGTATTGCTTATTATGGATAGAATATAATATCCAGGAAATTCTGTGTCCTCTTCCAGAAGCTTTAGTTTAGAGTCTCTGGGTCTTGGACATTGATGAGATTACATGGTACCAGGGGGTAGTTTGTGGGTATGACTGCCAAGCTTCTGGAAAACTGGGGACCCAGGGGGAGGCGGAAGGTGCCCAGCAGGCTTGGAGATCTCAGTCATGGGTTCCCACATATCTATCTGGGTTTTCCTGCTGGTCTGCTCTTGGGTGAGGTTCATCCCATCTTGGGTGAGGCTTGTGCCTTCTTGGGTGAGGCTCGTCCGAGTGTATGGAGAGTGGCCTTGTGCATGGCGGCAGTTGGTTCTGGAGGTTTTTGGCTGCCAGGGTTCTGTTTGGGTTGGGAGGGAGATTCAACTTGCTCCGCCCCTCCCCGACCAGGTGCTCTGGTGAAGACAGCCTGGTGCGGGGCCAGGACATTATGTGGCGCTCTCTTCCGGGAACTTTAGTTTATAGTCTCTGGGAACCCAACTATTTTGTCTTCTAAACTCTGTGAATCTTTGTAACTTGTTTATGACTTTCTGTTTTTCTTTTAACTTTCCAAATTTTGCCCATCCTCAAGACTTGTACTTAATCAGAATCAGTATAAAATAAAATAAAAAAAAAACACTTTGGTACTTTGGCATACAGTGTTTATTTTTGGTACTTATGGGACACTGTTTATTTTTGGATGATGGGCTGAGTTGGGGAGGGTAATTTCTAAGTGAAGGAAATTCTAGATAACACATGTTTATTTCATGATTGAATAAGTAACTTCACTGTTTTTGTTTTTGCTCCACATCTGGTGGTGCTCAGGGTTACTCCTGGCTCTGTGCTCAGGGATCCCTGGCAGGGACCGGAGGACCAAATGGGGTTCTGGGGACTAACATGCATTAGCCTTGTTCAAGGCTCCTACCCTCTGTGCTATTGCTCCAGCCCCGAGTAATTTCACTTTCTATGTGACCTTGTGAGGGAAAACACTCTATTAACACCCCCACTCCCCATTAGAGGACTTACTTTTCAGTGAGGAGAAATTGGATTGAGTTTTCTTAGTTTTCTAAGACTTACAAAACCATGCTTTCTATAGCTTTATGGCAGAGCTGGAGGATGGGGTACCCAGCAGTCTTTGGTTTGAACAGCTCTCTATTATCTTGCTTTTGGCCTGTTGCAGTGGGCCGATACCATATTGATACTCTGACTTGTATATCAGGATTGCAGAGGGCAGTCAGCAAGATGTTTCAATTCAGTGAAAGTCTTTCACCAGTCAGATGCTAAACATGTTAATGGGTATCTATGATCTCCTCTCTTTATTTGGATCTCTTACACTTTTTCCCCTTCTTTCTGCTTCTAGTATTCTATTCAAGAAGAAAACCAGAAGAAGCCATTGCCCACTGCTGCCGCCCAGTGTTGTGAGTGAGAAATTTGTTTCTGAATCTGTCCTAACCACAGTTTTCTCTCTGTTCTCCAAATTGTGCTTTAATTTTGAATTGGGAAAGGTATAGATATGCTCTATAAACAAATATGGCCAATAAATTTACCTATTCAACCTGTATTTCCAGTGTTTGTCTGCCCATTAACTTTAGGAAGAGATTATTATTTTTTTCTTGTCTTACAGGGCAGTGGTACCTGTAGATTTTTTTCTCCATTCGCCAGCATTTACTCCAGAAGGAATGATTTTTTTTCCATTCTCTCTCCACTTATCTGTTACTATTTTTAAGCCTTAGTTTGAATGGCATCACCTCTAGAAAATCTTTCTTCTGATTCTTCCTTCCTCCAGATCTATCATATGTATCTTTCCTCTGTGTGCTCTTAGTACCCAGTATACATCTTACTTGCTGTTATCTATGTATGTTTCTTTTGCAAGGACAATTTTTAAAAAAATTTTTTATTAGAGAATCACTGTGATGTACAGTTACAAACTTATGAACTTTTGTGTTTGCATTTCACTCATACAGTGATCGTTTACCCATCCCTCCACCAGTGCCCATTCACCTCCACCAGTGATCCCAGTATCCCTCCCACCACCCCCATCTCATCCCCCACCACCCCACCCTGCCTCTGCGGCAGGGCATTCCCTTTTGTTCTCTCTCCTTTTGGGTGTTGTAGTTTGCAATAGAGGTATTGAGTGGCCTTCATGTTCGGTCTATAGTCTACTTTCAGTTTGCATCTTCCAACCTGAATGGGTCCTCCCAACATCCTCTACTTGGTGTTCCCTTCTCTATCTGAGCTGCCTTTTCCCCCAGCATACCTTTAAAATTTTTTTTTAAAAAAGCACAGGATAAAAAAAAATTTAAAAAGGATAATTTTTTAAAAAGCACAGACTTTCTTTCTTTCTTTCTTTCTTTCTTTCTTTCTTTCTTTCTTTCTTTCTTTCTTTCTTTCTTTCTTTCTTTCTTTCTTTCTTTCTTTCTCTCATTTTTTAAATAATATATATATTTTAAATTTTTTGAATCACCATGAGATTGTTACAAGCTTTCATCTTTGGGTTACAATCACACAGTGATCAAACACCCATCCCTCCACCAGTGCACATTCCCCACCACCGATATCCCCAGTATACCCCCTCTTTCTGACCCTCCCCCTGCCTCCATGGCAGACAGCATTCCCTATACTCTCTCTCTACTTTTGGGCATTATGGCTTGCAACGCAGACACTAAGAGGTCATCATGTTTGGTCCATTATCTATTTTTGACATGCATCTCCCATCCCACCTGGTTCCTCCAGCCATCATTTTCTTAGTGATCCCTTCTCTCTTCCATCGCACAGACATTCTTTCATTTTATAACCCTAGAATCTTGCTTAATACCTGATGTATAGTAAATAATAAGCCTTAATAATGTTTGATGAGGGCTGAGAGATAGTTTAAGGGGGTAAAGTGTTTGTATTGCATGTGACTGACCTGATTGATTCCTGCCCCTACATATGGTCTTGCCAGGGGTTGATTCTGAGCTCAATGCCAGGAATAACTCCTGAATACTGCTGGGAGGTGTTCCCCCCCAACTAACCCCCCCTCTTTTTTTGAATGATTGAGTACATTTCTCCTGAGATTAATTTGTTCAGACCACACAGTCTTGTTTTTTTTTTTTTTGTCTTGTTTTGTTTTTGGTCACACCTGGCAATGTGCAAATTCAGGTTTTGTGCTCAGATATTACTCCTGGTGGTGCTTGGGGGACCATATGAGATGCCAGGGGTTGAACCCAGGTTGGCCGTGTGCAAGGCAAGCACCCTACCCATTATACTATCTCCTCTTTGACCCTACAGATTTTTTTCTTGTAGTGAGAAATTTATTCTTTGTGTTTGGCTACTACTTTCTCAGTTTCTCTCCAAACAGTTGAGAACACAGAAAAGGATTGCTCTGGAGTCTATTCTTTATTTGAAAGAGATTTACTCCAGGGTGTGTGTGTGTGTGTGTGTGTGTGATTTGTATAGTTTTTTTGGTATCAAATGCTAAACTTTTTTTAGGAATGTTTATTGTGACACCACAATTTACAAAATTGTCCGTAATAGAGTTGTTTCAGATATCCAGTATTCCAATGTCAGTCTCACCACCAATATCCCCTTCACTACATCAACTTTTAGTTTCCTTCTCTCTCACCATCCTACCCACTTGTAGGCATATAACAAATTTGTTTCATGTTATGTGGTTCAATAAAACTTAAAAGAATGTCAAATAAAATTATCAGAAAATAATAAAACTCAGTTTGTCTTGATGGATTTAACCTTTCTTAATCTAGTAAAAGATAACCATATGCACTATCAGTGAGTGCCTTATTCAATGCCTCATGATGGGAAATTTCTCCTGTCTTCTAACTGTCCTTTAAATGATTTTTTAAGCATTTAAACTCTTTTAATGCTCCTTGCAAAACTGGTTTCAAGGCTACGAATTCCCTAAGCTGTAGGCAACAGCTGTCCATGAAGCCTGTTCATGAAGCTCAAATCTGAATGATAACCTAGCTGTATAGAATATTCTTGATGAGGGGCTGGAGCAATAGCACAGTGGGTAGGGCATTTGCCTTGCACATGGCCGACTCGGGTTCGATTCCCAGCATCCCATATGGTCCCCCCAAGCACTGCCAGGAGTAATTCCTGAGTACAGAGCCAGGAGTAACCCCTATGCATCACTGGGTGTGACCCCCCCAAAAAAAAAGCAAAAAAAAAATAAAAAGAATATTATTGATGAGATGTTCATTTTGTTGAGTTTTTGTATTGTATACTTCCATATTCTTCTGGCTCATTGAGTGTCATTTGACAGGTTTGCTGTACATTTACTGGACTTTTCTTTGTATACAAGTATCTTTTTTGATTTTGCTGCATTAAATATTCTATCTTTGGATTTTGTAATTTTGAGCATAATATGTCCTGAAGTTTTCCTGACTGGGTCTGTTTTCATTTGGACTCTTTGGGCTTCTTGGATCTCAGTGCCTATAATCCTCAACTTCGGGAAGTTCTTTTTTTTTTTCTTTTTGCTTTTTGGGTCACACCCGTCAATGCACAGGGCGCATCATATGGGATGCTGGGAGTTGAACCCGGGTCGGCCGGGTGCAAGGTAAACGCCCTATCTGCTGTGCTATCGCTCCAGTCCAAGTTCGGGAAATTCTTACCAATGATTTCTTTAACTATTGTTTCTTTATCACATTTGCAGTCCTGTTTTTCAGGGTCTCTAATGATTACTATATTGTTCCTCTTGAACTCATTCCATAGTTCTCTGGTCTGCTGTTCATTTCTTTTTAGGCTATCTTCTACCTTTTGCTGTTTCCTATAAGTTCCTTCCTCCTCCTTTTGGAGCTCCTTGATATTTTTCTCAGCTCTGTTATTCTGCTGTTCAAAGCTTTTATTACTTCTTTTTTTTTTTTCTTTTTGCTTTTTGGGTCACACCCGGCAATGCACATGGGTTTCTTCCTGGCTCTGCACTCAGAAATCACCCAGGTTGGCTGTGTGCAAGGCAAACGCCCTACCCGCTGTGCTGTTGCTCCAGCCCGCTTTTATGACTTCTTTTTAATCACCTACCATGTTCTTTGTTTCTGCATTTCTGTGTAGTTTTAAAAATTTTGAGTCTCATGTTTTCTTGTGCTTTTCTGATTATCTGTGCCACTGTTTCTTTGAACGCATTGAACATCTTCATCATAGTGTCACTAAAGACACTGCCTGAGGATTTACTGGTGTGGTTTATGTCTTTAGTGACAATTGTTTTCTTGCATCAAGCTGTGGTCTTCTACATGTTTTCCCCATTTGTTTTCTAGCGTTCTTGTTGTGCTGGTGGTGAGTCTTTGTAACTATTCCTGCCCCTCCACCCCAGAAAATACTGAGGGACTAAGCTGGAGATTTCTGTCTTTTCTGTCTGTTCTTGGATGGTGGAGCAGCAAGGTCAGGCAGAAGCTGTGGTGTAGACCCTTACTATGGTAGAGGTTGGATGTGGAGGCTGTTGGGACCCACTCAATAGAGAGGGGCTCTGTCTCTTATTCTGGAATACGTCCAGTGTTATCAGCCTCACCTGGGGTAGTGGAGCAGCAAGCAGAAGGTACAAACCTTTCTTCTTTTTAAAAAAAATGCACCAGGCAAATGCAAATTGCTGTTGAAAGTGATGATGGTCATATAGTTATTGTAGTGATACCAGGAATAAGAGACATAGCAGTTAAATATTCTGAGGTCTTATAGGATGTCAATGGTAAATCTTAGAACTAAAATAAATGAACTTATTAAGTATCACAAATCACAAAGACACATTTTTACTTTTGTCCTCACTTTTCAGATGGGGAAGCTGAGATATAAAGAGATTGAATAATTTACCGCATATTTCATAGGCAGTAAGTGGTAATGTAATATTTAAATACAGACCATCTGAATCCATTCCTTGAATAACTATTAAACTACTTAATTCATGTTGTTTCTGGGAAGGAACACCTTTGTTTTGATTTTGGGTTACACCCAGTGGTGCTCAATATTACTCCTGGCGCTGTGCTCAAGAATCACTCCTGGTGGTGTTCAGGGGACTGTATGTGATGCCAGTGATTGAACTCGGGTTGATTATGTGAAAGGCAAGTACTCTACTTGCTGTACTATCGCTCCAGCCCCATCCATTCTGCATTCTACTTTTTGATAAAAGACCAATGACAGAAGTTCACATTTTTCCTTCTGTTGTGCTGGAGATGTAGTTCAATGGTAGAGTGCTATCTTTATGACATTAGAGTCATGGGTTTGTTCTCTGGCATCATCTTGCATGCTAAATGTGATCTCAGTACCCTGGTACCACAACAAAATGTGTGGTCTCTGGTGTATAAGAACCAACTATGTGGGAGCACTGCAAATAAAGAGTGTGAGAATTGCAGCTAAGTGTGCCATCCCTGGTCATTACAACAAAAACAAGGGGAAGAGGAAGAAAAAAAATTCACATTTACTTAATGGTTCAGGGAAGTATCTCAGTATTGGAGCATATATCTCTTAAATGTCTAAGGTCCTGGGAACTGTAAAATTAATTTTTTTTACTTAAAGAGAATCTATTTTTCTTGTTACTTATTACTATATTTCAAAAGCTATTTAGATCTATAACTCATAAAGTATTTAGGATCATGATAGAGCAGAGTAGAGGTCCGCTGGCTGGGTTGGGTCCCTTGGGGTGGGGAGGGCTCTCACCTGCCCCCCTCTGGGGCACCCCTCGTGTGGAATCCAGTGGCATGGTTAGGGGGCCCTATTTTTATGCTCCCTCCCGGGAGAAACAGCCCTGAGTTCTGGAGGGTGGTCAATGAGGAGATTATTTGGCGCCGGCGGGAGGTGGCTTATGGACAGTCGACCTCAACTCCCCAACCTCCGCCACGCTCCAGGCTGTTTTCCACATGCTCCGGCCGAGCCTCACGCATGAGCGAAGTCCCACAGAACCAAGGTAGTGCGGAACTTTGTGATCTTGGACTCTGGGTTCAACGGGACCCCGGAGCAGAGATCCTTTGCCTACTTACCCCAATCTCCAGCAACTCAGGAGTCACACCCATAAGCCACCTCCTGTAGGCACCAGATAATCTCCTCATCTGCCACCCTCCAGAACTCATGGCTGCTTCTCCCGGAAGGGAGGGACTCCGAACCAGGGGTGACCCAGAGGGAGGTGGGTGAGAGCCCTCCCCATCCTAGGGACCCAGCCCCAGCAGCCGACCTCCACTACCCAACTGCTGCCACACTCCAGGCCACTTTCCACATGCTCGGGCTGAGCCTTACACATGAGTGAACATATTCCTGAACATAGCTGCGACACATCATCATAAAGGGAAATTTTATATATATACATATATATAAAGGGAAATATATATACATATATAAAAGGAAATATATATACACATATATAAAGGGAAATATATATATTCATGTATATAAAGGCCTCTTGGAGAGCCCCTCAAGCTACCAAGAGTATCCCGCCCGCACAGAAGAGCCTGGCAAGCTCCTCGTGGTGTATTCGATATGCCAAATACAGTAACAATAACAGGTCTTGTTCCCCTGACCCTGAAAAGAGCCTCCAATTGTTGGGGAAAATGAGTAAGAAGAGGCTGCAAAAAATCTCAGGGCTGAAATGAATAGAGACGTTACTGGCGCCTCCTTGAGTAAATCGATGAACAATGGGATGACAGTGATACAGTGACAGTGATAGAGAAGAAGAATATGAATTTATTTCAAAATCATTATAATGGAATAATTTTCACCTTTACAATCTTTTAGTCATGTTCCAGGACTGCTAATGAAAATTTGAATGGAGTTATTACAATTTCACATCCTATTCATTCTCGACTCATTTGATGAAATTCAGTTGAAATGATTAAATAACAAATACTAACATGGCAGAAAGGTATAAAAAGCAATCATTATAAAGTTTATTAATTCAATTACATTTTATATGAATAGCTTATTCCTATTTTTGCTTACTTCCACATATATTTTTATTTTGAAAACTTTTCAACTCAGAAAAGTTTAGAGAACAGTTCAATTAGGACCCATTTGCTCTTTAGTAGATGTAATGATTAACACTTTATTTCCTGCATTTTTTCTCCTCTCTTTCTTACACTGCTCATCTTTTCTGCAGGGGGAGAGGGTTTACCTCCCGATGCTCTGAGGCACTCCTTGCTCTCTTAGGAATTACTTCTGATGGTGCTTGGGAGAAAAATATAGGATGCCAGGGATTGAACTGGATTAACAAATGCCGTACCTGCTGTGCTACTGCTCGGACCCACATTTCTCATCTTTTATGTTTTTAAATACATATACACAAAGTACACACATATTTTCTGAATCATTTGAATGTAAGTTTCAGATTTTATGACATCAGAACATTCTCTTTTTTTTTTTTTGGGTGGGGTCACACCAGTGATGCTCAGGAGTTACTCCTAGCTCTACACTCAGGAGTTACTCCTGGCGGTGCTTGGGGGACCATATGGGATGCTGGGGATTGAACCCAGGTTGGCCATGTGCAAGACAAATGCCCTACCCTTTGTATTATCACTCTGGCCCCAGAACATTCTCTTAAGGACTAGGACAGTCTATATCACCAAAATATTGTCGAATATAGAAATTTAACAGTAATTCACAACATTATCTGTTATATAGTCCATATTAAGAATTTCCCAGTTAGCATCTACGTCAGAATACAAAAACATTAATTTGAAAGGACATGCCCATTACAGACATAACTATAATAGTACGGGCTTGGCAGTATGTGCTAGGATTCTTAAAAAGATTTATAACCTTTGGTGTCAAAAAGATTTATAACCTTAGAATTTTTGAAAAATTTTTTTCTATGAAGGATATTAAATGTAAAGTAACAGATTACATGTGAACTGTTCATTGTAAAATTATTTGAGTAGCAAAATTTTAGAATGATTAAGGTTAAACACTAAATTAGAATATTCATAAGATTAAATATCTTTTAGAAAATTAAACTTTGAATAATACAATTTCAAGAAACTTTAATAGTATATGAAATATAACATTTTTTGTTTATTTGTGCATATGTATATGCTTTTTTTGGGGCAGGGGCACACCTCATTGTGCTCAGGGCTTATTTTTGGCTTTGTTGAAGGAAGTCTCCTGGTGGTGCTGGGGAATCACAGGTAGTACCAAAGTTTGAACCTGGGATGGTCATGTGCAAGGCCTTCACTTGTCACTTGTATCACTTGTCCTCCCATTGGTCTTCGATTTGCTCGAGTGGGTGCCAGTAACATATCCATTCGTCCTTGTCACGTGCTAGTGTAGCCCAATGGTATCTGCTCGCAAATGGTATCGAGAATGGTACTTTAAATCAATGAACATGAACAGCCTCAAACCGTTTGTTCAGGGTTTTAATGAAGAAGTCTGACCATCTTGTAGGTGGGTGGCCACAAGGTCTTTTGACATCTCATGGAATCTAGTCGGTAACAGCTCTAGTCCAGTGGTCGTCTCTAAATCACATTATGTATCCAGCCCATCTGATTTTTGATGCCTTGGCAAACAAGACAGCGTCCCTGATTCTTGATTGTTGACAGAGGTCGGAACTCCGGATTCCTCCTCTCACTTGAGTGAAATGTTATACTCCAAGCATAGCTCTTTAGATTCCTCTTTGGGATACCTGAATAACGTTCTCATCCTGTTTTTGTAAGGCCCAGGTCTCTGAGGCGTATGTTAGTGCAGGAAGAACGGTGGAGTCGAAAAGATGTGCCTGGAACCGGAGGTTCTTTGTCCTCTTAACCACTTCTTTGATGCTCTTGAAGGCGTTCCATGCTGTTCTCTTCCTCCTACGCAGTTCTGGTGCCAAGTCATTCCTCATGTTTAGTTCTCGACCCAGGTACACATAGCTGCTGCATTCGGAGATGTTAGTTCCATTGAGAGCAAATGGAATGTCAGGGACTAGTTGGTTTTTCATGAACTTTGTTTTGGTGAGATTCAGGTGCAGTCCAACCTTTCCACACTCTCGGTCAAAGTCAGCCAGCATTTGTGCTGCTTGGCTAATGTTTGTTGTTATTAGAATGATATTATCAGCGAAGCAGAGGTGGTGTAGTTGCCGACTGTCTATCTTCACTCCCATTCCTTCCCATTCCAGTTATCACTTGACGATTTCAAGGATGGCACTGAAGACTTTCGGTGAAATGGTATCGCCCTGCTGAACCTCTCTCTTCATGTCAATGATGACTTCCTTGTAGAATGGTTCCTGGTGGTGAATCCGTAATACAGCTCGATGAGGATCTTGATGTACTGAGTTTGAACATCCTGTTTAGCTAGGGCTTCGATGTCTCCTTCAGTCTCAACAGAATCAAAGGCCTTCTTTAAATCAATGAATGTTAGACAAAGTGGCATCTTGAACTCTCACAAAACTTCAATAAGCTTGGTGGTCACTGTGTGATTATGGTTGATTGTGCTGAATCCTTTTTGGAACCCAGCTTGCTCGCATGGTGTCCTTTATCTAGTGTTCTACCTATTCTATTCAGGATGACTCGAGTGAACAACTTGTAGACAATGGACAACAGGCAGATTGGGCAATAGTTGCTGATGTCGTGGATGTCTCCCTTCTTGTACCATAGAACGGTCCTGCTAGTTTTTCACTGGGACAGAACCTTGCATATAGACAGGTAGCGTGTGAAGAGCCAAGCCAGTGTATTGACGAGTACTGGCGGCATATTCTTCAGGTATTCGGGTCTGACCTTGTCTGGACTGGGTTTTGTATGCGTCTTTACCAATGAAATGGCATGATGGATTTCGGAAGGGAGTATGTTGGGAATGACATATCCATCCTGTGGAATTTGGGATGTGGGTAGGTGGACATGGCTGTCGAAGAGATCTGAGTAGAAGTTGTGAATAATCCTCTCCATTGCCCTTCTGGAAGATGTGATAGATCCATCAGGATGTTGGAGGGCAGTCATCTTGGTCTTGTGGTTGGTGAAGGACAGGCAAGCGATGCAAATACTTTTCCCGGCTTCTGCTGCATTGGCCAACACTGCTGCTTTTGTCTCTTTGAGGTCTTCTTTTATCACTTCTCTTTATAGCTTTGTGCATTCCGACATTAGCTTGAGATGTGAGGCTCATGCCAAACCATGTTGGCTAATGAGCTTGAGAGTTTCCAAAGACAGGTGTCTGTTTATGGCTTTCCCACTCTTGGCATTCTTCACGCAGTCCTGAAGGTAATGAACCAGTCGATCGTATTTCTCATCGACGTTGTCAAGGACGGCATCTTCCCACGTTGCCACAATAGTGCCAAGGAGCTCCCAGTTGGTGGTCATTCTGAGAATTCTCTTCTTAAACTTAAACTTTGGAGATCTTTCTCCCTGCTCTGTGAAGTAGAATTTTGCACAAAGGAGATGGTGGTTCGATCCTATTTGGAATTTTGGGACAACAGCAACATCGGTCAGGCAAAACCTTCTATTGAATATGATGTGGTCAATTTTGTTGTGCAATTGTCCACCTGGAGACTTCCATGTCCAACGTTTAGATGGACAGGGGCAAGGCCTTACTCCTGTGCTATTTTCTGTCCCTGTATATAACATTTTCATCTTTATTTTTTCTCAGTGCTACTTGATTTTGATGTGATTGCTATTCTGTTTCAGTGTATATGCATTAAAAATTGGAGGGCATACCTGGAGGACTCAGGGACTACTTCTGGCTTGTTCTCAGGGCTACTCCTGGCTATGGATTGAACCTAGATCTTCTACATGCAAAGCATACACTCTAGCTTTTTTTTCTTTCTTTTTGCATTATACTCAGCGATGCTCAGGGGTTACTCTTGGCTCTGCACTCAGGAATTACCCCTGGCGTTGCTTGGGGGGACCATATGGGATGCCCGGGATTTAACTTGAGTCAGCTGCATGCAATGCAAACACCCTACCCACTCTACTATCGCTCTGGCCCTACACTCCAGCTTGAGTTATCTCTCTGGCTCTATACATGCATACTTGCTCCTTGAGGGGGCTAAGGGATAGGACAGTGAGGGAACAACATCTATAGTGGAGGGAAGCATTCAACCAGAAGGAGGTAGTGCTGAAATATGATTGTATTTATGAAACCCTATCAACAACAGTACTGTAAACTAGATTGCAAAATCTTATTTTTCAAAAACAGTACCTCTAGCAGAAGCAGACTGGTGGGTGGGAGGCAAATGCAGGTGAGGGGGCATTAGTGGAGGGAAATGGACACTGGTGAAGGCATTGTTGTTGAAACATTGTATGCCTGAAACCCAATTATGAAAATTTTGTAATTTCATTGCGACTAAATAAATGAAAAATATAAAATACATTGCTAAGTACTAAATTGCATTGCCTCAACAATGTTGAAACCTAACCCCCAAATGTCTACACTTGGAGGTAGGGCCTATTAGGAAGTAATGAATATTAAATGACATATAAGAAAGTGTCCTTAATTTGATAGGCTTGGTGCCCTCTTAAGAAGTAGATGTGGGGAGAAAGGGACCCTCCTACACTGCTGGTGGGAATGCCGACTGGTTCAGCCCTTTTGGAAAACAGTATGGTTGCTTCTCAAAAAATTAGAAATTGAGCTCCCATTTCACCCAGCAATACGACTCCTGGGAATATATTCCAGAGAGGCAAAAAAGTACAGTCAAATGACATCTGCACTCGAATGTTCATTGCAGCACTGTTTACAATAGCCAGAATCTGGAAAAAACCCGAGTGCCCGAGAACAGATGACTGGTTAAAGAAACTTTGGTACACCTACACGATGGAATACTCTGCTGCTATTAGAAAAGATGAAGTCATGACCTTTGCATATAAGTGGATCAACATGGAAAGTATCATGCTAAGTGAAATGAGTCAGAAAGAGAGAGACAGACATAGAAAGATTGCACTCATCTGTGGAATATAAAATTACAGAATAGGAGACTAACACCCAAGAATAGTAGAGATAAGTACCAGGAGTTTGGCTCCAAGGCTTGGAAGCTGGCCACACATGCTGGAGGAAGGGGCAGCTTGCATAGAGAAGGGAACACCAGGTAAAGTGTGGTTTGAGGACCCACACGGGATGGGAGATGCGCGCTGAAAATAGAATATAGACCAAAAAAAAAAAAAAGAGAAGTAGAGTTTCAACAGATTTCTCTGTGGAATTATGACTAGAAGCTAGGAGGAGAGCCTTCACCAGGAACCATGTTTCCTGTAACTTGATCTTGTGTTTTCTGACTTTTCAAACTATGTGATATGAATTTCTGTTGTTTTAGTCACTGAGACTGTGGTATTTTGTTATGGCAGCTTGGGGAGATGAATGTAGATTTTGGTTCCAAGTTGTGGAGTGCTGTTAAAACACCTAAAAATGTGGAAGTATGTAAAAAATCAAAGCTCGCCAAGGGGCGAGTGCACTTGCGGGCTCTCCGGGTGGCTCTGTCTCACCACCCGCGTTCGGTGCTCTGGAACTGCAGTGTGTGGACTGGATCGGGACAGCCTGTGGTCAAGGAAAGGCGAAGGAAGAACGAGGACCAAGCTGGTTGCTGATTAGTTACCGTTTATTCAATCTTTAATCTTCCATCTCCCGCACTCCCAGCTCCATCCTCTCTCTGGATCAACTGCTCCCTCTCCCTGGCTTCCCTGTCTCCTCCCCCTTCTCTCTCCCACCTTGCCTTTTAGGCTACACCCAGCCTGGTAGCAAAATCAACATAAGAAAGCCCTTCCTGAGGGCAGGGCATTCCAAAGCCCTTCCTGACTCTTAAGGTTTTTTTCTTTTCCTTAGTCCAAACACTTATTAACATCTTAATACTAGTTATTTTTGTATGGACATAGCAAGAGATACATTGAGGTTTGCAAGGCAGCTCTCCTGGCAACATCTTGCCACAGGCTCAGACCACAGCACTCAGGCCAGATTAATCATTCCTCACCCTAGCAGGGTCCAAATCTAGTTATCACTGTTTGGATCATGACAGCATTTGTCCATCATCAAGCTCTTAACTTATAGTTAAGCATTAGGCACTTTGGCCAGGCCCATCTCGATGCCAGGGTAGCACACCGCTTGCCCTGGGTCCGTTCTGTCCCTCATCTGGACCCTGCTTTTGGGGGTGCTAGGAAGTAAGGGCAGCTGAGGCTTAGGTCAAGAGAACAGATGCCCTGGAGGAAAATATCATGTAGAGTCAAATGACTCCCAGGTTACAAAAGCATAACATTTGTTAGGTCTTCCTGTGTCCATACAAAAAGGACTTGCTATGAATAAACTATGCAAAGGACTCAAGGAGAAGAGAAAAACGTTATTCACAAGTCAACAGAACACTAAGAAAGAAGCTACAAATAAACAAAGAGGAATAGGAGCACTGTAACGGGAGTAACCCAATAAACCTAAACTACCTGAGGTTATGTTATCCTACAGAAGTAGTTTTAGAATTGGGTGATGAACAAAGGTTGGAAAATTTTTGAGATGCATGCTAGAAAAACACAAGAATTCTATGAAGATAATTAGATAAAAGCCTTGATTAAAATGAATAGTTTAACAGAAATTGCAAGAAAGGTAATTCTTGTTATCATGTGGCAATCAGTTTGGCTTGTGTTTTGTGGAAGATCGTATTTTATTTATTTATTTATTTATTTTTTTTGGGTCACACCCAGCGATGCTCAGGGGTTACTCCTGGCTTTTTGCACTCAGGAATTACCCCCTGGCGGTGCTTGGGGGACCATATGGGATGCCGGGGATCGAACCCGGGTCGGCCGCGTGCAAGGCAAACGCCCTACCCGCTGTGCTATCGCTCTGGCCCCCAAGATCGTATTTTTAAATGATCAAATTGAATATTTGAAGATATTTCTAAGAATAATAAACATAGCTTGAATCTTCCTTTGCTATAATGCAAAATATAAAAGGAGAGTGCTAAAGAAGGAATAACTAAGCAAAAAGGAACCAGACCTTGAAGGTCTGAAAAATTCTTAACCTGTTTGTGTTATTAAAAAAATGAGAAAACTTGTTCTCTTTGTCCCATTGCACATGGGAAGATGGTTCTACAATGCACTATACTGTAGCACTGTTGTCCCATTGCACATCGATTTGCTCGAGTGGGCACCAGTAATGTCTCAAATTCTGAGACTTATTACTGTTTTTTTTTGGCATATTGAATATGCCACGGGCAGCTTTCCAGGCTCTGCCATGTGGGCGGGATACTCTCGGTAGCTTGCGGGGCTCTCCAAGAAGGACGGAGGAACTGAACCTGGGTCGGCCATGTGCAAGGCAAATGCCCTACCCGCTTCGCTATCACTCCAGTCCGGTTCTACAATATCTTTTAAAAATGAATTTGTTTATTCACTTCCCTTTTCTTTTATTGTTGTTGTGATGACTGGATGCCACATACACTTTACAGTGTTTGCACAGTTGATTGTGGTTCTTTCCAGTAGTTTCACTCTTAGAGTTGCATGCATTTGTCTGATTGCATTGTACCAGGATCAAATACTTTCTCATGACTCTGGGGATTACCAAAGAGCAGTATTTTCCAGTTGCATTTGTGCATGTAGATTGGTACTTGGGATGGAATCTGCAGCCTCACAATAGTGAAGCATGTGCTTTGCAACTGAGATAGTTTTAGCTATACATGGGCTTCTCCTCCAAATATTTTTGCCTTTGGTTTCTTTTAAGGATCTGGTCAGAGGTTTGACTTTGTATGTACAGTGAATACATGTGACTTTTTGCATGTGGCTTTCCGATTGTCTCAGCATTGTTTATAAAAGACTGTTTACCTACTAGTAATTATCATTCCATTTTTGTTTGCAACCATTCTTTCTACCTGCTTAATACCCCATTATGTCCCTTCTAGAACTTAAAAAACAAACAAACAACATCAGACCTGGTTTTATATATTCCTTAAAAGAGAGATGGACTATACCATCTTTTGGGATGTGTTCCTCAGTTCTTTTATTGAGGTTTATTGGCATATACCATCAAGAGAAGTCTGCATTAGCTTGTTTGAATCCCAGCACATCGTGTTTACCTTTGCAGATTTAATCTGCGCTCCATCACTTCCATATTTGAGTAATTTTTGCTCCTCAATCTACAGAGATATTTTTAGGCTCTGCAATCTGGTCTGCATATTTGATGCAAATCTCATTTGAAACGAACTGTATAATGTCAGCTTTTATTTTAGCTTGGGACTAAATTTAACCAGAAGTTGAAGTTCTGAAGAAATTGATATAATCATTCCTTAAATGTCTCTTAAGTAATCTAATGCCTTAAAACTTTATTCACCAGTAAGATATTTCTGTCTTGTCAATGAATGCAGTAGCACATTATTTTGCCAGACAGTCATTCTGACTACTAAGTTCTACAACTTGGTACTATTTTCAAATTTCAAATGTTTACTTTCCTCCCTGTTTTACCCACTGTATTATCAATGATGGTATCACTGCTTTCAGTTGAAAAATGAATCAAATGTGATTCAGCATCTGGCAAGAATTTGATGAGATGAGTACACATATATACTGTTGGTATGTGTAAATTAGTATAATTTTTCTAACATGGTAATTTCACTTCTAGGCAGTATTCAAGGAAAATGATTTGACATACAAAAACAGACTTGTGTGTAGTTAATTGATGATGATGATATTGTAAGAATAATGAAATGTGTGCAGCATTACCATGTGATGGTTAATATACTCTTAAATATTTTTAAGATATAGAAAATATATTTTAATATAAATATAAATATATTAATATATATTTCAATATAAAATATATTAATATATATTTAATAATATATTGGAATGGAAGGAATGGGAGTGAAGATAGATGGTCGGCAGCTATACCACCTTCGCTTCGCTGATAACATCATTCTAATAACTCCAAACACCAAACACGGCACAAGTGCTGGCCGACTTTGACCGTGAGTGTTGGAAAGGTCAGACTGCAGCTGAATCTCACCAAAACAATGTTTATGAAAAACCAACTAGTCCCTGACATTTCATTTGCTCTCAACGGAACAAACATCTCTGAATGCAGCAGCTATGTGTATCAGGATTGAGAACTAAACATGAGGAATGACTTGGTGTGAGAACTGCGCAGAGGAAGAGAGCAGCGTGGAACGCCTTCAAGAGTGTCAAAGAAGTGGTTAAGAGGACAAAGAACCTCCGGCTCCGGGCACATCTTTTCTACTCCACCGTTCTTCCTGCACTAATGTACGCCTCAGAGACCTGGGCCTTACAAAAACAGGATGAGAACGCTATTCGGGTATCCCAAAGAGAAATTGTTATGTTTGGAGTATAACGTTTCACTGAAGTGAGAGGAGGAATCCGGAGTTCTGACCTCCGTCAACGATCAAGAATCAGGGACGCTGTCTCATTTGCAAGGCATCAAAAATCAGATGGGCCAGACAGGTAATGCGATTTAGAGACGACAACCACTGGACTTGAGCTGTTACCGACTGGATTCAACAGGATGTCAAAAGACCTCGTGGCCACCCACCTACAAGATGGTCAGACTTCTTCATCAAAACCCTGAACATGGAGAGTATCATGTTAAGTGAAATGAGTCAGAAAGAGAGGGACAGACATAGAATGACTGCACTCATTTGTGGAGTATAGAATAACATCACATGACGCTGACACCCAAGGACAGTAGATACAAGGGCCAGGAGAATTGCTTCGTAGCTGGAAGACTGCTTCATGAGCATAGGTGAGAAGGCAGATGGAATAGAGAAGGGATCACTATGAAAATGATGGCTGGAAAAATCAGTTGTGATGGGAGATGTGTGCCGAAAGTAGATAATGGACCAAACATGATGACCTCTCAGTGTCTGTGTTGCAAGCCATATGCCCAAAAGTAGAGAGAGAGTATGGGGAATATTGTCTGCCATGGAGGCAGGGGGAGGATGGGAAAGGGTGGGTATACTGGGGATATCGGTGGTGGGGAATGTGCACTGGTGGAGGGATAGGTGTTTGATCATTGTGGAATTGTAACCCAAACATGGAAGCTTGTAACTGTTTCACAGTGAGTCAATAAAATTAAAAAAAATTAAACAAAACAAAACAAACCCCTGATAGAATGGTTTGAGGCTCTTCGTGTTCCTTTAGCGAGCAGATACCATTGGGCTACACTAGCACGTGATAGGGAGCATGTGATATGGAGATGTTACTGGTGCCCGCTCGAGCAAATTGAAGATCAACAGGATGACAAGTGATACAAGTGATTTAATAATAGTACCCTAACTTAGTAATATTTCTATAATCTAAAAACTGTATATACATAGTCACAGGATAAAAATATCCAAGGAAATATGGGAACATACATTTTGAAGAGATGTGAAATTGTACCCCAACAATACAGTCTTGTATACCATTTCCTTAAAGCAAATCCAAGAAAACACAGTAGGGTTTATAAAGAGAAAAAACAATCAGTTTAGGTAGTGACTCTCAGTAGTAGGATTCTAATTTTCTTTTTTTTTTTTCAACTTTCCAAATTTTCTGTCATTATTAAAAATGATCCTAGGACTGACAATGTACAGGCAAGTTATAAACTTACAAGTTTGGATTTGAAATTTAACTGATCAATGGTGGCTTTGACGCGGACATAGTTTAGTTCAATAGTCTTAATAATTCCTGATGGAAAATTTAGTTTTGTTTTTGGACCACACCATACCCAGTAATACTCCTGCTTCAGTGCTTGGTGTTTGCTCCTAGTGGTGGTTAAGAAACCATTTAGTGCTGGGAATAAACTTACGGCTCCTGCATACACAACATAGAGAATTTTAAATTCTTAAAGTTTGTGTTTCCTTCTCTGGTGATATTTATATATCTCTCCTCATCAATTACTATATCTAAAAATCAAAAGATTTGGGATATATTTGTAATATAGTTATATTTTTGAGATCTAGTCCACCATTGGTATTTTAAAGAAATTTTTGTCTGGGAGGGGGGGTTCGTTTCGTTGATTTTTTTTTTCAATATTGCCTATAAATAGTGGCATATTAGGTCATAACTTAAAGTTTCCTGAATATGAATCAGTTTTTTTAACTAGTAAAATAGGGCATAACTTAACATATTGTTTAAAATTTGTCCTTAAGGAATGAATCAGTTTTCAACAGTTGGATATGACTCACACTCATGCTAGTGGAGATTAAACATCCAGAAATACACTGCTTGACTACCAAGCAATGACATCTTACTTGACCATCCCTAATTTCAGAAGGACTTCTTTTACCAACATTTACAGAAGAACCATAGTTATATGAAATGAGTTTTCCTTTCTTCCTTTTCTTTCTTCTGTACCCTGGCTCTTTACCTTTCTTTTATTTCTGGCTCTGTGCTTGGAAGTGACCCCTGGTAAAGCTTAGGAAACCATATATGGTGTGGGAGATTTGAACTGGGATGGGTGATACAAGCACTCTTGTATTATCTCTCCAGCTCTCCTTTATTCCTTTTCAATTCTTAACATTATATTTCCTGGTGATCCGTTTTCTCACTGATTCTTACTTAGCAGGGAGTTATTTAGTGCTTCCCACTACTGTTAGATCATTAGACTTACTATATCATTAATCTGCACTATTTTAAAATATTCCTCTTATTTCCTATAATTTTATTAGTTGCCATCTTAAACCATTCACTTCCATGCACGAGTCCTCCTCTTCCTCCTCCTCCTTCTTTCTCTTTTTTTCCTCCTCTTCTTCCTCATCCCTCTTCTTCCTCATCCCTCTTCTTCCTCCTCCTTTTATTTTGGGCCACACCCAGTGATACTCAGGAGTTACTCCTGGCTCTGCACTCAAGCGTCACTCCTGGCAGGCTCGGAGGACCATTTGAGGTGCCAGGGATTGAACCTGTGTCCACAGCTTCAGATATAGAGGAAACTCAGCTATAAGAAGGGCCTGTGACCTCTCAGTAATTTATTTTCTACATTGTTTTCTGGTTGACAATAGTTACCATGTTGATAACTCCTTTCTATCAGAAGATCATTTTTTAGAGACCTTTGTCACCTTTTAATGTCAGCTAGTATAAGTATCTTTTAAGAGCACATGTATTCAGTGGTAGCTCAATCATTGATTCTGACAATGTCTCTAAGAGAACCAGAATTCCTCGCCATACTTTGAAAGGACAGAACTGTTGGTTCTTAATATTCTTTAACAGTGCCATGTTGCTGTTCCATGGAATTGCCCATCAACATATCAACAAGCTTATCAAGGATTTTTGATCATCTTTCATAACAATGCCCAGTGTTATATTGAGGAATAGGCACATAATATAGTTTTGGGAGACCTGACAAATTATTGAATTCTCTTCTGTGCCCCAGGCTCCTCTGGGACATGGATAACTTTGACTTAATTGCATTTTTGTCTACTCCTCAGACTCATAATACTTACGTAGAAAACTTCAACTTAGGCCTTATATGTAGGCCATTTAGGCTCTATACCAATTGGCCTTTAGCTTAATTTATTGTTGTGTCATCTCATAAAAAGACTCATTTTTTTTTGAGTCAGAATGTAACTTTCAGTACACATCATGGATTCTGAGGTTTTAATCAATACCCTCTAGGTTAAATTTTCTCATTTCAAGTTACTGTGGTGAAAAGAATGTATTGGCTTCCTTTCTTTGCATTCTTTTGTTTCTTTTTATGAATTTTCTTTTTTTCTTTTTGCTTTGTTTTCTTTTGCTTTTCTGGGCTCACACCTGGTGATGCTCATGGGTTACTCCTGGCTCTGCACTCAGGAATTACTCCTGACGGTGCTTGGGGGACCATAATGGGATGCCGGGGATTGGACCCAGGTCAGCCGCATACAAGGCAAACACCCTCCTGGCTGTACTATTGCTCAGGCCCACTGTTTTTATGCATTTTTTTTCCTTTTTGGGTCACACCCGGCAATGCACAGGGGTTACTTCTGGCTCTGCACTCAGGATTTACGCCTGACAGTACTCAGGGGACCATATAGGATGCTGGAAATTGAACCCGGGTCAGCTGCATGCAAGAGAAATGCCCTATTCGCTGTGCTATTTGTGCTATTGCTCCAGCACCTTATGCATTTTTGATGGTCACTTTGCACGATATTACAAAGAACAAGTCTTTTTTTTTTTTTAGATTTCCACCGGTTATTTTCTTCTTGTGCCACGTATTTGTTGGGAGTGGGGTTAAAATTGCTTGAGGAATGGGAAGACAGTACTGGTGTTAGGGTGTATGCCTTGCATATGTCTGACTGGTTTAGTGCCTCACACACACTAACTGGTTCCACCAAAGCACTGCAGGGTGTGTTCCTGGTAGTGTCTGAGCACTGCTGGGGTGGCCCTGGTTTCCCCTGTCATGAAGATTCTGAATAGTACCACGTACTTGGGTCCTGTAACTGTACTATTTGGCTCAAAATCACTCCAGGCCTCTGAGCATTGCTTGGGAAAATGATTTTCTTGATTCTTTGGTCCATGTTTTTTCTACTTTACAACCTGTAATGACAAAAATATCCTGGCAGGGGCTGGAGCGATAGCACAGCGGGTAGGGCGTTTGCCTTGCATGCGGCCGACCCCGGTTCTAATCCCAGCATCCCATATGGTCCCCTGAGCACTGCCAGGGGTAATTCCTGAGTGAAGAGCCAGGAGTAACCCCTGGGCATCGCCGGGTGTGACCCAAAAACAAAACAAAACAAAAATATCCTGGCATATAATGGCAAAAATATCTTGGCATATAATTTGCTGTTCAGAAAAATATTCTTTAAAAATTATTGGCTACTGCCTTGTTTTACTTTTACTTATTTATTGTTTGGGGGTCAAACATGGTTGTACTTAGGGCTTGCTGGGTTGCTAGAGGAGCTCCATAGGTGGTGCCAGGGATCGAACCCAGGTCAGCTGCATGGAAGGCAAGCTCCTTACCTGCTGTACTATTGCTCTGTCCCTCCACTGCCCATTTTTTTTTGCCTTATTTAAAACTATGGTTTACAAAGTTGTATATAATACAGTTGTTTCAGGCATTTAGTGTTCTGACACTGGTCCCACCACCAACGTGACCTTCCCTCCACCATTCTCCCCAGTTTCCAACCCATCCCTCAAGCCTGTACTCTTAGCAGCACAGAATAATTTGTTTTATGTTGCTTGTTACAACCAAATGGCTAATGAAATTTTAAAAACAATACTTCAGTCAATTTTGTGAAACATCTTCTCTCAATGGGGTCATTAATCACTGAGGGTTTATTAAGCTGTTTGTTGCTAGTCGAGCCTTCTGTTGTTACTATTTTTTGTCTATAGTAAATTTTTGTCTATTTTTTGTCTAAGAGCTTAGCTTCTTTGCTTCTTTTCCATCTAATTTTGTGAATTCCTACCGGGCTATCTATATTGTGGGATATGGAGGTGTTGCACGTGACCACATATATGGTCATGCACTCCAGGAATTCTAGGGTCTGTAGATCTGGACAATTTTTAAATTAATTTATTAAACAGATACTATGCACATGCTAAAATAATTAAAAATTTTGTTTTATTTTGCTTTGTTTTGGGGTCACAACTAGCAGTGCTCAGGGCTTACTCCTGACTCTGTGCTCAGGGCTTACTCCTGGCAAGACTCAAAGAACCATATGGAGTGCTAGAGACGAACCCAGGTCAGCCATGTGTCAAGGTCCTACGTGCTGTACTATTACTCTGGCACTATCAATTGAAAAAAATTTAAAGTACTGCTCCTATGCACCCAGCCACTGTGTCCTCTCCCCAGAGACTTTCTTAGAAATTTTTTAGAAGTCATTTGAGAGATTTTATACATGCATGTATACATTAGAGATACCTTTTGAATTTGTCTGAGAGTATCATATACTATCAAAAAATTTTGCAGCTGACTTTTTTTGATATTTGAGTACTTTTTGAAACATCAGTGCCCCTCTTGGATTCTTATGATGAATTTATTGAAGCCACAGAGATTGTTATTTTTTAGATTATATCCCAGGCAATTACCTATTTCCCTGGAATCCTGGCCTTGAATACAACAGGAACATTTCCTCTGTCCTCATTTACACTTCCAGAATGACTTTCAAAATTTGTTACTGGGTTAAGAACTTTCAGCAGTTTATGGACACATACTGTTTTTTTTTTTAAGTAGAATTTAAAAAATTGTTTTTAAATGTTATAGTACTCCTATTTATTCAGCCATTGATTAAGCTGATTGAAGTGGGCATAAATTCCACATTACTTAAAATTTTTTTAAATTGAATATCTGTGAGATAGACCATTACAAAGCTGTTCATAATTGAGTTTCAGTCATACAATGATCCAGCACCCATTCCTCCACCAGTGTACATTTCCCACCACTAATGTTCCATTTCACTCCCAGCACCTCCCAACACTCCACCTCCACCCTCAGCCTTTTTCTATGGGAGGCACTTTCCTTCTTGTTCTCTCTCTTTTCCTTTTTTTTTTTTTAATATTATGGTTTTTAATAAGGTACTAAGAAGTCATGGTGTTTGTTCAGGGCATTCAGTATTTTTATTGGGACTGTAAGGCTTTAATAGCTTTTTAACTGGGTAGCAGTTTTAGGTGTGGATGTGACTGAGGAGGTTTCCGGAAGTACAGGGAGGTGGTGGGAGTTAGCCTATCCGACCCCAATAAAGCCTGAAGATTTCAGTCACAAAACCTGTATCTAGAATTTTCAGCAGATTATGTCTCAGTGAGGTCTGTCCTGAGACAGTGGAGTCAGGCCGAGGGTTGAATCACTGTGAGATACAGTCACAAAGCTTTCATGTTTGAGTTTTAGTCATACAGTGATTGAACACCAGTGCACATTTTCTACCACCAATGTCCGAAGTCCCTCCACCCACCCTAATCCCATACCTCCTCTTGCCTCTATGGCAGACAATTTTCCTCGTACTCTCTCTCTCCTTTTGGGCAGGCTATCACGTTTGGTCCTTTTTCTACTTGCAGCACACATCTCCCTTCCAGAATTACCCCTCCAACCATCATTGATTTCATGATCCCTTCTCTATTCCAGCTGCTTTCTCTCCCAGCTTATGAGGCAGACTTCCAACTATGGAGTAATATTCCTGGCCCTGTCTCTACTGTCCTTGGGTGTCAATCGCATATTATGTTATTTTGTATTCCAAAAAATGAGTGCAGTCATTCTATGTCTGTCCCTCTCTTTCTGACTCATTTCACTTAGCATGATACTCTCCATGATCATCCACTTATAATCAGATTTCATGACTTCATCTTTCCTAACAGTTGTATAATATTCCATTGTATAGAAAGTTTCTTTAACCACTTGTCTGTTCTTGGGCACTCGGGTTGTTTACAGATTCTGACTTTTTTGAACAGTGCTGGAATGAACATACGGTGCAGATTTCATTTCTACTGTGCTTTTTTGCACCCTAGGGGTATGTTCCCAGAAGTATTGCAGGGTCATTTGGAAGCTCAATTTCTAGTTTTTGAAGGAATGCCCATATCGTTTTCCAAAAACGCTGGACCAGTCAGCATTCCCACCAGCAGTAAAGGAGTGTCCCTTTCTCCCCACATACACTCAACACTGGTTGCTTTTGTTCTTTTGAATGTGTGCCAGTCTCTGTGGTGTGAAATGATATCTCATTGTTGTTTTGATTTGCATCTCCTTGATGATTAGTGATGTAGAGCAGTTTTTTTTTTTTTTTTGGGTTTTTTGGGTCACACCGGCGATGCACAGGGGTTACTCCTGGCTCATGCACTCAGGAATTACTCCTGGCCGTGCTCAGGGGACCATATGGGATGCTGGGATTTGAACCCGGGTCGGCCGCGTGCAAGGCAAACGCCCTACCCGCTGTGCTATCGCTCCAGCCCCAATGTAGAGCAGTTTTTTGTGTGCATTTTGTCCATTTGTATTTCTTTGAGGAAGCTTCTGTTCATTTCTTCTCCCCATTTTTTGATGGGGTTAGGGTTGTTTTTCTTCTACAATTCTACTAGTGTTTTGTATATTCTGGATATTAATCCATTATCAGATGAGTATTGGGTAAATATTCTTTCCCATTCCATGGGCTCTCTCTGTATTTTGATCACTGTTTCTTTAGAGGTACAGAAGTTTCTTAGTTTAATGTAGTTCCATTTGTTTAAGTTTGTTTCCACTGTTCAGTGGTGTTTCACCCTTAAAGATGCTTTTAGCTTCAGTGTCATGGAAAGTTCTGCTTACATTTTCCTCCACGTACCTTATGGATTCAGGTCTGATATTGAGGTCTTTAATCTACTTTGATTTGACTTTTGTGCCTGGCGTTAGAGGTCTGAGTTCACTTTTTTGCAGGTAGCTGTCCAGTTCTCCCAGCACGATTTGTTGTAGAGACTTTCCTTGTTGCACTTAACATTTCTTGCTCCTTTATAAAAGATTAAATGATCATATATCTGAGAGTCTGTGACAGAATATTTGACTCTTGTTCCATTGGTCTGCGTGTCTGTTTCTAGTTCAATACCATGCTGTTTTAATTACTACTGCTTTGTAGTACAGTTTGAAGTTGGGGAAGGTGATGTCACTCATCTTCTCTTTCCCAAGGATTGCTTTAGCTATTTGTGGGGATTTATTATTCCATATGAATTTCAGGAGTGTTTTGTCTATTTCTTTGAAAAGTGTCATGGGTATCCTGATAGGGACCGCATTAAATCTGTATAGTTCTTTGGGGAGTATTGCTATTTTGATAATGTTAATCCTCCCTATCCATGAGCAGGGGATATATCTCCATTTCCTAGAATCCTCTTTTGTCTCCTGAAGTAGTGTTTTGTAACTTTCCTTGTATTGGTCCTCCACCTCTTTAGTTAAGCTGATTCCAAGGTACTTTATTTTCTGAGCTACTATTGTAAACTTTTTTTTCAATATCTCTTTCTTCTCTTTCATTATTTGTATATAGAATAGCCATGGACTTTTGGGTGTTGATATTTTTTTCTTTCTGGGTCACACTTGGTGTTGCACAGGGGTTCCTCCTGGCTCATGCACTCAGGAATTACTCCTGGCAGTACTTGGGGGACCATATGGGATGCTGGGAATTGAACCTGGGTTGGCTGTGTGCAAGGCAAACGCCCTACCCGCTGTGCTATTGCTCCAGCCCCTGGGTGTTGATTTTGTAGCCTGCCACTTTTCTATACAAACCTATTGTTTCTAGGAGCTTTTTTGTAGAGTCTTTAGGATTTTCTAAGTATAGTATCATATTGTCTGCAAATAGTGATAACTTGACCTCTTCCTTTCCTATCTGTATGCCTTTGATATGGTGGTGATTTTGGATTGTGGGAGCAAGTGACTTCTGGGAGCTCTGCTTGGGCAGGCACCAGACTAACCTGCTCCCTCTGATTTACCCCGGTCTGTTAAGCCATGAACAGGTCCGAGATTAACTGCGACTTTTGATCTCTTGAGATTTATTTATGGGTCTCTGAAACAAGGCCAGTAATATAGCTTACATGGTGGCACTGGAGTTGTTTCATGGGGGTGACTGCCAGTGGTTCCAGGAATATTGGGAAGTGGGGGGGAGGTAGCCCATTCCAACTCTGAGAAAGCCTGGAGATTTCAGACATAAAACTTTCAAATTTTCAGCAGATTTTATTTTGGTGAGGTTCATACTGAGATGGTGGAGTCAAGTTGGGGGTATGGCAGCGATTTTGGATTGTAGAAGCAAGGGGAGGCTAGGGGCTCTGCTTAGGCAGGCTCTAGGCTGACGCACCCCACCTCCATTTACCCCAGTCTGTCCAGCTATGCACTGGTCCAAGATTAGTTGCAGCTTTTGATCTCTTTTGAGATTTATTTATGGGTCTCTGAAAGAAGGCAAATCAATGAGCTTGTATAGCTGATCTGGAGGTAGTCTGTGGGCATGGCTCGCACATATCTAACTTTTGGCAATTTAATTTCTTGGTAAACTTCGACCCAAGTTGTGGGGCTCCAGCCAAAGGCACAGAGGCAATTTTGGGGTACCAGAAAGCCTGAAGGCACCATCAGGCTGCTGTTGCACTTACCCCACAGGTACAGGTTGGCCTACTGGCAGCACCATAGCACTGTTAATTGAAAATTTTTAATTAAAATTAATTTTTTCAGTAACATGACTTTATAGCACGTATGCTCTAGAATTATAGTTTTACACTTGTAAGGTATGTTATCATAACGCACTACTTTGAATTTGTGGTGCTCACTTAGTATGGTATTGTGAATAATTGCTTCCCTCCTCACACTGCACTAAATCAGTCCACTTTTTACTTTGTGGGTGTTTTGTGCTGGGGGTGAGGGGGTGGGGACATATCTCATGGTTTTCCATGCTTAGTTCTGGCTCTATACTCAGGGATTATTCCTTGCAGTGCTCAGGGGAATATATGTGGTGCTGGAGATCAAACCCAGGTTGGCCACATGCAAGGCAAGTGCCTTATCTGCTATATATTAGTGGCACAGTTACTTTTTACTTAAAACAGAAAACAGTTATTTTTCTTCCAACAGCTTAATTTTTCTTTTTTATAAGTTTAGAATTTTTATTTGATCTTTTCATATGTCAGGAATACATGCATATTTTGGAGCACAGTAGTGGTACTAATAACTATGAGTTCACCATTCATATTTATTTTTAGGTAGCTTAGCAATATGTTCTAGACTTTTTCTTAGATTTGCAGTTGCTCTTTGAATGACAGGAAACAACCCTCCCCCTCATAGTATTTAGTTCTTAGTTTCCTTTGAAATTTGTGCTGGTATTAGTCTCTCTTATTTAGGTAACCAGGGAGTGAATCTGGTTGTTTGCCTGTGAAGGGCATCATTCTACCAGTGTTTAAGAAAAGAAATTTAGTCTTTCTGGGAAAAAATTCCAATTATTATTGAAAAAATGTAGCATTGTACCATTGTCATCCCAAGTTCATCTATTTGCTCGAGTGGGCACCAGTAACGTCTCCATTGTGAGACTTGTTGTTACTGTTTTTGGCATATCAAATATGCCACAGGTAGCTTGCCAGGCTCTGCTGTATGGGCGAGATACTCTCGGTAGCTTGCCAGGCTCTCCGAGAGGGACGGAGGAATTGAACTGGTTTGGCTATGTGCAAGGCAAATGCCCTACCTGCTGTGCTATTGTTCCAGTATTCTGCAGTATTTACTGAAAGATAACATTCTTTTGATCTGTGTTGAAAAGTTACTTTCTCCAGAGTTTTGATTTCTGGGTGCCTCTGTCATAGCTTATACTCAGGCAGTAACTAAAGCTTTGGGCTATGTGCTAGTCTGTAAGCTACAGAATGCTCCTGTTTGTCCTTAGAAGACATGAACTTTTTAGCAGATGCCAGATAGAAAGAGAATGTCTTTCAAAATTTTCTTGTGAAGTTTTGAGATACTAGACCAGTATTGCAGAATGGAAATTCAAAGCTTCCTAGGACAAGTTTATTACCTCCTTTGGATTCTTTCTCTCTAAAGTCAATGTATTTTCTTGGAATATTCTTTTCTTTTTTTTTTTCTTTGGCTGTTTTTGGGTCACACCCAGCGATGCTCAGGGGTTACTCCTGGCTTTGCACTCAGGAATTACTCCTGGCGGTGCTTGGGGACCATATGGGATGCTGGGGATCGAACCCGGGTCGGCCACGTGCAAGGCAAACGCCCTACCTGCTGTGCTATCGCTCCGGCCCCTCTTGGAATATTCTTGTTCTTAATTAATAGATACATAGATCAGGGAGTGTATTTGTGGAAGAGTCTATGGGAGGATGCAAAGTAAATCAGAAAGCTTCTATCATAGCCTAGACTAGTTGAGAAAAAGAAAAAAGTGGGCCTGGAGAGATAGGGCATTTTTGCCTTTCATGCAGGTGACCTGGGTTCCATCTGTGGCATCCCATATGACCCCATTAACCCACCAGCAGTGATCCCTAAGCTCAGAACTAGGAGAGATCTCTGAGCACTGGTGGGTGTGATCCACCTCTGACACTCTGCAAAAAAAAAAAAAACAAGACACAAATGCAGCACTAGCACATTACTTATATAATAAGCTGCAGCAGCTGTGTAGTAATAACCATGGAGATAGAAAACGTTGAGGTGACAGAAGAAAAATGAATCATTAAGAGGGACAGAAAGAAGGCTTTCTAGGGTGGTAGTTTTAGAGAAACTTTTAAGGCACCAATTGAGAGGTGCTTTATTGATTGAATGGAAGTGTTGATTGAAATGAAAGATTGTGATAGGATAAGTGAAAAACATTGGGAGAAGGAATTAAATTATATGCAGTTATATTGGCTTAGAAGGAGTAATATCAGAACATACTTGCTATTCTGCAAATGGAAATGAGTCCTCTTTGCTGCATAGTTATCAATGAAAAAATGTATGCAAAGTTGGTCTAATTTCATAGATTCAGCCCTATTTTGTTTTTCCCTTTTCTGTGAGGCGGTGGTATTTTGGCTTACCTGACAGTGCTGAGGGGCTATTCCTGGAAATTCCTGCGTACTGCACTGGGATGGCCACATGCACGGAAAGCATCGTTACTATACCTTTGGTCCAGGATTTTTCTTTTCTTTTTAAATTTTTTTAAAAAATTAAATCACTGTGAAATAAACCATTACAAAACTGCTTATAAGGGTGCTGGAGCAATAGGACAGCAGGTAGGGTGTTTCCTTGCCTTGCACGTGACCGACCTGGACTTGATCCTCGGCATCCATATGGTGCCCTGAGCACTGCCAGGAGTAACCCTTGAGTATTGCTGGGTGTGACCCAAAAAGCCAAAAAGCAAAACAAAACTGTTTATGATTAGGTTTCAGTCATACAGTGATCCAAATGTATACTCCACCAGTATACATTTCCCAGCACCATAGTCCCCAGTTTCCTTCCCATCATACCTCCCCAGGTCAGCACTTCCCTCCCCCTGCTTCTCTTTTTGGGCATTGTGATTTGTAATGCAGATACTGAAAGAATATCATGTACCTACTTTACTTTCAATACTCAGTTTTTGTCCAGCGCAATCATTTCCAACAGTTATTGTCATACTGGTCCCTTCTCTATCTTACCTACCCTCTGCCCCACACACACTTGTAGATTCCAACCATTGACCAGTCCTCCTGCCTTGGATATTAGTCTCATACTTTTTTTTTATTTTTACATCCCACAAATGAATGAAGTCATTCTATATCTGCTATATCTGTCTCTCTCCTTTGTACTCATTTCACTCAGCATGATAACTCTCTATGGCCATTTATAAGCAAATTTAATTCTTCCTAACAAGTGTAAAGTATTCCATTGTGTAGATGTACCATAGTTTCTTTATCCAGTCATCTGTTCTTGGGCACTCAGGTTGTTTCCAAATTATGACTATTGTAATAGTGCTGCAATGAACATAGGAGTGTATGGTGGTGTGTGTGGTGTTTTTTTTTTTTTTTTTTTTTTATTCTTGGGATATATTTCCAGAAGTGATATTGTTGGGTCAAATGGCAGCTCAATTTCTAGCTTTTTGAGGAATGTCCATATTGTTTTCCAAAAAGGCTATACCAGTCAGCATTCCACCAAAAATGAATTAGAATTCATTAGAATTCTTTCTCCCCGCTGGCCCAGGATCTTTCCTTTCACTTTAAATACCTTGTATTCTGCGTTTCACCTAATACTCTCTTCCCTTATTGGTGCCTTGTAGAATTAAATTTTTTTTTTAATTTATTTATTTTTAATTAGAGAATCATCGTGAGGGTACAGTTACAGATTTATACACTTTTGTGCTTATACTTCCCTCATACAAAGTTTGGAACCCATCCCTTCACCAGTGCCCATTCTCCACCACCCGTAAACCCAGTGTCCCTCCCACCCTCCCCAATCCCATCTCCCCCCCACCCCACCCTGCCACTGTGGCAAGGCATTCCCTTCTGTTTTCTCTCTCTAATTAGCTGTTGTGGTTTGCAATAAAGGTGTTGAGTGGCCGCTGTGCTCAGTCTCTAGCCCTCATTCAGCCCGCAACTCCCTTCCCCCACATGGCCTTCGACTACAATGTAGTTGGTGATCGCTTCTCTGAGTTGACCTTTCCCCGGAACGTGAGGCCAGCCTCGAAGCCATGGAGTCAACCTCCTGGTACTTATTTCTACAGTTCTTGAGTGTTAGTCTCCCACTCTGTTATTCTATATACCATAGATGAGTGCAATCTTTCTATGTCTGTCTCTCTCTTTCTGACTCATTTCACTCAGCATGAAACTTTTCATGCCCATCCACTTGACTACAAATAGAATTAAAATTTTTTGTCCCACTTAGAATTTGAGTACCTCTAACCAAAGACTTATTTCTCTGAGCACTGGAAACAGAAAAGCAAGTACATAACTGAGTACATAACCTTATTAATCTAGGACTTCACTTATTAATCTAGGCCTACATGTCCTAAAGGAAAATGCCCAGCACTTCTATCGAGTAGATTATTCTTCCTTATCAGTGTCTTGTGTTTTCCCACTGTTATTTTTAAATTCCCTGAGGACAGAGGTCCCCAGTTCATATTCTTTCTTTGTCACCTTCCCTCCCTCCCACCCCCATTTATCATTTTCATCTAAGTTTCCTATTCTGGTTTTTGCGTAAAGGTATCCTAATCATTCTGATGTTCTCTGGATAACTTATTCTTAATCACCTCATACATAACACTTCCCAAGTGTCCACACACTTATTATTTTTTTCTTTTTGGGTCACACCTGGCGGTGCACAGGGGTTACTCGGCTCTGCACTCAGGAATCACTTCTGGCGGTGCTCAGGGGACCATATGGGATGCTGAGAATTGAACCCGGGTCGGCCGCGTGCAAGGCAAACGCCCTACCCACTGTGCTATTGCTCCAGCCCCCACACACTTATTTTTTTAAAAAGAAGCTATATCTATGAAGTTCATTTTTATATCAAGGCACAAAAAATTGGCGAAATCAATGTTTTTCTTTCGCTTTCTGTCCAGAATCAAATACTATTGTTAATCTTCTATAGATTCCTCTAGAAATAATTTATATATTCACCAACATATATGTTTATATTTTGTTTATATATCTATATTTTACCCCCTATGGTATTGTGCTTTGCAGTGTTATAATGCCTTGCATTTGCAAGCTTAATATATTTGACTATATGTCGGGAATCAGTTGCTGTTAATGGGCATTTAAAAAAAGGTTGAGGTGAAATTCAACTTTGCATAAAACTAACCATTTTAAACCATATAATTTAGTGACATTTAGTATTTTCATAACATTGTGGAACTATCACCTCAATATTATTCCAAGACATTTGCATAATGCCTAAAGGAAGCTTGTATTATTAAGCAGTCACTCTCCCTCCCCCCAGTTCCTGACAATCACTATATTATCTCACAATGACTTACTTATTCTGAATATTTTATATATGTTATTTCATATGTCTTCTTTTGTGATTGGTCTTAAATTAGCATAATGTTTTCAAGGTTTGTTATTAAATTTTTAAGCCTTTTTCTTCCCATTGTTGCAATGACCAGAGATTGCACATATTTAGTCACAGCGCTTGTACATACATGTGTTTCCTGAAGTTCACAATCTTTGATGTGCTCACACTTTTTGGTTACAGTGTGTGCCAGTGTTTGTACACTTTAGTTGCTATACTGGGAAACCCAAATGGCAATGCTGCAAAGCCAGGATTGTTGGTGTGTGGGACAATGCTAGAGATTAAACTGTGCTTTACATTTGAAAGGCAGGTGCTTTTGCTACTGAAGCTGTCCATGGTCCTCCCCACTTCTATTTCTTTATATGACTGAATAATATTCAGTTGTGTAGGTATATTAAACTTAGTTTTTCCATTCATAATTGGTGGACATTTGAGATGTTTTTTCAACTTTTTTTTTTATTGAATCACCATGTGGAAAAGTTACAAAGTTCTCAGGCTTATGTCTCAATTATACAATATTCAAACATCCCTTCACCAGTGCCCATATTCCACCACCAAAAACCCCAGTATACTTCCTGCCCCCGCCCCCCCAACTGCATAACTGATGAATTTCACTTCATTTTCTCTTTACCTTGATTACATTCCATATTTCAACACAAAACTCATTATTGTTTTTGGAGTTTCTCCCCAAGAAAGACAGCCCTACTAACAAGGAAGCATTTTTTTTTAATTTAAATTTTATTGAATCACCACGTGGAGGGTTACATAGTTCTCAGGATTATGTCAGTTATACAATACTCAAACACCCTTCCCTTCACCCGTGCCCATATTCCATCACCAACCACCCCATTAAACCTCCCAACCCCTCCCGCCCCCCCAGTCCCCACCCTTGTAAGTGATAAGTTTCACTTCGTTTACGCTTTATCTTGGTCACAGTCCATGTTTCAACACATAACTCACTATTGTTGCTAGGGTTTCCCCCAAAAAAGAAAAGACAGTCCCACTGTCAAGGAAGCATTTGATGGCTCTCCATTGCTGAGAATGTAGAGATATTAAGTCCCGCTGTTTGTTACATAACTTTTCTATTTTTTTCCCCCCTCGTCCCGCGCCACCGACATCACGCCTGTTTAGTAATCACCATGCTGCCTGACAAAGGGAAAACAAACCAAAAAAGATGGTTATTTCCCGTCATCAGCCGGCGTGGGGCTCTGGCTTAGTTGATAGCCTGGTAGAATGTCTGCAAGCAGTTTCTGGAATCAAAGGTAATATGCTGGTATCGGCCCCGGCTTGAGATTCCACCAGCGTCCCGCTGTTCCAAGTACATAATAATTTATTCCCTTGTATCCCATTCCCACGCCACCAGGTCCGTGTCAGCTTAATGGACATCATACTATGGTTAACACCACGCCGCGTTTCTTCCCGAGAAAGAAGGATATTTCTTCTCAGCCGGCGTGGGGATATGGCTTAGTTCAGTCTATAGAGATGGCTACCACTTTGGTAGCCTTCAATATTTCAGCAAAAGACTTACTATTCTTGTTAGGATTTCCCACCAAAGTCCGACCCGTTAAGAAGGAACCATTTCGTATTGGTGATGATTAAATGACAATAGGTTGCGCGGCCATGGCAGCGGCCTCGTGGCTTTGAATTTCTGTATAAAGTCCAGGGAAAGTACAGCCAGAAATTACACGTCGCTACAAACTTTAACCCTATTATGGTCCCCCCAAAGTCCAACCCATTACAAAGGAACCATTTCATATTGCTGATGATTAGATGACATTAGGCTGCTGAGGCCGCGCGGTTTTGGATTTCTATATAAAGTCCAGGGAAAATTCTGCCTAAAATTCTATTGTTACAATCTTTTACCCTTCAACAAAAAACTCAGTACTATTGTTTGGAGTTTCCCCCTACGGTAAGCCCTGCCAAAAAGGAACATTTACACGTTGCTGACAATCAAACAATCAAAAGATATTAGGTCGCGCGGCTGCTATTGCAGCCGCGCGGTTTTGGATTTCTATATGAAGTCCAGGGAAAATTCTTTTGGTAATTGCATCACTCGCTGGCAGCGCCTGGGCCCAAAGCTCCGAGCACACAGTTTGGAGGCATTTTGGGGGCACCACTCGTGTCCAAAGTGGTTCAGTTGCCTCCGGGGTCGATCTCGCGCGGGGCCGGAAAGGGAACAAGGAAGCATTTGATAATTAGTTTTCCATTGCTGAGAATGAGGAGATATGTAGCCCCACTGCTCCAAGTACATAACTCTTTTTTTCCCCTTTTTCCTTTTCCTTTTTTTCCCTTCATCCCCCTTCCCGCACCTCATAGTATGTGGTGGACACCATGCCGCGTTTCTCCCCAAAAAAGGGAAACAACCGGGAAAGAGGAATATTTCCTTTTCTCGGCCGGCGTGGGGCTGTTGCTTAGTTCACAGTCCAGAGAAATGGCTGCTACTTTGATTACCTTCAATATTTCAACAAAAAACTCATTGTTATTATTTGGAGTTTCCCCCACCCCAAGTCAGACCTGCTAAAAAGGAACCGTTTCACATTGCTGACAATTAAGTGATGTTAAGTCTCTTTAACATCTTATGGTTTTGGATTTGTGTATAAAGTCCAGGGAAAATTCTGCCAGAAATTGCATAGCCCATCTCACAGTCCCAGTGCATTGCTGTAAGAAGCTGTGCTGGATGCCCAAATGTGTTAGGTCTCTGGAATCAAAGTCTTTAGGCGCAGAGGGTCCGTTTCGCTCTCAGCAGCTCCGAATTTATCTGGGCCGAGGGCGTGCCGGTTACACCCACTTCCCATGATTCCCTAGGAGCCCCAAGTGTATACCTCTGGGTTAGGAGTGTTAGAAGATGGCTCCTGCCATGTGGATGTTGCTGCCGCCGCCATTTTCCATGCAGAAAGACAGGGTGGAGAGGAAAGATCCATCCCTGGGCAGCACGTAGTTGTAGCCCAGTTCACAGTCCTAGTGTATTGCTGTAAGAAGCTGTGCTGGATGCCCAAATGTGTTAGGTCTCTGGAACCAAAGTCTTTAGGCGCAGAGGGTCCTTTTCAACTTTTGATTACTGTGAATAGTGCTGCAGTGACTAATTGTGTACACGTATTTTTAAAAATGCTGTTATCTGGGGGCTACAATAATACAGTGGGAAAGTTGTTTGTTTTGCACACAGCTGACTTAGTTCAGTCCTTAGCACCCTATATGGTATCCTAAGCCCTGCCAGTAGTGATCCTTGAGCACAGAGCTAGGCATAAGCCCTGAGCACTGTATAATGTGGCCCAGAAACAAAAACTGAAATGAAATAAAATACTTATCTATTTTTATTTTCTTGGGTATATACATAGAATTATAATTTTATTAACAGATATTTGAATTTCATGTTTTCTAATATATAACTGAAATTTGTTACTATATACATACAGTTCACTCATGTATGTGGCTCGGCCCAAGCATGTGGGAAGCAGCCTGGAGTGTGATGGTGGTTGGGTTGTGGAGGTTGTCTTCTAGGGCTGGGTCCCTTGGGGTAGGGACGGCTCTTTACCTGCCCCCCTCTGGGCGCCCCGAGTGAAATAGCTTGGCATGGAGTCCGGTGGCATGGTTATGGGGCCTCATTTTATGCTCCCTTCTGGGAGAAACAGCTGTGAGTTCTGGTCGGAACCCAGGTAATGCAGAACTTTGTGACCTTGGACTCTGGGCTCATCGGGACCTGGGAACAGATCCTCTGCCTGCTTCCCCTAGTCTCCAGCAACCTAGGGGTCACGCTCATAAGACACCTCCTGCCGGCACCAGATAATCTCATCGGCTACTGACCAGAACTCATGGCTGCTTCTCCTGGAAGGGAGCATAAAATGAGGTCCCCATAACCATGCCACCGGACTCCGAGCCAGGCTGTTTTCACTCAGAGCGCGGGGTGGGGGAAGGGGTGTGTGGGATGGCAGGTGAGAGCCCTTCCCGCCCCAGGGACCCAGTCTCGATTACTGATCTCCACAACCCAACCACCGCCATGCTCCAGGCCTCTTCCCACATGCTTGGGTCAAGCTTCACATATGAATGAACATATTCCTGGACCTCGCGGCCACTTTTGTGGTCACGCAACACATCATAAGACACTTCCTACTCATTTTCCATACCTCTTGGAGGGCCTGGCAAGCTACCGAGGAAATCCCGCCCGCATGGCAGAGCCTGGCAAGCTATCCATGATGTATTCGATTTGTCAAAAACAGTAACAGTAACGTGTTCTTCATGTTCCTGGAGCGAGTAGACACCACTGGGCTACACTAGCGCATGCCAGGGAGAATAGAGATGTTACTGGCACCCACTCAAGCAATCAGCAACAGGATGACAGTGATACATACAGTTTAAACATACATCCGTATAATGTGCTATTGGATGAATAAATATAAATGGGATTACCTCATCAAAGCAATGTGCATTGAATAGTGCATTTAACATTTGAGAAGACAAAATTGTTCACAGTTGAGTTGGTACTATTTTCGTCTCTATTAGCAAAACATGAGAGGGCTTTCCTTTCCCTTAATCTTTAGGGCTATCCAGTCTTCCTACAAATTATATTAGAGAGAACACAGTATAAACAGACTGCAGGCTGATTCACTCAGATTTTTTTTTACCTGCTTGCCTACAAGCCTTTTTTTTTTTTTTATTTTATCACCATGTGGAAAGTTACAAAGTTCTCAGGTTTATGTCTCAGTTATACAGTATTCAAACACCATCCCTTCACCAGTGCCCATATTCCACCACCAAAATCCCCGGTATACCCCCCGCTCCCCACCCCAACTGTATAACTGATGAATTTCACTTCATTTTTCTCTTCACCTTGATTACGTTCCATATTTCAACACAAAACTCACTATTGTTGTGGGAGTTATACCCCCAAACAAGATAACCCTACTAAGGAAGCATTTGATAATTAGTTTTCCATTAAAAGATTGTATGTTTTCAGGTTTTAGAAAAGGTCGCGTGGCCGCGTGGCTCGGATGTGTCCCAGTCCCGAATCCCGGAGCCGTGTTAGTTGCTGCTCAGTGTCGCCAGGGCTCCATCTGGAGAAGGTGTGCTGGCTGCACCTCCTCCGTCCGGCTCCCCGGTGTTGTTGGCCCCAATTCGGGTCCGGAGCATTTTCCGGGCTGCCTTGCTCACCAGAATGCGTGGCTTACAAGCCTTTCTTATCCCCTATTTATAACCTTGGTCAGCTTCTTTCCTGATTTCCATTTTGGTTCTTTATAACTGAATCCTCTTTGTTATCTTCGTTAGTTCAAACTAAAATTCTCCAGATTCTCCAATTCAAGTTAACTTCTCTGACTTATTTTTCTGCTTACACTTAATTTTGAGCAATTTCTTTCATTTCATCTCCCCCCCCGCCCAACTTTTCTTTTTCTTTTCCCCTCTCCTCCCTTCTCTCCCCTTCCCCTCTTTTGGGCCATACCTGGCAGTGGTCAGGGCTTACTACTGGCTCAGGGATCATTCCTGGTGGGGGTTGGGGTGTCTGTTACTGAACTTGGATTAGCTGCAAGCATTTTACCCATTGTTCTATCTCTCTGACCCCTTCATTTCATTTTCAACAGTAGCACATTGGAAATAAGAAAATGCTGAATGGCAGAGGAAGACGTAAATGGTTATGAATGCCATGTAAAGTTTATTCAGTAAACAGAAGACATGTGATGTCAAAAGTTAGAGGTGAACTTTTAAAGAAGCTATTTGCAATATATAGGCTGAGAAGAAAGCCAATATATAATAAAAAGTATAGAGAGGATTAAAAATATAATAAAGGGGGTGGAGAGTATACACACATACCACGTTAAAAAAAACCATCCATGGATGGGAACTTAGGTTTTTATATTTATGCTATTGTTTAATGCTAATGCATATAGAGATGTATATGTCTTTTTCTGTGAAGTGTGTGTGTTGCTTCTACCAAGAAGTACTCGGAAGACAAAGGGTATCTCCTGGTAAATCTATCTATCTCCTGGTAAATCTCTGTCAGCCAGGGCAGTGGTTTGATGTGAAGGCCCAGGATGTGGTGATACTTAGGCCCCATAGTGATAGGGATTACCTAGCTACCCTGTCAGTGCTTGAGAGGCCTCTAGGGTCACACTCATAGGTGGTTGGAATCCTCCAGGTCTGTAGCCAGCAGTGCTCTGGGAGACCATGTGGGTGCTAGGGATTGAATCAGTTGGCTTCATGCCAGACATGTGCTTTATTCTTCTACTCTCTCCAGCTTCTCATATATCTCTTTTTGATTCATGTTTACATATTCTTTGGATTAAGCCTTAGAAGTAGAATTGCTGGATCGCATGGTATTTCTATTAATTTTTTTTTTTTTTTTGCTTTTTGGGTCACACCCAGAGATGCTCAGGGGTCACTCCTGCTCTGCACTCAGGAATTACCCCTGGCCGTGCTCAGGGGACCATATGGGATGCTGGGAATCGAACCCAGGTCAGCTGCGTGCAAGGCAAATGCCCTACCTGCTGTGCTATTACTCCAGCCCCTCTATTAATTTTTTAAAGAATCTTCCATACTGTGTTTCTAATGACAACCAATTTATATTCCTTTCAGCAGTGATGAAGATTCTTTTCTACTTCTTTTACCTTATTATGGTGATGAATGCATTAATAAATTTTTATTAATAAATTATCTATGCCTTTATATAAAAGCTTAGAATTATGCTAGGTTTGGTTTTCTTGCATTTTAGTTTGAATTTTTGTGTCTCTGTTCAAAAGAGAGGTTGGTTAATAGTTTCTTTTTTAATTTCCCCTACCATTGTTCCCACCAAAAGAGTGATCCCTAAGCTCAGAGCCAGGAATAAACCTTGAGTACTGCTGGGTGTTGCCCAGAACAAAAACAAAAAGTAACCTCTAATTGTCATCTCCTGAGAAGATTGAATGGGACAAAGATAGAAGATCACAAGTCCAGGCAATAATTTACTATCATAGTTCAGGCACTACAAAAACAGGAGGAGAATGCTATTCAGGCCTCCCAAAGAGGAATCTAAAGAGCTGTGCTTGGAGTATCTTGTTTCACTCAAGTGAAAGAAGGAATCGGGAGTTTCAACCTTTTTTTTTTAATAAGAATTTTATTTTATTGAATCACCATGTGGAAAATTACAATGCTTTCAGGCTTAAGTCTTAGTCATACAATGCTGAAATAACCATCCCTTCACCAGTGCCCATATCCCACCACCGGAAAAAAAAAAAACCCCACAGTACACCTCCCATCCCTCCCACCCCTGCGCCCCCCAACCCCGCCTTGTAACTGATAAATTTCACTTTAATTTCTGTTTACTTTGGTTACATTCAATATTTCAACACAAACCTCACCATTATTGTTAGGAGAACCCCACTAGAGTCAGACCTGTTGTGAAGAGAAATGAGGTCGCGCGGACTCATTTGGATTTCTGTACTTTAACAACTAAGTCCAGGGAGATTTCTTCTGGATATCGGATCATTGCAAGCTTGTAAACCCCATCTGTGGTCATCATAATATGGCGGTCCCCACGCCCTTCATCCCCGGGAGGGGACAGGCGAGAAAGAGAGAAATACCTTCCCCTCCTGGGCGGGCATGGGGTCGCAGCTTAGTTCTCAGGCAGGAGACATTCTGCAAATAGCTGCCCATGTCAAAAGTGGTTTAGCTGGGTCTGGATTCACGCTTGTGCAGCTGCGGAGGGGCCGCACGCATGTGCGGCCCTCGGGATCATATCTCGGCAGCGGCTGAGTTCCAACGTTTGTCGACTATGGAGGATCAGGGATGCTGCCTCATTTGCCAAGGTGTCGAAAATCAGATGGGCCAGGACATCTAATACTATTTGGAGATGACTGCTGGACTAGAGCTGTTAATGACTGGATTCCACGGGACGTCAAAAAAACGCATAGCCACCCACCTACGAGATGGTCAGACTTCTTCGTCAAGACCCTAAATGAATGGTTTGAGGTTCTTCATGTTCCTGGAGCGAGGAGATGCCATTGTGCTATACTAGCATGTGACAAAGACAAATGGAGATGTTACTGGTGCCTGCTCGAGCAAATCGATGAGCAGTGGGATGACAAGTGATACAAGTGATAGACATATGCTAACAACCAATCAAAATCTCCAACAATTTCATCAACCCCAAAATACCTGAAACTTTTCTTTGGGAGAGCCTACTTATAAACTATGACAATAATTAACCTCTGCTTTATCCCTACAAAGTCTTTTATAGGAAGTAATATAAGTCAAATATATAAGTGGAATAATTTGAATCTTGCTTATTTAATTATCCTGATACATTTGAGATTCATCCATGTTAGTAGTTCATTCCTTTTTACTTCTGAATCATGTTCTACTATGTGTAAGTTTCATACTTTATCAGTTGAAAGATTTATGTTTCCAGCTTTTATTAAATATAAATTTAACAGCATTCATGTATAAAATTTTGTGTGAACACTTTTTTTTCTCTTGGGTAAATATATAGGAGGTGGATTGCTAGGTTATATAGTATGTGTATAATTTTATAAGAAATGTGTGGTTTTCCAAAGTTTCCATTTTGCTTTCTTATTGATGATGTGAGAATTTCAGTTGCTCTGCAGATTCATTAGCATGTTATATTGCCAGTTCCCTCTTGAGAATTTTATTATCTGCTTTTGTGTGTGTGAAATAAATAGTTTTATGTAGGAAATATGGAAGAGGAGACAGAGGGAGAGAGATGCATAATGTAAAGGAATAGAAATTACACATCCCATAGGATGGAATGCAGGTGACTCCATTCTGGAGTGTACCTTATCTTATAAATGTGGCTATTCATTTAGTACTCCTCCAGCCCTTTATATAGTTTTTTTCTTCTTTCTTTTCTTGTATTATTTGTCTCATTGTTCTTATTTATTTGCTTTTATTTTTTAATTTTTATTTCTTTTGCTTTTTTGATCACACCTGGCAATGCTCAGGGGTTAACCCTGGCTCTGCACTCAGGAATTACTCCTGGCATTGCTCAGAGGACCATATGGGATGCTGGGGATTGAATCCAGGTTGGTACCTCTGAACTGTCACTCCAGCCTCTACTTGCTTTTCAACTTTCATACATTTAAATGTTTAATGAGCCTTTTTTTTTTGCCCCAGCATTGTTTAAGTACTGAGGATACAGCAAGGAACAAAGCAGAAAATCCCTGCCCTCATAGGTACTTGTATTCTGAGAGCTTCTAATTTTGCTCTACATCTTTTCCTGAGCTCTATACCCATGTATTCATCTGTTTACTGAACACATTCATTTGAGATGTCTCATTGATACCTAGTCAATATATCTAATATATCCATCATCTCATTTAACTTTCTTCTTTTTTGTATTTCTCTCCTTAATGTGTTGACTGTTCAGTAGCCTAAGCTAAAAGCCTAGGCAATTTGTTTTAATTAGTTCTTATTCTTCTCATTTATTATATCCAGTTACTTAATAAACCCTATGGATTTTACCTCAAAAGTATCTCATAAATGTATCCACTTCTTTACCCTCTCTGCTACTTCCCTAGATTGAGACACCATCAAATGAGTGGATGTATCATACCATTACCAACTGCCTTAACACCATCCTCAGTTCCTGTACCCTATTAGTCATTGACTTCTATGTACCATTGTTCTCTTTTTAAGAGTGACAAATATGACTATCTCTCTCCTGCTTAAAAGCTGTGAAAGCTCCTTATTATCCTCTAGAAAATTCCAAATTTCTCACATTACTAAATTCTTAACATTTACTAAGACCTTCCTTTCCCCATATGATCATTTTATTTTATTAATTAATAAGATTTTCTTCTTATAATCTTCCATCCTCTCATGTATGCTAGAACTATTTTCAATTTCATTAAATATGTCTATGCATGGGTATGTAATTTCCCTTTCCTGAAATATTTCCCTCTTCTAGTCTTGGTACTTATGCCAAACAAAATATGACTGTTCTCAGTTATTGTTCTGCTACCTAATGAAATGTTTTAGTGTATTTGGGGAGGTGGGTAGTGAAGGAAAGTTGCTTAATTAAATAGTTATTTCTCACAGTGGAACTGAAGTGAGAATTAGGAACTAGATGGTCATAGAGGATAGTTTGTTATTTACATGGATTAGGGATAGATTTAAATAACTTAGATCAGATAATTTATTTAGTTAATTCATAAATATGTAATGATTAAACCCCTCCTAGGTATAAGAAACTGCTATGCTGTGCTGAGGGATCACTGAATGAAGCAGTGTCCAACAAGAAGAGACATTCTCTGACCTAGATTTTTTAATGAGAAACAGCATTATCAGTTACTTGGGGGCAATCTGGGTTGGTAGAAATATTCTAAAGTTCTATATGATTATTTTTCAGTTTTCCTTGTTTAAACAGAAATAAGATAATTACCCTCTAACAGTTGCTATGACAACTGGGAAATTTCTCTCTTAATCCTTCTCTTCGTGGTTAGAAAATTAAATAAATTATTAAAAATTTAAAAGAGGCATACTAAAACCAATGCATTTTTTTCCCCTGCTGAGAAGTGAGAAGGAGAAACAAGGAGGGAAGAAGATAAGTACATAGGAAGACAAATAGACTCTTAGTGTATAATTAAACAGCCTGTGAGTGATTCTTACTGTTCAATATCCCCAGGATTGGTGGTTAGTCCAAGTAATGAAACAAGACTGCATCCTTGGCCCCTTATGCAAACTATTTTTTCCTTTAAAAATGTTTTAAAATTGAATCGCTGTGAGGAACAAAGTTACAAAGTTATTAGTGGTTGAGTCTCAGAGGTACAATGTTCCAACACCAATCCCTTCACCAGTGTCCACTTCCTTCTACCAGTATCCCTGGTTTCCCTCTTGCCACCAGCCTGCCTCTTTTATGAGTGAGTTCTTTTTCCTATTTTCCTCCCCCTGCCCCTTTAGGCACTGTGGTTTACAAATTGTTAATGACAGTACATTTTTACATGTCACTTTATCTCCTTTCAGCACCTTGTTCTGTTCCTGAGTGACTACTTCCCTCTACATTGTCATAGTGGTCTTTCTCCCCCACCCCCACCCCATCCTGAAACTTCAGTAGTAAGCTTCCTACTAAGGACCTTCTCCTACTCTTTGTTTCTATTGTCTTTGGGCTTTAGTTATTCACCTAATATGTTTCACATATGAGTGAGATGTCCTCTCCCTCTCACTCATTTTACTCAGTATGATACTCTTCAGATCCATGCACATATCAGCAAGTTGCATGACTTCATCTTTTCTTATAGCTGAGTAGTATTCCATTCCATTATATGTATCATAGCTTCTTTATTCAGTCATCTATTCATGGGTATTTGGGTTGTTTTCAAATTTTGACTATTGTGAATAGTGCTGCAATAAACATAGGAGTGCAGATGTCTTTTCTACATTGTGTTTTTGTACCCATAAGTGAAATTGCTGGGTCATATGGAAGCCTCAATTCCTAGTTTTTTGAGGAATGTCCAGATTGTCTTCCCAAAAATGATGGACCAGTGGACATTCCTGCCATTGGTGAAGGAAAGTTCTCATTTTCCCCATTTCCTTTTCCCTGCATCTGTACCATCACTGGTTATACTTGTTCTTTTTGATGAGTACCAATCTCTGTGGTATGATGTGATATCTTATTGCTCTGATTTGCATTTCCCTGATGATTATTAATTTAAAGGATTTTTTCATATCCCATTTGGCCATTTGTATTTCTTTTTTTAGGAAGTTTCTTTTCTTCTCCGCATTTTCTAATTTTAATTTTTTAAATTTAGTCACTGTGAAATTGCAAAGTTATTTATGATTGTTTTTCAGGTATATGATATTTTAACATTGATCTCTTCATCAGTGTATACGTCCCTCCACCAGTGCTCCCTTCTCTGCACAGCCCCATTTGCCTTACCCTCACCAGTCTGCTTCTACAAGAGCTATTTTAAAAAAATAATAAGGTTTTGTACACAGCGGGTAGGGTGTTTGCCTTGCACGCAGCCAACCCTGGTTTGATTTCTCTACCCCTCTTGGACAGCCAGGCAAGCTAACGATAGTATCTCGCCCGCACAGCAGAGCCTGGCATGATACCCATGGAGTATTCTATATGCCAAAAACAGTAACAGCAAGTCTTACAATGGAGATGTTACTGGTGCCCGCTCAAGCAAATTGATGAGCAATAGGATGACAGTGACAGTGACTGTGGTTTACTGCTGCTGATAAGGTTTTATACATAATACTTTACCACATTTCAGCATCACCTCCTCCCAGTTGATTGCTTCACTTCATCATAGACATCGCCCCCTCCCTGTCCTGTATCCCAGCCCACTCAAGTGGTATGTTTCCTCCTGAATCCCAGTTATCATGTTCTTTGTTTCCATGGTCTTGGGATATTCATTGTTCTACCTCTCATTTTCTTTATACACTGCATATAACTTCTCCCCATTTTTTGGTGGGGTTGAATTAGTGGTTTTATATTATTTTGGGCTGAGAGAACAGAATGCCACTCCTAATGGTATTTAATTCAACAAAGAATTGTCTATTGAGCTGTCTTCCTGACCTCTGGGTCATATAATTTCTATTTTCATTTTTTAGAAGAATTTCCATACTATTTTCCATAATGACTACCAATTTACAACAATATTTAGGGCCACTCTTTTTCCCATAACATTTCCAACACTTTTTCCTGTCTTTTGGATAATAGCTATTCTCACAGGTGTACAGTGCTATCTTGTTTTGATTTGCATTTCCCTAATAAGATATGGCCAACCTCCACTACCCAGCCACCGCCACGCTCCAGGCCACTCTCTGGACCTTCTGGACACACTACAAGACACGGTATACCCATTTTCCATAATTTCTGCACCATATTTGATGGGATTCAAATATGGTATGAACCATGGGAACACCTGTAAGGGCAATTGGAGGCCACCCCAAAAGCCTCCATCCCTCTTGGAGAGCCCGGCAAGCTACCGAGAGTATCCTGCCAGCACAGCAGAGCCTGGCAAGCTACCATGGCATATTCAATATGTCAAAAACAGTAAAAACAATGGGTCTCATTTGCCTGACATGAAAAGAGCCCCCAATATGGCAGCATTAAGAAGGATGAGCAAGGAGAGGCTGATAAAATCTCAGGGAAGAACTAGACTGCCAAAATGAAGAAAGACTAAAATGACTCTCTGTACTTTCAATGCATGAATGCTGGCATCGGAAGCATCCATCGAGGACCTGATGGTGCAAGTACATAAGATCAAGTACCACATCATTGATCTGACCGAAACAAGAAGGCATCGATCACATCACACCATTTTCAACAGTGGAGAAGACTGTTCCTTGGAACATGCAACAATAGAAGCATTGGTGGTGTCAGTGTCCTTATCAACACAAACTTGGCCATGAGCATTGATTCATTCAAATGCCTAACAACCCGAACCAGGCGATTACACTTGAATAGATGTGGCTCACTGCCAGCAGTTTCTATCTTCATCATCTACGCACCAACATCCAACTACGATGAAGAAGAAATTGAGAAGTTCTACATGGAGCTGGAGAAGTTCTATAAAGAAGACCACACCTTCTACAAGATTATTGTTGGTGATTTTAATGCCAAGATAGGTTCGAGAAGGTCGCCCGAAGAACTCCACATTGGGACCCATGGCCTAGAATGGAACAAACAGGGTGAGAGACTGTCTGAGTTCATCATGTTGACCAAGACCATTCATGGTAACTCACAGTTCCAGAAGGCCGAATCTAAATGTTGGACATGGGAGTCTCCCGGTGGACAGTTCCACGTGGGAGTCTCCCGGTGGACAGTTCCACAACGAAATTGACCACATCATATTCAATCAAAGGTTTTTGCCTGATCGATGTCACTGTTGTCCCATAATTCCAAATGGGATCGGACAACCATCTCCTTAGTGCAAAATTCTACTTTGCAGAATGGGGAGAAAGGTCTGCGAAGTTTAAGTTTAAGAAGAGAACTCCCAGAATGACCACCAACTGGGATCTCTTTGGTACTGTTGCAGCAACATGGAAAGATGCCATCGTTGACAACATCAATGAGGAATACAATGGACTGGTTCAGCACCTCCATCAATGTGTGAGGAATGCCAAGAGTGGGAAAGCCACAAACAGATACCTGTCTTCGGAAACTCTTGAGCTCATTCACCAACGTGGTTTGGCACGAGCCTCAGGCAATCACAAGCTAATGTCTGAACATGCAAAGCTGTGCAGAGAAGTGATAAAGGAAGACCTCAGAGAGGAGCAGCAGTGTTGGCCAATGAGGCAGAAGCTGGGGAAAGTATTCACAGCACTCGTCTGTCCTTCGCCAACAACAAGACCAAGATGACTGCCCTCTGAAGTCCTGATAGATCTGTCACATCTTCCAGAAGAGCAATGGAGAGGATTATTCACGACTTCTACTCAGATCTCTTGAACAGCCATGTCCACCTGCCCACATACCAAATTCTGCAGGATGGATATGTCGTTCCCAACATACTCCCTTCTGAAATCCGTCATGCCATTTCATTAGTAAAGACGCATACAGCACCCAGTCCAGACAAGGTCAGACCTGAACACCTGAAGAATCTGCTGCCTATGAAAACAGGATGAGAACGCTATTTGGGTATCCCAAAGAGGAATCGAAAGAGCTATGCTTGGAGTATAACATTTCACTCAAGTGAGAGGAGGAATCCGGAGTTCTGACCTCTGTCAACGATTAAGAATCAGGGACGCTGTCTCGTTTGCAAGGCATCAAAAATCAGATGGGCTAGATACATAATGTGATTTAGAGACGACTGCTGGACTAGAACTGTTACCAACTGGATTCCACAGGATATCAAAAGACGAGTGGCCGCCCACCTACAAGATGGTCACACTTCTTTGTCAAAACCCTGAACAACAACAAAAAAATACAAAACCCTGAATGAACAGTTTGAGGCTCTTTGTGTTCCTGGAGTGAGGAGATTCCATTGGGATACACTAGCACAAAACAGGGACGAATGGAGATGTTACTGTCGCCTGCTCAAGCAAATCGAAGATCAATGGGATGATAAGTGACATGTGACAAGTAATAAGATACGATGAACCTTTTGGCCAATTTGGGTTCAATCCTGGTACTATATGGTCCTCCGAGCACCATCAGGAGTGATCCTTGAACATACTTTTTGTATGCTCCCTAGCCATATGCAGGTATTTCTGGAGAAGTGTTTATTAATATTTTATCTCCATTTTTAATAATTTTTGGGGGGACACCATGGTAGTCAGGAGCTACTCCTGTCTGACTGGGGGGTTGAGCCTGAGGCTCCCACATGCAAAATGTGCATTCCAGCCTTTTGAGTGACCCCTCAGGTCTTCTGTATGTTTTTGTTAACATTTATGAATTCTTTATATATTTTAAATGTTAACATTTGCCATATGATGTGAAAATATTTACCTATTTGGTAAAATGCTTTTGTATTTGATATTTTCTCCAGGGTGCATTAGTCTTTTAATAGATTTATTTGTTTATTTTTCTTTTGCTTCTCTTGCTTTTGGAGTCAAATTCCCATAAACATTTCTAAGGCTGATGTCTTGATACACATATTCTTACAATGAAGCTAAATTACCCCTTGTTTCTTAGGAGAAATGCCTATTTTTAGAGATTTGTCACATTCATTGCCTTAAATTCAGTTTGATTATAGTATAGGATTTAAATTTAACTAATATTGAATTATTCATTTTGACAAATGAATAACATTTTTACTTTTTCTTATTAATAAGATTCTATTTTAATAATTTTATAGACAATCATAAAAACATAGCTATCCCTGAATATTTTTCAAGTTACTTTTTTTATATATTGGAAAATTAGGTTTTAAGGCAATTCTTTTGCTTTTTAAATTTCAGTGAAAATCAGCAAAACTGGACATTATCATTCCCAGGCAAGGGAAATTACTCTTTTCTGCTGTCTCAAGCCTGAACTCCTTATGAATATGTTGTGGTAGGCTTTGGTTTGGTGAATTCAGATCAGAAAGATTTCTAAGGGGCTGGAAAGATGGATTAACGAGCAGGATTTGAGCCCCAGTACCACAGGGTTCAATGGCACCACCAGGTGTGGCCCCCTCAAGATACTCCCTCCGGGGCCGGAGCGATAGCACAGCGTGTAGGGCGTTTGCCTTGCACGCGGCCGACCCAGGTTCGATCCCCGGCATCCCATATGGTCCCCCAAGCACCTCCAGGAGTAATTCCTGAGTGCAAAGCCAGGAGTAACCCCTGAGCATCGCTGGGTGTGACCCAAAAAGCAAAAAAAAAAAAAAGATACTCCCTCCTCCCCCCCAAGAAAAAACCCCAAATAACAAAGCCAAAACAAAACTCAAAAATCAACCAAACATACTAAAACAAAGATGATGGGAGTTTTTTAGACAAGAGATCAAATTTTTCATGGTTTGATTAGGGCATGTTTTATTAGTTCCTAAATTATAATGTTCTGAGAGAAAGCTTGTCCAGAAGAAAGAATATGAAAGTAATTTTTAAAAATTTATTTTTTTCCTGATAGAGTGCTTAGCAGAGAGCAAGAGATTTGTCTTAATCTTGGTAGAAGACAGATGCTCTCTACATGTTATGTAAAATTAATGTAAATAAGTAATATATGCTCAGTAAGATCAGGTACATTATAATTTGTTGTATGGGTAAATGTCTGAGTTCTGTTTAAACTTGTCTTTCACTCTTCCTCTTTGCTACCACTTGCTGTTTTCTTAGGTCACTGGACCTATTTGGGCTGGGGAGAGCAGCAAAGTACGTAAGAATTTGTCTTAAAATTTTTTTTTCTTTTTTTCTTCTTTTTTTTTTCCTTCCACCCCCCACGTCTTAAATTTTTTTTCATCTTACCTTTTAACATATTCCCTCTGAACTATGAAGTTGGATATTCATGCATACTAGCACATATAATTTCATTACATTCTCTTCTATGGATACAGTTACTTATAGTAGACTGTTAAGTTGGTTTTTTAATGATCTCTCTCTCTCTCTCACACACACACATCCACACATGCACACACAACAGTGAGAGAGTGAGCGAGAGAGGGAGAGATTGAGATCTAACTTATTAGGTACCTCATAGATTGATGTCTTGATGTTGATGAGAGAGAGAGGAAAAGAGAGCAAGGGGGAGGGAGAGGGAGGAAAAGGAAGGGAGGGAGGGAGAGGGAGAAGGAGAGAGAGAGGTTTCCAATAGGTACTAAGGAGAGTCACATTAAGTAGGTAAAAAAAAGTAAGCTGTGAAAAAGAAATGTTGGAATTCTTACTCATTTCTCTGATGAAATCCTAACTATATTCTGGATTTAAAGATAGGTATTCAAGGTGGGAAGATAGTTCATGTGATAGAGCACATACCTAGCACATGTGAGGCCCTGAAGTCAGTCCCTAGCACTACTGGTTGCACCAACCACCAAGCCTTCAGGCACACTAGGCTGAGTCTTACCAGAGTAGTTAGTATCCTGCCCCCTCTAGTCCTACCCACCTCAGCATGCTGACTATGACCACTATAATTGAAAAAAAAAAAAAAGACATGGACTCAATGCAGGAGTGGCACACATTAAGAGCACCACTGCACCATTGTTCATTATTTCATTCATTTTTTTTAGAATTTATGACTGCTTTATGCCTCTTTGCCCTAGATCAGATTACCGTCCTCAGCCTGCTTTTCCAAGTTTTTTTTTATCATTCATTTCCATATTCTTTTATTATATATCAAATAAGAAACAAAATGTTTCTCAGAATTACCACAGTCTTTCTTACCACTAGGCCTTTAGCTCCAATGCTGTTATCTAGATTCCAGAAGGTATTTCTATCCAATCATGATTATTGAAAACCCCACCAATCTTTCAAAACCTTCTCTCCAGAACTCTTTTTCTAGTGACTCATAGCATTTGGTTTATACTGTTTTCATTAGAAATTTTCAAATTTCCCTGTATTTATATATATTTGTATCCATATTTTCTTTCTCCTATTAGACTGATACATCGATGCTCCATTATTTTAATGTGTAATTTATTTTTTTTCTTTTTTTGGGGTCACAGCCATCGATGCACAGGGATTACTCCTGGCTTTGCACTCAGGAATTACTCCTGGCAGTGCTCGGGGGACCATATGGGATGCTGGGAATTGAACTCGGGTCTGTCATGTGCAAGGCAAATACCCTACCCACTGTACTATTACTCCAGCCCCCTGTAACTTTTCTTTATCTTTTAATTTTCTATCTTTCATATAGACTTTACCCAGGGTTTTCAACTTTTGGAAGTAGTGTGACTTATGCTGAAAAATTAAACCTGCACTTAGCTTTTATTTGAAGCCAGAGGTCTTATATTATGACTGAAATGTGCTGTAGCAGAGTATTAGAACCCTTGAGAGACTAAAAGCACAATTCTTTCATTCAAGTTGTTCATCTCCTTTTTCAGTTTCTAATTATCTCTGGCGGTATCAGGAAGTTTGCTTTTTAAAAATACTGATGATGTGAGGGGTAGAAAAGCTGGCATTTGTCTTCTTCCTACTTTTTTTCCTCTTTTGCTTCATCTCACAACCTTTTATTTCTTTCTGTCCCCACCTACTTTTCATATTTTTTTTCTATTCCCAACTACTTTAAATCATTTCTGAATATTTGCCCCTCTTTTTAACTTTAGAAATGTCAAGGATTAGAAAAGTTTCTGGGTATTCATCTCAGTGCCTAAAATTAAAAGGAGCATTATTTAGGATCACTAGACCAGATGCAATGAAAAACTAAGGGGTTACCATGTGACTCTGGATTGCAGGCCCCCTGCTCCTTCTGGTCAAAAGTTTGTCTATTACTGCTTCCTCTTTCTAGACTCAGCCTTGTTGTCTGGGTCCTCTCCTCATGTTTCTGCTGGAGTCTAAGTAGACTTCACTTTGTTTCCTTTTGGCCTCTGCCCCATCATCTGTATGCATGAGTAATCCAATACTGACTTCTTCACATTTCCTTTGTGGATTCAGAAAGGATGTCTGAAAGGCATACTGGGTTTTGGCCTTTGATAAGTTTCCCTCAGGTTTGAATAACAAAGGCATCTGGGTCTAAAACTAGTAGCTCCAGTGTTTTTTTTTCCAGATCTGTGATCAGAATGTTTTTGCATGTCCTATTGTTTTTGTTGTCAGTCTTTACTGTGTATCCTCTGCTTTCATTGGCAAAGTGTTACTTATTGTTCCTTGAGCATTTGAAGGATGCTTTTCCTTTCTTTCTTTCTTTCTTTCTTTCTTTCTTTCTTTCTTTCTTTCTTTCTTTCTTTCTTTCTTTCTTTCTTTCTTTCTTTCTTTCTTTCTTTCTTTCTTTCTTTCTTTCTTTCTTTCTTTCTTTCATTTTATAGGTTTATTTATTGAATCACGGTGAGAATAGTTACAAAGCTTCTGGGTTTAAGTCTCAGTCATACAATGATGAAACACCCGTCCTTTCACCAGTGCACATTTTCCACCACCAAGAACCCCAGTATACTCCCCATCCTATACCCTCCCCCTACGGGTGTGGCAGATGATTTCCATATTACTCTCTCTCTACTTTGATTACATTCAATATTTCGACACCAGACCCATCATTATTATTTAGGATTTTTCTCCCAACACTGAAGGTTAGCTTTTTGAAATATCGATCTTTACTGAGATTCTGAGCATTCTCTTGCTCTTTTTTATTAGAAAGGGGTGGAGTGAAATCACATCTGCTGATGCTCAGGAGTTTACTCCTGGCTCTGCACCCAGGAATTACTCCTGGCGGTGCTGGGAGGACCCTATGGGATGCCAGAGATTGGATGCCAGGATGCCGGAATTGGCCGTGTGCAAGGCAAATGCCCTACCTGCTGTACTATTGCTCTGGCCCATGCAAATGGGTGAAAGCTCATTATATCTTCTTACCCCTACTCCCACTTGTACCCATAATGGTTTGAAATGTAATGCTCATGTTTTCCTGTTTGTGAAATCCATGTTTGTGTTCCCATCTCTGAGTAGAACAAGGTTGTTTAAAAAGCCATGTGATAGTTTTTTTAGTTACCTTTTTATTACCATTTATCCCTAAGTTTTATTACTTTTGTCTTGATTTTTTTCTAGTTAATATTAATACTTCAATTTCTATTGCTGGGATGTAAGTACTTCAATATGAGCAATTATAAAATCTAATCTTATGGATTCAGAAGGTTTCTGCTGCCCACATTACTATCAAAATTATTTTTAAAAAAATACTAATGTGAGGACTCCATCATCTGCTAAAAGTATTTTTATTCTTGGATAGTGAATGTTCCTTTTCCTCATTGTGAGCCAAATAGGAATTTGGCAAGAAAGAACATAATGGGACCCTGTTAATCATACACATATGGGGATAGTGTCAAAAATCACTTTTCTATAAAATAATTTACAAAGCACTGTTAGGTTGAGCTCCTGTTTCAAAATTGTGTTGCACATTTTTGTTTTTATTTGGAGCAGGATTTGTGATCATTTTAGCAAAGGTTGAGAATAAAACTGAAGGAGCTAGTGAGATAGTACAGAGATTAAGGCACTTGCTTTGCATGAAGGCAAAGCTGTGGCAATGGTTTAAATTTTCTGAGCACAGAGCTAGGAGTGGCTCCTGAGTACCATTAGGTGTGACCTTCACCCAAATGAACAAAATTTTAGCTAATCAGATGCTGCTCTGAATATCTGGAATAATCTTTAAAATTGTAGTCACTGCTATTAAGTAAACTTGGCTTCATTGTCCACAGGATATGACTGGCAGTATATATCTTTTGCTGTTCCTCTTTAATTCATAATTTGGTTGGAATGATGACTCCAGACTATAGGTTGATAGAAAAACTTTATACACAGTTAGGAAAAAACATAGACTATTACTTCTCAGCTGTCTCTAGAGTTTGGGGTTTGATTTCTTTAGCTTTCCTAATTTCCTGGCCTATGTTCTGATATTGAACCTGCTAATTTGGTTCAGTTGGATATTTTAAAATCTGAAAACATCAAGCCAACCTCAAACAGCAATTTCATCTTTTCTAAAATATGGATAAACTATTTTTTTTTCTCTAGCCCCCTTTGATAATTGTAGAGGACCAAAATCTGCTCATGGCATTTAAAAAGCATATTTTATTTAGGGTTATGATAGCTAGAGAAGGATTATAAACAGATTCTGCATTAGGAAAATATGACAGAGCTCTTCTAAAACTTGGCACTAAGATAAGATCTTAATCATTTGATTAGGAGAGACACTTTGGGTTATGAGATAGTCTATACATGGCTTTGAGATGATTGGGTTCATGTGCTGCTCAGCTTGACATTGTTCTCTAGGCTGTGGCTACCTGAGTTTGAAAGCAGAAAAAGTTTTGTAAGAACTGAATAAAGCTGGGATGCTTTGATTGATTGTGCTTATTCCACAGCTTTTGAAGATGCAGATAGTGCCGTCGATGATCGAGATAGTGACTATCGCAGTGAGACCAGCAATAGCATCCCTCCTCCTTACCATACAACGTCCCAGCCCAATGCTTCTGTGCACCAGTTCCCTGTGCCTCTACGATTGCCACAGCAGCTGCTCCTTCAGGGCAGTTCTCGGGACTCTTGCAATGATTCCATGCAGAGTTATGATATTGATTATCCAGAGCGTCAGGCCCTCAGGTAGGTATTTGAAACAGCATTTTCTCTTTCATCATGGATGTTACTGGCAGCAAGTATTAGGCACTTTCACATAAGATTGTATTGAAAATATAGCAGTATAATGGGCCAAGTTTTAACTATTTTTAGTGTAGATTATTAGTTATTTTTACTCTCCTATATTTTCACTTATACATATTTCCACCAATAGTAAATCTCTTTGTGATTGCCATTTATGAAAGTGGATGCCCTTTTAGAGTAGGTGGTTAAAAAAAAAAACTGCTTGCCCCTTTGCTCAGCTCAATGATTTTGACATATTTCCTTCATCAAGATTTCAGAAAGAAAATTACGGAAATTAGATGTTTGGACAATCCTTTCTACATAAATATTTTCTTGATAGCTTCAGAAAATATGGTATATTTTCTGAATATACCATATAAAACCAATATGATATCAACAGAGCAGATTCAGTAATTTTGCTAGAACTTGAAAACTATATTTTGTCCTTAAATATATAAACATTTTTATGGTTAAAAGCATTAAGGTGCAATACAGCATAGAATTAAAAAAATATCTCTTCCATGACTATTATTATTCTCTACTCAGTTCCGTTCCTATTTATTGATTTAAATTTTTTTTAAAATTCATTGATTTAAAAAATTTTTTTCTATGGTAGTTTAGGTACTGTTATTACAGTAGTGTTAACTTTCATGGTTTTGATGAATAAAGTTACAGCACCTTTACCACCGGAACTGTTGTATTTTTGTTTCCTTCCTTAAATACTAGTTCTGTAAAAGCAAATATGTACATAAGTGCTCTCCTCTTCTCTCTAATTAAAATTTAGAGAAAGAATAAAACAATATTCATGCTGCCCAGATTCATCAGTTATGTTAACATTCTTAATTTACTTTATCTCATTCAAATGTGTATTTATATATACAGGGATTCTTTCATGTTATAGACACCGTGTTATTTCACCAAGAAGTACTTCAACATGTAACTCCTAAGGAAAAGGACATTCTCTACATAACCTCACTCCTGTGATCGCACTGTAAAAACTTTTAATGATACAATTTGATTTAACATATAAACATATTTGAATTTCTCCAAGTTATTCTGGTATTTTAATTTTTTACTTCCTTTCTTTAAAAAATTTTTTTCCCAGTAATTTTCTATATGAAGTTTTTTCTTTTTGGTTCAAGAGCTAAAAAAGATCATGGTGCATTGCACTTGATTTTCCTGTTTCTATAGTTTTTTCCAATCTAGCAGAATTCCCCACTTTTTTTTTTTTTGATTGTTGTTAATAAGAGTGCCTCATAATTTGGTTTTGTTTTATCATTTCTTTTAGTTTAGAATTGCATCAAACATTTTTGGTAAAAATTCTATTAAATGATGTTTCCTTTGCAGTGCATCAGGGTTCACATAATGTTACTTTATCACACACATTATTTATGATACTTAGTTTTGATCAGATTTTTCCAATATAAAGTTGCCTTTCCCCTTTGTAATTTAAGTATATGAGTGATATTTGTTGTTTGTTTTGCTTTTGTTTTGTCCACATCGAACTGTGCTCAGAGCTTATTCTTGACTCTGTGCTCTCAGGGATCTCAGGGAACACTCCTGGCAGTGCTCTGGGGACCATATATGGTACCAGAGTTGGTCATATGCAAGGGAAGCACTGAAAGCCCTGTACTATCTCCCTGACCCCTGAATGATATTCTTAATCACTAGATAATAAGTGAGATACTATCAGTAGTCTGCTTTCCCAACAATATTTCAACCATTGTTTTTATTTTTATGTTTCTGAGGAATTGAACTCATATGAGACCATAAAGATGCAACATATGCACTCTACTACTGAGCCACATTCCCAGCTGCCCATTGGTTTTTAAGATCTATTGATAATCCTTGCTCAAATCACTTATTTCATTGACTAAAGGGTTTTTTTTGTTTATTTTTTTTCCTCAAAAAACATTCCATAGCTGGAGATATAGCTGAGTGATAAAACACGTGCGTTAGAAGTGTGAGGACCTGTCTAACCCAAACATGAAAGCTTGTAACTATCTCACAGTGATTCAATAAAATTTAAAAAAAAAAAGCAAAAAAAAAGCAAAAAGAAGTGTGAGGACCTGAATTCAATCCCTAGCACGTCAAAACCCCAAACCAAATAAAAAGAATAAATAAATAGGCAACATTCCAAGTTATCTCCTACTTTTGGTTTCTGAGATTCATCATACCAAGGCTGATCTTTTATTGTTATTGCTTGTTTACTTCACTAAATGGGTGAATATATGTTCTGAGATTCAGATGGCATCTTCATACTAGAAAATATCCTGTTCAGTATACTATCTGAATTCTGAGAATATAACCAATGAATTTTTAAAAAATCTATTAGCCATTGTTTAAAATCTCAATTTTTATCTGCTTCTTAAAAGAAACATGTCGGGAATTTTACGAAAGTTCCCCTCTATTCCTTGCTGCTTTATTAATTTAGTGATTTCCCACTAAAGAAAAAAATCATAGCAAAAAAATTGGGGGGTCTTTTTCTCCCCCTTCTGTATTTGCAAATGTTCTTTGTGCAGGTCAGAAGTAGTAATCAACTAAACAACTGCATGAACAATAGCAATTAACCTAGGAATTTTCCCAGTAACATTTCAATTATTTTTCTGGGATAGTGCTGTAATAAATAACAGAATCATTAGTTAATCAAATTACATTTTTTCTTTCCATTTTTGGGGGATTCTTATATATATTCAGGGACTTAGGGACCCTTCTAGTTATTCTTAATTAGCTTGGTCAGTGGTTTAATGTGAGGGCTGAAGTATGTGATGGTGCAGGGGACTACCTGGGACCCCGTGATAGTTCATGCTGCTTGAGGGACCATATGGTGCTGGGGTCAGCTGTACTATCTCTCTGGCTCCTACATCACATTTTTTTATTTTTTTGCTTTTTGGGTCACACCCAGCAATACTCAGGGGTTACTTCGGCTCTGTACTCAAGAATCACTTCTGGCGGTGCTTGAAGTGATTCAAGCACTTCAAGCACCATATGGGTGCTGGCAATTGAACCCGGGTCAGCAGAGTTTAAGGCAAATGCCCTACCCACTATGCTATCACTCCAGCCCCCCCCCCCTTTTTTAGAATGAGGTTTAAAATAATTCTCAATCAGAAGAAATGTTAAACTGATTTTATTTATTATTATTGTTTATTTCAGAGTCAAGGGAATGAGACCCATCATTGTTAATGTATCTGGCATATTAATATGCCACGGGGAGCTTGCCAGGCTCTCCCCAGTGCAGACAGTAAACTCTCAGTAGCTTGCCAGGTTATCCAAGAGGGAGAACTAGTCTATCAGAAGTTGCATGGCTAATAAGGCACCATTGGGAAGGATGAGTAAAGAGGGGCTGCTAAAATCTTAGGGCTAGGATGAATGGAGATATTACTGGGCCTACTCGAGCAAATCAATGATCAACGGGATGACAGTGATACAGTGATACAGTCATTATTGTTTATTTAATTTTATTCAATTTTTTGGTTTGGGGACCAATCCAGAAGTGTTCAGGACTAACTACTGCCTGTGTGCTTAGAGGTCACGCCTGGCAAGGCCTGATTTAGGTCAGCCACATGAAAGGCAAGTGTTCTACCTGCTCTCCTAAAGTAAACATAATTTTGAGGGGGAAGGTGGGCCACACCCAGTAGTGCACAAGTACACAGTATTTCTTTCTTCTCTCTCTCTCTCTCTTTTTTTTGGGGGGGGGGGTTTGATCATATCTGCTGGCTCTGCACTCAGGAATTATTCCTGGCAGTGCTGACCTGGGTGTAATCCCCAGCATCCCTATGTTCTCCCGTGAGCACTGTCAGGATAGTTCCTGAGTACAAAGCCAGGAGTAACTCCTGAGCATTGCCAGGTGTTGGACCCAAAAAGCTCCCCCACCAAAAAAAGAGAAAAGTTCCACCAGAAAACTTAAAAAATCCCAAAACCAAATATAGTTTCTTCCAGGCTTGAGTTAGATTTTGAAGATACTGGAGACTAAAGTAACAGTTTGTAAGAAAAATGTCTTAAAGTAAATTTTCTCAACTAAATGGCCTTTCCCTATTAAGTCCAGAATAATAGAATACTGTAGTGTTGAGAGATGTCAAAAGGATACCAGTCCTACTCTTGAATTTTTTTTGTGTCTTAGCACCCATTTTCAATTTGTTTTATCGCAAAATATTGTTGGGTATGAGTAATAAAAGAATACACTAAGCTGGAATATTTCTAGTGTTCAGCCTCTTTCTATTTCCCCTCCTTATTACACAGGAAGCAGGCAGTCTCTAACCTAATTAAGAGGTCAGCTCTCTTCTTTTAAAACATTTTTTAAAAATTCTAAATTTTATTTATTTATTTTTTATTGAATCATTGTGAGATACAGTCACAAAACTTTCATGTTTGAGTTTCAGTCATACAATGATCAAACACCCATCCCTCCACCAGTGCACATTTTCCACCACCAATGTCCCCAGTATCTCCCTCCCACCCCATTCCCACCCCTCCTGCCCATGTGGCAGATAATTTACCCCATACTCTCTCTACTTTTGGGCATTATGGTTTGCAATATAGATACTTGAGAGGCTATCCCATTTGGTCCTTTATCTACTTTCAGCACACATCTCCCATCCAGAACTATCCCTCCAGCCATCATTGACTTGGTGATCCCTTCTCTATTCCAGCCACCTTCTCCCCCAGCTCATGAAACAGGCTGCCAAACATGGAGCAATATTCCTGGCCCTGTCTCTACTGTCCCTGGATGTCAGTCTCATATTATGTTATTTTATATTCTGCAAATGAGTGCAGTCATTCTATGTCTGTCCCTCTCTTTCAGTCAGCTCTCTTTATTCCTTGACTTAGTGAATATGTCTGCTTTTGTAAACAATATTAAGAACATTTTCATTTTACTGTGAACTCAATGTGTTGATTTCCAAAAAATTACGATTCTTTAAATAATTTACTGTTTTTGGTATTGTAACAAGGTTTGATTGTCAAAGATTGCTTTAAGGGCTGGAGTAGTAGTCAGTAGATAGGGCATGTGCTGAGCATGTGGTTGACATGGGTTCAATCTCTGGCACCCCATATTGACCCGTGAACCTGCCAGGAGTGATCCCTGAGTGCAGAGTTCAGAATAAGCCTGAGCACAGTTGGGTATGTGCCCCCCCTCATGGCTTCAAAAAAAGGGATTTATTTTAATTTTGTATATATTATCTTTATTTTTCAAAGAAATATTTGACCATATTAACTATATTATCAAACCCAAATTCATTAACAAATTTAGGTTTCTTGAAAATTCCTATTGTTTTCATGTTTTTTGACATTGTAAGTGCATATTCACTATTAATAGGACGTGTTCATTTTGTTAGGTGTTTCTTTTTATTTGTTTGTTTTGGGGACACCTGGTGGTGCTTAGGGTTTACTCCTGGCTGTGCACTACAAGTTCATTCCTGATGGGGCTTGGGGGACCATATGGAGTGCTAGGGATTGAACCCAGGTTAGCAGGTGCAAGAAAAGTGCCCTACTAATGTACTATCTCTTTGACCCTTATTCTTATGAACAGATTCTAAAAAGCTCATCAATTACAAATGATAGCAAGTAAGGTACTTAAAATTTATAATAGCTACTCTTTTTTTGAAAATTATAAATCTATTTTACTTCATTAATATGATATTATTAATGTACATAGCCCTTATGTTTTTCAGTCTGAATAATAATTTTTTAAATCAAGTTGTAATAATTTTACTTTTATCTTTCCATTAACAAGCACTAAGTCTTATCATTTATTTCTTCCTTTTTTTTTTTTTGTTTTACTCTTTCTCCAATTTTATCCCTTTATATCAGGCAAGGCTTACAAGCTAAAAATGACAAAGCTAGAATTATTTCAGCTTTCTCTGATGTTGGTTTTAAAGAGCAAGAAGGTAAATATAACAAGTTAGAAGGGGAAATTTCACAAGAACTTCTAGAAAACAGTAACAGAAATGAAACAGAGGTAAGAGAAAGTAGAACTCTTTTAAAAACTGATAAATACTACCGTCAAGAAGAATCAAACTACAAGAATTGGAAAAAGATATCGTCTCAGAGCCAGGAAACAGAATTCCCAGCTCTCTCTAATTTTGACCTTCAGTTTGAAGCGTCTTTTTTCTCCAGATATTCTCGGAAATATAATACAATGGACAGGCAAAGAAAGAAGAAACCTTTACATAGTCATGATGGGGATAGTGAAAGAAGACAATATAATAGATCAAGAACTAAGACCAACTTCAAATGTATATATTTTGACACTGAAAATTGTAACTTTTGCCACACTGAAAAGAAGAACCATGGTCACACAATTTTACATCCCTGCAAAAATGGACTTGTAGTTGAGAGTGGCATGCCAGCCACTAAATTGGAAATTCAAGATCATGACCTTCCTGGTTGTTTTGAGAACTATGAAAAATCACCTGACTGTAAGCAGCATGTCACTAATTTCACTGCATTAGATATTTTTGAAGATCCTACTAGCAGTTCTTCTGATGAATGTCTGGGTTCTCCCATTTCTGACAAACAAGAATGTTTACTATCACCAACATGGTATTCATCCAATAACTGTCATAGTGGAGGATTTACTGAAGAGTGTTATATACAAAGCCCTGACTTTTCTATACAAAGAGTGAACTGTGATGCAAATAGACTTGGGTGTGCCATCAAAGAGATGATTCCTTCCTCTACTGAGGAACCTAAGGATGACTATATTGATACTATGGATGAACTTCAGTGTTTGGTAGAAACGGTATCAGATTATCTAGTAGAGAAAGAAGAGGAGAGTAATAGATTTGGTTCCCATTCAGAAACTAAAATAACATTTAAACACAATAGTACTATTAATAACGAACCAAAAATGCTTGAAGATCAAACAGCTCCTTTCACTGATGTCAAGTATGATAAAGACAAGTCCTTTTTTTCTGAGCTGAATGGAATGAAATGTGCTGTTGGTTCTTTATTTGGCTCACTCACAGAAAAGGTAGGGTCTGGTACAAAACATCTAACAACCTCTATGGGGAAGTTGGTTTATTTGGTTCCAGAGAAAACAGAAATTATTAATCAAACAGAGACAATTAATTCAGGATCTGAACCTGAAGACAAGTCAGTATTGGAGAAGGAGCTTTTCATGCAATGTCCAATAGCAGTTCAAACAGTTGCTAGTAAGGATATTGGCAAACAGGGTAAAACCTCTGGAGATGTGCAAACAGGTAATAAAACCAAAAGCTCAAGCATTCAAAATGCTACAGAAACTATTGGAAGGCACTCAGGTTCAGAGAGTCAGAGTTCTGTTATAAAATCTGTTTTCAGCATGCTAAATCCATTAAAGCTCTTTTCAGAAAAAGAGGATTCTAAAAAAGATGAGTGGGGCAAACAAACAAGAGAGGAAAACTTTATTGCATGTAGTTTGGAAGTTAGTCAGAGGGAGGACCCCATAGTCAATGATTGTAGCCTTGTCCCTTTAGAAAATAGTGATGGAGAAGCTACCAACATATCAAGTGATAATTTATTTTCCCAAGTGACCAAAGAACCTTCAAACCTAGTCAGTTCTGAAAGTAAGAAAGATGATATTGAGGGTCTATTGGAAAGAACACCTTGTGAAGATCTCTGTCTTTTACCAGATCAATCAAAAATATGTGTCAAAAGTACTTTGAGACATCCTTGGATAGTTGGCAGTAGAAGTGCAAATGAAGAGCCTTGTTTAAAGCTTTTAGAAGAAGATAAAGTTATTAGTGGTGATGATGATTTCCTTGAGCCACTCAGAAAATCCTTTAGCCATTTCTTGCTCACTGCCCCTGAGGAATGTTCAAAAGAAACTTTGTCAGAATCTGTGAAAACTCAAGAATTGGAAGAAGATATATTAGAATGCTCTAGGAAAGGACATTCCTTTTCCTTCCGTGGAAAACTACAAATTCCATTTTCAGGAGTTCTTAGTCATTCAAAAAAAAGGCAGGATATAAAAGAGAAAAAAAGCATTTTTCCTTTGTTTAATTTACTTTTCACTGATAGTCATATGGATATCAATGACCAGCCTGTTTATGACTCAGCGGTAGCCATTGATGAAGAGAGCCAAAGAAATTGCCTTAAAAATCCCATACTTGGTTCAACAAAATCTAGTTCAGTTTCAAATATTCCTAAGAATCTAGGGAAACATAGATGTTCAGATAAATTAAATAAAAAACAACAACAAAAATCCCCTGAAGCTGCCAAAATGAAAATATTAAAGTGTGATTCAGTTCCAAATATTAATAATGAACTTGGGGAATTCGAAAGTAAAGAAGAATTAAATCCAAGTGACAACATAGCAGTAGATAATTGTGAAAGAGATAATTTAGGCACCCCTCAAGTTGTACCTAAAGAATATATGCTTTCATGTTCTTCAGGAAAAAATAAAAATCTTACACAAGTGGTAACGATACTGGACTCTTATGCATTCACTTCTACCATTACAGAATCTACTTTAGTTAATGTAACTAGTCAAGACAAAGTTTTAGATAAAGCTTACAAGAAAACCAAAGAAAGTAGTCTTTCTGGTCTACGTAACAAATTTTCTTCTCTTGAAAACTTGTCTACACAACAAAAATTAAATTTGAGAAATGATGACTCCCGTAGCAGGAATAATATCCCAAGTTTACCCTCTAGAATTTTAAATCCAATTTCATATAGCAGTATGACTGAGTGTAAGCCAAATGAAGTAAAGTCTCTGTCTTATGATGGCAATAAGAGTTTGAATGGAAGTAAGTATTTCACTTTGGATGAGATTTCTGTTACTTCATGTGTTACTTCTGAGAACCAGAGGAATCATACTGAAAGGCAAACTTCTGGCTCCATAAAAAGCGTTTTGCCATTACCTAAGGAAAGCATACCATTATTTGGTGATTGGGTTAGCAATAATTGCTCTCCTACATGGAAAAATCAGCAAAGTGAAAAGTGTTCCTGCTCTTCTGGGAACAATGTACTCTACTATGCTCCAAGAGCTCAGCAGGGTTTCTTAGAGAAATCTTTGACTAAGAGGCTAACACCACATCAGGTTCTTGAGGCAAAACTACATGAAAACGCAAACAGTTTAAACCCATCTATCCTAAATACTAACATTTCTAATAAATCAAACCAGTGTCAGGTTTTTGAAGAGATGAATGATCTGTTCTATTATGAATGGGACTCTGATATAAAAGATTTCTCAAAAAATTCCAAAAAACTCCAGTCAGTTTATTACATGTTGAATCAGAATATATTACCATCAACTGATGTTTTCTTATGGCCTGATTTAGAAAACCCAGCAATAAATTTTTACCAAGAAGATCCTAATGCAAATATCTTAGATTGGGGAGTGAATCCAAACAGTGTCCTTTGGTATGACTTACCATATGAATCATTCAACCAGTCATCATTTAATGAAGATTGCTTAATAAGAGGTGATATGTGGGCCGCTAACTCATTACATGAAAATTCTAACCTTCTAATTAATGATAGTAAAATCTCATTAGAATTGCCTGTAGACTTAAGTTGTTCAAATTGTGAAACTACATATCCTGTGGTTGATCAAGCATCAAGAATAGATGAAAACTTTGGGTGTTCAAGTGTTGGTTATGAATACCAGGAATGGCTGTCATGTCTTGAAAATGGAGTGTGGTGGCCATCAGATAGTGGAGATTGTGGATATTATATGTTCCATGATGGTCAATATATCTATTCATTTCTCACTGATTCTACTGGTGAGTATGCTTATTTATTTATACCTGATTATTGTTATCAAGATTATTTGAATTGGAATTTTCAGTCAGATGATCTGTCAAACACTGTATTAGTTGACAACATTACTTCTCCCTGTAGTTTTAAAGTACTTGACAAAGAAGATGAATTATTGTGGTATGTTGAAGAGGAACCAGTTGATGATCCCCTTGATTTATCGGTAGTTTTGCCAAGGAGTGAGGAATCAATATATGTAAATTTAGAAACCTTTTCACAAGTTTTTGAAGAGTCAAGTAATGACCAAAGGGATCAGGCATTAGATTTTTCATGCTATAATACTAAAAAATTTAAAGAGGATTTCGGGCCTTCTGAAGACAGGTTCTGTTATTCTGAAGACCTCAAATATATGTTGGATCTCAGAAATCAGCCTCAAACTGTTGGTTATCATGTCTTAAGTAGAGATCAAATTATAGAGGGAGACATTCAGTCTTTAGCTAAAGATTCATCACTTCACCAATCCAGTTTCCAGTTGCCTCACTCTTACTCTAAAGAAGCTGCCTCTTTGGTTCATCTTGAAAATATGACTAATCTCTCTCAGCAAGCAGATGATATTTCATCATTGAGCAGTGTGACTTCGTTGTTTCCTACTTTGGGTGCTTTGGTTGAAAGTACCTTGAGTTTTGATAAAAATGAATCCTTAGAGACTCTGGTCATACAGAAAATGCAGAAAATGGATCAACAGTCTAAATTAGAGCTTTCAAGTGATAATGTTCAGTCACTGATCTTGAGTAAGCAATTAGAGAATAACTCTCAAAATGAGCAGAAAATTCTTATCAATGTTTCAGAGAAAAAGATACTATCCAATGTTCAACAATCAGAACTTACTAAGAATAAAATGCTAGAAACTCCTTTAAATAAAAACATTCATGTGAAAAAACAAAATTTGTTAAAAAATGTGTTTCAGGTAAGCCAAACAACTCCTCAGACTAAATCAGGAATAGGTGATGATGAAGTCATCAAAGTTGATTCTATTTCAGTTCCTCTTCCATCACAGATTAGTAGTGGCGAACACAAGAATTCTAAGTTTCCCCAGGACCAGTCTTTCAATGAATCTGAGAGAACATTATTTAAAAGTGCATTGAAATTCTTTGGTAGGGGAGAAGACTCTTCAGTAAGTTCAATAGAAAATGAAAAACATGCATCTGGATTTTTGAACCTCTTTAAAATACAGGTGAATAAAGAGGAATCCTCAAACTTTGGAAAGAATGGTGATAAAAATAAAAAGCTATTTCATGAAAAGAAAGAATCTGGTATTTCAAATATTTTTGATGTGTTTGGGGACTTTTTAAAAAGCAATGCAACTCATACACAAACATCTGAAAATATGTCTGTGTTTTCAGTGACTAATAATGAAGTCAAGTCAAATCTTAAATCTGAACAAGCAACTAACCAGGTTGTTGAGAATTCTCCTGCTGAACCAATTACCTCTAAAGGGAAGGTTAGAGTTAGAAGTTTGATTAAACAGAGTACTATTGATGAGAGTATGCTAAAAGAATCACCTGTTAGGGAAATTCAGGGTAATCATTTGACTGAAAAAAATGAACCATCCAGAGACGACCTAATCCAGCAGTCATCAAAAATATCTTTCCTATCAAGTTGTCTTAAAGAATGTCCCAAATATTCTTCAGTAGAAACTAGTAGTAAATCTATAGTGACAGAATCTCTAGAAAGTAATACAATATCTTCTGATATTCCGAATAGAAGAAATTCAAATGAACAGGATCAGTTTTCTGACAAAGACTGGGGTTTTTCAACTGCCACAACATTTTCATCCCAACCAGAGTTGCCAACCAGAAAAAGTATATTTTCTTTCCTGACAGGATCAAAAAAATCTGAGAACAGAGCCTTTCCTATTGTACCAAGAATGAAGGATGCCTCTCATGGTAGCTCTTTTGGTTTCTTTAACTTACCCTTTTTTGATGAAAAACAGCAGTCTCATGGGGGACAACATAAACTTGCAACTATTGCTCCAGTGACTACCCAACCTTCTAAGAAGCCAAGTGTTTTTGTAGACACATGTGATGCAATGACTAAAGGTTGCAATGGAAATAGGTATAGCATAGTCCAGGAAGTAATTCATGAAGAACAAATGACTCCCTGTGCTTCCATTAGCAAAATCATTGAAGTTACCGCCCTTCCAGGTGAGATGAATGTAGATGAAAACTATCAGGGAAAACTGAGCACCCCTCATGGACCAGAGACATCTCTAGCAGGTTTCCAGGTAAATCAATTGCAAAAAGATACTGTTCCTTGTACCCCAGGATTTCAGTCACAGGCTGAAGTACCAATCATTGATCCAGGGACCGTGGGGGTAGATCTCCATAAAAAAAAGGCTATCATTCAGGAAAGCCTCCCAAATGACTCACTGACCAAGTCTCTTTCACAGGGAAACCATATGACTGAAAAGCTAAACAATTTTGACACTCAGAACCACCAAAATGAAAGTTTTACTAGTGACCCTTTCAATTTGCCATTAGAAAAGATCCCTGAAGAGACCTTATCACAGACCTTGGAGACAACCTGTTCCTCTGCAGAGACAGGGTGTACAGAACCCTTCCAGAACCAAAATAGAGATAAAGATGAAGACCAATCTGTATTGGGCTCTTCAGTAGAAGTGTTATCAGAGTTTGTAACCAAAGTGAAATCTTTTTCTGGATGTTTAATGGAATCTCCCAAAACTTTCTCTGGACTATTCTCCTCTCTACAACATCCAAAGAAAAACTCCTTTTTCTCTCTTTCCTCTGGTGCATCCTCTCAGCCCCTCAAAGGTGAGTTATTTGAAATTTTCAAGAATATCAAACCAGAGATAAATGTACAAAAATCACCTGTCTCATCTTCTTCATGGCTTCAAAATGATAGTTCCAGAGAAACTATAGGATCAATATCTCCAAAAAACTTGTGTGGAGATGTTCCCTCTGCAACATTAAACTCAGAATTTACTCTTTGTAACAGTACTATGACTGTGGTTAGTTCAAAGTCAGACGTGGAGACTTTGATAGATGATTCTAAACTAATGACTGAAATAGAAAACAATAGTATTACTGGCAGTATTAAGGAGCCAAATGATTCTGAAATATTTGGGGCTTCATCTTTCTCAGGGGATGATACTAGACAAGGAGTATTATCTCTGAGTGATGAAGGAGATATGGGAATATTGCAGGCTACAGATACAGAGGCATCAATGGAAGCAGAACATACTTCATTGTCAGCACATATGAATTCAGATCCTACCTGTACTGCCAAAGATTATATTTCTTCAAGTCAGTCACTTCTTTCTTTTGATCCAGAACAAGCTATGCAGTCTTCTTCCACAAACCAAGACTTTTTGGGTCCACAGACAACTAAATTACCAGAAACTAATACTATGATTTCCAGTGAGACAGGTGTCAGCCAGAGTGCCACACTGGAAACCCAAGGGAACATTTCTCACCCTCTGTTGGAGAAACCTATGCTTTATTCCAAGAAAAGTTGTGAGATACTTGATGACCAGAAAGACCCATCTGAAGTCCCTCAGGAAATAGAGCAGCCAAGACCTTTTTCAGTACAAAACATGAGCAATTGGACAAAGCTCAGTTTTCCATCTTCTGCCACTGACTATAGGAAATCATTGAGCTCTTTCTTTTCCCCACCTTCCTCTTCAGTAAACAGAGCAGTGGATATTGGTTTCATATCCAGCTTTAAGAAGTTGTCAACTCTGTTTGAAGGAGGAAGTGACAAGAAAGGAACTCTAGAGGTAAATGATACAAAACCAAGTTTTGGAAAAAATCTAGATCTGTCAAGCCATTGGCCAAAAGAGAACAAAGAGGACCATGAACAAATGCCTTCAGAAACCTCCTCTCCGGTTTTGGTTATCAGCAGTCATCAGAACCTTAACTCCATTGAGACTGACAAAGCTTGGGAGTCTCATCAAATGTCTGTAAACAGTGCTGAGTCAATTAACTCCTGTTCTCAGCCCCCTTGGAACCCTGAGCAGATGGAGGCCAATCCACGTATATTTACTCTTGAGCTCACTGTTTCTGGAAAAATGGAAGACCAGCAAGAAATCCAAGCATCTGAAGAACACTGGGATACCAAAGACAACCTCTTTAATCCTACCCATACTTTAGGTAGCCATGAGAAAAATCCTTGTACTGCCCCTCCATTACCTTACCAGTCAGAAGAACAAGAAGAGGAGATGGTGTCTGCTAGCACTGACTCTGTTTCGAATGAACAACATCCAGTTACTCTGCATGACAGCAAGGAACTGACGATCATCCAAAGGCCTGTTCTCAGCTAAAGCATCATAAATGATTTTAAGGATTGACCATTTATGATGCAAATGAATTTGTGCTAGATTAGTCATAGACTGCCTTATATTCTTTTTGTCCTTCCTGTGTATTTCCTAGCCCCTGAGCTTCATATTAGCTTCATGTTAATACCAAGAAATAATGTGTGGGTCTTTACATCCTCTACTTTTCTAGTGATAAATCTAAATCATTTATTAGGACAAGGCTTAAAGAAAAGGTTTAAAGATTTAAGTATTTACTTGTTGTGGGTTCTTCTGCCTTCAGTAACACAGAATGCAGATGGGCTGGCAGGAAGTCATTGAATGTTGCATGTTATAACCACATTATCTGCTCTGGTGCTTCTTTGGGCCTTAGGCACTTGCATCTGTAATAGATAGGGAAAAACCAACTTTTCTAGGTCTTCTAACATGCAATGAGGCATTCCAGTGGCTATGAGGGTATTAAATGAGGCATTCCAGTGGCAATGAGGGTATTAAAGCACAAAGCACATGATTGCTGGGTATAATCTATATTTTATGTAATATAATCTGTATTCCACATGATTTATATAGCTTCTTCTAGAGTATCAGTCTCTTTCCATCTTTCTTTCTTTCTTTCTTTCTTTCTTTCTTTCTTTCTTTCTTTCTTTCTTTCTTTCTTTCTTTCTTTCTTTCTTTCTTTCTTTCTTTCTTTCTTTTTTTTTTGCTTTTTGGGTCACACCCGGCGATGCACAGGGGTCACTCCTGACTCTGCACTCAGGAATCTCCCCTGGCCGTGCTCAGGGGACCATATGGGATGCTGGGATTTGAACCCGGGTCGGCCGCATGCAAGGCAAACGCCCTACCTGCTGTGCTATCTCTCCAGATTTTTTTTTTTTGCTTTTTTTTTTTTTTGTGAAGACCACTTTGAATAAAACTATCTGAAAGGGTTGGGATAGGTCTTAAAAATTGTTACCAACTCACTTTGGAAAAGGATTGAATCACTTAGATTTAGTGAGTGATTCAAGTAATTTCTAGTTACTGCTTTTCTTTCTGTTTATTTACTACAGCTGATATCTCTGATAAAAGGGGAACATATTTCCTGCTCAGTATGGAAATTTAGGTCTTGGAGAAAGGGTTAAATTGGCCTTCAAGTTCAGAGAGCCTTTCTATATGGCCTTTTAGAGTTGGACTTTTCCCACTTTATTAAAAACTGATCTTAATCCTCATAGGCAAGTTCATCTTTAGGGTGTTCCCTATGCTACCAGGAATATCGTTGTAACATCCTTTTCTCTAAGACCATTCACCCCAGGACTTTGTTGATTCTAGCCTCCATCTTACAATAACTACCATTTCCAGTCATGCAGATGGCTGAGAGATGATCGAAAAACATGTCCACTATCCTTTGCACATTTTTGGGACAGGCATTTAAATTATAATTGTAAAGAAAGAAATGCCCTAAATTTAATAAAAAGCAGGAAAGGGAATGGAATTATTTTTTGTTTTTGGGTCACACCCAGTGATGCTCAGGCTCTGCACTCAGGCTCTGCACTCAGGAATCACACTTGGCTCTGCACTCAGGAATTACTCCTGGCAGGGCTTGAGTGACCATAAAGAATGCTGGGGATTGAACCCAGGTCAGCTGCACATAAGGCAGATGCCCTACCTCCTGTACTATCGCTCTAGCCTCAAAGGAATGGAATTTTTATCCACTTTTATCGCTAAAGAAAATTAGGACACTTAAGACACAGCCACTGGACAGATTGCTTTAGATGACTGAATAAAGAATTTTCAGCATAAATAGCTGTTTTAATCATTCTTTTAAAAATACATATAATTAAAAGTATAGTTTGGGTAATATGGTCATAATAATGTTCATGTTTTAATTATTCTTAGAATATCACAGGATAAAATATTTTATGTCTTTGGGCAACACCTGGTGGTATTGGGGCTATTCCTGGCTCAGTCTTTGGGACACCATATATTGAGATCAAACCCAGGGTTTTAGCATGCGAAGCATGTGCTCTAGTCCTTGGAGCTATCCCTGAGCCTCAGGATGAGGCATTCTCTTTGCTTTCTGTTTTGGGGCCACCACCAGCACTGCTTGGATCCTCAGGGGTTGCTCCCAGATGTTCTCAGGAACTATTCAGTGCCAGGAATGGTCTCCTGCATGCTAAGCAAGTGCCTCTGCTTGTTAAACTGGAGTCCCAGCCCCAGAATAAAGTATTCTTCAATGTCTATTGCTGTGTTCTGGCAGTGTTAGAGAACACAGCTTGTTTTGTTTTCCCTATTGTTGTGCTGTATTAGTTCTTAGTTCTTCTAGATTATGAAGTATGGTCCTCTCTTCCCATGAACCTCCTGTTTTTGATTCTTGCGTCTGGTATCATTATTTCTTGGATTTAGCACAACTTTTGTCCAGGTCTTTAGGATGCATTATTTACTCATGCCTCTTCTTTTTATTCCCACAGCCCCACTGGCAGTAGTAGGTATGGCTCCTCTTGTAATGTGAGTCAAGGAAGTTCTCAGCTGAGTGAACTAGACCAGTGTCCTGAACAAGATGATGACTGTCGGGAGAGGGAGTCAATTCATTCCTGTCACAGCTCTGGCAGTTTCTCCAAAGATGGCCAAGTTGGTTTTGGAGAACAAGAGAAAGACTTAGAGGTGACAAGTGAAGCCAATAAGGAAATATCATGTGACCTAAAGGAGATGAAAGAAGGTACAACAGTACATCATCCTCCAGATCTGGTGCTACACAAAGACCATGTTCTAGGCCCCCAAGAGAGGTAGGTAATAGCAGCCAAGAAGAGTTCATATGATTTCTGCTGTATCTGCTGTGTAGTATTGATGAATAAATAATTGTCATTTCGGTGCCAACAACCAAATATCATGGTGATTAGGATATCCAGACTCAACTCTGCACTGTTCCTTTTGAATCATCTTGTAATTCATAAGCTCTTTTGAGGATCTATAAAGAATATATTAGTTCTTTGTAGTCAACAGGCATTCTTGAGCCTTCAGTTCTATTTTTTATTAGTTGGTCTCACATGTGATAGCTTTTGAGCAATTAGAATTGAAACTGATTTGAGTCCTGCAGGTTATTTCATTCAAAGAAATTTGGGGGTTGGGGGGGAGGCAGAGAGATAGTATAGAGATTGAAGTGTCTGTCTTGCATTTGCTGGCCCAGATTCTTCCCAGTAGAGTAGCCCCTGAGCACCACTGTATATGACTAAGCTCTCTAAGATTACCCTCCCCTACCCGCCCCCCAAAAAAACCCCAAAGAAATTGCTTTAGGATGTCTTTACAGCATAGCAGTATTTTTACTTCTTTTGTTAATATTGCTTTCTGCTTTTTTATTTTCTCACTGTGAAAACCAGTGTAGAGCTAAAGAGATTTTTGTCTAGAAGTCAGTTTTTTTTTTAAAATTATTTCATTGAATCACCAAGTGGAAAGTTACAAAGTTCTCAGGCTTATATCTCAGTTATACAATGCTCAAACACCCATCCCTTCACCAGTTCCCATATTCCACCACCAATAAAAACAAGAACAAAACAAAAACAAAAAAGAAGTCAGTTTTAATCTACTTTTGTTTCCCAAGGCCTAGAAGTATATCTGGCAATTGTTACATTTTAAGATAGCTCATTTAACAGTCTTATAATATGTTGCGGAGTTTGATTTATGTTATTCACTGTCATCCCGTTGCTCATTGATTTGTTCGAGCAGGCACCAGTAACGTCTCTCATTGAGAGACTTATTGTTACTGTTTTTGGCATATTCAATACTCCACGGGGAGCTTGCCAGGCTCTGCCTCGCGGGGTCGATACTCTCGGTAGCTTGCCGGGCTCTCTGAGAGTGGCGGAGGAATCGAACTCGGGTTGGCTGCATGAAAGGCGAATGCCCAACCACTGTGCTATCGCTCCAGCCCGATTTATGTTATTAAATTGGTCATTTGAGTAACTGATAGATTGGGGCAGAACAAGATTTCTCAGTCCTGACACTTTTGGTATTTTGGGCCAGATAACTCTTTCTTATGGGGAACTGTTATGCTATTAAACTCTGTAGGATTTCTTTTTTATTTTTTTAATTGTTTAGAATAATCTTTATTTGGCTTTAATAAACAAAAACATCTGAAGGTAGCTTAAAAGCATATGTCATTTGAGAATTTTTTCCCTATTGTTTGCATTTTGAGTCAGCAATACTTTTTTAAATTTATTTTTACATTTATTTATTTATTTATTTATTTATTGAATCACCATGTGGAAAGTTACAAAGCTTTTAGGCTTAAGTCTAAGTTACACAATACTCAAACACCCATCCCTTCACCAGTGCACATATTCCACCACCAAGAGCCACAGTAAACCTTCCTCCCACCCCTCCACCCCACCAGCCCCCCACCCTGCCTGTAAACTCTGTAGGATTTTTAGTAGCAGCCCAAACCTGCACACTAGTTACCAGTAAGTGCCCTTAGTTGTGCCAACCAAAAATGTCTTCAGTTATTGCTGGATTTCCTAATGAGAACAAAACTACCTCTGAGTGAAAATCACTGGAGGAAAGTGGTAAGGTCTTAAATTCTCAAACTTAGCCTAGTATTTATTAGACTTAATTATTATTAGATTATTTTAGAACATGTTTACTAGACTTACTAGTTAAAAAAAATAATGAGACCTCTCACTGAAAGATAAAAGTAGACAGCTCTTCTCTCTCTCTCTCTCTCTCTCTCTCTCTCTCTCTTTCTCTGCAAGGGATGAGGGGCACACCTGGCAGTGCTCAGGATTTACTCATGACTGTGTGCTCAAGGATCACCCCAGGGGGCCACATCGGGTGCTGGGTGTGAAACTTGGGTTAACTGTGTGCAAAGCAAACACCTCATCCGCTGTCCTATCTCTCCAGCCCCTGGAAAACAGATTGTCAACCTAGAGAGATAGCTTAGTGGACTGAGTGTGTGCTTTGCATGTGGGAACTCCAGACACTGGCATCACCAAAAATTGTTTTGCAATTCAAATATCCTCATGCACACAGGCAAGGCAAATGAGCCACATCCCTGGCCCATGACTTTAACTATTTTTAAGGTATGTTCTTTTTTTTGTTACAAGTTTTTCGGAGGAGAATGCATCTTCACCATTTACCCAAGCCAAAGCTCACTGGATCCGAGCAGTCACCAAGGTTCGACTACAGCTGCACGAGGTAGGAAATCTGTTAATTTAGTATCAGCTGGATGTTTTTCCTTTGAAATTGGGAGACATGTTGCTGGAGATACAATCAGTGATAGCTGTTTGACAGATACTTCTGGGAATGCATGGATATGGTAAGCTAGAACCATAAGAGAGGAGGTGGCTTCTGGTTTCCTTCTTTGCAAATTAATAGAAATATAATGTGCCTAGTGGGTTGATAGCCTGAAGTAAAGTTAAAAGCTTTTCAAAATCGTTGTCACCTTGAGGCCATTTCATTTTTTACTAGATACAGGGAAACTGTTTCAAGACTTTTTTACTTAAGTCAGCTATCTCCTATGTCCAGTCAATTAAGTACTATCAGCTGAGCTGTACAAGTTTAGAAATTTTAGAGTATTTACAAAAATCTTCACATGTTTAAAGTCCAAAACATCAAAACATTAAGATTTCAAGCTGTACATGTAAAAGAATAAAAATGAAGAGTAATGCTTTTCATTTTCAGTGTTACAAACTTAAAATGACCGTATCTGTCAGTATGGTCATTTAGACAGACATTTTAATTTTCTTTCCATTTTACACTGAAGTGGTGGAATTTAAAATATTTTTAACAATAGTTTCAGATATACAGTGTGCAACACCACCCCACCACCAGAGCGCCAGCATCACTTTTGTCTCCCAAACCTTCAGTGATTTCACAAACTGTTTTGTAGGCTAACTCTCAGGTTCTCTTACCATTGGCCATTTGGTATTCCTCTACTATGTTTTATTTTTAAATGATAAGTTGTAGTTTGTAATACAAAACCTAGAATCTGTTAAAAATGCATGCAAACTCACATGCATACAAACTCACATGTATACTCACATGTAAACTCACATGAACACAATATTTTGAAATAAAAATTAGGGAAACATTGTCAAAATAGTATAAAGAACTCTCTTATCTTTCTCACCCAGATGTCCCAATTGTTAATATTTTACCATATTTCCTTTATCACCTTCCACCCATTATTATCTTTTTTTGGAAACCCTTGAAAGAAAGTTGGAAAGCTGATGTGACATCACTTCTGTCACCTCGAAATTTCCTGTTTGTGTCTTCCCAAAAGAGTAAGGTTATTTTTCTTTTGAGGAGAGTATAATAATTCAAAGCATTAACCCAGCCACTATTACATTTTTATTAAGACCCCATGCAAATTTTCTAGACTTTATAACAAAGTCTCTTTCAAAGGTGTACTATTGGTGCCATTTGTTAGTTAGTAACTGTAAAAAATATTGTTGTATAATTAATACTTTAAAAATGCTTGTTTTGTACTTTTTACATTTAAATTTTGTATTATAATACCTTAACAAAATTATACATATACATTTGTTATCTATTTAAATTTACATAATTAAAAATTTTAATTCTTTAAAAATTAAGATGGGATATCCTTGGTAGCTTGCCAGGCTCTCCAAGAGGTATGGAAAATGAGTAGGGAGTGTCTTATGATGTGTCGCACAGCTGCAAAAGTGTTCATATGATCCAGGAATATGTTCACTCGTATGTGAAGCTACCCGTGATGTATTCGATTTTCCAAAAGTAGTAACAACAACGTGCTCTTCATGTTCCTGGAGCAAGCAGACGCCATTGGGCTACACTAGCACATGACAGGATGAATGGAGATGTTACTGGCGCCCGCTCAAGCAATCAATGAGCAACAGGATGACAGTGATAGTGATACAGTGAAAAATTAAGGCACTATGATTTACAAACTTGTTTATAATAGAGTTTTTATATCCAGCAACAATCCCACCATCAGTGTCCCCCTCCCTTCACTAATGTTCCTAGTTCTCTTCCATTCTCCAGCATGTCCCCTTGGAAAGTTTATAACAAAGTTATTTCCTATTACTTGCTCCAACAAAATTTAAAGGAATGGCAAATGGAATTATCAGAAACTAATATAAGTCTGTTTGTGATAATTGATTGCTAAGTGATTTTAGCCAATATAAATAAGATGTTAATTCATTATTAAAAATTTACAGAATTCCTTATCAAGTTAAGAGTAAACATACCTTTCTTGGGGCTGGAGAGATAGCACATCGGGTAGGGTGTTTGCCTTGCACGCGGCCGACCCGGGTTCAAATCCCAGCATCCCATATGGTCCCCTGAGCACGGCCAGGGTTAATTCCTGAGTGCAGAGCCAGGAGTAACCCCTGTGCATCGCCAGGTGTGACCCAAAAAGCAAAAAAAAAAAAAAAAAGAGTAAACATACCTTTCTTAATCTAGTAGAGAGCAACCATATGCACTGTTAATGAGTATCATACTCAATATCATATGTTGTGTAGTTTGTCCTGTACTAAAGGAAGCCCTTCTAATGCTTCTTGCAAAACTAGTTTCAAGGCTATGAATTACCTAAACTTTTGACTGTCCATAAAGCTCTATATTGTTCCTTCAAATCCAAATGGTAATCTAGCTAAATGAAGTATTCTTGGTGAGGTGTTTATTTCATTGAGTTTTTGTATTATATCCCTCCATATTCTTCTGGCTCTTTCAATTAATAGATAAGCTGTATATCTAATAGGCTTTGCTTTGTACGTAAGTTCCTTTTTTGATCTTGCTGCTTTCAGTGTTCTGTCTTTATATTTGGATTTTATCATTTTGATGACAGTGTGTCCTGGAGTATTTCTAGCTGAGTCTGTTTTCATTGGAACCTTTCTAGCCTCCTGGATCTTGGTGCCTTTATTCCTCAACTCTGGGAAATTCTGCATAAAATGTGGGGGAAAAAAAGAATAAATAAACATTATTCCTTACCCTTTGCAGAGATAGCATGTTGTTGCACCAGGCATTGAATTTGTGACCTTAAACTTACATGGCAGGCATTCTAAGCACTGAACTATTTCTCTGGATCCCTGAGAACTTTTCTTCTTCTTTTTTTTTCCCAGCCATTGAGAAATTACATTTTCCCAAGCCAGAAAATGGGTGAAAATAGTACCTACCTGTTAGGATTGAAAAATCATCTAAAAAAAACTATCAGATAAAAAGAAGAAAATAGCTGTTCAGTGGTTCCACATTACCTTCATGAAAGAGTAAAACATATGATATAACTTACTGTGACTTAAAGTGTGAACTAGCCCAGTCCAGGAAATGTTTCTAGTCTAAATGAAATAATTACTAAAAATGAATTTCAGCTTTTCTTCCCTCCCCCCTTATTTTGGCCACATCCATCAGTGCTCAGTAATGGTTTTGTCTCTGTGCTCAGGGTCTCTCCTGGTAGTGCGTAGGGGAGCATATGTGGTGCCAGTAATTGAACTGGAATTGACTGCATGCAAGGCAAGTGCCTTAATCTCTCTCTGTATTATCTCTCTGGCCCATAAGATTGAGTTTTAGGAGGCAGTTTGGATTGCCATGACATCAAGCCTATGATCAGTTACTTTGTTTCACTGAAAATACTGGTCCATTACATTTTTGGAATAAAAAGTCAGATACAAACAAAAGATTTGGAAAGCATTATTTGAAAAACATAGATGCAGCTTGCCTTTCTATTCTGTTTAGTAAGCACTTATAGAAATATTTTTCAAAATCTCAGACTTTATTCTTGCTGTTTCTCCTGCATGGAATCCTTTTACCTCTCCACCTACTAACTTTTAATTCATGTCATTTAAAACTCCGTTTTTTTTAAAAAAAAATCTTCAGTCTTTTTTTTCTTTCTTTTGATTTTTGGGCCATACCCTTCAGTGGTAAGGGCTTACTCCTGGCTCTGCACTTAGGGATCACACCTGGCAGGGCCAGGGGACCACATGCAGTGTCAGGGGTTGAATTTCAGTTGACCTTGTACGAGGGAAGACCCCTCCCTACTGAACAAGCTCTCCAGTCGCACCCTTTTCTTTTTTCTTTGTGTGTGTGTGTGTGTGTGTGTGTGTGTGTGTGTGTGTGTGTGTGTGTGTGTGTGTGTCTCGGGTCAGCTGGGAGAGAAGTGTATTCCCAAACAGACTTAGGGGCCCAGGGTACTCTCGGAGATACTCAGTCAACAGAGTGATGGTTAAGTACTAGGGCCTCCAGGCCTTCATGCAGTGAAATGTGAATTGAACCCAGATCTTGCATGTTCCTGGCATAGGCCCTAACCACTATATTCTCTACCTGGCTCCTGTGCATACCTTTTCTATGCTGGTATTTACCACATGTAATTGAGGTAATTGTTTACTGTTACATCTTTATTTTCATTATACTTACATGCTCCTTGAATTCTGGGACTATGCTTTTTATTGGTAGTATTTTTGAACCCACTATAGAATCACCTTTTGTAAGAGGCCTAATTAGAAATTTCCATTACCATTTCCATTGAAGTCTCCATGTGCTTCTTCTGTTTTAATGTATTAGCACCTAAAGTCAGTAACAGGAAAATATTAAATATTCACATAGTTTTGTTTCCTTGTATAATTTTCATATAAGTGAATATGAAGTTGCTGAATTTGAGCCATACTGTATAAATTTCTTTATTTTTAATGTATATTGTTTTTGCTTAGTTCTTATTTCTTAAAAACATGCTTTAATTAATAGATTAATAATATTTCATCATATTGTTATTTTAATTTTTGAGGGGGTCCACACCCAGTGTTTGCTTGAGAGCTACTCCCGGCTCTGTGCTTGGTGCTCATAGTAGTGCTCAGGAGACTGTGTGTTACCAGGGACTGAACTGGGATTAGTAGGATGCAAACAAGAGCTTATCCCCTGTAATATCTCGATGGCCTTCCTTAATATCTTTACTATCATAAATACTGCTCTGATGAACACCATTTTGCATATTTGCTTTCATTTTGAACTTTTTCTTTAACTTAGTTTTCTGAAAGTAGATTCAATAAGTGTAGTGCTGAATTTATAGGCTTCTACCAAACTTCTACAGGTGTTTTCAGAAGTTTTTCCAATTTGCACTTCCTGTATTTAAATGTGCCACACTGCATTGAATATTATTATTTTAGAAAATTTTACCAATTTGGCAAAAGAATGGTAGTCTATCATTTTGATTTGCATTCTTTTGTTGATACTTCAGGAGATTTTGAGAAACTAGCATAAGAACTAAGCTACAGGTTTGTCATTCCTATAAAATTGTCAGGGTTTGAAGAGATCATCTAAATGATAAGTTAAATTTGGCTTATGGCTCCTTTTTCAGAAAAACAAAACAAAACAAAACACTGAGTGTCCCCTTAGAAATTTACCTTCTTTAAGGAACAAAAGCAAAGTGTGCTCTCTTACCCATTGCTCTTGAGGTTACCACACCCCCCTCCCCCCCATCCCATTGTTCCACAGGGGGTGGCAGGGGATAGTTATTGTCTACTTTGGGAAACACTGATCTAGGTCATCTCTATCTGGACTGGATGAATGCCTGTCCATATGTTCTTAATGAATGTTTGGTGACATTGCTAATGCTGATGAGGCAGTAATGTTGGTAGCGTGGGTGGTAATGGATATGAATTTGTACCTTATTTGGCTTTGCTGCAGAAAAATCTGGAGGAGGAGGTGAGACATTTAGCTCTAGAAACGGAGACTGTGATGGCAGCAGGTGGGTGGGTGTTCCAGGTGGAAGGGATACTGAAAGAGAAGACATGGAGGTAGGTCGTGAGGAAGCCTTGACAGAAACTCCTAGGGTACTAAAGAAAGCTGAGAAGGGAAAGACTTATAAGCAGAGAAAGAACTAAGTAAATATATTCAAAACCCCATGTTTGAATGAAGCAATACCAGGGCAACCAAGATTGCTGCTGGTCAGTCTGAGATTGGATCAGTATCTTCTTGGGATAATCATTAAGATAAAACACATTGGCTCTCTCCTGTGAACTTTATTTTTTGCTTGCCACTCTTTCCAGAGCAAAGATTTTTCTTCTGCCATTTTGGAAGTGCTAAACAGAAAAAAAGGGAATACTTTGTAGGGAAAAGGAACATATGATGAGTTAAAATGAAGGCTCTCGAATCCTGTTGCACCAGGAAAGCAATCTTACTATAATTTCTTTCTTTCCTTTTTTTTTTTTTTTTTTTTTTTTGCTTTTTGGGTCACAGCTGGTAATGCTCAGGGGTTACTCCTAGCTATGCACTCAGGAATTGCTCCTGGCTGTGCACAGAGGGACCATGTGTGATGTTGGGGATCAATCCCAGATTGGCCCCATGCAAGGCAAATGCCCTCCCTGCTGTACTATATCACTCTGGCACCTTACTATAATTGTAATACTATAAACTATATACTCTAATACTATAAACTCTAGGATTTTGTTTTGATCTTGGCTATCTGTCTTACCTTCCACCTTAACTTACTCCCTTCACAGTTATCTACTTTTTTCTCACAGTCTTTCAACCAATTTTTCTAACCATTGCTACTTTAACACATAAAAACCACCAAAAGAATGTTTGAATAAGTAATAAACATAAAAATTATACACAAAGGATATATTGAATGTGAAATTTCTCTCCTAATTAAGATTCTAGACCTAGATTCCAACTCTTCATCTCGGGCGACCCTGTCCACCCTGCCCAACGAAGAAGAGCTCTCCTATTGCCCCCCCACCCCAGGGTCTGGGGCTCTGAAGCCTGGCTTCGCGGCTTGGCTCTCAGTCACCTCTTCGGCTGCAGTTATTTCTCCCATTCCATGCATTGTGCTTTGATCACAATCGGTATAACCTATTCCTCTGAAGAATACCCTGGTTATCTTAGTCACTATATGCTAAGAGCCAACTAGCCTAGCCTATCCTGATTTCACAAAAACTGTCAGTGAACACATCAAAGCTGCACAAAAAGTCCTTTGTAAAGAGACCATAGCCCCACATCTTCAACTGAGGCCCCTCACAAGCTAAGGAAGTGCACCTGACAGTAAAGCCCCTAACAACATGAAGAAACAGCGAAAATCCCCACTGCCAGGAGAGATGGAAGAGAGGATCTCAGAAACCTCAACTGGGATTTCCCAGAAATACAACCTCCTCTCAGATAAAGGATTCAGAGAGGAAATCGTAAAGATGGTTGATGAACTCAAAGCAACTATGGAACGAACATCCAATAAATTAAGGGAGGATATGGATGCAGCTTTGGAACGGTCCACCAAGATAATCCAGGAAGAAATGGGAGCAGAAATTTCAAAGCTACCAATTCTTCATCTCATTGTTAATGTGTTTTATGGAGTTGTCTGAAATTGTTTTTGCATTTACAAGCTTATGAAAGCTTGTAAGGAGAGAAAAAAAATTGCTGAGGCAGTAAGAGTTAAAACTGGGTCAAATCTAGATCTTTTAAATCCCAAAACCTAGATTGATACTGTTTTTTAACCACCATAATCTTAGAATTTTGTTTTCCAAAGTGCGTTTCATAGGATCCAGTTTCAGAATCATTGGTCATATGGGTTCATTTATCATATGATAAAGAGTTAAATGGTCAAATAAATATGAGTTCCAATGGAGAAGAGCACCAGCTTTTTCCTCCTTTTTAATTAAAAAAATTTTTTTATTGAATCACTATGAGATACACTTAAAAAGATTTCATGATTGATTTTCAGTCACACAGTGATCAAACATCTAGCCCTCCACCAGTGTGCAATTTCCACCACCAATGTCCCCAATATCCCTCCCGCCACCCCCGCCCCACTCCCTGCCTCTGTGGCAGGCACTTTCCTTCTTTCTCTCTCTCTGTACTTTGTGGAATTATGATTTGCAATACAGATACTGAGAGGCCATCATGTTTTTCCTCTATCTACTTTCAGCATACATTTCCCGTCCTGAGTGATCCCTCCAACCATCATTGACTTAGTGATTCCTTCTCTATCCCAGCTGTCTTCTCCCCCAGTTCATGAGGCAGGCTTCCAACCATAGAGCAGTCTTCCTGGCCCTTGTCTCTACTGCACTTGGGTGTTAGTCTCATATTATGTTATTTTATATTCCACAAATGAGTGCAGTCATTCTATGTCTGTCCCTCTCTTTCTGACTCATTTCACTTATTATGATAACTCTCCATGTCTATCCACTTACAAGCAAATTTCATGGCTTCATCTTTCCTAACAGCTGCATAGTATTCCATTGCGTAGATTATACCATACTTTCTTTATCCAGTCATCTGTTCTTGGGCACTTGGATTGTTTTCAGATTCTGGCTATTGTAAACAGTGTTGCAATGAATATACAGGTGCAGATGTCCTTTCTACTATGCTTTTTTGCATCCCTGGGACATATTCCCAGGAGTGGTATTGCTGGGTCATATGGAAGTTCAATTTCGAGTTTTTTTTTTGTTTGTTTTTTTTTTTGTTTTTTGTTTTTTGCTTTTGAGGTCACACCTGGCAATGCACAGGGGTTACTCCTGGCTCTGCACTCAGGAATCTCCCCTGGCGGTGCTCAAAGGACCATATGGGATGCTGGGAATCGAACCCGGGTCGGCCGCGTGCAAGGCAAACGCCCTACCCGCTGTGCTATCACTCCAGCCCCCATCAATTTCGAGTTTTTTGAGGAGTGTCCATATTGTTTTCCAAAAAGGCCATACCAGTTGGCATTCCCACCAACAATGAATGAGAGTGCCTTTCTCCCCAAATCCATGCCAGCAGCTTTTTTTGTAGGACTTCTCAGAAACTTGAATATACTTAGGCTTGTTATAGTGCTTCAAGAGAGTACTATAATATGCACAGCATTAGTGAAAATTTGTTTGACTTTGAAACTCTTTTGGAGTAACATCCAAGTAGTATTATTTTTTCAAAAAATACTCTTGTAAGTTTTAACGAAACTGGAGTCTTTTTTTTTTTTTCCACACTCAGCAGTGCTCAGGGTTTACTCCTGTCTATACTAAAGGATTACTACTGATAGTATTCAGTATATGACAATGTGTGGTGCTTGAGATTTGAAATGACAGGGTAGGAGTGAGGGGGTAGGAGAGGAAACCTGGGAACACTGGTTGAGGGAAGTTGACACTGGTGGTGGGAAGTTGACACTGGTGGTGGGAAGTTGACACTGGTGGCGGGATTGATGATGGAACATTCAATGTTGGTAACCCAACTATGAATAACTTGGTGCTTTAATAAAATAAAATTTTAGAAAAAAATAAAGCTAAATTAAAAAAAAAAGAAATGGGGTCTGCTGTGTTTAAGGCCTTAACCCCTGTATTATCTCTTCAGTCCTTGAAGAAGCTCTTGAAGAGAGTTTTGCTTCGGTGATTTAATTGTTATCTCATTAAAACTACATTGATGAATATCATTAATAATTTTAGTTACTTAATCTAGTAGTTATTTTAAGTCATATTGAACATCTCTGTAGTGATTTATACTTCTGAACAGGCCTTCCTGTTTTGATCCCAGCATTCCTCTTTGATATTTCTTGTTTTGTTTGTTTGGTTTTGATTTTTGGGCCACACCTGACAGTGCTCAGGTCTTATTCCTGGCTCTGCACTTAGGAATTACTCCTAATGGTGCTTAGGGGACCAAATGGGACACTGGGGATCAAACCTGGATTGGTCACATGAAAGGCAAACTTTCCTACATCCTACCTGATGTACTATCATTTTGGCCCCTCTATGATTTTTTTTCTGACATTAGACTATTAAAACCATCGTTAGTTTTAATCATTTAAAAAATAAACACACTTAAAAATGATTTTCTGGGGCTGGAGCAATAATACCACAGGTAGGACATTTGCCTTGCACATGGCCAACCTGGGTTTGATCCCCAGCATATCATATCATCCCCTGAGCCCACCAGGAATGATCCCTGCGTGCAGAGCCAGGAGTGAGTTCTGAACACCACGGGATATGGCCCCAAACCAAAACAAATGAACAACAACAACAACAAAAATCTGATTTTTTCCTAAAATAACTAAAGAAACTTTCTTTATGCTTACACTATAAGACATGCTTAAGTATGTCTAATATGATATCTCTATCTCTATATCATTTTTTTCAGTTCTTATTTTCTCCCCCTCCCCCCTTTATTTAAACACTGGTTTACAAGGTTATTCATGATGATTTGATTACAGGCATTTAGTATTCCAACACCAATTACATCACTACTATGACCTTCCCTCCACCGCTCTCTGCAGTTTCCCAAACACCTCTTAAGCTCATGTCTGTAGCCGGCCCAAAATAATTTATTTTATATTGTTTGTTAGCACTGAATGGCTAAAGGAGTGATCAAAAAATACTTCAGTAAAAGAAAATTTGTTAAAATTGTTGTTTCTCACCAACAACAATTTTAACAAATTGTCTGAGGGTTTACTAAGCTATTGTTGCTAGTTGAGACTTCTGTGTAAATGTTTTTATAGTTGAGCATAGTTGGCTTCTGTTTTATATTCCTATCCAACCCGGTGTGCTCCTACTGAGATGTTATTATTGTAGAATTTGGAATATTGCTCTAGAAAATCCAGAATCTTTAACTGCATAGTGAGCATATACGATGACTGTAGGAGAACATGGGTGTGGTTGCTAGGGCTTTGGGAAGTATGGGGATGTGGGGGAAGGTTGCCTACTCTGACTCCAAGAAGGCCCAGAGTTTTCAGTCCCCCAAATTATCTTTCTTGTATCTTCCTTTTCTTTTTTTTAAATTTTATTTATTTTTTAAATTAGTGAGTCACCGTGAGGGTACAGTTACAAATTTGCCCATCTTCATGCTTGTGTTTCCCTCATACAATGTTCGAGAACCAATCCCTCCACCAGTGTCCATTCTCCACCACCAACGAACCCAGTATTCCTCCCACCCTCCAATCCTATCCCCTCCACCCCGCCTCTTTCTCAGGGTATTCCAGTTTGTTCTCTCTCTCCTTTTGGGTGTTGTAGTTTGCGATAGGGGTATTGAGTGGCCATCGTGTACAGTCTCTAGTCTACTTTCAGCACGCATCTCCTTTCCCGCGTGGGATCTCCAGCCACATTTTACTAGGTGTCCCTTTCTCTATCCGGGCTGCCTTTCCCCCAGCATGTGGGGCCAGCTTCCAAGCCATGGAGCCAACCTCCTTGTATCATATACTACTATTCTTGGGTGTTAGTCTCCTACTCTGTTATTTAATATTCCACAGATGAGTGCAATCTTTCTATATCTGTCCCTCTCTTTCTGACTTATTTCACTTAGCATGATACTTTCCATGTTGATCCACTTATATACAAAGTTTATGACTTCATCTTTTCTAACAGCTGCATAGTATTCCATTGTATAGATGTACAAAAGTTTCTTTAACCAGTCATCTGTTCTCGGGCACTCGGGTTTTTTCCAGATTCTGGCTATTGTAAACAGTGCCGCGATGAACATATAAGTGCAGATGTCATTTCGACTATACTTTTTTGTTTCTCCGGGATATATTCCCAGAAGTGGTATTGCTGGATCAAATGGAAGCTCAATTTCTAATTTTTTGAGAAGCGTCCATATTGTGTTCCAAAAGGGCTGAACCAGTCGGCATTCCCACCAGCAGCGTAGAAGGGTCCCTTTCTCCCCACATCCTCTCCAACAGCAGTTGCTTTTGTTCTTTTGGATGTGTGTCATTCTCTGTGGTGTGAGGTGGTATCTCATAGTTGTTTTGATCTGCATCTCCCTGATGATTAGTGATGCAGAGCATTTTTTCATGTGCCTTTTGGCCATTCGTATCTCTTCCTTAGAAAAGTTTCTGTTCATTTCTTTGGCCCATTTTCTGATGGGGTTGGATGTTTTCTTCTTGTAGAGTTTGACCAGTGCTTTATATACCCTTGATATCAACCCCTCATCGGATGGGTATTGGGTGAATATACTTTCCCATTCTGTAGATTGTCTTTGTATTTTGGTCACTGTACCTTTTGTGGTGCAGAAGCTTCTTAGTTTAATGTAGTCCCATTTTATCTTCCTTTTCTGAGTTCTATCTGCTTACATTTTAGATGTGTCTCCTAGGTTTTTTCCTCTAACCTCATCATGCAATTCTATACATATGTATATGTATAGAATCTCACTCATCACATAAAGTATCACTACAAGGTGGGTTGCAGTCTATCTGTACATGTAGCCTAAAGATTTCTCCTAAACATCTGACTTATGATTCTAATTGCTTGTATTTCTAATTACTTGTTCCATTAGCACCTCAAATCTAGCATTATCTAAACAAAACACAATTTCTCTCAAAACCTCATTGGGGTCCTTATTTTGTATTCACGATTGCTAAAATACCCCGGAGCCTCAGATGTGAGTGGGCTCCTGAGAGCAAGAAAAAGCAACCCATCCCTATAATGAGTAGAAGAATTTGGGACAGAAGTTTCACTTATCTTCAAAAAGAGAGAAAAGTAAAGTCTTATATCTTACGAACAAAGGGTAATAGTAAGTTGTAGCACATAATCTCTAATTCCTTAGATTTTTCAATTCCCTTTGCTGGTTGTCATCTTCAAGCATGGTAGGGAAATGTGTTTATTCAGCCTATATCTGAGGACATTTGAACATAAATGGCTAAGAATGACAAGTCAGGAGGGACATACTAAATGAAAACCAACATTCTGAATCATTTTTTTAGTGACAGATGAAATAAAAGTCATTAACTTTTTTTCTATTATGGCATCTTTTACTTTCAGTTCTTTTCTTATTTTTGACAATGCTATATATTTTTTATTAGTTTTCTACTTACTCCTTAAAACATTCTGATTCCCAAGGCTTCCTTTTCCATTTTAAGCTTTTCTTCCTAAGTTATTTTCTCTTCACAAGATTTCACCATGTCTTTACCCATACACCATTGAAAACCAAATTGTTATCTTTACCTCAGCTCTCTCTTTCATGGGCTTCATGTTTCTATACCTAGCTGCCTATGGATATTGCCACCTGAATTTTCATAGACATCTCACAGTATGTTCAAACTTTATTCATCTTTTTTTCTCTTTTCCACCTCATCTCCTATATGTGTATCTCTTAGGATAATACAGACCTTTCTTCTTTATCATCATCATCATCATCCCGTTGATGTTCGAATTTTTCGAGTGGTCTCAGTAACGTCTCCATTCATCCTAGCCCTGAGATTTTAGAAGCCTCTCATTACTCATCCTTTTCAATGGTGCCACATTGGAGGCTCTTTCAGGGTAATGAGACCCATCATTGTTACTGGTTTTGGCATATGCATACGCCATGGGGAGTTTTTGAGGCTCTCCCATGTGGGCAGGAAACTCTGGGTAGCTTTTCAGGCTCTCCTAGAGGGAGAACTAGGCTATAAGATGCTTCTGGGAGCTTGGTTTTATAGTCTCTGGATGTTGGCCATTGGTGGGATTATGAGGCGCTGGGGGTGAACTGGGTGTGACCACCTAACTACTGGAAAATGGAGAATCTGGGTAGAAGAGGCCCAGGGTCCATCCTAGCAGGCTTGGAAGTCTCAGCCTCAGGTCCCACACATCTGGGTTTAAAGTATAAACTTCTTTGGATATACCTCTTCTTTAAGGTATATCCAAACAGAAAATCAAATATACCTCTTCCTCAGAATATATATTATAGATGTAAAAATGCCATAACATTTCCCATATTAAGTTATGAACCCTCTAAGGACAGGTTTATATCTTTTCATAGTAAATGTTCATTTATTATTTTTTAATTGTTAAGGGCAGAATTATATGATAATTCTGAAATGCACTCTACTGGTTTCTCAGACCATCATATCTACAAACCAAATGTTGGAAACTAGAAATTTGTCTAACAGTATTTCTTGAGGCTAGCATGGTGTCAGCAAGTTGGTTCTATCTAAAGTATGTGAATAAAAGATTGTCCTTTGCTTGGTTTGCAGATCATCTTCTCCCAGTGTTTCTTCATTTTGTTTTCTCTGTATACACATTTGGTTTTACCTTTACCATTTTTGTAAGGACGCTAGTCATACTGGATTAGAGTCTATATCAATGGCATCACTTTTATTTGATTTCCTCTATAAACTCCCTATTTGCAAACTAAGTCACATTCTGAGCCACTGAACATTATAACTTCAACATTTGAATTTTCGTGGGAATGCTTTTCAACCTATAGAAGAAATCAGAGTAGTTTTACTGTTTTGGTTGCAAGTCTTGTTTTCTGACAAGAACTTCATAAGGTTGTTAGCCTTCTCACCATACTGAGATTTACTTTCTAACAGCTTTCTAGACAGTGCCATATGGAGATGTAGAGGATAGGATAGCATATTCAGTGAGCAGCAAAAATTTTGTTTGACCAAAGTTAGGGAATTGAGATGATTGGTCCCTTTAGGAAGGGCCAGGTCAAGGAAGAGGTTAGATGATATCTGAAGGCCCAGGCTTTTTTTTCCCACCTGAAAAAAAATGACAAAAGGTTTTAAGAAAAATAATGACAAATTTGGGGCCCAAGCAATAGTGCTATAGATAGGGTGCTTGCCTTGCATGCAGTCAACCTGGGTTCAATCCCTAGCATCATACATGGTCCCCTGAGCACTACCAGGAGTAATTCCTAAGTTCAGAGCTAGGAGTAATCCCTACTTGGCGTGGTACCAAAACAAAAGGATAAAAAAAAAAACAAAGAATGACAGACATGACAGACTCTCTTTAAAGGCAGATCTCAGAAATAATTGAATTTGTACTCAAATAAATTTCCTCAAGTATTATAATAAAGCAAGTATCACAATAAAACAAACCAGACAGATTATCTTTTCCCAGTGCAAATAAGGACTGGAGTCATAGCACAGCGGGTAAAGCGTTTGCCTTGCATGCTGCTGACCCGAGTTTGATTCATCCGTCCCTCTCAGAGAGCCCAGCAAGCTACCTAGAGTATTCCACCCGTATGGCAGAGCCTGGCAAGCTCCCCGTGGCATATTCGATATGCCAAAAACAGTAACAAGTCTCACAATGGAGATGTTACTGGTGCCGCTCGAGCAAATCAATGAACAAAGGTGCTACAGTGCATATAAAGGTTTACACTATACTATAGTCTATTAAGTATGCAGTTACTTATAACTAAAAAAAATGCAAATACATTAATTTAAAAATTCTTGTTGCTGAAACACTAGTCATCATAAATTCCTTCAAAGAGTCATAATCTTTTTTTGCTGCTGAAAAATATTGACTTGATGCTTGCTGATGGTTGCTAATTGATCAGGGTGATGATTCCTGAAAGTTGAATGCAGAGACAATTTTAATAAGTAAGACAATGACATTTTCACAATTAATCAATTCTTCCTTTTGCAAAAAGCTTTCTGTGTAGCCTGTGATGCCATTTGATATCATTTTCATCACTGTAGAACCTATTTAAAAATTAGTCAGGGCTAGGAAGGTAGCTCAGAGAGCTGGAGCACTTGTATGCTGAAGGCCCTGAGTTTTTAAAGTCCCTGTTCCTAGCACTACTAGGTGTAGCCCTGGCGATCCTGCACACTGTTGTGACTCCCCCTTTCCTAAAAAGAATAGGGGGATCACAAATTTTGTCTCTGATTTATCATTTAAATTTATGAAATAGTCTAAATCTTTAATTGTTGATTGAACAGTATTCACAACATCTTCATCAGTAGTTTATTCCATTTCAACAAACCACTTTCTTTGTTAATCCCTTGGAAACAACTTATTTATTCTAGTTTGATGATGAGTTTGCAGAGATAATGTGATTTTTGGCCCACATCTTCAGACTCTACTTCTAATTCTTATTTTCTTGCAGTTTTTAACCACAACTCAACTAAAGTCTGTAACCCCCTCAAATTTATTTATGACTTAGAATCCACTTCTTCCAAGTTACTAGTGTTGTTATTTTGACCTCTTACATGAATCATAGATTTTTTTTCATCACATTCTTTTCAGAATATGAATACACTTCAGAAGCTTCTCAGTTAACTTTACTCAAATCCTTTGGAAGAATCACTACCTGTGGTAGCTATTGACTTATGAAATGTAATTCTGAAATAATTATACCTCAAAGTTAGGACTACCCCATAATCTGTGAGTTACAGAATGAACGTGTTAGCAGATGTGAAAACATGATTCTTTATGTACACATCTTTCAGAACTCTTGGTTAACCAGGTACAATTGTCAATAATAGTAATAATATTTTAAAGGATTTTTTTTCTTAGTAGTAGGTCTCAACAGTAGCCTTAAAGTATTTAGTAAACTGTGTTACAGATAAACATGTTGTCATCTAGGCTTTGTTCCCTTTGCAGAGGATAGGCTGAGTATATCTAATATCCTAAGATACTAGGACTTTTGGAATGGCAATTGAACATTGGCTTCAGCTTCAAGTCATCATCTGCATTAGTCCCTAGAACTAGAGAGTTATTCTGTTCTTTGACTCTTTAAATACAGGTATGAAGTCTCTCTAGTTATAAAGTCCCATTTGGCACCTTCTAATAATATAATACTGTTTCATCTGCATTGAAAATCTGTCTAAGTGTAGTTATCTCTATCAATACTTTTAGCTATAACTTCTGGAAGAACTGCTGCAGGTTCAATGTAGAACATGCTTATTTACTTTAGCACAGTAGCCCTACTTTAGCACATTGTTATCATGGGCCAGCTTCTTTATTTAAACTTTATCAGTCAATTGCAACTCACTTCAGATTTTTCTTCTGCAACATCTTACTTAGCTTTCATGGAATTTGAAGAGAATTAGAATTTGGCTTAAGAGAATATTATTAAGGATTTGGTCTTCCATGCAGACCACTAAAGTTTACTCCATATCAGCAATAAATATTTATTAACATTCATGTGTTTACTGAACTGGCACTTTTAATTCCTTTAAAAGCTTTCCCATGACATATACTACTTGTTAAAGTGTCTCAAGAGGCTCAATTTTCAGCTTATATTTGTTTTAGTCATGCCTCTCTAAGGTAAGTGTAATAGTTTATACCTTTTGATTTAAAGCAAAAGATGTTTGACTCTTCCTTCCAGTTGAACAATTAGAGGCCATTGAAAGGTTATTAGCTATCCTAGTTTTAATATTAAAATTGTGTGTCTCAGGGAAGAGGATGGATGGGTAAGAGGAGAGAGAGAAATGGAAATGACTGGTCCATGGATAGTCAGAATGCACACATCATTTGTAGATTGTTTTTCAATATTATATAGGCACAGTTCATGCTACTCAAAACAACAGCAATGGTAGCATCAAATATCACTGACCAGAGATCATAACAGATATAGTAATAAGGAAAACATTTAAAAATTTTCTAAGAATTATTAAAATGTGAAACACACAAAGTTACCACTTGATTTTAGAAAAATGGCACTTGCTAGATAGAAGGCTGCTACAAAATTTCATCTATAGAACAAACAGAAAACTAGTATCTCCATATTACAATAAAACTAGATATGCTTACACAATTTCAATATGTCCTCTAGCAGTTGTGAAGAAAGAATCAAAATTGAAGAATCGTGGGAAGTTGGTTCTAGAAGAAGGGAGAAAGAGAGGATGAATATTTTGTGGTAACTCTAGTAATGATGATGCATAGATTAAGTATTGTAAAGAACATGAGTGATTTGCTAGGAAAAAAGGAAACAGATTAGTTTTGGTGACTTATGTGATTAGAACAGGATTTTTCAGGGGATTTTAAATTCTGGCTTTCTGTCACTGTCATCCCGTTGCTCATCGATTTGTTCAAGTGGGCACCAGTAACGTCTCTCATTGAGAGACTTATTGTTAACTGTTTTTGGCATATCTGAGACACACAGGTAGCTTGCCACGCCCTGCCGCATGGGCTTGACCCTCTCGGTAGCTTGCCAGGCTCTCCGAGAGGGGTGGAGGAATTGAACTCAAGTCGGCCGAGTGAAAGGCAAACACCCAACCGCTGTGCTATCGCTTCAGCCCCTCTGGCTTTCTATTAGAGAATTCTCAACACGTGGTCCTTTGGCTTCTATGGTTATATACATCAAGGCAGAACAGCGTACTTTGTGCATCAGAACTGGAACATATATCACTGTATCACTGTCATCCTGTTGCTCATTGATTTGCTTGAGCAGGCACCAGTAATGTCTCCGTTGTGAGACTTGTTATTATTGTTTTTGGCATATTGAATATGCCATGGTAGCTTGCTAGGCTCTGCCATGCAGGCAAGATATGCTTGGTAGCTTGCTGGGCTCTCCAAGAGGGATGGAAAGCCCAAAGGTTCAAATCAGAAGGAATTGAACCCAAGGCAAATGCCCTACCCACTGTGCTATTGCTCGTAGCTGTGACTAGATTTTTGTGAGAGGGCAATAGAAATATAGACAGCATTGTTGAGAGTTAGCTGGTGTTGGGCTACACCTTGCTGTTCTCAGGGGCTACTCCTGACTCTCTGCTTAGGAGGACTGCTGGTGGTGTTGGGCACCAAACAGTGCCAGGATCAAACTGGGGTTAGCTCAATGCAAGGCAGGCATCTCATCCATGTACTGTCTCTTTGGCCCTGTGATGAATTTTTAATCATTTCTTGGGATGAAAATGGGACCTAGCCTTTGGAAGTACAGGCTAAAAACCTAAACATTCAGTTGTGCAATCCTGAATTTATTGGCATTTTATGCTCAAGTTTTTGCTAACCAGAAATAGTATTTACCTAATTGTAAAACAAATTGGTCAGCAATTTGTGATTCCTTAGACCTGCCTTGCAACTTGTCAGAACTAATTTGGGCTACGTATTTAGGCTATGTAATAGCTATGATGTGTCTTACTTAGCACATCAGTAAAGTCAGCACGTCTCTGCCAGGCTCAATGCTCTCCTAGCATGGCATTATCCTGAGAGAAGGAGGAGAATCATTGCCCACTGCTCATTATCCTCTGCTGCATATACTTTGAGTAGTTTAAAGAGGGCACAGTTAGGGGGAGGGGGCGGGAATCAACCTCCTACTTCCAAAACAAACCATTTTTCTCATGAAATAAATCCCTGTTATATGTCCATATGTCAGCTTATTCATGTTTCTTCTGAATTACTTAGTGGTAGAAAAGTCACAAGCCGACCTCTCCTTTGCATCTTGTTTCTATGGTATCAACAACTTGACCAACCACTCTGCCAAGAGCACCTAAAAAGGCAGGCCAGGAATGGCATGTTATTTACTTTCATACCAGTTGTGTCTGGTCCAAGGAGACAGAGACTGATTTGTATGAGAGGAGTATTATGGTTGGTTAACCCCACCCCCCACCTCCAGTATCCCTAGGACGTCACTCAGATGCTTTAGCCAAGGATGAATTTTCATGTGCCAGGTGGTCTTCTGACTAACCTACCCATGTGGTTCTCCTTTAGAGCTCCTGCAGCTCTGAACCTTCCCACAACTCTGCGTGAGTGTCAGTGTCTCATGTTAAATTTCCATCTTGACTCATCTGTCTCTAGGCGAAGATCTCTGCAAGGATTTAAATTGGGAACCAGACCTTGAGAATGTCTGTTTGAAGCATTTCACAGCTTCTGGATAAATGCCTTTTCCTTCTTAACCCAATCTGTTTTCTCAGTTCTGCCCAGCCAACTCTTAGCAGCTCTCCTTTGCGGAAGCTTCCCTACTAAGGTGGGTGATTGTGCTATTCTTACCTAAGCATCCCCATCATTTTAGCCATTGCAGAATTCCTACTAGCTGGTTTCATTGTGACAAATGAGGATTGCAGAGATGATCATATGGCTTAGGAAACACATTTTGGAATATACCTATCCCAAAGTATTAGTCCACCGATGAGGTATGTCTGATTGTCCTTTGGCCATATGTTTTATAATGGATCCCTTAGAATGGAGACTTGAGAAGGAGCTCTGCTTTTTACCCCCTTTTCCTTAATCCAGAGCTTAAATTGACTGCTATTTACCTGTTCATTTTTCTCCTTGATTTTGCTGAAACATAGGAAAATAGAAAAATACAAGAGCAATTAATAGTCAAATGTGTGCTCTCTTGTGAAATTTGAGATTATTACATAAGAGAGTGATTGTTGTACTTTTTTTTTCTTTTTGGGTCACACCTAGTGAGGCTCAGGGGTTACTCCTGGCTCTACGCTCAGGAATTACTCCTGGTGGGGCTCAGGAGACCTGATGGGATACCGGGAATTGAACCTGGTTGGCCGTGTGCAAGGCATTTGCCCTACCTGCTGGATTATCACTCCAGTCTCCCTGTTGTACCTCATTTTTTTTTTTAATCTGAGCTTTTATTTTTCAGGAAAAATCAAGTTGCTTAGATAGTGGGCAGAATGTATTTGGGTAGATAGATGTGCTGGACAGGTTGACATTAGTTTTAGTTCTCATCCAAGGTTCTGGAGTCACTAGTGGATGAGGTAAGAAGTAAGTTCTTGAAGAGAAAGGAGGTGGTGGTGTTGGTGTTGGAGTAGGGAAGGGCAAGGTAGGGTGGAGCCACACTGGTTGTATTCAGGGCTGACTTCTGGCTCTATACTAAAGGATCACTTCTAGTAGTGCTCATGGAATCACATGTGGTACTGGTAATCAGATCAGGATTGGCCATATGCAAAGCAAGCAACCTTAGTCCCTGTACTTTTCTCCAGTTTTAGAAGTAGGTTCTATATACAATATTCTGGCTCTGATGATCTTCTCCAGTCTTGAATGTTTGAATTTATCCTCAATCAGGAGATTTAGACCCAAACCTGATAATGATAGCTTCTGTTTTGGGCTCTGAAGAAGCAGTTGCAGAGTTGGGGAGGGAATTTTGATTTGATCAGTCTTCCCCATGTTTCTCATTTTACTTTACTTCGTTTTCAGGGCTGAAATATGGGATGCTCTACACAATAAATTGGCCATGACTTTCCCTGAAACCTGACAATTTTCAAGTTATTTTTTTCCCCTGTATGTAAATGTGGTTATAGTTACACTGTCAGTCCTTATCTCTTTTGTCATTTAGCCAGCTCCTGACTGGGTTAGGAGTTATGCTGTACTGTCAGTGCTGGCTGCATAATGAGGTAGATGGTTAAGAAAAGGGTTGTTTAGCATCTCGTGGAATCCAGATTATTTTCCTCAGTTGAGGGGGAAGCAATGTTATTGGAAGGAAACAGAAGGGAGGAAAATGTTGGCTCTGGATTCAACACTTTCTCCACAGGATACTGGATATGGCAAGAAAATCATGCTTAATTCAGTTTATTTACCATATATAGGATTGCCTGTTATGCAGTGACGAATCCTAGGGTATCCCCATAAACTCACTGGTTGTGGATTGTCATGAGGAATGTTGCAGGGCATCAAAAGCAGCATGGTTTAAGAGCCTGGTTGTGCCTGCCAGGCAAATCAAACAGAATCAAATATGTTTGATTTGCTAAGACCTAAGAAAGGTGTATGTATGGTGGGGGGTTGGAGGGAGTGGAGGGAGCAAGAGGGTGATAAGAATCAGAAATGGTAAAATAGGAATTATTTCAGTCATTATGATTAATCTAAGTGCTGGAAGAATTTGAGAATGATTTGATGGTTCTTTAGGTTCATCAAGTAATGCTTTTCCTGGTCTGTGGTGGACAGTGCAAAATAATTGCACATATTTCATGTATTTGCTATTTTATGATCCAGGTATTTTAGGGTCCCTGGCTTGTGGCTTGTGTCTGGGCATTATGCTATAAGAAAATATTTGAGTCCTCTTAAGACAGTCAACTTATTATTATTTTATTTTTGCACCATACTTCGCAGTGCTCAGGGGCCACTTCCCATTCAGAGTTTGAGGGTTATTCCTGGAAGTGCTTGGGGGAAACATGCAACATTCCAGGGACTGAACCTGGGACCTCTGCATGCAAAGGTCTGCATTCAATGCTCCAGTGCATTGAACTATCTTCCCAGATTTGGGACATCTAATTTCTCGATGAATACTAACTAGAATTCTTGAATTATTAGAAATTATGACCACATGAGTTCAAGTCTCCAGAGAGACAGGACTGCTACTGCAAGGAGGGATCAGGAAATTTGGAATCTTGAAATCAGGGCCCTGCATTGAGGGCAACTTTTGGTCAATGTGGAATCACTTTCGGTCTTTAGTTTCTAATTCTGGATTGTATACCAGAACAATTTATTGTTCTGGTTTCTGCAGTAGTGGTTCCATTTTAGTTCACTCTGCTTCCTCTACTTCACAATAATTATTATACTGGCATAACATAAGGAGGTTCTTTTTTTATTTTATTGAATCACTGTGAGATAGTTACAAGCTTTCATGTTTGGTTTACAATCACACAATGATCAAACACCCCGTCCTCCACCAGTGCACATTCCCCACCACCAAAATTCCCGGTATAACCCCCCTTTCCCACCCTCCCCCTGCCTCCATGGCAGACAATATTCTCCACACTCTCTCTTTACTTTTGGGCATTATGGCTTGCAACACAGACACTGAGAAGTCATCATGTTTGGTCCATTATCTGCTTTCGGCACACATTTCCCATCCCGACTGATTCCTCCAGCCATCATTTTCTTAGTGATCCCTTCTCTATTCCATCTGCCTTCTCCTCTCCGCTCATGAAGCAGTCTTCCAGCTATGGGGCAATTACCCTGGCCCTTGTATCTACTGTCCTTGGGTGTCAGCCTAATGTGATATTATTCTACACTCCACAAATGAGTGCAGTCCATAGGGAGTTCTTGTTTTCTAGTGGGTTCTCTTGTTCTGGCTGTTTCAGAGAACTATAATAGGTATTTACTTTGAAGATATGATTCTATATGATATTAACCGCACTTAGACACTTTATCTATTCTCTAGTTTGGTTAAATGTCATAGTACATTATATATGTACATACATATATATATGCATATATACATATATGTATATGCCTACATATACATATGTATAAATTCAACAAACTATCAAAAAATAAATAAAAATCCCTAGAACTTATTTTGTACAAGGGAAGACTCCCTTAGTATTGTCCCAGCAGTTTCTTGCTGTGTTGTTTTCATCTGAGGCTGAAACACCTCAAAGTACTGGTTTCTGTTTTATGTCTCTTTATATCCTATAGACCAGACATAAAAGAGGTGGATAAGCAGGGGAGAAGAAAGGAGGAGGGAGAAGAATGAGGGGAAGAGATGGAGGAGGGGAGAGAGTAAAGATCTATATTTAGTGAGAGGGAGAGACACTCACCAAGGGTGTGTGAGTGAGCTTGCTGGCGAGGTTTGTATGTGCGTGAGTGTGCTGGGAAAGGGGGTGTGTGCACCAGGAACGTGTGAGGAGGGCTGCTGCCCTATGGGAGGTTGCAGGCAGGAAGCAGCTGGAGAGGAGGAGGAGCAGCAGCAGGAACAGTAGCAGGAGCAGTAGCTGCCCTGCTTTCTGTCTCAGACTCAAATCCCGGAATGAATTGAGTTAGAATTCCACATCCAGTTGAAGTTTGGCTGGTTTAGCAGGCTGACCATCAGAATTCCCCTTAGCAGAAGGTGTGGACCAGATTGGATTCCTAGATTTGCAACCAGCAAGACTCCTGCCTAATCTTTCGCTGAGGAGCTTGCTTTGCTGGGCATTGTTCCTTTCATCAACTTTGCACGGTGGAGCCAGCCAGCTGGGTGTAACTGAGAATAATAGCTTCTTGGCTCTGTTTTTCCGCTGGGCAAGCAGCAGTGTTCGGGCTTAAAGTTCATCCTGTGGCTTTCCTCTCAAACCATGGAGTGCTTCTGAATGGATTTCTTCCTCTTAAAAACAGCACTTGCATTTTAAAACTTGAAAATTTATGGTTTTAATGTGTTTTTTTCCCTTTTCATTTTTTTAACTCTTATTTGGTTGCAGAAACAAGGTAAGTGATATTGAGTATATGACTGACTCTGAATGACAAGAGGGGACAAAAGCAAAGCATTTGTGGGTGGAATACAGAGCAGTTATATTAATTACATAACTGCTTGAGCCAACCTGCTAGTGAGGGTCATTGTAATGAGTGAAAAATAGTACACTCAGTACAGAGGGTAAAATCTTCATGTGCACGTGTTTATTTACTGATAATCTAATCAAACATTACTCCTTGATATTTTTATATGTATATAAATAACCCATCCACTCATTTGCTTTTGTTCTTATTTGTATACAAATAATTTTCTTCATCTTAATATGTCTGTATGTTTATATATTACCTGTTTGTTCATCCTTTGTGTACATACGTATAAACCACTCATCCATTCATCTTATGTAAGTTGACACAAGCTGTCTTCCTCCATGCACATCCATCTATATATTTCATTTATAGCTATATATCTTGTTCATTTATCTCATGCATATATGTGTGTACTCAGATAACCTTCATATTCTTACATATGCCTATGTATATCCAGAAACTTTTCAAATTTTCTACTGTGAGTTCAGGCAGTCTTTATCTTTAGTGTGAGTATTGACTTATCCCTCTCATGCATTCATATAAGCGATTGGCATATGGCATATGCAATATAAACAGCAAAATCATCTTGAGTTTTCTCAATCTCAAGAGTGCTTACATGTGCATAATCTGACTGTTTAGCACTTTTTTCATCATACATCCATGACATAACTTTGTAGATTGAAGGCCTCTTTTAAATCCTAGCTTTATTCAGTGACCTTGGTCAAGTCATTTAGCTTCATTGAGCTTCACCTTCTCATTTACTAAAGAGATAAATTCATTATATATTATGAATATATAGTTCTTTCCTCTGATATCAAATGTTCTTATAATGATAAAATAGGAATTATGTAAGCTGTAACAATCTATACAAATATAATTTTACTATTGTTATGTTTCCTTCCAATGTGAGTTGTATAGGATAGCGTATCTTTGATCCAGCTACATTGAGAAGTTCTTGTCTCTAAGTAGTCACTAAGTCTTCCCTGAAAAGAGGTAGCATCTTTTAAAATATCTTGTCCTGGGATAACAACATACTCTTTGCAGTGAGCATACTCTTTGCCAGATTATAGATTGTCCCCTGCCAACATTCTAGACCTGCACTGACCAACATGATAGCCATATGTAGTTGCTGAGTACTTGAATGGTGGCTTGTTTAAATTGAGATGTAAAAGTAAACTACATACCAGAGTTCAAGGACTCAGGATGAAAAAAAGAATGCAAACATGATTATTGTTTCAATACGTAATAACAGAAATTATTTTGGATAATTAGTTAAAAGGACTGGAGCAATAGCACAGTGGGTAGGGCGTTTGTCTTGCACGCGGCCAACCCGGGTTCGATTCCTCCATCCCTCTCTGAGAGCCTGGCAGTCTACCCCTGGCGTATTCGATATGCCAAAAAATAGTAACAACAAGTCTCACAATGGAGATGTTACTGGTGCCTACTCAAGCAAATCACTGAACAATGGGACGACAGTGCTACAGTGCTACAATGAGTTAAAGTAAATACACACCATTCTGAGTTATGATGTTTCAACGTAGTGATCATTTGAGTATTACAGTGGTGTCAAAGTGTTATACATTCAGCAGAAATTGTAATTGTAATTCAGCTTTTTTGTTGATGGCCCAGTGCCTTTTATTAGATATTCTAAAACCTCATTCAATATAGAAGAGAAATTGATGACCCCATTTTTGTAGGATTCTGATTAACTAGCAGTTAATTATAGTTTAATGTTTTATTCTTCAGACCCAGTTGATCTTTCAGCTATGTAAATTAGTGGCTATAACTCATACTTTGTTGTTTAATAAATTACCTTAGATACTTGTAACTTTATTCTAAAATAGGTTTTGTATTAGGTAATCTTGTCCAACTATTAGTTGAGTGTTCTGAGTATGTTTAAAGTAGGCTTGGTTAAGCTATGGTAAATTAGGTGTATTAAATGCATATTTGACTTAATGATATTTTCAGCTTATGGAGGTTTTTGGGGGGTGTAGCTTTACATTATTAAGGTAAATTTATGTAATAAGGTTAATTTCACCTCTTCTTTTTACATTTGTGAGTATTAGAAGTTTTAAAATTTGGCCTGTTTTACATTTCTGTTGGACAATGCTGTTCTAGACCTATCATCAGTACTTGGATTAGGCTTCCTCTTCCAATGGAAAGAGAAAATGGAAATTCTCTAATATTGTCCCTGGGGATGGAGTGAATCAATACAGGGCTTCTTTCTATCAGTTTCATGTGCTGGAGAGATGGATACCAGCTAAATGACAGTCCAGCAGAGACTGGTGCTGCCACTACTTTCTGTATTTGTCTTGAGTGAGTTCCTTGCAAATTGACTATATTTAGGGGGCGAGTTTCTAACTAGTTTTATAATAGAAAGGTGTAAATCATGAATCAGGAAGGAAATCTGGAACTGGATGGCAGCATGCTATTGTGGAAATAGGAGTAGAATAGAAATTAAGAATTTGGATTTTAATTCAACTCTACCACCACTCAATTATTCTTTCCATGGCACTGATTTTTCACTGTGTCTAGTCATGTGTTATTTATAGGTCATGCCCAGTGCTGAGCCTTAGGGATTCAAAAACAATAAGGCACATTTCTTTCTCTTTTACCTTGTTTACCTCTTTTTTTTAAAAAATTGAATCACCATGAGATAGTTACAAAGCTCTTTCATGATTGTTTCAGTCATACAATGATCGAACACCCATCCCTCCACCAGTGTACATTTTCCTCACCACCAATGTCCCCAGCACCCCTCCCGCCACCTCCACCCCACCCCACCCCTTGCCTCTATGGCAGACAATTTCCTTCTTACTCTCCCTCTACTTTGGGGCATTATGGTTTGCAGTACAGATACAGAAAGGCCTGCATGTTTGGTCCTTTATCTATTTTCAGCACATATCTCCTATCCCGAGTGATCCCTCCAATCATCATTGACTTAGTGATCATTTATTTTAGCTGCTTTTCCCCCCAGTTCATGAGGCAGGCTTCCAACCATAGAGCAATCTTCCTGGCCCCTGTCTCTTCTGTCCTTGGGTATAAGTCTCATATTATGTTATTTTATATTCCACAAATGAGTGTAGTCATTCCATGTCTGTCCCTCTCTTTCTGAATTAGCATAATAGCTCTCCTTATCCATCCACTTACAAGTAAGTTTCATGACTTCATCTTTCCTAACATAGTATTCCATTATAGCTGTATAGTATTCCATTGTGTAGATGTATCAAAGTTTCTTTAACCAGTCTGTTCTTGGGTAGTCAAGTTGTTCCCAGATTTTGGCTATTGTGAACAGTGCTGCAATAAATATACCATTGCAGATGTGGGACATATTCCCAGAAGTGGTATTGTTGGGTCATATATAAGCTCAATTTCTAGTTTTTTGCGGAATGCCCATATTATTTTCCAAAAAGGCTGTGCCAGTCAGCATTCCCACCAACAATGAAAGAGAGTCCTTTTATCCCCATATTCGTATCAGCATAGGTTGTTCTTGTTCTTTTTGATGTGAAGGTACATTTTCTAACTTAATGGGGTTTATATTCTCTCTGGGTTGTCAGGAGGAGCTTTCCATTTAGGTATTTCAAAATAAAACAGATTAACTCTAAGAGGTGATCCTAGGGTTATAAGACTGAGTTAATAGGTTTTAGAATCTTTCTTACCTGCCCTATCTAAAACCCCTCAAATTTAACTTAGGAAAAAAACACAATAGCCTAGTAAGCTACTCCATAGACAGTATCATAATATAATATGAGATTTGGGACTGAGATATCTCCAAAGAAGCATTTCTCAACTGGGGCCATATGTCTCTCTGGGAGAACCCCAGAATTATATTTTAGTGGGGCTTCAGGTGAATTTTTTAAATAGGGGACCACCATTAGACTAGGAATAGGGAAGCCAGTCAGAAAAATGATTGAGAAATACTGCTATAAAGGACTCCAGCATTTTCTCACTATTTGTTTGGTTTCTTTCATTCAAAGGCAAAATTAATTTTGGTGGAGTCATCCTTTTTTTCTTGTGGGTATTTTGGGGAGTGGGGTGCCATAAGTATTATGAGTAGTCATAATACTTGGAGACTATTCCTGGCTTGGTGCTCAGAGGTAGCTCCTGGCAGTGCTCAGGGAAACTTGTGGTGCCAGGAATCAAAACTGTGCCTCCCACATGCAAAGCCTGTGCTTCAGCTGTTTGAGCTATCTCTTTGGCTTTTGTGCACCTTTTTGTATGTGCCAGGGATGGTTTTAGGTATTGGATACTTAGCATTGAACAAAAAAGAATCGCTGTTCATATTCAGTAAAAGAAATTAAGAGAGAGAGATATTAGATAATCTATCAGGTGGTAACAGGTTCTGTGAAAGAAAGATACTTTGTAAGAGTATAGAACAGCACTTCTCACCTGAAGGACAAGACTAGGAAGTTAACCAGTGTGTTGGAGGGGCCACTGATATGAAGGATTGAGAATGAGGAATTTGATCAACTATCAAAGGTGGGAGAGGGTTTCACTGAACTGACTCAGCAGAATTTTTGCTAAAACTGGACAAAAGAGAACCCAAGATTAGGGGATTAGCCTGACACAAAGGAGAAAGTCTTCGTCATGAGTATCAAATTCTATGGGTGTATTTTCAAAAATTCCTTATGTTCTTTGTTATGATTAACTTTGCTTCTACTAAAAGGGAGCCGTGAAAAGGACAAAGGACACAGAATACCCAGTTTTTTTGACTGGTATTCACTCTTCATTTTGAGGTAATTGTATGCTAGCCAACAGATGCTGTGTCTATAAATTGGACTCCTCCTAGGTACTCCAATATTGGAACCATTCTAGGCATTTGATCTAGGATAGTCTATATTTTCTTTGGCTAATTTCTTCAAACCTTGTGTTCCTATTCATTTTCTCTGACCAGCTATTCTGTAAGCAAAGATTAAGCATAGATTCTTTCCCCGAGATTGACATCATAAGAGTATCTCTGCCTGCTGTGGCTCTAAAAAATATCCCTCTTCCCCCCGCACCCCCAACCCAATGGTAAGTAGTCAAAAAAGGATCCAATCTTCATAGGGGGATGGGATGGTTAGGGCTTAAAATTCTTGGTTTTCCTGTTCTCTAGGCTTTTTGTTTCCACACAAGATGAGAACCTGGTTCTATTTATATATAGTGTTCTGGCCTAATCCTAGAAGTTCTCTTGTTTCCTCCCAGCTAAGAATTTGGTCAGAAGAAATTTTACAAGGAAAGCTCATATTCCTAATCACATTTTTCTGATAATCAGAGGGATGAAAAAATCAGCCATTTCAGAAAACTGAAGAACTTTTCAACTCTTGACTGTTCTAGTAAACTGCTGCTGATGCAGGTTTTTTTTTCTGTAACCTGTCCATAGTGCTCAGCTTTCCATCATTAAAGCTTTACTCTTTGATTAATTCATTTTGTTTTGATATATTCCCTTTCAAGTACAAATGTCTTTTGAAACAGCTCTCTGATTTCCCCCAGCCTTAGGTATTCCTTAAGAAAAGAATGCAGGAGATATGGTGATTTTTTATATTTTTTTATGAAACTTAGAGATTTGGCTGGAATAGATGGGCCAAGATAGGGCAAAGTAACTTGGACAAGTACCTTGAAGGAAACTAATGAGCCCCCAATGGAGAACCAAAATAAATTATTTTTTATTGCTCATTATGAATAGCACTGTAGCACTGTCATCCTGTTGTTCATCGATTTGCTTTGAGCAAGCACCAGTAATGTCTCCATTGTGAGACTTGTTACTGTTTTTGGCATATTGAATACACCACGGGTAGCTTGCCAGGCTCTGCTGTGTGGGCAGGATACTCTCAGTAGCTTGCTGGACTTTCTGAGAGGGAGGAATCCAGAACCCGGGTCGGCCACGTGCAAAGCAAATGCCCTATCCCCTGTGCTATCACTCCAGTCCCTTGTTATGAATAATCCACTAAAAATGAAGAGATTAGTAACATGTTGTTAAAGGTTGAGCCTTGTGTGCTTTTATCTACATCTATATAAATATATTTCCCCTATGATTGGTTGACTTCTACTTTAATCCAATAGACAAGGTTTCTTAGAGGGAAGTGTGTGAAGATTTCAACTTCATATTTATCCCAAGTTTTGTGACTCATTCTTTTGATTCTTCCTGATCTGGGGAAGTATAATACTTTCAACTTCCAAACTGGTAGACTGTAGATAATGACCTTTCCTGAAGATGAATTGCTTTGGAAGCCTTTTAGGTTAACTGTACTCGGAAAAGAAAAGGAGGCAAGGGTTTAAAAGAGTTAGAAATCTAGATGAAATCCAGAAAATGGGAAAACTATTTCTGTTTCAAAAAAAAAAAAAGCCATGAGGGTAGTGTCTACCATCCCATTTTACACCTCCCAGTATGACCCAGTAGAGTAGAAGAGTACTGGAAGGCTCATGCATTCCTGGGCTCTCTGCTTCCCACCCTGTCTCTTTGTACCTTTCCGTTCTGCTTGCCTCTTACATTTTGCACTTTTCCAGCAAAAATATCAATAGTTGCAACTCCACTGCGGGTAAAAGTCATCTCTGCCTATGTACCACAGCTATTGATTATCTTGTTGATAGGAGGCAGTCCTGTCTTCACCTTTTTGGAGAACACAGAGCATCTGGAGCCCTCTCTAATGAAACCAAGTCCCACCCATCCCAAGCACTCTTATCTTGAGTCCAGTCACAGAGCTAAAGACCCTCTTTTACTTTAGCAGTGGACAGTGGTGAAAAAATCACCTTTCTTTGGCTCTGAAGATGATTTGCGGGTTAGAAAAGTTGAACTTATGTATCGATAAGGCTGCATCATGCCCCTATTTTTTTCTGCCTTTTTTAAAAAAAAAATTGAATCACAGTGACATACACAATTACAAAGTTGTTCATGATTTGGTTTCAGACATATAATGTTCCAACACCCACCCTAGGGACTATTAAATGGGATACAGGACTCCAGCTGAGCCTGAGCCCTTGAGAGCTGTGCTTGGTGGACCATATGGGGTATCACATGCAAGGCAAGAGACTTACCCATTGTGCTGTCTTGTCAGCCCTTCCCTCTCAAAGTTTAAAATGCTTATCTTGGTCCTTTCTCCAATTGAAGGGCTGCTGTCACTAAATGAAGGGAAAACAGTTCATGTTACAAGCTTTAAGGAGCTGAGTCTTTTCTTAAAAATTTAAAAAATTGAATCACTGTGAGCTATAGTTACAAAACTTTAACATTTCAGTCATACAGTAATTAAACACCCATCCCTCCACCAGTGTACATTTTCCACCACCAATGTCCTAAGTATCCCTCCTTCCCCCCATCCCCATCCCCATGCCTCCCCCATACCTCTAGTCTGCTTCTATGGCATACAATTTCCCTCTCACTCTCTCTCTACTTATGGGTATTGTGGTTTGCAATACAGATAATGAGAGACCATCATGTTTGGTCTTTTATCTATTTTCAGCACACATCTCCCATCCCGAGCGATTCCTCCAACCATCATTGACTTAGGGACTCTTTTCTACCCCAGCTGCCTTCGAGGAACTGAGTTTTCATCAGAAAAATTAATCAAACAAAAGTCGTTCTGTGACTTTTCTTTTACTGTGTATGTGATTTGAGGTTTTTGTCTATTTGTTTGGTTGGTTTGATTTTGTTGTTATTGATAGTGGTCATTTTTGAGCAGACTCTCATGCTGAATTTTGCAAAGGTTTGGTTACTCATTGACCATTCGTCCAGGAGTTACTCTTTCACCTATTTCCCAGGAATTTGTTCAATTCCACTACCTCTAGGTGGTACTTGCCCAGAACACAAATACTTAATTTGTTTTTACATTAATACTCTGATAGGAAGCCTAGGAAAAAGAACTCACAGCCTATAGCCTTTAAGGCCACAACTGGGAAGCAGGTCAAGGTTGATTCCTACAGCCTTAGGTCATATTCTGATTCCCAAGCTTGATTCAGATTAAAATGACCTTGCTGCTTTCTGACCTGAGTGCACTATTTTCCTTTTTCACTAGCTGCAGGATAAGAGTCAAGCCAGGATCCAGAGGCATGTACCAGGTTTGGAGACCACACATGGGACCATTTCAGGCAACACTTCGGGCTAAGCCCAAGGCATCAGCTAGCAATAATTGCTAAAAATAGACTGAAAGGAACAGGACAGGGCATTGTCTTCCAAGATAAACTCAGTTAACCATCCTAACAAAAAGTAAAGGAAAGAAACAAAAATTACAACTGAGGGAGAAAATGAAGCGATTATTACAAGAGTCAGAGGAAGAAATCATGGTTACCCTGGGACCCTCCTCCAGGCTTTCCCCAACTAAAACTAAGGTAGAATCTGTGTGTGGCATTAAGAGCAAGTCCGCAGGACCTTCTGGATCTTCACTAGAGGACAGCTCCCTGCCACCTTTCTATGAGTCTAAAGACTCAGCCAACAGTGGTGATAAGGATGGGGGCCTGGCACAACCTTGCAACTTTGGACATCAGGCCAACAACCAGCTTTCTAGAGATTCTACTGTAGGTCCTTCAGGATCTGGATCTCAAGACCTCACCTCTACCAGTACTTCCACAAGCTGCCAAGAGACCTCAGAGAGGAATCCAACAAAGTTCTTTTTGTCTAGAGACTACAGCCAAGGATGCAGCCATACACAGCGAGAGCCTTTGGGGGATGTAGTAGAATATATTGTTAGAGAGTTGCAAGGTATCAGCCATCTTCAGACTGAGATTGCTGAGCTGCGTCAGCATTTGAGCCTAGTCCGGGGTTCAGTAGATGAAGTGTCTAACTGTGTAGACTCAGTTCTAAGTGAAATAGAAGGCTTACAGGTGGGCAGCAGCTCCCTGGCCAAGGTATGTATAGGAGAAAAGGCTCCAGAACCTCATGTGGACAGACCCAATGAGGAAGCCATTCTGTATCTGTATGGACTTCCTGAGCAAGATGGGGAAAATACCATGGAGCTGGTGCATAGCTTCCTGGCTAAGCACCTCTGTATTAATGGCATGCAGTGCAACAGGTATATCAGAGAGGCTTATAGGGAAGGCCAAGCCACAGCTCCCAGGCCAACTGTTGTAAAGCTGACTCATCTAGCACATAGAGACTTTATCTTGCAGAAATCTGCCCTCTTGCAGAATGTAGGGGTCTGGATTGCCACCAGCAATGAACCAAGCTGCCCAGAGAGTAATAAAAATCTCCCAAAAGAATCCTTAACATTTTCCAAACAGCAACTTCAGTATCATAATGTGGATTCTTCAAACCTGGATAAACCATTTCTTCATGTAGATACAGGGGACAGTGAGCTCATGACAGAAGCACACCAAAAGAGCATATCAAAAGAAGCACACCAGAATGAGCATAGAGAAGCCAAAACCTCTGAGCAGAAAGTCCTTTGCTTCCCACCGAAGAACAGTCTGGCAAAGCAAAATGATATGTCTAAGCCAGTGGATGAAGAAATAGGAACACCGGGAACATCACAAGTTTTTAGTGGCAACTGTGGTGAACTGACAGGTAAAGAATCTTCTCTGTCCACCCTTTGCCAATTTGAAGAACCTTCTCTAATGTTAATTTCAAAAGAGGAAGATTATGGAAAACCCCAGGTTTTCAAACAGTGCAGTCAAGGACTTGAAGCATGTAAAATAGCAAAAAGGGAAAATGACTGCAGTAATAAAAGTGAGGCCAGCAACTACCTATCATTATCTGAATTGCTAAAGACAGAGGACAAACTCTTGGCCTGTGAAGCTGGGCTGGGTATTCTGAGCTCAAAGCAATTGGAGGACATTTTGACAGACAAGTCCAGAGTGTTTACAACTCTGAGCTGTGACAAGATGGTGGAGGAAATTTTCACAGGGCCCAAGAATTTCAATGACATGGTTCATATTGATTTGAATGAAGAGGAGTGTGCTGCTCATGTCCTTCAGGATGTCTTTGAGAAGTCCCCTTGTGGTCTTAGTGGCTCACAGGAAGAGGAAGATGCAGAAATCAAGTATCATACAAGTAAATTGGGTCGAGCAATTCACCACTTTCGTTCAGCTTTGCAGGGAGTGTTTCAGAAGCTGGAGAACAACGGATCCATCAGTCCTGAGGACCTGGAGAGCAACGAGAGTGGTTCCCAGTCAGAGAATAGTGATAGACTTCTTGGGACAGTGAGTTCAGGTGGTATCCATGATTTCTCAGTGGAGAGTCCTGGGAGCCAGGAGAGCTTACTCAGTGTGGTCTCTGGGGGAGTGGGCATCTCCACACAGGGAGACCAAAGCTTTCAAGATCACAACAACTTCTCTCTGGCTTCTAGCAATTCACCTCTCCAGTGTTCATTGCCAAGTTTTGCTCCATGTCTAGGATCTGAAACTTGTTCCAGGCTCGAATCTCCCAAGCAGGGACAAATAAGCCTAGAGCAAGTATGTGTAGAGACCATCTACCTCAACAAGTGCATCAACAATTTTAAAAATGTTCTAAAAGAGAAAAGATTAAGGCAGAAAAAACTTTTGCACGAGCTAGTACAGAAGGCAAACCATCTCTCCATAGAAGACATAGATTCAGGTATTTCAAGTTTCTGTTTCATGGGGTCATAGCTGGTTGAATATGGCCTCCAGTTAGCCAACATGTTGCTTAGCATGGTGGAGAGTTTCACAAGTGACAGGGGAGATCTGCAACTTGAGTTAATCTAAATTAAGTACAGATCTTCAATCAGCCCTATGGGAATTGGAATGAAAGAGAGTACTAAATCATCAGCAAGAGTTCTTGTCCCTAGGGAGCTTCCAATCCATTGATCAGGACATGAGGGCAGTGAGGAGATGTGTGGAGCTTTAGAAAGTACCTTTTCAAAAGGGAGGGACATGGGACAAAAGCATTTTATAGCTGCAAAAACTTCAGAATGAGAAGTTGGAAATTAGGAGACAGAAATGAGGGATGAGGCAGGTTTGTTTTATAGGAACTAGCGGGGCTGAGGAAGAATCCCATGCTATTATGCTCCTTGATTTTCTTACTGAGATAAGATGGTCACTTCTCCAGTAGCTAATGCAACTTCTCCAATTTTTAGGTAACTGTGGTGGTTTCTCATTACCTTATCTGTCAGCTTCCTAGTATTAAACTCGACAACTGTATCACTGTAGCACTGGAGTCCCGTTGTTCATCAATTTGCTCGAGCAGGCACCAGTAACGTTCCATTGTGAGATTTGTTATTACTGTTTTTAGAATATTGAATATGCCATGGGTAGCTTGCCAGGCTCTGCCATGCGGGCAGGATACTCTCGGTAGCTTGCCAGGCTCTCCGACAGGGACAGAGGAATAGAACTTGGTCGGCCACTTGCAAGGCAAATGCCCTACCTGCTGTGCTATCACTCCAATCCAAACTTGACAACACAAAACATTATTTCCAATTCAGAGCTGTCCAGTAACTGCTTATAGAGCTACTCAAGAGCCTGACTTTGCTCTTTATAGCTCAAATTTCCTTTCTTCAGCCTTCAACTGTGGACTTCTCAACCAAGAATTGGAAAATGGGATTGTTTTTGATGTCAAAAAATTGAGAGAAAATTTTTATAGGCAATATGGAGATATATAGCTTTAAAATTACTTCTTCCAATCAAAATTAAATTATAAAAAGAGCATATGCTGTATTCATCCAGTTTTTAATGTAAAGGAAGTTATTCTCTTGTGCATACAACCTGATTAATCATTCTAAGGCAAAATTTAATTATGAAGCATATTTTATTGACAAAGGAAACCAGGCATTCATGCATAGTTGGTGGGATGGTACTGTACATTGATATGGCCTCTAAGCAAGGAAATAGGAATATATGTATATATATACATATACATATGTATATATACATATATATACACACACATAAATACACACACCCCTTTTGAGCTCCAACACCACTTTTAAGAATATATCATTATATCCTGCAGGTATATTTTATGTTTCGGCATAATTGGAAGGAACATATGTACATGGCTATTTTTGAAGCATTGTTTTCAATAGCAAAACTTGAAAGCATTCTAAAATATTCATTATGAAAGCCTGGTTATAGGAACAGGGATATGACTTAAATGGTAGAGCACTTCCATATACAAGGTTCTGGATTTGATCCTTGACACCACATAACTCAAGCAAAGTTAGGTGTGGCCCCTTCAGCAGATTTTTAAAAAAAGACTGATTACCTAAATTTCTGGTACATCTGAAGAGTGAAATGCAGTACAATGTAGCTGTCTGAAGAATGAGGTAGATCCCGCTAAGATCAGGGACGAGACAAGGATGTCCACTCTCACCACTTCTGTTTAACACAGTACTGAAGGTTCTTGCAATAGCAATTAGGCAAGAAAAAGACATTAAGGGCATACAGATAGGGAAGGAAGAAATCAAGCTCTCACTATTCGCAGAAAAATGATACTATACCTAGAGAAACCCAAAACCTCTACCAAGAAACTCTTAGAAACAATAGACTTGTACAGTAAAGTCGCAGGTTATAAATCAATACCCAAAAATCTATGGCCTTCCTATACACTAAAGAATGAGGTAGATCATTATTCATTACTTAAATGGAAAGATGTCTAAGATATATTACATGTTAAAAAAAAAGACAATGTGTAAAATGGCACATATAAGATGGATTTCATAAGAAGAGGGCTGGACGTGTAGCTCAGTGGTAGAGCATATGCTTATATGTATAAGGTCCTGAGTTCTCCCCACAGCACTAAAAAAAATGGGTGGGAGGGAGAAGATAAATGCAATTCTATGGTCTTTATTTGTTTAAGTGTAGAATATCTAACAAAGATAAATTTGAAGTTGGCACACAATCATGAGGATTAAAAGGAAAGGTATGTGAAAAAAATTTGGAATGGAAAGGAATTTCTTTTTTTTTTTTTTTTTTTTTTGCTTTTTTTGGGTCACACCCAGCTATGCTCAGGGGTTACTCCTGGCTTTGCACTCAGGAATTACTCCTGGCGGTGCTTGGGGGACCATATGGGATGCCGGGGATCGAACCCGGGTCGGCCTCGTGCAAGGCAAACGCCCTACCCGCTGTGCTATCGCTCCGGCCCCAAGGAATTTCTTTTTTATTGTTTACCCCTTTGTACTTTCTTGACATCTGAATCAGATGAATGTAATACCAAATCATAAAGTTAAATTAAAAAATAAAAAAATTGTGTTAGATATCCTTAGATCTGTGCCTTGTAGGTAGTCAAAAAGTATAAATTCTTCATTTGGTCACTCAAAATCATTGTCTTTGATCTCTATACTTCCAGGCTTCTCTCCAAATTTGTCAATATACTCTACGTGGGGAGAAATAACTATCTCACAGATTTTCCTTACACTTGCTATTCTCTACATATTCACATATGCACGTTACCTTCTAACCTAAAGTGCTATGTTCATTATAGGCTCAGTAAAATTTACATATTCAATATACAACCAAAATATCACCTTCAGGAAGCTAGCTATATTTCCTCAGATGTAAGAGATTTTTCTCTTAGCAAATTTTATTTCTTCAAAATAGGTTTTTAGATATTATAACAGTAATAGAAATGGCAAAATCAAGACAGAGATTTTTAACAAATTCCTTAAATTTTGGTAGGAGTTAATGTTATTAGCACCTGGGAAACTTGAACCTGAGTTTTCTAGTTTGCTAAGTTATGAGTCTTAACCAACATCCTACTGGGCAAGCAATTCGAGAGCATTTCCATCATCCCAAAAAGAAGTCTGTTACTTAGTAGAGGGTCACACTCTGCCCGCACGGCAGAGCCTGGCAAGCTACCCGTGGCATGTTTGCTATGCCAAAAAACAGTAACAAGTCTCACAATGGAGACTTACTGGTGCCCTCTCGAGTAAATCAATGAGCAACAGGATGACAGTGACAGTAACACTCCCTGTTACTTTTTGCTCCCAGATTCTTTCAATCACCAATTTACTTTCCATTTCTATGTATTCATTGATTCTGGACATTTGAGATAAAGGAATTTATACCGTAGGTAATCTTTTGTGATTGGTTTCTTAGCATAATGTTCTTAAGATTCTCCTATATTATAACATATATTAATATTTAATTTATCTCTCTTAATAATTTTTCTTTATATGGATATACCACATTTTGTTTATCCATTCATCAGTTTTTTTGTTTTTAATTGAATCACCATGAGAACAGTTACAAAGCTTTCCAGTTTAAGCCTCGGTCATGATCAAAGTCCCATCCCTTCACCAGTGCACATTTTCCACTACCAAGAACCCCAGTATACCCCCATCCCACCCCTCCCCTGCCTGTGTGGCAGATGATTTCCACTCTACTTTCTCTCCACTTTGATCACATTCAATATTTTGACAAAAGACCCACCATTATTATTTGGAATTTCCCCCAACAATCAGATCTGCTGAAAAGGCATCGTTAGATAATTTGTTTTCTATTGCTGGTTATGAAGAGCATATGATGTCGTGTGATTTCTGATACCTTAGTAATAAGTCTGAAGGGATTCTGCCAAATGCCGCTGGGTTCTGAGATTGGTTTGTGTGCCTCTGGGATCATGGCCGTTCAGGAGCCAGAGGAGCCGTTTGTGCTCCATTCATTATTTCTTCACAAAGTACTTGTTATTTTTGGTCTTTATGGATAATGTTGCTGTGGGCATTCGCATGCAAGTACTCGGTAGATAATATTTTCTCAACTCTCTTGAGTATGTTACCAAAAATGTCATTGTTGGATAGTATGGCATCTCTGTTTAACACTTTTGAGGAACTATAAGACTGTTTTGCCAGTGTGCCATTTTACATATAAGAGTCCTAATTTCTCCACATCCTTTCCAGAAATGAAGTTTGTATTGTTTGTTATTCAACAACAATGAGTGATGTCTTATTATGATTTTGATTTGAATTTCCATGGTGGCTAGTGACATTGAACATCTTTTTATGTGATTACTGGACATTTTTCTATCTTTTTTTATAGTAATGTCTGTTTAGATCTTTTATCCATTTTAAAATCGAGGTGTCTTTTTGTTGAGTTGTAAGAGTTATTTATATATTCTGATTATAAGTTCCTTACTAGAGTTATATTTCCTCCCAATCTGTAAGCTGTCTTTTTACTTTCTGATGGAGTCCTTTGAAGAAAAATTGTTCTATTTTTAATTTGTTGTGATAAAACTGAAATAACTTGAATGTTTCATTGTAGTTATTTTTAGTTTATTCATTATGGTGTGCAACTATCTTTTCAAAACTTTTTCATTTTCATCAAGTGCTCATTAAACACTTAAGTCCTCATTCTCCCATCCCCGTAGCCAATGTCAGTCATCATTTTGCTTTTTTAAATTTTTTTTTAATGAATCACTGTGAGATATGGTTACAGATTTACAAACTTTTCGTGATTACATTTTAGTCATACAATGATCCGAGTACCCATCCCTCCACCAGTGCCCATTCTCCATCACCAGTGTTCTCAGTATCCCTCCTGCCACACTCCCCACTTCCCCATTTTGCTTTTTGTCTCCACAAATTGAATGCTCTAGACAACTCATATAAGTTGAATTATATAGTGCTTATCCTTTTGTAGCTGAACTTCTTCGTTTAGCATAATACCTTCAAGGCTCATTTGTAACATATGTTAGACTTTTCTTCCTATTTTAAGGCTAAAGAATATTTTATTTATGTATAGATTACATTTTGTTTATTCATCTATCAGTGGAGCTGAGTAGTTTTCATCTTTTATTTTTTTGTGAAAAATGTTGCTATGAACTTGGAGTACAAATATCTCTTCAAGTTGTTGCTTTTATTTTTTTGATTGTACAGTCATGCATCACTTAGATAGGGAAATATATTTCTGAGGACTGCATCACTAGGTGATTTCATCAGTGGACAAATGTCAGAGTATAATTATAGAAACTTCCTGGCTCTGCACTCAGGGATTAGTCCTAGTGGGCTCAAGAGAACATATGAGGTGCCAGGGATTGATTCTGACTTGGCCTGTGCAAGGCAAAGGTCCTACCCACTTTGTTATCCAGCACCCTCTCAAGGCATGTGCCTTAACCCCTGTACTATCTCTCTGGGCCCCCAGAAATATTTGCTGGAAAAAAGACTGTTATTTTCTTCATGGGTCTTAGCACCCTTGCTCATTTAGTAAGTTTACCAACTTGCAAGTTGGTCATCATCATCATCCTGTTGATCATCAAATTTCTCGAGCGGTTGGTAACAAATCTATTCGTTCTAGCCCTGAGATTTTAAAAGCCTCTCTTTATTGTCCTTTTCAATGGTGCCGCATTGGAGGCTCTTTCAGGGTCAGGGGAATGAGACCCATCATTGTTACTGGTTTTGACATATGAATATGACACAGGAGTTTGCCGAGCTCTCTCATGCAGGCAGGAAACTCTGGTAGCTTGCCAGGTTTCATCTTTTATTTTGTTGTCCCTCCCAGAGGGACAACTAGGCTATAAGATGCTTCCGGGAGCTTGGTTTTATAGTGTCTGGATGTTTGCATTTGAGGGGATTACACGATTCCAGGGGCAGTTTCTGGGAAAATAGGGGATCTGGGCAGAAGAGGCCCAGTCCTGATCTGAGCAGGTTTGGAGATCTCAGCCCCAGGTCCCACACACCTGGGTTCCTCTGCCGGTTCCTTCATGCGTGAAGCTCATCCGAACATGTGGAGAGGGGCCTTGAGCATGGCTGTGGCTGGGCTCCAGAGGTCTTAGGCTGTGGGGGCTCTGCTTGGGGTGGGGAGGGAAACTGAAGCCTACCCCCTCCAAGGGGCCCCGGTGAGGACAGCCAGGTGCGGGGGCGAGAGACTCTGCATTGCTCTCTTCTGGGAGTTTGGTTTCATAGTCTCTGGATATTGGCCGTTGGTGGGATTACACAGTGCCAGGGAATTCCCTGGGTGTAACTGCCTAGCTCCTGGAAAAAGGGGGAATCTGGGTGCAAGAGGCCCAGTCCCGATCCGAGCAGGCTTGGAGATCTCAGCCCCGGGTCCCACACACCTGGATATAATCTGCTGAAAATTTTGTAATGTGGATCTTAGGGCACCAATGGCCCTGACCCAGCAGAGGACCCAGGCTGTCCCTTTCTGGGTCCCCGCCTGCCCAGCAGACTGGCTATCATGCCCACAATATGCCTCGTGGTGCCATCTTAGCGAACCAACAGCTCTGGCCCAGAGACTCCCAACTAATCCCAAAATGGATTAGTTCCAAACATAGATGTCTCTAGAACCCAACCATGTACAATCTAGAAATTTACAATCGCAGCCATGTGAGCTCTCATGATATTCAAAATGAGCAATGGAAAATAAATTATCTAGCTTCTGCCCCTGGCAGGTAGGCTTGAATGGTGGTGGGAAATGTCGAGCAAAACATAATGCTCAATATTTGAAAGAGAGTATTGGGGAAAATGCTATAGAGGCAGGGTGAGGACTTGTATGTGGGTGGTGGAAAATGTGCACTGGTTGAGGGATGGGTGTTCCATCATTGTATGGCTGAGTCTCAAATATGAAAGCTTTGTAACTCTATCTCACGGTGATATAATTTAAAAAAAGGAATGTGGAGTTCATGTCCAATTCAATCAGCTTAATCAATGGCTGAACAAGTAGTGGTATTCCTATGTTATTAAAAATATATATCATAAGAAATATAAGGATTTAATCTGAAGGATAATGGAGGGGAAAATGAACAGCTGTAAAAGCTATAACAGCTGTGAAGATGGAAAAGTGACTGCAAAGAATTGTTATCGCTCTCAATACAAAAAAGGGATTTTTTTTCCAAAAAGGCTGGACCAGTCGGCATTCCCATCAACAATGAAGGAGAATCTCTTCTCCCCATATCCACGCCAACACTAGTTGCTTTTGTTCTTTTAGATGTGTGGTACAAAATTCCCCTTCTCTTTTGTTTTATAACTTCTTTTTCCCGAAAGTGAAAAATCAGTTCTCATTACCTGCAATCTATTAATATACTTACTCTTCTTCAGAGTGTGTGTGTGTGTGTGTGTGTGTGTGTGTGTGTATTGCCTCTTGGACTAGATTGTCCACCATTTCCCAGAGTTACTGTTTCTGTTCCATTTTGGGTCCTCCTTTCAACTTGGCTAGTTTTCATTATTTTTGTTTTGTGTATGTAAAGAGTATGCAAAAGCTATGGAATTAGTCAGGTACAGAGAAAGATATAATCAGAGTGATGGTATAGCAAGTAGATCACATGCCATACATGCGGCCGACCAAAGTTCTATCCTGGGTACCCCATATGGTCTCCTGAACCTACCAGGAGTGATCCCTGAATGCAGAGACATGATTAAGCCCTGAAAACAACCAGGTATGGCCCAAAAACAAAAACTGAAAGATATGTTCAGAGAAAAGAAATGTAAATCAAAACCAGCCATGATGAGATACCACCTCTCACCTATTAAGAGTGCTATTGTTCCAATAAACAAAGCAAAACAAAAATAACAAATTGGCGAGGATGTATGGAACTTGGAACCATTTGTACCTTATTGAAGGCATTACGAAATGATATGACCACTGTAGGGAAAGGAGTATTGAGTGACTTCAAACATTAAAAATATAACTGCCATATCCAGCAGTCACTCTCCAGAATACATATACAAACTGAAAGCAATCATTTTTGTTTGTTTGGGGGCCACACCTGGCTGTGCTCAAGAGTGGTCAGGAATAAGCTCAGGGCTTATGCTTGACTCTTCACTCAGGGGTCACTGCTAGCAATGCTTGGGGGACCATATGGAGTGCCGGAGATCAAACCAAGATCAACAGAGTACAAGACAAACACTTTTCCTGCTGTGTATCTCTCTGAGCTCTTGCAAGTTGGTAAACGTACTAAATGATTTTTAAAAATTAACTTACTAAATGTAAATTTTTGTAGGCTCCCGATTCTATTCCATTGATCTTTTGTATATCCTTCTCTTCAGTTGCTTTTTAAAAGCATCACTTTATTTATTTGACATCCAGAACACCTCTCTTTCTCTCTTAACATGATAGAGCATCTCTTTTCAGTCATTTTGCTGGTTCTTCATCATCTTTCCAACCTATAGTATCCCAGGACTCAATCCTGATTTAAAAAAAAAATTAATTCCCCGCTTCCCTTTCCTTTCTGTAGTTGCAGTGATTAGGAGTTACATATTTGGTTTTATTGTTTAGTGGGGTTCATACACGTTTGACCATGGTGCACCATTTGGGATGCCAGAGATAACACAATAGCAGTGCAGAATTTAACTTATGGAGCATTTAACTTGTGGAGCAGTTCTGGAGTTAAAAAACTCATGCCTCTTAGCAGCTTCACTGTCACTGAGCCACATCCCCAGGTCCCTGACTTCTTTTATTCATACTTATTTCCCAAGTAATCTCTTCCTCAGTTTCATATTTTAAAAAAATCCAGATACCTTCTATGATCAATAGACTCCATATATACTAAACATCCCCATTTGGATGTAAATTGGCATTTTAGATTAGAATGTAAAAAGGCAACCAGACTTCTCTCTTATCCTTATCCTCCTTATTCTCTCTTACACTTATCTCTCCTTATCCTTCTGTCTCAGCCTCCACCGAACTTGCTTTTCCTCTGGTCTTCTTTACCAGTAAATGGAAACTCTTTTTTTTTTTTTTTTTTTGCTTTTTGGGTCACACCTGGCAATGCACAGGGGTTACTCCTGGCTCTGCACTCAGGAATTACCCCTGGCCGTGCTCAGGGGACCATATGGGATGCTGGGATTTGAACCCGGGTCGGCCGAGTGCAAGGCAAACGCCCTACCCGCTGTGCTATCTCTCCAGCCCCTGAAGTTAAGATTTTTTAAAAGAATATTATTTCTTGTTTTAAAATTTCCCCCTCCCACCTTTTTGTTCTTTTTGTTGCAATGACTGGAGATGCATACGTTATATTGCCATTCTCTGGACACCTCACTCTTTAGTTGTGTTTATCACATGTGCTCATGGCGAGGGGTCACACACCTGGCTGCAGGCTCGTTATTTTTAGTTGTAGTGCTTGTACACAACAGGCTATGATATGCCAGGGATCATATACTGTTGCCCTGCTGAGGATCTCAAGCAACATTTGGGGTTGAATTCTAAGCCTCAAACTTACAAAGCAGGCATTTTGACATTGAGCTACCCAGAAGCTCATAAGATTGTTCATTTCTGCATTCCTTTTTTCTGTTCTCATTACCTTCTTCTCTGCTCCTCAGTTTTCTTTATTCATTGTTAGAGATCAAACTCAGTTTCCCTGACATGCAGAGCTTTACATCTGAGCTGTATCCCTATCCCCTCCGCAAATTGTTTTGATAGTGAGAGGAAATATGTCATTACCTCATAACATAAACTCTTTGTGAGAGATTATTTTTAGGAGTTATTTCCTGCAAAGGTAGAATTCTGTAACACTAAAACTGAAAACTAAATCTGAGTGAAAAAATCTGAAGGCATTTTAGGATGTTAGTCTGCACAAAATGTTTGATTTTTAATAATTTCTTTTGTTTTTTGCTTTTGCTTTTTAAATGTCCAGTGAACAGAACAAACTGAACAACTAGGATAGAAATTCCTTGAGATCTGGAAAATGGTACAGACTGCTTTCTAAGAGATCTGTTCTCTAGATATGGACAAACTTTAAAGAACTGTTATTTTCTAAGTTCTGAAAATTGGAGGTTCTTTTTATTGCATATAAGTGATGTGCTAAATTCTCAATGCTACAAATGTTAATGCTTGTTCTTAAGAAATTCATGGTGGGGCTGGAGCGATAGTACAGCGGGTAGGGTGTTTGCCTTGCACGCGGCCGACCCGGGTTATAATCCCAGCATCCCATATGGTCCCCTGAGCACCGACAGGGGTAATTCCTGAGTGAAGAGCCAGGAATAACCCCTGTGCATCGTCGGGTGTGACCCCAAAAAACCAACAACAACAACAAAAAAAACAAATTCATGGTGTGTAAAGGGATACTTAGTCAGGGCCCATTGTTTATACAAATAATTTAAATAAAACAGTACTAGCAACATCCTGACATAGAAGTTCACACATAGAAATATGACAAAGGTTGAGAAGTACCTGATTATGCCTTTAAAAGGAAAGCAGATATTTTCACTAGGTATTAAAATTTCAACTAAGTCATAAGAGTAAAGCAAACTTGTTTAGTAGATATGAGCAGTCAGGTCATGGAAAACCTGGACTATCTTGTTAAGAGATTTGGCTTTCATTCTTTAAGCTTTGTAGAAAACTCCAAGAAAGAAAGGGCAAGATCAAAGTAACTTTCATTTGTGTGCAGTGTATTAAGATAATGAAAAAGAGAAACTTTTTGTTTTGGAGCTATACCCCATTATGCTCAGGGATCACTCCTAGTAGACTCAGGGGACCAATTGGGGTGTTGGGGGATTGGATCTAGGTTGGCTGCATGCAAGGCAAACACCCAACATCTTGTACTATTGCACTGACCCCAAGAAACATTCAAAATCTGAACCACAGGGTCAATTAAAGTGGTTATATTTTGGTTGTTTTTAAAAATTATTTTGCATGTTTTCTTTTGAGGGTGAAGACCTCCCAAGTGGTGCTCAGGGAGCCCTCCCCCCTAGTTATTCTCAGTAGGATGTGGTGATATGAGGACCCTACCGTGAGAGCACTGGGCTTACACCTTAGCCCTTGTACTATCTTTCTGCCCTCCTCATATTATTTTTCAAGGGAATAATCCTGTGTGGGATGTGAGGAATAGATGGAGAAGAGACAATCATTTCATTTCCATAAGTGTTTTTTTTATTTTAACCATCTTCCTGGAGCTCAAGTGTTTAAAGAAGATTCAAATCCTTGAGTTCACTCTTCTTTCAAGTATGAAAGAAAATCAGAAGTAGCTTAAAAAATTAGGAATGTATTAGTTTCTAGTTTCTAGTTCTCCAGTTACATCAGTGGTTCTTTAAAAGAAAGGGATAGAAAATTGGGAGCTATTGGACCATTCTCTATGGCTGGAGAAGGAAGCCCTGTGCCTATGCATGTGTGGCCTAGAAAGCAGCGTAGTTTCTGATGAATAGGAAAGAAGTGATCTCTATATTTTATTATTCATCTACATAGCTTGCTTGGGTCCTTCTGGAAAAATCCATTTTCTTTGTACTATTCTGGATTGGATAATCAGTCCTCTTTGTACTATTCTGGATTGGATAATCAGTCCTGATTTTAATCAGAGATTTAAAATTCAGACCATAGTGATTTTACTTAGGGTGATGGCCATTAATCTACAGATTCCCCAGAGTTCAAAGCTATCGAGCATCCTTGCTAGCCACAACTTCAGGTCTTAATTTGACTTAATATAATTTACAGTCTGGACTTGTTGGGCAAGCACCTGGTCAAGTCTACACTATAAAATGAAAAGGGCTGAAAACACCAGTCATTGGGTCAGGCACTAAATTTAAGATAGATATCGAAATGGTTAGCTAAATGGGAAATGGCTTTAAAAGGTGTAGAACATGTCCAGTTATTTCTCTCTGAATACATTTGCCAAATTCTTTGCTGGCCAGTTGGAAAAATGTTAACTTTTCTTTCTCTGTGCAACTGGATGCATATTTAAAGAGTTGTTGGATTTCAAGCATAAATTGTCTTCATATCAAGTGGCAAAATGGTGTTTATATATTTAGGGGTAAGAATTAAGGTCCCATTTCCCTGAAACAAGAATTCTAGTCCTCTTCTATATACATTTCTATGGATAAAATTCTTACGTTCTCCTGTGGTATAATTCTTGTGGTATTACTGGAGATATCTTTTACAGGGTTCTTCCAGGTATAGATTTTTTTTTTTAAAGGGCACCAGTTACTCAGGTATTGAGGACTTATTCCAGATCCAGAGTGGGCCCATGTAGGTCCTGAGGAAGGAAGGTATCCTGTCATCATTCTGCTTGGAAAGCCTAATTGAAAGGTTCATGTTAACAAAACTTATAGCCCTAAGTCTGCATATGGGTCACTTTGGAAGAGGGAAGGAACAAGTAAAATCCCCTGGTAGACCTTTTCCTTATATTTGGGCAACCCTCGGATATTTCAAATTAAAAGGCAAAGGTCAGTAAATACAGGATGTGAAAGAGCTAGATTCCATGAATTTTTCAGTTGTTCACAGGACCTCTCCCGCTTCTCCAAGTCCCTTGAAATTTAACTGGCATTTTCTTTGGGTTCCCTGTAATAGAACTGAATCTACTAATCTCTCTGCCCTTTTTTCCTGCTTTTTTCTCCTTGCAGAAGGAAAGCGAGGAACTCTTCAGGTTGTGCTTTTGGCTCTTTGGGCCCTTATTGTTGTCTCTTCCACACACACACCCCTCCAAAGCACTGGGTGTTGGGAAGGGCTGTGCATCTGTGTATATGTGTATATGCATGGTCTGTGTCTCTGAGCTTTGGCTCATGCAGATAGTCCTTTTTCTCAAAAGCAGTTCTTGAGCATGCTCCATGCTTGTGTGTGCTCCTACAGAAATCCCTGGAACAGTGTGAGATATGTGTGCTGGTTTGGCACACATTCAACATAGCATGCGTGTGCTTTTACAGTTTGACCCCCTAGACACTGATTGCCCTTCTTTGCAGCGTGTGTCCATTTTTTTCCTGTTACTCCAGACTGGCATCTGCTGAAATTCCTTGCTGCGCCCAGCATGCTTCTGTACTTTGTGTTTGAGAACAGGAATTGCTGCAGGCATTTTGTGCCTCCTGCCTGTGGCCCTTTGTGCAAATGTGCTTTATGTTTCTGAGCAGGCTTCCTGACCTTTCTAAGAGTACAAGCTTCTGTAGAACTGTGATGTTGTTTGCCTATACCATGTTGAATGCATAATATATCAATGGTCTGTGCTTGCAAGAACTGGTTCTTAAAGTTACTGCTGGTTTTCTTTGCCTGTGATTCAAGCCCTAGTAAACATCAAATCCTCACCAAATGAATGTGTGTACATATGCTATAGCCTTAATCTCAGCTTGTGTTTCTGTCAGGCACACATTGTGTCTATGAGTGTACTACCTCCTAAAGGTACTATTCTCACTTCTCTGACTTTTCTTCAGTGCTCTGTATATGCATGCTCAGGCTTCTGCAGATCCCTTCTAAGCACAAGGAATGTGTATCATCTGGGCCTATAACCTCTGATGTCCGGAGACTTTTGGTGGCTTTGTTTCCTTAAATCAGTGGTTTCTGGCAACTATCTAATTCTGGCTAGTAAATTAAAATTTGCTCAGTACGATATTTCTTCATAGAGGAAGGATGAGTCCTGGTTGATGGGATCTGATAATTTATGGAAGACTACCCCTCAGAAGCAGCAGATTTAGGATACTTCAGTCACCTCTGGCTCCTTGTGAGGCTTACCCTCCCTTTTTCTGGTATGATTTTACCTCCCTGAGAGGCAGGGAGGAGGCTCATGAAATGGAACTGGGATGGTAAAGAACTATGAGCCATTGGAAGAGAGGCTTGATAAGAGCACAGACAACCTGAGAAGGGTCTTGATTTCAATGTCCATCTTAAGCCTACTGCTGACCCAGCAAAACTCTTACTTTCTAGTACCCATTAAACTGTCTAACCTCTCCCCTTTCTGCTTTTTTTAACCTCTTTGTATCTATGATTTCTCCCACCTCTCCAAATTTCACCCCTAGTCCAGGGGTATATAGCTTACTTCCATTTCACTTGCTTTGGAGCTCATTAGCTCCAGAATAACTAGATGGAGCCCAAATCTCAGGGAGGTTCTTGGGTGGAAGGGTGAGAGGTGGTAGGAAACCCTAGACTTGCTAGCACTAGGTATGTTGAGCCTAAGCAGCACATACATTGGTTCTTTGGAGAACCCTGACAGCTTTGGACCTCTCTCTGTATACTGCATGATTTATTTGTTTTATTTTACTTAATTTTGTTGAAAGTATGCAGAAATCTTTAAAAACTATTTTCAAAATAGTTTTTTTTGAATTTTGAACTTAAATTATTTGGTGCCTCAGTTTTTAACTTCTCATCACAGATCTTTTAAAATTCACCAGCATGCTAATTCAAATGTCAAATCTGCCATGAGCTCTATTGTTATATAGAGTTTATCAAATGTAAAGTATACTCAATGAGTCAGAGAACTCAGGCAAAGGCAAATCATCAGACGAGATAGAATTCTAAAAAGATTCAGTGTGACTTTTGGGGGATCTTAGCCAAAGAAACTTATGCATGTCACTGGAAAACCATTTTCAAAATGAAGTTGTCCCTTTTCTTTAGTGATCCTTGAAAGCCTACATAGACACATCACCTAGCTTTGACTTACTGTTACATTCACCAGTGAACTTTGCAAAGGGGTTATAAATTCTGGTGACTCTCACACTGAGTGAGCTTAAGGACTCAGATCTCAATGAGTTTATTCTTTACTATCCATTGCTTAGAAGGGAGATAAACTACTATTCATTTCAGTCGCATATTGTTGCCCTAGCTGAGATGAGCATTGGTATAGGCATAAAGATGGCTGTGTTACTACATTGTGTGACCTACACTCAGAGCTTGCTACTTTCTTGCTTATGCCCAGCCTATAGTGTATCTCTCATCTTTCCCAGATACTAACTTTATCTCTTTTTAAAGATTCCAGATGATGGTGATCCTTCTCTGCCCCAGTGGCTCCCAGAAGGGTAAGTGATGATTCCTTGTGAGAGTTCTGTAGTTTCTGTGGAGCTTTCAGCTTTCCTCCTGGGAACCAGGGAAGACAGCTCCATAAATTGGATCTTGGGAAAGGAAGAAGTTTCACTGCAGGTTGGTTGGTTTTCTGAGGAAGAGAATATAACTACATAGACTGATTTTTCAGAGGTAGAAAAAAGAGATTTGTGAAATGATTCTTTTGAAACAGGGAAGGGACTTTGGAATTTCTCCATCCTGATTTCTAGAATTTTTTTGTTTTCATCATAATGTTGATGTACCTTTTAGAAAGAAAGGGAAAAAAAAGCCTATATATTTTTTTTTTATTTTTTTTATTTTTTTTTTATAGTTTATTTTTAATTAGTGAGTCAACGTGAGGGTACAGTTACAGATTTATACATTTTTGTGCTCATGTTTCTCCCTTACAGAGTTTGATAACCCATCCCTTCACCAGTGCCCATTCTCCAAAAAGCCTATATTTTAATAGCTTCTTTCCATGTCATTGTTGGTGTAGCTAATTTGATTACTCCTTGGACTACCTCCTATTTCAACTCTTATTAGTCACCTATTTATTCTGTTCTTCTTAAGTCAAGACATAAGTAGCATCCCTTATGAGTTCAGTCTCTGCATCTTGTCTGGGAGTTTAAGACTCATGTGATTGCACCATAGAGTCATTTTAAGCTGCTCAACTGCTGCCTGTAACTGACTGACTGTTCTTAAGAGAGGAAAGAGTTTAAGTACCTTCCCACCCTCACTCCAACCCACATACACTGCCAATTATTTCTCAAGATCTTCATACTCTCCTTGTTTTACAAAAGCCTTCTGACATCAGAATTCTTAGTAGCTGCCTCCTCTCCCTTGTGGCCAAGAAAGAAGAAAGATTGGATCAAACACATCCTTAATATACTATTTTATGATTTATCTTTTTTTAATTTTTGGCTTTTTGGGTCACACCCGGCAATGCACAGGGGTTGCCTCCTGGCTTTGCACTCAGGAGTTACTCCTGGTGGTGCTCAGGGATGCTGGGAATCGAACCCGGGTCGGCCGCATGCAAGGCAAACGCCCTACCCGCTGTGCTATTGCTCCAGCCCCTATGATGTATCTTTTTTTAAATTAAGATTTATTCATACCAATGAGCTACCCTTCTCTTGTTAAAAACTCATTTATGGTGCAAAAAGTTCTAGGTTTAAGTGGTACATATTGTATTTTTTAGAACTAGTTACAAACTTAGAACACCAGTTGCTTTTTGAACAGAACTTCTTTAGGACTTTGACTTTTCTTACTTTCTAACAATTACAAAATACATTCATGGCAATGAAACATATGCACGCTATTTTTAAATGGAGACATCAGTGGTTTTCTAAATGCTTCTCTGTTGTCTTTTTGCCTTTCCTTCAGTTTAGTCCTTGGAAGTTGTTACAAGTATAGAACTTGGTTATGCCTGGTAGATTCATTAAAAGTAAAATTCACTACCTCATATCAAAAAGCCAGTTTAGGGACCAGAGAGGTAGTACAGTGGGTAAGGTGCTGGCCTTAAATGCTGTTGACCTGGGTTAGTCTCTGGCACTCCATATTGTCTCCTGAGTACCACCAGGAGTGATCCCTGAGTGCAGAGTCAGGAGTAAATCCTAAGCACAACTGGGTGTGGCCAACAAACAAAAAAAATAGATAAAAAGAGGCCAGTTTATTAGAAATCAACACAGCAGGTTGCCTTTGTATTTGTTTTGGTTTTGGGGACACCCCTGATTGTACTCATGGGCTACTTTCCACTCAGACTTGGGGCCATTCACAGGTTCACAGTAGTCCTCTGGGAACAATTTGGAACTAGGGATAAAACCTGGAACTTCTGCATACAAACCCTTTAAGCTTTCTCTCTGGCCCAGGTTGCCTGGCTTTGACCCAATTTGGGGCTCCATTATTTTCTAGTATTATTTTATGAAGCATAAGTTACTGCATATAAACAGAGAGCCCTTAAACGGTCAGTGTGGTATAAAAGGAGCCTCAAAGTTTGACTAAAATCACAGAAGACAATAATGAAGGGCACTGTGTTGGGCTGCTGGGGCCAGAGAGGTAGTACAGTGGGAGAGCTCTTGCCTTACACTCAGACAAATTGGGTTTGACCCCTAGTATCCCATATGGTTCCCTGAGCCTGCCAGGAGAGATTCCTGAGTATAGAGTCAGGAGTAATCCCTGAGTACCACAGGCTTTGGCCCCAAAACAAACAACAACAACAATTAAAAAAAAAAAAAAAGAATGAAGATTACCGTGAGAGGAAATTCCTTTGCTTACCATTCCATTTTAAAAGTTTTCTCATTTTATCTCTTACCCTCCTTAAGGGTAAAGTTTAATTCTTCCTCTGGAGAGAGGAGAGCAAGGAAAATGGAGACTTGGGATGTTGAACCTACCAGTAACTCTAAGCAGGACTGAAGGTCCTGACTTATTTTCTTCTCCTCTTAGGCCTGCTGGAGGACTCTATGGCATTGACAGCATGCCAGATCTGCGTAGAAAGAAACCACTGCCTCTTGTCAGTGATTTGGTGAGTAAGCTCTTATGCAGACCTAGACTGCAGTCTTGGGCTATCCCCCCTGGGCTTTGACAAGCCATCAGGACAATAGGTATCAATTCAAGGACTAGTACTGATCTGATGTACTGGATGGTCTGATGATCAGTCATTTAAAGCCTTTGGACTTAGTGATAATTTCAGCTGGATTTTATTCTACCTAGTTCCTTCTTAGAATCCCAGGTACTTTATTAGCTCAAACTCTATTACCTAGAACTTTGTAGGATCCACAAAGTTGAACTATGGGGTCATCTTCTAGTTATTTCACTCCAGGGACTAGATTCTTCTTACTAGGTCATTGGGCATAATGTGTGGTAAATATAATTTGTGCTACTCCTTGAGGGTTAAGTGAGTTTCCTAAGACTTAGGCTTTCTAGACTTTTCCTTTAGCCTTAACTGTCTGATACTGAGAGCTAATTGATCAGAATTTGTGAAATTGAAACAAAACAAGCTTAGGGATTGTTGAAACTGATTCTAGAACTTCTGGGATGACCAGAAGCTCCTATTTTGTCATGTCTCCTGAGGCAGGATCAAGTCAAGGAAATTTCCATAGCCTTGTTAGTGAATGGGGCATAGGGGAATGGGGCCCAAGCTTTTCCAGATTCCTAGAGCTCTAAAGCTGCATGTTCAAGAACTGGGTTTTTCAATAAGAACTGGGTTTTCCTTATTACACTTTCACCTCCTTTTTTTTCTTTTGGAGGAGGATAGAGAGAACCAGTACCAGAGTTGGCTGCAGTCAAGATAAGCAGTTTACTCCCTGTGCTCTATCTCTGGTCATATTTTCTTACTTTCTTTCTTCCTATTCTTTTTTTTCTATTAATCATTTTCCCATTTCTCCTTTGTCTTCTGTTCTATTTCCCTGCCTCCCACCACCACCACCAACTGCCCACCTTACTTGACTGAAGAAAGTACTTTATGTAATTATTTTTAGTTCTTTTTTCCTTCCTTGATTGTCACCCATTTATCTTTTATTTTCTTCCTTTCTCCTCTGCACCTCTTTCCTGCCAATTGTCATTGAACTGATTGGATGAATATGCCTTATGTCATCATTCCTTTATTATTACCCTATATTAGCATCTTATTTTTTTGTCTATTCATTTTCTCCCTACTTTTTCCTATCCTCTACTACCCTCTTGCTAACCAGCTTTTCTTTGCGTGGCTGATTAGATAATAGTATTTTATTTATTTCTTATTTTCCTTCCTCTGTCTTTTATCACTGCCTGTATTTCATTTTCTTTAGTAGGAGCTCTCAACCTTGAGACCTGGTCAACTCTCTGGGTTAAAGACAGCTTTTAGTTGGTAGAGACTGAGGGGGTTGGGACATGCTGCCTAATTTTGACTATTAAGGAAAACCTCTTAATTGCCTCTGAATGTTTTCATGCCTTCGGGAGGGCTTTAACATCATGTTGTTCCTTTCTCTGCTCTCTTCCCTGCAGGCTATGGTGAGTTTCTCCAGACCTCTTTTCCATCCTCTGTGTTAGAGTCTACATTGCTCGGCCCCTTCCAGCTTCCAGCTGTTTTTCCGGCTTAGCCTGATACTGCTCTGCCCTTCCAGTGTCCACAGCTTCAGGAAACCATGTGTACCTCCAGGAGTGTGGCAGATATATCATGCTCCTCTGTTAAAAAAAGACTTAGCAGGGCAGCCCATACTCTCAGACTTAAACCTCCTCTTGCTTTGACTGAGGTTACATTGTCCCTTTCACTTGCCAAGTACCTTACTCATTTGGGCTGCTGTCCTTTAAGAGCTACCTGGGATTGGGCGAGCACGGGGTGGGACCAAGGGCTAGAAGATAGTATGGAATCATTATTCTCAGTGATTCTTGAATATGAATCTATGACAGTGTACATGTATGTCAGATTCTTTTTTGGGGAGAGGGGGTGCTTTTTAGGTCACACCTGACAATACTCAGGAGTTACTCCTGGCTCTGCATTCAGAAATTACTCCTGACGATGCTTGGAGGACCATATTGGTGCTAGGGATCAAACCCCAATCAGTTTCATGCAAGGCAAATGCCCTACTGGCTGTACTATTGCTCCGGCCCCAAGACTGTCAGATTCTTTTTTTCCCTTTTCTTTTTTTTAATGGAATGGCCATGAGATACAGTTACAAAGTTTTCATGTTTGAGTTTCAGTCATACAATGATCAAACACCCATTGTCAGATTCTAAATGACATGTTTCTTACTATAATTATCACTGTCATCCCGTTCCTCATTGATTTGTTCGAGCGGGCACCAGTAACGTCTCTCATTGAGAGACTTATTGTTAACTGTTTTTGGCATATCCCATACGCACGGGTAGCTTGCCAGGCTCTGCCTCGCAGGCTCGATACTCTCGGTAGCTTGCCGGGCTCTCCGAGAGGGGCGGAGGAATCGAACTCGGGTTGGCCGCATGAAAGGCGAACACCCAACTGCTGTGCTATCGCTCCAGCCCCACTATAATTATAAACTTTTCATTTTCTCTTATTTTTGTTTTTCTGCAAGTATGAAGGGTTTGGTTGTTGTTGTAGTTAGAAAACCCACATATAGTTAATGGAAAAGAAGCCCTTTAGGTGATAGGTACCTGACAAGAAGTGCGATTCTTTTTTGTGGGGGTGGGTGGGGGAAGAGGAGTCACATCCGGTAGTGCTTAGGGGACCATATGGGATGTTGGTGATCAAATATGGGTCAGCCACGTACAAGGCAAGTGCTATACCCACTGTACTATCTCTGGTCCAAGAGAAGTGCTATTCTAACATTAAGCAAATATTCTCTCACTGTTGGGTGTGGCTCAAAAAAAAAAACAAACAAAAATGTTCTCTGAGGTCTTGTGTCTCGGATCTTAATCTGAGATACTTGCTACCTATTCCACATAGGTAGTCCTGTGAATGACAGTGAAAATAAGTGATTGTAAGGTATGGCCAAGTAGCTTTGGTTACTGAACTCCCTCTGTAGACTGTGTCAGTCCTTGATGACATTTATGGCTGACAACAGTCTCTCTCACAGTCACTGGTCCAGTCCCGAAAGGCGGGCATTACTTCTGCAATGGCTACACGTACCTCTCTCAAGGATGAAGAGCTGGTAAGTGATTTCATGAATATAATTGATGATAACTCTGTAGTAACACTAACTGAAACTTTGAAAATGTTAGCCATACATTATTAATGAAAGGGTTAAGTAGCACATGTTTTCAGTTTTCCACATAGGGAAAAGTGAAGGTCAAGACCTGAGGTAAGTCTGGGTCTGATGTTGTGTATGTGGCCACTATACTCAGGGTTATAGTGCGCCTAGGCCTAGTACCTGTTTTCTTTGAAAGATCGAATGAATACTGAGACAAGGCTCACACCCAGCACTCAGGTTAAATCTATTCTGGATAATCAAGAGCCTCTACCCTGGCGCCTCTACCCAGGCTAAAATATCATCTCTATTACATGAAGAGAAACTAGGTAAAGCCCTGCATGGGTCTCACTTATGTCATCTTCCATCGGAAATCTAAAGTCACTGGTTGGTGATGGGGTACATGTCTTTCAGAAATCCCACGTGTATAAGAAAACGCTTCAGGCCTTAGTCTACCCTATCTCGTGCACTACACCTCACAACTTTGAGGTCTGGACAGCCACCACCCCGACCTACTGCTATGAGTGTGAAGGTCTCCTCTGGGGCATTGCCCGGCAGGGCATGCGCTGCAGTGAGTGTGGAGTCAAATGCCATGAGAAGTGTCAGGACCTGCTCAATGCTGACTGCCTACAGCGTAAGTACCCCTGCTGGGTGACGGGTGGAGAGGAGGAACAACAGAGTTCTCCAAAAGAGACTGGCATCAAAGATATAGTATGACTGAATTGTCATTCTTTCATTCTACCTGTTTCTAAGTTCTTTTCTTTTTAAAGAAAGCAAGAGTCCTGAGTCAAAAAGCAGTGGCATCCCCAAAACAGATCTTAAGGCACTCTCTTAAAAACATTCAGGAAAAATTTATTCAACTTTTTGTAGCTCTCTGATGTAAATAGACTATCTTCCAGGGTTCAGATGATCTCAGAGACTGCTCTTGAATAGTGTATATACCATAATGACCATGTTGCTGAAATGACTAAAGCATATGTTATGAAGGACTAGAGCTTATTAGGGTTCTGTGAGGTTCTAGGCTTCACAGAAGAACTTCCTAAAGTTTAGACCCTAGGAAATTGACCCTCATTACTTGTTTATAGGTGAAGCTTTAGACAAGTACCAGGAACAGTAACTCTACATCCATCAGACAGGGATCCAGGAGGAGAATATTCTAGGCCCCAAGGTCCTGGCTAAATATATGATCTATGCTGCCATCATGTAATAGGGAAAATAGGAGGGGGAAGTAAAAGTTTCTGTCAAAGGAGATATTAGTATTACAAATTTTTTTGGGGGGGGCTTTGGTTTTGGGGGCTATGTTTACTGTGTTCAGGACTTACTCCTGCTTTATGCTCAGGGATAACAGCTAGTGGTGACTGGGAGATCATATTTGATACCAGGGATTGAACCCAAGTTGGTTGCTTATAAAGCAAGTGCCTTACCTTTTGTACTATCTCTCTGGCCCAAGTATTAGAAATTCTTACTCCCTTGTATTCTGCTTGCCAGGTCTGTAGTGCTATGGCTAGACCCCAGGAAGACTAGTGCTGAGGGTTATGGGAAAATATTTTCTTTGCTCTTTAGGTCCCCTTGGTGTAAGATTCAAGCCAGAGAATTAAAACTTCAAGATTGTGGGAAGAGAAATAAAGACGCCCTTTAGAGTCATAAGCTCTTCATTATCCAAGGGAAGAAAAAAATAATCAAAGGGGCCCAGGGAGAATTCTCAAAGAATTGTTCAATTTAAATGCCCTTCCTAGAGAAGCTCTAGGTTGACACCAATGACATGGCTATGGTAGACATGAAGGATAAATATAACAAAGTCAGTAGAAGAAACAGAACTCTGAAAAGATTTGTTTAAGACAAATTCTGATAATGATTTTTCCCAACCCCACAATAAAGGGTCAATGGCAGGCCCTTTCTTTAATTTCTGAGCCTTAACATCTGTATTGACTGCTTGCTGGAGACCTTATATAATGCTGTATTATATAGTTAATGTGTTCATCTTCTCTGAGGACTTCCAGTGAAGTCTCAAGTCAAAAAAGTAGCATTGCATGGAATGTGTTAAGGGGCAAAGCGGGGCTAGAGATAGTACAGTATGTAAAGCACTTATCCCATGCAAGTTCAGTCCCCAGCTCTGCATATGGTTCCCTGAGCATAACCAGGTATGGCCCCCAAACAAATAAACAGAGTAGATGTAACCTAGGTCTTTTTTCATTTATCAGAAAATATCTTGTGCTAAAGACTACTATAAGGCAGTTCTCAACCTTTTGAAGATTATTCCCCTCTTCCTGCTCCCCCACCATCCAGTCTTATTCCCCTCCTTCATTATTCATGTGATTTTTGGCCTATGGTCTCCTTGGAATACCTTGGGGGAATTTAGGAAGCCAAATGGACTTGGTTGAGAAACACTGCTATAAAGCACATTGTAAAAGGCAATATCTTTCTGTCAGCTTACTTCTATCCATGACTAGAACACAGATGACGGTCATTATTTTTGATCCAAGTTTTGTAATAAAGGTCTTTGGAAACTAAGGAGACAGAAGAAGTAGTCAGCAGGGCCAGTGAAGGAGAGACGTCCTCAGTTCTAAGACTGGATGGTAGAATACGCTGAAGTTATCTGTATTCTACCTTTATCCTTAGAGAGCAAAGAAAACCTGATAGCTTCTGAGCTGAGTTCTCTGGGACAATGATTAGTGAAGATGGCTCTTTGTCCTACAAGGATAGCAAGATGGTGGGAACGAGGGGAACTATTTATTGAGAATCTACTGAATGCCAAATGTTGTGCTACATATACTATATAACAAATATTACAATCCTGAGATTAGTGCCATTTTCTATTCTTAGAAGAATATGTTTGCTCAATTAGGAGTGGTGGAATCAAGATTTGGAATCCCAGGTCTGTTTATTTTGGGGGATTAAAGGCATCTCAGCTTTGGGAAAGAACCCAAATGTGTGCTGTGATGAAATCCTGAGATTTGTATCAATAACTTGGCATTTTCTTAGTATTGATGGAGTTTTCATGCCCATTTACTGCCCTTCTTTGATAACTGAGATAATCATTAGTAGGTTTTTTTTTTTTGCTTTCAGGTCACAAATGTTGGTGCTTAAGGGATGTTCTTGATATTTGGAGTACCATTTAGTACTAAGAGTCAAACCCTGCCTTCCTACTTGGAAAGCATGTGCTCAACCCAGAGAGTTGTGATTTAAATTCTTCTGGTCAAATATTAAACTCCAGTATGCCACAGAGTGATTAACTTTTCCAAACAGTATCCCAATCATCTTAAACTTCTAAAATGCTCATTGATCTCTCCTAAACACCAGTCCTTAGCCTTACCCTGAATCCAGTAAGTAGTCTGACCAGCCCTGTTTTCTTCTTTAATCATCTTGTAGGGGCTGCAGAGAAGAGTTGTAAACATGGAGCTGAGGACCGGACTCAGAACATTATCATGGCCATGAAGGATCGCATGAAGATCCGAGAACGAAATAAGCCAGAAATATTTGAAGTTATCCGAGATGTGTTCACTGTGAGCAAAGTTGCCCATGTGCAACAGATGAAGACTGTGAAGCAGAGTGTGTTGGATGGCACCTCCAAATGGTCAGCCAAGATTACTATCACTGGTGAGATTACGGAAAGGAGTCTGAGGCAGAAGTGTGAGGGATCAGGGTGCTAGGAAGAATGAAGTGTTAGAATGGAGAGGATTAAGGAGGGCTTCATTATTCATTGCCCCTATCTTGTACCCTGGTACAGGGTATGCTGGGAGAAGCAAGATTGCTACCTAACAGCAATTTGAGTGATGATAGAAAGATTTGGTGACAACCTGATATTCTTGTCTTGGTTAACAGTATGATATTATAAGAGCTGGAGTGGGGCAAAGGAATGCAGATTAGAGAACAATTAAACAGTGTTTTTCTATGTGGATGGGTGTGGCTAAAATTTACATGAATCACAGGGAATAAGGATCCATATGTAGGAGTAAATGGTCACTCAGGACTCAAGTGGGGAGATTGAATTCTTGAGCTAGGCTTCAAGGATATGGCCTAGGAGCAAGGAGTGTGGGGAGTGAGATTAGGATTCCTGTGCAAGTGCACGGAGGCTGCTCTAAGAACAATGAGTAGTGTGATGGAGATTTTCTGACTTCTTGGAATGTATGTTTGGGTTGCAGTGATGTGTGCCCAGGGCCTTCAAGCCAAGGATAAGACAGGATCCAGTGACCCATACGTGACTGTGCAAGTGGGCAAAACCAAGAAGCGCACCAAGACTATTTTTGGAAATCTGAATCCTATTTGGGAGGAAAAATTCCATTTGTAAGTCACAGAGGACTTGTTCTTACCTGGAGCTATGTATGCATTTTTTGGATCTGCATTAAATCCCATTTTCTGGACTTGAGTCCTTAAAAGGGATGGGGCAGAAGCAGAGAAGAAGTCCTTTCTTATATGATGGCAGCAGCCATGTTTTCTCTGAGTTTCTTCTCATGGCCTCTACTATTCAAGATTACTTTACCCAAGCCCCATCTTAATTAGACTACTAAGGGAACCTAGAGCACCCCTTACTTCAAGTTCTATAAAAATTGTTCTGCTTTTCACTGACTGCACTCTAGGGAATGGACACTCTGTCATAAACCTCTGAGCCCTGCCATCATTCCTAGAAAGGGCGAAATTGTTCTAAGGATTGGGGAAGGATGTCCTACACTGCAAAACCGAATACAAAAATCTGGGTCTGGGAGTTGTTTCTGTTTTTCTTTAGGCCTCTTGCATCAGGGTCCATAGCTCATTCTGTATTTTTTTTGTTATCTATTTTTTTACAGACTATTTTTTAAAACTTGTCAAAAGCTAGCAGATGTTCTAGTTACTTAGACTAATGTCTGAAGGATTCAGATACTATCACAACCCTAAGCCTAGGATTAGATGTTTGAATCTGAATTAGTTAAACCACCACTTATATAGAAACCCTTTGTTGGCTCTTTACAAAAAATCATTTTAAATGGGATTAAGTCATAATAAAACCAGTTTCTAGTTAGAGGCAATAGTTACCAGGGAAAGTGATTTTCTCTAGCAATCTGAATGACTCTTGTTTGAATGCTTATGATTTATTCTCTTTTTTTCAGGGAATGGGAAGCATACCTAGATATTCTCAGAGCTTACTCCTGGCTCTGTGCTCGGGGTTACTCCTGGCTATGCCTGGGTGACCATATGTGGTGCTGGAGATAGATTCTGGTCAGCCACGTACAGGCAAACATCTTACTCATTGTACTATTTCTCCAACCTCTAATTAGTTCTAAATGAATGGACTCTGTAGTATATTTGTCTGATAGTGCCTATTTATTAAATAACTTAGTGAGTTTCTAGTTTGTATATGACACTGTATATAATATTGTATATCTAAAAGTATGCAAGGTAGTTCCTGACTTCAGGAAGCTTGTTATTTGTCAGTAGACCAATAGTTACAGCATATTATAGGATATGAAAAGATATTATGATAACCTAGAGAAAGGAGCAATAAACTCTCCTGCCAAGAACAACTTTTAGGTGAGGCTACAGGACCCAGAAAGTTAGGGAAGGAAAGCATATGGCATGTGATGTGGGGAAGATCTTGGACAAGCTATTTCCCCAATGAAAACAAAACAGAAGAGGTGACAATTCAAATGTGTGTAAAGAATGATAGAAATTCACTAATGACTTTGGTAGGTGAAGAAGCTATAAACTAAGCAGATAAGATCAATGTATACTGGCATCTTTACTGATTTAACTCCAGGCCCTTCCTAGGTCTTTGTGTTGTCTTTCCAGCTGTTTTCCTGTTGGTATTAGTCATACTTCTGGCTGCACAGGACATCCAAATTGTCCCTAATTACTTTTCCCTTTTCCCTTCTGTTCTAGGGCAATATAAATGGGTAGTGCGGGAAGGTATTTGGTAGGGCAAGAAACCTGGGGACATTGGTGGGGAAATGCTGAGGAAAATGAAATGCCTGAAACTCCTATACTGACAGCTTATAAATCAAAGTGCCAAAGTGAAAGCAAACAAATAAACAAAAGAATGGGTGGTAGTCATAGAGCCATAGAGGATAAGTAATGAAGAGCCATGTACTGGGCTAGCCTGACTCAAGTGGAAATTTTAGTACCATTGTTTTCTGACCCTTTTCTGTCTTCAGGGCCTCCAGTGCAGTGGAGACACTGTAGGAAGTAGTAGGAGGTAATAGGAGTGGGGTTGCTGGGTCTCTCCCTAACAGAGCCTGCCTAATTTTCTCTCAGTGAGTGCCACAACTCTTCTGACCGCATTAAGGTACGTGTGTGGGATGAGGATGATGACATCAAGTCAAGAGTAAAACAGCGACTAAAACGAGAGTCTGATGATTTCCTTGGCCAAACCATCATTGAGGTTCGGACTCTAAGCGGCGAGATGGATGTCTGGTACAACTTGGGTGAGAAAACAGATCAAGGAAAGTTGTTGGGAGGGAGAGAGAGAGAGAGAGAGAGAGAGAGAGAGAGAGAGAGAGAGAGAGAGAGAGAGAGAGAATGAAAGCAACTCAGGGAACATCCTGTCTACCCAAAACTTCCACTTTATCCCAGAGCAGACTTCTCTACAAAGCTTGCCTTTCCTGCATCAAGATGGGAGACAGAGGAGTGGGTATGACTGGAACTCACATTGACTGGATATTCTCCAGAGTTTGAAAAGCTCTTTATTTAATCTTTATACTTATTCCTAATGCTGTTAGGTTCCTGGGCACTTCTATTTTACCACCTAGACAGTTAGATTTTTTGTGGACTAGGCCATTATTGGAGTGAATTAATGCTTTTAGGTGAACCCTCAGATCAAAACCAACTTTTCCTTGGGTTAAGCCAGGTTGGGAGCTGTCTGTTGGTGCATTGATGTCAATGTCTGGTTTTCTCTCCTTCCTAGAGAAGAGGACAGACAAATCAGCCGTCTCAGGGGCTATCCGGTTACAAATCAGTGTGGAAATCAAGGGGGAGGAGAAAGTAGCTCCATATCATGTGCAGTATACGTGTCTCCATGAGGTGAGCTAGCCTGTAGTAGATGGGGGTTAGTGGGGGTGGGGGGTGGGAGGGCCTTTGATAATGAATAGTATTGTTAGGACCGAAGTGATTGTGCAGCAGGTAGGGGGCTTGCCTTACACACAGCCAACCCAGGCATCCCATCAATCCCTAGAATCCCATATGGTCCCCCATGTGCCGCCAGGGGTAATTCCTGAGTGCAGAGTCAGGAATAACACCTGAGCATCACCAGGTGTGGTCCCAAAATACAAAGAAAGAAGAGTATTGCTAGATGGTTGAAGATCTAGGACCTGCTTTTTATTTTGTCCTTGGTGTTCTTTGTGTTTCTCTTAACAGCCAAAATAATAGTTTTAATCCCTTGGTTGTTTTTTGCTACTAGTGTCATGGAACAAACTAAGCAATGATTCGAAGGACAAAATTTCTGTAGAACCCTATTCACATTCTCCTAGACTTTTACAATCAGGTTTTGTTTTTGTTTTCATATGTATTTAACTCTTTGCTTGTCTCTTGTCTCCTGCAGAACCTCTTCCATTACCTCACTGATATTCAGGGCAGTGGAGGAGTCCGGATCCCCGAGGCTAGAGGAGATGATGCATGGAAGGTGTACTTTGATGAGACTGCTCAAGAAATTGTGGATGAATTTGCCATGCGCTATGGCATTGAGTCCATATATCAGGCTATGACGTGAGGCTCCCCTGGGACTCTGGGAAATAGCTACTAAAACTTGGGGTGGTTAATAAAAGCACACTAATAGGGTGGATATGTTTTTAGGGTAGGTTAATGCCAGTGATTCATTGCTTTTCTCTCTGAAATGATGATGTGGGTGGGTCTATGCACAAGGCAAATATAGTGTATTTTTAAAGGGAATGTGTTTTTTTTGAGACTTAAGGAGAAAGTGTTAGACTGTCCACTCCAAAACTGAGAGATAAGGAAACAAAACATGAGGGCAGAGGTTGGGACTAAGCAAGTACAAACCTGCCCACATGTCACAGGATCACAGGACTGAGAAAGTAAATGTGTGTGTGTGTGTGTGTGTGTGTGTGTGTGTGTGTGTGTGTGTGTATGTAAGAGAGAGAGAGAGAGAGATAGAGATTGTTCTATGTATAAAAATACAAAGAAATAATATGGGGTCTCTGCCTGGAGAACTCAATCTAGCAACAGAGACAGATCAGTAAAAAACAAAGTACAATATGGGATAAGTGCCATGATGGAAATAATCACAGAATATTATGGCAGCACATACATTTTAGGGCAAATATATGGAGTAAGCCATTGAAGAACAGACACTTAAACTGAGTCTTAAAATACAGAATAGAAGAAAAGGTATTTCTGGTAGTTATGTGCAGTGCAGGTAGCATAAAGTATTCATGGAATTGCAAGTTCAGTATAGAAAGAGAAGAAACATATAGAACCATGCTTGAGAATGACTGCTCTGCCTTTTTTTTTTTTTTTTGAGAGGCCAGGGCACAACCCAAACAACATTCAGGGTGTGGCAGACCCACTCCCAGCCAGCTTTACGCAACCAACTGGGCTGGATAGTTCAATGCTTAGGGCCTGTGAAGTGATGCTCCTCAGGCCCAGCAGAGCTAGGGGTCACCATGGCCACCACAGTGGTGTTTAGGTGGCCATGTGGTCATGCTCTACCATGGATTGAACTTGGGGCCTTGTATACACCAGACATGCACACCAGCACTTTAAGCTGTCTCCTTGATCCCCTCTGCCATTCCTATTCATTCACTCTGGAATTCACTATCACTATCACTGTCATCCCGTTGATCCTCAATTTGCTCGAGTGGGCCCAGTAATGTCTCCATTCGTCCTAGCCCTGAGATTTTTAGCAGCCTCTCTTTACTCATTCTTCCCAATAGTGCCACGTTAGAGGCTCTTTCAGAGTCAGGGGGATGAGAACCATCATTGTTACTATATTTGGTATATGAATACGCCACGGGGAGCTTGCCAAGCTCTCCCGTGCGGGCATTAAACTCTCAGTAGCTTGCCAGGTTCTCTGAGAGGGAGAACTAGGCTATAAGATGTCGCACTTTATGGCCGTGTGCTTTTGGGAGCTTGGTTTTATAGTCTCTGGATGTTGGCCATTGATGGGATTACTCGGCACTGGGGGCAGTTTCTGGGTGTGACCACCTAGCTACTGGAAAATGGGGGATCTGGGTGGAAGAGGCCCAGTCTGGGATGAGTTGATTTAAATCTCAACCATTACTTCTGAACTTAGAGCTCACAAATATCTTCCTCTTAATCAGAACTTTTCCTGAATTTCAGAACCATTTTCATCTACCTCCTGGGTATTCCACAGATATTGCAAACTTTGAATGGGAAAAATCCATAAAACTCACTAGCTCCATGAAATTTGCTTATTGTTCTATATTACCTACTTTAATAAATAGAATGATTTACAGCTCCACTGTCTAAATCAATTCATGTGTCATGCTAAACTTTTTTATTTTGGAGCGGGGAGGTGGGGCCTTCAGCCACTCTGTGGTGCTCCAGGGATCAAAGCAAGGGCCCCAGACAATCAGGGCATATGCTTTGCCACTTAAGCTACATCATCAGTCCTAAACTTCTCTTAATTACCACCACTTTATGTCTCGGCATCCAATCAGTCTCTGTAATCTCTAAATTGTATCTCCAAAAAAGTTTTTATTCTACCACTGTGGCTTATAGCTTAATAATAATAATACCACAGCTGCAACAATAATACCATGGCTCTTATGTAGCATTTTCTTATGTGCTATCACTTTATAGATGTTAATTAATTTAATCCACCTCTCAACCATCTGAAATAAGCACCATTGTTTTCCCCATTTTACAGATAAGAAAACTGAGGAATAGAAAAGTATAGTAATAAGGTCACTGAGTGAATGGTAGAGTTGAGATTCAAACCCTAGAGTCTGTTTTCTTAACTGTGTCTCTGTTCCATTTCGTGTTTTATTACTTCTTTTATGAATGATTATGGTAGCTCTTCAACAGTCCTTTCTGTCTGATAGTCATCAAGTCTCTTTTCAAATTTATCACCAAAATGACCTTTTTCAAGGCTAATCTGATTATACTCTGTCTTTATTTAAACATTGATGGTAGTAGTTTAGAGAAACTATTGTCTATTCCCAGTTTATTCCTTTTACTTCTTGGTATTCCTTTATCAAACACATGAACAGTACCCATTACCAAGGTTTCCCTAGTTGACTCACTTTCTCATGAGTCATTTCTTATTCTTTGTGATATAATTTCACTTTGCTTGCCCAGTTATAATTCTATATTTGATTAATTCTTACTAATCCTTTAAGATTTGATTCAACCATCTCTTCACTGGGCAATCTTTTCCTAATCCTTTCTAGCCCTAAACCATTCTGATTTAGGGAATCTTTCTATTTTCCACGGTACCTGGGATTATTGACTTCTTTGACAGACTATCACATTTTAAAAATTCTTAACACTTAGCATAGGGGCTGGTACACAGTAGATGTTCATTAGCTATCTATTTGAATAAATTATGAGGATCCTTGTATGATAAAGTGATTAAAATATTATGCGTATCAGTGAGATTTTTCATTACTTGGCTCTCATTCACCCTGAAGTGTCTTTAAAGATTGGTATGCTGTTTTTCAGGCACTTTGCATGTTTGTCATCTAAATACATGTGTCCTGGTGTGCCAGCAGTGATGAGCACTTTACTGGCCAACATCAATGCCTACTATGCCCATACAACTGCTTTCACCAATGTCTCTGCTTCTGATCGCTTTGCAGCTTCCAACTTTGGGGTGAGTATGACCTAAAAAACTTATGGACCTATTTGTTAGCAAGAATTAAATTTGCCTTCTCATAATCAATACTAGAGAATTAGCCAATATGCCTAAATTAGGTTAGCTGCACTTTTATAGATGAATTGTATTTCCTTATGGGCATGCAGACAGTGCTAGTTTGTCTCTCCTTATACCTCATCTCTTCTTTCCTTATGAATGTATAATCTATACTTAGAGACTCTCCTTAGGCCTGAATAAATGAGAGAAGGCAGAGTAGTATCACTTTGTTTTAGGTGATGTCACCTGGGCTTTGGCAGAACCTCTGCCATCCAACAATTTGGATGTGTCAACATGTTCCTAGTCCCACAGGTCCACCACCAGGCTATTCTAATATTATTCGGTCTCTGACAGTTTCATTCCAATTAAGTTCATGTAAGACTGATGTCTAGTTGAGGAATGCCAGACTGTACAGAAGCCTATCCTCTTTCTATGTCTGAATTATTTCACCAAACAGAATATGATCTGTTGTGGTGTTAAGATACTTTAAAAAGTATGATCATTACTCACAATGTCACTTGACATCATTTCAATACATACCTGATGAAATATCTCTGATTCACTGCAAACATTGCCTTGCTAAGGATAAAGTTATTGATATTCCTGAATCCACAGGGTTTCTGAGCCCTTTTCTTGGTACATACCACTCATTTATTGTTATTAAAAATATTTCTGTAGATGAGTTAATGTAATAGAGTAAGCTATCAGATATTTATTTTGTCTTATCCTATTGTATGCTGCTTAATATCTAGTAAAATATTATGTATGAGTTCAAAGAGTATGATGATCAAAGCCTATAGGCACAGGATTTTACATTTCATTCACTGTATCACTGTCATCACATTGATCATTGATTTTCTTGAGCGGGCATCAGTAACGTCTCCATTCGTCCCAGCCCTGAGATTTTAGCAGCCTCTCTACTCATTCTTCCCAGCAGTGCTGCAGTGGAGGCTCTTTCGTAAAGGGAATGAGACCTATCATTGTTACTGTATTTGGCATATCGAATACGCCACAGAGAGCTTGCCAGGCATTTCACTATAGAATTTATATTCAAATAATTCATGTAAATTAATTTTAACATTTACTAAGAGTAGACTAAGGGAATTAATATAGAACATAATTTAAAGAGAGACCCCTTCACATTGCACCTCTAAATGTGTCACTATTTTTCCTTCCCATTATTAATGCTAAGCTGAGACTGTTAACTGTTACGGGTTACTCCAGGATAAGTTAGGAGACCACAGATTCAGCAACAAACTGAAAAATGTGTGGCATTTCCTTTATCTAAGATAAGTTAGTATTCCAAAGGGATGGAGGTACACTGGTAATTTCCTATTCACTTTTACATAGAAAGAACTGTTTCCCCTCCCATGGATAGCTTTTTCTCTTACCAGTTCAGAACATTCTTCAGTTTGAGACAGAGTTGCTAAGACATAGTGTAGGAATCATCCATCTCATTCAAAAAAAATTTGTCTGTTGTTCTCATGTGCAGGGTTGGGACAGGATATATTCACAATTTTTTTCACCTCACTAGGAGTTCATTTTGTTTCTATTACAGTTGAGGGGCATTCAGGCACAGAATATTTCTCTTACCCACTATTTTTTTCCTATATGCAGAAAGAGAGATTTGTAAAACTACTGGACCAGCTGCATAACTCACTGAGGATTGACCTCTCTACGTATAGGGTGAGTTAGGACATGACTGTGGGTCATTCTAGTCTAGATATCAAGCTAGTGTAGAGAGACTATTGGTTAATGTTGTCTATAAATATTGGAAGCAAGGAAAATTAGTCTGTGTTCTTATGCTCTCATACATATCCAAAAACCACTGACACCCATGATTCTCCAAACCCTAAGAACCAGGGAGATTCTTTGATTATATTCTCTTTTTCTTTTCTTTCTTCCTTTCTTCCTTCCTTTCCTTTCCCTCCCTCCCTCCCTCCCTCCCTCTCTTTCTTTCTTTCTTTCTTTCTTTCTTTCTTTCTTTCTTTCTTTCTTTCTTTCTTTCTTTCTTTCTTTCTTGCCATTTTTTTTCTAAGGATCACACTCGGCGATGCACAGGGGTTACTCTTGGCTCTGCACTCAGGAATTACTTCTGGCGGTGCTCAGGGGACTATATGGGATGCTGGGAATTGAACCTGGGTTGGCTGAATGCAAGGCAAACGCCCTACGTACTGTGCTATCACTCCAGCCCAATTACATTCTCTCTAGGGAATTGTGTGAAAACAATTTTTTTCCAGAAATGCCCCATTTATAAAATAAGATCATTACCTTTCCTTCCTATTCTTTATCATGCTCTCTTTGTTTGTAGGGGAGGAAAATTCAACTGAGAAGACAGTGTCTTGATTACATCAAGTATTTGTAGCTGTGCTATTGTTCATACCTACAATGTAGGAAGGAAGTAAATCTAATAGGAGGCCAGGTACCAGGCACAGGTCAGGATAGGAAAATAGATAGTATCTTAGTTCTTCCTACAATCTTATAATGATTTTATTACTTTAAAGTTTTGTGAATTTCCAGAGCAGGCAATATTACCCACATTAAAAAAGTAAGTATAAAAATGACCTTAAAGTAAAAAAAGTGAGATTTTTATTGTTGCACTTTGAGTGCACCTCCATATGCATGAACAATTGGAGAGCCTACTGTATATCTTGTATTTGGCATATAAGTAGCCATTTGAAGGTTTTAAAAAGGCAACTCTTAAAATGGAGAGTGACTCAATATCTCCCTTCAGCTCTCCTTGGCAGTTTCCTCCTTAAACTTATGCCAAAGGAAATGAAGTAAGGCACAGTGGGAAGGTCATAAAGAACTCACTGAAAAAGCAGCTCTACTCAGAGCTTTGCCATCTGCTGACTCTAAAAAGATAGAATAATTGGTGTCCACCATACATTTGATCTCAATCTTATCTGAACTGTGGCTCCACTTATATACCAGGATATACAGTTAAAGTGTGACTATTGAAGGACTTCTATATCGGTGTAAGATTCTTCACCCAAGAAAAATACACACATATCTATGTATGTGTATGTTTATTTGTGCAGGTGCTCACATACTGCATGGGAAGGAGGTTTCAGAGTAGGATATGCTGCTTCCTACACTGTGAATTATTAACCTTTGCTTTTCGTGAGGGTCAGTCTGTGTTGGTGGACAAAAGAGATAGTTTTACAGTTTTTTTGTCCAACTCAATGAAGGAAAATCCCAATGGATAGTAGGGAAGCTTTTAATTTCATTGTTTTGGGCAGGAATAAGCTTTCCTGCTCTGTTATTTATTTCTTGTATTTGCTCGATTTGCAACAGAATAATTTCCCTGCTGGGAGCCCTGAGAGACTTCAGGACTTAAAGTCCACAGTGGATTTGCTGACTAGCATTACTTTCTTCAGAATGAAGGTAAGAGATAAACTTCTCTGGATGATACAGTCCTGGGGACCTGGCACAGATACAAAGAATAAGAATCATCATTGCTAACATTTCAATTTATCATTTCTACATAGACATTTCTATATACTGTTCCTAGATTTCTTGCAAAAGAGAATATAGACAATGTATGAATAAGTTTCCCATCATCTTTCTTGGCTATTTGTCCCAGAGCAAGGTTCAGAGATGAAGAGATCTGTAATAGATTTGGGGAAAGCTAGAATATCTCACCCAGATGATTAGGACCCTGGGCCCATACTTCTTTTATCAATTGCTAGGTACAAGAATTGCAGAGCCCTCCAAGAGCCAGCCAAGTGGTAAAAGACTGTGTGAAGGCCTGTTTGAACTCCACATATGAATATATTTTCAACAACTGCCATGATTTGTACAACCGCCAGTACCAACTGGTAAGATGTTCAGAATTAGGTGGACCAGCTGTAGTGATTCTTGGTGCTCTTTCTTTTGCTGTGGTCATGATGGAAGAAAGTGTAAAGTTCTTGATGTGATTTGTAGAGTGTGTTTCTAGACAATGTGAGATATTGTTAATGGACAAAGACCAAAAGGATGATGAACAAAAGTGGCAACAATAAGTTTTACTTTGGTGCTAAGGAAAGTGATCTAGGGGCTGGAGAGATAATAAAGATGTCAAGATATCTGTCTTGCCTGTTTTTTCCCCATGTTGCATATGGTCCCCTCAGCACTTCCAGGAGTGATCTCTGAGCACAGAGCCAGAAGTAAGCCCTAAGGTGTGCCTAAAAATCAAAGGGGAAAAAAATAAAAAGAAAATTATCTAAATTTGAGCACAGTGAGTTGGTGAATCCTCAGTCCAACCTAGAGTTTATTTAATTTTCCCCAACGTTAGTTTTACTGAGTACACCCTCCTATGTAACAGATAGCCTATCTCTGAGATTGAGAGCTGTCCCTTTCAACTATTGGCTCATAGAAGTATAACTTTTTCCTCCAACCACTTTGTACTGCATGCTTTTCTGAGTATTCACTGGCTAAATATCAAGGTTTACCCTTTCCTCTGATAGCTGTTTTACCTTTTAAAGTTAGCATACGAATTCAGTACTTGTTAACTTTATATGTTTTCTAGGTATTTCCAATATAATTTCTTTTCATTTTAAAGCCATAGAATATTCTATGAAAATTCAATTATAACTCTTCTTAAAATGTCCTGATGCTACACATTGAAAAATAAATTCCCTTCGGTCTAATTTAATATATATTAAATTCTGAGCTAGGTCTGAGGAAAGTGTAGCTGTGTGTATGCACGCACTTGCGCACGCGTGCGTGTGTGTGTGTGTGTGTGTGTGTGTGTGTTTGTGTGTATGTGTGTGTGCGTGCGCGCACAGGAAAGGGCCTACCAATAGTCATCCTACTGACTAAACAGCAACAATCTTTTTTTTTTTTTAATTTTTTATTGAGTCACCATCTGGAAAGTTACAAAGTTTTCAGGTTTAAATCTCAGTTATACAATGCTCAATGCTCGAATACCCATCCCTTCACCAGTGCACATATTCCACCACCAAGAATCCCAGTATAGCTCCACCCCGCACCCCCACACCCCTAACCCCCCCATGCCCCTAGCCCCCCCACCCTTAGCTCCCCCCCCCCGCCTGTGTAACTAATAAATTTCACTTTACTTTCACTTTGATTGCATACAATATTTCAACAAAACTCACTATTATTGTTTGGAGAGTCTCTCCCCTAAAGTCAGACCTGCTGAAAAGGAAGCATTAGATAATTTGTTTTCCATTGTAAACAGCAACAATCTTATGGAAGACAGTTTCTAGGAAAAGAATGGTCCCTGATTCTAAGAAAAGGGGAATTGGGAGGGAAAGGTAAAGAGAAAGATTAAAGATATTCTTCACATTCTATTTTGACTGTCATTAACTATTGCTGTCTTCTCTGGAACAAGAAACAGGAGTTACCTCCAGAAGAACAAGGGCCTAGCATTCGGAACCTGGATTTTTGGCCCAAACTCATCACACTAATTGTGTCAATTATTGAGGAGGATAAGAATTCTTACACACTTGTTCTGAACCAGTGAGTATCACCCCTTTAGACCCTGACTGGTTGGTGGTTGGTTTGTCCGTCTGTCTAACAGCTTCTTTCCTATCTCTGTATGTTTGCAGTGCCACCTCTTCCTCCTGTCAGTTCGTCTGTCCCTCTGTCCCTTGTATCTGTCTGAGTATTTCTGGAGAAAGGTGTGGAAGCATAATGGGGGGCCCTGCCAGCCTTCCTGGAGTGAGAAGCCTCTAGGAATGGCTGCCATAGGAGTCCCAGGGGATCCAGAGACCATGTGTGTATGTGTTTGTGCATTGTGAATAAAGTGGGCCTTCTTTTTTTTTTTGCTTTTTTTGGCTTTTTGGGTCCCACCCAGAGATACTCAGGGGTTACTCCTGGCTCTGCACTCAGGATCTACTCCTGGTGGTGCTTGGGGAACCATATGAGATGCCGGGAATCAAATCCAGGTCAGCCGCTTGTGAGGCAAACATACTACCTGCTGTACTATCGCTCCAGCCCCAAGGTGGGCCTTCTTATGTCCACCTCTTTCCCCTTTTTTTCTCCAGCTTATTTAGACTGGGATTGCATTCCAATCTCAATCATTCTCTTCTCAGTCTCAATTTTCTGCCTTTTGGGTATCCTCTTCCCTGGATGCGCCTTGCCCTAGAGGATCCTCTGTTCTACTTTTCCTTTTACGTGCCTTGAATCCCTTTTCCCCAGATTGACCCTAGCCCTATTTCCTAGACTTTTTTATTTGACTTCTAATATCTGGGCACATTAGCAATTAAATCAATAAAATCACATGGATCTTGCCTTGTTTTATGACTGTGATCTCTTCTGTCATGCAGGTTTCCTCAGGAGCTGAATGTGGGAAAAGTCAGCGCAGAAGTAATGTGGCAACTCTTTGCCCAAGACATGAAATACGCACTGGAGGGTAAGGTTATGCCCAGATCAGTAGGCTGTGGACCCTTAGGCCCAAACACCTTGTTTTCATTCCCTTTCCTATCCCAGATAGCTGCAGATTCTGAGTGAAAAACACTTTGAGAAACTAGGGAGATTCTGGGCAAATTGGGTAATAAGCCTCAAGAGACATCGGTTAGGCAAAACTTTAGCCACAAGAATAATGGAGTTTGGGGCTGGAATGATAGTACAGTGGGTAGGGCATTTGCTTTGCATGCAGCCCACCTCATATGGTCCCCTGAGCCTGCTAGGAGTGATCCCTGAGCACTTCTGGGGGTGACCAACCACCCACCTTCCCATAAACCCCAAGAATTAGGTCTGAGTGTTTTTTTCAGTGAAGTCAGTCAGTAGTTATAGAATGGCCTCTCTCATATGTAGTGCTTAAAGGTACATAGCAAATTAGCAACAAAGGGCCAAAGACAACATAATGGAAGAACTGATCCACACAACTGGAGTGGGTTGAAAGGGAGAAGTGTTAGGAAGAGGGAGAGGGTACACTGGTAATGGGTTAGAATTATATGCTTGAGAAGTATTTATTAAAGCACTAAAAACTACAGAATATTGATAGAAAAAAATTTTAAAGGTAGGAAAAAATAATGTAACTGGCTGTATGATATAGTTTCCTCCTTTCAGCTTTGGATCGTGTTTGTTTACAACGCAGCCCAGAGATCAATTCTACCTGTACTGGGTATTCTTAGGTGACCCTTCTACTGAAGAATAGACTCATAAAACATCTTTACAGTTTCAAAAAATCACAGAATCTTAACTATGTAAATAGGATTATTTTTCACACCAGAGACTGCCTGACCTAGATTTCCTTGAAAACTGTTTTTGATTGATGTGACAAAGCCAGAAAGAAAATATGTTAGTTCAGCTCCTTGATCCATGAAATTATATCTAGAAGGAGCAAGAACAGCACCGGGCAAGGTCAAAGCAGAATCTGGATCTTTTATTCAGGTGAAATAGTAGAGGAAATGGGTAAACTTCAAAATTTTAAATTTTTGAAGTTTAGGAGCAGCTAGTTTTAAGTTAAAGGAGAAGATGCTTTCTAAGTTTGAGATCACCACAAACTGCATAAACATTATATAATTCCACCTGAGACAAGTGGCTGTCTTCTGCTTATACTTGGTTAAGCCTGGAACTATAGGCTACATCTTAGCATGTCAGGCGTATATGTAGGTCTTTAGTCCCTTGCTATCAGATAGCTTTCAATGAGCTTTAGGAGGGAAGTTTTATGGTCCTAGTTCTAGAGCTCCAAGTGACTTTAAGGTGTGGGGGTGGGGGCGGAGAGATTAAAACGGGTGAAATATGAATCAGCTCCACAAGAAAGATAGGGTAATTAAAATATTGGAGAGAGGTTTTCAACTTGAGTATCATTTGGGCTCAACTTGGGCTCATTTAGCTAAATGAGCACAGTATCTCCGGATATTGGGCTCCATGCCTTTTGTCAGATACTTGCCAGCTAAGTAAACTCTACTTTTAGCAATCTTATGTGGAGTTCCCAGGAGATTTCTTTTGAAAAGGAAGTTTTATTAATGTTTTACAAACAGAAAAGAGTTAAAAGCCACTTTAGGGGCTGAAGTGATAGCACAGCGGGTAGGGCGTTTGCCTTGCACGCGGCCGACCCGGGTTCGAATCCCAGCATCCCATATGATCCCCTGAGCACCGCCAGGGGTGATTCCTGAGTGCATGAGCCAGGAGTGACCCGTGTGCATCGCCAGGTGTGACCCAAAAAAAGCAAAAAAAAAAAAAGCCACTTTAAAAGAATGTTGATCCAGTTTCAAATCTGAATTTCCCCACCAATGCAGCACTGTAACCCTGTGTCAGGATACTTAATTTTTTAAGTCTCCCCCTTCTTAAGTCCCTTCTTTTTTATCTATAAAATGGGAGTGGCAATAGCATTATTTTGTTGTTGATAAAGTAATTGAGATGTATTTAACTATATGTTGCCTGGCATTTACTTAGCACTGAATAAATCTTAGTTATTAAGAACAATAATATTGTAACTGTATATCACAGTGATTCTCTAATAAAATTTTTTTTAAAAAAAAGAACAATAATAAACCAGTATAGCTTCATGAATAGAGGTGTGATGTGAAGTTGTGTTTTAGTAAGATTTTACCTGAGGGTAATATAGGGACAGTTGGAACTGGAAGAGACTAAAAATTGGAACTACAGATAATATTATCTAGAGATGAGGAGATATAGCTGACCTGTAAATATCAAAAAAGTGGAGGACAAGAGAAAGAAGGAGTTTAAAGACCTGATGATAAAAGGATAATGTTGACTTCAACTGTGAAAAATGCTACAAATTACCTAACTTTATTGAGGTGTAGTGCACATACTACTAAATAAAAGCTACTTTCATCGTATAATTTGATGGATATTGATTAGTAATCACACCTATATATCTACTACTTCAATTAAAATATAGAACAGGAAGTCTCTTCATATCACTTTGCATCAGATTTCTACCCTATTCATCAAGTGTTTGGTATTTTCTTTGTGCCAGATACTTGCTAGTTTCTAGGACCCAAATAAGAAGAAAGAAACATCCCAAATCTCTAAGAAGCTCAGATGTCACTCTAGAAAGCAGGCATGTATATTGGCAGTAACAATTCAAAACTACATGTGCCACAAGAAGAATAGCATAAGGTGTTGAAAGTACATAGGAAAAACGCGAGAACCTAAGAAGGTTTCTTGAAGGTGAAGTACAAAATGAAACCTGAAGAATGATAGATAGACCTTAGCCAGTAGGGACAGAAAAGGGAGATATAGGATAATTTGGCAACAGTACACAGTATATTCTAAGACTGGGGGTGCTGAGAGAGCTGAGAGGCCATGCTTGTGGAACTGGGATCAGTTCAGTGTCACTAGCCTTTTAGAGTATAGGGAAAGACATAAATGAGAGACAAGGATAGAGTAGGCAGGCAGATCCAGATCATAATAGAGGTAATAAACCACGTTTAAGCTTCTAGACTATATCCTGAGGCAGTTAGGTGCCATTGAATATGTCAAACAAGAGATTGACAAGATCAGATTTATAATGTTAAAAAAAAATCATTCTCTGTAGCCAGTTTGGACAATGAATGGTAGAATGAATCACTTGTTTGGAGACTGTTATAATCCAGGTTAGAAATGGTGATAATAGTACTAGGCAGGTAATAATGTGACTATAAAAAAATGGAAAGATTCCAGAGAAATTTTGGAAGTGCTATCAGCATAGGTGGTGATTTAACTAGATACAATTAAACAGAGGGGGTTGGAGGAGAGATAGAGACAGAAACAGAGACACAGAGAGACACAGAGAGATAGAGAAATAGAGAGAGAGGAAAGCTTGAAGGTGGTGCTCAGCCTTGAACCAAGAGTATAAGATTTATTTGTATGTTTTTATGCATATTTTGTTCAAATTCAGTTGGAGAGGTTAAGATGGCAAAAAATTAACTAGAGTTAAATCCAGGTAAAGTGAGAGTCTCATCAAAACCCATGGACCTTATTATAACCTCTGAAAAATTAGGCAAAGGATGCAGTATCAGCAAGTTTAATAGTTTAATGAGGTTGAAAGAACTCTCCAAGGATGAAAGGTAAGTGGAGTGAAGAAATGGAAGTCAGGGACAGGCTATGGTTTAAATGAGGAGTTCCCCCGCTCCTTTTTTTTTTTTTTTGACATCAGATACACCCAACACAGCAGAGCATACAACCCACACAAAAGCAGCAGCGACAACAGCCATCTTAAGAAAGCCGTACTGGAACATAACTCCATGGGACTTGTTAGAATAATTTAAAGTATGACTTGTGGTCAGTACTCCACTTCTTGTTAATTTCTAAGCTACAGAAATTAATGTAGAAAATGGAGTTTGGGGGGCCGGAGCGATAGCACAGCGGGTAGGGCGTTTGCCTTGCACGCGGCCGACCCGGGTTCGATCCCCGGCATCCCATATGGTCCCCCAAGCACCGCCAGGAGTAATTCCTGAGTGCAAAGCCAGGAGTAACCCCTGAGCATCGCTGGGTGTGACCCAAAAAGCAAAAAAAAAAAAAAAAAGAAAATGGAGTTTGGGACTTGAAGGAAGATTGCCAGAGAAAGGGAGAATTATATATATAAAGCCAGTGATATGAAAGCCTCTAGAAGAAAGTAGTTAGGCAGCTCAGGATTGATGGGCCAGCACTGCCTCTACCTCCATCTAGTTGCTAAATAGGAAGGAGGAAGAACCCTCCAGGTTTTATATTTTTGATTTCTAGGCCCTTTGATTATTTCTAAGATAACAGGATATGGGGAAAAGAAAAGGGGCATTCTCTGAAAGTATGTATCTCGGGGGGCTGGAGTGATGGTACCACAGCGGGTAGGGCATTTGCCTTGCACACACCCAACCAGGGTTCAATCCCCAGCATCCCATATGGTCCCCCAAGCACTGCTAGGAGTAATTCCTGAGTTCAAAGCCAGGAGTAACCCCTGAGCATCGCTGGGTGTGACCCCTCCAAAAAAGGGGGTGGGAGTGTGTATCTGATATCCCTCAATTTTTTTTCAATCTCTTTATTGCTTATTGGTGCCTCTGCTCTGTCACGAGCATCCACTGTAATCTGTATTTGAAAGGTCCTCTTTCTGGGTGGTAAGAACTTCTACTGGCTGCCCCTTTATCTATAGCCTTATACCCTTTATACCCTTACTCTTCTCTTGTTCAATGCATTATAGAAAAGACTACAAATGCAACTGCAAGTGGGATACTTCCTGCAGTGTTCGAGGAGTAAAATTCCTGAGACCAGGAGTCCTCAGAAATATCCTCCCTCTTCCTCCTTGAATGTCTGCCATGCTAGTTAGAAAATACCAGGTACCCCAAAATAGTTGTTCTGATGTGACATGGAAGAGCATCACCGACAGCACCTGAATAGAGTTATCAGGGATGCTGGCCATCCCTTTTCTATAGCTCTTACATTTTCCCATTTGTTTGCTTTTACCACTATGCTGTATTTTATTTTTCAAAATAATGCTTTATCTATTAAAGGGTGAATGATGAGACCCTGTAGACATACCAGTGCTCTAATACTCTGAGAAAGCTTTAATACTGTCCTAGATTTTTCAGAAAACCCAGGAGATCTAGCTGTTTGACCTTTCCAGTCCGTAATAAGCATCCCATTTTCTGTGGAATGAAAACTTTTCATCTGACTATGTTTCCATGGTATCCAAGCTGACAGTTCTTATTTGCATATTTCTTTGAGAGTTCATTATTTCAATGTTTCAGCTTTGCTCTGTTGCTCTTTAAGATTCTATTAAACTATGACTTTTCAATTACTTTGTCAGCTGGCTCCACTGTTTCCTGTGTGTCTGTGTAATTGTCATTGGCCCAGTCATTCCATGTATAACTACTCATCTTAGTATTTAAGCTGGTCTGAGGGACTGACCATGTTACTATAAGTAAAAAAATCCTCAGTGGTAGAATATCTCCAGTTCTGAGTAGTTTAGTTACCACTAGTCAACATTAACACCCACATTTCTTTCTTCTCACTTGAGGCCATTCCTTTGGTTGGCATTTACAAAAACTAGTACAAAACTATTGCCTTATACGGGACTTTCAGTCTCTGAAGGAAGATTTAGATCTGGATCTTAAAGATTACAACACTGGGGGCAGAAGAGAGAGGCTGTGAGAAAGTTATTAGGAGTCACAATTGTTCTAAGGCAGATAACAGTATCTCCTGTCTGAATCTACTGCTTCGGGAAGTCCAGGAACTCAGGGCCTCTACTCCCACAACCTGACCCAGCCTCCCTTCCACCACTAGAGCATGAGAAAGATCGACTGTGTAAGAGTGCAGACTACATGAACCTGCACTTCAAGGTGAAGTGGCTACACAATGAATATGTGCGGGATCTGCCTGCCCTCCAGGGACATGTGCCCGAGTATCCAGCGTGAGTCATATGTGGGCACCATGGAGGGAATGGAAGAGGGACCCACTGGATTGGTAGGGCGGTGGAGGGGGGCAGGGTCAGTTCATCAAGCCAGATTTGTTCCTGTTCTGGGCACTTTTCTGGGCATTGCTGTAAAAGGAGAAAAGTATCAAGACCACCCTGCCTTGCAGAAGACTTCTATCAAGAAGTGTGCAGAGGTGTGGCATATTCCAACTAGCTCCAATCTTTTCATGCCTCATTGCAGGTGGTTTGAACAATTTGTTTTACAATGGCTGGATGAAAATGAAGATGTGTCCATGGAATTCTTGCATGGGGCCCTGGAACGAGACAAGAAGGATGGGGTGAGTCAAAGACTTACATTGCACAGGGGTCAGGCCAGGTCTCCCAGGAAGTAGCTTTCAGCAAAAGTTCCTGTGCTTTAGGTAGCATGGCCCCTGTAATCCATAAAGAGCACTTTGTTTTTAGTTGGATCACAATTACAAGGTTGTTCATAATTGGTTTCAATTATATAATGCTCCAACACCCATTCCCTTCACAAGTATAAGTTACCCACCACCAATGCCCCCAGTTTCCTTCACTGTCCTCCACCTGCCTCTATGACAGGCATTTTTTCCTTCCTTCTCTCTCTGTCTCTCTGTCTCTTGCTGTCTCTCTGTCTGTCTGTCTCTCTCTTTCTCTCTCTCGCCCCCTTCTCTCCCTCTCCTTCCTTTCAACACTCAGTTCTTGTCCAGAGTGAGCATAATAATTTCTAACTATTATTGTCATACTGGTCCCTTTTCTATCTCTGCTGGGAAGATCCAATTTGAACCTTACAAACTTAATTAAAATAACTGATGGTGACCTTTGTGTATCATTCATTAGTTCCAACAGACATCAGAACATGCACTCTTTTCCTGCTCTGTGGTGGACGTTTTCACACAGCTCAATCAGAGCTTTGAAATCATCCGGAAGCTGGAATGCCCAGACCCTGCTATACTGTCTCATTACATGAGGAGATTTGCTAAGGTAACCATGGCTGTTACTCCCTCCTTCTGTTAATTCAGCTGTACTCATAGCCTAATTATAGGCCTAAACTCAACTCTTCTCTGTAGTGCTTTTGACTAAAGCCTGGCTTGAGTATGGGGCAGACAGGTGGGTTTATCTAACTGCTATTCTGGGGTTGAATGAGAATTTTGTGCATTAATGTGAGATTCCTTTTTACTTCCCATGAATGTTCTGGGATTGGAGTTGTGACTTTGAAGATGCCTGTAAGGAGAGCTAAGAGATCTCACTGCTTTTCTACTTTCTCAGACCATCAGAAAAGTACTGATACAGTATGCAGATATCTTATCAAAGGACTTTCCAGCTTATTGCAAAAAGGAGAAAATGGTAAGCCCTGGGACTTTTAGTAAAAGAAAAACATTAGAATCCTTCATGCTTTTGAAGCTTTTCTCTGAACTGAGGATAGAAATCATACAACTAACTTGTGATTCCCACCAGAACTTGACATAGAGGCTATGCTAACAATGATTAGGAATTACTCTGAGCCTCTCTTTGGCATTTTATTCTCTACTGAGCTAGATCTTTACTAGCCTATTTGTTAAATTAAAAAAATATATTAGTTATCTGGGGCTGGAGCAATAGCACAGCGGGTAGGGTGTTTGCCTTGCAAGCGGCCAACCCGGGTTCGATTCCCAGCATCCCATATGGTCCCCTGAGCACCGCCAGGAGTAATTCCTGAGTGCAGAGCCAGGAGTAACCCCTGTGCATCGCCAGGTGTGACCCAAAAAGCAATATATATATATATATATATATATATATATATATATATATATATTAGTTATCAGGAGCATGTGCAGGGATTTGAGTTTGAACTTTGGTTCTGCATGGCACCCTAAGCACCACCAGATACAGACCTAGAGGCCTTCAAGCACCACTTGGCCTGAGCAACACTGGATTTCCAGGCTTGAGTATTGAATGATCTAGCCAGTTTGGCCTAGTATTTCTATGAGTAACCCCTGATCTACTGAGCCCGTGCCCACCCCTGCCCACTCCCCTCCAAATACTAAAACATTTAAAGCTATAAAGAATATTACCATGAAATTTGGAATCTACCTAACTTAAAAATTAACATGTTTCTAGGTATCATTCAAATTATTTGACTTGATTTTAAATCTTAATACTTAGTAACATGTAATATAGTATGTATTGTAAGTTTCCTATGGCTTTTAGAGTAGTATGAAAGAGGGAGGACCTTAAATTGATAGATCCAAGACTCACTGGATCCATCTACCCCCCCAAAGCCCTGCATCCTGATGAACAACATGCAGCAACTGAGGGTCCAGCTGGAAAAAATGTTTGAGGCCATGGGAGGCAAGGAGGTAAGTTTTAGGGTATGGGATTAATGTATTTTCCTGTTTTTCCTGAACTGACGGGCTACAGAAACTCACTCCACCTCTTACTGTCTAAGTACAGGTGAGGATTTTAACTTGTGCTTAACAGGTTGAGCTAATAGATTTATAACAATGGAGTAAAGGCCCTAGGAGAGAGGGCTGGTAAGGCACAAGAGGGGATAAAGGAGTAAGAGGAGCAGCTTTGTCAGTCTAATTTCCTGTGGATATAGTTGGACCCTGAAGCTTCAGACAGTCTGAAGGACCTGCAGGTGAAACTGAATACAGTTCTGGATGAGCTCAGCATGGTGTTTGGAAACAGGTTAGTGAAGCCCCAAACATGATTCTCAAAGCTAAGTGTGGTTCCTATATAATCCCAAAGTCTCTGTTCTATGGTGGATGGGTATCCAGCCACCTATAGGTGTGTGATCTTCCCTCTCTTCTTGTTGGCTGTCCCTACTGGAGCTGCACCATGAGTGGGTGGTGTGGGGCCAAGCAGATGCTGCACTTTAGTGATGATGTGTGTTTGGGTGGGAATGACTTCACTATGGCTCATGTGTAGTTTCCAGGTACGGATTGAAGAGTGTGTTCGACAAATGGCTGACATCCTGGGCCAGGTACGCGGCACAGGAAATGCATCCCCCAGTGCCAGGGCCTCTGTGGCTCAGGATGCAGATAGCGTACTCCGGCCACTCATGGACTTCTTGGATGGAAAGTGAGTACAACACTTATAACTGTCCTGTAGGAACAAGTAAGGCAGGCGGTCAGGTGGAGGAGTCTTTCAGGGAGGAGGCCTCATAAGCTCCCACCCCAGCCTTATCTGTTGCCTGGACCTACAGCCTTACACTCTTTGCCACTGTGTGTGAGAAGACAGTCCTAAAGCGTGTGCTGAAGGAACTCTGGAGGGTGGTAATGAATACAATGGAAAGGATGATTGTTCTGCCTCCACTCACTGACCATACGGTAAGAACACTGCCCTTCCTTCCACTTCCTCCTACTGTCACCCTCAACTTGCTCCATGCTTTCTGATGAAGTTTAGAGTCCTTCCTTTTGATTGATTCCCTTTATACCCAGGGCACTCAGTTGATCTTCACTGCCGCTAAAGAGCTGAGCCATCTTTCCAAACTCAAGGTACTCTGGACATATGGGGTCCTTCTAAGACCAGGGAGATAGGTTATCTGGGAGGAAGGAAGTTGAGCATTGATGACTAAAGAGGAGGGGAAGAAGATATAGCTGTGGGTTGTCAGGTTTGGGGGAAGACTTCCATCACAATTCCAAACTGTCCCAATGCTCTTGTTTTCTCTGGGGCTCTAGGATCACATGGTGCGAGAAGAAACAAGAAGTCTCACTCCAAAGCAGTGTGGTGTCCTTGACCTCGCCTTAGACACCATCAAGGTAGAGACTCTCTCTTACTCTAGATAGTATTACTACCACACCCTTTGGCCCTAGCATTTCTGTCACATGAGTGCCCCCTAAACTTGTGTTATCTCACACTGAAGAGAGTAGTTTTTATGTCTAATTTTTTCCTTTTCTATATATTCATATTTCTTAGGAGAACCATAATAGGCCCCTCCTTTGTGATTTCAGGTAACCCAGAAAAACTATTTCTGGATTTTGAGAAAGTTTGTCACTTTATATTGCATTGCAATTCCTAAATATTGTCCACTGGAAATTAATCTTACTGATCTTGATACCCCACATCTAACTGACATGTCCCAACTAGACAATACATGCACCAGGCCTTATGCATTATGAAATAATATAGATCAGTAGATATGGTTATTATCCTCAAGATGTTTAAAATATGGACCTGAGCAATAGTATAGTGGGTAGGGCACGTGCTTTGCACATAGCTGACCTCAGCACCTCATATGTCACCTAAACACTGCCAGGAGTGTTCTCTGTGTGTAGAGCAAGGAGTAAGCCCTAAGCATTTCCAGATGTGACCCAAAAAGCTAAAAAAAAATTTTAAAAGCTTAAGATTTAAGGCAATAATGTGGCAGCTATAACAAATCAGATATTCAGGACACCTGAGATATGTCATGTGTATAAAGTTCACGAATTCAGAAGAACAAAAGAGCATTTCTGGTTATTGTTTCTCTCTCAAATTCCTCTACCTTATATCTTTACTTATAAAATAGGTCTATCCACCTAACACTACATCCAGGAATGTGACCTTCCTCACCACTCCTGCTAGATTCCCAGATAATAATCTAGCCGAGAGGCTATGTGTTTTATTTCTGATCATGTTTATGAATGGTTTGTTGTCCTCACCATCCTCTTCCGGCATCTTTGTAGATGCTTCTGTAGATGTAAATATCTGAGCCTCTGCCACATAAGTTTTTCTGAGAATAGTGTTAGAGAGATGCCTCTCTATAAGGGATGTGGCAATAGTAGATTCTCTCGTGTCTTTCAGCAATACTTTCATGCAGGAGGCAATGGACTGAAGAAAACCTTCCTGGAGAAGAGCCCAGATCTGCAATCCCTACGCTATGCTCTGTCTCTATATACACAGACCACAGACACACTCATCAAGACCTTTGTGCGCTCACAGATTGCCCAGGGTAACGCATAACTAAAAATTTTGGGCCCACAACTTTTCTCTCTAATACAGTTCTTCCCCTAGGTAGTCAATATCCTCTAGCCCTTAGGGAGGATCTTGGGTATTTCATTAGGGAGCCTCTCAAACTCAGACCCCAGAATTTGTTTCTGGGCATACCAGTACTCTGTACTCAGGGATCACAACTGGTGGTCTCAGGGACCACATGGGGTTCTAGGATCAAACCCAAGGTGGTGTGTAAGATAAGCACCCTATCCCCTGTACTATCACTCCGGCCCCATTAAACCCAGGAATGTTTTCAATGCTTAACCCTTCCTCATACTTGTACCAGACAGGTTAATGACAAGGCTCTGGGTAATGTATCTGGCATTTCTTTTCTTATGTATCCTGGATATTCTGTATTTATTAAACTGAGAATATATCCCCATCTTATAGGAAATCTTTGAAGGAAGCCTTGAGAATGAATTGATGAGATACTTATGAAGACTCATAGCTTTAGGAACCTTAGTTGGAAGTTGTCCAACTAAGAGAAAAAACTAAAGACTTTCTTAGATTCTCCAGCATTGGACTAGAAGACTAAAATAGTCAATTCATGGGAAGAGTTAATGAGAAGGTACAAATTACAGGATTCTTCATAACTGAGCTTCAGTTTTGGGTAATACAGGACACCTGGGCAGCTTTGTGTATCTGAACTGCAGAGTTAATTTGGTAGGAAAAGGAATCTGTGCTATTAGATTGGAACATCTAGTCTAACAGGAAGATGAAGAAAAGATGAGAGAGAACAGAGTACTGTGCCATTTTTCACATCTCTTCTTATTTCAAGTTCAGGATGAGAGGAACAGATAACAAGAAGACCTTTGATTAAAGGGACAGGGAGAATATTTACAGGTTTGAGCGCATGGTAAGGAAGAATCTCAGACTGCTTAAAAACATTCAACTATAAGCTACATATAAACATAAAAAGAGGGATGGAATGCGCATAGGAGATTAGAGCGGGAATGGATACTGAAAGGATAATCTTGAGTGTAGGTGTGCACTTCCACCCACTGCTTTAAGGGGCTACAGAGTTAAAGGCAACAATCTTTCTCTTTTCTGCCCAACCCATTTCAGATACTGTTCTATTGCTTCTGCCCGTAATTTGGTTGGTCTTTGAGTCATGCATCTAATTTATTGTATTTAGGCACTGACCCTAGCTCTTTGATTTCTTTCTCCACTCTACCATATCTCTGTGCTCCCTGGTAATATGTATAGAGCTGCTTTAAATGACTTCACTCCTCAGATTCTAACTTATTTTCTTTCTCTGTCCTGCTGCTGCTACTACTTCGTGGCTTGCCTGTCCTTACTCAGTGCATGATGGGAAAGGTATTAGGTTTACTGCTAATGAGGACATTCGGCCGGAAAAGGGTACGTTAATACACTGTGCAGATGTCAATTTAATATGGAATAACACTGGACTAGAATCAACTTCTTATGCTAGGAGTGGGAGAGTCAGGCATCAAACTTTGGGGGTCAAAACTGCTACAAGTTTTACTTGGGTAATTTATATATATATATATATACAGCCCAGGACAATCAGGATGGAGTTAACAATATTTCTGTCCCCAGAATTCCCCCACCTCTGTGCCATAAGACAAAGATGTTTTACCTATAGTTCCAAGGTACTGGTTTGTTTTTGTTTTTCAAGATAAAGTGGAGTCTCTGTTCTAAGGAGACTGAAGCTTAGCTCTTTCTTGAGGCTGGGGTTAGGTTGCTGTTTGTATAGAGGTTCAGGTTTGAGTAGGACAGACTTTCTGAGTGTATCAGCCTTCCAAGAAGGGGCCATCAGGAATCCAGGGATAGGCATTAGGGTCCTGTTTTTTCCTAGAAGATACCCACAGTGATACTGAGACATTGAAGTAGACATAGTCCCCAGACAAAGATTCAGGGTGGCAGCATTGTCCCTCCTCAAGATCCTTCAACGAGAACTTCTGTGGCCTGGAGGTGAGAGGTTTGAGGAACCTCAGAAATTCCTGGCGCATTTTGGAAAGAAATCTTGCCTAAAATGTTGCCAGTCTAATGTATATTTTAATATACATTATTCTTTTAATCACTTTGTTTCTTTTCAACCCCCCCTGCTTTTTTCCCTATCACCTGTGGATAGCTTTTTGCTATAGCTTTTTGCTATAAGATGGTGTCCTCTTAAACCCTCAGAGTTTGGGTTTTGGTTTTGGAGTCATACTCAGTGATGCTCAGGGGTTACTCTAAGCTTGGTACTCAAAATCATTCCTGGTGGTGCTCAGAGGACCCTACAGGGACCACATAGCTCCAGGGATTGAACTCAGACTTCTTGCATGCAAAGCACTTGCTCCAATCCAGGGAGCTATCTCTCAGGCCTCTTAACACCTCACTTTTATGAGGAATAATAAGGACTGATGCCCCAGAGTTCTCCAGTGGGAATCATGTGTCTGTTCCTTAGGGTCTGGTGTGGAGGATCCTGTGGGAGAAATCTCTATTCAGGTGGACTTGTTTACACACCCTGGTACAGGAGAACACAAGGTTACAGTGAAAGGTGAGTAGTATGGTCTGAGAGTCACAGACCTTTCTCGCCCAGTCTGTCAGGGGCTGTTAATCTCAGCCTTCCCTCTTTACCCTCCTCCTAGTGCTATGCTGGGAATGCCTGATGGCATCTTTACTGCACTGTACTGTCTGCACTGTCGTCCTGTTGTTCACTGATTTGTTCGAGCGGGCACCAGTAACGTCTCCATTGTGAGACTTGTTGTTACTGTTTTTGGCATATCAAATATCCCGGGTAGCTTGCCAGGCTCTGCTGTGCGGGCGGGATACTCTCAGTAGCTTGCCAGGCTCTTCAAGAGGGACAGAGGAATCAAACCTGGGTCAGCCACATGCAAAGCAAATGCCCTACCTGCTATGCTATCGCTCCAGTCCTTTACTAATTTTCCCCTTTTTTGGGGTAGTGGTGGCCGCCAATGACCTCAAGTGGCAGACAGCGGGTATGTTCCGGCCCTTTGTGGAGGTGACTATGGTTGGTCCACACCAAAGTGATAAGAAGAGAAAGTTCACAACCAAGTCAAAAAGCAACAACTGGGCCCCCAAGTACAATGAGACATTTCATTTGTAAGTTATGGTGTGGGGACCTGCATGGCTCTGAGATGGGGGAATTCGGGGGTGGTGGGGGGAGAGGAGTGAGGAGGCAGGGAGGAGTCAGACTTGAAAGGGGAGAGGAGGAATGGCCTGAATGGCAGCTGGGATAAATTCATCTGAAGACTCTCAGCTATCCTACTTCCTAACTTGTGCTCACAGCCTCCTGGGAAACGAAGAGGGACCAGAGGCCTATGAGCTGCAAATATGTGTGAAGGATTACTGTTTCGCCCGAGAGGATCGAGTTCTGGGACTGGCTGTGATGCCTCTGAGAGATGTGGCTGCCAAGGGCAGCTGTGCCTGCTGGTGTCCTTTGGGCAAGAAGATCCACATGGATGAGACAGGCATGACCATTCTTCGAATTCTGTCTCAGAGGAGCAATGATGAAGTTGCCCGAGAATTTGTGAAGCTCAAATCAGAGTCACGTTCCACAGAGGAGGGGAGCTGAGAACCTTGACTATTGTGCCAACCAGATGGCAAAATTTCCACAAAACGGCCAACGGAAGTTACAGTGTCGCCAGCTTGGGATCCTCCTGGTTAAGTGACTAGATCCATCAGTTGGGAAGATTTTGGAGTGTTGAGAATATGTCTATTGACAGAAAAAGTGGTTATGAATCCTTGACCAGCAGGGTTTTGGTGCTAGGAGCTGGATTGTTGGGATTACCACAGAGAAAGATTTCTTTTCTTTCTTTTTTTTTTTTTTTTTTTGAAAAAGAGAGGAATGTATATTTGGGAATGTCTGCTATTCTTGGCCAACACTCCATTACCCCATGTCTGCCCATCTCTAGACTAATACCATATCCAATCAGACACATATGCCCCCAAAAAGTAATCAGTTGAGTGTATGAGTAAACCTAGATCTAGTATCAGGATTGGAGTATGCCCAAAGGAAACACACAAAATAGAATTCAGACTTTCTCTTGAGCAGAAGCTACTGGTTTTGTGTGGCTCCAATAAGAACAAGGTTTTGAAACTGAACAAGATACCTTCCAGAAATGGGTTGTGTTACTCCCTTTTTCATAAAACTAGGTTCACATGGTGCTTCAGAGCTCTGAGCAGAATATTCTTTGGAACACAGCACCAGGGACCACCTGCCCAGGAGTTTCCCTACCTCACTCCTGTAGGAAGGGGAATGATGCTTTAGAACATTAGAGACTATTTTTTATGCATATACACATGAAGGACCAGGAGAGAGAGCTGTATTTTCTTCTTGGATAGGACCTGAACAAAGCCAAAATTAGTGGAAATGAGGCTAGAAAAAGTCCTCCTCACCTAGAGTCACTGCCTTTTGACGGTCCTTCCCCTTGTAGAAGGAATTTATCCTTTGGCCTCACTCTCCTTCATGTAGGTTAGCTGCTATTCCCTTCAGAGATATTCAACCAAACAGAAGGAGCTAAACTATGGTTTCTCTGTATAAGATGAATCAAGGAGGCCTCAATACTCCCTTGGAGATTAGAAATAAACTCACGGGGTTTTATGGACTTACCAGATCAATGCTCAAAGATGTGATATGATCCCTTGGTATCTCCAATAGCAGCCTTCTGGACATCCTGAGGACTCTGCATTGTTCACAAATATAAAGGCCATTACATGAAATGATAAATTAAGCATATTTGATGTTATTATTATATGTGCCATTGTTATTGGAGATTTTTGGTAGTATATAATAAATTATCTTATAACAGCCTTTGGGGTCTGGTAATTGACTAATAATATCTATATCCACACCTTAGTGTGGAGAGCTATGACAATTACTATTCTATATAATGGCAGATTTTTTAAAACATTGGTCCTCTGGTGTTCTCCCAATTCCCCTTTTCCCCTTACTCCTCCCACCTCCAACCCAGTTTTCACCAAATGGTAGGGCCTAATGCAGTTCTGGATAAGAAGCAAGCAATGAAACAGTGGGTGCAGTTAGCATCCTTGGTTTGAAGCTGAGATCATTAATTCAGTGCATAAAATAATTGAACCTAGGGTATCGGCTTCCTGGAAAAGGTCTAAAAGAGTCAGAGATGCCATATGCCAGTGGAAGTTAGTTCATATTATCTCTTTGTCAAGAACACAAACCTTTTTCTTTTAGGACTGACAACAGCCTGGGTTTTGTTTCCTACTGGGATTGTCAGAACTGAGGTTATCATGTTCAGGACAGAGAAGTTGGTATAGGAGTTCTATGTTAACTTTTCGTTTGGAAAAACTCAAGGAAGAAGAGTTGGAAAAATAAGTCTACTTGCAAATGGGAAGAAACAAGGTAAAAGAGAGGTTTTCTGAAGGGGGCGGTTTCAGCCTGCATTGTCACTTGTGTAGTAGGGATTGGGTTGGGGCAGAGGAGAAAAGTATAGGGCAGGAAACTTTATTTCTAGTTGTTTTCTAAATAAATCCTTAGAATTCAACTGCCCAGTCATTTTTAAATTTCTTCCTCCTTTCCCCCTTCTCTGTCTCAAACCAGTTACCTTCTACCTGAAGCTTACCTGATGAATCCATTGTGTCACCTGGGTTCCCAGGACCACAGGTGGAGTAATAGCTTATAGTTCTTTTTATCTGGATAGAAATAGTAATCATTCTTTCTTCTGCCTTCTTCTCATACTCTGATTAACCTCTCTTCTGAAAGGTTAAAGTTATTGGTGATTATTGTAATCTTCAAATTGACTAATTTACAAGCCCCTCCAGTAGAGCACAGATACCTCAGGTACCCCAAAACCCCTTCCTGCAACTTCTAAAGTTCTTTTTGCAGCGACTACACAACAGACACACACACACACACACACACACACACACTCTTCTACTCTTCTGTACCATTTGCTTACATATTGCATTCCTCTTGCTGGAGTGATGTAATCAATCTAGACTCCCCCTATTGTATTCTACATTGTTGAAATTTGTCTTTTTGTTTATTTGGTATTTTTTGGGGGGGTCTCCCTCGCTGGTGCTCAGGGCTTACTCCTCACTCTGAGCTCAGGGGCCATTCCTGGTAGGGAATGGGGGACCATATGGGGTACTGAGGATCAAATGCGGGTCAACCACGTAAGGCAGGCGTCCTACCTGCTGTACTATCGCTCTGGCCTCTATATTTACTTGTCTTATTAGTTTGTTATCTACCCAAAGACAAGATTTGAGTATTTCATTTCCTTTTCCCAGAGGCCAGCACAGAGAAGGGGACTCAAATACTATTTAAGCTGCTACAAAAAAACAAACAAACAAAAAATAACTTCGAAAATGAAGTAGGGAGCCAGGACGCCCAGGGATGAAGCGTAGTTCCGGGGTGGGTTTGTGGGGGGAGGGGTGTGTCGGAAGTTGAAAAGTTCTGCGCCTGCGCAGAAAAGTGCGTTAAGATGGATGTCGCTGGAGTTGACCGCTGCGCGGCGATGGTGAGCAAGAGGCCTCCGAAAGTAGCCCCGGAGGAAATGTTGTTGCCTTCTCTCTTTTGAAATTGTGGACGCGGTGTACTCCATGCTATCCAACCTTCGTAAAGCTCTGTTTATTTCCCACTAGCTATCGACTGTTTTTGGTAAACTCTCCTCCTTAGACTCCCCAGGGCTACTACCCCGTCCCCCCCCCCCCCCCGGTCCATACTTGAATTATATATGGGCTTCTCAAACAATTTGTATTTGCTCGGGTACCTAGCAAAGTGGATCTTCATTCCCCCAAAATAATTCCCAAGGGAGGCACAAATTGATCCAGATATCTCAGGAAGCAGATACCCATCCCTTAACCCCCAGTAAAGACACATTCATATTAACTAAGGGAATTTGTCAAGTTACAGTTTCTATTAAGAAGCCATACATCTTTTATACGATATTTGACTTCAAAGTGCCACCTTTGCGATCATTTCCTCTCTCGTGAGGCAAGAGACCTACCCAGTGAGGGAAAGTCAATTGACTTACCTAGGCCTTGCATCAGGTTTGCAAATTTGGATTAGTATATATTTAGAATGTATATATATATGTGTGTGTGTGTGTGTATATATATATATATATTCAGTGGTATACACATACTTAAGATTTATAAAAACGCGGGCTTTCATCATGTTTTTCATATGGAAGATCTAGTATCTCTTAGGTCAAATTTCCACAAAGAAACTGGGAGTTAGAGCTGAGAAGCAACTGTTAAATTACTTTACTATGGTTCATTACAGATTCTGATCCTTATTTTCTTGCACAATGACTTTGCATTATCAAACACCTGGTAGATATTTGAGTCTGTGAACCTTGATCTACAACTTTGGCTCATTTTCTGAGTCAGTACTGGTAACTCTAAACGGAAACTGAAATCTGAAGTTGGAAATATGTTTTAGTTGTCTTTGGCTTCTGTAATATTAAATCTGAGATCGTTTGAGAAACAAAAAATACCAGGGGAAATCTGTACCATAATATTTTTTCTAAGAGAATTCATTCAAAATATCTATAGGCAAGCTCATGGTAACCTTAAAGAAATCCAACATGCTAACTCAACTTTTGTGGAATCAGAACAAGAATAGGGTGTTATTTGTTGGGCTTGACTCTGGCCTATACAGGAATTAATGTCTAGAAAGTACTGTCTTCTTTACTCCAGAACTCCTGCATGGTTTGACCCCCTATTCTCTGAGGGAATGGGAGACTGCATAGTATTAAGAATGGGTATATTCCGCAGACTGTATCTAGTCAGTTAGAAGTAACTTTAATACTTTTTTTTAATTATTTATTTTTGGGTTTGGGGTCACACAGCTCAGGGCTTACTCCTGGCTCTGCACTCAGGAGTCACTTCTGGTGGGATGGGGCAGGGGTATAGGGGGTTCTGAGGATTTGAATCTAGCTTGAATTTGTGCAAGGCCCTAACCACTGTATTATTGCTTAGGCTCCAGTACTGGTTTGTGTTTGTTTTGTTGTGTGTGTTTTTTTTAGAAGCAAAACCTCTTGTCAAAAAATATGTAACCATGCATTTATTATGAATATTAAAACTAGCTCCCTAAATGAACCTCCCACATCCAGAAGCAAAAAGTCAAAGATAAAGAAATGGCAGGAGATAGTAGAGAGGGTATTGATTTTTTATTTTGTTTGTTTGTTTGTTTTTTGCTTTTTGTGTCACACCCAGCAATGCACAGGGGTCACTCCTGGCTCATGCACTCAGGAATCACCCCTGGCGGTGCTCAGGGGACCATATGGGATGCTGGGATTTGAACCCGGGTCGGCCGCGTGCAAGGCAAATGCCCTACCCGCTGTGCTATCACTCCAGCCCCCTAGAGAGGGTATTGAAATGGGAGTCAGAAGTCATAAGAACTGGTCTCAGCTCTACTATGCACTGAGGACACCTTTAACTTCTCAGAAGCTGTCTTCTGCAATTCTTTAACTGTAGGCTAATTTATGCTATCTGTGTTAAAAGAATCAAATAGACACACGTAAATGTGAAAGGACTTTAAAAGCTATGTATTCTCTCTAGATGATTATTACCATTATAAATGATCCTCTGAGTCTTCATCTTCCAAGGAATTCATTTTTCTTCACCTCAGGATGAAAATCATTAAACTTTTGATGAGCATGTCATGGACGAAGTACTCTTCTAGGCTCCAAGCCTAAGCAACAACAATAATAAAATATCCTAATGAATTTAGAAGTGAGTTGCCAAGCATATTGATTGAGTACCTACTAAGACTCAGGGCATTATCAAAGCCTTGTAAAGCAGTGGGAAGAATCTAGATTATACATTTAATCTAGCCATTTATACAATTGAGTGAGACTCTTCTTTTGTGAGCCTGAATTTCTCCATTTGTAAAATAAGGAGGTTAGATGAGGTAAGCTCTAGGATTTCTTTATTCGTAGTTCTTTTAGTTCTAGACTTCTTTCAGTAAGAAAACCTTGGGGTTGGGAATGTGGCTCAGTAGTAGAATGCTTACCTTATATGTGTCAAGTCCTGTGTGCGAGCACTGACAGAAAGTCTGCCTATAGTAAAGACATCTGATCCATCTTTGGATCATCAGAATATGGCTTGCTGAGGAAGAAGCTATAAATCAAATCCTTTTTTTTTTTTGCTTTTGGGTCACACCCGGCTATGCACAGGGGTTACTCCTGGCTCTGCGCTCAGGAATTACCCCTGGTGGTGCTCAGGGGACCATATGGGATGCTGGGAATCAAGCCTGGGTCAGCTGGGTGCAAGACAAACACCCTACCCGCTGTGCTATCACTCCAGCCCCCTATAAATCGAATCGTACCCAAAAAAATTTTGCAGATTTTAAATAGAAATGGAGTTCTGAGCATTTGGAATTATATAAAAAATATTATTTTCTACATGTTATATATCTTTGATATGTAGTCATCAACTTTATCAACAAATTTTATTTGCAACTGAAAGTTATTGTTATTAAAAATTGCTGTGAGAAGGAAATAACTACTTTTGTGAATACCCTTTAAATTGTATTTGAAATTGTAATTTAAGTAATATGGTACAAAGTTACTGCGCCTTCACCACCATTAAAATTCGGAGTTCTTCACCATTGTCCTTATGTTACTTATAGTTCACCTCTTCCTTTTCCCTTCATCTGCTCTCCCAAATGCTTGTTAATTTCATTTTGGTGCTCTAAGTCCCAGTATTTGCCATCATTAAGAATTGTTTATTCCCACGGGGCTGGAGTGATAGTGCAGCAGTAAGGTGCTTGCCTTGCACGTGGCCAACCCGAGTTTGATCCTTGGCACACCATATACTCCCCCAAGCCCACCAGGAGTGATCCCTGAATACAGAGCCAGGAGTAAGCCAGGTGTGGCCCAAAAACAAATAAATAAATAAATGAATGAATAAAATTGTCTGTTCCCTTTTTCTGTTTCTCTGTATAACACAAATGAATAAGATTATCTAGTATTTTTCCTCCTTCTGACTTATTTTACTTAACATTTCCAGTTCTATCCAAGTAGCTGTGACACACGAATTTCATCTTTTCTTATAGTTGTGTAGTATTACACTGTGTAGTATTCCATTGTATAGTATTACATTGTATTTATATACCACAACTTTGTTATCCATTCATCAATTGGACATTTGGATTATTTGCATATACTGGCCATTGTATTTAGTGTTGCAGTGAATATAGGTATGCACATATCTTTCAAATTTATACCTTTGTGCTTTTGAGGTGGATTCCAAAAAATGGAATCACTGGGTCATATGGAAGCTCTATTCTTTCTTTTCTGAGAAGTCTTCCCACGATTTCCCATAGAGTCTGAATCAGATGATAGTCCCATCAACAATAAATGAATGTTCCTTTTCACCACATCTGTGCCAACACTGGCTGTTTCCAATTATTTTGATACATATGTCATTCTCACTTATGTAATATATTATTGTTATTTTGATTTTCATTCCTCATCAATGATAATAAAGACTTTTTCATATTATGGCCTACTGGCCATCTGTTTCTTCTTTGGGAAAGTGTTTATTTCTCTCCATTTTTAGACAGAGTTAATATTTTGTTATTGATGAGCTTTATGAGTACTTAGAATATCTTGGTTATTAGCCCTTATCTGGTATGGTGTGGAAATATTTTCTTCCATTCAGTATGATGTCTTTATTTTAGCTAGAATTTCTTTTGTCATGAAAAAACTTTAGTTTGATTTAGTCACATTAGGTTTTTTTTCTTTGCCAGCTGATTCAGCATTGAAATTATCTCTGAGATCCATATCCTGGAACATTTTGCCTATGTTTTCATCAGTGTTTAATAACCCGCTCCCCTTTTTTTAAGTCTGTCTGGTCCTTTGTTTTGGTATCTCACAATATCCTTGACTTTGGAGAACAAAATGAACTCTCTGAAATTTTACCCTTCTCTCTTTTCTATCTCATCAAATTTTTGTTGTTGTTGTTGTTGTTGTTGTTCTTGTTCTTATTCTTGTTGTTTGCTATATGGCTTTGTCTAAAGATGCTTAAATATCTGTATTAAGCTCCTTGGATTCCCTAGAATTAGTATCCATAGTCTTGAAGAAAGTAGAAACAACAAAGTGAGTTTTAAGAGATTTGAATTTGATCATAAAGAAAGAGTTTTTAGCTTCTGGTAATTCAGAAGTCCAGAGAGCTTTGGAAATGTCTAGTTACATAATAATATTGATAAATTAGTCAGTATTTTCTTAATTTTATCTTTACAAGAATATTGTATAGTAATTGAGTGTATAGATGATGTCATTCATATTTACATCTTCAGCTATTAACTAGGCATTCAATAAATACTTGCCAAATTTAAAGTATATGAGTCACAAAAGAGAAAAATTTTAATTCTGGCCCTACCTCTAAGTGGTTATGAGTTTAGTTGACCTCTGGATTCTTCATCTATAAAACTAAAAGGCTTTTCCTATTTACTCTCCAATGTTTTTATAAAGTTCTACAAATATATTCATTTTTTCCTAACCTCTGTGTAGTATTCAATTGTGTAGATGTACCATAATTTCTTTGACCACTCATCTGTTCTCGGGCACATGGGTTGTTACCAGATTCAGGCTATTGTGAATAATGCTGCAATGAACATAGGAATGCAGATAGTGTTTATGCTGAGTGTTTTTGGGCCCCCAGAGTATATTCCCTTAGGTGGTATTGCTGGGTCAAATGGGAGCTCAATTTCCAGTTTTTTGAGGAATGTCTGTATTTTTTCCAAAAAGGTAGGACCAGTTAGTATTCCCACCAGCAATGAATTAGAGTCCCTTTCTCTCCACTTCTGTGCCAGATTGGTTGCCCTTGTTCTTTTGGATGTGTGCTGGTCTCTGTGGTATGAGATGATATCTCATTGTTGTTTTGACTTGCATCTCCCTGATGATTAGTGATGAAGAGCATTTTTCCATGTGCCTTTTGGCCATTTGAATTTCTTCTTTGAGGAAGTTTCTGTTCATTTCTTTCCATTTTTTGATGAGGTTGGATTTTTTTCTTATAAAGTTCTACCAGTGCCTTATTTATCTTTGATATTAACCTCGTATCAGAAGGATATTGGGTGAATAACCTTTCCTATTCTGTAGGTTGTCTTTGTATCTTGGTCACTGTTTCTTTTGAGATGCAGAAGATTCTTAGTTTAATGTAGTCCCATTTGTTCATCTTTGCTTCCACTTGCTTGGTCAGTGGTGTTTAATCTTTGAAGATACTTTTAGCTTCAATATTGTGGAGGGTTTTGCCTACATGTTCCCTCATGTTTCTTATGGATTCGGATTTGATGTTGAGTCTTAACCATTTTGACCTGACTTTTGTGTATGGCATTAGATAGAGGTCTGAATCCATTTTTTGCATGTAGTTGTCCAGTTTTCCCAGCATTACTTGTTAAAGAGGCTTTCTTTGCTCCACTTCACATTTCTTTCTCCCTTATCAAAGTTTAAATGACTGTATATTTGAAGGTGTGTGTTAGAATATTCAACTCTAATCCATTGGTCTGCAGATCTATCTTTATTCCAATATCATATTGTAAAAAACTAGGCAGGCCGAAGGGCGTGTGCACTCACAGGCTCTCCGGGCGGCTCTGTCTCACTGCCCGTGTTCGGTGCTCTGGAACCGCTGTGTATGGGCTGGATTGGGACAGCTGTTGGCCAAGGACAGGCGAAGGAAGAACGAGGACCAAGCTGGTTGCTGATTAGTAACCAACCGTTTATTCAATCTTCCATCTTTCTCATCTCCCACACTCCTAGCTTCGTCCTCTCTCTGCCTCTGCCTTCACTCTGGATTCCCCCTCTTCACTAGTCTCTCCCCAGACTTGTCTCTGCACCTTGCCTTCTAGGCTACACAGTCAGGTAGCAAAATCAACATAAAAAAGCCTTCCTGAGGGCCGGGCATTCCAAAGCCCTTCCTGACTGTCAGCAGGCAAAATACCTCTTAAGGTTTTTCTCCTTTCCCTAGTCCAAGAACTTATTCACATCTTAATACTATTTTTTATGGACATAGTAAGAGATACATTGAGGCTTGCAAGGCAGCTCTCCTGGCAACATCTTGCCACAGACTCAGACTACTGTCTGAGATTAATCATTCCTAACCCTAGCAGGATCCGAATGTAGTTATCACTTTTTGCATCATGACAGCATTTGTCTGTGACCAAGCTCTTAACTTATAGTTAAGCATTAGGCACTTTGGCCAGGTCCATCTTGATGCCAGGGTAGCACTCAACTCACCGCTTGCCCTGGGTCCATACCGTCCCTTGTCGGGACCCTGCTTTTGGGGGTGCTAGGAAATAAGGGCAGCTGAGGCTTAGAGAGAACAGATGTCCAGGAGAGAACAGATGCCCAGGAGGAAAATATCGTGTAGAGTCAAATGACTCCCAGGTTACAAAAGCATAGCACATGCTTACAGTCTTTCTGTGTCCATACAAAAGGACATAGCTCTGAATAAACTATGCAAAGGACTCAGAGAGAAGAGAAAAACAATATATACAAGTCAACAGAACATTAAGAAAGAAGATACAAATAAACACAGAGGAATGGGAGCACTGTGATGGGTGTAACCCAATAAAACTAAACTGCCTGAGGCTATGTTATCCTATGTCATGCTGTTTTAATTACTACTGCTTTGTAGTACAGTTTGAAGTTGGGGATGGTGATGCCTGCCATCTTTTTTTCCCCCAAGGATTGCTTTAGTTTATTGTTCCGTAAATGGATGGGCATGGGGAGTATCACGCTGAGTGAAATGAGTGAGAAGGAGAGGGACAGATATAGAATGACTACATTCATTTGTGCTACATAAAAATATGTACTGGAAGACTAAATCCAATGCCTGGGAAAACAAGAGCTAGGAGGACTGGTCAGTAGTTGGAATCTACCACAAATGTGTGTAGGAAAGAAGTTTTTAGATAAGATAGAGAAGGGACCAGTATGACAATAATAGTTGGAAATCACTCTGGACAAGAACTGAGTGTTAAAATTAGGTAAATAATATATATGACAACCTTTCAATATCTGTATTACAAACCACAGTGCCCAAAGGGAAAGAGGGAGAGTGGAAGAGAGAGAGAGAGAGAGAGAGAGAGAGAGAGAGAGAGAGAGAAAAGTACTTGCCATAGAGGCAGGCTGGAGGTGGGGGGGGTAATGGGAGGGAAATTGGGGACACTGGTACTGGGAAATGTACACTAGTGGAGGGATGGGTGTTGGAACACTATAACTGAAACCTAATCATGAACAGTTTTGAAAGAATCTCACGATTATGCAATTTGAAAAAAAAATTAAAAGTTCTACAAGTATCTATAAAGTACTTTTAAATGTTGAGAGAGTTTGGAAATGTGAAGCTACATATTAATTTTGATCTATATGCTTTCTACCTTAGAATATTTGGTTTATTTTGAGTCATGGAAAGAAAAGAATACAGCAGTGGTAAAGATATCAAATGATACTGATTCTAGTCCTAATCTCTTTAATTTGGTGGGAGTTGGGGTCTTTGTCTCTTTTTGTCTCAAGTAAGGAAGCATATGATTAGCACAGTTGTTCTCAACCTCGGTTGAATATTTGAATCATCTAGTATAGAAAAGTCCAGATTCTGGAGCCTACTCCTATACTTTTTATTTAATTGGACTGAACATGCAGGACCTCTAGATTTTAATTCACAATGTATAGCCAAGTTACTAATTTTAATTTGAAAAATTATTCATATGACATCTTAGCATAAAAGTCCAGGTTACAAAACACATACCATTTGAGAATCTGTTGTTACTTTCTTTTTTAAATAGTGCTTGGAACTGAACCCAGGACTTTACACAGGCAAGGCAAGTGCTCTACCATTGTTATATCCTTGGAAATATTACTTTTTTTGAGCCTTTAAGTTCCATAGACAATCCTTTTTCTCATATCCTGTTTAGAACTTCAAGGCTTTTAGATCTTCAAGGATTTTTGAACACATTCTTGGTGAGGCATCAGGGAAAACGATTTATAAGATCATTTGTGGCTTCAGAACACATACTTATGAACTATAACTTCTTGTAATATCTCTGTTCTGTGTTTTTCTTTTTTTTTAATTTTTTATTGTGGAAAGTTGCAAAGTTACAAAGTTTTCAGGTTTAAATCTCAGTTATACAATGCTCGAATACCCATCCCTTCACCAGTGCTCATATTCCACCACCAAGAATCCCAGTATAGCTCCACCCCACCCCCTCACACCCCAACCCCCCCCACGCCCCTAGCCCCCCCACCCTAAGCCCCCCCCCCCGCCTGTGTAACTAACAAATTTCACTTTACTTTCTCTGTGTTTTTCTTAACACCAGTCTGAACTGTGTCAAATTGATTGTTCTAGAAGTTAACTTTTTTTTCCTTCTGATTACCTTAACTGTTTTGTTTTAAAGCAATGCATACGTGTTGTTATTGTCACCTTGTTATATTTTTTTAAATATTTAAATTGAGATTCTGTATTGACAATGCCATTAATATTGCTTCTCTTGCACATAATTCCAAAACCACACCCAAACACAATTTAGCCTCTTCCTCTCCCAAGAACTCCAAGATCCTCCCTCCTATCCCACTCCCACGACTCAGTTGTGTGAATCAGTCCTCCCATTATGTTGTCTTTGGACCCTTATTGCTTCTTTGCTCTGTATTTTTAACTCCTACATATGAGAGATTTCATTCTGTATGTATCCCTTTCCTTCTGACTTCACGCAGAATGATATCCTCTAGTTCTATCCATGTTGTTGCAAATTGCAGGGTTTTTATTTCCTTACAGATGCATAGTATTCCATTGTGTATATATCCACAAACTTTTGATAAATTCATCTATGGTTGTATGTTTGGGTTGTTTTCATATTTGGCTATTGTATTAAATGCAGTGATGAACATAGATGTGTATATATCCTTTAGAATGAATTTTTTGTGTTTTGGGGGATAAATACAAAAATATTGGTATTGCTGGATCATGTGGTAGTTATATTCCTATTTTTTAAATAGATCTCCATATTGTTTTCCAAAAGACTGAAACAAATGACAGTCCCACCAACATTATATGAGTGTTTTTTTCTCACCACAACCCTGCCAACACTGGCTGTTTCTAGACTTTTGGATATAGACCATTGTCACTGGTATGAGATGATAGCTCATTGTTGTTTTAATTTGCATTTCCCTAATCGTGAGTGACAATGAGCACTTTTTCATATGCCTGTTGGCCATTCATAAATCTTCTTGGGGAAATACCATTCATCTCCTTGCCACACTTGTGGGTAAGCTCATTGGATTTTTTGTTAAGTTTTTGTGAGTGTAAAGCAATGGATATTCTAAAATTTAGTAGATAAACTCTTTGGTTACTTGCCACCCAGATATTCTGATCTGATACATCCAAGGATGGGAGACTAGTCATCTTTATTTTCCATGCTTTTGAACCATTTGGCTCATGGACTTTGGCAGAAAGTTACTCTAAAAGGTTCTAGGTGGGGGCCGGAGCGATAGTACAGCAGGTAGGGTGTTTGCCTTGCACGCGGCCAACCCGGGTTCAATCCTCAGCATCCCATATGGTCCCCCAAGAACTGCCAGGAGTAGTTCCTGAGGGTAGAGCCAGGAGTAGCCCCTGAGCATCGCTGGGTGTGACCCAAAAAGCAAAAAGAAAAGGGCAAAAAAGTTACTAGGTAAAAATTAAATAAATTATACTGAAACACAAGGATATAGAAGTATGGATTTTTCCCCCCCTGAGTTCAGGTGATAGCGAGGGTCATATGGATCTCAAGACTTTAAATTCTACTTTTTCTGTACCATGATACTCATAATCAATTCTAATTACTGCCCTGGAAATTAACTTCACAAATTGTCTTCATCTAGCCAACATAGTCTAAGAGATCATATATAATTATGTATGGTCAAGAGCAGTCAAGTAAACCAAAATTCAAATTCTTACTCTACCATTTTCTGTTTATATGATTTTGAAAAAGCCACTAAGCTTTTTTTTTCTTTTTGGGTCACACCTGGCGATGCACAGGGGTTACTCCTGGCTTTGCACTCAGGAATTATTCCGGGTGGTACTCAGGGATCCATATGGGATGCTGGGAATCGAATCTGGGTTGGCCACGTGCAAGGCAAACGTCCTACGTACTGCTATCACTCCAGTCCTACCACTAAGCGTTCTTTTTTTAATGGTTCAATAACAGTTATTACCAGAACCTGGTCCGTCTGGATTAAACCTTATATGGTCCTTTGAGCACTTGTCAGAAGTGATCCCTGAGTACAGAAACACGAGTAACTGCCACTAAGCATTCTTTTTTTTTTAAATAAAAATTTTATTTTATTAAATCACCGTGTGGAAGATTACAATGCTTTCAGGCTTAGGTCTCAGTTATACAATGCTGAAACAACCATCCCTTCACCAGTGCCCATATACCACCACCAAAAAAAAAACCACACAGTACACCTCCCATCCTGCCCCCCAACCCCCTACCTTGTAACTGATAAGTTTCATTTCACATTCTGTTTACTTTGGTTACATTCAATATTTCAACACAAACCTCACTATTGTTGTTAGGAGTACCCCACTAGATTCAGACCTACTGTGAAGACAAATAAGGTCTTCAGGCAGTAGCGGCCGCGCGGTTTTGAATTTCTGTACTTTAACACTAAGTCCAGGGAGATTTCTTCTAGATACTGGATCATTGCAGGCTTGAAAATCCCATCTGTGGTCATCTTAATACGGCGGACACCGTGCCCTTCATCCCCGGAGAGAAAGAGGCGAGAGAGAGAAATACCTTTCCCCTCCTGGGCGGGCACGGGGCCAAGACTTAGTTCTCAGGCTGGAGACATTCTGCGAGGAGTTGCCCATGTCGAAAGAGGTTTTGCTGGGTCTGGATTCAGACTCATGCAGCTACGGAGAGGCCGCACGTGTGTGCGGCCCCCGGGATCACATCTCGGCGGTCACTAAGCATTCTTAAGCCTCAGTTTTTTCATTTGTAAAAACAAATCATAACCTATTTATAGGTCTAAGTTTTAGTAAAAGTTAATATGATATCTGTAAAAGCACATTGTAAGGCACACAGTAAATTTCTATAATGAGAGAAGGGCATGAACTAAGAATTTTTGTTTTTTTCTTAGGTGGTGTTTCTCTGAGATTAAATACATAAAATCTTTCATTTCAGGTAAGTTCATATCTCCTGTGATACCAAAAGTATCTCCTATAATACCAAAAGTTCAGTAACAGATAATATTTGCTTATTATTATCCCCTTGCCTGCACGCCTGGCTGTTTTCCCTGGGGCCCCTCGGAGGGGATGGGCTCCAGCTTCCCTCCCCGCCCCGAGCAGAGATCCCGGTGGCCAAAGACCACCAGAACCTAGCCACAGCCATGCTCAAGGCCCCTCTTCATATGTTCGGACAAGCCTCACGCATGAAGGTACCGGCAGAAGAACCCAGGTGTGTGTAATCCCATCAACAGCCAACGTCCAGAGACTTAAAAGCAAGCTCCCAGAAGCTATCTTATAACCTACTTTTCCCTCTGGGAGAAACTAGCAAACTACGCAGAGCTTCCTGCCCACATGGGACAGCCTCGCAAGCTTCCCATGGTGTATCCATATGCCAAAGCCAGTAACCAGCTGAATCTCATTCCCCTGACCCTGAAAGAGCCTCCAATACGGCATCGTTGGGAAGGCCGAGAAGAGAGAGGCTTCTAAAATCTCAGGGATAGGACGAATGTGAACGTTACTGAGACCACTCGAGCAACTCGACGATCAACGGGATTTCGTGATTTGTGATTCGTGATTATTATTCCCTCCCATGGTGGGAACCCAACACCGGCAATTCACTGCTGGCAGGTAATCCCTACCACCATTTCTTCCTCAAACCAGCCCGTGTGCCAGTGCAGTCTGCAGCATATTATGTAGGAAAACCTCCCTGAGTACCAACTGTCTGAGACTAAGGATGAAGATATATGCTCCAGGTCAGGTTCTGCTGGATTAGAGGCTACAGCCCACCCAGAACACCTGAGCCGAGAATGGTAGCAGCCCTAGCCTTGGTCCTCGTCTCTGCCAGGGCTGTGACTGCCATTGCCACTGGGGCCCAGAGGGCGCAATGCCACCTACGGGTCAGCCTGGACAGGGGGGGAAGAGGTTGCTGATGCCTTCAGCCTTCCTGACACCCCAAAATTGCCACTATGCCTCTAACTGGACTCCAACAAAATAGGAACTAAGCTTTCCAGAAATTAAACTGCCAAGAGTTAGGTATGTGGGAGCCATGTCCACAAACCATCTCCAGCTCAGCTACACAATCCCATTTATCAACCTTATTCCAGAGACCCAAAAATAACTTTTGAAAGAGATCAAAAGGTACAGTTAATCTTGGGCCCAAGCAAGGCTGAACAGACCAGGGTCGATTGGAAGAGAGTAGGTTTGCCTGGTACCCTCCCAAGCAGAGCCCCCAGAAACTCCTTGCTCCCACATTCCAGATTGCCACCATGTCCCCGGCCAGACTCCACTGACTTGGGACAGACCTCACTGAGATATTAGTCTGCTAAAAGTTTGGACATGCAGGTTTTGTGACTGAAATCTCCAGACTTTCTCGGGTCAGGATGGGTTACCTTCCCCCACCTCCCTGTACCTTCAGAAGCCAAAGCAGTCATGGCCACAACACAAAGTTGCTACTGGATTTTAAAAAGCTACACCAGCTGTATCTTCCCAATAAAAATACTGAATGCCCCAAATAAACATGATGACCTTTTAACACCTGTATTGCAAACCATAATGTACATAAAGGAGGGAAGGAGGGGAGAGAGAGAGGGAGGGAGAGAGCATAGAGGCAGGTTGGAGGGTGACAGGAGGGATGTGGGGGATATTGGTTGTGGGAAATGTAAACTGGTAGAGGAATGGGTATTGAAACATCGCATGACTGAAACCCAATCATGAAAGCTTTGTATCTCATAGTGATTCAATTAAAATTATTTTAAAATAATTATTAAAATAAAATAAATTATTAAAAAATAATGACTGACACCAGATAATCTCCTCATGGCCACCGTCTAGAACTCACAGCTGCTTCTCCCAGAAGGGGCCCAAAATGAGGGCCCCATATCTATGCCACTCGATTCCATGCCAAGCTTTTTTCATTTGGAGCACCCCAAAGGGGGGCAGGTGAGAGTCCTCCCTGCTCAAGGGACCCAGCCCTGGCAGCCGACCTCCACAACCCAACCGCCGCCACGCTCCAGGCCGTTTTCCACACGCTCACGCCAAGCTTCACGTATGAGTGAACATATGTATGGTATGACTTCGCAATACCACTTCTGGGAATATATCCCGAGGATGCAAAAAAAAAACAAAGTAGAAATGACATCTGTACCTAAATGTTCATTGCAGCACTGTTCACAATAGCCAAAATCTGGAAACAACCCGAATGCCCTAAAACAGATGACTGGTTAAAGAAACTTTGGTACATCTACACAATGGAACACTATACAGCTATTAGGAGAGATAAGTCATGAAATTTGCTTATAAATCGATAGACATGAAGAGTATCATGCTAAGTGAAATGAGTCAGAAAGAGAGGGACAGACATAGAAGAACTGCACTCATTTGTGGAGTAGAGAATAACATCACATGAGGCTGACACCCAAGGACAATAGATACAAGGGCCAGGAGGATTGCCCCATAGCTGAAAGACTGCTTCATGAGTGGAGGGGAGAAGGCAGATGGAATAGAGAAGGGATCACTAAGAAAATGATGGCTGGAGGAACCAGTTGGAATGGGAGATGCATGCCGAAAGTAGATAATGGACCAAACATGACCTCTCAGTGTCTGTGTTGCAAGCCATAATGCCTCAAAGTAGAGAGAGAGTATGGGGAATATTGTTTGCCATAGAGGCAGGGGGAGGGTGGGAAAGGGGGGTATACCCGGGATATTGGTAGTGGGGAATGTGCACTGGTGGAGGGATGGGTGTTTGACCATTGTGAGACTGTAACCCAAACATGAAAGCTTGTAACTATCTCACGGTTATTCAATAAAATAAAAAATAAATAAAAATAATTTTTTAAAAAAGAATATTAATCTCTTAGAGTAGTCCTGTTTTAATTTCATGTTTTTCTAGAGAGGAACCCTGAAGTCTCATGGTGAGATTTACTTCGGCTATTCTTCTGTCTTATAAACACATTTGTATGTCATCTCTTAGATTATTTTGGGGTTTATTGCCAAAAAAGGTTAAATATAGTAAGTTATATCTTATTAACTTCCTTTCAAGGCATTTCAAGGATGGGTATATTTATATTCTGTTACATTTATATTCATGTTATCCACAAATAACTATTCAGACTTTTTCTTTTTAAAAAACATATTTTGAACCCTCCCTCTTAAGTATGAATCCGTTTCTAAAGATTAATCACAAGTACTGACCATTAAGCATGACTCAGAAAAAACCTGTAAGTATTTACTTCAGTAATTCAGGGAGTGTCAGGCTTTTGTTAGAGTTGCTGAAAAGGCCTGTAAGAATGAGTAATCTGCTTGATTGTCAGTAGAGAAGATTTAGTATTTACTTCAGTAATTCAGGGAGCACCAGGCTTTTGTTAGAGTTGCTGAGAAGCCTATAAGAATGAATAATCTGCTTGATTGTCAGTACAGCAATGAACAGAACCACAACTTTTGCTTCAAACAGCATTTGTCTGAACAGCTGACCTACCATATGATTAGAATTTGATGGACAGGAATTAAAACATGTGGAGTGAATGTCAGTAAGATTATTGGAAATATCTGAGAATTATGTTGGAAAACTGAAATCCCTAAAATTAGCTAAGGTTGGATAAGATTTGGAGTGTAATGAGAGTACGTAGAAATTAGGGCAAGGAGAAGATACAATGTCCTAGATTTGTGTTTATAAACAAGTAAAATGCTTATGACTCATTTTACTGGCTGTGGCTTATGTATTTGTTGGGTGGGTCAGTCAGATTTTTAGGTTTCAGGATGCACAGCACCTAGTTTAGTGCTCTCCCAATGGAAGGTGATGATAGGTAGGAGAAGCACATTCAAGCACTGCCTGCTTACTCACCTTTGTGTGCCAGCTGGGAAGAGATGAAAGATAGAACTTAGGGAGGTGCTGCTATCACAATAAGAAAAAATTAAAATAGTAAGGGAATTGATAAAGCTATATAAGAAAATGTAAAAACCTTTTTTTCTTTTTAAAAAAGTTTTAAAAAAAATTTTAATTGAATCACTGTGAGATACACAGTTACAAGGTTGTTCATGATTGAGTTTCAGTCATACAATGTTCCAGTACCCATCCATCCCTTCACCAATGTACATTTCCCACCACCAATGTCCCTCCTGCCACCTTTCCTACCAGTTCCCCCACCAAACCCCACCCCACCCCACCCCAACCTTCCTCTATGGGAAGCACCTCTCTCTCTCTGTCTCTCTCTCTGTCTCTCTCTCTTACTCCCTCTCCCTCCCTCCCTCTCTATCTCTCTCTGTTTCTCCTCAGTCATTTTCAGAAAGCAATTTCTTCTTTACTTGAAATATTTAAGTATGACCAGGGTTGTTGCCAATCAAAGATAATTACTGACTTGGGTGGAAGGATGGAATAAATGTCTCCTAATGCCTTTTCAGTTGTGAAATTTTATAATTTCCAGAATCAGAGTAATCCAGAGAGACCACCACGATCCAGGATAGCATCTGGTCATGACATTACAGGTGGAATGAAAGTTATTCTGGAAATAATACTTTTTACTTGGAATTAGTTTAATTGGTGATTCTCCTTAGACCCAAGAAACTCTTCCATGAGATCTGAGAAAAACCTTGAAAACCTTTGCCATTGTGATCCAACGATGTTACCAGTTTTGGTCTCAAAGTAAAAGTCAGAGACAGTGAGTATACTGGGACAGGGAGCTCATATTAGAACTGCTTAAACTCTTATAGCTTGCTGACCTGGTAGCATTAGAAGTGTTCTGTGAAATAGTATTGTGGAGAATAGACAGCCATCAGAAAGGTGGTAATTCAGGCCCAGAAAATCTCATAGTTCAGGATTTTGGATTATGTTAGTCACAGATGCTGACCCACTTTAAAGTTACCACATTTGTATCTAATGAAGTAGGGCAGCTCAGGGAATTTTTGTGGATTGATAAATCCACAGAGAGCTGCAAAGAGAGAGCTGATTTTCCACATCATCAGATAAGTGTTTGTATTGTGTAGTAATTTTCTGGTTAAAGTTATCAGAAGGAGACAGCCTGTAACATGTATTTTTTTAAAAGTTTTTCCTTGGACTGCTACTCTTAATCACCTTGTCCGCTCCTGGTTTTCATTATTTTTTTCAAGTTGCATTTATTGGTGTTTCTTTCATTTTTTTCTTTTTGGGTCACTCCCGGTAATGCTCAGGGGTTACTCCTGGCTCCACACTCAGGAATTACTCCTGGCGTTGCTAAGGGGACCATATGGGATGCTGGGAATCGAACTTGGGTCAGCCTCGTGCAAGGCAAACACCCTACCCGCTGTGTTATCGCTCCAGCCCCTTATTGGCATTTCTTAAAAAATTATTTTATTTTCAGTAATTAACTTTTCTATGTCTTTAGAAGATACAGAAATTAATCATACATGGCCTCTTATTATCAATTTAGACAAAATTTTTTAAATAATAATACAATAAAAGAATTTATTGTAGGAGAATAATAACAAAAAAGTTATATGATAGTTGGGAAGGACTGGGAGTCTGACTCAGTGGTAGAATCTTGCATGTGTGAGACCCTGTGTTTGATCTCCTGAACTGGATGGTGCTCTGAGCACCACCACGCACAACCCCAGAGCACTGAGCTAGGAGTACTCCCAAACACTTCCAGGTGTGACCCAAATGCCAAAAGATGAAATAAAAATAATAAGATATTTAATCCAGGAAAAATATGAGGTATTAGTGAGAATAGAAATGAGATAATAACTTCAAGAGATCTTCAGATAAAGGGTCATATGTGATCTGAGGAAGAACTAAAGATTATTCAGGTTTTATGAGAAAATTACAGAGTAGTAAGGGAGAGGAAGATGTTCTTGTTTTGGAAAGGGCATGGCGAAATTTTGGTTATATCCCAAAGGTAAAGCCAAGAGTACTTGCTAATTTGTTGAAGACAGAGTGAGAGAAATGGAATAATCTTGTAATGCTAATTATTTTTGGCTCAAGCAATTAGAAAAATGGGATTACTGTTTACTAAGAAGGGAGAAGAAAATTTTGAAACATGGAACATGTTAAACTTGAGAGCCTAGTAACCCTTAATAGGAAATGTCTAACAGTATGAGTTTGAGATTAGGACATAGTTTGAAGAGTCAGGGATCAGATCCAGTGAGAGCTCAGGGAAAGTACACATAAAGCAGAGATAATAATGTTTGAAGGAAAGAGCATCTGTTATGTGTAGGCAGTATAGAAAATGATATTTTATCTTTTTTTAACTTGTTTTATTTTTTCCCATTTTTGAAGTGCCATGACTTTTAATACTGTAGCTAATAACAGTTTAACCATAAAGTTTAACTAACCAACACAGCACCCACACCCTTCACCAATGTCCTAGATGTCCTCCTCACACTCCCTCCTTGATAAACTCAGTTCTACAGGAAAACTCAGATTTTGTTTTCTTAGCCATTATTTTTTCCCTTATATGTTTCTTATATCCCACACATGAGATTGTTTTTTCTCTATTTGTCACTTTTCTTATGACTGATTTCATTCAGCATGATACCCACCCACATAATAGCAAATTGCATGGTCTCATCTTATAGTGAATAGTATTCCATTGTGTATGTTTTATCTCATGTAGAGATGAAGGTAGAGAGGTTTTCTATTTGCAACAGATAAGGAGACTAAAGTTCAGAATGCTTAATTCGGTAACCCAAGATGTATTTTGACTATAAGGTTTGAATTTGTTTCAATCTAATTCCACTACACCCCATTGTAAAACTGTCAAAGAGGTAGTAGGAGAAAATTAATTGTCACAAAAACAAGAGAAGACTAGTGAACAAATGGGGTGGCCATAGTAATAGAAAAGAATAAGGTAGGGAGGAAAAATATCTTTATTGGTTCCCTAGTAATTCTAGCTTTTGTTGGGAATTATGCCATTTCTCTTACTATACTTAGATATTTTAAAAGAAGCTTAAACTTAGCATCAAACCCAACTTCTAATTTTCACCCTCTCAAAATCTCCCTTCTTAGTAAATAGGCATTCCATTTTTAAAGTTGCTCAAGCCAAAAATAATTAGCAGCACTAGATCATTCCATTTCTCTTACTCTGCCTTTAATAAATTAGCAAGTGCTTTTGACTTTACCTTTGGAATATATTAAAATTTTCACCACTTCTCACCACTTCTATCACTCCCACCCTGGTTCACGCTGTTATCGCTAGTATCATTACTTACCTGGATTATTACAGCAGCCACCAACTAGCATCTGTACTCTGCCATTATAAATTGTGTGCTTGCAGTAGATGATACTCTAGTACTAAGAGCCATTGACTAAGCTGGTATTGCAAGTGTGCCAGTTAGATTTCATTGTTTTTGTTATATTTCATGTAGTGTTCTGACTGAGATAAACTTAAAAACTTCCTCCAAAACTTTGTTCTTTTAAATTCATCAGTCTCCTGTGTTTAATTAAGGTAGGAGAATATGGGATTCTGGCAGCGCAGAATCACAGCTGTGGTTTGGTCAACTTCAAGTTTGTGTGCAGAGTGATACTGTTTAGAAGACTTGAGGCTGCTAAATCAGTAAGTAGATCAGTACCTTCACTCCAATCTAAGTTTCTGTCTGTCTTTGTTTATGTATTATTGCAATTCGATCCAATATTGATGATTGAACACTCTTCATTCAAATTGGGATACATTATTCCCTTTGTGCTCTAATGTCTAAATAAAAGACATAAGAATTGTTTATTGCTGTCTTATAACAAAAACATAAGAATGGTTTAGTTCATATCTTATAGAGGTCAATGCTACTCTTTGGCTTCCCTTTGGTGCTCGCATACAGATATATTTAAAAATATATTGACCAAATATTTAGTAATTAATAAAGGGGAAAGAGTAAGGTTACAGTGAAGAAACCTGGTAGACATCACACTAACCAAGTTATCTAGGTGCACATTACCAGCATGAATTCACTGAGAAGTTGTATGGAGTATGTAGAACAAATGGCTAGCATCCTTCTAAGATGAAAGGTCATGAAAAGCAAGAAAGAAAGGAACAAGAAATTCACAAATGGGAGGCAACTTAAGACATAGCAACTCAATACTATGTTGTAGAATTCCGTTTTGGTTTTGTTTTGTTGTGTCACCTAGAGGTATTCAGTGCTAACTCCTAGCTCTGCCCTCACGGGTCACTCCTGGCAAGACTTGGGGGACCATATATGGTGCCCAAGATAGAATGCATGCAAGACAAGCACTTTACCCGTTGTACTACCTCTCTGGCCCCTTGTGAAATTCTGGATTAAGTCCTAGAACAACAGCAAAAAGACAGTGAACAGAATTGGTAAAAGAGGAATAATCTCTGTATCTCAGTAAATGTTATTATAAAGTTAATATCTTAGTTCATTGTTATTTTAAAGAGGTCAGCATAAGACTATAGAAAATGAAGAGTACAGCAGATGAAAATTATACTCTTATGCTTTAAACTACTTCAACAAAATGTTTTTTTAATTTTTTCAAATTTTCTTTTTTTAAAAAATTTATTTTATTGAATCACCATGTGGAAAGTTACAAAGTTCTCAGGCTTATGTCTCAGTTATACAATGCTCAAACACCCGTCCTTTCACCAGTGCCCATATTCCACCACCAAAAAAAAAAAACCCAGTATACCTCCCCCCCACCCCCCAAACCCCCACCCCCCCACTTAACTGGTAAATTTCACTTCCTTTTCTCTTTACCTTGATTACATTCCATATTTCAACACAAAACTCACTATTGTTGTTGGAGTTTCAACACAGAACTCACTATTCTTGTTGGAGTTTATCCCCCAAGAATACGGCCCTATTGACAAGGAAACATTTGATAATTAGTTTTCCACTGATGAGAATGAAGAGATATAAAGTAGTGAAACCACGGCCGCACGGTTTAGGATTTCTGTATTTTAGTAATTAAGTCCAGGGAGATTTAAGTTGGAAACTGAATAATTTCCCTTCCTGGAGCAGCATGGAGCAAAAGCTTAGTTCACAGTCTGGAGCATGTCTGGCATGGCATGCAGCCATGTGCTGCAAGCACTCTCTGGGACCCCAAGTAATATAGCTGGCTCTGGGTCCTGGTCGTTCAGCAGCAAAGTGGCTGTGCAAAGGCATGGCCACCCAGGTCGAATCTCGGCGGAGCTTGAGCCAGCACAATAAAATGTTTTTAAATATTTAGTAACTCAAATAGGACCCACTCCTGCAATAAGTCATTGAAAAAGTTCTCTCCTAATTGAGGTAGGAAGAGTAATTACTAAAGTTGGCATTTCTTATATTTTATAGCTCTTTTTAATACTATAAATTGGAAAAATATAACTGATAGAAGTTGTAAAAATTAAAAAAAAAAACAAAATATAAAACATGAGACCAAGTACAACTTGAAGTTTTCATATGTGTTTCTCTATCCTATGTTCTTCTTTTGCCTCCCACTTCCTAATCCATACCCTGAATTTTATATTTTTATTCCCTTATTTTTCTCCTTAGGCAATCTTAAAAAATATGTATTCCTAATGATTTGTTTTTACACGATCTTTACCTTACATAAATGAAATGATACAGTATATATCCTTTTGCAATGTGCTTTTTACACACATTGCAAATGTTGTATCTCTGAGATTTAACAATGTTAATGTATATTGCTGACTTTTATTCATTTTCACTACTTATATAGCTTTTTATTGTGTGACCATGCCACAAATGATACTCTATTCTACCAATACTGGCCATGTTTTTTGGTTTCTGGTTTTGTTGTCATGACAGTTTTTCAGCCTTATTGTAGACATAGTATGAAAGTTTCCCTAGGATACACCTAAAAATGTACCCTTGCTGAGTCACAGCTAGTTATAGTTAAATGTACTATCAACTTTACTAGATTAAGAGCAATTTTTTTCCAAAGTGGTTGTTTACTTTTTAATATCACTAACAATATGTGACTGTTCCTTTTTAATACACTATTACTGTTTCCTTTTTAATACAATATTACTAGATTTTAAAGTTTTTACTAGTTTGAGCATGAATATAAAATTCAAAATATTGCCTTTTACTAATTGAACACTTTTCATCAAGCACTGTAACAGACGTTTCATACTTCTTTAATTCACAGCTCTTCTTCTTGGCCCTAAGGGAGATAGTTTATGATGCATAATTACAAGACTTCTCTCAGACAAATATGTTGCTTAGTGAATCTTTTGTCATATTTTATCTGCTTATTTTCTTAAGATAATTTTTCTTAAGCCTAATTTTAGGAATTATTTGAGGCTTGAAGTTGTTAATAAGTTACCCAAAGTCACACATCATTAATTAGTAGCAAACTCTGAAAAAACACATTTCTTTGGCTCCTGGTCATTTTTTTCCTTCACAGCTTACTTTTTCCCGTTCGTATCCCATCTCTTTCTCCCTTGTCTCACATTCTTCCTCTGGTCCTCTGAATCTAACAGCCTAAATGTACTTTCCAGTTGACTGCTATGCAATGAGTACAGATTGGGTGAACACTAATAGTTCCAACTGGAACAGTCATTTCTCAGCCTCTGTCTAGCTGTTAAAGACCTTAAAACTGTTTTTACATTCCACACTCTACTGCTCCTGGGAATTTCAGAGTATTCAAAGCTTTGGTGGCTCAGGGTGTTAGGGAAATCTCAGAATGTCAGTACACCCTGTCCTTTGCTCTCTTGACTCTGCAGCAGTAGGAACCCCAAGGAGACTGTGATGTAGTCACCTGAGAGTAGGACTGGGTGCCTAGAGAACAGTGATGTCAGAACTGCTAACATTGGTTAGGTAAGCATAGATCTGTTGACAAGGAAGAACAGACTTCGGATACAAAGCTTATATCCCATAAGCATAGTGAAGTTTGTGTAGTCTGTACAATATTTAATTTTCTTTATTTGATTAGCCGTTGATTATGAGATTACAGGGCGCCAGGGGCAGTTTGTGGTTCAATGGCCAAGATTCAGAAACTATAAAACAAAGCTCCTGGAAGAGAACGATGCAGAATCTTGCATGACAGAGCCTGGCAAGCTACTCGTGGAGTATTTGATATGCCCAAAACAGTAACAATAATGGGCCTCATTCCCCTGATCCTGAACTCGACAGGGATGAATGGAGATGTTATTGGTGCCCGTTCAAGCAAATTGATGAGCAACGGGATGACAGTGATACAGTGATATTTGATTAGCATTATAGAAAGCAGTCACCTGCCAATTTGTCACTTCATTTTCTATTGTTTTGTATTCAGTTACTATTAGCTCTCTTGACTTACAAAGTTATTTGATGCAATCCTAGATTACTGACTAGATTACTGAAATGTGAATTATTTCCTAAATAAGGCCCCTTGGGACTCACTAAGAGCAGAATTGGAAGATGCATTCTCATTTCAAAGTGAGAATTCATTTGGATCACAACTATTTAGGTTAATTGTTGTTTCCTGGAAGTTGAATATTTCCTTCTTGGAATACTCATTTATTTCAGCTTTCTGCTTCCCTCAATATTATTGATGTTTCCTGTATAATCTTGTTTGGGATAACTAAATTGAAAATATCACTAAAGTTTTCTTGTATTAATTCATTCATACTTAATGATTTAAGAGCTATGAAAGAAATTAATTGTCTGAAATACTTTTTTGGCCTCCACTGAATTAGTTGAAGAATGGAGAGAAAGAAGAGAAGGAAAGGAATTACCCCAGGTCGCATATTATTAATTTTTCTGGGTAGTAAACAGAAAACATAATGTAGATAAATATGAAACTAACACAAGTGTTAAAGCTTTTATCTAATTCAATATGATAGGAATAAGTAATATTCTCAGGCCAGTTCAAATAAAAGTTTAAGACTAAATATTTATAAATTAAAAAATAATTTTAAGATATCTGAATTATATATCATGTATAATATATAATTAATTATGTATAACTACATGTAATATATTATATATTATACTGTGTAATATATTATATATAATTGGTTATATATAATTATGTTTTACATATAACTAATTAAGATGCAAAAGTCATAACCTTTGAAGTTATATTTTCCATTAGGTATAAAATATTTATTCTTTACTGGCTATGTCTACAAGTTAATATTTGTTCTACTAAGTTAAAGAATAATACATAAAAAACTAATCAAAGGCATAGGCCCAGAAATGCAGCAAAAGATCATCCAATAATTTTTTTGCCTGTTTTCAAATTTTAGATCAATAGTGGCCAGGAAGTATAATTTGTGTCCCAATATTTAAAAATACAACTTTATAATAATGATGTATTGAATTATAAAATGTACCATGTATCTTAGTTATAAATGAACTATTTTTGTGTGGGATAACTTTGGTTTATCCTTTCTCCCACCCATCACAGTGCTCCCGAGGCACTACCATTCCTCTGTGTTTATCTTTAACCTCTTCTCTATGCTCTGCTTCCCCTATTGGTTAATCACCTTTATCTCCAAATTAGACCCTGTGACTTGTAAGGTCAGATCCTTCTAAGGACTCTGGGTTTTGTATTTGTAAATGAAATATTACTTTTCTCTTTCCCTTCTGTCCTTTGCATAGTTTACTCTAGAACAATGTCCTTTTTGTATAGACACAGGAAGACAATTCTATGCTTTTGTAACTTGGGAGTTAATTGACTCCAAATAATATTTACTCCTGGGCTTCTATCATATTTACTCAACTTAAGCCTCAGTTGCCCTTAGTTCCTAGCACCCCAAAAGCAGGGTCCCAATGAAGGGACTGGATGGATCCAGGGCATCAAAATGGGACAGGCAAAGCAACATAATACTTAATTGTAAGTTAAGAGCATGGTTATGGACAAATTCTGTCATGACCAAAAGAGAAGTTGAAGGGACAAGGACCCTGCTAGGGTTAGGGAGAACTAATTTGGCCTGAAGACTGTAGTCTGGTATCTGCGGCGAGATAGCCCCAGGAGAGCCACCCTATAAGCTTAATGTAGCTCTTACTGTGTCCATACAAATGACTAATATTATTTAAAACTAGTGTTAAGATGAATGTTTAAATGGTTATTGGACTAAGGAAAGGAGAAATGCACCCATAGATGGTATTTCACCCTTAGGTGGATCACCTTGCTGGATAAGAATTTGTCCTAGAAAAAGCTTCCCCTAAGGGAAGGACTTTACATCTGTTGATCATATAACCACACCTGTGTGTAATTGCTATCCCAATCCCTCATGATTCTGTGCTATAACTAAGGCTGTAAGAGTGGACATGAGGAAGAGGAATTTGGGAGTGGGTGAGACTGGAAGGAGGCAGAGGGAATCTAGATTGGAATAAACTGCAACTGATCACCAACCAGCCTAGCCCCTATTTTCTCCTTCATTCATCCATTACCATTGACCATCCGGGGTGGGAAAAAGGCCTGACCACCGAACAAACATGGAGAGAATGCCGCACCTCACTTATTTTGTGATTACACATTTTTGGATTTCAGAGATCAAGTTCCAAGTTGAGTTTTTTTGTTGTTACCTTGTAAGTTCCAAGTTTTGTAGGGAGGGATCAGTCGTACTTGTGCTAGGAACCCATGTGTGTTCCGGGGACCAAAGTAGAGTCAATCACATGAAAGGCAAATGCCTTACCACCTTGTACTGTCTCTCAGCCCCTTAAATTCCAAGTTTTTTTAATCACGTGTTTAAGTGAAGTGATATAAGTATAAGAAATTCTCATTTTCAATCCTTTTATTTCCTTTACAGAAATTCCTTGGAGTTATAATTGATACTACTCTGCAATGTCTTATTCTGAATACCAATATGAGGACAAGAGTGGAGGTAGGAGAAGTCAAGTAAAAGATATTTCAGTCTACATGTCATTATTTGTGCCTGTATATACACATACATGCTGGTGTGGGCACATGTACCAAATTGCCAGATAAATGGACTGATCAAAATGCTAATCAAACTACCAAGATACCAAACAACTAACCAGAAAAGGAATTACACTTGCAGAAATATTCTTTTCTGATTAGAATAAACTCTTTTGTTTTATCACCCCAAAAATTCTAATTTGAGTAGTTACAATCTCTCTTTTGTACTTTCCCAGTTTTGAATGTTCAATGGGAAAAGCCTGTGCTTTTCCCGACTGGCTAGCCGTCATTCAAACCTCCTCCCACAAAAAAAGAAGCAATGTGAAAACTTGCTAAACCACAGAAGGTCATCCTTTGCAGCCTTCTGGGCACAGCAAACGGATCTGGCTATGGTATTTGGGAGAATTTCCACACCACTTTCATGCTTTCTTCTGGTGAATTAAAGCACTATACGGAACAGGGGTAATCCACTTAAACTATCTTTCAGAATGAAATATGGAAAAATACAAACTTTTTTTCCCTGTTTAAAGTTTTGAAGGAGCAAACCAAAATACAGCCCTATATTTAGGCTTCCTTTGAGGAATGGAAAAAATACAGATAATGAAATTAAGTCACTCTTTTTTGCCCACACTACACTTTTTTTTTTTTGCTTTCTGTCATGTACAGATATTTTTATTCCTGGAGGGAGCCAATTCAGATGCAGCTTCTCATTCTAGAGAGAAGACAGGGAACTCCCAATAGAGGGAACCAAGGAGCCATCTCCTATTCTAAGAACAGCTAAAAAGAGATGGCTGAGGAAAACAAGTTAACTGACCTATTTTTCTGCATCATTTCATAAATAGAGAATCTGGAGAACAAAATACTTTATAGAAAGTTCAAGGAAAATGAAAAAATGGAAAATTATAATAAGTCTTAATTATTCAACAATATGTATTGATCACTAAGTGAGAGATCATGACTGTGCTATATGCTGGCAATACAAAGATTTAATTAAGAGAATACCTGGTGCCATGAGACCTCCCCGTAAGACCTCCCCCTCTCCCCAAGAAATATTGGCAGGGGCTAGGCTCTGCTTATTGTTATCCCTATTAAAAATTAATAAATTAGGGTCCAGGAGATTTTTTTATTTTTTATTAGTGAATCACTGTGAGGGTACAGTTACAGATTTATACATTTTTGTGCTCATGTTTCCCCCATACAAAGTTCGAGAACCCATCCCTTCACCAGTGCCCATTCTCCACCACCAGTAAACCCAGCATCCCTCCCACCCTCCCCAGTCCCGTCTCCCCCCACTCCACACTGCCACTATGGCAGGGTATTCCCTTTTGTTCTCTCTCTCTGATTAGGTGTTGTGGTTTGCAATAAAAGTGTTGAGTGGCCATTGTGTTCAGTCTCTAGTCTAAATTCGGCAAGCGTCACCCTTCCCCCGTATGACCTCCGGCCACATTTTACTTGGTGTTCCCTTCTCTGAGTTGCCCAGGATGGGAGACCAGCCTCCAAGCCATGGAGACAGCCTCCTGGTACTTATTTCTACTATTCTTGGGTGTTAGACTCCTATTCTATTATTCTATATTCCACAGATGAGCGCAATCTTTCTATGTCTCTCTCTTTCTGACTCATTTCACTTAGCATGATACTTTCCATGCTGATCCACTTATATGCAAACTTCATGACCTCATTTTTTCTAACAGCTGCATAGTATTCCATTGTATAGATGTACCAAAGTTTCTTCAGCCAGTCATCTGTTCTAGGGCACTCAGGTTTTTTCCAGATTCTGGCTATTGTAAACAGTGCTGCGATGAACATATGAGTGCAGATGTCATTTCGACTATACTTTTTTGCTCCTCTGGGATATATTCCCAGCAGTGGTATTGCTGGGTCAAATGGAAGCTCAACCTCTAGTTTTTTGAGTATCGTCCATATTGTTTTCCAAAAGGGCTGAACTAGTCGGCATTCCCACCAGCAGTGTGGAAGGATTCCTTTCTCCCCACATCCTCTCCAACAGCGGTTGCTTTTGTTCTTTTGGATGTGTGCAAGTCTCTGTGGTGTGAGGTGGTATCTCATGGTTGTTTTGATCTGCATCTCTCTGATGATTAGTGATGTAGAGCACTTTTTCATGTGCCTTTTGGCCATTCATATCTCTTCCTTGGGAAAGTTTCTGTTCATTTCTTCGCCCCATTTTCTGATGGGGTTGGATGTTTTCTTCTTGTAGAGTTCAACCAGTGCTTTATATACCCTTAATATCAACCCCTTATCTGATGGGTATTGTGTAAATATCATTTCCCATTCTGTAGATAGTCTTTGTATTTTGGTCATTGTATCTTTTGCGGTGCAGAAGCTTTTTAGTTTAATGTAGTCCCATTTGTTGATCTCTGTTTTTACTAGATTGCTTAGTTCCGTGTCATCTTTGAAGATACCTTTATCTTCAGTATCGTGGAGGGTTTTGCCGACCTTGTCTTCAATGTACCTTATGGTTTGTGGTCTGATGTTGAGGTCCTTAATCCATTTTTATTTGACTTTTGTGCATGGTGTCAGGTCGAGGTCTATGCCCATTCTTTTGCATGTGGTTGTCCAGTTGTGCCAGCACCATTTGTTAAAGAGGCTTTCCTTGCTCCACTTCACATCTCTTGCTCCTTTATCAAAGATTAGGTGATCGTATATTTGGGGTTGTGTGTAGGGATAATCCACCCTGTTCCATTGGTCTTCGGCTCTGTCTTTGTTCCAGTACCATGCTGTTTTAATTGTTACCACTTTGTAGTAAAGTTTGAGGTTGGGAAGGGTGATGCCTCCCATCATCCTTTTCCCAAGAATTGTTTTAGCTATCCGTGGGCGTTTGTTGTTCCATATGAATTTTTGGATTGCTTGATCCGTTTCTTTGAAGAATGTCATGGGTATCCTTATAGGGATCGCGTTGAATCTGTATAATGCTTTGGGGAGTATTGCCATTTTGACAATATTGATTTTCCCTATCCATGAGCAAGGTATATGTTTCCATTTCCTCATGTCTTCTTTTATTTCATGGAGTAGCGTTTTATAGTTTTCTTTGTAGAGGTCTTTTACTTCCTTGGTTAGGCTGATTCCGAGGTACTTGATTTTCTGGGGCACGATTATGAATGGGATTGCTTTTTTCATGTCCCTTTCCTCTGCCTCATTGTTTGTATATAGGAAGACCATGGATTTTTGGGTATTGATTTTGTAGCCTGCAACTTTACTGTATAAGTCTATTGTTTCTAAGAGTTTCTTAGTAGAGGCTTTAGGCTTCTCTAGATATAGTATCATATCTTCTGCAAATAGTGAGAGTTTGACTTCTTCCTTCCCTATCTGGATGCTCTTAATCTCTTTTTCTTGTCTAACAGCTATTGCAAGTACTTCCAGTACTATATTGAAGAGAAGTGGTGAGAGTGGCATCCTTGTCTTGTGCCTGATCTTAGAGGAAAAGAACTTTAGTTTTTCTCCATTGTGTATAATGCTTGCCGTAGGCTTGTGGTAGATGGCTTTGACTATCTTGAGGAAAGTTCCCAGGAGATTATTTTTTAATGGGGGCTGCCTTTAATTAAGTTATATCACAGAAAAAACATCAGATCATAGGGGCTAGAGAAATAGTACAGAGGGCAAGATTCTTGACTTGCAAGAATCTTGACTTGCAAGAACTCAGGTTCAATTCCCAGCACCCTATATGGTCTCCTGAGCCTGCCAGGAGTGATCTCTGAGCTCAGAGCCAGGAGAAAACCTTGAACACCAACTGAGTGCAGAGAGAGAGTGAGAGAGAGATCAAATTATATCTATAGAAAAATTGATGTATAGTAAAGATTATATGGGAGATACAGTGGTTAAAGGCATGGATTCTAGAACCGTGCTATCTAGAATTAAATTCTAGCTTCACCACTTACTATTTTTTCTTGGAAAATTTCTTTTTTTCTCTGTACTACTTTTTTATCTATAAATTGGGCATTAGCAGAGCCAGGGATATGGTTCAAGTAGTAAAGCACATACTTAGTGTGTACAGAGAACTAAGTTTGATCCCTGGCCCCACAATACCTTCCAAGTACCGCTGCCATGGGTCAAGCTCTGCTGATTGTGGTCCCCACAAAAATTATGTAGGACCAGGGGCTGGAGCGATAGCACAGCGGGTAGGGCGTTTGCCTTGCACGCGCCCGACCCGGGTTCGAATCCCAGCATCCCATATGGTCCCCTGAGCACCGCCAGGGGTAATTCCTGAGTGAAGAGCCAGGAGTAACCCCTGTGCATCGCCAGGTGTGACCCAAAAACCAAAAAAAAAAAAAATTATGTAGGACCAGAGAAGTAGCCGAAAGGACTGGTGGCCATTTTTTTTTTTTGCATACAGGATCCCCAAGTTTTGTTCCCAGTACCACATGGTTCCTGAACTCAATGCTTGAGTCGCTACTGAAAACAACCAGGTGTGATATAGCCTCAAACCTATTAATTCATTAGTAATAGTGCTAACTTTTAAGTCTATTACAAGAATTAAATGAGCAATATTTGTAAGAAAATTTGGGGACAGTATCAGGCAAATGATAAATGCTCAATAAATGAGTAAAAAAACAGTCTTTAAGAGCTCTATGTTTTTATTCAGAAAGATTAACAGGATCTTGAACATTTACAGATGTGGATCATTTCTAAGGTCAATTTATCTCTGAAAAATATTTGAAACCAATTTTCCTGGCCTGTTAGTCTCATCCCACCTACACAATATTATCTTTACTGTTTTAAGCAATAATTGATATTACTCCATTTAAGATGGTGGCCTACTGGCCTGAGTGAATAAAATGACGGTGACAAATTTGACAATTCCTCCTAACCTTTTCTAGGCTTTCAGCTATTCTGGTTAGAAAACATAACAATACAAAGAGGGAACACTGACGGTTTTAGCATCTTGTTTATTCTCTTCTCTCTTCCTTACTGCTTTCTTAATTCAGACTCTCATCACTTCATGTCTTGATTATTAATGCAGTCTCTTAGATTTCCTTTGTATCTGTAATCTGTTCTTCTGTGATCTATCAGATTAAACTTTCTGACTGAATACAAATTTCGGTTGTATTAGTTTTCTATATTTTTGGTAAATAGCCTTTAACAAGAAATACTTATATCTCATTGTTAAACTATTAAGAATGTATCATATCCATTTGTTTCATTTCAAAATTAGGTATAAAACCATAAAAATGAAAGTGAGAAAAATTTCAACCCTATTATTTGAAACTTGGAGAATCAAAGTACTTTTTAAAAAATCTTTAATTTCTTGTATTGTACTAGATGAAACTTAGATTCTTTTTTTTTTTTTTTTTTTTTGCTTTTTTGGGTCACACCTGGCGATGCACAGGGGTTACTCCTGGCTCTGCACTCAGGAATTACCCCTGGCCGTGCTCAGGCGACCATATGGGATGCTGGGATTTGAACCCGGGTCGGCCGCGTGCAAGGCAAACGCCCTACCCGCTGTGCTATCTCTCCAGCCCCGAAACTTAGATTCTTGACATTATAGTTAAGCCCTGGTTTTAAAGTCTGTTTTCCTACTTTCTTCAAATTCTTCTTACCAACTGTAATATTATGCATCTTGTCCCAGCTCAGTGTCAACTTTCATTTTTCATTAGATAATTCTTCCTTCTTAGACATTCTTCTCCAGCTTTTATGTTAGATCTATATTGAGCCAAGGAGATGGCTTAAAAGGCCACACAAGATGCAGAGCATTCCCCGGCACCACAAGGTCCACCAAGCACTGGACCAGGCATATTCCCTGAGCACCATCAAGTGTGGTCCTAAAGCAAAAACAAATGATATAGATAAATAATAATAATAATAATAATAATAATAATACACCTACATTGACCTTTTAGATTTAGTACAAAACCTTCCTCCACTAAACTTCAACAATTCTAGCCACCTCCCTTCTGCCATTATCTTTCTTTCCTAAATTTTTATAGTACTTGGTTTCTACAGTTTTTAAAAATAATAGAATTATTGAGATCCAATTCACATGCAATAAAATATCTTTTCAGTCATACAATTCAGTGATTTTTCAGCATATGCACAGAATTTTACAACCATGATTTAATTTTTGTTTGTTTGCTTTCAGGCCACACCAAACGATGTTTAGGGCTTTCTCTAGGCTCTGCTTTCCTGGTGGTGCTCAGGGGACCATTATGGGATGCCGGGGACTGAACCCGGGTTGGACACATGCAAGGCAAGCGCCTTACCTGCTGCACTGTTGCTGCAGCCCGAATGAGTTAGTTTTAGAAAATTTTCAGCATGGAAAAATAAACATTGTTTTTAGTACTCCCTGTTTTCCCCTCTTCCAGCACCTGGAAACCCCTAATCTACTTTCTTTCTATAAGTATTTGTCTATTTTTGGAGCAGAGTATACATGTGTTCAACAGCTACTCCCTGCAGAGCTCAGGAAACAATATGGTGGCAGGGACTGAATTTATAGTTCCCATATGCAAAGCATGTTTTCAGCACTTTGAGCCATCTTCCTAGTTACATTTTCTTATTTATGACATGAACTTAAAATGATATGACTTTTTGTGACTTCTTTCACTAAGTTTTCAAGATTTGTTCATATTATAGCATATATCAGTACTTCATTCCATTTTATATGTGAATAATGTTTCATAATATATATCAAAAATTGATAGGCACTACAGTTTTATTTCTAATTTTTGGTTACTATGAACAATGTTACTATAAATATTTATGTATAAACTTTTAATTAATTTATTTATTTATTTGCTTTTTGGGTCACACCTAATGATACACAGGGATTACTCCTGGCTCTGCACTCAGGAATCACTCCTGGCAGTGCTCAGGGGACCATATAGGATGCTGGGAATCTAACCCAAGATGGCCACATGCAAGGCAAACGCCCTACCCACTGTGCTATTGCTCCAGCCCCATTATGTATAAATTTTTTAATGGACATATAATTTTATTTTTATTGGGCCTCTACAAATTTTTCAAATTTTATTTATGCTGTACTTAAATTCTTGACTTATAGTTTTGCATATATATATAATGGTCACTGTCACTGTCATCCCGTTGTTCATCGATTTTGCTCGAGCAGGCACCAGTAATGTCTCCATTGTGAGACTTATTGTTACTGTTTTTGAATATCAAATATGCCATGGGTAGCTTGCTAGGCTCTGCCGTGTGGGCAGGATACTCTCGGTAGTTTGCCCATCTCTCTGAGAGGAATGGAGGAATTGAACCCGGTTTGGCCACGTGCAAGGAAAATGCCCTATTATTCCAGTCCCACCAAAAGGCATGTCACTAAAGCATTTTCTCTGTATCTTCACCCATATTTATTCTATCAAATAGAATAAACTCGGTTAGTTACTTCACATGAGCACAACAGAACAAGAACAAGCATAATCAAGTTAAAACATCTCATTTAGTACTATTAAATTATTACCTAGCACAGTACCTACAGAGCTTTCTTTGTTCTGAAGAGTTTGGAGGCCTGTCCCATCTATTATTTTCTTTTTCCTTCCCTACTCATGCATATCTGTAAGCATCACAATTTCATCATAATTGCAGCTACAACAATTTTTTAAAGATATTTGTGGTTCTTTTCATGGCAGACTTTCTTAAATGTGCTTAACTAAATTTATATTAAACCAATTATTTGAGGAACCTCTTGCATACAGAAATCAGTGTGCTAGATGTTATGAAGGGGTAAAAAGATGAATTAGATCTGTAATGTTATAATTCTGCAAGAGTTCAGTATTAGAAATCAAAAGCAAATTATTTTCCCGTAGGTATTCAACAGTTTTCTTCCCCTATGATGCAAATCATCTTTGCTAGAAGAGTTTTAACCACAGAAATTGTTTTATTGGACTGTGGGATATTAATCAACTTTGTTGTGTCACATAGCTATACTACCTAAAGCAGTTTTCCTTTATTCAGTAACACTCCTTTTCTCTTCTGAAGTAACACATGAAAAAGCTTTTATTTCCCCTTCTCTGTCTTTAAACTGACTTTGTCACATTCTGATTCCCTCACTAAAATGTTGTCATATGCCCCCCCCCCAAAAAAAAAGATGAGGTAGACAGAGTCGCTGACTTCAAGGGACTTGTAGCTTTGTAGCAGTGACTCTGACACAACAAAAATATAACGCCCAATGAAGTCATCATATCAAAACATACAGAGTTGCAAACTTTTCTTAAATTTTTTTTTTTGTTTTGGAGTCACACCCAGAAATGCTCAGGGATTACTCCTGACCCTGCACTTAGGAATTCCTCCTGGCAGTGCTCAGGGGACCTTAATGGGATTCCAGGGATAGAACCTGGGTTGGCCGCATGCAAGACAAGTAAATGACCTACCCACTGTACTCTGTCTTCAGTCAGTTGCAAACTTTTATAAACATCAATTCCATTGCCATATTAGTATTGTGACTCAATGGTAAAGCTAAGCCTCATAAAATTTAGTCTTGGATAAAAAACAATGGTGAAGGGTGGACCCAAAGGTGCTACTGGAATTGACCTGTGAAGGAGAGCTGTATTTGGCAGTAATGTTGGTACAGGCTCTCCTGTTGCCTTTGGAGACCTAATTTATGATTTCTAGAAGCACTGAAGATGGTGAACTCTTCAAAAGTTACTTGTCCTGTTGCTTTTAGAAAACTGGAACACTTAACGGTTTCCATTTTTATTGTGTTTATGGTATCTTTGAATAAAGAGGCTAAGTTATATCTATGTACAGATATTCTCAGAGAGAAAGTGTGGGCATATAGTGAGTAGCAGCCAGCTGATATTCTATACAGAGGCATCCTTCTCATAATTTCTCTCCCATTTTTCAGAACAAAGGAGAATTTTGAAAGCCAACAACAGAAAATTCAACACTTCGTTCAAATATCCAGTGAGTACCAGGTCTCTGGTTATTTCAGAAGGTGCTGTTATTCTCCTCTAAAAGTCCCCTTGTTTACAGGACAGGAAATTCATTGTAAATGTACAAAATCGATTTTGCTTTCTTTTAAGCTTTTATACAGTGAGGATTAGTGCAGTGGAGATTCAGAAAACCTTGATGCAGGGGAGAATCTATCAATTTTTGGCCATATATATATATATATATATATATATATATATCCTGGAAAATGAATTCTGTAGCTTTTTCTTGCATGGATAAAAGTAGAGTTCCACCATCTCTTTTTTTACTTAGACAACTATGTAAATACATAAGGATGTTTATGTGTTTCTATGTAGACATCTATGGCTATTTATATGAATTAGCCTAGCTCATTTAAAAGCCCCATAGTTTTCCATTGTCATAAATACATCTTAAGCTATTTAACAAGATTCCTCTTTATGACTTAAAATATCTCCATTTGTGGACAGAGAAGGAAAGAAATTGGAGGGCAGGGGTGTAGACACAGACATGAAGCAACCCGGGGCAGGAGTCAAGGATACATGGGTACATTGTACTCTAGTACATTGGTGGTGTATAAGGAGTGCTATAACTAAATATCCAAACTACATAATCAACAACACTGAAAACAAGAGATCCAGACTTCAACAAACAGACTTAAAAATGGGTCTGTCACAATGGCAGGCTGAGGGTTGGGTGTGGGAATGGGGGTGGGGGAGGGAAACTGGGAACCCTGGTGAGGGAAGATAACACTGGTGGTGGGATTGTGCTGTAACATAGTATGTCTAAAACTCAACTGTGAATAACTTTGTAAATCATGGTGCCTTAATAAAATTTTTAATTAATTTTTTTTTTATTGAATCACCAAGTGGAGGGTTACAAAGTTCTCAGGATTATGTCAGTTATACAATATTCAAACACCCTTCCCTTCACCAGTGCCCATCTTCCATCACCAACCCCCCCAGTATATCTGCCGCCCCCTCCCACCTCCCTAGTCCCCACCCTTGTACGTGATAAGTTTCACTTCATTTACGCTTATCTCGATTACATTCCATGTTTCAACACACAACTCACTACCGTTGCTGGGGTTTCCCCCCAAAAAGAAAAAGACAGTCCTATTGCCAATGAGGCATTTGATAGTTCTCCATTACTAAGAATATAGAGAGATTAAGTCCTGCTGTTTGTTACATAACTTTTCTTTTTCCCCCTTGCCCCGCGCCACCGAGTTCACGCCTGTTTAGTAATCGCCACGCTGTCTGACAAAGGGAAAAAAAACCGAAGAGGATGATTATTTCCCGTCATCAGCCGGCGTGGGGCTCTGGCTTAGTTGATAGTCTAGTAGAGTGTCTGCAAGCAGTTTCTGGAACCAAAGGTCTTGCGCTGATATCGGCTCCGGCTCGAGATACCACCAGCGTCCCGCTGGTCCATGTACCTAATTTTTCCCCTTATTTCCCATTCCCACGCCACCAGGTCTGTTTGCTTAATGGACATCACACTATGTTTGACACCACACCACGTTTCTTCCCGAGAAAGAAGAATATTTCTTCTCAGCCGGCGTGGGGATATAGCTTAGTTCAGTCTAGAGAGATGGCTACCATTTTGATTGCCTTCAATATTTCAACAAAATACTTACTATTCTTGTTAGGATCACCCACAAAAGTCCGACCCATTAAGAAGGAACCATTACATATTGCGGATACTAAGATGACATTAGGTCGCGCGGCCGCTGCTGCGGCCGCGCGGTTTTGGGTTTCTGTCTAAAGTCCAGGGAAAAAGTTGAAGGAGAGAGAGAGATTTCCGCACGGGGGACCTGGCGGAAACTCTCAAGTCACATACTGCAGGTTGCTGGTGGGCTGCTGGTGTCCCAAGCAGCTCCCTCCTCTTCGTCAGTCATTCTGGGGGTGCGGGCGCGGAGAAATGGGAAAGCCCACGTGGCTGCACTCTCTTTAAGTGTCCGATGTGGGCGGAGACCGGTACTTCCCCGCCCTCGATCCCCCGCCAGCCGCGCTGCGCATTCTGGGGGTGCGGGCGCGGAGAAATGGGGCAATTTTTAATTAATTTTTAAATAAATAAAGAATAAAAAGTGAAAATCATGTGGATAAATGGTTTTGGGATAACTGGTTAGCCACATGCAAAAAAAGAAGTGGAATTGGATCTCTATCTCACATCATATGCAACCATTAATTCAAAATGGTTTTTAAACTTCCTCTTAGATATGAGTGTATAATATACATCAAGGAAAACATAGTTCTTTTCATGATGTTGACCTCAGAAGATTATTCAATGATTTGACCCCACTGGTAAAGATAACAAAAGTACATTTTGACTCATTCACCAGTCCTGCTCTCTAGATTCATGATTAAATCTCCAAGAAGATGTAGGCCAAGTCACTACATTTAATGGACATACCAGTTTCCTGGCTTAAAACCCTGGGGGCTCTCAGGAGAGGAACAAGTCAAGTCCCCATTCTGCTGGAGCCCCGGCAGCCACACCTACAACCCTACAGCTGCCTCTATGCCAACAGTTCAATGCCACTTTGTCATGAACCCTGTGGTAAGACAAAACATTTTTCACAAGTTTGCTTTTTTTTTTAATTTTATTGAATCACCATGAGATAGTTACAAGCTTTCATGTTTGGATTACAATCTCACAATGATCAAATACTCATCCCTCCACCAGTGCACATTCCCCACCAAAAATATCCCCGGTATGCCCCCCCCCCTTTACCACCCTTCCCCTGCCTCCATGGCAGACAATATTCCCCATACTCTCTCTCTCCTTTTGGGCATTATGGCTTGCAACACAGACACTGAGAGGTTATCATGTTTGTTCCATTATCTACTTTTGGCATGCATCTCCCATCCCAACTGATTCCTCCAGCCATCATTTTTAAAAAATTTTTTTATTGAATCACCATGAAAAAAGTTACAAAGCTTTCAGGTTCAAGTCTCAGTCACTCAATGATCAGACCCCCATCCCTTCACCAGTGCACATGTTCCACCACCAGGAACCCCAGTATACCCTCCTGCTTCACTTTATTCTCTCTATACTTTGAATACATTCAATATTTCAATAGAAAACTATTATTATTTAGAATTTTCCCCCAACAATCAAACCTGCTGAAAAGGCATCATTTGATAATTTGTTTTCCATTGCTGAGAATGAAGAATATATGAGCTCTTACATATTTTGGATTATAAACCTTATATTATAGGTTTTGGATTTCTGATATTTTAGCTCAGTTCACAGTTTTGTGCGCAGCTGCTCCGGATCTCGTCTGGGCGGAGAGCGTGCCGGTAACACCCCCATCCCAAGATCTCCTGCGTGCCACATCACTGCAAGCTCATACCTTTGAGTAGTGGGTTCTAGAAGATGGCGGTCGCCACGTGGGTGCCGCTGCCGCTGCTGCCGCCACCCCCACCAAAAGAAAAGGTCGAGAGAAAAAAACCTTTCCCCTCCTGGGGCTGCATGTGAACTGTAGCTCAGTTCACAGTCTAGATGCATTTCTATAAGATGCCACTGGGTGCCAAAAGTAGTTAGTAGACCTCCAGGATCATAGTCTTTAAGGAGCAGAGGAGCCGTGTTGTGTGTGGCTGCTCTGGATCTCATCTGGGCGGAGAGCCACAGCCATCATTTTCTAAGTGATTCCTCCTCTATTCCATCTGCCTTCTCTCCTCTGCTCATGAAGCAGTCTTTCAGCTATGGGGCAATCCTCCTGGCCCTTGTATCTACTGTCCTTGGGTGTCAGCCTCATGTGATGTTATTCTATACTCCACAAATGAGTGCAGTCCTTCTATGTCTGTCCCTTTCTTTCTGAGTCATTTCACTTAGCATGATATTCTCTATGTCTATCCATTTATAAGCAAATTTCATGACTTCATCTCTCCTAACAGCTGCATAGTATTCCATTGTGTAAATGTACCAAAGTTTCTTTAACCAGTCATCTGTTTTAGGGCACTTGGGTTGTTTCCAGATTTGGGCTATTGTTTTCACAAATTTTCTTAAAAGTATTTTTGATAATTCCATTAGCCAGTTGTAACAAACAATATAAAACAAATTATCATGTGCCTGCTAAGGGAGCAGCTGAGGGGGGGTGTGGGGGAATAGGGAGGGAAGGTCACACCCATGGTAGGATTGTTGTTGGAACATTAAAAGCCCAGAACAGTTGTATTATAACAACTTTGTAAACCACAGTGCTTAATTTTTTAAAAAAGCCACTCTTAATTAAAAATAAATAAAACAAAAGATATCAAGATAAAAAGACAGCCCATGGAATGGGAAAAATTATTTACCCAATACACATCAGATAAGGGGTTAACATCCAAGATATATAAGGCACTGGTAGAACTTTACAAGAAAAAAATCATTCAACCATATTAAAAAAATGGGAAGAAGAAATGAACAGAAACTTCCTCAAAGAAGAAGTATAAATGACCAAAAGGAACATGACAAAATGCTCTACATCGCAAATCATCAAGGGATGCAAATCAAAACAACAATGACATATTATCTCACACAACAGAGACTGGCACACATCAAAAAAGAACAAGAACAACCAGTGCTGGCATGGATGTGGGGAGAAAGGGACTCTCCTTCACTGCTTGTGGGAATGCAAACTGGTCCAGCCTTTTTGGAAAACAATATGGGCATTCCTGAAAAAACTAGAAATTAGCTCCCATTTGATCCACTTCTGGGAATATAATGTGGGGTGCAAAAATACACAGCAGGAAAGCCATTTGCACTTCCATGTTCATTGAAGCATTATTCACAATAGCCAGAATCTGGAAACAACCCGAGTGCCCAAGAACATATGACTGGTTAAAGAAAATTTGGTACATCTACACAATGGAACACTACACAGCTATTAGGAAAAATGAAGTCATGAAATTCGTTTATAAATGGATGAACATGTAAAGTAGCATGCTGAGTGAAATTATCAGAAAGAGTGGGATAAACTAAATGACTGCACTAATTTGTGGGATATTAAAAAAAAAACTATATGAGACTGATGCCAAAGGACAGTAGAAACAAGAGCAGTAGAAAGTAGACAGTAGAAACAAGTCCGTGGTTGGAAGTCTGCCTTAAGTGCTCGGGGCAAGGGCAGTTTGGCTAGAGAAGGGACCACTATGATGATGGTAATTGGAAATGATCATTTTGGATAAGGACTGCACGCTGAAAGTAGGTGAAAGAACAAACATGTTAACCTCTAGGTACCTGTATTGCAAATCATAATTTCCCAAAGGGCGGGGTGGGGAGAAGGGAGAGAGAAGAGAAAGGAAAGTGCCTGCCACAGAGACAGGCTGGGGTGAGGGGTGGTAGGAGGAAAACTGGGACATTGATGGTGGGAAATATACACTGGTTGAGGGATGGGTATTAGAATATTGTATGACTGAAACCCAACCATGAACAGCTTTGTAACTGTATTTCACAGTTGTGTCAATAAAAATATATATTTTAAATATCAAAGTGGAAAAAATAGAACAAAAGTAAAAAATAAACGATTTGACTACATCAAACTAAAATGCTTCTGCACTGCTTAAAGAAATAATGGCTAAAATAACTGGCACTGTACTGTCCCCAGAGTACCACCATAAGTGAAATCTTCTCTCAAAGAAGGATTGAGCGAAGCATTGAATTGGTATTAATCCCTGAGCATCACTGGGTATGACCCAAAAACAATCATCATGATGGAATATTACTCAGCTATAAGAAAAAGATATAATACTACATTTCACTTCACTTAGATGGACTGGAGTGCAACATGCTAAGTGAAGTGGGTCAGAAGAAAGACAATTACCAGATATTCTCTTGCTGATATGTGGGGTATGAAAAAGAAAGGTATATTACTGGAACAAACTCAGACTCTCAGACCAGTGGAATAGGATTTAAAGCCCAGAGATAAACCCACAGATATATAGGCCTTTAATTTATGACAAAGGGGATGTGTGCATGAAGAGATCTTCAACAGGTATTTCTGGGATAGCACAAGTAAAATAAAGGTAATTGAACTTTTAGTTTGTTCCTTACATTAAAGTTAATTCAAAATGGATTCAATTTGGGGCTGGAGTGATACACAGCATGTAGGGCATTTGCCTTGCCCGTGGCTGACCCGGGTTCGATTCCCAGCATCCCATATGGTCCCCTGAGCACCACCAGGAGTAATTCCTGAGTGCAGAGCCAGGGGTAACCCCTGTGCATCTCCAGGTGTAACCCCACACACACAAAAAAAATGGATTCAATTTGTTTTTATAAAATACACTGAGGAAAACATAGGCAGAACTTTCCAAGTTCTTGGCCTCATAGGAGTGGGTCTTAAGTGATATGGCCCCGCTGGGAAAAAAGAAGAAAAAAATCAGAACTTAACAAATGGGGCTACAAAGCTGAGTCTCATCTGGGGCACCTTGGAGGGGGGTAAGTGAGCCCACAACCTGCCCAAACAGAGCTTCAGCAGCTGAAAACCTCCACAGTCGCCATCATGCTTAAGACCAGACTCCACCATCACTCGGGACAAGCCTCATCCTGAAATTGATCTGTTGAAAAACTCAGGTATGAGGGTTTTGTGACCAAAATCTCCCGGCTCCACAAAGTTGTTGGTGGGCTACCTACCTCCATCTTCCTGTTCTTCGAGGAGCCTGGCAGTTATGCCCACAAACTATGTCCAGTTGTCACCACATCAGTTCATTAACTGGCTATGATCCAGAGACTCATGAATAAATCTTGAAAGGGATCAACAAACTGCTTCCAGACCCCAAAGTCACCATGCATTAAAAAAATTAGCTCCACTGTATCATCTCATTCAAAAGCTTAGAATTCTTGGAGACACATCTCATACTCTACACCACTGATATACCAGGAGTAGCACAACACATTAGACAGGATGTAAAGTAGAAGGCAACCTATCTCATTTAAGGAAATTTTAACACACAAGGATCAACCTATAATAACATGTTAGTAATACAAGGACTTAATGGCTCCAGAGTGAGATACAACAATCTTCACATACTTCCTTTTAAGGAAATCTTTTTTTGATCATTCTTATTAACTTGTTCATAACAAACAATACAAAATTATTTAGGACCTACCATTGAGGCAGGCTTCGGTGGTGGTTGAAAAATTGGAAATAATGGTGGTGGGAAGGTGTAACAGTGGTAGGATTGGTGTTGGAATATTGAATGTAATCATCATAAACAACTTTATAAAAATAAAATTTAAAAAAGACAAAGGGCTATTATCCAAGACATATAAAACACTCTGAAATTCAGCATAAAAAAAAAAACAGTAACATATAGACCTACTTTAAAAAATGGGAAATGTGTTTTGTTTTTGTTTTTTTGCTTTTTGGGTCACACCTGGCGATGCACAGGGGTCACTCCTGGCTCATGCACTCAGGAATCACTCCTGGCGGTGCTCAGGGGACCATATGGGATGCTGGGAATCGAATCCGGGTCAGCCACGTCCAAGGCAGTTATCAAGACTATCCTTTCACCTACTTTTAACCCTCAGTTCTTGTCCATTGTGATAATTTCAAGCTATTATTGTCATACTGATCTCTTCTCTGTCATACCTACCCTTTGCCCCACACACACTTGTGACTGATTCCAACCATTGACCAGTCTTCCTAACTCCTGTTTTCCCTGGGCATGGATATAAGTCTTCTGCTATATATATTTTTATACACCACAAATTAATGCAGTCAGGGGCGGGAGTGATAGCACAGTGAGTAGGGCATTTGCCTTGCATGTGACCAACCTGGGTTCAATCCCCAGCATCCTGTATGGTCCCCCAGGCACCCCCAGAAGTAATTCCTGAGTGCAGAGCCAGGAGTAACCCCTGAGCTATGCTGGGTGTGACCCAAAAAGCAAAAAAAAAAATTAATGCAGTCATTCTATGTTTGTTCCTCTCCTTCTGATTCATTTCATTCAGCTTGATACTCTCTATGTCCATCCATTTGTAGGCAAATTTCATGACTTCATTTTTTCTAACAGTTGCATAGTATTCCATTATGTAGCTGTGCCATAGTTTCTTGATCCATTCATCTATCTTGGGCATTTGGGTTGTTTCCAGATTCTGGCTATTGTGAATAGTGCTGCAAACATAGGATTGCAGATGTCATGTCTGCTGTGTGCTTTTGGGTTCCCAGGGTATATTCCCAGAAGTTATATTGCTAGCTCAAATGGGAGCTCAATTTCTAGGAAAAGGGATATTATAGATAACCTTTCATTATCAATATTACAAACCACAATGCCCAAAAAGAAAGAGAGAGACAGAAAGAAGAAAAGCACCTGACATAGAGGCAGGCTGGGGGTGTGGGTTGGGGGAATCATGGAAGGAAACCTTGGGGTACTGTTGCTGGGAAATGGGCACTGATGGAGAGATGGATGTTGAAACACTCTACAAATGAAACCTAATTATGAACAGCTTTGTAAGGGTCTATCTCCCAGTGATTCAATAAAAAAGTAAAATTTTTAAAAAACTAGGGAGTGAAGATAAACACATAATTCTGTAAATATGATATAAAAATATCCAACAACCATATAAAAAGTTTCTTAGCACTTATTATCAGGGTAATGAAAATCAAAATGACAGTATCACACCACCAAGAATGCCCTATATCAAAAAGTCCAGAAAAATTAAGTACTGTTGGTGTAAAGGGGACTTTTATTCACTGCTAGTGGAACTGTTGCTTGGTTCAACTTCTTTAGTAAACTAGAAACTTTTCAAAATAGTAAGAATAGCACTTCCATTTAACCCAAGAACACAAGAATAGCAATCCAAAAGAACATAAGCATAACCTGTGTTCACTGCAGCATTCTTTACAATAGCCAAGAACTTAAAACAATCCAGTGCACAACAGATGAGTGGATAAATAAATTGTGGTTTATATTCACAATATAAACTATATTGTGTTTGCGATAGTATTTGTATTTATAGTATTTTATTGTATTTATAGATAGTAATAGTATTCGCAATACTATTCAGAGGAAAAATGTATGAGAAATGATGAAATACTACAGTTTACTGCAGTTTGAATGGAATCAGAGCAGTAACGCTAAGTGAATTGAGTCAAAAAGGAAAAGACAAAACACCAGGATGACCTCATTTGTTTTCAGAATGTAAGGAAGCAAAGCAAGGGATTAGAGGACCCTCAATAGAAACAACCCTGGGTTACAGTTAATATATTTGATCTGAGGATTCTAGGGAATTGGCAGATGTATGTGTATGGGGGGAAAGGACTTTGTGATAATAGTGGATGAATCCTAGTACTCTAAGCCTAAAAACCTAAAATGAAATAAACCTAAAGAGCTTAGAATATTCTTAAATTGAAAAAACAACAAGCCTAAAGAATAGACAGTAGCCAATAAAAACAAAAAATTAAATACTTGACAACAGAACTGAGAAAGCCAAAAGGAGGTAAGAGGAGACCTAGGAACAGTCACAGAGGGATATTGCCACTCTTGTAGTAGATTTAATAAAGTAACATTGTATAAGCATTATATGAACATGAATATTAATACTATTATAAATATGCCTTAGTTCACTGTCACTGTCATCCCGTTGCTCATCGATTTGTTCGAGTGGGCACCAGTAATGTCTCTCATTGTGAGACTTATTGTTACTGTTTTTGGCATATTCAATACGCCATGGCTAGCTTGCCAGGCTTTGCTGTGCGGGCGCTATACTCTTGGTAGCTTGCTGGGCTCTCTGAGAGGGGCGGAGGAATCGAACACGGGTCAGCTGCATGCTAGGCGAACGCCCTACCACTGTACTATCGCTCCTGTGCTATCGCTCCTGCCTTAGTACAAAAATTTTTTATTAAAGAAAGTCTTCATTTGTATCCACTTTAAGAAAAATTATTTACATGGTTTTGCTACAGTGGTTCTGAGTGAACATTTTATATCATTTTGGCACATTTCTGTGAATATCAGGGGTGAGGGGACCACACCTAGCAGTCCCCTGGCGCTGCTCCCAGTAGTACTTGGAAGACCAGGTAATGCTGGGTATCAACAAGATTCCACAGCATGCGAAGCAGGCATCTTCCCCTCGCCACTCTTCTGTGGTCCATGTAAATATATCTTTTACCTGTGTGAGTTTTTTTAAAAAACAGAGATAAGTTATACTTTATCAGACACACAAAAGAATCTCGGGACCGAGCAGTTCACTGCAGAGATGCCTCCAGACGTTGCACCAGGCTGATTTCATGGGCTACTCCAGACAGGAGCAGGTGCAGTCCCTTCGCCTGCCCCCTAGGAAGCCCCCCTAGGAAAATGGCGGTGGCCGCCATCTTCTAGAACCCAATGAGAAGCCCAGGTACAAGGGAGTAGTAATGGCAAATGCCAGGCCTCATGGGACAGGGTATGGGCCGGTCCCTCTCATCCCTCTCATCCCTCCACCCTGATGGGACCCTGAGATGATGCCTACAAACTGCCTCCAGCTACTATTTAAGCTCCTTAATGATCACGATCCAGTGACACACAAAAGAATTTCGGAACCGAGCAGCTTGCTGCAGAGATCACTCCAGACCCTAATTATCTAAAATTTTAGAATTCCAGAACATCTTATGCTATTCATAACAAGCAATACAAAATAAATTGTCTAGCATTGCCTTTTTGACAGGTTTGAGTGGTGGTGGGAAAATTCCAAATAATAATGGTGGAACTGGTGTCAAAATATTGAATGTAATCAAAGTAGAGAGAGAGTATTGTGGAAATTGTCTGCCACACAGGCAGGGTAAAGGTTGGGATGAGGGGGATACTGGGAATTTTGGTGGTGGAAAATATGCACTGGTGAAGGGATGGGTGTTTGATCATTGTATGACCAAAACTCAAACATGAAAACTTTGTGACTGTATCTCACAACAATTCAATTTTTTTAAAAAGTTATACTTTATCAAAACTTACAAAAACACTATTTTAAAAATAAATTTAAAAACTCACAGAGGGACCCTCTGCTCCTAAAGACTATGATCCCAGAGGTCTTCTAACCCATTTTGGCACCCAGAGCTGCTTCTTACAGAAATGCATCTAGACTGTGAGCTGTGCTACAACTCCGTGCCGCCCTGGGATGGATTTTTCCTCTCCACCCTGTTTTTCTGAGCGGAAAATGGTGGCGGCAGCAATATCCACGTGGCGAGAGCCACCTTCTAAGACTCCCAACCCAGAGGTATGATTTTTGCAGTTTTGTGGCTCATAAGCGGTCATGGGAAGTGAGCATTACCGGCATGCCCTCTGCTCAGATAAGATCCGGAGCTGCTGAGCGTGAAACGGACCCTCTGCTCCTAAAGACTATGATCCCAGAGGTCTTCTAACCCATTTTGGCACCCAGAGCGGCTTCTTACAGAAATGCATCTAGACTGTGAACTGAGTTAAAATATCAGAAATCCAAACCACACGGCCGCGACAGTTCATAGAGTCTTCATTCTCAGCAATGAAAAGAAATTATTAAATGATGCCTTTTCAGCAGGCCTGATTGTTGGGGGAAATTCCAAACAATAATAGTGAGTTCTCTATTGAAATATTGAATGTATTCAAAGTATAGAGAGAATAAAGTGAATATCATTAGCTACTTAGGTGGGGGCCTGGTGGTAGGTGTGTATTTTGGGGTTCTTGGTGGTGGAACATGTGCACTGGTGAAGGGATGGGGGTTCAATCATTATATGACTGAGATTTAAACCTGAAAGCTTTGTATTTTTTTCACGGTGATTCAATAAAATAAAAACTTAAAATTTTTTTAAAAATTAAAAAAACAAACTCACAGAGTGTAGTTTTTTTAAAACTCACAAACCATGCATCTGATAAAGGTATTGTTCCTATATAATACAAAGAACTTTCACAACTCAACCATAAAGAAGACAACCCAATTTTCAAATAAGGAAAGGATTGGATACATGTAGCTGTAAAGATATGTAAATGGTCAGTGAGCACATGCTAAGATTTTCAACATCACTAGCTATTATCATAGGAACTCAAATGTAAACCATGATATCCCAATGGATACCCACTAGGATGGCTATGATATTTCTTTAACACATTTTGATGAGGAAGTGGAAAACACTTTTTTCTTTTTGCTTTTTGGGTCACACCCAGCAATTCACAGGGGTTATTCCTGGCTCATGCACTCAGGAATTACTCCTGGCGGTGCTCGAGGGACCATATGGGATGCTGGGAATCGAAGCCGGGTCGGCTGCGTGCAAGGCAAGCGCCCTACCTGCTGTGCTATTGCTCCAGCCCCAAGGAAGTGAAAAACAATAAAATGCTATTTTACTTCTGGTGAGAATACAAAACTGCAAAATTATGCAGCTGATTAGGAAACAACTTGGCTTCAAAAAGTTAGAATTACAAATGACCCAGTAATTTCACTAGTTATAATTTCCTAGTCATACACTCAGTAGACTTGAAAACATGAGTTTACAAAAATCTGTACACAAATATCCACTGCAACATTAGTCATAGTTGTGTAAAGGTAGGGACCACCTCAAATGATCATGAGTTGTTAATAAAAAGAATATGGTATGTCCTACCTGTGTTTCTATTGTTATTATTCACCATGACTTACAAAGCTGTTGATGATGATAACAGTGTTTTGGACATTCAGTGGCCTTATTCCAAACCTGATACAGGTGTCAGCATCCCTTCACCAATGACCCAACTTTCCTCCCTCTCCTTGTCTCCTTAGCAAACTATTTTTTGAATTAGATTATTGTTTGGGTCATATACTTGGACTAGTGTAGTCTCTCGTGGTTTGGGTGTACATAGTTATGTCACCTCCACATCATCAAAATACTAAGTGTCTTGACCAATGCCTTTATGATTTCTTTTTTAATTGAATCACTATGAGATCCAGTTACGATGCTTTCATGTTTGAGTTTCAGTCATACAATGATCGAACACTCATTCCTCTACCAGTGCACATTCTCTACCACCAATGTCCCCAGTGCACCCCCAGTTCCCAACCCTCCCCCTGCCTCTATAGCAAACAATTTCCCCCCATACTCTCTCTCTACTTTTGGGCATTATGGCTTGCAGTATAGATACTAAGAGGCTATCACATTTGGTTCTTAATCTACTTTCAGCACACATCTCCCATCCCAAATGATTCCTCCAACCATCCTTGACTTAGTTATCCTTTCTCTATTCCAACGGCCTTCTCATCCAGCTCATGAGGCAGGCTTACAACTATAGAGCAATCTTCCTGGCCCTTGTCTCTACTGTGCTTAGATGTTAGTCTCATATTATGTTATTTTATATTCTACAAATGAGTGCAGTCATTCTATATCCTCTTTCTGACTCATTTCATTTAGCATGATACTCTCCATTACCATCCACTTATAACCAAATTTCATGACTTCATCTTTCCTAACAGCTGCATAGTATTCCATTGTGTAGATGTACCAAAGTTTCTTTAACCAGTTGTTTGTTCTCAGGCACTGGGGTTGTTTCCAGATTCTGGCTATTATGAACAGTGCTGCAATGAAGATACAGGTGCAGATGTCATTTCTACTGTGCTTTTGTGCACCCTTGGGATATAGTCCAGAAGTGGTATTGCGGGATCATATGGAAGCTTGATTTCTAGTTTTTGAAGGAATACGTATATTGTTTTCCAAAAAGGCTGGACCAGCCTTTGTGCCGCCACGCGAGATCGACCCCGGAGGCAACTGAACCACTTTGGACACGAGCGGCACCCCAAAATGCCTCCAAACTGTGTGCTCGGAGTTACTGGCCCAGGCGCGGCCAGCGGGGTATGGTCTTTTCTCTCTCAACTCTTTCTTTTTGAATGCAGCGAGGCAACAGCCAGTTTTTAGACTATGCAGGAAGCCCAGGAAAGCTGATGGGGTGGGACTTCCGGATCCGCCCTGTGCAATGATATTTAAGCACAGAGCCATGTGGGGACGCTCCTTTGTGACGCCACATGAGATCGACCCTGGAGGCAACTGAACTGCCAGCGAGTGATGCAATTACCAAAAAAATTTTCCCTGGACTTCATATAGAAATCCAAAACCGCGCAGCTGCAATAGCAGCCACGCGACTTAATATCTCTTGATTGTCAGCAACGTGTAAATGTTCCTTTTTGGCAGGGCTTACCGTGGGGGGGAAACTCCAAACAATAGTACTGAGTTTTTTGTTGAAGGGTAAAAGATTGTAGCGATAGAATTTTAGGCAGAATTTTCCCTGGACTTTATATAGAAACCCAAAACCGCGCGGCCGAGACAGCCTAATGTCATCTAATCATCAGCAATATGAAATGGTTCCTTTGTAACGGGTTGGACTTTGGGGGGACCATAATAGGGTTAAAGTTTGTAGTGACATGTAATTTCTGGCTGTACTCTGCCTGGACTTTATACAGAAATTCAAAGCTGCGAGGCCGCTGCCATGGCCGCGCAACCTAATGTCATTTAATCATAACCAATATGAAATGGTTCCTTCTTAACTGGTCGGACTTTGGTGGGAAATCCTAACAAGAATAGTAAGTCTCTTGCTGAAATATTGAAGGCAATCAAAGTGGTAGCCATCTCTATAGACTGAACTAAGCCATATCCCCACGCCGGCTGAGAAGAAATATCCTTCTTTCTCGGGAAGAAACGCGGCGTGGCGTTAACCATAGTATGATGTCCATTAAGCTGACACGAACCTGGTGGCATGGGAATGGAATACAAGGGAATAAATTATTATGTACTTGGAACAGCGGGACGCTGGTGGAACCTCGAGCTGGGGCCGATACCAGCGTATTACTTTTGGTTCCAGAAACTGCTGGCAGACATTCTTCCAGACTATCAACTAAGCCAGAGCCCCACGCCGGCTGATGACGGGAAATAACCATCTTTTTCGTTTTTTTTTTTCCCCTTTGTCAGGCAGCATGGTGATTACTAAACAGGCGTGAACTTGGTGGCATGGGACGAGGCGGGGGGGGGAAAAAAATAGAAAAGTTATGTAACAAACAGCGGGACTTAATATCTCGACATTCTCAGCAATGGAGAGCTATCAAATACTTCCTTGACAGTAGGACTGTCTTTTCTTTTTTGGGGGGAAACCCTAGCAACAATAATGAGTTATGTGTTGAAACATGGAATGTAACCAAGATAAAGCGTAAACGAAGTGAAATTTATCACTTTCAAGGGCGGGGACTAGGGAGGCGGGAGGGGGCGGGAGGTATAATGGGGTGGTTGGTGATGGAATATGGGCACGGGTGAAGGGAAGGGTGTTTGAGTATTGTATAACTGACATAATCCTGAGAGAACTATGTAACCCTCCACATGGTGATTCAATAAAATTTATTAAAAAAAATAAATAAAGGCTAAAAGCATCTGATGAGAAAGGTTCTGAGAGGGCAATAAAAAAAAAATAAAGAAATAAAGAAAGAAAGGCTGGACCAGTCGAATGCCTTTATGTTATCTCCGGCCTCCACCCTCTTTCTTCCTCAGCATTCTCATTTCTGTGATTCAGTGCCAAGGGTTTGCCATAATTTGATACTTTATATTCATGTGAGTATATCTCATAAGAGTTTCCTAGAAGTGAATTGGCTGGAAAAAATATTAAAATTTTTATACATACTGCCAGATTGTCTTTAAAAATTATATTCCTTCTTATTTCTATATATAATAACAGACTATACAGTTTTACATTTCTGTCAAACTGGAATTTTTATCTTTTTTATCTTTTCCAGACTCAGATGAAAAAAAAAATTGGCATTGTTATCTATTTTTTTCTTAATCTTGAGTAAAAATCAATAATTTCTTCATGTTAATTAAGCTTTAGTGTTTGTTTTTCTGAAAACTACCTATTAATGATCTTTGCCCCTTGCTATTGGATTTTTTCCACACTTATTTATTATTGATAAAGTATTAATGTAAAGGTATATATTAAAAAACATTTTGTAGCACTCCTTGTCTAAATTTTCTCCCTATGGGACTAGGGATTTTTATTTGTTTTTTAACCAGAAAAAAACCTAATTTTATGAATATCTTATGTACTCATCACTGTCTCACTTACAAAGCAAAGAAGAATATATAGTCTTGGGGCTGGAATGATAGCACAGCGGGTAGGATGTTTGCCTTGCATGCCGTCAACCCGGGTTCGATTCCCAGCATCCCATATGGTCCCCTGAGCATTGCCAGGAGTAATTTCTGAGTGCATGAGCCAGGAATAACCCATGTGCATTGCTTGCTGTGACCAAAAAAAGAAAAAAAAAAGTATAGTATTTATTTTTTCCTCAACTACTCTGAACTTTAACAATATGACCTAGAGATGTTTTCATAACCATAATTTCGTAACAGCTATTTTCCCCTCTTTTCTATTTTTGACTGCATAGTGTTTAGCATAGTTTATGTAGTGTTAGCATAGTTATGTAACTGGTTCCTTATGAATCGACATTTAGGTTGTTTCTAATCTTTCATGGTTACAAGAAATGCTTTTATACATATGTTACTCTGCCATGTGTATACTAAAAGTATATAAAAATAAGTATAGTCATACTTATTTGTAGGCTTTATAGATATCAGTTTATGATTTCTGACAGAGAGGTTCTGGATAGCCATGTACAGTATATGTCCAAGGAATCAGGTTTTCCCTCTCTCTTCTAGACCTATATAAGGAGTTCTGTGGCACAGAAAACTCTATTTGTGTAGTGCAGAAAATCTCAGACAGACCCAAGTTTTAACACAGCATTCTTAGGCATGTTGTTTAACTTCTCCATTCTTTTTTCTCCTCATGAATAAAAAAGACCTTAATAATGTCTACCTTATTTGGCAGTAGTTATAGTTATTAATGGGAGTTAAATATGGTTGTGAAAGATGTTCTTTTGCCAATTCAAGATTACTTACTAACAGTTCAGAATTCAGTTCCAGAGTAGAAATATATCTGTATATCTGTATCCACAGAAAGTCCTATCTTTGATCAGCCTTGCCATCTGAGACTTGGGAGCAGCTATGAACCAACTCAATTTTAAACTCATTGGTTCCTTTAAATGTTCCTTTTTTATTCACAGAACAATACCATCAAGACCTCAAGATATAATTTCTTTAACTTCTTGCCCCTGAACCTATTTGAACAGTTCCAGAGAATTGCAAATGCATATTTTCTCATATTGCTGATCCTACAGGTATTTCTTTGGTGTGCCTTTTCCTGAGTATAGTAATTATCCTCTCAGGGAGGGTAATCAGTCCCTTGCCTCTCCCAAACTAAGAAAGGTCTTTTCTCCTTAGATAATAGGCAAATGGATGACTGGAGTCTCAGCCTATCCTCGGGTGTAGCTATGGTCCTTCTTTGTCAGGATAAAACAACCTTCTACAAGAGGAGGAAGACAAGGTCACCAAATCCCAAGGAGGGAAGCTACCTCATCATGGCTGTGTGGTTAAAGTTCAGCTTGAACAGTAGATCACAGGGTCTTCACCCCAACCACAGATGCATCCCCCATTCCTCCTTGTCTCAACCTTCCTGGCAGAAAATTAATATGCAGGAGTTCTGAGGAAGGAGAATAGCTTAGAGCAAGAGACAAGGTGGTAGTCCCAAATTGGAATAGAGGAACTAGATTACCTCATTTCACCTCAGCTGAAGTAGCATAAGAAGCTGTGTGGCTTTCCTCTGTCTAACCACACAACCCTTCACCCCCACCATAGCAACTTCATTATCAGAGGAGAACTGGCCCAGTGCCCTAAGACAAAGGTAGTAGAGTTCTGGATAGGTAGGTGGAAACTTAAAGCTTCCCCCTTGGTTCTTGGGAAGTGTTTGTTCTTTTAAGGAGCAAACAAATGAGATGAAGGCTACAATAGGGGAATGTAACTAGGAGAGTTGGATTTCTTATGAATCTATAAAGGTAGAAGCGGTGGTGGAGATTGGGACTATAAGGAAAATATATTGCGAGGAAATCTGTTGTCCTGCAAGGAAATATATTGTCCTTTATGCTTTCTGACTCAACTCTTTCTACCCTTTCCCTCTCACAGTTGATTCCTCAGATCTCCTCCTTGGCATGGTATACAACTGTGATACCCTTAATGGTGGTGCTAACCATAACAGCAGTGAAAGATGCCAGCGACGATGTGGTGAAATGACTTCCTGGACCTTTAATTTCTCACTGTATCTAGTCAGGATGTTGGGCAAGAAAAACTTCCACAAACTACCTGGTGTCAGGAAAAAGAATAAGAGAAATGCTTCCATTTTTGCTTTCCTTGTTTGTCCCTGAAGACTCATTTCTTTTAGGTTCAAGATTGGTGAAATATCCATGGCCAGAAAGAGGTGGTGCAAGGCCATTATCTTTCCCCACCACCTTTTTTTTTTAGCTCTTAATCCAGATTTTCTTCCTTTTTCTATTTTCCCAAGACTAATCCTTTTTAATAATTCACTTCTCCCTTCATTTCCCTATTAGCTTTTTGTGTGTGTGTGCTCTCATTCTTTCCACATTACCTCCTTTTTCCATTTCAATATTTTTTCTTTCTTTTATTCTTCTTTCTCTTTCTTCCTTTCTTTCTTTCTTTCTTTCTTTCTTTCTTTCTTTCTTTCTTTCTTTCTTTCTTTCTTTCTTTCCTGTCTCCTTCTCTTTATCCTATTTACATCTTTATTCTCTACCCTCTGCATTCTACTTCTTTCCATATATACATCCCTGAATAGAATATTCAGTCCTATTAAGTATGCCCAACTCAGTACCCTCTGGTTTTAGAATGCAGACATAGTAAAAGCTGAGTCCTTTCCTGACATTGGAAGGAGAAACTGGTTCCCAGTGAGTGTTACATAGCCTCCTTTTTGCCCCTTATAGCAGCCAATATCAAAGGACAATGGTGAGGACCCAATACCATTTCTACTTGTTACAGTTGGGAAGCCAGTCATGTTGGCCTGTTTGTCTATTCAGAGTTTCCCTGAGAAAGTTTTTTTGATCCTACCAAACAAATTTTCAGACCAAAGTTTAAGAGCATGATATTTCTTCAGTCCTTTAATTCTATACTTCATTAGATTCTAGAATTAGCACAGATAGTGGCTTAAATCTTAGGCACAACTTGATTGTGCAAAATTAAACTCTTATTTCTCTATAACTAAATTCAGTGTAGCCCAAGCACCACCTTACCATCCCAACTCTCTTTAACAGGAGCCCAAACCTTGCTAATTCAGGATTACTTACTAACAGTTTAGAATTCAGTTCCTTTTTTTTTTTATGGCAATGCTAGTTTTCATTTTAATTTTTTTATTTGGACACTGATTTACAGTGCTGTTATTACAGAGCTTCAGGCATAATAATGGACTTTCAGGCCAACTCCAAACCAACCACCAATGTCAGTGTCCTTCCACCAGTGTGCCCTCATACCTCCTTAGCAAACTCAGTATCTTCATTTATTATAGTTTGAATCACATATTTACAATAGTATTCATTCTTACAGTTTTGAAGTACACAGTTTTCACCTCTCTATACCACAGAAGTGCCCAAAACCCTCACCATCAATCTGCCTCCACTTTCTCCCTTTTGCATAAATATTTTGACAGATATAGGGTTTAGTCTGTCCCCTTCCCAGTCCCACCCTGTTCCCAGAGAGTGATCATAACCAGAAGAGTGAATTCATGTGAGTTCTAAGACTAGAACATCCCCTGTATTTGTCTTTCTCTTATTTGGTCTTAGAATAGAAGTGTGGATTCCTTTTTTCCTGTTGCACCCCCTGTGAAAGCTTTTTTTTTTTTAATGACAACTACATTGGGTGGGGGTTGATAGTATGCTCAAGAATACTTCACTTTCCCTATAGCTATCAAGGTATATATAACTCTAGTCTTTCCCATCATTTTGTACTCTTTCCTCTGTGGCTTTAGCTATAACTTTCTTATTCTCATTCCCCTGGGTTTGGGCTTTTAGCACCTAAAACCAAGATTTAATCTCTTCTTCCTGTTTTGGGTTGGTATTATTTTTTTAGGGGGATGGGTGTCTGTTTTGTTTTGTTTTGTTTTGTTTTGTTTTTTTATCTTTCCCCAGGTTTTAGAGATAATGAGGTCTTGGGTATGTTCTCCCTGCTCCACAATTTTATTTTAGACTCCATGATTTACAGTACTGTTAATGGTAGGGTTTTATGCCTAAAATGTTCCTGCACCACACTGTCCACCAGAGTCTACATCGGGCAGGGAAAGGATAGAGAGGGAAAAGGAAAATTTTTTAAAAGGGGAAACAACTTTGGATATTATTTCAAAGTGTTGACTTCTTCAGCAATTTGCTCACTGCATGATCCTGACTATTTTCTTGTGTAATTTTAGAAAAGGCACAAAAATGACAAGCAAGTCAACAGCCGTTCCGTTCTGGTTTTGATGAATGGCAAGTAAGTCCTTTTAGAGAGGCGGGTTTAGGAAGGTTTGACTCTGGGAAAAGGTTTGTCTTGTTAAATCACTGGTGTTCTGAGTGTTCGGGAAGATAAAACAGGACAGTGAAAAAACCTTTGGTTGGACATATAAATAATTTGTTTCTAGATCTAGCATACCCTGAACATACCATGTGCCCTCAGACTCTCTGTACTGTATAATTCTCACCAAGTGGAGATAGTATTCTCTACCTTACAATAACTTGTGAAAAGTAAAATGAGACAATATATCAAGTGATTAATAGCTTACATATGCAAGTGATTTTTATTAATGTACTGGCCATCATGAAGACCTCTATCTCTAGAACTTTAATGGATTCTAACATGGCTTTTTGGCTATTCTACTGAGCCTGGCAAGCTACCAAGAGTATCCTGCCTACACGGGCAGAGCCTGGCAAGCTACCCGTGGCGTATTCGATATGCCAAAAATAGTAACAATAGGTCTCTTTCCTCTGACCCTGAAAGAGCCTCCAATCATTGTGAAAGATGAGTAAGGAGAGGCTGCTAAAATCTCAGGGCTGGGAGGAATAGAGATGTTACTGGTGCCCACTCGAGTAAATCGATGAACAATGGGATGACAGTGGCACAGTGATACAGTGATACTGTCACCTTTATTCAGATCATTCTTCTTTTGTTTTTCCTTTGGTGAACATGTAAAAAGCTTTATAGTAGCAAAAGAATATGAAGAAAGTCAAATTAATAGATAAATTGGTAAGTAAACCAAAGTATATCATACAGTGGAATAGTAACCGTACTCAGCAGTTGAAATAATGCAACTTGAAGATTCCTCATCTCTTCTCCCTCTGGTGGGCTAATTTAAGAATAAATTTAAATTAAGTTACAAATTATCAAATTGGCACTCTCCTTCCCGTTGCAAGGTCTAGAAAAGCTTCAGAACATGCTTGCTGTATTAGATTTTAGTCCCATCATTTCCCTGGCTCCTTAATTTGCATAGCCTTGCTTTTTTTTTTACAATTTTTAATTGATATGTCACAATTTACAATAGCATTGCTATTAATATCATAGGCATACATTTACTGTACATACCACCAGAATAACAAAATCCCACCCCTCAACCACAGTCTATATGTCCTTTTTCATACATTCCCACCCCCATCCCCAATTCCCACTACACCACCACTGGGAAGACTACTCAGTTCTGTAAGCATTATCTCAGGGTTTGTTTACATTGATCATTGTTGGTTCCTTACTTTATTTAATTTTGATTTAGTGTTAATTTTTAATAATAATACCAATATTATTTTATACTTTCTCGTTGGCTTTATTTTCTCTATCATGTCTAAATATTGTAGTACCCAATGACTCATTAATAAAAAATAATAAAATAATAATAAAGCCCTGAAAATGGGGGAAATGAGTGAATTCATAATTTTCTTCTGGATGAGAAACAAAGTTGGCCCTTCTCCAATAATTAGAAAAGATTCTGAAACGACAAAATGTTTCCTCAGACATTTGTCTCTGGCAAAAGGGCTATGCATTGTTATGCCTACAGAAAACAAGACTTCATTCAAAGCATATTAATAGTCTATAGATGTGCTTCCACTTTCAGTTATTTTTGGTACCTAACATAATATAATTTAATAGAATTACCTTAGAGACCTAGCTCATTCCAAAGTCTTGTGATAGGGCTGGAGCAATAGTACAGCAATAAGACACTTACTTGCCTTGCATGCAGTTGACCTGGATTAAATCTCTGATATGCCATATAGTCCTTCATGCACATCAGGAGTAAATTCTGAGTGCAGAGCCAGGATTTATCCCTAAGCACTGCCAGGCATGCCCCCCCCCGAAAAAAAAGCAAAAGACAAGAAAAAAAAACAGCAACAACATGCTTGTGGCGATAATGTACATCTTGCTTAATACTAATAACCAAAAAGAAGGCTTTATGGACTATTCAAGTGGAGAAACTGAAAAACAAGAGGAAAGTAAATCATGGTACCTCAATTAAAATGGAAAAACAAGAAGAAATAAAAATGAATTGCCTTAAAGAAAAATAAAAGTCAGTATTATTGTCAAATCTGCTCCAACTTCAAGATTGCTTTTTATGGGAAGTAGGGATTTAGAGTTCAAAAGTTACCCGATTTTAACTTAGGTAAATAAAATTAGCTTAATCATATGATTTGGTACTTTGTGGGGATGATATTTGTGTTGCATCATATAGTATGTAAGAGTTATTTCCAGGTCTGTGCTCAGGAGTCACTCCTAGTGGTGCTGGGGGGGGACCATACAATGTTGGGAATAGAACCCAAGCCTCCTGATTGCAGGCGTGTGCTCCTGCCTGTTGAGCCGTACAGGGGGCTAAATCAGGCCAGCACAATAGTACAGTGTGTAGGGCACTTGCCTTGCATACCGTATGGTCCCGCCAGGTGAGGCCCCCAAACAAAAACCAAAAAAAAAAGATATATTGCTAAATTGAAATTTGAAATAGACACAATTTTGTATCTGTGTAGCTTTTAAACATATATGTCATATTTGATTATATGGATTGGTATTTTCTAGAAGGAAATGCAAAAAATTCTAATAGCAGCTCTCTTTGAAAAATAAAACCTGAATCTGGGGATTTTTTTCCTTTTCCTTATATGTTTTTCTTGATTATTTGAATTTTTGCCATGTGAATATATTATTCATACCAAATGAATAATTATGTGTCCCTATATTTTCATAGAGTTGTAGAAAATTCTACCTGACATACATAGAAGTAGACTCTATTCTTGATTGTAAATAGGATGCGTCACAAACCAGTTTGATCCTCTTCTTACACCTTAACTTTTTCTCAACTGTTTTTGTTTGTTCTTTCCTAATTTTTCAAAACTATATCAGAAACATTCTAAGAGCAAGCATTTAATAGTCATTTCTTACAGGATAATACAAGAAAAGTGGATGAACATCCAAGTGGGAGATATAATAAAACTAGAAAATAATAATCTTGTCCCAGTGAGTACCTTTCTTACTCTGGATTTTTCTTTTTCAATTGGAATGAGTAGGGAAACCCATTTAGCACTTCTGCTACTGATGCTTTTCGTAAACTTTATCTTTGTGTAAGGAAATGAACAGCTCCAATAGTTAAAAAAATTATTCCTATTCACCTCTTACCCACGGCTATAGTTAAATTATAACTAGTTGAAGTTAGTCAGAGGGGAAGAAGCAACACTCAATGATCTCTCTCATATGTGTGATATAAAGAAATATAATGGTGCAATAAAGAATACCAAAGATGGTGAAAACAAAGAACACGAGAATTGGTATTCAGTAGGAACCATACCACCTCAGAGGACTGGGGCATGGAACAGGGAGGGGGCAATGACCATGGTGGAGGAAAGCATTCAACTGGGAAGAGGTGGTGCTGAAAGGTGGCAAAGTGTTATGTATGGAACCCTATCAACAAAAGTACTGTAAATCACAGCACAAAAAGTTTTATATATATATGTATATATATGTATATTTTTCTTTTTGGGTCACACCCAGCAGTGCACAGGGGTTACTCCTGGCTCTGCACTCAGGAATTACTCCTGGCAGTGCTGGGGGACCATATGGGATGCTGGGAATCGAACCTGGGTCGGCCGCGTGCAAGGCAAATGCCCTACACGCTGTGCTATCGCTCCAGCTCCTATATATATATATATTTTTTTTTAAGTGCTCCTCATAGAGACATACTGATAGGTGTCAGGCAAATGGGGAAGGGTGGGCAATTGGTTGAGGGAAATAGGCACTGGTGAAGGAATTGGTATTAAAACAATGTATGCCTGAATCCCAGTCATGAATAATTTTATAATATCATGGTGATTTAATTAGAAGTATTTTTAAATAAATGAAAATAAATTGTAAATAGTTTGGGGGGAGGAGTGTTTATAGTAATGATGACAAATCCTAGACAAAGAAAATAGAATGTCTATAAAGTTGTGAGGTTGAACATCTAGTCATAGGAAATTGCTTTTATCACAATGCTATGTTGAAAGTCTTGCTTTCTTATCTTCTCTGACTTTTCTGACTACAGGCTGATATCCTTCTACTCTCTAGCAGTGAGCCCTGTGGCCTGACATACATAGAAACAGCAGAGCTGGATGGGTGAGTATACCCTCCTGACAGTCATTAAGACAGTTGACTCAATTTAGAGTGGTTCCCACTAGGGGAGAACATGATGCGGAGAATGAATTTTATTCCCAGATGAACATTGTGTGGTATGAACTGAAAACGCTAGAAATATCTGGACAAGAGAAAATAAGTCAAACTTTTAGGACGTCAAGTCCATGGCTGAGCTCTTGACATGAATAAATTGAGCATCTAATACTCCAGAGTCTACATCTCTAAACTTCAAACATTCTGGTTATATTCAATAGAGCTGAGTGGCAGGAAAGAAATAAATAGAGGGGCCGGAGCGATAGCACAGCGGGTAGGGCGTCTGCCTTGCACGCGGCCGACCCGGGTTCGATCCCCGGCATCCGATATGGTCCCTCAAGCACCGCCAGGGGTAATTCCTGAGTGCAATGCCAGGAGTAACCCCTGAGCATCGCTGGGTGTGACCCAAAAAGCAAAAAAAAAAAAAGAAAGAAATAGAACTGTAACATTTTGGGGTAGAGTTCCGATATTTAAGGGTGTGGGATGGACATAAGGAAATTATTTACTGATCAAATGATGTGTTGTATGAAAAATTTAAGGTAGAAATGTATCAAACTATAATGACCAAAAGAGGGGGGAAGAGAGAGAGAGAGAGAGAGAGAGAGAGAGACAGAGAGAGAGAGAGAGAGAAGAAAAGTACCTGTCATAGAGACAGCTGGTGGTGGAGGGGGTGGCAGGAGGGAAACTGGGGACAGCTGTTGGGGAAAATGTACATTGGTGAAGGGACAGGTTTTGGAACATTGTATGACTGAAACCCAACCAAGAGCTTTGTAAATGTCTATCTCAGGGTGAATCAAAAAATAAATTAAAAAAAGTAGAAATGCATTAACATGCAAGTACCAAGATATTTTTTTAAATTTTTAATAAAAATTTTCACAATAATTGATTACATTCAATATTCCAACACCAATCCCACCACCATTACACCTTCTCACCACCATTATTTCAAAAATTTCCACAACCCCCAAAGCCTGCCCCCAAAGCAGGATCTAAATAATTTATTTTGTATTGCTTGCTTTGAATAATCTGCTAAAAATGATCCAAAAAAGTTTCCTTAAAGGAAAGTATGTTAAGATAGTTTTTTCTCACCCTGGAGCCATTAAGTCCTGGTACAAGAGATTACAAATATGTTGTTACAAGTTGAGCCTGTGTGCAAAAAAATATATATATATATTTATTTATTTATTTTAGATCGGTTGCCTTCTACCTTATACCCCATTAAATGTGGTGTGCTACTCTTCATACATCAGTGGCGTAGATTATGAGATGTCACATGGCTGAAATTCTAAAATTTTTTGTTAATTTTTAAATTTCATTTTCATAAGGTTGTTCACATTGATTGCAACACCAATCTCACCACCATTACACCTTCCCACCACTATTATACCTTCCCAACACCATTATTTCGAATTTTTCTACCACCATTCAAGCCTGCCTGCCACAGGAAGATTCTAGATAATTTATTTTCTATTGCTTATTATGAATATCATGAGAGGTTGCATGGTCACAAAAGTGGCTGCTCACTCCTGGAATTCTAAATATGTAAATGATTAGGGTCCAGAAGTTTCTCTGTAGGGAGCTAATCCACTTTGAGATTCATTTGTGAGTCTCTGGATCAAGGCCAGTGGTGTGCTTAAATATGGCCCGGAGGCAGTTAGTGGGGACCAGGACCCCGAAGGGGCTGGGAGACAGGAATGGATGAACCATCTCTGCCTCCATGTGTCCTGGTGTCTTCAGAGCTTGTTCCTGTGTACCTGGGTTTTTCTTCTGAAAGTTTGTGGCCACCAGGGGTTCATCTGTAGTGGGTAGAGAGGGGACACCTATTCCATCTGAGGAGCCCCAGTGAAATCAGCTCGGCATGGGGTCCAGAGAGATCTCCAGCGAGCTGCTGTCAGCTGGGTTCACTGCTGCATCTCTTGAATTCTAAAATTTTAAATAGGCTGATACAGCGAAGGTTGTTTTTAACTGGATGGTGACTTTGGGGTCCAGAGGCATCTCCGCAGCTTATTGTTCTGAGATTTATTTGTGAGTCTCTAGGTAATGGCCATTTATGAGATTATAGGGTGCCAGAGGCAGTTTGTGGGCGTGACTCCCAGGCTCCCAGGAGAATAGGGGGATGGGGAAAGTTGCCTCTTCCTGACTCCGCGCGAGCCCTGAGATTTCAGTCACAAAACCTGCATACCTGAATTTTTCAGCAGATTTACTCACATATGAGTCTTGTCCAAGCCTGTGGAGATTGGCCATGAGCATGGCGGTGATTGAGTTCTAGAGGTTTTCAGCTGCTGGGACTCTATTGGGGCAGAAGCGGGGGTACTCACCCACATCCCTCTGGGTTGCCTTCATAAGAGTAAGTCTGGCATGGGGTCTGGAGGCACCTCTTCTGAGATTTATTTGTGAGTCTCTGGATTATAGCCATTAATGAGCTTATATGGCATCATAGACCATCATCAGAGAGCTTTTTCTTTTACGTTTTGTGTTTTACAAATATTCTTGGTGTCCACAGCATGTTTTTAATGTAGGAATACTGCTATTCATTCAGCCATTGATTAAGATGGTTGAGCTGGGCATGAACTCCACATTACATTTTTTTTTTAGTTTTTTAATTGGATACCCATGATATAGACCATTGCAAAGATGTTGTAATTGGGTTTCAGTCATACAGTAATCCAGCAGCCATCCCTCCACCAGTGCACACCTCCCACCACCAATGTCCCCCGTTTCCCAAACCCCAACCTCCTACCCCCAGCCTCTCTCTATGGGAGACACTTACCTTCTTGCTTATTCTCTCCTTTTCCTTTTATGCATTATGGTTTGCAATACAGGTGCTAAAAGGTCATGGTGTTTGTTCAGAACATTTGGTATTTTATCAGGACAGTAAGACTGGAGTAGCTTTTCAATTGAGTAGAGCTTTGCGGTGTGAATATGACCGCCGAGGCTTCCAGAAGTACAGGGAAGTGGGGGGAGGTAGTCCATTCTGACCCCCGAGAAAGCCTGGTGATTTCAGTCACAAAACCCACGTACCAAAATTCTCAGCAGATTATATCTTGGTGAGGTCTGTCCTGAGATGGTGGAGTCAGACCTCCTGGGAGTATGGCGGCAATTTTGGATTGTGGAAGCAAGCAACTGCTGGGGGCTCTGCTTGGGTGGGCACAGGACAACCGTCTCCCCCCCGGATTTACCCCAGCCTGTTCAACCATGTGTGGATCTGAGATTAACTACAGCTTTTGATCTCTTTTGAGATTAATTTATGGGTCTTTGAAGCAAGGCCAGTAGTAGAGCTTACATGATGGTGCTGGTGGTAGTTCATGGGGGTGACTGCCAGTGCTTTCATGAGTATTGGGAAGTAAGGGGAGGTAGCCCATCACAGCTCTGGGAAAGCCTGGAGATTTCAGTCACAAAACTCGCATACCAGAATTTTTAACAAATTATATCTTGGTGAGGTCTGTCCTGAGATGTGCAGTTAGACCAGGAGTATGACGGTGATTTTGGGTTGTGGAAGGAAGTAGCTTCTGCCAGGGGCTCTGCTTGGGCGGGCACAGGCCAACCTATCCCCCTCCAGGTTACCCAAGTCTGTTCAGCCATGCACAGGTTCGAGATTAACCAGCTTTTGATCTCTTTCGAGATTTACCTATCACTGTATCACTCTATCACTGTCATCCCGTCGCTCATTGATTTGCTTGAGTGAGCACCAGTAATGTCTCCATTGTGAAACTTGTTCTTACTGTTTTGGGCATGCCGAATATGCCATGGGTAGCTTGCTAGGCTCTTCCGTGATTTTTAAACATATAAAGCTTTATTTAAAAATAGTTTACTAACCCCTGTTTTCAAAACTTTTGGTAACCCCAGGGACTGGAACTATTCCCAGCATTTGATTCCCAGCATCCCATATGGTCCCTCAAGTACTTCCAGGAGTAATTTCTGAGTGCAGAGCCAGGAGTAACCCCTGTGCATCGCCAGGTATCACCCAAAAAAGAAAAACAATCTTTTGGTAACCCAATGGGAAGTGAAAGATTAGGTAATACAATTTGTACATTCCCAAGTAATAATCATTTCATTGGAAAGACAAGATTAAAAACGGACCGAGTGAGCCAAGAAGGAGATAATGGAAGCTCAAATTTACCTATGGGTCTCTGAAATAAGGCAAATAAATGAGCTTATATAGCTGAGCCAGAGGTGGTTTGTGGGCATGACTCCCACATACCTAACTACTTTTGACCGTTTAATTTCTTGGAAAATTTGGTCCCAAGTTGTTGGGGTTTGGCCAAAGGCACAGTGGAAATTTTGGGGTGTCAGGAAGCCTGAAGGCACCATCAGGCTGCTGATGCACTAGCCTCGAAGGCATAGGTTGACCTGTTACCTGTTGGTGGCACCATAGCCCCACTTCACAAGTGTTTTGAAATGAATCTTCCTGTGCATACCTGTTTCAATAAATGGCTTATTGGCATGTTCATTTGCAGGTGTGTGCATGTTCTTAGCAGAATCTTTTCCTTATTCTTGATGAAGTTTCCAGGTCCATGTTTTGTTTGTTTGTTTTTGACATTTCTTCAATTTTCTCCAAAGCATGTGACCAGCAAGATCTCATGAGCTGATTGAATTATTGGTAGTGAAATAGCAAGGGACTGGAGCGATAGCATAGTGGTTGGGCGTTCGCCTTTTACGCAGCTGACCAGAGTTAGATTCCTCCACCCCTCTTGGAGAGCCCAGCAAGCTACCAAGAGTATCGAGCCCACGCGGCAGAGCCTGGCAAGCTACCCGTGTGTATTGGATATGCCAAAAACAGTAACAAATAAGTCTCTCAATGAGAGACATTACTGGTGCCTGCTCAAACAAATCGATGAGCAATGGGATGACATAACACTGTCATGAACAGAATATGTCAGTCCAAACTTAATTTGGGCTGGAGCGATAGCACAGTGGTTGGGCCAACCCGTGTTCAATTCCTCCACCTCTCTCAGAGAGCCCGGTAAGGTACTGAGAGTATAGAGCCCGCACGGCAGAGCCCGCACAGCAAGCTACCCATGTGTATTGGAAATACCAAAAACAGTAACAATAAGTAACAATAAGTCTCTCAATGAGAGATGTTACTGGTGCCCGCTTGAACAAATGGATGAGCAATGGGATGACAGTGACAGTGACAGTGAAATAGCAAGAGTGAGAGCAAGGAAGAGAGGAGAGTGACTGGGCTAGCACCCAACCATCTTGTAGCTGCCCCTCATAGCACTGTCCTTGAGAGAACTGTGAGAATGACTGTTACAGATTAAACCTGTATCACAAGCTCTATTGGCAACATCTGCTTTGTAAAATCCCAAGAAGTAAGGGAACCAGGACCTTTGCTGTGGCTGTGTGCGTGCCCTATAATGATGACTGCACATCCTTTACTCTAGCGAAACCAACCTGAAAGTAAAGCAAGCCATCACAGTCACTGCTGAACTGGAAGGAGACATGAACCTGCTGTCTACCTTTGATGGTGAGTTTTAGGTAAAAAGTTTGCTTACCCAATCTTTTTTTCTTAATAGAAAAAATAGTCTAGTTAAAATAATTACTATCTAGACAGTGAATTTTATATAACCAACTAAAAATAATATGCAAGTTTATTGACCTGAAAAAATTATAGCATGTTAGTAAGAGGGCTCAGATTATAATAAATGATGCATGGTCTGTGTAATATACATTTGTTTTTTTTTCTATTTTCTTTTTTTTGACAGAATAAATTATTTATTCCCATGGTAATTAAAATAATTATAAGTAAATTACAACAAATATATTTCACTTTTTTCTTTCTTTCTTTCTTTCTTTCTTTCTTTATTTATTTTTGCCCCAATTTCATTTTTTATTTTTTATTTTTTTATTTTTGTGTGTGTGATATACATTTGTTTTTATAAACATGTTTATGAGTACATGTATGAGAAAAATTTGGAGGAGATATTCAAGAAAGTTAATAACAGTTCTAGTCGATGGGTGAGTTTTACTATTTAGCCTCCTAGTATATATAATTATGAAGAGCCTATTTTACCTTACTAATTAGGATAAAGTCCAATTATTCTCATTTTGCAAAAGGAAATAAGGTTTTCTTTAAGAAACTTAAAAAATTTGTTTCCAATTTCAGAGCTCATATGACCTGATAGTGACAAGTTGTCACTATCCCTGCATGATACTTGAGACTTGCAGATTTACTCTTCTTTTATCTATCTATCTATCTTGAAGAAGCCAGGCTAGTGAAATTGGGAAGCTACTAATAGAGGATAGGAAAAATATGTATATTATTTTTGAAAGAAGGATGTTCTTTCCTTTGTATGTAAAGCTTCCTGTAGAAAAAAAAAGCCTGAGATTACAGAACCAGGATTCTTTCTCTTTAATTCTTTCTCTTTAATTCTCTTTAATTCTTCAGGAGAAGTGAATTGCGAGGCTCCCAATAACAAGTTGGACAGATTCACGGGAACACTGAATTATGAGGGAAAGAGCTACTTCCTGAACTACGACAGGATGATATTACGAGGCTGCGTCATCAGGAATACAACTTGGTGCTATGGCTTGGTGATTTTCACTGGTATGACTCTCTGGAGCAGAGCGCCCCAGCCTGCTGGAGTATATTTGTGGCCAAGTTGTGGGAACTTAGAATGTAGGACTGCCACTCACACATGTATATAAATTGCATGTATATAGTGCATACTTATGTTGTTTATGACATTGTGATCAGTAGGCCTATAATACATAAATGATGTGTGTGTACATATCAATGACAGTGCGACAGTGCTGCAGTGTACATATCAATGGAAAGAGGACAGAGAAATTGCTATTTACACTTTCTTCTAAACCTCTTAAATTTGCTCTACAGTGACATCTTTGGTCAATAATTTCCAATACTCAATACTCAGTGGCTGTGAAAACCTCTACTTTCTGCCTATCATAAAGAAATGCAGAATCTCTGTCTCTCAGTCCCAGAGAAGTCTCAGCTTCCCTTGTGCAAATCACTCCATTTCCATTTCCTTTTTCTCACTCTCATTTAGAAATTTTAAATGTAGCCTTTTCAAATAGTGAATTTTCTCAGAAGAAGATAGAGTCTCTCTCTCTCTCTTTTTTTTAAGAACATTCTCTCTGGATTCTTTCTTTTTTTAAAAAAAATTTTATTGAATCACCGTGAGATAGTTACAAGCTTTCATGTTTTGGTTACAATCTCTTTTTTTAAGCCAAATAAACCAGCTGATAAATGAGGGAGAAGCTTGTGGTTATTGTTTCGATTTAACTCTGTGTAAAAAGACTAGACTCCAAACTGCTACAAAGATAGGTACCAGGCATTTATCTACTTTGCAGTAATATTAATTATTCCTAGATGCATTTTAAAGTTATTCGACTTATTGCCATTAACTATGAGCCTTTCCTCCAAGGTGTGGCATTGAAAATAATTAGGTAACCACAAAGGTCCATTTTCATTCAATTTCAAGACTATGGATATATTCAATAATTATAAAAGTTGATGTTTCCCTGTTTCATTTAGGGCCAGACACTAAATTAATGCAGAATAGTGAAAGTTGCTCCTTTAAACGAACACACATGGACCATCTCATGAATATCCTTGTTCTCTGGGTAAGTTAAAGATTTTTTTCTGTTTCTTTATAAATAGATACATTTTCCTACCTTCATTGTAGTCACTGGCACTTCCAGCTTGGAATTTAGGTCTTTTCTAAGTTTCAAGCAGTTTTAGGATGCCACATTCTATTGCTAAAGTAGGAAAGAACACAGCCATTTATAAGGGAATCTTTATACCTCTCTTACAAAGGCTACTTACAGTTTAAAATTTACTACATTATTAGTGACAGCAGAATGGATAAAGGACCCCTGATTTATTTTTATTTTGGGTTTTTTAAATTGAATCACCATAAGATACACAGTTACAAAGTTGTTTATGATTGAATTTCTCATAGAATGTTCCAATACCCATCCCTTCACCAGTGTACATTTCCCACCAGCAGTGTGGCCAGTTTCCCTTCCTTATTTTTATTTTCTATTATTTGGGTTGCTGGGAGTGGGGATGGGCCATACCCAGCTATGTTCAGGACTTACTGCTAGCTCTATTCTCAGGAATCACTCTTGACAGTGTTTGGGAGACCACATGCAATACTGGTGATCAAAGTTGTGTCAACCTTGGGGCTGGAGAGATAGTGTAGAGGGTGGAGTGCTTTCCTTGCATGCGTCAGACAGACTTGGTTTAATCCCAGCATCCCATACGATCCCCCAAGCACTGCCAGGAATGATTACTGAGTGCAGAGCCAGGAGTGACCCCTGAGCATCACGTAGTGGAGCCCCAAAACAAAACAAGCAAAATGTCGGGTCAGTCTCGTACAAGGAAAGCACCTTGTCCCCTGTCCTATCCAGCCCCAAGGACCCTGCTTTAGAAATTAGGACACATTTGTATTTTATCACAACTAGTTTTACTCATGACCTCTTGAATAAAACCTTAGTAAACGAGTAGCAACTAACCATATTAACATCTTACTTAAATAGATTATTTTCTAGCTTCATTTCCTTAGAGGAACATAAGTTCTACTTTAGGAAGAACAGAGGAAATTAAGTGAGCTTTGTTCTGGTCTCCTAATTTTTTTTTTTGGTTTTGGGGTCACAACTGTCGATGCTCAGGGGTTACTTCTGGTGCTCTGCACTCAGGAATTTCTCCTGGTGGTGCTCACCGGACCATATGGGATGCTGGGAATCGAACTCGGGTCAGCCTTGTGCAAGGCATATGTCCTACCCGCTGTGCTAATAGCTCCAGCCCCTCTCCAAATTCTTATGTTACTGCTTCCAAAAAGAAGTTTCCCCTTTATATGTCCTATAAGATTTCACTTGGAAATAACATATTTGGCTGCTAAGAAATGAAAATGTAAAAGCACTGTAACATGATAATCCATTTTGATAATATAAGTTTAAAATGAAAAATAATTATTTCCATCCAGACATATAGAGATTCCCTTTAATTTTTTTAGATATGAATGACTTGTTTCTTCAGTTTTTTGTATAACTGAGCAGTTTCATGCCTCCAAACTTAAAATTTTATGACTTTTTTATACCAAAATTTTTAATTTATTCATTGTATTTTCCCAGGGGAAAAGAAAAGGAATGGGAAATAAATCAGCATGTATGTAACAAAATGATAGCAAATGAGAAAGGAAGTGACAAATACAGCAAAACTAGCCATTAAATAATTATTTCCCAATAATTGGGTCACCAAAGCCCATGGGCTTCAGTCTCCTGTAGTTAAGAGATGAGAGAAGGGGATCAGGAAAGAAAAGACATATATGCTTCCTGACTCCCCTGCCCTCTCCCCATAAAATTTTATGACTTTTTCAATTATAACTTCCCATCTTATCTACAACCTAACTTATCTACAATCTAATTTATCTACAATCTAACTTTAGTTCTATTATCACTGTCCACAGCTCTGTATTTTTTTCTATCAATTTTATATCCTTATATTGAACGTATGGGCTGGAGCACAGCGGGTAGGGCGTTCGCCTTGCACACAGCTGACCAGGGTTTGATTTCTCCTTCCCTCTCAGAGAGCACGGCAAGCTACTGAGAATATCTCAGCCACACGACAGAGCCTGGCAAGCTACCCATGGTGTATTTGATATGCCAAAAACAGTAACATCAAGTCTCACAACAGGGACCTTACTGGTGTCCACTTGAGCAAATCGATGAGCAACAGGATGACAGTTGACAGTGACAGTGATATTGAGCATATAAATGACATCGTCCATCCTTTTCATTCATATTTGTTTCACTTCATTTAATTCCTTTCCATTTTGCTGCGAATTGCAAAATTTTTATCTTTTTATAGTCAAATAGCATTCCAGGGTACCACATAGTATCAGTCATTTATCAATAGCACTTCAATCGCTTTCATATTTTCACTATTATAAATAAATAATAATGCATTTGAGAGTCTCTTGCCCGCACGCCTGGCTGCCTTCCCCGGGGTCTCTCGGAGGGGATGGGCTCCAGCTTCCCTCCCCACCCCGAGCAGAGCTACAGGCGGCCGAAGACCACCAGAACATAGCCACGGCCATGCTCGAGGCCCCTCTCCACACATTTGGACAGGCCTCAAGCATGAAGGTACCGGCAGAGGAACCCAGGTGTGTGTAATCCCATCAACCGCCAACATCCAGAGATTTAAAAGCAAGCTCTCAGAAGCAATATCTTGTAGCCTACTTCTCCCTCTGGGAGAAACTGGCAAGCTTCTGAGAGTTTCCTGCCCACATGGGACAGCCTTGCAAGCTTCCCATAGTGTATTCATATGCTAAATCCAGTAACAAGCTGGATCTCATTCCCCTGACCCTGAAAGAGCCTCCAGTGCAACATTGTTGGGAGGGCAGAGTCGAGAGAGACTTCTAAGATCTCAGGGAAAGGAGGAATTGAGAGGTTACTGAGCCCACCCAACAGAGGGCAAGAGTTTCCAGCACTTTTGTTGTTGCCGCTCTTGAGGCAAGCCATTCTACAGATGTGAGATATTTTGTGGTTTTATTTTGCATTTCTTTGATGATCAGTTATAGTAGGCATGTCAGCTATCTATATTTCCTCTTTAGAGAAGTCTTTATTCCATTTTTCTGCTATTTTAAAAATTGGGTTGCTTGTTTTTTGTTGATGGACTAGAGCGACAGCACAGCGGGAGGGTGTTTGCCTTGTATTCAGCCAACCCGAATTTGATTCCTCCATCCCTCTCGGAGAGCCCGGCAAGCTACCAAGAGTATCTGCCCCGCATGGCAGAGTCTGGCCAGCTATCCGTGGCGTATTCGATATGCCAAAAACAGTGACAACAAGTCTCAGAATGGAGATTTGCTCTGGAAAATCGATGAACAATGGTACGACAGTGCTACAGTGCTAGTGTTTTTTGTTGTTAGCCATGAGTTTTCATTTTCTCTATCCCTTAGACTGAAAATTCAAAAATACCTTTTCTTTACATGTTCTTTCTTACAATGGTTAATATGTGAACTATTAATTGCCTGTTCTCCATTATTTATTATGGAGAAGGTCAAATTTCTTTTTCTAAATTTTTTTGCTCAGGCAGAGCCTGGCAAGCTACCCGTGGCGTACTCGATATGCCAAAAACAGTAATGATAGGTCTCATTCCCCTGACCCTGAAAGAGCCTCCAATCATTGGGAAAAACAGTAAGGAGAGGCTGCTAAAATCTCAGGGCTGGGAAAAATAAAGATGTTACTGGTGCCCGCTTGAGTAAATCAAGGAACAACAGGATAGCAGTGTGTGTGTGTGTGTCTGTGAATTTTTTTTGAGTTAAGTAAATAGGGTTTTAGAAAATTAGGAATGTTTATTTAGCTTGAGACAAGAAAGTACCCTCTATCTACTACCAGCTATTGCTGTTGGAACCAGGTGACATTCCTAATTTATTTTTCTTTTTTGGCCACACTGGCAATGCTCAGACAGAGAAACCTCTGGCTCTGAATCACTCCTGGCAGTGCTCAGGGCACCATATGGGATTCTGGGGATCAAACCTGGGTCAACCGTGTGCAAGGCAAACACCCTACCCACTGTACTATCATTCCAACCCCCCAAATTTGTTTCCCATAGATGCTGAAGACCATGAGGGGCTATACCTATCAATTCTTGGAAGGCCAATTGATGCTAGGAATTAAACCTGAATCTCTGTGCATGCCAGCCTTAAGCTGGCTCCTCAGCTTGCAGGTTTCTTTTTCTTTTTTTTTTTTAAGGCATGCTCTTTTTTTTATTTTTTTATTTTTTTAAAAAATTTTATCACCATGTGGAAAGTTACAGAGTTCTCAGGTTTATGTCTCAGTTATACCATATTCAAACACCATCCCTTCACCAGTGCCCATATTCCACCACCAAAATCCCCGGTATGCCCCCCGCCCCCCCACCCAACTGTATAACTGATGAATTTCACTTTATTTTCTCTTCACCTTGATTACGTTCCATATTTCAACACAAAACTCACTATTGTTGTAGGAGTTATATCTCCAAACAAGATAACCCTAATAAGGAGGCATTTGATAATTAGTTTTCCATTCAAAGATTGTATGTTTTCAGGTTTTAGAAAAGGTTGCGCAGCTGCATAAGCGGCCGCGCGGCTCAGATGTGTCCCAGTCCCAAATCCTGGAGCCGTGTTAGTTGCTGCTCAGTGTCGCCAGGGCTCCATCTGGAGAAGGTGTGCTGGCGGCACCTCCTCCTTCCGGCCCCCCGGTGTTGCTGGCCCCGATTCGGGTCCGGAGCATTGTCTGGGCCACGTTGCTCACCAGAATGCCTGCCGCTTCTCTGTGGATTGTGGCATCAAGATGGCGCCGAGGGTGGATCGAGGGCGTGACTTCTGGCAGCTGGGACCACTTGGAGTTTTGGGCTGGCGCCGCCCCACTCCAGTGGGTTTTGGGCTGGCGCCGCCCCACTCCAGTGAGCTTGCAGGTTTCTTAATGAGGCAAGTAGTCACTGTTGAGAATATAGGAAGGCTGATACACGTAGACAAATAGACCTTTGATGATAATGGGTATTGATGCTTGAATCTTGCTCAAATAGACCAAATAGACTTATCCACTTGAGTGCCATACCCAGTTCTTATATATTATTGGTAATTGTCATAATATCTGACACAAAATGGTCACATGATATATAAACTCAACAAGTAAGACTTGCTGAGTTAATGAGTCATAGAATTCTCTTCAACATGATATTACTGTGGAGTTTTACTTCTGACATTTCTCTTTCCTATAACTCAGTTTTGCTAATTTATAAAGAAGGTGGGAAAACTTCTTGAATTTCTTTATGTTCATGGATATAGCAAAGTTGCAAATAATCAAAACCAGCCAGATGTTTATATTTGTATATGTACTTTTATTTATTAATCACTTATATTTTCTATATATTTAGTCAAACTTTTCCATTTTTTTCTGATAGATTATTTTCTCTCAGGGGAGACAGAACTAAAATGCATTACTGGTTTGTTTAACTTGGAACATTAATCACACAAAATCACAATTTCTTGATTTCTTTTATTTTCTGTCCTTCTGTCCTTCCTTTTCTGTATAATCCTCCCTTGATTTATTTTATTTTCTGTCCTCCTCTAAAGGAAGAAGAAGGACTCCTCTCTCTCTAGCACTGGGATCAAGGTTGATCTAGGCATCCCCCTTTACTACAATTCCTTATCGGGTATTCTGTATACCACAGATAAGTGAAAATCATCCTATATTTGTATTTCTTCTGGGTGACTTCACTCAGCATGATATCTTCCAGTTCTAACCAGGTTGCAGCAAATTGCATGACTTCATCGTTCTTGCAGCTGCATAGTATTCTATTGTGTAAATATCCCACATCTTCATAATTCATCAGTTGTTGAACAACTATATTCCATATTGGTTCCTTTAGTATTCAGTGCAGCAATGAATAAGGATGTACCTGTATCTTTTTGAGAGACTGCATTTTTTTTTATTGTTGAATCACTGCGAGATACAGTTACAAAGCTTTCATGATTGAGATTCAGTCATACAATGATTGAACACCCATTTCTCCACCAGTGAACATTCTCCACGACCAATGTCCACAGTATCCCTCCTGCCACTCCACTCCACCTCCTGCCTATATGGCAGACAATTTCCTTCTTACTTTCTCTCTCTACCTTGGGGCATTGTGGTTTGTAATACAGATTCTAAGAGGCCATCATGTTTGATCCTTTATCTACTTTAAGCACACATCTCCCATGCCAAGCGATCTCTCCAACCATCATTGACTTAGTGATCCCTTCTCTATTCCAGCTGCCTTCTCATCCAGCTCATGAGGCAGGCTTCCAACCATGGAACAATATTCCTGGCCCTTGTGTCTACTATCCTTGGATGTCAGCTTCATATTATGTTATTTTATATTCCACAAATGAGTGCTGTCATTCTATGTCTGTCCCTCTCTTTCTGACTAATTTCACTTATCATGATACCCTCCATGTCTATACACTTACAAGTAAATTTCATGACTTCATTTTTCCTAACAACTGCATAGTATTCCACTGTGTACATGTACCAAAATTTCTTTAACCAGTCGTCTGTTCTCAGGTACTCAGGTTATTTCCAGATTCTGGCTATTGTACACAGTGCTGCAATGAACACACAAGTGCAGATATTTTTTCTACTGTGCTTTTTTGAACCCTCAGGATATATTCCCAGAAATGGTATTGCTGCTTCATATGGAAGCTCAATTTCTAATTTTTTGAGGAATGCCCATATTGTTGGAGCAATAGCACAGTGGGTAGGGCATTTGCCTTGCACGTGGCCGACCTAGGTTTGATTCCTCCATCCCTCTCTGAGAGCCCAGCAAGCTACTGAGAGTATCCTGCCCGCATGGCAGAGTCTGGCAAGCTACCCATGGCATATTCAATATGCCAAAACAGTACCAACAAGTCTCACAATCGAGACATTACTGGTGCCCACTCGAGAAAATCGATGAACAATGGGATGACTGTGCTAAAATAGTTTTACATGATATTGTCAAAGAACTTCTGCCTTGTATTAATCAAGGAATAAAATTAACTGAAGGAATAAAATCTACTCCAGCAACCTATCCTTTCAAACTGCTCTTTTTTGAGAGGTTGGGAGAATAGTTGGGGATAGGCTGCATGCCAAGTGGTACTCAGGGGCACTGGAAATCAAATCCAGGCTCCTTGCATGCAAAGCATGTGTTCCTTTCCTTTGAGCTATCTATATGGCCCATTAATCATATTTTTTAATGAACTCAAGGGTAATTAGGAACACAAAAGTGGAAGGTAAGAATGAATATGTGGGGGCCACTGATATAACTCAATGGTAGAACACTAGCCTTGCATGTGTTATTGTAATTTATTAAAAAAAACAGAATATTGTATTTATTAAAAAAAAACAGAATAACTGACCCCAGAGGAAACAAATTATATTTTATGGAATAAAAAATAACTTTCATGGTGAGAGTCCAATCTTCACAGAATTGTGAACTCTTTGAGAATAAGACATTATCTTTTTTCATTTGATTATTTCATTTGTTGTGCAAGAGATTTATAATGAGGAAACACTGCCTGTTTATTGACTAGTTGATGAGGGCAAAAGTCTTTAAGGAAATAGTCCTGCTAATAAATGAAAAAGAAACTTTGATTTTAAAAAAATGCCATGCACAATAGAAAACAAATTGTCTAATGTTGCGTTTTCGGCAGATTTGAGTGTTGGGGTAAAATCTCAAATAATAATGATGGGTCTGGTGTCAAAATATTGAATGTAATCAAAATAGCGAGAGAGTAACGTGGAAACCATCTGCACACAGGTAGGGGGAGGATGTGGGATGGGGGGTATATTGGGGTTTTTGGTGGTGGAAAATGTGCACTGGTGTAAGGACAGGTGTTTCATCATTGTATGACCAAGACTTAAACCTGAAAGCTTTGTAACTGTCTCACGGTGATTCAATAAATAAAATAAATGAATAAATAATTTTTTAAAAATAAAAAAATAAAATGTAACCAAAATTGCCATGCACTATTTACAATAGCTAGAATCTGGAAGCAACCTCAGACAACCCAAGAACAAATGACTGGATTAAAAACAAAAAACAAACAAAAAAAACCTATGGTATATCTACACAATGGAATACTACACAGCCACCAAGAAAAGTGAAGTTATGAAATTTGCTTATAAATGGCTGGACATGGAGAGTATCATGCTGGGTGAAATGAGTCAGAAGGAGAGGGATTGACATAGAATGATTGCACTCATTTGTGGAATATTTTTTTTAAAGTATGAAACTAGTACCCAAGGACAGTAGAATCAAGGGCTTGGAGAACTGGTCCACAGTTGGTCCAAGTTGGCAGGTGGGTTGGGGTTGAGGGCAGTTAGGATAGAGAAGGGACCACTGTGACAATGTATGACAATGGTAGTTGAAACAATCACTCTGGACAAGAACTGAGTGCTGAAAGGTAAAGGAATATACATGATAAGGTTTCAGGATTACAAACCATGCCCAAAATGAAGGAGACAGGAGGCAGGGAGAGAAGGGGAGAATGGGAGAAGGGGGAAGGGGAAGAAGGAGAGAAGGGGAGAAAGAGAGAGAGGGAAAAGGGGAAAGGGGGAGAGGTAGAGGGGAGATGGAAAGGGGAGAGGGAGAATGGGGAGAGACAGAGAGAGAGAGATGAGATGAGAGACAAGAGATAAAGAGTGAAAAAACTGCTCCATGAATTGGTCCGTGCTAGGAAAGCTGCCTCAAGTGGAGAAGGCAATTGGGATAGAGAAGGAACCACTATGACAAAGTTTGTTGGAAATGATCACTCTGGATAAGAACTGAGTGTTACTGTTTAAATAGCCAGAATCTGGAAAAAACCCGAGTGCCCAAGAACAGATGACTGGTTAAAGAAACTTTGGTACATCTATACAATGGAATACTATGCAGCTGTTAGAAAAGATGAAGTCATGAACTTTGCATATAAGTGGATCAACATGGAAAGTTTCATGCTAAGTGAAATGAGTCAGAAAGAGAGGGACAGAAATAGAAAGATTGCATTCATCTGTGGAATATAAAATAACCGAGTAGAAGACTAACACCCAAGAATAGAATATATAATACAAGGAGGTTGGCTCCATGGCTTGGAAGCTGGTCTCACATGCTGGGGGAAAGGCATCCCGGATAGAGAAGGGAACACCAAGTAAAATGTGGTTGGGGACCCCGCACAAGAAGAGAGAAGCATGCTGAAAGTAGACTAGAGACTGAACACGATGGCCACTCAATACCCCTACACTTAGTTTTCAATTTTGTCTTATTTCTTTGCTGTTTTTCTCCTCCATGTCCTTCTATCCTAATATCAAGATTGATATTGGGGCAGGAGCAATAGTACAGCAGGTAGGGCACTTGCCTTGCACACGGCTAACCCAGGTTCTTCCTGTGGCACCCTCGTATAGTCCCCCAAACCCGCTAGGAGTGATTCCCAAGCAACACCTGCTGTAGCTCAAAAGTTAAAAAATTTTTAACTTTTGACGTATTTTAACATATTTTAGCTTTTAATTTATTTCTAAAACACGCATTTATGGAATTTGATTTAAAATATACCCCTACCGCAACCAGAGCAATAGTACAGCGATTAGGACGTGGCTGTCCCGGGTTTGGTCCCCAGCACCCCAGAGGGTCTCCCTAAGCCCCTTCAAAGTGATCCGTGAACACAGATCTGGAACAGCTCCTCCTGAGCACAGCTAAATGCAGCTCAAAAACCGAGAAGAAAAAAAAATTTCATCTCTTCCTGGCTAACTCTTCTTGGGGCTCCACTAGAATTTTTTTTCTTTTTCATTTTGGGCCACACCTGGCGATGCTCAGGGCTGACTCCTGGCTCTGCACTCAGGAATCACTCCTGGCGGTGCTCAGGGAATCCTATGGGATGCCGGAGATCAAACCCGGGTCAGCTGCATGCAAGGCAAATGCCCTCTGCGCTGTCCAGCCCCAAGAGGTCCCCTTTTAATTGGAACTTTGTCTATAAGGTGAGATTATTTGTAAATTTAATTTTGTATTTGTGTGTGTGTGTGTGCCTGCATGTGCATGTGTATGTGTGCACACGCCACACCCCGCGGTGCTCAGGGGTTACTCCTGGCTTTACACTTAGAAATTACTTCCGGCAGTGTTCAGGGGACCTAGGGATTGAACCAGTGTTGGCCACATGTAAGGCAAATGCCTTATGCATTGTATTATCACTCTAGCCCCTGATTATTTGTAACCTTAACAAGAAATAATAATAATAATAATAATTATTATTATTATTATTATTAAGCTGGGGCGATAGTACAGCGGGTAGGGCATTTGCCTTGTACATGGCTGACCCGGGTTCGATTCCTCCGCCCCTCTCGGAGAGCCCGGCAAGCTACCAAGAATATCCTGCCTGCACAGCAGAGCCTGGCAAGCTCCTCGTGGCATATTCGATATGCCAAAAACAGTCACAAGTCTCACAAAAAATTTTAAAGTTGAGATTATCTGGAATAATCTTGGGTATGCAGAGAGTCTCTTGCCCGCATGCCTAGCTGTCTTCCCCGGGGCCCCTCGGAGGGGATGAGCTCCAGCTCCCCACCCCAAGCAGAGCTCCCGGCAGCCGAAGACCACTGGAACCTAGCTACAGTCATGCTCGAGGCCTCTCTCCACATGTTCGGACAGGCCTCATGCATGAAGGTACCAGCAGAGGAACCCAGGTGTGTGTAATCCCATCAACGGCCAACATCCAGAGAGAGACTTAAAAGCAAGCTCCCAGAAGAGAGCGGCCACTTTGCAGCTGTTCGATATCTTGTAGCCTACTTCTTCCTCTGGGAGAAACTGGCAATCTTCTGAGAGTTTCCTGCCCACATGGGACAGCCTTGCAAGCTTCCCATGGTGTATTCATATGCTAAATCCAGTAACAGGCTGGATCTCATTCCCCTGACCCTGAAAGAGCTTCCAGTGTGACATCGTTGGGAGGGCCGAGTTGAGATAGACTTCTAAGATCTCTGGGAAAGGACGAAATGAGGGGATACTGAGCCCGCCTGAGAAATCAGTGATTAACGGGATTTCGTGATCGTGAATCTTGGGTAGGAAAATAATATCATTTTGATTTTAAGTTTTGCCTCCAGGTTAATTCTCTTTATTCAATTGGAGGGAAATATGTACCTCGTCCTCTTTGGTATCTAAACAGGCTTTTCCAGTCTTGATGACCCCGATGTCTCTTTATTTCTTTTCATTTCTGTTCACTCATTGGTCAGTTTTTTTCTCTAGTGCAATTATTAATTTTATTTGTTTTTGTTTTTGTTTTTTTTTTTGCTTTTTGGGTCACACCCGGCGATGCACAGGGGTTACTCCTGGCTTTACACTCAGGAATTACTCCCGGCGGTGCTCAGGGGACCATATGGGATGCTGGGAATCGAACCTGGGTCAGCCGCGTGCAAGGCAAACGCCCTACCCACTGTGCTATTGCTCCAGCCCCGCAATTATTAATTTTAATACCTGTCAAAGGCAACCTCATACATGAATTTCTAATTTTTTATCTTTTACTTCTCTCAGAGCTAATGACTTTGTTGTCACATGTTTGTCTTTCAGTTTTTATCAGATTTTTACTGTTAGCCTGGCTACTACCTTTTATGCCAATTTCTTTACCACCCACCCATTTCCAATTGTTAAGTCAATATAACACATTTTAGATGTTATTTGAGCAGCAACCTAATGGAGCACTGTTATGGAATGATTGAGTTTGTTTCAAATCTGGCTCAAATCCTGACTCCACTAGTTAGTAGGTACATGACTTTAGATAAAATATTTTTCACTTTTAACATCAAGGTTCTAACCTATTAGTAAAAGAAATGCTATAAATATTGAATTAATATTGAATTAAAAGATTTTATAAAGTTTTTAGCAGATACTTATTTTTAAATTAAGTACATTTATTTAACTTTTGATATATTTAACTTTTGTTAATAAAATTATGTTTTATTTAAATTATATGTATTATCTCCCTTCAAAATCCTAAGGCTGACTCCTGCTGGACTTTCTTTTTGGCCCTGTTTACTAAATCCCAGAGCCTATGAACTTCCCTGCTCTTTAGGAAAAGAGAGAAGCTTTGTCAATATAACACTCCAAAGGTAGAACTGAACTAGCACATGCCTGTGTGATAAAATGTTAATTCTTTTTGTTTGTTTGTTTGTTTGTTTGTTTGCTTGCTTCTAGATTTTCCTGATTTTAGCCTGCATGTGCATTATCCTAGCAATCGGACATGGCACTTGGGAGACCCTAAAAGGCTACCAATTCCAAGGTTTTCTGCCATGGCAAAGATATGTCTCTTCATCAGCAGTTTCTGCTATGCTCATCTTCTGGTCCTATTTCATTATTCTCAACACCATGGTGCCCATTTCCCTCTACGTGAGGTAGGTTTCTTTGATCACCTTGGGTTATGAATAAGGAAAAGGCATCACACTTTTTGCATATTCCTCAATAAAATATGAACATTTAGAAAGTACAGGCTGTGTATTCTTTGATTTCATAGGGTCAGATATGTAAAACACTTTGAAAACTATCAAGAGATTATGTAAATGCTTTCTATATTTAAGTTTTATGCTAGCTACTATGTAGATTATATAGATAGATTGTAGAATTATCCTTGCTCTCAAAATAGAAGAGAATATAATGTAAGAGACTAAATAATACATACAGATACATGAAACCATTAGAAGACATGCATACAAATTTGGTTATGCCAAAGCCCACACCAGGAAACCCTTCAATAAATGAAGAGCTTATAAGACAGATTCAGATATTCACACAAATCAGTTAATTAGAACTCAGAATGCACTTTTCAAAAACAATCTGGCATATGGTTGACAGGTGTAATTTTAACTTGAATTTTGGTTGCTAAAATTTAGAAAATAGAAGGATGTTTCAAAATTTTAAATACGTAATTTGAAATACTGCATTCTGCTCTGGTTCTGTTTGATTCTGATTCTGTTGTGTCCACCAAACCTTTACACATGAATACACTGTCACTTCTTTCCAGGTTTTTTTCCTTGCTGTTTGGGTCACACCTGGCGATGCACCTGGCTCTGGCTCGTGCACTCAGTAGTTACTCCTGGTGGTGCTCAGGGGACTATATGGGATGCTGGGAATCGAACTCGGTTCAGTTACATGCAAGACAAACACCCTACCTGCTGTGTTATCACTCCAGCCCCTCTTTCCAGGTTTTTTAACCCTTGTACTGTGGTATTCCAACCTGAAAGTTTCCTTATGTAACAAAATTATCTTATTAGTCAATAGATATAAAGTATCTGCTATGCACCAAGTCCTACATTAGAAACATAAATAAATGAGACTAATAGCCAAGGACAGAAAAACAAAACAAAACAAGCCAGGAGGACTGGTCCAGATTGGAAGCTTGCCTTATGTATGTGGGGTGGGAGAGAGGGCAATTAGGATAGAGAAGGGGCCAACATACAATAATAGTTGGAAATGGTCACTCTGGACAAGAATTGAGTGCTAAAAGTAGATGAAGGTATGAAGATATCTTTCAGTATCTGTATTTTAAACTATAATGCCCAAAAGTAGGAGAGAGAGAGAGAGAGAGAGAGAGAGAGAGAGAGAGAATGCTTGCCATAGAGGCAGGTAGGTGCAGGGGGCAGGGGTGGGAGGGTAACTGGGGACATTGGTGGTAAGAAATGTATACTGGTGAAGGGAGGGTGTTGGGACATTATATGACTGAAAAACCCAATCATGAACAACTTTGTGACTGTATCTCACAATGGTTCAATTAAAAAATTAATTAATTAAGATATTCAAAATTTTTAAAAAAGAAAAGAAAGAAGCATGAATAAGATAGGTATTTGTCTAGAGAAGCTTGAAAAATAACTAATGACACAGCAAGTTTAATAATTATGTTACAATATGAAAATTATATAATATGTATTTGCATGCTATGGGAGTCCTGTCTGGAGAATAGTTCCCTCTGGAAAATGACATTATAATCACTTTGATGAAAAGGGTAGACAAGATGAAAATAGAAACCAAGATTCCAAATCGAAAGATTAGCATGTATAACAATTTGAAAATTTTTAGATGTGAACTGATAATAGTGAGTAGTTAGATTAAGGTACTAGATAGTAATTTAGGGTAAAATCCAGAGAGATTGCAAGTCCAAGCAGTTTGGATTTTATCCTCAAAGGCAGCAAAGATATGCTTATTTTGGTGAAAGAAAGAATGTATTTAAATTTTTTTAATTTGGAAAGATTGTTAAGGTGGTAAGTATGGGAAAGGAAGGGAGTGGTTAAGACAACATTTGAAGACCAGCATAGTCAATATTTTGAGCCTACGCACCTCTACCCTCTCTCTCCTCAAACAAACAAACAAAAATTCATGTCACTCAGTACAATACAGCTGGCTCAGATAGGGATTACTTACAAATCTAAACCAACATTCTGTGACCATTCTTTTGTCCATGGCTTGGTACTGATCCACAGGCATGGAAAGGTTGAAATCACTAGTCTACCAACTATAATGTGTTATTTTAGACAAAAGAAAAGTAAGAAAGAGACAAGAAGGGAAATTCAGATAAAATGGGGAATAAAGGAAAGTGGTGAAAACTGGAGGGGAAGAAAGAGGCTATCCCATAGGCAGGCTGACTGTCTGGAGATTTACGAGTCAAATTCTATAAGCTATTTCTGATTTCCACGGCTCTCCTGCTTCTGTAATAAAGAAATACTGACTGCTTCAAATTCCTTTCTATTCCCCACTGTATTTGTATGACAGTATAATCTTTTAATTAAGTTAAGGCAGCCATTTATAAAGTTTCATAAAATTAAACTTTTATAAACTTTTTAAAAGTCAGCTCTTGGGCTGGAGCGGTAGAACAGTGGATAGGGCATTTGCCTTGCCTGTGGCCAACCCAGGTTCAACCCCCAGAATCCCATTTGGTCCCCCAAGCACCCCCAGGAGTAATTCTGAGTGCAGAGCCAGGTGTGACCCAAAAAAGCCAAAAAAGAAAGAAAAAAGTTAGCTCGTAATTACTTTCAACACTGTAGAAATTTAAAACATTCCCCATATGAATTTTGGCAAAAGAAAAGAGTAAAAGGAGATATGCCTCAACAAATTTAATCTAGTATATTTGGATCTAAATGATGAAATTTGTGATAATAGATAAACTCAGAATTACAATGTGTTGACCTCGAGGAAGTTACTCTGATTTTTAGATGCAGGGCCTTGCTATCACAGAAATGATAAGAAGGAAATCAGGATGATGTATTTACTTGTCCTTTTCTTGCTTTCTTCTTAGTGTTGAGATAATAAGATTGGGTAACAGTTACTATATCAACTGGGATCGGAAAATGTATTGTGTGCCAAAGAATATACCAGCACGGGCTCGTACGACCACCCTTAATGAGGAGCTAGGCCAAGTTCAATATATATTCTCCGACAAGACAGGAACCCTGACTCAGAACATCATGGTTTTCTCCAAGTGTTCTATTAATGGGATATCATATGGTATGCATGCCTTCCTCCTAGGGAAATTCCACTAGAACTTTTGTGCATATTGTTTTCAAGGATAATCTAAGTCTACATCTATACAACTCTGAAATTAATATTTCTCTTTTATTTACATAAGCTTCTATATTTACTAAGATCACCCTTCAGTCTAATTGAATATTTGTTTTACAACTTATAATCGCAATTCTTTAGACACTGGAAATACCAAGGTGTTTAAGACTTAATCTCTGTCTTCAAGGAATTCCCATTATCAGAAATATCAGTTCACTCTTCTTAAATCAAGTGGAGACCACAAATCAATGAAGATGCTGATCTAACTCCCCCTCGGAACAATAAACAGACTTTGAAGACGGCTTCAAAGAATAGTCAGAATTTGATCAGTGCTTCCTACACTCAAATTATTCATCTATGTCATAGCTTAACCATGCACTTGTTTTTGTGATAGTGTTATATTCTGATGGTCTGAACATTCATGCCCAGATGCTAAGGAACAAAAGGAGGTGATCATATCTAGAGGATATGCAGTATTTCATGAGTGATGAAAAACTTTCAAACTAGAGAAATATGTTAGTTATACAACATAGTAAAGACATTAAATACCCCTGCACTCTATATTTTTAACACATTGAGCACAGATTGCAATGTCACACATGTGTTAAATGGTGAGTTTTATGTTGTGTAAATGTATTTTTTAATAAATTAAAAATCATTTTAGTGGCTGGAGAGATAGTACAGCTGGTAGGGCACTTGCTTTGCATATGGCCAACTTGGGTTCAATCCCCAGTACCTCATATGGTTTCCAGAGCCCCACCGGTAGTGATCCCTAAGTGCAGAGCCAGGAGTAAGCCCTGAGCACTACTGACTGTGGCCCAAGAACCAAAAATAAATAATTTCTTTTTAAATGTTTAAATATAGATAACTCTAATATTTATTTTCCCCTGACAACCAAGTTTTTCCTATGTATAAACTATGAAAGTTGATTTTCAGAGGATTTCAATTGAATGAGGATCTTAATTCTCTGACTTGCTGTGAAACTGTCCCAGGTGCTTCTGAGTTTGGCATCAGTCATCCATCCCTATTCTGTCCCTTCCACTCCTGCAGTACCGTCTGCTGCACTATCTTTTTTGTTTGTTTGTTTGTTTTGTTTTGGAGGTGGGGACATTGGGCTACATCCAGTGATGCTCAGGGTTAGTCCTGGCTCTACACTCAGGAATTGCTCCTGGTGATGCTCAGGAGACCATGTGGGGTGCTGGGGATCAAACCCGGGTCAACCACATGGCAAGGCAAATGCCCTACGTACTGTACTATCTCTCTGGCCCAGCTGCTGCACTGTCTTTATCCCCTAAACATTTAACACACTTTTCATATTTCTTCTAGGTAAATTTTCTGATTGTAGGGATTTTCTGAAGTCTCTGTAGATCCATGACTAACCCCTGGTATTGTCATTTCAAGGGAAAAAGTTAGGGCCTAACTTTACTCTTGACTTAGGGAAAGGAGCAGACTGGAGCCATTGAGGGCTTAGGGAATTTTTGAGTCTGCTTGACTACAAATCTAGTTTGATAGAATCAAAAGGGGGAAAGCCTCCTTTAAATTACTATATGACCCAGTGATTACTTATTTATTTAAATTTGGATTTCAATGGTGTTGCTCAGGGGTTACTCCCTGGCTCTGTGTTTGGTGATCACTCCCAGAAGTGCATGGAGAGCCAGGTGGTACTGAGGCCTCCCACGTGTGTTGAACCATTTCTCCAGACCCTGTTCCTAAATTTCTACCAAAATAATTGAAAACACAGATTCAAGTTGCCAGTGTTCATTGCAGCATTTCAGAATAGCCCAGTCTGTAACCCACTGGCAGAGCGCTTGCCTTACATGTGTGAGGTCCCTGAATTCTACCCATGGCAACACCAAAACAAAACAGAACAAAAACATATAAACAGAGGAGTCCAAATGTAGAAATGACTCATGTACCTTATCGGCAGATAAATGATAAAACAACTTTTATCTTATGGTATTACTTATATCAGACAATATCACTGTTATACGAAGTAATGAAGCTTTTTGACCCAGGCCACAACATGGATAAATAGTGAAAACATTTTACTAATTGAAATAAACTAGACATAAAAGAAATAACGATTCAACTTACATAAAATATCTAGACTAGACAAATTCAGACAAAAAAGTAATTAGACACCAAGGGGTGGGGATAGGGAGAAATTAAATATTTCTGCCTAGGATGCTGAAAAAGTTGCAGAAATATAAAATGATAATAGTTTCACAATACTGTCAGTGTAATTAATGCCACTGAACTGTATACTGAAAAATGATTAAAATTTGAGCAGCAGAGTGATAGTACAGTGGTTAGGACATTATCTTGCATGCAGCTGACCCAGGTTGAATCCCTGGCCGCCATGTGGTCCCCCAAGCCATCAGGAGTGATCCCTGAGCACAGAGCCAGGAGTGAACCCTTATGACTGCTGGGTGTGGCCAGAAAAAAGATTAAAATGAGAAATTTTAGGTATATGTTTGTAATTGTATTTTTTTAAGTTTAACTCTTCTTTAAGACCCATTCCACTGCTCTGTCTCTTAACCAACAGGTGCTGACAAGGATGAAGTGACGAATACTTATGAGGTGAGTGATTACACCCCTTAGTGAGATGCTTGCAGAAACTGGTGAGACCATAGCTACACAGAAGGATTTTTAATACAAATTGAGACTCCTTAGTGTCTGTAATATTAAAGCTCTTACTAGTTTCATAATCTCAGAAATTTATTTATAAATGACAATGTTTAATTTTAGAGGATTTGGATTTGTGCTTTAAAATAAATATATCTATTGATCTTTCTGTTTTAAAAAATATGTGGGGAGTCTTGAGATGACTGAGCAGCAAAAAGCTCCTGTCTTTTAAGCATTGAGTTGTAAGTTTAGTCCCCAGTTCAACCCACATGTGTCAAGTACCATCCCTGCCACTTTGCTCTCTGGCACTCCCCCATAGTTAATTATAAAATAGCTCACTATCAGAAAAAATTCTCAGTAGAGTATGAAATCTGGGGCCGGAGCGATAGCACAGCATGTAGGGAGTTTGCCTTGCACGCGGCCGACCCGGGTTCAATCCCCGGCATCCCATATGGTCCCCCAAGCACTGCCAGGAGCAATTCCTGAGTACAAAGCCAGGAGTAACCCCTGAGCATCGCTGGGTGTGACCCAAAAAGCAAAAAAAAAAAAAAAGAGTATGAAATCTTCATGCACAGCCAGAGGTATGTGAGCACTGCAACTGAAGTGTGTGATCCCCAGCAACCACCACACCTAAAAGGTTTGCAAGCACCATAGCCAGGATTTCAAACCCTGAATGCATACATGTGCAAGCCTCTTGAAGGGTCCAGTCCCTGGAAAACACCAAACCATGTGACTCCTGACATGCAGCATCACAACCAAGAGTATGTACCACAGCCAAGCATGTGTCTGATCCCTGGTCATTTCAATAACAGAAGAAGGGTAGGGGGAAATCACCATCACCATCATCATTGTCATCATCATTCTTGGGTTATGGATGAGGCTCAGTGATAGAGCACATGTATTACATGCATGATGCCCTAGGTTCAGTCTCCTTGCATCACAAACAAAACAAACAACAACAAATGTCCCACACTACTTCTCCCACTCCTCCCCCCTCACCCCACCACCTAAAAACCAAAGCAGGAAGGAAGGGAGAGAAAGAAAGAGGGAGGGATGAATAAAAATAGATAGCTCACTAAAAAAATTCCAAACAGCATACAGATCTGTGAGGAAGAAAGTTCAAATAATTTGATCCTGTGACCAGGGATATAGTACAGGGTTAGGCCTCCAAGGCCATACCCAGTGGTCCTCAGGGACTACCAGGTGACTTTCAAATCCATATATCCAAGGAACCATTCAACGCTCCCTCCCCAGTCATCACCAAGGCAAAAAAATAATATAAAATTTTTTAGAGCTAGGAATGTGGATCAGTAGTACCTCACATGTCTTAGGCCCTGGGTTTGAACCCCAGCACACAATACATACATGCATATACATAGATACTATTTATAGCTGTATCACAGCATCTCAAAGAATTCTCCCAATTGTCACCTCTATTCTCCATTCTGAACCCACTTCCTCTCATCTGATATCTCAAATGCGATTTCTATCCTTTTGGCTCGTAACTGGACTTGCTTTTATACTTTGTTTAATTGATTGTTTGGCTTTCAACTTTAGTTATCTACAAGAATATTCTTACTGTCCATTCAGGACTAAATTTGAAAATATAAATTTATTCTTAAATCCTTCTCATTCACTGCTCATAATCCTGGCATGTCAATTCAGGCCCACAGTGTTTTCAAACCACCTCTTTGTATTTATGAAGAAATCGATTATGTTAGCAGATCAAGAAAACGTTTAAAATTAAGTCTGTGAACAACAGGAATATTCTGAATCCTCCTTGTTATAAAGCTTTACTTCTATATTGCAAATACTGCAAATTGCTGGTCTCCCTGAGGGTTTTAAAAGAGTAAGACAACATGGTGATATATTTTACCTATGAGTAAAATATAGGTTTTACTTTCCCAGCTCCCAGAGGCTAGCCAGAGATAAGACTTTTTCCAGAAACTGTTTACTAATAAGGAACAATAAGGATCCTCAGGTTTGACTATCATGAATTTGAAGGAAAGACTCAAAAATATTCAGTGATCATTCAGCATAGTTGGGGAAGAAAGTGGGCAACGGGCTAATTGTACTTCCTGACTTGTCTTCTGTGGAGCTACCAAGGCCATTTATCTTGCGTAACTTTTCCCATACTCCTAAGAGTTCTCTTCACATTCTAGATATTTTTTGTTTTGTCCTATTCTAAGTATTGATAAGTTTCTTCTCCCTTACATATTACAGAAAACAGAAAAGATCAACTTCTCCTTCAGCAGACTAGCTGATCCTAATTTTTCTTTTCATGACAAGAGTTTGGCAGAAGCCATACAACAGAAAGATCGCCATGTGTGCTTGTTTTTCCTCTCACTGTCATTGTGTCATACTGTGATGGTAGAAGAGGAAGTGGAAGGTAAGGAGGGGCCTAGATCTCATGGAATGAAACTATGTCCTAGCTTAGGCTGTTTGGAAGAGGGGGTGGTTTGGTGTCATTTGTAATGGTTGATCTAAGAAGGAATACTTCAATAGGAAGTATTCCTCAGCAATGAAATGAATATTCAGTGTAAGTAGTGAGCTTCCATTCATTAGAGATATTAAGATAAAAAACAATCTTTATGGCCTGAAGATTCAGTCATTGGTACTCTCTAAAGAGCTTCAATTTCTTCTTTTCTTTTTTGTTATTATTTTTTCATTTGTGTGTCTGTCTGTCTGTCTGTGGTGTTGGGATCATTCCCAGCACCTCCCACTTACAAGGGAGCTTTTGATATTAGTATGTTCTGTCACAAAGTACACCTGAATTGTACCCTAGATCAACCTACAATTTGATGAGACTTCCTGAAAAATGAGTTGTCATTCTTTTGTCATTTAACAATTTAAAGGTATCCACATAAATCTTAATTTTTTTAGTGTGTAATTCATAAATATGTCTTTTTCAAAACAATGATAAATGACTGTTTGTTAGGATTATTCTTCCATTCACCGGGGCTCCTCAGATGGAGCGGGTGTCCCCTCTCCTCCCACTCCAGATGAACCCAGTGGCCACAAACTTTCCAAAGAAAAACCCAGGTATGCGAGAATGGGCTCTGAACATGCCAGGCCACATGGCAGCAGAGACAGTTAGTCCCTTCCCATCTCCCCACCCCTTTGGGGTCCTGGCTGTCATGCCCACAAACTGACTCCAGGCCATATTTAAGTGTGCCACTGACCTTGATCCAGAGACTCACAAATGAATCTTAAAATGGGTTACCTCCCTGTAGTAATTTCTCTGGACCCCAATCATTTACATAATTAGAATCCCAGGCATGCACGACCTCTTTTGTAGCTGCACAACCTCTCATGTTATTCACAATGAGCAATAGAAAAATAAATTATCTAGAATCTGTCTGAGGCAGGCAGGCTTGAATGGTGGTGGGAAAATTCGAAATAATGGTGTTGGGAAGGTGTCATGGTGGTGGGATTGGTGTTGATATATTGAATGTAGTCCTTTCTCCCTGCTCTGTGAAGTAGAATTTTGCACGAGGGAGATGGTGGTCCAATCCCGTTTGGAATTTTGGGACAACAGCGACATCAGTCAGGCAAAACCTTCTATTGAATATGATGTGGTCAATTTCATTGAACTGTCTACTGGGAGACTCCCATGTCCAACGTTTAGATTTGACCTTCTGGAACTGTGAGTTACCATGGATGGTCCTGGTCGACATGATGAACTCAGACAGTATCTCACCCTGTTCGTTCCATTCTAGTCCATGGGACCCAATGTGAAGTTCTTCAGGCGACCTTTTTGGTCCTATCTTGGCATTAAAATCACCAACAATGATCTTATAGAAGGTGTGGTCTTCTTTATAGAACTTCTCCAGCTCTATGTAGAACTTCTCAATTTCTTCTTCATCGTAGTTGGATGTTGGTGTGTAGACAACAAAGATAGAAACTGCTGGCAGTGAGCCACATTTTCAAGCATAATCATCTGATTTGGGTTGTTAGGCATTCCCGAATGAATCAATGCGCATGGCCAAGTTTGTGTTGACAAGGACACCACCAATTCCTCTGTTGTCACATGTTCCGAGGAAGAGTTCTTCTCCGGTGTCGAAAATGTCATGATGTTTGCTTGATCATTGTGAGATTGTAACCCAAACATAAAAGCTTGTAACTACTCACAGTGATTCAATAAAATTTAAAAAAAAAAAGAAAATGGCGCGATGTGATTGATACCTTCTCATTTCAGTCAGACCAACGATATCGTACTTGATCTTCTGCACTTGCACCATTAGGTCCTTGATGGATGCTTCTGATGCCAGCGTACATGCATTTAAAGTACAGACAGTCATTTTAGTCTTCCTTCATTTTGGCAGTCTAGTTCGTCCCTGAGATTTTATCAGTCTCTCCTTGCTCATTCTTCTTAATACTGCCATATTGGGGGCTCTTTCAGTGTCAGGCAAAAGAGGTCCATTGTTGTTATTGTTTTTGGCATATAGAATGCGCCATGGGTAGCTTGCCAGGTTCTACTGCGCGGATGGGGTACTCTCGGCAGCTTGCTGGGCCCTCCGAGAGGGATGGAGGCTTTTAGGGTGACCTCCAATCAACCATACTGGTGTTCCCATGGTTCAGACCATATTTGCAGCCCATCAAATATGGTGCAAAAATTATGGAAAATGGGTATTAAGTGTTCTGTGCTGTGTCGCGCGGCTGCACAGCATCCTGGGGCGTGGTGGTGGCTGGATAGTGGAGGTAGAGGAGGTCTGCTGGTGAGGTACTTATCTGGCTCCGGAAGGGTAGGTCATCTGGGTTTGATCCCTGGGGCAGGGTGCCAGAGACTGTAGGAATTTCCCCATCCCATTGAGCCTGGAGTACAAGGTTGCAAAGTTCTGCTTTATCTGGTTCTGTGGACTTCACTCAGAAGAGAACTGTCAGAATGACCACCAACTGGGAGCTCTTTGGCACTATTGTGGCAGCGTGGGAAGATGCCATTGTTGACAACATCAATGAGGAATACGATCGACTGGTTCAGCACCTCTATGATTGCATGAAAAATGCTGAGAGTGAGAAAACCACAAACAGACGTCTGTCTTCAGAAACTCTCGAGCTCATTCGCCAATGTGGTTTGGCACAAGCCTCAGGCAACCACAAGCTAACGTCTGAGCTCACAAAGCTGTGCAGAGAAGTGATAAAGGAAAACCTCGGAGAGAAGAGCAGCAGTGTTGGCCAATGCGGCAGAAGCTGGGAAAAGTATCCGCAATGCTCACCTGTCCTTCGCCAACTACAAGACCAAGATGACTGCCCTCTGACATCCTGATGGATCTATCACATCTTCCAGAAGGGCAATGGAGAGGATTATTCACGACTTCTACTCGGATCTCTTCAACAGCCACATCCACCTGCCCACATACCAAATTCCGAAGGATGGATATGTTGTTCCCAATGTCCTCCCTTCCAAAATCCGACACGCCATTTCGTCGGTAAAGACACATACAGCACCTGGTCCAGACAAGGTCAGAACCAAACACCTGAAGAGTCTGCCACCAGTACTCGTCAATACGCTGGCTTGGCTCTTCACACACTACCTGTCCAAATGCAAGGTTCCGTCCCAATAGAAAACCAGCAGGACCGTTCTGTTTTACAATAAGGGAGACATCCACTACATCAGCAACTATCGCCCAATCTGCCTGTTATCCGTCGTCTACAAATTTTTCACTCAAATCATCCTGAATAGAATAGGCAGAACACTAGACAAAGGACAACCATGTGAGCAAGCCGGATTCCGAAAAGGATTCAGCACGATCAACCATATCCACACGATGACCAAACTCATTGAAGTTTCACGAGTGTTCAAGATGCCACTCTGTCTAATGTTCATCAATTTAAAGAAGACCTTCGATTCTATTGAGATTGAAGCAGTCATCGAAGCCCTAGCCAAACAGAGTGTTCAAACTCAGTACATTAAGATCCTCTGTGAGCTGTATTACGGATTCACCACCAGGATCTCACCATTCTACAAGGAAGTGATCATTGACATAAAGAGAGGAGTTCGGCAGGGTGATACCATTTCACCGAAACTCTTCAGTGCCACCCTCAGAACATCATGCAACGGCTGGAATGGGAAGGAATGGGAGTGAAGATAGATGGTCGGCAACTACACTGCCTCCACTTCGCTGATGACATCATTCTCATAACACCAAAAGTTAGCCAACTGGCACAAATGCTGGCCGACTTCGAACGTGAGTGTGGAAAGGTCAGGCTGCAGCTGAATCTTAGCAAAACAATGTCTGAAAAACCAACTAGTCCCTGGGGCTGGAGCAATAGCACAGCGGGTAGGGCGTTTGCCTTGCACGCGGTCGACCCGGGTTCAATTCCCAGCATCCCATATGGTCCCCTGAGCACAGCCAGGAGTAATTCCTGAGTACAGAGCCAGGAGTAACCCCTGTGCATCACCGGGTGTGACCGAAAAAGCAAAAAAAAAAAAAAAAACAACTAGTCCCTGATGTTCCATTTGCTCTCAATGGAACGAATATCTCTGAATGCAGCAGCTATGTGTATCTGGGTCGAGAACTCAGCATGAGGAATGACTTGGCACCAGAACTGCGCAGGAGAAAGAGAGCAGTATGGAACGCCTTCAAGAGTGTCAAAGAAGTGGTTAAGAGGACAAAGAACCTCCAGCTCTGGGCACATGTTTTCAATGCCACCATTCTTCTTACACTAACAAACGCCTCAGAGACCTGGGCCCTACGAAAACAGGATGAAAACGCTATTCGGGTATCCCAAAGAGGAATCGAAAGAGCTATGCTAGGAGTTTCACATTTCACTCAAGTGAGAGAAGGAATCCGGAGTTCCAACCTCTGTTGACAGTCAAGAATCAGGGATGCTGTCTCGTTTGTCAAGGCATCAAAAGTCAGATGGGCTAGACACGTAATGCAATTCAGAGACGACCGCTGGACTAGAGCTGTTACCAACTGGATTCCACGGGACCTCAAAAGACCGCGTGGCTGCCCACCAACGAGATGGTCAGACTTCTTCGTCAAAACCCTGAATGAATGATTTAAGGCTCTTCCTGTTCCTGGAGCAAGCAGATATCATTGGGCTACACTAGCACGCAACAGGGACAAATGGAGACATTACTGGTGCCTGCTCGAGCAAATCAAGGATCAACGGGATGACAAGTGATACAAGAAGTGATATTGAATGTAATTAATGTGAACAACCTAATGAAAATAAAATTTTAAAAAATGATTATTCTTCCCTTAAAAAACAAGAATTTAGCCAATTAGATCAAATGCTTTAAATTCAATATTCTCTTAATATCAGTAATAAAATGTATTTTTATTACTCTTTACAGTTTTACAAATTAATGTCATTTACATTATCTCCCACAATCTTCAAAACAGTCCTCTGAGGAAAACTGAACAAAAAGGTGATCCTAGTTTTATAAGAAGGAAACTGAAACTAGAAGAGATAAAATAACTTTCCTAAATCAAGGTGAGAAGAAGAGAATAAGAAGTCGTGAGTGAACAAGCATCAGGGTTTCAGTTATTCCACTGATATGAGTGAAACCTCCAGAAGAAAACTAATCTAAAATGCACCTCAGATTGCTGTGATCATCTAAAAGAGAATCCCAGAAATATATTTAGTAATACTAGACCAAAAGATCATTTCAATAGAATGAGTCATTTAGCATCCCCAGGTGAAAATTTCAAATGTGAGAGTATTCATTTATTAATAGACTTTATTTGTTAAATCATCAATCTCATTATCTTACTGCAGTATTATCTTAAAATATTACCATTCCTATCAAGAGTGGTTTACATAGGAACACCTGTTTCAGATTCACTCTGTTTCCAGCCCTCCTCCCAGATTTTTGTGATTCTGGATTTAATATGTTGGCTACAGGCCATGACCTATATTTAAACAACCTCTTGAGCTTGAAGTTGAAGAGTAACTGCTTATGTTTTATTTTGTGTGTGTGTACTTTGCATATGCCATGTATCTCTTTTAACACTGACTCGGGCCTATGAAATGAGTTGAAAACATTGGAAAGGAAAGTAAGACCTGTGAGAAGTTTCGAAGTGAGATGCCTCCTGGGCTCCATCTTTATATAAGCCACTTGTAGAACAGTCACCTCTGTATGGACAGTCACCCTGTTCTCTCCTTCCAGATAAGCTGGTATACCAAGCTCAATCCCCAGATGAAGGTGCTCTGGTCTCTGCTGCCAGGAACTTTGGCTTTGTGTTCCGTTCCCGCACCCATGATTCAATCACAGTAGTCGAAATGGGGGAAACTAAAGTGTACCAACTGCTGGCTATTTTGGACTTCAACAATGTGCGCAAAAGGATGTCTGTTATTGGTGGGTGCGCCTACCGGTCAGTCTTCTCTTGTTACTTGGCTTTCATATATATTAACAAGTTAACTTTCTCTTTTATTTGCACAAAAATATTTTATTCAACCACAAGTTGTCTCACAAGTACCATCATATAAATTTGCAGCCATTTCTACTACTTCTCTCACATACTCTATGGTTTGGTTTTGTTTTTTTCCTCATGCGTATATGAGACTTATTATACTAGGACTCTTTTTTAAGCATTTCAGGGTAGTGACTACTTAGAATCCCCCCAAAGCTGAGATAAAAACAGAGAATAAATCCATAAAGTCTGAACTTGGAATAAAATATGGGAGCAGACAATTAAGGGTGATTTATACTCTCAGTTTGGGCTTCCTTCTGCAGAGGGAAGAAGCTATTCTTCATGCTCCTTACTAGGTTTAGTTAGTCATTGGTCTGGGATTTGACTTGAGAAACTAAGTATGATTCAAGTCAGAGTCTTCTTTCCATGAAATAAAACCCATGGAAGAATTGCTTCCACAGGTTACTTTATACTCTCACCAGACCTCATGACATGACTTATTAGTACTTAGCCCTCCATAAGTATCAAAAAAAAATGTCATAGGAACAGCCTCTGCCATCCCTCAATTAACTAGACATGTTCTTATATTGATAAGTTTCTATGGTTATTTTGTTTAATTTGTTTATTCCTAGTAAGAACACCTGAAAATCGGGTAATGTTGTTTTGCAAGGGTGCAGACACCATCATCTGTCAGCTGCTCCATCCGTCCTGTAAATTCCTCAGAGATGTGACCATTGGACATTTAGATGTAAGCATTTAAGTTTCAGAAAAGGGAAGCTGTGGATGATTCTGGATATGTGACCACATATATGGCTCTATGTCAGTACATTTCTTTATGAATGTATGTTGGTGTCTGTGTCTCTTGAACTAATGAAACAATAAAAACATTTGGGGGGCTAGAGTGATAGCACAGCGGGTAGGGCATTTGCCTTGCATGCGGCCGACCCGGGTTCAAATCCCAGCATCCCATATGGTCCCCTGAGCACCGCCAGGAATAATTCCTGAGTGCAGAGCCAGGAGTAACCCCTGTGCATGGCCAGGTGTGACCCAAAAAGCAAAAAAAAAAAAACAACTGGATGTGCTCTGGGAAGATTGCTCAAGTGGTAGAGTCCTGTGTTTGATGCCTGGCAGCATATGGCCTCGAAAGTACTCCTGAAAATGGTCCTAGTGAGTGAGCCCAGAGCCTCACTGGCCTAAGCACCAGCAGATGTGATCCTTAGTTTTTAAATTACTGTATTCTATAGGATTCTCTCTGATGGTAGTGCTGACTTTTGTGTCAAGGAATTGCATGGCCCAGGATATCATGGACATGATATGAATCATGTCTATGGAAGCACTTATGACAGTAGTAGAAATGGCTGTAAGTCCCCTGGGGAGCTTCAGCACATGCTTTGCATGCAGGAACCTCAGGTTCAATCTCTGGAACCTCATGGTCTCAGAGCACTGAACTAGAAAGTAGCCCATAAGCACCACCAGTTGTAGCTCCCAAACACAAACTGCAACAACAAAGAATAATTCTCTTTATGACTTTCATTATCATATCAACCAAATGAACACCAAGGATAAAATTAAAAGCCTATCTTCAACCATCTAACAATATCACTCATTATCAAAGAACCACTCCCCATTTACCACCGATTAGTTCACTTCATGGAGACCCATACATTGCATGTGATACAGGGACACCTCCTCTTCCTTGATTTACACACTGATTTGTAGTTAGCCCCTGAAACGACTAATTTGTCAAGCACTAATAGAGAGCCCCCAGGCTGTCTTACCTCAAGGAAACCAGGGTTTTGATCTGAGGATTCACCAAAAAATAAATTCAACTCCAATGTCTATAGCCTAGTCTGTAGATAACCCAGAACTGTAATTAATCTTACTGTTTACACAGTAATCTTACTGTGTAATAAGATTATCTAGGATTCTATAACAATGGGGATGAGTATGAAGCTTAATTAAAGAGCTTTGTGAACCCTGAAGAATGTCTAGCCAGTGTGAATTCCAGTTACCCCTACCCCACCCCCAACTGATCCTCCTCCAACCCTTTTCAGTGCCTCAGTTCATTATTTAGAGTAAGTATTGTATGGCTTTATTTATATGAGAGCTAGGAGAATCTAGGAAGATGACTCTTAAGGGCTGAGGTTGATCTCAGCACCCTGTGGTCCACTGAGTACCACAGGGAGCAACTTCTAAGCATTGAGTCTTGAATAGCCTGGAGAAATCCCTGAACACCAATGGATATGGCCTCCAAACCAATAAAAGAGATACTACCTCACACAGAGAGTATTTTGGCAATTGCCTCATTAATACTGTTGCCTCCACCTGAACCAACCAGCTAGATAATACATAATGTGCCCATTTGTTTATTTGTGTTATATTTGAAATGCCCATACATAATGTGCCCATTTGTTTATTCGTGTATATTGAAATGCCCCATTGGATATTGGAAGGAAGGAAGCAAGGAAGGAAGGAAGGAAGGAAGGAAGGAAGGAAGGAAGGAAGGAAGGAAGGACGGAAGGAAAGAAATAAATCATCAAAACATATGCTTATAAAGTAGTAATACCATTGATCTTTTTTATAACAGTTTATTCCTCTTTTTATTATTTGTGAATTATACATCTACTCTCATATTACATATTATATTATTATCCTCTCTGAAAGATATAATGCCAATTTTAAAAGAAAGAAATTTAGAATACTTAATTCTCCCCGCCTGCCACCACCACCACCAAACATCACATAGTATTCACCTAAATACAACTAAAAGCTAGAACCTTCTATCTCTCAAGAATACTCAGGAATTCATCCCTTGCTATGCTGGCTCTACCCTTGAGGCATTTTGCCGCAAAAGCTCAATGCTTCCTTGTGGGTTGGGCTAGATAGTGGCCCCATGATAAAGATCGTTAAACCTTATTCTGTGGTCAGATGGGATCTGTGCAGTTCAGCTTCCACTCCCTTACCTCATCCCTAACAGTCCCCAAATACTGGATACATACACTTGTCTTTCAGAATTTTGCCAGTGACGGCCTTCGCACCCTCATGGTGGCCTACCGAGAGCTGGATGATGCCTTCTATGAGGCCTGGAATGAGAAACACAATAAAGCTTTCCTGTCTTGGGAGAATCGAGAAAATGAAATAGAATTTGTCTATGAAGAGATCGAAAAAGAATTGGTGGTTAGTGTGACAAAGCCAGGAACACACTAAGGGCAGTATGGGAGTTGGCGGTCAGCAACTGAACAAGAGTTCCAAGAATGGCTTCCAGATGATCAAAAGCTTGAGACTCAGTATATCCAGGGTCTTTGAATCTGTTAATAATGATAAAAGATACTAGTAAATTTCATCTTTCTGTCAGTGGTTCTTATCCCAAAGCAGCTCACAGAAGATATGTAATCTACAGAAATCAGGATTTGAATAGTGTATAAATTATATAGTCTAGAGCCACTTGATAGAATTATCAAGGCAAAAATATTCACTTATTAGTTCAACGTTCACTTGTTAAGTGACACCTATGTACTGTTTTGAACCCTAGCACTAAGCAAAATAGATTTTAAAAATAAGGGTTTTTTGGGAGGTACACACACAAATAAAAGAAAAGTAAAAATAATAAGTTAGATCGTAAAAGTGTTACAGGAAATAAAATAAAGCTAGGGAATTCTGTGTGTCTGTGTGTGTGTGTAAGGGGAGAGTATAGTTATTATTTTAAATTGATAGCATAGTCTTCACTGTGAAGGAGACATCTGAGCAGAGTCCTGAAGAAGATGGCAAGCCAAACAGATCCCTGACTTACTTTCCAGACAGACTGTATGGCAAGCCCACAGACCCCAAAACAGAGGTAGGCCTCGATCGTTAGTTGGACAGCAGTGCATCTTCTATGACTGATACAATGCTAATGAGGAGGAGAGAGAAGAAAAAGATATGAGACGGCAAGGTTGTAGATGATCTTCACAAGATAATATAATATCCAAGAATGAGAATTGATAACCACTGGAGAGTTTATCCAGAGAAGTGACGTGATTGCTTTTTGTTTTTAATTCTTTTTTAATTTTTGTGTATATAAAAAGCCACAACCATTGATACAATGCTAGAGTTGAAATTGATGAGATAACAAACCCCAATATTAAAATCAATTAGTGTAAGGAAAAAATTATCTTTTATGTGAAAACTGTGAGTAAGAATGTCTACTTGCCTCCTCCACTGTCCCAGAGTCCCTGCTCCCAACTCCCCCAAGGCCCCTGTTGAGGTAAGCTGCTTCCTACTAAAGACCAATGCTCAGTTTTTGTTGTCTTTGGCATTTGTTATTCCTGTAAGATATTTCTTTATGCCCCAGATATGAGGGAGATTATTCAGTACCTGTCCCTCTTTTTCTGATTTTACTCAGGATGGTTCTCTACAGATCCATCCACACAGCAGAAAAATCGTATGTTAAGTAGCCAGGTAGTATTTCATTTCACCCAGTCATCTATTACTGGACACTTAAGTTTACAGATTTTGGCCATGGTGAATAGTACTGCAATGACCATGGGAGTGCAATACATTTTCTGAATTGTTTTTGGGCCTTTGGATTAGATGCCAAAATGTGAAATTGCTGGGTCAGATGGAGTTCAATTTCTGCTTTTTTGAGAAGAGTTCATATTGTTTTCCAAAAGTGTTGGGCTAGTCAACTGTCCCACCAGCAGGGAAGGAGGATCATTCCTTTTGTTCTCACATCCGCAGCAACACTGCTTGTTTTTCTTTGTGAAATGTGCCAGTCTCACTGATGTGAGATGATATCTCATAGTTGTTTTGATTTGCATTTCCCTGATGATCAGTGATGCAAAGGGTTATTTCATAAAATTTTTGGTCATCCCTAGGTCTTTTTTGAAGTAGTTTCTGTTCATCTATCTGCCCACCTCCCCCCACCACCATATTCTTATTGAGTTGGAGGGGAGGGGTTCTTGAAAAGTTCTACTAGTGCTTTATGTATCTTGGATATTGACCCTTTGTCAGATGAGTGGTGTACAAATATTTCCTCCCACTCTATGGGGTATCTATTCTGGTCCTCTTTTCTTTTGTGGTGTATATCCTTTAGTTTAATGTAGTACAATTTGTACTACATCATTTTTTCCTCTTTGCTTCTTTTGTATTGCTTCTTTTGTTCTTGCTTCTTTTGTTTGTTTGGCCACTTACATTGAGTTATTGAAGATATCTCTAGATTCAATGTCATGAAGTGTTTTACCTATGTTTTGCTCAATATAATTTAGGGATTCAGGTATTATATTGAGGTCTCTAATCCATTTTGATTTGACTATTTGATTGGTGTCAGAAAGGAGATTGAGTTCATTTTTTTGCATCTGACCAATCAATTTTCCTTGATCTACTTCATACTTTTTTGTGCCCTTGTTGAAGATCAACTATCCATATACCTGAAGTTCTGTCTCTGGACTCTCAATTCTATTCCACTGGTCTCAGAGTCAGTCCTTAATCCACTCTCACACTGTTATGATTACTACACTTTATAATACAATTTAAAGTTGAGGAAAGAGAAACATCCCCTATTTTTTTCCCTAAAATTGCTTTGGCTATTCTGGGAGTTTTACTACTCCAGATAAATTTCAATAATATTTGATCCATGTATTTTTAAAATGTGTTAATTCATAAGTCTTGGTCTAGTACACATTCCTATGGTTGGCATTATGGAAATGTTGACAGGGAGAAAGCACAGTGTTTGACAAAGATACTTATAAAGGACACCTTAAAGAGTTGTAGTATATAGAATCAGATGAAATTCACACAAGTTCTTGTAAGATGAAAGAAAAAGTTGACTGGAATATGGGGATCCCTTGTCTCGATCCCACTTTTGAATACCAATGCTAGGAAGCATCTTATATGAACAAGGGCAAAGCAAAACTGTTTTGAGAATCAGACAATTTAGAAATAACACAATGTTATCTGTGACCTAAGCAAGTCTTTTCCCTCTATGATTTATGATTTTCTGTTTCTAAATTTTATTTTAGTGTATGATTCAAAAGTCACAGGTGTTAACAGGCAAAATGTGCTGAATGTTATATAATTGGGAACCTCATGCAAGGACAGAGCCAGCTTACTAAAAAGGATGTTTGTTGAGGTGACAGTTGAATAATACTAATGCTCTGATTCTTTTCTTTTTTAATGACTGATATTTATATTTGAAGCTATTAGGGGCCACAGCCATTGAAGACAAGCTGCAGGAACATGTACCTGAGACAATTATTAGCCTAAACAAAGCGAATATTAAAATATGGATTTTGACTGGAGATAAACAAGGTAAAAGAGGAGCTCTCTACTGATGGATCTTCTTCCCCATCCATCTTAGTCATTTACTTATTTTCTTTTTCTTTTTCCCTAGCAATTTATTTAATAATGTTCCAGGTCAAGTTCTTATGGGATATCTTCACTCCTGGCCTTATATGCACTTTGATAAATATATACCTAATGCTGTATTAGGCATTTAAGACGTGTATTAATAAATCAATTAATACATACCTTTTCATTTAGAAACTCACAACTTTAAACTTAGTAGTCTTTGACTACACATGATCTATTCCAAGGATTGAGTTTTCTTACCATGTCCTGCCAATCACTCTGAAATTCCTCTTGATTGTACCGCAGACTTTGCTCAGAGTTTGTCCTCTCTCACCTGTATTCCTGAAAGAAATTCTGAACTTATCTGTGTTTTGCTCTTATTCACTTAAGCATAGCTTACAAATATTAGTTTGATACTCCTAAAATATACCACTTGTATGACGTTTTCCTTTACTCAAAATATCTACAGTTACTCCATGTGATAAAGATGAACTTCTCTGAACTTCTCTGTTGCCTTCAACATCTTGATAACCTACTCCTATCTTTCTCTCCATCTTTATGTGACCATTATCTTTAACACAGCCAAACAAACCAATTCCTGATCTTGAGACTCTGGGTTGTTTCCCCATTTGAATTTTTTCTTCCCCTCAGCAAATGTTACTATCCATCAAGGCCTTCGTCCAAGACAGTACCCATAACAACTGCTATTTCTGTCTGAATCTGGGTAGTATTTGTAGCCATTGGACTTAATTTTTTATTGCCTCCTTAGTATAAATGTATTCCAAATTCAAGATTTTTTAATAAAAGAATAAATGAAAATGAAAATGTAAATGAAAGACTAAAGCCTAAATATAAATCCACATAAAATCTAGTATAGGGGGCTGGAGCGATAGCACAGCGGGTAAGGCATTTGCCTTGCACGTGGCCGACCCGGGTTCGAATCCCAGCATCCCATATGGTCCCCTGAGCACCGCCAGGAGTAATTCCTGAGTGTAGAACCAGGAGTAACCCCTGTGCATTGCCGGGTGTGACGCAAAAAAAAAAAAATCTAGTATAGTGGGCTGAGGCTGTGGCTCAGTGATAGAGCATGCACCTCGCTTGTGGAGAAGCTGGGTTCAATCCCCAGTGCCACAACAAAAAGAAATAAAATGCCTAACATAGAAATTGGCATTTTAATATTAAATAAAATACATCCATGCTAATTGATACAAACTGAAATTATTTCAAGAAACAAAAAGACTTTGTGGAGAAGTGTAAGTCAGAATGGGGTCTTAGTTATTAATATAACTCAGAAGTCTGTACAAATATAAGGCTCCTTTGACTTGAATATCATCTCTACCAACTCACTGAAAATTAAACTTTTAGCTGCATTCAAGTCAAACATGGAAAAATGAGTCCCACATCCCACTGTTAGAGCCTCTGTACACTCTGTACACTGTGAAGACCTAACCCTGATGTGACTTGTGTTCCCCCTGCCCTGCAGAGACAGCTGTGAACATTGCTTATGCTTGTAGAATATTTGAGGATGACATGGATGGCATATTCACCATGGAAGGCAATGATTATGGGACTGTTAGACAAGAACTCAGGTACATATGGGAAGATGGCCACAGTTACTTCCTCAATTCAAGATTTCCCAGATCCAGCTCTTTGCCTGCTATGGGTCTCAAATTCCCAGAAGGAATAGAAAATAACTGGATGAGGAAACCTCACTTTCCATTAAAAAAAAAAAGCTGAACTAAAATACTTGAAAGAACCTTATGGCACATTAAGGAGTTGGAGTATAGGAGGGAGAGAAGTGTGAAATGGGGCGCTGAAGGCAGAGGCGCATCTCAGGAGGCTGAGGTTTCCCTGGCTTCACTGAGGCCCTATACCCACATTGGCCACTTTCCCTCTGGGGCACATTTCTCTTCCTAAGGTCTAGGACTTTGGTTCAGATTCTAACGAATACTCTTTGCTTTCAGATCTGCAAGAGTACAAATGAAAATTGAAAACAACCAAATATCGAATTCTTTCACAGTGGAGTCAGATACGTCTGTTAATCTACCTGATGAGTTTCCCAAGGGCAAATACGGCCTGGTCATCACTGGCTGCAGTCTGGTGGGCAAAACAGAGCGAGAATTCTGTTCTCTTATTCCAAGGAACTTTTTCCTAGGTCCAACCCACTTCTGGGAAATTTCAATCCCTTGTCCCATGAATCACCCTATTCTCCCTCCCTTTGAGTACCCATGCCTGACAGACCTTTTCCCAGTATTCTCTAGAAATAATAACAATAATAATAATGAGGAGGAGGAAGAGGAGGAGGGGAGGAGGAGGAGGAGGAAGAAACCAATGTCTTATCCAAATGCTTCATAACTTATATGGTCTGTCATTTACGGGTAAAGGAGAGTGAGCAGAGCCAGTTCTTCAAAAAGTCACTTGGACTTCTGGCCCTGTCAGCTGCTTTGCTTCTTGAGAGCCCCTATTTTCCCACTGGAGGCTGCATCAGAAATGAGGCTGCCTAGAACTGGCTTGGCCTCCTTGTGGGCCGTACCCCTTGGGAGCAGCTTTGCCTGACCTATACATAGTACAGGCACATGTAGAGGGGAGGGGCAGGGCCTTGGAAGATCCTTTACTGAGAGTCTTTTGGGGTCGCCTGAAGGCTGGGTATGTCCTGGTCTGCAGGCCCATGCTCTAGAAGGGGACATGGAGCTGGAACTGCTGGAGTTGGCGTGCTTGTGCAAGGGTGTGATATGCTGTCGGATGACACCCCACCAGAAGGCCCAGATGGTAGAGCTGGTGAAGAGGTACAAGAAGGTGGTGACACTGGCCATCGGGGATGGGGCCAATGACGTCAACATGATCAAAGGCATGTGAGGGGTGGGAGGCAGAAGCCCCCAGCCATGAGCTTACTCTTTCCTTTCTCCCATAACAGAACTGGTTGCACTGACTGGCTCTTGCTTCTGCATTTTAAATGCATTACACATATGTGTGTGGGAAGGAGGGTGCCCAAGCAATGTTCAAGGGGCCCCAGGACCTCTACCAATGATTCTGAGCCAACCAGGTCAGCAGGTCAAGTGAGGGCCCAGGGATGCAGCGATGCTGAGGGTTGTAGAAAGTACAAAGATCACCTAGGACAACTTTGAAGTACTAACCAGGCCAAGCATTGTTGAGTTACAACATCAAAAAGTTCAAGGGACTGACGAGGTAAATCTAGAACCCTGGGTTTCATCCTTCACACTGCATGGTCCCCTAAGCACCACTGGGAGTGACCTCTGAGTCCGAAAATGGGAGAAGTTCCTAACCACTACCTGGGTGGCCAAAAAAAAAGCAAAATAAAATGCAGATGAAGGGGCTATAGTCTAACATGCAGGGGAAAGGCAAGCCACTAAAGAGAACATACCCCTGTTAGGAAGTACTAATCTAACCTGGGCCTCATTGTGTTTTCCAAATGTGAAATAAGGGGTTTGTACAACAAGAACACAGCCTTCTTTTATACTTTTCAGGCTGGAAACCCAGCAAACAAGTTCTGTGGTTGAAAAGCTTCTGGGGTTTCTTTGCAGCTGCCGACATTGGGGTTGGCATCTGTGGCCAGGAGGGAACGCAAGCCATGCTCAGTAGTGACTTCTCCTTCGGCCAGTTCCACTATCTCCGGCGTCTCCTGTTGGTCCATGGCCGCTGGTCCTATATTCGCATGTGCAAATTTCTCAGCTACTTCTTTTACAAAAACTTTGCCTTCACTGTGATACACTTCTGGTATGCCTTCTTCAGTGGATTCTCTGCACAGGTAGGTGAGTTAGCACTCTGGTCAACTGCATCTTCTCTTGTAACTCCCTCACCCCAATTTCATGCCCTTTCTTCTATAGAGACTAGTGTGTGATACATGGCCATCCATCCTTCAGGCCATGCTAATACCACCCCCACTCCTACACTTGACTTCAGATTTCTAAACACCCATTTTTTATTTTGCTATGCCTTTAGCTTGACATTAATTCATTTTTTTTTCTGGAAGGGATTGTGTGGTGCTCAGGGGTTATGCTTGGCTCTGTGCTCAGGAGTGACCCCAGGAAGTACTCAGGGGACCAAATGCAGTGTCAGACAGGGGTTTAACCAGGGTCAGCCACATGCAAGCAAGCACTTTACCTCCTATACTGTCTCTCTAGTCCCTAGGAATTAACTCTTTGAAATACTTCTTTAAAATAGTCATACCATTTTTCTGATATTGAGACCTAGAGTTTCTAAACATAAATAATGGGGGAAGGTTGGTGGATTCCTGGGTTTGCAGACAGATTTAACATCTGAAGTAATCTTTATGGAACTGGCCAAACTTCAAAGAGATGCCATGCCTTGCCATACAAACCAGTTATGGGGTTTTGTAGCCATACTGGTTGGAAAGACTACTTCCATTTACTTCTACTTTCCCATCCCAACACGCATATCCCAAATACACAGTTGTCCTCTGTTAAATTAATTTATATCCACATCTCAATACAAAATCCCTCCCAATGTAGTTAGTAATGACATCATGATTTTGATGTTTTAAAGGAGCCTTTTTCTTATGAGAAGATTTTTCAAGAAATTCTCCAAAGTTCCCCAATAGAAACAACCTCAGTCATCTTTTATCATCCTTACTGCTTTGAGGGGGCCCAGGGGAACAGCCCACAATAGTCAATGTTTACCCATCTCTAGCCTAGCAGAGCTGTTCTGTAGTTGTCTATATGAATGTGTAGCTGCTGACCCCTTGTGGTTAGTATGGAAAGAAATTCTCTAGGTCCTTGGGTCTGTACTAGCCTGTTGGGTGTGAGAAAGTGTCTGGTGCTATCTAGTGAGCATCATAAATCAGATAGAAAAGAACCACACTGGAGCCCTAAGGCACCTGAGGCTTCTGGTGCACTCCCTGCTCCCTGTCCCTGTCCCCTGGGTGCTGGCCATCCTCTTGCCCCAGGTCTCCCTTCCACTTCTTGCTTCTCTGAGTTAAATTTAAAGAGCATCACTATCTGCTCTTATTTCCTAGTTAGATTTTTTTTTGGCTTTTTGAGTCACACCCGGCGATGCTCAGGGGTTGCTCATGGCTCTGCACTCAAGAATTACTCTTGGCACTGCTTGGGGGACCATATAGGATGCCGGGAATCAAACCTGGGTCAACTGCATGCAAGGCAAACACCCTACCTGCTGTACTATTATTGCTCTGGCCCCGCCAGATATTTTTGCTGGAAATTTTTTCCAATGCCTCTCCCCAAAAGGTGAGATACTACATTAAGAAACTGGAACAGACACTAACTTGGGGGCTTCAAATCAAACAGACTCTTCCTGTGTAGGAGTGCAAGTCTCAGAAACTTTTACTCCCACCCCTAGTCTGCAGATAAAATGTACTCACACACACACACACACACACACACACACACACACACACACATACACACTCCCCTTCTCCCCCAGTGCCCTCACCATTAGTGTGAGGTATTACCTACTTCACCCAAAGCCTGTGTCCTCTGCCAGCCAACCCCTAACCAGCAACAAGGGTCTAAGCCAAGGCCTCCTGTCCACACGCCCTGACTCCATCCGACATGCCCCTAGGGAACACCAGATCCCCTTGCTATCCACGTACTGTAGCGTTCATTCTTCATATCTCTCATGTCTCATTCATGGTAGTTTATGGGTATTGTGGGATTTTTAAGATTATTATAAATCAGTTTTTTAAAAAAGAAAAAAAAAGCTCTCTGGGATTATATGCATGACAGGATTTTCCAAATCAGTCTTTGAGGGCTAGTCACAAATAAGCTCAATGTGGCCTTGTCCCGAGTCTTGGGCCTAGGTCTAAACGGAATAGAAACAATGAGAGTCTGGCGTCAGCCGTCTTAAATCTCTGAACTCTCCTGCTTTAGGTTTGTGTGGTGGTAGATGGGCCAGGGGAAAGGAGAACTAAGATGTCTTTAACCTGAGAAGTGGAAGTGGGACTTTAGATATCCTGAGATATTTAGATACCCTAAGATATCTCCTTGTATTCTTCCAGGCAGTTTATGACACCTGGTTTATTGCTTTTTACAACTTGATCTACACCTCCCTCCCTGTCCTTGGCTTGTGTCTATTCGACCAGGTAAGATCACAGCAAATCTTTCAGTCAAGACTTGAAGCCACTGGGCCCCTGATGAGTATTCGCCAAAATAAGAAGGATTGCAAAAGCTGAGTTCTACAAAATCAAGTGTAAATGGAATAATTTCTAGAGCAAGGAAGGAACATGTAGAGGTAGTATGGGATATTACCTATAAAAATATCATGGGATAGAGAATTTTCCACAGAGTATAATCATCAGTTTCAGGAATCCAAGTTTTCCTATATTAATTTTACTTTTGTAAAGGGTAACATGAAAATTGTGCTACCGGGACAACTGATCCACACAACAAGGAGGGGGGAAGGGTAGAAGGGGTGGGAACTAAAGAGAGGGGTGTTGGAAAAGGGATAAAAGTTCTTTATCCCACTGGTGATGGGTGTGGTGTTGGAATTGGAAACTATCATTAACACTATTGAAATCACATACCCCTAATCAATACAAAAATAATTTTAATAAAAAGAAAGAAAATTGTGCTATACAATAAATTGGGTGAGGAAAAATTCAGTGAAAGGAAATAGGTATTGTGAAAAACCTTGTGCTAACTAGGTAAAGCAAAGAGCTTTAAGAAAGGAGGGACTCTGGGGCTGGAGCAATAGCACAGCTGGTAGGGCATTTGCCTTGCATGTGGCTGACCCGGGTTCGATTCCCAGCATCCCATATGCACCCCCCCCCCAGCACCACCGGGAGAAATTCCTGAGTGCATAAGCCAAGAGTAACCCCTGTGCATCGCCAGTGTGACCTAAAAAGAAAAAGGAGGGACTCATACAGAGATAATGAGATTGTTGACCAAGTGCAGGAAGGTGTAGGTGAGTGTACTAAAGACCACGCCTGAGAATGTGGGTAAGAATATCGAGTTAGAGAGATTGCTTAAGGAATGCCACCTGTAATATCCAGAAATCCCTGGGCATTGAGGGTCCTACCTAATGCCTCTGATCCCTCCCTCTCCTTCTTACCCAACCTCCAGTCTTAGCACATGGATTAGAAAATGCCCTCAAAAGAAAAGTAAACTAGCTGAAATATTAAGATATCAAGGTTCCTGGTCTCCATCAGAGTAGGAAAGAAAATTCTCTGTCAAGTAGTAACCAGTCTCAGAGCAGCAAAAGAAATGAGTTATGTCACTGAGTTATCTTATCTAGGCTGGAGATAAGCATGACACTTAGCATGTTTGAAGTCCTGGGTTTGATCACTGTTACTGCAAAAAGTAAATACACAATGCCCCCAAATGTCTTATCCAGCTTCAGTGGTCTAGATATCTACAATCTCTCAAGACAAGTCCTGAGCTTTGTTATCTGCAGTTTTAGACTTAGGAGGTAAAGATGATCCATACTTCCATCTAGAGAATCCTCTCACCTGAGTTCACCAGTAGCTATAGAAATGGGAGTAGCATCATAGTACATGGATACTTCAAGGAATTGATCGCTCCCTGTTGGCCTCCCCTCTCCTTGATTTTTGACACAAAGAAAACTAAAAAATCTTTAAGAACTCCTGACCCAACTGGCTCCATCCCAAACTCCACTCCTCCTACCTATCTATTAATGGTCCCCTTTGCCAACTTCTCAAACCTAACTGCTGCCAGGTCCCACCCACCCCCATCCTATTCCCCCCCCCCGCCAACCACACACACACATGGTCCTAGTTTCTTCCATGACCTACATCTTTGCTTAGAGAGTAGGACTTCAGGAAGAGTCTGTGGTCATTGCTCTGTTCTCTGGTTCCGCTTCTCAAGTAATCCTTGAGGAAGCTACTAGGCAGCCTGGCAGCAGACTCTCTGATGGAGATGGGACCTTCTACGGAGAGACCCTGAGCCTTCTGCCTTACCCTCTGGTGCTTCCAGGATGTGAATGAAACGTGGAGCCTGCATTTCCCAGAGCTATATGAGCCAGGCCAGTTCAACCTGTATTTCAACAAAACGAAATTTGTGAAGTGTTTAATACATGGCATCTACAGTTCCCTGGTGCTGTTCTTTATCCCTCTGGGGACCACTTACAACACAGTGAACAGTGATGGGAAGGATGTTTCTGACTACCAGTCTTTCTCCCTGATGGTGCAGACCTCCTTGCTCTCCGTGGTCACAGTACAGGTGTGGCCAGTGGGAAGGGGGCTGGGGAGGAGATTGGAAAGGGGGGCTGTCTGGAAGAGAGGGAGGAAAGGGTGGAGAGAAGAGAAAGGAACATCTTCATTAGTAATTGATCAGGGAGGTGGCTGCTAGGTCTGACTATACGTGATTATAAAGTATTGCATATAAGATGATACTTTTCAGATTGCCCTGGAGACAACCTGCTGGACCATGATCAGCCACGTAATCACCTGGGGTAGCCTGGGCTTCTACTTTTGCCTCTCATTCCTACTGTACAGTGATGGCTTGTACCTACTGTTTCCCAGCTTCTTCCAATACCTAGGTAAGGCTCTGCCTGGTGTTTAACAAAGGGGTGGGCTGAGTATATTTGTTTCCGTTATTTTTGCTAAGCAGCTGTCACAGGTGCTGGGCTCTGTGAATATGTGTATGCTGTCTGTCTAAAAGTACTTTAAAAATCTGTGGAGAAGAGTTTTACCTTATTCAATGTCTAAGATATTTTCAGATGTTTTATCTAATTTGATCTTTGTAAGTATCCTATGAGGGAGGCAGGGAGAAAATTATTAGCACCATTTTAAATTCTAGAGTTTTTTTTTTAAAAAAAAAAACTATGTTTGTTAAATAAAAGCTCCTGGCTCCCAATTCAACAAGCATCATCTTATTGTTTTCCCCATTAATTTTCCTACTCTCATCTCCAAATGATGAGTAAAGAATATAGAATGTAGCTATGTAGATGTCAGATGGCCCCATCTTATGGTAAACCATGCATTTCCCCCTTCCAACGCTCTCTACCCTGTTCCAGTGTCAAAGCAATATTCTAGGAGTCCTTTTCATCTGTACCCACCTCTTCTGCCCTGCCTTTAGAGGGAGGCAAAGATGACTTTGACTGCACAAAGGTTCTCATTGCAGTTCTTTAGCATTTGTTTTAATTCTTAGGAGACCAAACTCTCCAAATCAGTCATTCCTTTCTTTGGACTAGAAAGCTAACTTCTGGCTGACAGCTGGGGAGCCCATCCCAACCCACCTCTACCCCAAGGCTTTGGTTCTATCTTTCCCCTCCTGGTTCATTGTTTACAGGTGTGGCCAGGAACACGATGAAGCTGCCACAGATGTGGCTGAGCCTTATCCTCTGCATCATCCTCTGTACGATGCCTTTTATTGGGTACCAATTTCTCAAATCACTAATGTGGCCTATAAACACGGACATGGTGAGTGCAACAGGAAATCTACCCAGATATAATTGATTGTCTTTGCCTGTATCTCTGTGAATAAAAACCATGTCCCCATGCTCTAACTGCAGGTTTTTGAGAGAATTCGTCATAGAATGAAAGAGCGAAAGCCAAGACTAAAAAGGACCGCAACAGCACAGACAGGCATTCACCGTTCTGCCTATGCATTCTCTCACACGCAGGGTTTTGGGGCCCTCATCACTTCTGGCAAGACAGAGAAGTCCAAGAAGAACCTTGATTCTTTAAAAAAGTAGAGGCCTGTAGGGAAACCCCAAAGGACTCTGTCATTGTTCTTCCTTTCTTATATTCACACAATTTAGTAAAGAGGAATTAGACCCGCTGGGAGCCCAGTGTGAACCTGCTCTTCTACTCTCCAGGGACTTTCACTCTTTATTCGGTGTCCAGGAAAGGTAAGGAAGGATCCCTCACATATTTATCAGAGACGCAAAATTCCAAGAAAAAAAAAAAAAAAACATCGGACCTCCTTTCCACCAACCTTTCCCAGTTTTAATCCAGAGAAGTAAATGGGAAGAGGCAGGTGAAGGAGGGTAGTATGGAAAAGGAGGGAGCGGGGGAGGACCCAGTTTCCTATAGCAGAGCAACTGGGATCCTATACAAATGTGCTCCCACCCAGACAACCTTTCAGGTTTATCTCTGAAACTCAGAGTAAGTCTTTTGACTTGCCCTGGGTTGCAAAGGAAGTAATTATGAAGAGCTGATCATCAGTTAATGGATAAGTTTCTGGAATCCCCAAAAAAGGAAGAGTTACTTTCCTTGACAAGATTTTTCTTTTTTTTTCCCCCTCTCAACCCCTGGGACCCTAGAACTGACATCTTTTTAGGATGAGGACTGAGATGCAATGACTTGAGAGATATTTTTTTATCTTTTCTTGAGGGAAACACAATTGGTGAATATTTGACTTCATTCTATAAATTATTTTGAGAAGAAACTATGTATTTGGAAAATTGTTTCTGAGTTTATGGAATAAAATACTTATTTTGGAATGGAAGGAAAGACGTGTGATTTATTAGCCCCAGTGAAATTACCATAGTCCTAGCAATATCATTGGCCCCCAAGCCCCTTGCCTTTTAAATTAGACCCAATATTCTCCCCCTCCCCTTTTCTCCCTCTTATTCTCATCTTACAGCTACTTTTCTAATTTTCCATTCCACTTTTCTACTTCTGTTGCTTACTTTCTCTCTATGTCTTTCTTGACTGACTTTATTTAATAACAAAACAAAGATCCCCAACTCTGCCACATCTCTTAGAGCAGATCTGCATATGAACCTGACTCCAAAAGATTTCACTAGTTTAGGGGCTGGAGCAATAGCACAGCAGGTAGGGCATTTACCTTGCACTCGGCCGACCCCAGATTCCTCTGCCCCTCTCGGAGAGCCCGGCAAGCTACCGAGAGTATCTCACCCGCACAGCAGAGCCCGGCAAGCTATCCATGGCTTATTCGATATGCCAAAAACAGTAACAAGAAGTCTCACAATGGAGACATTACTGGTGCCTGCTTGAGCAAATCGATGAGCAAAGGAATATGTGTGTGTGTGTGTATATATATATATATGTACATTTTTTTCCTCTATGATTTGTTGCCTACTATTTGAACCCCATCAAGTGTGGTGTGGTACTTATGGAGAATGGGTAGGGAGTGTCTTATGATGTGTCGCAAATGCGGCCACGCAGTCCAGGAATACGTTCACTCATATGTGAGGCTCGGCCCGAGCGTGTGTGGAACGGCCTTGATTGTGGCAGTGGTTGGGTTCTGGAGGTTTTTGTATTCTATTCTTTCTTTACTCTGTAGCACTGTCCTCCCATTGTTCATTAATTTGCTCTAGTGGGCACCAGTAACATCTCCATTGTGAGACTTATTATTACTGGTTTTGGCATATAGAATATGCCATGGGTAGCCTGCCAGGCTCTGCGGGCAGGCGAGATACTCTTGGTAGCTTGCCGGGCTCTCCGAGAGGGACAGAGGAATAGAACCCAGGTTGGCTGCGTGCAAGGTAAATGCTCTACCCACTGTGCTATCGCTCCAGTCCAGCTGTAAAAGATAAACATGCACAAGGAAGGGATGTGTGTTCAAGGGATCTCCAGGCATCTCTCTTTCGCCACACCTTTCACCACCCACATTTGGTGCTCTCCAGCCGCTGTGTATAGACTGAATCAGGATGGCTGTTGGCAATGGGCAGGCAAAGGAAGCACGAGGACCAAGCTGGTTGCTGATTAGTTGCCATTTATTCAATCTCTTGTCTCTCCCATCTCACATACTCTTCCTTTCTAGCTCCTTATTCCTAGATCCCAAATCCCTGGATTCTGACTCTAGATTTCTAGACTCTGATTCTCTCTCCTCTCCCATGACTCCCTGACTCTCTTTTTCTGCCTCCCACCCCTCTACTCTGATATCAAATAAATCATCAAATAGCATAAATACTACACCTCTGTTATGTCTTGTTTTCATCTCCCTACATATTCCTACCATTGCCCGTGGTCAGTCAGACTTCCATCATCTGTCACTTGAAGTATTGCATAAAATTTCCCAAATCAGCTTCTTTGTCTTCCCCTATCTAAAACATCACCTACATGACATTCGAACTTTCTGAAAGACTAACCCATTGGACTGGGACACATCCTAACCTTTTCTAAAAACTGAAAACATACAATCTATTAATGGAAAACCAATTATCAAATGCTTCCTTAGCAGGGCTGTCTTTCTTGGGGGGAAACTCCAACAACAATAGTGAGTTTTGTTTTGCAATATGAAACGTAATCAAGGTAAAGAGAAAATGAAGTGAAATTCATCAGTTATACAGTTGGGGGTGGGGGGCAGTGGCGGGGCGTATACTGGGGATTTTGGTGGTGGAATATGGGCACTGGTGAAGGGATGGTGTTTGAATATTGTATAACTGAGACATAAACCTGAAAACTTTGTAACTTTCCACATGGTGATAAAATAAAAATTAAAAAAAAAAAAAGACTAACCCATTGGTGTCAAGCCCCAACTTAATATTCTTAAAGAAATTCCCTTGCCTCTGAATCAGGTTGAAATTTGAACCTTTTATCATGAGGCCCTCTCAGTCTTGTATTCCATTCCTCCTCCATGTGCATTTACCCCAATACTACTTCTACCATCATTTGTGCCACCAAACATGCTGTTTTTATATCCTAAAATTCTGTTCCTTATCTTCTTCTAATCTAGTAAATTCCTGGTTACCCTTCAAAACTCATGAAACGTAGAGCTAGATAGAAAGAATGGTTGAGAGATAGGGGCAGAGAGAGAAGAGAAGTGTCTGCCATAGAGTCAGGCTGGGTGGGATGGGGAGTGGGCAGAAAGGAATTGGGGACATTGGTGGTTAGATGTTAAAAACTAAGGCACACCGAGGGGTGTGTGCACTCGCGGGCTCTCTGGGCGGCTCTGTCTCACTGCCCACGTTCAGTGCCCTGGAACCACTGTGTGTGCAGTGGTCAAGGGCAGGTGACGGAAGGAAGAAGGCCAAACTGGTTGCTTGATCAGTTTATTTCATTTTCTCTCTCTGCTTCTCTCCCGGCTCTGGATCTCTCCCTGGATCTGTGGATCTGGCCCCCCAACCCACTCTTACAGTCTAGTTAAATCTCCCCAGCATAAGGGGTTTGGGGCGTACACATAGATGTGGTCACAATCAATAGGGTAAGGTTCCTTTCCCTCAGGGGATGCTTCTCCTAGGACTGACTCTTTCAGCAGGAGGATCCACCCAAGGCTGCAATCCCATGAGTGTGTTTCTCCTCTCCTCAGCCAGCAAACAGATAAGAATTCATAATATTAATCATTTTGTATGGACACAATAAGAGATGCATTAAAGCTTATAGAATTGCTCTCCTGGAGCCATCTCGATCTCAGACTACAGTGCTCAAGCCAGACCAGTCTTTCCTATCCCTAGCAGGGTCCTAGTCTCATCATTACTTTTGCATCATGACAGAATTTGTCTATGATCAAGCTCTTAACATATAGTTAAGAATTAGGCACTTTGGCCAGACCCATCTTGATGCCAGGGTAGCACATAACTCACCGCTTGCCCTGGGTCCGTCCCATCCTTCGTCGGGACCTTGTTTTTTGGGGTGCTAGGAACTGAGGGCAACTGAGGCTTAAGTGGAGAAAGCAGATGCGCAGGAGGGAATAATATTCGAAGCCAATTAAGTCCCAAGTTACAAAAACATAATATTGTCTTCTTGTGTCTATACAAAAAAGACATTGCTTTAAAGTAAATTATTTAAAAGGCATAAAGAGGGGAGAAAGGCAATGTTATAATATTCAGTGTCCTAGGAAGGTCTGACCTTACAAATTAGCAGTCAGATTAAGGGAAAGCTGCGGATTAACTGTTTTGGGGAAGAGAGCATAGAGAAGTGATTACAGCTAAACAAAGGGATGGGAGAGATTCGAGAACACCTTGATGGGTGAGACTGGGGTAAGCCTAGGCTCCGGGGAAAACCGGGACAAGCTACTTGTGGCAAGGGGGGAGAGGACAAGGTAATGTCATCCTACAGCTAGACATGTACATTTGTGAAGAGTGGGTGTTGGAACATTGCATGATTGGACCCCAATCATGAACAACTTTGTATCTGTGTATCTCACGGTGATTCAGTTTTTTTTAAAAAAAAATTTTTAAGAAATAGTGGTTTAGGACAGGGCAGTAGTTCAAAATGCATGCATAAATAGTTCTTGCATGCATTCTTTGCATACAAGAGGACAGGTTCAATCTCTAGCAGCACATGCTCCCCCAAACACCACCAGAAGTGTCTCCCAAACATCCAGTAAGGAGTAGTTTCCTGGCACCACCTAGTGAGTTCCAAAACTCCCCTACAAATAAATAAATAAATAAATAAATAAAAACCACCAAGGAAATGGGAAATGGGGCTGGAGCATTGTACAGTAAGGAAAGTGCTTGCCTCCTCACACATGTGTTTGATCCCTGGCATTCCACACAGTGGTCCACTCCAGACCTCCCCGACTCCCTGCTGCCAGAGCCTGCCAGTAGTGGTCCCCTGAGGCACAGAGTCTGGAGTAAGCCCTGAGCACTGCCAGGTGGGGCCCAAAAAGGAAGAAAAAAATCTCTGCAAAGAAGTGATGTTTTAAAACATTGTAACTAAATGCCATAGAATTGTATGCTTTTTTTTTTTTTGCTTTTTGGGTCACACCTGGCAATGCACAGGAGTCATTCTTGGCTCTGCACTCAGGAATTACTCCTGGGGGTGCTCAGGGGACCATATGGGATGCTGGGAATCGAACCCGGGTCGACCGCGTGCAAGGCAAACACCCTACCCGCTGTGCTATCGCTCCAACCCCTAGAATTGTATACTTTAAAATTGCTACACGACTGATGTGGTGAGAGCACTGAGCCATATCCAGCTCTGTGCTCAGGAGTCCCTCAGAGCGGTGCTGGGAATAGAACTGGGGTCATTGGTGTGCAAGGTAGGCACCTTAACCCTTCTACTTTTTCTCTAGCCACTCATGTGGTTACTTTTAGGTATTTTCATTTGTTTTGGTAGGGCAGAATATGGAACCCAGGGCTTCAAACATCTACAAGTACTCTACCACTATACTCTTGGTCCTAAGATGGTTAATTTTTATGCTATATAAATTTCACCTCAACTTTTAAAAATAGAAGCTCAGATTCGGCATTAGCACTACCAACAGCTTTCCCTAATTTCTCAGTGTGGCTCATATACCTGTCCCTTTTATTTCTTTGCTCTGCTGTTCATACTTCTATCAGTGACACTTATAGACCACTGAAATCATGGATATGCTTATCTATTCATAGCATGAAATAAGCCTTTAATAAATGTTTTTAGAATAAATGAACACATTGAGGCAAGGCAGATAGTAAGGTAGAGGGCCCTTGGCTATGAATTTTAGGAAGTAATAAAACCAAATATGACATTAAGAAAAAAAGAAGTTATTCTGTTACCAGCAAGCTCAAAAGTGTGACAGCTGAATCACTGGAAGATATGCAGGAACTGAGGCCCTATTTTCCCAACCAGCCCAGAGAAGGCAGAGTTCCTCAGGAGAAGAAATACATCTGCATGAATAAAGGGCCTTGATAACAATTTGAAAGAGGACCACCAAAGATCTAATTCTTTTTGACTTGGAAACACCATAGCAAGCACTTCTACCTACAAAGAGAACCCTGAGCTGGAGCAGTTTGGAAAACCCCCTATAAAACCAACTTTGCAAAGCAAGAGGCTTGCACTCCATTCTGGAGTCACCCTTATTCCAATGTGGAAATGTGTTTCCTTTCTTTGACTTATGGGGTTTCCTCTATTCTCAGTTCTCTCTCATATTTCTCTGTTGTTATTGCCCCTTTGTTTCTTGCTTCATGTGCTAACCATCAACAAATAATGAAGTAAAAGAATGTTTCTCTACCTCTTGTTGGTCTGATGTGCATCATCACCCAATTGCTTAAATCAAAGGTCAAAGGAGTGTTTCTGGACTCTCCCTTCCAATTATTTAGTTACCAAGTTCCATTCTTAGAAATATCTTCAAATCTCTCCATTTCTACTTGTCCCCAATTTTCTTTTCTTTCTTTATTTTTTTAAATTGAATCACTGTGAGATACAGTTATGAAGCTTTCATGTTTGAATTTCAGTCATACAATGATCGAACACCCATCCGTTTACCACATTTTCCACCACCAATATCCCCAGTATCCCCCTCATCCCAACCCTCCCCCTGCCTCTATGGCAGACAATTTCCTTCTTACATTCTCTCTCTACCTTGGGGCATTATGGTTTGTAATACAGATACTGAGAGGCCATCATTTTTGGTCCTTTATCTACTTTCAGCACACATCTCCCATCCCAAAACATCCCTCTGTATTTTGGTCTCACGCCAGGCACAAAGGTCAGATCAAAATGGATTAGAAACCTCAATATCACACCTGAATTCATAAGGTACATGGAGTTAAATGTAAGCAGAACTGCCCATGACATTGAAGTTAAAAGCGTCTTTAAGGATGAAACACCATTGACCATGCAAGCGGAAATAAACATAAACAAATGGGATTATGTTGTCCCCAATTTTCATTCACTGTTTCTTGCTTTGTTTGGGGCTGCCTCCTGGATTCCCTGCTGTCAATCTGCTTCTTCCCATTCCATTAGTCATGTAGCAGAAAAATGATCTTTAAAAAATACAAATCAGGGGCTGGAGAGAAAGCACAGCAGGTAGGGCGTTTGCCTTGCACGCGGCCGACCCGGGTTCGATTCCCAGCATCCCATATGGTCCCCTGAGCACTGCCAGGGGTAATTCCTGAGTGCAGAGCCAGGAGTGGCCCCTGTGCATTGCCAGGTGTGACCCAAAAAAGCCAAAAAAAAATACAAATCAGGGGGCTGAGGAGGTAACTCAGAGGCCAGAGGCACATGGTTTGCATGTGAAGGAGCAGAGTTTGATCCCTAGCATCAAATTGCCCCCAAACTCATCCACATATAGCCCTGGAGGCTCTTGAGCACTTACAGGTATATCTTGGTGGCCCTAGCATTGCTGAATCCGAGTGGCACCATCGCACCACCACACTTCTGGGCCTAGCATTGAATTCTCTGGCCCATTTGACTGATTAGCACCAGAAGTGGCCCTGAGTCCTCTAAGCATGACTTGGGAGTCTCTCCCCTAGAAATATTTTTAGTACAAATCAGATCATGTCATCTGTTAGTGACTCATCACAGCTTGCTTTCTTTAGTGTGTCTTACCTCTCAGTTTCATTATCACTTTCTGCTGCATGTCTATTATCTCTGCCATATCAAACTATTCACAGTTCCTCAAAAGTTTCCTTGCCTTCAGAAGCCTCTGCACCTTGACATTTCCTGTACTGTCATCTTGGAATACATCCCCTTCTGTTTTCTAACTCTTGTCTGTCTGCCCTTCACTCTCAGCCTTGGGAGCAGTCACTGACATCCAACCTCCTCTTCTGAATTGGATACCTCTGCCTTGCCTAGGCTGCTTTGTACATCTCTTCAGCTCTCCAGGTTTGATTGTATCATTATCACTCATGCCTTTATTAATTGTTTTGCTTCTGGGTCTCTGCTAGAATGTGGACGAGAGCTTTGTTCCTTTTTTTATATTCCTATCATCCAGCAGAGTGCCAGCACTTAAGATTACTGATGTTTTTTCCATTAATATTGAATGAGTAAATGAAAGAATTCTGCCTTTCATTTGTTCTGAACTTGCTTCCTACTCAGTCCTTTCAAGTTGAATCTCGTCCTTTGGTGTCCAGTTTCCATTATATTTGAAGGACCTCATTTTATGAGACAGGAGTGTTTTGAGGAAATTACTTGAAGATGAATGTGTTTGGGGAACCTAACAGATTCCTGGAAAATCTGAAAAGCAATAGAAGAATTAGCTCTCTATTCTATGGCTGAGCAAGAAAAGGTGGCTGTGGTAAAATTGGCCTGTGCACCCAGAGTTGTTCAGACTAAAGGAGTACATGAGTATTCCTCATAGGCAATACCTGGGTCTTGTGAGCAATTTAGGATTCCTTTAATCTGAAGTGGAGGTGGAGGGGACCACAGCAGAAGGAAGCAGGAGATAAATTTGCAAATGCCTAGATATTCCAAATTAACTACAAAGTGCCTGAGGGTAGGGTTACTGTCAATGAAAGGGTATGATGCAAATTTTCTGTGTATTGATTTTGGAGGTAGCCACATGGGCCTGTCAAAATTCATCAAAAAGTATACTTTAGGGGCTGGAGCGATAGCACAGTGGGTAGGGCATTTGCCTTGCACGCAGCCGACCGGGGTTCAATCCCCGGCATCCCATATGGTCCCCCAAGCACCGCCAGGAGTAATTCCTGAGTGCAAAGCCAGGAGTAACCCCTGAGCATAGCTGGGTGTGACCCAAAAAGCAAAAAAAAAAGTATACTTTAAAGTCTGTGGGGGCTGGAGAGATAGCACAGAAGATAGGGCATTTGCCTTGCACATGGCCGACCTGGGTTTGATTCCCAGCATCCCATATGGTACCCTGAGCATCACTAGGGGTAATTCCTGAGTGCAGAGCCAGGAATGACCCCTGTGCATCACCAGGTGTGACCCAAAAAGCAAAAAAAAAGTCTCTGCATGTTATTGTGTTTAAATTTTTAACTTCAATAAAATTAATATTTTTAATGCCTAGGGATTTCTAAAGCAGTTGTAAGTGGTGAATGAGACTTCATTCATCCAAACTTAAGTAACTAAGATAGTTTGGGGGATGTGGCTCATTAGTAGAGCACTTGTCTTGCCTGTGTGAAGCAATGGGTTTGATTCTGAGCTCTGCTAGAATAAACTAAAATTTCACTTAGAAGAATCAAGTATAAGAGAACTATTTTCACCCACAGAGAGAAACTCTAGAAAATTTACAAAAGGGGTCCTTAAAAAAATTCTCAGAGCCCAAAGAGTATAGCATGTAGATCTCTTGCCTTACATGCAGCTGACTGGGTTCAATCCCCACTACATTCAGTTCCCTGGGCCCACCAGGAGTGATACTAGAGCAGAGCACAGAGCCAGGTAAAAACTCTGAGCAATGCCAGGTGTGGCCCCAAAACAAAAAGCAAAATCACAAAAGGAATTCATGTAGAGCCCAGCACTCAGGCTAGTTTGTGGCAGTCTTAATCAAGTACAACTCTTCTCTTTTCCCTCCTTATTAAGCTCAAGCTCTGGAGAAAGGGATTTGCCACAGAAGGGCCACAGACCCCAGCCCAAAATTTCCTGCTGGGAAGTTTTGTCACTTAATCAGTCAGCAGCTTGAAAAGGGGGAATGAATAAACGAGAAACGATAGACATCCTCTAAACACATCCCCTTTTCCACTGAGCCTGACCATTCATAGAAGGCCAAACTGAAAGACAAGAAATGACTTAATTTTAAAGTTTGTTTGGCAGTCCCAAAGAATTGAGGCAGGCCGCACACATGCAAGGCAAGAGCTGTACCACTGAGCCATATCACAGGGCCCTAATTTTATTTATTTTATTTTGTTTGAGGGCCACATCAAGTGGTGCTCAGGGTTTGTTCCTGCCTCTATGCTCAGGGGACCATATACAAGTTCAGGGATTCCCAACCAGAGTGGAGGCTGATGCAGCCACCGGCAAGGCAAATAAATGTCTTATCTCCTGTACTCTCTCTGTCTCTAAAGTCCCCACATTTAAAGTTTAAAAATTATCTCATTAACATAGTTATTAATTCAATTTCTTTTTGAGGTGCCAGAGATCGAACCCTGGCTAATTATTAAAGTAAAACTTAAAGTGACAAGAGTATTGGTAGAGTCTAAAAATGGTCAGAAAATTCATGAAGTCCAGTCTCACAGCGCAGGTTTTTTTTTTAATTGAATCATCATGAAATACAGAGTTACAAAACTGTTAGTGATTGGACTTCAGTCATACAGTGCTCCAATACTCATCCCTCCACCAGTGTACATTTCCCACCACCAATACCAATGTCCTCATTTTCCCTCCCCCAGCAGGCACTTTCCTTCTCTTCCTCTGTCTCTCTCTTTCTGTCTCTCTCTCCTCTCTCTCTCTCAATTAGAAATCTGAGAAACTAAATTAATGATGAAGGCAGGAGCTAAAAATCATAGTTGCAGGAAATCAGGCCTCAAATTTAAAGCACCCAGTTTTCTGTTGGTATGAGGTATCTCGTCTGCAAAAAAAAAAAAAAAAAAAAAAGAATGAAACTGAAACTTAAGTGGACAAAACAATGTTCAAAGAGAAACTGACAAATCACTGTTCCATTCCCCGAGTCCCACACGGGGTTTTCTGAAGTTGGGTTCAGTGAGGACAACTGAGCTTGAGCTCACTTAAAGAGTTTCCAGTAGCAGAACGACAGAGGAGTCCCAGCCAGGTCTATACAGCAGCAGCATCCACGATCAGAAGAGGTCAAAGAACTGACGGGCTCATAGGACACACTTTGGTTAAGAACTTGTGCGTCATCAGGAATAACTTCACTTAACCATTTCCAGAAATAGAGAAAGTAAGAAGTTGTTGTCTTAGCCCCAACATTTCCCTGGAATTCTTAGCCTCAGACCTTGTAAGAAATATGTGAAGAGTTTTAGAGAAGATTCAGCATCTGGAGCCTCCTGGGACTCAGCCTCCACTAGTCATTCAACTTTATGATCCTCCAGCATTAAATTAACATTAAACATTAAACTAAACATGGCATTCTCTGGATTTTACACTCTAAATTTCTTTGACCCCTTTTCCTCTTATGACCCCCTAGTTAGACCTAATTCGGAATCCCTCAATTTTCATTCTAATTGCCAGAATCCTCTAACTGGTCTCTTTATTTTCTTCAAATTCAGTATCCACATCCCTACTAGAGTAAGAGTTCTAAAGTGTAAACTTGTTCTAATGACTCTCCTGCTTCAACGAACAGTGCTTATAGCCTTCAGCACAAAAGCCAAACTCATGAACATATGTTTCCTTCCTGTTCCTTCAGAACCTACACCCCCTACACTTCACCCATTCTTAACTTCTTGCAATCATATTGTTCATATTTTTGTGTTTTCATTTGGCCTTTGATTTGCCAGTATCAAGAAAAGGTGTGGAAGACTTTGCAATGGATATCCTTTTGAATGAAATGTTAGATGCTGTCTAATAGAACCTTGAGGATTATTTCATTCTATTAGAAATATGGGCCTTTGATAGCCCTATAGTAGGCTCCAATTTTACTACTGGCCTACTTTATAACTATTAAACAAAAGAAAAAGTTAACTTTTAGGTGACCAGGGAGATACCAGATACCTCGAAGAACTAGAGTACATACTCACATGTGGGAATTCCACTTTCGCTGCTAGCACCACATCACACGGTCTCCAGTGTCCCTGAGTTTGAGCATAATGGGCAAAGAGCCACACTCACTAGGAGAAGCCCCTGCACATCATTCGGTGTGGCTCAAAAGCAAACAAAAATAGCAATAATAATAATTAATAATAATAGAGTTCACATGTAGGATACTGCACAATGTTTCATGCCCACAAGAATGCAAATAATTCTTGTTCCTGGTCATGCAAATTGGTATTATCTGGAAAGGACATACATTTCTAAACACCAAATCCTCATTTGAAGTGGTTTTAGTATCTTAGTGGTTCCCTCATTAATTAGTGAGTTCAATAAAATCCTTGAACTGCATTGATTTCATTTATTTATTTTGGTTTGGGGGGCCACACCTAGCAGTGCTTAGGGGGAATAATTAGTACAGGGAGAGGGGAATCAATCCTGATGGCATTGTGGGCCCCATGAGGGCTCAGGGATCAAACCTTGGGCTCCCCATGCAAAGTATGTGTTCTAGCCCCTTGAGCTAATTCCTCAGCCCAAAATGTATTTCATATAAGACATATTTTAGCATTCTAGAAAATTATTCTTTGGGAAGTAACCCATTAATGGAAGCCAAAAATGAAAATATATGAAGTGACTAGAAGGATGTGACAGGAAGCTGTCACTGTCACTGTCATCCCATTGCTCATCAATTTGCTTGAGCAGGCACCAGTAACGTCTCCATTGTGAGATTTGTTGTTGCTGTTTTTGGCATATTGAATACACCATGGGTAACTTGCCAGGCTCTGTCATGTGGGCTAGATACTCTTGGTAGCTTGCTGGGCTCTCCTAGAGGGGCGGAGGAATCAAACTCAAGTCGGCCTCGTGCAAGGTAAACACCCTACCCACTGTGCTATCACTCCAGCCCAACAGGAAGCTAGTTGAACAGAAACCAAGCTGGGCCTTGCATCTAAAAAACAAAACAAAACAAAACAAAAAAAACATGGTGTTCATTGCTCAAAGACTCCAGAAAGAGTGATATCTACTGTCCAGACTTGGTTCCTCTGCATGCAATAGATTGATTCCTACTTTTAAATTGAAATATTTTTCTTTTGTTTTTTAATTTAATTTAATTTTTAAAACAGATTGTTTCATTCCAGCAATCTGGTTTTCTTTGCCACTCAGGAATTTGGCAAATAAAAGATGCTTGCAGTTTTCAAATTTCCATTATAAGATCAACCATCAGCACCAGTAATGTCTCCATTGTGAGACTTGTTGTTACTGTTTTTGGCATATCGAATATGCCACGGGTAGCTTGCCAGGCTCTGCCGTGCGAGCAGGATACTCTCAGAAACTTGCAGGGCTCTCCAAGAGGGATGCAAGAATCAAACCCGGGTCAGCCACGTGCAAGGCAAATGCCCTACCCGCTGTGCTATTGCTGCACTAAATCAATAATGGTTGAAGGGATCTCTCAGGATGGGAGATGTGTGCTGAAAGTAGATAAAGGACCAAACACGATGGTCTCTCAGTATCTGTGTATTGCAAACCATAATACCCAGAACGAGAGAGAGAGAGAGAGAGAGAGAGAGAGAGAGAGAGAGAGAGAGAAGAAAACTGTCTGCCATAGAGGCAGGGGTTAGGGTGGAGTGGGGGGGTATGGCAGGAGGGATACCAAGAGCATTGGTTGTGGAAAATGCACACAGGTGGAGAGATTATTGTTTGATCATGGTATGACTGAAACTCAATCATGAAAGCTTTGTAACTGTACCTCACAGTGATTCAATTAAAAAAGAAGAAAATGAGAGTGTGAAGAATTTGAACCTTCAAATCTTGCCAATTTAGGAATATAAAATGAGGTTACTTAGGAAAATCTTTGGCAATTCCACATAAAGTTAAAATAGTTACCATATCACCCAGCAGTTCCACTGAGAAGATATGCCTTAGATAATTGAGAACATACATCATTCAAAAACATGGTATGTGAATGTTTACAACTGCAGTAGTCACAATACTAGACATGTGGCCAATTACATATATCAACTGAATAAAACAAATGTGGAGTACCCACACAATAAAGTATTACCAGTCATACGAAAAGCGAAAAGTATCATATGCTACAACATGGATGAACTTCAAAAATTATGCTAGGTGACAGAACCCTAATATGAAGTACCACAATGTAATGTGATTCCACATATAGGAAATGTCCAGAACAGTAAAATATACAGAATCGAGTAAGAACTGTGAAATATTATCTATAGGTGTGAAGTTTCTTTCTGAGGTATCAAAAATGTTCTGAAATTAGAAAGTGGTGGTAATCATAGAACATTTTCAATAATGCTAAATCCTCACTGAGATCTATACTTTAAAAAGGGTGACTCTTCCCATAAGGAGAGAGAAAACAAAAGGGAATGCCCTGCCACAGAGGTGGGGTGGGGTGCGGGGGTGGTGGGAGGGATACTGGGATCATTGGTGGTGAAGAACGGGCACCGATGGAAGGATGGGTACTCGATCATTGTATGACTGAAGCGCAAGCACGAAAGTTTGTAAGCCTGTAACTGTACCTCACGGTGATTTACAAACCAAAAAAATTTTAAATAAATAATTAATTAAAAAAGATCAACCATCAACATCAACATGGATATAATTCCATCCCCTAATTCCAACTTTTCAGAGAAAGGATTTTAATCGGCCTCTTTGGGTTAAGACCTTCTCTCAACCACTTATCTGTACAAATGTGCATTTTATTCTCCTGTTGACAAGTCCAACCCTCTTTCATTCACCCCTATAATTTGATTTCTAAATTTTATATTTGCTTTTATCACTCTGCATAAAGTCCTTTATTGTCTTTCCACTATTTACATAGGGTGAGACCCAAACCCTCAGGATATCACAGGAAATATTTAATCAAAAAGTAGCCAGTAAGTTGAGTGCCCAGGAGGGGTCAGGACTAGTGAAAGTCTTCATGAACTTCCACATAGCTTTGACTCTGAAGTCCTGCTAGCTTTACTAAGGCAGCCACCAGGCTGCACCTAAAAACCAATGCATCTGACTTTCATGTCATGGGCATCTGACCGTCATGTCATGGCACTAAATGCCAGGGAGCTTTGGTTCTCAGGTGAGGTGAGTTTATACTCTCTGCATGAAAGGAAAATTAAGTTCTGACATCTACCTAGATGCCTAAGCTTCTTGTCAGTCTCAGGGAAAGAATTTCAAGAGAAGATGAATAGTAAGTTGTTTTATTTCATAAATATGAGAGTAAGGAAAAAGAGAAATAGTCCCATATAAAGTTAGTTTAAGGAGAAAAGTGTTTCAATTGGAATACGTGCGCCATTCCCAAATGCAGCTCTTGAAAGGAAGAGAAATGACGCAACTTGAGCTGGGATATGGGAGACTCTAGACTGGAGTGCACAGGGGTGCAGGACTCTGGAAATGGGGAGTACACTGTGTTGCCTCAGAAAGTAGATTTATGCCTTTTCCAATCTGTTTTGGCTGGAGACTCTCTGTGAAGGACTTAGAATCTAGTGGTCAGCTTTCAGAGTCCTGTCAGCCTACTGATTTGTCTCCTAAAGGGTCCAACCACCTGATTCAGGCTGAGTTAATATTAACTTGGAGTCTCAGACTGGCCTTCTAAATCCTGAGACTAGAGCTGGGGCAAGGCAAGATAATTCAGATCACATCACAGTTTTATTACTTCCTAAAGTTAATTGCCAACAGGCCCTCCTGCCTGATTAATTCAATAACATCCCAGACTATCTTTGCATCCATACGTAAATCGTATCACTTATTCCCACACTCTGTTCTTTTTGCCACTGCTGATTTCCCACATTCTTAATTAATTGTTTAATCAGAACTCAGCTCACATCACTTCTATGAAGATCCATCACACAATATGACAGTTGCAAAAAAAAAATATGACAATTATCTGCTTTCCTGTCTGCCTGTGGTCCAAGAAGAACAGGATCTCAGTCACCAACTCCTTTATGGACCATGAAACTCAGTGGTTTCCAATAACTATCTGCCTGTTCCCATGCCCTTTGGCTGGAGGAAGCAAAAAACAATAGGATCCCCAATGTCCCATACACACTATCTGCCACGAACAGGTAAAGTGCATTAGTTCTCAAAAAAAAAAAAATAATAAGCCCCCTCCTAAAAATGGCATGGCAGTCTTTATTTAAGGGGCAACCATTATGACAGGTCATGGATCGAACAACAGTGGGGGTTAGCAGTGCAGTGAGGGTGTAGGAGATTGTGCTCAACTCAGATCCCAACAAGGACAAGTAAAAATTTATAGCCAAGGAGCAGAAAGGACTCAGTGGATGGAAAATAACAGCTTTGGTCTTCTCTGGCTGCTAGAACTGGGTAGTTTACTGCAGACTGGGTAAGTTATAAATCACAGGAATTTATTTCTTACAGTTCTGGAGGCTGAAGGGGAAGGACTTCTCATACCTCATCTGGTCGATTAGGCTAGAGAACTTTGTGAGATCGTGTCTGTGTAAGAGCACTACTAATGCTATTGGTGTTTCACTAATACGGAAGCTCCACCCTCTGCCCCCACATTACTTGTCAAAGGCTAATCTACTAAAACCATCACTATGGAGGGTAAGTTTTGTTTCATTGGTTTTTGCTTTTGTTTTGGGTCACATCCAGCAGTAGTTGGAGGCTGCCCCTGGTTCTGTGCTCAGGAGTCACTCCTAGAAATGCTAGGGGACTATACAAGGTAGTTGGGATTGAAATCGGACCTCCCACATATGAAGTATGTGCTTTGCCTGTTGTGCTATCTCTTGAGGGTTAGTATTTTTTTAACATGAATTTGGGATGGACAGAAATATTAAGAACTTTACTTTTTTAAAAAAATGCCAGGAATAAAGTTTTGCTAGCTTAATTCAATAGAACTCTTACAAAAGTTAAGTCAAAGTAACAAGTAAGGGGCTGGAGCCATAGCACAGCGGGTAGGGCCTTTGCCTCGCACGCCGCCGACCCAGGTTTGATTCCCAGCATCCCATATGGTCCCCTGAGCACTGCCAGAAGTGATTCCTGAGTGCATGAGCCAGAAGTAACTCCTGTGCATCATGAGGTATGACCCCAAAAGAAAAAAAAAACACACAAAGTAACAAGTAAGCCAGGCTGGTGAACCAAGGGTGGTGGGAATTTTCCACTAACCTGTGTTAGTGGAAAACAAGATTTTCTGCTCAAACTAGATTTTCTACAAGGACAAAGAGGGGAAACTCAAGGTAGAACCTAGCTCAGTAGTGAACTCAAGGATTTTGACTACAAGTTATAGCTAAACAGGGTTTAACAGGGTTTTGTTTTTGTTTTGTTTTGTTTGTTTGCTTGTTTTACCCTTCTTAACCATGAGTTGCTTTTTTTCTAAAAAGAAAGCCAGGTAGGGCTGGAACTCAGTGGAAAAATGCTTGCTGTGCATGTAGGAGGTTCAGGATTCAATTTCCAGCAACACAAAGCAAAATTATGAAATAAAAATAGCAAAACTTAGCTCCAAGGGCTGGAACACATGCTTGGCATACATGAGCTCTGGGTTTATGCATATAAGTATCACTGGAAATTACTCTGACCACCATGCCAGGAGTAGCTTCTGAACCACTGCCAAGTGTGGTTCAAAAATATACCAAAACTTGGATCAGGGGAGTAATACAGCAGTAGAGCACTTGCCTCGCCTGCCTTCAGTTCAAAACCCTGCACCAAAGGATTTTTTTTAAAAATTGAAAATGGTAAATAACAGGTAGCATCCAACCTCCACTTCACCTCTTCCACCAGTGAGTCTGATCCAACTAGTTTACTTGAAACCTGGTTTAGTTTGGTTGTGAGATGAGAGAACAGCCAGGGTAAATGTGGTATCCAGTAGAAGAAGACATACGAAAAAGTTGCCCCATGGAATAATAGTCCTTGTGCAGATATTGCAAAGCTTAACTATAACATTCTGATACCCCTTTAAGTAACCATCTTTGTGCTTACACAAGGACTAGTAATCATATCCTGTCCATCATGTCAAGAGTCACACCCCCTTCCACATGGAGCATTCCCTGTCTTCGGTCAGCTCTTCTTTACATCACCCTAGACAATGCTCAGAAGCTTAATTTGTTTCTACCAAAGGCGTACATCTTTTACAAAGGATGAACACCTCAAAAACGAAGTCCAATATCCACTGGAGCCAAAGAACAGTTGGAATTAAGAAAATTTAAGATGAAGGACCAAGTGACCCATGAATGACACCCAGCTTCACTGAACACTCCTTATAGCACAGTTGCAAAGTAAGCATCATATCTGCCTGGGCCCTGACACTTCACAATAGCCATGAAAATCCTCTGGAAGGGACCACATGTGGTTAGAATCAGGATGGCACCTTGATGATACCAGCACATTAAAGTTCTCCCTCTTCTTTGAGTTATATTATGTCTCTTATTGATTTGCCCCAGGACAGGAGTGATAGCACAACAGTTAGGGTGTTTACTTTGCATGCAGCTGACCAGGGTTCGATTCCTTCGTCCCTCTCAGAGAACCCGGCAAGCTACCGAGAGTATTCCACCTACCTACAGAGCAAAGCCTGGCAAGCTACCCATGTCATATTTGATATGCCAAAAACAGTAACAACAAGTCTCACAATAGAAACGTTACTGGTGCCCGCTGGAGCAAATCGATGAACAACTGGACGACAGTGTTACAGTGTTATTGACTTACCCCATTTTTTACCTGCATAAACTAGAAATTTGTGAAGAAATGGCACTGCTGACAGCACACTCCAGCTCCCCTGAGAAGGCTCTCTCTTCAAGCAAACTCCCTTACTTAAAATCGATGCTTCCCTCCTTAGGTTATACCTGGCACTAAGTCTTAAGTAAGCTATTTAATTTTTTAATTCTTGGAGGCGTCCAGAGACACCGTGAGGGGTGTCGAGGATCATACCAGCGTCGGCTGTGTGCAAGGCCAGCGCACTACCCGCTGTACTATCTCTCCAGATCCACGTGAGTTATTCTTCATGAATAACTTGATTTCTTTGCTTGATTTGCTTGATTTCTCTGGCTTGCACTAGAATTCCTTCCTGTGTGTGTCTAAGGCACCTGGTCCTCTGTTCAGGCCTTTGAGGGCTTTAACACCTCAGGCAACACTTCCAATAACAATTTTTATTTCGTTTGTTTCTATATTCGCCGCGAAATTCCAGAGGGATGTCAGCAGGGGTGAGACTCGCTGCTCTAGGGGAAGCCGTGTACCCAGATGCACCTGCCCTGCAGGCCAGTAGGCAGGTGCCAGCCGCCCTCGGGGAGCGCGGTTCCAGCGCGGCCCCCCGGGGCGCTTTGCCTGGCTCCGCCCCCAGGGGCGGGGCGCGGGCCGAGAAGGCGGGGCCCCGCCGAAGCCTCGCCGCTCCCCTCGCGGGAAAACACTCCGCGTGACTCGCGGCTCCCGGCGCAGCGGGAGCGCGGGAGGTGGGCGAGCCCCGCCGGTCCAGCGGAACGAACCAACGCGCCGTCCACCAGGGGCGGCATGCGGGCAAGCCAGATCGCACCACCCGCGCCACAGCTGCAGGGGCGGGGCCCGGCCGTTACCAACCCGCGTGGAGAGGACGGGGGGCGCCAGCCTGAGTCCGAGGCACCGCGACCCTTCGAGGAGGGCGCGAGACGCCGCCGCCGCCGCCGCCCGCGCTGAAGGACCGCGCTGAGGCGACAGAGGAGGTGAGGACACCTCTGCCGGGGCGGGCCGCGGGCCGCCGGCACCGCTGTCCACGCTCTGCACGGAGGGCTGAGGAGAAAGCCCCGTGCCCGCGCCCCCTCTCCCGCCCTCGGCGCCCCCCGCCGTTCCGCTCAGCGCTTCCCGCCTTCCCGGGGCCCCTCAGCCGCAGCGGCCCTCAGCGCTCAGACCCCAGTCCTCCCGCGGCCCCCGGCCGTCGTCCACCCTAACCGCTCCTGCACCCCACCCCACCCCGCCCCGCCCCACCCCCGGGGACTCGCGCCTCTGTGTCATCCCTGTCCCCACGTCCCCTGCTGGGAAGAGCGATGGCCCCGCACCCAGGCTCGCCGCTGCAGCAGCGGGCGCCTCCGCACAGCCATTCCCAGCCGGGTCCGGCGCGACCCCGGGACCCCCAAGTTGGGCTCCGCGGGCGTCTGGGCCTCGGTGGCTCCCGCGCCCCCGGGCTGCTCTGGGGAACAGCCTTTGGTTTGGCTCCGGGCCAGCCCCCCAGCCTCTGCATTTACCTGCGCCAAGGGCACCGCGATGCCGGTAACACCCCCCTCCCCCCCCCACACACACACTAAGGCGGACTCGGAACCGGCGGGCTGGCCCTGTGCGCAACCCCGAGGGCTGCCTGGAGGAAGGACTGCGCTTTGTCGCGTCCCCGGGGTGGGGGTGGGGGTGGGGGTGGGGGGAGGCAGCACCGAGGCTGGCACGAGGGTCCGCTCGCTGATTGCGGGAGGACGCATGAATGGGCCCAAAGGCTGCCAAGCACACAGCTTCAGCGGGGCGGGCCGCGGGGGAACGGGGAAGGGAACAGCATCCGGCAGGGTACGCGTGGCCCCGTGCGAGCGTGAAACGGACTATTCTGGGTCGTTCCGTTCCTGGCTTTCATTTCAGTAGGGCGAGAGTCTGCGGGTCCGTTTCTGTGTATGATCTGTTTAGGGGAAAACAACAGCAGCAAAGCGACAAAGCCAGGGGCTGGGACTGCAGCAGTTCTCGGTGCTTAATACCTTAAAGACTGCCTGGGATAATCTCGAAAGCTTTGCCCGGGTGACCAGCTCCTCTTGGCCTCAGGAGACACTAACAGCCCCCTTTGAGGACGAATCTGGAGGCCAGCCACGGCCCTTGTCAGCTGACTCGGTGTGGCCCGTCAGCTTCGGGACAGGTGGGGGAATGAAGGCCTTCACTTGCGCTACTCTTTTCCTCCCTGCCCCAGACTGGAAGGATAGAGCTCTCGGACCTGACGTGACCGGAGACATCCTGTGGGTCCTAAATGCCGTTGTGGTATAATCGGGCCATCCGGATCATTTATATCGCAGGAAAATGGAGCCAGACAGATTACCACTCTGCAAACAGTGTCAGTAATAAACAGACCTTTTAAGGATGGTGCTCTTGAAGAGTAGAGAGGGAGAAGCCTGTTTTTGGTTAATTCTTTGGGAAATGACCTGAACAGATTTAGTTTCCAGGAGGCAAGGCAGGACTCTGAAAACAACAAAGCCATGTACACGCGTGCGCGTGCTCACACACACATTTTAAAAATTAAAAGAATAAGAGATAGCTCTGTGGGGGAAGTAGATGATATCACTAAGAGATGGGTGAAACAATGACTAGAAAGCCATGGGAGTTTTATAGGGTAAGAAGTCATTGCCTAACTAGTTGTGGCATTATTTTTAGTGGGACCCAGAGTATTGGTAAGTAAATACAATGACCTGAGTTTCTTAGGAGGCTCCTTGGAAATTAAGGAGTGGTCTGATAACGCAGAATGAAGAGAAATTCCGGATATTCTGTTACCTATGCCCCCTACTGCTGTGTGGCTCTAGGGTACCACGGTATAGTCTAGTCTCCCTATTAAGATCTCAATAACCCCAGAATAACACTGTGAATTTTTCATTTTTTTCTTCACTCCCAATAAAGTAAAATACAGATAAAATACAGTTTACCAAGTTAAATTTGAATTTCAGATAAAGCAGCAAGGGTGTGCTGTGTTTTTATTAGCTAAATCTGGCATCCCTAGTTCATAGAGAGGCTTATGTGTTCTATTTTCTCTCTGCATATTTAAGACAATAACTCACCCATTTATTCTGTTACTCATACACAGTGACTGAGCACCCTGTTAAAAGTCACTTGACTGAGATGTCTCACTGCATGTTTAGAGTAAGGACAAGCTCTATGGAAATAGTCTAGTTTCTCAGTGTTGAGGTTACCCAGAAAACACCCACTCAAACATTGGCATATGATACTGTAGCTCTATCAAATGAGTTGTCAACAAAATGAGCATATTTTTTTTTTAAATTTATTTATTTTTAATTAGAGAATCACCGTGAGGGTACAGTTACAGATTTATACACTTTTGTGCTCATACTTCCCTCATACAAAGTTTGGGAACCCATCCCTTCACCAGTGCCCATTCTCCATTACCCGTAAACCCAGCGTCCCTCCCACCCTCCCCAATCCCATCTCCCCCCCACCCCACCCTGCCACTGTGGCAAGGCATTCCCTTCTGTTTTCTCTCTCTAATTAGCTGTTGTGGTTTGCAATAAAGGTGTTGAGTGGCCGCTGTGCTCAGTCTCTAGCCCTCATTCAGCCCGCAACTCCCTTCCCCCACATGGCCTTCGACTGCAATGTAGTTGGTGATCGCTTCTCTGAGTTGACCTTTCCCCGGAACGTGAGGCCAGCCTCGAAGCCATGGAGTCAACCTCCTGGTACTTATTTCTACAGTTCTTGGGTGTTAGTCTCCCACTCTGTTATTCTATATACCATAGATGAGTGCAATCTTTCTATGAAAATGAGCATATTTTTAAGTGGCCAGATACCAACATCGCTCTGAGAGAGCTGCCTGGGATGATTCTAATAACCCATACTCGCCAAAATAATTATTGATAAAATATAAAGGCAGAAATCTAAGGATATTATTAAAGCATAGATAATGGCATGATTCAGTTTAATTTAACTACTTAAATATAACAATATAATTTACAATATAAATATAACAATGTACTCAACAATTCTTTTTAAAAACACAGAAAATTTACAAAAACAAACTTGTACCTGATATAAATCTCAACAAATTTCAGAAGATTCAAATCAAATATAGTATGTTATAGGTTCACTATGAGATTAAACTATAAATTTAAAAAAACTATAAAGCAATTATAATGAGATGCCTATAATGCTTCTATATATTTAGTAGTTTAAAACTGTAGCACTGTCGTCCGTTCATTGATTTGCTCGAGCGGGCACCAGTAACGTTTTCATTGTGAGACTTGTTGTTACTGATTTTGGCATATCAAATACACCGTGGGTAGCTTGCCAGGCTCTGCCATGCGGGCAGGATACTCTTGGTAGCTTGCCAGGCTCTCTGAGAGGGATGGAGGAGTCGAACCCGGGTCAGCCGTGGGCAAGGCAAATGTCCTACCTGCTGTGCTATCGTTCCAGTCCAGTTTAAAACTACAAGTACAAATTATGGTTCAAGGCAAATAGAATTTATAACAGAAATTTGAAAATGTTTTAATAGATTTACCAAATTATTACATATTAAATATATAATAAAACTATGCTTAAAAGGAGATTTATAGCATTTCTTATTTGGACCAAATGTTTAAAACATCTATTATGACTGCATTCAATGACAGAATAAGTAAGATGAACTTTAAAATAAATAAAAATTTAGAAATGGAAAATAAATCTGAAATTTTAAATTATCAAAATTTAACAGAATGAAGATAATGAAAGATGTAGGAGTCAGAGCAATAGCACTGTAGGGCAGTGCTAAATATTAGGGCATTTCCCTTGCATGCAGCTGACCCGAGTTCTATCCCTGGCACCCCATACAGTCCCCCAGGTCCACCAGAACTAATCCCTAATCCCAGAGCCAGAAATAAGTCCTGACCACTACCAGGCATTGCCCAAAACCCAAAAAAGGAAAGTATTTAGTAAATTTGAAAATAAAGTCTCTCTATCATTCCTCTCCCATATTTGATTTTTTTCAGACATCATCTTCCATGTAGGGTTTGTTTTCCTTTTGCAGAAGTCTTTTAAGTATTTCTTGGAGAACTGCTTTAGTGCTGATGAATTCCTCTTACTTTTTTGTCTGAAAAGCCCATTGATCCTCCTTCAAATCTGAGTGATAATGTTGTTACCTCGATAGAATATTCTTTGTTGAAGTCTTTTTCCACTTAGCATTTTGTATTTATCATGCCATTACCTTCAGGCCTGTAGAGTTTCTATGATTCTCTTAATGGATTTCCTTTTACATGTGACTCTGCTTTTACTGCATTTAGAATTTCTTTGATTTGTTGTTTTAGTTATATACTATGACACAGTATGCATCTCTTTGAAATTCTTTAAGCTGAATTTGGATGTCTAACTCTCACATTGGGGAACTTTTTAGCTAATACTTTTTTCAAATAAGAATTTTACTCCTTCCTTGGAGCTGGAGCGATAGCACAGCGGGTGGGGCGTTTGCCTTGCACGCGGCCGACCCGGGTTCTAATCCTAGCATCCCATATGGTCCCCCTGAGCTCCGCCAGGGGTAATTCCTGAGTGAAGAGCCAGGAGTGACCCCTGTGCATCGCCGGGTGTGACCCAAAAACAACAAAAAAAAAAGAATTTTATCCCTTCCTTGGGGCTGGAACGATAACACAGTGGGTAGGACATTTGCCTTGCATGCCACCGACCCAGGTTTGATTCCCAGCATCCCATATGTTAATTCCTGAGTGCATGAGCACCACCAGGAGTTAATTCCTGAGTGCATGAGCCAGGAGTAACCCCTGTGCATCGCCGGGTGTGAGCCAAAAAAAAAAAAAATTTACCCCTTCCTCTCCTAGAATTCCTGTGATATGAATGTTATTCATTTTAATACTATTCCACATAGTTCTTATGTTATCTTTATTATTTTTAAGTTGATCATTTTTTATTTGTTTTTTTGAATTATTTCTGCCACTCTATCTATGAGGTCACTGATCAGTTTTCAGCTTCTTCCATTCTGTTGAGTCCCTCTATCCCCCTTTCCCCTTTTTTTTCTGTTGTTATTGTTGATGATTATGATGTGATTATATGTGTGTTGGGTTGCACATCAGGTTGTGGTACTAGAACACTGTCACAGAGCTCACTAAGGTTTGGTATTCTTTACTTGTGCTTCCAAAGCTCATACTTTTAGTTGAGGCTCATAAATCTTCAAGTTTCATCCTTTTTTTAACTTATATTCAAATTTCCTTCCGTTTTGGGGGCCTTGTGGGGAAGTCACACCTGGTGGTGCTCAGGATCATTCCTGACTCTGTGCCCCAGAATCACTCCTAGTGGGGCTCAGGGACCATAAGGGATGCGGAGATTGAGCCCAGGTTGCCCGCATGGAATGTAAGCACACTACCTGCTGTATTATTAACTCCAGTCAAAAATATCTCTCCTTTTTAAGGCTAAGTAATTTTTTTGTATGATAAACCACATTCTGTTCATCCATTCTGGTTTGCTTTTCTGCATATTGTGAATAATGCTGTTATGTATATGGATATCCAAATTTCTGCTTTTAGTTCTTTTGAGTACCTAAAAATTAAATTGCTAAATTATGGAGTTATTTGTTTAACTCTTTTGAGGAACTGATATAACATTTCCATAGTGACTTATAAGAGTGTCAGTACTTTTTTATTTGTTTTAGGGCCACACCTGGAAGTACTCAGGGCTTACTTCTGTCTCTCCACTCAGGGATCACTCCTTGTAGGGTTTGGGAGACTAGGGTGCAAGGCAATACCCTATCCACTATTCTATCTCTCCGGGCCCACAAGTAATTTTTTTTTGGCTTTTTGGGCCATATCCGACGATGTGCAGGGGTTACTCCTGGCTTTGCACTCAGGAATTACTCCTGGAAGTGCTCGGGGGACCATATGGGATGCTGGGAATCGAACCCTGGTCAGCCACGTGCAAGGCAATTGCCCTACCCATTATACTATCGTTCCAGCCCCCCCACAAATAGTTTTTATTTTTTATTTTTTTAATTCCCTTGAAATTTTTTTCTCTATCAAAAAACCTGTATTTTTCTCCCTCCTTTCATTGTTGTTTACTCATTGTTTAATTTATCACTGTGACCTGATTGCACCTTACACTGAATGTGGTCCTCACACACTAGACCATGTTCACTGAGGTTTGTGTTCTGACTGAGGTTTCAATCCTACTAAGCCTAGCCCTGTTAGTTACAGGACTGTGCAGATGTTTGCTAGGGGTCACACTCTTAGTTGAGACATAGTTATGTTATACTCAGACATGTGTTCTCCAAGAGTTACCTGTCTTGACACTCAAAATATCTTTTTAGTTCTAGTGCTCTCTTAAGGTTTCAACCCTTTTTTTGTGTTACTCATACACTCCTGGCTGTGGTACCACTGGAACTTTCTCTAGCTTGTAGTGCTAGAGAGTACAGAGCAGAGCTACCAGAACTAAGCACCACAGCTGACAGGATAGTGCTTAGTTCATATGGGACACTGAGGATTTGGACTCGTCAACATATACTTGCAAAGCAGGTATTCCAAGTCGCTACTCTACTCCTCCTTTTTTTTTTTAATAATAGCCACCTGATGGATATGAAATAGTGTCTCATTGTGGTTTTTATTTGCATGACTAAACATATCGGGTATCTTTTCATGTACTTGTTAATATTTTGTCTTCTTTGGAAGGAAAAGATTTATCGAAATCTTTTTTGAAATAATCTTAGGTATTGTACCCAGGCCTTATACATACAAGGCAAGTCTTCTACCATTTGACTACATCTCTGGCTTATTAAAATATTTTGCTAATTGGGGGGCTGAGGTGATAGACTGACAGTGCTCAGGAGTCATTCCTCATGGTGCTATGGGACCATATGTAGTACCCTGGATCAAGTCAGGGTCAGCTGCATGCAAGGTAAGTACAATGTTCATACATATTGTACTATAGATATTTACATCTTAAGACTATTGAGTCTTTTTTTAAGACTATTGAGTCTTAATCCATTAACATAGGCTATATTTCCATTTTTTCTTCTTTAATTCGTTTCAGCGATATTTTGTAGTTTTCAGTACACACATGGTAAACTTTATTCTTAGTTTTTTATTCTTTTTGATGTCATAAGTAGAATTATTTTTCTTAATTTTACTTTCATAATACTAATTTAGTGAGTAGAAGCACAACTAATTTTTGTGTTATTTTGTGTCCTACAACTTGGGGCTGGGAAAATAACTCAGTGGTCCGGGACCCATGCTTTGCATGCAACAAGTCCCAGGGTAAACCCTAGTATGACATAGCCCTGAGCACTTCCACGTGTGGCCCTGGAGATTCCCAGGGACCCTAACACTACAGGACCCAGGAGGCTTTCTGTCCTCTGTCCCTATCATTGATCTACATTGGTCAAGTATTGATGGGGGTAGCTTCCTGGGTCCCCAGAGCACTACTTGGGAGCTCCACCACACACACAAAAAAACAATTTTGCTGCATTCATTTATTAATTATTATAGGTTTAGGGGACGATTTTTTACAGTTTTCTAAATGTAAGACCCTGTAAGGACCAGAGACTTAGTACAATGGCTAAGGTGCTCACTGTGCATGATCCTAGCTTGATCCCCAGCATCACATGTGGTCCCCTGAGCACTGCAAGGGGTCACTTCTAAGCACAGAGTCAGAAATAGTCACTCTAAGTGTTACCCCAAAACAAAATAAAAGTTTATACATTTTATAAGACTGTAGCTGCCATAGATAGTTATTCTTCTGATGAATCTGGGCAAAGTCACTGGAAATTCCTCTGGAAAAAGAGTCATTCTAGATGAACATTTGTGACACATGGGAGGCAGTTATAAACAGCATCATTAACAGGAATTTAGGAGAAGTTGACTTCACCTTTCATGGACTTTGAAGGCTTCAAGACTTCAGTGGAAGAAGTTACCTCAGACATGGTTGAAATTGCAAGAGAACTAAAATGAGAAATGAAACCCAAAGATGAGACTGGATTTCTTTAAAGCAACCTCATATTAAGGAATTGTTTCTAATAGATGCATTAAAAGCAGTTGTTTCTGGAGGTGGAATCTACTTTTTGTGAAGAAATTGTCAAACTTGTGAAATAACAACAGAATTTAGAATATTATAGAAACATAGTTGATAAAGCAGTGATAGGATTGAAAGGATTAATTCTAATGTTGGAGGTTTGCCTGTGGATATAATGCTATTATAGCATCACATGCTACTTTCGTGAAAGGAAGAGTCAATCAGTGAGCAAACTTCATTATTTAAGAAATAGCCAGCTCTCACTGACCACTGTCAGCTATTCAGTCAACAGCCATTAACACTGAGGCAAGAGTCTACTGATAAAAAAAATATATATATAATTGCCCAAAGGCTCAGAATAATCAGAATTTTTTAGAAATAAAATATTTTTAATTAAGGTACATACATTTGTGGGACATAATGCTCGGTACACTTGACAGACTATGGTATAAATATGTTTCTTATAAGCACTGGGAAACCAAAAACTTTGTGTAACTTTGTTATAAAATTAATTTCATTGTAAGGACCTGGAACCAAACCCACAATGCCCTGAGGTATAAAAAACAATTTTAAAATAAAATGAGAGTAGTAAAAAATTTAAATTACCTGTAATCCTACCTTTCCATTTATTCAGTTTACATACATATATAAATGTAAATTGTAGCCTTAGATATACTTAGAATGTAATTTTTTTAATTTTTTTAAATTTTTTTTTATTAGTGAATCACTGTGAGGGTACAGTTACAGATTTATACATTTTTGTGCTCATGTTTCCCCCATACAAAGTTCGAGAACCCATCCCTTCACCAGTGCCCATTCTCCACCACCAGTAAACCCAGCATCCCTCCCACCCTCCCCAGTCCCATCTCCCCCCACCCCACACTGCCACTATGGCAGGGTATTCCCTTTTGTTCTCTCTCTCTGATTAGGTGTTGTGGTTTGCAATAAAGGTGTTGAGTGGCCATTGTGTTCAGTCTCTAGTCTACATTCAGCACGTGTCACCCTTCCCCCGTATGACCTCCGGCCACATTTTACTTGGTGTTCCCTTCTCTGAGTTGCCCAGGATGGGAGACCAGCCTCCAAGCTATGGAGACAGCCTCCTGGTACTTATTTCTACTATTCTTGGGTGTTAGACTCCTATTCTATTATTCTATATTACTTAGAATGTAACTGAGCACTAAAACTATTTATCACTCTGCAGTCTTTTAATTAGTATTACATTACAAGTACTTATCCAAATTACTAATTTAGTCTTCATGTTTTGTGGCTTAGTAGACTCTTTTCACTTAAAGTAACTTCACTGAGGACTGGAGTCTTAAGGTCAAAGAGCTGGAGTACATGCTTTGCATGCTGGAACCCCAAGTTTGATCCCTGGCACCACATGGTCTCTCAAGCACAAAGACAGATGTGCCCTCACAAAAAATACAACACCTTAACTTGTACCCTTATCTTCTCTAAAATTTTGTTGTTATTATAATGGTCCTGTGGTTCCCCCCAAACCCTGACAAGAATGATCCCTGAACACAGAGCCACGACTAAACCCTGAGCACCACTGGGTATAGCCCAAAAGCCAAAAACAAAACAAAATATATTTATTTATGATTTATTATCAGTGAATATTTTATTTATATACTTTTCAGGGGACCAGGCAGCCACTGAGAAACACTTGGGTGGCATTCCAGTGCAAGGACCCAAGGATGCAATGCTCCTCAGACCCTGCAGTACCAGGGATTACCAATCGGGCCCTCCAGGGCTAAATCCAATGGTGTTCAGGAAGCCCTATGGTGCCAGAGATTGAAACTGGTTGGACGCATGCCTTGCTTGCACCCTAACCCCAGTACTATTTCTCCATCTATTTGGTTGTAATTTGTTCAGTCCCCCAGTTGAATTACATGAAGGCAGATGCCAGGTCTGTTTCATTCACATAGTACATGACTGGGTGCTTCTCAGCTACTGTTATTGACTGATTAATTTAGTCCTTGGGCAATCCACTGCTTCTGATGTTCTCCCAACAGATTCCTCCATACCTCTGTCTAAATCAGGCTAAGATGCCAACCCAGAGGGTTGTTGATATGCTGCTGGGTCAGCTATTAGACTCCTCAGACCCTGCCTTATTTGTGCGGGGCCCCAAAGACTTGGTGCCATTTAGACTGATTTTGGCAGTAAAGCTTGTCTGTGTTCTAGGATTTTAATTATAAATGGATTACTCTATTTCCTGTCCCAGGGGAACACGGGGGCTACAGTGGAAGGTCAGTGAGAGACCAGTTACGCTTTCTCCACTGGAACCTCATACCTCTGCCCAGAGAGGGTTCCAATGTCATTGGCCAAGCAGGAAATTCCAAAACCTTTTCCTGAAACTTCAAACAGCTTGGGGAATCTCTCCAGCTGGAGTTGGAAAAACTCCCAGCTAGGAGAACCATCTCTTACATAACTTCATAATTGCCCTTTTTTAGGAAAAAAACAAACTCGCTCCAGTACTGCTGGACTTTGTGCAACACATCCTGCATTCTTTCCTGGCTGCTCAGCATTCCTATTGGATGCAGCCAGAAGGACAGATGTAAAGACCAGTGAGGTTAAGGGAGGAAACTCAAAGGAAGAGGGTGGGAGAGATGCCGATTCTGACCGGAACATACTGTTCTGGTTCTCAGGCTGAAACTTCCCCTAGCAGGAGAGAAAGTGGGGAGTGCTGGGTGTGACGGTTCTGGGAGAAAGAGGAGAACTTTCTAGGCAGACTTCCCCTGCACATTCCAAAAGCTGATCACAGTACCCCCCTTATTCTTTCAGTACCCTACACTCCAACAAAAAGGGCTAGAACTAGATGTGTAGAATAAATATGTTCATAGCTATCATGAGTCAAATATTGCTCAGGAGAAAGAACTTTTTATTTGTGGTACTAAGGGTTTAACCCTATCACTGTGTGACATCCCTGAACCCTGTAAAAATTTTTTTGGTGAAGAGACAATTCCACTTTAGCTCAATTCAGTGAATATTTTAAGCATCGATCAACCCAATCCTAGGCTAGGTTAAGTGACTGCAAAGGTAAACAAGACAGTCACAGTCCTCAACGTGCAGCCAAGAAGGGAAAATAAAATGTATGTAAATCCTTATAATACACTTCCTGACCTCATTGTCCTTTGGGTTTTATGTTATTGTTGTATTCTTTTAAAAAGGTGACCATCAAGTTAATACTCAGTGCAAGGTCCTTCCACAGACCATGCCTGGGACCACCAAACTACTGGTGTGATGCTCAGGAGACCATGTATTGCCAGGGATCAAACCTGGGTCCAGCTCATCTAGCTAGGCCCTTTGTTATCTCCCTATACCCTGCTCATACTGTTTGTTTTGTTGGAGGCGCAGAAGGGGAGGAGGCCACATCTAGTTGTGTTCAGGGGCTATTCCTATCTCTGTGCTCAAAAGTGATTTCTGATGATACTCAGAAGCTTTATGTGGTACCAGGGATGTGAACAGGATTACAGTCACTGCAGCCCCATACAAAGCAAGTGCCTTCAATTCTGTATCCCATCTCTCCTGACCCATGCTAAGATGTGTTTAGCTATGGTGTTCACCAGAGGTTGCACATCAGATTGTGGTACTTACACACTTGGCCATGGTGCTCTCCAAGGTTTGCACTCCTTTAGTTGTGATGATTCCTAGCTGCTGCTCACTGGGGGTTACACTCTTTCATAGGTGCACATGTTTTCATTGTGCTCATCAGAGGTGACTAAAGTGCTTGACAGGGGTCACATGTTCTGGCCATGATGCTGGCACATTTTCTTGGGTTTTTTTTCCTTATTTATTTTTTAATTTTACCCTTACACTTCAGATAAATGCTTTGTGGTTTACAAAGGTTCATGATTTGTTATAGGCATTTAGTATTCCAACACCAATTCCACTACCATTACACCTTCCTTCCACTATTGTCTCCAATTTTCCCAACCACCCCTTAAGCCTGCCCTCATAGTAGGCACCCAATAATTTATTTTATATTGCTTGTTATCAATAATTTCCTAATAGAATGATAAAAAGAAATGTTTCCTTAGAAGAAAGTTAGTGAAGATTTTTTCTATCTCACCAAGGAGCCATTAAGTCCTGTTTGTATAAGAGATTACTAAAATGTTATTACAGGTTAAGCCTTCTGTGTTTACATTTTGTTAATCAAGATTGGTTGCCTCTACATTACATCCCATCCAATCTGGTGTGCTACTCCTGGTTTATCAGTGTTGTAGAGTTTAAGATGTAACTCTAAGAAGTCCAAAATTTTTAACAGAGTGATATAGCTGGAGTTAAATTTTTAACTGGGTGTCAGCTTTGGAGAATGTGTGTAACTACTGGAGCTTCTGGAAGTACAGGGAGATGGGGGGAGGTAATCTATCCTCAATTCCATGAAACCTAGAGATTTCTTCACAAAACCCAAATACCTGGGTTTTTTAATGGATTGGTTGAGGCTGGTCCTGAGCAGTGAAGTCTAGCTGGGAACATGGCAGAAAAGGGGGCTGCTTAGAACCTTAGGAAGTGTAGTTTAGTCAAAATTCTTACAAAATGGTCTGGGGATATAACTCAGAATGTAGCTCATTGTCTTGCGTATGTGAGGTTCTGAGTTCAGTACCTGATGTCACCAAAAAAAAAAAAATTGGCATTGATTACACAAAGATATATATAGTACTATTGGAAAGAGAATTTTTTGATCCAGTAGACAGAAATTTTGGGGGGAGTGAACTTTAAGCCACATTCAGTGGTGCTCAGGGCTTAACTTGGCTCTGCACTCAGAAATCACTCATGTAGGGCTCTGGGGACCATAATACTCTGGGATCCTAAGGGTCAAACCCAGGTTAACTGCATGTAAGCCAAGGGCTCTACCTGCTGTCTTCTCTTCAGCCCCCCCAGTAGACAGATTTAACATGTTAAAAGTTCTATTTAATTATTTTTGGTTTGGGGACCATGCTCATCAGTGTCCCAGGGGTTATCCCCAAAGAGATATATGAGTAACCATCTGGTGCCAGGTTCTAAGTCTAAGTGGAGTCCTCACTCCAGCCCATGAGCCACCTTTCAGCTCTTTTTTTAATGCTTGTTTGTGGTTTGGACACCATACCCAGAGGCTGTCAGGCATTATTCCCAGCTCTGTGCTAAGTTACTTCTGGAGATGCTGGGTTCCTGGCTTGCAAAGCTGGTGCTTAGCCCATTGAGCTCTCTATGTGGTGCTGGGATTGAGCTGGAATCCATCATATGCAGAGCAAGAGCTTAACCCCCTATACTAGCTCTTCGGCCCCACCTCCATTTATTCTTATGAACAAGCACTCACTCAAATAAGATTCCAGCATAAATGTGACTCTAACTTTCGATTTTTTTTTTTTTTTTTTTTGCTTTTTGGGTCACACCCAGCGATGCTCAGGGGTTACTCCTGGCTTTGCACTCAGGAATTACTCCTGGCGGTGCTTGGGGGACCATATGGGATGCCGGGGATCGAACCCGGGTCGGCCGCGTGCAAGGCAAACGCCCTGCCCGCTGTGCTATCGCTCCGGCCCCTCTAACTTTCGATTTAACATGAACAACTACCACACAAAATTGCCATGTTTTTAATTCTAAGCACCGTATTCATTAGTATTCAGTCTGTATAGCTGCTATTTAGAACAGAGATTAACTACAGCCTACACTAAGATATTTGCTTACTGTTTTTCTTGACTGAGGATATCGGTTATGTATTATAATGGAATGACCAAGTGCTTTAGAGTGAATCAAACAATAGTTCCAAGCCCAACTCCCCTATTTTCTGCCTTTGTAGTCTTGGTTAAAGTTACCTCTATGAAAGCCTCTGTTTTCTCACTTTGCAAAGTGGGGATAATAATATCTACTTTGTAGACTCATTCTGAATATTTGAATGGTATTTTTTCACAAACATCAAACACAGTGTGTAGGCAATAGGAATAGTTGTTATAAGTCTTAGCCTTTAGTTTATGGTACATGGGAAGGCATAATTCCATTTGCTCCTGACCTGTTGCACAGTGTTCTTAGGTTACTTTCAAAGCAATTTGATTCCTATTTACAAAGATTATCTGTTTGTAATAGAATCTAGCAAGTGTGAAAAATTGGGGGCTGGAGTGATAGTACAGCAAGTATTTGCCTTGCACTCAGCTGATCGTGTTCAATCCCCTGCATCCCATATGGTTCCCCAAGCACCACTAGCAGTGATTTCTGAGTGCAGAGCCAGGAGTAACTTCTGAGCATTGCTGAGTGTGGCCCCCCAAGCAAAAAAAAAAAAAAAAGTGTGACAAATTTATGTCAGTTTTTGGACAAAATGAGTTCACCCCCACCTCACACATTTCATCAATATTAACTGTTTGGAACCTCTCTGACTGTTGACTTTTTTCTTCATCTCTACAACCAGGCCTCAGATGAAGAGAAGGAGAAAGGGAGTCAGGACCTGCGTCTATTCAAGTGTGGGTTTCCAAACCTGTTAGCAGAGAGATGCAAGGTCTTGTCGAGGCTTGGATAGTGTTATTAAACAGACATAGAAAGATAGACTTTTTATAGCCCTGTCTGCACTCCAGAATGATAATGCAATGAGTTAAATTCCATGGATGTTTTTGAAATGCTTTATATCAGAGGAACTAGCCAGTCTGTCAACTGTAATACAAATAACCTCAGAATTCTTTCTTCACATTCCTCAGTGGCTCCTTAGAGGGGAGCTGCCTCTAAGATACATCTCTCACCCTGTGGGAAGAGGAAAGAGGGTTTTATCAGAAAACAATCCCAGCAGTGCCTGAATTTAAGATATAGACCTTCAATAGAAAGGCCTTTAATGTCTGTCTAGCGATCAACAAAGCATGGTTCCTCCAAGGGTCATTTTATACAGCCCACAAACCGAGACTAATTCTTACATTTCTAAAGCCAGCTGTATATAAAGAATTTGTGAGCCACGAAACCTCAATATTTACTAGCTAGTTGTTGGCAGATAGAGCTTGCTAAATGGAGGGTGGGTTTTACCAGAGGCTACGAGATGTTGAAACATCTGTTTGGATCCCAGGGTAGGCACACACAGAAAAAGAGGTGTCAGCATCAGTGAAGAATAGGTTTCTATTTTTTTAAGAGCTCTGGAGACCTGGCAGAATAACCCCATGCTGAGGGATTTCTGAACTAGAAAGAGTGAGGCTTGTGTTGGCTTTAGAATACAGCATTGCCTTTGTTCTGAACAGTGGAATCCATCCTTTCATTAATGCTGCTTTCTCAGCCCTTTAGGCTAAGTCTGGCTTATATGATCTGCTGCTGAATGCTGTGTCAGTAGGATGGAAGCATCAGATCTGTGTCTGAGGCCCAGTTAGAGGGAGAAACTGAGTTTGTAGATGGAGCAAAGAGAGTTGAATGGAGGTTGTCTTTTTGTTTACATATTTCTACATTAGTGGGAAGTACCAACTAACTAGTTAATTCATTGATTAATATCTAAGTCATTGGCTTCCTAACCATTTTAATTGTTTCCTATATCACACCTCCAGGCACAGACCAGGCCATCTTCTCAAGGTGGCCATGGAGACTGAGAAGGAAAAAGTCAGCAGACCAGGGCTCTCTACCTATATGCTTGGATGTCAGCATCAGTGAAGAATAGATTTCTCTTTTTTATTTCTATTTTATTTTATTTTATTGTATATTTCTTGAATACTTTGGTCCAAAGAATTTACAACATTTACAGCTCCTTGTCATTCTGATTGTCCTTGGCACAACACCAGAAGTTGGATATAGTTAGCCCTTTCCCCAGATGTAAAGGTGGAGCTTGAGAGGCTAGGTACCCTGCCCCTAACTGACCCAGCAAGTCAGAAGAAAAGCTGAGAATGAAAGCAGTGTTCTCTCCTTGGGCATCCTGCCACAGTCTCGGTCATGGATAGGTTCCAGAGAGAACTGAGATCCATCCCTGTATCTCTCTAGTCATCAAATATGGTTGTTTCTGAGGCTGCATTGTTGTTTTGATGACCAGGCGGATAAGCCCTGAAGGCTGAGAAAAATGGATGAAATGAGTGGTTCTCTAGCCTCATTTCTTGCCAGCACACTGGCACATCAAGACATTGATATGCTGTGTCCCTGGTGATGGTTCTGAGTCAGCCATAGGCAGGAGTCACTGTTAGTGTGCGCTTGGCACTTGGCTGCTCTCTCTGCACTTCAGCATTCCTACCTGGTGTGTGGTACATTGTTATCATTCCACAGCAGGCTGCTGTGTGCGTGGTCCTTCTACAAGCCAGCCTTCGTCTATTTACATCAGTTGTCCAGCTGTCAGCCATCACACACTTCTGTCTGCCTGATAAGACAAGATGAAATCTTTGTGAGGAGCAATTTTGGGGGGAGCTGAGGTGGAGGTCTAATGAGTAGATCTAGGGGCCAAAGTAGAAGGTCCCTGTGACTTTCAGTTCTAGGCCAAGGGGATAAAGAAGCTTTTATTCGAGATCTTTTAGCTCCTGGCCAGATAGGAACTGGTTTCTTGGTGTTTCTATTCTATTGAGTCATGTCTATAAAAGGAAGTCTGGGCAAATAAATTTTCAAGGGATTTTATAGATATGGGGAGGGGGAACCCTAAAAAAAACACTATCCAAATCAAGAACCCACCTGCAAGCCTTTGTTTCAGATATCCTATAAAATCTCCAGGGGAAATGGGTGGTGCACGGGAAGAAAATGTAGTACAGCAGGTAAGATGCTTGCTTTGCATGCAGCCAACCTTGATTCAATCCCAAGCACCATATATGGTCCCCTGACCCCCATCAGAAGTAATTTCTGAGAGAAGATCCAGGAGTAAGTCCTGAGCCTAGCCAGGTGTGCACTTCCTCCCCCTGACCCATTCCCCCCAATCTTCCTGGGTAGATTGTTTTCTTTTTCTTAAAGTGTCAGCCCTCACTGCACTATTGTAGGACTTCTTACTGATAGGCTGAGAGCCTAGTTATTTAAAGAATAGTCTTCCCTTGATTTTATTCAGAACATTTTAGTGCAGTTAATTTGTGTGTATATCTTTGTGTACATACTTCCAAAGCAATGTATTTGGTCTTTTGTTGAGGACCTGACTCAGAAGAATGCTATGAACCACAATCCTCAATTGAGGTTTACCTGGTCTCCAAGATTTAGGCCCAGACAGCTAGATATGTGACAGCTGTTTGTTTCCTTTCCCCTTCCCTATGAATATTTAATTGCTGCAACAGGACTTGCTTCCTACAGAAACAACCTGGAGAAGCCTGAAGATACTCCTATAGCAGGAAGCTGGCCTACATTTGGCCAGTAACCAGTAGAACTTGATACTGACGCCAGAGTGTAAAAATAAACACCTCCTACAGAGCTGTCTTAATCCACTGGCATCAGAGTTGCTATTATTAACCTATAGGCCTCACAAGCAGCTGTGATGGGCAGACAACAGCCTGGACAGAGCTATCCTGCCAGCTTGGGATCAGACTGTTTTCTTTCCAAGATCTACAGGGATCCGATCTGGGGCCCCAGGAGAAGCACCATCAGTCTGGGAGCATGTCCCACAACAGGTAATGCTAGAGGTGAATACATAGCTTTGGTTTGGGAGAGCGTTAGGCTTCTAGGATCAGCCTGATAGTCTAGAGTGACATGGGCACAAGGTGACTGATTCAGCTCTAGTGCAGTCACGGATAAAAGGAACATGACTCTTTCCATTTCCTTTGGCTCTTTTAAACAGGTTTTTGCTTGCTGGTTCCCCAGCTCTGGCGCCTTTAGGTTTTCTGAGAAAAGGACTTCATTTGTCATCTGCCAGAGTGAGGATGACTGAGCACTTAACTCTGTCACACTCTTTACATACAATGTTGTATTTAATCCTACTGCAGGCTTTTGAGGAAAAATGTCATGACAATTCTACAAATGAGGAAGCTGAAGTTGAATGAAGTTGAGTAACTTCCCCAAGATCCCAGCCTGCAAGTCACATGTCACATTTGAACCTATACCTGTAAGCACCAAGGTCCATACTCAGGTTTATTCCAGAACTTGTGCTCCTAGACTCAGGGCACCTGATTTTTAACTTTTTTTTTTTTTTTACATTTTGTGTCACACCCAGCGATGCTCAGGGGTTACTCCTGGCTCATGCACTCAGGAATTACCCCTGGCGGTGCTCAGGGGACCATATGGGATGCTGGGAATCGAACCCGGGTCGGCCTCGTGCAAGGCAAGTGCCCTACCCGCTGTGCTATTGCTCCAGCCCCTGATTTTTAACTTTTTGTTTAAGTAAACATCCGCTTACTGTCATTTTTTATCTCATAAACTAAAGCAAATACAATAACTGGGTACCCAGAAATGGTCTTGACTGTCACCTGGCAGTGCAGTAACCAAATATGGTGAGCTGGACTGGAAATCTCAGGAACTGTGAGCCTCTGCTGAGCATGAGACCAGACTAGACCCTAATTTCCTAAGGGAGCAAGGCTTTGACGGCCTCCTGCTAACACTGTAGAGAGGCTTGAATGAAAACATTTCCTTAAAGAGCCCCTAGGCTCTCTCTCCTCTTTCTCTTACCTCCCCCACCCTATCTTCACAGCTGGCTTGTGTAATTCAATCTAGATTCCTCTCGGAGCCTACTTCATGGTGCATATGTAGCCTTTTATTTACAGCTTTTGACAGACTGAAGAACAACCTCTTATCAGCCTGCACACTTCAGTCTGCTGCCTTGGGGTAGGGAAGCAGAGAACACTCTGGCCTGGTTTCCTGGAGCCTAGGAGCTAAAAGTAGCCAAAAGAAGGGCCAGAGAGAGACCACGCTGTGAACAGTTGAGACAGGGTCTACAAGCTCTTTCTCACTTCACTTTCTTGCTTCTCCAAACACACAAAGTTGTCCTCCTAGGCAAGTAGCCTATGCTGAGGTGAGGCTTGCGCCTCCACCATAATGGACCATTTCTGGCCCTGGTTGTTTCCTGCTCCTTTACTGCACACCTCCACACAGCCCTGGGAGGCCTTACCTGTGGGCGTCATTCACTGCTGCAACCTCTATCCCATCCTCTGAAGAAAAGGTAGATTTTACTCTTGTTACTCTTTTCTAACTCTCAATCTCCTCTCTCCTTTATCCTACACTTTCCAAAGAGATCAGATTTATAGCAGATTTTCCATTTTTAGCATGCAGATGTTAGGACTGAGGCACCTGGGATTAAACAGGAGGAAGAGTGAGAGGGTCTGGAGAGCCCCGTTCAGGATAACCTTCCCTGGGCCCAGGTTTCAATTGGCTTTATTTGAAATTGGTGCTGACAGGGATCTTCAGAGGTCACTGGATTCAACCTTCTGCCTCCAAACTGGCACTATGAGTTGAGCTAAGGAGGGACTCAGATGGTTGACCTAATGGAGAAAGGTATACACTTGCTGACTAGAAAAGAAGATTTTTTTCCTAAGTATAATCTCTTTAAGCAGAGAGACTTCAGGACAAAACTGGGTCTATTATTATGAAATTTTTGTGAAGTAAAAGGAAATGACCTTTTATTGCTCAATAGAGAGTCAGTGGCTTTTAGTTTATTCTTTTTCTGGTTATAATTCCCAGGCTGCTGTCTCCATTCACTGAATTGGCTCCTTAGGAGCTACAAACACAGCAGGGCCTAAGGGATAAAAAGACTTGGAATCAATTCCTTCACTGTCACTGTCATCCCGTTGTTCATCGATTTGTTCAAGCGGGCACCAGTAACGTCTCTCATTGAGAGACTTATTGTTACTGTTTTTGGCATATCCAATACACACGGGTAGCTTGCCAGGCTCTGCCATGCGGGCTCCATACTCTCAGTAGCTTGCCGGGCTCTTGAGAGGGGCGGAGGAATCGAACATGGGTTGGCCGAGTGAAAGGCGAAAGCCCAACCGCTGTGCTATCGCTCTAGCCCTGGAACCAATTCTACCTTTAGATATTCTCTGTGATTTAGATAGTGTTACAGGTATCTACCTATTTCTGTTTGATCAAAAAAGGAAATCAACTTGGGGTAAAGAAGATTTTTATCATCCAAGTAAACCACTGGAAAGTGCAAGTCCACTTTAGAACCAGACCTCTTCTAGAGTGTTTGTGTTTGACTTTTGGGAGTGGCAGTTTAGCTAAAATTTTTCTGTTACATATTTGAGAAGCTAAATGCAAAGCAAGCCATGCTTAGAAAGATGACTCCATATTAGGGAGGCCTCCTACGGGAGCTTCTGGGTGTGTCTGGGACAGCCCTACAGTCAAAGCCTCTAGTTCTAAACACACTCCCCTACCATAGGCTGGAAGGACAGAATAATTTAATGCCAGTCAGCACTGTGGCTTCCTCGGCTAGCAGCACCCACACATAGCCACAGAGAAAGACAGATAAGCCCAGGGGTGTTGGTTCCTGCTCCATTTATGGAATCATACTCCTGATGCCACAGCCAGGTGCTCTCAGACATCCAGGGCCTATTCATTCTCTCCTTGCAACTCAGCCACATGCCATAAGAATTTCTATTACCAAGTTTTAAATCTCCAAATTCTTCCAACATCTCTCACACATTTCAGAAAGAAGTACCTGTCTTGTGGGAAAGCCAGACTCACCATCAAATCTCTTATCTATAAAGACAGAACCTTGGCAAGCGTGGAGGAATTTATGCAAGTTGAATTTCCTGTATTCATCTGAAAGTTCAGTTTATTTCTATACTAGAAAATAAGTGCTATTTATCAACATCAATTAATCATTTGTCTTATTCCTATTTTCCTGACCCTACAAGCCATGTTTAATCTGTCTTTACCCAGAAGTTTTAGAAATTTTTCTGTTCCCTGGGGATACTTTTTGTTTGTTTTGTTTTGCTGTTTGTTTTAGAGTCATACCCAGCAGTACTTAGAGGCTACTTCTCCCATGCTCACCTAAGGTTCTGATGGGAACCTTATATGGTGATTCAAACCCAGGGGTTGAACTAGGGTTTCACCACATTCAAATCCAATGCTCCAGCCCATTGAGCCATCAGGGGTACAGCCGCACACAGACAAGAAGGAGTTAGATGTATAAGACTTTGGGCCTCCCTGTTTTTCCCAGGCTAGTTCTGTTTTATTTATTGGACTTGACAAAACATCAAAATACACAGTTCTAACCTCTTTCTCTCCCTGAAATGTCTTTCTTGCTACTTTAACTCTTTCCAGAAGAACCCTGGCAATGTAAAAAGAAAAATTATGGTCCCCAGTCAAGTTGAGCTTTTACCCCTGAATACCCAGTACAGTAATTTTTACACAGTAGAAGTTATTGATTTATTGATTCCTGGTATATTAATTAATTACCTTGGGATGTTTTTATATCAAAAAGTATAGATTATCATAGTTTATTTTGATTTGTTGTGCTTTGAGCACTTTGACTTTTTGTGCTGAAATCAGTCATGCAGTCTGATATGTAAACATACCCCAAAAGAGTTACCTAACATTGGTTTCTGGTGTAACTACCAAGTTGACAGGACAAAATCATTGCCTACTGATTTCCAAAGAAAATATCCTGGGGTCAAACAAGGGTAAACAATGGTTCTTTTGTATGTTTGTTTGTTTGTTTGCTTGTTCGTGGAGCCATACCCAGCAGTGTTTAGGGCTTGCTTCTGACTCTGTGCTCTGGGGTCACTCCTGATGGGCTGGGGTTTGAGGGGAAAACCATATGGGATACTAGGGATAGAACCTGTAAGGCAAATGGTGTACTTGCTATGCCGTCACTCTGGCCCCAGCAGAGTGATTCTTGGGAAAGACTGGGAACAGGTTTACTCAGATCATATATCTTAACTATTTTTAGAGAAGATGTATCTCAGCCAGCTGGGACTGAATAAGCAACTTTACTCTAGGGTTGGCTACTTGTCTCTAATGGGAGTGTTTGTATTCCCAATAATGTGGGAATAGACTATTTGCCAAAGTTCATTTAGAGTAAGAAATTTTTTGTATCTGTCAAGGCTGGAGAAGGCAAAGGAATTTTAGAAGTAAAAGTGTTAAGATGTGAGGGAAAACACTCTAGGGGGCCGGAGAGGTAGTAGAACAGGTAGAGCACATGCCTTGTATGTATAGGACCCAGCTTGATCCCCAGCACCACATATGGTCCCCGAAGCCCCACCAGAAATGATTCCTGAATATAGGAGTAAGTCTCAGCACAACCAGGTATGGCCCAAAAAACAAAAAGACTAAAAATGAGGGGAGGGGGTTGAGGGGGTGGGAAAAGCAAAAGAAATGAGCTTGGAGAGCCAGGGATACAGCTCAGAGGGATGGAGCATATGCCTGGCATCTGAGAAACCCAGTGCCTTGTGCCAAGCAAGGAATACAGGGTTTAGAAATATACATAGGATTATAAATTAAAATTATATAGAAATATCAGGTATAGTTCTGCTGACCCCTGAGCACTGCAGAGGTAGCCCTCATAGTCTTTACCACCAGTGGGTTACAGCACTGCAGCACACAGACCAAGAACTGAGCAGCACTGAACCACCAGGCCAGGAATGGACCTGAGGCCCCTAGCACTTCTCTGTAGCCCCTTTGGAAAAAAAATAATTTAAGGAAGAAATAAGCTCAGGATTTGAATAAGCTATATTAGCAGTTGAGCCAAATTTTTTGTGAAATTTTCAAAGATATAAAAAAAAGTCTTGTTTTAAAACACTCAACAAAAATAACAAATGAAAATAAATCTAAACTTTCTTAGAAAAAAATTGTCTACAGAGAGGACTACTGTAAGAAGCAGAGTTACTCCTTTAGAATCTGACAAATGGAGATAAATATCCTCGGAAATTAGGATTGAAGAACCAAGCAGTTTAAAATGTGGTTGTTTAAAAAGTAAGGTCTGGGGGGCTGGAGCGATAGCACAGTGGGTAGGGCATTTGCCTTGCACGCGGCCGACCTGGGTTCAAATCCCAGCGTCCTGAGCACCGCCAGGAGTAATTCCTGAGTTCAGAGCCAGGAGTAACCCCTGTGCATAGCCGGGTGTGACCCAAAAAGAAAAAAAAAAAAGTAAGGTCTGTAGAAGCATTAGACCTCCAGTCCCCAACCCTGAACCCACAGAGCCAGCTCTACCTACTTCTGCTCTCTTAGAACACTGGATATTTTACTTTCTAGCGCTGTGGGATTTAAAGTGGAATTTTATCAGAATTGGAATGGGGGTAGAGAAAGCAGAATAAGGAGCCAGAGCAATAGTATAGCAGGTAAGGTGCTTGCCTTTCATGTAGGTTCTATCCCTGACATCCCATATGGTAAACCAAGCACTTACAGGAGTAATTCCTGAGCACAGAGCCAGAAGTATAACCTGAGCATCACTGGGTGTGACCCAAAAAAAAGAAAAAAGAAAGGAAAGGGGAAGGGAAGTGGAATGGGAAGAGGAAGAGGAAGGGGAAGGGAAGCAGAATAAGGACTCCCCTAAAAACTTAAGGGAATAAATAAATCTCTAAGAAAGGAAAATTCCTGGATTCCTTCCTTCTACATTTGAGGAGAATGAACAGCCAGGCTTATATACTCCCCCTAAAGACCTAGTTCACTCCAGATGACTTCTCTGAAGATATGAAGTAGGCTTTCCATTCTGGAGTGACCCACACAGGTCAACTGGGAGTACTGTATTTCTTAACTTACAGAACTCTGTCTTTCTCTCTTCATCTTCTCTCTCCTTCTTATTTCCTCCCTCCCTATCTCTCCTTTTTTTTCTCTTCCTTCCCCCTTTCCATATCTCAAATTTCTTAAAAAACTATTTCACTTTACTATTTGACTTTTAAAATTCCTTTCTGCAAGACAGTGAGCCTAAAAATCCAGGTGAAAGTTGGAACTGAATTTTCCTTTTCTCAAAAAGAGCATAACCTCACCTCAACCTGAGAAGCATCACTCCCTGAACATTTGTTTGGTAAGGTTTAGCTCCCATTCAAATACATAGGGTTCAGCTTGATAACTGCTCTAGTGAGATTTGCAGGACCTTGGGGTCAGATCTGTATAGGAGCTTGTACAAACTTTTTACCAGTCCTGATCTCTCCAGGCACTCAATCCAGCAACATTTTCAGTGAGCCAGGCAGACTAAAAAATTAAGTAACCCCATCAAACTCTCCACTAGAGAGGTATATACCATTAAAATCTGAAGAATTATCACTGTCTCACTCTACATTAAGGATCTAGGTGTAGTACTTTAATTCTGTAATCAGAACTGAAATTGACTCTATGAAAATATCAACCTCTAAGTAATAAAACTTCTCAAGAAATTCCAGGGGCTTGAGTGATAGCACAGTGGGTAGGGCATTTGCCTTGCACGCGGCCAACCCGGGTTCAATTCCCAGCATCCCATATGGTCCCCTGAGCATCACCAGGAGTAATTCCTGAGTGCAAAGCCAGGAGTAACCCCTAAGCATTTCCGGGTGTGACCCAAAAAGCAAAAAAAGAAAAGAAATTCCAAAGGTCTCCATCATTTCATGGCCCTCATGGTGCCACATAGCACTGCCATTGGTACATAGATTAGGTACTCAGAATTTCATTCCCATAAATAGGTAAGCTTCTGCCCCTATGCCAGTAGAAAGTAGTTCCAGTAGACTTCCAGCCATATACCCTTAATTCTGGAGTACTATTAGAAAGAATGCAGTTAGGTAGGTGGGCCCTTTGCCAATGAATTTCAAGAAGTCATAATGCCATGGTGTGATCTGAAAAGGAGTTATTTTGCCCAGCTATAACCCAAGACTCAAGACTTCAAAAGACCTAGGCCAGGCCTAGGCTAGCCTGCAGTTCCAAATTAAGATGAATCCAGCCTAAACCCAATAAAGTCCTTGCCATGTTCTAGCAATGCATTAGAGTTAGCTTAGAAAAGTAGCTTAGAAAAGGCATATAGTCAGCCTTCTTTCACTACAGAGTCCCATTTTGAAGTTGTCACACACTCCAGCTCTTCTTTATTTTATGGGACTTTAACTTTTCATTCTCTCCTCCTTCCTAGTTCCTAAAACAACAACAACAAAAAAAAAAAACCTAACCACTTTAAAAAGAAGAAAAAAATTAGCTAGTCCAAAGGGAGATCTGCCAGACATTTGGGATTTTTGAAATCTTATGAAAAAGCCAACTTGCTGTAACTGCCCACCATACAAGGTCAGCAGTTACTGTGCTTACTCATTCACAGAATTGCTGATCAGATTTGTTTATTTATTTGTCTATATACCTATATATTTAGGGCCACACCAGTGGCACTTGGGGACTACTCCGAGCTCTGCACTCTGAAATCACTCCTGGCAGGGCTTGGGAGGCCACATGAGCTGCCACATCTCAAACCCAGGTCAGTCAGCTGTATGAAAGGCAAACACCCTACCCGCTGTACTCTCTCTCCTTCCACTCCCAATCAGATTTTCAATCCCTCATCCCTACCAGACATAGAACCCTAGATCTAAGAGAAACGAGGTATGTGATCTACCACTGAATCACATCCCTGGCCCTAGCACCTCAAAGATTACCAGACTTTTGTGGCTAACCTCCAATATAAAGAGCAAAGACTAGAACCAAAGTACAAAACAGGAATCTAGGAGAAACAGGGAAAATTCAGAGAAGGAAAAAGCAAAATGAAACAGCCCAACTATAAGGGTTGTTTGGTTTCTGTTACTTTGATCATGTTGAACTTTGAACCTCTAGTTAGTTAGATGGTATCTGCCAGATTTCTTCACTGTGAAGTTACCACTTTTTCCTTTGAAATAGTATGCAATCTATGGAGAAATACTCTTTTGTTTTGTTTTGTTTTGTTTTGTTTTGTTTTGTTTTGTTTTGTTTTGTTTTGTTTTGGGACCACATCTAGCAGTACACAGGGACACTCCTGGGTCTGTGCTTGTAGGTCACTCTTGACAACGCTCAATGTATCATGTGGTGTTGGGGATAGAACCCAGTCTCTGACATGCAAAACATTCAGTTGGACTATGAGCTATTTCTCCAGCCTGGAGTAATACTTTGTGACTGTATAAATGCCCTGTCCCTTGAAATTTTAGTGGAGAGGGGGCACACCTGCATATGGTCAGGAATCACCCCTAGTTTTGCTCATGGGACCATATGTGGTTTCAGGGATTGAACCAGGGTCGATTGCTTGCCTTAACCCTGGTATTATTTGCCTCCCCCGAAAACAAAACTGTTATCCAGTTTTATTTTGTTTTTAAACATCCATTAATGATTTTTGTATGAGTCACTTATTTACTGTGATGGCTGAAGAATGATGATTTTTCTCTACCTTGTTCCTCCCATAGTTAATAATTGGCATTCTAAGAACAAAATATAATTTCTTTGACTTTATTTAAATATCATGGTTTACAAAGTTGTTCATAATACAGTTGTTTCAGGCATTCACTGTTCTAGCACTAATCTTACCACCATGTAACTTTCCTTCCTCCATTGTCCCTTGGAGGGTTTCCCACTCACCCTCCAAGCCTGCCCCCTTGGCAGGTGAAAAACTAAGTTGTTTTATAGTGCTTGTTATAGCAAAATAGTAAGTGGAATTATCAAAAAGTAGTTCAATAAAAAGTTTGTAAAACTTGTTATATCTCACAATGGGGTTGTTGAGTCATTGTCTGAGGATTTACTGCATTCTTTATTGCTAGTTCAGTCTTCTGTGTTACTGATTTTGCTTATTGAGCTTAGTGGGCTTTTATGTTATTTTTCCATGCTGTGCTCCTACTGAGCTATCAGTATTGTGGAATTTGAAGGTGTCACATGGCTGTGTATGTGGCCGGAATCTCCAGGGTCTGTAGAACTGGGACACTCCTCAGCCCACCCTGCCCTCCCACCCCTCTGATAACCAGTGTACCTGGGAGTTTCATCGGCTTGGCTTCTCTTCAGAGATTAGTCGTGAGGCAGTGACGTTGGACCATTTGTATGGTGGCGGTATGGTAGTGACTGTGGGGTATGGATGTGGCTGCAGGACTTTGGCAAGCAGAGACTCAGCCAACCCCCCTCCTAAAGGGGCCCCAGCGTTTTCTTCCTCTTTTCTTTTCAAAAATTTATAATTGAATCATATTGAGGTACATAGTTATAAAGTTGTTCATAATTCGGTTTCAGTCATATAATGTTCTATTTCCCACCACCAGTTTCCCTCCCACCCCCCTCCTCCACCTGCCTCTTCATTTATTTAGGCACTTTTTTTCTCTCTCTCTTTCTCTATTTCTTCCCCTCTATCCCTTTCCTCTTTCCTTTTGGGCATTATGATTTGCAATACAGATACTGAAAGGTAAGGTTATCATTTATATCCCATTTATACTTTCAATACGCAGTTCTTGTCCAGGGTGCTCATTTCTAGCTATTATGTCATACTGGTCATACTGGTCCCTTCTCTATCCTAACTGCCCTTCATCCCACACACATTTGTGGCAAGCTTCCAACCATGGGCCCGAGTTTTCAGACTGAAGACCTGTGTACCTATGAGTATTATCGGCTTGGCATCTCTTCTGACATTAGTCATAGAGTTGGACCGTTTACTTGACTGTGAGATCTAGAATTCTTTTCTTCATTTATTTAGTGTAAGGACAGAGACTTGAATTCTTTTTTCTTTCTTTCTTTCTTTTTTTGACTAGTTCAATAGTTTGCTGGTATTATTGACTTTGATTGTCTCAGATTTGGCACTGCTTAGATTTTTTCCCCCATAGTGAACACCCTTGTTATTGTGTATAAACTTTTTTTAACTACAGCAGGTGATTCTCAGGGTTTACTCCTGGCTCTGTGCTCAGGGACCACTCCTGACAGAACTCCTGATGGGTCTTCTGCAGGACTCAGGGGACCATATGGAGTGCCAGGAATTGAAACAAGGTTGACTGCACAGAAGATTAGAACCCTACCCGCTATAGTATCTCTCCAGCCCCAAGTGTATAAACTTTTTGTTTTGTTTGTTTTGGGGCCATACCCAGTGATGCTCAGTGATTCTCCCAGCCTATACTCAGGAATTACTCCTGGTGGTGCTTGGGAGAACAAATGGAATGCTGAGGATTGAAACCCAGGTTGGCCACATGCAAGGCAAATGTCCTACCTGCTGTGCTGTTACTCTGGCCCCTAAAATTTTAAAAGTTAACCATTTATTTTGGAATAGTTTCTAGAAAAGTTGTGAAGATAACTTCACAACTTCAGAGTTCCCTTTTATTTTTCAACCAGTTTTTCTTATGTTATTCTATTACGTAATCATGGTACATCTGTGGAAACAAAGAAATTAACATGCACTATATTACTATTAACTAAACTTGCAGACTTTATTTGGATTTTGCCAATATTCTACAAATGTTCCTTTTATATTACTTGCTTTTAAGACAACTAAATATAACTCTTATGAAATATGTAAATCAAAGGCAAAATAAAGCTACCTCTCCCTCCCCAAATATGCAGATATATACTGGAGGCTGCAGATAAAAAACGTGATTGGTATTACTAATGTAACTTAGTGAAGAAAAAGATCTACATTTCCACAAGCAAGACACAGAGTAATTTTGGGATTATCTATGAATAAAATGAGCATGTTTGAAATGTTTTGAGCTTTTTTATTCTGGGGCCACTCCTGGTGATGCTCAGGGATTACTCCTGGCTTTGCACTCAGGAATCACTCCTGGTGCTGCCAGGGATTAAACCCAGGTCAGCCATGTGCAAAGAAAGCACTTTATGCGCTGTACAATTTCTCTGATCTCCTGTTTCAAATGTTTTTAATTTTATTCTCTAGATTTTTTCTAAATATTTGTTTAGTAGATTTTTATAATTATCTAAATCACTGCATAATGTTTATTAAACATTTGTTATGTTAAATAAGTTGTGTACCGAGTACTGGAAATGCAGAGATGAAAGACATGATTTGCAATAGCACAGCGGGTAGGGCTTTTGTGTTACATGCGGCTGATTCGGGTTTGATTCCCAGCATCCCATATGGTCCCCTGAGTACCACCAGGAATAATTTCTGAGTGTGTGAGCCAGGAGTATCCCCCGTGCAACTCTGGGTGTGACCCAAAAAGAAAAAAAAAGGTATGATTCTTGATTATTAAATGGTTCAGATTCTATTTGGGTAAACATACAAGTTAACTGATACATCTTTTGTGATAGTAATTTTTCACTGAATGATATGAACACACATCATCACTGATCACTGTCATAGGGTTAAAAAAATCTAGCCCTAAAAATGCATAGTAGATGAAAGAGAACGCAGAATATTTGCGAACTCACATAATCTTATATATAATTTTAAAGGTTAGAACAAAAGAGGACACTTAAAAGATAGTTTTTTTTATCATAAAGATGATGGAGAGCTAATGAAATTGACACAGTAAAATGATGACCATAATTATGGTCTAGAAAGATTGTGTAATTGTAGGACAGACTTAGAAAGAGAAATGGATTCTGGGTTGTTTGGTCAGTGGTGAGAAAGGGACAATTTGAAGATGACATCTATGTCCACTTTTGGAGTAACTCGTTTTGCTAGACCAAGCCACATAAACTCACTGTCACTGTCATCGATTTGCTCATCGATTTGCTCGAACAGGCACCAGTAATATCTCCACGTAAGACTTGTTGTTACTGGTTTTGGCATATCAAATATGCCACGGGTAGCTTGCCAGGCTCGGCCGTGCGGACGAGATACTCTCCATAGCTTGTCAGGCTCTCTGAGAGGGGCGGAGGAATCGAACTCAGGTCAGCCACATGCAAGGCAAACGCCCTACCCAATGTGCTATCTCTCCAGCCCAGCCACGTAAAATACAAGCTGTTTTGTTTTGTTTTGTTTTGTTTTGTTTTGGCGGCACCCAGCAATGATCAGGGGTTACTTTTGGTGATGCTCAGGGGACCTTATAGGATGCCAGGGATCGAACCAGGTCAGCCGCATGCAGGGTAGGCACCCAACCTGCTGTACTATCTCTCTGCCTCCAAACTACAAGATGTTTTATTTGTATTATTTACATACAAAATATTATTAGACTGTTAACCTTGTAACATTTGATCGAGGGTCCTAACTATGGAAATAGTGGTAATGTTCTGACTGAAAGACCTGATTCTGTCAGGCCAACTATCACAGGGACTGACCTCTGCACTTCCAAGCACAGATGGGGAAACAAAACCAAAAAAATAAATAAGTACTGATTGAATATGTGGCTGCTCAGTCATCTTTTCATAATGTGAAAAAAAGTAGCAAATGTTTAAGATTTAGGATCTTTGCATTAAATATTAATTTATTAAGCACTTTACAAAGGCCTACCTGTTTGGTTTATATTTTCCTTCCTCTCTTTTCATCACATATACTATTCTCAGGCTAAGTCAACTTTCCAAAAGCTAATTTGGATTGAGCTAACTAGCTGGACTTGCCTTATAATATCTTTATCAAACATCAGTAGTTCAGTGGTGCCCTGCTAAGTTTCAAATATGACATGTCTCACACTCCAAAAGTGTGCCATCATCAAAAGACAAATAGAATGGTACAGTGGGCAAAATGGTATCAAATGAGTTATATGTAAATAGAGCATTTCTGTAAATGTAAATAGAGCATTTCTTTTTCATTTCCCCATTGGTTTTTGGGTCACACCTGGATATACTTAAGGCTAACTTCTGGCTTTCTGCTCAGGAATTACAAACCTAGCAGGACTTGGGGACCCTGTGTGGTGCCGGGAACTCAGGTGAGCCATGTGCAAGGCAAGCACTCTACCGCTGTGCTATCTCTCTGGCCCCTCCACATGTTCTTCCATGGAGAGAGACAAAACTCAGATTTAGGGGCTGGAGTGATAGTACAGCAGGCAGGGCATTTGCCTTGCACACGGCTGACCCGGGTTCAATTCCCAGCATCCCATATGGTCTCCTGAGCACTGCCAGGGGTAGTTCCTGAGTGCAGAGCCAGGAGTGACCCCTGTGCATCACCGGGTGTGATCCAAAAAGCTAAAAGAAAAAAAAAAAACCTCAGATTTAGAATTTGAAATGTTGAAACATGGTTGAGTAAGTAAGAATGATCTTTGAACTACATTAAGGAATTTGGATTACCTAAAAGACAATTGCTGGCTTATTAGTGGCAAGATAACATACTAAAAGCAGTATTTTTTTAAAAAAATTAATAAAAGCAGTGCTGGGACCAGAGAGATAATACAGTGGGTAGGTCGGTTATTTGCCTTGTATGTGGCCAACCATAGTTCTATCCCTGGCGTCCTATATGGTCCCTCAAGCACCGCCAGGGAGTACAGAGCCTCCTGAGTGCAGAGCCAGGAGCAACCCCTGAGCATCCTGGGTGTGGCCCCAAAACAAAAATAAATAAATACAGTACTTTGGCCCTGAGCACTGCTTGGATGACCCCGGTGATCCCTGGCTCTACAGGACCTGAGTAGCACTGCAGCCTCAGATCCTTGCTCCAGTCCAGTTGACCAAGTAGTGCTGGAAGTGGGTCCTAAGCCTCCTGAGGCTTGCTCAGAAACCTAAGAAACAAACATCAAAATCAGTAAATATAGTATTTTGGAAAAATTAATCTTTGTCCTATATAGGAGGGTGGAAAGGAAGGAGCCAGAAAACTATTTTAGGGCTGGGGATGTAGCTTTGGTAGAGCCTTGCATATTTGAGGCCCTGAGTTCTTTAAGAACAAACAAACAAACAAAAATCATTGTCTAAAAGACTAGTAACTAGGTGCTGTAGTCACAGTGCAGCAGGTTGAGCACTTGCTTTGCACACAGCCAACCACCTAGGTTTAATCCCCAGCATCCCAGATGGTCTCCTGAACACTGCAAGGAATAATTTGTGAATGAGCATCCAGGAGTTACCCCTGAGCATTGCTGGGTGTCATGCAAAACAAACAAAGACTAATAATTAAAAGGAGAGATAATGCAGGTATCATTTAGGATGACAGGAGTTGAAATAGAAACTTCAGAGGCACTATAACAAGTGGTTAAGAACTTGAAATCAGCTTTGTAACTGAATCCCAGATCAGACATTTATTGAATGAGCAACCTTAGGAAGATCATTTAATATTTTCGAACCTCAGATTTCTCATCCATAAAACAGATAATATTTTATATAGAGGGTGGTTATATGAATTACATAATTGCTAGTTGTAATACAATTCTTCTTTGACTCACAATAAAATTATAATGAACTCATTTTAATTATAAATTGAAACTATCATAAGTCAAAAGTACATTGACTATAACCTCCTGAACGTCATTAGAGTTTATCATAATCTCCCTTAAACCAAAGAACACATATATTAGTCTAGAGTTGAGTGAAGTCATCTAGCACAAATTGACTTTCCAATAAAGTGTTGCATCTTCATTAATGGGAGGCAGAAATTAGGCCTCAAGAGTCTGCATTTTCAGGCGAAGTAGAGATGAGAGTAGTTCTACCACAAAAATTAGAGCAGGGTTTAGTTACCAGAACTTTTCACCATTAATCCAGCCTTGATTCATGACAGTGAAAAAAGTGGATCCCTTAATAATAAGGTATGGTCTCCAAAATAAATAAAAATGAAGTGTTTCTGCCTTGTGAAATCTATTGAAGATTATGCTGAAAAATGAAAGACGTGTCTCAGCTTTCTGTGTATGTACCCGTGACTGTGTGACTGAGCACTGGCTTTCTGCCGCTGCCTAGCAGCATGAGTGTCCTACCGCGTATCACTCCCCAGGAAAAGGTTGAACTCAAGATTGGAAAGACAGTTCCTATTGAATACATAGTCCCACTGTATCATAGTAGACTTGGGTTCATATGTATAGTAAAAGCACAATAAATTATTAATCTAAATTGCAAAGAAGACTCAGCATGACTTTGTGCTTTTCTGATGGTGAAAAGTCTAGATGACTCTTATATTTTCAAACTTGTGTTACTGGTAGTCCAAAGAAAGCTGATTGAAATAGAAAAATCAATTTGACTTTTGATGTATTGAATCTGAGGTCATATAAGAAGTATTTAGGGGCTGGAGTGATAGCACAGCGGGTAGGGCATTTGCTTTGCACGCGGCCGACCCGGGTTCAAATCCCAGCATCCCATATGGTCCCCTGAGCACTGCCAGGGGTGATTCCTGAGTGCATGAGCCAGGAGTGACCCCTGTGCATCGCCAGGTGTGACCCAAAAAAAAAGAAGTATTTAAAAGGGTCCTGGAGACTTGATTACGGAAATTCAAAAAGAATGTGAGATTTCTCAATAGCATTATAATTGAGAGACTTCAGATATGAACCTTGCTGTAAATCTACCTTTATATATAACTCAGGTGTTATTTTATTAAACAATTAAGAAATAATGATCTAAGAAGTAGACTTGGATTATAGAAGTTGAAGGAAAAGAGGGTTTCGATAGGAAAGAGGTGAGGGGGTGGGTAAATAACAAACATTTTAACTATGATATAAGTTAAAATGTTTTCTGCCTTGGGTAATTCAGTCATTACAAGAAGACAACTTCTAGTAGTTAGGAAATAGTTAAGGAGAAAGTGGAGTTTCCATAGCTTATATTTTCTTAAATGTTGATATTGAGAAGACAGAAGAAATGTGAAATTATGTTTGAGATCCTTGGGTTGAAAGTCCAGTGACACCTCTGATTTCTGGGATACTTGATTTCCACCACTTCACCCCCAACTTCACCCTCTTGCAGAGTCTTCAAAGACTTTAATGTTTGGGGAGTTGAGCAAACACTGTTTCTTTACTGCCACTGGTTAAAAACAACTTTATTGAGATATAATTGACATGTGTTTTGCTTCACTATTTAAAGTATGTAACAACTGTTTTTTGTATATTCAAGAAGTTGTGCAACCATCACTATAAACTAATGTTAGAACATTTGCATCATCCCCAAAAGAAATCCCGTACTCGTTAACAATCACTACCCATTTTTCGCCCCCCCAAGTCCCAAGCAGCCACTAATCTACTTTTTAATCACCATATAGATTTGCCTTCTCTGGACATTTCATGTAAATGCAATTCTATACTATGTGATCTTTTGTGCCTGACTTACCATAATGTTTTTTTTTAAAAAAAATTTATTTATTTTTAATTAGAGAATCACCGTGAGGGTACAGTTACAGATTTATACACTTTTGTGCTTATACTTCCCTCATACAAAGTTCGGGAACCCATCCCTTCACCAGTGCCCATTCTCCACCACCCGTAAACCCAGCGTCCCTCCCACCCTCCCCAATCCCATCTACCCCCCACCCCACCCTGCCACTGTGGCAAGGCATTCCCTTCTGTTCTCTCTCTCTAATTAGCTGTTGTGGTTTGCAATAAAGGTGTTGAGTGGCCGCTGTGCTCAGTCTCTAGCCCTCATTCAGCCCGCAACTCCCTTCCCCCACATGGCCTTCGACTACAATGTAGTTGGTGATCGCTTCTCTGAGTTGACCTTTCCCCAGAACGTGAGGCCAGCCTCGAAGCCATGGAGTCAACCTCCTTTACCATAATGTTTTTAAGGTTCATCCCTTGTATAGCATGTTTCAGTAACATGATTCCTTCTTATTACTTGCTATTTCATTTTATGAATATCCCACATTTTATCCATTCATCTGTTTATACACATTTGGATTACTTCCATTTTTCACTCTGAACAATCACATGTAAGCTTTTTTTGGGGGGGGGGGTCACACCCAGCATTGCACAGAGGTAACTCCTGGCTCATGCACTCAGGAATTATTCCTGGTGGTGCTCAGGGGACAATATAGGATGCTGGGAATTGAACCCAGGTCAGCCACGTGCAAGGCAAACACCCTACCTGGTGTACTATTGCTCCAGCCCCAAATGTCAGCTTTTTGCATGAATTTATTTTCATTTGGGTGTGATTGTGATGTCTAAGCTCAGAATTTCTGGATCATATGGTAATTCATGTTTAGTTTGGGGAATTGCTATCGTTTGCTAAAGCGATTATATAATTATCATCACTGTTTAAGGGTTTTTATTTCTCCACACTGTCATCAGTTGTCCTTTATTTTAGCTATTGTAGTAGAATAAAATTATATTTTAGTTTTGATTTGCACATCCCTAATAACTAAAGATGTTTTTAAAAAATACATGAATCTAGATGTAAGAGGTTTGCTTCGATGTGTCATTTTCTTTATTTTTATTTATTTGAAGCATACTATTTTGTGGCCTGAGAGATAATACAGGCTAAGGCACTTGCCTTGCTCACAGATAACCTGAGTTTGATCCCCTAATGGTCCCCTGAGCACCACCAGGAGTGATCCCTGAGCCACAGAGCCAGGAGTAACCTTGAGCACAGCCAGGTATGGCCCCAAAACAAAGACAAACAAAAATGCAAAACTTGCAGTTTCTCACCATAGTAACCAAATTTGAATCTTATTTTCATCAGCTATGTAATGTCTTTCAAACAAAAATTATTTTAGTGTCATTTGACTTCTACCAGTACAACTGGTTTCATTTTATTTAATTAAAAACATTTTATTAGGTGACATGTTTATAATAGCATTAACATTTGTTGTCTGTTTTTGTGTTTTGCTTTTGTTTTTTGTTTTTGCCACACCCAGCCCTGTTCAGGCTTCATTCTGGCTCTGCGCTCAGGAATTATTTCTGGTGGGGCTCAGGAAACTGTATGGGATGACAGGAATTGAACCCAGATCTGCACCTTGCAAGGCAAGCACCCTGCCCACTGTACTGATTCCCCAGCCCCCACCATTCATGGTTTTGATGTATAGTTTCTGTACCTCACCACCACCAAAGTGCCCAAGACCCTCCACCACTACCCTTATGTTACTTCTAGTCCAATTTTCATCCCCTACCTTATACCTCCACCCCCCCTCAACATCCCACTACTTGGTAATCTTAGTTTTGTAATCAAGACCAAGGGTTAGACATCATCCAATACAGTTTATTCCCTTTTTCAGTTATTATTATTTCTCTGTATACCACAAATGCATGAGATCATCCCACATTTGTCCTTTTTCCTATGACTTATTTCACTTAACATGACACCTTCCAGTTCTATCCAAGTTGCAGTGATCTGCAAGATTTCATATTTCATCATTTCTTAGAGCCACATAGTATTCCATTGTGTATATATACAAAAAACTTCTTTATCTGTTCATCTATTTTTGGAATTTGGGTTTCTCCATATCCCATGAGAACTACATTGGGCATAGGTGTACATGTATCTTTTCAAATTAATGTTTTTGTGTTTGCGGGGGTAGATGCCAAGAAATGGAATTGCTGAGTCATCTGGAAATTATATTCTAATATTTTGAAGAATGTTTTCCATAGAGATTGAACCAGGCAACAGTAAATGAAATTTCTGCTTTTACTTCATCTTCACCTGATGTTGAGATGTTTTTATTGTTGTCATTTTGGGAGCACACCTTGTAGTACTCAGGGCTTACTCCTGGCTCTGCACTCAGGGATGACTCCTGGTGAGCTCAAGGGACCAGATGGAGTGCCAGTGATCAAACTTGGGTTGGCCACATGCAAGGCAAGCCCCTACCTGCTGTATTATCATTCTGGCCTCAGATTGTTTTTTCAATGTGCAGACCAATGGACTGGAGCACATGCTTTGCATGCAGGAGCCTAGGATTCTATCCTAGTTCCACGTGATCCCTCAGGTACCACTAGAAGTGATTCCCAAGCACTGAGCCAGGAATTGTCTCAGAGCACCACTGTGCATAGCCCCAAAACAATAACAAAAAGTGCTTATTGACCATTTGTACGTTGTCTTTTTAGAAATGTCAATTCAAATTCTTTGTCCACTTAAAATTAGGTTTTATGTATTTTTAAAATTGAGTTATAACATGTAGTGTTATATGTTCTCCATAAGGATAGAAGTCCTTTATCAGATAGATATTTTGCAAATATTTTCTCCCATTCTGTGAATTGTCTTTTCACTGTCTGAATGGTGTTCTTTGATGTACAAATATTTGGTGTACTTATACTTTTAATATCATGTCTAAGACTGATTTGACTAACTTTAGTTCATAAACGTTATTCCTTATTTTCTGAAACTTGTTTGTTTATTTTGTTTTGGGACCACACCCAGCTGTGTTCAGGGCTTACTGCTGGCTCTGCATTCAGGGATCATTCCTGGCGGGCTCAGGAAAGCAAATGAGGTGCCAGGGATTGAACCCAGGCCAACTGCTTTCAAGGCAAGTACCCTAGCCACTGTGCTATCTCTCCAGCTCTTCTAAAATCTTTATTAGACGTTTTATCTTCCCCCCCCCCCCGTGAAAACAGGGGTCTTTTCTTCTAAGCCCTATGAGACAGATTTGAATACTAACACATGAAGTATAATATTTTAGATTCCTCTTATTCAGCTTGGCTTTAACTAACCACCTCCTATATGCAAAGTATTTGCTGGGTGATAGAGGAAACAAAATTAAAATGACATATATGTTGTATGTTAGGTTTACAAAAATTAATTTAATTTGGATCTTGCAGTCTAGAAGAGAGATAAGACAAATTTGATCTGTAAGAAAGATCAACTAACCATGTCAAATGACCTATAATCAAAACCCCTCATTAGACTATTGCTAGTTTCTGATGAAGTTTGTGTTAGTATTCAGTGAAATGAGAAATGATGTATACTTTTATGAAATGGTGGTGATTCTAGATGTAAGGGGTTTATTGTTGCTGTTGTTGTTTTGTTTTATGAGCCACACCTGGCTGAGCTCAGGGCGTATTCCTGGTCCTGTGCTCAAGGATCATCCCTGGCGTGCTTGGGAGAACTGGCAGTGCCAGGATCAGCTGTCTGCAAGGCAAGTGCCTTCCCCACTGTGCTCTCTCTAGCCCTGTGGGATTTTTTTTCTTATCTATAAAATAGCCTGCAACGAGGGCCTCAGAAGATCAGAAGACCGATGAAGACTTGATGGAGAAGTTGGTCTTGCAGATTCTAGATAATTCTAAAGATAGACAGGACGAGCAGGGAAATGTGAATTTACAATGGCAGCAAAGCGGAAATAAACTTAAAAAATAGATTTGAAGAGACCAGAGATATAGTACAGTGAGTTGGGCACTCACAGTCAAACGGGTTTGATCCCTAACCCAACACATGGCCGCCCAGCATTTCCAGGAGTGATCCCTGAGCACAGAGCCAGGAGTAAGCCCTGCGCACAGCCGAGTGTGGCCCATAAAACAAAACAAACCAAAAAAGAGAAGTAGGTTTAAAGTACCTTATGGTGGATCTGGTCTTAATTCTCTGGGTAATAGAAAACCATTAAATATGAGGAGAGACATATTGATAAAAGATGTGCTTTAAGGAAATATAGAATAAGTATAGGAGGTGGGGGCTGGAGCGATAGCACAGCAATAGCAAGGGCGTTTGCCTTGCATGCAGTCGACCCGGGTTTGATTCCCAGCATCCCATATGGTCCCCTGAGCACCACCAGGAGTGATTCCTGAGTGCAGAGCCAGGAGTAACCCCTGTGCATCGCCGGGTGTGACCCAAAAAGAAAAAAAAAAAGTATAGGAGGTAAATTGTGCAAGTAAGAAGGATCATTAAAAACAATTGGCATTCACATTGTAACAGCATTTATTTTTCTAGCCAGAAAGAAATTTGATCCTTCATCAAGAGCTCTATAAATCATTGACAGTAGAAAGTAGCGAATAGATAAAGCTATGATCTGTGATGCAGTGAAATAAACCTTTCTATAGGCAGTTCAGAACATTTCCTAAGTAGTGACTCTCATATGCAATGCATGGCTTTGCCTCATAGAAATTTCAGAGACAAAGACCTTGAATTTGACCTGAAAGTCCCAGTCTTACAAGGAGCTAGAACTGCAAGTACTTGATTATGGAGTTGACTTATTTTACTTGCTGTGAGGCCTGTATCCTAGAGGAGAGGGAAGTAGAGTGATACCACTTCTGTTCCCTTCAACTTTCCTTCAAGGGTCACTAGTGGTTACTTTGATTTGTTTTGTCTTGTTTTGTTTTGTGGAGAATTTGGTCCACACCCTGTAGCATTCAAGACTATTCCTGGCTCTGTGCTTAAGGATTGCTTCTGGCCATGCTCATGGACCATGCTCAGAGGTTAGAACCAGGGCCTGCAGCATGCAAAGCTAGTATAATCTAGTATCATCTCTCCAGCCCTAGTTGATTTTAGGAATCTCCTTCCCTTCTTCCTATTTATTGGCTTTGTTGATCAAGGGAGAATGACCTCTCAAACAAGTAGAGAAAGGAGATAGTCTGGGGATCTTTGGTGACTTCTGTTCTCTTTACAGTTTTGTTGATCGCAGCTTATCTATAGCAAGCACGTGGATCTCATGATGAATAAAGGTAGAAGGGCAAAGAAAGTCCATCACTTCCAGAACCTGAGATGTGGCTCTGTGGTCTTGGCCAGTTGATTCAAGGGGACTTTCTAAGGGATTTCAAAGTCAAGGGTGTGGGGGTGAAGCTCATACCATTGCCAAGGGAGGCACCCTGAGCAGGGCCAGTGCTTGGCAGCTGGCTAGATCCTCAGTATATCTAACTCTGACCCCGGTTAACTGATTCCCCAAGAGCAGGCCCAGAACTAAGGAGGGTGAATGAAGCTGGGCAGCAGTGGAGGGCACCGAGGCAGAACTGAGATTTTTACCTCCTGGCCTTTAGGAGACAACTCCTCAGCCTTCCTTTCCTAGGAAAACCCTGTTCTGAGCCGTGAGCCCAGTTAAGTGGATTCTCCTCCCCATAAGGCCCCCAAGCCCACTCAGCACCCACCAGGAACTAGGTGAGAGAAGGATTCTGGGCGCACTGCACTGGTCCCTGGAAGGGTGGAGGGGAGAAGGGGACCGTCCCCAGCCTCTACACACCCCATCGCCGAAGCCTCACCCTATCACAGAGTCACACCCAAGTGCTGCGGCCAGCTGGAGACACAAGCTCAAGTTAGAGCTCTTTCGGGGAGAATGATGACCTGGTCCTGCAGGCTCCATCCCCACTGAGCTGGAGCCCCAGCGAGTGGAAAAACGCTAGAAAACAAGGAGTCATTCACAGTGGGCGCTCCGAGGCGGGAGAGGTTTCTGGCTGGATCTGCAAGGAGGGGCCTAAGGAAGGGAGGAAGGAAGGAAGCTTTAAAGCCTCTAGCCTGACTTCTTCCCTGCCGTTCCGAGAGGGGCGAGGGGCGCCGGCTAGCGTCCCCGCCTTCTCTGCGCAGCCCCGCCGCCCCGGGCAGCCGCGCCGCCCTCCCCTCCCCCTACGCCGGGCTGAAGGGCCCGCGGGGAGCGCCGGAGCGAGGCTGAGCGGTGCCGTGGGCCCGCCCGCCCCGTTCCCTTCCCCCACGCTTCCCGGGGCAGCAACGTCACCGCGGCACCAGCGGCGGCAAGGGGACTGGGGCCGGGATTGCGCAGCCTCCCTGCAATCCCGGCGATGCCTTTGTATTAGCCGAAATCAGCTCGTAGGAAAGCGACCCGGCTTCCCGTGCGGTCCCGAGAAGCGGTGCCTCTGCGGGAACTGTCAAGGCAGAGCTCGGGGGCCACCGGAGGCTCGCGTCCGGCTCCCGGCTCCTTCCAGAGGTATGGCTCCCCCAAGCTGGGGGAGGGGCAGGGCCCGGACCGGGAATCACGCCGTCGGGCTCGTTTGGGCCCTGGCTTCTGAGGGTTGGCTTTGTCTTTCCGAGGGGTTGCTGCGGAGGGGAAGGAGGGGGCGCCAAGGTTAGGCGTGGGTGAGTTTGGATTTGGATCCGTGCATCCATCTGGCGGGGGTGCTGTGGTGCAGAGATGGGAAAAGCAGAGCCTTGGGCGCGTGCTGTTTTGTCTGGAAGCAGATCCTCTCCCTCCCTTCTGGGCCTGCCTAAGGAACCTGCTGTCGTGTGGACCAAGGAGGAGGGGGCATGTCTAGGAACAAAGACTGTACCCCTCCCCCTGCCCCGTTTATGATGGTGGCATGCAGGGCTCTGTCACCAAATCCAGCCCTCCCCTCCCCACACTCAGCCATGCACATAGACGTACACCATGTCTCCTGGTGCTGTGAGAGCCACCACCCGGCTCCTGGTGAGGATGGAATCAAGATGAACGTTGACAGGTTGTGGGGATAAGCAGTCATGGTAATGCCTCCAACACCTGACCTGCTAGTCTTCTTAGACAGGGTTCGATTCCCAGCAAAGTCATAACAGGCTGACTGACACTCCCAGACTCACCTCCCTTTTCCTTCAGCCCTTCCCCTGAGAGGGTCCTGGCAGGAAAAGGATGAGCAGTTCTGTTAGGGCTCCTCCTTGGAACTTCGGGTCAAGGTCAGATTGCCAGGGAAGAAGAGCAACTGGATTCCAGTCTTCCCTGTTTTCCTTCAAGAGGGAGGGAGTCCTGTGTGACCGACAGAGAGACACCGAGGGTCACAGAGAGGGGAACCTTTTTTCCAGCAGTTAGAGTATTTTCTTGCCCAGACTCTCCCTAGTGCTGAGCAGATAGACTTCCTTAAATTCCTATTTCCATTGACCATCCTGGTGGAGGATTCACAAGCACGGGCTGATGGGAGTTGATAGTTTCCCAGAAGAGGGGAAGAGAACATTGCTGCCTGGCCCGTGAATGGGGCAGGGGATGAGGACTGGGAACTGGGGGAGAAGGTAGAATTGAAGAATTTTTAGAGAGGTGGGCAAATTCTATGCATGTTCGTGAAGGTTGAGAGTGGGGGCTTATCCAGGAAAGCAGGGAGGGAGCAAGGGGGTGTAGGGACTTTAGGAGAAGGGTGTGGTCCTCATCATTCTCTCTGGGAGTCTGTGGGAGTGGAAAGAATTTAAAATCGGGAAGATCTAGTATGCACTCCATCTCAGCCATGTTATTGTGACCAAATTTTAGTTTTTTCGTGAATGTGGAAAATGAGAATGAGTGTGCCTACTTTAAGGAGAGTTCTAATGGAGTCAGATGGCATATATACATCCTTACCATCTCAGTGCACTGTAAACAATCACTAATAGTGTTGATAGGCTCAACCGAGATGGCAAGGGAAAGGCCTCTTGTGCCAGCTTTCCCTGTCTCTGGGGAAAAAAGCTGGACTTCGTAGCTGAGCCATGGTTCCGCTAGTAGGCCCAGCTTCTAGACCCCATCTCAGAGAAAACTTTCTTCCAAGTTCCTCCTGTTCTGGGTTCTCTGTTCCATCATCTCTCCCATAGAGTCTAGCATGAGCCCTTCCACCTCATTGTTTTCATGTGTATTAGCACTCATGAGCCACAGTATTAGACATGTGCTATGCCCAGGAAAGAGGGCTGAGAGACATGCTCTCAGTAAGTGTGTCATGTGTCACCTGCATATTTATTCACTCAGTATCCTTGAGCAGGTCATTTCATTTTCCTGGGTGGCAACGTCCATTTTGCTTTTTTCCTTTTGGGGCCATACCTGACAGTGTTTGGAGACTGCATTGCTGAGGATAAAACCCAGCATTTCTACATGCAGAAAATTTACTTCAGTCTTTCCAGCCATCTCCCTTGGCTCCTTTTATTTAAATGAAAATGACTCTCTGCATTGGTGAGTAGTTGTCATGATGGACATGGTGGTGAGTAGTATGTCAGTGAAATGACATACATTAAAAAGTGCTCTGTAGCAGCGGGAGAGATGGCACAGGAGTTGAGGGGCTTGCCTTATACCCGGCCAGCTCCAGTTTGATCTCCAGCAGCACATATGGTCCCCTGAACACCACCAGGAGTTAATCCTGAGATTAACAGAGCCAGGAGTAAGCCCTGAGCACCCCTGGGTGTGGTACAAAAACAGATCCAAAGTGCTTTGTAGTCTGGGGAGCTAGTACAGAGCTTGAGACACTTACTTGCCCTGCTTGCAGCCAACCCCAGTTCAATCCCCAGCCCTACATATGATTCCCCAGCCACCAGAGGTGACCCCTGAGTATAGCCAAGAGCAGCCCCTGAACACTGTTACATGTGACCCAAGCCCCCTATCCCCCTCCCCGCCACACACACACCAAAAAAACTACTTTGTTAAAAAACAAAGTCAAGGATGGAGAGATAGCTTGGACCAGGGGTGCATGCTCGCATGTGCAGAGCCCTGAGTCATGTTTGAAATCAATTTATCTGCATATTTTCATCTGCATATTTATTCAATAGGGTCCCCTTCCCCAGTACGGCCAAGACAACTCTGATGGCCCTTAAACACCCAGGTCCAGCACTGAACTGTCTGGCCCATTTGGCCAAGAATCACCATAGTGTCCCCCTAAACTCTCTGCACACTGCTTGGAAGTCCCTTACACACAAAAAAATGAAAGTAGAGGGAAGAGAAGGCATGAATACAAAAATCTCACAGGGTGCCTACAGAACTTCACCTTAGTAGACTGAACTGAAGATTTTTGTGGCCTAGTACTGGCAGGCATTTGGCAGATAAGACTCATATAAAGAGTAAAATTTAAAATCTCTTACAACCTAATAATAAAAAGACAAGTTTCTTGTTTTGTTTGTTTGTTTGTTTTGGGGCAACACCCAGCAGTGCTCGGGGCTTACTCCTGTACCTGCATTCAGGATAACTCCTGGGTGCTCAGGAGACCATATGGGGTGCTGGAGATCAAACCCTAGTTGGCTGTGTGCAAGACAAGTGCCCTACCCACTGTAATATTGCTCCAGTCCACAAGTCCATTTCTTTTTTTTTTTTTTTTTTTTGCTTTCTTTGGTTCACCCCCAGCGATGCTCAGGGGTTACTCCTGATTCTAAACTCAGGAGTTACTCAGGACAGTGCTCAAGGGACCATATGGGATGCCAGGGATTGCACCCAGGTTGGCCGCATGCAGGGCAAATGCCTTACCCGCTGTACTATCACTCTACCCCCAGCACAAGTCCATTTCTTAAGTGGATGAAACAGGAGTCAACAAATAATCGCAGCCCTGTCATGTTCTAAGCACTGTATATCGGTTGTAGGGACATGAAACTGACTATGTCATAATTTCTGGCCCCCAAAAAATGAACCTCTAGTCTGGGAACAGATATGTACACCTAACAGCAGGGAACCCTGTCCATTATAGTGTTGCTGCTGCTGTTACTGTTATTTTCTTTCTTTTTCTTTTTGTTTTGTTTTTTTGCCATACCCAGCAGTGCTCAGAGGTTTCTCCAGGTGGTGATCAGGGTTGAGCTGTGCTGGAGATTGAACTTGGTTCCAGCCCTTCAGCTCTCTCCCTGGCCCACCTTTGTTCTTCATCCCTGCTTTCGAGGATCTACTTTCTAGACACTTTCTGTGTCACTATTTTTCCATTTCACTGCACATATGACCCAATAATGGTTTTGTGGGTCAGAATAATAAATTCTTATGTGTGTCTACTTATGAATGCCCCTTGAAAATGGTGCTTTAAATGGGGGAAGTGGGACAGCCATTGAAGATCAATGGGTGACTGAAAGCCATAAAACTACCTGAAATTACTGCTGTGTGTATCTCTATGCTGCTTATCCAAGGCCTCAGATTATGACCTGGACGCTGGGGAAACCTGGTGCTATCTGTAAATGAAAACCTTCACTTCAAGCTCTTAACTCACAGAATCTGTGGCTCTTAAAAAAATTATAAATTATGTATAAATAGGTATTTATCATACCCAAATGAGAAAATATAGTTGTAAAATGTCAAGTTAAATTAAAAGGATTCAAAATCACTTAGCAGAGATAAGCACTGTTAACATCCTGTTGGAATCACTTTCAGATTTTACTCACATGTGTATTGCTATGAAAATATTCCCCCAGAATGTACCCCACTACCAATTCAGTTTAATGCTAAATCCCAAAGACAGTTGTCCTAAGAGGTGATGAGGCAGGGAGATGACTCAGAGGACTGGAGCAGATGTGCGCATGCAGAGGTCCCAGGCTCAGTCCCCAGTACCACATGGTTCCCCAAGCACCACCAGGTATAGCCTTAGTGGCCCATAATACCACGGGGGGGGGGGGCATGCAGCACTGCAGCATGCAGTCCAGCATAAGACTGGCCTGCACAGCTGGACCAAGTATTGCTAAGAGTAGCTCCCAAGCTCTCTAAGCACTGAGTGGAAGCTCCTCCTCCAATAAAGGTGTGATCTTTGGAGGGAATTAGGTCTTGCAGACTGAGCATTCATGAATGGGATCAGTGTTCTTATAAGAGTATCTGGAGAGATCCCTCATCCCTTATGCCATTTGAGGACATAGCTATGAACCAGAAAGAGATCATTCACCAGAATGAAACCATGCTGGTAGTACCTTGATCTTGAACTTCCCAGAACTGTGAGAAATAAATGTTCGCTATTTATAAGTGACCCGGTTCCTGGTGTTTTGTTAAACCAGCCTGAGAGACTAAGACTAAGGTAGATAGACAACTTTTCATTTACAAAAAAGAGTGTCGTACTATACATGCTGTTTGTAATCTCCTAATTTTACTAATTGAACTCAAGGTCTTACACATGCTGGGCACGTGCCCCTAACCCCTGAGCTATCTCCCTGACTCTAGTGTATCAACATTTTTTCCAAGTAAACAATCGTCTCAACAATCATGATTTTAGTGAGACACTGTTCTATATGTTTCTTATTATAGTTAGAATCTCAGTGTGTTCCCATTTTATGTTAGCTTTGTGGCATATATGTTGAATTCAAAGTTTTCTTACTTTGAACAAAGATATGGGAGGACTGAAGGAGAAATATGTTGTACATCATATCAAGACTTCCCAATCCTCCCTCTCTGTACTATTTTTTACTGTTTTTATTAAGGAACCATGATTTACAATACTGTTAATTATAACTTTTCCTACATGCATCATTTCAATACCACATCCATCACCAGAGAGAGAGCCTCCTTCTCTCCACCAAGTGTTGCAGTGGTCCTTCCTAGACCCACAGCCCCACCCCTAGGTTTACTCATTTCTTTTTTTTTCTTTTTTGCTTTTTGGGTCATACCCGGCGATGCACAGGGTCACTCCTGGCTCTGCACTCAGGAATTACCCCTGGTGGTTCTCAGGGACCATATGGGATGCTGGGAATTGAACCAGGGTCGGCCACATGCAAGGCAAACACCCTACCTGCTATGCTATCACTCCAGCCCCCTAGGTTTACTCATTTCTGTTTTTTGTTTTTTTTTTTTTGCTTTTTGGGTCACACCCAGCGATGCTCAGGGGTTACTCCTGCTTTGCACTCAGGAATTACTCCTGGCGGTGCTTGGGGGACCATATGGGATGCCGGGGATCGAACCTGGGTCGGCCGCATGCAAGGCAAACGCCCTACCCGCTATGCTATCGCTAGGTTTACTCATTTCTATAGATAAAATCTACACTTCCAATGAATTTGGCCATTTGTTGTTCCTTTACTGTGTTTCTTTATATCCCATATATAAGAAAACCCTTTCTCTACCTTTTTTGTTGTGGTGGTAACATATATACATCATTGATGAGTAAAGCTAAATTTCTGAAATTTCACCAAATTGTAAATCAATGATAACTTGATAAAAAATCAAAACGATAACTTTCTCTTGTACAGGTATGTAAATTTAAAAAATTAATCACTGTATCAATGTATCACTGTCATCCTGTTGATCATCAATTTGCTCCAGCAGGACCAGTAATGTCTCCATTCATCCTGGCCCTGAGATTTTAGCAGCCTCTCTTTACTCATTCTTCCCAATGGTGCCGCATTAGAGGCTTTCAGGGTCAGGGGGATGAGACCCATCATTGTTACTGTATTTGGCATATTAATATGCAACTGGAAGCTTGCCAGGCTCTCCCTCGTTCGGACAGTAAACTCTCAGTAGCTTGCCAGGTTCTCCAAGAGGGAGAACTAGTTTATCAGATGTCTATCATATATATGTGCATGAGGCATCTTCCCCATTCTACTAAAACTTTCCGTTCAGATTTCCCCTTTGAAACCCCTCCCGGCATCTCAATGTCACTGTCTTCTCTTCTGTGTCTCGTATGTTCTTAGTATGAATAATTCTATGCTAATCTACATTTTTCATATAAAATTTACATGAAATAGATAAATCTGATATACAAATTTTTTCAGATAAACAATTTGGAAAGAGGAGAGGGCAATTTAAAAGAGAGAAAAAAATTTTTTTTTATTTTATTGAATCACCAGGAGATAGTTACAAGCTTTCATATTTGGGTTACAATCTCACAATGATCAAACACCCATCCCTTCACCAGTGCACATTCCCCACCACCAATATCCCCAGTATACCCCCCCTTTCCCACCCTCCCCCTGCCTCTATGGCAGACAGTATTCCCCCTAATCTCTCTCTCCTTTTGGGCATTGGCTTGCAACACAGACACTGAGAGGTCATCATGTTTGGTCCATTATCTACTTTTGGCATGCATCTCCCATCCCAACTGGTTCCTCCAGCCATCATTTTCTTAGTGACCCCTTCTCTATTCCATCTGCCTTCTCCCCTCAGCTCGTGAAGCAGTCTTCCAGCTATGGGGCAATCCTCCTGGCCCTTGTATCTACTGTCCTTGGGTGTCAGCCTCATGTGATGTTATTCTATACTCCACAAATGAGTGCAGTCTAAAAGAGGAATATTTGAACAGACCTCTAAAAGTATGAAAGTTGCATTTTATTCTAAGAAGGGAATATTTGTTTTATGATAGAAAATATTGTAATATTGATAATACTTAAGTATCTGCATTAATAAATAAAAGATTAGAATAAAAATCTCTTTGAATATGAAAAAAATCACCTGAATAGACATAGGACATTCAAGTACGTCCTTTAATGCTTCTTGTAAATAATAGAAGCTTCTTTATTATTGTAAAACTAGTTTAAAGGGCCTGGAGTGATAACACAGCGGGTAGGGTATTTGCCTTGCACGCAGCTGACCCAAGTTTGATTCCCAGCATCTCATATGGTCCCTGAGCACCACCAGGAGGAGTAATTCCTGAGTGCAGAGCAGGAGTAACCCCTGAGCATCACTAGGTGTGACCCAAAAAGGACCAAAAAAAGAACTAGTTTAAAGGCTATGAATTCCCTAAGCTTGCTTGTCCATGAAACTTTATATTATTCCTTCAAATCTGAACGACAGTTTAACTGGATAGAATATTCCTGATGAGTTGTTCATTTCATTGAGTTTTTGTGGGTTTTATTTTTTTCCCTACATGCCACCATTCTCTTCTGGCTTGTAGAGTCTCACTTGATAGATCTGCTGTGACTCTTCTGGGCTTTCTTTCATATGTAAGTTCCTTTTTTGATATTTCTGCTTTCAGTATTCTCTCTAGGACTTTTTCTATTTGGGTCTGTTTCCACAGGGATCCTTTGGTTCTATTGAATCTGGGTGCCTGCACTCCTTAACACTGGAAAATTCTTAGCTATGATTTCTTTAACTAGTGTTTGTTCATCAAATTTTCTTCCTGTTCCTTAGCGAGCAACTCTGATGATTCTTACATTGTTCCTCCTGAACTCATCCCATAGTTCTCTGGTGAGCTATTCATTTCTTTTCAGACTTTTTTTCTGTCTTATGTGGTTTCCATTTCTATTCAGGCATTTTTTGTCTTCTGTGGTATCCTAAAGATTTTCATCATCTTACCTTGGAGTTTACCCTCTTTTCCTCAGCTGCTGTTGTTTTGCTGCTCTGACCCCCTATTAAGATTCTTGTATCACATATTTTGCTCTTTATATGTCACTTCTGATTATAGTTTTCTCAGTTCCTTTCTCATACATTGTGCTTTGCTGACTATCTGTGCCATGGGTTCTTTGAATTCATCAAAATTCCTCATCATGGTGTCACTAAGGTCACTCTACGAATTCGCAGAGCTGGTTGGTGCTGGTAGAGCACAAAGGTTTTATTTGCACTGATTGTGCTTCATGGGCACAATGTGTATTTGCTCTGGATCTTTATAGTTATCCCCATGGGAGTCTCTGAGGGATTAGGCTGGATGTGGTTCTTTCCCTTCTCTGCTGGTCTTCACCCAGTGATGGGAGGTATAAGTGTGAGCTCTGTGAGGTGTGATGAGTCTAGATGTTGTATAGAGACCATATTTCAGGGTATCTGGAGTTAGGCGCTCTCTCTCTCTCTCTCTTTCTCTCTCTCTCTCTCTCTCTCTCTCTGTCTCTCTCTCTCTGTCTCTCTCTGTCTCTTTCCACCTGAATATTGAATCCAGGGTCTCTCACATGCAAGGCAACTGTTCTGCCACCAAGTACATCCCTTGTCCCTCTTTCCTTATTCTTAACCTCATCTCAGCAAAACCAGCTTCCCTTCAAGGACTTTGTTAAGATATGTTTCACAGGGGCTGGAGTGATAGCACAGCGGGTAGGGCCTTTGCCTTGCACGCAGCTGACCCGAGTTCAATTCCCAGCATCCCATATGGTCCCCTGAGCACCACCAGGGGTAATTCCAGAGTACAGAGCCAGGAGTGACCCTTGTGCATTGCCAGGTGTGACCAAAAAAAGCAAAAAAAAAAAAAAAAAAAAAAGATATGATTCACATACTTTAAAATGCTGTTGTTTCTATTGGGGGTGGGGGAATAGCTTTATTTTGTCAAAGTGGAGTGTGATTTGCAGTGCTGGAATTAAATACAAGGTCTTACACATGTAAGGCAAGAGTTCTATTACTGAGCTGCATCTCTGGCCCCAAATTCTGTAGTTTTGATTTTATTCACAGACTTGTACAGCTACCCTAAAAAGAACCTCTATATTCATTAGCAGCCACTCCCCAGCCCCTAAACTTCCCAGGCAACCACTAATCAACTTCTATTTCTGTGAGTTTGCCTATGCTGACATTTCATGTAAATGGAATCATACAACATTTTACAAAGGCACATTTTATGACTGGCTGTTTTTACTTAGCATTTTTAGTTTCGTTCATCTTGTGGCATGTAACAGCTCTTCATTCATTTTATTATGTTTTATTCACTAAAGTTCCATTACAATTATGTACCACATTGTGTTTATCCTTTCATCAGCTGATGGGTATTTGGGTTGTGCCCACTTTGGGCTATTATGAGTGATGCTGCTATGAACGTTTGTATACAAGTTTTTGTATGAATGTATGTTTTTATTTCTTGTGGGTAGTACCTAGGAATATTGCTGGTTTATGTGGTGTTTCTGTGTTAAAATTAACATTCTGAGCAATTGCAACATTTTCCCCAAATTGGCTGTATCATTTTCTAGTGCTTTTAGCAATGCTTGGCGGTTCCAATTTCTTCCCATCCTCACTAGCATTTGATACTGTCTTTTATCTTAACCATCATAGTTGAGATGAAGTGAAAACTCATTGTGGTTTTTATTTCTTTAATGACTAATGATGTTGAGCAGCTTTTCATCTGCTTATTGGTCCTCTGTATGAATTCTTTGGCGAAATTCCTATTCAGGTTTGCCCAGCTTGGGAGTGTGTGTGTGTGTGTGTGTGTGTGTGTGTGTGTGTGTGTGTGTGTGTGTGTGTGTTATTTTGGTTAGATGTGTCATCAGATATATGTCTTGCAGATATTTTCTTTCATCGCCTTTTTTTAAGGGGAGGGGTTAGGTTGGGGAACTCCCAAGCAGGTCCCTCACAGTGATTCTCAGCCAGTCAGGTCAGCGGTTCAGTGCTTGGGGACCTCCAGGGCTACACCTGGTGTTGCTTGCGGGGGATAATGTGGTAATGAGGATCAAGCACCTTAACCCCCTGTACTATCTCTCTGGACCTTCATTTTCTTGATGGGAAGAATGAGGTCTTAATTTTTTTTTAATCATTATTATATTTTTAAATCAGGGCCACTCCCAGGAAAGCTCATCCTGGTGTGGCCATCATTGCTCAGAGCCATTAAGGCTACACCCAGCAGTCCGATGGTGGCCAGGGCAGATGACAGGAACACACCTCACACGTGCTAGGCACACGCTCTGCCACTTGAGCTATCCCTAACAGCCCCAAGGATTGTCACTTTTATATAGCCCTCCTTATCTTATATTTACTTTTGTCACTTGTGCGTTTGGTGTTTACCTAAGAAACTGTGACCTAAGCCAAGATAATGAAATTTACTCAGCTGTTTTCTTGGTAGTTTCAATCTTGTCACTCAGTTCTGCCTCTAGTTTCTGCCTTTCTCCATCCGTACCCACCACTCCCATCAGCACACAAAGGCTGAGAATCCCAACAAAGGATTCTCTCTCTCAGAAAGGAAAGGAGGAGGAGGAAGAAATATGATAAATGCTTGTTTTTTAATTTTAATCTAGCAGCACAAATAGTTGTGATTTAAGACCTTGTCCATGATACATATTTATTAGTCAGTAGAATTCTCTCTTTTATGTAGTACCTGTTTCATGGCCTTGAGCAATTATGATTTGCCTCTCCCTTTGCTACCCTGCTACCCTCCACGTGAAGAGCCAAGATCCTATGGTCTAATAAGTACATTTTTCCAATTGATGGTATTAAGTGTCCAGCTAAATGATGGAAAACTTGTGATGGAGAATTTGAATTCAGAGTGAATAGGAAGAAGGAGGAATGAATTAGGGAAAAATTGACAGAGGGGCTGAATAAGGAAAGACTGCGCTTGGAGGGATTCTGCCGAGATAGCCGGTCTGCCTGGGAGACAGGTGCTCAGAGTGGAGCATCCTCGGGTGTGTTCTTGAGGCCAGGAGATCTTGAACAGAGAGCTTTCTGCTCATCAGAAGAAGAACTGGGGAGAGAAGACTTCTCGAGGACCACCCCTTCTTCCCTCATCCCAACCCCCAGTTCTAGAAAGTTCTAGCCTAAAACTACATAGAAATGGGCACTGCAGATCATCTGTGTTCTGAGCTAGAGCTAGGCTGCTGGGCCTCTCTGTCAGGCTTTCTGCAGTGGCTGTGCTAGAGTGATATCAGAAGAAATAAAGGTAGGCTCCTACCCGCATTGAGAAGGAAAGGTTGGCCTCAGCCATGCTTGCACTCACTAATGCCCAACTCTGTGTCTGTGCTCATGAAGCTCCGGTGTAGTCACCGGGAAAGGAGCCTTCTCGCACAGCATCAGAGAGGGCAAGGATTCTGGGGCTCAGAGGAGAAAAGCTGTCCAAGGTAAAAGCCACTTAGTCAAATGATAACAGTACGGGGTTTTTGTTTGTTTGTCTGCTATCTATTGTTTGCGGGCCACACCAGGCAGTGCTCAGGGGCTACTCCCAGTTCTGTACTTGGGGTTTCCCCGGTGTGCTCTGGGGCACTAAAAGACGCTAGGCTTCAGGCCGGGGAGATGTTCAAAGGGCTGGAGCATATGTTTTGTATGGTGGAGCCTGGGGTTCAATCCCTGGTACCACATGGTTCCCCAGGAACAGCTCCCAAGCAATGAGCATGACTAGGTGTGACCAACCAAAACAAACAAGCAAAAAAATAAATAAAAATAATAATATATAGCACAGTGGTTGGGCGTTCGCCTTTCACACGGCCAACCCGAGTTCGATTCCTCCGCCCCTCTCGGAGAGCCTGGCAAGCTACCTGTGCATATTGGATATGCCAAAAACAGTAACAGTAAGTCTCTCAATGAGAGATGTTACTGGTGCCCACTCGAACAAATCAATGAGCAATGGGATGACAGTTATATATACATATATATGTATATAAGGGTTGGAATGAAAATATAGTGGGTAGGGCCTTGTCGTGGCTGACCCAGGTTCAATCCTCAATACTCCATATGGTTCCCTGAGCCTGCTAGGAGTGATCCCCGAATACAGAGCCAGGAGTAAGCCTTATGCATCACCAGTTGTGGCCCTAAAACCCAAAACTAAAAAATAAAAGAAATAAAGACCAATCAGGACATGGGCCAAGTCTTTTGTGACCACGGAACATGGCGAACTGAAGTGAAAGGGACCTCCAGAGCTGGGCGCGTCAGTGCAGACAACATGGTGGGCCTGGCGCTATTGTCACCGCCATTTTGATTCCAGTCTTTTCTCCTCCTCTATCTTCTCCTTAGAAAATGACATAGGGAGGGGGATTGGAGCAATAGTACAGTGGGTAGAGCATTTGCCTTGCCCACCCGGGTTCAATCCCTGGCGTCCCATATGGTCCCCTGAGCATGCTAGGAGTGTCTCCTGAGTGCAGAGCCAAGAATAACCCTTGAACATCTCCATGTTCAGCCCCAAAACCAGAAATAACAAAGAAAGAAAATGACATGGGGAAGGGTCAGCCCCTGGCTTTCAGGGAGGTGACCTTAGGTTCCCTTTCTCTCCCTCTCTTTCCAGGTGCCAAGCTCTCCTGATGAAATGTGTTCTGCCCCACTGGGCTCCGGGGGCAGTGTCTGGTGCTGTTGATGCCCTTGTTCGAACTTTCCAGAATGGATAGTCCCCCCAAGCTGTCTGGAGAAACCCTTATCGTCCACCACATCCCCCTGGTGCACTGTCAGGTTCCAGACCGGCAGTGCTGTGGCGGGGCGAGTGGAACAAGTGGGGGCACGAGACCCCATCCGTTCTGTCCACCTGAGCTAGGCGGCCCCCAGACTGATCAGGACCTGGGCCAGGCCGACTCCCTGCTCTACAGCAGCCTCCGCTCCGCCCCGGGGGGAACCACACGCTCTGCAGACAGTGCCAAGAGCAGGGCTCGGGATGGAAGGGGCACCGGGGGTCCCAGAAGACACAATCCCTTCTTGCTGCAGGAGGGTGTGGCCGAGCCAGGCCTGGATGACCTGTATGATGACAGCATGGCTGACGGTGACCCCCAGCAGTCCTTCCACCTGCATGAGACTGGCCAGCCCACCTTCCATCTGTCCTCGTTCCAGTTGCCACCATCTGGCCCCAGAGTGGTCAGGCCCTGGGGGGCAACACACAGCCGAACGGGAGTGGTAGAAGGCCAGGAGCAAGAGCCAGTTGCCACCTTGAATGCCCAGCGGTGCAGTACTAACCACTGCTGCCAGCCAGAGCTGGACACAGAGACGATGGAGTTGGACGAGTGTGGAGGGCCTGGCGGGAGTGGCAGTGGCGGCGGAGCCAGTGACACCTCTGGCTTCTTTGAGCAGGAATGGAAGCTCAGTTCAGATGAGTCGCCCCGGAACCCCAGATACTCTGGCTCAGGGCCCCAGCACTGCCGCTGCAGCAGCACGTCTAGCCAGTCGGAGGCAGCCGACCAGTCCATGGGCTACGTGAGCGACTCTTCATGCAACAGCTCCGATGGGGTGCTGGTCACCTTCAGCACCCTCTACAACAAGATGCACGGCAGCTCCCGGGCCAATCTCAACTCTGCCCCGCAGTCCTGCAGTGACTCCTCTTTCTGTAGCCACTCGGACCCCGGAGCCTTCTACCTGGACCTACAGCCCTCCCCAGCAGAGTCGAAGATGTCTTGCGAGTCCCACCACCCTGACAGCGGAGAGAGGGAAGGCAGCTACGGCTGTCCTCACGCCTCCTCGCCTGAGCTCGATGCCAACTGCAACTCCTACCGCCCACACTGTGAGCCATGCCCAGCTGTGGCTGACCTCACCGCTTGCTTCCAGAGCCAGGCCCGTCTGGTTGTAGCCACACAAAATTACTATAAACTTGTCACCTGTGACCTATCCTCCCAATCCTCCCCAAGCCCGGCAGGCTCTTCCATCACCAGCTGCTCTGAGGAACACACCAAGATTAGCCCTCCACCTGGCCCTGGCCCAGCCCCGGCCCCAGACCCTAACCAGCCCTCCGAGTATTACCTATTCCAGAAGCCAGAAGCCCAGTCAGAGGACCAGGAAGCAGTGGGATCCACAGCCGAAGCAGCCGCTCCTGTGAGCCCAACTGTGATCGAGGGACAAGTCTACACCAATACGTCGCCCCCTAACCTTAGCACAGGACGCCAGCGCTCACGAAGCTACGATCGCAGCCTTGAGCGTAGCCCTCCAGTCCGCCTCGGCTCACTGGAACGCATGTTGAGTTGCCCTGTGCGCCTGAGTGAGGGCCCTGCCACCCTGGCAGGGCCTGGCTCCCCACCCAGGCGAGTCACCTCTTTTGCCGAGCTTGCCAAGGGCCGGAAGAAAGCCGCAGGATCTGGCTCCCCGCCACTTCGAGTGAGCATTGGGGACTCCTCCCAGGAGTTCTCACCTATCCAGGAAAACCACCAGGATAAGGTGGGCCCGCTGAACGAGGGCACTCACTGTAGCCATAGCCTGCCCCCCATGCCTTTGGGGCCAGGCTTGGACCTAGTCAGCCAAGACCCTTGGGCCATCCAGGTTTGTCAGGGCCCCCAGTCTAATGAGATGCCATCTGCTGGCCTCAGAGCTGCTGGACAAGATACACTGGGCCAACTATTGGAGCCAGAGCCTGCTCTCCCAGGGAGCCCAGCCAACAGCCATACCCAGAGGGATGCACGAGCTAGAGCTGACGGTAAGGAACCTTGAGGCTGGACAATGCCAGGAGATGTGCACGGATCCCTCAGACAGGGCCCTGCCAACCATAAATCTAGACCACCTGCATTACTTAGCCTAGATCAGTCACCATTCCAGTCCAGGGCATGCCCTACAGTAATGGGGGACAAGGGGGAAAGAAAAGGACACCAATGAGCTAAAATAACAGGCCTTAGAGATTGATGTATTAGAAAAAGAAGTTCTCAAGAGTATGATTCTAAGTGTGAATAATACTGCTACGGACTGTAATCACAGACAGTGATTTACTGGGAAAGGGGCTCAGGTGAATCCAGTTTTAAACACTGAAGAATTTGCAGCATATGTTTATCCAGCAGGCAAACAGCCTGAATGTCCATGACGTTCATTCTTTGGTCAGTATGAGCCATTCTTCAAAGAGCCAGAGACCAGACACTGGGCCCTCAGGCCTGTTTTTACTTAGTTAATAAAAACAAACCTCTTTTGTTTTTATTTTGTAATTATCTTATAAAGGCTCTGTGTGAAGTGGATGCTGGTGATAGATGAGGGGAACAAGTTCTGCCCTTGAGGAATTCCCTCTCAGGATAGAGACCATAAGGGAAGGATAGCATTAAAATACAGTGATGGGGGGCTGGAGCAATAGCACAGCAGGTAGGGCGTTTGCCTTGCATGCGGCCGACCCGGGTTCAATCCCCAGCATCCCATATGGTCCCCTGAGCACCACCAGGAGTAATTCCTGAGTGCAGAGCCAGGAGTGACCCCTGTGCATCGCCGGGTGTGACCCAAAAAGCAAAAAAAAAAAAAAAATACAGTGATGGCCATGTAGGGCACCGAGCTGTGAGTGGAATCGGGATCCAGCTGTGCCATGAGAGAGAAGGATGCAAGCAAGGTTAAGTTAAAGCACAGTCTGGAAAGACGATTAGGACTGGACTTTGTGGGGATTTGTAAGAATATTATAGGCACGTAGAATAGACTCTACAAAAACAGAGAATTTGATGCTTTCCAAAAACTGCAAATAATTGGGCATAACCATTGCGGGATGTGAATGGAAGGAACCACTGAAGGATTTCAATCTGGGAAGTGACTTTTTGTTTGTTTAGAACAACTTGGGGGAATGTCTTGAGTTTCATTTTAGAAAGATCACTGGTTTGGGTGGGAAAGTGAGTTGAAAGGCATGCCTCCCGGGAAGTGAGGAGACCCCCAGGATTGGTGAATGATTGAAATAAAGAGGACAGTGGAAGTGATGAGTGGATGAGAGTATCTGGGAGAGTGTGTGGAAGTATCATAGGAACAGGAACACAATACTTGGATATGATGATTTAAGGGCTGAGCAGATCAACTCTCCAACGTGATTATAAATAATTAGCCAGGAAAACACTGGGAAAGTCAGGTTTTAGTGAAGTCATAGGAACCAGAGAGAACATTCCAGAAAAGAATGTGGTTCAACCAAATGAGGTCTGGGGATAAATTACTTATATTAAGGCTAAAAAATCTTTCTTAATTCGTTTTTTGGGTTGCTTATTTTGGTTTTGTTTTGGTCAGAGAGTCATCCCCAGATGTGCTCAGGACTTACTCATGGCTCTGTGGTCAGGGATCACTTCTGGGAGGGCTTGAGGAGACCATGTATATGGTACCGGGGATCAAACCCAGGTTGGATGTATGCAAGGAAAACTGTACTATCTCTCCAGCCTAGGTTAGGATTCTCTAAAGCAACATTGGGGAATAGTAAAGGCAAAAGCCAGATCTGAACAGGTTTGTAAAGGAAAGGGGCAGGAACTATGCTGTACAAGTTAGGCCTGTTAGCTTTCTGAAGAAAATTGGTTTCAAAAGCCTTCACTGGTGGCCAGAGTGATAGCTCAAAGGACTAGTGCCCAGGCTTTGCATGCAGAATGCCTGGGTTGGATCCACAGCCTTCAAGATCCCTAAGCACTGCAGGAAACAGTCCCCAGGCACTGTGTCAGCAGAGCCCCTAAGCACTGCTACCGGGGTTCAGTAGCCACAAAACAAAACAAACCCCATAATTGGTTTAGTCTCTGTTATCACAGAGGTCACAGACCTGCAGATAGACCCCATGCTCCTTATCACATCTAGCAGTGCAGCCTTCTGAATGGGGGTGGAAGGGAGATCTAGAGAGGGTCAGGAAGAGCTGAGATGGGTCACAGTCCTTTGCCACCCACTCCCCTGCAGGGTGAGCACTTCTAGGCACCAGGGATGCTGTGTCTGGATGCCTGAGGGCAAGAACCATCCTGGTCAGAGACAGGAGGAAAGGCAGTAGTGCGTTTTCCTTTCAGATGGTCCCTGTCACGCTGTTCCATGGGTCTCCAGTGATCCACTGCAGCATTCTTTTTTGTTATAATATACTGATGAGGCATTTTTTTCCTGCTTTTATACTAATGTTTTCATCAAAGAGTGATAGTTTATTAAGTTTACGAATGGCCTAGGAGCTGAGATCTGTTTAAGATACTGAGCAACATTATCAAGATCCAGAAGGATCTTGCGGAATCTGGTAGAATGAAAGTGAGGAAGCAGGGAGCACTGTGAAGGCGGATCCCACAGCTGGAGTTGACTTTAGATATTTCATTGATCACCAACACAGACTGCATCAGCACTTGGGGAGGACTTTCCAGTCTTTCCAAACGGAAGTCAAAATGACTGGTTTCATCCACAGCACCTGACAGGAACTGAGCCCGGTCACCTCGGCTGGAAGTTCAAGGTTCTCCACTTGCAGAGGGCATGAGGGCCAGGCTCTCTCCCCTTGAGAACAGACGTGGATGGATGTGGTCTCTGTCCTCTGTCGTCTTATGGCCTGGCACATAAGAAAAGTGCAAACTTGATTCTTCCCCGAGAGTGAAACTGAAACACATTCCCCACAGCAGGCCCCTCTCTTCCTACGTCTCATTCTTCCCCCTCCACTCCTACGCTGGGAATCTAACAGGAAGGATTGAGTGAGTAGGAATAAGCAGTCTAATTCAAATTTATATCTGATTCAGATTATATCCCAGTTTCATGTAGGAATATAATAAAGATGCAGGGGGAGGGGGGCGTTGAGGGGTGGGTGTCTAATCTGAGAGCCAAGGTGGGCTCATCCTTTAAACTTGATATTTAAATAGGTGGATAGGAGACGCTATTCCCAGCTGGAAAGGTGGTGTGCTGAGGTGGACCAGGGTGGAAAGTGACGTGGAACTGCAGGCCTGGCAGTTAAGGGGACAGTAGCCTCATTTGTGGCAGGCATGAAAACCCATCGGACTGGGAAGATTAGACTCCCCTCAGTGCAACCGAGGGGCCAGAGTGGGGACATAAAGCTGGTAGTTTAGGAAGCAAACTGGTTTATGTTAGAAGATTCTGGATGCAGTGAGACTAGACTAAACCTTGTGTAACAAGAGAATAAGTTCATTTTTAAAAACGAATTTACTCAGATACTGAGGATATAGAAATCAACAACTTTTTTTTAATAACCTGTTTTTCTGGAGCCCCTGTCAGGAGCAACAGACGATAGACAAGATAATTTCTGATAGTGGAAAAAAAATATGCTAAAAGAAAAATAAGGCAGTAAGAGACTGAGGAGATAGCTCACTGGGTAAAGCACCTTCTTTGCATGTGGGAGGTCTGTGTTTGTCACCCATCGTCACCTTATCCCCCAAGCACAGAGTCTGGAGTAGCCTCTGTACACTGCCAGGTGTGACCCCCCAACCCCACCCCACACATTTATACTCACACAGTCTCAGTCTTAGTAGCCCCTGTGCACTGCCAGAGGTCCCTATGCACAGAACCAGGAATAGCTCCTGGACACCTTAGGTATGGCTCAATCCCCACCCTCCAAAGAAAGAATACCATGTGACAATCCTCAGTCAGTCAAAAAATAAAATAAAACCAGCAATAAGAGGGGCTGGAGCGGGGCTGGAGTGATAGCACAGCGGGTAGGGCGTTTGCCTTGCACGCGGCCAACCCGGGTTCGAATCCCAGCATCCCATATGGTCCCCTGAGCACTGCCAGGGGTAATTCCTGAGTGCAGAGCCAGGAGTAACCCCTGTGCATCGCCAGGTGTGACCCAAAAAGCAAAAAAAAAAAAAAAAGAGGGGCTGGAGCTATAGCACAATGGGTAGGGCGTTTGCCTTGCACGCGGCTGACCTGGGTTTGATTCCCAGCATCCCATATGGTCCCCTGAGCACTGCAAGGAATAATTTCTGAGTTCACAGCCTGGAGTAACCCCTGTTCAACACTAGGTGTAACCCAAAAAGGAAAAAGAATTTTTTTTTTTTTTTTTGCTTTTTTTGGGTCACACCCAGCGATGCTCAGGGGTTACTCCTGGCTTTGCACTCAGGAATTACTTCTGGCAGTGCTTGGGGGACCATATGGGATGCCGGGGATCGAACCCGGGTCGGCCGCGTGCAAGGCAAATGCCCTACCCGCTGTGCTATCGCTCCGGCCCCAGGAAAAAGAAATTTTTTTAAAAAAACAAACCAGCAATAAGCTAGACCCTGACTTGTCCTCGTGAGGAGGTCACATTTGAGCTGATGATTGAATGTTCAGAGGATATCAGGCAGAAGGAATAGCTGGTACAAAAGACCCAGGAATGTACATGAACTCAAGAGAGAAGGGAAGGGGTACCCAGAAAATGATGCAGTATCTTAAGGTGCTTTCCCACAGGCAGTCTAGACAAACCCACTATTTGTGATCTCCCTCGAGAGGGGTCCAGAAAATGGTTTAATGGCTTAAAGCACTTGCCCGGTGCTGCCCACAAACACTTGAGGTTATCCCTATTGCCCCGCTGTGAGAAAGAGCCCCCAGAGGTGGCTCAGGGAAGGGCGAGGCCATGAACTCAACTCCGAACCGCCCCATGGAAGATAGGAAAGAGGACTGTTGGTAGTGAGCCGGGGACTGACAAGAGGAGTAGTTCAGAAATGTCCCATGGATTGATTCTGAAACAACTCCTTAATAGGACTATGGTCACTGTCCATTTAAGAATCACTGAAGGGCCAGAGCAACTTGCACATGGCTGACCCAGTTCGATCACCAGCACCACGTTCAGTCCTCCCAAGCCACCATCAGGTCTGATCCCTGAGCATAGAGCCAGGAGTAAGCCCTGAGCACGACTGGATATGGCCCAAAACCCTCCCCTTTCCATCCCATCCCCAAAATAAAGCATCTCTGAAGTTAATTAAGAAGAGATGAGAGCTAGGTCAGCCTGGCAGCGTTCCCTGTGCAATGCAGTGTGGTCACAAGAGCAGGAACCCTACAGTCAGACTCTAGCATGGACAGAATTCTAGCTCTTCCATAGTGATGTCAGGTCAGTGATTTAATCTCTAAACCACCAATCCCCAGAAACTCTCCTGAGGAATCCCCAGATTCCTGCCTCACAGTCCTTGGGCCACCGCCCTTGCCAGCAAGCCACACCCAGGGCTTGCAGCAGTCTGAGCACGTACAGCGCCACCGTGTGTTCATTCTGATGTTTACAGCATCGTGCTAGGATTTTTTATGGTTTGCTTTGGTTTGTGGTGTCAAGGATCAAACTTCACACAAGCGGGGCAAGTGCTTTACCACTGCACTGCACCCTCGGTCTCAGGAGTTCCTCATCTTGAAGAATAGTGACATGACGATTAAAGAAGCAGGAGAGGACCAGTCGTAGGGAGCCACTGTGTAGAGGGAACAAATGTGGCTTCTGAGGCCCCAAAAATATTTAATATAGTTAAATTTACTCTACATTTCAGAGCTTATGTGGAGAGAGCATAAGAAAAAGCTTTAAAAGGGGGCTGGATTAATAATACAGCGGGTAGGGCGTTTGCCTTGCCACACAGCCGACCTGAGTTCGATCCCTGGCATCCCATATGGTCCCCTGAGCCCCACCAGCAGTAATTCCTGAGTGCAGAGCCAGAAGTAACCCCTGAACATAGCTGGGTGTGACCCAAAAAGACCAAAACAATCCTTAAAGTAAATGGACCCCAAAACTCTGTGGTTCTGACTACAAGTTTTTGAAAGCAAAGAAAGTGGTGATTCTGCCATTGACAGAAATAGAAATCATCGGGAGTGAGGAGAGTTGTGGGGAGCTGTGGCAGGGGAGCCCTTGTCTTTCAGGCTGGGGTATGGCTCACATGTGCCCAGCCTGACCTTGATTCGATTCCAGTTCCTCATGCCCCTCCCTCACCCCCAGCATCACCATGTGTGACCCCCCCTTCCACAATAGCAACGACAAAATAATAAATTTTAAGTGAAAGCAGAGTGAATTGGTGCTCCAGAGTAAGATCAGGGCAAAATCTGGGGATTTGGGAGTCAGCCTCATGAATGCCTACACTTGAAAATGCAAAAGGGAAAATGTTTAAAGGGGGTCCAGAGGATTGAGCCTTTAGAGAAACACACCCGCCTTTGAAGTCATGGACCTTCTTAGGCCAAGAGGTGCCAGACCGCTCAGTACTCTAAAGACAGTCCGAAAAGATTTCCAAGATTGGGGGGTGCCGCCCTCCACAGAGGTGGCTTGCCGCCTTCCTTTCCTCTGCTTCGTGCCAGGCCCTGCGTGTCCCCCTCCCCAGTAAGGCTCCTCTGTTTCTTTGCTTCCTCCTATGTGGATCTTGGGGTCATGTGTTATTGCTCTTGAGGTGACACGGTTACAACAGGGTTAATGTGAATGCTTTCAGGGTGCAGTTACCACACCCTCCCCACTCTCCTGATACCCCCTTCCAGTCCGCCATCCAGTGTCTCATGCCCTCTCCCTCACTGTTGCCACAGGGGGGGGTGCTGAGAGCAGACCAGTTCTTCGCTACAGCAAGGAGCAGAGGCCAACCACGCTGCCCATCCAGCCCTTCGTGTTCCAGCACCACTTCCCCAAGCAGCTGGCCAAGGCCCGGGCCCTCCACAGCCTGTCCCAGCTCTACAGCCTCTCTGGTTGCAACCGTGCACAGCAACCAGCGCCCCCGGCTGCTCAAGCCCAGCCCCCAGCGACATCAGGAGACTCCCAGGCACCTGCCAGCCGGGGGGCCAGGAAAGCGGGGCCCGAGCCAGAAACTTCACGGCCGTCCCCCCTGGGTAGCTATTCCCCCATCCGGAGTGTGGGTCCCTTCGGACCCAGCACCGACTCTTCTGCCTCCACTTCGTGCTCACCACCCCCTGAGCAGGCCACTGAAAACCCCCCGCCATGGAGCCACTCCTGCCCCGGCCGCCCGGCCACCACACAGCAGCCACAGAAAGAGGAGCAGAAGGTCCTGACCTTGACTGAGTACCGACTCCATGGACCAGGAAGCCTGCCGCCACTGGGCGCCTGGAGATCCACGCTCGGCCGAGCAGAGAGCCTGGCCCGCGCAGGTGGCGAGGGCAGCATGGCCTCCAGGCCCAGTAATGGTATGAGCATTTGCTTGTTTCGTGTGCTTTGTGGGTTGGTTGGTTCAGTGGTTGGACGTGAGCGGACTGAACTCTGGGCCTTCCATGTCCCAGACAAGTGCTCGTCCCTGGCCCCCAGGTCTGAGCTGTAGTTCCTGTCTCCCACCCTCTCCCCGGCACGTCCACCCAACCTGTGAATGATTTTAGAGCCCAGCCTGTGTCACACATTAAATGTGTGCAGCTCTTTCCCCAGTGTCTTGTGGATCCACCACTTGTTCCCAGCCTTCACGTTCTCTCTGGGCCCCCTGGGTGCCTATGAGACCTGCTCACGCTCACCTGTCTCTTCTCCTCCCTTGTATTCCAGCCAACCACCTGTCCCCTCAAGCGCTCAAGTGGCGGGAATACAGGAGAAAGAATCCACTCGGGCCCCCTGGTCTGTCAGGGAGCCTGGACCGGAGGCCACAGGAAGCGCGGCTGGCCCGGAGGAACCCCATATTTGAGTTCCCTGGCTCCCTCAGTTCTGGCCATCTGAACTGCCGATTGAATGGTGTGTCCCAGGGTGCCCGGGCAGGCTCTGTTGCTGCTGGGAGGGACTGGAGAAGGGGTCGGTCAGTGTCCACATGCTCAGGGGCGAGGTACCACACCGAGCTGCAAAACTAGAGATGCTCAGGATTGACTTTCTCCTCTTCCAGGCCAGATAGGAAAGCCATTACCACTGACGTGCCCTGACTTCCAGGACCCCTTTTCCCTGACCGAGAAGCCCCCAGCTGAATTCTGTCTGTCCCCAGATGGCAACTCGGAGGCCGTTTCCATTGACCTGCTTCAGAAAAAAGGTGACTGTTAGCCTCAGTGCCAACCGGGAGTTCTCTTGTCACTGCCTCTGTGTGCCATTTTTCTGCTCTCTAGTCCTCCAGAACCTTTTCCCAGCTTTAAACTCTGGAAGGAATTAGAGAGCACAGGAGTGGAGCAGACTGCACTGTGAGTGTGTGTGCATATGCAGCAGAGGTCTTAGGAACAGGGCTGTCCCCTTGGGTCACCAGGCATATGAGAGGGCTGCCAGGTATCCCATCAGTGCTTTAACAAAGGGTTTCCAAGCACAACACCAGGAAGCTCAGGTAGTCCCGATGGAAACACCGAGAGAGAGGAGGACCAGGGAAGACTTACTCTGTTTAGCAGATAACGAGACACCGAGTTAAACATTTCCAGTGAGATAAAGGGAATAATGGCACAAATTTGAGCAGAATTGGGCTGAAGGGGAGGCAGACTGAAAGGGAAGGAATGAAAATAGTTTGGAGGCAGAGGTGGGAGATAGTGACACTTAAGGGAACAAGGGAGCGATGGGGCAGGTGAGGGACAGTAAACTGTAGTTCCGGTGGATGGAGAGGGGAGCTGGAGGACTTCCCGACAGCACCTCTGTGGGACGTCTACCCCAGCGCTTGGGAATGCCAGCCTTCTCCAGCAGCTGCAGCTCATGCCCAGTATCTTAGAGTTGAGACTGTTCGGGATTGGAGTGAGAGAAAGTTAGGATGTTGAGGGTCTTGCTGATGGAACCATTGAGAATGGGTCCAGGCTGGGAGATTAAACAAGTGGGCCTTAGAACTGGACAAAACAAGGAAGGGGCCGAGACCCTGGGGCCTCATCAAGACGCAGGTGCAGGAAGCGTGGAAATGCTTCTCTCTCCCCACCATGGGCTCGTCCCAGCTGCCTTGCCCAAAGCCCCTTCTTCAAGCACCTTTTGGATCATGTGCAATGCTTGCCTGCAGGGCTGGTGAAAGCCGTCAACACTGCGGTCGACCTCATCGTGGCGCATTTCGGCACCAGCCGGGACCCTGGCGTGAAGGTAGGCGCGAGGCCATGGGGCTTCGCCAGGTCTGCTTCCCTTGCTCTCAGGCGTTTAGAACCCAGAGTCGGGCGCTTGGGGATGGAGGCCAGCAGAGAAGCACCATGAGTGCTAAGAGGCAGAGAGGACCAAGCGCAGGCTTCAAATGAGTCCCTGTTCTTCCTGCCCTCATCCTCAGGCCAAGCTGGGGAACAGTTCTGTGAGCCCCAACGTCGGCCACCTGGTCCTGAAGTACCTGTGCCCCGCGGTCCGCGCCGTGCTGGAGGACGGGCTCAAGGCCTTTGTGCTCGACGTCATCATTGGGCAGCGGAAGAACATGCCATGGAGTGTGGTTGAGGCGTCCACACAGCTAGGTGGGTGCTTGGTGACAAAAGGGGACTCCAGGCTGACTAGGGGGTTTCCGAGACTTCGCAGGTAAGCTCCATCCTTGGCTTCTTTTGTGCACAGGACCATCCACGAAAGTCCTCCATGGCCTCTACAACAAGGTCAGCCAGTTCCCAGAGCTCACCAGCCACACCATGCGCTTCAACGCCTTCATCCTGGGCCTGCTCAAGTGAGTGTGGGGGCGCAGGAGCCCAACCCAGCAGCCCATTTCCCAGGGCTCCACCCCCGCTGAGGAACCAGTTTCTGAGGCGGACACACACAGAGGGGCCCAGACTCATGGCCCCATTGCATGACAGCTGCTGTCAGTTGACCAGCAAGGTCCTCCAGCCCCCCAGCGTCCCAGCCCTGATCCCCTGCCTCCTGCTTGCCTGGCTCATGTGGAAACTGACCTGATTCTTCCATTTCTCTGGGTACAATAAACCCTCACCCTCTTCCTTCCCACACTCCTTCCAAACCCTGCCAGACCTCTCAGCCCACCTCAGGATCCACACTGGATTGTTCTTTGACAAGTACAGTCCCAGCTCCTTTGTGGCCCTCTAAGACCCCGGCACTCACCGTCTGTAGCTGCCCTGATTTCAGGTCCTCCGAAATGCACCTGTGTTCTGGGAGGAAGTAGATCACATGTCCATCACACCCCCACTGACTTTCCAGGACTCTAACCAATGTAGCATTCAGGCCACAGACAGGAAATACCCACCTCTCTGGGCTCTGTGTCTGTCCTCAACTCCTCATGATCTGGCTCTTGCCACACGAAACTCAACTCTCTTCACTTGTCTCCCTACAGCATCCGGTCCCTGGAGTTCTGGTTCAACCACCTCTATAACCATGAAGGTAACACTGGAACTGCGTAATGCCAACTCAGTGTAGGCCAGGGCCCCACAGCCCACAGAGGGCGGCACAGCCCCCTTTGGGAGGGGGAAGTTGGAAATGGAGAAGGGGGGGGTCCCCACACAGGCTCCTCCCACACGTGCTGGGCTTCAGCCATGCGCTGACCCGCCATCTGGCAGCAGAACGCTCAGGCACTGTTGAGGTCAGGGTGGCCGGGAACCCGGAGTCCTCTCTCCCCTGTGCTTGGGGCCACGCTGTAGAGCTTCTGCTGTGCATGCCCTCCTGGTCCCTGCGCCCAGGGCTCAGCCCCCTCTCCCCCTGCTTTCCCACCCCCAGATATCATCCAGACCCATTACCAGCCCTGGGGCTTCCTGAGCGCCACGCACACCGTGTGCCCCGGCCTCTTCGAGGAGCTGCTGCTGCTGCTGCAGCCACTGGCCCTGCTGCCCTTCAGCCTCGACCTGCTGTTCCAGCACCGGCTGCTGCAGAGCGGGCGGCAGCAGCAGCAGCGCAAGGAGCTGCTGCGGGAGTCGCAGGACCTGCTGCTGTCTGCACACTCCACGCTGCAGCTGACCCGCGCCCGGGGCCAGGAGGGCCCTGGGGACATGGACCGGGCTGGTGATGGGGAGCGGGTGAAGGGGGTCGGCGCCCCAGAAGGTGGAGAAGACGAGGAAGAGGAAGAAGCGGAGGAGGCCGCAGCGGCCGCTGGGAGCTCAGGCCGCGGCAGGGGGGCCCGAGGCGGGCAGACAGGCTGGTGGTATCAGCTCATGCAGAGCTCCCAGGTGTACATCGAGGGCTCTGCAGAAGGTTCTAGGTTCCCCCGTGGGGGCAGCAGCAGTGAGAAAAAGAAAGGCACAGGCGGCGGGGGACCACCACCCCGAGAGGGAGTCGTGGAGGGGGCTGAGGCCTGCCCTGCCCCCGAAGAGCCCCTTGTCCGGGACCGGGGCTGGCCCTTCTGGATGGGGAGCCCCCCGGACTCGGTGCTCGCTGAGCTGAGGCGCAGTCGGGACCGGGAGGGGCCCCCTGCGCCCCCAACAGGAAACGAGGAAGGAGCCTCAGAGCCTTCTCCTGGGGGCATCAAGTGGGGGCACCTCTTTGGGTCTCGAAAGGCTCAACGTGAGACCCGGCCCACCAACAGGTGAGAGGCAGACGGGCATAACGTGGGGGTGGGTAAGGGGGTCCAGGCACAGCCCGGGCACAGAGCGAGCCAGAGCCCCAACTGTGTCCCTCAGGCTCCCCTCAGACTGGCTGAGCCTGGACAAGTCCATGTTCCAGCGAATGGCGCAGACGGTGGGTGCATTCCGGGAGCCCCCCGAGCCCAAGGAGTGCCCACAGGAGCCGCACTCCCCAGCCCCGCCCGCCAAGCCTCCCTGGTGAGTCTGAGAGATGGGCTGGGGGTAGGGGGGCGGTGCTGGCCTTATGAGGGGTCTCTGACCTCCCTGTGTTGTTTCCCCAGTGAGGTGAAGGCGCTATGCCACCATCTGGCCACCGGCCCAGGACAGCTGAGCTTCCACAAGGGGGACGTCCTGCGGGTCCTGGGACCAGCTGGAGGAGACTGGCTGCGCTGTAGCCGGGGCCCCGACACCGGCCTGGTGCCGCTGGCCTATGTCACCTTGACCCCGACTCCAAGTCCAACCTCTGGAAGCAGCCAAAACTGAGGTCCTGTGCATGCTGGTGACCTCAGGGACCCTCGTAACCCTCAGACTCGGGGCCTAAGAGCCCTTCCCCCGCCCTCTGGCTCGCTCCAGAGAGCAGTGGGAGCAGGGGCACGTAGTCCTGTACTCAGTATTAATTCTCCCGGGACTGTCCCGGGGCCCTTGCCTGGCCCCCCACCCAGGGAGGCAGGGAAGGCAGGAGGCCCTGGGTACCCGGGATTCCCTGATCCAGGGGGCCAGCACGTCCATGGGTGCAGACGAGCACCTCCCGATACAGGGAGGCGACCGGAAGGCCTGTTTTCAGAGTTCCCTTGGCCAGGTGGCAAGGAGGATGGGTGACAGTATTGGGGCCGGATTCCTCAGCCCCAGAGCTGTGAATGGGCCGTGACCAGTGCCTGGTGGCCAGAAGGATGAGGAAGAGCCCAGGCTTCTGTTTATGTACTTATTTATTTATTTATTACACCTATTAATAAAAAAGGTGCTCGGCCTCCAAACCAGTTTCTCTTTGGCCCAGCTGGGAGAGGGGAGAAGTGGGCTGCGGGGGGCTTACGTCAGGAGCTGCTTCTGAACAGTGCTGAGGCCCAGGGCATTCTGGGTAAAGTGCCCATAGGTGCGGCCGAACTGGAACTTGTACCCTGTGCGGAACAGAGTGTGTCCAGTGGAGCCGGCACCACAGAGATGCCAGACATGTCTTAGCCAGTTCCTACTGCCCTCCAAAATCTGGTCCTCCCCACTCTGCACTGCCTCAGTTTCCTTTTCTTCCCAGTGATAAAAATGAATCATAGGATCAGAGGTCCATGGCCCGTCTCCCCGTCCCACCCAACACACACACACACACACACATACTCTATGCCTGGCCCCTGAGCCTCCTGATGGGGTGCCACTCACCTGGCACGTAGCCCCCATAGTGAGGTAAAAGGCCCAGGTTTTGAGGGTAGATCCTGGGCAGCGGGGGGCGTGCAGCACCCTTGCTGCTCCCATGCGCACGCATCTGCCCAAACTCCTGCAGCGCCAGGTTGGTGAGCACCGGGAAGCCGGAGCCGAAGAGGAAGCGTGCACGTGGCACGTAACCGGTGAAGCCTGCGGGTACCGGGGCCCTCCATGAGTCAGAGTGCCCCTCCCCACCCTGTTGGTCATGACCATCCCCAACTCACCTGACATGAAGAACTTTTGAGGATCTTTGTCATCCATGGAATAGGGCGAAGCCTTTTGAGGGGAAGTGGAGAGAAGCAAGGCAGAGCAGTGAGAGGGACACGTGCCCATGCCCCCGGGCCGGATAGCCCCCCTGCCCCTGTAAGACCCAGGCCAGCCCCCAGCTCCCCAAAAGCCTTCTCCTCACTTGCTCTGCCTTCTGCCCCGGCTCTGGGTCTTTCTCCACTTCCAGCTTGGCCTCTTGGTCTTTCTCTGGGTCTTTTTCTCCCTTGACCTCCTCCAGCCGCCCATGTCCCCCCTGACCCCGGTGCCTCTGGTTGAACTCACTCAGCGCCTCGGCCCAAGCCTGGCTGCAGTTCTTAGCAAAGATGAACTGTGCCTGGGGTATGAAACCTGGGGGGCACAGGAGGGCTCTGTCAGTGTTCGGAACAGTGGTGCTGGGACAGGGGTACCTGTTCATACCTGGACACACACCTGTGTACCCCGGCACCAGGCTGGAGCTGAGCCTTTCGTGGCCACGCCTGACCGGCAGGCGGCCTATGAGAACCTCAGGAAAGCTTGGTGGCCGGATGGGAGGCAGAAGAGTGCGGTGGGCAGGAGGCCAGGCTAGGCCCGGAGCGCCTTGGAGGAGCTTCGCTGTCGCCTGCCCGTAGGTCTGGCCCATGCTGAACCGAAGTAGCGGGCAGTGTCCGGAGTACCTGCGGCACAGGCCTCAGCGCTCACCCCTGCCCCGGCATCCCCACGGGCAGGCGCAGAGATCTTGGCAGGTCCGTGTCCCCTGCACTCAATGTGTCCATTTGGAACAAGCATTTCTCGGTCCTCGGTTCTCAGCCTTCCCCTCTGCTGCTGCCCGTCACCATGGAGAAGACAACAAAGCTTCCTGACAGGCCCGGCCACCACGATTCTCTTGCTTTTCCTTCCAACGCCGTAGCTATCCCAGCAGCCCTGGGCCTCCCAAACCACCATGTGTATTTGTCCCCCCCATTCCCCGGGGACCCCTTCCCTACGTGCCCTAAACCCCCACTCTCAAAGGGGCCGAGCTCTGGAGAGAAGGCTTACCCTGGCAGATAATGAGGGTGCTGAGGGTTCAGCCCTGGTATGAAGGTGCTGGCCCCCGCCATGGGAACCCTGGCAGCTCCTTTTGTTTGCCTTGGAGCCGGTGAGGCAGTGCGGGCTGCAGGGGCTGCTGCGGTCCCTGGGCTGGGGCTGTGGAGCCAGGAGCCCCGGGCAGGAGGCGGGGCAGAGGGGGGAGTGGCCAGAGGGGGCGCCCGGGAGGTGTCGACTGTCACGACTGTCACGTCCCAGGCCAGGGCGCTGGAGAGTACACAGGTCTGAGTACCCGAGAGGAGTACAGCCTGCCTCCTGGCAGCAGGTAAAGACTGAGGGGTACAGCCTCCCCACCCTGGGGCCGAAGGAAGGGCGGAGGCGGGAAGCAAACACCCAGCCCCCTCTCAGCACCTACCAACACCTGGTTGTGGACAGAATTTTGTCTTTGGGAGTCTTGGTTGAAGGTGATGGAGTTCCTGGGGGAAAAGGGACTCCAAGAGGAAAAGAAAAACCTAGAGGGGCCAGAGCGATAGTACAGCAGGTAGGGCGCTTGCCTTGCACACTGCAAACTGGGGTTCAGTCCTGGCATCCCTTATGGTCCCCTGAGCCCACCAGGAATGATTCCTGAGTGCAGAGCCAGGCCCCCCAGCATGTGGCAGTCAGGACCAGAAAAACAGCCAGAAAACCACTGCTCTTTGGGAACGCGGGTGACAACCTCCCCTCCGCAGGTGGTTCACCTGAGAATAGCCGAGGAGCCAGCATAGCAGGCCAAGGGAAGGGGCACCCGGACATGAGGTCGGGCACCCGGACATGAGGTCAAGCACCCATAGTTCCTCATGGCTGGTGACCATAAGCCCAGGTGACTGAAACTTTTCTGCCCCTGGATTCTCTACAGGCTCATATAAAAGTTCGGAGGTCAGGGACTGGAGCGATAGCACAGCGGGTAGGGCGTTTGCCTTGCATATAGCTGACCCGGGTTCAATCCCAGCATCCCATATGTTCCCCTGAATACTGCCAGGAGTAATTCCTGAGTGCGAAACCAGGAGTAACCCCTGTGCATCGCCAGATGTGACCCAAAAAGAAAAAAAAAAAAAGTTAGGAGGCCAGGAAGATGGCTGAAAGGGCAGAGCATGTGTTTTGCATGTTTTGCATGTGGTCCAGTCACCAAGCCCTCATGGAAGTGACAACCCCCAAGCACACTGAGCCAGGAGTAGCCTCTGGGCACTGCCACGCCTGACCCCGGAACAAACATTAAAATAAACTAATATATCCAGGATATCACTATATACATTTAGGAAACAGTCAGATTGTGTGTGTGAAAGAACTGCCCCTAGCACACAGCTACAGAAACTTAATTTGCTTTCCAAATGTCTAGTATTGTCTGGCAGCTTCTAACATGTGGGAGATCTGTGAATGGTTAATAAATTCAGTGCATATGAGTTTTACTGCCAGAGTTCAAAGGAAGGAGTTAAGAGAATAATGGGGGGAGTGAGGGAGTAAGATTAGTGGGGTAGGGGAGAATGGGACTGGAGAGATAGTCTGTGGGTAGGGTGCTTGCCTTGCATGAGGCCAACCTGAGTGCAATCCCTGGCAGCCCATATGGTCCCCCAAGCACCACCAGGTATAATTTCTGAGTGTAGAACCTCAAGTAAACCTGAATACCACTGGTTGTGGCCCCAAAACCAAGAAAAATGGAAGGGGGCAGGTTAGCATTGTTATGAAAACAAATCAGATTCCAGGAGGCAAAATAGAGATGTGGAAGAGATCTCGGAGACAGGAGAGTCAGAGTGAATGCACTGCGGGCTGAGAACAGCCCCTTCAGCCTCTTTCCAGAAGGCAGGGCCCAAACCTCCCCTCTATGATCACACACACAGCCCTGACAGCCCTGACTGCGTTAGCTCAGAGCCCCTAGGAATACATGTTCTGCAAAGAATACCCTGAGTCTGTGTCATTCAGAAATGAAGTTTTAGGAGACTTGGCTCACAGGTAAGGAAATGTGCTAGAGGATGGAGAGCCAGAATTGAGTCATTGAGTTTCACTCCTTGGACTTTGGGATTCCGTAACCGGTGCTATTGGTTGCAGCTCAGATGAGGACAGGGAGCTTGGAGCTAGCCCTTGAATGAGTCTGGATTCATCCAAGACCATAACAGTCCTGTTCCCTTTGCCAGCATAGGCTGGTGGCACTCAGGACAAGCAAAGGGAATGTCCATGGGAAGGAGGGAGAATTCTGGGGAAAGGATCCTGGATCTTTAAAAAGGCACACAACAGATGAGAGTGAGGGCAAGAAGAAATGAAACCTATTCCTGCCTCTATAAGTCCCATGGGGAGGATGATGAGATTAAGCAGCTACCATGTAACTGGGGCCAACATGCGAACCCCAGTACCCCATAAGGTCCCCAGAGTCTGCCAAGAGTGATCCTTGAGCATAGAGCCAAGAGTCAGCCCTGAGCACCACTGAGTATGGCAAAAACTATTAAAATAAATCATTGTGTTATACATTAGATATTAATAAGTTATTTGCCAATTTCTTTTTGGTGGGGTTTTTGGGGGGTGGGGTTTGGGGGCCATACCCAGCTTAGTTCAGGGGTTACTCCCGGTTCTGAATTCAGGAATTACTCTTGAAAGTGCTGGGGGACCATATGGGATACTGGGGATCAAACCCAGATCATCCCTATGCAAGACAAATGCCCTACCTTCTGTGCTATCTCTCCAATCCTTTAAATTGGAATAGATTATCAAAATCCATACAGATCCTAGTTCAATCATTTGGTTTTAAGTTAATACTGGGCAAACCTAAATTCCTCCCCAGAAGGATAAATGTAAAGAGATCATGAAAACCTTCAAAACCATAAATGAATAAAATCCAAAAGATTACATGCAATGCAAAACTCTTTCGGGGGTCCACACTTGGCTGTGGGGGTACCCCTGGCTCATTGCTGCTAGGTTGCATTTGACAGCACTCAGGGGACTATGAGGTGCCAGGGACCCACCCTGGACCTACTGCATATAACACAGTCCAACCTGTGACCCCAAAGCAAAACTTTTACTGGAGGATCTAGGTGAGTCCTCATTGTGCACACCTTCAACTTTTTTAAGTGTTTTATATTTTTTTATAATAAAGCTATGGTGTAGGGATCTGTTTGAGAAGAATACACAATCAAATAAATTCATTTTGCTTCTCTCCCCTAAGATTAAATAGGCTTATACCCATGATACCCAGATTGTAGTCTCTAAATCCTATTTTCAGCTAAAAGAAACCAAAGATCACTGAGGTAACTGCATAAGATGGGTCTGGAACATTTTAATATATAAATAGCAAGAATCAATGGTCACATCAAAAGGATTCAGGAGCCAACTTGAAGTTCCCACTGGACAAAAGAAGACAATTTAAGCATCAAATGTAATTTTTTTAAACACTAGATTAGGCCAGAGTGATAGCACAGTGGGTGAGGCACTTGCATTGCGATCGACGCAGGTTCAATTCCCAGCACTTCATGTGGTCCCCCGAGTCCTGCCAAGAGTGATCCCTGAACACAAAGCCAGAAGTAAGCCCTGAGCACCAGTGAGTGTGGCCCCAAAAAACAAAGATAAAAACACTAGATTGAAGCCAAAGAGATAGTAAAAAGTTAAGGCACTTGCCTAGTTTGCTGCTGTGGCCATGACACTGGTTGAAATCCCAGCGTTCTATTTGGTCCCCCAGAAGAGAGCCAGGTGTGTCCCATGAGTGTTCCAGGTGTGACCCCCAAACTCAAAATTAATATATAGACACTAGATTGCATTATATCACATATGTTTTAAAATTATGAGTTCAGAAGGGTATTAAAATACCTCACTGGTCACTTTTAGAGGATGCTAGAGAACCAGTGTCCTGGTAAAATGAAAAGAAACAAGCACTTGTGGACCAGAGTGATAGCACAGCAGGTAGGACATTTGCCTCATGCACAGCTGACCCAGGGTTCAATCCCCGACATCCCACATGGTCCCAAGGGCACCCCCAGGAGTAATTCCTGAGTGCAGAGCCAGGAGTAACCCTTAAGAATCACAAGGTATGGCCCAAAACAGAAAGAAAACAAGCATATTTTTTGTATCTCCTTCCCTATATGAAATATATTTGGATAACAAGTTAATGTGGAAACATTTATCATTGAAGAAGCATTCTGCCTAATACACAAAAGAGACATGACAGAAAGAAAACAGTTTCAAACATCCATATCAATGAATCAGTAGTTCTCAATGGGGTACAATTTTCCCCCAGTGGGCTACAGGTCTATACATACTTGGGATTAATACAGCTGTGGGAGCTGCTCAGACTCTAATGAGCAAAAGCCAGTGGAACCCCCCACAACAAAGGATGGTATGTGCCCAAAATATTCTCAGTCCCGGGGCTGGGGCAGGTAGGGCGCTTGTCTGGCATGTGGCCGGCCCAGGTTTGATCCCTGGTACCCCATATGGTCTCCCGAGCACCACCAGGAGTGATTTCTGAGTGCAGAGCCAGGAGTAACCCCTGAGCATCGCCGAGTGTGGCACCAAAACAAACAAGAATTCTCAATCCCAAGAGCCAACTGTCTCAGGTTTGAGGAAAGTGGGGCTAGACAATTATCACCATCACTGAGCACCTGAGAGCATCAAAGTCCACCATGGGAGACCTAGCCAGCAAATACTAAAACTGACCATGAACAAGTTCTGCCAAAAATAAATCCAAATCTGCTTGAAGTTTCTAGCAGGCTACCAGAAACAGCAGGGGAAAGAGGAACATACCAAGTCAGAAACATTCAAATTTTGAGCAACTATAAGACAAAAGGCCTGACTGCTTCCATTAAAAAAAAAAATTAAAAGTAGATAGAGGGACAAGAAAAGACTATAATTTTTTATATTTAGAAGATGTATCAGGGTCAGAGCGATAGTACAGCAGGTAGGGTGCTTGCCTTGAACAAAGGCTGACCTCACACCCCATATGGTCCCCTAAGTCTTGCCAGGAGTAAGCCCTGAGCAACACTGGATGTACCCCCTCCCCCCCTAATTTTTTTTTCTTTTTGGGTCACACCCGACAATGCACAAGGGCTACTCCTGTACTCCTGGCTTTGCACTCAGGAATTACCCCTGGTGGTCCCCTCAGGGGACCATATGGGGTGCTGGGAATCAAACCCGGGTAGGCCACGTGCAAGGCAAACGCCCTACCCGCTGTGCTATTGCTCCAGCCCCCCAAAAAAATTTTAATGTAAAAAAAAAAAGACATATAGCTATAAAGCATATATCTAATTTAGATTTTAATTCAGGGCTGGAGAGATAATGCAGCAGGTAATGTGTTTGCCTTGCACACAGGCAACCTGGGTTAGATCCCTGGCATCCCATGTGGTTCCCCGCATACTGCCAGGAATAATTCCTGGGAGCAGAGCCAGAAGTAACCTCTCAGCAGTGCCAGGCGAGGCCCCAAAACAAAGCAAACAAAAATATTTTAATTCAAACAAAGGGTTTTTTTGGACTAAAGGCATGCCTCGTGCACAGAGAGAATGTGCTCAGCCCCTTGAGCTATCTCTCAGTCTCTCAAAGTTTTTTATTTTGGGTTTTTTTGAGTCACACCCGGCGATGCTCAGGGGTTACTCCTGGCTCTGTACTCAGGAATGACTCCTGGCGGTGCTCAGGGGACCATATGGGATGCTGGGGATCGAACCCAGGTTGGCTGCATGCCAGGCTAACGCCCTCTCCACTGTGCTATTGCTCCAGCGGCCCCCCCTCAAAGTCTTTTTAAACTAAGCATTTATGAGCCACACCCACTTCCCACAGCCTCCTCCATGTAAATGCATCCATAGACCCAGCTTTTCAGATTCACTAAATCTTGTAAGTGATGCAAGCCACAAAGATTCACAGTACACAGTTCTCAGGGCTTAAAACTCTAGGGCGCCCTCTATGCTACTCTCCCATCTAATTTTCCCTGCGCCTTCTAGGCTGTCAGTATTGTGGAATTTGAAGGTGTTTGTAGCCACATGGTCTAGGGGCTCCAGGATCTGCAGGACTGAGCCGATGAGTTTACATGATGGTGGCTATGGGATGTGGGCTGCTAGGGCTTCCAGAAGGACAGGGATGGGGAGTTAGGGCAAGGCTCCCCACTCCCCTCCAAGAAGATCCCAGAGTTCTCAGCATGAAAACTGGTGCAACCGACACCTTCAAATTCTACAATACTGAAAGCCCAGTAGGAGCACAGAAAATTAGACAGGAAAGTAACATAGAAGCCGACTGTATCACTGTATCACTATCATCCCATTCCAGCAGGCAACAGTAACATCTCCATTCGTCCTAGCCCTGAGATTTTAGCAGCCTCTCTTTACTCGTTCTTCCCAGCAGTGCCACATTGGAGGCTCTTTCAGGGTAAGAGGAATAAGACCCATCATTGTTACTATATCTGGCACATCGAATACGCCACGAAGAGCTTGCTAGGCTTTGCCGTGCGGGCAGGATGCTCTTGGTACCTTGCCAGGTTCTCTGGGAGGGAGAACTAGGCTATAAGAGGTTGCTTCCGAGAGCGTTGTTTTATAATCTCCGGATCTTGGCTGTTGATGGGATTATACGGCGCCAGGGGCAGTTTGTGGGTGCGTCTGCCAAGCTACTGGAAAATGGGGGGTCTGGGTGGAGGAGCCCCAGTCTCGATCCGAGCAGGCTTGGAGATCTCAGCCCTAGGTTCCGCACATTTGGGTTCTTCTGCCGGTTCCTTCATGCGTGAGGTCCATCCGAATGTGTGGAGGGGGGCCTTGAGCATGGCTGTGGCTGGGTTCCAAAGGTCTTCAGCTGCTGGGGCTCTGCTCTGGGCGGGGAGGGAAACTTAACCCGCTCTGCTCCAAGGGGCCCTGGTGAAGACAGCCAGAGCCAGGCGGGGGCGCAAGAGACTCTGCCAACTAAGCCAACTAAGTTCAATAGATAAAAACAACATAGAAGGCTCAGATAGCAACCAACAGCTTAGCAAACCCTCAGACAAGGACGTAATGATGCTATGATGAGATAAAATATTTTTTACATCGTTATATATAAAATATATATAAGATATAGAAGTTTCTCTTACTGGAGTATTTTTTTATTATTCCATTATCCATTTAGTTATAACAAGCAATATAACAAATTATGTTGTGTCTGAAAAAAAGAAAACCTAACATTCATTTATTTGGGTGATAGGGTTCAACTCAGGGCCTGATACTAATGAGACATGTGCGCTGAGCTACATGTTCTGAAACTAAACATAAGACAAAAAGAAGTATGTGAGACATAGTACAGTGGGGTTAGGCACTTACTTTGCATACAATCAACTGGGTTAAATCCCTGGCACCCACCTGTGGTCCCCTAGTGGCACCAAGAGTAATCCCTGAGTACAGAGACAGGAGTATAGAGCCCTGAGCACCCCCAGGTGTAGATATATATATGACAAATAAGTATTTGGAGGTTGATCTTAAGGAATTATTTTATGATAATTTTTGTGTGCAATGGTACTGTGATTTTACTTTTCAAAATAATCTATCTTTCAAAGACACCATACTGAAATATTTATTAATATGATGCACCAGAAATATAGACCAAACAATTAGGGTGGGCAAGAACATGGGACTGGTGAAAAAAGATCTTAAAACATTTGGTGCTTCATGTCCAGTTTCAGTTTTTATGTTCATTCAGTATGAATGGAAATAACATTCATTGATATTGACATTTCAATGGCTTGACTCCAGAAAGATATTTCTTATAGAAGAACAAAAGCTTATGCAATTTTTTAAAAAGTGCCAAATTGTGGTGAACGCTTTACATGTTTTCCTCTAAAGTATGAAGGAATGTGTGATGATGTGCTATATAGAGGCATCTGTAACCAAATTTCCAAGTAAAATGGAATTTTACTTTACAAATTTTCTTTTCCATATTCCCTTCCCACCCCCACCCCTAACCCTTCTTAAGATGTTCAAGAAGCTACAAAGACTAACACACAAAAACTACTGCTCTCTTTATTTACTGTTTCTCACTTTACCAATAGTCTTTTGTGGTATGAAATAGAAATTTTTCAAACATGATGACTGCTCAGTATATTGCAAACCATTATGCCCAGAGAGAGAGAATGAGAGAGAGAGGAAAAGTGCCTGCCATAGAGGCAGGCTTCGTGGAGGGCGGGAATTGCAAGAGTGGGGGTGATAGGAGGGAAACTGGGGACATTGGTGGTGGGAAATGTACATTGGTGGAGGGATGGGTGCTGGAACATTGTATGACTGAAACCAGACAGCTTTATAATTGTGTATCCCACAGTGATTCAATAAAAGGAATTTAATTTTAAAAATGCAAAGTTCACTTCAAATATGGGTTACCTGCCAAAGAAAATTAAAGACATTTTAACTTTTTAAAGAAAAATAAAATAAGGAGGGGGTATGCCGCCAGTAGGCCAACCTGTACCTGCAGTGCAAGTGCATCAGCAGCCTGATGGTGCCTTCAGGCTTTCTGATACCCCAAAATTGCTGCTGTGCCTTCGACCAGACCCCAATAACTTGGGACCAAGTTTACCAAGAAATTAAATGACCAAAAGTTAGGTGTGTGGGAGCCATGCCCACAAACCATCTCCTGCTCAGCTACACAAGCTAATTTATTGGCCTTATTTCAGAGACCCATAGATAAATCTCAAAAGAGATCAAAAGCCACAGTTAGGCTCAGAACCACACATGGCTGAACTGACCAGGGTAAAATGGAGGAGGGTGGGTTGGCCTGTGGCCCACCCAAATGGAGCCTCTAGTAGTTGTTTACTTCTACAGTACAAAATGGCCGCTCCCCTACCCCCTGCCTACCTCCACTGTCTCAGCCTTTCTTAGGATCAGGATGGACTACCTCCCCCCAACCTCCCTGTACTTCCAGAAGCCTCGGCAGTCACATCCACACCTCAAAGTGCCCACCCAATTGAAAAGCTACTCCACCCTTACCATCCCAATAAAAATACCGAATGCCCTAAACAAACACCATGACTTCTTGGCACCTGTATTGCAAACCATAATGCACAAAAGGAAAAGGAGAGAGAGGGCAAGAAGTAAAGTGCCTCCCATAGAAGAAGGCTAGGAGTAGGGCTGAATAAACAGCAGTATTCCTACATTAAAATAAAATAAAACAAAGAATAAAATAGTGTGCTTATTATTGCTTACAGAAAAAAAGTACAAGTTTTTTTACTTTATTCAAGTACCATGGGAGTGTTGATTCTTTGGTCATTAAATACTCTTAGACCTCAAAAAAATTGGGTAGAGGGGGCTGGAGCAATAGTATAGTAGGTAGGGAGTTTGCCTTGCATGCAGCTGACCCAGGTTCAATTCCCAGTATCCCATATGGTCCCCCGAGAACTGCCAGGAGTAATTCTTGAGTGCAGAGCCAGGAGTAACCTGTGAGCATCGCCGGGTGTGACCCAAAAAGAAAAAAAAAATGGGTAGAGAAGAGAACAAGGTATATATGAAATATTATACGTCATGAATGGATCACTGGAAAATCACTGGAATAATAAAATAATACATGAAGTATCCTCAGCCAAATCACTGTGTCTAAGTATAACTGAGGCAAGAGTCTAGGCTTTGACCTATGGGTCTCCACAACTCTGTGGTCCTACTGACCCAAAAGAAATAAGAATTCATTGCTCTAATCTATTTATTATTTCAATTTTTCCATGCTTGACATTTTTCATCATCAGTGTATCACTGTATCACTGTCATCCCATTGTTCATTGATTTGCTCGATCGGGCGCTAATAACATCTCCATTCATCCCTGTCACCTGCTAGTGTAGTCCGATGGCGTGTTGGGGGCTCTTTCATGATCAGGGGAATTAGGACCGTTGTTGTTACTGTTCTTGGCATATCAAGTACGCCACAGGTAGCTTGCCAGGCTCTGCCATGCGGGCGGGATATTCTCAGTAAGCTTGCCAGGCTCTCCAAGAGGGATGGAGGCTTTTGGGGCAGCCTCTAATTACCTTTACAGGTGTTCTGAGTCTACCGAATGTAAGCTTTTGGTCGACTGGCTTGCTGTAATGATCTGCACACTGACAAAAACACACCTGCCTGTGTCTCTGGGCAGCACCTGGGACATCTGCAGCCTCAGGTTGATCTCCTTGAGGTTGATGGCGTGCTTCTGGAGCACTCCAACTCGCAGAGCAGGACCCTATTGTGGAGGATCTGTGCCAGGTCAAACACCTACTCAGAGTCCCAGGTCACCCGGTGGTTGGCTGACAGCACCCATGTATCACTGTATAACTGTCATCCCGTTGCTCATCGATTTGCTCGAGTGGGCACCAGTAACGTCTCCATTGTGAAACTTGTTGTTACTGTTTTTGGCATATAGAATACACTGCAGGTAGCTTGCCAGGCTCTGCTGTGGGGGCGAGATACTCTCGATAGATTGCTGGGCTCTCCGAGAGGGGCAGAGGAATTGAACCCAGGTCGGCCACGTGCACCCCACATAAAAAAAAAGTGAATCATAAAAATTGAAAACCAGGGGGCCGGAGCGATAGCACAGCGGGTAGGGCGTTTGCCTTGCACGCAGCCGACCTGGGTTCAATCCCCGGCATCCCATATGGTCCCCCAAGCACTGCCAGAAGCAATTCCTGAGTGCAGAGCCAGGAGTAACCCCTGAGCATCGCTGGGTGTGACCCAAAAAGCAAAAAAATTTTAAAAATTAAAAAAAATGAAAACCAAAGGATCTCTTCAGATATAAGGAACACTTAAAATACATCATAGGGGCTGGAGCGATAGCACAGCGGGTAGGGCGTTTGCCTTGCATGCAGCCGACCCGGGTTCGAGTCCCAGCATCCCATATAGTCCCCTGAGCACCACCAGGGGTAATTCCTGAGTGCAGAGCCAGGAGTGACCCCTATGCATCGCTGGGTATGACCCAAAAAGCAAAAAAAAAAAAAAAAACAATCTTAACAGGCCCCTCTGTGCTATTCAGTGCTGTTCATTACCCCTCTTACCCTACTTCTCTTAAAGTCCTTAAATTCCAAGGCACCAGGCTCTCAAGAATTTTTATGGGGCTGGAGTGATAGCACAGTGGGTAGGGCATTTGCCTTGCACATGGTGGTTGACCCAAGTTCAATCCCCAGCATCCCATATGGTCCCCGGAGCACAACCAGGAGTAATTCCTGAGTGCAGAGCCAGGAGTAACCCCGAGCATCACCAAAATGAAAAAAAAAAAAAAATGAAGAACTTTTCCCATCTGTCAGTTTGTTTCTTCCCTGTCCTTGTGGACTTCTCTTTGTCTACCCACCCTGTCTTGTTGGCTTCCACAGGGTTCCACTGTCAGCCTACAGCCCCTCTTTGCCCTGGATGGTGGCATCACCTTTGAAGCATCCTTTACCATCCTCCTCTGTTTACCTGATCACCTACTGTAGGATGACATTGCTTTGTCCTTTCCCCACTTGCCACAAGAAGCTTAGGTTCATCCCGGCCACACCCATTAAGGTGCTCCTGAGTCACTCCCATTTCTTTGTTTATCTGTGACCACTTCTCTATGCTCTCTTCCCCAAAACAGTTAATCAGCTTTCCCCCTAATCTGACTCTGTTAATTTGTAAAGTCAGACCTTTGTAGGACACTGAATTTGTATTATAAGTTAATATTGCCTTTCTCCTCTCCTTATGCCTTTTGAATAACTTACTTTAAAGCAATGTCCTTTTTGTATAGACACAAGAAGACAATATTATGCTTTTGTAACTTGGGACTTAATTGGCTTCGAATATTATTCATCCCCGAGCATCTACTTTCTCCACTTAAGCCTGTTGCCCTCAGTTCCTAGCACCCCAAAAGCAGGGTCCCAACGAGGGATGGGACAGATCCAGGGCAAGCGGTGAGTTATGTGCTACCCTGGCATTGAGATGGGCCTGGCCAAAGTGCCAAATTCCTTTTTTTTTTTGCTTTTTGGGTCACACCCAGCAATGCACAGGGGTTACTCCTGGCTTTTCACTCAGGAATTACTCCTGGTGGTGCTTGGGGGACCATATGGGATGCCGGGGATCGAACCCAGGTCGGCCGCGTGCAAGGCAAACGCCCTACCCGCTGTGCTATCGCTCCGGCCCCAAAGTACCTAATTCTTTTTTTTTTGCTTTTTGGGTCACACCCAGCAATGCACAGGTGTCACTCCTGGCTCATGCACTCAGGAATCACCCCTGGCGGTGCTCAGGGGACCATATGGGATGCTGGGATTTGAACCCGTGTCGGCCACGTGCAAGGCAAACGCCCTACCCGCTGTGCTATCACTCCAGCCCCCCTAATTCTTAACTATAAGTTAAGAGCTTGATCATAGACAAATGCTGTCATGATCCAAAAGTAATGATGAGACTAGGACCCTGCTAGGGACAGGAAAGACTAATCTGGCCTGAGCACTGTAGTCTGAGATCGAGATGGCCCCAGAAGAGCAATTCTATAAACTTTAATACTTTCTTATTGTGTCCATAAAAAATGATTAATATTATCAATGCTTATATGTTTGCTGGATGAGGAGAGGAGAAACACACTCATGGGACTCTGCCCTTGGGTGGATCCTCCTGCTGAATCAGTCCTAGGAGAAGCATCCCTTGAGGGAAAGGAACCTTACCCTATTGATTGTGATCACACCTATGTGTATGCCCCAAACCCCTCAGGCTGGGGGGATTTAACTAGGCTGTAAGAGTGGGTTGGGGGGCCAGACCCACAGATCCAGAGAGAGATCCAGAACCGGGAGAGAAGCAGAGAGAAAGAATGAAATAAACTGATCGAGCAACCAGTTTGACCTTCTTCCTTCTGTCGCCTGCCCTTGACCAACAGCCACACACAGCGGTTCCAGAGGACTGAACACGAGCGGTGAGAAAGAGCCACCCGGAGAGCCTGCGAGTGCACACGCCCTTCGACGTGCTTTAGTTTTTTACAACCTACCTTCTCCCACCCACCTTTCCTGGGTTCTTTCCCTGGAAGCTACCCAGACATCTAAGTTTCCTGAAAGTTACCCTGACTGAGGGCTGAGAATGTGGCTCAATAGTAGAACACACACTCGCACCTGCAAGACTTTGGCTTTGATCCTTGGGTGCATGCTCCCACCCCCACCCCACCCCCACCCAGCACAGGGGGTGCAGCCCTGGTTCCCCACCACCATCACCACCACTGGCAGCAGCACCTCTGGGAATGCCTCCAGCCCTCTCTCCACCTATCCTGACTCTTTCTGTCCAGGGAGTTACTGGATACAAACCCACACCAGCAAGTTTTCCCACGGTGGTTGAATGTTTCCACCTCTCCTTCTCTGTATTATAATCCCCCCAGTTATCCCATCTTTTTATCCCATCCTTGCTCTGTCCCTCATTCTCTCCTGAGGCTTCCTCCTTTCTAATCTATCTCCATACAATCACCACCGTGATCGTTCCAAAGTAGGAACCTGGCTCCTCAGCTAGGCATTACTACCACCAACTATTCATTACTAGCAATTCTCAAACCTGGATAGAACATTAGACATGGATTGATTAAATTATCTATCATGCTATTCACCCAAAAAATAAAGCATAAATTCCAAGGGTACCTAGATATCATACAAGTGTAGAAAGAAAACTCACAAAATTTTAAAAAGACATCAACATTCATTTAAGTGATGAATGACGGACAGTACTTTGCTGCGATGTCTTCCAATTTGCCTCCGAAGAATATGATGCACGGGGCTGGAGTGATAGCACAGCCGGTAGGGCATTTGCCTTGCACGCGGCTGACCCGGGTTCGAATCCCAGCATCCCATATGGTCCCCTGAGCACCGCCAGGAGTAATTCCTGAGTGCAGAGCCAGGAGTAACCCCTGTGCATCGCCGGGTGTGACCCAAAAAGCAAAAAAAAAAAAAAAGAAAGAAAGAAAGAAAGAAAAGAATATGATGCACATGGCCCGGGCGCTGTTCTTGCCCTGTCGCCACGGGTCCTGGGAGGACTCATCCTCTCAATTTGTCTGTCCCAGCTTCTGCAAAATCTTTCCTTACAAAGTGGGCGAAGATGGGGTTTGACTTCCGCTGCACCTAATACCATGGTCAATAGCATGAGCAATCATTGAAGGCAGCTGGGCAGGGGTGTGGTTCAGAGGCAGCCTTAGTACACGTCTTATTCGTGTGAGGCCCAGGGTTCGGTTCCTGGAATCTGCAAGAAATGAAAGCTAGAGGCCTTTAACTTAAAAGCACCTTTATTTATTTCTCATCAGTCCTGGACAATTTTACAACGGGGCAGTTAGGAGGCGGTCACCCACGCACGGATGCTGACTGTGCTTCTATTTCCTTTCAGCATATCACAGAAATAGTACTTTGGACTTTTATATCGATGAGTCATCGGTTAACAATACACCGAGAATTGCTGGAGATAAATGAGCGACGCCGCCTCGCCACTTCTGCTCCAGAAGCCCGCAGCCTCAATGCCCGCCGCCCTTCCTCATTCCGCCGCTAGGTGGCGCCGCCGGGCCCACCCACACCCACAACCGTTTGCCCCGGGGCCGTCCGCCGGGCCGTCTCGCGAAGCCACCAAGCTGATTGGCTACTTCGCCGAGCACGGTAGAAGGGGGAGGACCCAACGGAAAACCGGAAGCGCCGGGTACGGCGAGCGCAGAGGATCCCGAGACTGTTCTTACGTGCTCGGGTCCCCGCGCCGTCTTAAAGAGGCCGTCGCAGCTCCTCCTCCAGGCTGGGAGGGGGCAGATGGAATTTCTAAGTGTGGTGGGGGCGGGAGGAACATGCAAAGAGGGGAGTTTCACTGCAGAGGGTTGGGTCACATCTGGGGGAGGAGTGATACGAGAGGCAGGGTCACAGTGACTGATGGGGTCACACTAAGAGGTGGGGTGGGGAGTGGGGTATTTCTGCGTAGTGGGGAAGGGGTCGCCCTGCGGGATTCTGGCATGCACCGCGGTTTGCTGGCAGCGTCAAACGGGCCACACTGGAGCAGGAGGGCTCGCACCTAAGGAGAGGGTCCCCCGGGAGGGGGGCGGGGCCGGGGCGGGGTCTCGCGAGGTGGGGGCGGGGCCGCCCTGCAGGTGGAGGTGGTGCTCGAGGGAAGCCCCGGCCAGGTGGTTCCCCCACACCCCTGGCCCGGCCTTGCAGGGAGGCGGGATGGAGTGAGGTGGCTTTGGAAGGCACACCCGGGCGGAGGCCGGGAAAGTGGGCAGGTTGGGGGGCTGCCTCCGACGGTAGCTGCGATTAAGGGGTGCACTTTGTCCTGCTGGTGCATGGAGCGCCAGGGTTCGGAGTTGCTTCCTAAGCCGGTTTCTCCACCTGGTGGCCTGAAGGTGGCGGAGGAGAAAGTCACTCCCCCCTCCCACATACGTACACACACACACCAGAACAGCCAAGACTCCCTATCCGCTCTCGTTGTCTCCGGTTAGGCGAGCCGGACGCCCCCCTCCCGCCCCCAGGAGGAGGTCCGGTCGCCCGGGCGTCTCGGCATACCCCCCCGCCCGCCTCCCGGAGGGGGCGTGGTCGCGGGCCGGGTGCGGGCGCGAAGGAGTTAAGCGGCTGCGCGCTCGGCCCCGCCCCCGGCAGGCCGCCGAGCCCGAGCGCCAGCGGCGGAGCCGAGCCGCCGCCGCAGCCGCCGCCGCCGCCGCCCGCCCGCCGCCCGCCTCCGCCCGCGGAGAGCCCGGGAGCGCCTCCGCCAGGCCCGGCCCAGGCCTCGACGCGGCCCTGCGCAGCGCCCAGCGCGGCGGCGACCCCCGGGCTCGGCCGGCGGGGGCGGGCCCGGGCGCTCCGGCTGCTCTTCCATTCTCTGGGCGGGAGCGGGAGCCCCGGCGCCCGGGGTCGGAGCTGCGCCCTCGCCCATGGCAAGCGCGGCCTGCCCGGGCCCCGGGGACCCTGCCATGTGAGGCGGGCCCGGGCTGGGGGCCCGGCCATGGCCGGAGAGCGGCCCCCGCGGCGGGGCCCTGGGCCCGGGCCCGGGGAGGCGCCGGGGGAGGGGCCCCCGGGGCCGGGGGGCGCGGGCGGAGGCCCGGGCCGGGGCCGCCCCTCCTCCTACCGTGCCCTCCGCAGCGCCGTGTCCAGCCTGGCGCGCGTGGACGATTTCCACTGCGCCGAGAAGATCGGGGCCGGCTTCTTCTCCGAGGTCTACAAGGTAAGGGCCCCGCCGAGAGGGCAGAGGGGCGGGACCAAGTCGGAGACGCGAGGCTGCAACTCTGGGGGCTCGGCTCCACCCCCCCATCCTCTCCCCCCTCGGCTACCGGCTTGGTCCCTGCTGCCTCCCAGGTTCGGCACCGACAGTCTGGCCAAGTCATGGTGCTGAAAATGAACAGGCTCCCCAGTAACCGGGGCAACACGCTCCGGGAGGTGCAGCTGATGAACCGGCTCCGGCACCCCAACATCCTAAGGTGATTGGTCCCCGCCGGCTTACCTGGGAGAGAGAGGGGCGAGATGCCGCGGGAGGAGCGGGGAGTGTGGCAGGCCTGGGGCGCTTCCAGCCAACTCTCTCCCCATCTTCCAGGTTCATGGGGGTCTGTGTGCACCAGGGCCAGCTGCACGCTCTCACAGAGGTGAGCATGGACCAGGAAAAGGGGACCCGCCCCCTACACACACACACACACACACACACACACACACACTCCTCTATCAGCACAGGTTGTGGCCAAGTGCACCTACAAAGGAATGAGACGTGGGGGCTTCCCAGATCTCTCCCTTAGGCAAACCATCAAGAAAAGCCTCAGCGGCCCCATCCCCCAGTCCTGGGGAAGGGTGCTGCCCAGAGGAACTTTCTGCGGGCGTGAAAATGTTCTCTGTGCTGTTCAGAGCTGCAGCCACGGCCCACACGGCCGGCTGGTATGAAAGGGAGCGATTTCCTTTAGGCTGACACAGTGGAGCCTAGAGGGGCCATCCTGGAAGAATGGGGCCCTAGGGCAAACACTCCCTTCGAGTAGTTGGGGTCCCCAGGAGTGTCTCCTGGCTCATGCAGGGGAGTCGCAGAGTACTGCCCAAAGCCTGACACTCCTTATCCTTTCCCCCTACTCAGTACATGAATGGGGGCACCCTGGAACAGCTGCTCAGCTCCCCGGAACCCCTGTCCTGGCCTGTCAGGCTCCGCCTGGCACTGGACATTGCCCGAGGCCTGCGGTATCTGCATGCCAAAGGTGTCTTCCACCGGGACCTCACCTCCAAGGTAGGTGGGGGAGGGGGGCCTCGCGTGTGGGGGTGTGCCTGTCCCCAGGATGTCCAGATCAAGGGTGTTGGGGTCACCAGGCTTTGGAGAATGGGGTGGCTGGGGTCAAGGGTTGCCCTTAGGTACTGAGTGTCATGTTGTGTTAGCTGTGATGGGTGATGTTGCAAGATTAGAGGGCACTGGAGAAGGGGGATGTTCTGACGTGGCGGGAACTTGGGGGCTGTACCAGGAGCTCAGGGAGCAGGAGGTGATGGGTGTGGGGGGTTTGTGTACGGCAGAACTGTCTGATCCGGCGGGAAGACCAGGGCCTCACGGCTGTGGTGGGCGACTTCGGGCTGGCTGAAAAGATTCCTGTGTACAGGTGAGGTGAACACACTTCTCCTTCCCCCCAAATCTCCCCGGGAACCCTCACTAAGTACAGCCTCACCCCCCTCCAGACACTGCCCTTGGAATGGGGAAGGGGCTCGCCGTGTCCCCTTTGTTTGTGGGGAGTCTGAGGGGGATGCTTGTCCCTTGCCCCAGGGAAGGCGCGAGGAAGGAGCCGCTGGCTGTGGTGGGCTCCCCATACTGGATGGCCCCCGAGGTGCTGCGGGGTGAGCTGTATGATGAGAAGGTAAGACACCTGCCCTTCAGGCCCCCAAGGCCCTCCAGAGGCCCCGAGATACTCCCACAAGCCCCACTCCACACTCCTCAGCTTCCTTACCAGACACTCCCCAAGATCCCAGTTGCCCCTTAGGGGCACCCTGCCAACGCTGAAAACACAGGATTCCCGCCCCCTCTGATGGGGCCTGATGGGGTCTCCCACACCCAGGCTGACGTCTTTGCCTTCGGGATCGTCCTTTGCGAGCTCATCGCTCGGGTGCCTGCTGACCCTGACTACCTGCCCCGCACTGAGGTGAGGTGGGTTCTGGGGTGGGCGGGAGCCTGCTCAGGCCCAGCCCCTCATCACCACAGCGGAGGGCGGGGGGGCTCGGGGTCTGCCAGGGGCAAGAGGGGACTCAGAGAAAGTTGATGCTGAGCCCCGCTCCCTGCCCCACAGGACTTCGGCCTGGACGTGTCTGCATTCCGGGCGCTGGTGGGCAGAGACTGTCCACTACCCTTCCTGCTCCTGGCCATCCACTGCTGCAGTGTAAGCCCCCACATACACACCCCTCTCCCCCCAGCAGCCCACCAGGCTGCCCTGGCTCCCAGGTGCCGGGAGGAAAACTCAGGGACCCTCTTGCGAATCACTGAGTGAAACTGCCCCATCTCCACCCATCAGATGGAACCAGGCACTCGAGCCCCCTTCAGCGAAATCACCCCACACCTCGAGTGGATCCTGGAGCAGCTGCCCGAGCCTGACCGCCTCAGCAAGGCACCCCTGACTCATGCCCCAGGTACGTGAGCACCTCTTGTCCCGCAAAGCTTCCGCCTCGCTCCTGCCTGGAGCTCTGGGAACATCTCACTGGAGAAGACTAGCGACGGGCGGGCAGGTGGGGAAAGAGGCGCCCAGGAAGATAGTTTGTTGGCTCTAGAACCGGAAGGGGGACGAGGTCAAGGGCTCCATGAACCTGCTCCCCTGTCCAGGGCACCTGTGAGGCCCTTTCCTAAGCTCGTCCCCCAGCCACCAAAGAAGCCCCTCGGGAATGAAACCCTGCCGGGCGCCAGGACAGTCACCCCAACTTCTCTCTGCAGGGACTGTTCCAAGAGGGGGTCCCTCTGCCACACTTCCCAGGCCAGACCCCCGGCTCTCCCGAAGCCGGTCAGACCTCTTTCTGCCCCCATCGCCAGAATCACCCCCTAACTGGGGGGACAACCTGACTCGAGTCAACCCCTTCTCACTACGGGAAGATCTCAGGGGCGGCAAGATCAAGCTCCTGGACACCCCCAGCAAGCCCGTGGCGCCCCCGCCCCTGGTGTCGCCCTCACCGCTGCCCTGTGCCCCACCACCCCTGGTGACCGCTCCAGACATCCAGCTGCAGCCCGCCACCCCAGCCCGCCGCTGCCGCTCCCTGCCTGCCTCCCCAGAGCTCCCTCGGAGGATGGAGACAGCGCTGCCTGGCCTGGGTCCCCCTGCGGCTGGCCCCTCGGCCGAGGAGCAGATGGAGTGTGAGGGCAGCAGCCCTGAGCCGGACACCCCAGGAGCAGCCCCGCAGCTGCCCTTGGCCATGGCCACAGACAACTTCATCAGCACTTGTGCCTCGGCCTCCCAGCCCTGGTCCCCTAGATCGGGACCTCCCCTGAACAATAACCCCCCCGCCGTGGTGGTGGACTCCCCACAAGGCTGGGCCGGGGAGCCCTGGGACCGCGCCCAGCACAGTTTGCCCCGGGCGGCGGCCCTGGAGCGGACAGAGCCCTCCCCGCCCCCTGCAGCCCCCCGGGAGGCTGACGAGGGGCTGCCCTGCCCGGGCTGCTGCCTGGGCCCCTTCAGCTTTGGCTTCCTGTCCATGTGCCCCCGCCCCACGCCCGCTGTGGCCCGCTACCGCAACCTGAACTGCGAGGCGGGCGGCCTCCTCTGCCACCGGGGGCACCACGCCAAGCCCCCCACGCCCAGCCTGCAGCTCCCCGGGGCGCGCTCTTAGCACAGGCTCCCGCTTCGGCCTTCAGGATGCCCCCGAGGACAGGACACGTGCTGGACAGTTGCGGCCCCCTTGGGCTCACCGACTCTTCTCCCCGAGTAGGGGACCTCAGCATGGACTCGAGGGATGGGTCATGCTTCTCGGGCTCCTGGGGTCCCTCTCCCGGGATCACCGACCCAGACACAGCGTTGCTGACACAGGAGACTAACACGTGCGAATTATTTAAAAAATTCAATAAAGCTGCCTGGCTGGCTCCGGGCCGCCCCATCCACTCAGCCCGTGCGCCCCCCAACCCCATTTACTCGGGGAGACTGGAATCTCTGCTGGAGGCTTCTTCGCCCCAGTCCCAGGAAATAGGACTGCACACCTGCAGCAGGTTGGTGAGAAGTGGGGCACGGATCTGCCCTTGGCCAAGTTGGCACTGTCCAGGCAGGACGTTAGCCATGAAGGGTTCAGACTCCGTTGGCCTGAGCAGAAGAGCAAAACAGCATTAGGTCCTGCGGGTCACCCGGCTCCCTTTAGCCTCCCCCTCCCCCTGCACAGAAACACCTTTCCTGATCCAGCCCCTGGAGCCTGTGGACAGGACAGGACTCACACCTAGGAACTAGTCAAGTCTCCCCAGCCACCGCCTCCCTCTCCCCCTCCTCCTCCCTCTCTCTTACCCCCACCCTCTCTCTCCCTCTTTCCCCCTCCCCCTATTTTTTTCCTCTTCCCTACCCCCTCTTACCCAGCTCAGTGCAAAGAGTACTCCACATCTGGGTATCTGAAAGCTTTCAACTCACAGATGCAATGTAGTGGATTCATACAATTACTCCACAGTTTTAGATATAGTGGTTTGTGGTTCCAAGTACTTTGTATCACCGTAGCACATTTCTTTTCAGGATCATCCCTATAGAGTGAAGTGTACTAAGATAAACTTCCCTCCTGCCCCTTCCTCCCTTCTCCCAACTCATCCTACATAAAGTTGATCCAAGCCCTAATTCTCCCTGCCTAAGGCCACATCAGTATGATCAAGGACATATCTGGACTTTCACTGGAAGAGGCTTTAACACTGGGACAGGGATTTCCCAAGATGGAAGCTCCAGTTAGGGAACATGGGTGATAACAGCTGTTTCAGCATCCCCTGGATCAATCTACAGTGAAAATCCATCACTCCCTCACTTCCATGGGGCAGCAGTAGTGCCCAAGAGGCCTCAACTGACAAAGTGCCACTTGGGTTGGGTTGCCTGGCCAAACAACAGAAGTGAGGGGCCAGAGTATAGTGGGTAGGGCATTTAAGTGGGTTCAATCCTTAGCACTCCATATGGTACCCCGTGCACTGAGCATTGCCAGGTATACATCCTCCCCCCTAAAAAATTTGTTTAAAAAAAACCTGTAAAAACACAAAAAGAAAAAGAAGAGTGCGGGCTGTTAACCGAAAGATTGCTGGTTCGTGCCCACCCAGGGATGCCAGTTGTGTAAAAACACAAAAAGAAAAAGAAGAGCGCAGGCGAGGGAAGGGACGGAGCCAAGCCGGTTGGTCTCAATCGCAGTTTATTCCAATCTCATCTCCATTCTCCTCTGATTCTCCTCCTGCTTCCTCCTCCCCCATCCTACTTCATTCTCCTTCTCCTCTGGATCTGCCCTGGAACTCGCCAGCACTCGCCCCCAGCCCCCTCTCAGAGCCACCTTTAATCCCCCCTCATCCAACCAGATGAGGCCAGAGCTGGGGTTTATCATAGGTGTGGTTACAATCCATAGGGGGTAAAGTTCTATCCCTTAGGGGATGCTTTCACTAGGACAGAATCTCTTTCAGCAGGACATCCGCCCAAGAGCGGAATCCCATGGGTGTGTTTCTCCTCTCTTTGTCCAGCTAACATATAAGTATTCATATTATAAATCATTTTGTATGGACGTAGCAAGAGACGCATTAAGCTTATAAAATTGCTCTCCTGGGCTCACCTCGATCTCAAACTACAGTGCTCAGGCCAGATTAGTCTTTCCTAGCCCTAGCAGGGTCCTAGTCTCGTTGTTGCTTTTGGATCATGACATGTCCATGACCAAGCTCTTAACATATAGTTAAGCATTAGGCGCTTTGGCCAGGCCCATCTCGATGCCAGGGTAGCACATAACTCACCGCTTGCCCTGGGTCCGTCCCATCCCTTGTCGGGACCCTGCTTTTGGGGGTGCTAGGAGTAAGGGCAGCTGAGGCTTAAGTCCAGAAAGCAGATGCCCGGGAGTGAATAATATTTGAAGCCAATTAAATCCCATGTTACCAAAGCATATTAATAAATGTCTTTCTTTGTCCACACAAAAAGGATATTGTTTTAAAGTAAACTATTCAAAAGACATAAGAGAGGAGAAAGACAATATTAACTTACAATACAAGTTCACTGTCCTGGCAAGGTCTGACCTTACAAATTAAGAGAGTTTGATTAGAGGAAGAGCAGATAAACTGGTAGAAGTGGTTACAGATAAACAAAGGAATGGGAGTGACTCGGGAGCACTTTGATGGGCGTGACTGATATACCTAAGCTCCTAGTGGCAAGGGGAGCAGGACATACCAATGTAGTCTAGAATTGTTTAGAGATTATTACCAGATAAACCCAAACTCTGTGGCAAGGGAGAAAGGACAAACCAATGATATCCAACAAAAAAACAATTTAGAATACTAGCATTTATCAGTTGTGAGGTTCTAGCAAAATCCTCAGCTCCCACTGAGAGAAAGATGGCAAAAGTCCCAACCTAGTAAAAATATTTGCCACAATCTGCTAGAGATGGGGATAAGATGACAGGACTGCCTTAGAGTTATTCATCAAATATAGGAACAAGCAATTACAATGCTAATTTGTGGAGATTTGGATGAGAACACGGAAATACTATACTTTTTTTTCTTTTGCGGGGGGGCTCTTTTGGGCACTCCCCGCAATGCTCAGGTTACTCCTGACTCTGCACTCAGGAATTACTTCTGGCAGAACTTTAGGGACATTAGGGAATGGTAGGGATTGAACCTAGGTCAGTCACAAACCCCTTCTCGCTGTACTATCCGGCCCAATACTATACATGTTTTGAAGGAATTATGGGGTTGGAAATGGCCAGAATTCTTAAACTTACCAATGTTCTCTTTCATCAGGGGGTCTGTAGTGGATCCAGTAAGGACCAGACCAGGGAAGCTCATCAAACAATGAATAGAAGGCATTTTTAATTTTATCCTGATGGCAGAGAGCAGAGGTGGAAAATGATCAGAATGGAAAGTCAGGGGGGTGGTTCAGAGGTCTAGAGCACATGCATTACATATGGAAACCCTAGGTCTGGGCCCCCAAACACATTTGTGTGTGACCCCTAAACCAAAAACAGCATGGGGTAGGGAAGAGGGAAGTAAGGCTAATGGAAAACTGACACCTGGAAACCTGCCGGCTTTACTAAGGGACAGTACCAGCTTGAGCGCATCCACTCCCAGGGACCTGTCCCACAGCCCCTGCAGATGCAGCCCGCCTTCCACTTCCCTCCCCACTGTGTCAGGGATTCTGATGGCTTTGGATGATGGGGTCATTCTGTGGGCTGCTCTGATCCCCAGAAACCAGTCCCTGAGACCTGCCCCCCGGTACAGGATCCTCCAGTTGGGAGAGTGGGAAAGAGAACCTGTAAAGCACCTCAGCAAGTTGACAGCTGAGATGAGACAGATTCAAGGTGTAAGTCAGCTCATGCCAAGTCTAATCAGTTAAGGGCTGCCTGGAGGGAGCACTGTTTGTGGGAAATGCAGGCCATGGCCTGTGTGCCACGTGTGTGCTGCCACTCAACTGGATGCCACATCACCTCACCGACAGTGCCTGCTGAAACTGGGCATTAGGGTGTGCTTACTAGTGAATAACTTTCAGTGGCGATCATGTCAGATGACAGAGAATTACAATACTCTTGGCTCTCTTGCCAAGTTTTCCTTGTAGGTGAAATGTGAAAGCAAGTCCCTCTTTTCAGTGTCCATCCAACAGGACAGCAGAAGTCTAAAAAGCAGAAAGAGAGTGAAGCCTCAGGGAGTGCAGAGGAACCCCAGCACGGGGTGGGAGTGAGTCTCTGCACTCAGGCATTGACACCTCCCTGGGCCCTTTCCCCACGCCCTCACCCATGGCTGTCTTTGATCTTTGCAATCTTCCCTTTACCTCCCCTGGAAATGCCATTCCTGGTATTCTGGTTTGCTTTGGTGCCAGGGGTTGAACCCAGGGCCTCACACACTCAGTTACCACTAGCCTACTCCCCAGACTCCATCCTGTGTATTCTAAGAGCCTTTTCCATTCAACATGACTCCTTAATCTTCAAGGCTGCTTTGTCAGGCTGCCGGCCCTGTGCCCAGCTTCTTCACTGCAGCCACCCCACCTTCTAGCTGGCCTCACCTGGGCCCACATTAGGGTCATCAGGCTTCTTACTCATCAGGCTTCTTACTTCTTTACTTACCCTGTAAACACTTCCCCTGAACATTCAAAATGTTCTCACCTCCTGCAAGCTGCTGGGGGCCCTCTCCTCTCCCCAAGGATAGATAGCCTTGGTCCCCATTTTACCTACTTTGTCAAGATGCTTGTGAATTCTCTTCACTTCTCTCCTCCCCACCTCACAATTTGTCTCATCCCTGCTCTTTTTTCCTGACTCTCCATGGGAAATAGAAACCCACACCCCAGCCTGTTCTCCAGATTCACGTGCCTTGTAGTTGTCGCCCATCTGTCCTACTTCTGTCCCTCAACAATAACTTTTCTAGTGCACCTTCTCTTTGCTCTACATCTCCCATAGATGTTGAGCAAAGCTACCCTCTTGAGTTAGAAGGCAGAGCAATTAACTGATGGGAGGGGGCTGTAGCGATAGCACAGCGGGTAGGGTGTTTGCCTTGCACGTGGCCGACCCAGGCTCAATTCCCAGCATCCCATATGGTCCCCTGAGCACCAACAGGAGTGATTCCTGAGTGCAGAGCCAGGAATAACCCCTGAGTATTGCCAGGTGTGACCCAAAAAGCAAAATAAATAAATAAATTGATGGGAGTTTAAAGAATTAAAAAGACATTGAAATGACCTGATGGAAGAGGACCAGGGCATTCAGCACCATGAAAAGTTGCAAGGACCCTTCAGCTATGTCAAGGATTTAATATATTCAGACCAGAGCAAGAGAGAGTCGATGGAGAGTTTTACACCCAGGAGCTGTGTCAGCACCCAGACACAGTGCTGTGAGCCTTCCATAACCTTTGATGCAATTAACAGGGATGGTATCATCCAGTCAGGCTGATAATTCATGATCAACTTTTTGTTTTCTGAAGATAAGCCTGGCAGCATTTTGAGGAGTGGATTGGGAATGGGAGAGAATGTCAATGGAAAATATCCTGAAAAACATCAGCTAGCTGTTGAGGTTATCAGTGGAAGTGAAGGAGGTGGGCAAAGGTGCGAATGGCTAGAGACTTGGTGGTGGGAACCCGGGGGATTCCACTCTGACTGGACAGCTGCTGAGCGTGAGGAGAAACGTGGTAGGATAAAGCACTTCTCTGAGAGCAAGTGAACCCCAGACAGTTGCCCACAGTGACAAGGGCCAGCTGAGGTTGGTAGATCAGCACTAAATGCAATGACCACACCGTGTGCCAGTCCTGGATGCAGGGTAGGGGCACTTGGTCTATCCCAAGAAGATACAGCAGTGACAAGCACCAGAAAGACAACAGAATCGTGAATGGTTGTGACAGAGCCCAGAGTCCAGAAAAAGGACAGGGGGAGGCAGATAGAATGGAAAGCCAGAAGTTTATTTTGGGGGGGCGGGGGCGGGGAGAGTCTTGCTGAGGGTGAAGGAGGGTGGAGAGGGGATGTCCAAATGGAGTCTGGAAGGGACCTTCAGTGGAAGGAGTCAGGACTGTGGGTGCAGCTGCGGGGATGGTGGCAGCAAGGCTGGGACTGGGTGTGAAAGTAAGATTTGAGAAATGGGGTTCGAGGTGCTGCATATAGCTTCACTGTCTTCAGTCTGGGGGAAAATCCAGATGCCCCCAGAAGCCTTTTCAACCCTAAATCACCCCTGCAGGAGCCTTCCAGCCCCCTTGAGCTGGGAACCCTGCCTCCACACTCATCGCTGTGACACTGCCTCTCCCTTGGCCTGTCGTCTCCATCCCAAACTGGCTGGGCTCCTGCTTTCAGGATGGAGGGCCAGGAGCTTGGGGGTAGGTCAGTGCCGAGCACTTACCTCGCATGGCTTTAATCCCCTGATCTGCAGATTAGAAAAAAAAATGGATGAGCAACCCACCAACCCACCCGTACTCCACCCCCTCATTGTGGGTGCCATCCACCCTGGACAGCACTGGTCACCTTGCCCACCCACCCACAGACTGACTGCTCTCTGCCAATCAGTATTGCCTAACATTTGGGAGACCTCAGATGTGGTGAGAAGAAATGCTATAGGCCCTCAAGAAAATGTGCAAGCAACCAACATCACATCCAAATTCAGGCGGTTCCTGAAGCCTTGGCACTGAGGTCAAGTCAGGTGAGTTGGCTGCTTTGGCCAGTGTGAGGGCTAGCCCCCTCCACAGGAGGATCAGCTTTAGAGCCCAGTGAGTCCCCCTACTTGCTGCATAAAGAGGTGTCAGCCTCCTTATGGCTCACCATCCCTTTCCTGACCATCCCCAAAGCCCCAGAGAAATGATAGAGAAATGATAGGTAATAGATGGCTAAGGAGACAGATGAGTGATTGGTGATAGATGAGGGATTGATACATAATTGGTGGCTGGGTGAGTAAGTGAGATAATGATGGACAGATAGACAAGGGATTCATGGATAGACAGATGAGGGATTAACGGATAGATGAGGGGTTGGAAGACAGATGCGAGATAGATGATCAGCAATAGATGGGTAGTAGGTAGTTGGTGAAGAGGTTGGTAGATGGAGATTGGTCAGTGAGGAGTAGATTATCCGTGGATAGAGAGGTGATAGATGGCAGATGGGCAGGTACACAGACAGATAAACGAGAGGAAGATGGGTACAGAGACCCACCCCACCACTAAGACCCACCCCTCACAGAGGCCCCCTCTCCTCCCACTGTGGTTCCTGGCCCATACCTGGGCTGTTACAAGTGAAGAATTGCCTCAGCTTGTCCCTCATGCTTTCCATGCTTTTCAGCCTCTGCTCCAAGTTACTCCTTTGTTCCTGCTCACTCCGCAAGGTGTTCTTTGTCTCGTCCTGCTCCCTGCGGCAGTTGTCCAGCTGCCTTTGGGTGTCCTGACCGACCTGCTGCACTTTGTGTAGGGACTCCTCTCTCTGGGTCAGCTCCAGCCTGGCCCCCTGCAGCTCCTCCGCCTGCTGCTTCAGCTTTGCCTCTGCCTGGTGGAGCCGCTGCCCCAGGCTGCTGTTGGTGGATTCCAGATTCCTGTGCGCCCGCTGGAGCTGCTGAGACACCTGCAGATCTGTTTGGCCACAAAGATATATTTTGGGGGGTGGCTTTCTGCCTTGTGCTTCTTGCAACCTTGCTGACTGCGGGCAGAAGGAGGAGCTGGAGGGAGGGGGGAGGAGATGACCTGCAACAAACCTGGAGTCCACCACCCACAGGGGCAGGCCCAGTGAGACCCCAGCACCCAAACCCCAAAGTTAAAGAGACCTGTCTGGGGACAGTCAAGATTCGAGGTGTAGCAGCCAGGGCAGGAGGCATCAGGGAGGAGGGGTGGAAAATTGTGGGGGTGAGTGGGAAACACAGGCACCCCCATACTCACAGCGCACCCCCAGGCCGATGGCGGCCACCCCCAGGAGCAGGCAGCCGAGGAGCAGGCCCAGAAGGACGTACTTCGTGCAGATGGCTCGGCCTGGGAGAGGAGGACGAGGCGCGTGAGATCGTGAACCCTGGCAAAATCCGTGCACCGAGGGGGCGTGGGGTGGGGTCATGGGAAAGTGTACCCACACCCAGCAAAGGCCCTGGGGGGCAGGGAGTCCATGGTGGATGGGGTAGGGGGTGTCGCTGGTGAGCTTCCTGATGATGGGGAGCGAATACTTAGACACAGAGGGTGGAGGTGGGGGTCCAGGGAGGTCCCTTAGTAAACAGAGGGCAGGGATCAGGGTCTAGGTGTTCAGGTTGGGGCATAGATGGATGACAGGAGTAGAGCTGGGGCAATCTCAAAAGCAGGGCTGAGGCTGCCCCCCAACACACACACACACACACACACACACACACACACACACACACACACACACACACACACACACACACACACATGGACCAAATTGGCCTGGGCTGCCAAACTCACCACATAGGACCCGCCCAGTGGCTAGGGGTGTCGCTGAAGGCCAGGAAGAGGGTTGCTGCTCAGAGCCCAGCCCTGTGCAGGGACCTATGAAGACAAGGAACCCTGGGAAATGCCCAGGTCCCCACCCTGCCATTGGCCACACCTATCTCCCAGGCTTGGGTCCTGCTCCGTCCTTCTTGGAGGGACCTCGTCAAACCACACACACACATACACACACACACACTCCCCACCCTCAGAACCCCCCTCAGCTGCTCCTTAAGGTCCCCCACCCTCTGGTACTAGTCCCCTCCTCACTGCCCCCACTGACGCCCCCCCCCCACCGCTTCATACCTCCCCTACTCTGAGGGGACACAACCCCTCCCCTCCTCTTTCCCAGACTCCCCTTCCTTTCCCGGGGGTATGGGGACTCCAGGTCGTGTCTAAGTGCCCCTTTACCTGCTTTGTCCCCTGGTCCTGAGGAAGCCAGGCTGGCGAGGGCCCCCGGGGCTGGGCACACCTGTACATTCTCATAGGTGAGGTCCCCGTCCTCATCCACATCTGCTGGGAAAGGTGGGGAGGCTGTGGAAAGGGGACACAGAGGAACCGCGGGAGGAAGAGGATGAGCCCCCCAGGTGCCCCCTTACCCTGGTCCAGTTGGCAAACAGCATTCTTTAGGGGGGCCTTGACAAACCGCAGGTCCGCGTAGGTGATGGACTCGGCCATGGCCAGACACGCTCGTACCCACCTGCACCCCAGGCTCTGGGGACTGGGAGTGCCCCTTGCTTCTCCCTCTGATACTCTCTCTTGTCACTCGTCACTCGTCACTTGTCAGTGGAGCTCAGCTTACCCTGTGACTTCCAGTCACAAAAGAGGAAGAGGAGGCGGAGCCCCTCAGAAATCAGGGGAGGGGCTGGAGCGATAGCACAGCGGGTAGGGCATTGGCCTTGCACGCGGCTGACCTGGGTTCGAATCCCAGCATCCCATATGGTCCCCTGAGCACCGCCAGGAGTAATTCCTGAGTGAAGAGCCAGGAGTAACCCCTGTGCATCGCTGGGTGTGACCCAAAAAGCAAAAAAAGAAAATCAGGGGAGAAGAAACAGCACAACTAGGAAGGGGGTGGTCCCTGAGACTCTGCTGTGGCCTGGCTGCTCCTGCCTGTACCCTCCCTTTGTTCCCCGCACACCCCCTCCCAGCACTGTCCTCCTGAGCATCCACCCTCGGTCAGCTGTCTGAGCTTTGTGCCTGCAAGCCCCAGAGATGCTCCCCAAGTTTGCTCTAGGCAGGCGTCATCCCCTCATCCCCCTGGGGTGCTGGGGGCTCCAGAGATGGCTCTGAGGGCTGGAGCAGGTGCTTTGCCTGCTCGATCACTCACGGTCCCCAGAGCACTGCTAGGAGTGAGCCTCAATCACCAAACTGGGGAGTATCCCCCCATGAGCTATCCCCCAAAAGACAAAAAAAGTGTTGCAAGGTTCTAGCATAGCTTCTAAAGCCTGAACCCCCTCATCCCAGAATTCCCTGCAGACAGGGCCTCCCAAAAGGGGCTCCTGATTAACTGGCTCTCATCTCCCCCACATCTGTTTGGGGCTCCGGGTCCCCCGCTGTCCTCCTGCTCCAGCACCGCCCAGACTACACACCGCATTTCTCATTCCCATGTTCCTCCTGGAAGGGGTGCAGCCTCTGGGGTTGGGGGTGTTGGAGCCCTGGGGTGGTCAGTCTCTGCTGATACCCCAGACATCTCCTCAGCCCCTCCCATAGCCTCTGCCTTCCTCACCCCAGGCTGCTCGCAAGCCTGTGGCCTCTCTGAGTGCCGGGACACAGGGGCCTGGGAGGTGCCTGCCTGGACGGGGCGGACGGAGGGTGAGAGAGAACCCCAGCTCTGCACTTTGGAAAAGCTGGCGGCCAGGACAGGAGAATCGGGGAGCTGGGGAAGGTAAGAGGGGCTGCAATGGAAAGGCTGGGGAGTGGGCGTTGCACGCGGGAGCCCCAGGAAGAGCAGTGTGGGTCTGAGTGCTGGACCCGCCGAGAATTTGGAAGTCTTGTTTTCTTCTTCCTTGACAGTATGTTGGCTGGCGGTCACACAACGGGCAATAGTGCTGCCAAGCCAGTGTGCTGGGTGGGAGACCGGGGGAGACCAGGGGAACCCACACAGCCGCTGAGCCCATGCTGGCACGTGGGCTGGGCTGGGGACTGAACTAGGCCTCGTGGGCTTTCGCCTCTGGGCCCTCCTGGGTCCCCCCAGAATAGTTTCTTTGGGAGAGGCCGGAGTTGGATCGCACCCAAAATCACTCCAGGGCTACTTTGGTGCGGTGCGCAGAGGGCTGTGCAGTGCTGGGGTGGTGCCTCCTGCACCCAGGCCCGAGTCCTGGCCCTTTGAGCTTGCTCCTTGGCCCCAGGGAGCAGATATTTTCTTGGTTTGGTTTTGACTTCTGTCATGCTTTCCTAGTAAAATCCCTCCTTTGAAAAGTCCAACACTGGGGCTGGAGCGATAGCACAGTGGGTAGGGCATTTGCCATGCACGCGGCCGGCCCGGGTTCGATTTCCAGCATCCCATATGGTCCCCTGAGCACCGCCAGGGGTAATTCCTGAGTGCAGAGCCAGGAGTAACCCCCGTGCATTGCCGGGTGTACCCTCCCCCCCAAAAAAAAGCAGAAAAGTCCAACATTGGGCAGAGAGAGAGCCCAATGGGATGAGCATATGCTTTGCGTGTAGGATGCCTGGGCATCACCCCCAGCCCACTTGGGCCAGAGAGCACTGCTGGGTGTGACTCAGAAGAAAACCCCCCCAAACTCACAGCAACCCAGAATTCCAACACTGTCCTTTTATATACAACTCCACAAAAGATGGGGCCTGTGTGGGGGTAAGATAGGGCTGAGAGGCCCTAGGGACAGGAGAGAGGGAGACGGGGAGGGCTGTGGGGTGCAGGGTGGTTTCCTAATGTTCTTTACCAGGGTGCTGTCTAGTATGTGATGGAGCCACAGAAGGGACCTCTTCTGTGTGAGAAGAAGCTCTGGAAGTGTTCCCAGTCCCTGTCCCCAAGCCCCACCCCAGCCTGCAGCTGTGGGGAGAAGATGGGGAAGGGGTGCTCAGCCCATGTGTGAGATTAATGGGGTATGCAAAATACTCAGGGGCCCACTGACCAATGTACCTGAATGTGCGTGAGCCTGAGAGTGTGAGTGCATATCTGTGAATGGGAATATGTATCTGAATGCATACAATGTATGTGAGTGTGTGTGTGTGTGTGTGTGTGCACTCCCCACGTTCTTGCCGTGTGTTGGGGTGTCCTCCCTCCCCTGTGTCCATCCATGTCAAACCTGTGGGGGCGTTTGCATGTGACGCGCTCCTGTGGCTCCAGATGGCCTGTATTGTTTTTCCACCACAAAATGAGGGGACATTTTCAGAAGTCTTGAAAAGGCCCTGGGGTCAGTCACCGTCTACAGCTAGTTCCTTTTCAAGGTCCACTGGTTCCTGAGGTGTCCCTGCAGCTGTTAACTGTCCCTCTTTGATGAAAGTTTCCAGCCGCTGATATTCATCCCTGCCCCACCCCAGACACACTGGGCCGATGGCGGCAGCGGTTTGTGTCAGTGACTCCCTGGGGACCTCTAGGGACTGTGAGAGTGAGTGGGAGTGAACAAGCAGCTGGTGGCAGCCGTGGGTGGGGGCAGTCAGGGTGCGCCGTCCTGAGGTGGGGGTGGCAGGAGCACTCACAGTAATTCTGGCCCCGTCCAGTTCTCAAAACCCAAACACAAGTGAGCAAGCGGTGGGTGGCCTGGTCAAATGGCCAGACGTACTGCGGGAGGCGAGCGGAAGAACCTCCATACCCACCATGCCTCAGATGTGGGAAGCAGCCCGGTGTGGTCTGCCTTCCCCTTGGGCTCTCGGCGGGGCGTTGCGTCTCTCCCACGTCCCTGCATCTGAGACTAGCGTGTGCCCTCCCCTGCAGTGTGGCGCGGAGCCTTCTCCTGCCCCATGTGTGCCTCATGGCGCCTCTGCAGGATTGATGCCCCATGGACATTCCAAGCTGAACTGAGGGCACCCCAGGCATCTCCCCGCTCCTCGCCACTCACCCAGCTGGGGCTGCTTAGAGCTGTAGCACCTGGACTGTTCCACTTCCCTGGGGCCCGGAGATCATTCGAGAACTTAGAGAACAAACACTAAAGCCATATCCAGGCCCCTCCAGACAGGGAAACTGTGAAGGAGGAAAAGAGGGGAAATTCCACCGATGAGGCATCTGGGAAGAATTGGCCCGTGGAAAGGGGCTCATCTGATAAACTCTGGAGAAAAGCGACCACGTCAGACCTTCTCTGACTCACGCTGGCAGTGAGGTGTCTCCTCTGTAGATAAGCGGAAGCAGAAAATGGCCTCTCACCAAATATTGGTAACTAAATCCAGAGCCTGGGGGCCAGGGAGTTAGTACAACAGGTAGCGCTGCTTGCCTTCCACATCATCAGCCTGGGTCCAATCTCTATGAAAATATCTGCAGAGTCAGGAGGGATACATCACTTAACTAACTGATCGCTAAAGCCAGTGTGTTTGTGGTCAACCCCAGCTCTCAGAGGGTTCCAGCCCATCTCCCACTGTGACTGTAAAGCAGAACCTTGCATTCCTGAAAATTGTAGATCTAGGGCTGGAGAGATAGTACAGGGGTTAAGGTGCTTGACTTGCATGTAATCACTTTGAGTTCAATTCTCACGTACAGTCCCCCTGAGCATAGCCAGGAGTGACCCCTGAGCACAGAGCTAGGAGTAAGCCCTGAGCTCTGTTGGGTATGGCCCAAGCCCCACGCCACCTCACATAATAAATTGTATGTCCCCAACTCCCAGTGAATTTGAATATATCTTCATCTTTGGTGGCCAGATAAATTTATGCTTTCTGTACTAGATATATAGTACATAGTTTTACTCACACACACACACACACACACACACACACACACACACACACACACACACAAGGGCGTGCACACACATACCACCCCAACATTCCATTTCAAAGCATTTCATGTTTAAGGAAAACAGCAATAACAATATTTGACTACTTTTATGCCCTTTGTCTAATGTTGGCCAGGCAGACTAGATGGCTCTTAAGGTCAGTGGGCATCTTTGCATAAGGGAGGCCTAGGTTCCACGCCTGGCATCACCTGGTTCTAAGAACTACCAAGAGTGACCCCCAAATACTGAGCCAAAAGTAGCCCCTAACCATACTGTGTCAACTCCCCCAAACAATAGCAACAATAAAGACTAAATCCGAATGTTCTTACCATAACAAATAAACAACGGGGGCCCAGGGATCGGTTAGAGGCACGAGCCCCAGCCCTGCAGCCCACAAATGCTGAATGTGATCTCAGCAGCTCTCCTATTTGGAAACTTCACTGTATCACTGTAGCACTGTCATCCCGTTGCTCATCAATTTGCTCGAGCGGGCACCAATAATATCTCCATTGTGAGACTTGTTGTTACTGTTTTTGGCATATCAAATATGTCACTGGTAGCTTGCCAGGCTCTGCCCTGCTGAAGAGATACTCTCGGTAGCTTACCAGGCTCTCTGAGAGGGGCGGAGGAATCAAACCCGGGTGAGCCGAGTGCAAGGCAAACATCCTACTCGCTGTGCTATCGCTCCAGCCCATTTGGAAACTTCAGCCCCCAGAAAATTATTACATTCTCAATATTTATATGAAGGTAATGATGTAATGCGGTAACCATACTAGTAATCATAATGCAATATATATAACTGTAGCAAATCAACAGTGTTTGCACCTTAAACTTGGTGTTATGTCAATTATAACTCTTGAAAAAAAAAGCCTCAGTCAGAGAAGTAGAACCATTAGGATATACACATACATGCGCACGGGTTTGTTTTTCCATTAAGAGATCCATTACGAGATTGGAGGGAAACAAGGCTCTTGTCTTGGACGTGGCTGACCCAGATTCAGTCCCTGATACCCCATATAGTCCCCCAAACACCTGCAGGAGTGATTTATCCCTGAGTGCAGAGCCAGAGTTTGAGCATAGAGTGTGGCCCAAAATCCAAAAAAAAGAAAAGAGAGGCAAGATCTGTTACACGGGACTTGTCCTTCCACAACTATGCAGTTCTGAGAGAAGGTTAAATAGCATTCAAGCCCACTGGCTGCTTCCGATGTGGGAGCTCCAGGCTGCAGGGCCAGCTGAAGACAAGGGAGGCGGAGCCGAGAAGAGAAATGGAAAGTGGGACCGCAGGGAAAAGCGAGGAGAGAGGGAGCCCAGGTGTCTCTCACTGCTTCATCAGGTGGTGTAATGCCCTGCTCAGAAGCTGGCCTGTCTTGCTCGGGCATCTGACATGCTTTTACCATCTTTTGAACTCTTTCTTGGCTGGATCCGAAAACCAACTCTTCATCTCATTCCCCTCCCCCCTGTCAATTACTAATAGTTGCCATTCTGTCCCCCTGAGATAGCCACGTAGGATTCGTCTAGCATGTGAAAACAGAACAACTATTTCCATCCTACCCTCAACTTCCTCCTCACCACAACCAAAAGTGTCTTCAGATTGCTCTCTTCCCACTTTCTCTTCACCCCTATAAGCCCTGGAACACTGACCTCCCCTTTATTCCCACCCCTTGACCCCAGAATGTCATTGAGATCCATCAGTTCTTATTAAGAATTCCTTTACAGGATGCTCTCTCTGTTTTATGTTCTATCTAGCATGTGTATTATGCTCTATAAATATACAGAAATAGAGATATAAATACAGAGATCATGGTTCGATGCTCCCCACTGCTCTCTTTCCTCTTCTCTTCATCTCCTATCTGTTCTAATGCCTTTATTATTATTTTTTCCTTCAAAGGTTTTGTCTTGGGGACTTGAAGGGGGAGGCCAAAAACAAGTTCTAAAGCTTTTTTTTTTTTTAAGTTTTTAATCTTAATAAGGACTAAACGATCTCAACAAAACTCTGGAATGAGGGAGTGGGGATAGAAGGGAGGTCCCCACTCCAAGGTCTAGGATGGGAAGAAAGGGAGGAATGAAAAAAAATAGAGGGAGAAGCAAAGAAATCTAAACTTTCTCTCCATCTTGGCTAAGTCTGAGTTACAGAGTTTTTCTTTCATTATCTTACATTTGGTTTGACTGGTTTTTGCTTTTGTTAATTTGTTTTTTTTTTGTTTTTTTTTTTTTTTTTTTGCAGTGCCAGGCATTAAACCCAGGGCCTTATACATGCAAGGCAAGTTCATGCTCTGAGTCACATTTGCAGCACTCCCTACTCCCATCCACCCCTTCCACCCAAGATTACTCTTCACTTTTTTTTTCCTTTTTGGGTCACACCTAGCGTTGGACAGGACTGATCTCTGGCTCTGCACTCAGGAATTACTCCTGGCGGTGCTCGGGGGACCATATGGAATACTGGGAATCGAACCTGGGTTAGCTGTGTGCAAGACAAACGCCCTACCGGCTGTGCTATCGCCCCAGCCCCTCACTTTAAAATTAAAAAAAAAAAAAAAGACTTCCTGGGATACAGAACAACAACAACAAAAAGTTTCTTGCTGAAAGTATAAAGACTCCCCATATCCTTAGAGTTTGGGAATTCATTTTTCTCTTTAATTCTTCCATCCTTCTCCCTGATTTTTGAGGAACCCATAGCAGCTGTCTGAAGGTCACTCCTGACCGACCAGTGCTCAAAATGGAGCTGGGGCCACCAGCATGCAAAGCTTGTGTTCAGCCCTTTCAGTGGCCAGGCCTGATTGCTGGATTGTAGCTGTATTTGGCTGAGTGTGTGTCCTTTCCTATTAGTCCGGACTAGAACTTAAAGTCTTTCTTTAGGGGCCGGAGAGACTGTGCCGCAGGTAGTGTGTTTTCTCATGATCAACCTGGGGACTGAGTGTGACTCAAAAACACAAACAAAAACAAAACCAACTGACAAAACGTCTCCCTTATGTCTGCATTCATTTGTGGTATATAAAAATAGATATATAATTTTGGGGCTAGAGCAATAGCACAGAGGGTAGGGCGTTTACCTTGCACGTGGCTGACCCAGGTTCGATTCCCAGCATCCCATATGGTCCTCTGAGTGCTGCCAGGCATAATTTCTGAGTACAGAGCCAGGAGTAACCCCTGAGCATTGCTCGATGTGACCCAAAAAGCAAAAAAAAAAAATCTATTAATTAATTAATTAAAAAATAAAAGAACACACATCAAATAACTCATTGATTTAGTCATTGACGGCTTTGTTGACAATCTTTTAATAGAATGATTTCAACCTTAGCTTGTAAAATGTATGGTTCTATATATTTTATATATCTTTTGAATTATGACTTTCCCTTTTCTAATTGCAATTTAACAAAAAAAATATTAAATCTGAACCAAAAAATAACATCTTCTTTTAGTTCAGGGACATTGCCTTGATTATTTAATTATGACCTTTCTTCCGTTTTTTTCTTTTTTCCCTTCTGGAACAGAATTTGCAACTAAAGTCTCCTGGGTCTGTTCCAATTTCCCATTTTCACCACATGATTTACATCTGCAGATTTTTGTGGCAGGTTTTGAAATACTTCATCTACTTCGTCTACCACTGGGGCTAGAGCAGGACCCTCCTCTCCTGTGAATCACGGACGACAAACAAATGTGCTCGGTTCTGATGCCCTCTGTTCGAGTTCAGGGAAATCTTTTGCATTTGAGCTTCAGGGATCTCTCCCAACTGTGGTGTCGGGATTCAGCAATTGCTAGTTTTCCCCTGGTCCCAGGGCCTGCATCTCCCAGTCTCAAGGGCAGAAAATCCATCCACAGCTCATTTGGGAAGCAATTCTGAGCTCACTGGAGGCAGCTGTTCTGGGCTGGGATTCTTAAGGATTGAGGAAAGCATCTAAGGGGAGTCCACAAACCCAGCAAAGCCAAAGATGTGGGACAAGCGGGGGACTCACTGCCCTTCTGAAAGTCCTCGCTCTTGTCCAGAAACTGGCATGCGAGGAACTCCCTCCACCAGCCCAGCAAGCCCACCTCCAATTCAGGAGTGAACAAAGCTGGGGAGCATCAGGAAGGAGGTGCAGAAGGGAATCTGTGAGCTCCTAGTGCTCTCCCAGTGCCCTCCTCTGAGGAGTCCATCTCATTGACAGAGGCAGGGATCAGGGGGAGAGTAGAGCCAGGGTCCCTGGTAGTACGTTCCTATGGGATGCTGGTGGGGAAAGTCCCTCTTACGTTTTTGACTCCCAGGACTACGATTTTTCAATCTTTGCGCTTTTTTGTTTATTTATGTTGGGGTCATACCCAGCAGGGCTCAGGGGACCATGTACAGTACCAGGATTTGAACCAGGGTTGAAGCCACAGCCACGTGCCAGGCAAATGCCTTAGCCTTTGCACTGTCTCTCCTGCCCAACCTTGCCACCTCTGACTTTCTGCACCAGAACTTCTTTGTGTTGAATCAGAAACACGTGGGCTGTTGAGCATACCCCACCATGTGCCAATGTCACTCCCTCCCCAATTTCAGCAACCAAATAAGTGTTTGGGGTCAGGATGTGACTCAAGTATAAAGCACAAGCCTTGAGTGTATATGTGAGGCCTGGGCTCCATCCCTAGCATCATGTGCCCCCCCCCCAAGTACCACCACCATCACCACATTGCCAAATGTCCCCAAGGGGGGCAAAGTCACTTCCGGTTGAGAATAGTGAGTGACATGGAATCTTTGTTTTTGTTTGCCTTTTTTACTGAGTGCTCACACTCAGTGAAAGTAACTGAGCCTTTAGCTAAGGACATGTGACAGAGGAGGAAATGTGAAGCAGTAGCGGGAAGCAGAAACATGAAGTAAAGAATATAAAATAAGGATGGGAAAGCAAAGTGGCCAAGGGGGAGATGTGGGCATAGAATGTGAAGAGCAGAGATACATATGTGCGATGAGAAAGAAGAACCACAAACTCCTGTCTCCTGGGTCCCCAGGCAGGCCGTGACTGAAGATCAGCCAATATTCCATGGGGTCCCTATTATGTCACAGGGACAGTTCTGTGCTTGTTATTCCACCTGTCCTCCCAATTGCATCAGCAGGCTTTACCATAAGTTTCTCTACACTTGGGAAATGAGTGGAGATTTTGTTTGTTTGTTTGTTTGGGGGCTACACCTAGTGGTGCTCTGAGGTCTCTGGGGGAAGTACACAGTTCTGGGGTTTGAATCCAGGGCTTCCACATGCAAAGCATGTGCTCCAGCCCTCTGAGTCATGTTCCCAGCTCCAGATGATGGTATTTCTTACAAAGAGAGACGCTGAAGACTTTAGTGACCAAGAGATGAGCACCCCCCCTTTTCAAAATGAGTACTTATATATTCAGTTCTTAGCCTCAAACTTTATAAGAAAATTCTTATTGAATCAAACAACGAGACTGTGAATGTCCTGCAAATAAAGTATGTCAAAGAACTGTAAATGGAACTTTAGAATGCTTGTTCTGCGTCTGGAGAAATAGTATAGGGGGTAAAGTGTCTGTCCTGCATTCAGCAAACCCCAGTCCAAACCCTGGCACCATAGATGGTCCCCCTGAACACTGCCAGGAGTAGCCCTGAGCACAGATCCAGGAGTAAGACCCAAGCACCATCAGATGTGGTCCAAACACACACACACACACACACACACACAAAGAAAGAAAAGAAAAAATTAGACATAGGTGAATAAGTGTTTGGTGAGAAGGGAGAAGCTCCTTGTGTGGTGCCTACAATGGGTGTTTAGACCAGATCTCTGATTGCTTCCTGCTAGCTGTATAATTCTAGACATTTCTATTTATTTTGGCTTGGGGGCACACCAGGATGAACTCAGAAGACGCTTACTCCTTGCTCTGGGCTCAGAGATCACTTTTGACAGAGCTCAGGAGACCATATTGGGTGCTGGAGATTGAACCCAGGTTAGCTGTACGCAAAGCATGCGCCTTACCCACTGTACTATCTCTCCAGCCCCAATTCTAGACATTTAGAAACTTGACAAGAGACCAGGTCAACACACACACACAATAAACAGAAAAATCTTAGGGCTAAGTGGCACAATAGGGCAGTAAAGTCAGTCAGGAAAGAATAGTTGATGGAGAACTTGAGCAACAAAGCTAAGATCTCAGCGGTTCATCATCTTTAGCTTTGGGGCTATTGGTCTTCCCCACAGTATTAGTCAGAACTTGTGGCTGCAAGTGGTAGAGTCTAATTTAGACTGACTTAACTCCCATCCTCGCCACGAAAAAGAGAGGGGGAGGGGGTGGAGAGGTTGTATTAGTTTACACAGCTGGAAAGCTCAAGGAATGACTAGATTCAGGATTTTCAAAGAAATAAGGCTGGTCTCTCTCCATGTCTTAGCTCTGCTTCCCTCCTGGGAACCCAAACCTGGAAGATTCACTCACAATGACACGGTGCAGGGCAAAAACAAAGACGGAATGTCCTAGTTTGGATGATTCCAAGCCTCACTGCTCCTGGGGTTCACTAAAGGTTTCTGCTAGAACCCAGCTTAGATGATTGACAGGGCAAGAAAAAAACTAAAGGACTGCGGGGACAGAGATGGTACATGGTACATGGTACATGGCCCAAGTTTCGGAAACGGGAAGAAAAGCAAACTTCAAGCCACACCCAGCTCCCCGCGGAACGAAAAGGATCAGTTCCGAGAACATCCGGAGGCGATTGCTCTGGGCTGGAGGTTCTCCAGGATTCAGGTGAACCAACTGGGGACGTCCCCAGCGGTGCGAACTACAACTCCCAGCATGCCGCAGGCTGGGCAACACGCCGCTAGCGCCGAGGTGGCGGCGCGTCCACCTCACGCCAGCAGGGGGCGCGCGAGGCGCAGCCGTGGCCACAGGACCAGGGCCGCACCCGCGGCCGCGAAGATCGGGTGCCCGGGCCGTCGGGGGGCGCCCGTGGTGTGGGTGTTGAGAACTTGTTTGCATTTCTCGGCTCGGCCCGGAGGGGTAGCGGAACTCCAGAGACAGGCTCTCACGTGCCCCGAGCGACCGGCGCCCTGCTCCTTCTTGAGCGCAGCAGCCCTTAGAACCCCACATCCCGCTGCGAGTGGTTCCCCGCATCCGGGCCCGCCCCCGACGCCAACCTGCCGCCCACTCAGCCCCTGCAGCCCGCCCTTAACTGCACCCGCGGCTCCTGGGGAGGCCGAAGCCGGGGTCCTCAGCGATCCGGAAATCCGGGAAGTTTGCTCATTGGGAGTGTCTGCGGGGGGCGTGGGGGGCCGTGGGGGAAATTCCCCTGGGAGGGGGTCCCCTTGTCCCTGAAGACATCAGGCCCAGGGCCCCCTGCTCTGTGGTTTCCTGGGATTCTAAGTGGAATGCAGTTTGAAAGTAAAGCCTCATCCCCCTCTTTCTTCGCCTCTCGGACCGCAGGGAGGCCTAGAGCCCAGCCTGTGGGATTAGTGGTGCGGTTAAGGAGAGAGCACGAAGGATGGGGGCGAGGGACTTTGCAACCTCCCCCAATGAATGCAACCTCGCAACCTCGCGGAGCTGGAACCTCTGCGCAGGGTTCGGGTCTGCACCCAGTGCCCACCCCTGGAAGGGTGCATAAATGCCGCTCCCCCCACACCCTCTCCCCCTACCACGTGGTTCCTCTTCCCTGCCAGCTGCCCCCAAAAGGGCCTCCAAAGCTCACAGCCTCACGGCTGTGGGATGCCCGTGGCAGAGATGCAGCCCTTTATGTCAATCTCAACATGCTTGATCAAGTTTATTTTTGAAAATCCTGGGACAGGACAGAGGCAGCAAGAGGGAGACCAGCATTCTGCCAGGGTTTCCAGATCAAAAGCCAGACCTGGGTTCCTCCTGCTGGTGGTTTCGTTGCTGGGGCCCCCTCCATCTGCCACCCCACCGCATGCCCTTGGACTGTTACCCCTCCCCTACAACCCATTTCCTGCATCTGAGCAGGCACTGAGGTGTCAGGGTGGCCTCAGTGGAGGATCTGGTTAAACTCCAGCAGACAGACAGAAGGTGGAAGTTGGGGGCGGGGGGTGTTAAAAGGAATAGGGAGTGTGATGGGAAGGGTTCTGCATCCCCAGGAGACTTCCAAGGGCTTGCCCGTCCCCTGCCATTGTCCTCACCATTCAGGTGGGTGATTGGGGAACCTGGGCCCTGGGTCTGGCTGGGACAGTCAATTGGGCGCGGGCCACTCAGCTGGGGCTGGGCTGGCTGTTGGCGTAGGCCTCCTCGTTGCGGAAGGATGCGCGGGCCCTGCGGGCCTGGGCACTCACGGAAGCGTAGAGCTCGAGCTCTGGACCCGAGCCGGCTGCGGGCGCTGGCTCCGAGTCCAGCACCACCTCTGAGTACTTGATGGGGGCGCTGGGGCTGGGGGTACGGCCCCGAGGAGGAGGCCGCAGCTGCAGGCTGGTGTAGCACGTTCCTTCCTGCGCAGGCTGGAGGTGCAAAGCGGTTTGAGCATCCCCAATCACACACAAATAAAGCCCTGCTCCCCCCCTCCCACCCCCACGCACCCTCCCCTCCTCTGTTCTGAAGCTGCAGCCCACTCACCCTCTCGGGCCCTCCAGAGCTTGGCTCTGGCTGCTCTGGTCCTGATTCTTGACACAGGCGTCCTGGGGCAGGAGCAGGACTCGGGTCACCTCCTGTCCCTCCTTCTGCACCTTATCATCCCCCAGGCCGCCCCTCCCCACCCCAACCTCCCCCCAGCTACCACCCGCCGCCCGCCCGTGTGCCGGCTCCCCACCTGTCTGCAGATAATGTAGGTTCCCATACAGGGGGGCTTCCTCAGCAGGCTCCCCGCACCTGTAGGAGTTTGGGAGATGAGTGAGGCCTTCTTGGTAAGGAGCTGGGAGATCTTGACCGGCCATCTCTGGGGTCCTCCGCTCCACTCACCGTTCCTGCCTCCTATGCCGGCTGCGCCAGGCCCGCGCCCACTGGTACAAGTGCGCAGTCAGCGAGAAGAGGAGCAGGAGCGTCGTGGCCCCGAGCAGGGCCCACAGGCCCCAGGCGTCCGTGGCGGTGGGGATTCCTGTGGAGGTGAGATGGGGGCGTAGGGGGATGGGGGGGTCCACACTACCCAGCCCCCTCCCCTTACAGGTGGCCAGGCCCACGTGACTCCTCCTTTTGCCCCTCCCCGCCCGACTCACCCCTTGTTAGGAACTCGCACTTCTGCGCCTGGTGCCCCTGCGGTTCCGGGCTCGGGCTCGTGGAGTGCACCATAACGGTAGATGCAGGAACCCCGGGGGTCAACCTTGTTTAAGACCTGACAGCTGCCAGTGCCCCCCTTCCTCCTGCTCCTCCCTGGGCCTGGCCCCCACGGCTCAGCATCCCCTGAACGGTGGCAAAGTGGCTGGTTTCCGGGGAGGAAGGGGGAGGGGAGGGATGAATGAAAGAACAGAGACGCCGCCCTGTGTCTGCACCTGCACCGCCTCAGACTTCCCGAGCGTCCCAGCTCCCATCCCACTGGGGCCCTGGGGCCCCTTCAGCCAGAGGGGAGAGTTACTGGGCCCCATGCCTGCGCTCAGAAGACTCCCCAGGAGGCTCCACGGGAGGGGACCAGGGCAGAAGTGGCCTGAGGCCAGCCCAGCGAGGGAGAAGGAAGCCTTATGACAGCAACTGCCTTCTGCCTGCGGACCTGCAGTCTGGGAGCCGATGGGAAGGCCTCTCCGCCTCCCCTTAGGGTGAATGTGTAGCTATGACCACTGATGCTGTCATTGCTACATGTCCAGCCATGTGTGGGCAGTCAGAGCTCCTGCCCAACACTACGGTTGTGAACCATGCCCGTCCCTGTGGAGGAGGTAGGAGAGCCCTCAAGGGCTAGTGCCCGAGCTTTGTATGAGGGAGGCCAAGCCCAGGACTGCAGGGAACAACCCTGGCCCACCTCCCCATGCCGGAAGCAGCCCAAGAACTGTCATTCTCCACAGATGGAATTTTTTTTTAATGTAGGAGTACTGCTATTTATTCAGCCATTGATTAAGCTGATTGAATTGGGCATGAACTTCACATTCTTTTTTTTTTTAATTTTCTTAATTGGATATTTGTGAGATAGACCATTTACAAAGCTGTTCATAATTGGGTTTCAGTCATACAATGATCCAGCACCCATCCCTCCGCCAGTGTACATTTCCCATCACCAGTGTCCCCTGTTCTCCTACCACCATCCCTCAGCCCCCCACCTGCAGCCTCCCTCTGTGGAAGGCACTTTCCTTTTTGCTCTCTCCTTTTCCTTTTATGCATTACAGTTTGCAAAACAGGTGCTAAGAGGTCGTGGTGTTTGTTCAGGGCATTCGGTATCTTTACCAGACCGGTAAGGCTGGAGTAGCTTTTCAATTGCGTGGTAGCTTTGGGCTGTGGATGTGACAGCCGAGGCTTCTGGAAATATGGGGGGGGAGGTAGCCCACCTCGACCCCGAGAAAGCCTGAGGATTTCAGTCACAAAACTCGCATACCAAAATTTTCAGCAGATGTTATCTTAGTGAGGTCTGTCCTGAGACAATGAAATCAGGCCAGGAGTATGTATAGTGGCGATTTTGGATTGTGGAAGCAAGTGGCTATCAGAGGCTTTACTTGGGCAGGCACAGACCAACCCTCCCCCCCGCCTCCTATTTATCCCAGTCTGTTGAGCCATGTGTGGGTCTGAGCTTAATTGCGGCTTTTGATCTCTTTCAAGATTTATTTATGGGTCTCTGAAGCAAGGCCAGTAGTAGAGCTTACAGGGTAGCACTGGAGTTGGTCTGTGAAGGTGACTGCCAGTGCTTCCATGTGTATTGGGAAGTGGGGAGAGGTAGCCTTCCCCAACTCCAAGAAAGCCTGGAGATTTCAGTCACAAAACCCGCACACCAGAATTTTCAACAGATTATATCTTGGTGAGGTCTGTCCTGAGACAGTGGAGTCAGGCCAGGGTTATGGCAGCAATTTTTGATTGTGAAAGCAAGTGTCTGCCAGGGGCTCTGCTTGGGTGGGCACAGGCCAACCCATCCCCCTCTGATTTACTCTGATCTCTTCAGCCATGCATAGGTCCGAGATTAACTGTGGCTTTTGATCTCTTTCAAGATTTATCTATGGGTGTCTGAAATAAGCCCAATAAATAAGCTTGTATAGCTGAGCCAGAGGTGGTTTGTGGGTGTGGCTCCCACATACCTAACTTTTGGCTGTTTATTTTCTTGGTAAATTTGTTCCCAAATCGTTGGGGTCCGGCCAAGGGTACAGTGGCAGTTTGGGGGTGTCAGGAAGCCTGAAGGCACCATCAGGCTGCTGATGCACTCACCCCACAGGTACAGGTTGACCTTTTGGTGGCACCGTACCTCCCACAGATGGAATTAATGAAACCTCTGATCCAATGCTAAGCTGGAAACTGAGCCCTGTCCTAAGCACTTGTACACTGTAGGCATTGCCCAGAGACAGGGAGGCAATAGATGTGAGAAGGGGATCCTATAGTCCACATTAAAACTTGACATGTAAAAGCTCATTAATGGCCATAATTCAGAGACTGACAAATAAATCTCACAAGAAAGCCACAAACTGCAGAGATGATCCCAGATGCTGTGCTGGCCTGAACTTCATCCAGGACAACTGGAGGGGCCGAGTCTCTTCGCCCATCTCAGCAGAACCCTGGCAGCTGCAAACCTCCAGAAGCCAATCGCCACCACGCTCACAGCCGACCTCCACAGGCTTGAGTCAAGACTCTCACACTTGAGAATGAATCCACTGAAAACCCCAGGTATGCAGCTTTTGTGACACCCCCAGGCTTCAGAGTCGGGAATGGGCCACCTCCACCCATGTCCCATTTTCCCTGAGTCCTGCAGCCTCGCCCACAAACCACCTCCGGCACCATATGAATTCATTAGCGTCCATGATCCAGAGACTGACAAAGAAATCTCATAAGAGAGCCACAAGTTGTACCACCCTACCCAAAATCTCAGAATCCCTGAAGTTTTTATACTCCACTCCACATGACAGGCTGGTGGGGTGGGGGGCGTGTAACTAAAGATGGTGGAAAGGTGTTATGGTGGTGGAATTGGTGTTGAAATACTGGATATGGTAAATTACTGTGAATTACTTTATTAAATTACAATAAAATCAGGGAGAAAAAAAACACTTGTACTCAGTGGGACACTACTCTGCAGCTGTAAAGAAAGAGGAAGTCTTGCAGTTTGCTGCAACGTGGGAGGACAGGGAAAGCATTGTTTTGAGTGAAATAAGTCAGAAGGAGAAGGATGATCTCAAATGATGGATGATCTCACTCTTCTGTGATATAGAGAGAGACACAACTAAGGGACTAGACAATATCCAATGATGATAAAATCTTGCCCTTGAATTTCAAGACTCAGATTGCCCAGTGATTGGGGGACAATGGGGGAATGTAGTGGTGGACCAGAGGGGACACACGAACAGTAGGGGAGGGTCTTGGACTTGATTTTGGTGGTAATGAGGGTACATAAAAATATACATAAAAAACATAAACTAACACTATTGTAACTATGTTACATAAACCATAATAATGATGCCAACAATAACAACACCTTAGACAGACGTCAGGTGGTATATTCTGTCTGGACTATGTAAATTTTTAATTAAGATTATTACAGGGATTGGGGCTGGAGCAATAGCACAGTGGGTAGGGCATTTGCCTTGCACGCAGCTGACCCAGGTTGGATTCCCAGCATCCCATATGATCCCCGAGCACTGCCAGGGCTTATTCCTGAGTGCAGAGCCAGGAGTTAAACCCTATGCATCACCAGGTGTGACCCAAAAAGAAAAAAGAAAAAAAAAGTTTATTAGAGGGATAGTAGTGATTCCGTTGCAGGTAAGAAGAGGATATTTTAAAATATGGCCAACAAAATGTCAGCCTCCTTTTCATTATCACCGGGTTTTTAAAAAAAGTCAGTGTCAAGTACTATTCCCTTAAAATGTCTATGCAGGGGCTGGAGCAATAGCACAGCGGGTAGGGCGTTTGCCTTGCATGCGGTCGACCCGGGTTCGATTCCCAGCATCCCATATGGTCCCCTGAGCACCGCCAGGAATAATTCCTGAGTGCAGAGCCAGGAGTAACTCAAAAAGAAAAAAAAAGTCTATGCAATCTAAGTTCTAAACGGTTGTGGTTATTGATGAGTTTAAAATATATATATATATATATATATATATATATATATATATATACACACACTTCCAAGTAGCACATTGTTATTACTTATCCTTTAAAAGTATGGTAATCTCTATGGAAGTCAAACTGAGAATGCCCAGTTACACAGTGGTTGGGCTGTTAACACAGGTCACTCACCTTCTTGTGCTCATAGAGTAAGTTCTTAGCAGTCTTGAGGTGCTGAGATGAAGCTCAGTGAGAGGGCACATGCCTTGGACAAGTGAGCTTTTAGGTTTGATTCCACATCCCTGGTTCCAGAGTTTATCCAGGCCACTCTGGTGGTATCCCCAGATTATCCCAACAGTGCTGGGGGTCCCCAGGGTCACACCCAGCAGTACTGGAGAGGCCTGGTGGTGCCAGGAATCTAATCCCAGTATAGCTCCTCATTCTGCCCCCTACCCCTAAACCCTGAACTATGTCCTGTTCCCAAACATTCTTATGTTTCTTTTTTTTGGGGGGGGTTTTGGGTCACACCTTATGATGCTCAGGGGTTACCCTAGCTCTGCACTCAGGAATTACTTCTGGTGGTGCTTGGGGGACATATGGGATAGAGGGATTGAACTCAGGTCAGCCGCATGCAAGGCAGGTGCCCTACTGTACTATTGCTGTACTATTGCTCTGGCTCCTAAACATTCTTACATTTAAGACTCTCCAAGGTTTTTGTAATTCTGTAGATTCATGGGAAAGAAGCTTTTCAAATTATAACATATTCTTTGATCATCTATAAGTGGAGATGGACAGGTAAAATATGATGAACATATGAAATAGCTCCATTCTCTATTGAAGATGAACATACAGACTACTTTAAAATTTTTATTTTTAAATCTTATTCTATTTTTTAAATTAATATTTTTAATTGGGCTGAAGTGATAGCACAGTGGGTAGGGTGTTTGCCTTTCACGCGGCCGACCCGTGTTCGATTCCTCCACTCCTCTCAGAGAGCCCGGCAAGCTACCGAGAGTATCATGCCCGCACGGCAGAGCCTGGCAAGCTACCCGTGGTGTATTGGATATGCCAAAAACAGTAACAATAAGTCTCACAATGAGAGATGTTATTGGTGCCCGCTCGAACAAATCGATGAGCAATGGGATGACAGTGACAGTGAATATTTTTAATTAATTCATTAAAATTATTATTATTACTTTTGGTTTGGGGGCTACACATGGCAATGCTCAGGGATTGCTTCTGGCTCCACAATCAGCAATTACTCCTGGCAGTGTTCAGGAGACCATATGGCATGTTGGGATCAACCCCAGGTTTGCTGTGTGCAAGGCAAGTACCTTACCCACTATACTATTTCTCATAAAAATTAAGGATCATAAAATAAAATTGGGGCAGAGCGATAGTACATCTGGTAGTGTGTTTGCCTTGCACATGGCTGACCAGAGTTCAATCCCCGGCATCCCATATGGTCCCCCAAGCACCGCCAGGAGTAATTCCTGAGTGCAGAGCCAGGGGTAACCCCTGAACATCGCTGGGTGTAACCCAAAAATAAAATAATAATAATAATAATAATAATAAAAATACTCATATTATCTTTGTTTTTTTAATTTTTTTTTCTTTTTGGGTCACACCCAGCGATGCTCAGGGGTTACTCCTGGCTTTGCACTCAGGAATTACTCCTGGCGGTGCTTGGGGAACCATATGGGATGCCGAGGATCGAACCCGGGTCGGCCGTGTGCAAGGCGAACACCCTACCCGCTGTGTTATCGCTCCAGCCCCTCATATTATCTTTGAACAAATACTAAATTATAATGTTTTTCCTAAGCCAGAAAAATTGATATGTAGGTACAAGTTCTTTGCCCTGCTCTCCAAAAATACGATGTAATTAAGTCATTGCCTTTTCCTTTCTTGTTCTGTGATGCTTATTTAACTTTCACTTTTTTTTTTTTTTTTTTTTTTGCTTTTTGGGTCACACCCGGCGATGTACAGGGGTTACTCCTGGCTTTGCATTCAGGAATTACTCCTGGCGGTGCTCAGGGGACCACATGGGATGCTGGGAATTGAACCTGGGTTGGCTGCGTGCAAGGCAAACGCCCTACCAGCTGTGCTATTTCTCCAGCCCCATAACTTTCACTTTTTAACTGCTTTTTATTTTCTGTAGTGGCATGATTATAGATATAGAGTTCAATAAAAGAAAATTCACTGAGTTTCTTTTCTGGTCCTTATATTTCTTTCTTGATTATAACTAAAAATAATAGGAAGTGAATTTCTTTAGTTATTCACCAGGGATAAAATATGCTACGTAAGCATGCAATGACTTCTTGTCAATACTTAAAAACAAAGATTTTCCATTTAAAATATCTTGATTTGGGGCTGGGGAGATAGCTCCAAAGCACAAGGAGTGATCCCTGAGCACAGAGCCAAGAGTAAGCCCTGAGCATCTCTGGTTGTCTCCCAAACTCCACCGTCCTCCCCCTACCAAAAAAATAAAAATAAAGAAATTCAGGATGCTCGACCTGTGGAGACAACTCTGCCGGGCCAGAGCCGGTACCAAATGAACTGAGATTTTTGTTGTTCCTCCAAGCACTGTCTTTGTCTCTGACTTTTGTCAGGCTATTCCACAACAGAACGACCCCTCAACATGCTTAGTTAGAGTAGGCCCTCAGCACTGCCAGTGTGGTTCAAAAAATGAAATAACGAAGATCTTGGTTTGTTGACTCTTTTGAAAAAAAATCAGGAAATATGGCTATTGTGGGTCAGAATTTCTTACAGGCAGCTATCAGACTGGGGCTGGAATGATAGCATAGCGGGTAGGGCATTTTCCTTGCACACAGCCAACCCGGGTTCGATTCCCAGCATCCCATATGGCCCCCCAAGCACTGCCAGGGGTAATTTCTGAGTGCATGAGCCAGGAGTAACATCTGTGCATTGCTGGGTGTGACCCAAAAGCCAAAATTAAAAAGGCAGTTGTCAGATTTCGGACATTCACCATAATTTTACCTGGCCTGATGCACTTATTTACATAAACTTAGGCTCTTGGTGTAGATCTCCCTGCTCTACAGCCCAGACTGCCTCTCAGAAATCAATTAAACTCTGGTTTTTAAAATTGTGACCCATGTAATTTTTTAAAGGTTTGTTTTAAAATAAATGTTTTGTTTTGTTTTTGGTTCACACCTGGTGGTGCTCAGGCTTACTCCTGGCTCTACACTCAGGGATCACTCTGATGTTGGTGGGTCCCACTGGTGACTTATGTGAAGCGGGGAGAAGACAGATGGTCACTTTCTCTCCTTTCTTCTCTGCCACCCGGGATCCAGGGTTACTGGGTTCTTGTCTCACCTCTCAGCAAAGAATTTCAGGAGTAGACAAGCAGTGAAGTAAAGCAGATTTTAATTGGAGGTTTTTTGAAGGAGAAGAGAGGGAGAAAGTGGGAGAGTAACGCACCCAAGGTAGAGTAAGGTCTTCCCCAAAGATGGAGAAGCCCTTCATGGACTTTACAACTAGCTTTAATATGCATATTCTTAGAGCTGCCTTAGTTTGGAGTTTTCTGACAGAGGTGGAGGTTGATCAGGTATTGTACTAAAGGAACAGTTTTGAAGTTCCTGGTGAATCTCTTTCAAGTCCTTAATCGTGTTTTTATCTCTGCTGAAGTTGTCATCTCTGTAGGGGTACAGCCTCCTTAGGGTCTGTTAAGGACTGATGCCAGGTGGGGTCTTACCAGGCCTTGTTTTCTGCAAGGTCCGATTTTGCAACTTTTAGGCAACTTCTCAGGAAAGTTTCTGCCATTGCGTTGGGAAGGGGCCTTCCCTATCTGCCTGCCCGCCTCCATCAACTCCTGGTAGGGCTTAGGGGACCATATAGGGAGCTGGGATATAAGCAAACACTCTATCCACTGGAATCACTCTAGCCCCTAGAACCCTAGAATAAATTTCTTTTTATTTATTTTCAGTAATTGTTTGATATGTATACATATTTTTGTATGCCTGTGTGTCAAGGGTCATATAAAAATTTATCAGGGAAAAAGGGGGTTGCAAGCAAAAGAAGTTTTAAGTCCTGGGGGGGCCTGAGAGAGTACAGGAATAGAACACTTGACTTGCATGGCACCACATATGATCCTTGGATATAGAGCCAGGAAGCCAGGAGTAAACCCTGAGCATGGTGTGGTTCCTCCCATCCCATGCAATAAAAAAGTAATGTTTAATTCCTGAGCTGGAGAATGACAATATCTTGAGTATGGTTCTTTCCTTGCCCTGCCCTGTCCCTTCCTTTACCAAAAAGATATGAAGGTACACCCATGTTTCATTTATTTACTTAGCAAAATGTGCTTCATTCCTTAATTCACTCCTATCAACTGCTTGTTTGTATGCCAAACTCTGGAGCGACAATTGAGAATGGGAAATGGTTTCTTTCCTCAAAGAGCTTTTGGTCTTCTTAAGAAGATGGCCCTTTGAATCCAAGCAATTAACTAAAAGACAGTATGCAGGGACCCAGGACTTGGCTCAAAGGGCTAGAGCACATTACTTGGGGGAGCCAAGAGTCTGACTCCCCAGCGGCATCAAGAGTAGCCCCAAGCATAGCCCAAGCACCATTGAATATGCCTGCCCCCCAAAGTAAACAAACCAGAAAGTGTCGCGCCGCTTTGACCATCGAAGAAACACGCAACTCGGAGATCCTTCTTGCCGAGATTTATTCAGGGACTTTCCATGAAACGGGAAGAAGGGGAACGGGAACGAGGAGGAGGAACGAGGGAGAACCTAAGGGGGAACCCAGGGAACTCCCTAGCTAGGCAGCTTTCCCCCCTTATATACTTCTCCCTTCTAGTTTGCCCCCAACTGTCTGCAGCTGATAAACTAGCCACAACTTGTGGGAGTGACAAGACATCCTGATTCCCCATCAGGTGTTGTTCACGAAGCACGGTGCAACCAACAAGAAACAGGTGATCACAAAGCACGGTCAGTGGAGGCTCTCCACAAGAAAGAATGTGTAATAATGAACTCCTGAATATTATATTGCAATTCTATATTCTGCCATGCAGGCGCGACACTCTGGGTAGCTTGCTGGGCTCACTGAGAGGGGTGGAGGAATTGAACACGGGTCAGCCGTGTGTAAGGCGAACACCCAAGGGGAGCGCCCTACCACTGTGCTATCGCTCCAGCCCCGCACAGCAGAGCCTGGCAAGCTACCCGTGGTGTATCCGTTAAATCAAAAACAGTAACAATAAGTCTCACAATAAGACGTTACTGGTTCCTGCTCGAGCAAATTGATGAGAACGGGATGACAGTGACAGTGACAGTAATTCAATATTATTTCAGACTTCAAAAAAATGTGGAACAGGGGCTAAAAAGTTAATACCTCTGAGGGTAGACACTTGCCTTGCACACTACTGATGTGAGTTCGACCCCTTGTGCCCCATATGATCTCTGAGCTTGGCCAGGAGTGATCCCTGAGCACAGAGTCAGGAGTCAGCCATGAGCACAGCCAGGTGTGGGCCTAAAGCAAAGAACAACAAAATACGGAACAGAGGAAGGCTATGAAGGGGTGGGGGGAAATCATGGAAGGCAAGGAGGGAAGAGGTGGGTGGGTGTCTGATTAATATGACTAAGATGATATAGAGACAGAAAAGGGTGGAAATCCCCACCCTACATGATTACTAACTTACTTTACTTTAATGAACCTTAGTTTCCTCATTCTTTGAAAGAGCGTAATTATATTTACCTTTTGGGTTCTTTTAAACAGTCATGAATTTTATCTAGCAATGATTCACTGGGCTCTAGGAACAAAATGGTTTAGAAAAGCAGATATGGAACCTGATCTGCCAACTGGTAATTAATTTTTATAATTGATTTTTCTTAAAAAATTGACCTTGAATTTAATTTTTCCAGTTTTATTGAAATAACCAGTATATAATAGTGGTATTAAAGAGAGTATAATAGCTGCACTAAGTAAAATTTGGGGTTGGAGAATTGGCACAGAGGATAGAGTGCTTCCCTGCACCCATCTGAACTTAACTGGACCCTTGACACATTTGGCCACCTTGAGCCCCGCCAGGAGCCATCCCTGAGTGTAGAACCAGGAGTAAGCCTTGAGCACAGCCCGGTGCAGCCTAATAATAAACCAATGAATAAATAAAATAGAAGAAGCTGAGTGAAGGGAACGCATCTGAACTGAGCGCTGAAGATTGTGTAGACAGACATTATCTATCTGTTTGAAAGAAATTGGCAGTGAAACGACCAGGAGAGTTTGTAGAATCCCAGGTGTCTAGGTGTCTTGCTCATGGGATCCACTCAGGTCAAAATCATTAGTAGCTTATTATTCCACTTGCTCATAACTGCTGAATGAGGTACTCACATGCTCTCATTGTCCCTTTTCCTCAGAAAGGTGGGGCAAAAGGAGAGAGCCAGTCAAAATTGTTTTATCTTATTTTATTTTAATTGAATCACTGTGAGATAGATTTACACCGTTAGAGTTGACAGACTGTTACAAAGTTGTTCATGATTGGGTTGCAGTTAGACAATGTTCCAACCCGTCCCTTCACCACTGTACATTTCCCACCACCAGTGTCCCCCGTTCCCTCCTTCCGCCCCTCCCCTGCTCCCTGCCCGCCTCTAGCAGATTTCTAGGCCAGAGTCACTATTTTATTGGATAGCAGTTGATAGTAGTCTATAAATCGAGTCAATAAATTCAACAGACAATAAATGTAAGAAATTGCGGGCGAGGAAGTAACTGTCTTTTTTTTTTAAATTTATTATTATGTTTTGGCTTTTGGGGGTCACACTTGGCGATGCTCAGGGGTTACTTCCTGGCATTGCTGCGGGGGGCGGGGGCCGAGGGCATAAGTGATGCCAGGGATTGAATCCGGAGGGGCCGCGTGCAAGGCAAATGCCTTTGTAAGGCAAATGCCCTTCTCGCTATATTATCGCTCCAGGAAACAATTTTGTCTTGAAGCAAGGAAAGGAACTGCATTTAAAAGAAAAAAAAAAAATCGAACGCCGTGCTGAGAATGAGCCCCGTTCGGTTGGCACGCGGGCGCGCGCTGCCTGCGTAACTAGGTCAGATGACGGATGACCCCCGCCGCCACACGCCGCTCGGCTCCCCAGCCCGGAGAGGGGCCGGATCACTTCTTAGCGGAGTTATTTGTGAGATGCGGGGAAGGTCGACGTGCACGCGCACGTGGCACTCTCTGCCGGAGGTCCGGGGACTTTCCCCTGGGCGAAGGGAGTAGGAACAGAGTCCTCCGTTTGTAGCCCAGGCAACAGGCCTTCAGCACGGACCAACTTCTGACTCGAAGTCGTAGGCCTTTTATAGGGCTGCAAAAATATTCCCTTTTACATTAGGGTGATAAATTGTAGCCCCTTTTTTTTTAACTGTTTCCAATAATTACAAAATCACCACACTTAGTACCGGCGTCTCCTATAGGAATTTGTCTTATAAAATGTTCAAAAATGGTAAATGAGTTTGACTTAGGAGCGAAGGTCCAGCAGCCGTATGCAAATAATCAGGTCCCACCCTGACGCTTAATAGACCTGTCTCTCCTGGGAGGAGCCAGCGGAAGTGGGCGTGTCCACGCATGCGCGCCGGGCGGCGGAAGTCGGCGGTGGGCGATGGAGAGCGGGCGGGCATTCGCGGGGGTGCTGGGTTTGCAGCTGCTGCTGCTGCTGGTGTCCCCGCTGCCCCAGGTCCTGGCCGACAGCGCCAGCTCCGAGCGCCGGGGACACGCAGGTACCAAGCAGGGCTGCGAGTGGGAGGCCGGGAAGGCCCCCGGGCCCCGGGCCCCAGGTTCTACTTACCTGCCTGTCTGCCTTTTCCTTAGGGGACGCTGCCCAGCTCGGCCCCGGGAGCTCGGGATCCCGGCGTCCGCCTCTCCAGGAGCAGCGCGAGCGGGCCCGGGCCGGGGCGCTGCCGTGGGGGGCGCTGTACACCGCGGCTGTGGTGGCTTTTGTGCTGTACAAGTGTCTGCAGGTGCGGGCCGACCCGGGGTGGGGTGGCGGGGGCGTGGGCGTCCCCGGGGCTGGACCGATGCCAGGACGGTAGTTTCCCATCCACACCCATCCCCCTCGAAATTTCCTGGAGTACCCGGCGGGGATCACGATGCGAAGGGCACGTGGTCAGCTGTAAACAAATACCGATCGTCACATTTGATCCTTCCAGCCGTCCAGCGAAGATGCTTGTCTCCCGCTCAGGGTCCCCCAAAGCAAGTGATTGGTGGGACTGGGATTCGAACCAGCGTATCTCGAGTGTGGCCTATAGACTGGCAGAAAGGTGATTGATTGCTGGTGAGATTCCAGCCCTGGGCCCATCGGTGTGTGGCTGTTGGTCAGAGATTCAGGGTTCTAGGGCTAAGGGAGGCTCGAGTAGTTCTTGGAAAGGAGGGGACCTTGGAATGGGAACTGACACTCGAGTCGGTTGAAACTGGGATGTGAGGGGAGGGGGAAACAGTAATGCCTCCCAGGGTCCAGCCTCAGTGAGTTTCACTGATGCCAATAAATAAACGGCTGAACCAGTTCACAGAAATAAAGAGTCAGGGACCCAGATCCCAAACAGGCGTGACTGCCGAGGCTGAGAAACTTGAGTATTTTTACCCCTTGTGCTGGGGGTCAAATTCAGGAGGGCCTTATAATGTGGAAGTTTGTACCACTCATATCCCTTGTGAAACGGAATTTAATGATTAAGCGATTTGTTTTGTTTTGGGGCCACACTCAGCGATGCTCAGAGGTTACTCCTGGCTCTGCACTCAGGAATTATTCCTGGTGGTGCTAGGGGAACCAGTATGGGATACCCGGGGCCTATCCTGGTCCACCATGTGCAAGGCAAGTGCTCTACCTGCTGTACTAGCTATGGCCCCAAGGGTTGTTATTTTTTAAGTTGAATTTTGAAGTAATTCAAATTTTTGACTTTTTTATTTATAAAGTGATTTATTATGTTTATATTGCTAAATTATCACAACAAGCCAAGTTAATATTTCACTGGTTACTTTTTTCTTCAAAAAGTAGTACTTGGGGCTGGCGCGATAGCACAGCGGGTAGGGCGTTTGCCTTGCACGCAGCGGACCCGGGTTCGATCCCCGGCATCCCACACACACACACAAAAAAGTAGTATTTGAAATTAGTCACTGTTGTACATGACATTTTTGTCACATATTAGGAGTTTGTACCTTTTTCTTTTTTTTTTTTTTTTGCTTTTTGGGTCTCACCTGGCCATGCACAGGGATTACTCCTGGCTGTGCACTCAGGAACCACCCCTGGCAGTGCTCAGGGGACTATATGGGATGCTGGGATTCAAACCCGGGTCGGCTGCGTGCAAGGCAAACGCCCTCCCCGCTGTGCTATCACTCCAGCCCCGGTAGTTTGTACCTTTTGACACCCTTCACCCAACTCCATCGTCTCTGTGAGGTAGGGCGTGATTGTTTTTAAGATTTCATTTATATAAATGAGGTAATTTGGTATTTATCATTATTTCACTTAGCAGAATGCCTTCAAGATCCATTACAAGTGGTGCATTTCTCTTTTTTGTCGAATACCATACTATGCATACATTGCCTTTATCCATCCATAACTGGATATTTAAGTTGTTTTAATAACTTCAAATCTTTTTTTTTAATAACTTCAACTCTTGAAATTATTAAGCAGTTTAAAGAAGCATAACTTAGTAGTTCAACTAGTAGCAGATTATCGAAGTTCATATTCACAGACTAATAAAGCTTAGCTGTATGGTGAGATGTGACTCCCCACATGACAACCCATTTCCTTAATCAGTAGCAGAAACAATCTGTTCTGCTTTTTGTCTGTATTGTTTTGGGGCCGTATGTGCCGCTGCACAAGGGCTACTTTCAGGTGGGGAGGAGGCAACACCGAGTGATGGTCAGGGATTACTCTTAGCTCTGCACTTGGGAATCACTCCTGGCAGGGTTTGGGGGGCCATTTTGGAGTTCCCGGGGATCAAACCCAGGTTGTATAAAAGGCAAGTACCCTGCCCACTGTACTATCTCTCTGGATCCTCAAAGACTATACTTCTGGCATGATGCTCAGGCGACCACGTGGTGCTGGGAATAGAATCCAGGCCTCCCACATGCAAACCCTGTGCTCCAGCCTTTTGAGTCATCTCCCCTGCCTGAGAATATCGTGTTTTATCTCCTGAGCAGAACACTCCTGGAGAATCAGAATTTCCTTTTGAGCACTGCTTTATGAGACCTACATGCTCATGAAAGCAACCACAGAAGACTGTCAAATAATCACTGAAGGATGTCCAGTGTTACACAGAGATGACATGGAGAAGGGGAACAGGGTGGAGATGTAAAATCTAGTCTTCAAGTTTTTGAGGTGCTGTTGTGTTGGAAAGACAGGATGTAGGAAGACTGATCAGCACGATGGGAAGAAGAGGTGTTTTTAGCTTTATTTGCAGGGCTATTTTTAGCTTTGCATAAAAGATACTGGATTTTATTTTTCCTTGTGATTTCAGGCCAGCTGGGTAGTGCTCAGGGCTTACTCCTGGCTCTGTGCTCACAGATCTCTCCTGGCGGGGCTCACAGGACTGTAACTAGTGTCGGGGACCAAACCTGGATTGGGCACGGGCCAACCAGCAAGACAAGGGCCCTAGTGCTGCAGTGCTATTTATTTTTCCAGTCCCCATCAACCAGCTCTATAGCAAATCAACAAGTTGCTCCTTCCTGGTGGTGGTAGTAGGTGCATTAACAGATCATGGTGCAGGGGGATACCAAGTGTCACTGCAGGTCCATGGGGAGGAGCTGGACCGGATGTGATTGTGACTCTCAGCAGTCAGATACAACTGTCTTTTCTCCCTCCAACTGCCCTCCCTTCTCTGGGGGAGACAGAAGAGCTGGAGAAAGTGGTTGTTGCAGCCGCCCCTTTCCTTCTTCCACAGCAGGGCAAGGATGAGGCTGCCTTGCTCCAGGAGGAGGCGAGCAGGAAGAAGTCATTCCAGTCAGGTGGGTTTTGTAGCCACCTGAGCTCGCTTGGTGGGGCTCCAGGGGTCTGCAGAAGGCTAAGACTCCTTTGCTGTCTTTTCCTGCCTTCTCCCCAGACCAAGAGCTGGTCCAGCTCACACAGCAGCTGGCCCAGACAGAGCAACACCTGAATAATCTGATGGCCCAGCTGGACCCCCTGTTTGATCGGTAAGGAAGGCAGTGACTCGGGTCAGGAATTTGTGCCAGGCGGGAGAGGAGGGGGCAGAGACCCGTCCATCCCTGAGTGGACGTTTCTGCAGTGTGACCACGCTGGCCGGGGCTCAGAAGGAGCTGCTGGACCTGAAGCTTCAGACCATCCACCGGCTCCTCGGAGAGAGCAAGCCAAGCCAGGGGGCAGAGGTCACAGGAACAGGTAAAGGGGATGGGGGGCAGGAGTCTGGCAGACAGTCCCTCTAGCTCTGCAACTGGACAGTGTCTATCGCTTCCCCCCCACGCCCCCACCTCTCAACAGAGCCCAGCCCCCCCTTTCCTGGGGACTTGGAAGTAGACGAGGCTGAGGAGACTGGTGACTGTCATGCCTGGGAAGAGCCCCTGAACTGGAGCCCAGAGATGAGGAACCTCACTGCCCCGTGCCACACGGAACAGGGTTTGAGAAGAAGATGCAGCCAGGCTGCCGTGAGGGGCCCCAGCCGCAGCCCCTGCGGGGAAGGTGGGGTTAGAGCGGAAGGTTTAGTAAAACAAAGTCTGTTCTCGTGACTGGAATCTCCTGTCTGCTTTCCCCCATTCCAGCTGGTCACACAGACCCATACTAGGTGCCTCAGAACCAGCGGGCCTGCTGGAAGAGCTTCCCTTATTAGGACAGAAAGGAGAAGGGCGTCCTGCGCCAACACTGAGGGACAGAACGAGCCTGCTTTGGTTTTTGCAGGGGCTTTGGTTTCTCTGGTGAGGCCTCACGTCGGCCTTCAGGGCATAAGAATCTCTTCACTGAGCTGAGATAGAAAGGCCTTAGTGGGGGGTTGGGGAGGAGAAATAAAGCACCAACTTTATTAAATACAATCCAGTGGGGGAATAAATCATAAAAACAACAACACAACCTAAAAATAGCCGCGTTTGCAAAGCTGCAACCTTGAGAACTCTGGTCCCACCCTCGGCTCTGCTGCACGGCTGGTGCAGTTGGGTCTGCGCTGGTTCCTCATTCAGAAGAGTCGGCCGGACGGCCCGCAGGGGCTCAGTCCCAGGCAAACACAGGACGACCCTTTCTCAGACCCCGAGGAGTTCTGTTCTTGTTATTTTAATACTGAAGTTTGCTTGGCGCTCCTGACCCTGACCTATCCCGAGTAACCTGGACTCCGGAATTTAGGAAATGCCTCTAGTTCTTCTGGCTGCTGTGGAGGGAAGACAGTTCACACAGTCACCCAGGGCTGGGTACATGCTGGCTAATACAGCCTGCCCTGCACGCAGCCAACCCGGGTTCAATCCCTAGCATCCCATATGGTACCCACACCCCTATACACACCCCGAAAAAAGGAAAGCACTAACTAGAGCACAACTCCCAGCTGTAGGGTGTGACCCCTTCTCCCACCCCTGACCAAAAAGAATTCTCCCACAGGGTAGGGGTGGACTCAGACGCAGGACATGAGACAGACCCAAGTGCAGAGTCCAGCTCCAGTTTACCTGATGGCTAGAGTCAGGCTGTGGTGCCAGCGCTGCAGCTCCTCCCGGTCCGTGGACATGAGCAGCAGCTTCTCGTGGGGAAAGGACAGCTGGGGAGAGAGGACCCCTGAGTGCACAGCTCGGCAAGGTGCACACTCGCGCTGAGAGCCTTGCGATTTCCATGGAGCCGGATCAGGGCTGAGGCGGGAACACAGGACTGTGAACCCCAAGCCCCCGTTCTCCAAACCACCCAAACAGCTTAGCTCTCAGGGGTCTGTGCCGGCCTCTCCGCCCTTGCCTGACCTCCGCCTCTTACTTACACTGAGTAAGCCTCCACAGGGCCCCTCTGAGTGGCCGAAGACCCTTTGGAGTTGACACTGGGCCATGGGGTAGAGCGCCCGGCAGGCGAAGGTGCCACTCTGCAGCAGGTGCAACGGGGGGCGAGGTTTGGCCATGAGGAGCACGTCAGAGAAGAGGAAAAACATGCGGGGCCGAGGCTCTCCCCGAGGGGGCACCACCAACAGCCAGCCCTGCCGGAGGAACCAGCGACCTGTGGGACAGGTGAGCAGTTAGCCGGGGGCAGCTCCATCGTCACAGGAAGCTGCCGAAACCAAGGGGTGCAGGCTCGCGGGGCAGAGGAAACTGGCAAGGAAGTGGCAACCTACCTGCAGTCAGTCCCTTGGCCCGGCGGCCACAGAGCAGAGCCTGGACACGTCGGAGGTGCTGGTCATTCTTGTGTGTCTGCCCAATGGCGTGGACTCTCTGGACCGTCTCACTCAGCAGCCTGGCAGCCCCTGGAACATACGCCCGCCCCGCCCACTCCCATGTGACTCAGGTAACCCCAGAGAGAGGCTCTTCTGGCGGAGACCAGGGATCAACCTCAGGGCCTCACACAGGCAAAGCACGCGCTCAACCACGGAGCTACATCCCCGCTGCATAAATTCTGGGTACAGGAGGGGTGACAGGGATTCTGTACATGTCAGTGTATCCATGGATGACAGGCAGGGCAGATAGGACGAGAGGCGTGGACACAGGAGAGTGGGGGAGGGGCAGGAACATACGCGTGAGCTGTTGGTGGTCAGGGCTGTTGGGACTTGTATTTTCAGCCAAAGCAACAACAAGATTTTCATACCTAGAACCAAACAGTAGGAAGAGGGTTGGGCCAAAAGCCCCTCTGCCTGCCGCACCGATCGCCCCCCACACGGCCAGTAACGTCCTGCTTCTGCTATGGGGGCTCTTCCCTCTCATCTGGTCCTCACACACGGTCCTCTTCCATCCCACACTGTACATGCAGGCCACACACCACAGCGCCGGAGGCTGGAGCCCATGGCACAGGTGAACCCACAGCTGCAGGATGCTGCCTGGCTCCAGCCTTAACTCACCTCAGGGCAGTGCACCTCCCCTTGTAACCAACTCAACAAAGTATCTTAACACTCTCCAGATACTGTGGCAACAGTCCGATACAGGCCCCCTGGTTTCAATGTAGAGCTCCACCCACCCAGCTAAGGGGCCCAGGACATTCCTTTACTCTTGCAGAGGGTGTTAGGAGCAACGTGTTCCCCGAGAGAAGCTCTGGGATAGACCTCATGGTGCCCCCAGAACTGAGGGCCAAAGTCAGAGACCCGGGAAGTCTGAGGCCGATTCACTTACTGCTGGAGCCTTTGCAGAGGCAGAGGGAGCAGGTCCTGGAGCTGAAGGCCCCCAAACTCAGGGCGGCCTTCCTGAAGTCGTACGAACCTCCGGAAGCGTTTGCTTTTCTTGAGTTGTTCCTAGGGTGAGGCAGGAGAGGCAGGCTGCAGGGCGAGAAACCACTCCTCGGATTGTATTCATCTGGGAACAAGTCCTAGCCCCCGCCGGGCCAGGGAGAGCAGCTCATCCTCTACAAAGGGTCCCAGAGGGGTTCCGTAACCACCACAACAGTGTGACAGAATTGTGGGTCTCCCCAGGAAGAGGAAATGTGAGGGGCAAGAGGTGACTGACTTGAGGGCGTCTTCAGGTTACCTGCAAGGTGGTCTGGGACCTCTCTGCGTTGGCAGCAAACTGGGTGTAGAGCTCTAGGTGGGGGCAGAAGCTCTCCAGGCCGGGACCCCAGTGCCCTTCTTCCAGGTAGGGAAGCAGTTCTCTGCGTGGGGGAGGATAATAAAAGAGCAGCCCAGGCGCCAAGCCCCTCGCTTAACTCTCACAGTCTTGCCCGGGAGGCAGACTTATGGGCCCATTGCACAGAGAGCGAACTGAGGCACCAGCCCAAGTGTTAGACCTGAGCCCTTCGACTGAGCAGCTGGTACCGCAGAAGTCTGCGCGCGCCCCCCCCCCATGCCCCCACGCCCTTCCCCCTCCTCTTCCACTCACAAGCTGGCGCGGTAAATGTGCTCCCAGGGGCCAAACAGGGCCTGGCGCTCAGGAGGTCTCAGGGTGCCCTTGGCTCTCAGAATGGCCACGAAGTACTACGGGAGGAGAAATACTGGCATACAGTCTGGAGGAAGAGGAGACTAGCGCGCGGGTGTAGCCAGAGGGGAGACCTCAGCCCAGACAACCCTGTGTGCAAACGGGCAGACGGAAGCCTCCTCCCTCTCCCCCCCCCCCGCCCCGGGCCCCCGAAACTGGGTCACCGACGTCCCACACCCCGGGGCCCCACCCCTCGGGAAGGCGGGCCAAGCTCGTACCGTGGCCACCAGCCCCAGCTGCTCCTGGTAGCGCCGCTCGGTCTCCAGCAGCTCCCGGGCCGTGCAGGCGCGTTTGCGCTCCCAGCGGGCGCGCTGCTCTTGCACCGGGCACCGTGCGCCGGGGGCCGGGCTCGCCATGCCGGGGCCGACGGCTGCACACCGCCGGCCGCAGCCCGCCGCACTTTCAAATCCCAACCGCTGCGGGGGCGGAGCCGCGGCCGGGGAGGGAAGGGAAGGGGAGCGCGCCCCCTGGCGTCGGGAGGCTGAGCGCCGCCGGGACCCCGACCGCGTCGGGGCTCCTTCGCCGTGGCCGTGCCCCACCGCCAGGGCGGCGCTGCGGGCGCGCAGATCCCGCAGATCCCGCAGATCCCGCAGATCCCGCAGGTCCGCGCGCGGAGCGGAAGGGGGAGCCGCAGCCTGGACTTTGAGTCAGAAGAGCGGGTGCAGACACTGGTCCTCATTGCACCCTCCTGTCGCATTGGAAAGCTGGCAATCAGCTCATCAGTCGCACTGGGTCAAGCCAGGCTTTACGTTCCTGTTCTGTCCGATTATTCAGTGCAAGAAATATTCAGGTGTCAGAAGCTTTGAAATTGGGTGCCAGAGAGGTAATATCAGCAGGGAGCACTCTTGCCTTGCACGCAGGTGTCCCGGGTTTGAGCTCCAGAGCCCTGCCAGGATTAAGCTGGGAGCACAGCTGGGTGTGGCCCAACTCTTACCTCTCCCCTCCCCTCCCAGAAGTCTTTTGAATTCCCTGCCAAAAGTTTACAGATTTTAAGTTAATTACTTGTTTTCTTGCTTCATACTGATCTAAAAGGTTAAAAACTATTGTGATGGCCCAGAATCGCTCTAATTCTAAATAAAGGCAAAAGTTCGCACTTGGTTAGTCTGCACGACCTAGTCAAAGAGAAAACGTACCAGGATTTTCTTACCTAAGTCTTTTGAAAAGTTGTAGCCAGAGGGTAGATTGGAAGTGCGTCTTGTCTGCTTTTATGAGAAATCTCACGTGCCTTATCCTAGCAATTCTACTTCTAAGAAGGCTTTCTTGGGGCCAAAGGGATAGCACAACCAGTAGGCACTTGCCTTTCACGTAGACCTGAGTTTGGTCTGTGGCGTCAGCACCACCAGGATTAAGCCCTGAACACCACTGGATGTGACAGAAAAACAAAACGCATTATTTATGGGAATGTGGACAGAAAGATATGCATCAGGATGTGTGGAAAAATCTTTTTTTCTTCAAAATGAGTTTATAATAGTTTTACAAACATCTCCTTCCATGATTCTACATAGATCTGTTAGCAAATTCTATCTTTTTACACATAAACATCAATTCTTTTATTAATCATTTTATTGGGCTGGAGCACAGTGAGTAGGGCATTTGCCTTGTACGTAGCCCACCCAGGTTTGATTCCTCTGCCCCTCTCCGAGAGCCCGGCAAGCTACGGAGAGTAGCTTGCCCACCTGCAGAGCCTGGCAAGCTACCTGTGGCATATCTAATATGCCAAAAACAGTAACAACAAGTCTCACAATGGAGAGGTTACTGGTGCCTGGTCGAGCAAATCTATGAGCAACGGGATAACAGTGATACAGTGAATCATCTTATTAGTGTAGTGACCAACTGGACTCTCTCTTAGCTTGAGAACAGAGATAAACCTAATGTTTGCTGTTAACTTGCCATCATGTTAAGTGTATTCAAAATTATGAGTAAATTTATTTTTATTTTAATTTTATTTTTTTAACTTTTTAATTGAATAACAGTGAGATAGACCCTTACAAAGCTGTTATGATTGGATTTCAGTCATACAGTATATGTGGGAGAATATTAACATGAAACTGTGCTCCATATAGTCTTTTAAACAATGTACCTGAAAACAAACAAAACATAAAACACTGAAATCACCCAAATGACCAGAGGCAGAGAAATGGCTAGGAAATTATCTTCCTCCAACAGAAAAAAAAATGGTGATCATTTGAAGAAATCATATGGACACATTAAAAATAATAGTTTCAAAAGATTTCAATGTGGGGAAATTCACATTGTATATGAGGGTGAAAATCATACTACAAAGTTCTTACACTATGATCTCATTTAGGTATAATATACATGACTCAAAGGATAGATAATCAAAAGGTAACTGTGGTCTTTTATCTCTGGTTGATGGGATTGAATTGAACTCATTCAACAAATATTTGCTAAGCTCCTAATCTGTGCCAGGCACTGGATCCTTAAGGCTTAAATGGGTGAATGGAAAAATTAGGGTAATTAAAATTCTTACACTTTCAAAAAAAAATTCTTACACTTTCCTGCCATTTCTAAGTTTTCTGCATTGGTTATGTATGCATCATTTTGTAATTAGAAAAATAATGCCCTAAAACCCCCAAATGGTAGATAGAACCTTGAACTCTGTTGCTGTCACTATGGACTCCTAGAAATCCAGGTCCCAAGCCAAGAACCCCAATACTGTGTCAGAGTTCTCTGACTCACTGACATGCTAAGAATTCCGAGAAAGGAGAAATGCTGGACTTAGGGAAGAAACATCTTGAAGAACCTGATGAAGGAAAGAGTGTGGGTCAGACTGTATGGACCTTGGGTTCAGGTTCCTAGGAAATTGACACTGACTGGTGACACCATCTCAAGTGGATCCGGGACAGTGTGCATGCAGAACCCGAATGGAAGGGGCAACAGCATCATAGGAACAGGCATCTCCTTGCATCCTGTGGATGGAACTGAGCATAGCACCCAGGGGACCATTGGGTATGTTTAAGTACTCACCACTATTTACTTGGGAGTGGGTGGAACAGCCCACTGTGAGCTCAGCAGGAGGGAATCACTCAATTCTGGAGAAAAGAGAGGTCAAGCAGGACACTTGGAGACAGCTGATTCCCAGGGGATTAAGTGTCCCATAGAACAGAAGTCAGGGTACCATATTCTACTTGGAACACGTGCCAACTCTCCCCCCAGTGCCAAAGACCGGAGGAGCTGGGGGAGGAGTCAGAAGGTAACAACCAGGCCATTCATGAGTTAGCCTCAACCTCCACCTTCCACTGACCAGAGGCTGGAGAAGCCTCAGGGGCTCTGAGCAACCATCAGCAGTCATTCCACACATGGTCCTGTGCTAGTTAGGGAGATGGATAAAATGTACGAGCATGGACACATCCATGCCAGTGATGGACAAAAGACCACCTTTAAATCTTTCTGCAGGCTGATTGCCCAGTATGGCAGACATAGCAAGGGAGGTGGATGTCACAAGGGAAATACTGGCTTTTCTGCAGGCAGGAGTGAAGGGAACTGACTGTCCAGGAGCCCTCCTGGAGTCCTGCTGTAGTTCCTTCTTCTCAGAGAAAGTGACAGGTGAACTGAGTCCTGAAGGATGAGGAAAACCTAGCTCATCGGGGCTGACAGTGCAGGGAGGGGACAGAGACAGACAGCATGGTAAAAGACTTGAAAGGAAATCCCCATGCACAAAGTACACACAAAGGAAGGTACGCACACTCATGCAGTGCATTCGAGGAATTGCTAGAAGTCCACTAAAACTAGAGCATAGATTGCAAGAGTAATGAGAGTGGAGAAGTAGAGGTCAAACAACACAGGCTATTTACACTAGTAAGATGGATGACGCAAGTAATGGTCAATTCAAAGCAGTTAAACACAACTTATGGCTCACGCAACGGAGAAGCCTAAGAGAGATGCACCTTCCAGTTAACGACCCACAGCAGCGCAGTGATATTCCCATTTCCGCTTTCCACCGACCCACTCTGCCATGGCTTTTTCTTCATTTTAAGATTGTGGGAAGCAAAACAATAAAGGGCCAGGGAGGGGTATAGCTCAGCAGCAGAGCACTAACCTCACCTGTGTGAGGCCCCTTGGTTCCATCCCTGACACTGTAAAACAAAACAAAACAAAACAAAACAAAAAGACCTTTTCCATTGTGGCTCTAAGACAATGTACAACATACAAAATACGGCAGGCCCAGAGCATCCCCCGATGACTGAACTCACCAAGTTTCTGGCTTAGGCTACCGAGTGGAGGTACAGTTACTGAAGAAGGAAGAGGAGGTTTGTGGGAAGGACAAATTCAACAAGGAGCCTGTTGAGCTTGACACGCTTGCGGCACTATCCCTTAGGCAGGTGGTTATGAGGAGCGAGTCCAACCTGCAAATACAAGACTTTGTCTACGACCGGAAACCACAAGAGGGGGTGAAACTGCCCACAGAGTCTGATAGCCGTCTGGGGCAGGAGGCACGTGTGTGTCCAGGACAGACCCATCCTCTCATTCTGTGTTTCTGTTTCAGTTCCAGTATGATTGATGATGTAATGTGTTAAGTGGGTTGCTCCCTCCTTCCTCCCACACTGTAGTCACCCAGTTGTGGGTCATTTCCTCTTCTTCATGGGGTCTGTCTCTCTCCAAAGATATGCTCATGTCTAACCCAGGGAACCCGTGACTGTCGCTTCACTGGACTTAGATGGAGAAAGGTTATTTGCAGATGTGATTATCCTGGTGGATCATGAATTCAATGACAAGTGTTCCTGGTGAGAGACACCCAGTAGAGGGGCCCGCGGGATAGTACAGAGGGTAGGGCGTTTGCCTTGCATGCAACTGACTTAGGAGTCTGGCCTCCCTGAGCCCACCAGGAGTGATCCTTGAGCACAGAACCAGGAGTAAGCCTTGAGCACTGCCAGATGTGGTCCAAAAACAAATAATAATAATAAAAAGACACTTCATGGAGAGATTTAGGGACGAGAAGTTCTTGGGATGTTGGAGGCAGAGACTGAAGTGATGTGTCCACAAGCTGAGTTCCCTGCAGCCACAGGAAGCAAGAGCTCTAAAGGCTTCAGCAGTCCCTGCCAACCTCCTGCAACTGTTCTAGCATCCAAATAATATCCACATGTGACCATTTGTTATAGCAGTCCTAGGAAACTGAGGCAGCTGAGAGCTGACTCAGAAATGTGGGTCAGCCTCAAGGGCCCTGAAGGGCTTTGATCTGACTTTGCAGCTAATCCTTGGCCGGGAAGCAGGAGTTGGGGGCTCCCTTCCCAGCTCACCAGTGAATTGCTCCCTTCTCTACAACACTTGGGGAGACACAGAATTTTCTTGCACAAAGACTTGACCTTAAGCCACCACACAGAGGCCCTGTACCAGGCAGGGGGTGCCCCAGGCAGTCAGTCTTGAGTACACTCTGTTCCACCCTGGGGAGGCTCAGGAAACAAAACTCTGGGAGCTTAAACCTGTTTTAGGGTTTGGCCGACTCCCAGCTGCACAGGCATGATCCAGGGTCAGAGTCTACATTCCCCTCCCAGACCACAGTTGCAGGGAGAGAGAGAGACAGAGACAGAGACAGAGACAGAGACAGACAGAGAGACAGAGACAGAGAGACAGAGAGAGACAGACAGAGAGACAAAGACACGGATACAGAGACACAGACACAGAGACACAGAGAGAGACAGACAGACACAGAGAACAATGGGTAATGGTATTAACAAATTTGGGGGATTGCTTCTCGGCCTTTTGGCTAAGATCAAGTGTAGTAACAAATTTGGTTTTGTTTTTTTTTTTTTTTTGTAGTAACAAATTTGGGGGGAAAAGAAATGGAGGAAGAGTGATGGAGAAAGAGAGCTGCACCAGACCCGGGCTCAGAGGAGAGAGCAGCAGAGACAGAGTGGCACTGGGAAGTATCAAGATGTTGACAAGAAAGCCAAAAAAGGAAAAAGACAGGAAACCTGTGGAGCATTTGGACACAGGCTGCTAAAATAAAGCTGCGTGATCTCCAGGCAGACCGGACTCCAGCTAGTGTGTTGCTCTTCTGTTCTCTGCTCCCCCTGACCTCTTCCACCTCCAGGAGACCAGTGTTACCATGTTGTCTTCTCCAGGTTCAGGCAACTCAGATGTTACCAGGCTACTTCCATGTGTTAGAGTTCAGGCAAAGGGCTCACTGACCACTGTCATGGGGGACTGGACCGAAAGGGAGGAGAGAGAGAGAGAGAGAGAGAGATAGAGAGAGAGAGAGAGAGGGAAACTACCTGACTTGGGGTGGGAAAGTGAGGGAGGGAGGAGGGAAACTGTGGACATTGGTGTTTGGAAATGCACATTGGATGTTGGAACATTGTATGACTGAAACCCAATTGTGAACAACTTTGTAACTGTGTATCTCACTGTGATTCTACTTTTTTTTTTTAAGGTAAAGAGGCCTGGAGCAATAATACAGTGGCATGGTGTGGGGGGGGGACACTTGCCTTGCATACAACCAACCCCAGTTAGATCCCCAGCACCACAGATGTTCCCCCAATCTTCACCAGGAGTGATTTCTGATGAGAGAGCCAGGACTAACACCCTGAGCACCGCCAGGTGTGGCCTCAAACCAAAACACAAAAACAGCAACCGCGATGGGTCGTCTAAAATCATTGCTTGGACATTGTTTCTCAGCACACACACATTGGGTGTATAGTATAATTGCTCTGACAAGGCAGATCATGTGGGGATGGGGTGAACACAAACGTGCTATCTTGCTGCTGGAATGGTTGGGTTTGCATATGCACAGGGCACTGACAATGAGCTCCCTGAACTAGGGAAGTCATCTTGGTCATTTCATTTTTCTCCAGCACAGCAAGCTGATCTGCAGAAAGTGCTCACTGAGGATTGATTCAATCAATTAATGAACCCTGTCCTTATGGAGCTCAAGGCTACTAGGGTAGATAAAGTATCATAAATTGCCCTAATAAGGGTTAATGGGTGGACAGTTATTAATAGAGAGCTGGAAAAGACCAGAAATCTCTTCCAGTGGTGCAGAATTGGTGAGGACTTCCTGGAGGAGGTTGCCTTTGCAGAGTCTAGAATAGCAGGTAGGGCATTTGCCTTGCACGTGACCGACCTGGGTTTGATTCTTCCATCCATCTTGGAGAGCTCGGCAAGCTACTGAGAGTATCCTGCCTGCACGGCAGAGCCTGGCAAGCTACCCGTGGAGTATTCAATATGCCAAAAACAGTAACAACAAGTCTCACAATGGAGACATCACTGGTGCCCACTCGAGCAAATCGATGAACAATGGGACGACAGTGCTCCAGTGCTCCAGTGGGTACTTCAGAGTAAAAGTTATCGAAGGTGTTCAGGTGGGGTCAGGGGCCTTTACTGTGTCAAGCATGACCATGTTAGAGAAGAGAAAATGAAGAGGTGAGAAGAGGCCCCGGGGAGGAGCAAGCAGCCAGGAGCATCTTGGAGCGAAGTGCTGAACAATACTTCAGTGCATTTCATCTCTGCACCTAGACTGGCACGTACTTACTAAATGTTCACCCTAGGCAGAAGCCTCCTGACACAGCCTTCCTGTCTTCTGCTTTGTGCAAGCCAGAGGGGCCAGTTAGATTCGAGCAGCACTGGACAGTAGAGCCTGTTCCTGTTCCATGATGCTTCCCAAGGCTCTAGAGCGGTGCCTGAGGACTGCAAGAGGTTCACTTATGGTTCATTCATGGTGGAGCAGACGAATTGGGAAGCCCGGTCCATTCCTGAGATCCCGTCACTCTCTTCACTGTCTTGTGCGCTCCTCACTTCTCCCCACCGACCCATGCGGCACACCTGCCCTCAACATGGCTTAACATGAGAACTGGACCTGTCATTGGCCTGCTCCATGTATCTGATGCCCTCCCCACCAGGCCCAGAAAAATGTCTATCAATCCACTGTTTTTTTTACTGACTCAGCTACTTCCAGACCCCGATCAATCTGTATATTTCTGTATGACCTTCAGAGTGAAAATCTCCCCTCTAACACACTGGACAGTGGCCTCCACAGGAGGGACAATGTCTTATTCATGTCTGTGCTACTGGTTCGTAGCCTGGTGCCTGACATATGGCTGACTAAACAAATATTTGCTGAAGCGAAGCGTGACTGGCCTTCCACGGTGGCAAGAACTACCTGAACAAAGGTGGTAAAAGGTTTGGGGGAAACAGGACCAGTTTCATTGGACTGGAGGATGAGGGAGGGTAGCAGCAGCTAAGATGGAAAAGTCTTGGGTAAGATTCTGCAGGGACTTGGGCGTCAGTTAGATGGAAATGGGCAGAAGCCAATGGAGGTTCTGAATAGAGGTTACATCTGAGAAATCAATGTAACTGAAATCCATCAGAGTCATTCTCATACGTATGTTTCTCATTCATACTCAAATTCACCTCTCAATTACTCATCCAGGCCCCGTTCTTCCAGCAGCTTGTCCTACCGGCTTTATGCAGCTGGGCCAAGGATGTATATATAGACTCCCCTCTTAGGCAGAAGCTGGGGGGCCCCAGATGCCTGTCTTTCCCTTCCCTGCCTGGGGCTGGGAAACAGGCCAGGGTTAGCTGACGTTGGCTGGTGAGCAGCGGGGAGGTGCCAGGGAAAGCCCATATAGTGCCAGGTGGTGCTGTGGTTCCAGGCTGAGCCCATGACCCCGATAACCTTGTGCCTGCGCATATATATAACAGCCCCTCACCCCACCCCCTCTAAGCTTTAGGTCAAGTTGGGGGGGGTGGCCAGCAGCACCATGGGACTTTGGCTTCATTTCTACAAAAGGGCACTCTGAGTCAGCCTGCTCCCCTCCAGGCTTGCTCCTCCCCCACCCAGCTCCAGTTTCCAATGCACGTACAGCCCGTACACACCCCAATGCACCGTGTCTCGGGACACCCCACAGTCAGCCGCATGGCTTCCCGGTGTCCCAGGCTCTGGATCCCTCTGTTGATCCCGGCCCCAGGCCCTGCACTGCAACTGCTTCTGTTACTGCTGCTCCGGGGCCTGCCCCAGACCCAGGGGGCTCCCCCCATGACAGGAGACCCCTCTGGAGAAGAGCCCCTGAGTAAGGAGGACCTGCACAATGAAGAGGCACTGCCCGGAGCAGAAGGTTCACCGGGAGAAGAGCATGTTCTAGTAGAGGATCTCCTGACTCCTGAGGCTCCCCAGGACCCCCCAAATAATGCCCACGAGAATCACAAAGGTAAGTGGCTCTCAGGCCTGGAAATCTGGGTTCCGGGAAGTTCAGGCTCTTCTCATTCAAACCCTGGGGTGATTCGGGATCCTGCGACTGACATCAGCCTCCCCTGCTTTCTTTGCAGAGCAGGGGGGTTTGGAGGGCAGAGGAAGGGCACAGAGGGAGAGGTGAACAGGAACAGATGGGCACTCACAGAGGAGGTGACCGGAGGAAAAGGTGCAAAGCGTGGAAAGTGGAAATGCAGGTGGAGAGAAGTGAAGATCCCAGGGAAGAGGAGATGAGAGATTGGAGGCAGGGGAGGGTGGAGGTGGGGGAGTAGGATTCTCCCCTCCTCAGTCTGAGACTGCGACCTGAAAGGGGAAACAGCAAAATAAGAGCTAATATCTGGACCCTCAAGTCAGAACTTTGGAAAGGAACTGGGGACCAGAAAGGGAAAAGGGGGTGAAGAGGGAGGGGGAGAAGAGGGAAAGAAAATGATGACTATTCACTGAGCCTGGAGCCTGAGGGTCCCCCTCATCCTCCGGGTCCCTAACATGGGGGTGCCAACTGGCATCTCTGGGACCTGAGTCTGTGTGTGTGGTCAAGTTAAGATGTTATGTTTGGCGACCATCTGCAGTGCTTCTACCTGTCATGCTCCAAGAGGCACATGAGTCTGTGAACCCCTGCTGGAGAGAGGGATCTCTTTCTTTCTGGACACTCGGGAGGAACTGGGTTAAATGCTGAATTTTTTTTTCGTTTATTCAGGAAACGACCAAAGTCACTGGCGCTATGGAGGTGAGACACCCCATCCCGTGCACGATCCCAATCTGGGCACCTAGCTATGCCCGACCCTTCCTGCCACCCACCGCACCCACGCTGCCATGCAGTGCGGACACCACCCTCTGTCTGCCCCTGCATCCCTGATTTCTATTTCCCGCCCGGACGCCACCTGACTCCCCACCCACTCCCTTTCCTACCAGCTCCCTAAAAGCTCCAGATCGTGTCACCAGATTTCTCGTCCTTCCTCTCCCACACCAGGCGACCCGCCCTGGCCCCAGGTGTCCCCACACTGCGCAGGCCGCTTCCAATCACCCGTAAATATCCACCCGGAGCACGCCGCCTTCAGCCCAGCGCTGCAACCCATCAAACTCCTGGGCTTTGAGCTCCCGCCACTCCCGGAACTGAGCCTGCGCAACAATGGCCACACGGGTGAGCGGGTCTAGGGCGGGGCCTCAGGGAGGAGGGGGGGAGAAGGGCGGGGCTTATGTGGGCGGGACCTCTAGATGGGCGGGGTTGGACGAGGCGGAGTCTCGGGAAGAGGCGGGGCTACCTGTCGTGAGATTAAGGTCGTCTGGACCGGTCTGGTTCACCTGCATCTCCCACCACAGTGAAGCTGACTTTACCTCCCGGACTGCAGATGGCCCTGGGTCCCGGGAGGGAGTACCGAGCCCTGCAGTTGCACCTACACTGGGGGACCTCTGATCGCCCAGGCTCAGAGCACACAGTTGACGGCCACCGTTTCCCCGCTGAGGTGAGCCCACCTTGGTCCACCGAGGGGTGATAGGTGCATGGGCCTGGGAGCATCCTCACTCCTACCTCATGTTCTCTTCAGATCCACGTGGTTCACCTCAGCACTGCTTTTGACAAAGTTGAAGAGGCCTTGGGGCGTCCGGGAGGCCTGGCTGTGTTGGCTGCCTTTCTGCAGGTACCAAGCCATGGACCAAGCCCCTTCTCCCAACCCCCACCACTCCATGCTTCCCTGCTCCCCAGATCACTGTATCTTGCTTCCAGAGACCCCCCCAGTTCAACAGGTTCGTCCTCCTGTCTGCCTGTTATTCTGATTTACTCACTGTTTATTCATTCGAAGCCCTTCATAAGCAGACTGCAAACGGGGGTACTTATTGTGCAAACTGTGAGTCCCACAGTCGGCAGGGCAGGCTGACACAGGGGAAAAGAGATGATCAGAGATTCACAGTAGGTGGGGTGCAACTTGAAGCCTTCACGAGTAGGAGTAAAGATTTCTTTTTTTATTTTTTATTTTTTTTTTTGCTTTTTGGGTCACACCCAGCGATGCTCAGGGGTTACTCCTGGCTCTGCACTCAGGAATTACTCCTGGCGGTGCTTGGGGGACCATATGGGATGCCGGGGATCGAACCCGGGTCGGCCGCGTGCAAGGCAAACGCCCTACCCGCTGTGCTATCGCTCCGGCCCCTAGGAGTAAAGATTTCAAGCAGAGCCCACACATTCAGAATAATAGACTCTCAGGAAGAGTAGTTTCTCCAGTATTCCTACAGTCCATAATTTCCCCTTTGTGAAATACAGTGAAGTTTAGAGAACCATGCGGTGACCTCTTTGGACCTGTGGTGATCAAACCTGCCTACACATTAATGATTAGAGACTTGTAAACCTGAGGGCTGGGGAACACCTGCCCGTCTCCTCGCTTTCTAACTCCTTCACACCAGTCTCATGGCCCAAAGTCCAGAGAGGTATCTCAGAAACGGCGCATTCTCAGGCAGCAGTTATACACACAAGCTATTAAGGTGAATTCAGAGGGAACACGAAGACAAAGGTGGTGACGGTTTTCTTTGGAGAAAGTGTGTGTGGAGGTAGGAATGAGTTAGACTGAAAAAGTTCATTGGCCCCAAATTATTGAGGGTTTTGAATTCTGCAGAAGTATCTGGTCAACTCTGTTGAAAATATCTCCAGCAAGGGGCCAGAGTGATAGTACAGCAGGTAGGGCATTTGCCTTGCACATGGCTGACCTGGGTTTGATCTCTGGTACCCCAAGCACTGCCAGGTTTCATTCCTTAGTGCAGAGCCAGGAATAACCCCTGAGCATTGCTAGATGTGCCCCCACCAAAGAAAAAAAATATATCCACCAAGGTTAAGTTTGTTAAAATAAGAATGGGGCCTCAGGGGCTGGCGAACTATTATAGTGGGTAACACCTTGCAGGTGGCTGACCCAGGTTCAATCCTGGCAGTATGCATAGCTCCCTCAGCACCACCAGGAGTTACCTCTGAGACAGGAGTGAGCCCTAGCACCGTAGTGCATGTCCACTCCAACCCCCCACAGAAAAGAGTAGGGGCCCAGAAAGGTTCCTTGATGAGCTAAGCACATGCTTTGCATGTAGGAGGCTTGAATTCGATCCTTGTTACCACCTGGCCTTGGAGCATTGCTGGTGTGACTCCCAAAATAAGAATAGATCAACACTGAGTAACACATACGATTTGGTGTTCTCAAAGTTCAGGAACAGAGGTCGGGTATCTATGGGAAACCCAGCCCCGCTTGTTTTCTGCCTCCAAGCAGGGCCCCTGGGTGTTTGTATGAAGCTGTCTTGTTATCTCCTAGGAAGGTCCAGAAGAAAACAGCGCCTATGAAGTGTTGCTGTCCCATTTGTCAAGCATCAGTGAGGAAGGTTAGTGCTTTTGTTTTGGTTTGTTTTTTCGTTTTTTTTTTGGGGGGGGGGCCGTTTGAGGGTTAGATTTTTTTTTTTTATCTGATCATCCCTCTGTTGAGGAAGAACCTCTCTAGGGCACATCAGGGCCGAGGAGGGTGATGGGTTTCCTCACTGGAGGGAGATGGTGCATGTGTGAGCAAGGTAACTGTGGGTGCCATAAGAACTGTGAGGCTGGACAGAGGCAAATAGGCAATGTGTACACAGCTTCACAGTTTCAAAACTTCAAACCAGACCAAAACTAAAATAGGGTGTGAAGCGAGTTAAAGTCAAAAGGTGCAAATTTCCAGTTATAAAATAAATAAGCCATAGGGGTGTTATATATTGCATGATGACTATTATATGTTTCAGCATTGCTAGAGGAATAAGTCTCCTTTTGATTTGTGTGTGGGGTTTCCATTTTCCCTTTTGTTCTTCCTCTCTTTATTGATATTTGTGTGTATCAGGATTTGAACACCAGGTTGTATACATGTAAACCATATGTTTTACCACTGACTCTCTACTCCCGAGAGAGTAGGGGCTTCTGGACAGCTCTGCTATGCTCAGAACTTACACCTGAGGCTCTGTGCTCAGGGATCACTCCTCAGGATACCATATGGGGTGCCAGGGATCAAACCTGCATCAGCCCAGGCAAGGCAAGCTCCCTACCTGCTATGCTATCCCTCCAACCTAAAGAGAATAGACCTTAAATCTGTATAATAAGGGAAAACAGTGTAACTACGTATGAGGACAGATGTTAGGTTCATTGTAATGGTCAATTAACTATATTTCAAATATTAAGGTATTTGAAATATAGGTGAAACTAAAACTTATATCATAGTTGAAATTATAGTTGGAACTAAGATTTAGTTGAAGTTAACATTTATGTCATATGTCAGTTATACTTTATAATTTATTTAATTTTTTGTTTGGGGGCCATATCCGGTGATATTCAGTGCTGGGGCTCATTCCTAGCTGTACTTGGGGGAACAAGTAGTATTGGGAAATGAACTCAGGGCTTCTGCATGCAGAGCATATTATGTTCCAGCCCTTTGAGCTCTTTCCCCAACTCCTCATGAAATATTTTTAACAGTAGCATTAAAAAAAGAGAGAAAAATAAATAAGACCCCAAAAAGTAGCATATGGAACTTCAGGAATTAGTTTGGAGAGTGAAAACATTTTTAAAACTATTTTTTCTTCGTAAACATTAACCACTTTAAATTTGTAAATGTTTTTATTAGAAATCCTTCCTTTCTCTCTCCTGGAGTCATTTTATATTTAGACTTTTATTTAAAATGTTTTGTTTATTTTTGTTCCCTCCCTGCCTCCCCCTTCCTTTGTTGCTGCAGTGGGGGTGGCCAGATGGTGCACTGGGATAGCTGTGGTGCATGCGCTTTTGCAGTGGTGATGCGTGCTGGAATTTGTGGTGCTCTCATTGCTCTGTTGGCTTGGGGCTGGACCCTTGCTTGAGGGACACAAGGAATGACTGGTGCTCACTGGGGTGATTACAGTGTTCACACATATACTTACAAGGAGTCACACATCCTAGCCTGGGAGTTCTCACACTTTTTTTTTTAGTTGTGGAGCTCACGTGGAGGTGGGGAGGGGTGCAGGTATTGCATCGCTTTTTGTGGTGCTTACACACATCTGACTGGGTTGTGGCAGAAATTACTTGTGGTGTCTGAGACCACAGCTAGAGTTGTCAGGCTCAAAGAACAGTGCTTTCGGGATGGGGAGATAGTCCACTGGGCAAGTCTCTTGCCTTGCACTCCATTGACCCTGGTTTAATCTCCAGCATCACTTATGGTCCCCCACCAGGAGTGATCCCTGATCTAGGACTAACTCCTGAGCACAGCTGTGTGTGACCAAGGTTCATATTGCAGAACTGCCAGAATCATATGGAACACTGAGGGTTTGAATTTATAACCAGGAACTTGCAAGGCTACACTCTACTGTTCCTCTAGTTCCCTAAAATAATTTTTATTTGATTATTTGGTGTGGAGGTTTGGGTCACACATCGGTGCTCAGAGCTATTTTTGGCTCTGTGCTCAGGAGTGACCCCTAGTGATACTCAGGGGACAATAGGTGGTGCCAGATTTGAATCAGGGTTGACCTCTTGCAGGTATAAGTACCTTACCCCTGTACTATGTCTCCGGCACTCTGGAGTCATTTTATTTTTATTTTCATGTTTGTGTATTTACTTTTTGTATTTGTGGCCACACCTGGCAGTGCTCAGGGCTTGCTCTTGGCTCTGGGCTCAGGGATCACTCCTGGCCATGCTCTATGATGCCAAGGATCAAACCCTGGTCAGCTGTGTTCAAGACAAACACCCTACTATCTCCCTGGCTTTGGAGTCATTATAAACTTCTTCAGTCTACTAGACCTTAGCTTTTGCTAAAGAAGAGTGTTTTTGTTGGTTTTTGAACAATATTGATAACTAACCATAGATTTAAATATTTCTATTTATGTTACTTATCTCATTTCCTCTTTGTTCTTTTCTGGGGGGTTCTAACTTTATTTAAACACTGTAGTTTACAAAGTTGCTCGTAATATAGTTGTTTTGTGCATTTAATTCCAACACCAGTTCCACCATCAGTGTGACCTTCCCATCACCGTTCCTCCCAGTTCCCCACCCACTCTCAACCCTGCCTCCTTGGTGGGAACAAATAGTTTAGTTAATATTGCTTATCACAACAAAATGATAAGTGGAATTATCAAAAATAGTTTAGTAAAAGAAACTTTGTGAAAATCGTGCTAGCTCACAGTGGTCTTATTAAAGTCACTGATAGTTTACTAGGCTCTTTGTTGCTAGTTGAGCCCTCTGGGTTGCTTTTTTCACTTACTGAGCTTGGGGTTCTATGCTACTTTCTCATCTGACTTGCTGTGCTCTTACTGGGCTGTCAGTTTTGTGTAATTTGAGGGTGTCAGTTTCTTGCTCTAGGATCTGTAGAACCAGGATGATTCCTTGGCTTAGCATCTCTTGAAATTTGTCATGAAGCTGTGAAGTTGGGTCATTTATATGCCGGAGACTGCAGGGATGTGGGTGTGGCTGCTGGGGCTTCCAGCAGTAAGGGATGGGGAGGCCACCCGCCCCCATCCTAGAAGGCCCCAGAGTTTTCAGCCCAAAGCCCCATATACCTGGGCATTTCATTGGCTTGGCATCTTTCCCATGATTCTGTCACTTCTCCTTTGGGTCGATTCTGGGCTCCAGTCTGGTCCCGCGTGTTAGTGCAGTAACCAAAGTTGGAAGACAGACTGAACAGAGACCATTTCCTCACTACTCTTCTGAGTTATGCCTTGGACTGAGTCGTGGGGAGCCAGCAAGGGAAGGAGGGGTCTCGGGAGAAGCTGGAACTGTATCCCAGTACCCCAGAGATTCAGGGGTGAGTGCATGATGCAGATGGGCTTAGCACTGACCCCTTCCACAGACTCAGAGACTCTGATCCCAGGACTGGATGTATCCAACCTGCTGCCCTCTGACCTTAGAAACTACTTCCGGTATGAAGGCTCTCTGACCACCCCACCCTGTGCCCAGGGGGTCATCTGGACTGTGTTCAACCAGACAGTGAGGCTGAGCGCTAAGCAGGTGGGGCTGGAGTGTGGTGGTGAATTCGGGGGATGTGTGTGTGTGTGTGTGTGTGTGTGTGTGTGTGTGTGTGGAGGGGGTTCCGAATGGGGTGAGAGGAGTCATAAAGTAATGAAGGGGCAGGTGGGGGCTGAGGGGAGATGTGGAGGGTGGAGCTGGAAGTACTAGTTATGCCCTGAGCCCCTTGCTTCCTTGTCCTGTGCTCACCCCCATTGTGTGCTGACCTCCCCAGCTCCACACCCTCTCTTCCTCCCTGTGGGGACCTGAAGACTCACGGCTGCAGCTGAATTTCCGAACCACACAGCCTCTGAATGGACGCATCATCGAGGCCTCCTTCTCTGCCTCTGCAGGCAGCCGTGCTCTGGACAGCAGCCCTCGGAGCATTGAGTCAGGTGCGGGAAGGCGACCTGGGGAATTTCCACCATTTCCTGCCTGCCCCCCCAACCACTGCTGCGCTCGTGTGCATGCACACACACACACACACACACACACACACACACACACACACACACGAACGCACTGCCGATCTCCCTCCTCTGTTCCCAGATCCTTATTTGTGCTATGTCTTTACTGGTGACTACAGCCCCCTTCTCTAATACCTGTATTTTTTCTCCTTAGCTCACCTGAACTCCTGCTTTGCCACTGGTAAGTTTGTCCTGGGGATAGCCTAGGCATCATTCAGCCCATGTCTGCTTGCACCCCTTTTCTGCAGACCTCCAGCCCCAGTAGGAGAGTGTCAGGTCAAGGTGAGGGACTCCAGGGCCTGGGAGATGGCTTGGGCTCAGGGGACTATATCACATGCTCCGCCAGCAACACTGGGAGTGAGCCTCAAGCACTGGCCCAGAGTAGCCACTGGGTGTGACCGAACAAAAGGCAAAAAAGCGTTTTTTTGTGTGTGGCCAAGGTAAGGTAGGATCCAACAATCCAACACCCTTCTTCCCACATAACCTCTTTTACTTCTTTGTTCTGGAGGACTAAAGGGTTAGGCTTCTCTTACTCTTTCCTGCACACCCACCTGCATCCTTTTGCCAGATTTTTCTGTATCGAGATCCTGGGGGCAGCTAGAGAATGTGGGGTAGGAGGTTGGGGACACACTGAGGCTTCCTGGAACTCCCGTCCCTCCTCTTGACCCCCTGAAGCCACCTCTTCTGTCCCTCCAGGTGACATCCTGGCCTTGGTGTTTGGCCTCCTCTTTGCTGTCACAGGCATTGCCTGCCTTGTGCTGATGCGAAAGTTGCTCAGGTAGGAGAGAGGCTGACAGGGCCCCCCACCCCAGGAGCGGCACCCAGTACATGTCATGCCAATAGCTCACCCTGCTCCAGTTTTCCAATGAGGCTTCCTGTTGTGTAGACGCCAGAGTGGGACCAAAGGGAACATCAATTACCATCCTGCGGCTTCCACCGAGGCCGAGACTGTCACCTAGAGGCTGGCGCCCACCCTGAGCAGCCCAAAGAAGCGGCGGGGCAGCTGGAGACCTGAGCCCCCTGCATCTGTGCCGCCCATGACCTCACTTTCAAACCTCCAGAGATTTTTTTTTAAAATAAAAGTTTCTAATAAAATATATGGAGCATACATTTGTTTCCCCTAATCAGAAGAATGGGATATTCTTTCTCATTGCTGAGGTAAGAAATTTCCAGGGAGTTCATGGCACTGTCAGTGTTTTTCCCTCTCTGACTTCTGAGGCTCAAACGTCCAAATAAGTGTTGCCAGGGCTGGTGCCTGCCAGGACTCTGAGAGAGGAATGTCTCCTTACTTTTTATGGGGGCCACACCCGGCAATGCTCAAGGCTTTCTCCTGGCTCTGCATCGAGATTACTTCTGGTGGGCTCAGAGAACCATCTGGGGTGCCAGGGATCGAATCCAGGTGAGTCACATGAAAGGCAAACCCCTACCTGCTGTAGTATCTCTCCAGTACACCCTCTCCCCGCTCTCCTTATATTTTAACTTCCAGAAGCCCCATACTCAACTCACAGCCTTGGATTGATTCCAATCTTGCTTCCACCTTACATCTCCTACAGCTGCCTTTGATCATCTTTCCTCCCTCATTATTATTTTTTGAGGTTACACTTGGCATTGCTAAGGGGTTACTCCTGACTCTGCACACAGGAATTACACCTGGTGGTGCCTAGAGGACCATATGAGATGCCAAGGATCAAACCCAGGTCCAGTGTCTACAAGGCAAATGTCTTACCTACTGGACTAACTCTCCAACCCCAGATATTGCCTCTGTTTTATTTTTTAAAATGTAGATGTACTGCTATTTATTCAGCCATTGATTAAGCTGATTGAATTGGACATGAACTCCACATTACTTTTTTTTTTTTTGCTTTTTTGGGTCACACCCAGCAATGCTCAGGGGTTACTCCTGGCTTTGCACTCAGGAATTACTCCTGGCAGTGCTTGGGGGACCATATGGGATGCCGGAGATTGAACCCGGGTTGACCGCGTGCAAGGCAAACGCCCTACCCGCTGTGCTATCACTCTGGCCCCACTCCACATTACTTTTTAAAAATTATTTTTAATTGGATATTTGTGAGATAGACCATTACAAAGCTATTCATAATTGGGTTTTAGTCATATAATGATCCAGCACCCATCCCTCCACCAGTGTACATTTCCCACCACCAATGTCCCCCATTTCCCTACCACCATCCCCCAACCCCCCACATCCCACCTCCCAGCTTCCCTCTATGGGAGGTACTTTCCTCCTTGCTCTCTCTCTCTCTCTCTCTCTCTCTCTCTCTCTCTCTCTCTCTCTCTCTCTCTCTCTCTCTCTCTCTCTCTCTCTCTCTTTCTCTCTCTCTGTCTCTGTTTCCTTTTCTTTTTGTGCATTACAGTTTGCAATACAGGTGCTAAAAGGTCACAGTTTGTTCAGGGCATTCAGTATTTTTATCGGAATGGTAAGGCTGGAGTCACTTTTCAATAGGGTGGCCGCTTTGGGGTGTGGATGTGACTGCCAACGCTTCTGGAAGTATAGGGAGGTGGGGGGGAGGGGGAGGTAGACCCTGAGAAAACCTGAAGATTTCAGTCACAAAACACACATATCAGAATTTCCAGCAGATTATATCGTGGTGAGTTCTGTCCTGAAACAGTGGAGTCAGGCCGGGGGTATGGTGGTGATTTTGGATTGTGGAAGCAAGCAGTTGCCAGGGGCTCTGCTTGAGTGGGCCCCAGGCCAACCTTCCCCCCTCCAATTTACTACAGTTTGTTCAGCAATGCGTGGGTCCGAACTTAACTGCGGCTTTTGATTCCTTTTGAAATTTATCTATGGGTCTCTAAAATAAGAGAGCTTGTATAGCTTGTATAGCTGAGCCGAAGGTGGTTTGTGGGCATGGCTCCCACATACCTAACTTTTAGCCATTTAATTTATTGGTAAACTTGGTCCTAAGTTGTTGGGGTTCAGCCGAAATAAGAGCTTTGGAGATCATGTTGGGTGTACTCAGACAATTTTTGCCACCTCAGAATTCTTAGTTTAATCACAGGTTCCTCCACCCATGTGACATACATAGCTCAGTGTTAGGGAGTGACATCTCTGCTGGGAACATTATTTTGCCTTCCACAAACTCTCTCAGAAAGCAGGTGAAAATGATGGAGAATCATGGCAAGAGACACAAATGCGCATAGTCCATATGTATGTGTGGAGTAGAGAGAGGGCCGGCTCAGCCTCTGGGCTCCCGATCATGAGGAAGGGCTGGTGATGAGGCCCAAGGGTAAAGCACACATTTGCCTATGTGAGAACTGGGTTCTTTTCCCAGCACCACACACACACACACACACACACACACACACACACACACACACACACACAACCACACACACACACACACACACACACACACACACACACACACACACACACACACCAATGATCCAGGTAAAGCTTTTGAGCTTTCAGCCCACTCAGGTAAAATCTGCCCAGCTCCTTACAGTGTTGATTTCAGATTGTGCCGTCGGGCCCAGATGCCTCCTGGAACAGTGGCTGACAGCAGTTCCTTTGTCCTGCCGGGTGCCAGGATCAGGAGCTCTCCCCACCCCACCCGGTGTCTCTGCTTCACACCACCTGCCCACACTTCCCCCTAAAGGAAGTCATGCCAGGGCAGAGCCCGGCCCTGAGCCCTCCTCAGCCAACTCCATCACTGCCCTCAGGCACCCTGGCAGCCGACTTCCCTTTGCGTAGCACCCCCTCAGGGACAACAGCTAAGAAAGGTTTCCAGGGTGCTGAGACGTCAGTAACATGATTTTATTGGGTCGGGTGTGGGGCAGGGAGGCCCTCACATGTTGTTGAGTTCCAGCAGAGTCTGGTCGAGGGTCTGGTGGATCTCCACGTTCTCCTCCTTGGCACTGGCCAAGGTCTCTGTGAGGGGAAGCAACACATGAGGAAAGGGACAGAGGCACAAGGGGTGATGGGGGCGGGGCATGACTCGACATGGAGTGAACTGAAGGCACAAGAAGACACTTGTCTGCGGGAATCCAAGGGGCTCTGGTAGGGACAAATGGACAGACTGACCAGGATGAGGGAACAGGAATGAGTAGGAACGCCTCACTCCAGCCTGCAGGGCCATGGAGACGGGCCGGGGAGGTCTGGCGTCAGGAACTACCTCAACCCGCCTTGGTGAGAAGGTGTGAGAGTTGGAAACAGGAGGAAAGACAAGGAAAGGGAGCCAGGACAGAGAGACAGACAGACAGTCTCGAGGCATAAAACAGACCTGCAGTGAAAGCCGCAGCTGGCTGGCATCGCGCGTTTTTCCAAACTTCATCCCAGACCTTTGGCAATCTCTGGCCCTCCCCTGCACCTCCACATCCCGTTTCCCTTCAGTCACTCTTCCTAATCCAGGAGCCCCAGCTGAGCGGGTCAGTGTGTGTGTGTGTGTGTGTGTGTGTGTGTGTGTGTGTGTGTGTGTGTGTGTGTGTTGGGGATGGAGGTCAGCGGTCAGTGGTGCAGACCAGGGTCTGCAGAGGGCTGTGACTTACAGAGGCCTGGGGGGTGGGGCTGATGGTGATACAAATCATACATGGATCATACATGGTACGTGCAGCAGTGAGTAGAGTAGCAGAGAGAGTGGCAGGCAGGGAGGCAGTGATCATGCAGAGGGGCTTTGCGAGTGTTGGGGGAGGTGCTCAGCTGGAGGGAATCATAGACTAGAGGTGTCTGTGAGAGCCGGAGTGGTCAGCGGGGTGACGGAAGTGCTCTCCCGGGGAAGCAGGAAGACAGTGTGTGGAGACAAAGTTGAGTTTATTGAGCAGCAGAAAAGGAGAGACCGGGGTGTGGGCAGGGAGAGTGAAATGGAGGATGAAGCAAGAGGCAGGTGGGCGGTGGGGGGTGCTGGGGCCCTCCTAGGCTGCGCCCCGCTTGGCCGGGTAGTGCTGGCAAGTGCTGCTTCTGCTGCCTGAGAGAACAGAGGAGAAGGGCCCGAAGAGCCGCCCTGGGAGGGGCTCAAAGGGAGGTGATGTCATTGAGTGCGTTGTCCAGCTCCTCACTGATGGCCTTGTACTTCATCTTCTGGGCATAGACTTCATCTGGGGTCCCATGGGGAGGGGCGGAGGAAGGGGCCGTGTGGGGAGAGGGAGTAGAGGGAACGAGGAAAGGAAGGATGGGTGATGGAGAGAGAACAAGAGTCAGAGAGAGGCAGACAAAGAATAAGTGCAGGAGAGCGAGGCCAGAGAATAGACAGATCAGCCCTCAGGGCTTCCTCCTCCTCTCTCTCTCCCCTTTTCCCTGCACCCCACATTGATTCCCATCCATGTCCCACCCACCGCCAAGGAGTTCCTCTTCACCCACGAGCTGAGGCACAGTGCTTTGAAAAAGCAAGAACCTTTGCTTTAAGGGGCAGGGGCTCAAATTAGAAAGGTCTAAAGGCGCAAAGTTGGAGACAAAAATAGAGGTGTGCCCCAGAGGAGGGAAGCAGAAGTGGGGGTTATAAAGGTCAAAGGGCATCATAGGCTCAACAGGAAAGGCAGTTTTAGGCACAACTGTTATAAATACAGTGAGAAAGTGCCACTAGTAAATACCTGGATGTTTGTCCTCACCAAATTAGCTTAAAAGCCTTTTCTTCCTCCCCCTTCCCCACTTAGTGTTGTCATGGAGACCTAAATATTAAACCCGATTATGGTCCATTTCATAAAGAAGTCTCTGCATAGCTCTACTGCACCCTGCTGGGAGACAGGGGCTAGATCAAGGTCAGGGGTCCCAGGACTAGCAGTGCAAGCTTCACCAGGGAGCTCGAGAGAGCCCCAAATTCTCCAGCACAAAGGCAGTAGTTGTTTCAGAGTCAGACCCACATGCCTGCACTCTAAACACACTCTGGGGAGGGCAGGGAGATGGATGGATGGGCTTGAACACATGTGGGAGCCCCAGGTTAGATTCCCCAGCACAACATGGTCCCCCAAGCACCATCAAAAACAACCTCTGAGCACCACTGAGTGGCCAAAAACCGAAACCAAATGAACAACAACAACAAAACCCCAGACCAAACAAGCACCTCTCTGGGGATTCGTATGCACCCTAAGCTAAAGGCACTCCAGCTGACGTCCACCCCAGCTACCACTACTTGTCTGGAAGGCACAGACACTCCTGATGGGGGTCCTCAGCTGCTGTCCTTATGGGCAGCAAATGGAACGGGATGGGAAGACAAGGGACAGATGGTCATGGGCCTAAGCGTTCCCGAGGCACGTTCCTCATTCTGAAGGTCGCCTGCACCTCACCCTGAGATGTGTCATTTCTTTCTTGCTCTCTATATGGGGTTTCTTAGCTCTCTCTGCTCTAGAGAAGCCTCAGTCTCTCTCTCTCTCTCTCTCTCTCTCTCTCTCTCTCTCTCTCTCTCTCTCTCTCTCTCTCTGTTTTTTGGGGCACATCTGGCATGCTCAAGGCTTACTTCTGGCTCTGCACTCAGGAATCCCTCCTGATGATGCTTAGGGACCATATGGGCTGCCAGGGGTGGAACCCAGGTCCTCTGTGCGCAAGGCAAGTGAACCCACCTGCTATCCTACCACTGTGGCACCTTCCCCCTTCTCTCCTGAATACTTCTCTCCCTTCTCCCAGTTTCCTAAACACAGCTATTTTTCTTTGAGGGAGTTTTTCTTTCTTTAGGAGTACAAAGGGGTATCCCTTTTACCTTCCAGGTCATCAATGGTTTTCTCCAATTTGGCCACAGACCTCTCGGCAAACTCAGCTCGGGTCTCAGCCTGGGAGTCAAGGCAAGACAGAACATGATCGCAAACCAGGTCTTCCCAATCACAACCACTCTCCCTCCCCCGCAACTGCCACAGGGTGGGGACCCAGCAGGAGGGTGCGGGCTGGATGGAATCTCACCTCCTTTAGCTTCTCCTCCAGCAGTTTGATTTCCTCTTCATACTTATCCTCTTTGGTGGAGTACTTTGGGGACAGACACAGACCATCAGCAGACCATCTCCACAAAAAGCCCTCCTATTCCCACTGAGCTCCACTTTGACACGCCATTGTGTTTTTTTTCCTTTTGTGTTGGGCCACATCCAACAGTGCTCAGGGGTGACTCCCTGCTTGGTACACTAGGGGTCATTCCTGGCAGGATTGGGGGAGACCATGGGTGCCAGGGCTGCAATCCAGGCATCCTGCATGCACAATCTGTCCACCAGGACTTTGAATCATCTCCTGGGCCCAGGGGTCCTGAAGTCTCGGCCCCTTCAAACCCCCCCATTCCTCCAGGTCTGGGAACCCTGCCCCCCCACCTCCAGCCTCACTGCCCTCCCCCCGCTACCTTGTCTGCTTGAGCTTCCAGGGATTTCAAGTTGTTGGTAACAATTTTCAGCTCCTCCTCTAGGTCCCCACATTTACTGCAGGGGGTGTGTGGCAGGGTGGGGTGTGAAGGCACAGTGGGGTGAGACAGTGGAGATGGCAGAGTGCAGGAGGGGAGAGAAGAGAAAAGCCAAGATGTGAGAGTGACAGCGGCGTGCTGGTGGGGCCCCGGGCCCTCCCCGGCCCCAGCAGGTGAGAGGCAGCGGCCCGAGATGGAGAGCTGTGTGCCGAGCAAAGACACGGTTGCCCAGAAAGGACCACAGAGGGCTCTACCTCCTCCTCTGCGGCCATCAGGGACTTGAGGGCCTGGTCCATGGTTCGCAGTTCCTCCTCCAGCTGCCTGGCTCGGCTGGGAGCAGCGGGATGGGGTCAGAACACAGGATGGGTCCCTGCGGCCCTGAGCCTGGGAAAGCACCACCCCGGGGTGCTGGGCCCCTCAGAACATGGGCTCCTGCTGCTCCCCCGGGACCCTCACCTCTCGGCCACCTCAGCTCTCTCCTCTGAGCGCTCCAGCTCTCCCTCCAGGATCACCAGCTTCCTGGCCACCTGTGGGCAAGGCAGAGAGAGAAGGAGATCCATGGTGGACAGAGCGGAGTTATGGAAGGTTCAGAGGAATGAGGTAGGCGGGGCAGGGCTGTCACCTCCTCATATTTGCGATCTGAGTCTTCGGCAATGTGTTTGGCCTCCTTCAGCTGCATCTCCTGCAGTTCCATCTTTTCTTCATCTTTCATGGCTCGGTTTTCAATGACCTTCATTCCTCTGAGTGGCAGGGAGACAGTGAGGTCAGGACCAGCTGGAACAAACTCCCCGCCCTTCCTGGCCACCCGTGCCCCCAGGGCCCCCTGCCTACCTCTCGCTCTCATCAGCAGCTTTCTCCGCCTCCTCCAGCTTTTGCAGGGCTGTAGCCAGACGCTCCTGCGCCCGGTCCAACTCCTCCTCTACCAGCTGGATGCGGCGGTTCAGGGAGGCCACATCTGCCTCGGCCTGTGTATCAGAGGTCACAGGTCAGAGAGGCTTCAACTACCTTGAATGAAAGTTTAGAAGGGCTTCCCAGGATGCTAAGAGTTTTACAAAAACCAAAACCAAAACACTAGGCTCCCTGACTTCTAGACTTTCAACCTAATTTTTTTTTCTAACCAGACTCTCTTCTGTCCGAGATTCCATGCTCCATCCCAAAATATGCATTCCTGCTACAGGCCTCCTCCTGACACTGTATGTTCATTTCCCTCTGTCCCCAGAGTCAGCACTTCAACTGTTGGGACCCTAGTGTGTAGCTTAGTCTCAATGGCAGAGCCTGACCCTGGCACCCGGCTGGGGGAACTCAGATCAATCAGAAGGCACCATGGCTACAATCAACCAATCACAGAAGGAAGTTACATGATGTCACCAGCTGCCAGGCAGATTTTTTAGTGAAGAACCCGGGAAATAAGCCAGGCCAATAAGCAAAATTCATGGTAGTACCGAGAGGCTCCCTAACAATGTGGGCATTGGGGGGGGGGGCAGTGTAGGTGCGCAGATACTCAGCCCCTGATCCTGCAATATGGAGATAAAACCATGGCGGTTTGGGCAAAGATTCATGGGAACTGATGGCATCTTGAGAAAAAGAGGGTCAAGAAGGGCCCCCCAAAAGGAACTTGAGAGATAGTACAGTGGGCAGGGGGCTCGCACTCAACCAAACTGGATTTGACTCTTGGCATCCCATATGGTCCTCCAAACTCTGCTACGAGTAATTCCTGAGTGCAGAGCCAGGAGTAATGAGTAACTCTTGAGGTTGCCCAGGTCTGATCCCAACTAATCTCCCCATCCCAACCACCCCCCACATACATACAAAAAAACTAAAATCCAGCAAAAGGAACTTAAGAGAAGCAATGCAGTTTGTTGTTAAGAAGAGCATTGGCAGAGTCACTCTTGGAGTCACGGTGCAGCTACTCAACACTTATGTGACCTTGGGCAACTTCTTTAGTCTCACTAAGCCTCATTTTCCTCCTTTTGAAATCAGAGTCTGCGAGGGCTGTTCTGAGATCCCACAGAGCTCATAATACGCTGTTAATCAACCGGGCCATCTGGGAGGCTTAGGAAACTGAACAGGTTCTCTGGCTCCAGGCTCAAGCCTCTAAATTGAGATCTCCAGGGCCGTGGCTTGCACCCTTCATCATCTTTTTTTTTTTTCTTTCCCTCTTCATGTTTCCAAGTGAGTCTGATGATAAGGCAGATTTGGGAAATGATATAACAATATGCAGAAACCACTTGGGCACTTGCCTATACCAAGTCCACAATCCACAAATGTTGGGTTCTCCCTAGCCCTCCCTCAGAGACACGGAAACCCTAAGGTTTAAGACTGGGGAGGAGAAAGGGTCAGTCCAGAAGGGAGAGAGGGACAAGGCAGGTGGCAGTTGGGGGACAAGGTAGGAAACAGTCCTGGCAGTACTCAGCACAGCATTTATAGGGGGATTTAATGAGTCCTTCTGGGGCTGAAGGCCACACAGAATGACAAGAGTCTGTCATGGGTACAGCCTGATGACTCAATATGGAAAGATTCTGGGAACAGTATTGGAGGTTGGGAAGAAGGACTAAGAGGATGGTGGGGGGCTGCTCTAAAGACAAGACTGTAAATGAAGGGCTTTCTTTGTTTTGTTTTTGTTTTAGGGCCACACTTTCAGTGTTCAGGGCTTATTTTTGGCTCTGAGCTCAGGGATCAGTCCTGGTGGACTTAGGAAACTAAATGGGGTGCTGGGGATCAAACCCAGGTCAGCTATATGCAAGACAAGCATCCTGCCCACTGTGCTATCTCTCCAGCCTCAAGAAACTCTAAGTTGCCCAAGGTCACATAAGTGTTGAGTAGCTGAACTGAGACTCCAAGAGTGACTCTGCCAATGCTCTTAACACCAAACTGCATTGCTTCTCTTAAATTCTTTTTTTTTTTTCCAGGGGAGAGGAGATGGTTGGGATCACACCTGGCCGCCACTCTTGATGATAGTGGGTGACACATGAGTTTGAAGTCTTCAACACTAGGCAGACATTTGCCTCTTTTCTGCTTCTCAAGCTCTTCATGGTTATGAATGATACTTTCTAAACACAGCCCATACTGTCTCCAGTGGACAAGTGGGAAGAGAGGAGAAACTGAGGCACTCTGTAAATGCGTAACGTCCAAGGTCGCAATAAGCCTGAGGAGAGTTGCCTACCTCCCCCTGGCATGGCTGCCCGGCCCTGTCTCCTCACCGTCCTCTCTGCTCCCCCACCCCCACCCCAGCTCCTTGGGTTTCCAGCCCGGCTCCAGCTGCACTGGGCTTTGGTTATTTATAGCGTGTCAGGTGCCCAGGGTCGTCTCCACTAGCAGCTGCAGGTCAGTTGCCTCCCAAGTGCCAGAGTCCATAAAGAAACAAAACCAAAGAGTGGAGGTCAGAGAAAGTAACTAGGGCGGCGGGGGGTTGGGACCATGGATAGGGGTCCGTATGGACAGAAAGTCATCTCTGATCTCAGGGGTAATCGGACCACACTTTCTGCTACCCACCGGCCCTCCAAACCCCACCAAAGGCTCATCTTAAACTTAAAACAACCCTGGGTGGAAGGCAAATGGGGAAGTGGAGGCAGAGACGAGTGAGAACACTGCGTCCAAAATCCTATGGTCATTATCCTGCCTCAAGACGAGGGTTGGGAATGGCAGAAAGTGGAAGCTTGGTTCGTGGGGTGGGGGTGGACAGAAGTGCACAGGACCAGCCACGGTGGCTACCCTTAGCATTTGGGGCTGTGCCCTTCTACCCTGTGCCCTGGCATGGTTTCGAGAGTGACAGCTTAGAGAGGGCAAGTGAGGGGCCACGAGAACTTGAGCTGTGGCCCCCGAGCAGCGCGGGGCTGCTGGAGCCAGCTGTCAGGGCCAGGGAATCTGTGATGGTCCCTGCTGAGCGTAACTCAAGTCAGGGCTCATCTCTGGATTCCTCTCCCTCCTCCTGCCTGCCCAGTCTCACACCCACACCCCGCACGCCCCCGGTGGAGCTGCAGCCTCCTCTCCCTGTTCAGCTGGAGGATTAGCTGAGGTGGATGGTAAATTCTTGCACTACCCACCCCCACGATGACTCACTGCCCGGTCACTGTACAGTTCTCAGAGCTGAGCTGAGCAGAATGACGTGCTCTGTGGGAAGTGGTAGGTGGTTTTGATTTACCCTCGGCCTGGCATTGTCTGTGCAGGCTTGCTCTAGCCCCGGTGCTTGAGAGGAAACCATCTGGGTGCTGGTACCATTTTCCCTGGGGTCCCCATGGCTGTGAGTGCACCCCATCTAGGGGACCCTCACGGTCACCGCACCTTGGGCCCCCACTTACGTCGGTGGCCTTCTTCTCGGCCTGCTCCAGTTTCTCCTGGGCATCCTTCACAGACTCCGAATACTTCTCCACCTCGTCCTCAGTCCCCTTGAGCTTCTTCTGCAGGGCCTGCTGCTCCTCCTCCAGCTGTGAGAGAGAGGGTCGGTCAGCCAGGCCCCAGGCTTGTATGAGGGGTTACTAAGAGACCTCGGTAGGCTGTCAGGAAGAGGGACCAGAGGAGGGATGGTGCAAGCAGGGGTGCAGGGTAGAGGTGGGAGGTGGGGGGAGCCTGGTGGAGGTAGAGAGAAAGCTTCTAGTCCCAAGGAGCAGGATCTAGCTCTGCAATGGCAGGAGGGGACGTAGAATCTGGCTATGGAGGGTGAGACGTGTGTCTCTGGTTAGTGCTCTTGGGAGCACCCTCCAGGCCAAGCCCTACACTGGAGGGTCTTGGGCAAGCAGGCCTACACCCGTCTCCAGGTTCCGGGCAGAGGGTCGTCTGTGCCCCGAGCCCCACCTGCTTGCAGCGGTCCTCAGCCTGCTTCTTGTCGGCCTCGGCCTGTTCGGCGCGGTCGATGGCGTTCTCCTTGTCCAGCTTGAGCATCTGCATCTTCTTCTTGATGGCGTCCATGGCTGCGGTGGGCGGTGGGCCGGCCGGCGGGCGCTGGCGACTGGGGTAGGGATGGGGGCTGGCTGCGACGACGAGGACGACAACGGGGTAGCCCGGGTGGCGAGTGAAGAGGACCGAGCGCGACTGGGATGTCCCAGGCGCACGAACGTCTAAAAGGCGGGGAGGCGGCCGGGCGGAGCCGGGGGCCTGGACCCTCCCCCACAGCGGCCCAAACCTTGTAGGGGCAGAAGCACAGCCGGGCCCGGGGGCGCGGTCGCCCCCTGAGCCCAGCCCTCTCGGGACCGCCCCCAAGGAGCCCCGCCCCGCCCCGCCCCCGCCCCCGCCGTCGGAAGGGCGGGCGGCCAGGCAGTGGGGGGCGCGAGCCCGGCCGCGGGGAGGGGACCCCGGTCTGGGGGCTCCGGGCTCTGAGTGACAGCCCCGCCGGGTGGCAGCTGCAGCCACGGCCCCAGCGGCTATTTCGGGGCTTGAGCTCACGGCAGCTGCCCGGGGCGCAGGGAAGGGGAGCCCCCCCCCCGCCCCCTCAGCTGCTGCAGCCGCTGCCCTTAATTTAGAAGTTTCCTGCAAATCCCACCAGGGATTAAATGTCTCTTGGGAGGCGGGGCTGCTCCGCGGGCCTGTTGCCTCGGTTTCCCCCCAGTGCCAGACCTTGGGTGCGCCTTGCCGACGTTGGTGGTGGTGGTGGTGGTGGTAGGAAGGCTTGCAAGGGATCGGGTAAACTGAGGCAGGAGCTCAGTCCCCGGGCCCGGCTTGCCCAGGGGGCGGGCCTGACCTCGCCTCCCCTCAAGTCCCCTCGGCACGGCCGCTGGGCCCCGCCCGCCCCCACGTGCCCCGCATATTTTCCGCACCCCCCCAGCCCGCCCCGCGCGTCCCGGAGCGCTCCGTGCGCGCCCTCCGGTCTCCGCCTCTGCTCCCGGCCGCCGCGTCCTTCCCGGGTGGGCCAACCTGACGCCGAAATGTCTTTTCTGCCCTTTTTTGGGAAGTTTCCCCGTGGGGAGGCGGGGCCGCGGCGAGGGCGCGGCGGCCGGGCTGAGGGAGGAGACCGGCGGGGCTGGTGCTGGGGGACCCGGATCGTCAAGGCCGAGTTGCGGGTCCCAGGGCTTCCCCTCGGGGTCGAGGCAGGGGGTGTGCTGGGGGCGGGGAGAGGCGCCTGCGGGAGGAGGCGGGCGGGGAGATGAGACCGAGGGAACCAGGAGGGAAACAGCGTCGCTCCGCAGGGCCCGGCCTTTGGCCAGTGCGGGGTCACCGTGGGAACCTGGGCCTGGGACTCCGGGAAGTGTTGGCATCTGCCCACAGCCAGAGCGGGATGCCCCGCGCCCTGGAGATCCCGGGCTGGACACTCCGCGCCCCTCTCGCTACTTGCCACCAAGTAGCTTTTTTCTAAAAGATGCCGCTGGGACTCACATTCCCTCCTGCCTGGGACTGCGGTTGCCCCGCTGCTTATTGCTGCCTGCCATCATTCCTCCACACGGTTATCAAAGATGCTATAAAAATTCATTGCAGCTAGGGGCTTAAACTTCTCCCAAGCCCCTCCCTCCTCCCTCCCTCTCCCCTCCCTCTTTTGAGGATAAAAACCCACATTTCTTAATATGGTATAGAAGGCCCTTTGTTTCCACCCTGCCTACCTCGCCAGCCTCATCCCTTTTCATGCCCAGCCTCATCCCTGATATACACACATGGGTTCAGTGTTGTTCACACAGCGCTTCTGCAGGAGCCAGAATTAGTCACACTTTTCTCTTTCTTTTTGTTTTGGGGCAATACCCAGCAGTGCTCAGGGATCACTCCTAGTGCTGCTGTGGGATCCATATGCTGTGCTGAGGGTTCAATACTTGTTGGCTGCTTGTAAGGCAAGTGCCTGACCCACTGTATTACCTCTCGAACCCCTAGCCAGGCCTTCCTTTCCTTCCTTCCTTCCTTCCTTCCTTCCTTCCTTCCTTCCTTCCTTCCTTCCTTCCTTCCTTCCTTTTTTCCTCCCTTCCTTTCTCTTTCTTCCCTTCCTTTCTCTTTCTTCCTTTTCTTTCTCTTCCTTCCTTCCTTCTTTTCTTTCTTCCTTTCTTCCTCCCTTCCTTTCTCTTTCTTTCCTTCCTTTCTCTTTCTTCCTTTTCTTCTCTTCCTTCCTTCCTTCTTTTCTTTCTTTCTTTCTTCCTCCCTTCCTTTCTCTTTCTTTCCTTCCTTTCTCTTTCTTCCTTTTCTTTCTCTTCCTTCCTTCCTTCCTTCTTTTTTTCTTCCTTTCTTCCTCCCTTCCTTTCTCTTTCTTCCCTTCCTTTCTCTTTCTTCCTTTACTTTCCCTTCCTTCCTTCCTTCCTTCCTTCCTTCCTTCCTTCCTTCCTCCCTTCCTTCCTCCCTTTCTCTTTCTTCCTTTTCTTTCTCTTTCTTTCTTTCTTTCTTTCTTTCTTTCTTTCTTTCTTCCTTCCTTCCTTCCTTCCTTCTTTCTTTCTTTCTTTCTTTCTTTCTTTCTTTCTTTCTTTCTTTCTTTCTTTCTTTCTTGATTTCCCTTTCATGCTTTCCCACTCCCCCCCTCTTTTTCTTGCTATCCTGTTTGCTTTTTTTCTTTTCTTTTCTTTTCTTTTTTTTTGCCATACTCAGTAGTGCTCAGGCTTACTCCTGGTCCTGTACTTAGGAATCACTCCCGGTGGAGCTTGGGGGACCATATGGGATGCCTAAGAGGAAACCCAGGTCAGCTGCATGCAAGGCAAGCACCTTACCCACTACACTCTCTCTGGCACCTAGCCAGACTTTGGTTTGTCTTTAACTTTTAAAATTAAGGTTCTGTGATCTACAATATTGTTAACAATGGTTTCCTGTGTACATACTTTCAACACCACACCCATCACCTTTTGTTCCCCACAGACTTCAGTGCCCCTTCCTTTCAAATCCTCCCACCATCCCCAACTCAGTTGTGTGGGTCAGTTCTCCCATTGTACTGCCTCTTAGCCAGTTTTCTTTTATTTTTTAAAAAATTTTTAGTTTTTAAATGAATCACCATGATGTGCAGTTACAGACTTACAAATTTTTGTGATTATGTTTCAGTCATAAAATGATCGAGTACCAATTCCTCTACCAGTGCACATTTTCCACCACCAATGTTCCCAGTATCCCTCCCCACCCCACTCCCTGCTTCTGTGGCAGGCACATTCCCTTTTGCTCTCTCTCTCCTTTTGGGTGTTATGGTTTGCAATTCAGGCAGTAAGTGGCCAACATGTTTGGTCTGTAGTCTACTTTCAGCATGCATCTCCCATCCCAAGCGAGCCCTCCAAGCATCATTCACTTAGTGGTCCCTTCTCTATCCCAGCTGCCTTTTCCCCCAGCGTGTGAGGCTGGCTTCCAAGCCATGGAGCGATCCTCCTCAGCCAGACTTTTCTTAAGCTTCTACCTTGTGCATTTTGTTCCTTCTCCCTAAAATGCTTTTCTCCCGGAAGCTTTAGCTAGAGCTTCTGGGAAAATCCTGGCCACTTCCCTTCAGACTCTCCACCTAACTGCTGCAAGGCTCCAGCCCTGGGCTCTGGGGGAGCTTGACCCTTCCACTGCCCCCCAACTCCTCCTCTAGAATAGGGACTTCTGGCCCTGAGTCCCTAAGGCTGAGCCAGAACCACAGTGATGGCATTTGATAAACGTTTGCCAGGTGGTTTTTCTGCAGAGGTTTCCGGGTACTCGAAGAACCTGGAGGAACTCAAGGTCTAATCCTTTGCTTTCTCAAGCTTGGATCTTAGAACCCCTTGTTCTCTTAAATTACAAAGACCCCCCCACCCCCACCAAAGCTCCTATTGAGGGGGGGTTATTTATCTATACTTACTATATTAAAGTGGAACCAGAAAAAAATGGAACCCAAAATTTAAATTTTAATCTTTTTTTGTTTTAGATTTTTGGGCTACAGGGTTGTGCTCAGAGGTTCCTCCTGGCCTTACTTGTGAGACCACAGGTGATGTTACAGATTTGACTGCATGCAAGAGAAGCAATTTAGCCCATGCACTGCCTCTCTCGCTCCTGGTTTTAACTTATTAATCTATTAAAAAATAACAAAAAACAGAGATTGAAGAATTAATACAAAGGTTTAGGCACTTGGCTACTATATAACTGATCCTGGTTCAATCCCTGACGTAGTATATGGTCCCCTGAGCATCACCATCAATAGCCCCTGAGCACCTAACCAGGAGTAAACCCAGACAGAGCATAGCTGGGTATGCCCCTCTTCCCCAACACACACACACACACACACACACACACACACACACACACACACACACACACACACACACACACACACCCCTCCTAGAGTTAGTGAAAGAATAGAGTTACTTTACTTAAAAAAAATCTATTTAGTATTCTGGCCTAATAGAAGACAATGTGCTTCTCAAAAATCTCCTTGTGGAGAGAGGGGCTGGAGCTATAGCACAGCAGGTAGGGCGTTTGCCTTGCACACGGCCGACCTGGGTTCAATTCCTAGCATCCCATATGGTCCCCTGAGCACCGCCAGGGTGGTTCCTGACTGCAGAGCCAGGAGTAACCCCTGTGCATTGCCAGGTGTGACCCAAAAATCAAAAAAAAAAAAAAAAGAGAAAAAATCTCCTTGTGGAGCAAAGGATGTGACTCAGGGTAGAGAACGTGTCTGCATATGTCAGGCACTGGTTTTACTCCCCAGCATATGAGCACATGTATCTACACACACGATTTGTGCATTTCTGTGTTGCTGCAAGTCGTGTATGAAGAAAATCCAGTCACGCACATATTTGGAAAGTTGCATATAGCCTTTTCAGATAATTGTGGCTATTTTTCTTTGATACCATACTATGTCTTTTATTTTTAACTTTTAAAGAAAAATTTGGAGGCTAAACTGGTAGTTAGGGAGGGCACTGTTAGGTGGTACAGGGCTGGAACCCCATCCTTAGGCATTTTAAAGCAAGAGTTCTAATTCTTTGAACTCTCTCTTTGGTCAGAAGATAGTTTCTTCGGGTTAGTAACAGGGAACCTGAAACTGTATCAGTAACTTCTTTGTGCTGCTTTACATTACAAAGCACTGTTTTGTCAGACACTTTGGGCTGGCTCTTTTCCCCGGGGCTAATTTTGTAACAACATACATTGTCTCACGGGGCCTTCCAAATGCTGACACAATTTGATATAGACACATTTAAAAGTTATTTAATCCCTTTGAGTCTTTGTCACTTTTTACCCCCTTCACTGTGATCTTCACATCTTTTTATATAAAACAGTTTCTCATTTTGGGAGTCTGAGAGAGAACAGTGGTTAAAGTATATGTTTATACCTGGTAGCACATGGTCCCTTGAACATTGCTGGGTGTGGCCCTGAAGATCCCCTGAGCACTGATAGGAGCACCCTGGTCTGGAGACACCTGTGTATTGCAGGGGTGGCCCAGGTAATCCCCTGACATGATGGGTCCGTGCAGAATTGCCAAAAACCATGAGAAGAGGTGCCCCAGATCTCCTGAGCACTGCTTGTATGATCATCCTGCCAAAAGTTTCTAATTAAAAAACATTAAAAAATTTTTTTGCTGGGGGTGCTCTGGGGACCAGGTGGTGCCAGGGATTGAACTCAAGTCTCCTGCTCCAGTTCTCTGAGTCATCTCAAATAAAAAATTTCCCCCATACCATTCAAACTGAGGCCTCATACATGCAAGGGAAGTGCTCTACCATGGAGCTCTGTCCCCAACCTGTATAAACATACAAAAATAAATAAATAAATAAAATCACATCCCTGGGGTTGGAGAGATATAGTACATCAGGTAAGGCACCTGCCTTGCATGCGGCCACGCTGGGTTTAATTTCCCGAACCACAGAGTCCCCTGGGTACAGCTGGGCAAGAGCCTTGAGCAGAGCCAGGAGCAGGCCCTGAAAGCCTCTGGGTGTGGTCCAAAACCCAAAAGCGAGACATAAAGTGAAATATCACATTCCTCAGGGGGCTGGGGTTATGGCTCAAGTGTACATGCCTTGAGACTGGGCACGGCCCCACCACAACAAAGCACATTCTTTAGCGTTGAGATTGATTTACACAGAAAAGTCTGGGGCTGGAGAGATAGTACAGCGGTAAGCGCTTGCCTTGTTCGCAGCAAACCCAGGTTTGATCCCCAGCACCATATATGGTCCCCCCAATCCCTGCTGGTGAGGTTTCCCCACTCCTCTCCCCCAAAAAAAATTAAACAGATAAGTCTCAGTTTTAGATTTTGGGAAGCTGTGAAACTCATGTGGCAGACACAAGTTTTCTGAAATTTGAAAGTTTTGAAAGCCTAAATCGTACAAGAAAAACTGTCAGCATTTTCCCTGAAGTGAGTCTCACTTGATTCCCTTTTGAGAAAATATCTGCCAGATATTTCAGTCTGCCAAGTATGCTTTGTCTAGCAGTCGTTCTCCCAAGTTAAATGTGTTGCATGAGACACACAGCTAATTGGGCTCAGAGCCTGAGATTAGTTCCCCAAGACAAATGCACCAAGACGAGACAAGAGTCCCAAGACAAGAGCCACCACCAGCTGGGCAGCAGGTGCGGACACAAGCTTCTGAGGACTTGCTTGTTAAGACTTAACTAAAGTCATAGCTTCTTACTGCCTCGTGAAGGCCTTTGTTATTTGAGTTTTTCCTTTTTTTTTTTTTTTTTGTCCAGTGCTGGGGATGGGATCCAGGGCCTCAGCCTGTGAGGCTGCCTCTCCATCATCATTAGTGCTCAAAAGCTACTCTTGGGCAACGTTCTGGCACCAAGCAGTGCCAGGGACAGGGCCTGGACCTCCTGTAAAGGATGCATTCAGCCCCTTAAACTGAATTTTCTTTGCTCAGAGGATATTCCTTGCTGTGCTCAGAAGTGACCCCTGGTGGTGCTTGGGAGACCATGTGGATAGTGTCAAGGATTCAACCAGGGTCCCATTCAAGGATAGTGCCTTACTTTGTGTACTGACCATGTTTATTTAGTTAACTGCTGGCATACATGGAGTAATATTAAGTAGTTTGGGCCTTTATTTTGATTTGCACTAAGGTAACTTTACCCACTAGTGTTTTGTTTTTCCTTTTTTGGCTTTTGGGCCATACCCGGGTGTTCAAGGCTTACTCCTGGCTCTGCACTCAGATTTCATTCCTGTTGGACTCAGGGGACCACGGGGTGCCAGGGGTCAAACCCGCATTGGCTGCATGCAAGACAAGCACCCTACCTGCTGTAATATTCCTCTGGTCCCCCATGTGTTTTTGCAAATAAATGTTTGACACCATACAAAAGGAAAACAATCTTAGTGGGATCATGCAGGTGATTTTCTGATTGACTGGGAGCTGGAAATTCCTAGGGAAGTAAAGACCATCTTTTTTGCGGGGGGAGAGGTCATGCTTAGCTGTGCTCAGGGATCACACTGTGCAGGGCTTGGGGGACTATATGTGGTGCTGGGGCTCGACCCCAAGTTGCCTGTGTGCAAGGCCACTGCCCTCCTCACCGTACTCTCTCTCCAACTCCTGAGGACCATCTTTGAAGATGTAAGACCCAAGTGATATTCAAGCCTCTCCCGGCAGAAGACACGGAGACATATTTGACACTAGTGCCTGAGGACTGGGCAGGGAAGCGGACGGAAGCAGTAGCTGCAGGGAGTAGCTGCCTGGGCTTCACAGCTGGAAGGCTTCAAATAGTTTGGTCTCCCCCTCGATGGATGACTTGATCCTCCAGCTCCTCAGCCCGCGCCTGTGTGACACTGAATCCGGGCTGGGAGGGCTCTGGCATGGCCTCCCCTCTCCTCTGTGTCAGAGGTGATAATGCAGCCCTAGCTTCCAGCGCTTAGCACAGGCACGGCTTAGTAAATATTGAAGGAATTAACCCCAGGGACAGACATGATAGTAGGATTCTGACCCCTTCCCTGAGGGGCCTCCCTGGGGAGGACGTGGTCTTTGTGGTAACTTTCTCTGGTACGGTGGCCTTAGTCACCCCTGTTTCCTGGAGGCGGAAGGTGCCTAGAGGAGCAGCAGGCAAGTGGCCTTTGGGTTCTACTTGGAATCACACCCTGGGCAAAAGGGTTAGAGACCCACGTGAGGGGACAGTGGCTGAATTCGAGCTGCAGAGCCAGCACAGTGCAGGCAGAGGGGGCGACGGGAGGGCGGAGGATGCATGTGGTACCCACCTTCCCGACTACATTAGCTGCAGTTGCAACATGGTCACCGGCTGAACTGTGGCCACCAGGGGCCTCTGCCCAGGACTGACCCTGCCTCACACCCTGGTCTAGTTTTTTCTATTCCTTTTCTTCTACTACTGCTCTAGGCAGATAATGACAAGTCCCAGCGGGCCTAGGAGTGTCCCATCCCAGCCCACCTCAGCCCACAGGAAAAGCATGTGAGCAGCCTCAGGGCCAATGGCCTTGACTGAGTGGTGGCCAGGGACTCCTGTTATCTAACTGGCTCACTGCTCTCAGCGGAGCTGCTTTCGAAGAGCGTGGATTTGCTCACCAACTCTGAGCAGCTCTAAGGAACAGCGTGTCCCTGGGAGTGCAAACGGCAGCTGCTGTGTCCACCATAGAAGCATGATAGTGAAGGTGGAGGTAAAAGCCAGGGAGAGGGGGGACAGCTTCCCACCCCCGCGCCCCCTCCCCACTGCCCATCTTCTCAGGAAGCCGGGCAGAGGTCGGAGGAAGAATCACCTTTATTGGAGCAAAACCTACTCAGAGCCTGTAACACTGCAGCTCCCAAAGGTAGCCAGGGATGGGGGGGTGGAAGGAATATTTCCTCTCCCCCACCAAAAAAGGATGAGGTGCGGCAAGGCTGGGGAGCTGGCTGGAAGCTGCTGGCAGGGAGCAGCGGGCTGGGGCCCCGGCAGGTTCAGACTGAGGGACAGCAGCTTAATACTCTCGGCGTGTTAATACTCTGGGGAGGGGCAGGCACTTAGGGGGCCCTAGGGCATGAAGGCACTTGGGGAATTGGGGAGCGGGCAAGGGATGTGCAATGGGACGGGCAGGGCCAGCCCCGGGGTCTGGCAGGCACTTTGGGGCGTGCTGGGGTGGGGCGGGGCGGGCCCGGCAGCCCAGAAGGCTTTGGTAGTGGCAGGCACAGTCTCTGGGCTGGGTCTGCGTTAAATAGAGGGGGTGCCCTAGTGCTCGTCTCGAAGCTCCGAGGGCAGGAACTTGTACTGCTGCTGCCGGATCTGGGCCAGCTTCTTCCGTGCCTCCTCCAGCTCCCGTTCCTTCCGGAGCATCTCTTCCTGGGCGGCAATGATCTGGGGGCGGAGATCAGGGGCTCGGCTCAGCTCGGCTCGTGGGCAGGAGGGCTTGGGGCAGAGGGGTCAGGGGGCAAAGGCCTAGAGGACGGGGGCCCTCTGAGGGTCAGGCAGGGCTCACCTGGGCAATGCCTCCGACCATCTTCTCCTTCACCACCACTGTCTCGTTCTCTTGGTCCTCAAAGGCTGCTGCTTTCTGGGCCGCCTTCACCAGGTTGTCCGAGGCTCGCTTCACTGCATTGCCCGCCGCCTGGGCACAGACAGAGATGGCGGTGAGAGGCCGGGGCTGCAGGGAGGGCCCCGCGGAGAGACCCTAGACGGCCCCCCCAGAAGGCTGGCTGCGCAGGCAGGGTCAGGGCCCAGCTCACCTGGAGCCGCTTCATTGCCTCCGAGTCCTGGTCGGCCTTGACCTTGCAGGCCACGAGCAGCTGGGCAGTGGAGGCGGCGACCTGCTTGGCCGACGAGATGAGCTTCTCCTGGCTGGCATGGCCTTGCACGGCAGCGTTGGCGGCCTCACACAGGTTGTTGGTGGCTGCGGCCACCATGCGGGCCTACAGCAGGGAGATGAGATCCGTCCGGGGCCTCTTGTCCCCGCGCCCAGCCCCACCCCAGCCTCTGACTGTGTGGCCGTTGTACACTCACCGCAGAAATGAGGCCCTGGGACCACTGGCCGTCATCCAGGGCGTTGGCTGGGATGGCGCCCACCTGTGGAGGCAGCAGGAGCATCTGCTTAGACTTGCCCTCAGGCCCTTTTTCTTTCTTTTAGGGGGGATTTTTGTTAGGTTGGATCTGTGCTCAGGAGTGACCCCTGGTGGTACTCAGGGGGATGTGTGGATGCTGGATATTCGAACCCGAGTCAAGGCAAATCCTTTAACCCCTGCCCTCTCTCTCTGGCCCTCTGGCCTCTCCCTTCTTAAGTGCCCCAGCCAGCTCCCCTGCAGGGATGGGTGCAAAGCTCACGGTGCCCCCCAGCATCTCAGTACGTACCTTCCCTTGGGCCACCAGCTCCCTCTGAGCCGCTGAGGCAGCCTTGACCAGGGCACTGGTGGCAGCTGCAATGGACTTGGCGGCTTCCAGTATCTGCTCCTCAAAGTTCAAGGACTCATCAGCCTCCTGCGAATGAACAGGCATGGGTTGAGGAGAGGCGGGTCTAGGTGGGGACACCGCGCCCTCTGGGGGGGGGCAGGGACAGGGGTGCCAGGGGGACTGACCTTGGGCTTGGCCCGAGGCTTCAGCTGCTCTAGCTTCTTGGCTGCAGCCTCGATGGCTGCTGCAGCGCCCAGGAGCTCGTTCTCGGCAATGACCGTGGGGTCCTCCGGGTCCACCCATTCTGTTCCTGGCAGGTTGAAGGGGCAGAGGCAGGGGCTCAGAGTGCTGGGAGACCTGGGCAGCACGGTTCCCGTCACTGGGTCCTGGGCACAGGCTGGCTCAGAGCTGGGCCACCAGCAGAGATCTCCCAGGGCACGGGTCCCTGATGTCCCCTCCCCCGCCTGTCTGCCCCTCACCCTTCATGGCCTCGGCAGCCTGGATGAGCTCTGTGACCGAACCAGCCACGCGCTTTGAGTGTCCTGTCAGCTGCTGCTTCAGCTCTGGGTTCGGCTTCTGTAGAGTCTAGAGGAAGAGGAGGGCAGGGAGCAGGGATCCTCAGCCCTTCACTTGGACCCTGACCTAGGAAACAGGCCCCTACACGCCCCCTTCCCAAGACCAGGGCCCGCCCCATGCCCCCGCCCACAGTGCGGCACCCCTCAGGGCTTGCAGGGGCAGGATAGGACACACACGGTGGACACGGTTGGCCCGTGTCACTCACCGGCTGACCAAGAGCAAGGACAGTGATGGAACGAGGACAGAGAAGAGATGACGCAGATAAGGGGGAGGTCAGGTGGAAGGAGAGGAGATAAGAAAAGAGGCGGAGGTGAGCGGGCTAGCCAAGGCGGGCAAGGAGGATGGGGTCCCAGTGGGAGGAAGACTTGGGAAGCTGAGTGGGGAGGTGGAGGGTGGTGAGGCGGGGAGGGGAGGGAAGTGGGGCGGGTGTGAGGGAAGGCAGACAGATGGCCCCTCACCAGCAGCACGTGGTCCAGCAGCTCCAGATAGCCGTTGGCACACTCTCGGCCGTAGTGCAGGGCTCGAAGGCGCACCTCTGGGGCCACTTCAGGGTGATAAGCTGCTTCCTGGGCCGCAGAGAAAGGGTCAGATTGAGAACCTCCTGCCCTACTGCCCTGAACCTGGCCCCCTGCCTCCAATGCCTGCCCGCCCGGCTCCCGGGGCTCTGACCTTGCAGGCCCGGAGCATGTCTGCGATGGCACGCCGGCTCAGGTTGGCGGTGGCCATGACGTCTTCCTGGCGACAGGAATTGCCCGCCGCGACAGCCTTGGCTGTTGCCATGGTGATACCCTTGGTCATCCGGATGAAATCCTCTGGGGTTGAGGTCTTGGCGGGTGGCTCAGGGGAACAGAAGACCTGCAAGGGCAGAGCCAGTTTTGTTGGGCTCAGTGGGGTGCTTAGGGCCTCCTGTTCTGTCTCCCCAGAGAGCGGCCTGAAACGACACAGCACTCTCGCTGTGCCATCTGCTCCATTCAGCAAGCATTCGCTGAGTCCTTAGGGCAGGCCAAGTCCCAGGAGACATTTGTGCACTTGCAGCTTGTGTTCTAGAAGGAAGGCGGCCATCATTTCTGACGGAGCGGTGGGGAGAGTTTATTTATTTGATGCTAAGAAGGGGCTTAAGAGCTGGGCTTTCATTCCTAAACCATGAAAAAGCTCTGAAGGGCCAAGTGCAAAGGCGGGCAAGACGTTGGTGCTTGAAAGAGAATAACAGGCAGGAGGGCATTTTACGTCACTGGAAAGTGAAGTGGGAGAGCACCTAGGAATGTTCTAGAGTACAGAGAAGGTGGAGGAAAGATTCTTGAATCTCAGACCAAGGAACTTAAAATTTATAAAATATGTAAAAATTCTGAAAAATATTTTGATGTTATGTTTATCCAGAAAGTTATTAAAGATCAGGTAGTGGGACAGAGACATCTCAGTGGACTGGAGCACATGCTTTGCACACAGAAACCCTGAATTTGAGTGTCAGTGTCATGTGGTCCCTGAGCACCCCTACTCTTTAGCCCCAGCAGAGCCAAGAGTAGTCTCTGGAAACTGCTGGTTTTGGACACCGACCCACCCACACCCTAACCCGCCAAAAAAAAGGTCACTTCTGGGCTGGAGAAATACTCTAGCAGGTAAGGCACTTGCCTTGCATGTGGTTTACTTAGTTTGATTCCTGGCGCCACTGACAGAGCCAGGAGCAATCCCTGAGCACTGCCGGGGATAACCCAAAAACCCAATCCACACCCCACCAAAATAAATAAATAAATAAATAAATAAATAAATGCTAATTCTGGAACTTAACCCAAACCATGGAGGGTGAGTGTGGAAGCAGGGAAGCTGGGCAGGGGCTAACAATGAGGGAGCGAGGACAGCCAATGACTGGGTGTGTGTGGGATGTGCTGAGAAGGTGTGAGTTTTTGGAGGGAGCATCTACAAAGAGATTTAGGAGGACTTGGGTGTAGGGAATGAGAGAAACACTACCCATAAGGTGGGTTTCTGACCTCAGGAACCGAGTCAGGAGTCAGGACTACAGGGTGGGACTACAGTGATGCGGGGATGCTCAGGTCTGGGAGGAAAAAGGCCCAGAGGGCCAATTTGGATTCCACAAAGAGAGGGTGAAAACGGGATGTTAGAGAGAGCAATCTGGAAACCAGAAAGCCAGGTGGGAGAGGTGGGCACAAGAGAGCCGGAAGGCAGCAGGAACCAGGTGGGGGACAGGCCCCGAGACCGAGTGAGGCTTTGCTAATGGCATCTGGGGCCCAGTGCTGACAGAGGGCGTGGAGGAAGGACGGCAGGAGCCTGGGCAGCAGGACCTGGGTGGGCTACAGTGACAATCAGTGAAGTCACAGGGATGGATCCTGCCACACACTCGGCACCAACGTCACTAGGAAGGAGCATGCTGGGTAGGGAGCAGGCCCCAGGCTCCCGGTGCCTCTGCATGTCAGGAGAGATGCCCAGCAGGCAGCTGAAATTGACTAGACGGAAACCGTCTGGCCTCAGAACCTGCCAGCCTGTCTGAGAAGGTCAGGAGCAAGGTTCAACTTGCCCCTGACCAGGACCCAGGGAGAAGGCCGTTGGCACAAACACGGAAGGGCCAAGAGATTTTCGGGGATGAAGGCGAGTCTAGGTGGGGACTCCACGGGGGAGAAACGTGTGTGCGAGACTCTGGAGAAAAGCCATAGTTGAGATGGCTGAAAGGGAGCAGGAATTTCCCAGAGAGGCTTGTTAGCAGCCTAATGGTGTGTGAGTGTTTGAGGAGGAGGAGGAGAATGGAGATGAGGGGCCTGAGCAGCACTCAGTAGGAAACACTAAGTGAAATGCTGGTAGGAGTAAACAGGTGGGGAAGGGGGCCTGAGCCAGGCTCCCGACACACGTCTGGCAATGAGGGAGAAGAATGGGCGTGACCACTGATTTCTTTTGTGGGGGAGGGGAAAGCGGTCCTTGGGATTAAACCCAGCACCTCATCCATGGAGAGTGAGTGCGAGAGCTACATCCCCTCGCCTTGCCCCAGCCCCCGGTGGCTACATGGGAGCTTCCCGCTCTCTGTCTTGTGCAGGCCATCTCCAAACCCATGCCTCCCACCCCAGACCACTCACCGCCAGCTCCTGCCGTATGTGCTCTGTGGTGGCCTCCAGGGCCCGCGTGCCTTTGGTGGCCTCATCCTCCACAGCCTTCACAGTCTTCAGCAGGGACGTCACGTTGGTCACCATGACCTGGGGCATGGGGACAGAGCAGGGTGTGTGTGTGGGGAGGCATTACATCAAGGAACGGGAGTAAGTGCTTTAATGAGTCGCCCCATCCCGATGCTGTCCCCGGCCCCTCCCACCTTGGCAGAATTCTTGAGCTGCCACACGGCAGGATCATCCCCGACTTTGCCGGCCGCGGCCTTGGTGGCGCTGATGAGGTCTCCCAGGGCCTTGGCCACGTCCTTCACTGCATTGATCAGCACCACCTGTGTAGGAAGAGGGGCGGCTGCAGTCTGCAGGGGTGGGGGGTGGGGAGAGGGGGATTGCGGGGGCACAGGAAGTGGCTTGGGCCAGAGGAAGGGATGGAGGGTGGCTACCTGGGTCTCGGGGTCCTCAGCGCCCAGGCTGGCCGCCCCCAGCTTGACCACATCAGCGAGGCGGGTGATGGTGGCCACAGACGACTGGGCTGCCTGGGCCAGCTTCTCCTGGCTCCCGGCCGCGTTCTGCACCAGCACCTTCGTGTCTTCCACCAGCACCTTCGCTGTCTTCAGAATGCCCTCCCTGGGGGAGGGGGCGCTGGCTCGTCAGCTCTTCCCAGGCCTCCCGGCCCCCCCCTCGCCACCTCCTCTGCCCCTCAGCCCCACCCCTCACCGGTGGTCAGCGAATGTCTCAGTGCCCTCTCGGTTGAGTGTGCCGGCCGTGGCGAACATGATGGTGGTGTCAAGGTCGGCGATGATGCCCGACACGGCGCTGGCGGCCGTGATGCAGGCCTGTGTGCCGCGGTTTCCGGCCTGCAGCGCAGCCAGCACGTGGGAGACCTGCGGCAGAGGCAGGAGGGTCAGGCAGGCGGGCAGCCTCAGGGAAGGGACAGGAGAGAAGGGCGGGGTGAGGGGGGATGGCTCCAGGGTCGGAGCACGGTCACCTTCTCCGACACTCTCCGGGCACACTCGATGAGCTCCTTCTTGGTGTAGGCATCGCTGGGGCTGCACTGCAGGGCGCCTGCCTTGGTGACCAGAGCGGCACAGCCGTGGCCCAGCTCTTGGACCCGGTGCTTGATGTGGGCACCAATCTGCAGATGGGCAGAGGGGAGGGGGGCTCTTCAGGAGACACGAACCATCCCCACTGTGCTGGGAGCAGGTCAGCAAAGGACAAGTCTCCCGCACTCCAGGAGACCCACACAGAAGGCTCTCCCTGCCTCCCCACCTTCAGGCAGGGGATCAGCGTCCACAGACGGGGGGACAGTGGCAGACACCAAGGGGGCGAGGGCTATGGTAAGCACAGGTGGGGTGGGGGGCACTGGAATCGGAGGATCGTGGGTGACAGAGTGCAGGGTTTGGAGTCTGGCTGGAGATCCAGTCACTGGCCTTCCTGCACAGCCAGGTTCTTGGGGAATGAAGACGAGCCCGGGGTCACTCCTGGGGGAGGTCCCCATGTGGTGCTGGGGGGTCACGTCCAGGCTGACCACATATGAGGCAAGCGCCCTGCCCGGGGAACTACAGCTCGTTTCCTTCTTGAGGGAAGCCACCCCGCGGCAGGGCAGTAGGGACAAGGAGGATGGCAGAGGCATGTGCTGGGGAAGGGGCAGGGTGCAGCCCTGCTTACCTCTTCGTTTTCCGCAGCCACCGCGGCAGGCTTGGCTTGAGCGGCCAGACGGCCGTAGTCGCTGGTCAGCTGGTTAGCGAGGGGGCCCAGCTCCTCAGGGCTGGTGTTTGACTTGGTGACCTGGGAGCAGAGGTGAAGCGCTGAGCCACATGCAGCTCTCCAGGGCTGGCCAGCCCTCCGGCTCTTTACGCCGACTCACCATCTCCTGAACAGTGACTGCGATGGCCTTGGCCGTGCGCACCATTGTGGTCTGGTAATCCACAAAAGAACCTTCTGGCTCTCCCATTGGTCCTTCATCTAACTGAGGGGGTGGACAAATCTGTCAGGGGCTCTGCCATACCATGCGGGGGATCCTCCCGTTCACCCCCACAACCCCTGCATCTCACCTGGTTGATGGCCTGAGTGATGGAGTCCACCATGCCCCCTACCACCCCGGCGGCACTGGCCGCCTCGTTGAGGGTCGTGGTCAGGTCCTCAACGGCCTCGGTCATCATCTGCACGGCCTCCTCCAGGGCCTCCTGGGTGTGGGCTGCTTGCTGTGGGGGCAGAGTGAGGCGGGGGGTGCCCTGGTGCTCCCACCTCTCCCCGCTCCCTCGCCTGGCCCCTCAGTACCTTGGGGTTCCCGCCCGCCTCCTTGGCGGTGTACAGCAGCTGCAGGGCTGACTCTGCCAAGGTCTTGGTCTGGTCCAGCAGCGCCATCTGCTGTGGGTGGCTCAAGGTCTTGGAGGCAGCGCCCACCGCAGCCAGGGTGAGTGGCTCGAAGTACTGAGCCATCTGGGACACCTGGGGCATGGGAGTAGGGTAGGGGGTTGGCAATGGGAGTCGCTGCTGACCTACGCTCACCCGACTGCCAGGTACTACACGCCGCCCTGCTCTTCCCCGGTACCTTGTGGCCTAGCTGGGAGGCCTCGGCTCGGGCGGCGCTGGCCAGCGGCTCGATCAGGTGGGAGATCTCCTGCACGGCCGTGAGCATCTGCGTGTGCAAGGCCTGGGGAAGAAGCAGACGTGAGCCCCCGCTGCCCCAGCATTAGGAGCCTCCTCTGAATGACTCTCGGGGGCTCAGCCCTGACCCCCGTCTGTTATCTCCTTGCTTCTTTCCCAGAATCCTCTTTCCTGCACACCTCTTTTTGGGGTGGGGTAGTAGGGTGGTTGGGGCCACACCCACCCGGCTCTGCTCAGGTCTTACTCCTGGCTCTGTGCTCCAGGACCATGCCTGGTGGTGCTCAGGGGAACAAGGCAAGCGCCCTGCCCACAGTGCTCTCTCTCTGGCCCTCCCCTTACCTCCTGAGAGATGCCCTCACGGGGAGCCAGCTGCTGGCTGACCGCAGCCAGAGAAGCCTGGTCCAGGTCGCGTAGGCAGCTGTTCAGAGCTGCGATTGCTGTCTCACACTCCAGCTGCCCTGGGGCCTTGTCCCTGCGGACACATCAGAGGCTCCAACAGAGGCTCACCTCACTGCCCGCATCCCGCCCAGCCCGGACAACCTTTGTCTTTCGCACAATCCCCTCTTATACTCCCTCTCCCCCCACTGCCCTGATAACTCCCGTCCCACTATCCCCTACCCACCCACAATATACCTCATGCTTGTGATCAGCTTCTTGATGGAGTCGGAGACTGTCCGCGAGTGACCAGCCAGCACCGACCAGCGTGGGGGGTCCCGGGGATTGACGGCCAGGGCCCGGGCGGTCTGGATGAGGCCTCCGGCACTCTCCAGCATGGTTTTGGCAGAGATCACGATGGGCTCCATAGCCGCACGGCCCTGCCATGGTAGGTGGGGGGTGCAGGGCAGGTGAGTGTCAAGACTTTCAGGCGGGGGCAGCTGAGATGAGGGTCTCACTGGGCCTCACCTCGGGGCTGATCTGGGCCGGGACGCTGGAGAACTCGGGGTTGGACGCAAAGGCGCTCAGATTGTCCACAGCCTCCAGCAGAGGGGCGGTGGCTGCGCGGCACTGGGCGCGGTTCTCCTCGGTGAAGGCTCCGTCCAGTGCCTGGCGGGGCCATGACAGAGAGGGAACCTCAGGGCGGGCAGCAGGGTGCAGGGCGAAGCCCGTGTCTCCATCCCGGGTTTAAGCAGGGGGTGGAGTGTGGGGGACAAGTGTGTGGGACAGACTCAGGCAGAAGGGCTGGGGGTGGGGGTGGGGAGTGACCACAGGCTGCGAATTCAAAGGCGGGAACCTTGATGGTCTTGACGAGGTTGGCGGTGCTGTTGGCCACCTCCTTGGCCGACTGCACAAACTGGCGCTTGGCTGTGGGGTTGGTGGTCCGGGCGGAAGCCAGGCGGCAGCTGTTACACAGTGCAGATGTGTGCTTGGCCACGATGGTGGCTGCGGAGAGCACCTGAGGAGACGAAGGGGGCAGCGGCCCCGGTGAGGGTAGGTGGACAGAACGAAGCTCTCAGGAGGAGACGCGTGGGGGATGGGGTAGGGCGGGGTGTAGACGGGGCATGGAAGTGAACACCTCGGGACCTCTGGCTGGGAAGGAGGTGTGTGGCCAGGGAAACAGGCCGCAGAGGTGGAGCTAATGAGAAACAAGACTCCAGGAGAGGCTGTGAGGAGGCCCCAGGGGAGAGGCCACTCAGACCCTGACGGCACGGGGGCAACACGGCAGGGGACAACAGGCCAGAGAGGGGTCCCTGCCTGCTCCTAGCCCACTCGGTGCCCGCCTCTCCAGGCTGGGCTGCCTCCCGCCCCCCACATTACCTGGGCCTGAGTGCAGCCCGGCTCTCCCAAGCTCTGGCAGGCCATCTGAATGGCCTGGTTGGCACGGGCAAACTGAGTGGGCTCCACCAGTCCCTGCTGTCCAGCCTGGCTGTTGGGGTCAGAGACGCCCACCAGGTAGGCGGCCTGCAGAGAGAGAAGTGGGCGTGAGGAGAAAGGGGTGTTACCCCATACCTGGGAACAGAGCAGCTGACAGTGAGGACAGGGAGCGGGAACAAGTGTCGCCGAGGGGAAGGGCATGTGGGGCGGGCGGTCACCTGCGCAGCCGCCTCGGTGAAGCCACACAGGGCCTTGGAGGCTGTGGCAATGGCTTCCCCAAACTCGGGCAGGTTCCCGTTCTTGGCGTTCTGTGAGATGCCCGTCATGGCCTCCCCCAGCACCTGCGAAGCGGAGAGTGTTGGCAGAATCAGACAGAGCCGGGGCTCAGCCGGGCAGGCAGGGCGGGCCTACCCAGCCCGTCCTCCCTCCCTCCTCCCACAGCGGGGCCCGACCCGACCCACCTTCGAATTCTCCATGACGCTGTCTAGGCAGCCGAAGTAGGACATGTCGTTGATGGGCTGCACTGGGTTCTCCAGCAGTTCCCGGACCGTCTGTGGAGGGGGCAGGGGAAGGGAGGACCAGGTCACCCTCTCCCTTGCCCACTGGCCCAGGACACCCCCAATAGCCCCGGGCCTGTCCCGTGCGCACCTCCAGCTCCCGCAGGGCGTTGTCACACTCCTTCTGGCCTGGGGCCTGCTGGGTGCACATGGTGATGAGCTGGTTGATGCTGTCGGTGACGGCTCTGGGGGACAGGAAGTCAAGTGAGCGGCTGCCCGGGGGGCACCACACCTGCTTCCTATAGGGGGGCAGTCTCCAGCTCTTTCTTCCTTGCCCGGGTCCCCTCCCGAGCTGGGGGCCTGACCATGACATGCCCGCCCGGCCTGCCCGACACTCTAGGCTTGGGCTTCCCGGCCCCTGCTGACCGGGCAGCTGCTGCCAGCTGAGTCTTGAGGTTAGGGGCAGCGGGGTCTGTGGACAGGGCCTTGGCCGCCAGGAGAAGCTTGCTTGAAGACATGGAGATGCCCTTCAGGTTGGACACAACCTGCGCCCGGTCCTCCTGGCTCTGTGGAGGGTGAGAAGGTTGGCACATGGGTCAGTTCCTCCTTCTCTGTTTCTGACAGGAAGTGGCTTTGCCCACACACTCAGGGACTCCTGCAGACTGGGTAGTGGCGGTCAGGGCCCTGGCATGCAGCTGTGTCGTGCTAGACCACGTGCACCAGCCCCTGAGCCTCTGTTTTTTTTTTTTTTCCTTTCCTTTTTGGGTCACACCCATTGATGTTCAGGGCTTACTCCTGGCTCTGCACTCAGGAATTACTCCTGGTAGTGCTTGGGGAACCGGGATTGAACCCGGGTCGGTTGTGCACAAGGCAAACGCTCTACCCCTGAGCCTCTCCGTACCGGTGCCTGTGCTGCCATCTCCACGCCGGCCTCCAGGAAGGTGCTGAAGTCCTGTCCGAAGCGGCCCGAGGCCCGCGCCAGGTCCTGCGGGGTGCCCCGAGAGGCCTGCACCAGCTCCGTGGCGGCCTGATTCAGCCCGGCGGCAGCTTCATTCAACCGGCTCTGAGCTTCCTGGAAGGTCCCAGTGCTGGGGGGCAGCTATGCGGTAGGAGGGGAGTATCAGAGGCAAGAACGGGGCACGAGGTGGAGGGAGAACTCGAGGAAAGAGGGGACGTGAAGGGGGAGGAGAGGGCGAGGGGGGCTCGCAAGGGGGAAGTCCCGTCAGCCGGGGGCAGGGAGGCCCTAGCAGGATGGAGAAGCCGTCCCACCACTGGCCTAGCCTCCTACCGAGTCGCTCAGGAGTCGCTTGCTGGCGTCGCCCACGGCCCTCAGGGCATTGTCCACATCGCGCTGGCCCGGCAGACAGCTGACGCAGCGGTTCAGAGCCTGGGTCACTGCTTTAGCCACCTGAGGAAGCACAGGGACGGGAGGAGGACTTGCCAAGATGGAAGCACTTGAGGAGACTTTCCCCTCTGCTGTGGGGTCACGGGAGACAGGACGGCCACTGCCTTTGGAGGGGCAGGTAGGGAGGTGCCAGGCACCAACAGGCTATAGCTGCAGTTACCAAGCGTGTGACCAAACTTCCCAACCCTGGGCGCTGAGGTGGCCCCAAGGAGGGGAGAGAGTTGCCCTTCTGTCCCCGGGCTGACCTGGGCAAGCCGCTGTTGGCTCTCAGGGTCCCCTGGCCGGCCGGCTGCCTTTTTCGCCTCCTCAAGGAGACTGTTGGCCTTGTCCAGCACATCACTGGCCGTGTCGAGCACGATGGCCTGCACCGCAGGGTCGGACGACAGGGCTGCAACACCCCTTGCGGCCTGGGCCAGGGCCCGCAGCCCCGCTGCCACATCCCGAGCAGCAATGCCTGAGAAGGACGGAAATGGAGAGTGAAGAGGCCGACTCGGATCTGAGCCCCTGGGCGTGCCCCCTCCCGGGCCCTGCCCACATACCTGCGTAATTCTCATTGCCCTGGGCGACCTCTCCCAGCAGCTGGGCGATGGCGGAGCTCACGGCCTTGGTGCTGGTGCCCAGATCCTGGGCACACTTCTCCATCTAGGGGTCAAAGAGGGGACTTAGGGGCTCTGGGGCAGGAAGATCTGGGGAGAGGGAACCTGAGAAGTGGCTGGGGTGGCCATCTGTGGGAGGCACAGCAGGGAGGTGGCTTTGGGGTTCACGAAAGGGGGAGTGTGGTACGGGGACAGGGGAGATGGCTCAGCGAGCTGGGTCCCATCCCTGGCACTGTGTGGTCTCCTGGTCCCTACCAGGAGTGACCACAAGTAGCATCCCCTCTGTGCCATAAAAAAATATGCCAAGCCAAACCAGGACCATGGCGTGTGGCCCGAGTAGAGGCGCAACAAAGGAGACTCACCGTCTCCCCCGGCAAGGGTCTCAGCTTGCCATCCCGTGCTGCCGCCTTCACCTCCTGCAGGTCCCGCTCCAGATTCTGTACCACACTCAGAGCTGAATCCATCTCCAGGGGCCCGCATGCCTCCTGAGCCTACAGCAACGTGGGGGTGCAGGGGGATGGGGTGACAGGCGTCCGGCTGAAGTCATTCCTCATGGGCTCCCTGTCGCCCCAGGATGCCGCCCTACCCTTTCCACGGAGAGAACCGCCAGCTCCCTTACCTTCTGGGCTGCGGTGCGGAGCTCCGCCAAGGCGGTGCCAAGGTTTTTGGCACACTGACTCAGCTGCATGGCAGAGGCCTGGTCCTGAATGGTGGGCACGGAGGCCTTGGCAGCTGCCACCATCTTCCCGCCTGGCTGTTGGGGGATGAGAGGGCAGATGAGGCGTGTCCCTCCCCCTCCCCCACACTGGGTTGGGCTAGGAGTGGGGGGGTGCCGGGCAGCTTGAGGTGAGGATGTGGGGCCCTGAGGCTTGGGGGCAGGCAATGGGTGGCTGGCAGGGAAATTCGGTAATAAGGAAGACCGCGAGTGGGGTCTTTAGAAGGGAGAAGGGTAGGGTGTGAGAGGTGCTGAAGGGGTGTCTCACCTGCAGGAAGCTCTGGCTGGCAGCGATGAGGGCCAGCTGCGCACTGGGGCTGTCGGGCTGGGCTTGGCTGCCTCGCACGCCCTGCACCAGCAGCGGGATCTGCTCGGCCACAGCCTGCGGGGGGACAGATCTGTGAGACGTTGTCCCTGAGAGGCGAGAGGCAGCCTCCTCCTTCTCCACTCAGCTGCCGGGGGACTCACCTTGCAGCTCTGTGCCAGCAGGGGCTGGGGTCCCGCAGACGCTTTGGGGGCGGCGGTGGCATGCTGGGCAGCGGCGATGGTCTGTGTAGCCGAGGCGGCCGCCTGCTTGGCCGCATGCTGGGAGTACATGGAGTCATCAGCACGGTCCCCACTGACCCTGCCCAGGCCGCCACCACTCTCTCCCCCCTCATCTCTCCGGCCCGGGCAGCCCCGCGCTCTCTGGCTCCTGGCGCATCCCGCGGCCTCACCTCCAGGCGCTGCACCAGCTTCTTCTTGATGGCGTTCTGCGCGGCCGCGTTGGTGGCCATGCGCAGCCCCTCAGCAGCCTCCCGCAGCCGCTGCTGCTGCTCCTCACTGTCGGGGTTGGCAGCGGCGCCCTGGGGACGGTGGGGAGACCCGTCACCACCCAGCAGCCCTGTGTGCCCCAGAGAGGCTCTGACACAGACTGTGGACTTCTCTCCTGTACACACTTTTTTTTTTTTCCCCATACCCTACAGCAGTGCTCAGGGCTTTCTCCTGGCTCTGCACTCAGGGATCACTCCTGGAAGACTCTGGGAACCATATGGGGTAGAACCTGGGTTGGCCTCGTGCAAGGCAAATGCCCTGCTTGCTGTACTATCCCTCCCGTCCCTTCCTGAGGTCACGTCTACCTCCCCCCCAAGTCCCACGGGAGAAGCCTCGGGTCCCCCCCACACTTTGAGACACTGAAATCTCTTCCTTCACTCCGCCCCCCCCCAATTGGGGGTGGTGCAGGAACATGGAAGCAGGGGCCGATTACTCCTGCCAACTGAGGAGCCCCCTAGGGGGAGCCCAAGGGTCTTCTGGCTCCTTCCTGATGGTCTTTAGTCCCCTGCAATCTCTGTGCCGTGAGCAGCGGGGACAGCAGGGATCACATGCTTTTGTGTGTAGGTGACACCAGGAATCCAGAGATCCCAGGGGAAAGCAGGGCAGAAAGGACAAGTGGACTCTGGGCTTGGAGGATGAATACGGCAACCTGTGCTCTGGGAGTCGCACAAGCCCCAGGCCCGGGTCAGGATCACCTGCAGCCTCAGGTCGCAAGCCCTTCCTGGGTGTGCCTGTAACTCTTTCGTTTTCTGCACTTGCTGGGTCCCCTGCATCAGACAGCCCCTCATGACAGTGTGTGTGGGGGGAGGGGGGGCGGGCTCTGTGACTGTGCAGAAGCCTCTGTACCTTGGCAGCCTCCACCATCTTGGCTGTGGCATCGGCCAGGATCTTGGCAGCGCTTAAGAGCTTGCGGGAATTCTCCAGGTCACTCTCCCCTTCAGCATCGGCCTTGATGGCATTGACCAGGTCCGAGGTGGCTTGGGCCAGGATTCGGGCCTGCCGCACCATCTCTCCTGAGAGGACAAGGCACAGTCAGCAGAGGCAGCTGGTGCTGGGCGGGAGGGGCATAGGGTAGAATTGGGTGGAAGGTGGTGCCCCCACGGCAGAGAGCTGCTAGGGAGAGCAGCAGAAGAGCGATGGCTCCTCCAAGGGGCTTCCCTGGAGTCACTGTCTGCCTGGGGCCGAGGAGAAGAGGCTGACCTTGGGCAGGAGGGAAGTCAGTCTCCAATTGGTTGTCTCCTTTCTGGGGGAGGCAGTGTTTGGGCCATGCCCAGTGGTGCGTAGGGGCTATTCCTGGGCTCTGTGCTCAGATGTGTCCCAGTGCTCAGGAAACTGTATGCAGGACTGGGACAGACCCTGGAAGGGCCCCTCCATTGGGCATCTTTAGTCAGTGGTCACAGAGGTGAGATGCTCTTTGTGAAGGCTTTTGGGGGGTGATGGGGTCAAGTGGACCAAGAAGGCTATTTCTTATTTCAAGTTTTATCCTGATCACTTGTTTTAGAGACAGAATCAGGGGCTCGCTCATGCAAAAGTGCTCATTACCGAGTCAGTCCCGCTCAAAAAGGCCATTTCTTCTTTGTCGTTTGTTTTTGTTCTGGAGCCACACCTGGAGGTACTCAGGGCTCACTCCTGGCTCTGTGGTCACTCATGGTGGTACTCAAAGGACCTTATGGAGTGTCAGGGTTCAAACCAGAGCCAGCCACGTGCAAGGCAAGTACCTTAGCCCCTGTACGTTCTCTGTGACCCCTGACGAAATAATGCCACTCTCCATTCCTTTTCATGTGCACTCTTAGTATATCTTGTAAGTGTGCCGAGAAGGGTAGGGTGGGGACGACATTCTTGTTTTACCAACAAGGAGTTGAAGGTTCAGAGACTAAACACATCAGCCAAGCTTAGCAGGAGGAAGAGGGTCAGCAGGGCATGTCCAGCGGGCCCAGGGCACCTCTCTGGGGTGTCCTTTCTCCCCAGCTGGGGTGGGGGCAGGTGGGGTGTCCTTACCAGCATCGCCCATGGAGCTGAAGATGTTCTCGGTGACGGTGAGGATGGTGTCTGTGGCCTGGTCATAACGGCCAGCTGGCCCCACTCCTGTGGCATGGGCCCTCACGTGCTGTAGCAGCTCGTTCAGGGCCTGGGTGACAGCGGTGGCGGCTGCCCCTACCCCCCTCAGCAGCTGCGCGTCTTCGGTGGCTGCCTGCGAGGCAGACACACAGCCCTCCACCGCCTTGGCCACCAGGCGGCCAGCCTCCACCAGCTGCTCCTGGCACACGGGCGAGCTGATTGTAGGTGCCACCACCTACAGGCAAACTGCGTGTCAGCGATGGAGGTGAGGGGAAGGAGGCGTAGGTGGGTCTTGGGAGTCAGAGAGGTAAGATGAGAGGCCTGGGGCTGGGGAGACAGCGCCAAGGGCTGGGGCACACTACTCATGAGGTCTGAGTTTGACCCTTGGAACCACTCCAGCACTCCTGGGCAAAGCAACAAATCGCCAGACTCACGTAGCCAGGCCAAGTGCCTCCTGAGAGTGGCTCCCTGACCCCTGAACCCCCTGGGGAAGCTACAGTGACCTGGGGGCTCACCTTGGTACAGGCCACCAGCTGGGAGGTGGATAGGGCACACTGTGTTGCCGCAGCAATGACCTGGGTCTGGAGGCCCGAGTCCTCTGTTCGCTGGGCCACGCTCTTGGCCTTGAGGACCAGGGCGGCCGCGGCACTGGCCACGGCCTTGGCTAGCTGCATCAGCACATCCTGTGAGGAAACAGTGGTCTGTGGCGTGCCCCGCGCCACAAGGGGGCGCGGCACCCGCGGGCCCGCTCAGAGGCACAGCTGTCTCATTATTCCCATGGGCACCAATCATGGGACAGGGTGAGAGAAGCCACCACAAACTACGCCAAGCCCCTTGCCTTGAGCACCCAGTAGGCTAGCACCCACACCCGGGAACAGACCCACACCCAGAGACAGAGCCTGCACCACCGGGGAGAGGCGTGAGGCGGATACACTCGCCGGCCACGGGGAGGAGGGAGGGATGGCGAGAGGAGGGGGGAGTCCTCCTGCCTCAGCTTCTTCTCTCCAGGTCTCCAGCTTTTCTCGGCTGAAGTCCTAGGAGCCAACTCCATGGACTAGCTGCTCCCCCTTCCCTGCGCCCTGCGCCCTGCCTCGTCTCCCAATAGGCCCCTCTCTCCCGGGCAGAGGCACCAAGACGAGTGTATGCGGCTCAAGAGAGGACAGAGCTGGGCAGGCCCAGGCCAGAGGCCGTTACCGTGGGGGGATCGGGGGGAGATCGAACCCCAGCCCCTCTGGGTGCACATATCTGCGTGGGAAATGCAGGATGACAAGTCAGCGGAGGAAAACGGCATGGGGTGGAGAAGGGGAGGCTAGAGGAAGAGTGGCGTGGTCCTTAGGTGACATGGTCTGAAGCAGCATTTGTCAACCAGGGCCATATGGTACCTGGGACAGTGCAAGGGCGCTGCAAGTGACAACTGCGAACATGGGGGAGGGGGACACGGAACAAGACTCGGGACGGGTGCCACACAACTGGGAGGACAAGGAGGCCACAGGAAGCAAACAAGGTGTGAAGGGCACCATGGTCAGGAGAAAGCTGAGACACAGGGGGCTTGAGTACTGCGGGGGGGCCCATGAGCCCTCAAACTGGACGGGGACGACAGGGCAAAGCTGACAGGGGGCTTAAATACACCAGCAATATGGGCCGAGGGGGAACGAGATGGTCAACTCTGGTTGCAGGGACTCTGAATTCTTATTCCCCTGCAACTGGGAGGCGGGGCTGGCAAGGAGGGCTGTGTTCAGTCCACAGGAACAGGGCTGGGAACTGGATTCAGGATCAGGTCACCTCCTAAAAGCTGGAATTCTGAGGGGCATGTGGTAGTGGGGGGGGGGTCACCAACCTGGAAGTGGGGGTCAGTGTCACTCTCCCCAATCTGCTGCAATAGCTCCCCGCTGGCTTGGCCCACATTTCCAGCGGCCTGCAGCAGGTTCTGCCGGGGCTGTGGAGGGGAGAGGCCAGTGAGGGGCGGGCACAGCCCCCGCTGACCCACATGTCCCAGGGCTCCATGCTTCCTTCCACCTTGGATCCCGGGCTCTGGTCCCCTCTTCTTTGGCCCCACTGGAACCACCCTGGGGCCCCTCACCTCGGCGCTGGCAGGCTGGGCACTGCGTAGCAGCTCGGACACGGCCCCCGCCAGGCCCTTGGCGGCCTGCAGCAGTGGCCGCCCGCTGCCCCCCTCGTCCTCCAGCAGGGCGGCCAGCAGCTTCACGCCGCGGGACATCTCGGTCAGGTTGGAGGAGATGGTGGTGACGGCGCAGCCCACAGCCGTGTAGTCGGTCTCGGCGGGGTCCCCTGCAGCGCAGGGAGGAGCAGGAGCAGGGGTTAGGGCAGGGGTGAGGGCCTGGGCTGCGGGGCGGAGACCTGGGTTGCCACCCACACCGCCAAGCCCACCCAGTCAGCCCTACCAGCCGTCAGGTTCACCACGGAGGCGGTGCCGGCGGTGATGGCGTCCACCTGCGAGTGGATCTCGTGCTTTGACTCATCCATCTTGTTCTTCCGCCAGGCCTTGGAGGCCTGTGAGCAGGAGGGATCCATATCAGGCTCAGCCCTGGCTCAGGGTCTCAGGCCCACGCCCCCGTCCCCAGAGGCCCAGGGCCTGTCTGCACTCACGGCGTCCTGGCCCAGGGGCGGCAGTGTGTCGAAGTCGTCCAGCGTGGCCTGGGCGGCCTGCACGGCCTGCATGCTGGAGTTGATGGTTCCCGTGAGCGCCTGCTGGGCGGAAGTCTGCAAGGCCGGGAGGGCAGGTCAGAGGGGCAGAGGGCCTGGAGTGGTAGCACAGCGGGAGGGCGCTTGCCCTGCATGTGGCTGAGCCAGGTTCGATCCCCGGCATCCCATGAGCCCTGAGGAGTGATTTCCCTGAGCCCATCAAGAGTGATTCCTGAGTGCATGAGGCGGGACTCAGTCTGGAGCACTGCTGGGTGTGGCCTCCAAAGCAAACAAAGGGAGGGGCAGAGGGAGGCAGGAGACCCAGCTGAGGGCACTGGGGGTGGGTGGGTGGGGCTTCTCACCAACGGAGGCATGTGTCCTCGGTGCATCTGGCCACTGGTGACCTGCTGCTGGGCGGGGGGCATGCTGCCCACCTGGAAATTCTCGGGGCCCGAGGCTCCAGAGCGCATGATGGCGGGCAGGGCCACAGAGCCGTGCTCCACCTTCCCCACCCGGTTGTACTGCTGCTGGAGGACGGTTGACCTGGGGAGGGAATGTGTGTGGGGCAGTGCTCTGTCCCTGCCACCCTGTCAGGAGGCTCCAGGAGTGGCGAGCCCCGCCCTGCAGAGGCCCCTGGCATCAAGGCCTGCCTTCCCTGTGGCCACCCAACTCCCGGCGTACTTCTTGGGGGACACGGAGTCTTCCAGCATGGTGGATTCTTCATCTCCCTCCAGGCCGAAGTGGTCCTTGCTCTTTTTCTGTCAGAGGAAATAAAGAGGAACAAGGATGAAAGGCCACCTTTCGCTCCCCACTCCAATGGGCACCCCCAAGAAGTAGGGCAGAGGCAGGGGCCGGGTGGGAGTGGCAGCACCCACCTTCTTCAGGATGATGTCGATGTAGCCGGCGATGAGCTGCGCAATCTGTTCCCCCTCGGTGGTCTGCACCGAGTAGTAGCCGTCCTGGTAATCCCCGAAATCCTGGGGTGACAAGGTGGGAAGGGGGGTGCTGAGTGGGAGAGCCCGAATCTCCCCGGGGTGAAAAAGGGGCAGTATGGGAACCCCAGGGCCCGACCCTTTCTTCCCTTCCCGTCCCTTCTTCATTCCCCTGCACCAAGGGAATCTGGGACTCAAGAGGTTGTTTCCAAGGAAGACGCTATTCATGAAAGCTTGTTCCTCACACAAGGTGGCATCAGGAACACAGGAACCAAGAGCTTCCGCCAAATGACCACGACAGCCAGCTAGCACCAAGCCCCAAATGGGTGTCACTTTCGTTCCCTGGGACACGTTGCTGGGTTGGTTATCACCTTCCAACCCACAACACCAAAATGTAAAGCTAGAGAGAAAAGCACAGAGGAGAGAGGCATGCTCTCTCTCTCTCTCTCTCTCTCTCTCTCTCTCTCTCTCTCTCTCTCTCTTTCTTGCTCTCTTTCTTCCCTTCCTCTCCTTGTTTCCTATCTGCCCATTTTGCTGGCTACAGTTTTATTTTGATTTATTCTTCATTTTGTGCTGTACTTTTGGGGCCACAGCTAGCAGTGCTCAGGGGCTACTCCTGGCTCTGAGCTTAGGGATCACTCCTGGCTGGGGCTTGGGGCTTAGGGGATCACATGGGTATCAGGGATCAAACCCAGAGCAGCTGTGTGCAAGGCAAGTACCCTACCTACAGTACAAAAGAGAGTCTCTCTCTCTTTTGCTTTTTGGGTCAGAACTGGAGATGCTCAGGGGTTACTCCTGGCTCTGCACTCAGGAATTACTCCTAGTAGTGCTTGGGGAACCATATGGGAGCTGGGAATAGAACGAGGGTCTGCTGTGTGCAAGGCAAATGCCCTACCCACTGTGCTATTGCTCCCGCTGCACCCCCCCACCAGTATTCTCTCTTTTAGCCCCCCCCCCTTTTTTTAAGACAACGATGTCCTCGTAGGGCCCCATTTGAGAAGACAGCTGATTTTTATTTATTTTGTTTTTGGGGTCACACCCAGCGATGCACAGGGGTTACTCCTGGCTCATGCACTCAGGAATTATTCCTGGTGGTGCTCGGGGGACCATATGAGATGCTGGGAATCGAACCCAGGTCGGCTGTGTGCAAGGCAAACACCCTACCCGCTGTGCTATCACTCCAGCCCCAGCCCTGTCTATTTTATTTTTAAACTTTTAAAAGTTAATTAATGTTTCTGATTTGGGGGGGTCACACCTAGTGTTGTTCAGGGCTTACTCCTGGCCCTGCACTCAGGAATCACTCCCAGTGGTGCTTGAGGGACCATATAGGATGCCGGGGATTGAATCTGGGTCGGCCATATGCGAGGCAAATGTACTGGCCCCCTAGATTAATTTCTTTAAGTTGAGGTATCATAGAGTTGTTTTCATAATCACGGAAGCCCTCCACCCACTTCTCCACACTGTCCCACAATCCCTTCCCTCTCTGCTATTTTGCTGACTGAAGAACACGTTTCTTCACACGTCAGCCACCCAGCAGAGGCCCCTCTCTCCCCTGGGCTCTCCGTTTCTGCACTAGGTCCAGAAGGGCTCAGCCGTGGGAGACCCCTCCACAGCTGCTCCTTATCTGTTAAGCCCCAAGCACTCTCTCTGCTGAGCCCCCAGACTCACCAGGGTGAAGCTCTTGGGAGAGGCGGCCCAACGTTTAATGTTAGTGAGGTTCCATTCCTGGATCACCTCTTTGGTCTTCTCATCCACTCGCATCACACACTCCTTAGTGATGCCCAGGAGCCTGGGCACCAGCTTGTTCTTGCCTTTCATTTTTTCCTGTGGGGCAGAGAGAGTTGCTGGAGGCTGACCAAGCAGCAAATCATTAGATGGGACGGAGACCCTGAGGGGGGCCGACAGGAGGTGGGCGTGGGGAGGGAGAGCTAAGCTCAGGTACATGGACCTAAGGCAAGGCTCTGCTAAGAGAAGGGGGAAGGAAAAATGATTGTGGACAGAGAACAGGACAAGCACCACAAGGCAGAGCAGCGCAGTGCTAGGAGTGATGGGAGACGTGACCGAGGCAGGGGAAGGGAGCAAAGAAAGGGTGAGCCAAAGCAGGAGGAGACAAAGAGGCACTGAGGAGGGTCTGGCACGTACCTTGACCAGGAAAAAGGAGACGCCATAGGTCTTGAGAGAACGGGCGAGCTTCACATAGCGCACCTTGGCTTCAATCTCAGTCATCGGCCCACAATTCTTGTGTGCCTGAGAGTGCGAAAGGAGGATACGTTTAGCAAAATATGGGAGAACACCGTCTCAGACAAGGAGTACAGTTGGCAGGTAGACTGATGCGAGAGTATTATGGGAACATATGCAAGGCTGGTACAAAGATGAGAGTGACAGAAAGGGGGTAGACAAAGGACATGCAGAAGCAACAGAAGAGAGAGAGGGCGAGAAAGAGAGACTTGTACCCTGCAGACATTCTGTGATGTATGGGGATAATTAGGAAGCAAATCAGGCCTTTGGGCCCAGTATTCAGAAAGGGAGCATCACCCTGCATGTGTTCACAGAAATGCTTTCCACAGTCATTTCAGATAGACTGTCCCATTTGAGTCTCCTACTGGTCCTTAACAGGGCAGCTGGCCCACGACAGGAAAAGAAACCGAATAACACTGAGTTGAATTCTACAGCAAAAGCAGCAATGAGGCTGTGAGGAAAAGCTCAGGTCTTCGTTCTGCTGGCGCTGGAGAGGAGGGAGAACAACTGGGCGGGTGGAAGCGGGTGTGTGGGTGGGGGGAAGGGCATTTTTAGTCAGTAGGGTCAAGCAGCAAAGCTCCCGGATCACCCCAGACAGTTGCCCCTGGCCCCATTCACCTGGAAAATCTTACGCTCTCCCTTCTGCTTCACATACTCCTTGGGCAGGAAGTCCTTCAGGCTACACCAGAAAAGGGAGGGTCAGCGTGGAGCGGACAGCCGCAGGGCTGTGTGGGCCATGGACTGTGGCTGAGGGGTATGAGGGAATGCCTGGGGACAGGGTCATCTTTGGGGAGAAGGAAGACTCTAAGGGACGAGGGTCTGTTTGGATGGCCCGAGAAACTGAGGGACTTTGTTTTAGCTCTTGACTGCAGCCTCTGTCTCGCCCTAGAGGGAGGACTCGGGGAAGCTGCATCAGAGGCTCAGTCCAGAGGGACAGAGGGCAGAGAAGCCTCTCAGGAGCTCACAGGCAGGCTGACCAGGAGGGCACATTCTGAGGCAACCACGGGGACTTCTTTCTGGAGTCTGGGAAATATCGGGGGCAACTTGTGAGACTTTTTAAAGGCAGTGTTTCGACAGGCAGAACTTGGCCATTTGCCTCTGGCCACTGTACTCAAATTCTTCAGACTCTTAAACAAACAAACAAATAAACAAACAAAGCACTCTCCCTGGCCTTGGAGGCAGAGCTCTGGACTATGTTCAGATGACACAGGGGGCCAGAGTTGCTGGATGATGGGAGGGACAAAGGCAGGCATGTGGCTCCACCCTCATGCAGCGGGAGAGGACATGGGGGAGGAAGCGGGGACGTACATGGGCCTGCTGTCCCCAGGGAGTGAGTCTGGGATGTGGATCACTCACTCGAGGAAGCCGGCCTTGTGCTTCTGCTCATTGTGGGGCCCGAACTGGATCTGGCATTGGAAGCCAGCGAACTCACAGGCCTTGTCGAAGGAGACGGGGTGAGAGCCGTTCAGGATGTCGTCTCGGGCCTGGCGAGAGCACAAGGAAAGGTGGGCAACGCTCCCCTGGCTGCGCCCTGCCGCCTCCCCCAGGCCAGACCTCCCCGCACCTGCACATAAAGAAGGTTCAGCTGGACGGGGTCGCGAGAATCCACGTTCTGGTCGGAGTAGAAGAATTTCCTCCGAAGCAGAAGCGTCTCGTGCTCCTCCACGCCCTGTTCCCGCAGTGTCCGGCCATGGTCCAGCCAGTTCACTGGGATGGAAGGTTCCCCTCAGTGCCAGTCCAGGTGGGCCTCCCCCCAAGGGCTGTCTACATACTGGCCTGCTGCTGGCTGACCTCGTCTTTCCCTTCTCTTGCTAGCATGTTACTTGATCACACCGGGCCTGAGTGGTAAGGGGTAAGGTGCCTGCCTTGTACATAGCTGACTCCAGTTTGGAGCCCACAGTACCATTTAAGGTCCCCTGGGCTTTGCCAGGAGTGAACCCTGACCATAGAGCCAAGAGTTAGACCCAATCACTGCTGGGTGTGGCTCAAAAGACCGAAAACCAAAACAAACACAGTAAGATTTGATCACATCACGGGTGCTTCCGGCACATTGTCTAAAACAGCTGCCTGATATTCAACTATAAGTAATAAATGTGTGTGATTAATAACTGGCTGCTGCCTATGACCTATTTCCTCTTTTTAGTGTTGTGCAGGGGGCGGGTTGGGCTACAGGTAGCGATGCTGGGGGCGGTGCTGGGGATGGTACCTGGACTGCCCCGTGCCCTCTCGCCCCTGACTCACACTCGTCATCTGTGTGCAGTTTCTGCTTTAATTTCTCCATCTTCTTCTCATCTCGAAGCAGGGTCTTATCCTTCCGCAAGGTCCCCGTCACCTCCTCCTTCTTCTCTTCCATCAGCTCCCGAACCAGAGAATATTCGTCATGGTTGGTGATGCCTGCAGGGGTGATGGATGGTGGTATCCCGGCACTGAAGCGCTCCCATATCCCCACAGGCCCCCCCCTCCGCCGTTCCCCAGCCCCCATACCAATGCGGGCACAGATGGTCATAAGCATGTCTGTGACAGTCTTGGAGTCATCTACCATGATAGTCTTCACCGTCCCATCCAGCATGCGGATCTTCAGCGGCCGCTGCTTCTTCCTATACTCCATGGTGTCCTATTGGGGCGGGAAGAGAAGGAAGCCTTACTCCTTCTTTTCTATCCGGCCAGCAGGAGGGAAGTGGATGGGGTTCATTCAAATGCAAGCCTGGGGAAGCCAGACAGGCGGGGCTGAGGGGAGGGGGCGTGGGGGGTGGGCAGAGATTGTACATATGGATGCTCAGAAAGGGAGGTGAGGCGGCAGAAGATGGCAGAGGTCTGGGGTCACACTCACCCCATTTCGAAGCATATAGTAATCCAGAGCTTTCCCGGCCTCCAGCCATATACCCTTTTTGGGGTCATCATCCGACAGAAACAGCCCAAAGTCAGTGGCTGAAAGAGAGGAAAGGCTGGACTTAGGAGGGCCCCCGAGTAGCTGAACGGCCGGTCACACCAGGACCCTCCTCAGACTCCCGCCTCTCCCATTGATGCTGGGCCTAAAGGGGCAGTAACCAGGGAGCTCAGGAAGAGGCCCAGGGTGGGGTGGGCAGTGACTCACGCGGGCCGCTCGGCACCTCTGGGATACGCTCCCGGATCATGCGGCAGGCGTCGTAGACCATGGTGGATGGCTCGAACTGCATGGTCTTCACCACATTCCCGATGCTGATCTTCAGCGACAGCGCGACCATGGTGGCGGCTTCTGCTCTCCAGCCTGGCTAGACCTGGCCCGCGGCAGCAGGGCGTTAGGAGGACCCTTCCTTGAGGGGAGGTGTGTCCCAGGTCAAGGGTAGGAGGAACTCCCCAGTGCTGTTCAGGGGATCCAGAGGCCATTCCCGATGAATCCTGGTGCACTAGGCAAGCAGCTCAGTGCTAGGGCCCGAGGACACAGTGCTGAGGATCACCTGGACCTGGGGGGGTGGGAGGCCACACCAGGAGGGGCTGGGGCTGGGGCTGCGGTCTCTGAAATGGAGTCACCATAGCTGACAGGATCAGGTGGTTGCTTTAGTCAGTCATTTTAAAGAGTGAAAGACTCTTTACATCTATAAGACAGGTGGGTCGGAGCCACCCACGGCATGGCACGGGGCTGAGGTGGGGGAGGGGGGCCGGTGAAGCTGCACAGAGCAGGTGTGGATGGCAGTGGCTCCCAAACACTGGTCCGCCACCTGGGCCAAGGTCCTTTCCCCGCCCTGCCTCTGCCCAGGCTGGGTCTATCTCAGTCTCCTGCGCTCAGCCCTGACTCACTAGGGGACTTTCCTCTCTGAGTTTTCTTTGCTCCTTTCTCTGCAAATTGAAGATGTTCTACTAGCTCATTCCCAGGGCTGGGCCGGGGAGCCTCCAGGCCTTCCTCTAACCTGAGAGGCTGGGGACCACCCCAAGGCCCTTGTCCTATATTCCCCCTTTGAGGACAGTCCACCCAGAACCAGGACTTGTAGCTCCAAAGGGATTTCAGAAGTGCTCGGTGCTTTAGTTTTGCTTCAGAAGGGGAGATGGACCTGGGCTGAAGTGCTGCTTCCAGCAGCTCAGGGACTAGCCCCGTCCCGCCCTGCAGGCTCAGTCCTGGTTCCTTCCAAGTCACCCGGTTCCCTGGTCACCCTCACCACTCTGCTCTCTCTCCTCCTGGCCCGCTTCCACACTGCCTCCACTGGGGCCATAAGGGTCCCACTCCGCTCTGCCTGGCTCCTGCATCCCCTCTCTCTGCCTGGAGGACCCAACAGAGGCAGCAAGTAATGTCCCCGAGCGAGCATGAGGTAACAAGTCTGCCCAGCAGCTGGTGATGCACCTGATCTCCGAGGGGATTGGTGCCTCCCAACCAAGATGCAGAGCAGATCTGGGCAGCGCTGCTGGCCTGGCAGACCAGCCGGCACCGGCACCCCCCACCCCCTGCCAAGGAGGGAAGACAAGACAAGGGAGAAGGCTGAAAACAGAGGTGGGGCACAGGACAGAGGAGGCAGTTGAGAAGCAGGAAGTGGGGGAGAGGTGTGTTGTGGGGAGGCTGAAGTGGTTAGGAGCAGTGGGTAAGGCAGAAACGGGTGGAGGCAGATGAAGGCGTGTGTGGGAACAATCCAGCCAGGGGGTCTGCTCGACCGCTCCTGCCCTTCTTTGCCACCCAGAGGCTCAGGAGAAAAGCCAGAGCTCTATCTTTATCCTCAACAAGGGGGTCCTCCCAGGATCCCCGGCTGCGGCTCTCTGCCCTGTTCTTGGGGCGCCTCTCCCTGTACCTGGACGATCCTGGCTGTCAGGTCGCTGAGGGCAGGACTGCAAGGACCCTCTACCCCAAGCTGAAACTGCATGACTCCCCCCATTTCCTCCGGACACTGGGACACCCCCTTCCTCCTCAAGGAAACCTCTGGTGAGACCCCGATAAGGGAGCTGAGTCATGCCTACCCCTACTCCCAGACACTTCACTAGGAGAGGGGGAGGAGGGAGGGAATCGAGGGGTGAACTGTGACGCTGAGGGCACAGAAGGCCCCTGGGAGTAAAAGGAGAAGCTGTCAGTTCCTACTCTTCTCCCCTTTCCACTGTGTTTTATAAACAGCCCCCCCCCACCCAGAACCCCCTCCCAGGGAACTCCTCCTCCCTCAAGACATTCCTGAGACGCATTCCAGAGGAGTTGGGCAATTGAAGGGGGGGTGGGAATGGAGGACAGGAGGTCAGATCCCAGCAAGGAATGGAATGTACTGGGGGTAAGGAATTTGGGGTACATGGAGAAAGGGGTCAGGGCAGATACCCACCATGGGAGTTGCAGAAAGAGAGGGAAGGGAGTTAACAGAGAGGGGCAGGAGAGCGAGAGAAAGTGTAAGGAGCCTGAGTATAAGAGGGCCGGGGGAGTAACACGCTTGTCTGTTACCAAATTTGGCCTCTGAGTCCGCAACCACGGGGGAGGGGGAGGGCTGTGGGTGAGACTGACATATCCGGCCTCAGGCTGCTGGAGGCTCCTAGAGGGCTGGACCCACAGGCTGCCAGTCGGCAGCAAGGGGCTGGCCAGTAAAGGGCTGGCTGGGACTTTCCTCAGAACAGCCCCTCCCCATCGACACCCCTGCCCATGTATATTCATTCTCAACAAACGCACCCAGCCTAGAAAGGGCCACTTCTATGCTTATCAGGAGCAAACAGCCTGAACCCAGATCCCAGAGCGGACATATAATCTTCCCATAAAGACCCGTCCCTTGTGCACACAGCTGTCCCGCAAATACACCTCTATCTGCGGGCAACAAGGCCCACCCAGGAGGCAGACATCCTCCGGCCATTCACCCAGGCCCGTTTCTGGAGGGGCTGTTGCGGGAAAGGCTCGGGGCCAAACTCTCAGTGACTGGGAACCAAGAAGAGAAAGCCCGGGAGTCTTTGCCCTCGAAAGGCTCCAGTGGCTGAGTGGAAAACTAAATGCAGAATTAATACTCAGGGCAGGATGTGGTCAGAGCCCAGAGGTGAGTGAGTGCTCGAGGGAGAGATCCTTTTAGATTAGTGTAGGGTAGGGGAACCCAGAAGTCTCCAGAAAAGAGTCACTTGAAGCCAGGAATTTAAATTATAAAGGTAATAAAAAAAAATTACAACCTATCCTTTATTGGTGATAAACGGCTTTATACGAATATTGGCTAATTGCTTTGGATACATCATTTGATTTCATCCTTACAACAACCCTGCAAGGTAGGTGGTGTTATTTTCATTTCACAGACCAGGAAACTGAAGCTCAGTTCAAGGTCCTTGTCCGGAGTCACTCGGCTAATGAACGGGTTGTGAAGCCCGGATCCGAACCCAGGCGTCTACTCCAAAGCCCAGGCTTGCTTGTGAGAGCATTCCAGCAGAGAGAATAGCGTAAGCAAAGGTGGAGAAGGTGGAGATCGTGGAGGGGCATTCGGGGAAGTGAGGAGGCAGGCTGGCTGAAGCACGGGGTACCTGCAATGGAGCAGTGATTGGGGTAGTTAGGGTTGGGAGAGAAAGGCAGGGCAGTGCTAGAGAGAAGAAGCAAGAATCCCAGCTTACGGGCACAGAAAGGGGCCAAACAGAACTTTGTCTCAGAAGGTGCCGCTGGCAGACAGTTCCCTTGGTTAGAAGGACACAGCATGAGCACAGTGAGGGGGGGGGGTCCAAACCCGCGTGAGGAGGACAGTGGTGGCGGTCACCCGTAAATATTAAGAGGTAAGCTGACGGGACCTTATGACAGACTGTCACCCCCAAATTCAGGCTGGGTTATCTATGTCTCCAGGCACTAGGAGGGGGAGAGGGCAGGGGTGAGCTGGGACAGGGCTCATGGTAGACAAGAGCAAAAGATAGAGGCCAGTGACTGAATCAGGCTGGGAGTGGGGGAGACAGCACAGAGAGAGGCTGGAGAGCATGATGGTAGGAAAATCATGGTATGACTCGTCACTGCTGTCAGGCAGGGGGATGAGGGTGACTAACTCCTCAGACTAAATGGTGGCTAAATGAGGGAATGATGGAGTAAAGTCAGAGGCTGAGCTGGGCTATTGGAGGCGGAGAAGAGATGGGGGAGAGCGCGGGGACACTGGGATTGGTGGTGGCCTGGGAGGCAGCCAGGGCTGAGGCCGCCTGGGAAGGGGACAGTGCTGTGGTCAGTGGCAGGGTCAAGACTGGGAGTGAAATGGGGGTGTGGTCACTGGCCTGGCTGGGCGTGGGATCAGCAAGACCCAATTTCCTCTTTGGGTCTCGTTTCCTCTTTTCTCTTTGGGGAGTGGGGGAAGGGGATCTGCAAGTAGACCAAGAAATGAAGGAGGGGGATTAGCGTGACAGTACAGTGGGTAGGGCCCTTGCCTTGCACCGGGTTCACAGCTGACCTGGGTTCAATCCCCGGAAGCGCATATGGAACCCCAAGCACGGGCAGGAGTAATTTCTGACTGCAGTGCCAGGAGTAACCTCTGAGTACAGCTGGGTGTGTGGCACCCAAACCAAAACCAACCAACCAAAAAAAAAAAAAAAAACAGAGGAGGCTGAGAACCCAGGGACGGCATGGAGCAGACACTAAGGGAAATAGGGCAGCTGTGCCAGGGGTTTGCAGAAGGTGGCCAGGAGGGGTGCAGGGATATAAGGAGGTGAAAAGGATGAAGGGTGCTTTAGGATGGCAAAGCTCGGATTTGGGTAGGGTTGGGTGAAAATTAAAGAAGGATATATAGTTGGCAGGAGTGTGTGTGTGTATGTGTGGCTGGGAAGGTGGATAATGAATGAAGAGGAGTTAAAGATGACAATCTGCACAGAGGTTATGAAATTCTGGATCTGGAAAGAGAGCTGGGAAAGAGGACTTAAATTCCAGGGCCTGAGGGGAATGAGAGAGAGAGAGGTTCCGTCCCCTGCGGTATGTTTCCTTGGTTTGTTCTCCCCCGCCCACCTTCCGTTGTCACTAGTCTCCTTTTCCCCTGGGCAGCCTCCACTGAGGACAAGGCCCAGGACAACTGCTCCTTCTCCACGGTCCCCCGCCTTTTCCTGTCTCATCTCCTACCCGACATGGCCCAGGAACTCCAGCCTCTCAATGGCCGTGGCCACTCAGAGCACTTTGGGCTCCGAGAGTAGCTGGAATCCCTGATGCCTATACCCGAGCCAAAGCCCAGAAGGTTAGCCTGAAATGAGGTTATCATTTCTCTGGGCGGAAGGCGGCCTGGTGACTAGCCGGGAATAAAAGCCCAGCCCACTGAACAAGGGCATGTTCTTGGGCTAATCTCTTCAGCAATCTGCTCAAGATCGTGATCATGGCCCTGACCTCAGTCACACCCTCTAATGCTGCCCCTGAATTCTTTGTTGTTGTTGTTGTTGTTTCTGCAGTGCCAGGGTTGAACACCCAGCTCCACTCAACAGGCAAGGCATGTGTTACCCAGTCATATCCCCAGCACCCCGTTCTTCACACCAACCCCGACACTCCACTCCATATGTGTGTGTGTGTGTGTGTGTGTGTGTCCTGATTCTCAAACACCAGCTTTGACACGTGTGTATCCCTTTCCCTGGGGACACCTCTCTCCAATCCCTGTCCTCTCTGATACTGGTCTCTCTCTTTTTTTTTCCCTCTTTTTCATCTCCAGCACCTAGCCCTAAATGTTGTCCTCCACTAAGTCTCATTGCACTGGCCGCTTCATTCCTGCAAACCTGACCCACTCCTTCAAGAGTCTTTTCTCTCCAGCACGGGCTGCATCGGTGCTAAGTCTCTAAATCACGGTAACCCCGGGACGTCTACACGAATTCTAGGTGCTGCCACCTTGAACCAATGCGGACTTAAGGCTGCCGCCCATCCTAGACAAACAAAAATCAACCGGACCTGCACGGAAACGGACCTGGCTCCCTGAACGAAGTCTGAACTTTTAGAACGCCTAAAGCTAAAAATCCTTTTCGTCCCCGATCCCTCCCCACCCCCGCAAGTCACCCCCAAGCTCTGCTTAGGCACACGCAGCCCCGCTATCAGCTAAGCCGCCCCCCCCACCCCGAGCTGACGGGCGTCCTCCCGCCAACCTGTCGCGGGATAGGCCCGCGCTGCCCGCCGCGCACCACGGCCTAGGCGGCCGCTGCCCCGACGCGCGCGGGGCGCTGACCGCGGGCGGACACGGCACCCCAAAGCCCAGCCGCGGGCGCTCGGGGGCCCCGCCCGCCTCCCGGCCCCTCCCCGGGGCTCCCGCTCCACAGCCGCCGCCGCCCGGCCTTGCCCTACCTGCGCTGCCCGGCTCCGCGCCCCGCCCGCCGGCCCCGCTAACCCGCTCGTCCTCCCGGGTGGCTCGCGGACTCCGGCCTCGCCCTCTCGCTCGCTCGCCGACTCGCGCGGCCACTTCCGTCCTCGGAACGCTCCCCCGCCCGCGGGCGGCGCCCTGGGCCCGCGCTCTATGGTCGCGGCCACCCGCAGGAAGCTGCTCTGGCGCCAGCTCTCGATGCTCGCCGCCGCCGCCGCCGCTGCCGCCGGGCCCCTCCCCGGCAGGAAACCAGGGGCGCGGCGCGATCCGGGGCGGGCGCCTGGGCCGGCCTCCAGTTCCCCTTCTCGACTCTGCCCTTCCTTTTCCTAGCCGGGCGCGGGGCACGGGGGCAGGGCCGGCTCTCTCTCCCCCACCTCCTCCCTCCCCCCTCGCCCACCAGCGCCGCGGCGCCGCCTCGCGGCCCCGCTTCCGCCCCGCAGGAAGAACTGCAAGTCCCGGGGTGCCTGCAACCCGCTTGCGTCACTTCTGTCTTGTTGGAAGCTGCGGGAGCCCTGTTGGAAAGGCGGGTGTGGCCGCGGAAGCGCCGGCCGGCTAGCCCGGGGGTGCGCAGATGGAGCTAGCGTTGGACCCGGGTCACCAGGACCTGCTGGACTTCCTTCTAGAGGAGAGCGGAGGTCTGGGAGTCGCGGCCGACCAGGCGGTGGTGGAGGCGCCCCTGGACTGGGAGCTGCGTCTTTCGGATGTGGGTGGTGGCCCCCCAAGTCCCGGGGAAGGGGTAGGGATGGGGGGGCCTCCTGGGTGCAGAAGCGGGAGGTGTGTGTGTGTGTGGCGGGGGTGACGGGTCTCGGCCTGTGTTGTCAACCCCGTGCAGGTGGAGAGCGATTGGGAGGTGGAGGATTTCCTGAGCTCCTTGCTGAGTCCCGCACCCTCGGACGTGCTCAGCGACCCGAACCCCTGCTCCGTGGGTGTGGGCCATGACCACACCTACTCCCTCCCGAGGGAACATGTCTCGATAGATCTAGGTGAGCCCGCAGATGAGGGGAGTGCTAGGGGCAGAGGGGTCGGAGGAGGGGAAGGACAGCGGGACTGGCTGTCATATTCCCCCTTTTGCAGATTTCGGGAGCGATGGGCAAGAGGGGGCCTGGATGACACCACTGCATGTGGAATCTGCAGAGGAGGTAACTTTCCCTGGGAGGATTATTTCCGCTTTTGCATGGGAGGGGTGGGGTGGGGTGGGGGTGGGCGCAGGATTCCTGCCTGGCTGCTGGCTGACTCTCCCTTGCTGTACCCCTCAGCTTCCCACTTCCCCGGAATCTCCTGAGATGTCTAGACTGGTACTGACAGAGGAGGAGAAGCGGCTGTTGGAGAAGGAGGGGCTTACTCTGCCTGGGACACTTCCTCTCACCAAGGTAAGACCCCACAGCTGGAGCCAGGACCCAGAGGTCATAGGGATTCTTTGAGAAAGAGGATCTAACTGAGAAATCTGGCCAATCTCTTGCTAAGAGGAAACTACTGCATGGCTGCCTGGGTAGACCTAGGATTTTGTGGTGCTTATTCACATATTGGTCACACAGTCACAGTCATCCTGTTGCTCATCGATTTGCTCGAGAGGACACCAGTAACATTTCATTGTGAGACTTATCGTTACTGTTTTTGGCATATCAAATACACCACGGGTACTTGCCAGGCTCTGCCGTGCGGGCACAGTACTCTCGGTAACTTGCCAGGCTCTCCGAGAGGGGCAGAGGAATTGAACACGGGTCGACCTCGTGCAAGGCCAACGCCCTACTGCTGTGCTATCGCTCCAGCTCCACATATTGGTATTCTCTTGAAAAAAAAAAAAAGTCTCCAAACCCTTGTGTACCACTTGTGCCAAAGACGCTGAACATGGTAGTATGAGACCACCCGGTGCTTCATTTGAACAGTGTCATGGAAATGCACCTCATGCCAAGTGGTAGAATTAAAGTTTGAGAGTTTCAACTAGGCTGGACGAAGTGTATGACAGGAGTAAAAGTCACATTGGGAATTGTTTCAAGCAAAGAACGGCAGTGCCGCAAGTGCAGCCCTGTGGTACGATCAGAAGTCCACTGTTCATGGCAGGAAGGTTAGGAGTGCTTCTATTCTGAGCGAATCCAAGATGAGTCAGCCAGAGTGACTGGGGCTGAAGGTGTGCTGATGGAGTGAGTGCCGCCCTCCAGTGGGCAGGAACTGTCCTACTGCCTTTCTACTGGCTAGCTCACACTGCAGCGACTGACCTGAGATCCCTCCCTGCCAGGTGATAGAAGGATGAGCTGTTTGTTTCCAAGTGGAGATAATGAGTTCCAATTTTGCTCAGATTTTTTTTTTTAAACTGAAGAAGCATCACTGTATCACTGTATCACTGTCATCCCGTTGTTCGTCGATTTACTCGAGTGGGAACCAGTAACATCTCTATTACACTCAGCCCTGAGATTTTAGAAGGCTCTCCTTACTTGTCTTTCCCAACGATTGGAGACTCTTTCAGGGTCAAGGGAACGAGACCTATCGTTACTGTTTTTGGCATATTGAATACGTCACGGGTAGCTTGCTAGGCTCTGCCGTTTGGGCGGAATACTCTTGGTAGCTTGCTGGGCTCTCCAAGAGGTGTGTGTGTATATATATATATATATATATATATATATATATATATATATATATATATAATTTACTGAAGAAGCATCAGGTTACTTAAAATTGCTCTGACCTTTGTTCCCTTTAGTCGCAGAGCTCAGGTGCTGGCTCCGCTCCAATGAAAGATATTAGAGACACAGATGTTGACTTTGGATAAGGGAGATTATATATTAAAAAAAAAAAAAGTCGTAAATGGCCTGGCTGTACTTGCCCTCTGTGTGAGGCCCTGGTCCCATCCCTGGCATTGTAAGTGGGTACAGGGGTGGGGAGGCCTGGCGGGAGTTGGCAGATAGCTGAAAGGGGTGGAGCACATGCTTTGCCTGCCTGAGTTCTGGCACTGCCAGGGTGGCTCTGGTGACCCCCAGCACTGCTGGGCCGACTATTTCCAGGACAGGCCCTCAGACCCCTGAGTACGTATCTGAGGTTCCTATAATAGAGAACAAGGTCTGGCTTCTGAGGGTTTCACTATCTGTTCTCATCGCCTCCCTACCCACTGAGACATCTCGAGCCCCCCTGGGAGACTCTTAGCCAAAAGCTGTGTTGCCCACAGGGTGGAAGAGCTATAAAGGGATTCATGTTGTGGAAAGATTGAACATTTTGCAGTTTTTCTTCCCTTTGGAAGCCAGTCTGGATGGTTCTAGGCTAAGCAGGCTGGACCTGACAAGGCCCTGACCCAGGAATGCCGTGTTGCTTGGGACCACCAGGGTCACACCTGGCAGTGCTCACGGGACCGACACTGGGGATCGATCTCTGGTCTCTGCATGTGCCTCTTCCCCCCACCCCAGCCTCCCTATCCATTGAGAGATCTCGAGCTCCCTGGGAGACTCTTGGCTAAAAGCTGTGTACTTTTTTTTTTTAATGTTGTGGAAAGATTAAACTTTTTGCTTTCCAACTGTGCTCCAGTGGGCTTTTTTTTTGGGGGGGGGGGTTTGTGTGTGTGGGCCATACCCAGTGATCTCAGGTTACTCCTGGCTCTGCACTAAGGAATTACATTACCCTGGCATTGCTCAGGGGACTACATGGGATGCCGGGGATTGAACCTGGGTTGACTGCATGCAAGGCAAACAAACGTCCTACCTGCTGTACTATCTTTCTGGCCCCCGGTCCAGTGTTCTGATACTCCGTTTCCCCCTTTCTCTCAGATGGAGGAACACGTCCTGAAGCGAGTTCGGAGGAAGATTAGGAACAAAAAATCTGCTCAAGAGAGCCGCAGGAAGAGGAAGGTGTATGTGGGCGGTTTGGAGAGCAGGTAAGAAAGAGGGTGGACCTTAGGGGGGTGGGGGAGGGGGCTGCGCAGAGGTGGTTGGAAGTGTTGCGTTTTTGAAGGAAGGGCATGACTCATACCCCGTATTCTTGTTATTTTCCCGTAGGGTGTTGAAATACACAGCCCAGAATCTGGAACTTCAGAACAAAGTGCAGCTCCTGGAGGAGCAGAATCTGTGAGCCACTCCCCCACCAGGTCCCCTTCCTGCCCCTCATCTGAGGTGGTCCCTCTCAGCCTCTCCACACTGGTGCTCTTGACTGGGTAGCTGTACTGGGTTTCACAAGTCACTAAGGCTAAGTCGGGTACTGAGATTAGAAAGCCCGCAGAGACAGGAGAGGTTTCCCAGAGGATAGGGAAGGGAAGAACATTCTCAGCACAAAACACAGCACCATCCAGTCTGGTGGGCAGCGGGGGATTCCCGGGGAGGAGCCAGTGCCTCACTGAGAAACAGCACTGAGTCAGACGGAGGACTTTGCCCAGGACTTGAAGCCAGGGCAGGGCCAGAGGTAGGTGTGTGTGTGTGTGTGTGTGTGTGTGTGTGTATGTGCAAAGCGTGGACCTAGTGCACTTGTGTGTGTGTGTGTGTGTGTGTTGAGCCAGGGGGAAATCATTTGCAAAGCGCGGACCTAGTGTGCTTGTGTGTGTATCTGTGTAGAGCCAGGCGGAAATCATTTGCAAAACGCGGACCTAGTGTGCTTGTGTGTGTATGCGTGTGTGTAGAGCCAGGCGGAAATCATTTGCAAAGCGAGAACCTAGTGCCCAAATGGACGGGGCAGTCCTGATCGCAGGAGAGCTGCTTTCACTGTGACTCGCTCACCTCCCCCCTCTCTTCTAGGTCCCTCCTGGATCAGCTGAGGAGACTCCAGGCCATGGTAATTCAGGTGGCAAACAAGTCGAGCAGCAGCAGCACCTGTGTCATGGTGAGGGTGGTGATCCTCAGGCGGCAGGAGTGCTGGGAGGGGAGGCGGGGGGGCCATTTCTAGGTGGCCTGCATCACCCTTCCCCTCCCCTCCGCTGCAGGTCCTGCTGTTTTCTTTCTGTCTTCTCTTCGTACCTGCCATGTACTCTTCAGACACGAGGGGGCGCCTGCCCGCCGAGCCCAGAGGTGAGCCCGAGGATGCCTTTAGGGACCGGCTGTGGGGACTGTGGGAAAATCCGGGCTGACCCTGAGAGTCTTTGTCCCCTCAGTGTTGTCCCGAAGGCTTCGTGCCCTGCCTAGTGAGGACGCTCGCCCGCTGGCACTGCCCGGCCTACAGTCAGAGGCACCAGAGGACAGTTCGGACCCTGTACTCCCCGCGGCCGGGAACTCTTGCTGCCTCGTCTACCACTCACCCCAGGCTCCTGGTGGAGACCTTTCCCTGAAGCTGCCACTCCTGGACCCCGTCTCCAAGTCCCCCTGCCTGGGTTGCATCCTAGCCTTGCATGCAAATCTCACAGAAGAGGGGATGACGGCTCCCTCCCCACAGCCCCACACCTGCCATCTTGCAGGACAAATTGTCAGGCTGGACATGAGCATGGCGGGGACCTCCGCAAAAGCCTGGCGCCCCCAGTCTCTGTCCAGATGAAAAGGGAAGGGCACGGGTTAGCCTCAGTTCCTGGCCTGTCCGAAACCTCGGGGCACAAACACACCACACTTGCTTTCTGGGTCTTTTATTTGTATCCGTGTCTGTCTCTCACCCCGTGCATGGGCCTGGGGAAATCAACTGACCTCCTTGAATATTTCATGCGGTGGGGCAGGGTGGGGTGGGGTGGGAAATAAATAAGTGAATCCGATGCCAGGGTCACCCTCATCCCTCTTTACTGGCGCAGGTGGGTGGGGAGACTGGAGGGGCTCTGATTGTCCTGGTGGCTCAGGGTCGCAGGAGACTCGGGTGGAGGGAAGGGTAGGCTAGAGGCTGGGCTGTCAGCACGCCCTTCCCACAGTTCAGAGGGCTCATTCCGGGCTCAGGCTGGCTGTAACTTCCTTTGGTCCTAATTCCGGCGCTGTGCTTAGTCCTGTGCTCTTCGCCCTGTGTTTGGCTTTGTGCTGCTGCTGTTGCAGGGCCAGCTGCATTGCCCAGATGCTCAGGGGTCGCATGTAGGCGAGCGAGCGGAACACCTGCTGCTGGCAGTATGCCTCGGGAGTCTGGAAGGCCAGGCCCAGGCGCTCCCACACGGTGCGGTAACAGCCTTCCGCTGTCCGGAACCCCTCCCAGGTCAGGCCCTGCAAAGAGAAGCAGCGGTCATGGAACTTGGCAATCTCTGACCTTCGGCTGGGCAGACGGAGACAGCAGGTTTCTGCCCTCAGCGAGCTCTCTGCTGATGGGATGGACAAACCCGACCCTAGAGGCCGAAGCCTGAAGGCAGCAAACAGAACTGAGGCCAGGAAAAAGGGTTGGGGGGGAGGGCTCTGGGCTAGGCTTCTCGAATTTTAGGGAGATGGGGAGGGAGAGTGTTACCTCCTGGATCATGGTGGCCGCCAGACTGTAGACCACGCCCACCCAGACCTCGTCCGACTGTACACTGGACCTGTCTGGGACACCCTGTGGCCGCATGCCATTCACAGCGCCCATGGCACCGCCTGCAAAGGCCTTGACATTGAGCTCGAAGATGGTCTGAAGAGCGCAGACGATGTGTGAGGTAGGAAACACCTAGAGATCCAAGGGCAGAAACAGGCTCTCTTACACCTCCACCTCCAGGGAAGTGTCCCCCCCACTGCCCCTATTTCTGACTTCCAATTTCTCTTTATTTTTATGCCACACCTGAAGGTGCTCAGGGCTGACTCCTGGCAGGGCTCAGGGGACCATATGGGGTGATGGGGATTGAATCCAGGAGGGCCCTGTGCAAAGCAAGCATCCGACTCACTGTACTATCGCTCGGACCCCTCTTCCAGTTTCTCTTTTGTGTTCTGAATTATAGGGGCCGCACCAGTGGTACAGGAATGGGGCCCAGGGCGACTCCGGGCGATGCCCAGAGTCCATCAGTGCGAGCCTGAAGGTTTGGTGCTCAGGGGGTCATGTGGAGGGGGAATGAAGTCGGCTTCCTCTCATCTCTTACCTCAGTGTCTCCATCCCCTAGGCCACAGGCCCTCAGGAACCACTGCCCAGCACACTGGTCAGACATGATGCTGCAGGACTGAGGCTGAGAGCTGCAGTCGTAGTTGTAATAGCGGCCTGGAGTGAGGGGAGGAGGGGGCAGAATGAGGCTTTGTGCATTCCTTCCCCCCCCGCCCGACTCCTCAGCACCCCTTAGCGCCCCCGGCTCACCATTCCACAGCAGTCTCTCAAAGGCCTCTCGGCCCCGGCTAAGGATGGAGGAGAATTTGTCCTGGATGTCCTGTGCCCCACACAGAGCGGCCATCTGGACCATCACAGCCACGGCTGCCAGCCACAGTCCCCCACAGTATGCACTGGTCAGGGAGATGGGTCTGGGGGTTAGATGGGCAGCCCCAGCCACTCCCCTGGCGGGTAATAGGCATCAAGTCCATCGGTGCCCACGTCCCTGCCTCAGGTCCCTGGAAATCCCTAATCCCCCAACCTGGGGCCTGTGGCAATCCATCCATCATAGGTCTGGTCTGCATAGCCTCCGTTCTCAATGAGCCCATCTTGGTCCTTGTCAAACTTCATCTCAGACTCCATCACGGCCTAGAGAAGGACCAAGAGACTGAAGACCTAGATGCTAAGGAAAGACAACAATAGCCAGCTGGGATCTCCCCAGCCCCGTCCCACCCACCGGCACTCTGGCCACTGCACCCACGGCCCTTACCAGACACACGGGCCACATGTCCGTCAGGAAGCCCCGGTCACTGGTCAGGTAATAGTCCCGGTAAATCTGAAGCACGAACTTCAGGTTCAGGTCCTTCCAGTCAGCGGTGTCATGGATCAGATACGCATTGACCCGGAGCCACGGCTCGTCATCTGGGGATGGGGGCGCCTGGCTTTATCTACCCGGTACAGCAGGCCTGGCAGTGTGAAACCCGAGTGGGTGTGGGGGGCTGGCGGTGAGCTGTCAGGAAGGACACTTACCTGGGTCCCCTATGTCATGGGGGATAACGTTCTTCGTCTTCACAGGGGCTACCACCCCACTCATCAGGTACCGTCGCTCGGTCAGGTCCTCCCCGAGGGCGGCCAGAGCTGGGGAAGCAGGGAAGGGGCAGACTTGTGGGGGCTCCCCAAGGGGAACCGTTGAGCATGTAGGTGTATCAGGGACAGGGGCGGGGAGGAGACCACCTGAGGCACCACAAAGGCTCGGTCAGGCACGTGGGGAACCGAGAGGACAGAAGGGGCGTGAGAAGGGCCCTCACCCATGTCGTACTGCAGGCTGAGCTCCAGCTTGGGCCAGAGCATGACGAGGGCGAAGGACGCGTAGAAGTGGACGTCATAGGTATTGTACATGCGATACTCCTGGCCTGGAGGAGGGAGGGAGATGCACTGTCGGCAAACTCCTGCTCCTCCCAAACCGCCCCAGTCCCCTCCTTAGTTGCCTCAGGAGTTGGGGGGAGGGATGCTCAGCACTCAGCACCCGCACCTCTGCCCTCAGCCCCGACCAGGGCCTGCCAGCAGCCGTACCTTCCAGATAGCCAAACCGGCCGTACTCCAGCAAGGTGGGGCGCAGCTGACACATGCCGCCCCCTGGCTCGGGCAGGGAGTCCTCGGGAACTTCCAGCCACACTGTGCCCCCGTCCGCCAGGAAGTACAGCTCGTTGAACAGCGCTGATTTGTACCAGGCAGGCAGGGACCTGGGGAGGCGGAGGGGGCGGCCCAGTGAATACAGCCCTTTCAGGAAGGACGTGGGGGGTCACCAAGTGGCCCTCAGTCTGACTCTGTTGTCTCCAGGGGTGCGGTGGAAAGTGGACAGGAACCACAGTGGGCCTGAGAGTGGGAGTGGCCAGGAGAGAGGAGTGAGGGGGGCACCTGTCGTCCAGCACTGGGCTCTGCCACGCCGAGATCTTCTCTTCCCAGGCTGTGTAATGACACAGGGCATAGTGGCTGAGGGCGGGGGCAGCGTCGCCGTCTGGGCCGAAGAACCTCGTGTACCGCCTGAGGTGGGAAGTAAGGGCTGGATGGGAACAAGGGCCCCCGACTCGAGCCCTGGCACTGCCAGCCCTGATGCCTGATGCCCCCCCGCCAGCCCCTCACCTGTAGTGTTCTTGGCCCTTGGAGCCAAACATGATTTTGGGCATATCCCAAGCCAGCGAGAACTCTAGGCGGCAGCGGCCTCTGGGCGGCAGCTTGCCCGACGCGCACACAGCCCCCGCGATGCCGACGCCTTTCTGTGAGGCGGCGCTTGGGCCTGAGGGGGGTGCAAGAGGAATGGGCAAGGGGGTCTCCCCTCAGCCCCCAGGGTCCCTAACAGGGGAACTGGGCCTTTTCCTTACTAGGCGCCCCCACCCGGCTCCCAACACCAAGACCACCTCTCTTCCCACCACCTCCTTATCAGAACCCCCATCACCAGTGGGGGAGTCCAGCTGTCCATCATGAAGTAGATCCTGCCACACCTGCTGCCCAGTGCCGTCAGGGTCAAAGGCTGTGACGTGGGTCACCGTGGTATCTGCCTGTTCGGGGCCAGGGACTCTGTGAGGGGCAGTGCCCCCGGTGTGCAGCCTCTGGCCCGTGCCAGCACTTATACCTGGGGGGCTGTGCTGAAGGGGTGGGCCAGAAGGTTCAGGGGGCAGGGCTAGAGGCAGCTCCTCCATACCGTGCGCCGCGCAGCTACTGCCATGGTGTAGGGATTTGGGGGGCTGGGGTGGTGTAGCAGCAGCCCCTGGACAGTCTCCCCATCGCGCTGCAGACAGAAGGGCTCATTCCACAAGCCCCCGGGGCTGTCGTCTCCCCCGCCAAGTCCGTTCCGCATGGAGAACATGATGGACACGTCCAGGGCTTCATCGCCTTCATTTTCCACGTCCCACACAAAGACTCCGACAGGCAAGCTGCTGTCCTGGGAATGAAAGGTCAGGTCAGGAGGCCCTGGGAGGCCCCTCCGGGCCCTGCTCCCCCGCACTGACTCAGCAGGCCAGGGATGCCAGCCGCCCTCAGGAGCCAGAGACCCAACACACAGATGGCAGTCCCGGGAAGCAGCCCCGGGAATTCGAGAGACACGGTGGCGGGGGTGGGGGATGGGCGGGTGTAGGGGGTGGGGGTGGCGCACCTGGTAGTCGTGGGGTAAGATGGGTGTGATCTGGCGGCAGGTGAGGGTGACACTCTGGCCAGGAAGCTGATAGACAGTCCAGGCTCGGGGGTAGAGTGCGTGGTAGAAGGCGAAGAACCCACACAGGCCCCAGTTCCAGCTGCGCAGGACACGGGGCCGCTCCACGGACAGGACCTGCTGGTACACGGTCTGCCCTCTCCGACGCAAGCACACTGTGAACTAGACCAGGCCAGAGAGGCTGGGCACTGCCCCCTCGGGCCCCTCATACTCTCCTCACTCAACCCGCACCCCCTCACTCGGCACCCCACTGTCCTGTCCTGCCCCAATCTTCTCACAGGACCAGGGCTCGCTCTTATGGACAAATTGAGCTATGTCAGTTCCCCTGTAGAGCTTAAAAAATTTTTTTTTTGTGTGTGTGTGGGGGGGCTGGATCGATAGCACAGTGGTAGGGCGTTCGCCTTGCACCCGACCAACCCGTGTTTGATTCCTCCGCCCCTCTCAGAGAGCCTGGCAAGCTACCCCTGGTGTATTTGATATGCTAAAAACAGTAATAAGTCCAATAAGTCTCACAACAAGAGACATTACTGATGCCTGGTCGAGCAAATCGATGAGCAATGGAGTGACAGTGATGTGGAGGGTGGAGGGGGGAACCAGGGCTCACACCCAGGGTTAGTCCTGGCTCTGCACTCAGGAATTACTCCTGGCATTCCTTAGAGGACCATATGGGATGCCACAGATTGAACCCGGGTTGTCTGCGTGCAAGGCAAACGCTCTACCTGCTGTCCTGTCACTGCGGCCCCAAGTAGAGTGCTTTTAGAGAGTCCCCAGGATGAATTTCTTCTACTTGATTTTCAAGGCCCTTCTAGATCTGGCCTCTCCCTGACAGACATTACCTGTTCAAGCACCAGTACTGTGGTCCTATTACACACTGACTATTGGAGAGAGGGACTGAGGGAAGGGGAGGTAGAGAGATGGAGAGAGAGAGAGAGAGAGGGAGGGAGGGAGAGAGAGAGAGAGAGAGAGAGAGAGAGAGAGAGAGAGAGAGAGAGAGAGAGAGAGAGGGAAGGAGGGAGGGAGGGAGAGGGGGAGAGAGAAAGCGAGAGACCACCACAGGGTCCCCCTGGCATCAATGGATACAGTCCTGTAGCCCTGAGCATCCATAGCCTCCTGGATCCTGGCACTGTAGCCCTGAGCATCCATAGCCTCCTGGATCCTGGCACTGAACTACCAGCCTGGTTAGCCAAGAATCACTGGAAGGGCCTCCTGAGCACTGCTTGCAAAAACCAGAAACTGAAACCAAAGAAAAAAGCACCACAAATACTGTTCCTTGAGCACAATACATTTCGATCTCCATGCCTTTGCTCCTCTTATTCATTTTCTACCTGGTGAAACCCCTCATCCTTCAAGGTCAGCTCCTCTAAGCAGGCTGCCCTTTTGCTGTGTGCCCAGCCCCTCACTGTGCAGAGTTATACTGTGCTTATTTACATCCCGTCATCCTGACTGCCCACCGAGGCCTCCTCTCCAAAACAAGAAGAGAACGTGCAGTCTGCAGCATGCCCCATTTCTTGGGGTCCTATTCCTCCCTATCAGGTTGGCAGTGAAGTGGCCTAAGTCTCCATTCTCTCAAAGCCCAGAATCCCATATAAAAAGTCAGGCTTCCTGATGGTAGGAGCTATAACAAAGGAATATCTCTTGCCTTAGTTCAAACTATGACTAAATTTGTTGTTGTTGTTTCTGGACTACACCAAGCAATGCTCATGGCGTACTACTGGGTCTGCAACTCTTATCAGGCTCAGGGGACCATCTGGGGCTCTGGGGATCAAACTCGAGGTCAGTCACATGCAAGACACCCTACCAGCTGGCCCATGTCTAATATTTTTATTGTCTGGATAAAATAATCTTTGACATTGCTGAGAGAGTCAATAATGATTACGACAGGCCTTTAGCCATAAAGACACTGAAGCCCACGGCTCCCACTGACCCGCCACAGCCCTCAGGCATGCAACTAAGTCTTGCTGGATTTACTTTCTTCATCTGTAAAATGGGCACAAGAACGGTATGTGTACCGTACAGGACTGTCTTTAAGTACTAGATAGTATACAAAAGCCTGGCATATACAAACATTCCATAATTACTTCGACTAGAGTCACAATTCTGGAAGGCATTCCTTTTGGGAATACCAGAGCGATGAGCCAGAAAGGAAGCTCAGGCATTGGGCAGGGCTGGTAAACTTGAACTGGGAAGGGCATTGTCATTAACTGGACTCAAGGCCTGCCAGTCACTTCTCCTTTGAAGATGAGCTGAAAGCTGGAGGCAGCCTCAGGCAGGAAGCAGGAACTTGGACAACTCAGCACAGGTCACTAGAGATGCTGGAAAGTAGAGCACAGGCCAGGCAATTAATGGCCAGGCATGATGAAGGAGTAGAAGGAAAGACAGAAAGGAAGCTTTAGAAAAGGGAAGAAAGCTTGCAAGAGGAAGGCCTGACCTCAGCAGAGGGTGAACAAATGAAGCTGAGGAGGGGTGCTCTGGGCACGTATGTGTAGACTTTTGCTTCCTGTTCTCCTTTCTGGTCCTATCCAGTGTTCTTCCACCAAGGGTAAGTGATCTGGGAATATTCTGTACTCTGTTGCTACTCACTCAACTGATGGCTGGGAGCAGTGAAGTGGGAAAGACACATTTCCTAGGAGAACGATGCCAAGGCTGTTTATTCCTTCAAGGACTATGTGCTCTGCATCTCGTTCCTATCCTACACTCCAGCACAGGGCTGAGCCCATGGAAAACCATCCATGACGAGCCGACTGGACTGGCTACTGGCCCATCTAACCACCACATCCTGCACTAGCAGTCCTTTCTGGTCAGGAGGTAAGGTTCTGGGCCTTTCTTTCACTTTCTGGCTCTTACTTGGTCAGCAATGACGGTTCGGTGCTGGTACATTCCAGGATTAAGCTGCCAACGACAGAACTGGCCTCTCCAGCCCCGGGTGATCGTGCCTCCCCCGATGCCACCCAAGGGACAACCTAGAGAGAGAATCAGGATGGTTGGGGGAGTGGGTAGGTGGGGGGCATGGTTATCGGTAAACAAAACGATTTCTCACTTTAACTACCAAGATGGAATCCTCTAAAACCCACTGTGACTATCAAATCAGTACATAGTAGGCTTAAACATATACATTAAACATATACATATACACCAAGAATAGTGCTGCAAAGTTGGGAGAAAGCAACACTTGGTGGTATAGGGCCTGCAACTTGCAGAAAGGGAAAACCTCTTTGCCTGGCTCTGGGATAGCCTGGGCAGGGCCGAGCGCGGAGGAGGCTCACCGTAGATCTGTCTCAGGGGCACACAGTTGATGAGGTCGATGAAAGGCGTCTTTTTCTCCACCTGGGTCTTCCGGTACCACCACCGGAAGTACCTGGGGAGCAAGCGGGAGCATGAGTGGAAGGGGTGGGTCTGTCCCTCATCTCTCTTGCACATGCAAACACACACACACTTAGAAATGTACAGCTGTGATTTCCACTGAACGTCCCCAGGACCCGTCACCTTTGCTCCCAAACCTCTCCTTTCGACTTCTCTCCTGATTCACGGTTCTTCAACCCCCAGATGGACTGTGTTCCTCATTGGAGGCGCCTTTCCAGACTTTTCTAATTCTCTGACTCTTCCACCACAGTTGTGGATCACCACTGGAACTTTTGACTGAGTGGTGTTTCAGGGACCATGTGGTACCAGGGATGGAGCCCAGGGCTTGTGCATGCAAAGCCTGTGATTCATCTCTCCAGCCCTCAGGTCCTGTTTCTAAAGTTAGATGTTTAAAAACTGTAAGCTTTCTGATGCTATTCTTTTATAATATCACAGTAAAACCTTTAAAAAGTACCATTATTTCCCGAGTGTCACCACAGTTCTGCATCTTAGGGGCACAGTTCTTTTCGGGATTCCAGAGTCTTACCTCTGTCCCAGACCATCTTCACCTTTGAATTCTTCACTCAGCTCTGCCAAGGCTCTCTCCTAACTCCACTCCCCTTGTGGGGACTGTGCACGCTTAGGGTCAGGCACACCACTAGGAACCCCTCCGAGTTGTGGTTTTCTTATCTACAACATGGGGAGGCTTCCTGCCCTGCCTACCCCATGACTGAAAGAGCAAATGACATGGTCTGCATTAGGGCTGTAGAGAGGAATATCTGTGTCATGTATGAGCATTACTTGTACATCCACTATCTGAACTCCTGATCAGTCTTCTTACTTCATTGTTCCTCACGTGAGTCTGACATCTTTTTAAGTTCCATAGGGAAAGAGACAATGATGAAAACCAGTTGCGGATTCCCCCAGTGGCTTCAAACAATGGCGCACTAGAGAGATGTGCAGGGGCAGAAATCAGGGGTGTAAGGGTGATTCAAGAAGGAGGAAGGCACATTCCTGGGATGGGGGAGGGGGAGAGACAAAGGAAGTGATAAGAGGCAGGAGTCTCTCTGCCAGGCCTGTGGACTTTGAAACTAGAAGCCAGAAAGGGACAGTGAAGGGAGGTGCAGAGGGGATGAGGGCTGGCAGGGAGGAGAAAGGCAAGATATGGAAAGTGGCAGAACAAAGAAGTACCTGGCACAGAGTAAGCACCCAATAAATATTTATTGAATGAACGACCTCATAGCAGAGCAATCCAAATGATCAAACTGACTGGTTTTCCAAAGCAAGAGAAGTCTGCTGGGATTGGGATACTTGTTAGCGTACCCTCACTCCAGCAACCTCCTCCTGAGGCCTGTGTCTCCCCCTTCATGCGGCAGCTGGCCTTTCCTGTTTGGCCTTCTCCATAATTTCAGCCCTAACTTAATTTTACCATTCAGAATTCTTCCTTGTCTCACCCTCCTTCTCCGAGCAGTAACTCCTCCCTGTGTTCCAAAGGCCCTGTGCCAAGGACGCCCACCTCTTCCTGGTTTGGCCCAGCTAGTCTCAGGGGCTAAGCACAGCATCAAGGCTCTGCCTTGGCTCATACTTGGTGTCAGCGGGGCCACGCGGCCCACCTGTCCCTGACCTCGGTGACCCCCTCAACTCCCACCACCGCGTGCCCCCCAGGTGCCTCTCTCAGCATCCATGCCCTAGATCCTGTTCTGATCCAAGAATCTGGCATCAGCATTGGGCTGGGTCAGTTTCAGACACAGCCTGGAGGGATATTTCTCCTCTGGTCCAGGCCATCTTGAGTAACTAACCAATGAGCCACACGTCCAGGGGGGCCCAGGTCTTTCCCACTGCCTGGGGACTGGAGGTCCTTAACTGGCCTCCAGCACTGACTGGGGAAAGGAGGGGACGATTCCCCTCCCCCGCTTTAGAAGCCTTGGAGGCTGGCTCCCAGCCTGCATGCCTCCCTCCCAGGCTCAGTGTTTACAGTGTGGCTGACTCAGGCTGACCTCGGGGTGATGCTTTCTGTCCTCCTATCTCCCTGCTCCTGGTAATAGGACTTGGCACCTCATTCTTTGTCTCTTAACTCCCAAAGGATCTGGAGAGGGCCAGAACTCTACAGGATAAGAACCTGGGGTGTCTAGGATTCTAGGGAGAGGGATGGAGGAACTCTGGGAATGCCCGTGGCAGTGCTTCTCCAGTCAGAAGTCTGTGCTTCTGTATTCCCCCCGAATAGAATAGAATAAGCAGCACCTCACATGGGGCTGAGTGCACGGGCAGTGGCTTTTTCCTTAGAAATAAGCCTTAGCAACTGAACTGATGGGCACGGGGAATGCAGCCCAACGGAGTTACAGAGAAAAAGGAGAACCCGGCTCCCAAACGTATCAGACCACAGCAGTCAAACCAATCCTTCCCATCCGGCCACAACATACAGCTGACCCCAGCTGGGCTGGGAGAGGGAGCGGAAATGGGAGAGGCCGACCTCGGACCCAGAGGTTGCTATCACGGAATCAGAGGAAGAGTCAGTGGGAAATAGGGGTAGCGATGAGATGATGAGATATACCTGGGCTCACCCTGAAGAGCCATGGGATTAAAGAACATGGTACGATTACCCACTCGCTTCTCGTGTTGTCTCACCTCTGCTGGAACAAAGTGGAGCTAAGGTCCTCTAGGCAATAGGACACACTCACCTCAAGCCCATGCCCAGGTGCTTTATCATGTTGCTGAGCGAGACGTTGTTGGCATGGAAAGGTTTTCTTTTCTCTGCAAACTCGTGAGCCAGGCAGATGCGCCAGCCAAAGGGGGGCACCTGGTAACCCTTCGCTTGACCCTCATAGGAAGCCATCAGTTGCCCTGAGTCCACCCCGTCGTTTGGGGGCGGATCGTCGGCGGGCCTCTCACGGTCCGTCACCTTTATGGTCTCCGTGCCTCCAGTGTCTTCAAGGCAATACGCCTGGGGATCCCTTTGGGCACAGCAGGTCTGCTCCGAGGCTGGGACTCCGGTGCCCATGTTCCCAGGATTCTGGGTCCCCACGGTCTCCAAGCTCCGGGCTCCAGAACCTTTTGGATACAATTTATCTGACTCCCGGACCTTTGGATACAATGTATCTGGTCGGCCCAGCCCACACGCTGATGCTGGGTGCTGCGGAGCGCCTTGCCCCGAGCAATGCGGAGGCTAACGAAGGGCCGGCGAGGAGCGCACCAGGGGCTGCTGCAGCGTCGGCGCTGGCGAAGGCAATGAAGCCGCCCGGGCGCCGCCGCGCTTGTCTCCCTGGGTCCTGGGCGGGAAGGGTCGGGCCTCGCCGTCATTGGGCCGCGGTGATTAGCCAGACTGGCCGAAGGGAGACGGGGCGGGAGGGGCGGAGCCCCGGGGGCCCGCCCGCCGGCCCGGCGCCGCCCCCGAGACCCGCCCAGCAGCTCCCGGCCGCCGGCTCCGGGGCTCCCAGGGCCCCCGCAACTCCAGGCCCCCGCGCGCTGCGCGCCGGGTCCCGTCGGCCGGTATCCGCGCAGCGAGCACGCACGCCCGGCGCAGGTCCGCGGGAGCCGTGGGAAGGTGACCCGGACGGCCGGAGGAGCAGAGTCCCTTCCGGTGCGGGGGGCCGGGCGCTTCCGGCCGGAAGTGGCTCCGCGGGGGGCGGGGGCGGCGGGGGAAGTCCCGCCCCGCGCCGCCGCGGCGCACCTGGCGGGGTCCCGGCGGCGGCCAGGTGAGGGGGTGTGGCGGTGGCCCCAGGATTACGACCCGGAGACGTGCGGGGGCTCGGAGCGCGAGGTGACGGGCCGCCGCGGCCTTGGGGCTGGGACGTGGGACCTTGAGGCCGGCCCGGGGGGTGCGGGGTTGCTGGGGGCGGCCAAAAAGAGCCGGCCAGGAGGTAGGCCGGAGCTGCAGGGACCTAGGGCTCTCGGAAGAGTGTCCCTCCCCGGTTGCGAGCCATAATACGCTGGGTGAGGCCTTGCCTTGCACGCGGGCCCACCCGGGTTCCATCCCCCGCATTCCAAGGGGTCTCCCGAACACCGCCAGGAGTAACTCCTGAGCATTGCGGGGTGTGACCCAAAAGCAAAACAAGACAAAACAAAAAGTAAGAAAGAAGAAAAGAAAGAAAGAAGCCCTCGTCCTGGGTGGCACTGTGCCCACTGCCACCCGCACCTCCCATTCGCTTCCTCGCATATCCGATCCGCCCCTTCTGAGTGCGCCCTGCACACCCCGCGGCTGGCCGCGGATATCTAGCCTTGTACTGACCTCTGACCACCCCTCACCCCCAATTTTCTTCCAGACCCTGGCCCTGAGTTGCCATGATCGAAGTGGTGGCAGAGCTGAGCCGGGGGCCCGTGTTTCTGGCCGGGGAGGCGCTGGAGTGTGTGGTGACCGTCACTAATCCCCTGGCCCCCACAGCCACTTCAGCATCCAGGTGGGGGTGCTAGCCCTTCTGGGAGGCTGGCAGCCCTGGCGCACCATCTCTCTCACTCCCTGGGCTGTCTATTGGCAGCACCCTTTTCCCCTCTTGTCCAGTGGTGTTTCTGTGGGGTCCCGGGTCAGCTGCCTCATACAGTGCAATGGGGGGCTGCTGAGGTCAAAAACGCCCTCTGATGCCACCTCTTCTCCCCCAATAGTGAGGCTTTGGCCTGGGCCAGTGCACAGATCCACTGCCAGTTCCATGCCAGTGAGAGCCGGGTGGCACTGCCGCCCCCTGACTCCAATCAGCCTGAGGTGCAGCCCGAGAGCCAGACCGTCTTTCTGCCACATCGAGGTCAGAGATGGCATGAGAGGGTGATGGGGTGCCTCTCACCATGGCGGGTGGGGGGGCTGATGTGTGGTGGATCATTGTCACCCTGGGGATGCAGAGGAAGACAAGTATGTCTTTGAGGGTTGCAAAACTGCCTTTATTTCCCCAGAAGAGGGGGGAGGCCCAGTGTGGGCCGCCTGGACCAACCACTCTTCCTGTGTGTGCTGGCCTCGTGGGGTCCTGATCTAAGGGTCCTTACCTGAAGTCTTTCTTTTGTAGGCGAGAGGGGTCAGTGTATCCTCTCCACTCCTCCGAAGATCCTCTTCTGTGACCTGCGGCTGGAACCTGGAGAGTCCAGATCATGTGAGTGGCTGTCCCAGCCCTGGATAGTGGCAAAAGCTCTGGTGGGGGCAGAGGAGGAGGGAAAGTGGGGGGGGGGGGCTTGAACTGGCTGCCTGTCGCCCTGATTCCCCCTTTTCTACCTAGACTCCTACAGTGAAGTGCTGCCTCTCGAGGGACCTCCCTCCTTCCGGGGCCAGTCTGTCAAGTATGTCTACAAGCTGACCATTGGCTGCCAGCGGGTCAATTCCCCCATCACCTTACTCAGGGTCCCTCTGAGAGTCCTCGTGCTGACGGGTGAGTGAAGTTTCATTTCACTGGGCTCATGGAAGGGGCTGGAAGGATGCTTCCTCTTTTCTTTGTTTTGGAGTGGAGAGGAGTTGGGTGTGTGAGGGATCACCTACCAAATAGTGCTCAGGGGGCCCGGTGGGGGGACACTCCCTGTGATACTTCACCAGCTGAACTGGACAGTCGAATGCTTGGGTGTCTCTGTGGGTCTCCAGGGCTACATGCTGCAGTGCTTGAGGGGGTTCTCTGGTACTAGGAGTTTAACCCAGGGCCTTCCTTCAAAGCATGCACCTGGATCACTGTGCTCTGTTCTGGCTTCCTCTTCTCAATGAAGGTGGAAGTTTCCGGAAGATGGGTTGAGATCCAAGCCTCAGCTGAGGCTCTCCGTCTGCCCCTCAGCTAGAGTGTAAAATCCTAATATCTGCTCCTGTCCATTCCCTCGTCTCCCACCCTCCTCTCTGCAGGCCTTCAAGATATCCGGTTTCCCCAGGATGAGTCTGTGGCCCCATCCAGTCCGTTCTTGGAGGAGGAGGAAAGTGGCAAGAAGGACTCTTGGCTCATGGAACTGGCGGGGGAGCGTCTCATGGCCACCACATCCTGCCGCAGCCTCCGTGAGGATTCTGTCAGAATTGCCCTCATCCCAGCCCCACCGGGAATGAGAACCCCAAACAGAATTGTCCCTTCCATCTCCCTTCCTGCTCTTCCCTCGGAGTACTCCTGTCCCGCCCAGACTTTCTTCACTGCCACATCCCCTCTCACACTATAAGGAGAAGTCCATCCCATTTCTTGAGTCCAATCCCCATGTCCAGGTGTTCCACGGTGTGAACCCCAGGTTTATATTGTCCCATTCCTCCCCAGATCTGTACAATATCAGCGATGGCCGGGGGAAAGTTGGAACATTCGGCATCTTCAAGTCTGTGTACAGACTTGGCGAGGATGTGATAGGGACCTTAAACCTGGGGGAAGGAACTGTAGCTTGCTTGCAGGTGAGTCAGGAGAGGACTTTGGAGGCCTGAGGGGTGAAGGTGGGGGAAGGAAAAGAGCCTGTGTATATACAGGCAGGGGCAGGGGTGTGGATAAGTGGACAGCGGGGTCCCCCAAGGGCTTGGGCTGGCTCTCAGCAGATCAGCACTGCCATTGCTGCCCACACTGCTTTGTTCCTCGCAGTTCTCGGTAAGCTTGCAGACTGAAGAGCGGGTGCAGCCCGAGTACCAGCGGCGCCGAGGGGCGGGCGGTGCCCCCTCTGTGTCCCACGTGACTCACGCCCGGCACCAGGAGTCCTGCCTCCATACCACCAGGACCAGCTTCTCTCTCCCCATTCCACTGAGCTCCACCCCAGGCTTCTGCACAGCCATCGGTGAGACGCTGGCCGTTTCAGGGAAAAGGAGGCAGAGCATACATTTGTGCTTTGGTACCCCACAGATCCTGCTTTTTAATACGGTGCCCAACCTATGCCCACCCTGGCCCCTCAGACTCAGGCCGCAGACTTCTGCCCACCAGGGTCACTGGTGCTACAGAACAATGAACTCGCACGACCAAGTTGTGCTGTCCCCACACTTGGGTGTTTAGGTCCTGCACACCCTTGCCTTGTAGTCTGGCTTCTGGTTAATGCTGCTAATATCTCCAGAGTGACCCTCAAACCTAGCTCACCACCCCATGACTTCTTCCCGCCTTCCCAGTTCACCCCAGACAGTGTTTCCCCTGTTTGCTAACTCTTGCTGGCATTGGCTTTTACTCCCGGTTCCTAAGTCCCTACCTTTCCTCTCCCCGCCACAGTTTCCCTGAAGTGGCGGCTACACTTTGAGTTTGTGACATCCAGAGAACCCGGTCTGGTACTCCTGCCTCCCATGGAACAGCCCGAACCTGTCACCTGGACGGGACCCGAGCAAGTGCCCGTCGACACGTTCAGCTGGGACCTCCCCATCAAGGTGCTGCCAACAAGCCCCACACTGGCTTCCTATGCTGCCCCGGGCCCCAGCACCAGCACCATCACCATCTAAGACTGCCACTGCTTTGTGTGCCGGGCCCGCCAACCACGGCCCGTCCCCACCGGGCCCAGGACCATGGACAATGAGAGGCCAGCCTTCAGCGGGAGCGTTCACTTATTTATTCAGAATAAAGTGGTAGCTGCTAGTGGTTTCCCTGCACATGGCGGCAGCAGTGGGCAGCTGGCAGAAGGGTCTAGCTGGAGTGGGGAGCAGGAGCCCCGGCAGCAGGGGTGTTCGCAGAGCCCCACTCTGGGTCGGGTCCTCCCCCTTTGCAGGGCAGCCGAGGGTCCGCTTTCTGCACCAGGGAGAACTGGCAGGTGTCTGCCTCCCGGCGGAGCTCGCACTCGGCAGGGAAGTCGATGGGGTGCTGGGACCTAGGAACCAAAGGTGGGGGTTGGAGTCAGTGCAGTCCCAGGCACTGTCACCCCCCACCCCCCATCCCATCATTCCTCAGCTCCTGCTCGTATGTGGCCGCAGCTGCCCTCCTTGCCCCTCCTTGCCTGGCAGCCATGTTTCTTCCACACCCACCAACACCCCCCCATGCGCGCGCGCGCGCGCACACACACACACACACACACACACACACACACACATTTCCTCTTGCGTTTTCAAATCTTCAGAATCTCCAGCTTCCAGCAGCCTCCTGCCGCTATCCCGCTCCGACTTGCAGCCCAGCTGTCTAGTTCCTCCCACTCATCCCTCAGTCACATGTGTCAGTACCCCGGGTCACTCACGTGTCGCAGCAGCCCACCCCGACAGGATGCAGGCAGGTGCATTGGAAACAGTCCCCTCGGAGCCAGGACTCGCCCAGGCTATAATACTTCCCTTCGTAGTGGCAGGGGGCTAAGGAGGAATAGGAAGTGTTGGCGCCTTTGAGGCTGGAGTGCGAGTAGGGTGCATGCTGCCCCTGTGTTTAGTCTCTCCTGAGCAAAAGGAGTCAGGGTTCTGACACGGCATCTCTAAGCTGTCCCACCCCCAGCCCCAGCCCCTTTTCTGTCCTGGTCTTTTCCTAGTGTCTGGCCCAGCTTTACCTTGAGCTTGGAAGTAGCACTTGCTGTGGACTCCTGGGGACTGGAGAAGCAGCGAGATGAGCAAGCAGAGGGGCCCCCAGCCTCCCAGGGTCCCCTTTGCCCGTCCTGCCCAGGGCGCCCTCACAGCCATTCTCCCGGCACAGCCCTCGTTTTCAGCTCCGAGGGGACCCTGCTCAGCTCCCTTTGCGGCTGCTCTGGGTATTTCTTGGGCTTTTTCTTTGTTTCTCTCCTTGCGGTCTTAGCCTCTGTCCTCCTCCCTGGGGCTCCTGTCTCACACTATCTCCCTGCCCTCTCCTTGTACAGGCTCAGGGATGTTTATAAAGTGAGGACCCTGGCCCCCTGCTGAGGAGAGCTGGAAAAGTTGTAGCTCCGTTTCCTGAGGTGAGGGCATGAAAACAAGAGGTCTCGCTTTAACAAGCTGTGAGAGCTGATTCATGCCCCAGCACAGCTAGGGGGAGGGAGGTGGCCAGGGAAGGGGCACCGGACCGGGCGCTTGGCCCAACAAGGAGGTGGGAAGAGAGGCCCCCCCAGGTGGTCCCCACATCTCTTCCCTGACCTGGAGAGAAGCGTTCCACCACTTCCCCTGGCCCCCCTCTCCTCCACAACACACATACACTCCAGGGGTGTGTGTGCGCTGGGATCTCTGCCTGAACCGGAGGGAGGCATTTCCTGGGGATGGTGAACACTGAGCCTCAGCCAAACCGGGGAGCTGCAATGGGGTGCGACGGCCCAAGACTCCGGGGGAGCAAACAGGCACCTGGAGTGGAGAATGTCCCTCTGCAGAGTCTCCTGAGTCAGACCCATCTTGGAGTGGACCACTGTCCCCTCTGCAGGCATCTGTCGCAGAGACAAATTGTCCGCCAGATAATTTAGCAGAGCCAGGACCTCCCCAAGTCTGAGGACAGTTCCTTCAAAGAGTGGAACCTCTTCCAAGTGCTTCCCAAGGTGGGGCTGGAGCGATTGTACAGCAGGTATAATGCTTGCCTTGCATGTGGGTGACCTGGGTTTGATCCCTGGCACCCCGTGTGTCCCCCAACCCAAGCCTCGCCAGGAGTGATCCTTGAGGACACAGCCAGAAGTAAGCCCTGAGCACTGCCAGATGTGGCTCAAAAACCAAAAATTAAAAAAAAAAAATTTAAACGCTCTTGAGGTGGGTATCACTGCGCTTCCACAAAAGGGCTGTTTGTCCTCTGGTCCCTTTGGGATCCAGGTCTCAGGAAGTTAGCCTCTAACTTCCTCTTCTTGGTTTCCTATAGTCTCTGGAGAACCCCAGAATGGGTGATTAAGGCATAAGCTGTAGGGGCTGGAGTGATAGCACAGCGGGTAGGGCGTTTGCCTTGCACACGGCCGACCTGGGTTCGAATCCCAGCATCCCATATAGTCCCCTGAGCACCGCCAGTAGTAATTCCTGAGTCAAGAGCCAGGAGTAACCCCTGTGCGTCGCTGGGTGTGACCCAAAAAAAAAAAATAAGCTGTAGCGTTAGACACCCTGAAATGCAGGTCTTTACTGTAAACTTATGTGAGCTATGTGGCCTTGGGCGAGTTACTTCACCTCTCTAAGCCTTATATAAATTGATAGAGTAATTAGGACTGAATTCCAATTACTGTTTTCCTTATTTGAGTTGGTAGAGTAACTGGAATTCAAAGGTTGTTCAGAGGATTTAGGGAATCATGCACTCCTCAGTGCCTTCCTGGGCACACAATCTTGGCCAGGGTTGGCATCTGTTATCAGGCTAGAATTCAGCTGTGATGCAGAGGGCCCTTGTGTCTGAAAGGCCGAGAGTCACTCACTGAGCTGAAGCCTTCTATGGGGAGCTACCAGCTCTCAACACAGACCCTGCTCCTTTCATATACATGTACCACACATTTCAGGTATAGTCCTTCCACCTTTGAAATTCTGGATACTGATTTGAGAAAAGGGGTTGCAGAAAAACCTGACTTTCTTGGCCAGTATCCTCATTTCTCCCTCTGGGAAGAGGTAGCATTTCCACATCATCCCTCCAGCATTAGGATTCCTGCCTCAGGATCCTGGCCCACTCTTCCCAGCCCCACTCACAGAAAAGCTCAAGTACTCTTTTCTGACCAATGCTGGCCACCTCTTGGTACCAAAAGCCTATGTCCAAAGTGGCTTTTGTTTCCCAGACTTCAGGAGATCCCAGTTCCCCATTCCAGACACTTCCCATCCTGTTTGCAGGCCCAGCTTCTTGGGTACTCATTTTTCCTTCATAATCTTCATTTTCCAAGACTCAGTTCTCTCCCTCAGAGAATGGCCACTCCCGGCTGAATTGGGCCAGCTATCTGCCTCTGTCCTTGCCATTTGGAAGCCCCATCCATTCACCCCCAGCTCCCTCTCTTGGCCAAGAAGACTGTTTAAGTTTTATAGTCTATGGACTTCCCTGCACACAGCCCCTCATCAGGCCTCCCTTTTCATGTCAGAGAGGTGCCTGTTTTAAAAAAGAAAACCCACAGAAGGCAATGGGGGACTGGTGTCGCCTGGCAAGTGAAAGATAGTCCCAGGGCTGTTCTCCTGGCTGGAGCAGGTGGCTAGAGAGCTGGTCCAGCCAGAGGGCCCCTAAGTCTTCCCCGTGGTCAATAGCTCGGGTGCTGCCTCTCTAAGAAATGGGGTCCAGGAATGGAGGAGGGGCGGTGAAAGAAGGAAAGAAATGGGGTCTAGGTGAAGTCTGAAGGCTGTACCTTTTACCTTCTGCTCCTGCAACTTGGAGCCGAGCCAACAGAGAGCAGACAAGAGTGGGGAGTGAGGACCACTATGACAAAGATAGTTGGAAATAACCACTCTGAATAAGAACTGCCTGCTGAAAAGAGGTAAAGGAACAAACAGGATAACCTCTCAGTATCTGTCTTGCAAACCATAATACCTAAAGGGGGGCAGCAGGGGAGAGAGAGAGAGAGAGACGGAAACAGAGACAGAGAGACAGAGACAGGGAGAGGGAGAGGGAGTGGGAGAGGGAGAGAGAAAGCTTGCCATAGGCTGGGTGGGGAGAGGAAGAGTTGGGGGAGGAAAATGGGGACATTGGTGGTGGGAAATATACATTCGTGGTGGGAAATATACATTCGTGGAGGGATGGATGTTAGAACACTGTATGACTGAAACCGGACCATGAACAGCTTTGTAACTCTTGTATCTCACGGTGATTCAATTAAAAAAAAATGTGGGGGGAGTGAGCAAAAGCAGACGCTGACACCGATGCGGGATGGAGATGAACTGGTAAGCTGGTGGGGACAGAAGCGAAGCCACTGAAATGAAGTTTAGATGGATACTTGGGGTCTCCTGGAAAGGGAAAAATATCCTATAACAGCCAGGATCCCTCTTCCACCGGTCAGGGGGGGGTAGTGAGGAGCCACTGCTTGGACCTGCTTGCAAGCCTTGAGCCCGTGCTAGCTTGGTGGGGACGGAGGCCGTGCTTGCGGTTGCCGCGTGTGTGATTAGGGGGTGGCAGGGTCAGCGCCCCGTGTAACGATTTCTGGGGCAGCGGCCTTTAGGGATGCCAGCTGTGGGGAGCGCGGCGGTTGGCTCTGTGGGTAGGAGTGGGTGGTTGGCGAGCACCCGTCAGCTCGGGGACAGAAAAAACATCCGCCGGAGGCCCGGCCGGGCGGCGCTCCAGCAGCGCCGGGCAGGTGCGCGCCGCGGAAGTGAGCGCATTCCGGGCCCCCTGGCCTCTGTGAGTCACCCCGACCCCCACCGCCAGCGGACAGGAGGGATAGGCCTCTGCTAAGGAAGGAGAGAGGGGTGGGCTCCTTGCCCTGGTGCCTGGGGGAAGGGACCCCCGGGAAGATCGCTCAAGCGCCCGAGGACTGAGCACACAGGAGATCTGCGACTTCATTCCGCCACCCACAGGACGCTGAGCGCAGAGCTCGAATGGGGCAGGTGTGTGCGAGCGCGCATGTTGGCATATGTGCACGTGTGATTATGGAGAGAACACGCCCAGGAACTCTCGGGGGCAGAAGCTGCAGGTGGTGAGATCCAGAAAGGGGCGCGGGAGTGGGAGGAAGCTGCAGAGAGGAGAGCTCTGCAGGGGCTTTGGCGAGGACTGGAGATGGAAAGTGGACATGGCTAGTCCGTAGAGAGCAATTTTGTCCAGCGGCCTGTGCGCTGGAATTAGGGAAGTTTGGGTACAGTTCATGACCAGGTCCAGTAAAAGCTTGAAAGCCCCATGTGGCTGTTGGATTCAATTGAGCAAGAAGGGTAGCCACTTAAAAGCAAGGGTATCTGTACCTGGCATTAGGACCTTTTGCTCTTTGCCAAAAAGGAATCAGTGTCCATTAAAACACTGGGGAAAGACTAGGGGAAAGTTTTATTGTAGTTTAGGTAACTTGGTTACAATAATGTTAGTAATTTATAGTTTTGATATACAAAGTTACTGCACCTTCACCACCGCTCAACCTCGCCCAACCCTGTATGTCACTTCTTATTTGCCTCCACCTCTCAGGATGATCTGTTCATTTTTATAGTCATTTATTTTATTTTGGGGGCTATTCCCAGCAGTGCTAAGAGGCTACTCCTGCCTCTGAACTCAGGGGACCATGTTACAGCAGTTGAACAGGGTCAGTCCTATGCAAGGCATGTGTGTGCCTTAACCTTTGTACTAGCTTACCGACTCTTGTAGTCACTTAGAATTGCATAGCTATGTTTATAAAAAGGTTTCAGTAATTGTATTGAAATTAAAAAAGTAGAAGATCGATTAGTCTAATTCAGTATTTGCTTTGGAACCTCGGGTTATCAAGATTAGTTATATGGTGTCAAGTCTATTGGGGGCACCCCTGGCAGTATTCAGGGTTTACTCCTGGTCTGTAATCAGAATCGTATGTAGTGCTAGGGACAGACTTGGGTCAGCTGCATGCAAAGTGCCCTACCTGCTCCGGCCCGTATTTCCTGATTTTATGGCAATGTTTTGCTCACTGAATTAAATTCTGTGTTGATGCCTTGTGACTGGAGCAATAGCACAGCAGGTAGGGCGTTTGTTTTGCACGGCCAACCTGGGTTTGATTCTCTCCGTCTCCTTCGGAGAGCCTGGCAAGCTATCGAGAGTATCTAGCCCGCCCGGCAGAGCCTGGCAACTACCCGTGGTGTATTTGATATATAAACAAAACAAAACAAAACAAAACAAAAAAACCCTGCAGTAACAACAAGTCTCACAACAGAAACATTCCTGGTGTCCGCTCGAGCAAATCGATGAACAGTGCTACAGTGTCTGACAGTGCTACAGTGCAGTTGATGCCTGAATTATTATGAATTATTATATCTTAGTGGACTAGGACTTTTAGTTCTCTCTTTCATCTAAGTCTTCATTTTAAAATCTTTTTTCTGTATAGTCCTTTAACCTGCCTTGTATATCCTGAACCAAATAAAACAATTTTGATATGGGGCATTGGGTTACAGGATGCAAAGTAGCTGTATTTTATTCTACATGTCAGATTATTTACTGTCCTCTATAGATAGAGATATATATTACATTTCCTTATGAATTTCATGGCTGTTAAAAGGAAAGAAAACTAAAGCTAGTTTATTTACCACAGTATATCCATAACATAGCAACTTATTATTCTGGTAGTTCTTCTAAAATCAGCTTCAAAGTGGCATTTGGTACTTATCTCAGAAACTCATCCAATCTTAAATTTTCATCATGATCTTTATAATTTACTTTGGGCCAGCAATAATTTTAAGGACCAGGATCTTTCTAACTCACTTTAAAGATCTTGAAATCATGGGGTTAATGCTTGGCTCCAAGCAAGATAATCTGGGTCTGTTATTTCAAAAGCAGAAGACACCCATCCTGCTTTTGGCCCCTGTGCTTTCTCTGGTGCTGTTTCAGCCCCAGCCCAGCCCACCCCTATTCCCAGAGGCCTTTATTTCTTCTCTGCTGGGCATCTTTAGAGGAAAACTTCACACCTACTTCCTCTACTATAAATCCTCTCCCTCCTCTCAACGCCGCGCTTTTCTTTGCCAACATACACTACTACTCCATTACTGTTTTTTTTTTTTTTTTAAGCCCACAGTCCTTTCTGGATCTTTCCCACCTTTAAAACTCTGGTTGAAATCTTTTCTTTTTCCTCCTTTCTTTTTGGTGACACCTCTGAGTTTTTAAAGGTTAGTCTGCATTTTTTATGCACGATCCACTTCTGTTCTTCCTTTTTAATCACTTGTTTCTTTTTTTTTTTCTTTTTGGGTCACACCCGGCGATGCACAGGGGTTGCTCCTGGCTCTGCACTCAGGAATTACTCCTGGCGGTAATCACCTGTTTCTTATTCTGCACAATTTTTCAAACCCATGATTTTCATGCTTGCCAAGGACTTTCAACTTCCCCCACATGATGAAATGTCCTCCCTCTAGATACAGCAAATGATGTGCATGCTTCTACTGCTTGTAGGATAAGAAGAGTCCCCAAACCTATGGCAGTCTCCTCCAGGTCTGAAGCATGACACAGTAGTTATTGCAAAATACATCGAAAGACCACAGGAGCCTGCTCTTGTACTAGGCACTCTACAGTGAGCTTTAGAATCCTGGTTGCCACACATCCCAAAAAACAAAAGCAACCGGTGTTGGCGTGGATGCGGGGAGAAAGGGACTCTTCTTCACTGCTGGTGGGAATGCTGACTGGTTCAGCCCTTTTGGAAAACAATATGGACGATTCTCAAAAAATTAGAAATTGAGCTTCCATTTGACCCAGCAATACCACTCCTGGGAATATATCCCGGAGAAGCAAAACGGTATAGTAGAGATGGCATATGTATTTCTATGTTCATTGCAGCACTGTTTACAATAGCCAGAATCTGGAAAAAACCAGAGTGCCCCAAAACAGATGACTGGTTAAAGAAACTCTGGTATATCTACACAATGGAATACTATGTAGCCGTCAGAAAACATGAAGTCATGAAATTTGCATATAAATGGATCAACATGGAAAGTATCATGTTGAGTGAAATGAGTCAGAAAGAAAGAGACAGACACAGAAAGATTGCACTCATATGTGGAATATAATGTAACTGAGAGGTAAAAGTTGGCAACGATGCAACTTCTGGCAAATATCTCTCTGGACTTAGTTATTAAAATACTAAAATACAGAAACCCAAAACCGAGAGGCCGCTAAGTGTGGTCACTCGACCTCATACCTCTTCATCCTCAGCAATGGAAAACAAATTACCTAATGCTTCCTTTTCAGCAGGTCTGACTTTAGGGGAGAGACTCTCCAAACAATAATAGTGAGTTTTGTTGAAATATTGTATGCAATCAAAGTGAAAGTAAAGTGAAATTTATTAGTTACACAGGCGGGGGGGGGTAAAGGGTGGGGGGCTAGGGGCGTGGGGGGGTTAGGGGTGTGGGGGTGCGGGGTGGAGCTATACTGGGATTCTTGGTGGTGGAATATGTGCACTGGTGAAGGGATGGGTATTCGAGCATTGTATAACTGAGATTTAAACCTGAAAACTTTGTAACTTTCCACATGGTGACTCAGTAAAAAAATTAAAAAAAAAAAGAATCCTGGTTGCCAGAGTCTTGAATGTTTATCCATCATAGATGGTATTATGTATGTTGTACAAATGTTCCCATGTATATATATGCGCCAAAATGCACAGAGTAGAACTGTATGTTAATATATGAACATCCAACATCACGATCAAGCCAAAACAGTTTGGGGATGGAAGATGAGATGGGTGAATTCATAGCTGGGATAGAAAAATAAATTTTAATGAATTTAAATTTTTATTTTATTAGGGGCCATACATGGCAGTGCCCAGGGCTTACTCATGGTTCTGTGCTTAGGGATCATATCTAGTGTGCTTAGAGGACTATATGTGATGCTGGGGATTGAATCGATGCTGGCCATATGCAAGGCAGGCACCTTAAATCCTTGTGCTATCTCATCAGCCAAGGGTAGAAATAAAGAGGCAGTGTCCTTTGGCGGTCTGGATTTTGCAGCAGGATTAGAAGGGGCTTATCCTGAGAAGATAAAGAGACCTCACGAAACAGGCTAATTTTAGGAGTTGAGATGACTTGTGAAGTTGTGTCAGAGAGCAGGACAGGGACCTGAGTCCCAAGAACGCACAGTTGCTGTGTCCAAGCAACCCAGAGGCCTTTATCTATTTATTATTTATTTATTTGTTTATTTATTTATTTTTGCTTTTTGGGTCACACCTGGTGATGCACAAGGGTTACTCCTGGCTCTGCACTCAGGAATCACCCCTGGCGGTGCTCAGGGGACTATATGGAATGCTGGGAATCGAACCCAGGTCGACCGCGTGCAAGGCAAACACCCTACCCCTGTGCTATCGCTCCAGCCTACAACCAGAGGCCTTTATGGCAGTGAATATTAAAGATTGTTCACTAGTAGATTTCAGCTGTAGTCATATTTTCACTGGGGACCTATGTTGAAAGTTTTCTACCCTGCTTCTGCTTCATTAGAACCAGTTTATCTTTTCTGTTTACAAATCACTGCGTTCATGAGCACCCCCACCACTAATTATTAACCCTTAACCAACTACCATTCATCTTTATGAATTTCCCTATTTACTTTCATGTAATTGTAGGGACCTAGAACCATTGTGATGATGCTCAATTTCCTCAGCTGGTGGTGTTCAGAGTCCTATAATGATGGGGATCAAATTTAAGGCATCACACTGCAAGCTATGGACATCAGGGTCAAAATAAGGCCTTGCCCATGTAATCCTTCAACTCCTCTGGGTGTGGTACCAAAGCCAAAACAAAACAAAACAGAACAAACAGAAAGAAGGCCTGTTCTTCCCCAGCTCCAGTCTACTTTTACCTTTTTTTTTTTTTTTTTTTTTTTTTTTTTTTTTTTTTAGGTTTAGGGTCGGGTGGAGGAACCACACTAGCAGCATTAGAATTTTACTCCTGGCTCTATGCTCAGGGATCACTTCTGCGGGACCTTAAGGGACCTTATGTGGTGCTGAGGATTGGACCTGGGTAAGTCACTGGCAAAGCAACCACTTGACCAGCTGTACTAGCACTCCCCCGACTGGAGCGATAGCACCGCGGGTAAGGCATTTGCCTTGCACGCAGCCGACCCAGGTTCCATTCCTCCGCTCCTCTCCGAAAGCCCAGCAAGCTACCAAGAATATCCCGCCCACATGGCAGAGCCTGGCAAGCTACCCATGGCATATTCGATATGCAAAAAACAGTAACAACAAGTCTCACAATGGAGACGTTACTGGTGCCCGCTTGAGCAAATCGATGAGCAACGGGATGACAGTGACTAGCACTCCCAACCAGCCCACTGGCCCCCACTCCTGTCTACTTTTGTGCTGTAATTTTTCCTGTGGTCTCCACATTTACTTAAAGAGGTAGTGACTTTCTTTTTTAAATGACTATCGATTGATTGACTTCCCTGTGTGCCCTTCCCTTTTGTTGTGCTTGCAAAGGTGGGGGCCACACCCCTAGGTTGCAGAAGCTTGCCAGGGTTTCAACACCCCAGCTGTGGTGCTTGCACACAATGAGTTGCAGTTTTCACCGCCGGTTGTAGTATTCACTCAGGCAGCTGTGAAGCTCGCACTCCACCACAGTCCTGGGCATCCCAAGGAGCACAACCCCCTGATTGCACTCTGTAGTCTCATGCCTGTGAGGCAGGTGCTCCACTTCAGAGCCATCCCTGGGACCAGTAGTGCCTTTTGTTCATTTGTGTTTTGTTTGGGCCCACATCCAACAGTGCTCAGGACTTACTCCTGGCTTTGTGCTCAGGGATCATTCCTGGCCATGCTCAGGGGCTTTTAATTTTATTTTGTTTTGGGGTCACACCTGGTGATGCTCAAGAGTTATTCCTGCTTCTGCACTCAGGAACTACTTTTGGCACTGTTCAAGGGATTGTATGGGATGCCAGGGATTTAACGGGGGTTGGCCTCATCCAAGGCAGGTGCCCTACTCATATACTATCACTCTGGTACATTTTCACATTCATTTATGACTCTTACTTTCATCTCTTTTGCAAATCGTTCTTTCCTTAAAATTGTAGAATTGTGCTGGAGAAATAGGACAGGGTTTAAGACACTTGCCTTGCATGTGGCTGGCCCAAATCAGATTCCCAGCACCACATGTGGCCTTTCAAGCACTGCCAGGAGTAGTCCATGAGCACAGAGCCAGAATAAGCCCTGAGTACAGCCAAAACTTTAGAATTAGAACTCAGAAGGCATCTATTTTTAATCTCTGAAAGATGATCAAGTAGAATGAAATGGATCATTTCCTGTGGTGGAAGCTTCCTGTTTCATTGTTACTTAGTTTTTAGTTACCAGAATGTTCTTAAGCTGAAATCTATCTTAATTTCTCTCCTTAGTTCTGCTCTTTGGAACAGTATGGAAGAAATCTACTTCTTTTTCAGTGTGACAACTCTTTAAAGATTTGAAAGGTTTGTTTCTTTTGTAAACATTTGTGTAAGCTTTTCTCTTTATTCCAGAATGGTTCAATAGAGCTTTCTCTGGTGGTAGAAATGTTCTTTGCCGCGTTGGTCACATAAAGAGTAGCCACAAGCTACATGTGGCTCTTGGGCCCTTGAAATGTTGCTAATGAGACAAAGAAAAGAAAATTTAAATTGTATTTAATTTAGTTCATTTAAATTTAAGTAGCCAGGGGTGGTGAGCAATTCCTAGGTTAGTACAGCTCTAAACTCTGAGAGGGGTGTTGGGGGCTCTTTTGGCTGCTACAGAAATCAGATGGCCACTTCAAACGTGGCAAAATCATGCATGACTAGTTTTGTCTGCCGATCCCTCTTACATGTCATCACAACAGAGAGTAAATGCAGGCACACCCACTAAAGATTTGGTAAGTGATGAACATCTAAGAAAAAATACTTTTTGAAAAGTATTGTTTCAAAAACACCATATTGAAAAATTATATAGGCTTCATATTTCATCATGATAAACCAATGTCTGTGTACACTTGTTTGTTTGCTTTGGGTCAAACTCAGCTGTGGTCAGGCATTACTTCTACTTCTGCATTGAGGGATCATTCCTGGTGGGACTTGGGGTACCAATGTGGGGTGCCAGGGATTGAACCTGGGTAAGTTGTATGGAAAGCAACTGCCCTACCCATGTACTTCACTCCACCCCCTAGTCATATCAATTTTTATTGACGGTTTCTTAGAAATATAGAAATGTTTGGGGCTGGAGAAATAGCAAAGCGGGTAAGGTGTTTGCCTTGCACGCAGCCGACCCGGGTTCGATTCCCAACATTCCATATGGTTCCCTGAGCACCGCCAGGGGGTAATTCCTGAGTGCAGAGCCAGGAGTAACCCCTGTGCATTGCCAGGTGTGACCTAAAAAGCAATATATATATATATATATATATATATATATATATATATATATATATATATAAAGGTTTATCTCTTATGTCCCTCATCTTTTTTTTTTAATTGAATCACCATGTGGAAAATAACAATGCTTTCAGGCTTAAGTCTCAGTTATACAATGCTGAAACAACCATCTTTTCACCAGTGCACACCACCAAAAAAAACCCCAGTATACCCATCCCCCCCACCCCCCTACCCCCTGCCTGTGTAACTGATAAATTTCACTTTACTTTCTCTTTACTTTGGTTACATTCAATATTTCAACAAAAAACTCACTATTATTATTAGGAGTTCCCCACTAGAGTCAGACATGCTGTGAAGAGAAATGAGGTCGCGCGGCCGCATGGCTGCGTAATTTGGATTTCTGTATTTTAGCAACTAAGTCCAGGGAAATTTCTTCCAGAAATTGAATCATTGCAAGCTTGTATCTCTCATCTGTGGTCCTCATAATATGGCGGTCGCCACGCCCTTTTCACCCAGCAAGGAAAAAGCGAGAGAGAAAAACCTTTCCCCTCCTGAGCAGGCATGGGGCCGCGGCTTAGTTCTCAGTCTGGAAACATTTTGCAAGGACCTGCCAGTACCAAAAGTAGTTTAGCTGGCCTCTGGAATCATGCTCGTGCAGCTGCGTTGAGGCTGCACACGTGCAGCCCCCGGGATCACATCTCGGTAGAGAGCGGGGCCGGTTGTTCCACATCTTAAAAGCAGAACATAAAAAGAAATTCCCCATTTTTCTCTTTCCTTGGAACAGACTCCCTGAATTCTTCCTTTTGTCCCTTTTTCTATGGGCCACCAAAGCCTACCCTTCTCTTTCCTTGTTTACTCAGATCCATCTTTCTTGCTCTTAGTGCCCACTGCCCTATCCACACACTACCTTCATTAGTCCCCTCCAATGCAGCCTTTTCCCTTTTGAGAGTTTAGGTGTTCTCTGGAGCAATAGCACAGTGGGTAGGCCATTTGATCCGGGTTCCATTCCTCCGTCCCTCTCGGAGAGCCCGGCAAGCTACGGAGAGTATCCCGCCCACATGGCAGAGCCTGGCAAGCTACCTGTAGCATACTTGATATGCCAAAAACAGTAACAAGTCTAACAATGGAGACGTTACTGGTGCCCGCTCGAGCAAATTGATGAACAACAGGAGGACAGTGCTACAGTGCTCTAGTGCAGGTGTACTCTTTCTCTAATCTCCTTCCCTTTCCTGACCTGTCTTGGTAAAACAAGAAGCTTGCTTGAACCCACCTTTTTAAGAGTTCTTAGGGCTATTCATAAATACATTTTCGGGGGGGAGGGGGGAGACAACATATGTTTGGGGGCTATTCCTGGTTCTGTGCTCAGGAATGACCCTTGGTGATGCTCAGGAGACCATCTGTTGCTCTGAGGATTGAACTCAGCTCTCCTGGGTGCAAGGCAAGTGCCAGCCTGTTGTGCAATCTCTCCAGCCCCCACAATTCTTTTATAGTAAGTCATCTGGGACTCTCAAAAAAAAACCCAACAGTTTTGGGTAAGGGGACCTCACAAATATGTACTGTGTCCAAAACTGTACGTAGCACTGATTTCTGTGAATGGAAGAAGAAACAGAATGTCCTTTCACAATGGCACTGCAGTTCAGGGGTAGGCATGCCTGTGTTGTGGTGGCAGCCCCTCCCCTGCCCCCCGTCCTCCCCCCCTCCCACTGGAAGATGTCTAACCACAGACCCAATCTTTAGCCATTCTATTCCAGTTGCCAGAGATACCCTCTCGGTTGTTGGGACAAACAAAAATGTGTCCTAAGATTTCTAAATGTCCCCATCAGCCAAGATGCCACTCCACACACATTATATTCTTTCTCCCCAACTCCTGATCTGTTTGTTTAGCTTGGATTTTCAAAATCTTTCAAAAAATATTTTCTTTAGGGGCTGGAGAGATAATATAGGGATGAAGGTGCTTGCCTGCAGCAGACCTGGTTTGATCCCCAGTGCCACATATTGTTCATTAAGCATCACCAGAAGTGACTCCTGAGCACTACTGAGTGTATCCCCCAGACCCCAACACCCTTCCACCACCCCCACCTGCCAAAGTATGCTCTTTGTCTTACTTGGTAAGAAATAGCCTGTCCAGCAGCGGAGATGGCCGTCCCTCACCGTCTCCCTGCCCACTTAGGGTCCTGGCTGTCATACTCACGATCTGCCTTTGGGCCTCATCTCAGTTCGACAACAGCCTTGATCCAGAGAGCGCCAAATCCTAACCACTAGATGACCAGGGAGCGTCAGCCTTGATCCAGAGACTCCCAAATGAATCTCAAAATGGATTTAGCTTCCTACAGAGATGTCTCTGGACCCCAACCATTTACAATTTTAGAATCCCAGAAGCATGGGGCTACAAAAGCTGCCACGCGACCTTCCATAATATTCATAATAAGCAATAGAAAATAAATTATCTAGCACCTGCCCCTGGCAGGCAGGCTTGAATGGTGGTGGGAAAATCCGAGCAAACCATAATGCCCAAAAGGAGAGAGAGAGAGAGAGTATGGGGGAAATTGTCTGCCATAGAGGCAGGCGGAGAGCTTGGATGGGAGTGGGGGGGATACTGGGGACAGTGGTGGTGAAAAATGTGCACTGGTGGAGGGATCGGTGTTCCATCATTGTATGACTGAAACTCAAACATGAAAGCTTTGTAACTGCATCTCACAGTGAGTCAATTAAAAAAAAAGTATGGCAAAAAAAAAAAAAAAGAAGAAGAAGAAGCAGCAGCCTGTCAAAACTGTGGATTCCTGGACCAGAGCAATAACTCAGTGGACTGTGTGTGCTCTGAATGCAGGCGGCCTGGCGTTAATTCCAGGCACCATATGGTTCCCCAGCACATCCAGGTGTAACCCCTGAGTATAGAATCAGGAATGGCCCTTGAGCACATCTGCCTGTGGCCCTAAAACAAAACAAAAACAAATTGTAGATTCCTTAGCTCATCCTAGACTACTAAATCAGAAATGTGGAACATAGAATTTGGAATTCTAAGATAGTCTCTCCAACACTCCAACCATCCAGGTAATTCTTATGCCTTAGGCCTGACCCTCCGGTGATAGAACTGTCGCTTTCCCTACCTTTTTTCCTCCCTGCAAGCCTTCCTGGTGTTCCAGCTTTGCTTCCGCTCTCAGCCCCACTGTGCCAGCACAAACAGGGAGGCCTCCAGGGGTTGCCAGGACAACCAGAACACAGGAAACAGTGAAGGCTCCATGCTCCCACAGACAGCACAGACTGCCACGCTCCTGGCTAGCTTTCTCTGTGGGGACTCCAGGCATGTTCCCCACTTCCCCACCTTTAGCTGCCCACACTGGCAGGCATCCAGACCCAAGCCACGGAAAATAATTTTACAGACCGTTGGTATGCGGGGTATGGAATGGGTGGGATGCAGCAGGGTGAATGAAAAGTTCGTTCTAGTGTTGTATTCCATTTCATCTTAGTGATAAGTGACTTGTATATTGATGAGAATTTATGTTCCTGGGGCCAGGGAGATAGCACAGGGGTTAAGGTTCTTTCCTTATATGTGACTAAAACTGGTTTGATCCCCAGCACAGTCTATGGTTCTTTGAGCAGCGCCAGAAGTGACCCCTGAGCACTCTCAGGTGTGATTCCCTCCTCAAAAAAAAAATTAGATTAGATGAGCACTGATATAATTACAAACTCTAAAGTTCAGATGCTAACATTAATTTGTATTACTGATACTTGCTTCATTGGAAATTGAGCTTTGGAGCTTTTGCTCTCCTGATTATATGTCTTCACAATCTGCTTTGTATCTAGCAAGCTGCTTCTTACTCACTAGAAGTAGCTAATTTTTAGAAAGAAAAAAGTAGTTCTAGGCTGGAGTGGTAAGGCACTTTTCTTGTACACAGCTGACCTGGGTTCAGTCTCTAGAACCCTGTATGGTCCTCTGAGCCCCACCAGGAGTGATCCTTGAGAATCAGTGGGTGTGGCCCCCTAATAAAATTGAGTTGCATTTATACTTTGTTAAAAAGCTTGTCATCTGTTTTAAGGAAGAGCATCCAACTTGATAAGTATTTGAAGCCATGAGTAAGTGAACGTTTAGATGCTTAAAAAATTTTGAATTGATTCATAATTAGACCAGTCCTCTCATGAAACATTCCTTCCTGACCAGAACAAGAAAGAATGAAGGCCTAGAAGCAATAGTGGTGTTTGCCTTGCACGTGGCTAACCTGGGTTAGATCCCTAGCATTCTATATGGTCTCCTGAACTCTGCCTCTGTACTCAGAAATAATTCCTGAGTTCAGATCTGGGAGTAACCCCTGAACTTTGCCGGATGTGATCCAAAAACACACATACACACACACACACACACACACACACCACAAATGAAAGGCCACTGGGCAAGCTTGACAACTCTTTTTTTTTCTTCCACTTTTTGGGTCACACAGGGAGATGCACAGGGGTTACTCCTTCAGGAATTACTCCTGGTGGTGCTTGGAGGACCATATGGGATGCTGGGAATCGAACCCAGGCCAGGCTCATGCTAGACAAATGCCCTACCCAATGTACTATCCCCCCAGCTCTGGCAGTGAAATATTTTGAACTGTATTATTTATATAGAGATTAGGTTACCATTTATATTATATTTGGATGGAATTTTGGACTCTAAATTGGGTTTGACCTGTAGGGAGAATTAGGCAAGTTTATTGGAATTCAGTTCTCCCTCTCTATTAAATGATACTGTGAGAACTCTTAACATTATCTCTGTTTTTCTGGACACCTTTAGAAACTTACACCCTTCAGTTCCAAGTAGTAGGATCTGTGGTAAATTCTAGAGGCTGTTCTGTCATCTTCTGGAGATGGCTGAGGGGTATGCTGCAGCCTAGTATTCTTCATCCTCGCTTCAGTCAACAAACTTTTGTTTTGCTTTTAATTTTAATTCAGAAAAAAAGTGAGATTTAAAAAAAATATGAGTTTTGTTGGAAAAAATCTTAAAAGGCCTGACATTGTAAGCATTTCCTGTTTTATTTTTTTGGTAAAAAAAACAAATGAAACATAAAAAAATAGAGTTATAAATCAGGGAATTGGTTTGCCAAAGGTTACAGCTAATAAACATTAGAGTTGGAAATTATCCTCAGAGTCTACCTTCTTATGATTCAGTTCAGAGTTTCTCTCAATTTCACTACCACCTCTTCCATCTATTATTTTATTTCTCCAGATTTATTATTCTCTATTAGTTCCTGAACTCATCTTTCTGCTGTTCAATCTCTTTTTCTTCTGGTCTATATTATATACAATGTTGTCTTGTCATTTTTCATGAAAGTTGTTTTTTTTTAATCATGAGATTTCTTTTCACAGGAACCTTCTCCCGGTTGCCTGTAAGAACTTTCAGCTCTTATTCTTTAATGTCCTCATTGTTCAGCTAAACTTGAGTTCAGATTCATCTTTTTTGTTGTTTTGTTTTGTTTTGTTTTGGGGCTACACCAGACGTGCTCAAGGTTTGCACTCGGGAATCACTCTTGGCAGTTCTTGGGGAACAGATGGGATTCTTCAGATCAACCTGATTGCCCTCATGCAAGACAAGTGCCCTACCCACTGTGCCATCTCGATGGCTTCCCATATTTATCCTTTTGTGAGTAGCTAACAGGCTATATAATAACAAGATGAACTGAGTCCCACCCTATGCCGCTACTCATATTTTGGGAGGATTCTTTTTTGTACAGGTTTTACAGGTTTGTACATGAATGATGAGAAGATACAAAAGAAATGTCAGATCACAACTCCGAAAAAGCAAATTATATAACTGTATCATTTAATAAAACTTAAGTGGCTCCTACCCGAATTTTAGTTTTTCCTACCTGCATTTTAAAAACAATACTGATATAAAGGGCTGAAGTGATAGCACAGCGGGTAGGGCATTTGCCTTGCATGCGGCCAACCCGGGTTCGATTCCCAGCATCCCATATGGTCCCCTGAGCACCACCAGGAGTAATTATTGAGTGTATGAGCCAGTAATAACTCCTGTGCATCACTGGGTGTGACCCAAAAAGCAAAACAAACAAACAAAAAACAATACTGATATGTACAGAGTTGACTGGAAATAAAATACTCCAAAGTGATAAGAACTACTAACTCTGGTGCACAGGACCTAGAAAGAATGGGGTAGGTGAAAAAGAGGGGTGTACAATACTTATTTCTCTACCAACAGGATGCCTTACAGGATGGAAGGAAAACCTAAAGAACCAGGCTCGGAATTGATGCAGAAAGAACTGTCCAACTGTCTGTTTTTGGTTTGTTTTGGGACCCCACACAGCCGTGCTTGGGGCTTCTTCTGACTTGGTGCCTGTGGGTCCCGGTGGCACTAAGATTGAACTCAGGGCACTCTTGTACAAAGCACATGTTCCTGCCCGTTGAGTCATTTCCTCAGTCCTGGCCACTGTCTGTCTTTGCTCTATCGCAACATTTATTTAGTTCTTCCATCACTCTGCTGCAGAAAGAAATCCTAATAGATTTTTTGATTGGTTTCATTTTTGTTTTGTTTTTGGGCCATCCCTGGCACTGCTCTAGGCTTACTCCTGCCTCTGTGCTCAGGGTCACTCCTGGGAGTGCCCAAGGGACCATATGTGGTATCAAGGATAGAACCAATGTCCTTACCTCTGTACTGTCTCTCTGGCCCCTGATTGAGTTTAAAAGTTATTATGACTCTTATCTGGATATAGGGAGAAAGGCTGTGGGTGGGTGGAGAAACCCCTCGAGGCCCCCTTGGTATCTGTCCTAGAAAAGCAGACATTTGATTTTATTTTCCTAACAAGGCTCTATCCAGAGGGATTGAGTCAATTGCCTTCAAGGATGTCAGAGTGCTCTTAGATATTTGTCTAATAATGGCAAATGTCTACTGAATTCATCACCTCCTCCCTTCTCTGTATCTGTACTTCCACTGGACAACTTCTGTTATGGTAGGCACAGCCCACACTATCGTGTGTGTGTGTGTGTGTGTGTGTGTGTGTGTGTGTGTGTGTGAATTTATTATAGTTCAGGTACATGTTTACAATGGTGTTGACATTCATGCATGCAGTAACCTCATAACACCAAAGTGCCCAGGACCACCTCAGACCCCCACCCATCCATGCCCCAGTATCCCCTCCCATACACCTACTTTTCCCAATCTAGTGTGTCTTTTAACATGCGGTTGAGTGAAGGAGGGTGGGAGAGGAGAAATATAAGATAAGGCAGGTAGAGAGGCAGTCAGACCTTGTTTTGCTTTCTTTCTACCTGTGCCTATACTTTTCTATGCCTAACCATTAAAAAAATTTTTTTATTAGTGAATCACCATGAGGTACAGTTACAGACTTACAAACTTTTGTGCTTGCGTTTCATTCATACAATGACTGAGTACCCATCCCTCCACCAGTACCCATTTTCTACCACCAGTGGTCCCAGCATCCCTCCCACCAACCCCACCCCTTCTCCTCCACCCCACCCCACCTCTATGGCAGGGCATTCCCTTTTTCTCTCTCTCTCCTTTTGGGTGTTGTGGTTTGCAATAGAGGTATTAAGTGGCCATCTCGTTCGGTCTTTAGTCTACTTTCAGCCTGCTTCTTTCCTCCTGAGCAGGCCCTCCTAGCACCCTTTTCTTGGTGGTCCCTTCTCTATTTGAGCTGCATTTTCCCCCAGCATGTGAGGCCGGCTTCTAAGCTGTGGAGTAATCCTTCTGGTACTTATCTCTACTATTCTTGGGTATATGCCTAACCATTTTATTTTCTTTTTTGGGTCACACGACGATGCACAGGGGTTATTCCTGGCTTTGCACTCAGAAATAACTCCTGGCGGTGCTCAGGGAACCATATGGGATGCTGAGAATCGAACCTGGGTCAGCCGTGTGCACAGCAAATGCACTACCCACTGTGCTATTGCTCCAGCCCTGACTAACCATTTTTAAGGTGATCATTGTAATAAACATTTGCAAGTCAAGTCGTGTGACTAATAAAAACTTTGTCCATCCAGCAGTTTAGGGATCTGTTATTGGACAGTAAAGACTTTCTTCCCTGGTGCCACACTGAGTGTGCCCAGGAAGCCTGTGTCCAGACACACAGTGATACATGCGTGGCCAGTACTCAATCCTTTCCTGTTTGTGACCTGCTTCCGACCTTGTTTCCTTCCTGTGGCTTTTCTGTCCTATAGTTGTCCACTAGTCTTATGTTTGAGACTCCACATTATGTGATTTTTTTTTTACCTGTAGCCCCCTTGGAATATTCTAAGGTTGCACAGTGAGCCCAAAGTCCCCCAGTTGAAAACACTGCTCTATGAACTGAGTCCTTGCTCTATGCAACTATCATTTTAGTAGCACAGGATGTTTCTAGTGAGCATCCAGGCAAAGTCAGGAAAATAGGGCCTCTGTCTGTGATTCCTCAGCTGAAGCACTCCTATCGTTTGCAAGCTGCACTTGCTGTATAATGGAGTAGGAATATCTTTTCGTAAAGGGCCACTGACCTGTACAGAAAAATGAATCTTGGATGGCACACAACCAGTGACAGCAGTACTGGCAGTGGCATGTCCATGCAGCCAGAAAGTCACAGCAAGGATCTCACACCTGCTCAAATGAAGTCACTTATGCTGCCTCGTTTTAAGCAGACCTGTTAATTTTTGTGTCGTACATGTTATGTTTCTGCCAAAAAGAATTCACTGATAGCTCTCAGCTGACCTGGGTGTGATACCTGGCACCCCAGATGGTCCCCTCAGCTCGCCAGAAGTGCTCCCTAGGCAGTTCTGCCTAAAAAAAATGGAGGAGTAAATCCTTAGCACAGTCGGGTATGTCTTCAAAACAACCAAAAAAGAGTTCACTGGTTATATCTTCAGAGTATTCTTAGATTTTTTTCCTCATTGCCCCAGGATCAGATAACCTCTATAATTAATATGACATTCATAATGTTCTGTAAAAGTGGCCATCATTCTTCAGACTGCTTCAAGTATTGGTGATAAGTGCTCTTTAGTATTGACATGGACAAACTAGTGCTAATATCAAATAACCAGGTACCTTGGAGCAGGATGAGCTCACTATGGTATAGACTGACCCCTCTAGCAAAAGTAAAGCTTAAACTTGCTTCTGAAAGATGAGCTGGCCTTCAGTGGACACAGAGAGGTCCATTAACTTAGAGTAATGGACTTGAGGATTTTAAGATAAGCATCAATACCTTCATGACGTGCCTTAATCCCCCACCCCCCACCCCAATCCTCCATAGTGTTTCTCACTCTCAATGAGCCTGGACACTGCCTGGAAAGACAGGAGTGAATTAAAAGGCAAAGTGGGCAATTAAATAGAAAGTGAAGTTGGAAGAGTCCTCAGTGAGAATGGCTGGAACACAAACTGCAGGTCAGCCCCTGTGTGCAGCAGGAAAACCCATGCTGACCACACACTGGCAGCTTCCTGGCTCACTGGTGCTGAGGAGGGGGCATGCAGGCTCTACAGCCTGGCTCAGAAAACAGATTCAGAGCCAGAGGGAGACAGATGATGCAATTAATTTGACCAAAGTGGGCTGGAGAACTACTACAGGGGCTAAGGTGCTTGCCTTTTGTGAGCTGACCTCAGTTAGACCCCCAGCACAGCAGGGTCCTCCAAACACTACCACATGTAGCCCCAGAACAAAAGAAAATTTTGCTCGAGTGCACCAATTAGACCATTTCCATGGCGAGAGTGATAATAGCGTTATAGTAGCCATAGCGTGTTGGGCCACGGATGGGCCAGCAGAGTAGGCACCCCAGGGGGCAAAGCCAGAGGGCCGCTCGCTCAAGGATCGCGACTCTTGAGGGGCTGTGAAGTCCCCTTCATTCCCCTGGAGAAATTCAGTCCCACCACATCACAGGTAGAAATGGAAAGAAAGAACAGTTATTGAAGAGGCAGGGCAATTTTTAGGCAAGAGAATCTCAGTAGTATCTTTAAAATTTTTTTTTTTGCTTTTTGGGGTCACAGCTGGCAATACACAGTGGTTACTCCTGGCTCTGCACTCAATAGTTACTCCTGGTACTGCTTGGGGGACCATATGGGATGCTGGGAATTGAACCTGGGTCAGCTGCGTGCAAGGAAAACGCCCTCCCCTCAGTACTATCACTCCAGCCTCCCAGTAGTGTCTTTAAACACAGCTTGGACTATGTAATGCGGGAAGGAGGATTTCAACAGGATGAGCCATCAGCAGCTGGGAAGTTGCTCAGGACCTTTCTGTGAGGAGACAGGACTGCTAGCTCAGCCCTCCTGGGCCCAGGGCAGGTGGGACTGAATGAGGAAAGACATCGTCTGTGTGCGGCTCTCAGGAAAGCTCCATGGGAACCGTCTGAGACACATTAGGTGGATGGTGGGGGCAGAGTCTCACTTGGCAGGTGGCTCAGTGTGCCAAGCCCCAGGGGTTCTGCTCTTCCATGTATACCTGCCTCATCAATCCCAGTGCCCAGCACAGTCCCTATGGCCAAGGAAGAACTGTGTGGTTGCAATGTCCTCTAGAGCTGGCCCTGTCAAACCTGTAAAGACAGAGGCTGGAGCGACAGTACAGTGGGTAGGGCATTTGCCTTGCATGTGGCCAAACTGGGTTCAATTCCCAGCATCCCATATGGTCCCCCCCGAGTACCACCAGGAGTTAATTCCTGAGTGCATGAGCCAGGAGTAACCCCTGTGCAATGCCGGATGTGACCTCTTCCCCCGCAAAAAAAAACCTTTGAGGACAGATTTTTATGGTTAATTCTCTGTTCTTTCCATTGGCATCTACCTTTAATCTCGTCTCAGCCTCAGGAGTCTTTGCCCCCCCCCCTTTTTTTTTAAATAAAGGAGCCATTAAAATTATTAAAATTACCTAGGTTTTCTCATTTACTCCCCCTACCACCATTATTTCCATAATTAATTGCCACATGCTTCCCCAAACAGAAGAATATATTGCTTTTGGGGTCATACCCAGCGATGCTCAGGGCTTACTCCTGGCTCTGCACTCAGGAATAATTCCTGGCCGTGCTTGGGGAACCATATGGGATGCAAGGGATTGAACTCGGGTTGGCTGCATGCAAGGCAAACAACCTACCCGCTGTACTATCGCTCTGTCCTAAGGATACAATATTAAATTTTTTTAGAGGTAAAGGAATAATTAAATGTAATAGTTTCAGCACTATTACCAAGAAAGTTTAATATTCTTGGAATATGCATTTTGTGTGTGAGGAAACTTATGAGAGGATTTTCTGGGCAGAGACATAGTACAGCAGGTAGGGTGCTTGCCTTGCACATGGCCGACCTGGGTTCAATACAGCACCAGATATGGTTCCCACCTGGAGTGATACCTGACTGCAGAGCAAGAGTAAGCCCTGAGCACTACTGGGTGTGGTTCAAAAAACAACAACAACAACAAATCTGAAAGGATTCCACCTTCGTCTGCAAAGGAAATAGTGATGTTCATGTCATGACCGCATGCATGATTTTGGGATGACCCAGTGAAATGTGGAAGAATGTTTCAGCAGAGGAACAGCATGTAGGAAGGTGAGAGAGATGAAAGGAATGAGGATCTATGTGACTGCAGAGAAACAGGGAAGGGAAGGGATAGGATGAGACCAGGAAGAAGGGATGAGGATGAAGGAGGAGACCTGGAAAATCAACTACAAAGGTTTTGCCATTTCTGCTGAGGATTTGGGACTCCAGTAAAGGGTTCCACCGAGAGGAGTGACCTGGCCAGCACTGTGTTCTGGCTGTGTGATTGAGAGTGGTTTGAAGAGGATTAACACAGCAGGATGGAGACAAGTTAATGAACTGTTACATTGGGCTCAGTGGGGGCGGTTAGAATCTAAAGGCTACAGCTGTGGGGAATGGAACAGATCTGAGAATGGTTTTTGTTTTGCTTTTTTATATATCCAGTGAGACTTGGATGTGAAGAGTGAGAGGGAGAAGTGAAGGGTGACTGACATTTTTAGCTTTAGCAGGAAGGTCGATAGGGGTAATGTTGAGTAAAGAACATATTGGGGTGGAAAGAGGTTTAGAGGAAATCATAAGTCTGGCTTGGGAAATTTAATTTGAAGTGCTTGGATATATTACTTTAGAGCTAACAGAAATGGACATGTGAGGGGCTGGAATAGTAGTACAGCGAACAGGGTGTTTGCCCTGCATGTGGCTGATCCAGGCTCAATCCCCCACATTTCTTATACTTCCCTGAGTGCCACCAGGAGTAATTTCTGACTCTAGAGCCAGGAGTAAGCCCTAAGCATTGCTGGTTGTAGCCCAAGACCCTCCCACCAACTTCCCACCCCATCGCTCCCCATAAAAAGAAATGGACAGGTGATTCGTTTTTGGCATGCAGATATGGTTACTGGAGTGGTCCCTGTATATATATACAATTATATATAATTGTATAATCATATAAAAATGAGTAGAGGTAAGTGAAAATCTAGTCTATGTTTTAGATGAATGTTAGCCAGGGAGAGGTAGAGATAGAAGTGACTGAGAAAGAGGTCTGGGAGATGGCACAAAGGTTTGGAGCATGTACTTTGTGTGCAGGGACCCTGGGTTCACTCCCAACCCCCATCCCGGCACGTCATGGTTGCCCGAGCTCATCTGAGTATGGTTTCTAAGACAAACAAACAAGCAAGCAAACAAGCAGCTGGTTGGCAGGAGCCTGGGTAGTGTGATACGAGGAAGGTCAAACCTGCAACCTGTCCATGCCTGTGGTAGGGAGGTGTGGCATGTCCGGCTGCTCTGGTAAAGGGGCACTTCTATAGATCTCAGCCTGTCCTTAATCTCTTCAAAAAGAAGGCAGGATTCCAAGGCAATACGTATGAACTCAGAGGAAGAAGAAGGTGCCTGCAGGTGTCATGGGTTCACTGCGGTCAGAGTGAATCCCAGTCAGTAGATCAAAAATCCCCATAAATTATTTATCTCTCATGACTTCTGAGACGCTGACCCTACCCTTCTCTTTCAGTCACTCTGAATCTGATGCCAAGTACTTCTCTTTGATCTTGATGTTCCTTCAGTTCATTCTCCCTTTCTAGGGAGTAACTGTGATCGGTGGATACTTAAGCAGATGTCTAATACCTCCTAAGTGGTGGGCCAGGCCCTGAACCAGCTGGCTTAGGTCCAGCCCTCACAATCACCACGAGCACATTAGGCCGCAGGACCAGTACTGTGGGGTGCTTTCTGAAGCTCCTCTAAGAGCCTCCATGGCTCTGACCTTAGGAGCTCTGTCCTTCTTATGGGATTCCGCTCGTCTTTGCTGGTTTGAGGATCATTTCTTTTTTAGCAGGGGAAATTGGGGTACACCTGACAGTGATCAGAAGATACTCCTGGCTCTGCTCAGGGGTCACTCCTGGAGGTGCACAGGAGACCATGTGCAATGCCATGGACCAAACCAGCAAAGTCCTTAAGCATCTCTCTGGCCCTGAAGCATGTTTCTTAGCTAGACGTTAAAGTAGATTCTCCTCTCCACTGAAATTTGGCCTTTTTTGTCCACTACTCCTGGTTAGTATCTGAATCTATTCTGGTTCCTTGGAATCCTCAGAGCTGAGTCCTCAAAGTTCACAGCTTCTGATGACCTTTCCTGTAGTATTCTGCGGTGTTTCCTATCACGTTCCCCCCCCACCAGGATTAATTGATTTATAATCAAAAATAGCGGGGCACTCTCCGCCCAGATGAGACCCTGAGTGGCCACACACGAACAGCTCCTCTGCTTCTAAAAGACCATGATCCCGGAGGCCTACTAACTACTTTCAGCATCCAGCAACTTCTTGCAGAAATGCCTCTAGACTGTGAGCTGAGCTACAGCCTCATGCTGTCCCAGGAGGGGAAAGGTTTTTCTCTCTTGGCCTTTCCTTTCCCTGACAGCGTGGCGGCTGCCATCTTGTAGAACCCACTAAACATAGGTACAAGCTTGTAGTGACACAACTTCTGGCAGAAATTTCTCTGGACTTAATTACTAAAATACCAGAAATCCAAAAACCTTATATGCTCTTCTTTCTCAGCAATGGAAAACATATTATCAAATGATGCCTTTTCGGAAGGTCTTATTGTTGGGGGAAAATCCAAATATCAATAGCGAGTTTTCTGTTGAAATATTGAATGTAATCAAAGGAAAGAGAGATTAAAGTGAAAATCGTCAGCCACACAGGCGGGAGGGGTGGGTGGGTGCGATGGGAGGTATACTGGGGTTCTTGGTGGTGGAACATGTGCACTGGTGAAGGGATGGGTGTTTGATCATTGTATGACTGAGACTTAAACCTGAAAGCTTTGTAACTTTTTTCATGGCGATTCAATTAAATAAATAAATAGATAAATAAATGGCAGTCTTCCTATGCCAAGAGTCTGTAACTATCTTTTATGTAATGGTTCTGAAGGATGCCTTTTGGAGTCCTTTGTTTGTTTTAGGATCTATGATTAACATACCTTGAGTTGAAATAGTGAATTTGTAAGCTCAGTAGAGGAGCTCGCTCTTTCTCTATCTCTCTAGGAAAGGGGAAATTATATATCTTTTGAAACTGAGTTCACAAGAGCAATGTGATCAACTGACAGGACAAACAAACCATCATATTAAAACATATAGATGTGAAGGACTGTAGAGATAGCATAGAGGTTAAGACACTTACCTTACCTGTGGCTGATCCCAGCCCCAGGAGTGATCTCTGAACACAGAACCCTAAAAGCCACTGGGTGTGGTGCAAAAACAAGATGATTTTTAAAAATAAAATAAAAATACAGATGTGATTAATACAAATATGTACTTTTTCATATGAGTTTTAAAAATGTATATCTAGGGCCTTTGGAAAAACTTTCTGTTGGTCAGTGATTTCATTTGCTTATTTTCTTCCTTCCCCAAGGTATGACACCATTAGCCTGAGAATTTTAAACACATGCTTTGCTGGTTTTTTTTCTATTTATGTATTTTTATTTGGTTTACTTTAGGGGAGTAGGGTGGGGGGAAGGAGTTCTTTGCTACTGATGACAACATCCCTTCCTCAAATCCTCCACACAATCTTTTCCTTGGTGAGTGGCACAGTATAATTCTGATCATTGCTGTTGTGTAATATCCAAATACTTATACATGTAGCAATGGTAGCACACATCACCACACCCAGTGAAATAAGGTCATGGTCTCCCTGAAATCACAGTAGTCATTGAGGGGATTGGCAATGCCATGACTGTGGATGAACTCACCAAGGAAATGAGTACAGAAAGAAGAATGTAGAAAGCTGAGGATGAGGGCCTGGGGCGAGGGAAACACTCAGGTTTTGGATCTTCACCAGTGGGAGCCCGGTAGCTGCCAGCTTGGAAGGACTGATGAGCAGAATGAGTTGTGGTAGGAGCCTCGGTAAGAATTTTAAGAAGAATGTGATGGTCAACAGCGTGGCGTGTGATTGAAGTGCTGCAGAGAACTTTACTGGGTTTTTCCCCATCGGGATCACTGATAAAAATTGTACACTATTTGACTGTATCCACCGAGTACTGATGAGCTGTATGCTAACTAACTATGGTGGGTTGTATAAAATTGTTTTGTTTATTTATTTTGTATTGACTTGCCGTGAGATACACAGTTACAAAGTTGTTCATGATTTGATTTCAGTCATGCAATGTTCCAACAGCTGTCCCTTACCAGTGTACATTTCCCACCACCAATGTCCTCAGTTTCCCTCTGCCACCGCCCTCCTAGCCTGCCTCTACTCCCTCTCTCTCCCTCTCTTTCTCCCTCTCTCTCTCTCTGTCTCTCTCTAGACACCTTTACCTCCTTTCAACTCAGTTTTTGTCCAGAGTGATCATTTCCCATCATCTTATCATCATTATCATTCCAACCATCATGGTTCCTTCTCTATTCTAATTCCCCCTCCCTACCACCATTTGTGGCAAGTTTCCAACAGTGGAGCTGTCCTCCTGGCCCTCATTTCTACTGTCCTTGGATATTAGTCTCATACTATGTTTTTTATATCCCATAAATGAATTCAATCATTTTATGTCTATGTTTTAAAGCAATAGGTTTCTATGAGCAAATATACTAGTAATTTATACATTAAAAACTCCACCAGTTTTATTTTTTCTTCCATTCATTAAGCCCAAAGACTCAAGCTTTTTTTTTTTTTTTTTGAGCAGGGATATAGTCTCATGAACAGCATTTGCCTTGCACCCTTGACACCCTCGGCTCGATTCCCAGCACCACAAGAATAAAGCAACAGAATTAAAAACTCAAGCTTTTTTATTGTTAAGGCAGAGCAAAAATTTCCTTTATCTATCATTAGTTCTGGAGGAAGTAATCCCTTTTCATCACTTAACCCAAGAAAAACCCAACATAGCTTTATATCTATTAACAAAAATAATCTGAATAAAGGCCATTAATTTTTACTGGTATATTAAATGGAGATATAGATCTATTTCAATGACATTACAAATATTTTGGTATCTTTCATCCCCATAATACTTTTATCTTTTATTTTATTTTATTTTATTTTTTTTTAATTTTTCTTTTTTTTTATTAGTTTATTTTTAATTAGAGAGTCATCGTGAGGGTACAGTTACAGATCCATACATCTTTGTGCTCATGCTTCCCCCTTACAAAGTTCAATAACCCATCCCTTCACCAGTGCCCATTCTCCACCACCCGTAAACCCAACATCCCTCCCCCCCTCCCCAGACCTGTCTCCCCCCACCCCACCCTGCCACTATGGCAGGGAATTCCCTTTTGTTCTCTCTCTCTGATTAGGTGTTGTGGTTTGCAATAGAGGTGTTGAGTGGCCATTGTGTTCAGTCTCTAGAAAAATATGGAACGCTTCACGAATTTGCGTGTCATCCTTGCGCAGGGGCCATGCTAATCTTCTCTGTATCGTTCCAATTTTAGTATATGTGCTGCCGAAGCGAGCACTACTTTTATCTTTTAATTTAATTTATTTTTCCCTGTGATACTTAAAAAATCTGTTAATTTATTTTTAAATTATAATAACCCTATTACATAATCACAAATAACAGTGTCATATCTTTCTTCCAAAGCAAAATATAAAAATCATTAAAGATACTTCAGTGTCTTTAAAGTTATTTTGCTCTCTTACTTTTTAAAAAAATTTATTTTATTTTTATGTAATTGTTCACAATAATTGATTACAGTCAATATTCCAACACTAATCCCACCACCATTGCACTCACCACCATATTTCAAATTGTTCCACCTCAATTCCCCAAGCCTGCCCCAAAGCGAAACATAATAATTTATTTGTATTGCTTATTATGAATAATCTGCTAAAGATGATCCAAAAAAGTTTCCTTAGAGGAAAGTGTGTGAAGATTTTTGTATCACCCTGGAGCCAGTAAGCCCTTGTATAGAGTATAAGATGGGTATTAGGCTCCAGGAATTCTAAGATTTTAAATAGGATGATAAAGCCAGAATCAAATTTTTAACTGGATGGTGACTTTGGGGTCCAGAGGCTTCTGTGCTGCGTGTTGCTCTCTTCCTTTTCCGAGGTTTATTTGTGAGTCTTTGGATCATGGATGTTAATGAGCTTCAATGGTGCCAGAGGCAATTCGTGGGCATGACTGCCAGGCTACCAGAAGCACAGGGAGATTGGAGGAGGTCATCCATTCCTGGTTCTGTAAGAGCTTGGAGTTTTTGGTCCAAGTCCTTTATACCTGTTTTGTTTTTTTTTTTCCAGCAGATTCTCTCATGGATGAGGCTTGTCCAAGCCTCTGGAGCTTAGCTGTGAGCATGACAGCGATTGAGTTCTGGAGGTTTTCGACTGCCAGAGCTTTTTTGGGGTGTGTGGGATTCACCTGCCCTCCCTCTGGGTTGCCCCAGATGAGACTGCATGGCTCAAGGTTCAGCGGCATCTCTGTGGTGTGTTGCTCTCTTCCCCTTGTGATACTTTTAAAAATAATACCGATACTCCTTATACACTTTCTTTCCTGCCACCATAGTGGTGGACATGAGTGACCTGGCTGATGTAATTCGGGAGAGAGAGGCAAGAATTAGACTCTTCTAGGCCATTCTCCAAAGTCACCACCTGATTTATTTAAAAAAAATTTTTTTTTGCCACATCAAGCAGTGCTCAGTTATTACCCTGGCTTTATGCTCAGGAGTCACTCCCAGTGGTGCTCTAGGGACCATGCAGAGCTGGGGGTGAGTCCAGGCGTGTGGTCCAGCCCCTGAGCTTTCCTCCTGTCCATCACCTGTCTTCTCACTGTGATGAAGAAGTGAGGTTACACTGGCACATTTAAAGTCACGGATGGTCGTCAAGCTTGAGAAATGGTTGTGAACTTCTAAGGCAGCGTAAACAAGTGTGGAGTGAGCAGCCCAAACTTAGATGTGTAACAAAAAGACTAAGAGAAAAAAGGCAGAATAATCTGCTCTCATTAGTTTGGGTTCATTGTTCTGACTTCAGCGGGCTTCCTGGGCCATGAGGAAGCTAGGCAAAAACACTCAGGAGGGAAAATGTTGGGGTTCTTGTTCTAGGGATGTCATATTTATATGCAAATAAAATTTGTTTCCTCAGTGGAGAAACAAGCAAACAACAACACCAAAAACCCACTTCTTTTCTTATTATAAAAGAAAATGTAATCATTGAAAACATTATTATATGTATGTACATATTTATACACATAGACAATTTAGTATATAACACATATGTATTATATATAAAACTCATAAAATTTGTAATCCATATAATTCCCAAGAGATAGCTATTCTCAACCTTATGATTTATGTCTTCAGGTTTCAGCTCTGTGTTTGTGTGTGTTGGGAGGGTTGTTTTAGGGGTGGCCTCCTAAGTAACGCTCAGTGGGTCTAGGGGATTCTCTCATGATCAACCAATTAGGTGAAGTGGTTCAGTCTAGGGCATGGTGGGTGATGTTGCTCAGGGCCAGCTGTGTTGGAGGTTCCCAGCCCACCAGGGCAGTGCTCCCAGCTGTTTGTGTGTGTGTTTAACCAAAGTGTCTCATCATACACATACACACACACACACACACACACACACATTTTTTTTTTTGGTGGGGGAGGGGAGGTAGAGGGCACCTTCCACTGTGCTCTCAGGGTTACTCTTGGATCTGTGTTCATAAATCAGTCCTGGCAGACTTTTGGGAACCATATAGGGTTCCAGGAGTTGAACCCAGGTCGGCAGCATGCAAGGCAAGTGCCTTACCCACTGTACTATTTCTTTGGCCCATTTTTAAACCTTCTTTCTGTTTTCACTTAATGGTATATGATTAGCATTCTTCGATATCATAGATTTGTGAAATAATGTTTAATGGGCCCTTGGAATTTAATGTATGAGTGCAACATAATTATACAGTGATCTATTATTAGAAACCTAGGTCTTTCTTTCTTTCCTTTCTGGTTTTAGGGCCACACCCTAAACAGCCAGTGGCTCAGTGTCTATATTTGGCTCTGTGCTCCAGAGTGACCCCTGGTGGTGCTCTGGAGATGACGCTGTACACTGCCAGGGATCAAACCTCGATCAAGTTCCTTACATTCTGTACTATTGCTCCAGCCTGAAGATCTCTCTCTCTCTCTCTCTCTCTCTCTCTCTCTCTCTCTCTCTCTCTCTCTCTCTCTCTCACACACACACACACACACACTCTCTCTCTCTCTCTCTCTCTCTCTCTCCTTCTGTCTATCTCTCTTGCTCGCTCTTTGGTTTTTAGGCCACACCTGCTGGTGCTCTGTGCTCATGACTGGTGGGACTCAGGGACCATATGTGGTGTCAGGAATCAAAGTCAGGTCAACCACGTGTAAGATAAGCACTGTACCTCTGTACTATGACTCCAACCCCTTAAAACATATTTTTATAGATAAAAAAAAAGGTCCTTCACTCCTACTTCAGTCAGACAATCATTATACTTTACTCACTTATTTACTGGTGACAAATGCTCTCTGATGATTAATTTTAATGAAAGTTAAAATTATTGGGGACTGAAGCAATAGTACAGTGGGTAGGGCATTTGCCTTGCACATGGCCGACCCAGGTTCAATCTCTGGACTCTCATATGGTCCCCTGAGCACCCCCTGGACTCTCATATGGTCTCCTGTGCACCTCCAGGAGTAATTCCTCAGCACAGAGCATTGCTGGGTGTGACCCCAAAAGAGCCAAACAAAACCCCAAGCCCCCAAACAAAACAAAACAACACCAAAAGAAGGTAAAATTATTCTAATCTGACTGAATGAAGTAAGTAACCCATTGGGAAATACTGTTTTTGACTGAATATTGCTGCAACTCTGAAAGCACTGGCCTTGCGTAGAGCCACTTTGACTGACCCTAGTTAGATATCTGAGCACCCTTAGTTGTGGCCCTTCCCCCCCAACAAATGAAAGTAAAAATAAAAGAAATGATATTTATATATTTAATAAAAAATAAAGGTTGTAGAACACTGATCTAGGTTCTTTCCATCTACAAACCATGGGGGTCCCCGGAAAATTCAAAGATGAATAACACACAACTTCTGCTTTGTGTGTGTGTGTGTGTGTGTTTTGCCACATCTGGAGGTGCTCAGGACTTACTCTTGTATCTGTGCTCAGGGATCACTCCTGGGAGTATGTGGGGTGCTGGAGATCAAACCCAGGTCTACTGCATAAAAGGCAAGCACCCTACCCGCCAAACTATTTCCCCAGATCCACAATTTCGGTTTTTAAGTCACTTATTGCCTACTAGGAGAGGGTGATAGCAAGCCACATACTCTGATTTGAGGCAGAAAGTCAACACTGTCACAGAAGAGCTAGAGAAACAGGAAGAAGGTTCAGGAGAAAGGTAATTCTCTACTAGAAGGCAGCATTCAAACCAGGCCTTGGAGAATGGTTAATATTTGAATAGGCAAAATACAGGAGGATGGGAAGCATCACGTTGGTGGAAGAAATTGCCTGAGCATGAAATGAAACTGAGAATACACATCTACGCATGTCAACCCATGGCACTAGATGAAATCCTGTGACTAAATATGTCATAGAAAGGGGCCAGCGCAATAGTAGAGCTGGAAGGGTGTTTACTTTGCACACAGCTGACCCAAGTTTGATCCTCTGCACCTCATATAGTTCCCTGAGCCCTGCCAGGAGTAATTCTTGAGCACAGAATCAGAAGTAAGCCCTGAGCATAGCCAGATGGGGCCCCCAAACCCAAACCCAACCAACTAACCAACAAGCAAACAAAAAAATAAAATGCGTCATGGGTGCACATTGTAGAAGATCACACATTGAATACAGAGATTTAGTGGATTGTTTTTGTTTTGTTTTCTAGAGGTTGGAATTTCTCTGGGGGACACATTCAGCAATACTTGATGCTCAGCTAACCTGACCTGTAGGGTCAGTGCTTCACAGAGCAGGTGCTGGGAGGCCTCCAGGGCTACTCTGTGTAAGGGATCTAACTTGGTCCCCGGCATGCAATGCAAGGCATGCATCCCTCACTACTGAGCCATGTCTGCAGGTTGTTCTGTTTTGGTTTTGTTTTGGGGCCCACACCTGGTGGTGCCCCAGGGCTACTCCCAGCTCCCAGGAGTGACTCCTGGTGGTGCAGGAGATCTCTGCAGTGTGGGTGGTCTGGTTTTGTTTTTCAGAACTGTATCTTTATTGTCACTGTTAGAGTAACACTTGATATTGTGCCTTTCCACTATATTTGACCTGATCCTAGGGTGACTCTGTAGGTGAGTGTGAAACTTAGAATTGTAACTTCTGGTTCAACTCAAAACTCCATCTCTGGGCTTGCTGCCCGCTTCCACCTTGTTTTGTTCCATCCTCCAGAATGTGGCAATACTTAAATACTTTTCCAGGAGGCTGATAGCTTTGCTACTGATCATGGTCATTCCGACTTATCCTTTGCCCCGCCCCCCACCCCCACGGCTGGTTGATGGCTGGGATGATTCTGATGGATGATAGTTTGGCGGATGGTGTGTTAGTTCTTCCCACACATAGACAATTCGGGGAGACACATCCACAGTTTCCCTTCCTGCCAGCAGTTTGAACCCTGCAATCCAGTTTGAACCCCTGGATTTTAGGGTTGGCATATCAAAGTATCTTTCTTTCTAATGCCCACAGCTCCCTCTCTGCAACCCCTGTGGACTTGCAGACTCTGCCTCCCATGGCCTGTCCTGGCAGAAGCTTAAGCAGTATCCCTGAGGTGTTGTCCACTGTAGCTCCATGGGTCCACCAGGGGATGACCAAGGGGAGGGTGAGAACTGACTTAGAGCACCAGCAAGAGAAGCTGGGCCTCAAATAAACTTAGAGGTAAATGTTTATATATATATATATATTTTAAAATTGCTAAATTTAAAGTTCACTACTGTAGGTATGAGTCCAAATGAGGTAACAGAAGTCAAAGGGACACATGGGATGATCTCATTTGTGTGTTTTTGTAAACAAAGCAAGAAAGCGACAGTAGTTTCTGATGATCACTGACACTTGGTCTCTTTGATTATAAAACTAAAGTTATCAAGTGGTGGGTGAAGAGGGAGAATGAAAGAAGGATACAGGGACAAAGGTGGAAAGTCTTTGGTACTTTGTGGTGGTGAAGGTGCTGTACCTTTGTGCACCAAAAGCATAAATGTTAATACTATTGTACTTCTTTGATTTAATTTTTGTGTCATCCTGTTGCCTTAATAACATGTAAATAAAAGAAGTCTAACTTGGAAGTTTTTTTTTCCAGTCACTACATTCTTTTCTTTTTTTTTTTTAATTTGGTTTGGGGGGGCCCACACTCTGCAATGCTCAGGGGTTACTCCTGTCTCTGCACTCAGGAATTACTCCTGGCTGTGCTCAGAGGACCATCTGGGATGCTGGGAATCAAACCTGGGTCAGCTGCATGCAAAGCATATACCCTACCTGCTGTACTATCTCTTCAGCCCCTGAATTAGGTCTTTTAGAATGGAGGCACCACACCTGAGGATATGCAGGGGTTATTCCCTGATCCCTGCGTAGAGGTTACTCCCGGCAGTGCTCAGGGGATTGAGTGGTGGCAGGGATGGAACTGGCTCCCTTGAACGAAAGCATTTGCTCTAGCCCTCAGGAGGTCTTTGCTTTTAGAAGAACAAACTCATCTTTGGTTGAGTTCTCAGGTGAAGGCTCTGGCCAGGAAATAGTTTAGATTTTGACTTACTCTAAAGTATTTCAACCAGAGGTGGGTTTTTCAGAGAATTAAGTATGAAGGTAAAGGAAGAGCTGAGAAGTCATTCTAGAGAATCTTAAGATTTGTCACTGAAGGCATTTGTACTTAGTTCTAGCCTGGAACCAGGAGAGGAAGCCAGGAGCCAAGAAGACTTTGAAAATGGAGCTTTGGAAGGATTGTTGCATTGCTTCAGGAGCTACACGGGTACACAACTTTGGCCAGAGATGCCAAAAGAGAGGGAGAAGGGGAAGAAATACTTAGGCTCCGGCCTCTTTCCCATGTCCCAGGGCCTCTAGTCTAAATTCAGCAGGAAACAGCCATGGCAGGGGCCCAGACTCTGCATGCCAGTCAGCCTCACTGGACAGGCAAGCCTGAGGCAGGGGCGTGGGTCTGATAAAGCACTCACAGGCCAAGGGACTGACCTAAGAGGCCGGCTGCCAGAGGAGCAGGAAGGAACACACGTCTTTTCTATTTTGCACAATCACCCTGGCCCATTATCTCTTTTATCTCTTCCTTGGAAATATATTATATGTCTGTGTGCATGTGTATATGTGTGTGTGTGTGTGTGTGTGCGTGAGTGTGCACGCGTGTGTGAATCTATGTGTATGTGTATATGTGAAGGGAATTCCATACCCAGCAATGCTCAGGGCTAATTCCTATCAAATCTAGGTTGACCATGTGCAAGGCAAGTGCTCCACCCGCTGTACTATCTCTTCAGCACTTGGAAGTATATTTATATGTGTGTGTATGTGTGTGTGTGTGTGTGGCGGGGGGGGGGAATTGACTCTAAGCAGCACTTGAGGGAAAGCTGGGGGTGACTCCTGGCAGTACTCTGAGCGAATAAGCTGGGACAGCTCTCAGTTCAGGCCTGATCATGCAGAGCTGCTGGGGTCCACTGATGTTTGGGCTACCAGAGCTACTGAAGGTGCTGAGGGTAGTGGGGAGTAAACTGGGGTGCTTGCATGTAAGGCACAACCCAATCTTTTAAGCTAGCTCCCTCCGCTTCTGCCTCCTGTACAATATTTTGGTGGGGAGGATTTTGAGTCACACCTGGCTGTGCTTGGAGACTAATTCTGGCTCTGTGCTCTAGGGTCACTCCTGGCAGAACTCAGGGGGTCTTTAAGATCCTAGAAATTAGAGCCCAAGACTTACTTGCTCATGCAAAGCATGCTTTCATCCCTTTGAGCTATCTCTTCAGCCCTGCCTCCAATATAATTTTGTTCATTTTAAATAAGGTTAAGTATAGCTTATGTATACATATTTATATGATTACTAGATAGGTAGCACTGTAGCACTGTTGTCCCGTTGTTCATCAATTTACCCGACTGGGCACCTGTAATGTCTCCAGTGTGAGACTTGTTGTTACTCTTTTTGGCATATCGAATATGCCATGGGTAGCTTGCCAGGCTCTGCCGTGTAGGCGGGATACTCTCGGTAGCTTGCCAGGCTCTCCGAGAGGGACAGAGGCATCGAACCCAGGTCGGCCGTGTGCAAGGTAAATGCCCTACCTGCTGTGCTATTGCTCCAGTCTTAAATAGGTACAGTTAGAAATAAAATAATATATAACTATATATGTCTATAAATTATTACTTTATGTATATTTTTATACTAAAATTTTTTTTTTTTTAGTTTTTGAGCCACACCCAGCCTACTCAGGAATTACTCATGGCTCTATATCAGGAATTACTCCTGGTGGGGCTCAGGGAACCATATTGGATTCCGGGGATCAAAACTGGGTTAATCTTGAGCAAGGCAAGTGCCCTACCCACTGTACTATCTCTCCAGCCACAAATTATTCATATATATATTTATTTATTTATATTGGGGGGCACACTGGTGGTGCTCAGGGCTCACTCCTGGCTCTGCATTGGTCCTTAGGGGAGTTGGTGATTGAATCTGGGTCAGTCAGGTACAGTGCAAGGCAAGTGTCCCAGCCACTGTACTATCACTTACAGTCCTACCTTCATGTGTTATTGACTTATTTGGTGCTTTGGCCACACCCAGTGGTGCTCAGGGCTCATTCCTGGCTCTGTACTCTGGGATTACTCTAGAGGATCTTGAGACACCATATGTGGTGCCAGGGATTAAACCCAGGTCTGCTGCATGCAAGGCAAGAACCTTACCCTCTCCCCCTATATTATCCCTCTGGATATCTAATGTGCTATTGTATAGTAAGATTTTTTAAAAATTGTATAGTAAGATTACTTAGTGACTTTCTTTTCGAGGGCTTGGGCCACACCCAGGTGTGCTCAGAGCTTACTTCTGATTCTGTGCTCAGAGATGAGTCCTGGAGGGGTTCAGGGACATGTGTGATTCCGAAGATTGAATCCAGGTTGGTTACATGCAAGGCAAGTACCCAACTCATGGTACTACCTTTCCAACTCAACTTCAATAACTTTTTTTTTTGCTTTTTGGGTCACACCCACACCTTGTAATGCACGAGGATTACTTCTGGCTCTTCACTCAGGAATTACTCCTGGCGGTGCTCAGGGGACCATGTGGGATGCTGGGAATTGAACCGGGGTTGACCGCATGCAAGGCAAATGCCCTACCTGCTGTGCTATTGCTCCAGCCCTCAACTTTAATAACTTTTAAAAGAAAACATGTCAACTTTCTTTTCAAGCCCATGTTCTCCCTGGAACACGTCTCTGGCCTGCTTGTTTCTGTTTCTTTGTTGCCTGTGTTCTCTCGAACACATTTCCCCTCTTTCTCTCCCTTCACATCTTTCTAAATAAATTTCAATAAAGACTATGCTGCTTCACTTAAACAATTAAAAAAATGTTAACTCTGTATTCTAGTTTGGTTGTACTGATCATAGTCAGCCCTATTATGAGCTGTCTATCCCACTTCCAATGCCAAGTTTTACCTTTACAGCAATTGGCATGTGTTGAAAAAAGGTAGGTAGACCCAATGTTTTTTTTTTTTGTTTGTTATTTTGGCATGGGGGTGGAATTTTGTGTCACACCTGGCAATGCTAGGGTTACTACTCTATATCTCTCAACAATGAGGGGCTACTCATGTTCTGTGTTCAGGAGTTTCACCTGGTGTTAGACCACATGCAGTGCCAGGAATTGAACTGGGATACACTTTGCGCAAGTCAAGAGCCCCCTTGTACTAACTCTTCAGGCCTGGCTGCTCCAATGACACCCAGAAGTATACCTCTGGTTCACCTTTAAGGTTCTGTAGGAAAGTACTTTGACTTATCAATGCCTTTGTTGGACATTCCAATGTTCTTTTACACCCTGGAATAAATCACTAGAAGATTTTGGTGCTGGGGGACCATGGGTCCTGGAGATAGGACCTGGGCCTTCTACACAGGAGCACGTGCTCAGCCCTTCCAGCCTGGGGTGTGCATTTCTTTGGCAGTGAGACTGTGTGAGAATACGCTCAATCTTGGGTGGACAAGATTTAGAAAAACATATACAGGAAAGGAAGGAATCTGTAAATAACAGTCCTTGAAATCATCTGTACTCACTCACCCTGGAAAATTTCTCAGTGCTCCCCTGTTGGGGGGTGACTACCCAGAGTTTGAGGGTCTGAGAGCATGTGAGTGAGAAGGCCATAAAGGTGGGCACAGGGGGCATGGGGTGGGGTGGGGGAAGGTTTCTGGGCCCCAAACGGCTTCCTCATCTGGAACAGCCAAGCTGCTGTTCTGTTTTGCATTTAAGCTTTTGTTTGAAGGAAATGCTTTGTTGCTAAAAATAAGTTTGAACAACACAACTTCCATGGGGAACCATTTAAGGATTTTTAAGCAGGGAAGAAACAAAATTAGGTTTCCAGAGGTCCCGCTGGCCTCCGAACAGTGGGGAGGGAAGTGAGAGTGGATGTCCGGAGACTTTCACCGAGTCCACTGAAGGACTCCACAGGAAAAACTCTCCAAACCCTTGGGACTACATCTCCTCTTTTGAGGGAGCAGGGCCTTGAGGTTCACGAGCCTCCACCCTACGTTTCTCACGTTAATGTTTCCTGCTGGGCCCGAGTATCTTCTCCCTGGACTCCGACTCTCTCCTGTCTTGCGAACTAGTCTGCCCACTGTCCTGTAATTTTTGCCTTCAAATGATCTCAAACCTTTTACATGTTTTTTTAAAAAATTTTTTTACTGTTTTTGTTTTGAGGCCACACCCGGTGAATACTCAGGGGTTACTGCAGCTGTGCACTCAGGAATTATGCCTAGTGGTGCTCTGGGTACCATATGGGATGCTGGGGATTGAACCCGGGGAAACCCCAGCACCTGACCTTTCCTGCTTGGGTCTCTCTGGGAGCTTTGTAGCTGGTCTTTCTGCAGTGGGCCTGACCAAGTGGTTGCTGCCTGTCTGCCTGCCTGCCCACCTGCCACTCTCTTTGCTTCTCATGTCCTGTTGCAGCCACACAGAGTGACATTCCCTGCAGCCTTGCTTGGGAATTCTCCTCGTCTTTCCCATTTCTGGTCTCTCCTAGAGATGCAAAGCAGAACAGATTATAGTAGTGACAAGTACACTTCTGATCTCTTGAAGTCCTTGTGCTCGCGGGTTCCTTTCCTGCTTCATTCTTTTTCTGGTTTTTGGGTCCCATCTGCCTGTGTTCAGGGGTCATTCCTGGAGGTGCTTGGGGGGGCCATGTATTGTTCTGGGTATCAAAACCAGTTCTGCAGAGTGCAAAGCAAACATCTTAACTCCTGTACTATCTGGCCCCTCCTTTACGTTTTTGTTTTCTAATGTGAGATATGTACCCATTTAACAGGACTCAATAATGAGGGGACACATGATCAGTGAACATATTTTTGTTCACGAAGTAGAACTTTTTTTTTTCTTTTCTTTTCTTTTTTTTTTTTTTTGCTTTTTGGGTCACACCTGGCGATGCACAGGGGTTACTCCTGGCTCTGCACTCAGGAATTACCCCTGGCCATGCTCAGGGGAACATATGGGATGCTGGGATTTGAACCTGGGTCGGCCGCGTGCAAGGCAAATGCCCTACCCGCTGTGCTATCTCTCCAGCCCCTCTTTTCTTTGTTTTTCTATAGGTTTCAGGGATGCAGCCCAGCTCCTCACTCATACACAGTATGCGCTGGCCTGCTGGGTCACTTGCCTGGTTTCAGAAAGAAGAAATTAAATGGAGTGGAGAAGGAGCTACCCAGAAACGATGATATCTGTGGCTGCAGGTTAGTACATGGTGGATAGTAATGGGAAGTGGCTGAGAGGGACAGGTAAGGAGGGTGTGTACCTCGGGAGACAGTGCGTGGGAGAGCGGAGGGATCCCCATGGCCCACCTGGACTCCCATAGAGGTGCAGGTACAGGCTCGGGTGGAGTGGATGTGTAAAAAGTGCATTCCCTGGGCACTCAAGTGTAAGTGGTTACTTCCTCCTGAACTATTTTTCAGTAGCACTGCACTGTAGCGCTGTTTATCGATTTGCTCAAGCGGGCACCAGTAACATCTCCATTGTGAGACTTGTTGTTACTGTTTTTCAGCATATTAAATATGCCATGGGAAGCTGGTCAGGCTCTGCCATGCGGGTGGGACACTCTCGGTAGCTTGCCGGGCTCTCCGAGAGGGACGGAGGAATTGAACCCGGGTCGGCCGCATACAAGGCAAATGCCCTATCCGCTGTGCTATCGCTCCAGTCCATTTTTTTTTTTTGCTTTTTTTGGTCACACCTGGTGATGCACACGAGTCATTCCTGGCTCTGCACTCAGGAACCACCCCTGTGGTGCTCAGGGGACCATATGGGATGTTGGAAATCGAACCTGGGTTGGCCACATGCAAGGCAAACGCCCTACCTGCTGTGCTATCGCTCCAGCCCCTCCAGTCCATTTTTTTAGTAAAGCATTTTTTTTATTTTTTAAATAAAAAATTATTTATTTTTAATTAGCGAATCACCGTGAGGGTACAGTTACAGATTTATACATTTTTGTGCTCATGTTTCCCTCATACAAAGTTCAAGAACCCATCCCTTCACCAGTGCCCATTCTCCACCACCGGTAAACCCAGCATCCCTCCTACCCTCCCTAATCCCATCTCCCCCCACTGTGGCAGGGTATTCCCTTTTGTTCTCTCTCTTTAATTAGGTGTTGTGGTTTGCAATAGAGGTGTTGAGTGGCCACTGTTGTTCAGTCTCTAGTCTACATTCAGCCCGCATCACCCTTCCCCCGCATGGCCTCCGACCACCGCATTATACTTGGTGATCCCTTCTCTGAGTTGCCCTCTCCCCAGAATGTGAGGCCAGCCTCCAAACTGTAGAGTAAACCTCCTGGTACTTATTTCTCACCACAGCCCTGCCAGAAGTAATCCTTGATCTCAGAGCCAGGAGTAAGCCCTGAGCACAGCTGGGAGTGGCTCCCAAATAACAATAACAACAAAGTCCCCCAAATTCAAAGTACAGTTTCTATGAAATGTGTGTCAATTTTGGGATATTGTAAAATTGAAAAATCCTGCACTGGGGAGATGGCTCAGAGGGCTGGAGTGTGGAAGGCCCAGGTTTAATCCCCGACACTGCTGGGTGTGCCAACTCTCCCCATGAATGAAGTTGAACTGTTGCTAAGTTAGTCCGGGACCATCTGTATTTGATCACTGGAAGTCAAGCTAAATCCATTTATTTTTCAGTGACCCCATTGTCCTTCATTATACCCAGCTGTAGTTGCACCCAGTGGGACCCTGGGAACCTTGTGGTGTCACCTAACTCGGGCCTGCACACAGACCATGCCCTTTGAACTCTCCCACTGACTTTTATTTTGGAGTGACCCTCAGCAGTGACTCCCAGCTCTGTGCTCAGGGTGGCTCCTGGTGGGGCTGGGTGCTCTTGCAGTTTGTGGATGAAACCCAAGCTCTTGCCATCCCTCCGACCCCTCTTAGTGCCCTTTGGACTATGCCATCCTTTCTCCTTTCGCTCAGATCAGAGCAAGATTCCTCATCAGTAGTGTCTGGAGCTGGAGTTGCTGCCATGGCCAAGGATCTTCCATTTTCACTAGGCTTGAGGCTTGTCTTTCCCCCGGCAAGTGAAACTGTAAGCTCCTTAAAGGCAAGGATGTGTGTTTCTTTCCCGTGTTCTCTCCCTCAGGTCTGGGATGTTCAATAAAGCAGCATCTTACCGAAGTATAAAAGTCTTAATTTCTTTCCACCACTAGGTGTCGCCTTCATCTCGGAGAAAACTCCACAGGCTCCTCCCGACACCCTGCCCTCCCATCCCCCACTCCCACCCCCACCCCTCACCCCTTTCCAAAGCGAATCTCCGCGTCTTGGCACCCTGCTTTCTGGGGGTAGTGATTGGAAGGGGGACACCAGCTGTGACAGGGGGAGGAGAAGGGCTTATGTACCTCTCAATGACAGTTCGAATCAAGTCCCCGAGGTCCCATAGCAATCCCTCCCAGCAAGCATGATCTCATCCCCCTGCAAGCTGCTAATAGACCAGCCCCTCCAGATATGGGGTATCTGGGGTGAGAGGATTGGGGGGGGCGGGTTACTAGGGAGGACGGAGTGTGGGAGCGAGGTGGCACCCTCGGGGCCCGTTGCCTGGTCCATCTGTGAGCCTGTCTCAGGTGCGAGCTGGACGGCGGGGTGGGTGGGAGGGTGTGTGGAGGTGCGGGGTACAAAGGAAGTGAGAGGCCCTGTGGGCGTCCGCCCCAGCACGTGGTGCGCTGGGCGGAGGGGGGGGGGTCAGCCCTCTGAGGACGTGGCTGGCACGCGAGGGGCCTGGCACCGCATCGGGGGAGCGTGGTGGGCTGAGCGCTCCGGAGGACTCGTGGGCTCTCCAAAATCAGCCACTGGAGACCCGGGGTGGGGGGCAGCGGGGGTGCGTCTAACCCGAGGCAGGCAGTGTGGTTAGAGCCGCGAAGAGGGGGTCTGGCTCCCCCGGAGCAGGACTGGTGAGGGATCCGAGCCCCCCCACACATGGGACCCGGCCCGTTGGCGCAGCCCCGCGCGCGGGAGAGGCTCGGGAGCGGGGTCCGCGCGGGGCGGGGGGCGGCGGGCACCGAGACCCCGAGCTCGTCCCGGGAATGAGGGAGACGGCGAGAGCGCTGCGGGGAGGCGCGGGGTAGGGGGCGCCCCGGGCTCGGGCCGGGGCAGCGCGACAGGCCCCGGCGGGGGGCGGGGGCCGCGGGCGCCGGAGGGTGGGGCGCGGGGAGGGGCGCGGGGCGGGCGCGGGCGGCCTGCCCGGGGAGTCACCCTCGGCCGCCGCCGCGGGCGCAGCGAGCGAGACGGGCCGGGCCGCGGCCAGCCGAGCGGGGACGAGCGGCGGGGCCCAGGCGGGGGGCGGGCGGGAGGCCGCGGCGGGCAGCGCCGGCGCCCGGGCCCGGGACGCGCGGCCGGGGGAGGGGGACGCGGCAGCCGAGCCGGGACGCGCCGGAGGGAGCCAGCGCCCGGGCCCGTTCGTCCCCGGCCGGAGCGTCGGGAGCCTCCTGCGCCGGAGCTCGGCCCCTGCCTTCCCGGCCCCGCGGCCCAGGCCTCGCTTGGCTCCCCGCCGCCCGGGGTCCCAGTCCTTCCGCCGCGCCCGCCCGCTCCCACCTGCCCCCCACCCCACCCCCGCCCCCCGGGGCCTCCTGCGCGCCGCTCTCCACCCTGCCGGCCCCTTTCTTTGTACCGGCCTCCCCGCTACCCCCCCAGCCCACCCCCAGCTCCGGCCCCCGTTCCTGCTCAGCTTAAGATCCATCAGGCCACTCTAGGGCCCAGGCACCCCACCTTGACCCCTCCCTGATCCTGTCACCATCCCTTTGCGCCTCTAGTCCTGGTCCTAGGCTCCCCGACTCTTGTGGGGGGGCTTCCCTCCCCTTGCCTCCTGACTCTCCCCCAGAACCCTTTTTGGGTGCCACCCACCCAGCTTCTCCAGCTCGGCTGTCCTTCCCCAGGTTCCAGGCTGGGTGGTGGGGGTGGTGCCCGTGGCTCCCCGTTAGGCCAGAGGTGCCCCAGGTGCCAAGGCCCCAGGGGCTGCCGTTCTCTCCCCATGGCCTTGCCATCGCTCCTGCTGTTGGTGGCAGCCCTGGCAGGTGGGGTGCGTCCTCCCGGGGCGCGGAACCTGACCCTGGCCGTGGTGCTGCCAGAACGCAATCTGAGCTATGCCTGGGCCTGGCCCCGCGTGGGTCCAGCCGTGGCCCTGGCCATGGAGGCGCTGGGCCGGGCGCTGCCGGTGGAGCTGCGGGTGGTCAGCTCGGAACTGCAGGGCGCCTGCTCTGAGTACCTGGCACCGCTGCGCGCGGTGGACCTCAAGCTGTACCACGACCCCGACCTGCTGTTGGGCCCTGGGTGCGTGTACCCCGCGGCCTCGGTGGCCCGCTTCGCCTCGCACTGGAACCTTCCCCTGCTGACGGCGGGCGCCGTGGCCTCTGGCTTTGCGGCTAAGAATGACCATTATCGCACCCTGGTGCGCACCGGCCCCTCAGCACCCAAGCTGGGGGAGTTTGTGGTGACGCTGCACGGGCACTTCAACTGGACGGCCCGCGCTGCCCTACTCTACCTGGACGCCCGCACCGATGACCGGCCTCACTACTTCACCATTGAGGGCGTCTTCGAGGCTCTCCAGGGGAGCAACCTCACCGTGCAGCATCAGGTGTATGCGCGCGAGCCCGGCGGCCCGGAGCAGGCCACGCACTTCATCCGGGCCAACGGCCGCAGTGAGTGTAGTACCCCCCCCCGCCCCCCGCTGGCAGGGTCCAGCAGGAGGGCCACTGCCTCCCTGGGAAACAGTCAAACAGGCCACCAGAGAGGCATTGAGGGGCTGTGTATGGTGTCTGGGACGAAGGCATGGGGGGTCTGAACCCTGCACGTGTGACAGACTGTAGTGGGGATGGGAGGGGCAGTGGGTCTCGGGGCAGATGGATGCCAGGGCAGGTTTGCTTGAGGGGGTAGTGGCTTCTGTTGGGGGAGATTGTAGGTTTGGGGGAAATATTGAATTGGGGGGAGCAGTGTATGCACCTAGAGTAGTGAAATGTGGTTGGTGGCCACACAAAAGTGTGTATCCAGGCTCTGGAGAAGGCTCAAAGGGTTGGAGCATGAGCTTTACATGAGGAAGGTCTGGGGTCTGTCCCCTGCACTGCACGGTCCCCTGAGCACCAGGCTCAAGAACTGATCTGGGAGTAGCCCCTTTATGTATTTAAAGTATCTATCTGTGGGGAGACACTGAGGCACGGGGACCCTCAGTGGCAGAGACATAGTGAGCTCAGCATGAACGTGGCCAGGGGTGGCAGGTTTGGCTGGGAAAGACAGGCAAGGGTCCCACATAGATGCTCGGAGCACTTGGGGCCCAGGGAGAGGAAGACGGGGTGGGGGGTGGGGAGGTTGCGTGGGGAGCAGCCTCTGGGAAGAGAGGGGTTTCAAGTTGATAGCCCCTGGTCTCAGGGGTGTGGGATGGGGCTCTGCCTCCCGCCAGATGGCCGGCACTGCCCCAGGGTGCTTCCGACAGAGCAGCATCTGGCGGCGGGGAGAGGGCTTACGCTGCATCTCTAGAGACGGAGATGCAGATGGTCCCGAGAAGGGTCTGCTGGGGGCTGGACTCGCCCTCACGGTGCCCTTCTGTCCTGTGCCCGCTCCCAGTTGTGTACATCTGTGGCCCCTTGGAGATGCTGCATGAGATCCTGCTTCAGGCCCAGAGGGAGAACCTGACCAATGGCGACTACGTCTTCTTTTACCTGGACGTCTTCGGGGAGAGTCTCCGCGCGGGCCCCACGCGCTCTCCTGGCCGGCCGTGGCAGGACAACCGCACCCAGGAACAGGCCCAGGCCCTCAGAGAGGCCTTCCAGGTATCGCTTATGCTGGATTGAAGGAGGGGGAGGCGGGCCTCCTTCACAAGAGACCCCAGGAACACGCTCCCACACACCTCCCCCAGTGAAGGGTGGGAGTGAAGAGAGGCTTTCCTCCGTGCCTCCCTCCCTCCCTCCATCCCTCCCTCCCTCCCTCCCTCCCTCCCTCTCTCCCTCCCTCTCTCCCTCCTCCTTCCCTCCCTCCTTCCCTCCCTTCCTTCCTTCCTTCCTTCCTTCCTTCCTTCCTTCCTTCCTTCCTTCCTTCCTTCCTTCCTTCCTTCCTTCCTTCCTTCCTTCCTTCCTTCCTCTCCCCACGTTTGTGCCTCAGGTGTTTCTCTCAAGACCCCAAGAATTCTTCCTCCAGAGACTATATGTGGGGGAGGAACATTCGGGAAAAGACCTGGTAGCCCCGAGGATGGTCTCCTCCTACCCCACCCACTTCTGGGTAACTGAGACACCTTAATGGTGCAGTTAGAGACAAGGCTGAGAGAGGAGCTGATTCTGAGTCCTGGGACAGACACCAAGACCTGCAGTGGCTCCGAGGAGGGAGGGTCAGTGTGTGCGGAGAAGGGGCAGGTGGGGGCTCTAGTATGACTTCAAAGATAAAGTCCCGTTCCAGCGTGGGAAAGAGAGATGGGATGAGCATTTCTAGGGGACCAGCAAGATACTCACATGACAAGAGAGCAGGGAGAGGAAAGAGTGTGGCAAAGGCAGGCTCGGACTAAGGAGAGCTCTGAGCCGACGATCAAGGGTGTCAGACTGGAATGCGGTACTCGGACTTTGCCTACGAAGAGAAATGGAGTGACAGAGCTCAGATGGGATGAGGAGAGGAAGCCCAAGGTTGCAGCGTGTGAGAATGAAGGGAGGCGGGAGGTGAACAGGGATGGGATGTGTTTCAGAAATGATCTCTCTGTAGGGAAGACTGATGTGCTTACTCACGTCACTTCTCTGCTCCAAACTTTCTTGTTTTGTTTTTCTGTTTGGATTTGGGGGCCACACCCACTGAGTTGCCCCAGGTGATCAGGGCACCATGTGGTGGCGCTAGGGTTCGGCTGGTCACTCTGGTTGAGTGCAGTGGACTGGGCTCTCTCCAGCCCTGCTCTCAATGCCCAGTGGGTTGTTTCCTACAGAATAAAGATCTGACTCTTTAGTACAACATGTAGGACCCTTTGCGTCAGTTCTCAACCATTTCCTTCTTTTTCTTTTTTGCTGTGACGAGGAGGGAACCCAGGGCTTCACATGTGTGAGGCATGTGCTCAGTCACTGAGCTACATGCCAGGCCCCACAGCCCACATTTTCCACGGGGCCTCCTCTTTCCCCCACGCTGAGAACCGCAGCTGGCAGACCTCTCTCGAACCCACAGGCGTTTGTCCTCTCTGCCCTTGGCATTTACTCTTTTGGTCCAGAGCCCTCTTTTTTCACCCCAAATCTTTGTCTCCCATACTTTTGCTTTGTTCTCTGATTCTCTCACCATGTTACCACTCTTCCCCCAAGTGTTTATCGAGACTCTGCCTTGCCCCTCTCAGTTCTTTGACTCTAAGTAGTGTGCATATGGCTGGACTTGGGTGATCCTCCTCTCCAGTAAATGAGATCGAATATGGCAGGGATTGATTGTATTTTTGCGTGGGACTCTGAATGGCATGTGTGCGTGCATGCCTGAGTAGACCCCTGTGATTGCCACTCTTGAACATGGGTGGTCACAGCACAGGCTTTGTCTAATACTATAACGTTGGCCAAAACCAGCTTTCTTCTTCTGTCTGGTCAATGCTTGTAGGGTCTTTCAAACTCAGATTTCTAGGAAACAGCCCCTAAATCCCCAGGTTGGGCTATTTCCTGCTCTGTGCTTAGATTCTGCTGTAGGTTGTAGAACTTGCTTCAGTTGTGTTGGATTTGCTTGAATCCAACTGTTATTGACTGACTCTTCTTGAGTGTCAGCTGGGTCCCAGGTACGGTGCTCAAGAGTGGGGGTCAGTGGAGAACATATTGGATGTTGTTTCCTGTCTTTTTAGGGTTTATCCTTAATAGGAGAGGCAGGTTATTAAGTAAGAAAACAAGTTGTGGTATGTCTCTAAACAAAGAAAAATAATGGAAGAGTAGAGTTAGGTATGAGAAAAGAATGACCAAGAAATTGTACCATAGTGAACATGGCCAAGGAAGGGAGAGTTTATGGCCTCCCAGGACCTCTTCTCTTTGGGGAAGAAGACTCTTTTTTCCTGCTTGTGAATTCCTACAGTCAAGGGGTCCCAGAGACTTGGGGACCAGAGATCTTGCTAGTGAACAGCCAGCTTCCTAGAAGAATTATCAGCTCTCCCACTCACCACAGGCGCTATGAAGATGAAGGAAAAAGGAGAGAATATTGCTATGACTCAGGAGAAGGGAAATAGGCAGCTAAGAATATGCTGAGGGGAAAACCAGACTTTGAGGCGGTGGGGGCTATAAAGGGCGTGCACATCCTTTCCCAATGCGGAACCCAACCAGGGATAAAAGAGCACTGGCCCCGGAGAGATAGCTGCCCCCGTGGGGTCTGGACCAGGCCTGCCTGGAAAAGCTGGCAGAAAAGTTGGGGATCTCTTGAATGCAGATGCCCAAGGCTTTCCAGGGTGGGAGTGTCAGCCTCAAGAGAAATGTTCCCCCTCCTGCCAGCTTCAGACTTCCAGGGAAGAGTTGTCTGAAGAGAATTTTCCCTCTATTTCAGAGAGCAGGGGCCAGGGATATCTTTGTTTTCCACACCTTGGTGGATGTCTGTTGGGGAAGAGAGAGCAGGAATGGAGGTGCAGCCTAGCAGAGGTAGAGTTGGCGAGAGCAGTAACCGAGGATGAGCAACCAGGACAGGCAAGATGAAGTAGAAACAGTGGCATGAAGGAAGCAAATGGCTGGGCTGGGAGAGTCCAAAGACACAGGCTGGGGGCTTGAAGATTCCAGGGTGAGACACCTGGACAGGCCAGCCTGGGTGACTCACAAGAGAGGAGGTGACAGTTGGGGCCACTGGTTACAGGAGAGGAGGTGAGCACTTAGACATGTGCTTGGTGTTACAGAAGGCGGAATCTCTTCTTGGAGACTGCTTTGTCCAGTTAGGCTGCAGCCGATGGGGACTCCTGCTGTGGCCCAGGTGGGGTGCGGGGTGGGGGGAGGGGGTGGGAGTTGGTGGTGTGGCCATCTCCTGCCCATGCACATTTCCGATTGCATGCTTGACTCCAATTTACCACTGAATTTTCACCATTTTTGGTACCCTTTGCTTACTTTTTTCCTATTTGTTGTTGTTATTATTATTATTATTATTATTATTATTATTATTGGATGCCATAGGTCAAACTCAGGGTCTCACCTATTCAAGGCAAGTGCTCTATCATGGAGCTGTGTTCCAGTCCCTGCTTATTAATTACTTTTTCACTTGGATTTTATTGTGAAATAGGACACAACTACCTACCTTCCATTCTCTCTTGTCCCTGTGTCCTTCCTTCTGTCCCACAGCAAAACAGAATCTAGTATAGCACTTTTAAAAGTGTGGTCTTGGTCTTAGGATCTGGAGGGGCCCATGAAACCCTCTTAGGGGAAGCATGAGGACAAAACTATTTTAAAAATAGTTTTTTAAACTCCTGAGATGTTATTTGCCTCTCCTTCTCCTTCTTCCCTTGTGTGTAGTGGAGTTTTCCAGGGGCTACGTGACGAGTGATGATGTTATCACTCTGGCAGTTATGGAAGGCGTCCTTGTGTTTTCTCATTTTAAAAACATTTTTTCCTGAAAAAATTTGTGTGTTTTCTTGTGTTTAAAAAATTTGTCAGCTGTGACTTCTAAAATGGTAAATATTGATGTTTATAATAATCCAAATAAACAAAAACTCTTTGGGGTTCTTAATACGTTTTTGTAGCAAAGGAGGTTGGGAAGCCAGAGTTTGGGAACTGCCAGTCTAGCAAACAAACCAACCTAGAGAATTACCAGGTATTGTAAAAGCAGTAAAAACATATAATCAGGCCGGGGCAATGACTCAAAGGATCGGGGCACATGCTTTGCATGTGGAAGCCCTGGGTTCTATCCCCAGCACCACATGGTCCCCTGAGTGCCCAGCCTGGAGTAACCTCTGAGTGCTGTTGTGTGTGCCCCACTACCCCCTTGCCCTCCAACTCCCACCCCCCAAAAGTGTAAAAACCTATCAGGGTCAGGGAGACATTTCAAAGGGCTGGAATACATGCCTGGCATGCAGAGGTCCCTGGTCCTATTCCTGGTACCAGCTGGTTCTGTAGCACGATGGAGGCACAGTTGGAGTGACAGCACCACTGGGGAAACCCTTTCCCCCTAAGTGAATGAAAAACAAAACAAGTCTGTCGTCAGTCTACATTGAAATATAAACTGTGCTCAATTATATCTTTTCTAATTTTTCCCAACTCTTTTTCAGCTCTTTCATTGTTCATCTATAACATTCTCCCTTCCTTTTTCTCCTGTTCTTGGGTGAGCTCTAAGTGAATGACCCAACTCCTTTCTCTGGCCTTTCTCACTTTTTCAGTCTTGCCCATGAGTGTGAGAGAATCCGCACATTCAAATACTTCAGTAAGAGTAGTGATATCGAGAAGCCAACTCCAATCTGCTGTAACACACGTTAGGGGCTGGAGAGGTGGTACAAGGGTTGAGGTGTTTGCCTTGCCTGCTGTCTATACCAGTTTGATCCCTGATACCTCATATGGTCTTTTGGAGAACTGAGACCATAGCAACGCCCAAACACAAAGCCAAACACCTCCAAGCACAGCTGGATGTGTCCCCCAATAATAAATAAATAATAAGAAGAAATAAGAAATAAATTCTACATTCTCCACTATTATTATTATTATTATTATTATTATTATTATTATTATTTGCCTTTTGGGTCACACCCAGCATTGCACAGGGGTTACTCCTGGCTCATGCACTCAGAAATTACTCCTGGTGGTGCTCGGGGGACCATATGGGATGCTGGGAATCGAACCTGGGTTGGCCGCGTGCAAGACAAACACCCTACCTGCTGTGCTATCGCTCCAGCCCCTACATTCTTCTTTTAAAAGATCCATGTTAGAAACTGACTTTGTTGTCTTCTCCCTGTAGTAGGCTGTTCTGTAATGGATTGTATGTGATGTATTGAATATTGCTATGGTCTCGTGGACATCCTATGACAGGAATCAACAACACAGGTGGAGAGATGGTCAGCTGCTGAGCCTTTCACAGCCACATTGTCCCAGGATAGTTTCATCTGAAGGCTTACCCTAAAGTGCCTGGGCAGAGGCTGGTCTCAGGGTTGGCGGCAGCCTGAGGAAATGGAGAGGCCAGTGTGGCCATCACCTCAGGCAGGGGAACCGTGGGACGTCCGTGGGAGCCAAGCAGGCACATGGAGAGGCAGAAACACGTGGACAGGTGCCATTTACCCATCTGTGATGCCTACTTACCTGCATGGGACTGTTTTCTCTTGGACACACGTCTGCTGTCTGGTGTTGGGGCCCCTGCCAGTGTGTGTGTGGGGGGGGTGGGGGGCAGTGCTGATGGCTGGCACTGCCTTTCAGGGCTAAATGAAAGTGCTCCCAGCTTTTCACAGATGGGATCAGTGGGGGAAGTATTTCTCCTGGTGCAGAAGATTGCAATCTCCTTAACATGCTGCAGTGTTCAAGGGGCTTTGATGTAAACGTGTGCATCTTGCCAATAGCGTTCTAGTCATCAGTTGCTCAGAGGGGCACTGCTTCACCCCTGTTGTACTCCACAGGGAGCCCTGGAGCATGAGCCACTTGCAGGAAGGACGGTTAGAGCAGAGGATCTGGGTGGGGGTGGGCACCCTGCTAGGGAGGCTGCTGGGAGCAGGGGCTCCAGGAGGATGATTGGTGTTCTCTGTTTCCCTGCTCTGTCTTCCCAGAGCCATCCTTTCGGCCTCACATGTTTTTCTTCCCTCCTTTTTAGTTGAGTCATAATTAGCTTACAGTGTCCTTGAATTTCAGGCCGTCGCGTAGCGCCTCTGTGTATGGGGCTCACTACACCCACAGATCCAGGTCCAGTGCTGCTCTGCCTCCCCAAAACCTTCTCTCCCCCCATTCCTCCCACCAACCCCAAGCTCCGATGCTAGCCACCACAGCTTTCACCAACTAAAAGTTCTGTTGCTTTTTTGTCCAATCAATTTTACTTATTTATAGTATACATAGACATGAAACCATTTAGTAATTGTCTTTTACTTCCTTAATTCACCTAATATAATCACCTCAAGTCCCACACATATTCCTCCAAAAGGCAGTTTTCTTTTCTTTTTCTTTTTTTTTAGGGAGGGTCCACACACCCATAAGTGCTCAGGACATACTCCTGGCCCTCTGTGCTCAGGAATCACTCCTCATGGAGTTTGGGGGAACCATATGGGGTGCCAGGGATTGAACCCGGGTTGGCCTCGTGCAAGGCAAGTGCCCTGCCCTCTGTATTATCTGTCCAGTCCCCTAAAGCCACAGTTTTATATTTTTCATGACAGATTGGTATTCTAATAAGTATGTTTATCATCCCACCACCTCTTTATCCAGTCATAGGACAATGGGCATTTAGGCTGGTTCCATGTTCTGGTAATTGTAGTCATGCCTCTATGAACATAGGAGTAAAAAATTCTTTCAAACTAGTGTTTTCATATCCTTTGATTAAGTGCTTAGGGAGGTATTGCTGGATCATATTTCATATTAATTAATTAATTAATTTTGGTTTGGGGGCCACACGTGCCAATACTCAGGGGTTACTCCTGGCTCTGCACTCAGGCATAAATCCCATAAATCCTGGCAGGGCTCAGGGGATCGAATCTGGGTTGACTCCCTCCAAGGCAAATGCCCTACTCATTGTAATACCATGAGTATAATGTCCCTTCCATTTTCATTTTTTAAAGAAATATTTATACCATTTTCCATAGTAGTTATACCAATTTACATTGTCACCAACAGTGTACCAGAGTTGTTTTTTCTCTATATCCTTACCAACATCTGTCATTTCCAATCTTTTTTGATACAGGGCATTCTCATTGATGTTAGTTTTTATTTACATTAGTGTTAGTTTTGATTTACATTTCTCTAATAATTGGAGATAGTGAGCATTTTTCATGCATCTGGGCCATCTGTATGTCCCCTTTGGAGAAGTATTTTTCTGTCCTTTGCCTTTTTTTTGCTTTGGTTGCTTTCTTTTCTGGGCATTCTTTATATATTTTGGATATCAATGCCTACTTAGATGTATGAATATCTTCTCTCAAAAGGTATATCAACACTTTGTTCCTATGTATGTTTCTTTTTGTAGAAGCTTTTAAAATGTAATGTAGGCTTGTCTGTATATCCTTGTTTTTGTTTCTCTTACCAATGAAATTGAGTCTCCAAATATATCTGTGATGGAATGTATCACCTATGTTTCTTGTATATATTTTATAATTTTGGTCTGCTATCCCCAAGTTTTTAACCAAACCCATTTTGAATTAATTTTTGTATATAATTCTAGTGATCTAGTTTTATTTTTTGCATGTGGCTATCCAGTTTTCCCTGCTGCACCTACTGAACAGGCAGTCCTATATATGGACTTGACTCTTTTGTCCATATATGTCTGGATTTATTTCTTGGCTCTTTATTCCATTGGTTTGTAGGCCTATTTTTGTTCCAATACCATATTGTTTTAATTACTGTTGCTTACTAATATACTTTGATGTCAGAAAAGTATGATGCCTTCATCTTTCTTTCTTTCTTTCTTTCTTTCTTTCTTTCTTTCTTTCTTTCTTTCTTTCTTTCTTTCTTTCTTTCTTTCTTTCTCTCTCTCTCTCTCTCTCTCTCTCTCTCTCTCTCTCTTTAAATCTCAGAATTGCTTTGGCTATTCAGGATCTTTTTGTGGTTCCAGAAACATATTTCCTTGAACATGCCATTGCTATTTTGATGTGGATTGCTTTGAATCTATAGCTAGCTTTAGGTAAGATGGCCATTTTATGATTTTAGTTATTTTTTTGTTTTGTTTTGTAGGGCTCAGGGCCTACTCCTGGCTCTGTGTCCTGGGGTCATCCCCAGTAGTGCTCTGTGGGCAGTGAATTGCTGGAGGCTGAACCTGGGTCTCCTGTGTGCAGAGCTGTCACTCAGTTTGTTGAGCTCTCTCACTCTCTCTGGCCCAACATGACCTTTTAATAACATTTATTCTTCCACCCCACGAATATGGGATGCTTTTCCATTTCTTTGTATGTTCTTCTGTTTCTTTTAACAGTATTTTAGACTTTTCTCGTACCTTCTTTGTTGAGTTTACTTCTTGATCCTTATCTTTTTTTTGATGCAATTATAGCTGGGATCATGTTTGTTTTTTGGTTTTGGGGCCAAACCCAAAAGTGGTGCTCAGGGCTTACTCCTGGCTCATACTCAGGGATCATCTGGTAGTACTTAGGGGACCACATGGGTGCTGGGAATTGAATCGAGTTGGCTGCATGGAAGGCAAATGCCTTACCCACTGTGTTGTCTCTCTGGCCCCTGGGATTGTTTCCTTAATTTTCCTTTCCTTTGACTTGTTTGTATATAGAAGAAATGCAACAGAGATGTATGCATTTTGGTGTTTCCTGCTGCTGGAATGACTTCATCATTTCTGGTGAAATTTTGCTTCTCTATGGATGCATTCAGTCTACAGAGCCCGCACATTTAGTATACTCTCGGCCTCTAGGCTTCCCCGTATTTGTTCTTCTATCATGTGTCATGCCTGCTCCTGGTTTCCTACCCTGCTTCCTCTCCTCCCTCTTGCCCATTTGAATCCTATTCACTCTTCCTCACATGCTGTTGGGACAGACGGTGCTGGTGATCACCTACCGGGAACCCCCCAATCCCGAGTATCAGGAATTTCAGAATCGTCTGCTGAGAAGAGCACGGCAAGATTTTGGTGTGGAGCTGGCCCCTTCCCTGGTAAGCAGGTCTCTTCCTCTGAGGAGGTCAGGCAGGGGGACAGGCTCTTCTCCCGACTTAGCCCCTGTGGGGTGCTGTGTGATCCCTCCAGGAAGCTCCCTTCTCTGACACCATAGAAATGCACAAAGGACAGAGAGCAAACCCTAAGCGAGAAGAGTTGGGAGAATCCCGTGGTGTGAGGGTGGGCTGGGAAAAGGGGGCCTGCCAGGATTTTGGGGGGAGCACTTGCCAAAGTTGCCATCCCCAGATGAACCTCATCGCCGGTTGCTTTTACGATGGGATCATGCTGTATGCGGAGGTCCTGAATGAAACCGTGCAGGAAGGGGGAACCCGGAAAGATGGCCTTCGAATCGTGGAGAAGATGCAGGGACGAAGATACCACGGTAATGAAGAGAGTCAGCGCGAGCTCCAAGGGTTGCCTTCAGGCTAGGGGGTGGAGTGGGCCAAAGAACACATGGGCAGGGGCAGGACCAGTGGGGGCCAGAGAGCATGGCTGCAAGGGGAACCCTCTTGAGGACAGGGTGAGGGTGGGGCCGCAGGGCTGAGCCAGGGGCCCAGCGGAGATCGCACAGGAGCAAGCACTCTTCTCTCTCTTAGGTGTGACCGGGCTGGTTGTTATGGACAAGAACAATGACCGGGAGACTGATTTTGTCCTGTGGGCCATGGGAGACCTGGATTCTGGAGACTTCCAGGTGCTGGGGAGGGGTCGGGGAAGAGAGGGGTCCCTGCAGGTCCTGCTTTCCGGGGTGCAAGGCGGAGGGGGCAGCAGCAGAGGCACCAGTGGCAGGGACTTGAGCCGGGGCGGGTGAGAGGGTCAGGAGAAAAGCAGCCCCCCAGAGCTGTGGTCCGGGGGAGGCGGCCGGGGAAGCAGGCCCGGGGGCCTAGTTCTGTCCTTCCTCGCAGCCTGCAGCCCACTACTCGGGAGCCGAGAAGCAGATTTGGTGGACAGGGCGGCCTATCCCCTGGGTGAAAGGGGCGCCCCCCTTGGACAACCCCCCCTGTGCCTTTGACTTGGACGACCCGTCCTGTGATAAAAGTGGGTGTGTGCAGGGACTGGGAGCAATCCATCCCTCCTCGCTGTCCCTGCCTCCTTTGACTCTGCTCCCTGACTCCGCTACGCCACTCTGGCTCTGTTTTATTTTTACCTCTGCTTTGACACTGCGCCTCTTCTTGCCCCTCCCCCCAGGAATCACCCCCTCCCCATCCTCACTGCTCCCTCAGTCTTTCTCAGGGTCCCCCTCTCCCCTGCAGCTCCACTCTCCACTCTGGCCATTGTGGCGCTGGGCACGGGCATCACCTTCATCATGTTTGGGGTTTCCAGCTTCCTTATTTTCCGGTGAGTTCTGCACTTTCACTGACCTGTTCGCCCACCCCACCACCCCCACCCCCTGCCCCCTCTCCCCCGAGCTCCCCAATTTCCAGATCACTTTTTAGTCCCTTAACAGTGGGTGGGAGAAACAACCTCTCAGCGTGGTGGTTGTCGCTTTTCCCCAGTACTGCCCTTTCTAGCCTTTCTTTTCTTTTCTTTCTTTCTTTTTCTTTTTTTTTTTTTTTTGCAGTATTTGGGGTTTGTACCCAGATCTCAGACATGCAAAGCCTGTACTTGGCCACTGAGTCACAGCCCCGATCCCATGAGCCTTCTTCCTTGTCTTTGAGCCTAGGCGTTCCTTTTCCCACTTGTCGTTCTGGACTGGATCCACTACCTATACAGTGATTCTCCTAGGGGCATTTTCCGTGGATGTGACCATTTAAAGAACTCTGACCTCCAGCCCCGGGGGCTTCTCCCTGAGTGTGGGGAGGGAATGCTCCCTTCGCCCCCCCCATCCTGGCTGCTACGGGGCTACTGAGAATGGCAGCTTCAGGAGCTGCAGGGAAGAGCTTGCAGCCCTCCTTGCTGGCTGCTGGGGTGGCAGGACCGGGCTGGCCAGTCAACTGAGGTGTGCAGTCCTTACAGAAAACTCATGCTGGAGAAGGAGCTGGCGAGCATGCTGTGGCGCATTCGCTGGGAGGAGCTGCAGTTTGGCAACTCGGAGCGCTGCCATAAAGGTGCAGGCAGCCGCCTGACTCTGTCGCTGGTGAGTCCTGGTCTCAGCTGTCCCTCTGCTTCCCTCTGAGTCCGTCGTTGTCTCCCCCTCCCCTGGATCTTTCCCAGCGCATTGGCCTGGAATGATGGTCCCCACACTGCCACCACCATCTAATGTGTCTTTCATCCTTCCGCCTCCATGTTGCCTTGGCCCCAGCGGGGATCCAGTTACGGCTCGCTCATGACAGCCCATGGGAAATACCAGATCTTTGCCAACACCGGTCACTTCAAGGTGAACAGTCATCCGCTTGTTCTGGTCCCTGCCATTTCATCCTGTCTCATTCCCATCTGCCACCTTTTCCCATGAGCCTCTGTCTCCCATGAACCTCCTCTCTATGCCCAGCTGAGTGCCCGGATGCTCTGCAGTTCTCCAGTTATTTCCTGGCTCCCAGCAATTCTCTCTGACGCTTATTTTCCTCTTTCCTTTCATTCTCACCTTCAGGGAAATGTTGTTGCCATCAAACACGTGAATAAGAAGCGCATTGAGTTGACCCGGCAGGTTCTGTTTGAACTCAAGCATGTATGTGATGGGGTACAGGTTCCAGGAGAGGGGTCAGCTAGGAATGGGAGCGAGGGGTGGGGGAAGGCTCTGGGAGCATCTGTTCGGAGAGGAGGGCAAGAGGTTTACTGAGAAATGATTTCAGTTCTAGGTAGCCAAGAGAAAGACTAGCTGGGTTTCTGTTTCTAATAGCTATTCCCATGACAGTTTCCACCCCATTTCCTTGTTTTCTGCTAGATGAGAGACGTTCAGTTCAACCATCTCACTCGCTTCATTGGTGCCTGTATAGACCCTCCCAACATCTGCATCGTCACAGAGTATTGTCCTCGTGGGAGTCTGCAGGTGAGGGAGAGGGGGAGATTGGCATTGGGAAGACAGGCCCTAAGTTTCACTGACTGGCCACAAGTGCTTGGTAGAGATCTCTAGCAGCTATTTGGTATTGCTTAACAGGATATTTTGGAGAATGACAGCATCAACTTGGACTGGATGTTTCGTTATTCACTCATTAACGACCTTGTTAAGGTGAGTCTTCCCACTCCTAGATGCCTCTCTCATTCTGTCTTTGCTTGTCTCTGTCTAACCCTCTCAAAGTCGGATTCTTTCCATGTGGGATATTATTCTACACTTGGGTGATAAGAATAAATAACAACTCTGGGTGGGGGAATGAGATTTTCTGTCACACAGACTATTGTACTTGAGAGGATTTTTTTCTCTTTAGATTTATACTTCACATCTCTCACTCCTTTTTTTTTTCTTTTTGGGTCACATCTGGCAATGCACAGGGGTTACTCCTGGCTCTGCACTCAGGAATTACTCCTGGCGGTGCTCAGGGGACCATATGGGGTGCTGGGAATCAAACCTGGGTCGGCCACATGCAAGGCAAACACCCTACTTGCTGTGCTATTGCTCCAGCCCCTCTCACTCATTTTTTAATAACTGTCCAAGAATTTAGAATGAAATTCTTTTTTTTAGAATGAAATTCTTTAGTGAGGAGAAGATGGCTTTTCAAATGTATTTATCACCTGCTTTTCTTATTTATTCTCTCATCAACATTTAGCATATCTTTTTTTGTTCAGAAATCTTACTTTTTGAGGATTTGGGACCACACTGGTGCTTGGGGGACCATATGCAGTGCTTGGGATCTAACCAGGATCAGCAACATGCAAGCAAGCACCTCAATCCCTGTACTATCTTTTTTACTCCCCTCCCAATTGAAATATTAGAAAATTTACTAGTAAAACTAAGAGAAATATTGGAAATTATATTACAACTTTGAAATGTCCCAATATACTGGGCTCCAGATATTTTCAAGCACCTCCTAGTGAGTGCATTTGTGGAGATATAAATCTGAATCTTACATGAGTTTTACAGGTGTTGAAAAGCAAGTTCCATAGCCAGCAAGCCATTCTTGTGCATTGCTAATGCCACACCTGAAGCTCGTTTTGGTCTTTTGCTTAATTCACATGGAGTCGTTAAAAATTGAATTTGTATGTGTGCATGAAAATGTGCCTTCAAATGAGAAAAAAGTATTAGGGAAAGTTGATGTAGTGCTGAGGTAGACGAGTGATGATAAGCATAAGACAGTCATGACTCCAATAATTTGTTTTGATTCTGTTTGCTTTGGAGTCTCATCTGCCAATGCTTAGGGCTTACTACTGACTCTGTGCTCAGGGATCACTCCTGGCTGAGTTTGGGGGAACCACATGGGATGCCAAAGATTGAACCCAGGTTGGCTGCATGCAAGGCAAGCACCCTACCTGCTCTACTATCTCTCCAGCCCCAAGAGAATAATAATTTTAAGGAAAAAGATTAAGAACAAGACAAGAAGTCCTATCATTTCTGCTTTCAGTTATTTTGGGAGTTCCAAAGATTTTGCTAATATCAAAATGAATGAGAAGGAAGAATTCACAGATTAGAACAAAGAATTGTTTAGTCCCAGAGCTAAGCATTTAGCGTTTAGTGTTTGGTGAGCATATGGATCACTGTCCTCATCCTGTTCCACCTGGGCAGATGGGTCACTGCTGGGAAGCACCATTCTGCCTCTTCTGACTCTGTAGCCTTATAGTCCCTTGGGACAAAGACTGGGGCAAAGACTCTGACTCCGGGGTGGCCAGAAGTGCCAGTCTTCTGTGCTGGCTGGACAGCTGCCTTTCACATGGGTGCTTCCCAGCTTTTTCTAACTTACCATTTTCTCCACTTTCTCTCTGACCTCACAAATTCTCTAGTAGATCACCTTCTCCCTCCATTATGACTGTGTGGGTTGTATTTTCAATTGTTGCAACTGGTTAGTCTTCATTCATCTAGGTACTATTGATATTTGGGTTTCAAACTATGTCTTCTGAATTAGTGGCCACAAACTTGAGGCACACAATGTCATATCCTTTTTTGGAGTTCTAAGAGTTCTGTTTACATCACTGATCAAAGGACACCTATCCAATAATAATGGATGGCTCTCTTTATTTCTTCCCGGAAGTGTTTCTCCTATCTATGATGCCTGGATGCCTATAGACTGCCTAAAGCAATGGAAAGGGAGAATTTTTTAATTCCGTTTGCTTCCTTGGGTGGAAATCCTATAAAGGAGGCCCTCCAAAATTAGCTTATTGTTTTTGTGATCCCCAAATCTTTTTTTTTTTTGCTTTTTGGGTCACACCCAGCAATGCACAGAGGTTACTCCTGGCTCTGCACTCAGGAATCACACCTGGCAATGCTCAGGGGACCATGTGGGATGCTGGGAATTAAACCGGGGTTGGCCTCGTGCAAGGCAAATGCCCTACCTGCTGTGTTATTGCTCCAGCCCCCCAAAATCTTTTTTTTCTTTAAAACGTTTTAAAATTTTATTGATTCTCCGTGAGATATAGTTACAAGCTTTCATGTCTGAGTTACAATCATACAATGATCAAATGTCTATTCCTTCACCAGTGCACATTCCCCACCATCAATATCCCCGGTATACCCCCACCTTTCCCACCCTCCCACTGCCTCCATGGAAGACAATATTCCCTATACTCTCTCTCTACTTTTGGGCATTATGGTTTATAATGCAGATACTGAGATGTTAACATGTTTGGTCCTTTATCTACTTTCTGCACACATCTTCCATCCTGACCGATTCCTCCAACCATCATTTTCTTAATGATCCCTTCTCTATTCCAGCTGTCCTCCCCCCATCCACTCATGATGCAGGCTTTCAATTGTGGAGCAATCTTCCTGACCCTTTTATCTACTGTCCTTGGGTGTCAGTCTCGTGTTATGTTATTTTATACTCCACAAATGAATGCAGTCCCTCTATATCTGTCCCTCTCTTTCTGACTCTTTTCACATAGCATGATACTCTCTATGTCTATCCACTTGTAAGCAAACTTCATGACTTCATCTCTCCTAACAGCTGCATAGTATTCCATTGTGTAGTTGTACCAAAGTTTCTTTAATCAGTCATCTCTGTTCTCGGGCACTTGGGTTGTTTCCAGAATTTGCTGCAATGAACATATAGGTACAGATGTCATTTCTACTGTGCTCTTTTACAGCCTTGGGATATATTCCCAGTAGTGGTATTGTGGGGTCATATGGAAGCTCAGTTTCTGGTTTTTGAAGGACTGTCCATATTGTTTTCCAGAAAGGCTGGACCAGTCGGCATTCCCACCAACAGTGAAAGAGCATCCCTTTTTCCCCACATCCACGCCAGCACTGATTGCTTTTGTTCTTTTGAATGTGTGCTAGTCTCTGTGGTGTGAGATGATATCTCATTGTTGTTTTGATTTGCATCTCCCTGATGATTAGTGATGTGGAGCATTTTTTTTATGTGCCTTGTGGTCATTTGTATTTTTTTTTTTTGCTTTTTGGGTCACACCCGGCAATGCACAGGGGTTACTTCTGGCTTTGGGTGCAGGAATTACTCCTGGTGGTGCTCAGGGGACCATATGGGATGCTGGGAATCGAACCCAGGTTGGCCGCGTGCAAGGCAAACGCCCTACCCTCTGTGCTATAGCTCCAGCCCCCCGTATTTTTTTTTGAGGAAGCTTCTGTTCATTTCTTCCTATTTTTTGATGCGGTTGGGGCTTTTTTTCTTATATAATTGTATTAGTGTCTTATATGTCCTGGATATTAATCCCTTATCAGATGATATTGGGTAAATATTCTCTCCTGTTCTGTGGGCTCTCTCTGTATTTTGGTCACTGTTTCTTTTGAAGTGCAGAAGCTTCTTAGTTTGATGTAGTTCCCTTTGTTTATGTTTGTTTCCACTACCTTGGCCAGTGCTGTTTCATCCTTAAGGATGCTTTTAGCTTCAATGTCATGGAGGGTTCTCCCTACATTTTCCTCCATGTACCTTATGGATTCATGTCTGATAGTGAGGTCTTTAATCCACTTTGATCTGACTTTTGTGCCTGGCACTAGACAGGTCAGAGTTCATTTTTTTGCAGGTAGCTATCCAGTTTTCCCAGCACCACTTGTTGAAGAGGCGTTCCTTGTTCCATTTCACTTTTTCTTGCTCCTTTGTCAAAGATTAAGTGGTCATATATTTGGGAGTCTGTGATAGAATATTTAACTCTGTTCCATTGGTCTGCATTCTGTTTCTAGCCCAATACCATGCTGTTTTAGTTACGACTGCTTTGTAGTACAGTTTGAAGTTGGGGAAGGTGATGCCACCCATCTTCTTTTTCCCAAGGATTGCTTTAGCTATTCGTGGGGATTTATTGTTCCATATGAATTTCAGGAGTGTTTTGTCTATTTCTTTGAAAAATGTCATGGGTATCCTGATAGGGACCGCATTAAATTTGTATAGTGCTTTGGGCAGTATTGCCATCTTGATAATGTTAATCCTCCCTATCCATGAGCAGGGGATGTTTCTCCATTTCCTAGTGTCCTCTTTTATTTCTTGAAGTAGTGTTTTGTAATTTTCCTTGTATAGGTCCTTCACCTCTTTAGTTAAGCTGATATTCCAAGTTACTTGATTTTCTGAGGTACTATTGTGAATAGGATTTTTTTTAGTTTATTTTTTTTAATTAGTGAATCACCGTGAGGATACAGTTACAGATTTACACATTTTCGTGCTTGTGTTTCCATCATACAATGTTTGAGAACCCATCCCTCCACCAGTGTCCATTCTCCACCACCGATAAACCCAGTATCCCTCCCACCCCCCCAACCCCAACACCCCCCCACCCCACCCCACCTCTGTGGAAGGGCATTCCCTTTTGTTCTCTCTCTCCTTTTGGGTGTTGTGGTTTGCAATAGGGGTATTGAGTGGCCATCGTGTTCAATCTATAGTCTACTTTCAGCACACATCTCCCTTCCCGGGTGGGTCCTCCAACCACATTTTACTTGGTGTTCCCTTCTCTATCTGATCTGCCTTTTCCCACAGCACGTGAGGCCGGCTTCCAAGCCATGGAGCAAACTTCTTGGTACTTATTTCTACTATTCTTGGGTGTTAGCCTCCTATTCTGTTATTTTATATTCCACATATGAACGCAATCTTTCCATTTCACTTAACATGATACTTTCCATGTTGATCCACTTATATGCAAAGATCATGACTTCATCTTTTCTGACAGCTGCATAGTATTCCATTGTATAGATGTACCAAAGTTTCTTTAACCACTCATCTGGTGAATGGGATTGTTTTTTTAAATGTCTCTTTCTTCTCTTTTGTTGTTTGTATATAAAAAAAGCCATGGACTTTTGAATGTCGATTTTGTAGCCTGCCACTTTACTATACAGAAATATTGTTTCTAGGAACTTACTGTTTTTGTGATCCCAAAATCTTTAGACAGCTGCCTAATGCCCATTTTGTGGAGAGCCAGTAGAGATTATCCAATCCCATGACCTAATCTGTATCCTGCAGGGCATGGCCTTTCTCCACAACAGCATTATTGCATCCCATGGGAGTCTCAAGTCCTCCAACTGTGTGGTGGATAGTCGTTTTGTGCTCAAAATCACAGACTATGGCCTGGCCAGCTTCCGATCAACCGCAGAACCTGATGACAGCCACGCCCTCTATGCCAGTGAGGCCTTCCCCCACAGTCCACTTTCTGTTGCTCTGTGGTCCTGATCATTTCCACCGAGGCGGGTGGTAGAGGGAGATGGAACTAACAGTGACATGGGGAGTACAATGGGAATGAGGCTAGGTAGGCTTGGGGATACTGTTTTGGGGGACCTGACTAGCCTGTTCCCTCTTTTCAGAGAAGCTGTGGACTGCCCCAGAACTTCTCATTGGGAACTCCTTGCCAACCGCTGGCATGCAGAAGGCTGATGTCTATAGCTTTGGGATCATCTTACAGGAGATAGCTCTTCGCAGTGGTCCTTTCTACTTGGAGGGGCTCGACCTCAGTCCCAAAGGTGAGTCAGCCCACTTCCCATAGCCTCTTCTATACAGGAATAGAAGAAGTTCCCAGTTCTCCATATAAACCCTTCATGTAAACCCTCAGAGATTGTGCAGAAGGTCCGAAATGGTCAGCGACCTTATTTCCGACCAAGCATCGACCGGACCCAGCTGAACGAAGAGCTAGTTTTGCTGATGGAGCGATGTTGGGCCCAGGACCCAGCAGAGCGACCAGACTTTGGACAGATTAAGGGCTTCATTCGCCGCTTTAACAAGTAAGAAGGCACTAGGGGACAGGGACGCCCAGGGATAGCTGCCCCTCCAGTCTCAGTGGATGAGGTGAGGCAGGTGGGGCCCGAGGGCGGTGTGGCTAGGCAGTGCTGGAAGTCTGGAGAATCGTGGAGTAGGTACCATCTCTTGGTCTCCCCCTAGGGAGGGGGGTACCAGCATCCTGGACAACCTCCTGCTGCGTATGGAGCAGTACGCCAACAACCTGGAGAAGCTGGTGGAGGAGCGCACGCAGGCCTACCTGGAGGAGAAGCGCAAGGCAGAGGCACTGCTCTACCAGATTCTGCCCCAGTGAGGCCCTGGTTCCCTGTGCCAAATCTTCCCTTGGTGTTCTGCTCTGTTCGGTTCTGCCTCATATCACGCCCATAAGAACTAATTTCCTGTCCTTGACCCCCTGCTTTGTTACATATCACCATGCTGAGCCATTCTGGCTGGGGGCCCCATCTTCACAGTGTGGCCCAGGGTGTCCACTTGGTTTCCCAGCCCTCTTCCACTCCACTCCTGGCAGGGGGGGGGGCGGTCCCTTCCCACCCCTGCCGATAGCCTCCACTTACACACCTTCCCTTGGGCTAGACTATGATGTCTTCCTTTCCACCTTCCTCTCCTTTGCCAGCCTCTGCTTCTGTGACTGTAGTTGCCTGTCCCAGCCACACACTCTGTTCCTTTCTCCCTCTCCTGTGCTCTATTTCTGAGCTGGGGTCAGCCCGCACTCTTGCTTGCTTCCTAGCTCGGTGGCAGAGCAGTTAAAGCGGGGCGAGACTGTGCAGGCAGAGGCCTTTGACAGTGTCACCATCTACTTCAGTGACATTGTTGGCTTTACCGCGTTGTCAGCCGAGAGCACCCCCATGCAGGTGAGAGCTGTTCACGAGACACCGGGGTGGAGTGGGTGACCCTGCTAACAGGGAGGATTTGTTCTGGAGACCTCCCATTGGGCACAAGTCTCAAGGCCTCTACTTTGCCATCCTGTTAGGTGGTGACACTTCTTAATGACCTGTACACCTGCTTTGATGCCATCATCGACAACTTTGATGTTTACAAGGTGAGAGCTGGGGCTACCTTTCTCCTGACACCACTCTAAAATCCAGTCTTCCAGGACTCCACAGACCCCCCGCTCCCCTGGAGTCAGCTTTTCCTCCTTCCAGTCTTTCAGTGTAGGCAAATGAGGTTCTGGTTCTATATCTACATTGTAGTCTCATCTTAGGAATTGTTAAGCTTCCTCAGTTGGCACCATCATAGGATTGATCTTCCACTCTTTGCCAGGGTACACATACACACATACACACATACCCTCTCCACTCACGCAAACACCATATAGGATATGGGCACAGAGCGATTTATAGGGCTGCAGGATCTGACTACGACATAAACATTTTCTGTCGAACTTGCTGAGTTGGAGGGTAGCACCTCTTGTAACTGAGAACAGTGATGCTCTGGATAGGTGTATTTGGCTTTGCTGCTAAGTATGTGGCCTTGGGCAGGCAGCAGAAGCTTCCTGAGTGGGTGGGTATCTTATCAATATATTGGGAAAACAGTATGGTTGTGGAACTTGTCCAACATTGTACAGATAATGTTAGTCCTGTCTCTTACTTTTGGACTAACCCTGTCATCTGTTATTGTATTTCTCTATTACTGGAACAAAGAACTCACACAACCTCTTACCCAGATCTACCAATAATTTAGTTGTCTCCCAGCAGTAGCACTGTAGCACTGTCCTCCCATTGTTCATCGATTTGCTTGAGCGGGCACCAGTTAATGTCTCCATTGTGAGATTTGTTGTTACTGTTTTTGGCATATCAAATACACCATGGGTAGCTTGCCAGGCTCTGTTGTGTGGGTGGGATACTCAGGTAGCTTGCCAGGTTCTCTGAGAGGGGCAGAGGAATTGTACCCGGGTCGGCCGCATGCAAGGCAAATGCCCTACCCACTGTGCTATCAATCGCTAGCTACCTCTTCTTTTCCATTTTCTTTTCAATTTTTGACCATACCTGGTGGAGCTCAGGGCTAACTCCTGGCTCTGTGCTCAGGGGTCACTCCTAAAGAGGCTCGGGTGACCATATCTGGTGCCGGGGAGTGAATGTGGGTTGTCAAGGCAATAGCCCTACCTGCTGTACAATAACTCTGACTCCACAGCTCCGCTTTCTTGATTGCTTCCTTCCCTTATTCTCCCTTAACAAGTTACCAAATTTTCCACACTGTGGATGGTATGAAAGGGTAATTATTTTTAATTTTTATATTTTGTATGGTTTCCATTAATGCTCAAATGAATTTTCATTTGAGCATTAATTTGAGTCTCCCAGCAGTATCACTAAAAATATTTACTCATGTGTCTATAAAATTGTTTCTGAAACTCTTGGAGATTAAGTTTCAGATACAGCGCCCCTTTATCCCTTAAACAATCCAGAGTAGAACAATAAGTTAAAGCAATTCTTCACTCTCTTTCCCTGTGGTCAGGCTGTCTGGGGCCCAGTTCAGGTTCCTGCTGGGCTTCTTCACCAGCCTTCATGCTCTTCCAGTCAGCCCCGCGTTAGTCCTTCCATATTCTGACAGCAAAGCCTGTTCGCCCATGCTGTGGTGATGCCAGCATGCCTGTTCATTCAGCAAACATCTGCTGACTCTTCTCTAGGTGCTGGGCCAACGACTTGAATGTTTCCAAGGTCTCAGACCATGGCAATTATTTTGAGTGGACAGTGGTGTCCCCCTTCCCCTAGTCTCCCTTTAGTAGGTAGTGACCCTTGACTCCCTCTCTCAACCAGGTAGAGACAATTGGAGATGCCTACATGGTGGTATCTGGCCTCCCTGGCCGAAATGGCCAGCGCCATGCTCCAGAAATTGCTCGAATGGCCCTCGCATTACTAGATGCAGTTTCTTCCTTCCGCATCCGCCACCGGCCCCATGATCAGCTGAGGTTACGCATCGGGGTCCATACAGGTAAGGGTGACTCTCATTTGAGCCCTTGTATTCACCTGTCCCAGAATCTCCAACCTTTTTCTTCTCATAGGACCTGTCTGTGCTGGGGTCGTTGGCCTGAAGATGCCCCGCTATTGCCTTTTTGGAGACACGGTGAACACAGCGTCCAGAATGGAGTCTAATGGTCAGGGTGAGATATCAGTCCTCTGTCATAGCTTTAGCAGATTGCCCTTTTCTCCATTTCAGAGTTTCTCATCTCGATTCCAACTACCCCATCTTTGGGCAGAGTCTCAACCAAGTGCATATATACTGGGGAAATGAAGAATGCCCAGGGATGGGGGTGAGGAAGCTCTCTCTGAGACCACCAGTTCCTTTGTTGTCTTTTCATGAACTCTTTTTGTCATATTCCCACTCCATCCTCCCAGCCCTGAAGATTCATGTCTCCTCCACCACCAAAGATGCCCTGGATGAGCTTGGATGCTTCCAGCTAGAGCTTCGGGGGGATGTGGAGATGAAGGTGACGGCAGGCTGTGGAGAGGGGGTGGTCAAGGAAAGGGAGGCTGGAAGTGATTATGGAATCATGGGGAAAGCGAGAGAGATCAAGGAACTAAGAGAACAAATTGAATTCTCTCCACTGCCTTTTTCCAGGGAAAAGGCAAGATGCGAACTTACTGGCTCTTGGGAGAGCGGAAAGGACCTGCGGGGCTCCTGTAAGGCCCACTTCCTTTCAACTCAGACCGTCTCTGTGGCTGAAGCCCGGGTGGGCAGTGGCCACTATTTCTTCACACACCAAAAAGGGACACTATCACAATAAGCTGGAAACCAGCGAGCCCCCAAACCCAACCTCGTCTGGAATTTGTTGCCTTTGCAGCTCAGCCTTGTACATAGACCTGCCCCACCTCTTTCTTTTCTGCCTGATTCCCCTTCCTTTCAACTTTCTGTACATATCTGTATCTAAACCAGAATATTTTGGCCAAATATAGAACAACAACAACAAAAGTCGTGGTGTGACAGTCTGGGTTAGGGGCATCTTCAAGGAACAGAAGCAACTTCTGGAATCATGAAATTAGCCATGTCAGGAGGTGTGAGGTCATTTTATGTGAAGGCTTTCACCAAGTACAGATGGAACTCACTTCCCTCCTGTGCAGCAGACAAATAAGAATCCATATTCTATGCCCTGCTTCCACCCTCAGTCCCTAGACAGGAGTTCTGTCCTTTCCCACCACCCTGCCCTCTTGCCTGATGGCAAGGGAAGAGAATTCTCCCTGTCCCTAAGAATAGTCCTCAGACTCGAAGGGCAGTGGCTGCCCTAGAGACAAGGGCACGGGTGTTGAGAAGCTGCAGTTCTTCCGGAATGGCGTGTCCAGTGTCCTGATGTAACTGACCCCCTGGAAGAGGACCGGAATGAGGACGGATTGCCCCTCCCCCCCTGCCTCTCCTCCAAACCACCACGGCCTCTTCCTCCTCTCCTCACTCCCAATGCCCCACCACTGTCTCACCGGCAGCTGCGATGCTCTCTGTAACCAGAAGGTTTCAGGCTGCTCCTTCTGGTAGTCATGAGGCTGGGAGAGGAGAGACAGAATAACTCTTGGAATGGCTCTTGGCTTGAAGCTCCCAGGCTCAGTCAAGTGCTTGCTGCTTTCTCCTGCTGTGAAAGGGGGACTGAGGGTGGGGGGTTGGGGCTGGGGTATCTCACCTTCTTAGGGGCAGGAGGTCCTGCCTGCACCAGCTCCCTTTTGTAGTCCCGCTGTGTTACAGACTCCACCTCGCAGTGCACTCTGGTGAGCTCCTCTTCTGCCTGCAGCTCTTTCCTTCAGAATTCTGAGGGGGTCAGGGGTTGCTCCCTTGGATTCTGCCCTCCCCCCCCTTGCCCCTCGATCGAACCGCTCACCTGATCTGATGGTGCAGGAGTATCTCAATCATGGCTTCACGTTTTCCTGTGTGAGGTGGAGGGAGAGGACAGAAAAGAGAACTTGATTAAGAAGGAGACCCTTAAGAAACATCTAAGTGAAGGAAGAAATGGGGGTTGGGGGGGTGGGGGTGGGTTGGATTAGCATAGCAGTGGGGCTCCGGGGGGATACAAAACTCATCGGGGTGGAACAATCCAAAGTCCCACAGAAATTCCTTTCTCACAAACCCATGCTGGCCCAATCTCTCATGTGTCACACCTTTAGTTGGCTGCGCCAGCCGTCTTGGGTGCTGGTATGAGTCTCGGTGGGTGGTGCTGAGGTGAGCCGGTGCCTGCAGGGTCAGCAGTCCCTGGTGTCCGTTTCGGAAGTAGTAACTCTCGGAGCCATCCTGCATGCTTGGGACTTGATCCAACTGGTTGGTGGCTCTCTGTGGGCCACAAGTTGGGTGACCCTGACATTCTTCCCGATACCCACCCTTGTCCTATACTACTGCCTCCTTCGGGAGCCTTGAGAGAATGGGAGCGGGTCAAAGCTATATTACCTCCTCCGTCCAGTTGTGGAGAAGGCATTGGCCTCTTGGTGGGGTTGCCGTGAACACACGACAAGGCCCTTTATCTTCGGGGGGCTTCTGTACCCTGCAGTGGCTGGGCTCCGAGGGCTGCGGAGGCATGCAGGGCTGTTGTATCTGAGGACTTCGTTTACCGCATGGATTGCAGAGGTCATCAGTGTTGAGAGCAACACAGGCGCGGGGCTCACAGGGAGGGGGCGAGCCAGGACAGGGTTCATGGGCAATGCTGGGGTTCCGGGCACCGCTGGGATCACGGACGTGCTCGTAGCCTATCTCCGGGGTAACGTACACGCTGGAGCAAGACTCATCCTTAAGTCTGCCTGAAGACGGAGGCACGAGCAGCCCAGGGTCACAGTCGGCCGAGGACAACTTTGGGGCGGCTGCAGTTTGTGTAGAAGGGTGCACTTGGAGGTTGGGGAACATCTGCACGCGAGCTAGATTCTTCCCCACTGGGATGAAAGTCTACAGATCCCAAAGGAAGTGAACGCGTCCGTGCTGGCAAAAGCGGGGCGGAGGTAAGTCCAGCGACCTCTGTCCCTGCACGTCTCGAGCCTGAGCCCCGAGCCCCGAGCCCCGCTGTGCTCAGCCACAACCCCGGGTTGCCATAGCAACGACGGTAAATAATTCCCGAGTCTGCGCAGACCTTAAGCCGGGCGGAAGTCTCCGCGGCCGGGGAAGCCGGCTTTCCGGTCGTCCGTCAGGATTCTGTTCCGCCTGAGCCCGGCCTTGAAGGTTCCGCGGCCGAGACCTTGCCACTGGTACTTCATTCAGCCGGTCTGCGTTTTTGTACAGTGGTGGTGGTTCTTTGTGTTGCACACAGGCGCAGGGCTGTGGTATCAGGCAAAAGCCCACGTGGTGTGTTCGTGAGGGGCAACAGTAGTTTCCCTTTAGTTCATTCTCAAAAGTGCAGGGAGTCTTCAAAGGTCAAAATAGTTTAGATGCTAGTTTAAAGGTAAAATAGTGACACGTCGGGGGGGGGGGTGTTGTTCGTTAAAGGGAAGTAAGTTTTGGGGATGCAGTCGCATCACTGGAAGGCTTTCACATTACCTCCGCACCCCCTTAACACCTGGCTTGTGGGGGAAAGCGGGGGCTTGGTGGTAAATCACATGCATGCAGCCCTGGGTTTGATCCCTAGCACCATGCTCCCAGTCTCATTTCTACTCCCCCAATTGTACAGTTGGTATCTGAACAAGGGCTTGGATAGACCAGGTCTCACTCTGGTTCAGTCTTTTTCTACTCATTTGGTTATATTTCTACTACTTTTCTAGACCTTTACGTCAGGCAGATACAAATCACAAGGACTCACATATCTATAGGTAAATGTTCTCAGAGAAAGAGAGAAACTGCCTGACACGGAGGCAGGCGGGGGGGGGGGGAGGGAAAGTGGAGGCATTATGATGGGAAATATATACTGGTGAAGGGATGGGTGTTGGAAAGTTATATAACTTAACTTAATCTAGATCAACCTTGTAACTGTATATCTCACTGATTCAATAAATAATGTTCTCACTAAGCCTATTAAGAGTGTGTGTGTGTCTATTTGTGGCAGTTCTTTAAAAATAGTTAAGACAGGGATCCAAAATTGAGAGTGAGCAGGTTTATTAGCATCACAGGGTCCCCTTTCCTCCAATCCTTCCAAGCATCCAGGTCTGGGGTCTTTGATCAGTTGGTAGGTTCAACCTGGAGGCCACTGGAGCTGTCGCCCTCCAAGTACGTGAATGTGCAGGTGATACACAGACTGTGCGCCCAATTTCCCATCGTTGATCACTGAAATGGAGCTTGAGTTTAGGGATGGGTCCAGATCATGGGAAGGTCACAGAACAAAGACTGTTTTGAGAAGCAGGTATAAGAATTTATAGGTCAGGGTTTCAAAAGCTGAAAATTACGTACCCACTCGATATCCATCTCCCAGCCCCTGACTCTTTGCTGTCTTCTTGGCCACAAGCAGAAGGTGTCCTAAAAGCTACAGTGAAAGGGCAGACAGACAAAGTGGTTTCACCGAACAGGGAGCCAAACATCTAGCAGGTCCCCAGTCAAACCTCGGCCCTGTTCTTCCTACCTGCTGGTCTTCATCTTCAGCCTGGCTTATCCTCGGAATGGGTTTCTTAGGAATGACCAGGAAGTGTACAGGAGCCTGAGGGGCCACGTCACGGAATACCATACACTGGGGCGGGCCAGAGGTGATCAGTTACTTCAACAGGCCGGATGTTAGCTGTGATATTCCTAAGGGGATTGGATGGGTCCTAAGGGCACCCCACCTGCTGGTCCTCATAGAGAATGTCAGCTGGAAGGCTTCGATCCAGGATACGGGAGAAGATGGTTGGGGCCGGTCCTCCACCAGCTGCCTGCTGGGCCTTTGCCACTTCATTCCCGTCAGTCACACCTGAGACTCCTCGGACCTGAATGTGGGGCAGATGTAGCCAAGAAGGGAGTTGGCTACACCTCTCCCATGTATTCAGGCAGGGCTGGCAGAGGCCAGGCCCTAATAGTACTTAACTTCACCCTTTTAAGAACCTATTTATTTGTGGTTCCCACATCAAGAAAAAGTTCATGTTTAAGGCATCAACAGCAGAGAAAGGACATGGGTTTTCTTGGCAGGGGCAAACAGGCTCTGTTAAGTCTCAAGCAGTGGGGTTGAGAAGATGGCACAGTGGGGGGCAGGTGCATACTTTGTATGCAAAAAACTGGTTTGATCCCAGGCACCACACTGTCCCCCAGTACTACCCTGAGCACCAAGCAGGAGCATTGCTTGGGTGTGGCCCCTAAACAAAACAGTTACACAGTACAGGATTCTGCAGTGCAGTTGATTACTGTGCCTATGTCAAGGAAATATGGTGCTGTTCAAAAGACAGACTGCAGAAAGGGCACTTGGACAGTTTTTATGTTACCTGAGATCAAATCCTTCTAATAAAGAGGGACTGGGAATGGTTTGCATCCTCTCTTAAGACTACCAGGAGCGCTTTTCACTTGTCCTCACCTTGATAATAGGTTCCCACTTTGTTTTCTGACCTATAAGCAGTACTTTCTGTTTCATTCCTGCTTTATGGCCGTTTGGCAGGAGGGCTCTGGTCGGTCACATCTGCTTTTTTTTGGGCAAATCATGGGGCCTGTGCTCAGGGCTTATTCCGGGCTCTGTGCTCAGGGATCATTCCTGGTGGGCTCAGGGAAACATATGTGATACCAGGGATCAAACTGGGTCATCTGCAAGCAAGGCAAACGTCCTACCTGCTGTACTATCTCTTCAGGTCCTTGCTGTTTTTATTTTTTGTTTTTTTGCTAGGAGGAAGGGGCTTTGGTCACACCCGGCAATGCTTAGGAGTTACTCCTCACTCTGCACTCAGAAATTACTCCCAACGGTGCTCAGAGGATCATATCGGATGCGGGAATAGAACAAGGGTTGCCGGGTTCAAGGCAAGCGCCCTACATGCTGTCCTATTTCTCCAGCTGGCCCCCTAATCTCTCAACTGTGCATTTAACTCCAGTGGCTTGAATCCGTGCAGGGAAGCTGTTCAGTGAGTGAACTCGGCTACCCGTGCATCGCAGGACGGACCAGGTGAGGGGCGCGCGGCGGTCGCACTAGGGTGGGGGGTGGGGGGAAATGGACAGGATGAATCTGAGCCTCGACGCCTTCTGGATCCTGGAGAACACGCGGGGTTAGCTCTGCTGCTCAGAAGGGCAAGGGCTGGCTGCGAGGAGGTAGGGTTCGCGCCCCGCAGGGAGCACTAAGGAGGCCGTCCGGGGCTAGCCTGGGCTTCGCGGAGGGCTTAGGAGAAGGCAGTAAGCGGGCGCGACTGAACCCGGTTTCTCCCTGAGTTGCCCGCGCCCCTGCAAGGATGCAGCTCGGCGTCGGGCAGGTTGTCTCCCAGACGGCCGCGAGGGCCTGTCCGACGTCAGTGCACAGCCCTGGAGCGCGCGCTCGGGGCCGGGCGTGCAGAGCCGGGATCTGGACCGGAAGACGCCAGGCCCCGAGGGAGGTCGGTGCCTGCGGGACCCCCTCCTTGTCCCCGCGGCCACTTCTCACCTGTGCCCCCCGCGGCCCCGCAGCCACCAGGGCCCGGCGCGCGGCGCGCAGCACCGGGGTCAGCACCGCGGCCGCCGCCATCTTCCTGTCAGCTGCGCGGAGCCCCGCCCCCATCCAGGGGCGGGGCCAGTAGCCAGCTTCGCCATCCCATTGGCTCGCTGACTGCCCGGCCGCGGGATGCTTGAGTAACCTCCTAGGTTGCGTCCCCAGCATGGGATTTGCACGTTATTGGGGCGTCCTTCCAGGCCGGCCTCTTATTGGTGGGCTAAGATAGAGGGGCGGGGCCCCGTCACCTGCCCCAAGAAGTCACTAAAATTGTGGATTCACCTCATTGGCCATCAGGATGGTGGGGCTCTGAGGAAATGGGCAACTATTGGGTACTTGGAACTTCCAGCTAGGCCGAGTCCAAGGTTCTAGGAGCCCCGGGAAACAGGAGAGCGCGTTGCATAAGAGAACAGTGAGGTTAAAGATGAACTGGGGCCGGCTCCGGTGCTTTTTAGTTGGGGGCCACACCTGGCGGTACTCAGGGCTCACTCCTGGCTGTGCTGTGGGACCGTATGCGGAACCTGGGATCCAACCGGGGTAGGCTACGTGCAAAGCAAGCACCTTACCCGTTGAACTACTTCTTCCTGACCACGGAGAGATTTTATAAATTCATGGGTAGATGAAAGATGAATTCATGGCCAGTATTTCCTATAAGATAGTTTCAGCTCCTTGAACATTTCAAAGAGCTTAACTTTAACTCATCTAAGGACAGTTCAGTTTTATGATGTTCTGAATACATTCTCACCAAGAGAAAACAATCTTTAATTTGTTTTCAGGGGATATTTTTCTTTCTTAGCCTTTTTTTTTTTTTGATGGGCGAGACTGGGAGTGTCCTCTCTTTGCCCAACTTATTACTAAGCAAAGAAGTATATAATCCAGGTTCCTTCCTATTCAGAATAGATGAGATATGGTTAGCTTGATGGTATTTTCAGCAGTTTACTTTTGAAGATAAGGGAATCGCACCATAAACAGGAAGGGTAATTCGAGGGGGCCAAAGCGATAGTGTAGCGGGTAGGTGGTGTCTGCCTTGCATGTGGAGGACCCAGGTTTGATTCCCTGACAGGAGTGATCCCTGAGTACAGAGCCAGGAGTAACCTCCGAGCACAGATGTGGTCCCCCTCTCTCTTCATTCACTCTGTTGGAATGGTAATTTTGACATATCAAAATACTAAACACAAAATACTTATACACAAGGTAAGTTTAGAGACATTTAGAGCTAAGGAAAAGAGCCAATACTGCATTAAAATTTATTTTAGCATATGGCTTTTCATAGGTACTTAATGATTATTTGTGAAATGGGTAACAATTCATGTTCCCTTTCATTTTCTTTTATAACATGTCTGTGGTAGGAGAGCACTGGGGAGCGCTGCCAAGTAATCTAGTTAATTTTATTGGCCTTTTAAAATATTGTCTGCCAAAGAGGTGGCGAGTCAGATAATTAATGGAAATAGCCAGGGAGAGGAGGGAACAATAACACTTAAAGGAGAACACAGGTCAGGCAATCCCTCTGGACCCCACTTTGCCCTGGACCCAACAGCAGTCTCTTTGCTTTAACGTTCTTGCCCTGCAGATTGAGCTTCTCTCTGACCCCTCACCTGTGCTCCAGCAAATGGCAGGAGAATAGCAGCGATTCATATCCACATGCATGTGACTGGAGAACTAAGGAAGCCAAAGGGACAAAGAGCTTCTGGGCTAAGGGCCTTGAGAGGCACTTGTAGAGCCTTTGTAACAGACCATGGAGCATCAGCCACTGACTAAGATGACAACTGGGGACTTAGACAGAACCAGCAAGAGACCAGTGTGGACCCTGAGGGATAGAATCAATGAAGACACCAGTGTAGACCAAGGATGCTTACATAGGAACCAGAAATGAGGCCGGGACAGAGAATGAACATCAGGGATCTGAATGTACCTTCTGAAAGCTGTTAAATAAATAATGGTTATGTCATAAACATCTAGAATTTTGCATGCTAATCTTTCATCCCAAGGAGCCGCCAATGAGGAACTAAACCAGTTTTCTGGTGACATTCTGTGTATTCTTCCTCTTTGACTTTGTAATGGGCTGCATAAGACTTCTTTGAGTGAATCCATCATAATAACTTTCTCCATTGTAAACTATAAGTTGAATTAATTTTTCTTTTGAATGTACATTGTGGAATTAATTGCATTAATTGCAATAACTAAGTAGTGAGGATTTTTTTTTACCTCTGGAGATAATACCCAAATCCCCTTAGCATAGTTAAATTAAGTCCTTTTTTCCCCTAATGGGTATTTGACCTGTGATTTATTCAAAGAATTCTAGCAGTCCAGATTGCATTTCTTACATTGGATGTAAAGACCAGCATTTCTCAACTGGCTATTCTAAGGGGGCCACAGGTGAAAAATCACATAAGTAGAGGCCCCGGACATGAGACTAGGGGTCCACAGGAAGGAAACAAGGACAGAAGGGACCATAGTCAGGAAAAGATTGTAGACCAACACTGGTATAGCTTCCCTAAAAGCAAGGAAATCTGGACTGACCTCTTCTGTGTGCCCTAGAGATGTGTTCTTTAACCATTCTACATCTGTAGACTGGTGCCAGTCCTGCACACCAGCCCATGGACCGACAGTTATAACCAAGGCTGTAGACCAGTGGCATTCAGCTTTCTACCCCTGCCAGCCTTGGTAAATGAAGACCACTGGCCTGGAGGCTACAGTTCTCTGTAGAACATCTGGGAGAGCAAAAGTTTCTAGAGCTGTTCTAAATTATGAGAATTAAGCAGTGCTTAAATGGGGCTGTGATAGTGCAGAGATAGTGCAGCAAGTGGGGCACTTGTCTTGCATGCAGTCAACCTGAGTGTGATCCCTGGTAACCCCTATTGTCTTTTGAACTCTCTGAATGATCCCTGAGTGCAGATCCAGGAGTAAGTCCTGAGCACAGCGGTGTATAGCTTGAAAACAAAACCAAACAGGGGCTGGAGAGAGGCAGTGTAGGGCACTGACCTTGCACAAGGCTGACTGTGGTTCGACCCCTGGCATCCCATATGGTTCCTTGAGCACCTCCAGGAGTAATTCCTGAGTACAGAACCAGGAGTAACCTCTGAGCATCATAGGGTGTAGCCAAAACAAACCCAAAACAAACCAGAATACAACAGAGGGGCTGGAGCAATGGTACAGCAGGTAGGAATTTGCCCGTGGCCAATTCCAGTTCAATTCCTGGCACCCCATATGGTTGGTCTCCTAAGCCCACCAAGAGTGATCCCTGAGCACAGAGCCAGGAGTGAGACCTGAGCCCCTCTGGGTGTGGCTCCAAAGCCAGCAATCAAAAGCAAAGTGACCTTTAGATAAGTAACCTAGGTAGATATTTTTTAGAGGAAGGACTAAGCCCAAGGGATATCTAAGTATAAAATTCTTGAAACTGGTTATTTCTGGGTCACGGAACCCATTGTCAGGATCACCTATTCCCCCCTTTAGGGTCATCTGTGGGGCTGTAGAGAGAGTACAAAGGTTAAGGTGCTTGCCTAGCAGGCAGCTGTGGCTGCAACCCCAGTTTGATCTGATTCCCAGAAGCACATATGGTGCCTGAGCTCTGCCAGGTGGGGCCCCCAAACAAAAAGAATTCAACTGTGGACTTCTTAGTTTCTCCCTCACGTTCAGTGACTTCCCTGGTCACTGACTTCCCTCCCCTGCCCTCTCTCCCCTCCAGCACTTGTGATTACCTGCAGCACCTCTGACCTGAGAGCTGCAGCTTTCTGCAGGGCCTGACTACCCTGCTGTACTTGATCGCTGCCGCTGAGCCTGCTAGGGAACCTCACTGATTTCTGTTCCTCTGCTCCTTTTCTTTTCTCATTCAGTCAATTTATTTCCAAGCTTCATTTTCTTTCTTTTTGTTTTGTTTTGTTTTGCTTTTTGGGTCACACCCGGCAATGCACAGGGGTTACTCCTGGCTCTGCACACTAATATAAATGTTTTGCTACTTTACCTCTCTCAGATCCTCTTTCTAACCATATCGATACCCTCAACTCCTGATGTTTTTTTCCCCTCTAGCCCCGCCACATTCACCTTCCAAATCCCGTACCTCTTTCCTCTTGATTGTATCCCCTTTCTTACCTCTCTCCTTCCCAGTCAGTCACCGATTTGTGCATGACAAGACATCGACTTTGTTCCTTGTTTGCTGGGAAGGAGAAGCCATCAGATGCATCCTACTAGAAGGTCATGCTTCCTTCAGTCAGTCTTCTCCTTTTCCCCTTCCTCTTGGTCTTGGTAGGAGGTTTTTTTGTTCTGAGAGAATCCCTATATCTCTGGGATCTTGTCTCACCCGACGTTTTTCTCTTCTCTTCTCCGGGTTATTTCCTCTACTGCCTGCCTGCTTCTTCCTATAGAATGCTTCTTTGGGGTGGAGAAATAGTACAGGAGTGAAGGGGCTTACTTTGCGGTAGTCCCCGACACTGAGTATGCCACCCTGCCCCCAGCACATTCAGGGAGAGCAGTCAGAAGCAGTCTAGACATGGCACCGCTGGGTGTGACCCCCAAACTTAAATGAAAAACCAACCAAACAAAATTCTTCCTTGACTCCACTCCCTCCTTTGGGTATTGCCTGGCTCTTCACTGCTTTTGCTATCTATGATCCTTAGATTCCTTCAAACTCACTCTGATTTCTGCCTCTACGGCACCACTGGAATGGCACACTCCAGTCCCCAGAGACCTTCTAATGGGAATATTCAGTCTCTTCGCTCTCAGCTGCACCTCACATCCTTGCTCCCTCTACCCTTCTAGATGCTCCCTGCCTTGCTTCCTTGGAGCTACTTTCTCTTTCCGATGCCAGAACCAGCACTGAAGGTGGTGCGTGTGGTGGAAGCAGAGGCCTGAATCCAGCTATGTGGCACACTTGCTTGCTCTCTTGCTCCCGATTGGTGCCAACTTTCTCCCTTGCTCCCAACTGGTGCCAACTCGAAAGTGCATGGGTGTCTATCCCTGGTCCGGGCCTTATCTGCCCCATGCAGAAACAAGTCAGATTCTAGCATCTTCTCCTTTATTTTTTAAGTTTTTTTATTTTTAATTTTTTTTTGCTTTTTGGGTCACACCCAGCAATGCACAGGGGTCACTCCTGGCTCATGCACTCAGGAATCACCCCTGGCGGTGCTCAGGGGACCATATGGGATGCTGGGGATCGAATCTGGGTCGGCCGCGTGCAAGGCAAATGCCCTACCCGCTGTCCTATCACTCCAGCCCTTCTCCTTTATTTTTTACACTGGGCCAGGCTCACAATGGCCAGAGCAAGGAGTTAACAAGGCAGGGGAAGCATCCAGGATGGGAGCTGGGGTGGCCGGAGTGCTTCCCAGGGCCAGGAGCACCCAGAGAGAGACACACACAGACACACAGACAGACAGACAGACAGACAGAGAGACAGACAGACAGACAGACGGAGACAGAGACAGAGAGGTGCAGTCTGCTGGGGGCGAGGTCACAGTGGGAGCAGGAATGGGCGCAGGGGAGAAGGGTGAGGTAGTCCTGGGCAGGGCAGTTGAAGGTAGGGGTGCTTTCACGCCTGGCCTTCTGACTACAGAGCCAGGAATGACACCCTTATTTCTCACCATGAGGCCTCCCTCCTCGTCGCCGGGTATCCTCAGTCTCAAAAAATGTTCCATGTTCCTCCCAGCGTCGGTCACAGGCCGCACAGAGGAAATTAGATTCAAAGCAAACACAGCAACAGCCTGGGGCAGAGGGGCAGCCAAGAAAAGTGGAGGGAATTGGGGCTTCTTCATGGACTATTTGTTATCTCTTCCTTAATGACCACAGTCCCTCAGATCTGTGCCCAATCTACTGACCTCTGATTCCCTAACCACTGCCCTTCCCTGGACTCCCCTTGCCCAGAAGGTACCTTTGACTCTGCAGGGATGTCCACCAGTGGCCAAATGCTCTTCATGACTGTGTTTGCAGCGACATAGGGCTCTCCAGGCCTTGGGGTCAAAGAAGGCTCGTCTCCTGAGCCAGAACTCACCTACTTCTTCTGGGCGTGAGGGGATGAAGCAGAACATGAGGCAGCGACACTGGCTAACACTGCAGGGCACAGATATATCTACAGGGATGGGGGGAGGAGATAGGATCAGCCAGCAATCTCAGGCCAACCCCACTGCAATGCCCCCTCCGTCCCCCCTTCCACAACACACACACACACACACACACACACACACACACTGATCATGACATACAGCAGTGTTGTTATCCTTACTCATCAGTAAGGACTGAGTAGTCTTCCTTACCTGATAGGATCTTATGCTCTTTCAATAAATGACCACAAAAGCACTTGGATTCATCCCCAATTTGAAAACAGTCCCAGAGGTAATGGGGGCAGCGCCAGCCAATGTAGAGACCTAGGTGCAGAGGGATTGCATGATTGGGAGAAGAATCTGATTTCATTCACAGAAACCTGGTTTTGTGGCCAGGTGGGGTGGGACAGATGAGGGAGAAGCAGAGAGCCCTGTGCACTCAAATGTTCCCTTCTTCCTTGGAGTTGACAGTGCCTCTGACTTCCATCTGAGATTCCTGTGTGCCACCCAAGCCATGCAATCTTCAGCTGTAGGACTCCTTCCCATAGAAAGGTTCTGAGTCATCTTCATAAAAAATTCCAGGGCTGGAGCGATAGCACAGCGGGTACGGTATTTGCCTTGCATGCAGCCAACCCAGGTTTGAATCCCAGCATCCCATATGGTCCCCTGAACACCGCCAGGAGTAATTCCTGAGTGCAGAGCCAGGAGTAACCCCTGTGCATTGCCGGGTGTGACCCAAAAAGAAAAAAAATTCCACCCCCCCAAAATAATAGGGGAGAGACAGTACAGGGGCAAGGCACTTGCCTTGCACACACCCTACCAGGGTTCAACCCCCCAGCACTACAGAGGGTCCCCTGAGTCCTACCAAGACTAATCCTTTAGCACAGAGCCAGGAGTAAGATCTGAGCACAGTGGGGTGTGGTCCCAAATAAATAAGCAAAAAGAAGTGGTTTTTCTCTTCTGTTTAGGGGCCCCTCCTCCTGCCTTTCACAGCATACGGCACTGCTTTGATCACAGTACAGTGTATTATAATTGTTCACCCTCCTGCTCACGTCAAAGTTCCTCCAAGGAAGAGTCTGACTTTTTTTTTTGCTTTTTGGGTCACACCCGGCGGTGCACAGGGGTTACTCCTAGTTCTGCACTCAGGAATTACTCCAGGCGGTGCTCAGGGGACCATATGGGATGCTGATCGAACCCGGGTTGGCCGCGTGCAAGGCAAATGCTCTACCTGCTGTGCTATCGCTCCAGCCCCAAGAGTCTGACATTTTTGTTTTGGGCCTTGGAAGAGTCTATCGCAGACCTTAGAAGAGTCTGACTTTTCATCCATATGTTTGTCTTAGCACAAAATAGACGTTCAAAAAACACAAATTACTTGACTGATTGAATGTCCTTTCCTATCCCTTTCCCTTTCTATTTATTTCTCCCATACTTCCCTCCCCTCTCCTTCCCTCCTCTTTTCTCCTTTCTCTTCTCCCCTCTGCTCCTCTCTCCTCTCCTTTATTTATCCCTTTCCCTCTCCCTTCCCCCTTTCCTGACAGAATGGTTCAGTACTCCAGGTAGCACTGTAGCGCTGTTTCCCATTGTTCATCCATTTGCTCAAGCGGGCACCAGTAATGTCTCCATTGTGAGACTTGTTGTTACTGTTTTTGGCATATCAAATGCACCACGGGTAGCTTGCCAGGCTCTGCTGTGCAGGCGGGATACTCTTGGTAGCTTGCCGGGCTCTTTGAGAGGGACGGAGGAATCGAACCTGGGTCGGCCGTGTGCAAGGCAAACACCCTACATGCTGTGCTATCGCTCCGGTACTCCAGGTATAACCCTGGAATTCCGTAAGGATGATGAGAAATTATGTCCTCTGATCTTTGATGCCCCAAGGGTCACATTTCCTACTTTTGTGTCAAATTGTCCTACTAGGTTTTCTTACTTACCCATAATCTCTCAGCATTTTAAGTCTTTTCAGATGTAACTTCTGTTTTTTGCTGTTTCTTTATGGAAACTGGCAGCCTGAAACAGCCAGTGTTTCCATTACCCCAGGGAGGCTTGGTGGTAAAGGCAGGGCCCAAGGCAGTGTCACAAAGGGTGTGGGTAACTCTAGGATTCCACTAGAGGAACTCAGAACTCCGAGGTAGCTGATACACTGCAAGTGCAGGCTGAGGGACAGAGGTGATCACCGCCTGGCCTGAGGGTCTGGGAAAATCAAGTCCAAGTTCTTATGTGGGTCAAGTTCAGGTGAAGCGTTTGAACAGGGAGACTGACCGCCCCAGCTCAGGCCCCACTTAAGTTGCTAGTGTATTCCATACCAGGGACCTCAACTACTGACCTGAATCTGGTTATGAGTGGACAAGGATTGGTATAGGGAGGAGATAAGATCTCAGATGGTATTTTTTGGGGGGTGGTGGGGCTTTAGGGTCACACCTGGTATAAACTTAGTCTTACTCCTGGTTTTGTGCTCACGAATCATTCCTGGCAGGGCTGGGGGGACTGTATGCAGTGTTGGGGACTGAACTGGGGCCAGCTGCTTGCAAGGCAAGTGCCTTAGACAGGTGCTCTCTCTTCAGCCTTCAGATGCCCTTTTGTCTTTATTTCTGACTTCTGTCACATCATCCCACTTGCATGGAATCATCTCTGTAATCGAATTCTTTCCCTGTAACATACTGTTGTCTTTACATGAGCGTAGTTCCAGCCCAGGCTTCTCTCCTGAATTTCTTTTTTTTGGCTTTTTGGGTCACACTCAAAATGCTCAGGGGTTACTCCTGTCTGTGCACTCAGGAATTACTCCTGGCAGTACTCAAGGGAAACCATACGGAATGCCGGGGATTGAACCCAAGGTTGGCTGCATGCAATGCAAATGCCCTACCTGCTATATGGCTCCGTCCCCTCTCCTGAGTTTCAGACCCCAAGAGTCAGCTGTTTACAAGATGCTTTCAGCAGCATGTTCCCCAGGACAGTCAAATGTGCAACACTTACTCATTCCTCCCAAATGGCCCTTATCTTTCATCCAGCACACACTTATTAAGCATATTCTGTTTGAATCATTCCAGTTAATGACACCACCATCCAGCCTGTCATGCTGACATCTTGGAAGTTTTTGTTTTCAGGCCACACCAAGCATTACGATTTGCTTCATGCTGTATATTCAGAGACCACTCCTGACAGACTCTGGGGACCATATGAAGTACCAGCCACATGCAAGGCAAATGTCCTACATGCTGCACTATTGCTCTGGTCCCCTGGATGTCATTTCACGTGTGTACCTATTCAGGGATCCAGTGGATAGTTGTACCTTCTTATGTTTTTCCCTTTCTTTCCTAAGATTCACCTGTTTCTTCTTTGGGGGGTGGGTTTGGGGACATATCCAGCAGTGTTCAGGGGCTAGTCCTGGCTCTATGCTCAGGAATGTTCTCTGGCAGTGTTGGAGGGTCCATATGTAGTGCTGGGGAGTTGAACCAGGATGTGTGGGGTGCAAGGCAAGTATCTTACCCTTGTACCATCTCTTCAGCTCTTCATCCACCTACTTCTTCCCTGGGTTATTCCTGATGCCTGACAATATAGTCTGACTTCAGTCTTCTTTTTTCTCTAGTCTATCTCCCACTTGGAAGTTCATCACTCCAACCCAAATAAACAACAAAACAAAGAACAAACAAACAAAAAAAGAAAAGCCACTCCACATTTGAATTGAGACAAAGAAACAAATGAAATCACTAAAGCTTTCTTGATTAAGGATGGGCCCTTCATGGGAATGATGAGTGTAAATTCCATGGAAGGAGAAGGAATAGAATGACCTGAATGTCAATTTATCTCAGGCCCACCTGTGGTTTTGCTATAACCCTCTTCTCATCATAATGGGAGATAAAGAAGGGAAGATCAAGAAATATGCCTTGATACCTACTGAATTCTACCTAGAAGCTCCAGAATCTTCCCAGCAGGTCAAGTGGCCCTCTTAATCTCTTCAGATATTCAGTAATATGGGCACATAGGATCACACACATAATGTCTGTGTTTAAATGATTCCTCTGCCCTCCCTGCATATCCAAACAACATGCAATGAACAAAATTGATGAGAGAATTAATTCTGGGTTGAAACTTGAACCTTGAAAATAACAGGGCAACAACAAGTAAATTGCTGATGAGATTTAAAACTTCTGGGTGCTCAGGTAATTTGGGGGGAAGATTGGCTCTTCAAACAGTGCCCATAGAGCCTGTGGGCTACTCCTTGATGGTCCTCAGTCTGGATGTACAATACTGCTCTGGCCCAGTGGTGCTGAAGGCCACTAGGGCTACACCCAGTGGGGCTGGGAGCTAGAGGGCATTGATTCTTGGGTGCCTTTTACATGCCACTGCATCCACTGCAGCCCTTTGAGCTATCTCCCTGGACCATGTGATAGCGCCTTTCATGGTGTTCCACCAAGGTTCTGAGGCCTTTTGTAAGGTCAGAGTATCTTATGGCAATTATTCAGGGTCCTGGGTCATCACTGCCTTATGGTCTGTTAAGTGCTGGCTATTTGAGCCCTAGATCTGGGGCTGGCCTCAGGGCTGGGAAGGTGGAGGGGGTTGCAAGGCAAGACCTCTTATTTTAATTTTTTGGGTAATGGGTCTCACACATGCAGGACAAGTGTTCTAACCCCTGCCTTGTCTCTTTTGTGTGTGTGTATGTGGTTTTGGGCCATACCCAGCTGTGCTCAGGGTTTTACTTCTGGCTCTGTGCTCAGGGATCACTCTGAGGGATTTTGAGAACCTGGATGGTGCTGGGGATCAAACCCTGGTTGGCCTTACCCACTGACTATCTTTCTAGGGATAATCTTATTGCTTCTGCTTTTAGCAATTTCAATTTAACCACCTGTCCCTGCCCAAACTCTGTGATATTTCCATTTTTGAAGGGTGTGTGTGTCTATCTGCACACAATTCACCTTGATCCTATCACCCCTTCCAGATTCCAGTGGGTGGCACTGCCATTTTCATAGGGTTATCCAGTCAGTTATCCAACCTGGAAGGTTTTTATGTCCTTAAAATATTGGATGAACTTGGGCCAGTCCCAGGTCTCTGAAACGCTGCTTGAGCTCACCTGACTGGATGGCATTCAGGGATGTGTTCTCAGCCCAGTGAAAAAGATGTTTCTCCTGAGCATAAAACTTCTGTCTGTGCAGTGCCTTAGTCATGTCAACCGTTTCTGCCTGCTTAGCAGGACTTTCTGGGAAACCTGAGGAGGGAGGGGATCAGTAACAAAGGGGGATTGAGAAGATCCTAAAATCTCAAGGAGGTCAGAGTAGCTCCATCCAATTTGGAGCTGAAGGAAAGGAAATGAGTGACAATTGCCAGATGGTTTCACTCACCTATGGAATATAAATTGCTAAAGCAAACAAATTGGCTAAAACAACCAATCCAACTCCTAGACTTGGTGAAAACTCAGTTGGGTACCAGAAGGGAAGGGGCAAGGGGGAGAATTTGAGTGGGTAGGTGGTGACTCTCTTCTGGTGACATGGTATACACAGAACAATCTGGCAAGTTCTCTGAAATTCCATGATCTTGTCACCCAAAGGTAAATCAGTATCAACAACAGAAATGTGACTGTCCTCCCTCTTTGGGGGGCATGTCAAGGGACAGTGGTGAGAATGGCGGGGAAGGGTAGGAACAATTATAGCCAACACCTTTTTTCTCCTGCTTCTTGCCCAACTGGGGTTCAGGCTGAGCTGGCTGGGAGGTAGACGCCCTCTCCTCATGCTTTGTTTTTGCTTCCTTCTGCTTTGCAGGTTTCTGCAGGAGGTCCTGGTCAGAAAGTCCTGAAAAAGGAAAGGTTTTTGAAAAATTTCAGATTCAGAGCTCTGGCCAGGGCCTTTGTCCATCATGAGATCTCACCGGAAGTCTGGGTAAGCTCTTGTGAAGCATCAAAAGGACGCACAGAGACAAGTTCTGGATCGACTTGAAAATCCAAGTGTTTTTCCTTAGTAGAGTGTGAAGGAAGTAAAGAGGTCTGGAAGATTGAAGGCTCCTGTGCAGGGTTCTCATTTATGACAGACTCGTCATCGGAGTGAGAAACATACTGTACGTTCTCATATTCAGTGGGAAGAAACTCTGAGGGGGAAGACAAGGGGCTTTCAAGGACCTGGTCCTTGGGAGATTCCTGGGTTGAGATGGGCTTCATGGAATGTTCAGAGGAATGCGTTTCTAAATGTATCTCAGAGGTTGGAGAAGAGATTTTAGGTATTTCTAAACTGACTAGATCCATGAAGAACTCAGAGATCAGGATTTCTGTTGGGTAATCAGAGATGGAAGGCTCCAAGATCAGTTGAGAGTTAATAGGCTCTACTGAGTTCTGAGCAGAGGGCACCAGTGAAGAGCTCTGCTGCTCGGCATCCATGTTGGCATCAGGTTCCATGTCTTTGTCGGTTTCAATCTAGATGTAGAAGAAGGGTGCACATGTTATTGGATTGGAATTGGTGGGTCTGCAAGTCAAGGAGGAACTCCAAGGTTTCTAGGTGGTGGGGAGTTATGGAATTAGAAGAAGATTCTCACTGCTTCCTAAAATTTCACATGCAGGAAAGCAAAATGAGCTTCTGAGTTAGGAGCTGGGAACTTAATTGTTAATTCTGTGCCCAGATCACAGGTAGGAGGCTGTGGTGGGTTGTGAGGGAGCTGGAATTGAATGCCTGAAGTAGTCTGCACCTCTGAGGAGATGGGACCAGATGGCCAGATTGCAGAAGGGAGATTGAGGCAACAAGGTGCTAGTCCAAGAGCTAGGAATAGTCTAGGACCCTGGGGGTTAGACTCTGAACCCCTAGAGATTGCGGACACCAGTCAAAGTGAGGGTTCCTGTTCTTTATTTCCCTCTTTCTTTCTCTCCTCCCCTCCCCTCCCCTCCCCTCCCTTCCCTCCCTCCCTTCCTTCCTTCCTTCCTTCCTCCCTCCCTCACTTCCTCTTCCTTCCTTCCTTCCTTCCTTCCTTCCTTCCTTCCTTCCTTCCTTCCTTCCTTCCTTTCTTTCTTTCTTTCTTTCTTTCTTTCTTTCTTTCTTTCTTTCTTTCTTTCTTTCTTTCTTTCTTTCTTTCTTTCTCTCTCTCCCTCCCTCTCTCCTTCCTTCCTTCCTTCCTTCCTTCCTTCCTTCCTTCCTTCCTTCCTTCCTTCCTTCCTTCCTTCTTTCTCTTTCTTTCTTTCTTTCTTTCTTTCTTTCTTTCTTTCTTTCTTTCTTTCTTTCTTTCTTTCTTTCTTTCTTTCTTTCTTTCTTTCTTTCTTTCTTTCTTTCTTTTTCTCTCTCTCCCTCTCTCCTTCCTTCCTTCCTTCCTTCCTTCCTTCCTTCCTTCCTTCCTTCCTTCCTTCCTTCCTTCCTTCCTTCCTTCCTTCCTTCCTTCCTTCCTTCCTTCCTTCCTTCCTGTGCTCAGCTTACTTTTGGTTCTGAATTCAAGGATCACTCCTGACAGTGCTCACGGGACCTTATGTGGTTCTGGGTATTGAACCTAAGTCGGGCACATGCAAGGTAAGTGCTCTACCACTGTACTACCTTTTGGTCCAGAGGGTTTATTTTCAGGAGCTCAAGAGGACATCATAATGCCATGATACATTAGGCAGGGCTCTGCCCATAGTCATTTTGTCTGGAACCAACATAGCCTCCCTTGATGATGTCTGTTTATGTTGTTCCGGGCTGCAACCACTTCCTGCTGTAAACCGATCCTATTTCAAGTCCAGTTATCTTTAGATGTCCAGATGTCATACTCATATTCTATGGCCTATTGAACATTGACAAATGGTGGTATCACAGGCATCATAACTGAACTTTGGAATTATCTTAGTCTTTTCCTTTTCCCTCAGCCATCATCTTCAAGAAGGCACCAAGGACTATATTTTATTTATTTATATTTGTTTTTCTTTTGGGTATACCCGTGGTGCTCAGATGTTACTCTTGGCTCTGTGATCAGGGAATAATTCCTGGAGGGGAATTGGGGGACTGCATGTGGTCCCAGGAATCAAACCCAGATTGGCTGCTATACTATAGCTCTTATTGTCTAGCTAATTGTCTAAATAGTCCTGAAACCCATTCTCACCTCTCACTTTTCTGAAATTTTTTTTTTTTTGTATTGAGCCACACTTGCTGGTACTCAGGACTTACTCCTGTCTCTGCTCAGGGATCATTTCTGGAGGCACTGAGGAATCATATGTGTTGCCAGGACTTGATCCCAGGTAGTTGTGTGCAAGGCAAGAGCCTGACTCATGTTACTATTTCTCTGAACCCTTCTTTGCAGTTTTGCTCAGTTCACATCACTTTCTGCTTGTTTTCTGTAATTACTTTGCCCTTCATATTGACTCCCTTATTCTCTCATGAGTTACAGAAACGAGATTTTTTACAAGGAGCCTAATACTTTTCACTCAGACACTGTGCTAATAACAGAACTCAGCAGTCTGAGAAGGAGACATATGAAGCAAAAGACAATACAAATGAGTTGGCGTTAATGTTAGGGGTAAGCCCAGGATGCTTTGGGAAGTGAGATGTGCTTAATTTATATTGGAAGGATGTCCCAAAGAGGTCAGACCTTCTTGATGACCCAACTGAGATCTTTCTAAAAATGCAAGCCCAACAAGGGCAGTCTTGGACTGAAAAACATCCAGTGACTCAGCCTAAGGATTGAGTCCAGCTTTCTTGGCCCTGACATTTCAGACAGTCATCATTTGCAAACTGCCTAAGTATTTCAGCCTTAACTTTCCCTGCTAAGTCTCTGTTTCCTAAACATTCGGGAGTTTTTCATAGGGGAGGCTGGGGACAGGAAGCAGGGGAAGCAAGTGCATGATGCGGGAGGAAACTGATCAGACCCATTTTCAGAGGCAAAAGGATGGAAAATTAGGGGATGGGGGAGGGAATGGAAGAAGGGTGAGCTCCCCGGTGGATTATGAGAGTAAGGATGAAATGCAGAATGGGAAGGGGTTGGACAGAGGGCTGGGAGAAGGCTTAGAAGAGGACTGGGCGCGGGTTCGGAGGAGGAGCTGTTGGGAAGCGACCTACCTCTGGGCTTTGACTTTGCTGTTATAGGTCTTTAGGTGAGGAGGGCAAGTGTTAGCTGACTTGGGGGTGAGGCTGGGAGTGGGGAGTCAATGTGTCTCTACTTGGGAACCCCTGCAGAGACTGGCAAAGGCGTTGGAGCCAGATCTCTGGATGGTCGGGAGTGGGGGGTGGGGGGGGGAGGAGGGGAGGGCCGGAGGAGGAGGGTGGAGGAAGGGGTTTGACTGAAGACTCTGGAACCCCAGCTCGCAGAGGTGGGCTTCGTCACCGGGGCAACCGGAACGCCCAGCAGTTTCCGTGGCAACAGGAGTCGGGTCACCTCTCGGTGGGTGAGGCAGCTCTTGTGGAGACCGCATTGGACCTGGAGCAGGGCGGGGGGACAACCTAGAAGGTTTGTGCGGGATCTGGGAGATGGGCTAGAGTCTGAGGCCAAATGTGAAGACGTCTGTAGGTGTTTGGGTGTGCGGGGGTCGCCGTAGGGTTCTTGGGAGCTGCCCCTGGGGACAGTTAACGGAGGACGTGAGCATCTGAGCTGGGCACTTTGGGGGCTGTGTTTGGGGTTAAAGGCGTTGGGTGGAGTCTGTCCTCGGCCCAGCAGGACCCATGGAAAGACCAATAGAGTTGGGAGAGGGGCGGGCTTTCCTGGGAAAGACCAATAGAGTTGGGAGGGGGCGGAGCGTCGCCCGACGTCAATGCGAGGCCGCCGCCGCGGGGCCTGCTTAACGCCGGTCCAGCGCAGCCCGGAGTCGCCCAGGCCTGAACTCCTATCCTGGTCCCCGGCCCGGCTCCAGCCAGCCCGACCCCGGCACCGGACCCGCGAGGACAACGGAGGCCACCCCTGGGGGTGGGGAGCGGAGCCGCGGGTCAGCTCTGCGAGCGCCCCGTGCTGGCCCGGTCCGGCCCCGCCCCCGCCCCGGGCCATGGCCCAGCCCTTGTCCCGGCCCCTCGTCCTATCCCGATCCGGACCTTGGCCCCCGGCCCCGCCCTCGTCCCGCGTCCCAGATTGGTCCCCGTCCCGGCCTGGGTCCCAGCGAATGCCCAGATCCGGGTCGCAGCCTAGCTCCCCCGTCCAGTTCCAGTCCCTTGATTGGCCCCCATCCCCACCCCGGCCCTTGTGCCACCTCCTGTCACAAGTCCCGGCCCAACCCCTGAGACAGCTTCAGCTCCCGTGTCTGTTTCAGCCCAGGGCCCGACTCCTGCCCTTGCTCCACTCCTCATCGCAACCCCTCCTTTCGCCCCATGCCCTGCCCTTGTATCAGCCTCACTACCCTGCCCAGCCCGACCCGTTAGCTCAGGCTTTGCCCTCATCTCTGTGTTTGCCCACGTCTCTCCCACTACCCCGCACTGTCTCTCATACCCTGCCCCTCTCCCAGCCTCGACTCAGGTCTGGGCTCCAGCTGCCGCCAGCCCTATTGCTGCTGTTGCTGTTCTCTGTGCTTGGCCCCGGGGCTGGTGAGTGCAGAAGCAGGCAAGGTTGAGGCAGGGGTGGGCATGTGGACGGGAGGGGCGGGTTGGAGGAACCCAGAGAGCTGTGGGACCCCGCGGCCAGATGAATGGGGGGAGAAGGGAGCAAAGGGAGGAGAAAGGTTTTACATAATGGAGAAGAATTGGGAGGGTCAAGTGAGTATTATTGCAGCGTGAGGCTTGGAGGTGGCTGGTCACTAGGCCCTAGGATGGTCCTTTCCTGGGGATCTGATCCTGATTCAACTTTTTTCCAAGAAGTCTCGAGGACTTTGCTCCTGTTCTTGAAGCTTGATGGGAGAGACAGACTCCCCAGTCAGTGAGTTTCTAGGCCAGTGAGAGAAGATCTAGTCTGAACCATTAAGAATTGCTTCTGGAAAGTGACGTGCAGCAAACAGGGGTTAGTCGCCATTATGAGTTGTCGTCTGGTTGCAGTGAGTCTGGCTTCCAATAGGCTTGATTTGCTTAGGATGAATTTTGGATACTTTTACATGTGTTGTTTTTGGTTTTGGGGTCACATCTGGAAGTGTTCAGAGCTTTACTCTCCTGGATCTGTGCTCAGGGGACCGTATATGGTGTCGGGGATTGGACACTGGACCAAGTGCAAGGCAAGCACCTTACCCGCTGTACTCTCTCTCCAGCCTCTATTCCAGATACTTTTAGAGCAGAGTTGAAAAATTCAGTGGCTATTTTTACCAATCAGAAAACTGAGGTTCAGTTAGGAAGCAGTTTACCCGCCGGCACACAGCTCGACATGGCAGAGCTGGGGAAACAAGGTTCCTGATTTCCATCTCATACCAGTGCTTCTTTTTTCCCCCTTTCCTTTTTCTTTGTCCTTTTCGCTGCAATAGCTGATAGGAGGACTGACCCAAGTTGAGACTAGCCTCTTCTCTCCCCTGTCTCCCCACTAGGGGGCTTCATCCACACACTGTTCCTCAGTTGTCAACTTCTCTGCCTCCTGCCACCGTCCAGGGTTGAAGTGATGAAGTGATAAGAGCGGGGAGAGGGTCCACTTGATGGGTAGAGGGAGACGTGCAATCCAGATGGCCTCATGTGCAGGCGATGAAGACATGACTCTGGTTTCCCGGCCAGCGGTGTCTAGCACAGGGCCAGGATGTGCCTGAGGGAGCCTTTGGCAAGAGCAACTCAGAGAGCAGCTGTGATGGGGGCTGGGTTCCAGGGAGCTCAGGGCTCTGAGATCAGCGCAGCCCAAAGCTCTGTGGAGATGGCCAGTCTGTATGCCTGTGCTCACCGGTGTCTGTGGACTTGTGTGTGTGTGTGTGTGTGTCCCTGTCCGAGAGCTCTGTGGCAACACAGGCCTGTACGGTGTGTGGACATGTTGTGTGTTCTTTGGGGGACATGGGAGCCTGTGTGTCCTCTGAGTGCTTGTGTCAAAGGGGAGGACCTGTGCTGCGACCCATGTGTATTTCTCGTCAGCTCTCTCTGCTTCTCTCCACGCAGATCCTAGAAGTATCTCTTCCCAAGTAGCTAGTTCCGGGGCTGGAGCTGTAGTACATGGGTAGGGTGGGTAGGGTGCTTGCCTTGCAACTTGTCCCTTCCCACTTCTGGGAGGCTTACCACTTCCGGTGAATTGCAGGGTTCTTTATGCTGGTCTTCTCATTGTTTCAACTCCCAGGGTCATTCATGCCTTTTCATCCTCCGTTCTGACTGTTTGGGGCTAACATCTCTTCCAATAACAGTGTCATCAACCCATCCATTACCCTGCCCTGGCACCAGGTTTGCAGGGTTCTATCCCTGGCACCATAAATGGTCCCCCAGGCCCCTCAAGAAGTGATTTCCTGAGGTGCTGGAGTGATAGCACAGTAGGTAGGGTGTTTGCCTTGTGTGTGGCCGACCTGGGTTCGATTCCCAGCATCCTATATGGTCCCCCGAGCACCACCAGGTGTAATTCCTGAGTGCATGAGCCAGGAGTAACCCCAGTGCATCACCGGGTATGACCCAAAAAGCAAAAAAAAAAAAAAAGTGATTTTCTGAGCACAGAGCCAGGGCCAGGAGTAAGCCCTGAGCACTGCCAGGTGTGGTCCAGAAGCAAACAGCAACAACCAAGTAGCTCGTTCCTTGCTTGACACCCTGGACACCCTGCCAGGTGCTTCCCATGACATGTATATATTATTTGTGTGTAATATATAATCAGCCGGACCCAGCCAGACTTCACGAAGGCAGGAGCCAAGGAGGGACTGGGTGATGGTGCTGTTTACAGAGGTGGCCGCAGGTCTGCGCTTCAGAGTTGGTGTGGCAGAGCCCGATTCCTATCTTCCCTGTGCCTTGTTCATAAGCCCATGGAACAGCTCTGGGCCAGGAAAGGGGAGGAGGGTGGGGCCCGTCCCAGATCTGCAGGAAGCTGAGAGATGTGCGTTAAGACTTGGTTGGCCTGAAGCAGTTTTGGGGGAGCGTTGTGATGGGGTCGGGTAAGGACACTCAATTGGGTCATCTGCCGGCAAGGCCACCCATGTGCTGCCAGTTGGTGGGTAACTATGGCCGGGCTTGCAGGTCTGCGCCATGACCTAGTAGCGGAGCTGGCTTCCACCCCGGGACAGTCTGTCAGTGTCACAACGTCATCGTCATGGTCTCATTATGTGTGTAATGCTGTTTTTAGTCTTACTGCCAGACAGAAGGTGCCCCCTGGGGTCACCTGGGCCCACTGCACTTACATAGCCCTGGGCCTGCCTGGCTGTGCCAGGAAATAAAAGGTCTTTTGTTCTACTTAATGTGGGATGTATGTGTGTGTGTGTGTGTGTGTGTGTGTGTGTGTGTGTTCCAGATGGTGGTAAAGAATCGCTATAGCTTCACCTGGATTTATTGGAGCATCTAGAACAATCGCGTCTGAGCATGGGTAGGGTCTGACTTTCTGAGGGACATGGCTCTGGATGGCCCTGTTGAAACAAACCCCCAACTAACTCTTGAAGGGGGCTGCAGCGCTTCCTTAAGCATCCGTTCTTGGGACTTCTAATTTCCTTTCAGCATACTCTGCTCTTCTTGCTCACTCTCTTTTCCCACCAACCTATCTCTTGCCACTTTTTTTTCTTTTTGGATCACACCTGGCGTTGCACAGGGGTTCCTCCTGGCTCTGCACGCAGGAATTTCTCCTGGCGGTGCTCAGGGGACCATATGGGATGCTGGGAATTGAACCTGGGTCAGTCGTGTGCAAGGCAAACGCCCTACCCTCTGTACTATCTCTCCAGCCCCACTTTTGGATGGCTTAACCACTTCCTTTGAATTGCAGAGTTCTTTGTTCTGGTCTTCTCATTGTCTTCCCAGGGTCATTAGTGGCTTTTTCCTGGTCAGCTCTGACTGGGGCTAACATCTCTTCCAATAACTGGAATTAAGTCCATCCACCACCCTGCCCTGGCACCAGGATTGCAGAGGAGAGTCTTTCTCCACCTCCAGCAGAGGGCACCCTAGAGCTCAGCTTTCTCCTAACTTGGTTTATTTGTTTGTTTTTTCCTTTTTGGGTCACACCTGGCGATGCACAGGGGTTACTCCTGGCTCTGCACTCAGGAACCACCCCTGGCTGTGCTCAGGGGACCATATGGGATGCTGGGATTTGAACCCGGGTCGGCCGCGTGCAAGGCAAACGCCCTACCCGCTGTGCTATCGCTCCAGCCCTCTCCTAACTTGGTATCCAGGCTCTACAGCTTAGGCACCGTGGTTTGAAGACCCATTAAAGCAAGTTTTCATACATTAAAAACCTCCAGTGCCAATACCCTTTCACCCACAGTGTCCGTTTCCCTCCACCGTTGTCCTGGTACTCCCGTCCCACCCAACCCCACAAAATGAGATTCCTGCTGCAGACCGGCTCTCAATGCCTGTTGCCTTTGGGTGTTGTTATTCCCCGACTGCGTTCCTCTGTGTGCAGGCAGCATCTGTGCAAGCTCGTGCTGTGTCTGCCTCTCTCCTTCTGGCTGGCTTCACTCGGCTCTCTCGAGTCAGCCTGTGCTCCTAGGAGCGTCCCTTTCCTGTCAGTTGGTTCATTTCCTGTCCTCCCTCTGGCATGCAGCTCCACTGCTATCTTCATGCTGCTCTGGGCCTCTCTGGCTCCCGGGTGGCCATCAGCATGCCAGGTGACAGGTTTTCCTTGCTGACAGCTGGGATGAATTGTGCAGTCTGTGAGCCTTGCGTCGGAGCATTACCTCATTACATGCCCCTTCGTCATGAAGGCGGCTCTGGGAAGGGCAGCTTGAGGTTGCTGCTGCTCAGTGGGTTCTCTCTGGTCCTTCCCAGACGTCTTTTTTTTTTCTCCTCTCTCTCTGATTTCAAAGACCTCCCTCGTTTGGAGTTTGACACTCGTCTCCAGAGTGAATGTCAGATTTGGTAAGCCCTGTGAGCATTTCCCCCCACCCCGACTTTATTTAAACACTGTGGTTTACCAAGTTGTTCATGGTGCATTTGTTACAGGCCTTCAATATTCCAACCCCAGTCCCACCACCACAGTGACCTTCCCTCCACCATTGTCCCCATTTTCCCAGCCACCCCTCAAGCCCGCCCCTGTAGCAGTGGGCATTTCGTCATCATCATCATCGTCATCATCATCATCATCACATTGATCGTCGATTTTCTCGAGTGGTCTCAGTACCGTCTCCATTCATCCTAGCCCTGAGATTTTAGAAGCCTCTCTTTACTCGTCCTTCCCAATGGTGCCGCATTGGAGGCTCTTTCAGGGTCAGGGAATGAGACACATCATTGTTACTGGTTTTGTGTGTGTGTGTGTGTGGGGGGGGGGGTTGTCAGGCTCTCCCATGCAGGCAGGAAAGTCTCGTAGCTTGCCAGGTTCTCTGAAGGGGAGAATTAGGCTATAAGATGTTGCAGCCACACTTCCAGGAGCTTGGTCTTATAATCTGAATGTTGGCCGTTGGTGGGGCAGTTTCTGGGTGTGACCGCCTGGCTACTCCAAGCCTGCTCGGATTGGGACTGGGCCTCTTCCGCCCAGATCCCTCATTTTCCAGTAGCTAGGGCATTTCTTACTTGGCTAAAACCTCTAGCCCAGAATCTGTCAAGGTACCTGACCCCCGCACTCCTCCCCCCTAGCCCCCCCATCTCCCCTTCCTGCAAAGTTGTTCTGCAGCTTCTTGAATTCTCAGTCTCTTCCCTGTCCTGCCACCCTTCTGGCTTCCACACTGGGCTTTGGTCTCCAAAGCAATTAGGTGCTCCAGAGCTTTGTTTGCCACTCGGGGTCTTTCTCTGCCCAGCTGAGCTATGGGGAGATGATCCCTGGGATGGTGGTCCAGCCTCCAGGTGGTGTGGCTAGGTGCTGGCCCTGTGCGCTCCTGTCCACCTTGGCTCCACTCCTGATGCCCATGGTCATGGGTCAGAGCGACTCCACTAGTGACGACCACTTCCTCCCCACCTCTCAAACACCAGGATTCCCAAGTGGTCTGAGGCCCTTGGCGTGAGCAGCAGACCACCTCCCTGGCTCCCCTCTGCTGTCGGTTGGCGGGGAATTACACTCTCCTCTCTTCCTCTGTGGAGGGGTGGGGGAGGATGCGGGAAGCGCGGGAGCCTGCTGGCTCCTCTCCCTGCCTTTGCCACCCACACAGGCCCTTTGCAGGCTCCCCACACTGTGCCCTCCATCCCTGCCCTGTGCCACCCTACGGACTGCTCTTGTAAACTGTTGGAGGGTTCTGACTGCTTAGACCGCAGGGGCCAGAAGGGAAAGAGAGGCAACAAAGGAGTTACAGTTCCCTGCTGACTCCCAAGCCAGCGTTGGAGTTCCAGCCAGCTTCATGACCCATGCGCCCAGGCCAACACACACACACACACACACACACACACACACACAGTCACATATACTCACACACCCCACACTCACCACAGTCTCACATACACTGTCACACCTATACATACACTCTCACACACATCACTTATACAAATTCACATGCATGCACAGTCTACATTTGCATATATTGCATTCACATAATCATATATACTCTCACATAATACACACATAGTAACACTCATTCATATGTATATGTGTATATATATATATACATTCCATCACACACCCTCCTACACCAATCTCACATACATACACACACTCTTGCACACTCCCACATACAACTCATATATATTTATATACACACACACACACCCCTTCATTTTGTCAGGCTTAGAAAGAGAGCAAAATGGCTTGAAAGTGAGGGATTACTGTGGGGGTCATATATAGGGTCTTGGTTTTGGATTTAGAATGCGGTTTGAATCCTTATTTAGTTTTGGTTTGCCCCTCAGTTTCCTTATCTCTGAAATCAGTCTGGGGTGGGAGAGATAGGACAGGGGTTAAGGTGCTTGCCTTGCAGGTGGCTGACCCCAGTTGGATCCCCAGCACCACATAGGGACCCCTGAATAACGCCAGGAGTTATTCCCTGAGTACTGCTGGGTGTGACCCTTAAACCAAACCAATGCAAAAAACCCACAAACGTGTCACGCTTCCTTCCCCCGACACCCTAGGTTATTATGAGGGTCGCAGCCAGAAATGTCTGGGCGATGTTAGAGCCCTGGGGAGAGCCCGGGTGCCTGATGCTAATGTAAGCTCCTCTGCCCCCTCTCCCCAGGAGGCCTCTTCCTGACAGATTACTCCACCTGCTCACCCCGCAAGCTGAGTCCTTTCCGCTCCTTTGCCAGCACGGAACTCTTCCACTTCCATGTGCCTGAGGACACCTTTCTGGCTGTTTGGAACCTCATCATCTTCAAGGAGCAAGGGGGAACCTTTGGGGACCACTGCCCTGACCAAAGTGTGACTGTGTGAGTGTCGGAGTTAACCTCTGTCCCCTGCTTCCACCCCCAGGCTGTCCAAACTTAATGGTTGGTGACTCTGAGTATCTCATTGGACCTTCAGACCTCACTCTAAACCCCGACTTCTGTCCACAGTGAAATTTGAAATGTGGCTAGGGACCAAGACCTTGGTCTCCTGTCTACTTTCTGAAGTGTGTGTGTGTGTGTGTGTGTGTGTGTGTGTGTGTGTGTGTGTGTGTGTGTGCATGTGAGAGAGAAAGAGAGGGAGAGAGAGAGAGAGAGAGAGAGAGAGAGAGAGAGAGAGAGAGAGAGAGAGAGAGGCTTTGTCAATGCCTCAGTTGACTGTTGACCTTTTACCCATTATGTCCTTGACCCCTGACCTGGAACCACTGGGTTGTCAGGATACAGAGTCCACTTATTTTACTAGGCATGAGTAATAATTCTCTTTTCCTTTTCTCTCTTTATGTTTCCTACTCCATTGTCTGCCTCTTCTCCCTCCAGGTATTTCCGATCTGGGGCCCCCCCTGTCATCAACCCCCTCCATACCCACTTTCCAGGGGACACAGCTGTTCCTGGGGTTTTCTCCCTGACGCTCAGCTGGACACTGCCCAACCGTACCTCAGGCATCTTTAACGTCAGCAGCCCCTTACCTGGGGACTGGTTTCTGGCTGCCCACCTTCCTCAGGCCCATGGTCACATTTCTGTCAAGGTGAGTTGCTGGTTATGCTGCCCGGTGCTGGGTGGGGGGGTGGGGGGGGCTGAGTTCTTTCTCTATCTTCACTGAATTCCTCCCTTGAGCTTCACGGTGCCCCAGCCTTGTGCCTGGCTGCGTAATGGGCATAAAGATGAGTAGAGGTGGAGAGTAGCATGAGGCTAGAGGCCACCGGCGTTCCAGAGGCCATGATTTGTAGGAGGCAGTTGGGGGCTGAGAAGGATCAGCTGAGTTGAGGTGAAGGCATTGCTGCTGTGTTCTTTTTTTTTTATTATTGTTTTATTTTATTTTATTTTATTTTATTTTTTTGCTGCTGTGTTCTTGTTGGGAGGGGCCGGAGGTGCCTCCATCTTTCACTTCCAGGTGGATCAGGTTAGCTGACGACCTGCTAGTGAGAGGATCTGTGGGGTTCTTTGGTTGGAGGGAGGAAGGGGTGATAAGCAGCCTTTGTCAAAGTGAGATGCTTGCCTATGGGGCAAAGGGGAAAGGACAGTGCCTGAGCAGAGTGAGGACTTCAAGAGCAGGACGCTGAAGAATAAGAGAGCTAGCATGGCTTGGGCACTGAGCACCGGCAGCCATTCCTGTTGGAACTGGGCCGGGTGGGGTGTGGGGAGTTGCATGGGACAGACATTCCTTGTGAAGTGGAGAGAGGATCCGGATGCATTTGTGCAGGCTGTCTGCAGGCAGGTGCTCTGTGACAGTGTCAGACGGGCTTTCCCGCTTCCTGCTGGAGCTCTGGGCTCTGAGAACTGCTAATAATATGTCTGAACGAGCTGAGAATCACACAGGGACAGGTGTGTTGGCACCGCTAACATCAGAGATGAAAACTAGGGCTGAGGTTCTCCTTCCTCCCTCCCTTCCTTCCTCCCTCCCTCCCTCCCTGCCTCCCTTCCTCCCTCCCTTCCTTCCTTCCTTCCTTCCTTCCTTCCTTCCTTCCTTCCTTCCTTCCTTCCTTCCTTCCTTCCTTCCTTCCTTCCTTCCTTCCTTCCTTCCTCCCTCCCTCCCTCCCTCCTTCCCTGCCTTCCTTCCTTCCTCCCTCCCTTCCTTCCTTCCCTCCCTCCCTCCCTCCCTCCCTCCCTCCCTCCCTCCCTCCCTCCCTCTCTTCCTTTCTTCCTTCTTTCCTCCCTCCCTCCCTCCCTGGGCCTGGTGGTCCTTGGGTGCCAATAGGGCCAAATGGTAACAGGATTGAATTTAGGGTCTTGCACATGGAAGGCATATGCTCCACCCCTTTGAACTGTTTCCCTGAGGTCACGTCATAGGCCTCAGTGATAGGCCTGGCTTTCCTGTGATGGGCAGGAGAGCTTCCTGTCATGGCCGGGAAGCTGAGGAGAGGACCCCCCTGCTGTTGGGGTATCATAGAAATGGCTCTGGGTTCTGTGGATCAGTTTTGTCTCCCTTTAGAACTCAGGGGTTTTGGAATGTCTGTACTTTTCTCTTTCTGGATGAGCCAGAGGAACCTGGTACATAGGCTGGGCTGGGATTAGGAGAAGCCTGGTTAAGAGAGGTCAGTACCAGGCTTGCATCTCAGTGTGATAAGTGGGCCTTGGAAGACTTGGTGCTGTAAGCTGTAGCCCCGGTGAGCAGAGCTCCTGAGGGGGGTTGGGAGGTTAGAGAGAAGAGGACACAGTGTCCTTCTATGTGAGAGCCAGAGCTCTATGGATCCTGAGCTAGAGGTTTGAGATGTCAGGATCTTCTTGGTGTCCCCCTAAGAATTTATCTTAAAGGCTGGAGCAATAGTAAAGCAGGTAGGGCACTTGCTTTGCATACAGCTGACCAGGTTTGATCCCCGGCATTCTGTATGGTCCCCTGAGTACCGCCAGTAGTATAACACCTGCACATTGATGGATATGGCCCCTAAATAAACAAAACAACTATAGCACTGTAGCACTGTCATCCCATTGTTCATTGATTTGCTCGAGCGGGCACCAGTAAGGTCTCCATTGTGGGACTTGTTGTTACTGTTTTTGGCATATCGAATATGTCATCGGTAGCTTGCCAGACTCTGCCATGTGGGTGGGATACTCTCTGTAGCTTGCCTGGAATCGAATCTGTCTTGGCCACATGCAAGGCAGATGCCCAACAACAAATAATTTATCTTAAAAATGTTAAGCATTTATCAATATTTTGAAGTAGCACTGCACTGTTCATTGATTTGCTCTAGTGGGCACCAGTAACATCTCCATGGTGAGACTTGTTGTTACTATTTTTGGCATATCGAATACACCACGGGTAGCTTGCCAGGCTCTGCTGTGCAGGCGGGATACTCTCGGTAGCTTGCTGGGCTCTCCAAGAGGGACGGAGGAATTGAACCTGGGTTGGCTGCATACAAGGCAAACACCCTACCTGCTGTGCTATTGCTCCAGTCCAATATTTTGAAGTACCATGATTTATAATACTGGTATAATACATGATAGTTTCATGCATACATCATCCACACCAAATGAATTTTATGATTTTCTGGAATCTTTTTTTTTTTTTTTTAGGTGGGGAGAGTTGGGGTTTGACCACATTTGATTCTATTTGGGGCTTATTCCTGGCTGTATGCTCAGGGGTCACTCTTTTTTTTTTTCTTTTTGAATCACACCAGGTGATGCACAGGGGTTACTCCTGGCTCTGCACTCAGGAATTACTCCTGGCGGTGCTCAGGGGACCATATGGGATGCTGGGAATCAAACTCGGGTCAGCTGCATGCAAGGCAAACGCCCTACCCGCTGTGCTATTGCTTCAGCCCCACAGGGGTCATTCTTGGCAGTAGTCACAGTTCATATGTTGCCAGGGATTGAATTTAGGTTAGCCACGTGCAAGGCTATCTCTCTGGCCTCACTTTTGGAATCGTATCTGAGAGTCTCAGGTGCTCTGGTAAATGATTCAGATTCATGTCTGTGAAGGGTATTCAGAACTTTCCACCAGGGCTCTATCTTCTCAACTTCCTTCCTCCTGGTCCATGGCTGACTCCTATGAGGCTTGGGAAATATAGGATATGATGAGGGATCAGGGATATCCGTGGGTAGAAATGGAAGAATTTCAGAGGCAGCACTGTTTCTAAGCCCATATCAGACTTTAGACCTTAGTCTTTGAGCACCTCCTTGCCCCAGACCTTGGACTGGAGTCAGGGACACAGATCAGATATGCATTATTCAGACCCAGGAGTTGAGGACCAGGAATAGAGGTAACTCAGCCTGAGAATGCGGGTCTTGGGAGTGAGGCCCGGTGTTGAGAAGGCAGGGAAAGGCATTCCTGGTGGTGGTAACAGCAGAGACTAAAGCTTCGGTGGAGAAGGAGGGAAAGAACTGAAGTGGTTCTGCTTTGGATGGTACTTATGGGGCCCTGGGAGGGGGAACCAGAGGGGTGAGCAGAGCCCAGACCAGGAAGGGCCCAGAAATTGAAACTTTATCCTGAGGATGATCAGAAACCTTAAGAGGCTGTGAAAGGACGTGACTTAATGGGGCCACCCCATTCTCCTACCTCCTGTATCTGTGGGAGTAGGCGCTTTCCCCCAACACTGGACCTGGTACATTGTGACCAGGGGGCAATTTTTTTTCACTCTTTGCTGATTTATTTTTAATTAATCATTTATTTGAAGCATGGTGGTTTGCAGTACTGTTAATGATAGGGTTTCTTCCTCCACCAGAGTGCCCACTTCCCTCTGCCATTGTCTCTGGGTTCCCTTCCAGTCACCCCCGCCCCCCCTCCGCTCTTGGTAAGCTCAGTTCTAGAAACCAGTTCTCAAGGACTGTTACCTTTGGCCAGTTGCTGTTATCACACTGTTCCTTTGTGTGGGGGAAATAAAAGGCATTGTCCCAGGAGCAAGTACTGGGCAAATTTTGGCCACCTTTCTGCCATCTTCGCAAACTCACATCCCCAAGTTGATCTCATGTGTCCTCCTTTCCTTCCTCCCATCATCCCCTCAGCCCTTTCATCTAGACACATGCTCTGCACCTCCCAGACCTTCTGGTTCCGAGCATGGTCCGCCTTGTGGGGCCCTGCTGCAGGGCTCCCCCAAGGGGCTGGCCTTTGGGCTGGGCTGACATCGGGCACTCAGATGACATGGAGGGGAGAGCCCTCCTGAGGTGGAGGGGTGCTGCTCCTGAATGCCTCTTCTCCCCAGATCCACAACTGAAAGTTGGTAAAATCATGAAGACAACAATAAGGAAAGTAAAGAATTTGTCTGATTCCACCGCCCACGTACAAGTGTGGCTCAGGCTCTCAGTACCCCTTAATTTCTGCCTTTCCTCTTCCTCATAAGTGATTTCAAATAGGTAATGTAGGCTCCTGGTACCATATTTGAAATATTCAAAAAGGCACATGCAGTTGAAGTATTCTTACCCGCCCCCCCCTTCTCTTTGCCAGAGTTAACTTGTAGTACTTTCTTTTCACCTTTTTGACTTTTCAGACTGGTCCTGGTCTGCTGCCCATCAGAACTGTCCATCGTCCCCTCCTTCCGTGTCTTTTGCTACCTTCTCCTCTCCCCGACCCCTATACTCTGGATTCCCCAGTACTTGCTCTTGGGACGGTGCCTTTTATTTCCCCCTCCTCTTGCTAGATGTCTCCAGCACAGTGAGTTTAGAGACCATCTGGAAGCCAGTGTTTTTGGGTGTATTCAGTGCTTCCCTACTTTTTTGAATCTCAGACAGTATAACCACCTGCTCACATGACATCTCTGGCTGGATGACTAAGAAGTATGTCAGAGGAAGCCTGTTGAAATCCAAGTGGAGCCTAATGGGAAAGCCTCTTCCCTGTGACTCCTGTCTCATCTTCCCATCCCACTCTCCTTCTCACCAGCCAGCGGCACTGCCATTCACCAGGCCTCGAACTTGTCCTCCTTGACTTCTCCTTTGCACCTTAATTCCCTCCAGCCAGCCCCACAGGAAAAAGTCTTGTTGATTTGACTCATGCTCGGAAGGTCTCTCCTCTTTGCTTTCTGCCCCCTGTGCTTCCCCTGATGTGACAGTGCCCTGGCTGATGTTCCAACACTCCCGTCCTCCCTGTCCACGATGGGCTGGGGATTGAGCTGGGGACTGGCTTTTCCCACTGTGACTGTTGAATGTCCTTGCACCTCCTTGGTCTGCTGCAGCCACTTGAGGCCTGGCACTGGGACCTTCAAAGAGCCCAGGTTGGGGTGTGTGTGGGGAGGAATCTTCAGGCCTTCCATTCCTGGATCTCCTGGACTGCTTCACATGCCCTTTCTCCCTTTGACCTTCCTACTTCCTCAAGCATCCTTGCTTTGGCCCCATTCTTTCTACCAAAAGCTGCTGGTGGCCAGTCTGTCTTAGCTTCTGCCTTGGCAGAGGTGCTTGACGCCTGGCATTCTTCCTCTGGTCCCATCACTGGCTGAAGGGCATGGTCCCCTGCCCCTTTCTGGGGTCTCTGCTGACTGAGCGTTCCCCCCCACCGGCTCTCCCACCCTCCCCCCCCCACACACACACAATAAGCGAGAGGCTTCAGCTGTACGTTATGTAGTTCAGGGAAGGAGGCGCTTGTGAGCCAGAGAGGCCACGTCCACAGAGATCTCCGCCATGCCTGACTTTCGAGCAAGGGATTCTTCCGCCTAGGCTGTCTGGCAAGGTGATGGGCCACCTCCTGCCTGTGAGTCTCACCTCGGGGGCTCGTCTGTCACAGAGTATTGTGATGGTGCTTCCTGCCTTTGGAGGAAGAGGGGGTTGAAATGTTTTAGGAGAGCATGTCTTGTCCTTAGGGCCTGACACTGAAGATGAGGGAGAACAGAGGATTCCAAACAGTTGAGGTGTGTCCGGTGGCTCTCCAAGGGGCCCTGTTTCTGACGCCCCTTCTAGAAACTTAGCAGGTTCAGGATTTTAGCGCCTCATCTGTACTGGGCATTGGGGATGCAGGAGGCAGCGGCACAGAGCCCGTGCCCAGGGCGGGGAAGACTCGCCTGGTGCCTCTCAGGCCGCCTTAGAGCCTGATGGATGGAGCTCCAGGGCACAGAACTCCCTGGGATGCCAGAACCTGGAAATTTGGTCCCCAGATTTGCTCAGAGTCTCTGCATTAATGAACATGGCGCTTTAGTTGGGCCAGCATGAGGCCGGGGTTCAGGAGATCAGAGAATCAGGTGGCCCCTGCTCTCCTGAGCTGCTGGAACAGAAGAGAGAGCAAAGAGCAAACCAGGACTGTGTTCCCCCGAGTGGGTGCAGGGACAGCACCTGCGACATATGAGGGCTGGGGCAGGGGAGGGGTGTTAGTGGTTGTGGGGTTGTGCGGGGACTAGGGCTTTCATCCTGCAGCTCAGCGGGCTGAGGCTGCTGTCCAGGAAGGGCAGAAGCCCAGTCCAAGGTGAAGCAAGCATATCTGTGGATCCCAGTGGTGGTGGTGGGAGGTGGGGGTGCAGTTATTGGGGAGTCAGGGCTTTGGCTTCCTGGAGATGCGGGCTGTGCGGGGCAGGGCGGAGATGGCCGGGCGCATGCGCAGCAGCAGCCCTCGGTCCGCGCTTCATTGGAGCCAAGCACCCTGGACACGCACAGACCCGTGCTGGCCAGCCTCCTGTATGGGAGGGCAGAAACCAAGGGGGGTTCCTCTTCTCACATCGCTCAGGACTATTCTTCAGAGAGAACATGGGGGCGACCTGGGCAAGCCCCCAGAAGTGCCAGGGTGAGGAGTCCATCCCAGTGGATGCACGGAGCCGTGGACTGGAGCCTTTCAGGAAATCTCCAGCCTCTCTGGAAGAGCCGGTGTTCTGTGCTGGAGGGGCTGGGTGGTTTGAAGGGGCCGTATAGGGTTGGGGGCTTTATAGGAAGTGCTCAGGAGAAGGGGCTCGAGTGGAGAGGGTGTAAATGGGAGCACCCAGACCTGAGCACACAAAGAACCCCACTCCCCCAAGCCCCCTTGCAGCACCACGGGTCAGCTCTGCCCTGTACCACGGGGGCCCTGCTGACCACCCCTTCACTGTCCCTCCTTCCCGCCACCCCCGTCTTGTTGCAGGGCCTCCAGGATGAGTGTCAGTACCTCCTGCAGCCACAGCTCATTGTCCGGCGTCTGCTGGACGTGGCAGTGCTGGTGCCCGGCCGACCCTCGGAGCAGACGCTCTCCCCCCACAATCGCTCCACCCTGTACAAGTAAGTGAAGACCCCCAGACCTGACCCTCTCCCTCCTCTGGCCTCCCTGCCTGTGTCCCCCACCCTACACCCACCCCCCCTGAACGGCTGGGCCCCAGGGCTGGTGGCACCTCTGCACCCTGTCCCCTCCTTGGAGACGAGACCCCAGAGAGCCCTCGCCCCTCTGTGCTACCTTCCCTGAGGTGTCTCCTCCTGTGTCCTGCTCACCTCTCTGTCCCTGTCTTCTTTGTCCGTCCCTGCCCTCTCCCAGGGTCTTTGTGCCCAGCTTCACTTACAGGGTGTCTGCGCAGCTCGTGTGTGTGGGGGGACGAGGGGCTGCGGCCTGCCCCCTGACCCTGCGCCTGCGTCCTAAGGCTCCACCCCTGCACAACTCAAGCTCCGTGGCCTGCGGGGGTGTCGCGATGTGCCAGCTGGAGCTGGCCTTACCCCCCTGGGGCCACTGGGTCTACGTGCGCGTGGAGATGCCATCCCGGGGCCCCGGCAGGCCCATCCGCTTCCAGCTGTGCGTGTGGCTGCAAGGTCAGAGCCTCGAGGGTGCCCCTGGCTCCCAGCCTCCGCTTTCTGCCATTCCTGCCTCCCCTCCCCGGCCCAGCCCTGTCGTGCTCCCTGATGTCCTCCCACCAGAGCTTTAAGTCCCAGATCATCTTACACACCTTGTTTGGAGCTCAAGGACCCCCTGTCCTGCCCGGCCCTGCACATCCCACCTCTCCCTTCCCCTTACCTACTTTTTTCAGGGACAGCTCCCAGCTCTGTGCTCGGCAGTGCTTAGGGGGAACCCTGGGTACCGGGGATTGAACCCAGGCCTGCGCTCAGCCCATTGAGCACCCTCTCCTTTCCCCAGTGTCATTTTCTCTTTCCATTTCCGGGGAGAGCAGGGACACATAGGGCCTGTAGGTCGCTGCCCTTGCTGGAGCTCATGCAGACCGGTGTTTCAGCAATGCCTGCCGAGCCCTGTGTGGGGAGGGCTCCCCTCAGTGCCCCTCTGCCAGGCCCGGCCATTACCCATGGCACTAGAGCCCCCTGGGCCCAAGAGTCCTCCCCTCCCTAGCCTTGCTGAAGCCTGGCTCCCTGGCGTGTGGGGGGCTGCGGGGCCGTGAGTGCGGCCAGCCTCAGCTCTCCTCCCCTCTGCCCCACAGAATGCCCGCAGCCCAGCCTGTCTCGGGCCTTGGTCCCCGGAGCTGCCATGAACATGCCCCAGTCCCTGGGCAGCCAGCCTCTGTCCGCAGAGCCGCCATCCCTTGGCGCCCCGGCGGAGGGGCCCGGGGTCACGGCTCCCCCTGAGCACTGCTGGCCGGTGCGCCCGACGCTGCGCAACGAGCTGGACACTTTCTCTGTCCACTTCTACATCTTCTTCGGCCCCAGCGTGGCCCTGCCCCCCGAGCGCCCGGCTGTGTTTGCCCTGCGGCTGCTGCCCGTGCTGGACAGTGGTGGCGTCCTCAGCCTGGAGCTCCAGCTCAACGTGGTACTTTGATGGGGAGCGGGGAGGCCACGTCAGGGGCTGGGGATTGAAGGAGATGGTGGCGGGCGAGGGTCCCAGCCTCCTGGAATCCTGTCCGCTGCTCCCACCCTGCTCCATAGGGAGGGACCATGTCTCCCTGTCCTGTGTGGGGACAGTGTGGGATGTGCCCATCACTCCCTTCTGCAGGCTGGTTTTCCCGCATTCGGGCCTCTCTCCGTGGCAGGTGTTCACTTTTCTTGCTTCTCTCAGGGCCTGGGGCTTTACCACCTCTCAAGGGCTTGCAGCCCATGTGTCTGGACTGGTCCCATGCCTAGACGCCATCCCCACATGCCATAAAAATCCACGTCTGTGCCTTTGAACCTACTCCTCTCGGCTTTACCTTCGAAGCTCTGGCCAGTAACCCTAACCCTATCTTTTAAAAAATTAAAAACATTTTTTTTCAGTGACTAGACTTTTTCCAATAGAAACATGGAGCGGGAAGTGATTTCCATCGTCCCCTTCTTTCCTCCTGCCACTCACATCTTGTGCTCGTGTGGCTCATTGGCCACCTCTCGTGATTTTCTACAGCCTTTCCGACTCCCTAGTGTGCCTTCCCAGAACTCTGCTGCCTCAGCATCTTGAGTCTCTCCCAAACCCCGCAGTCTCCTCTGGGCATCCTCCCAGGGTCCATGTGTTTCTGAACTCTCAGACCCCAGCCCTGGGCTTGAGCAGGGTGTGGGCACCTTTCCCTCTTGCTCTTAGCTCACCCATTTCTTGCTGCATCATGCTGTGAAGCCACCTGGGGCTTGTGGTTAGCTCCCATATTTGGGTCTTTTACTTTTCCTTTCTACTTTCCCTCCTTCAACATAGTTGTATACTGTATCACTGTCATCCCATTGCTCATTGATTTGCTCGAGCGAGCACCATTAATATCTCCATTGTGAGACCACGTCTCCATGTGAGACTTCTTATGTTTTAGGCATATGAGATACACCACGGGTAGCTTGCCAGGCTCTGCCATGTGGGCGAGATACTCTCGATAGCTTGCTGGGCTCTCCGAGAGGGGCAGAGGAATCGAATCCAGGTCGGCCACATGCAAGGCAAACACCCTACTTGCTGTGCTATTGCTCCAGCCCATAATTTTTTTTATAATAAAAAAATTATAAAAATGGGTCTCTCCCAAGTCAAAGCTTTGGACAACAGGAAGACACACAAGCAGTGTGGCCCTCGAGGTGGGTCTAGTCCCCTGGCCAGGAGTTGCTGCTGGGCCACTGGGCAGGCAGGACTGATTTCTTACCAGGCCACTTGGCTCCTGTTTGGTCACTTGATGTGGTCTTCCCCTTCAGCTTTCTAGGGGTCCTACTGGTTGGGACAGGACCAGTTAGTTATTCAGCCTCAGTGTCTTATTTTCCTGTTTAGTTCTCTTCTGGCTGAGAGTATGTTTCACTTTTCCTTGTTGCTTGGCCTTGGACCATGACCATGAGTTCTTGATTTGATCTTGACTCTGTAGGATCTAGATGAGAGACCAGACACACTTGTTAGCTCGGGGTAGAGACCCTACCCCCAACCCCACTCCACCAGCACCTAGCCCTTCACTCTCCCCACCTCTGAGTTCTTGACCGTTTACACAGTGGACATCAGTTTTCATCCTCTTCATCTCATGCTCTTTACTTGCTTGACCCAGAATTCAGGGCAGCCCCATTAGGGGGGCTCCACAGCCGTGCTTAGGAGCATGGGGGCCACTTCCAGCAATACTTAGCCAACCAAGCCAGCGGTTCAGTGCAGGGGTCTCAGGATGTGGTCCCCTGCAATGCTGGGGACCATCAGGGCCACCTTCCACAGTGCTTGGGAGTGATGTTGAGGAGGCATATGGTGCCAGCCATGCGCTGTCTCCTGGCCTCAGCCTTATTCTGAGTGCCATTACCGGCATAGCGCATAGTGACTTTTGTTCACCACCATCTACCTCAATATTTCGAGTTTTCCCTTTGTGTCCAGAACTGGACAGTTGAATCTGAGCTCTGCACCTGGAGGACCATGATCTCCCCGCACTGATTGATTTCCTCCCAACTGACTATTTTGGAATCACACTTGGGCTCATTGCCCCTGCATGAGGGGAGTGAGCGAGTGGTTGTTGGAGCCAGGCTTAGGGCGCACTTTACGTTTCTCTGAGGAGAATTTCCTGGGGAGTGCCCCCACTATTGGTGCAGTGGACCCCCTCCCTCCCACCCCACACCCTCTGGCTCTGAGGAGCTTTTTCCGTCTTATTCCCTCACACAGCTGGCAGCTCATCCTGTTTCTTCCTTTGCTTTGCTCACGTGGAAGCCAGCACAAGACATTTGAGCCCCACCTCCCAACACACTTGCCCTTCCTGCCGTGACTGAACGCGTTCCCTGGGCATTAGCCTGCTAGCTGTCTAAGTTGCTTCCCATCCTTTGGAGTGAGGTGAGCTTATGGCCTCTGTGACTTGTGTTCTGTGGCCAGAGATGCACCTGGGCTCTTTCTAAGGCCAGCTTGCTTGTTCCACGGCACCAGAGACAGACACACAGGCAGGCAGGCAGGCACACTGCAGGGGGGGGTGGCCTGGAGGGTTTTCTGTGCATGGGTTAACAGGGCCAGGGGTGCCGACCGGCTGCAGGTTGACACCCTCATGTTATCCGCTGTCCCCAGAGTTCCCTGCACCAGGAAAACGTGACAGTCTTCGGATGCCTGACGCACGAGGTGCCCTTGAGCCTGGGGGACGCAGCAGTGACCTGCTCCAAAGGTGGGGTGAGGAGCGGGAAGGGAGAGAGAGGGGCCTGGAAGTCAGGGCCACGGGCTGAGGGGGCGAGGTGAGGGACCTGAGGTGCTGCCCCCACACGGGCCCCTCGCTTCTCCCCTCAGAGTCTCTGGCCGGCTCTCTCCTCTCCGTCAGTGCCGACTCCAGGACGGCCAGGCTGCGCATCCCCTTCCCACAGACGGGGACCTGGTTTCTCACCCTGCGCTCGCTGTGTGGGGTGGGGCCTCGGTGAGAGACTCGGGGTGGGAGGGGCGGGGCCAGGGAGGGCGCACCCCTCCCCCGGGTGGGGCCGCCCCCGGTGATCCACGGAGCCTGTGCCCCCCCTCGCAGGTTCGTGCGGTGCCGGAACGCCACGGCGGAGGTGCGGCTGCGGACCTTCCTGTCCCCCTGCGTGGACGACTGCGGGCCCTACGGCCAGTGCAAGCTGCTGCGCACGCACAACTACCTGTACGCGGCCTGCGAGTGCAAGGCCGGTGAGCTCGGGCGGGCCCACGTGGGGGACTCGGGGCGGGCTGCTGCCCGGCCTACTGTCCGCCTCCTCTTACCCCCTGGGTCCTTGCACCACCCCCGCAGGGTGGCGGGGCTGGGGCTGCACCGACAGTGAGGATGCGCTCACCTACGGCTTCCAGCTGCTGTCCACGCTCCTGCTGTGCCTGAGCAACCTCATGTTCCTGCCGCCCGTGGTCCTCGCCATCCGGAGCCGCTACGTGCTGGAAGCCGCCGTCTACACCTTCACCATGTTCTTCTCCACGGTGCGTGCGGTCCGCGGCCTCCCCTGAGAGTCCTTTGCCGCCGAGTTCCCCTCTGTTTTGGAGTGACTACGACCCCCATCTCATCTCGGTAGTTCAGTCAGCCTCCTCTTTTGCTCTCCCCCCACCACTTTTCCAGATGATGGCAGGCAGAACTTATTTTTACTTATTTATATTTTCTACTTTCTTAAATTAAAGCACCGTGATTTACCAAGTTACTGATGGTTTGAGTTGTAGACATGCACTATCACAGCACCGGTCCCTCCTCTCCCCTCACCAGAGTTCCCAAGTTCCTGGTCAGCCCTCTTGATGGGTTTCTTTCTAAGTCCTGATGTCAAAGTTTGGGTCTCTTGATTTTTTTTTTTTTTTGCTTTTTGGGTCACACCTAGCGATGCTCAGGGGTTACTCCTGACTCTACACTCTGAAATTTCTCCTGTTGGTGCTCAGGGGACCATGTGGAATGCCAGGGATCAAACCCAAGTTAGCCACATGCAGAGCTAATGCCCTCACTTCTGTACTATCCCTTCGTCCCAGTTCGGGTCTCTTGATTTCAGTGTTGTTGACTCTGTGGTTTGGGTATTTGGCTCTACCAGTCCTTAGCACCATCTTTGTACCTTAACCCGCCGACTTGGCCCCCACTGCTTCTCATCTGTCTCTTTCTCTTCTTCTGGGGAGGAGCTTTTTAAAGCTCATGGGGGTAAGCGAACAAGGCTGTTTGCCATTTAACATAACAGTCACAGGATCAGGTAGGGAACAGCTGCTGTCTGAGCCTGGTCTGTCCACCCTGAGGGCTGAGGGGACTTCTGCTTCCCGTTCAGGCCTGAGGAACCCTGTCCCTGTCCTCCCCATGCTCCCCTTACTGGGGCAGGATCTTTGCACCCCATTTCTCCAGGTAGAATCTTCTCTCTCCTTACATGCTTTCATGATGCGAGGGCCCGACTCACCTGTGTGGTGCTCTGCTCGGTGCAGGGTTGTCTACACCATTAGCATGTCTCTCCTCAGGGGGTGAGAACGCAGTGACCATGGCCTTCTTGACTTCCCAGAGGAACCTGTGAAAGACAGAGGGCAGCTCCATAGTTGGAGAGTTTTATATGTCGTCTGGCTCTCAGCATCCTAAGATGCCTCACAGGCAATTTTATTTCTTGAGGCTTCATGGGAGGTGGAAGTGAAACAAAAGCCCAGCTGAAAGGAGCATATTTTGGTGATGATTACCATAGTTTTTTAAGTCTTGTCCTCCAGTTCCAAACAGTTTGCTACCCCTCCCCTGTCATTTCTCACTAAAGTTCATCTCACAAGCTGGCTTCTCAGGTGCTGTAAGGAAGGTAGAAGAGTGAGTCTCCTCAGGCGCCATGAGGAAGGTTAGAGGAGTGAGTCTCCTCAGGTGCTGTGAGGAAGGTCGAGGTGAGTCTCCTCAGGTGCTGTGAGGAAGGTAGAGGAGTGAGCCTGCTGATATGAGCAACACAACATATATATACTGTAAAATTGTGGCGCTGTTATCCCGTTGCTCATAGATTTGCTCGAGCAGGCACCAGTAATGTCTCCATGTGAGACTTGCTGTTACTGTTTTTGGCATATTGAATATGCCACAGGTAGCTTGCCAGGCTCTGCCATGTGGGTGGGATACTCTCGGTAGCTTGCTGGGCTCTCTGAGAGGGACAGAGGAATTGAACCTGGGTTGGCCATATGCAAGGCTAATGCCCTACCCGCTGTTCTATCGCTCCAGTCAATATATATAATATTATATATATATTTTTTGGGGGGCCACAGCTAGTGGTACTGGATGGGAGGGAGGGGGAATCTTGTGGTGCCAGGGATCAGACCCAGGGCTCTCATAGTCAAAGCCTGCGTGCCAGCCCTTGGAGCTATGGCCCTGGGCTCATATAGACCTTTCCCCGCTGAGATGCTTCATCTTGTTCTTCTCATGTGGGGCCCTTGGCCTCAGGTGCTATACATTGACAACGGGAATCTGAGATGGAGTCAGACTTGCCTCAGGTCGTGGCAAGAAGCATGTAACAGAACCTAACACAGTTGCCCCAGACATCCAAATCAGCAAAAGTCCTGCACATTTGTGTCTGGGAATGTTCTGAAACTGAGGGTCATAGCTTAGGGTCCTTCTGGACATTTGTCTGCCAGTGAAGATGCATTGGCTGTAACCATGCTTTGGAAAGAGACGCAGGCCCCTCCGCAGTGTGATGATAGCGCACCCCAATTTGGCCTGACTGGCTCCCCTTTTAGGTCTGCTCTGACAGTGCCTCGTTCTATTTTTATACCAGAGCAGGTTTCTCCCTTCTATTTCCAGATGCCTTTTATATAGTCGCTCATCAGACACTCGCACAACAGCTGTTTGCCCAGCTCCCTCGTGGCTCGGTGCAGATCTGCTGTGGGTCACAGTTAGAAAGAGGATCCAAGTATCTCTTGGAGCCTGCAGAGAGTGTGTGTCCGTTCTCCTGGGCTTTGCACCAGCACCCCTGGGCTTTGGCTACAGAGTAGCCAGTCCCAGACACCCCATTTTCTGAATAGAATCTGTCTCTAACTGCAAATAAAAGCCCTCCCCTGACTCCATTAGGATCACAGGGCAGCCGAGAGTGACTGTCACCACATACTGAACTTCCACTTTATTCAGTGCAGCAATAGCAAAAGATCATGACTTTGTGGTATTTCCCAGTGCCCTGGTCAAACCCGTGTTCTTTTCCACAAGGACTGAAGTATACAGCTACAGCTTTCCTGCTTACCTGGTGTTCCCTGAGTCCCTCCCTGCCAGGACTCTCATGGCAAGTAGCAGCCCAGGAGAGTAAATGACAGTCTTCTTCCTGAGTTCAAATCCAGAAAGGCTACGCCCTTCAATAGGGCATTAGTTCCTCTCTAGGCCACAGGAACAATTTTGCTCTATAGGAGTTTACATATATGATCTAAGATTTTTGTTGTTGTCATTAAAACCACAATTCACAGGCTGTACTTCAGAACTTAGTATCCTGAGCTCTGTGGCCGAGACAGCTGACTGCAGGCTCCTGCTAACACTGGCCATGGAAAGGCATCCAGCCTGTTTGTGCCTTTCCATGGAGGAGGGGACGCTTAAATGTTTTACTGAAGGTGAATTGAGGAACTAAAGTTCTCCTTAGGCCTGACTCAAGTTTCCTCACCCAGATCTATTCTTTTTTGTTTTGTTTTGGGACCTCACCCAGGTAATGCCCAGGTGCTACTCCTTGCTCTGCACTCAGGAATCATTCCTGGCAATGCTTGGGGGACCATAAGGGATGTCGGGGATTGAACCAGGGGTGCAAGGCAAGCACCGTCCCCACTGTAATGTCGCTCCGGCCCCTCTAGCTTTATTCTTTCCCTCTCTCAGGGCGGTGAATGTGCTTGGTTAAATTCCTCACCTGACTGCAGTTTTTCAGCTGTCCTGCAGTATATATAAACGTTTCTCTGGCATCAGTGTAGTGGTTCTCAAAGTTTTAGATGCTAAGAAGGACCAGTGAAAAGATCTGAACTTATAGGGGTTAGAGAGATAGTACAGGAGATAAGGCACGTGCTTTGCATGGGGCCACTTTGACCCTGATTTGATCCCCAGTACCACATATAGTTCCCTGAGCACCACCGGGTCACTCATGAGCACCACTTTGTGTGCCTCTGCTCCCCTGTCCCCTGCCATCCCTCCCCCGCCCCCCTGCAGTCAACCCATAGATCGGGCCAGAGAGATAGTACAGTGGTTAAGGTGCTTGCCTTGCATACGAATCCCCAGCTCCCGGAGCACTGCCAGGAGTGCTTTCTGAACACAGGATCAGGATCAAGCCCCGAGCACTGCTAGGTGTGGCTCAAACTCACTTCCCCCATCCACCCCCCCAAAAAAAAGAGAATAAAAGCAAAAACAATAAGCACCAATATGAAAATTAGCCCACAATTTTCAGTGGAACAAAAACTCTCACTATGCTTTTTAATTATTTTCCTGTGGCACCAAGGATTGAACTCAGGGCCTCACACATGCAAGCCTGCCACTAAGCTACATCCTTGGTCCCCTCATGCTGTAATTAAAAATTTTTTTGTGCTGCAATTTAAATTTAATGTTGCCCCTATGGATTTTCTACAACCTTAAACTGTCTTTGGCCTTTGAGTATACTTAAATAATCAGTCATTGAATATTAGTGAGGCAAGTTCCCCTTAACCTTCCTTCTCCAGAGATATCTCCATTATCTTCAGCGTTTTGTTCAGTGCAGAGATATTCCTAGAGGAAAATTAACCTTCAATTAATTACTCCCTTAGATGTGTCCTCAGTAATGAGGTAATTTAGCTTTTCTTTTACTAGTATGTAGTCTCCCTTATCTGAGATGGACAGATATGTAAGTGCCCCCGCCCTCCGAGAGTATCTGGGCATTCCCTCTTCTCTGAGTTAAAGTCAGGAAAGGGAATAAGTGCTTGATTAAACTTGAAATGTACAATCAGTGCTTTACAATGAAATACAAATCATAAGACAGTTTGGGGCAATCTCATGGCCTATAGTACTTATATCTGATCTTGGAGGCAGAGAACAATCAATGCCCTATAGATAAAAATAAAAACACCCTACAATAAGACTTCCCAATAATCCATTTCAGAGAAACAAAGAAATGAAAAATAAACACCTTTTAAACACAGTTAAACATTCCTTTTAATGGTGATGTGGCCCCCTTCGAAGTCAGAGTTTCCCAGAAAGAACTCACTTTCTCCATTTGTCTGTTTAGAGAAAACTATGCTTCCAGACTTATATACCTTTTGAACTTAAATTATGGCTGTTCCCAGGCAGTCTCTTCCTCAAGGGACAGCTACTTTCCCTCTAAAATGAAGAAGGTAGGTACAGACATTTAAATCTTGTACCAAAAATTGGAAAGACTTAAGCCTAAGGTTTCCCATGACCAAGTAATATCCCAAAGTTATCTTTTTTCCCTTTCTGTTTTGGGGCCACACCTGGCAGTCCTCAGAGCTTCCTCCTGACTCCGTGCTCAGGAATCATTCCTGATGTGCTCCGGGGACCTTATACGGTGCTGGGGATTGAACCCAGACTTCCTGCATGTAAAACATGTGCTACATAACAGCCTGTTGAGCAATTCTACAGCCCCGTCAACATTTCCTTCAACTTTTTATTTCTTTTCCTAAGCATTTAGGTTCTCCAACTCCTCTTAAAATTTATCCTTCCCTTTGTGGAAGTTATACTGTTTGCAGTTTGAATGACTAGCTGAACCCTTTACCAGGACCCAGAAGAAGGCCAGTGATGTCTTTCTCATCTTTAGCCTGCAGAGCCTGAGCTTCTGAGGCTGTTTTCCCCGCTCTGAATCTGGGCTGTATCTGCCGATTTTGATGGCCAATCCGCTTTAGTTTCTGTCTGGCTCGCAGGGGCGATGTTATTTGCTCGAGGTTGTGTGTGAGGTTTTGTGATATGATTTTAGAACCTTGTACTCCTTTTCCCCTGGAGTCTTGCTCCTCTTGTCTCCCTGTTCTTGTTCTCAGGAATTCTCATCTGGGATGGGTCCCCAGCACACAAAAACAAAAAGAGAAAAAAAAAATTCTCTTTTGCCCGGAGTGTGGGGTGGCCTCACTGGCCAGTGAGTGAAATTCTTCTGTCTCTCTCCTCAGCTGTGGACACCCCTGCCCTCTCCCTTGACTCAGGGCCGAGCTTCTGGAGATCCCAGGTTCTTGCCTGTTTGGGGTCTGTGAGGGACCTCTCTCAGAGGCTCAGTGTCCCAGGGTACCTCCAGATAGAATGCAGATACTGAGCGGGGCTGAGAGGAGCAGCTAAGGGACTTGTGAGTTCTCAAGCCACTTCAAAGGCTGCGGTCTGCTACCTCCCCACTGAGCCTTCCTACCCTCTCTTCGTGGATCTGATGTATTTTAGTCCAACCTTGTCAAGAACACCAATTTCTTTCTCACTCTCAGGAGTTATATCACTCCAAAGGACCTGGGGACAAGTAAGGGACAGAGATAAAGCACATTCAGTCTCCAGATCTGAAGGAAAAAAATATTTAGGGGCCATTCCTGCAATGCTTGACCATTGGTTTGGGGCTGATGGTTTGGTGCTCAGCCCAGAGCTGTGGTGCTTGTTGTGGGGGACTCTAGGGCCACACTGGGCAGTGCTCTGGGAATCAGACAGTGCTGGGGATCGAACCCGGAGCCTTAGAGATGTCAGGAATGTGCTCCATCACTTTGGACCAGGGCTTGGGATATTTTTGGACCTGGTTCCTTTTAGATCCTTGCTGCCATTCAACTCTTCTCAGTAGTGTGTCTCCTTCCCCTCTGTGTAGGGGAGCTGGACACCGCCCTTTCCCCAGGTCGCCCCTGTGGAGGGGAACTCCATGCTCTTCCCAGGCCAGGGGGCTGCCTTTGTTTCTTACCATGGCTGCACAGCGTGGGTTGGAGGGTGGATCCCAACTCAGAGTCGGGGTGTGAGCTTAAGGTCTGGTTCGCCCTTGCCAGCATGAAGAGAGAGGGAAAGGCTTGGACTTGGCTTGCGAGCCCTGGCTCCTCTGGCCGGGTGCTCTCCATAGCACGCTCCTGGGACAGGCCACTGGATATGGGCGACTCAGGAGCAGAGCAGAGGGCTCTAGCACTCCCCCCCACACCGGGCATGGAGAGGGGGTGTTTCTGAATTCAGCGTAGCTCCTGACCTCTGGCCTCTGCCTCTCTGACTGCCGCATGCCAGCGCCAGCACTGCGGTGGCCACATGACTTTTTCCAGGTTTGTTCCACCCCTGCCTGTACCCCGAGTTCCCTCAACGCCCTTCCTTTCTCCCTCCAGTTCTACCATGCCTGTGACCAGCCGGGCATCGTGGTGTTCTGCATTATGGACTACGACGTGTTGCAGTTCTGTGATTTCTTGGGCTCCCTCATGTCCGTGTGGGTCACTGTCATTGCCATGGCTCGTCTACAGCCTGTGGTCAAGCAGGTCAGTGCAGGATGGGCCCCAGGGGGAGGGGTGTGGGGGTGGGCAACCACAGCCAGAGTCTCCTTGCAGTGCCCACCCAGCTGCTCTGGGGGCCTGCCAGAGCCCCCTGCCCACGTCGTGGCTGGGCCCCTGGAGTTCTCTTTCCCTAGGTGCTGTATCTGCTGGGGGCCATGCTGCTCTCAATGGCACTGCAGCTGGACCGCCACGGACTCTGGAACCTGCTCGGCCCCAGTCTCTTCGCCCTGGGCATCTTGGCTACTGCCTGGGTAAGAAATGGGCTTCTGTGGGGGGATGGGAGTGGGAGGGGGGGATGGTGTCCCAGGGGCCTGGGTGGCTGGTCCCCTACTTACAGTGTGGGTGCACTGACCCTGGACTCATCGCTATCCTGCTCACACTGAATTTCACTGCAGAATCGATGCAGGTTTTATGACCTCCTTTTTTGGGGGCATTTTGTGTGACCATTTGTGAGGCATTTTTTGTTGTTGTTTGTTTTTTCTTTTTTCTACTTGTTCATCATGAATTACAAATGTATTCATGATTGAATTTCAAGCACACAACATTCCAACACCAATCCCTTCACCAGTGTCCACCTCCCTCCACTGATAGCCCCAGTTTCCCTCCAACCCCTCAGCCTGCCTTCAGGGTGGGCACCTTCAATTTTTTTTTCCTTTTCTTTTGGTGCTTTGGTTTACAGTACTGTTACCGACAGGGTTTCATGTGTGACCCCACCACCTCTCAGCACCCCGACCTCCTCCAGAGTGGCCGCTTCCTTCCACCATTATTATGGTGGTGCTCCCTTCCCTACGCGGGCAGTTTCCTACTGAAGACCAGGTCTCAGGATCTTTGTTTCTATTATGTGAGGCTTAAAAAAAATGGTTCCAGTATTACTTAAAAATCATTTATTGCTATACTCTGTATAATTATGCAAAGAAAGGGCTCGAGTTTGGGGGCCAACAGAGAGGGTGTGACAATTATGCAGTGAAATCCCAGGGTCTGCCCACCCCTGCTGGCGGGTGCCGGCAGCATGAGCCAGGCTCAGCAGAAGCCTGGGAGAGCCAGCCTGTGGCTGAGCACCCCCTTCTCTCCCTCCCCCAGACCATCCGCAGCGTCCGCCGCCGCCACTGCTACCCACCGACTTGGCGCCGCTGGCTCTTCCACCTGTGTCCCGGGAGCCTCATTGCAGGCAGCGCCATCTTGCTCTATGCGTTTGTGGAGACTCGAGACAACTACTTCTACATACACAGCATTTGGCATATGCTCATTGCTGGCAGTGTGGGCTTCTTGTTGCCCCCGCGTGCCAAGACTGACCCCCGGGTCCCTTCAGGAGCACGACAACCCCGGGGCTGCGGCTACCAGCTGTGCATCAATGAGCAGGAGGAGCTGGGCCTGGTGGGCCCTGGAGGGGCCACTGTCAGCAGCATCTGTACCAGCTGAGGGGGCCCAGGGCCTGAACCATGGGGCACCGGTACTCTGGAAGAGGCAGAAAGCTCTGAGGGTGGTTCCCGGAGGCCTGGCCACCGTTCCTCCCCCTCCCCACACCAGACAAGAGAGAAGTTGTATTTTTTGAGGACATTGACTTATTCTGGAGGACTTGGAGTTTCTCAGGGGACTGAGAGTACATGCCGAGGCCACCGGTCCTTCTGCTTTCACGGAACCCCTCTTAGTTGTTGGGTCTTGTTCTTGTTTTTGTGTGCTGGGGACCCATCCCAGAGCCTCATCCGTGCAAGGCAAGTGCTCTGCCCCTCTGTAGCTGACCTGCGGCCCCAGCCCAGGGTGTCTTTGGAGGACAGAAGGACTGAAGGCTCTGGGGGCCAGCGCCCCCTCCGCACCAAGGACTTTCCCTTCCCAGGAAGATGGAACCTCCGAAGACAGCTTCATTCCTCAGGAAACGGGGTCAATCTCTGGGATGAGGCGCCTCCAGCTCTCACCGCTCCTCACAGCCCTGGCCTCAGGCTTCCTGTGCAGATGCTGCGTGTGGGCCGTGCCCTGCTGGGGGGAGGGGTGGCGGACCATGTTGAGGGCAGAGGCCAAGGCTGGAATCTGGATTGATGCAGGTGGAGTGTGGTGCGCCTCCAATGAAGATTTCTTGGTTTTGTGCTGCCTTGTTTCCTGGGGCCATGGGTGCGAGAATCAAGAAAAAGTGTGTCCCCTGGGGTGATGGGGGCCCAGATTTAATGAGCAACAGGAACCATGGTATGAGATTTTTGCTCTCCCATGCTGGGATTCAGTTCCCAGGAGGGGGTCTTGTTCTTTCCCTGCTTCAGAAATATCATTCCATCAACAAAGATGCATGTCGTGAGTGTACCAGGCACAGAGCTGAGTTTCCAAGAGAGAGAATGAGCATGTGAATGAGAGAATGTGTGAGAGTATGTATATGCATGTGTGTGTGTGAATATGAGAATGTGTATGTGTGAATATGAGAATGTGGATGTGTGTGTGAGCATGTATGTGTATGTGTGTGTATCTGTGAGTCTGTGAGTCTCTGTGTGTTTGTATATGTATGTGAAGGGAAGAATGTGTGTGTAAATGTATACATATATGTGTGAGTATGTATGTGATTATATGTGTGAGCCTGTATGTGTATTGTGTATGTGTATGTTTGAGTAGTCTATATGAATGTGAGAATGTATGTATGTGAATGTGAGGATGTGCATGTCTGTGAGTCTGTATGTATATCTATGAGTGTATATGTGAGTATGTGTGTATGAGTGTTTGTGAATGTGAGAATATGAGAATGTATATGTTTTTGAGTGTACATGTGAGTGAATCTGTGTATGTGTGGGTGTTATGTGGGAGTCACCCTTAAGCAGTTCCATCCTGTGTCTCATCACTGGTCAGTAGAATATGTGGCACAGAGCATAGTCCTCACAGAGCATAGTCCTCACCTGATTTGTGACCCGGACCTGCTACATGTCAGCTGAAGGACAAGGAGTGTGAGGCCCAAGGGGCCAGCCAGAGGGGGGACACAGACCACAGAGATGGACATTGTTCAGGGCACTGGGAAGTGCAGGAGCACCTACCTGCAGTGTATCGAGGCCTGGCCAGTGCGGGAACACCACAGGGGCTGTGGAAAGCAGCCAATAGCTGTGACAGGACAGAGAAATGGTGTCTGTCCTGGCTCCTGGAAAACAAGAATCCCTCGGTGGGAAGAGCAGTGGGACCCGGTGGGTGCTGGGGAGGCCAGTGCAGCATTCGGAGAGAGGTGAGGAATGTGTCGTGACACTTGAATACTAGAGACACGAGGGGGTGGAGTCATCTGAGGAGGCATCAGTGGAGAGCTGGGGTGATGAAAAGGCCATGGGGTGGCACTGGGAGGGGAGAGGAACGGAGTCTGAGAGCTGCCAATGTTTGTCTTTGTGTCTTGGGGGAGATTTACTGGCACGCTGATACAACTTGATGGGGGCAGGATGAGGAGTTCTCTTTTGGGTAGTTTGACTTGAGGTGCCTGTGGGATTTTTTTAAATTAATTTATTTTTGCTTTTTTGGTCATACCCAGCAATGCACATGGGTTACTCCTGGCTCTGTACTCAGGAATTACCCCTGGCAGTGCTTAGGGGACCATATGGGATGCTGGGAATCGAACCTGGGTTGGCTGCGTGCAAGGCGAATGCCCTACCCACTGTGCTATCGCTCCAGCCCCCCTGTGGGATTTTTTTAAGGAAGGAGAGCCGAACTAAGCTGGAGCCCTGTTCCTGATCCAAGTGGGCGTCTGTCTTGCCTGTTTTAGTTGGGGGACACTTCAGATGCCAGTGCCCCACCATCTGTACTACATCTGTCTGCAGCAGATGGTCACCGAATGCGGGTGTCTAAAAACAACACAGCTCAGTAACATTCCTGGAAGGGAGGAAGAGAGAGAGCTTTCATGGAACTGCAGCGAGGACAATGAGGTGGCCGAAGCTGCCCTCCAGAGCTCACGTGGCATCTCACCTGCCAGGCAGAGCGAAGGCTCCAGGGCGAGGGGAGGAGAGGGGGGCGGAAGGAGGAGAGAGTGAGAACCGAACCTCTGGCCTTTGAAGAATTTCCTCATCTGAGGAGAGCAGAGACAGACACAGGACGGGCACGAGTGGGAATGCAGCAAGTGGGTGGGCCCGGGGAGGAGTTGCTGGACAAGGAGACTAAAGAATCCACGGGGTCTGGGAGACCTGAGAACACAGCTGGCGAAGGCGGGCTTCATGCTGTGGTAAGGGGGCATCAGCATAGGGTCTCTGAGGAGTGGTAAGTTGGCATTTGGCCCAAGTGGCAGAAGTGCTCTGGGTAACTGAGGGATTAGTTCTAGAGATCAGGCCTGTCCGACTGTGTTGGTGTCTGCACAAAACCTGAAACTGCATTTGGTGCTGGTCCCAATGCCCCTGAGGTCAGCCGGGCAGGCAGGCAGTGGGGAATAGTAAGGACAAACTGGCCCCGTGACCAGTTTGACCGTGGAATCTGTGTCTGTCCCTGTGACCCTGTGACCCCTGGGAGAAGCAAGTGCTCTTTGCCTTGTCCCTGGGCAGGGACAGCTAAAGTAGGTGGGTGGGAGGGAGGGAGGGAGGGAGGGAGGGAGAGAGAGAGAGAGAGAGAGAGAGAGAGAGAGAGAGAGAGAGAGAGAGAGAGAGAGACAGACAGACAGACAGACAGAGAGACAGACAGAGAGACAGACAGACAGACAGAGAGAGAGAGAGGAAGAGAGGAGAGAGAGGAAGAGAGTGGGGGGAGAGAGAGGAAGAGAGAGGGGGGAGAGAGGGGAAGAGGGAGGGGGAGAGAGGAAGAGGGAGGGGGGAGAGAGGAAGAGGGAGGGGGGAGAGAGGAAGAGGGAGGGCGGGAGGTTGGAGTGGTCCCATTGCCTCTGCTCTGCCTAACCAACCTCAGCAAATTTCTCTGGTGCCCCCTTCCTCCCCCCAAGCCCAGAGCAGACTGGAGGGAAATCCTGGGAAGCACAGGAACACCCTCGGTGTATCACCCTTGAACAAGGCACCACCACAAGCTCATAGAGCTGCAACAGACAGAGGGTGTGACAGAAAGGAAGGCAAGAGCTTTGCAAGTTGGTGTGGCAGCCATTAGGGAATTCCTGGATTCCAGACGAAGGTGGCTGTGGTCCCCTCCCCCTGGTGCTTGCTGCAGCAATGTGACCACACTGGCCAAATCATTAAGCAGAAGCTCTAAATGTCAGACTAACTTGGTTGCTTTGCTTGCCTTTGTCCTGGTGACCAGCACATTCCAGATGGTACCAGCTTAATCAGCCTGAGTCTTGGGAGCTGAGGATGAGAATAGAAGACCCTCATCCTGACCCAGTCTCCAGTAATTAGCTGGCAGGCGGTGGGGGGAGGGGAGCCTGTCATGGCGGCATGGTGTCACGGTGGGCTGCACGTCATGGCCACAAGACCAGGCTCCCATCAGCCCGAGCGTGTGGGAGGCCAGCAGGAGAGGTGGGACAGCTTCCTGGAGAGCAGGTCTCCCCGAAGCAGCGCGGAGGCAGCAGCCTTCACCTCTGCATTGCGCAGGCTGTAGTTGATGGGGTTCAGGGAGGGGGTCACGATCCCATACAACAGAGTGATGATCTTATCCCACTGGGGGTCCTTGGCACTGGGGTTGAAGTACATGAAGCCAATGGCCCCATAGAAAATCACCACCACAGTGAGGTGGGCAGAGCAGGTGGAGAAGGCTTTGCGCCGGCCTGCAGCAGAGGGGACCCTGACAATGGTGGCCAGGATGAAGATGTAGGACAGGCAGATGAGCAGAAATGGGGTGAACGTCAGGATGATGGTGGCCACCATCAATAGCAGGGCATTGAGAGAGATGTCCCCACAGGCCAGTTTGACCACAGCCAAGATCTCACAGAAGTGGTTGATGACATGGTGGCCACAGAAGGGGAGGCTCCAAGTGAAACTAGACTGTAGCAGTGAGTTGGTAAAGCCTGTCCCCCAGCTCAGCACGGCCATCCACACACAGACTCTCATGCTCACGAGCTCCGGGTACCGCGGTGGCCAGCAAATGGCCACATAGTGGTCATAGGCCATCATGGCCAGGAGCCACAGGGAATTTAATGATTATTGTGGTAGGGAATGCTGTGCGGGGACACTGGACACTTTGGTGGTCGTGGTGAGGTAATTGTGCACCACAATCATCTATCTCAAGATCATATTAACACATGAACAACAACATATTTTTTTAAAAAAAGTAGAATATATTACATTATCTAGTAGACCTCCATTCCTCTCGGAGAGCCCTGCAAGCTACCGAGAGTATCCTGCCTGCACGTCAGAGCCTGGCAAGCTACCCACATGGTGTATTTGATATGCTAAAAACAGCAACAAGTCTCACAATGGAGACGTTACTGGTGCCCGCTCAAGCAAATCTATGAACAATGGGATGACAGTGACAGTGACAGTGATCTAGTAGAGTCCTGGCTCACAGAATTGAACCCTGGTCATGAGAGCCAGTCACTCCCTTTTTGGAGCCTTCTATTGCTTTCTAGTGCAATTGATGGGACAGCAATGCTGCAATGGGAGGAAAACCTGGCTCTGGCATGTTCATTGGCTGCTTCATGAAGGGAGGGACTATAGACTGGCAGTCTGAGTGATTATTGGCTGCTTCATGAAGGGAGGGACTATAGACTGGCAGTCTGAGTGATTATTGGCTGCTTCATGTAGGTAGAAGCTACAGGCTGACAGTGTGAGACCATTGACTGCTTCCTAAGATGGGCCCAACACGAGGCTGCGTTTTTCTCAGCATTGATTTCCCTAGCTCTCATTGGGTTCACAGTCTCTTTGAGAACTGCTGGTCATTCCCAGGAAGGAACCTTAGCATCCCAAGGCCCTGCAGTCTTGTTCAGGCAGGTTAAGCATCTTCTGGGCTTCTGACCCTTGGTCTAAAGGAGAAACAAGAGGCCAATCTACCTTTAACTTTGAAACGATGTAAGCCCCGGTTCATGCTTGAGTGACCTAAGGCCAAGCCTTGACACCCTATGGATGGCCTGTCTGGCTCCAGGGCTGCTTTATTCCCTTCTCATTCCTCCTAATGAATTAACTGGACATCACAGGAAAATGCTCACCCTTTCCTGGACAAACCTTACTCCCCACTTTTGACCAGTGGCTCCCCTTTGTATGCCCGATCCCATCCTTGCTCCCTGGGGTGTTTCTCCTTATTCCTCTCTCCTATCAGAATCTCTTTTCCTTCCCTCACCTTTCTGTGGCCCCAAATGTGTCTCTTCCTGTCTGAGAGCTTTGGGAAACACTGGGATTTAAAGACCAAGGTGAGCCTACTATCTGGGGAGCTGAGGGGAAGCTAGTTTGGGGTCTGACCCTGTGATCCTAGCCCACAGAGGTTCACATTCAGGGTGAGGGCACAGCCTAGGGCAGGTGGATTCACAGATTCCTTTGCCCTCTCAGCTCTGACTCAGACACATGTGTAGTGTGTGTGTGTGTGTGTGTGTTGTGTGTGTGTGTGTGTGTTCCATGTAGGTGATGGTAGGTGGAGGGACCACCTCACACCACAATGATGTCACACTCTTGTTGCTCACAAAAACCACAACAGGGGTATGGGGGGCGTTTGCGGGTGAGCAATGGCTGCTATCCTGCCTCACCTCCCTTCCATTCCTTACTCACACCGGCCTGGGCCCCCGGCTACTACTCCTCACCTAGAGCCCTTCTAGCATTGCTGCTGCTCCTCCCTCTGCTCATGCCCTCTCAGGCTTAAGTAGCTTTTCCCCTCCCCTCTGCCATTCCGTAAGCTTCCACCCCCCCAGGGCTGCCTCTCAAAAGCACCTCCACACTGATGACCTCCCGCTGCCACCGCCTCCACTACAGATTTATTCAGTTGGGTGCATCTGGGTAGAAGGTCTGGGGGCATCCCTTCTCTTCCATTTAACGGCTGTGTTGGCTGAAAAGCTGCATCAGGAACTTGAAGTTTGGTTTCCCCCTACACCAGGAATCTTAGAATATCACCTTTATGAACACTAGAGCCATTGTGTTCCACTCAGGTGGTCACAGACTATTGGCCTCATAGAAATAATTTTGTTGCTTGGAAAATATAATATTTCCAGGTTGGAATAACGTGGGCTCTGCAACAGGTTTGTAGGCTGGGATATGGGGCAGCTGTTTTTCCTTGGTGTGGAGGTTTAGATTCATTTGACCTACTGCCCCTTTTCAGGACAAAAAATATTACTCAATGTCGACTCTAAATCTACCTTATTTGATTAAACAGAGGGAAAGTATCCCCAGTTGCATCAAAGATTGCCACCTCCCTCTGGATTGTTCTGGTACCTGTCTCAGGTGGTATAACGCACTTTGGGTGCATCAGTGAAGATGGGATAGTTGCGTTGCAGAAACATTAGCCTCGTAACCTTGGTGTCCGCCTCAGGCTGCTCAGTCACTACAGATTTTCAGGAGCTGGAGGTCAGGACATACTCCTCAAAGACTGTGATGGGTGAAGGCTTCTCCATCTAACAGCGCCAGGGAGAACACACCAGAGCATCCCACTGTGGCAATGAAGTGACAGTTGTCACATCAGCTCTCAACCCACGGGCTCAGGTGACCCTCCCATGGACCCAGAGGGAGGAGAGCCAGAAGCTTCCAGAGCATGAAGTGCTATGGCGGGCCACAGTCCTCTCAGGAGAACGTGTGTGGTTCTGCCAACACCTCACATTGTGACCGCACTCCAAACCAGCTTCACGGAGCTGAGAGGAAACAGCGCGTTTCTGATACAAAGTGTCTGATTCCACAGTCTAATTTTTTACCTCCCGATTGCAGGGCGATGGCCTGGAATGGGCCCTGGACTGGGAGTGAGGGCTTAGATGATTCTCACCATTGTTCTGATTCACTATTAAGGTCTGAATCAAATTTCTTCTGTGAAATGAGGTCATTTGCCTGGGTGGACTTTGCTACTCTGTCACCTTTTGGGGGTGTTTATGTGTGTTTGAGTTACACCCCACTGTTCTCAGGACTTACTCCTGGCTCTGTGCTCCTGCTGGTATTTAAGGAACCATAAGGTATATTAGGGATCAAGCTGGGGTCAAAAATCTATAAAACAAATACTGTATCCCCATTACTATCTCTCTGTTCCTGTTGTTCATTTCTTTCTAGCAACCCTGTGGACTGATAGACCCAGGATATTTTGCAAGGCCAATATGTTAAAGTGATTGATTGGTTCATCTAATTTGAACCACTTAACACTTGAGGATTCATAACAGATTTGAGAAGAATAGACAGGGCGCAAGAACATTTATTTTAGAATTTCCCTGAAATGTTTGCTTCTGGGATTCTTGCTCTCCCTTGCTCTTACTGGCCTACAGATCAGGGGCTTTGCAGTTAGACCTCCAGGGCCCGAGTTGCATGTCCTTTGCTGACAGTTTTTTCTTCTTTAGCCTTCTAATGTGCCATGAGGAGGAAAAACAGTGGGTCAGATGTTTTCCTTTCCTTCCTGGCTTCTGTGCCTGGGACCCTATATGGTCCCCTGAGCTCTCCAAGAATGATCCCTGAGTGCAGAGCCAGGTGTCAGGCCTGAGTACCACAAGCTGTGAGCCAAAGACAAAAAAGCAGGCAAGCAAACAAACAAAAAAGCCCAGAATAGTATTTTCCTCAGAAGTCATCAGAGGATCTGTGGGAATGAGGCACATAAACCTCACAATGTCTGGCATGTGGAAACAAATGTGTGGTAGCTGACATGAATATGGTGTTTCCCCTTGCCCAAGAAAAGCTTTCATTTTTGTCTAGTTTGGAATAGATTTCATGAGAATATCAGCTAGATGCATCCTCTTAGCTTTTTCCTCCAGGCCCAGCAGTCTTGGTGCATGCAACTGGCTGGGACAGGCAGGCAACTGCCATGAGACTCTCAGAGCATGGGGTTCACTGTCAATAGAGGCCCAGTTGGGATGCGCCAGGGACCAGGCTCGGAGGACCAGCCTCCTGGTCCTCAGCTCATGCGTTTCTGCCCTCGGGACTTCACCATCCCTCCCCAGTTTAAAGTTCAAACTCTGTAAATGTACAAGTTTGGGGCTGAGGGAGTTCCTAGAGCCCAGGGTTCTGGTTCTGCCCCAGGAGGGCCTGAGGCTCAGTTAGTGGGCCCCGAAGGGTCCTGTTCTGACCACAGAAGATAAGTTTTCCCTGAATTCCTACCTTTCCCTGTGAGGTTCTGGGGCCTCCATGTGCCTGTCTGCCCTGCCCTCTGAGTCCTGGCTCTGAGGTAACTGTCTCCTTCCAGGACTGCATGGAGGAGCTGGATTCAGGGAAGCTGAGTTTTTTTTTCTTCTTCAGACACTGGGTTGCTGATAGGGTGTGAGACCCAAGCACTTTGGGTGACCTCTAAGTCGGGAGTTTTTAGGTGTATGAGACTCCACATTTTCCTCCTCCTGCTGATGTTCTTCCTTTTCTTCACTATAATGAAGGATGTGTGAACAGTTGGCAGTTTCAAAAGAAAATTAAAGAAAGCAGCAGCTGCTATAAGATTTCCTTTCATCCAGTGACTTGTCTTTTAGAATTTTTTCCCAGGGAATGGACGTGAACAACTCATGGATAAAGATGTAGCTTTGATGTGGAGCCCAAGGAAGCACATGGAGATGTTGGGCTTTTTTTCTTTTTGGGTGGGAGGGTGTCATACCTGGTGATGCTCAGGGGTTAGTACTGACTCTGCACTCAGGAATTACTCCTGGCAGTTCACGGGGGAGGGTATATGGGGTTTGGGGAATCTAACCTGCATTGATCAAATGCAAGGCAAATACACTACCAGCTGTACTATGGCTCCAACTCCTGTTTTTTAATTTCTAAGAGTAAACAAGACAGACAAATCCTTAGATAGAGTCAGAAGGGAGTAAAGAGAGAAAATGCAAATAAATCAGATGAGAGATGAAAGGGGACATTATAACAGACACCTCAGAAATGCTAAAGACCAAAAGCTATTACTGGAAACAGTAATCCTAAGTAAGGCAATTGAAAAAGTAATTAAAAACCTTTCTGAGGGGCTGGAGTGATAGCACAGTGGGCAGGGCATTTGCCTTGCATGTGGCCGACCAGGGTTTGATTCCCACATCCCATATGATCCCAAAGCACCGCCAGGGGTAATTCTTGAGTGCAGAGCCAGAAGTGACCCCTGAGCATCGCTGGGTATGACCCAAAAAGAAAACAAAGAAACCTCAAAAACCTTTCTGAGAACAAAAGCCCAGGTCCAGATGGATCCGCCAGTGACCAAAAAACTTATTTTTCTTCTCTTGTGGCTTTATTCCATGTTTTTTGCTTTGTGTTTCCCAGATGGGTTGTATCAGTCATTCTGTAGCTAAGATAATCTCTTTGCATGTGGGCTAGTATTGAATTCTTTTAAACTAAACAGAAGCTGTTCTTGTTTGCCCCTTCACCCTTAACGATTTGTTGTCTCATTTTTATTCATGTTTGTTTCTGATGCTGTCATACTGTTGATTACCTTGCTTAATATTTTGTATTATTCCTTTTTCTCCTTATGTAAAAAATACAATAATTCTTATAGTGACAGACTGGAGGCAGCAAACTTTCTTGACTTTTTATTTTTCTTGCAGAAATAGTTTTGTAGCATAAATTCTTGTAGTGGCAGTCTGGAGGCGGCAAAGTTCGTTGACTTATTTTTCTTGTAGAAATAGTTTTGTACAATAAATTCTTATAGTGACAGTCTGGAGGTGGCAAAGTTTGTTGAATTTTTATTTTTATTCAAGATATAGTTTTGTTAAATCATAGAACAGTTAAGTTGAAAAAAACCCTGCTTTGTTGAATTTCCAGGCATTTAAGAATGATGTAGACATTTTTACATTTTTGCAACTAGCATATTTTTAGTATGAGAGATTAATTTCTTCATCACATTTGAATAACAATTTTGTAGGGTACAATATTCTTTTTGTGGGGGCAATGGTTGGGACACACCTGGACTTACTTAGGGCTTACTCCTGGCTCTGCACTCAGGGATTACTCTTTTTTTCTTTTTTGCTTATTAATGTATTTATTTTTAAAATTTTTTAAATTTAAAAAATTTTAAATTTACTATTTTTTTATTAATGAATCACCGTGAGGGTACAGTTACAGATTTACATATTTTCGTCCTTCTGTTTCAGTCATATAATGCTCAAGTACCCATCCCTCCACCAGTGGTGGTCATTCTCCACCACCGATAACCCCAGTATCCCTCCCACCCCCCTACTCCATCCCCCCTCACCCTGCCTTCGTGGCAGGGCATTCCTTTTTGTTCTTTCTCTCCTTTTGGGTGTTGTGGTTTGCAATAGCGGTATTGAGAGGCCATCATGTTCAATTTATAGTCTACTTTCAGCACGCATCTCCCATCTCAGGGATTACACTTGATGGGCTTGGTTGACCACACAGGGTACCAGGGATGAACGTGGGTCAGCTGCATGTAAAGCAAATACCCTAGCTGGTATACTCTGGCCCACTCTGGCCCCAGATAAGGTGAAATATTTTTTAACCAGCAGTGTTTATCTTTTAAAATTGTGATATTCAACCATGAAACTCTAGGAAAGAACAAAATTATTCAACTAGCTGCAACATGGATGAAACTAGAAGATGTCATGATAAGTAAAGTCAATCAGAAGGAAACCTTCCAGAACTCAATCACCACCATGCTCCTGGCCAATCTCCACAGGTTTGGATGAGCCTCATCGATGAGCGAATTTGCTGAAAAACCCAGATATGTGGGACTTGTGACTAAAATCTCCAGGCTCACATTGAGTCAGGAATGGGTGACCTCCCTCCATCTCTCTGTGTTTCTGGTAGCTTGGTAGTCCTGCCCAGGAACTGCCTCTGGCGCTATATAATCTCATTAACGGTCATGATCCAGCACTGTAGCACTGTCATCCCATTGTTCACCGATTTGCTTGAGTGGGCACCAGTACCGTCTTCATTGTGAGACTTGTTACTGTTTTTGGCACATCGAATATGCCATGGGTAGCTTGCCAGGCTCTGCCATGTTGGCGGGATACTCTTCGGTAGCTTGCTGGGCTCTCCGAGAGGGATTGAGAAATTGAACCCGGGTCGGCCTTGTACAAGGCAAACACCCTACCTGCTGTGCTATCGCTCCAGTCCATGATATAGAGACTCAGAAATAAATCTCTCAGAAGAGAGCATCGAATGATACACCATAGAGATGCCTTTAGAGCCCAAAGTCACCATCCAGTTAAAAAAAATTAAATTAGCCTCAACTGCATAACTGTACTTAAAATTTTAGAATTCCTATACAAGGGCTTAATGGCCCCAGGATGAAATACATCAGCCTTTAATACTTTCCTCTAAGGAAATTTTTTGGATTATTTTTAGTAGATTATTTATAACAAGCAACACAATATAAATTATTTAGGTCCTACTTTGGGTGCAGGGTTTGGGAGTGGGGTGGAAACATCTGAAATAAGGTGGTTGGTGGGTACAAAGGTGGTGGGATTAGTGTTGGGATATTAAATGTAACAAATTATTGTGAACAACTTTATAAAAATAAAATAAAAAATAAATTTTTTTTTAAAAAAGAAAGGACTAGATATAATAATCTCTCTCATATGTGGGACTTAAAGATACACAAGCAAGATAGCAGCAGAGATCCAAGGGCAATCCAATGGGAGAACAGATGCACAGAACTGAGTTCCAAGGGAGAGGGGTGTGGTGAGGGGGTGTGGTGTTGCAATTATGTGCATGGGAAATAGTCACTGATACTTCTATACATCACAGAATCTCAATTGATAAAAAAGGGTAAAAAAATAATTTTGACATTCATTGCACTTTCTCCTAGACTGTGAAGCTCATGCTGAGAAAGCTGATGATTGGGGGTCCATTTATCTTCTATTTCCCCCTAACATTCTTTAATAATTTTATCATTAATTTTTAAATATTAAGCAATGATTGTCAGGTGTATGTATTTTTGCATTTATTATCTTGGCATTCTATCAGCTGTGTGGACTTTTATATGGAGTTTTTCCTTAGGTTTGCAATCTTTCACTGATTATTTCTTTGAATAGGTATCCCATCCCATCCTCTAACTGTCCCCCTGCTGTTACCATAAATACACATATGTCTCCTATTTTTGTTGAAACCTATACTTTTTGTATAATTTCTTTTTTTCCTAAATTTTATTTGTATTTTTCTCTCCCATTTGAATAACTGCTGGGTTTTTCTTCAAGTTTACTGCTTGTTTCACTTCAGAAAAATGCTTTCCATGAAAGTTTTTTTTTTTTTTTGCTTTTTGGGTCACACCCAGCGTTGCCCAGGGGTTACTCCTGGCTCTTCACTCAGGAATTACTCCTGGCGGTGCTTGGGGGACCATATGGGATGCCGGGGATCAAACCCGGGTCGGCCACGTGCAAGGCTATCGCTCCGGCCCCTCCATGAAAGTTTTGGAATGCTTTCTATGGTAGGTTTTATTTAACTTTTTTTATTTTTATATCTTGTATATTAGAAAGGGCTGGAGCGATAGCACAGCGGTTGGGCATTCGCCTTTCACGCGGCTGACCTGAGTTCAATTCCTCCGCCCCTCTCGGAGAGCCCAGCAAGTTACCAAGAGTATCAAGCCCACACGGCAGAGCCTGGCAAGCTACCCGTGCGTATTGGATATGCCAAAAACTGTAACAATAAGTCTCTCAATGAGAGACGTTACTGGTGCCCGCTCGAACAAATCGATGAGCAACGGGATGACAGTGATAGTGACAGTATATTAGGAAAGTTTTATAAACCTTGGTTTAATTGGTGAAAAACTCCTTCTGGTCTGCATTTCCTTTCTTATTCCATTAATAAGTTGCTTTGTTCTATTTTAGAGTGTATGTGATGTAGCTCAGTGTTTTTTTAAAAAATGTAGTTCATTTATTCAAAGGGCGTACTTATCCATGTCCTTGAATTTGATCTCTTTGAAATCTCACATGACCTTGAGATCTGAGGTTTCCTGGCGTATTCTTCTGCCTTCCCACTGGAAAATGGATTAGCAACTTAGAAAGAACTAACCTGTGTACCTTTGATGTTAACTGCATCTGAGTGTTATGGTTTTATCCATCCTTTCTTCTTCTTGTGGTTGATTTTTAAATTACTGTAAGAACAGTCAGCCACTACTGTGGATGTGAGGCGAGAGGTCTTGCTCTATGTGTGGCCCCACTCTGAGCTCTTCTCTCTGGGGTGTCTTGGCAGTGTATTCATGCACATTTCATGCACCAGATCATGTCCTGATGGGTGAGGGAGTGGAGTGTCAGCTAAAGAACTTTCTCGGTTGTTCTCCCTGCTGAGCTACCAGCTGTGTGCAATTCCCCCACCTCTCTGCTTCTTATCTTCATCTGTCTATGCCTCCACCTTGCCTCTGCTCTCTTCGTCCCAGGTCCCTGGCTGGGCTACAGGATGCTGCCTCCATTCTCCTCACTTACCTCTGTGCCTCTTTCTACCTCCTCCCCTCTCAGTGTTGAGAGTATCTCATCAGAAGCCCTCCCGATGCCTTTTGTGTGCTCTCTTTTGTTCAAGGGTGCTTGAGTCTCATTACCATGCAGTGGGGGTCTCTCATGGTGTCCTGTTTGTGGATGGTTGCTAATTGCTTCTCTTGGGAGCAAAGCAAAAATCTCCTGTATCATCATCTTCATGACCTTGCTCCTTATTTGAATTTGCCAGCCAGTATCCATCTCCCTAGCCACTTGGATTAGAAGCAGAGCAAACGCCAAAATCTTTGGTTAGGCTTAAAGATTCATGATGGAGGGACATAAATTCCTTTTTTTGCCCCAAAGCTTTTTGTAGGAACATCTCCAGAGATGGTGGGGTTTGGGGATCCCTCCTGGTGATACTCGACTGGTCTGAGTGGCTTAGATGGGTATAGGGTTGGATCTGGCAGTGCTGGGCATCTTTAAGGATCACACCTAGCAGTGCTTGGGTACCATGAAGTGATTGTGGTGATGGGTTTATGACAGTACACATAAGCTAATACCCATCAAATCATGTGATTAAAACATTACTTCAGGTGATCAAAAATTCAGTTGTAAATTAAATATCTTTAGTATGAATTCAAGAAGATGGTCAGAGAGGTGGGTGAAAGGGCTATAGCATGTGTTTTGTATGTGGAAATCCTGAGTTTGATCTCTGGCATCATGAGATCTTATTAGCACAACCAAGTTTGTTCTCCCCAAACATCCCAAATAAGAGACAGAAAAACAGCATGCTAAAAGTCATATTTATATATATCCAAAATGGGTATTTTTATGTGTAACTATCACAAACAAGAGAGCAAAATTGTACAGAGCTAGACACACAAAAATAAGTAATTGTTCCCTATGTTATTTAATATATCAAGTATAAAAGTCATGTTAATCATCAATAATGTTTACATTAACTTTATTTATTTAGTTTACGAGGGCTTCATCCAACGATACTCAGGAGTTACTCCTGGCTGTGCACTCAGGAATTAGTCCTGACAGTGGACCATACAGAATGCTGGGGATTGAATCTGGGTTGACCACATGAAAGACAAGTGCCCTACTTGCTGTACTATCACTCCGGTCCAGAATTTTTATTAACTTTAAACTCCTGGAAGGCCACTTGGTTTCAGAGTGGGGAAGAGATGAGAAGGGCCCAGCCAAGGTCATGGGGGAATGCCAGGTCAGGTTGGGGTAGGGGGTGGCGGCAGTGGAGCAGAGAGAGGGGCTGAGCGGTGTGTAGGAGATGGACGGGTGAGGGGCAGAAGGAGTACTTGGGGTGAAGCATGAGTTGTGTCTATTGGAGTGGGCAGCACTGCTCCCCTCTAAGGCGCCTATGAGGGAATCAGATGAGGAGGTGGCAACTTACGTGTGATGAGTGTGATTTACACAGATGGACTCAGGGGTCCACAGAGTGGCCAGGTACATTGGTCTTGAAAATCAGTGACAAGAAGACAAACTCGTGCTTCCCTTGCACCCTGTGGTCCTGATCAAAATGAAGAAATACAAGTAACTTCAAAGAGATGGAGTGACTGCTATTCTCATTCATGCTGCTTTGAGCCCATGCACTGTCCTGAAAAGGTCCCCTGGAATGTAAAAGAAGGGAGGAGAAAGAGACAGAGAGGCAGGGAGGGGAAAGCTGGAGAGATTCATGCCCCTCATTAACCTGCTTAAGATCCTTATACATTTCTCACACCCTTCACCCAGCTCAGTTCTTAACATTGGTGAGTTGAGATCTTCTCAGCTGTTCTGGAAGGAGAGAAGACATTTCACAGTGTGGAATTTCCAAGCTAGGACAGGGATGCAACCCCACTCCCAGGCTCCATCTAAGGACAGGAATGCATGAAACAACACACCCTTCAATCATCAGTGTCCCTCCCTGCCAGAGCCCCCCGGGAACCTGCATCTCTACAGTCCCACCGCTGCCAAACTTGGAAACTTGAATGTTTGCAAAGTTCTAACTTTAAATTGGGCAGGGACTGTGAGGTCCCCAAGATCAGGAAGCAGGCAAGATGTGGCAGTGTCAGGGGACCAGGAGGCTGATCCTTAGGGTCCTGGGCTGGCCCATGCCAGCACAGTGTGACTGTTGGTAATCAACTTGACACTTCCTGAGCCTCAGAGAAGTCGTGTGGGTGCATCTCCATCAACAGCATTGAAGAGGCAGTTGTTACAGCAGACCCTTGACCTGAAGGGCTCAGGTGAACCTCCATGGGCTCAGAAATGAAGAAATACAAAGACCATCAGTGAAGTTGGAGAAAGTATGAAGAAGCTCTAAGCAGAAATGAATGAGCTGCGTTTTTAGTAGTTGGACAGAAAAATACAATAGTAACTGAGCAATGGAATAACTCAATAATGGAACCAGAGACTTTGAGGACAATAGAGAGGAAATCATCAAAAGACAAGTGAAAAAAAAAAGCTATAAAAACAAGAGGTTTACGGGACAGTTTTAAGAGAAACCACATTAGTATTATAGGAATTCCAGAAGAAAGAGAGAGAGAGGGTAGGGGGCAGGAAGAATTGCTGGTGGAAGAAATGATAGCTAAGAACTTCCACAATCTGAGTGAGAATATTCCCCTGATCCGATGAGCTCAGAGTTCCAAGCAGATGGACTGTCCTGTTTTCCTGCTGCCTGGGTATCTACTCCATGCATGTGCATGTGCATGTGCTGGGAAACTCCCTCCTCATCGTGCTGAACACACTGGACCCCCACCTGCACACCCCCATGTACTTCTTCCTCAGCAACCTCTCCCTCATAGACATCTGCGGCACCTCTGCCTTTGTGTCTCTCATGCTGGTCAACTTCTGGAGAGCCCAGAATACCATCTCCTTCCCTGACCATACCCTGCAGATGTTCCTCATCCTGGCAATGGGCTGCACAGAGTGTCTGCTCCTGGCCGTGATGGCCTATGACTGCTATGTGGCCATCTGCCGGACACTGCGGTACCCGGAGCTCAAGGGCATGTTGACATGTGTGCTGTTTTCTTCCCTCCCTTCCCTGAATTGTGTTGCTTGTCTTTTTTAATTCTTGTCTATGTTTTTTTTATGATTATGTGATAGTATTTGTTACCTTGTGCAAGACGTTGCCTTTTTTCTTTTGGGTCTTTCTTTTATATAAAAGAAATCTCTCAACACTTCTTCTTTAAAAGAATGTTGTTACTGTTAAGGTGATGTGCTTATAGTAAATTTGACATTTGTGGTCTTGGTGTACAGTAACCTCACCTCACCTTCACCAAAGTGTCCAGGACCTCCCCCAAGCCCCTGCCCTTGGGTTACATCTTTCCACCTGTATGAAACAAAATTATTTTAATTGTTATGTGAAAATTATTTTGTAATTCTTTAAAATACCACGCAATTAAGAATAACAACAATTCTTATGATTAAAGGTTTAAGAGAGCGTCATTCATCCACTTCTGGATTGAGTCATTAGGAGACACAGCTGTGTTGATGAGGGCTGGGAAACCGGGTGCCCTGATTCTGAGCAGCCCTCCCTGCTGTCTATGGGACTAATGGTGAACATCTGTGCTGAAAAAGGTTGGAGAAGGTGTTCTTGGACCCTGAGTGCAGTAAAGGAACATTCATTCCTGTATGAACTGTATTTTGCTCTCCCTTTTAGTGTATGCATGTGACTGTAGTTAATCTTGCTGCATTTTCATTGACACTCTTTGTAATGTATTTTTTGGGTGTAAATGCAACCTGTTTTTGAAGCATTGGTCGATTGACTTAGAGTCCTATAGCCCATTACAATCCCTGGGCCCATCATAATGAAACAAACTTCTGCCCTACTCCACTTCGGTGTCTCAACTATTTCATGAAGCTGGGTATAACACACCTATTGGAGCCACTTTGAGTGGTGTTCAGGGGCCCTGGGCTCATTCCTGGTAGTGCTCTCCTTGGTCTAGGCCTAATATTTTAGTGCACAGATCTGGTGTTGCTTTGAGGTCACTAGAGCTTCAATTGGCCATGCTGGTGGAGTTGTGTTTTCTTGGGCATTGCTCTCAGGGACTTGCACATCTAGGAATATACTCTATACTTGAGCTATCTCCCTGACCCTTAACTTTTGTTTGTTTGTTTTGGGCCACATCCATTGATGCTCAGGGCTTTCTCCTGGCTCTGTGTTTAGGGATCACTACTGACCAGCTCAGGGGACCAATGGGGTGCCAGGGATTGAACTAGTGTAGGCTGTGTGCAAGGCAAGTGCCTTAATCACTATACTATCATTCCAGCCTCAGACACTAAACATTTGCTATGGTGCAGATCTGGAGATCTGGTGGAGGCAAACTTTTTTTTTTTCTTGTAGAGGCAGTTTTGTTAAGTCCCACTTTTTTTTTTTTTTTGCTTTTTGGGTCACATCCGGCAATGCACAGGGGTTACTCCTGGCTTTGCACTCAGGAATTACTCCTGGCGGTGCTCAGGGGACCATATGGGATGCTGGGAATCGAACCCGGGTCGGCTGCGTGCAAGGCAAACGTCCTACCCGCCGAGCTATTGCTCCAGCCCCCTATACCACAATTTTTTTTTTTTGGGGGGGGGGTTTGGGTCACACCCGGCGATGCACAGGGGTTACTCCTGGCTCATGCACTCAGGCATTACTCCTGGTGGTGCTCGGGGGACCATATGGGATGCTGGGAATCGAACCCAGGTCGGCCGCGTGCAAGGCAAATGCCCTGCCCACCGTGCTATTGCTCCAGCCCCCTATACCACAATTTCTTTATCCACTCATCTGCCATTGTTTTTTTGTTTGTTTTGTTTTGTTCTTATTTAAATTTATTTATTTTTTAATTAGTGAGTCAGTGAGGGTACAGTTATAGATTCACACATTTTCGTGCTTGTTTTTCCTTCATGCAATGTTTGAGAGCCCATCCCTCCACCAGTGTCCATTCTCCACCACCAATGAACACAGTATCCCTCCCACCCCCCAATCCCATCCCCCCACCCTACCCTGCCTCTGTGGCGGGGCATTCCAATTTGATATCTCTCTTTCCTTTTGGGTGTTATGGTTTGCAATAGGGGTATTGAGTGGTCATTCTGTTCAGTCTTTAGTCTACTTTCAGCATGCATCTCCCTTCCCGCGCAGGATCTCCAATCACATATTACTTGGTGTTCCCTTCTCTATCTGGGACGACTTTCCCCCAGCGTGTGAGGCTAGCTTCCAAGCTATGCCATTGGTTTTTATCTATATCTTGTCTATTAGAAATAGGGCTGTAATAAAAATAGATGTACATATATCTTTTTGAATAAATGTTTTTGTGTTTGGGAATAAATGCAAAGGAGTAGAATTTTTGTGCTTGTGTTGCAAATGTTTAAAGAAATCTCTGCACTATTTTCCATAGATACTGAGTCAGACATGCCCCTCAACATTGAAATAATTCCTGCTTCACCATATCCCCAGTGAAATAGCTGTTTCCATCCTTTTAAATATATATTATTACTGGTGTGAAGTAGTAGCTATTGTCACTTTGGATTTCATTTCCCTTAGAGGGGATGCTGAACATTTTCCATATACCTATTGGCTCTGTGTGTGTGTCTTTGAGGAAGTGTATTCAGCTTTCCTTCATATATTTTTTTTGGGGGGTGGGTCTCCTGGCAATACACAGGGGTTACTCCTGGCTCTGCATTCAGGAATCACTCCTGGCGGAGCTTGGGGAACCATATGGGATGCTGGGAATTGAACCCGGATCAGCTGGGAGCAAGGCAAATGCCCTACCCGCTGTGCTATTGCTCCAATCCCTCCATATGTTTTTGTTTGTTTGTTTGTTTTTGTTTTTGCTTTTTGGGTCATACCCGGCGATGCACAGGGGTTACTCCTGGCTCATGCACTCAGGAATTACTCCTGGCGGTGCTCAGAGGACCATATGGGATGCTGGGATTCGAACCATGTCGGCCGCATGCAAGGCAAATGCTCTACCTGCTGTGCTATTGCTCCAGCCCCCCTCCATATGTTTTTATTTGGGAATGCTTGTTTTTCTGTTGTTGAGTTTTGTAGTACTTTAGATAGCTTGGATGTTACCCTTTTATCATATAGTGGTGAGCAAATATTCTTTCTCATTAGGGTATCCTTTTATTCTAGGTGTTTTTGTTGTTGTTGTCATTGTTGTTTTTTATAGTGCAAAATCTTTCTGCTGATGTAGTCTTATTTATTAATTTTTCTTTTGTTTTCTTTGCCCATGGAGTAGAATCATTGACAACATGTCTCAAGTCAATATACTAGAGAGCTCTGCCAATGTTTTCCTCCAAGTATTTCACGGATTCAGAATTAATATCGTGGTCTTTGATGCATTTTACAATAGCTTTGTATATAGTGTGACATTGGAGGTCTTTTTTTTTTTTGCACATGGCTGTCAAGTTTTCCCAATACCATTTGTGAAAGAGTATTGTCAACAAGACATGCAGCTTCAGGGCTTACTTCTGGCTCTGTGCTCAGGAGTCACTCCTAGTTGTGCTGGGGGAACCACATGCTATTCCAGGGATTAAATCATGCAAGGGAAGCACTTAACCTTTGTGCTATTTCTCCAACCACTCTCCCCTTTTAAAGATGGCTGAATTCATAAGAGATTTTATTGAAGAGGACAGAGAAAAGGGGACAAGGTAAGAAGGCTCTGAGTGAGCAGTGCTGGATGGCCCAAGCTTCCAAAATGTGTTTCCTGGACCACAGAACAGAGATGGCTAAGTGGTGAGGAAGAGTGAGGTGACTGGGCCAAGAGTTTTGTGTCAGAATCTCAATTCATTAAGGAGCAGAGTCAGTCACAGGATGCATGCACCCACAGAGCTGGGATTCAGGGCAGAGACAGCAGGCCCAGAAGGCGCACAACAGGAGACGGGAGGGACAGATAGGTCACCCGAAGCAGGGGGCTGTGGAAGAAGCGGGTGTGGGTGAGGCTTGAGTGAGTGCCCATGAAAAGGGTTTGGAGTATCCTCTCGGGTCATGCCTGAGAGGTTCCATCTTGTGTTTTGTCCCCGGTCAGTAGGACAGAAGGCCTGTTGGGACAGAGCACGGGCTTCACCTGGTCTGTGACCCAGTTCTGCTACATATCAGCTGAAGGACAGGAAGTGCAGGCCCTGAGGGGGCAGCCAGCGGGGCACATGGTTCACAGAGACAGATACTGTTGTGGACACCAGGAAGAGTGCTTTGGCTAGGCCTGGCCAGCACAGGAGCATGGAGCTGGCTGTGGAGAGTAGCCGACAGCCATGAGGTGGGCCAGAGAGATGGTATGGGTCCCAACTCCTGGGAAATGAGGAGCCCTTGGAGGGAAGGGCAGCATGACAGTGTGAGTGCTGGGGAGCCTAGTCCCAGGGAGGCGTTTGGAGAGATGGGTGAGGAATGTGTCGTGGCACTTGAATACGAGAGACACGAGGGGGTGGAGGCATCAGTGGAGAGCAAGGGTCACAGACGGGGTGGCCCTTGGCGGGGTGAGTCTATGAGAGCTACTATAGTAGAAATTACCATAGTAATTTCTTGGTGGCTTGGAGGCCGTGTTTCATCCCTTGAAGCAGTGATACCTGTTGGGTATCGAATTTGACTTTGAGGTAATGTTGGATCTGGGAGGAAGAGGACCAGCAAGACTCTACACGGCTGGTCTGGCGCCTTGTTCCCCTCACTCCCAAGTGTTCCTGGCTCGTCTCCTTCTTTGTTTTGGTGTGTGTGTGTGTGTGTGTGTGTGTGTGTGTGTGTGTGTGTGTGTGTGTTGGTAGTGGAGTGGTGGGGACCTTCCACAACTCTCATTTCAGGAATGCAGAGCGACACTCGATACCAGGGGATGCTGATTCTGTGTAGATTCCCATCACTCCATAGTCAGGGAACCGGGGGAGAGCTTGCCATGGCAGCGTCATGCCACTGAGGGCTGCTCGTCATGGCCACAAGACCTGGCTCCCATCAGCCCGAGCGTGTGGGAGGCCAGCAGGAGAGGTGGGACAGCTTCCTGGAGAGCAGGTCTCCCCACAGCAGCGCGGAGGCAGCAGCCTTCACCTCTGCATTGCGCAGGCTGTAGATGATGGGGTTCAGGGAGGGGGTCACGATCCCATACAACAGAGTGATGATCTTATCCCACTGGGGGTCCTTGGCACTGGGGTTGAAGTACATGAAGCCAATGGCCCCATAGAAAATCACCACCACAGTGAGGTGGGCAGAGCAGGTGGAGAAGGCTTTGCGCCGGCCTGCAGCAGAGGGGACCCTGACAATGGTGGCCAGGATGAAGATGTAGGACAGGCAGATGAGCAGAAATGGGGTGAACGTCAGGATGATGGTGGCCACCATCAATAGCAGGGCATTGAGAGAGATGTCCCCACAGGCCAGTTTGACCACAGCCAAGATCTCACAGAAGAAGTGGTTGATGACATGGTGGCCACAGAAGGGGAGGCTCCAAGTGAAACTAGACTGTAGCAGTGAGTTGGAAAAGCCTGTCCCCCAGCTCAGCACGGCCATCCACACACAGATTCTCATGCTCATGAGCTCCGGGTACCTAAGTGGCCGGCAGATGGCCACATAGCGGTCATAGGCCATCACGGCCAGGAGTAGACACTCTGTGCAGCCCATTGCCAGGGTGAGGAACATCTGCAGGGCACAGCCAGGGAAGGAGATGGTCTTCTGGGCTTTCAGGAAGTTGACCAGCATGAGAGGCACAAAGGCAGAGGTGCCGCAGATGTCTATGAGGGAGAGGTTGCTGAGGAAGAAGTACATGGGGGTGTGCAGGCGGGGGTCCAGTGTGTTCAGCACAATGAGGAGGGAGTTTCCCAACACGTTCATGGAGTAGATGCCCAGGCAGCACAGAAACAGGACCAGCTCGAGGGCGTGGTGCTCCTGGAGCCCCAACAGGACAAACTCTGTTGCGGTGCTGTGGTTTGTCCCCCTCATCTTACCCCCTCCTTTCTTCCACACCACCCAGGGGAGAAGGTCTCTGGCTGGCAGGGAGCTGAGGAAACTGTAAGGACTGGGAGGGTCAGGCCCTGTGCCTGGAGGCGAGAGTCACCCCCTGTTGGAAAGAGGGGGGCATCAGGTACGCAAGACGCCTCTCAGCTCTGCAACTGAAGGTCAAGCTGGGCTTCAGCTTGACATGCTGCTTTGGAACTGAAGAGGTTCTTACCTGGTGGAAGGGTGCAGCTTCATGGGTCCATAGTTCCTCTGGCTGATTTATGCCCATAGCAGTTCAGGGTCCTGCATTCGCTGAGTGTTTATGGAGTCCCAGGTGTGTGCTGGGTCTTGTTTAGGCGCTTTTACTCCAGAGGTCTGAGAACACTGTGACCAGGAAGAAGCTGTGGCCATTGCCACAAGTGCTGCTGACTCTGCTGTGAGGTGAGAGGAGCCTCCAGGCTGTCTAGTGACTGATGATGATGAGTTCCTGTTACCGTCAGTGACAAATATCGAGTGTTTCTACTTTACCTCATGTGTCAATGTGATTTTTGGTCATCTCTCTAAGCCCTCATTGTGTACTTTTCAAAGCACACACAAAATATGCACGTTGGATCATTGATCATGGTTCTGGTCATGGGCTCCTGAAAATTTGTTTCATGGCCTCTTCCATATTGCTTTCTACATTGACCCAACAGCAGTGAGATCATTGATTACTGATTGGCAGTGGCACATCATTGGCTGCTGGCACAAAGGGATGAGTCAGTAGAGGCTTCAGTTTTCTCCCGAGAACATCTGCTCTGCTGGCCTTGAGGTCTGTGCTGGGTGACCAGAGCCCCCACAATGTCAACCAAGCATGAAAGTCTAATGAGGACTGCAGATCTGTGGGTGCTCCTGACTGCCTACAGGAGAAATTGGAGCTGAGGGTAACATTCCTTTTTAGAAGATGCAATAATCTGGGCTGGAGAAATAGTATAGGGGCAAAAGGTGTAGGCAGCCAGGAAAAAGCCCTGAGTCCAGCCAGGTGTGGCCGAAGTCAGAAGAAGGAAGTGGAGAAGGAGGAAGAGGAAGAAGAGAAGGAGGAGAAGGAGGAGAAGTATTATATGAGGATGAGGAAAAGAAAAGGAGGAGAATGTGATGGAGGGGAAGGAAAAGGAGAAGGAGGGTCAGAGGAGATGAGGAGAAGGAGGAGGAGGAGAATAAGGAGGGTTCGAGAAGATGAAAAGAAAGAGAAGGAGGTGATGAAGGAGGAGGAGAAGGATGTTATGGAAGAAGAAGAGGAGGAAGAGGAGGAGGAGGGGATGGAGGAGGAGGAGGAGGATACAGGAAAGAGGAGAAGGAAGTGGTGGTGGAGGAGTAGACCCTAATAACGCACCCCGCGCCTTTACTCTGGTTGCCCCTGGGTCTCTGCTCTCTGGCTGCCATTTCTGCTGCTTATCTACACCTGCCTGTGTCTTTCCCCAACTCTACGTCTTTGCCCAGAAGTGCCCCTTTTATACGAACACATCCTCCCTCCCTTTGGCAGGGCAGGCTTTCTGCTCATTCTCGTTCTTTGCTCTGTTTGCTACTGTGGGGTTACCTGTTTCCCTTTGTGTTCCTCAGTGCTCACCTCACCTCTCACACATGGCTCGCCAGTCTCCTGAGCTACAAGGCAGAGAAGGACTCTGTCCCCGCCTCTGTCTCACCCCATCAAGACATGCTGGCTCAGGCACCTGATGTGTATTCCTGCTTCAGACCTTTGTCGCTGCGTGTTATGGGACAGCTCACAGGAGTGATCCCTGAGCACTGAACTGTGTGTAGCACCCCCCCACAGCCCTGTGTGTGTGTGGGGGGGGGAAGCCTCCAAATCAAGGAAGCAAACAAGCAAAAACTGATAAAAGAAAAGTACCTCAAAGAATAAAGAAAAGGAGGGGTTGTCTTGCTGAGGACGGACCACAAGTGAAGTGAGGCCTCGTTTGCTCCCCTCACAGCCTTGTTACTGAGCGGCTGTGCCCGGCCACTACTGAGGGCCGGGAGTGGGCAGCGGCAGCGTCTATCCTAAAGGAGTTTAAGCCTTTGCCTCACTCTCCTCCCTGCCTGGCACATGTTACTTCCTCTCTGGATGCTTTAGAAAATCCCAGGTTGTAAAGACCAAGATGAATCTTCCATCTGGGGAGCTGAGGGGAACTAGTTTTGGGGTCTCAAGGCCTGTACAACCCATAATTTACATCCAGGGCGAGGTCATAGACTAGGAGCAGGTGGTTTCTCAGGACAAAGTTTCCACACCTTTGTCCTCTCACCTGTGATCTGGTCACAGACATGGGGGCAGGAGCAGTCGTTCATGTAGGTGACATGTGAAACACTTGACACCGCATTGAGTGTTGATGTCACACACTGTCTCTCACAAAAACCAAAGTGCAATGATAAGGCAATGGGGGTGAGCAATGGCTGCCCTCCTACCTCACCTCCCTTCCCTCCCTCCCTCACACCTGCCTGCCCCCCCCCCACCCCGGCAACTCTCCCTCATCTAGGGCCCCTCACATTGCTGCTGCCCTTCCCTCCCCTTGGGCCCCCTGAGGCTGGAGCAGCCTCTCTCTGCCTTCCTGTCAGTTCCCACCTTTCACCCCAAGTGCTCCCTCTCAGAAACCACCACACACGGATCACTCGTCAAGGAGTTGCTCTCTGGGTCCACATAGGTGTTTGCCTTGTGCGGTGGAGCAGAGTTTGGCTGTCTTTCCCCCTCAGACTGGATGGTGAGTGGAGACACAGGGTTGGCCTGTCACCACTGCCACTCCACAGTGCTCAGTCCCAGGAGCATTGTGATGAGCCCATGAGCTCCGGTGATTTTCTAAAACCCACACTTCTCACCCCATACATATTGCCTTGGAACCACTCGTCCCCAACATGTTCCACCAGAAGGACGCAGCTGTGGGGACAGTGGAGAAAGCTGGTGGCTCTATTTACAAACAGCTGCTCTCTCTGAAGATGACATCAAAAGTTGGGGTTGGATTCTTTATCACATAGTCTTATCCAAAATATTCATGGATTTAGGTCCAATTCACAAGACCATAGACTTAAGGTCTGAGGAGCTTGTCAGGTACTGACAGCCTGAACTCTGCCACATGGGCACAGCCTGGGTTGGGGGCTGGTGAGGGGCAGTTGCTGGTCCCTTGATGCATCAGCTAAGATATGCCAGTTACACTGCAGCACCCCCAGCCTGGAGATTTCGGTGTCTTACTGGGACAGATGTTTCTCTCCATCAGGCCGTGCACTGTTGGTCCCAGGGGTGGGGGTCCCTGTAGTCCTCTTCAGAGCCAGTGACTGGGGAGTGTCCACCACCTAAACATTGGATTAGCGGTGGGGAACTTTTCATATGGGGCCCATGTGGATATTGATAGCATCATTTGTAGACCATACAACACAGGCAGACAGGCAGTGTTGGGCAGTGTTCAGAAAGCCCACAGGATTCTGCCAGCTTTATTTGGTCTGGGTATTCCTCACATCAACAGCAAAGACCTCACATCTAGATGTGACAGATGACACATCAGCGCTTGGCCCATGGGGGTCAGGTGACCCTCTCATGAGCCCAGAGAGAGCGGAGAGTCAGAAGCTTCCAGAGCATGAGGGCACCATGGCAAACCACAGTCCTCTCAGAGAGCCTCTGCAGTTCTGCCAACACCTCACATTGCATCCCTGCCTGAAACCAACTCCAAGGAATGAGAGGAAACTGAGTATTTCTGGTACAAATTGTCTGATTCCACCGCCTAATTTAGTACCTCCTGATTGTAGGCAACTGGCCTGGGATGAGCCCTAGAGGGCCTTTGGGCTTTCTCTCTTTATTCTGACTCTCCTTAGGAAATCCTGGCTAAATTTTCCTTTCACAAAATAGAGCCATTTGTGTAGGGTCTGCACTGCTCTACCACGTCGGAAAGATTTCCTCACTCCTTTCTAGCATCCACCAACCCTGCCATTTGACAGACTAGGTTCATCTTCCTGTCCGATATCAAATAAACTTGAGTAGTTAACCAGTTCCGCTTGAACCATCTAATGCTTGGTTAGAGAGTCACAAGTTATTTTAAAAGAATGGTGAGGGCTATAACTCCAAGACAGTCGCTGTCAGAATTTCACAAAATTTCCTGGATCTGGGATTCTTGCTTCACTACTTTCTTACTGGATAGAAAATCAAGAGATTGTTGACTTCAGAGTGAGCTGAATGGCTGAATAGGGCCTGTCCAGACCTGCCAGTGCTGCTAGTTTTCCCGGCTTCAGACCCTTACCTTAAAGTAGAGACAGACTTGGATTTCTTGGTGAGGTTGTTTGCGAGTACGGTGAAAAGTTCATGTAAAACTTATAGCACAGAGCCCGGCATGTGGTAGCTATGAAATAAATGCTAGCTGATATTAATATCTATGTCCCTTTCCCCAGGAAAATACTGTGGCTTCTCTAAGTCCAGGTAGATTGTGTGAGAATAAAGCACTTGCCAAATAGCATCTCTTATCTCCTAGCCAGGATCCAGAGGCCTCCATTGGCCTGGATGTCGGAGCTGCACCCAGGGAACTGCCCCAAGCTTGGCAAGTGCCAAGTTGATTACCAACAGTCACACTGTGCTGGGATGGGCCAGGCCAGCACCCTAAGGATCAACCTCCTGGTCCCCTGACACTGCCACAACCTGCCTGCTTCCTGATCTTGGGGACCTCACAGTCCCTGCCCAATTTAAAGTTAGAACTTTGCAAACATTCAAGTTTCCAAGTTTGGCAGCGGTGGGACTGTAGAGATGCAGGTTCCCGGAGGGCTCTGGCAGGGAGGGACACTGATGATTGAAGGCTGTGTTGTTTCATGCATTCCTGTCCTTAGATGGAGCCTGGGAGTGGGGTTGCATCCCTGTCCTAGCTTGGAAATTCCACACTGTGAAATGTCTTCTCTCCTTCCAGAACAGCTGAGAAGATCTCAACTCACCAATGTTAAGAACTGAGCTGGGTGAAGGGTGTGAGAAATGTATAAAGATCTTAAGCAGGTTAATGAGGGGCATGAATCTCTCCAGCTTTCCCCTCCCTGCCTCTCTGTCTCTTTCTCCTCCCTTCTTTTACATTCCAAGGGACCCGTTCAGCATAGTGCATGGGTTCAGAGCAGCATGAATGAGACAGCAGCTGCTCCATATCTTCCCTTCGGAGTTACTTGTATTTCTTCATTTTGATCAGGATCACAGGTGCAAGGGAGGCACTGGTTTGTCTTCTTGTTACCGATTTTCTAAATAATGACATACTGGTTTACCTGGCTACCCTGTGGACCCCTGAGCTCACCCTGTGTAAATCACGCTCATCACGAACAAGCTGCCACCTCCTCATCTGATTTCCTCATGGGCACCTTAGAGGGGAGCAGCGCTGCCCACCCCAATAGATACAACTCGGGCCTCACCTCAAGTGCTCCCTCTAGCCCTCACCCATTCATCTCCCACGCACCGTTCAGCCCCACTCTCTATTCCACTGCCCCACCCCCTACCCATATCCGGCTTGGGTCTCCCCCATGACCTTGGCTTGTCTCTTCTCATCTCTTCCCACTCTGGAGTCAAGTGGCCTTCCTGGCACTAGAAATAATGAACAGGAGCTAGAGAGATAGTACAGGGATTTAGGCGTTCGCCTTGCATGTGGCTGATCGTGGTTCAAATCCCCAGTGCATAGGCGGTTCCCTGAGCACTGTCAGGGCACTGCACTCTGCGCAGAGTCAGGAACGGTACCACTGGCTGAGGTCCAAACCCTCCCCCCTTTGCTCCCCCCAAAAGATTGTATTGTAGCACTGTTGTCCCATTGTTCATCAATTTACTCGAGCGGGCACGAGTAACGTCTCCATTGTGAGACTTGTTATTATTGTTTTTGGCATATCAAATACTCCATGGATAGCTTTCCAGGCTCTGCCGTGCAGGCGAGATACTCTCGGTAGCTTGCCAGGCTCTTTGAGAGGGACAGAGAAATCAAACCCGAGTCAGCCGTGTGCAAGGCAAACGCCCTATCCACTGTGCTATTGCTCCAGTCCCCCCAAAAGATTAACAATGAAAATATATATGCATGGTAAGGGAATGACAAATGACCTCAGTAACAGGAAATAAAGATTTTGTCTATAGTATCACTGTATCACTGTCATCCTGTTGCTCATCAATTTGCTCGAGTGGGCACCAGTAATGTCTCCAGTGTGAAACTTGTTGTTACTGTTTTTGGCTTATTGAAAAGCTACCACGGGTAGCTTGCCAGGCTCTGATCTTATATAGGGGGATTAGGAGGGGCCTTGGGACACTGGTGGAGAGAAGGAGGCACGCTGGTGATGGGTGTGGTGATAGAATGATGCATGTATGAAGGGTATAATGAACAATATAAACAATATTATAAATCCTAGTACTGAAATAAAAATGGTTAAAAATTAATATAAAGACCAAAATTCCATTCTTATTAAAAATAATGAACAATGTAGGGAATAATTACTCATCTACAATCACAGTACACAAAGAAACAACTGTTAGGGAATATTTTCTCATAATTTCTCAGAATTGATACATACTTCTTCATATAGTCTGTGTTTAATGTGAAAACACTGGTAATATTATTTATATTATTATGAACACAGTCATGTATTTGAATTTTTAAAAATTACAGAGCCTGGCAAGCTACCCATAGCGTATTGGATATGCCGAAAACAGTAACAATAAGTCTCACAATGAGAGACGTTACTGGCACCCGCTCGAAAAAATCAATGAGCAACAGAGTGACAGTGACAGTGGCATTGTTTCTAATCAGATATTTTTTCAAAGTATTTCGTGACTGCATCATTTCAGTCATTAATCTAAATAAGGATTTCTTTCCAATGGTGTACCATTAAGATTATTGCTATTTTATGAAGATAACTGTGATTAGTAACTTTATACATGAATCTTTGGCTCCACCTATATTTTCTGTTCTGATTAGATTCCGACAGGTTGAGCTGCTAGGTCAAGGGGTCTGAAGTTTCTGAGGTGTTTGGTTTATATTTCCTACTTATTTTTCCAGGACTTCATAAAATTTATTTTCAGCACATGGGCAGTGTATGACCTTTCCTCATTGTCCTTAGTGAATATTAGAAAATGGATATTAGAAAACGATCCACATTCATGGATGAAAAATTGTCCCAGCCAGTGGCTTTTCTAAAAGTAACTGTACTGGGGGTGAGGACCTATTGCTGAGATCAAAGAGGAGCAGGGGGTGGGTCCAGTGTGGTAATGAAAATCAAAGGTCTCAGCCAAAGTTAAACCAGAACTTTATTAATTAGAACATAAAATTGAAGCTTCCGTTCATTCTGACAGACTTTCCTCTGTGAGAGCCTCTCCACCAGTGAAAAGTTGGAATGGGTTCCGTACCTCAGGAAAGGAAGGGAATGAGGCTTCACCTATGTCATTCCATGCAGTCATCAAACACAGACATTAAGTCCTAGTGGGGATTCAGGCCTGAACTCATAGGTGTGAAGTGTTGAGACTTCCAGGTAGTCCTGACTTGGGTGATGGCTGTAACCTATGCAACCTGGTGGCTGAAACATCTGGGTTGTCAAACGTTGTTCTAACTTGTCTTCAGATTCTGGGCTGGGTACTCAGGACCTTTGGTTGATCTTCTGATTATTGCCCTTCTGCTCCACAAGAGAGATTTATCTTTCTTTCCTCACAGGAAAAGTCAGCAGGACTTCCTCACAGAACGGGGGACTCTTTACCCAGACTCTCTGTCCTGAGGGCTGTGGGGCGTCAGGCTTGTCTCACTCAGGGGACAGGCACATGCAGGTATGGTTTTCAGAGAGCTTCCTCTAGGACTGGGAGGAGAGATGGAAGGAGGAATAAGAGGAAGTACGAGGCAGTGCAGAGGCTGGGTAAGGAGAGCAGGCCCAGGGCGGTGCCTGGGGAGGGAGGAGGCCCATGAGCTGCTCTATGGGGACTTGGCTCTGACTTTCAGCAGAGAAGGTGCAGGCCCCAGCTTTCACCCCACTCTGCCTCACTGTGGGCCTATCAGAGCCCCACTACTGACCTGCAGAGTTCCAGACTCCTCACTGGGAGCCCCATTTCCTGTCCCACACCTTCTTGGCAGCCTCCTTCACCTCCTTGTTCCTCAGGCTGTAGATGACAGGGTTCAGCATGGGCGTGACTATAGCGTAGAGGACGGTGAAGACCTCGTCAGACACGTGGGCTTCCTTGCTCTTGGGCTTCATGTACATAAAGATGACAGTGCCGTAGAAGAGCATCACCACAGCCAGGTGCGCCGAGCAGGTGGAGAAGGCTTTGCGGCGGCCAGAGGCCGAGGGCACCCGCAGGATGGTGACCAGGATGAGCGTGTAGGACAGACAGATGAAGGTCAGAGGCACGGGCAGCAACAGAATGGACCCTGCCAGCAGGAAGGCCTCACTGACGGAAGTGTCACCACAGGCTAACTTGAGCACGGCCAGGATCTCGCAGGTGAAGTGGCTGACCACGCGGTGACCACAGAATGGTTGTCTCATGGCAATGACTGTCTCTGTCACTGACTTGATGAGACAGAGGACCCAGGCAGCTCCTGCCAGCAGCACACACAGGCGGTGACTCATGAGCACCGGGTACCGGAGGGGCCGGCAAATGGCCAGGTATCGGTCAAAGGCCATGATGGCGAGCAGCAGACACTCTGTGGAGCCCGTGGACAGGCTAAGACACATCTGGACGGCACAACCAGCAAAGGAGATGGTCTTACGGTGGGATAGGAGGTGGACCAGCATCAGGGGCACAAAGGCAGATGTGTAGCAGATGTCCAGGATGGAGAGGTTGCCCAGGAAGAAGTACATGGGCGTGTGCAGGCGGGGGTCCAGCACGCTCACCGTCACGATGGCCGTGTTCCCCAGCAGCGTCACCAGGTACATGGCGGAGCACAGAGGGAAGAGCAGGTGCTCCAGGACCGGGTAGCCGGAAAACCCTTTCAGGAAGAACTCAGACACCTCTGTCCAGTTGACCTGCAGCTCCATGCCGCAGGGCTCTGGGGCCACACAGCTGGGAGGGTGGGCAGAGGGGCACAGGGAGGCTGCCCACGGAACTGCCTTTAGACAGAGATGAAAGTTTAGGGCTGTGTGCACCCTTGACCCCTGACACCTTTTCTCTCTGAGATGGGGCAACCCCCATGGCTTCACCCTCCATGTAGCCATGGGAACAGAGAAGATGTCAAGGGCCAGGTTCCCTGAGAGAGCATGAACAGAAATGTTAGTGGGCAGTGGAGGTCTCAGGCTTCATTCAAGTGAACAGAGCATTTCCCTGCCCATCCATCCGACCTCTGAAGCTCCGCACCGCATGGGTGTCTCCCACTTGCTGGACCTGGGGTCCTCCTGTGACAGAACAGCGGGTCTGGCTGCACCCTACACTGAGGGGCAGCGAGGTCAGGGCTCACACCTCAGAAGCACCTTGAAAGGTGGGTCCCCATTGACTGCTGGGGCCCCCCAGAGCTTCTCACTCAGGTCTGAGCACCTGCACCCATGCCCCGGCCCACTTGTTGTTTTGTATTTTGGTTTTAGGGCCACACCCAGCAATGCTCAGAACACAGCAGAACTCCTGGTTCTGCACTCAGGAATTACTTCTGGCAGGCTCAGTTTTTCGTATGGGACACCTGGAATTGAACCCAGGTTGGCTGTATGCAAGGCAAACACCCTTCCTGCAGTATTATCCCTAAATCCCCGGGCCCATTTCTGAGCCCATGAACTTGAGGGTCGCTGAGACTCCCCTATTCTCAGGACCTGTGGCCCCAATCCCACACTGTCCCCTGGCTGGGGGTGTCTCTCTCCTGACTATGCACCTGTGGGCTTCTGAGTGTCTCCTCAGCTCAGTTTTGAGGTGCTGCTGACTGTGGGACCTATCACTGAGTTTATTCCCCAGCAGCTCTGAGGTTTCCACATCAGTTAAGTGGGGTGGCCTCACCCCCACGAGACCTTGCTCTTGGGGCCTTGGAGCTTCATTTGATGGACCTCTTGGCACAGACCTAACTCCCACTTTCTGTGGCCAAGAATCCCTCAGGGATAAGAAACCACTCAGGCGTCTCTGCATGGAAGGTGCCCCAAGGCTTCCCTCAATGGATCTCCATGTTCAGAATGAGAAAAAGACCAGCAGAGGGTTCCTGGAAGCTGAGTCTCAGACCAGGCCACAGAGCCTGGCGCCTGCCCTGTTCTCAGCAGATGTTTGTCAAGCCCAAATATTGGTTGCTCTTGTCTGGCAGCGCGTGGTCCTCTGTTCCCTCAGCCCCACAGTCTCCTCCCAGCTGAGAGCAAGACTCACCCTCTGCCTTGATCGCGTGTCACAGATCTATGGAGGGCGCAGCCAGGCCTGGTCTGGGGTGAACGCCAACTCCTGTCAGCGACTCTGTCGCGTGAGGTCCTTCCCTGCGTAACTAAGCCGTGAGGCTTCACTGCGAGCAGAAATAGGGCCAATCCCTGACCAGGACACATGCTGGTGGCCTCTAAGTGAGCAAGTCCCAGGCGGGTCCGCCCTCTGTGTCCCCATTTCTGCGCTGGAGGAGCAAAAAAGTGCCCTGAGCTGGCTTCAGTCCTGTCACTCTCTGGGATCCCATCTGAGATCCTCTCACTCTGGGGCCTCTGGGTCTCCCTGGGCCTCCCACCAGCGGGCCAGACTGCGTGATCCATCCTGTGACCACTCCTTCTCTCACACACTATGGACATGGGACCCAAAGCTGGCAGAGCTCAGGGACTTAGGGTCACCTTCCCAGAAAGGAGAGTCCTGCCTTAGTCCTGGGGACTCAGATGAGAATCTTACCTCTGCCTGATCCTGTCCAGAGAAATGGGGGGCCCAGAAACTTGAGCAGGGCTTCCTCCTAGATTCAGGAGCCCGGGTTCATGGAGAGGCACCCATTTACACAGTGTGTGTTAGCAGGTGGTGCCTGGAAGCGGGGCGAGGCCCAGAGGCAGCATAGTGCTGTCCTGTACTCCAAGGGCTGAGCCTGGCTACAGCCCCCCACAACTTGTACTCTGTTCACCCCTAAAGTCAGGAGGAACCTCTGCAGCCTTTGGTTCCTGTCAGAATCTGGTAACACACATCACACACTCATATATCCCACACTTACTTATTCACACACTCGCATACCCACACTGACACATCCAGATATCCACACGCACTCACCCACATACACACACACACGGTCACACACATCACACACTCACATATCCACACACTCACACACCCACCCTGACATATCCACACACACACACACAGTAACACATATCACACACTCACATATCTCACACGTCTATATCCTCAAAACCGCACTAACATATCCACACCCTCACACACAGTCACAGTGGCACACACTAACATGAACACACACAGCCTGAGCCACGTCTCTGCAGAGCAGTGTTGGGCGCCTCACTGCTCTGCCTTCTGGGGTGAGCCTGAGGGAGTTGAGACTGGGACGCTGACCTACCCAGGGTCCAAGAGCATCTTGTGTGCCAGCCTCATGTCCTCTGTTCCACTCACCTCCTGGCCTAATGCCCCCAGTCAGGCTCCACTAAGTCCCACTACACACAGTGAGCTGAGGGGATGCCAAGGCCCCGGTACCTCCTTGGAAAGCCTGAGTCCCCACTACTCCCCTTCCTCTCGCTACTCTCCCACTTTTCACTCACCTCTATGCGCCTCTGGTTTCTTCTCTCTGGGACCCCTGGGTGCCGCAGGTATAAGGGTCCTCTCTGTTGTGGACAGGGATCAGAGGTCATAGAAGCTCTCCCAAGCTTCCTCTTCTAGGGTCCCTCACACGGTAGGGCCCCAGCTTTCAGCTGACCCACCTCTGTCAATGGAGAGAACGTACCCAGACTCCAGAGAACTCACTGAGGTGGCTGTAAAGAGAGAATTGAGTGGAGTCTTGAGAATTGGGTGAGAGTCGCCAAGAGTTCAAGGTGCATCGTTACTGGCTGGACAGGCTAGTCTGGACTGGGGGATTCTCAGGACTGAGCAGGGCGCCCAGTAGTCGGGGGCAGCCAGCCAGAGACCCCTTGACTGGGCAGCTCCTAGCTCCGTCCTGGCCCACAGCCTCCCAGGGAATAGGCTAAACGCAGGAAGCACATTTAAAAGCTCCCCAGGTGCCAAGGGACTCCATGGTCCCCAAAGCAATTTACAGGGAGAAAGGGAAAGTGGCTAGCTAGAAACTTTGGGGTGCTTCAGGGATGAAGTCTCAGAGCGTCTACTTAGGTATTTTAATTGGGTGGAAAAGTTGGAGAGAGGCTCAGCTTGAGAGACCCAACCTCCCAAGCTCGAACCCATTCTACGGTGCCCCAGAATATTTGGGAATGAAGAAATGTATGTGTAGGTGACAACCTGTGGGCCAAAGGACAGCGAGGGAACTAGGAGGTTACGTGAGTGGGGGGGTGAAGAGACGACATGCTGTCTGGGGACAGTGAGGCCTTGCTCAACTCTCAACAGCGTCTCAAGAAAATGCAAACCCGAGAAGAGGGGGATGGGGTAGAAGACAGTATATAAGGACAACCTGAGGAATCTCAGAGCAGAGTCCTTGCGGTCCTCCTGTCCCCTCCCCCCGCAAGCCCCCTTCCCGCCGGTGTTCATTTAGGACCTTTCCCCACTGAAGGAGCAGAGGCAGGGCCTGTCTCCCGTGGCAGCACTGCCCTCAGCCTTCTCAGTCTTTGCCGTGGACTGCCTGGTCTGGAGCCCCCAGCCCCTCTCCACCTCTGCACCCTGTTCCTGCCCTCAGAACAGCTTCTGAGGGTTCTTCCCGGGCCCTGCTAGTCCAAGGCCCTGCTCTGCTGGCTCAGGGGCCTCTTCCTCAGGTTGGCTGTCTCATTCCAGAAGGGGAATGATTCTTGTTGTACAGTCCACTTAGTCTTTTCAGTCAAAGTACTTTCACCCTGTGATTGTTGCATCTTCCTCTCCAAATTGACATACTGCATCCCTCCGCCAGTGCCTTTGTCTCAGCTGGGGTTACTTCTGAGGTACCAAAGCCCCAGGGAGCATCCACAGTCTCTCTCTGGATTGTCCAGTGTTTATGGGAGGTAGGGATGTTGTTATCAAGCTCCATTTTGCTTTTTTTCTTATCGGAAAATCAGGTCAGTGTTTTAGCTTTGTGGTTTTGTACAAGTTGTAAAATACAAGAGGTAGCAGTGCTGACAAGTTTTGTGACACTCCCTTTCCGTGTCCTTATTTCCCAAAGGTTATTCGTACTATTGGCTTTATGAATGTGTCTCTCTGTACACTTCCAGACTCCTACACATGACAGCTACACATGGAAATAGACTTCGTGATCATATACAACCTGTACCAGTAGTGGGAGTGTGGCCCTGTTTCAAGGCTGCCTTGGATAAGACTAGAGTGTATGAAGCGCCATGAAGCTTATCAAGACTCTTAACAAGATTCAGCTTTTTAAAATTTTCCTGAATAAGCACTTCCTTTTTATAAGCCCCCATTGCTTTTGAATGAGAAGGTTGATTCTAACAGTTTTAGATGCTTTTTATTAAGTGTTAGACTTTTGGAATTTGTTAGGATATTTTTGTCATCTTACTCCATCTATTTATTACTCCATTAGTTTTTGACTTTTAGTATAGTTCATATCAGTTTTGTGTTGATAATATAGTTAGATATTTTCTCTTTCTCTGCTCTTTGCTTTATTTCTAAGGGTTTCTAGGATAATAGAGATGTGTTTTACTAAAGATTTTTGTTCACTATAAAATGTTTCAGTGCAGCAACTTTTTACATGGATATATTTTTACTTGCTTGTGTATATCTGGGGAATAAAATTTTAATAATGGGATCAATAAGTCAGAATGTGAATATTTAATAGATATTGTTGAATTTGCCTTTTAAATGTATCAGCTAACATTTTACCTGTATATTATGAGGATGTCTCTTCACACTGCCCTTAGTATTGGGAATAAAACTTGTTCATCTTTAGAAAATGGTGTGTTTTTTAAAAGTACATATTTTTAAATTTGTATTTTTTCACTTAAAAATATATTTTGTGTGTTGTGTTTATATAATTTTTCTGCTTTTCTTTTAAAATAAATTTTATTACATATTTGTCATCTGGAGGTTTGGAGGTTTTCAGCTGAAAACCTACTCAAATCAGGACTGGTCCTCCTCCACCCAGATCCCCAGTTTTCCAGTAGCTTGGCAGTCACACTCACAAACACTCCCTGTCCCCTCCATGTAATCTCATCAATGGCCAAGATCCAGAGACTATAAAACAAAGCTCCCAGAAGAGAGCGACACAATTTTTCCTGGAGTGTGCAGCTGCATTTATGGCCATACGCACCTCTTTATTTTTATATAATTGATTAATCAACTAATTAATTAACTAATTAATTAATTATTTATTTTCCTCACACAACAGAGCCTGGTGAGTTACCTGTGACATATTTGATATGCCAAAAACAGTAACAACAACATGCTTTTCATGTTCCTGGAGTGAGCAGATGCCATTGGGCTGCATTAGCACATGACAGGGACAAATGAAGACATTACTGGCGCCCACTCAAGCAAATCGATGAACAATGTGATGACATTGGTACAGTGATGTAAGTATTTCTTCCAGCATATTTTCTTTTTGGGTGGTGGTGGTGATGGAGGGGTGGCCATACCCAGTCATTTCCAGGAGACCATGTGGATTCCAGGGATTAAACCTGGGGCTACTTCATCTAAAGCACATGCTCCAGTCCTTGAGTCACCTCCTGTCCTCTCCTGGTATTCTTATTGAAGATACGTAATATACAAGAACATTTGTTTAATTCTATAGTTATGAATATTTACATGTGTCTACTGTCCTTAACCCATTTTTGACAATCAAGATTATGAGACTTAATATTATCCTCAAAGCTTCCTTGAGCCTCTTGGAGTTCATACCTCCTTCCCTTCCCACTGACGTGCTTACTGCAACTGTACATTATTCATTTATTCTAGAATCCTTAAAACCATGGTTTTGATCCCTGGCAGGAGATCAAAAGATTCATTTATTCTAAAGTGAAAGTAAAGTGAAATTCACCAGTTACACATGCGGGGTGGGGGGCTGGGGAGGTGGGGGGGAGGGGGGAGGTATACTGTGATTCTTGGTGGTGGAATATGTGCACTGGTGAAGGGATGGGTGTTCAAGCATTGTATAACTGAGACTTAAACCTGAAAGCTTTGTAACTTTCCACGTGGTGGTTCTATAAAAAAATAAAAAAAATACATAAATAAATTAAAAATAAATTTAAAAAAAAGATTCATTTATTCTAGAATCATCCTTAAAACCCTGGCTTTGATCCCTGGCAGGAGTGATCCCTGAGCACAGAGCCAGGAGTAAGCCCTGAGTATAGCCAGGTGTGGCCCAAAAATAAAACAATCAAACAAGCCTCCCCAAAAACCTGGAAAGCAAACAAGCAAAAAAGCCCTGTTTTTTTCTTTATTTAGCATAGTTCTTTTGAGAGTCATCCATGTAGCATATAACAATATTATAATTTTATCTTTGTTAAGATATATGTTGCACTTGGATGACTTGGAAGAAGACTGAAATTAGGAAAATAAACCCATAAAACATCCAAGATAAGTATTTTTCAAGCAAGCTTTTGTATTGCTTTTTGTAAAAATTAAGTTTTTTTAAAAAAAAATTAAGAAGAAAATCTCTCAAAGAAATTTCACCTGGGCTTTAAGAAATCTGATTTTATTTACTATGAGAAGTTTTGGTTCTCTTGTTTGAATAATAGCAGCCCAGGGGAAATGCATTTTTAATTGTAGTGCAATATATAATCTACAACTATATATGGGCTGGAGCAATAGCACAGCGGGTAGGGCATTTGCCTTGCATGTGGCCAGCCTGGGTTCGATTCCTTTGCCCCTCTCGGGGAGTCTGGCAAGCTACTGAGAGTATCTCGCCCACACGGCAGAGCCTGGCAAGCTCCCTGTGGCGTATATTCGATATGCCAAAAACAGTAACAAGTCTCACAATGGAAGCATTACTGGTGCCCACTTGAGCAAATCGATGAGCAACAGGATGACAATGATATAGTGACAGTGAAGATATATGTCAAATGCCATTCAATTTACCCAGTAAAGTAACTTTTTGAAAGTTTCTTGGGTTTTGTTTGTTTGTTTGTTTTTTGGTTTTTGGGTCACACCCGGCGATGCACAGGGGTCACTCCTGGCTCATGCACTCAGGAATTACTCCTGGCGGTGCTTGGAGGATCATATGGGATGCTGGGAATTGAACCCGGGTTGGCCGTGTGCAAGGCAAATGCCCTACCCGCTGTGCTATCACTCCAGCCCCCTTTTGAAAAGTTTCTTATGGACCCTCCTCCCCAATGTGTTTGAGCCCTGCTCTGCTGCTAGGAGCACCGAGTGCTAATCTGCTCAGCTTGTCTCTTTCCAGTGTGCACAAGCCAGGATGAATGAGCTATGAGACCCCGTGCTCTCTGGTACCTGGAGCAGAGCATCTTTCCCGTGACTGGGGGTGAGGAGAGGAATGGAACCCCTAGTCTCCCATATGCACTGACCCTGGCAGTTTAAAGCCTCTGAATCTCAGAGTCAGAGTCAGAGGAGGTTATTGGTGTCAGACCCTGTGATAACTGTTTTGAGTGTTCTATAAATGCTAATGTGTAAATTTGTTGAGATTATTGTTCAAGTCTTCTATGTTCTTATTTTTTTCTGTCTACTTGAATCAATGACTGGGTAGGGGATGGTGGAATGTTTGTCTATCACAATTTGTCTAATTTTCCTTTCTGTTCTGCTCAGTTTTGCTTTATGTATTTTGAAACTCTGTTGTTAGATACAGAAACTGTTAGGGCTGTTATGTCATCTGCTGGATTGATACTTTGTCATTTTTTTTGGGGGGGTGTTGTTTGTTTGTATTTGGGTCACCCACTGCAATGCTCAGGCTTATGCCTTGCTCTTCACTCAGGAATGGCCCCAGACGGTGTTCAAGGAACCACCTAGGGTTCTGGGGATCGAACCCTGGTTGGCCACATGCAAGGCAACTCGGGCCCCACCTCTGTCACTTTCAAAAGATATCTTTTATCCTTGTTAATATTCTTTTCTCCAAAATCTACATGGTTGAGACAGGGAGATAATATGGGGGGTTAGGTGAATGCTTTAACTATGGCCAATCCCCGGCACCCACATTGAAGTCAGCTCCTTCCTCAAGCACCACGGTGTGGCCCTAGGGGCCTCAAGCAGTATTAGGGTTGCCTGGGTAATCCCTACCAGCGCAGGATCTGAGCAGCACCATGGCTTGGTCCCCTGCTTTGAACTACAGCCTGCTTGACTGAGAAGTGGCAGGAGTTCCCTGGGCCCTCTGACCCCGGCTCATCTCCCCAAACCAAAACAATTGTAACCCCCAAACAAAAGTATTGAGCTATGTCTGCCCTTAAAAATGCAATCTGAGACGGTGGAGCAGCTGTGCCCTCTCCACCCGCTCCTGATGGAACTCCGATGGTCATGAGCTTCCAGAAGCAAAACCCAGGTACGCGGGTTCAAGGACCGAGACTCCAGGCCACATGGCTCGGCGGAGATGGCCGGTCCTTCCCATCTTGCTGCCCGCTTGACGTCTTGGCGTCACGCCTACAATCTGCCTCTGGGGCCATTTCAGTGCAACAACGGCTTTGATCCAGAGACTCACAAATGAATCTCAAAATAAATTAGCTCCCTACAGAGATGTCTCTGGACCCCAACCATTTGCAATTTTAGAATTTCAGACCTTCCATGATATTCATAATAGCACTGTAGCACTGTCGTCCTGTTGTTCATAGATTTGCTTGAGCGATATTCATGATAAGCAATAGTAAATAAATTATCTAGCATCTGTCCCTGGCAGGCAGGCTTGCATGGTGGTGGAAAATTCAAAATAATGGTGGTGGAAAGTGTAATAGTGGGGTTGGTGTTGAAATATTGAATGTAACCAATTAATGTGAACAAACTTATGAAAATAAAAATTTTAAAAAAATGCAATCTGACAAGTTTTGCCTTTTGATATGGATGTTTGGATCATTTACACTAAAAATGCTTATGGGTGGGGCTGGAGCCACAGTACAGTGGGAGGGTGCTTGCCTAGCATGGGACTGACCCAGATTCGATCCCTGGCGTCCCAGATGGTCCTCTGAGCACTGCCAGGAGTGGCCCCTGAGTGCAGAGCCAGGAGTAACCCCTGAGCATTGCTGGGTGTGGCCACCAAACAAAACAAAGCAAAACAAAATGTTTATGGCTAAACCTGGGTTTAAATTTCCTTTTTTGTGTGTGTTAGATTAATTTCTATTGCCCCACTTGGCATCTGTTTCCTTTTAAATATTTTTCTGCATTTTTTGGATATTGAGTATATATTTAAAATTTTTTTAAATTGAGTCACTGTGAGATAGACCCTTACAAAGCTGTTCATGATTAGATTTCAATCACACAATATTCTAACACCCATCTCTCCACAAGTGTACACTTCCCAGCACCAGTGTCCCCAGTTTCCTTCCAACAGCCCTCACCCCCTGCCACCCCTCCGTCTGCCTCTATGGCAAGGGCTTTTCTCCTCTCTCTGTTTTTATCAAGCTAATTTTATGGTTTGATTTCATCTACTTTATTTTATTTTTTATTTTTATTTATTGATTGATTGATTCATTTTTTGCTTTTTGGGTCATACCTGGCGATGCTCAGGGATTACTCCTGCCTCTGCACTCAGGAATCACCACCGGTGGTGCTCAGGGGACCATATGGGATGCTGGGAATTGAACCTGGGTCAGCCACGTGCAAGGCAAATGCCCTACCCGCTATGCTATCACTCCAGCCCCTCATCTACTTTATTAAAGTACTAGCTTCCCATTATTGTTAGGGGTTGCTTTAATGGGGGCCTATCAGTTTATCTTTAACCTGCTGTGCCTTTTCTACCTCTTGTGTGTGAACCTTCTATCAGTGCACTTCTATTTCACCCTGTCCTGGGTTTTGAGCTATTGTCAGTATTTTCATCCCACATATTTGTATACCCTATAATGCCTAATTGCAGTCTCTTGCCCCTGCTCCTGGCTGTCTTCACATGGGCCTTTGGAGGGGGGAGGGTGGGGTTTCCCTTCCCGCCCCCAGAGCCTTGGCAGTGACAGACCTCTGGAACCCAGCCATAGCCATGCTCAAGGGCACTCTCCACACACTCGGACGAACCTTATGCATGAAGGAACCGGCAGAGGAACCCAGGTGTGCAGGACCCGGGGCTGAGATCTCCAAGCCTGCTCGGATCAGGACTGGGCCTCCTCCACCCAGATCCCACATTTTCCAGTAGCTTGGCAGCCACACCTACACACTGCTCCCAGTGCCATATAATCCCATCAATGGCCAAGATCCAAAGACTATAAACAAAGCTCCCGGAAGTGCAATGCCAAATTTGAGGCCTCGAGACCTCTCATAGCTTAGTTTTCTCTCTTAGAGAACCTGGCAAGGTACTGAGAGTATCCTGCCCACATGGTAGAGCCTGGCAAGCTCTCCATGATGTATTTGATATGCCAAATATAGTAACAATGATGGGTCTCATTCCCCTTACCCTGAAAGAGCCTCCAATGCGGCTTCGCTGGGAAGAACAAGTAAAAAGAGGCTGCTAAAATCTCAGGGCTGGGATGAATGGATTCATTACTGGTGCCCACTTGAGCAAATCAATGATCAATGGGATGACAGTGATACAGTGGTACAGTGATAATACCTAATTACTTGGGCTCCAAGTACTCAACTCTTTGAGCAGGTGAGATTTGGTGCTCAGGGCTTACTCCTGGCTTTGTGCTCAGAGATCACTCCTAGAACTTCTGGGGACCATATGTCGTGCAGGGATCATACCAAGGGTGTCTGTGTGGCAGGCAAGCTCCCTACCAACTGTACTATCTCTTTGATTACCCCAACAGTATTTTTGTATTTTCCATTTTGTAGTTTCTTCATATATAGTCGAAGTATCTACTTATAAATTTAATTCTTACTTATTCTGCAACTAAGGACTAATCAGTACACTGAGTCAGCTAGGATAAGCTCATTTTCTTGCCCCAACAGAATGTATTGTAAATGTAATCCATTCCTCACTAATTTAAAACAGGACAATTCCACCAATAAGACTTTCTCATATATTGACTCACTTTTGTGTCCTCAATAAATCATACCATCTCTTGCTGATCATTTTAATTACTACAGATTGTCAGTGTGTAGGTCTGCTAAATCGATTTCCCTCTTACTGGCCCTTTTCAATGATATCTTGGTCTTTCCTTGCACATTTTTCTCTCCTAGAAACATTTTGAAGTCAGCTTATTAAATTTCAGAAAACCTCTTCTGGGATTTTGGTCTTTAATTTGTTTACTATTATGGCAGTAAAACTGACGTTTTTAATCAGATGATGCCTTCCCATGCAGAAGCTTGGTCTCTCCGCTAACTTAGATCATCATTTCGCTCTGCCCTGATCATCACAGCTCCTCTTGCACTACGTTTACAAGGTAAGGTCCATCAGTACATCTAAATGTTCCCTTTGCTAGTGAACTTTCCTTGTATTTCTGTGATTAGCCCTACTTGCTGGTGTTTGATTCTTGTTATACGTGCAGGACAGATCTGGGTTGAGTGAATGACCCCAGCTCCTGGGTGCCACCTAGTGGATGTCACCAGGCCCTTCTTTAAACTGGTGGGGAATTATTTGGGAAACCCTCTGTTCCTGAACGTCAGGCCTTGGCGCTGTGGGAGCATGGGTGTAAGCATCTAAAAGACATAAAATCTGTGTTCCTGCTCCTCTTTCCTCTCAGGATCACCATCTACCCTGCCACCTTACTTTCTCCCTAGGAGACTCTGAGGGAAGACACCAGCTTTGTGTTATTCTCAGAACCCAGCAAGATGGTTGTCAAGCCGTGAAATAACTTTTCTCTAAGGATCGTAATGACCTTGACCCCACTTGAATGACAATATACATTTCAATATACATTTGATTTCATGTATGTTGATGCTCTTTCACACATCAGAAAAGTATGTCCCAACGTTGACCCAAAAATTAAGTTCTTTTTAAATCTGTGGCACTAGCCCAGTGATTTTGGGCAGGGATGTTCTGAGAAGTTGTAGATGATGGAATTTGTATATGTCGACCTGAAACTAAATGAATAGCACTAAGAAAATGGGTGGGGCGGCAGCCTCAGTGAAGCAGGAATGCTCAGGAATGGCAAGCAAATGAGGTCGGATGGTTAGAAGAATCCATAGCCAAACAAAGGAAGGAAAGGATTACTGCCATGAGGGAAGTGGTTTGTGGTCTGTTCACTTCATCCACACGAAGCTACAAGCAGCTGGAGGAAAGCGTCAGCAAACTCTGGAAGACAGTTTAGAGACTCTAGTTAGCAAGCTGTGGACAGGTGCAGGGAGAGAGTATCTGAAATAATTACCCTCAGACTGAGTTAGTTGTGGTTGCTCAAACCAGGATCCTGGAGACCTGGGGGGCAGCCAAACTCAGGAGACAACCATCATTAGGGCCATCCTAACTGCTGGAGGTGAGGAAGAGAACCAAGTCCATATGAAGATGAACCTTCAAGCTTATTTCACAAGTACAATGCTCTCAAGGTTTAAGCATTTTTCAGGGTATCACTTGTATCACTTGTCATCTCGTTGATCCCCGAGTTGCTTGAGTGGGTGCCAGTAACGTCTCCATTCATCCCTGTTGCGTGCTAGTGTAGCCCAATGATATCTGCTCACTCCAGGAACAGAAAGAGCCTCAAACCGTTCATTCAGGGTTCTGACGAAGAAGTCTGACCATCTCATTGGTGGGCGGCCACGCGGTCTTTTGATGTCCCATGGAATCCAGTCGGTAACAGGTTGCAGGGTATTTCAGAATTTCCTGCTTTTTTTTTTTAGACTGAAAAAGATTTCATTCTGGACTGAAGAGCTACCTCAGTGGGATGAGTGAATGTTTTGTATGAGGGCAGCTTGGGTTCCATATCTGATATGAATAAAAAAAAACATGCAGAGAACTTAGGTAGACATTTCTCCCAGGAAGTTATACATAGTCCCCTGAACACTGCAAGGAGTAGCTCCCAAACATTACACTACTTGTATAGCCCCAAGCTCCCCAAAATACATCACTATGTATTCCATTGTTTGCACAAATCCTATTCTGCTTCTCCACTCACCAGCTCTATGCAGGTGGGTTGCTTTCACCTTTTGGTTTTTCTGAACAATGCTGCTAAGAACATGGGAGATCCTGCTTTCAACTTGGGGTGTGTATAACTGGAATTGCTGGATCATGTAGAAATTATCTTCCGGTTTCTGTTATGGAGCCTCACAACGTTTTCCACAGTGACTGTATCTGCTCACATCCCTCCAACTGTACCAGGGTTTCACTCATCAATGCTTATCTTTTTTTTTTTTCTGAGAGTGGTCATTCCAAGGATGTGGGAGGCATGTTATTGTAGTCTCAATAAGCATTTCTTTAGTGATTGGTGATATTGAACACCCACTTCTGCATGTTTATTGACCAATTAGCATACCTTCTTTGGAGACATGCCTATCCAAATTCTTTGTCCATATTTTACTCATTTATTTTTTGTTGTTGTTGTTGCAGCAGATCAAGCACTTGCCATGCATGCAACTAACCAGGTTTTTGAGCCCTGGCACCCCATATGATTCCCCAAACCTGCTGGAAGTGATCCCTGGGCTCAGAGCCAGGCATAAGTCCTGAGCACCGCCAGGTGTGGCTCAAAAACAACAAAAAATTTTCTCTATAGTTCTAGATATTAATCCTTTATCTGATTCAACACTGTTCTCTTATGTTCTGTAGGTTGCCCTTTTTTTTTTTTAGGCCACACCTGGCAATGCACAGGGGTTACTCCTGGCTCTGCACTCAGGAATTATCCCTGGCGCTGCTCAGGGGACTATATGGGATGCTGGGAATCGAACCCGGGTTGGCTGAGTGCAAGGCAAACGCCCTACCAGCTGTGCTATTGCTTCAGCCCCTGTAGGTTGCCTTTTTTCATTGTGTGAATAGTTTTTGATGAACAAAATATTTTAATTTTTATGAAGTCCAAATTATCTATTTTTTCTCTCGTTACCTGTGATCTTGGTATTATCTCTAAGAATTTATTGGAAAAGTCAATATTGTAATTCTTTGCTGACATGTTTTCTTTTAAGAGTTTTATTGTTTCAGAACTTGCTTTCAGTCATTCATTCATTTTGAAATGTTTTTTTGCCTATGATGTTAGGTAAGACAAAAACTTCAGTCTTTGGCATTGAAATATTTAATTTTTTGCAGCACCATTGGAAGGACTCTCATTGCATAATCTTGATATCCTTGTCAAAGATTATTTGAATATGTATATATTCAATATTCAATAAAGGCTTATTTCTGGGTTATCTATTATACTATTCCATTGGTCTATAAAGCTTTTATAGAAATCAAAATGCACTATTTTTATTACTGTAGCTTTGTAGTATGTTTTAAACTCAAGAAGTATTAGTACTCCAGTTTTATCCCTCCTTTTCTTTTTTTCTCTGGGGCTCAGGGACAGGGAGACATGCTCTGGGGCCACTCCTGGTATGATTCAGGTGTCTTTAATTTCTCTTTTAAAATTTTTATTTTTATTTATTTAAATTTATTTTACTTTTTTATTAATTAACCATGAGGTACAGTAACAAAAATTTCATGTTTGAACTTTGATCATACGGTCATCAAACACCCATCCCTTCAGCAGAGCACATTTTCCACCACCAAAATCCCCAGTATCCTCCCCCCCATTCACACCTCTCCCTGCCTGTGTGGCAGACAATTTACAAAATATTCTTTCTCTACTTTAGTTACCTTCGATATTTTGAGACCAGTCCTACCACCCCTCACACCTGCCGAAAACGCAATTGCTAGACAATGTGTTTTGTAGTGCATATTATGGATATGATATAATGTCACTCTATAGGAAATTCTAAGATTTTAATAATTAGGGTCTGAAGAAATTGTTGCCGCAAGTTTCTCAGGTCCGAGATTCGTTTGTGTGTCTCTGGATCATGGCCACGTGGGAGCTAAAGTAGACGGTGGTCGGATGTGGCTTCATCTTGGTGTCTCATCGGGGCAGGAGAAGGAGGACCCACTCCTCCCCATCCCTGGAGACTTGGGGTTTACTGTCACTGCTACTCATACCAGGTGCTTCTTGCTGGCTTCAAGAAAATGGCCACTGCTGGAGCTCTGAAAGGGCAGGCGGAGGGACAACACCTCCCCTGTCTGGAGCAACCCAGCGGAGAAGCCCTATTGCAAAGTTCCAGGCCATCTCTGCCGCAAGTTTCTCAGGTCTGAGGTTCGTTTGTGTGTCTCTGGATCGTGGCCATGTGGGAGCTTATATAGACATAGGTGGATGTGGCTTCTTGGAGTCCCAAGGGAATGGGGGATGGAGGGCCTTTAATTTCTTTTTCTTGCCTAATTCTATTTCTCTTAGGAGAAATTTTAGTGTAATGTTGAATAAAAGTGATAAAAGTAAGAAGTATCCCTAGTATCTCTGCATTGTTTTCAATCTTAGAGGAGAATGTTTCATTTCTTTTAACCAGTGGTATAATTGTTAAGGGTGCTTCCTTCTTTTTTAAATTTTTTTAAATAATGAGAGGATTTTGGATTTTGTCAAATGTTTTTCCTGGGAAAATTGAGGTGATTTTGTGTGGTTTTGTTTATGTGGTGGATTACATGGATATTTGTGTTGAACCATCCTTGCATTTCTGAGATAATTATAACCTGGTTACAATGTATAATGCTTCTTTTTGTTCCTTTTTTGTTTGTTTGTTTGTTTGTTTGTTTTTTGAGGCAGGGTGTACCCAACAGTGTTCAGGGCTTACTCCTGCTTCTGCATTCCCAGATCACTTGGAGGCTTAGGGGACCATCTGGAGAGTCGAACCGAGGTCAGCCACTACCTGCTGTACTATTACTTCTATCTTTCATGTATAATACTTGCAAGGTGCTGCTGCCTTCATTTCGCTGGTATTTTTAGTTAATTGATTAATTATTTTACTTTAATTAAAAAATTTCCCCTTACACTTTATATAAACACTGTGGTTTACAAAGTTGTTCATAATGATTTGTTACAGTCAGTATTCCAACAGTTTTGCTGGTATTTTTTTTTTATTGAGAATTTCTGCATCTGTGATCATCAGGTATGTTGGCTCCATCCCTCACTGTAATATTCTCTTCTGCAAGAACCTCATTCCATGAGCCATCTTTCTCCCCTGATGAATCCCTGAAAGCATAAGTTTCAGTCTTTTTGTATCTAAACAGCAAAAAGAAAAACCTTCTTTAGCATAATTTTCTCTCTGGCTACCGCCACATCTCTATCCTCCCCTTTCACTGACATGCTACTCAAAAAGTTATTCCTAGCTCGGGATGTGGATCAGAGATAGAGTACTTCCCTTGATTGTGGGAGGTCTTCGGTCCAATACTCTACACCTTGTACTTTCCCAAGCACCGCCAGGAAGGATTCTTGAGCACTGCAGGGTGTGGACAAATGAACATAAAAAGTTATCTCTACTCACTGTACCACACTACTCATTCTACATACCCAGGCATTATAATAGCCCTTTTCACTCTCCTCTTCAAAGGAATCAGAAACTTTCACTGTCACTGTCGCTGTCATCCCGTTGCCCATCAATTTGTTCAAGTGGGCACCAATAACGTCTCTCATTGTGAGACTTATTGTTACCATTTTTGGCATATCCAATACGCCATGGGTAGCTTGCCAAGCTCTGCTGTGCGGGCGCGATACTCTCGGTAGCTTGCCGGGCTCTCCAAGAGGGACGGAGGAATCGAACACGGGTTGGCCACATGAAAGGCGAATGCTCTACCGCTGTGCTATCGCTCCAGCCCCTCAGAAACTTTATCTTAAAATATTTTTAGAATCTTCTCTCTCTGCTGCCCCCTGTGTCTGGATGCAAGTGGCTGTTATTTCCTGCCTGGACCCCCCCACTCCTCAAGGAAGGAACTTCTGGTTCTTTTACGAGCTGCTAGTGATCCTGTGTCCACTGAATCCCTGAGTCTTCAGTCTGGACCTATTCTTCAACTAAGGCCTTTGGGATCTGCTGAATTTGGTGAGCTCCGTGTCCTGTAGTGGAGGTATGTGAGACACCTATCCACACTTCCTATCCCAGAGCAAAAGCCTCTGAGCTCAGACCAAATAACTCCTCTCCACTGGAAACCACTCAGAAATGTTCTGTACTGGTGACATCTTAAGACCCATTCTGAAAGAGTGGGGTGTTGTGAGTCCCGGGGACAGACTCCCAGGAGGCTCATAAGCTGTGCTAATTGCACACTGTCTTCAAGTTTTCTGCTGGGACTTGTGCCCTTGGGTGTCTCTGACTGTCCCAAGGTGTTTTTCTCATCCTTAAGGAGGCATGGAATTGGATTATGTGATTCAGTACCCCGGGGAGCTCCTTGTTCTCGCCCTAGATATAATGGCACTGCCCCTGCATGGGGTGATTAGCGTCCTGGTCATGAGGGCAGGAGCAGCTGTGCCAGTCTTTCTCTGCAGGTGGTGTCAATGTAGGCTTGTTGTTGTAACAAGTGCTCATGTGGTGAGGATGGAGATATGGGGGAGGAGGTGGAATGTGGGGTGTGGAGTGTATGGGAATTCTCTGTACTGGAGATTTAACAATTTGTCATTTTGTTACAAACTTTAACTGCCCTGAAAAATGCAGTCATGAAAATAAAATAGGTTAGCAAGGCAGGAGTTTATTGCTCATGAATGAGCCTTTCCTTTGCATATCCTTGCATCCTTGTGTACACTTGGGTTCTAGAATCTTCTTGATTCACTGTGTCATTTGTATCTCTATCTTCCTTCTGTCCAAGGTCAAAGTTTCCTGCAGAGCATGGACCGTATCCTTCTTCTCTCTTCTCTCAGCTCCAAATATGGGGGCTAGCTAGATAATGGTTTAAAAATGAACACAGGGGATAAAGAGAAGGCTGAGAGGTTTATCACCTACTTCCATTCATTACCTGGCCCCTCATGACTGCCTGAAACACCACATCACGTATGGGCTGGCTAGCACGGAAGCGACTAGAATTAAAAGGGACAGGAGAGAGAGTACAGGGTAGGGTACTTGCCTCACATGCAGCTGACCCAGCTTTGATCCCAACACCACACATGGCTCCCCAGGCATTGTCAGGAGTGACTCCCGATACCATCAGATGTGACTGCAAAAACCAAATGAAACAAAACCCAAAACAAACAACAACAACAACAACCACAAAACACCAACAAGAGAGGCCGGAGCAACAGAACCCGCAGGTAGGGCACTTGCTGTGCACACAGTCAACCCAGGTTCGATTCCCAGCATCCTATATGGTCCTCTGAGCACACCAGGAGTGATTCCTGAGCTCAGAACCAAGAGTAATCCCTGAGTATTTCAGGGTTGGCTCCAAACCTAAATCCAAACTCAAATTTTAAAAAAACCCAACAAGATGTTCCACTATAGTGCACTTGAGAAATGATGAAGGTTTGGAAAATTAGAGAGGAAAGAACCTTTGACTCCAGTTCCAACTTGTCACTGCTTCTGTCTACATAAGTGTGTGAGGCAGGATAGATGGTTGGTGGCAGGGATGAAGGAAAGAGACCTGTTGGGCCTCGTGGTAGGAGCTGACAGATTCCGAATAGTTTTATAGATGGCCCTAGATGGGGCCGAAAGGAGATGGGGGGCTTGGCTCAGACATGGAGGGCTGGTAGGATTGCTGAGAGCTCCCACACTGGACTGAAGGCACAGACTGTGTCCAGGCCCTGAGGACAAAGCCATGCTGAACCAGCACCTGCCAGGGCTAGAGCTGTCCTGTCTGTGGTTTCAAAGTTTGCCTCTTCATGGCCTGCAAGGAGCCGGTCTAACAGCTTGCCTGATTCTAAGAAAACTCATTTTCCTAAGAAAAATGAATATATAGACCAAAGATAGAGTAGGATATAATAGGGTAGGATTTCTGAAAGATGCAGTCATGAAAATATAATAGGTTGGCAAGACAGGAGTTTATTGTTTGTGAATGAATGAGCTTTTCCTTTGGGGTGGTGGCCAGTCAGGTGGTAAATCAAGAATGAAATAAAATATGCAAAGGCAAAACACAGAGATCACCCCCCGCTGGGCCTTTTTGGACCCCTGCTCTACTGCTCAGGGGGTGCTTTCTACTTTCCATTTCTTTTTCCTTTTGGAACATGACATGGTATTTGTTTGTGGAGGTATATATAGCTTCTGGTCTCTTTTTATTTTTAATTTTTCAGTTTCACATATGCCTCATTAAAAATCCAAATCTGTGCACACTCGCCTCAGTCCATCTCTAAAAGCCAATTCTGTTCTTCATCACACATTTGGCCCCTTTAGCGGAATTTTCCCCATCTCATCTCCCGTTGCTTTGGAAAGCCCAAATCCAGGGAAAACTTGGTGATTCTGTGTCATCTTGGCAGGGTCAGAGAGCTCTCCCGGCTTTGTTCCAACTCTAATCTGTGAGCTGCACTGTATTCTTATCTTTAAATGATATTTACAAAATTCTTCCAAGTGAGAACAACTTTTCAGCACATTCTTTTGAGTTTTCTCGCTATGTAATGACGTGAATCTAATCATTGCACCTTTTATTTCATGCTCTTAGTTCATTGAGTGAAACTAAGTAAAACTTTAAGTAAACATTCTGGCTTTTTTCTGATTTTAATGGGAACATTTGTGCTTTTTCATCAGGAAACATGACATTGGCTACTTTTGAGAGAGCTTCCTTTTTCATTACTTGAAGAGAGCATTCTAATAGCTCACCTCCCAATTTTGTTGTTGTTGTTTAATTCTATCAGGAATCCAAAAATGAATCGTAACTTTTTTTTTTGCCATCTGTTGTGATGACGAGATGTTGAAGTGGATAAAAAGAGTTTCCATATAATTAATTACAACAATAGATATAAAAATATCAAACCACCTCACATTCCTAGAATAACCTGTTTGTTTTTGGATTTTTCATCTCCCGATGTTCTGCTAGGATTATAAATGTACTATTTATTTTTCAGTATTTGAAGACTTGTCTGTAGTGTTTTCATGCTGTTTATCAGAGTTGCTGTCAGCCTTACAGTAGGTTATTAAGTAAATTATATACATTTTTAAATGCAGCAAGATTTCCTTCTTCTTTGAAAACCATTTCAACAACTCCCGTTGTCTATAAGGTTACTTTCTTTGTTCTTTTTCTTTTTTTTAGTAGACTATTTGAGAGGCTGTGAAGATGGCTCAAAGGGCCATCTTTACAAATGGAAAAACCAGGTTCAATTCCCTCAATTACTGCTGGAAACTGGACACTACCCCAAATCCCAGCCCTCACCCTTAAGCACAGCACTGAGAGTACCATCCAGGCACTGCTGGTGTGATCCAAAAACTAAAAAGAAAAATTAAAAATTTAACATTTGTATAAAAATAAAAATAAAAGAAAGGGCGCTCAGGCGGCGAGGCAGGCGAAGGAAGGAAGAAGGCCAAACTGGTTGCTCGATCGGTTTATTTCATGTCCATCTCCATTCTCCTCTGATTCTCCTCCTGCTTCTTTCTCCCCCATCCTACTTCATTCTCTCTCTCTCTGCCTCTCTCCCGGCTCTCGGTCTCTCTCTCGATCTGTGGATCTGGCCCCCGTGGATCTAGCTCCCGTGGATCTGACTCCCATGGATCTGGCGCCGGTGGGTCTGGCCCCGTGGATCTGGCCCCCAACCCACTCTTACAGCCTAGTTAAATCTCCACCGCATGAGGGGGTTGGGGCATACACATAGGTGTGGTCAGCAATAGATTAAGGTTCTTTTTCCTCGGGGGATGCTTCTCCTAGGACTTAATTCTCTTTCAGCAGGAGGATCCACCCAAGGGCAGAGTCCCATGAATGTGTTTCTCTTCTCCTCAGCCAGCAAACATATAAGAATTCATAATATTAATTATTTTGTATGGACACAATAAGAGATGCATTAAAGCTTATAGAATTGCTCTCCTGGGGCCATCTCAATCTCAGACTACAGTGCTCAGGCCAGATCAGTCTTTCCCATCCCTGGCAGGGTCCCAGTCTCATAATTACTATTGGATCATGACAGCATTTGTCTATGATCAAGCTCTTAACTTATAGTTAAGAATTAGGCACTTTGGCCAGGCCCATCTCGATGCCAGGGTAGCACATAACTCACCGCTTGCCCTGGATCCTTCCCGTCCCACGTCGGGGACCCTACTTTGGGGTGCTAGGAACTGAGGGCAACTGAGGCTTAAGTGGAGAGAGCAGATGCCCAGGAGGGAATATCGAGGCCAATTAAGTCTTAAGTTATAAAAACATAATATTGTCTTCTTGTGTCTATACAAAAAAGACATAGCTTTAAAGTAAATTATTCAAAAGGCATAAAGAGGAGAGAAAGGCAATGTTATAATATTCAGTGTCCTAGGAAGTTCTGACCTTACCAATTAACAGAGTTTGATTAAGGGAAGAGCAGATAAACTGGTAGAATTGGTTACAGATAAACAAAAGAATGGGAGTGACTCGGGAGCACTTTGATGGGTGTGACTGATAAACCTAAGCTCCTTGTGGCAAGGGGGAAAGGACAAACCAATGATATCCAACAAACATTTTTTTAAATTAAAATTTTTTTAAATTAAAACTTCACATTTGAAAATTAAAATGTACTATAGTAAAAATAAAATAAATGATAAAAAATTGAATGAAAGGTATGGAGATTTCTCAGATATCTGGCCTCATGTTCAAAATACTTATCTTACTCATCCTTCCCTTTGGGAAAGCCCCTGATAATCACAAATCCTTTGTCTCCATAATTCTACCTTCTCTGAAATGATACATAATTGAATCGTGAAGTATGGCATTTGCAGACTGTCTTTTGTCTTGGTAATATATATCTAAAGTTCTTCCACATCTTCTCATGAAATGACACCTTATTTCTCTTTAGCACCCACTGATTCCATTATTGGACTATAGCCTAATTTATTCACCTCCTGAAGGACATTTTGGTTGCTTCTGAATTTTGGAAATTAAAAATAAAGCTTTTGTAAACATTTGTGTGTCCATAAGTTTTCATCTCTTTTGGATAGACACCAAGGCATGTAAGGGCCTGGGGTGATAGTACAGTGGGTAAGACACTTGCCTTGCATGTGGCCATCTTGGATTTGATCCTTAGCATCTCATATGGACCCCCAAGCCCCACCAGAGTGATTCCTGAGCTCAGAGCCAAGAGTAAGCCCTGAGTTTCCATATAATTAATTGTTGTGTCCAAAAACATATAATTAATTGTTGTGTCCAAAAATAAACAAAACCACAAAAAATACCAATGCATGCGATTATTGCATCATATGGTAGTTTTGTAAGAAATTGCTTAGCTATATTCTTTTCTGTTTGTCTGTTTCTGTTTTGTTTGGGATTTTGGGTCACTCCCAGGCATGCTCAGAGCCTGTCCCAGGCTCTGTGCTCAGGGATCACTCCTGGCAAGGGCTCTGGGAACCAGGGTTGGTATGTTTAACTCCTACACTAGCTTTCCGGCCCCAACTATATTCTTTCTGGCTGTAGAATTTTGCTTTCCTTTATAAATTTTCTCATATCACATTTTAAATGGTAAAATTTCTCCTGGATATTCTTTGCATGTCTGACCTGGTTTCATCGAATGCTTTCCTAGTACTCAGAACTAACAACATATTTGAGACAAGACTTTTTATCTAAAGACTTAGTTCTTCAGCGGCTGGAGAGATAGTGCAGTGAGTAAGGTAACCTTACAGTGGGTAAGGGGGTAACCTTGCACACTGCCAGCCAGATTTCATTCTCTGGCATTCCATAGCTCTGCCAGGAGTGATCCCTGAGAGCAGAACCAGCAGTAAACCCTGAGCACTGCTGGGTGTAGTGGCCTAAAACAAAACAAAACAAAACAAAACAGAAACAATTAATTCTTCAATTCAGGACATTTTATTTATTCAGTGATTGTTTCTTCAAGTTTTTAGAGTGCCCATGATATAAGTATATTTAATTTCCTAGACATTTTCTCTCTCTCTCTCTCTCTCTCTCTCTCTCTCTCTCTCTCTCCTTCCCTCCCTCCCTCCCCCTGCTCCTTTTCTTGAGTTTTGAAGATCATTCTCATAGCAATCTTTCCTTGTTTGATTTATAACCTGAGGGCTAATTTAATGATTTTATATTTTTCCCAAAGTTGGGTATAAATTGACCAAAACTGCCAAATTCATGCATGAAAGTGTAGAATTTTTTTTTTAAAAAAGAGCGTATATATTAGAATTTTACCATTTTTCTATTTTTCAGACTTTCACAACTGGTAATAAACAATGATATGTGGTTTTTTTTTTATATGTCTTGTAATTTTTCTCGACTTGCTCATGCTACAGAGAAACCTAGATCTGCAATGATTTGAGGTTGAAATTTAAAACATTCCTATAAAATATCATGTAGATGATTTTCAAGTATCTCGGTTTCAGTCAATGGAGAAAGAGAAAGTCCCTGTTGTCTATGTTTACATTTTCTGGATTGGAGGATCTAGTGGCTCATGATTAGATTAGGGGCATTGCTGAGAGGAAGAGAGAAGCTTGCTGTTGTCTGAGCAACTTTTCATTATCTACAGAGACAGCCCAAGGCCTTGCAGAGGAGTATCTTTCTTTAACTGACCTGAGATTAGGAACCCTGTGGCCAGTCTGCTTTTGTTGTGCAAATCAAAAGAAGGCCAAGATGTAGTCAAGGGACATGTGTGTACAGAGCCCAGCCAATTTCTTGCTTTCTGCCTGTGTCCATCTGCCCTTTATCCCTAGTCCTGGTTATCTTTGGGAAGACTTAGGGGTGTTCTGCTGGGCTGTACCCTTTCCCCCTGCCAGGAATCCCCTTCCTAATGACTGTGTTCCTTGATCTGGTTCCATCTGTGTTGTATCTCATAAAAAAATATTTTCCAGAAATTTCCAGACCGGAATTGTATTTAGACAGAAGTTAAGTGCATGGGTTCAAATTATGATTTATAAACCCAAATCAGGAGACCCTAATTTACGAGCGAGGTCAGACTAGGAAACTGAATTATTTTGCAGGATCACCACTAGGTGGTGCCACCAATTAGAGAAAACAATGGTGGCCTGTTGGGGACCCCTAGCAGTGAGTAGACGCACAAGCTTGTGGGTGTGGGGGCATTTGCACACATCTGTGCGTGAGTGAGTACGCTCAGGGTTCTTGGTGCAGGAGCCGGTTCATAGGGCAACGCTGATTTACGAGAGTACGCAAGGGTCCGAGGAAGCTGGTAATGAGCCTCCGCCCACTGGAAAGTCCCGTCATGAAGCTCAGTGATACGATCTCCAAAAGCTCATCCTCTGTGTGGTCTGCAAGCCCCGTTCCTTCAGCTCAGAAGACTGCTTTGGCAGCGTGCAGAGGTTCCAAGACACGGGGACAACAGAACAGGACCGCTTTTCTCCTCCGTGAAATCCCCGGTCCCAGCCACACGTTTCACTAAAGCCACAGTGCTGCAGACAGACCCTTGGGTCCCGTCAGGCCTCCAAGAAGGTCTCGGTCTATTCTTTATTTATTTATATTTTGGCTTTTTTTTGGGTCACACCCCGCGATGCCAGGGTTTTACTCCTGGCTTTGCACTCAGGAATCACTCTTGGCAATGCTCAGGGGACCATATGGGATGCTGGGAATCGAACCCAGGTCGGCAGCGTGCAAGGCAAGATGCCCTCCCCGCTGTACTATTGCTCCAGCCCCGTTCTCGGTCTATTCTGAAGCCCCACAGGATGGGGCCTCCATACCTTCCCCTGAGCTCCCCAAACAGACATTGAATCCCCACCTTGAGAGCAGCTCTTGTTGGGAGTGGGGGAGGGGTGGAGGTGACTGCTGGGCCCGGAAGCCGGCTGAGGAGGCTGAGCACAGGCTTTACCCACCAGAGACCCAGCCCAATTCCGCCACCACATGGTCCCAGAGCACTGCCAGGACTGAGTCGGAAACAGCTCCCGAGCACTGCTGGGTTTACTCCAAAGCCAAAAGCCAAGAAAGAAAAAAAATCAGGGGGGTATGGGGCTATGTGTCTGCATGAGTGAGGCAGGGTTGTGTCTCCCCTGAATCCCTGTCCCCTCAGACTCATCAGCAACTGCACCAGCTCTTCCCTTCCCCTCTGTGGGAGCTCCCTGGTGTCGCTGGGGCTGTCCTCGCTCCTTACTCAGCTGTAGGGCTGACGAGGTTCCCCGCCTACAGAGCACCCACAGAGCGGGGGACCCTCAAGGCAAGTCTCTTTTCTTGTCTGGCCACAGTTGCTCCAGTCTGTCTCGTGCGGAGCGGAGCGATGCCTCAAGCTGACTGGCCCACATCAGCAGAGCTCAGGCCCCGGCCCGCTCTGGAAGCTGGCTTGGAGCAGAGCCTCCTCAGAGACGTCCTAGGGGAAAAGTTCACTTTGTGTCTCCTTGCCACCTCCTCTTCCTCTTCCTTCTGGCCGATTTCCCTCCTTAATAGGCCCCAAGGGGAGGCGACGGGGCTCCCAGATCCTCAGGAGCCAACAGGGAGATCTCACTCCAGCATCATTAAAAGTTCAAGTGGCGTCCCCCCTGAGGAACATTCACCAGGCTGCACCCCCAGAGCCCAATTTGGCTGAAGAGAACGTTTGGTCTTTTCACCTACAGAAGGTTGTTCCAGGGGTGTGAGACCTCCCCGAGAGAGAGAAGATCCCGGAGGTGGCCGCGGGCCCTACAGGCCTGTTCAGGGAGAGGCATGCCCACGCCTCCAGGAGATGCCTGCGGGAAACAGTCTTCGGGCTGGGAGAGGTGCACGGCTGGGGGAAGGCTGGAAAGGGGAGCCTCGGGGCAGTGTGGGCTCAGGGACTCCGAGCAGCTGATGAGGAAGGGCTTTTACCAACCCACTCGGCCCACAGGAAATAGGGTGGCCCAGGGTGACAGTGAGCACTTGTCCCTGGGAGAGGGCCGCCCCCGGCTGGTATGGAATAAAGAGGATTACTGGGCACCGCTTAGCTCCTTCCTCTCTGGAAGCTTCCCTCTGGGCAGGAATGATGGGCAGGAATGATGGGCCCTGGTTATCCTGCAAATGAGGTGAGGCAGCAGGGAGTGTACTGGCTTAGGACTTTCTAACAGTCCAAGGCCCCCTGGTATAGTTGGTGGGTGGGTGGGGCCAAAAAAAAAAGGGTTAAAAAATGTCCCCTTGAGGCTGGAGTGATAGCACAGCGGGTAGGGCGTTTGCCTTGCACACGGCCGACCCAAGTTCGATTCCTAGCATCCCATATGGTTTCCGGAGCACTGCCAGGAATGATTCCTGAGTGCAAAGCCAGGAGTAAAGGCTTGAGCATTGCTGGTGTGACCCAAAAAGCAAAAACCAAACAACAACAACAACAATGTCCCCATTTCTCATCCCAACATTCGGGAGTCAATCAACATAATCTATCATATCAACAAAAGAAAAGATAAAAATCATATGATCATATCAATAGACGCAGAGAAAGCATTTGACCAGATCCAGCACCCGTTTATGATGAAAACTCTCACCAAAATGGGTATAGAAGGGACTTTCCTCAATATGGTCAAAGCCATCTACCACAAGTCTATGGCAAGCATTATCCTCAATAGGGAAAAACTAAGGGCCTTCCCTCTAAGATCAGGGAGAAGACAAGGATGCCCACTCTCACCACTTCTGCTCAATATCATACTGGAAGTACTTCCCCTTACCTGGGTTCAGGCTCATTATGTCACAGAGAAGAATTTCCAAATGGACCATGAAGTAAAAAAAAGTTCTCTTAAAGGGAGAGGAAAGAAAACACGCTCCAGGGAGAAAGAGCCCCGTGAAATCAAGGACAGGAGTGTTACACCCCAAGTTGAAAGGGCAGAAACCCCAGAGGGAAGATGCCACTTGATTTGCAAAATTGGTTCTCAGTAGGTGAGGTGCTGGCCATGCCCACAGCTGGCCAGTGCCTTCAGGAGTGATCCTGAGCGTAGAGCTGGGGTACCACAGGGTATGGCCCCCAAACAATCAGAGCTGGTTTTTATAGGGTTTTGACAAACTTCCCTGGCTTGGGAGCTTTCTGTATAGACTCTGTTGCTAGGGTGTTGGTCAAGGAGAAAGAAAAGGTCTTGAGAAGCAGTGATCTGCAGTCAGAGTCTTAGCAGGTCTCAGACCCTGCTGAGTTGGCTCCTGAGTCTGCTCCTTAAGCTGTGTCAAGTTCCTGGCCATCCTGATTATGCTGAGCCTCAGGCCAGTTTTAAGGCTGAACCAGAACTTTGAGTCTTCAGTCCCAGCTGGGGTACGGCACGAGAACATCTCAGAACTTCCCACATCTTGATTTTATTCATTTCAGAAACTTACTGCTAGGGGGCCCCGTCTCTGACTCGCGTGCCTTCCTCTCGGCACCAGGAGACTAGAGTTGGGCTTCATGTCTCTGAGCTCTGAGGCCTCTGCCCTGCCTACTGCAGCTGTGGGCTAACCCCAGGCACATCTGGCTCCTGATATGTTGGGCCCAGTCACAGGCTCCCAGAGACTAGGCCATCCAGTCCAAAGGCCACTGCAGTGATATCAGTGGCACACATGTGGCAGCAAATGGTGTTAGTGCTTTCTGGGTCTTAACTTCCTCAGCATCCTCAGAAAGCCCCAAGGGAGGATGTTGTGACTTGGGTGACGTGTGGAGGAAGGTATAAGCCTCAGAGGAGAGTGCTCCTGTCTTCCCACTTCACCCACCTTCATCTCGGGCCAGAGCCCGGGAGAGCTAGGATGGGCAGAGTTGGCCATGAACACCTACGCAGTCTGGACATGCATTTCCCATCAGCCCACGAGGCAGTTGTCAGACTGAGTCTGAGTTCCACTTGATTGACAAGATGGGGTTAACCACCCCCCTCCCCCACCCCTTCCTGGTCCTCAGGGCCAATTGTGGAACTGAGGCTGGAGCGAGGAATTTGCTCTCTGCGGGAAAGGACAGTCCATCCCTTCCTCTGTCCAAGTTACTAGAATTTCGAGAAGGAGATAAATAGGGAACCAAGATATCTGTATTTGGGGACTATGAGGGGAGAGAAAAGGGAGGAACATGTTCAGAGGAACGGGGACCTCTCTGGAGAATAGAACTCAGAGTGTACATCTCAGAGGTCCGATAAATCTGCAAGACAGAAAGGCTTTCCGCTTGCTTGTATTAAGTCACTTTTTAAAAATTTTGCAGTACCTTTTACTTTTATTTACTTTATTTTAAAATTTGTTTTGCTGATCACAACCAACAGTGCTCAGTGAGTTTACTCCTGGCTCTATGCTCAGAATCTACTTCGGGAGGTACTTAACGGAACATACACAGTGCCAGGGCTTTGAACCAGGGTGGGCTGCTGCAAGGCAGGAGCTTCAACCCCTCTGCAACCTCTAAAAAGTTACTTTTAAGGAAATTTTTATTTTATTTTATTTATTTGGCGGGGAGGTTGGCCACACCCAGCTATGCTCAGCGATCACTCCTGGTGGTACTCAGGGGACCATCTGGGATGCCAGGGATCAAACCCAGGTCAACCGTGTGCAAGGCAAATGCCCTACTCGCTGTACTATCACTCCAGGCCCAAAAGTTACTTTTTTTTTTTTCTTTTTGGGTCACACCTGGCAATGCACAAGGGTTACCTCTTGGTTTTGCACTCAGGAGTCACTCCTGGTGATGCTCAGGGGACCATATGGGATGCTGGGAATCGAACCCCGGGTCGGCTGTGTGCAAGGCAAACACCCTACCCGCTGTGCTATTGCTCCAGCCCCCAAAAGTTACTTTATAAAGGGTTTTCTTAAGCTTCCCACAAGAGTCTATTGCAAGAGGAGAGAACTATTAAGGAGAGACCTGGGAACTATGGATGATCTTCTTGGATAGTCTTATCACAGCCTCTGTGTCCACCCCACTCCTTGCTCCACCTCCCATTCCTGCAGGAACCTCTCTATCAGGGGGTCCAGCCTACGCACTTCTGCATTTCAGGGCCTCCATCTTTTTCAACGGGCTCCTGTATTTCAAAGGCCTCCATGCTTTCTTTTGAGCTGGTTTGGCTTGGAGACAAATGACTTTTAATCCACATGACCAGGGTCTCACCAGCTTGCTGCCTGCAACAAAACCCTTAATTTTATTTTATTTTTGTATCACTTGTATCATTTGTCATCCTGTGGCTCATAGATTTGCTCGAGCAGGCGCCAGTAACGACTTCATTCGTCCCATGAGGTGCTAGTGTAGCCCAATGGTGTCTGCTCGCTCCAGGAACATGAAGAGCCTCAAACCATTCATTCAGGGTCTTGACAAAGAAGTCTGACTATATCATAGGTGGGCGGCCACGAGTTATTTTGATGTCCCGTGGAATCCAGTTGGTAACAGCTCTAGTCCAGTGGTCATCTCCAAATCGCATTACATGTCCAGCCCATCTGATTTTCGATGCTTTGGCAGACGAAACAGTGTCCCTGATTCTTTTTTAAAATCTTTTTCTAAAGCAAAAATGTATTTATTTATTTATTTATTTTTAAATTTTATTGAATCACTGTGAGATAGTTACAAGCTTTCATGTTGGGTTACAATCACACAATGATCAAACACCCATTCCTCCACCAGTGCACACCTCCTACCACCAATGTCCCCAGTTTCCCGCCCACCATCCTCAACACACCCTTCCCCGCTCCCCCAACCACCACCACCACCACCAGCCTGCCTCATGGAAGTACAGGGCAGTGGGGGGAAGTAGCCCATCCTGACCCAAAGAGAAGCCTGGAGATTTCAGTCACAAAACCTATACAGGTTAATCTACTGAATTTTCAGCAGATTAATATCTCGATGAAGTCTGTCCCGAGACCTCATCAGGAACCTGGGGCACCACATGGAATTTGGCCAGGGACGTGGCTGCGATTTTGGATTGTGAGATCCAGCGGCTGTTGGGGCCTCTGTTCGCCCTTATTTTTAGAGGAGCCACATGGGACTCAGAGCAGTTAAGTGACATACAGCGTCACGGAGCTGGGGGTGATGTGGTTCTGGAGACGAGGTTCTTGGCACAGTCTCTGATAAAGATGGGTGCTGAGGCCCAGGGAGAGGACGGGGCAGGCCCAGGCTGGGGAGGACCTTGCCTTCTCTCACCCTCAGCCCCTGAGCTTGTTCCCCAGGGCCCTGTCTGGCAGCACCTCTGTCCCCACCCCACCTCCCCTGGGCCTCCCCAGTGTTAGCAGGAGCTTGGCTCTGCTCTTGGCCTGTGGGGCCAGCCCAAACAGGCTGCGCCCACATTCCCTGGCTGCCCTCCAGCCCACAGGCGCTGAGACAGCACAGTCCAGCGAGTGCGAGGACGGGGCAGAGGCCTCCTTGGGGGAGCAAGCAGCTGGGAGCCGCTGAGCGCTGGGGACTGTCCAGCTGCCGCATGCAGATGCCAGGTCTCCTGGGGAGCTTGGCCCTGGTGGGCTTGCTCGCAGGTGCGGTTATGGCTGTCCTGATGCTGCTGCTACTACTGGCTACCTGCCTTTCCCCTGGACAGCAGGACCTGGATGTGGAGAGGAATCCTGCTCCAAACGTCAGAAGGAACCGGGTCTGGAGGCCGTACCCCTTTCGCTCCCGGGTCCGTCTGGGGAGGTTTCATCATCCCCACCATCCTGGACACGTGTCTCCTATGCGCCATGTCGGTCTCAGCCACCACCACGTCCACCACCACCACGGTCGTCACCATGCTCACCGAGGCCATCACTGATGGGAGCCCCCGGTGGTCCTGGCATCACAGAAGGAATGAACCCCAGCATCCTCCTGGCCGCAAGGTGCCTCTCCTCGGTGAGTGCCGGAACCTGCGACCTGGGTCACACTCAGGCTTCATCTGCAAACTCTGCCCAGTGACCTCCAGAAGCAGAGGACTGAGGAGCCCCTGGGGTGACTGTGAATGTCAGATGGTGAGAGCAGGGGTGGTCCTTTGGAGGGGGACACCTCCTGGGGACTGCAGCTCCCTGTAGCCACCAGAAGTGACGGCAGCGGGGGAGTTGGGGGGCACACGCAAAGATGAACGAGCGTTTGGTGTTGCCTCTACCTCCTCTGTCCCTGGCCAGGCAGGGAGCAGGAAGGTGCCCAGCCCTTTTGTTTGCTGAAGGCCCACTCAATTTCTTGACACTCTAATGCCTGAAAATAAAAACCACTAAGAAACCAGTTGGTGAAGCGGCTGTTGATTGCAACTCAAGTAGGAGGAAGGAAGGGAGCTTCTGGCTGTGCCAGAGAGGCTATGAGTCTAGGAGTCCATTGCTGCCTGGAACTTGGGGACTGGCCGTGCAGCAGGGACAGATGAACTCTGCATAGCTGGTAGGTAAGGGGGAGGGGAGGGCCCAAGACATGAAGCCCTGTCCACAAGGGCTCTCTGAGTCCAGGGGGACTCTGGGACTGTGGGACTCAGAGGATTCAAACAGAGGAAAGGTGAGGTTCCCCCCAGGCGGCTCCCCCGACCCTCCCCCCTCAACAGGCTTTTCCTCCAGTGCTCTTATAGCCCATCCCAGCTGAGCTCTAAGACCTGCAGAAGCCCCTCTCCACGGGTTGGGTTGAAGTGGAGATTCCTTGGCAGATGGGTCAGTTGCATCCGTGACTCCTGTTTATATTTCCCATCTCCAGGCAGCCTGGGCGTGGTTCTGGTCTGGGAGGGAAGGAGCCTGGTAGGCGTGGGGGAGCCCTTGGCAATACATTTCAGAGGTTAGGAAAGCAAAGGCATGCTCTGAAAAGAAATTATGCTGTCACCACACAAAGGCTGGAAGGCTGGAACCCCTTAGGAGAGGAAATGGTTCCTCTCGTGCAAAGGGGTCCCCCAGTAAGACTGAGTGGAAAACACCTGGCCCTGCCCTCACAAAGCTCCCACCTGCACACAGTCCTGAGCAGGGCCAGCTTGGAAAGGCCTAAAACACCGTCTTTGCAAAAGCAAAAGCTGTGCACACTCCATTCTGGGGTCTCCTGCATCTCAACGTGGGGCATATGATTTCTTCCCTCTATGAGATCTTTCCTTCCTCTCTCTCCTCTCTCATAGTTCCTACATAAAGCTATTCCATTCCACTGTCTTTCTCCTGAAAATCTTTTCTTCAAGAATAGATAGCAGCCTTAGGAACTGGATGGAGGTTAGGGCTGACTTCTTGGACCAATCCTGGTCTCATCAGGCACAAACACCGCCAGCAACAGGACAGTGAGGTGACCAGAAAACAAGGGGGACTGTTTGTCTCGGGCATGGAATGGAGACCAAGAGACTCTGGAGCTTTGACCCCAACTAACCCCATGAACAGCTGGCGGGATTTGAGAGAGGAAAGAAATCACACTCTAAGGTGTTCCAATGGGGTGGGAAGTGGGGGTGCCCCTCCACCCCTCCCCCTGGTAGGAGGAGCTTGAGAGCAGGCAGGAAAGTCAGGGCCTGGTGACTCACTGGAGCAGCGCTTCCTGTTTCTTTTCTATTTCCTGGTGGCTTGTATGCAGGGCTGGGGGCGGGGTCAGGCGTCACAGGAAGTCAGACCCTCCAACAACTTCTGGGCTGGGTAAGTGGACCATGGGTCACCAATCTTTGAGTTTATCCCGGCAGCGTCCTTCAAACTTGTCTCCTGTCTCCACTGCTCCCTCCCCTACATCCCCCCATATTGGACTCATGAGAGTAGCCCCCCACCCCCACCCACTCCTCCAACACACACACACACAAACACACACAGAGAGAAAACTCTGTGCCTTTCAGAGGTTTTGCCCACTGGAGCAGGGGTGGGGGTACAGGGGTGGAGGGGAAGGGAATCTGCTAAAACTCCCCTGGTCCTTAGCAAGAGTCTCTGCCTCTTGGTCCTCCTACAGGCACCTTATACTCACATTGCCTCCACCCCCCTCCTCTCTTTGCTCCTTTGGAGCCAGCCACTAGTTCAAGATAACACCCTCCCATCCCCCACTGCCTTCTTCGCTTATATCTCTGCCAGCCCAGGAGGGGAACAACCCTTACCCACCCACCCACCCCACACACATACCCTTTCTTCTTTGCTTGTATATTTGCCCAAGAAGAATTTTTGTTGGGGCCAGGGAGATTGTACAGGGTTTAGGACATATGGCTTTGAGCCCTGGCATACTCCTTGCCCCCCAGCATCACTTGGTAAAGGCCTGAGAGCTCCTCCACATCATTTGCATAGTCCAGATGGCCCCTGGCACCACTCTGACCTGCTGGCCCAGCTCCCCAGGAGGGTCTCCTGAGCCCCCTGAGCACCCTTGGGAGGCCCCACCTCTCCAGAATGGAAGAATTTTAGGCTCTTTTCAAAGGGTTTCCGGTACACGGTTAGTCTTTCTGAATGTTTCTGCTGATGCATTATATTGCAGGTGGGAGAAAAGGGTCCCCTCAAGAAGCAGCTCTCCTGGGTGTCTGCTAAATGCTGCAGGTCACTTGACTCCCATAGTGTCATCCCTATTATGTTGGTTGCAGGTGACTTAGGTACAGTGGGGAATGTGGGATGGAGGAACCTCAAGAATGGGAGTGTTGCCACTTCTGTTTCTCCCACCTTGGTCAGCTAGGGGCATGCCTAGGAGGGCCGGGACTGGTGAAGTCAGCCACAAGCATGCACATGACATGAACATGGATACTCGTGACACCCCCCTGCCCCAGCCCCATTACAGACGTTGGATTGCATCTGAGTTCCACTTGATTCCACAGTTTGTGAACTTGCCCTCCCATTTCCCTTTCTACAGGAAGCCGTGACCTCAGGCTGGACTGACGGTTAAGGTTCAGGGTCTGGAAAGGAGAATTAGACATGACCTCAATCTAGGGTCTCAGGTTCGTCATTCATTCCTCCTAGAAAAGAATTCAGAACTTAGGGGCCAAAGAGATTATACAGCCCACAGGGCACCTGCCTTGCATGTGGTCAGACCAGGTTTGATCCCCAGCACCCCGTAAGGTCTCCCGAGTCAGCCCAGAGTGATCCCTAAGAGCAGAGCTAGGAGGAAGCCCTGAGCACTGCAGGATGCAGTCCAAACAACAACAACAACAACAACAGCAATAAGAATTTTAGGAAGGAGATGTGTAGCGAAGTAAGACATCTTGGGGACAACGAGTAAGACAATGGGGGGAGAGAAAGAACAACACGCGCAGAAGGAGCCAGATGGGAGAGAGCAGAATGCACATTTCAAGTTGAGGAGTAAACACATCCCCAAGCTTCGGGAGGCACTCCCTGACTTTGCAATGATAGTCTTTTCCCAATGGCCCCACTTGACACTTTCCATGTCCTTAAGGAACAGCATCATCCCGGGGAAGAGACTGGGACCTTTGGTGGTCTTCCTTTGTATGTTCACAGCCATTTGTCTGCAGGAGCTTTTGTTCTCGTGAGGAGGTTCAGTTGGTGCTGGCAGCCTCATTTCTGCATCAAAACAGGTTTCCAGCCTACAGGCCTTTGGACTAGTTTGGCTTGCACAAAAGACACAATGACCTTTTGGATCCACATTGCAAGCCCCCTCTTCCCCTCGTCTCCTTGCCTGGCTTCAGCAGGCACTGACCACACTCTCCCTCTCTCCCTGAGGCCAGACAGGACTCAAGCGCTCCTGTTCTCAGAGATCTGAGCACTCCCTCCAGGGGGGCGGTGGTTCCCTCCCCTCCCTGTACCCCCAGCACAGATCCAGACCATCTCCCAGAGGCTCAGGGAGGATCCTCAGCCCCTCATCTCAATGGAAAAGTAAATGCAATTGAAGTTAAGCACTGTTGGCTGTTTGGGGCCTGGGGTTTCCCAAGCATAGCGGTGGGGTCTTACAAGGATTAGCCCAGATGATCTTGGGCTTCCTGGGACTCATTGAGGGAGCCCATGTCTATACACCATCTGTGCAGTGTGTGTGTGTGTGTGTGTGTGTGTGTGTGTGTGTGTGTGTGGTGGGGGCCTGAGAGGTGGACGCTGCATGGAGGGAGGTCGGTAACCCACTGGCCAGTGGTCTCTGTCAGCCCCTTTATCTCTGATGCCTCCCCTGACTGTGCCCTGGGCCAGCTACTCCCACTTGGCTGTTGATGTCAGTGGAACCTTAGGCCATGGTCTTTTTTCAGTCTCTTCAGAACCATTATGGCATCTGGGGTCGTGGGCAGGGGCAGTGTCCTTTTAACTGTTGAATCTCACGTTCCCACGGTCAAGAAAGAGACTTATTGGCCACTAAGAGGGCAGGTTGGGATATGTCGGACTCAGGTCTTCAAAGTACCCATCTTGCCCGCATGGTCACAAGAGGTTTCTACAGAGGGCAGGGAAGCATGTGGGCTGGCTCACAGCAGCATGTTCCATCTGATCTGCCAACAGGAATAAGTAAGGGTTCGGCATAAAGAGGGGGCGGTAAGGCAAGGACAAGTGCTCTTGTCTAGAAGTGCCGGCTGCCCTCGTTTCCCTGGGCTGGTTCCATCACAGGATTCAGGATGGCAGTGACCATAAGAAGATCCCTGGGACAGATATGTCTGATCACAGTCAAAGGTTGGCTCTCTTCTTCCTCGCTGCTGTCACTCTCTCTCTCTCTCTCTCTCTCTCTCTCTCTCTCTCTCTCTCTCTCTCTCTCTCTTTCTCTCTCCTCTCTCTCTCTCTCTCTCTCTCTCTCTCTCTCTCTCTCTCTGTCATTAGCAGAGCCATGAACTTGGTTCTGGGCACTGAGCTAAAAGGCTAAGCCTTTAACCATGGGCTGTGCCTCAATGTCCAAGGTGGTGGATATCCAGTTCTGGATCACCGGGGTGCGCCCAGGACAGCCCCACAGAGCAGGGGCTGTGTCTGTCCTCACTCTCTCCTCTGTGTCCCCATCACAACCCCAACTGAGGTCTGCCCTGGGGACAGATGGGGAGGCCTGGGTGGAGGCCTCCAAATCGCAGGGACCAGACAGGAAACCCAGAAGGGATGGCTGCGCCGGTTCCAGAGGATGGTGAAGTGCAGAGTCTTGCAGGGCGGAATGGCTGGGAGAGGTCCAGCGTGGTGGGGGCGGGGTGGGGGTACTGGGCAGCCCCCCACCCCTGTGCCAGGCCTTCTCTCACAATCGCAGGAAGGTTCCCAGTCAGCAATCACAAGCGCCTACAGCAGCTCATCCTTGGGAACCCCACCCCCACCCTCCACCGGGCCCCCCCTCCACCGGGCCCCCCCTCCACACACAGCCAGAGCCGGGTGAGTGTGTGCGGCTGGGGGAGAGGCAGGCAAGAGAGGGCAGGAGCAAGCTGGTGAGGTGGGGTGCGAAGGCCAGGATGGGGCAAGGGCTTCTCTGCAGCTTCAAGGCCCCGCGCCTGCAGAGGCGGTTACCCTGAGCCCTCCTCTGCGTTAGGACACAGCAGCTCTCCACCTCCACGCAGAAAAGGAGGTCAAAGGGACACGCCCCTCCCCTCCTTCCTGACCCTCAGTGGCCCCGCCCTCCTGTCCACCTCCCTCTCTGCCTGGGTCCTGCTCCGGAAGCTGCAGATTCAAGGACCAGCCCCAAGGTCCTTGAGCCTCATCTCATCCTGAAACCCAGCAGCAGGAGGAGGAGGAGAGAGGAGAGAGGAATCCTCTTGAAACTGGGCGTCCGCGTCAGCAGAGGGCCGGGTTGGCAAGGCTCCCTCTGAGCCCAGTTCTCTGGCCCCCTCCTTCCAGGCCCTGGGATCGGGAAGTCCGGAGCGCCTTTGTCCAGGACTGGTGCGTCTGTCTTGCGGAAGCTGCTGCTGCTGTCCCGGGGCGCGCGGACACTGCAGTAGCGCCCAGTGCGGCAGAAGGGCGCGTCGAGCTGGGGGCCTCAGGGCTTAGGAGGCCGCAGGGGCAGCGCAGGGCCCTCCCTGGCCCTACGGAGAACCCCTCCCCCCCGTTCCAGATGGGGAGCTAGGGCACCCCATTGCGCCCCGCGGGTCCGCGGCCACGTGGCGCAGGAGCCATGGAGACAGCGGTGATCGGCGTGGTAGCGGTGCTGCTGGTGATCACGGTGGCCATCGCCTGCGTCCTCTGTTACTTCAGCTGTGACTCGAGGGCCCAGGAGCCCCAAGGGGGCCCAGGACGCAGCTTCACCGTGGCCACCTTCCAGCAGAAGGCATCTATCTTCAGCGGGTCCAGCAGCACGGCCCAGCCGCGGCCCAGTGCCCGGGACTTCTGGACCTTCATGTGAGGCCTTTTGACGCCCCCAGGACTTGTTCTGTAGGTGGGTTCTGACTCACCCACCGCTCATCAGGCCGTCTGGGGGTGCCCTCCTCCCAGTCTGGCCCACATCCTTGCCCGACGGTACCCAGGGGATGCCCTGTCCCATCCCGCCAGGTTTGCTGCGCTCCAGCGATGACGCTCAGAAGG